>NW_024037072.1:19880244-24680244 GCF_015706575.1 Patiria miniata
AAATGCCCCCAAACTTCAATGTTTTCCATAGCCGGCATCATCGAAAAAGTCAGTTTTTGACCCAAAAATCCTACTCGCCAAAAATTGCTCAAAAGTTTACACGAGGTGCCTAGAGGCCAGAATTGAATTCCCTGAAGAGTTCAACTCATTACATTCAGTATCCAGTGAGAAAACAAACTTTTTGATTTTTACAAAATGCCCCCAAAACTTCAACGTTTTCCATAGCCGGCATCAGAAAAAGTCAGTTTTTCACCCAAAAATCAAACTTGACCAAAATTGCTCAAAAGTTTACACGAGGTGCCTAGAGGCCAGAATTGAATTCCCTGAAGAGTTCAACTCATTACATTCACTATCCAGTGAGTAAAACAAACTTTTTGATTTTTTACAAAATGCCCCAAACTTCAACGTTTTCCATAGCCGGCATCATCGAAAAAGTCAGTTTTTGACCCAAAAATCCTACTCGCCAAAAATTGCTCAAAGTTTACACGAGGTGCCTAGAGGCCAGAATTGAATTCCCTGAAGAGTTCAACTCATTACATTCAGTATCCAGTGAGAAAAGAAAACTTTTTGGATTTTTTACAAAATGCCCCCAAACTTCAACGTTTTCCATAGCCGGCATCATCGAAAAAGTCAGTTTTTCACCCAAAATCCTACTCGACAAAAATTGCTCAAAAGTTTACACGAGGTGCCTAGAGGCCAGAATTGAATTCCCTGAAGAGTTCAACTCATTACATTCACTATCAGTGAGTAAACCAAACTTTTTGATTTTTTACAAAATGCCCCCAAACTTCAACGTTTTCCATAGCCGGCATCATCGAAAAAGTCAGTTTTTCACCCAAAAATCCTACTCGACAAAAATTGCTCAAAAGTTTACACGAGGTGCCTAGAGGCCAGAATTGAATTCCCTGAAGAGTTCAACTCATTACATTCAGTATCCAGTGAGTAAACCAAACTTTTGATTTTTTACAAAATGCCCCAAAACTTCAACGTTTTCCATAGCCGGCATCATCGAAAAAGTCAGTTTTTGACCAAAAATCAAAGTTGACCAAAATTGCTCAAAAGTTTACACGAGGTGCCTAGAGGCCAGAATTGAATTCCTGAAGAGTTCAACTCATTACATTCAGTATCCAGTGAGTAAACCAAACTTTTTGATTTTTTACAAAATGCCCCCAAACTTCAACGTTTTCCATAGCCGGCATCATCGAAAAAGTCAGTTTTTCACCCAAAAATCATACTCGCCAAAAATTGCTCAAAAGTTTACACGAGGTGCCTAGAGGCCAGAATTGAATTCCCTGAAGAGTTCAACTCATTACATTCACTATCCAGTGAGAAAGAAAACTTTTTGATTTTTACAAAATGCCCCAAACTTCAACGTTTTCCATAGCCGGCATCATCGAAAAAGTCAGTTTTTGACCCAAAAATCAAAGTTGACCAAAATTGCTCAAAAGTTTACACGAGGTGCCTAGAGGCCAGAATTGAATTCCTGAAGAGTTCAACTCATTACATTCAGTATCCAGTGAGTAAACCAAACTTTTTGATTTTTACAAAATGCCCCAAAACTTCAACGTTTTCCATAGCCGGCATCATCGAAAAAGTCAGTTTTTGACCCAAAAATCCTACTCGACCAAAATTGCTCAAAAGTTTACACGAGGTGCCTAGAGGCCAGAATTGAATTCCCTGAAGAGTTCAACTCATTACATTCACTATCCAGTGAGAAAAGAAAACTTTTGATTTTTACAAAATGCCCCAAACTTCAACGTTTTCCATAGCCGGCATCATCGAAAAAGTCAGTTTTTGACCCAAAAATCAAGTTGACCAAAATTGCTCAAAAGTTTACACAAGGTGCCTAGAGGCCAGAATTGAATCCCTGAAGAGTTCAACTCATTACATTCAGTATCCAGTGAGAAAACCAAACTTTTTGATTTTTACAAAATGCCCCCAAAACTTCAACGTTTTCCATAGCCGGCATCATCGAAAAAGTCAGTTTTTGACCCAAAAATCCTACTCGACAAAAATTGCTCAAAAGTTTACACGAGGTGCCTAGAGGCCAGAATTGAATTCCCTGAAGAGTTCAACTCATTACATTCACTATCCAGTGAGAAAACCAAACTTTTGATTTTTTACAAAATGCCCCCAAAACTTCAACGTTTCCATAGCCGGCATCATCGAAAAAGTCAGTTTTTGACCCAAATCAAAGTTGACCAAAATTGCTCAAAAGTTTACACGAGGTGCCTAGAGGCCAGAATTGAATTCCCTGAAGAGTTCAACTCATTACATTCAGTATCCAGTGAGTAAACCAAACTTTTTGATTTTTACAAAATGCCCCCAAACTTCAACGTTTTCCATAGCCGGCATCATCGAAAAAAGTCAGTTTTTGACCCAAAAATCATACTCGCCAAAAATTGCTCAAAAGTTTACACGAGGTGCCTAGAGGCCAGAATTGAATTCCCTGAAGAGTTCAACTCATTACATTCAGTATCCAGTGAGAAAAGAAAAACTTTTTGCTTTTTACAAAATGCCCCCAAACTTCAACGTTTTCCATAGCCGGCATCATCGAAAAAGTCAGTTTTTCACCCAAAAATCCTACTCGACAAAATTGCTCAAAAGTTTACACGAGGTGCCTAGAGGCCAGAATTGAATTCCCTGAAGAGTTCAACTCATTACATTCACTATCCAGTGAGTAAACCAAACTTTTAGATTTTTTACAAAATGCCCCAAACTTCAACGTTTTCCATAGCCGGCATCATCGAAAAAGTCAGTTTTTGACCCAAAAATCCTACTCGCAAAAATTGCTCAAAAGTTTACACGAGGTGCCTAGAGGCCAGAATTGAATTCCCTGAAGAGTTCAACTCATTACATTCAGTATCCAGTGAGAAAAGAAAACTTTTGATTTTTACAAAATGCCCCAAACTTCAACGTTTTCCATAGCCGGCATCATCGAAAAAGTCAGTTTTTGACCCAAAAATCAAAGTTGACCAAAATTGCTCAAAAGTTTACACGAGGTGCCTAGAGGCCAGATTTGAATTCCTGAAGAGTTCAACTCATTACATTCAATATCCAGTGAGTAAACCAAACTTTTTGATTTTTTACAAAATGCCCCCAAACTTCAACGTTTTCCATAGCCGGCATCATCGAAAAAGTCAGTTTTTCACCCAAAAATCCTACTTGCAAAAATTGCTCAAAAGTTTACACGAGGTGCCTAGAGGCCAGAATTGAATTCCCTGAAGAGTTCAACTCATTACATTCAGTATCCAGTGAGAAAGAAAACTTTTTGATTTTACAAAATGCCCCCAAACTTCAACGTTTTCCATAGCCGGCATCATCGAAAAAGTCAGTTTTTCACCCAAAATCAAAGTTGACCAAAATTGCTCAAAAGTTCACACGAGGTGCCTAGAGGCCAGAATTGAATTCCCTGAAGAGTTCAACTCATTACATTCACTATCCAGTGAGTAAACCAAACTTTTTGATTTTTACAAAATGCCCCAAACTTCAACGTTTTCCATAGCCGGCATCATCGAAAAAGTCAGTTTTTCACCCAAAAATCCTACTCGACAAAAATTGCTCAAAAGTTTACACGAGGTGCCTAGAGGCCAGAATTGAATTCCCTGAAGAGTTCAACTCATTACATTCAGTATCAAGTGAGTAAACCAAACTTTTTGATTTTTTACAAAATGCCCCCAAAACTTCAACGTTTTCCATAGCCGGCATCATCGAAAAATCAGTTTTTGACCCAAAAATCAAAGTTGACCAAAATTGCTCAAAAGTTTACACGAGGTGCCTAGAGGCCAGATTTGAATTCCCTGAAGAGTTCAACTCATTACATTCAGTATCCAGTGAGTAAACCAAACTTTTTGATTTTTTACAAAATGCCCCCAAACTTCAACGTTTTCCATAGCCGGCATCATCGAAAAAGTCAGTTTTTGACCCAAAAATCCTACTCGCCAAAAATTGCTCAAAAGTTTACACGAGGTGCCTAGAGGCCAGAATTGAATTCCCTGAAGAGTTCAACTCATTACATTCACTATCCAGTGAAAAAGAAACTTTTTGGCTTTTTACAAAATGCCCCCAAACTTCAACGTTTTCCATAGCCGGCATCATCGAAAAAGTCAGTTTTTCACCCAAAAATCCTACTCGACAAAATTGCTCAAAAGTTTACACGAGGTGCCTAGAGGCCAGAATTGAATTCCCTGAAGAGTTCAACTCATTACATTCACTATCCAGTGAGTAAACCAAACTTTTTGATTTTTTACAAAATGCCCCCAAACTTCAACGTTTTCCATAGCCGGCATCATCGAAAAAGTCAGTTTTTCACCCAAAATCCTACTCGACAAAAATTGCTCAAAAGTTTACACGAGGTGCCTAGAGGCCAGAATTGAATTCCCTGAAGAGTTCAACTCATTACATTCACTATCCAGTGAGTAAACCAAACTTTTTGATTTTTTACAAAATGCCCCCAAACTTCAACGTTTTCCATAGCCGGCATCATCGAAAAAGTCAGTTTTTCACTCAAAAATCCTACTCGACAAAAATTGCTCAAAAGTTTACACGAGGTGCCTAGAGGCCAGAATTGAATTCCCTGAAGAGTTCAACTCATTACATTCAGTATCCAGTGAGTAAACCAAACTTTTTGATTTTTTACAAAATGCCCCCAAAACTTCAACGTTTTCCATAGCCGGCATCATCGAAAAAACAGTTTTTGACCCAAAAATCAAAGTTGACCAAAATTGCTCAAAAGTTTACACGAGGTGCCTAGAGGCCAGAATTGAATTCCCTGAAGAGTTCAACTCATTACATTCAGTATCCAGTGAGTAAACCAAACTTTTTGATTTTTTACAAAATGCCCCCAAACTTCAACGTTTTCCATAGCCGGCATCATCGAAAAAGTCAGTTTTTCACCCAAAAATCCTACTCGCCAAAAATTGCTCAAAAGTTTACACGAGGTGCCTAGAGGCCAGAATTGAATTCCCTGAAGAGTTCAACTCATTACATTCACTATCCAGTGAGAAAAGAAAACTTTTTGATTTTTTACAAAATGCCCCCAAACTTCAACGTTTTCCATAGCCGGCATCATCGAAAAAGTCAGTTTTTGACCCAAAAATCAAAGTTGACCAAAATTGCTCAAAAGTTTACACGAGGTGCCTAGAGGCCAGATTTGAATTCCCTGAAGAGTTCAACTCATTACATTCAGTATCCAGTGAGTAAACCAAAGATTTTGATTTTTTACAAAATGCCCCCAAACTTCAACGTTTTCCATAGCCGGCATCATCGAAAAAGTCAGTTTTTGACCCAAAAATCCTACTCGCCAAAAATTGCTCAAAAGTTTACACGAGGTGCCTAGAGGCCAGAATTGAATTCCCTGAAGAGTTCAACTCATTACATTCACTATCCAGTGAGAAAAGAAAACTTTTTGATTTTTACAAAATGCCCCCAAACTTCAACGTTTTCCATAGCCGGCATCATCGAAAAAGTCAGTTTTTGACCCAAAAATCAAAGTTGACCAAAATTGCTCAAAAGTTTACACAAGGTGCCTAGAGGCCAGAATTGAATTCCCTGAAGAGTTCAACTCATTACATTCAGTATCCAGTGAGTAAACCAAACTTTTTGATTTTTTACAAAATGCCCCCAAAACTTCAACGTTTTCCATAGCCGGCATCATCGAAAAAGTCAGTTTTTGACCCAAAAATCCTACTCGACAAAAATTGCTCAAAAGTTTACACGAGGTGCCTAGAGGCCAGAATTGAATTCCCTGAAGAGTTCAACTCATTACATTCACTATCAAGTGAGAAAACCAAACTTTTTGATTTTTTACAAAATGCCCCCAAAACTTCAACGTTTTCCATAGCCGGCATCATCGAAAAAGTCAGTTTTTGACCCAAAAATCAAAGTTGACCAAAATTGCTCAAAAGTTTACACGAGGTGCCTAGAGGCCAGAATTGAATTCCCTGAAGAGTTCAACTCATTACATTCAGTATCCAGTGAGTAAACCAAACTTTTTGATTTTTTACAAAATGCCCCCAAACTTCAACGTTTTCCATAGCCGGCATCATCGAAAAAGTCAGTTTTTGACCCAAAAATCATACTCGCCAAAAATTGCTCAAAAGTTTACACGAGGTGCCTAGAGGCCAGAATTGAATTCCCTGAAGAGTTCAACTCATTACATTCACTATCCAGTGAGAAAAGAAAACTTTTTGGCTTTTTACAAAATGCCCCCAAACTTCAACGTTTTCCATAGCCGGCATCATCGAAAAAGTCAGTTTTTCACCCAAAAATCCTACTCGACAAAAATTGCTCAAAAGTTTACACGAGGTGCCTAGAGGCCAGAATTGAATTCCCTGAAGAGTTCAACTCATTACATTCAGTATCCAGTGAGTAAACCAAACTTTTTGATTTTTTACAAAATGCCCCCAAACTTCAACGTTTTCCATAGCCGGCATCATCAAAAAAGTCAGTTTTTGACCCAAAAATCCTACTCGCCAAAAATTGCTCAAAAGTTTACACGAGGTGCCTAGAGGCCAGAATTGAATTCCCTGAAGAGTTCAACTCATTACATTCAGTATCCAGTGAGAAAAGAAAACTTTTTGATTTTTACAAAATGCCCCCAAACTTCAACGTTTTCCATAGCCGGCATCATCGAAAAAGTCAGTTTTTGACCCAAAAATCAAAGTTGACCAAAATTGCTCAAAAGTTTACACGAGGTGCCTAGAGGCCAGATTGAATTCCTGAAGAGTTCAACTCATTACATTCAATATCCAGTGAGTAAACCAAACTTTTTGATTTTTTACAAAATGCCCCCAAACTTCAACGTTTTCCATAGCCGGCATCATCGAAAAAGTCAGTTTTTCACCAAAAATCCTACTTGCAAAAAATTGCTCAAAAGTTTACACGAGGTGCCTAGAGGCCAGAATTGAATTCCCTGAAGAGTTCAACTCATTACATTCAGTATCCAGTGAGAAAAGAAAACTTTTTGATTTTTACAAAATGCCCCCAAACTTCAACGTTTTCCATAGCCGGCATCATCGAAAAAGTCAGTTTTTCACCCAAAAATCAAAGTTGACCAAAATTGCTCAAAAGTTCACACGAGGTGCCTAGAGGCCAGAATTGAATTCCCTGAAGAGTTCAACTCATTACATTCACTATCCAGTGAGTAAACCAAACTTTTTGATTTTTTACAAAATGCCCCCAAACTTCAACGTTTTCCATAGCCGGCATCATCGAAAAAGTCAGTTTTTCACCCAAAAATCCTACTCGACAAAAATTGCTCAAAAGTTTACACGAGGTGCCTAGAGGCCAGAATTGAATTCCCTGAAGAGTTCAACTCATTACATTCAGTATCAAGTGAGTAAACCAAACTTTTTGATTTTTTACAAAATGCCCCCAAAACTTCAACGTTTTCCATAGCCGGCATCATCGAAAAAGTCAGTTTTTGACCCAAAAATCAAAGTTGACCAAAATTGCTCAAAAGTTTACACGAGGTGCCTAGAGGCCAGATTTGAATTCCCTGAAGAGTTCAACTCATTACATTCAGTATCCAGTGAGTAAACCAAACTTTTTGATTTTTTACAAAATGCCCCCAAACTTCAACGTTTTCCATAGCCGGCATCATCGAAAAAGTCAGTTTTTGACCCAAAAATCCTACTCGCCAAAATTGCTCAAAAGTTTACACGAGGTGCCTAGAGGCCAGAATTGAATTCCCTGAAGAGTTCAACTCATTACATTCACTATCCAGTGAAAAAAGAAAACTTTTTGGCTTTTTACAAAATGCCCCCAAACTTCAACGTTTTCCATAGCCGGCATCATCGAAAAAGTCAGTTTTTCACCCAAAATCCTACTCGACAAAAATTGCTCAAAAGTTTACACGAGGTGCCTAGAGGCCAGAATTGAATTCCCTGAAGAGTTCAACTCATTACATTCACTATCCAGTGAGTAAACCAAACTTTTTGATTTTTTACAAAATGCCCCCAAACTTCAACGTTTTCCATAGCCGGCATCATCGAAAAAGTCAGTTTTTCACCCAAAAATCCTACTCGACAAAAATTGCTCAAAAGTTTACACGAGGTGCCTAGAGGCCAGAATTGAATTCCCTGAAGAGTTCAACTCATTACATTCAGTATCCAGAGAGTAAACCAAACTTTTTGATTTTTTACAAAATGCCCCCAAAACTTCAACGTTTTCCATAGCCGGCATCATCGAAAAAAACAGTTTTTGACCCAAAAATCAAGTTGACCAAAATTGCTCAAAAGTTTACACGAGGTGCCTAGAGGCCAGAATTGAATTCCCTGAAGAGTTCAACTCATTACATTCAGTATCCAGTGAGTAAACCAAACTTTTTGATTTTTTACAAAATGCCCCCAAACTTCAACGTTTTCCATAGCCGGCATCATCGAAAAAGTCAGTTTTTGACCCAAAAATCCTACTCGCCAAAAATTGCTCAAAAGTTTACACGAGGTGCCTAGAGGCCAGAATTGAATTCCCTGAAGAGTTCAACTCATTACATTCACTATCCAGTGAGAAAAGAAAACTTTTTGATTTTTACAAAATGCCCCCAAACTTCAACGTTTTCCATAGCCGGCATCATCGAAAAAGTCAGTTTTTGACCCAAAAATCAAAGTTGACCAAAATTGCTCAAAAGTTTACACGAGGTGCCTAGAGGCCAGATTTGAATTCCCTGAAGAGTTCAACTCATTACATTCAGTATCCAGTGAGTAAACCAACTTTTTGATTTTTTACAAAATGCCCCCAAACTTCAACGTTTTCCATAGCCGGCATCATCGAAAAAGTCAGTTTTTCACCCAAAAATCAAAGTTGACCAAAATTGCTCAAAAGTTAACACGAGGTGCCTAGAGGCCAGAATTGAATTCCCTGAAGAGTTCAACTCATTACATTCAGTATCCAGTGAGAAAAGAAAACTTTTAGATTTTTACAAAATGCCCCAAAACTTCAACGTTTTCCATAGCCGGCATCATCGAAAAAGTCAGTTTTTCACCCAAAAATCAAAGTTGACCAAAATTGCTCAAAAGTTCACACGAGGTGCCTAGAGGCCAGAATTGAATTCCCTGAAGAGTTCAACTCATTACATTCACTATCCAGTGAGTAAACCAAACTTTTTGATTTTTTACAAAATGCCCCCAAACTTCAACGTTTTCCATAGCCGGCATCATCGAAAAAGTCAGTTTTTCACCCAAAAATCCTACTCGCCAAAAATTGCTCAAAAGTTTACACGAGGTGCCTAGAGGCCAGAATTGAATTCCCTGAAGAGTTCAACTCATTACATTCACTATCCAGTGAGAAAAGAAAACTTTTTGATTTTTACAAAATGCCCCCAAACTTCAACGTTTTCCATAGCCGGCATCATCGAAAAAGTCAGTTTTTCACCCAAAAATCCTACTCGCCAAAAATTGCTCAAAAGTTTACACGAGGTGCCTAGAGGCCAGAATTGAATTCCCTGAAGAGTTCAACTCATTACATTCACTATCCAGTGAGAAAAGAAAACTTTTTGATTTTTACAAAATGCCCCCAAACTTCAACGTTTTCCATAGCCGGCATCATCGAAAAAGTCAGTTTTTGACCCAAAAATCCTACTCGACAAAAATTGCTCAAAAGTTTACACGAGGTGCCTAGAGGCCAGAATTGAATTCCCTGAAGAGTTCAACTCATTACATTCAGTATCCAGTGAGAAAAGAAAACTTTTTGATTTTTACAAAATGCCCCCAAACTTCAACGTTTTCCATAGCCGGCATCATCGAAAAAGTCAGTTTTTGACCCAAAAATCAAAGTTGACCAAAAATTGCTCAAAAGTTTACAAAGGTGCCTAGAGGCCAGAATTGAATTCCCTGAAGAGTTCAACTCATTACATTCAGTATCAAGTGAGAAAACCAAACTTTTTGGCTTTTTACAAAATGCCCCCAAAACTTCAACGTTTTCCATAGCCGGCATCATCGAAAAAGTCAGTTTTTCACCCAAAAATCATACTGGACAAAAATTGCTCAAAAGTTTACACGAGGTGCCTAGAGGCCAGATTTGAATTCCCTGAAGAGTTCAACTCATTACATTCAGTATCCAGTGAGTAAACCAAACTTTTTGATTTTTTACAAAATGCCCCCAAACTTCAACGTTTTCCATAGCCGGCATCATCGAAAAAGTCAGTTTTTGACCCAAAAATCCTACTCGACAAAAATTGCTCAAAAGTTTACACGAGGTGCCTAGAGGCCAGAATTGAATTCCCTGAAGAGTTCAACTCATTACATTCACTATCCAGTGAGTAAACCAAACTTTTTGATTTTTTACAAAATGCCCCCAAACTTCAACGTTTTCCATAGCCGGCATCATCGAAAAAGTCAGTTTTTGACCCAAAAATCCAACTCGCCAAAAATTGCTCAAAAGTTTACACGAGGTGCCTAGAGGCCAGAATTGAATTCCCTGAAGAGTTCAACTCATTACATTCACTATCCAGTGAGTAAACCAAACTTTTTGATTTTTTACAAAATGCCCCCAAACTTCAACGTTTTCCATAGCCGGCATCATCGAAAAAGTCAGTTTTTCACCCAAAAATCCTACCCGACAAAAATTGCTCAAAAGTTTACACGAGGTGCCTAGAGGCCAGAATTGAATTCCCTGAAGAGTTCAACTCATTACATTCAGTATCCAGTGAGTAAACCAAACTTTTTGATTTTTTACAAAATGCCCCCAAACTTCAACGTTTTCCATAGCGGCATCATCGAAAAAGTCAGTTTTTGACCCAAAAATCCTACTCGATAAAAATTGCTCAAAAGTTTACACGAGGTGCCTAGAGGCCAGAATTGAATTCCCTGAAGAGTTCAACTCATTACATTCAGTATCAAGTGAGAAAACCAACCTTTTGGCTTTTTACAAAATGCCCCAAAACTTCAACGTTTTCCATAGCCGGCATCATCGAAAAAGTCAGTTTTTCACCCAAAAATCAAAGTTGACCAAAATTGCTCAAAAGTTCACACGAGGTGCCTAGAGGCCAGAATTGAATTCCCTGAAGAGTTCAACTCATTACATTCACTATCCAGTGAGTAAACCAAACTTTTTGATTTTTTACAAAATGCCCCCAAACTTCAACGTTTTCCATAGCCGGCATCATCGAAAAAGTCAGTTTTTGACCCAAAAATCCAACTCGCCAAAAATTGCTCAAAAGTTTACACAGGTGCCTAGAGGCCAGAATTGAATTCCCTGAAGAGTTCAACTCATTACATTCAGTATCAAGTGAGAAAACCAAACTTTTTGATTTTTTACAAAATGCCCCCAAACTTCAACGTTTTCCATAGCCGGCATCATCGAAAAAGTCAGTTTTGCACCCAAAAATCAAAGTTGACCAAAATTGCTCAAAACTTCACACGAGGTGCCTAGAGGCCAGAATTGAATTCCCTGAAGAGTTCAACTCATTACATTCACTATCCAGTGAGTAAACCAAACTTTTTGATTTTTTACAAAATGCCCCCAAACTTCAACGTTTTCCATAGCCGGCATCATCGAAAAAGTCAGTTTTTCACCCAAAAATCCTACCCGACAAAAATTGCTCAAAAGTTTACACGAGGTGCCTAGAGGCCAGAATTGAATTCCCTGAAGAGTTCAACTCATTACATTCACTATCCAGTGAGTAAACCAAACTTTTTGATTTTTTACAAAATGCCCCCAAACTTCAACGTTTCCATAGCCGGCATCATCGAAAAAGTCAGTTTTTCACCCAAAAATCATACTGGACAAAAATTGCTCAAAAGTTTACACGAGGTGCCTAGAGGCCAGATTTGAATTCCCTGAAGAGTTCAACTCATTACATTCAGTATCCAGTGAGTAAACCAAACTTTTTGATTTTTTACAAAATGCCCCCAAACTTCAACGTTTTCCATAGCCGGCATCATCGAAAAAGTCAGTTTTTGACCCAAAAATCCTACTCGACAAAAATTGCTCAAAAGTTTACACGAGGTGCCTAGAGGCCAGAATTGAATTCCCTGAAGAGTTCAACTCATTACATTCACTATCCAGTGAGTAAACCAAACTTTTTGATTTTTTACAAAATGCCCCCAAACTTCAACGTTTTCCATAGCCGGCATCATCGAAAAAGTCAGTTTTTGACCCAAAAATCCAACTCGCCAAAAATTGCTCAAAAGTTTACACGAGGTGCCTAGAGGCCAGAATTGAATTCCCTGAAGAGTTCAACTCATTACATTCACTATCCAGTGAGTAAACCAAACTTTTTGATTTTTTACAAAATGCCCCCAAACTTCAACGTTTTCCATAGCCGGCATCATCGAAAAAGTCAGTTTTTCACCCAAAAATCCTACCCGACAAAAATTGCTCAAAAGTTTACACGAGGTGCCTAGAGGCCAGAATTGAATTCCCTGAAGAGTTCAACTCATTACATTCAGTATCCAGTGAGTAAACCAAACTTTTTGATTTTTTACAAAATGCCCCCAAACTTCAACGTTTTCCATAGCCGGCATCATGGAAAAGTCAGTTTTTGACCCAAAAATCCTACTCGATAAAAATTGCTCAAAAGTTTACACGAGGTGCCTAGAGGCCAGAATTGAATTCCCTGAAGAGTTCAACTCATTACATTCAGTATCAAGTGAGAAAACCAACCTTTTTGGCTTTTTACAAAATGCCCCGAAAACTTCAATGTTTTCCATAGCCGGCATCATCGAAAAAGTCAGTTTTTCACCCAAAAATCAAAGTTGACCAAAATTGCTCAAAACTTCACACGAGGTGCCTAGAGGCCAGAATTGAATTCCCTGAAGAGTTCAACTCATTACATTCACTATCCAGTGAGTAAACCAAACTTTTTGATTTTTTACAAAATGCCCCCAAACTTCAATGTTTTCCATAGCTGGCATCATCGAAAAAGTCAGTTTTTGACCCAAAAATCCAACTCGCCAAAAATTGCTCAAAAGTTTACACATGGTGCCTAGAGGCCAGAATTGAATTCCCTGAAAAGTTCAACTCATTACATTCAGTATCAAGTGAGAAAACCAAACTTTTTGATTTTTTACAAAATGCCCCCAAACTTCAACGTTTTCCATAGCCGGCATCATCGAAAAAGTCAGTTTTGCACCCAAAAATCAAAGTTGACCAAAATTGCTCAAAACTTCACACGAGGTGCCTAGAGGCCAGAATTGAATTCCCTGAAGAGTTCAACTCATTACATTCACTATCCAGTGAGTAAACCAAACTTTTTGATTTTTTACAAAATGCCCCCAAACTTCAACGTTTTCCATAGCCGGCATCATCGAAAAAGTCAGTTTTTCACCCAAAAATCCTACCCGACAAAAATTGCTCAAAAGTTTACACGAGGTGCCTAGAGGCCAGAATTGAATTCCCTGAAGAGTTCAACTCATTACATTCACTATCCAGTGAGTAAACCAAACTTTTTGATTTTTTACAAAATGCCCCCAAACTTCAACGTTTCCATAGCCGGCATCATCGAAAAAGTCAGTTTTTGACCCAAAAATCCAACTTGCCAAAATTGCTCAAAAGTTTACACGAGGTGCCTAGAGGCCAGAATTGAATTCCCTGAAAAGTTCAACTCATTACATTCAGTATCAAGTGAGTAAACCAAACTTTTTGATTTTTTACAAAATGCCCCAAAACTTCAACGTTTTCCATAGCCGGCATCATCGAAAAAGTCAGTTTTTTACCCAAAAATTATAGTGGACAAAAATTGCTCAAAAGTTTAGACGAGGTGCCTAGAGGCCAGATTTGAATTCCCTGAAGAGTTCAACTCATTACATTCAGTATCAAGTGAGAAAACAAAACTTTTTGGCTTTTTACAAAATGCCCCCAAAACTTCAACGTTTTCCATAGCCGGCATCAACGAAAAAGTCAGTTTTTCACCCAAAAATCAAAGTTGACCAAAATTGCTCAAAAGTTTACACGAGGTGCCTAGAGGCCAGAATTGAATTCCCTGCAGAGTTCAACTCATTACATTCAGTATCCAGTGAGAAAAGAAAACTTTTTGATTTTTACAAAATGCCCCAAAACTTCAACGTTTTCCATAGCCGGCATCATGAAAAAGTCAGTTTTTCACCCAAAAATCAAAGTTGACCAAAATTGCTCAAAAGTTCACACGAGGTGCCTAGAGGCCAGAATTGAATTCCCTGAAGAGTTCAACTCATTACATTCAGTATCCAGTGAGTAAACCAAACTTTTTGATTTTTTACAAAATGCCCCCAAACTTCAACGTTTTCCATAGCCGGCATCATCGAAAAAGTCAGTTTTTCACCCAAAAATCAAAGTTGACCAAAATTGCTCAAAAGTTCACACGAGGTGCCTAGAGGCCAGAATTGAATTCCCTGAAGAGTTCAACTCATTACATTCAGTATCCAGTGAGAAAAGAAAACTTTTTGATTTTTACAAAATGCCCCAAAACTTCAACGTTTTCCATAGCCGGCATCATCGAAAAAGTCAGTTTTTCACCCAAAAATCAAAGTTGACCAAAATTGCTCAAAAGTTAACACGAGGTGCCTAGAGGCCAGAATTGAATTCCCTGAAGAGTTCAACTCATTACATTCACTATCCAGTGAGTAAACCAAACTTTTTGATTTTTTACAAAATGCCCCCAAACTTCAACGTTTTCCATAGCCGGCATCATCGAAAAAGTCAGTTTTTGACCCAAAACTCCTACTCGCCAAAATTCCTCAAAAGTTTACACGAGGTGCCTAGAGGCCAGAATTGAATACCCTGAAGAGTTCAACTCATTACATTCACTATCCAGTGAGAAAAGAAAACTTTTTGATTTTTACAAAATGCCCCCAAACTTCAACGTTTTCCATAGCCGACATCATCGAAAAAGTCAGTTTTTCACCCAAAAATCAAAGTTGACCAAAATTGCTCAAAAGTTTACACGAGGTGCCTAGAGGCCAGAATTGAATTCCCTGAAGAGTTCAACTCATTACATTCAGTATCCAGTGAGTAAACCAAACTTTTTGATTTTTTACAAAATGCCCCCAAACTTCAACGTTTTCCATAGCCGGCATCATCGAAAAAGTCAGTTTTTGACCCAAAAATCCTACTCGATAAAAATTGCTCTAAAGTTTACACGAGGTGCCTAGAGGCCAGAATTGAATGCCCTGAAGAGTTCAACTCATTACATTCAGTATCCAGTGAGAAAAGAAAACTTTTTGATTTTTACAAAATGCCCCCAAACTAACGTTTTCCATAGCCGGCATCATCGAAAAAGTCAGTTTTTCACCCAAAAATCAAAGTTGACCAAAATTGCTCAAAAGTTTACACGAGGTGCCTAGAGGCCAGAATTGAATGCCCTGAAGAGTTCAACTCATTACATTCACTATCCAGTGAGTAAACCAAACTTTTTGATTTTTTACAAAATGCCCCCAAACTTCAACGTTTTCCATAGCCGGCATCATCGAAAAAGTCAGTTTTTCACCCAAAAATCCTACTCGACAAAAATTGCTCAAAAGTTTACACGAGGTGCCTAGAGGCCAGAATTGAATTCCCTGAAGAGTTCAACTCATTACATTCACTATCCAGTGAGTAAACCAAACTTTTAGATTTTTTACAAAATGCCCCCAAACTTCAACGTTTTCCATAGCCGGCATCATCAAAAAAGTCAGTTTTTGACCCAAAAATCCTACTCGCCAAAAATTGCTCAAAAGTTTACACGAGGTGCCTAGAGGCCAGAATTGAATACCCTGTAGAGTTCAACTCATTACATTCAGTATTCAGTGAGAAAAGAAAACTTTTTGATTTTTACAAAATGCCCCCAAACTTCAACGTTTTCCATAGCCGGCATCATCGAAAAAGTCAGTTTTTGACCCAAAAATCAAAGTTGACCAAAATTGCTCAAAAGTTTACACGAGGTGCATAGAGGCCAGATTTGAATTCCTTGAAAAGTTCAACTCATTACATTCAATATCCAGTCAGTAAACCAAACTTTTTGATTTTTTACAAAATGCCCCCAAACTTCAACGTTTTCCATAGCCGGCATCATCGAAAAAGTCAGTTTTTCACCCAAAAATCCTACTTGCAAAAAATTGCTCAAAAGTTTACACGAGGTGCCTAGAGGCCAGAATTGAATTCCCTTAAGAGTTCAACTCATTACATTCAGTATCCAGTGAGAAAAGAAAACTTTTTGATTTTTACAAAATGCCCCCAAACTTAACGTTTTCCATAGCCGGCATCATCGAAAAAGTCAGTTTTTGACCCAAAAATCAAAGTTGACCAAAATTGCTCAAAAGTTTACAAAAGGTGCCTAGAGGCCAGAATTGAATTCCCTGAAGAGTTCAACTCATTTCATTCAGTATCAAGTGAGAAAACCAAACTTTTTGGCTTTTTACAAAATGCCCCCAAAACTTCAACGTTTTCCATAGCCGGCATCATCGAAAAAGTCAGTTTTTCACCCAAAAATCATACTGGACAAAAATTGTTCAAAAGTTTAAGGGAGGTGCCTAGATGCCAGATTTGAATTCCCTGAAGAGTTCAACTCATTACATTCAGTATCCAGTGAGTAAACCAAACTTTTAGATTTTTTACAAAATGCCCCCAAACTAACGTTTTCCATAGCCGGCATCATCGAAAAAGTCAGTTTTTCACCCAAAAATCAAAGTTGACCAAAATTGCTCAAAAGTTTACACGAGGTGCCTAGAGGCCAGAATTGAATCCCTGAAGAGTTCAACTCATTACATTCACTATCCAGTGAGTAAACCAAACTTTTTGATTTTTTACAAAATGCCCCCAAACTTCAACGTTTTCCATAGCCGGCATCATCGAAAAAGTCAGTTTTTCACCCAAAAATCCTACTCGACAAAAATTGCTCAAAAGTTTACACGAGGTGCCTAGAGGCAAGAATTGAATTCCCTGAAGAGTTCAACTCATTACATTCACTATCCAGTGAGTAAACCAAACTTTTAGATTTTTTACAAAATGCCCCCAAACTTCAACGTTTTCCATAGCCGGCATCATCGAAAAAGTCAGTTTTTGACCCAAAAATCCTACTCGCCAAAAATTGCTCAAAAGTTTACACGAGGTGCCTAGAGGCCAGAATTGAATACCCTGAAGAGTTCAACTCATTACATTCAGTATTCAGTGAGAAAAGAAAACTTTTTGATTTTTACAAAATGCCCCCAAACTTCAACGTTTTCCATAGCCGGCATCATCGAAAAAGTCAGTTTTTGACCCAAAAATCAAAGTTGACCAAAATTGCTCAAAAGTTTACACGAGGTGCATAGAGGCCAGATTTGAATTCCTTGAAAAGTTCAACTCATTACATTCAGTATCCAGTCAGTAAACCAAACTTTTTGATTTTTTACAAAATGCCCCCAAACTTCAACGTTTTCCATAGCCGGCATCATCGAAAAAGTCAAGTTTTTCACCCAAAAATCCTACTTGCAAAAAATTGCTCAAAAGTTTACACGAGGTGCCTAGAGGCCAGAATTGAATTCCCTTAAGAGTTCAACTCATTACATTCAGTATCCAGTGAGAAAAGAAAACTTTTTGATTTTTACAAAATGCCCCCAAACTTTAACGTTTTCCATAGCCGGCATCATCGAAAAAGTCAGTTTTTGACCCAAAAATCAAAGTTGACCAAAATTGCTCAAAAGTTTACAAAAGGTGCCTAGAGGCCAGAATTGAATTCCCTGAAGAGTTCAACTCATTTCATTCAGTATCAAGTGAGAAAACCAAACTTTTTGGCTTTTTACAAAATGCCCCCAAAACTTCAACGTTTTCCATAGCCGGCATCATCGAAAAAGTCAGTTTTTCACCCAAAAATCATACTGGACAAAAATTGTTCAAAAGTTTAAAGGAGGTGCCTAGATGCCAGATTTGAATTCCCTGAAGAGTTCAACTCATTACATTCAGTATCCAGTGAGTAAACCAAACTTTTAGATTTTTTACAAAATGCCCCCAAACTTCAACGTTTTCCATAGCCGGCATCATCGAAAAAGTCAGTTTTTCACCCAAAAATCAAAGTTGACCAAAATTGCTCAAAACTTCACACGAGGTGCCTAGAGGCCAGAATTGAATTCCCTGAAGAGTTCAACTCATTACATTCACTATCCAGTGAGTAAACCAAACTTTTTGATTTTTTACAAAATGCCCCCAAACTTCAACGTTTTCCATAGCCGGCATCCTCAAAAAAGTCAGTTTTTGACCCAAAAATCCTACTTGACAAAAATTGCTCAAAAGTTTACACGAGGTGCCTAGACGCCAGTATTGAATTCCCTGAAGAGTTCAACTCATTACATTCACTATCCAGTGAGTAAACCAAACTTTTAGATTTTTTACAAAATGCCCGCAAACTTCAACGTTTTCCATAGCCGGCATCATCGAAAAAGTCAGTTTTTGACCCAAAAATCCTACTCGACAAAAATTTCTCAAAAGTTTACACGAGGTGCCTAGACGCCAGATTTGAATTCCCTGAAGAGTTCAACTCATTACATTCACTATCCAGTGAGTAAACCAAACTTTTTGATTATTTACAAAATGCCCCCAAACTTCAACGTTTTCCATAGCCGGCATCATCGAAAAAGTCAGTTTTTCACCCAAAAATCCTACTCGACAAAAATTGCTCAAAAGTGTACTTGAGGTTCCTAGACGCCAGATTTGAATTCCCTGAAGAGCTCAACTCATTACATTCAGTATCCAGTGAGTAAACCAAACTTTTTGATTTTTTACAAAATGGCCCAAACTTCAACGTTTTCCATAGCCGGCATCATCAAAAAAGTCAGTTTTTGACCCAAAAATCCTACTTGACAAAAATTGCTCAAAAGTTTACACGAGGTGCCTAGAGGCCAGAATTGAATTCCCTGAAGAGTTCAGCTCATTACATTCACTATCCAGTGAGTAAACCAAACTTTTTGATTTTTTACAAAATGCCCCCAAACTTCAACGTTTTCCATAGCCGGCATCATCGAAAAAGTCAGTTTTTGACCCAAAAATCCAACTCGCCAAAAATTGCTCAAAAGTTTACACGAGGTGCCTAGAGGCCAGAATTGAATTCCCTGAAAAGTTCAACTCATTACATTCAGTATCAAGTGAGAAAACCAAACTTTTTGATTTTTTACAAAATGCCCCCAAACTTCAACGTTTTCCATAGCCGGCATCATCGAAAAAGTCTGTTTTTGACCCAAAAATCCAACTCGCCAAAAATTGCTCAAAAGTTTACACGAGGTGCCTAGAGGCCAGAATTGAATTCCCTGAAGAGTTCAACTCATTACATTCACTATCCAGTGAGTAAACCAAACTTTTTGATTTTTTACAAAATGCCCCCAAACTTCAACGTTTTCCATAGCCGGCATCATCGAAAAAGTCAGTTTTTCACCCAAAAATCAAAGTTGACCAAAATTGCTCAAAACTTCACACGAGGTGCCTAGAGGCCAGAATTGAATTCCCTGAAGAGTTCAACTCATTACATTCAGTATCCAGTGAGTAAACCAAACTTTTTGATTTTTTACAAAATGCCCCCAAACTTCAACGTTTTCCATAGCCGGCATCATCGAAAAAGTCAGTTTTTGACCCAAAAATCATACTCGACAAAAATTGCTCAAAAGTTTACACGAGGTGCCTAGACGCCAGATTTGAATTCCCTGAAGAGTTCAACCCATTACATTCAGTATCCAGTGAGTAAACCAAACTTTTTGATTTTTTACAAAATGCCCCAAACTTCAACGTTTTCCATAGCCGGCATCATCAAAAAAGTCAGTTTTTGACCCAAAAATCCTACTTGACAAAAATTGCTCAAAAGTTTACACGAGGTGCCTAGAGGCCAGAATTGAATTCCCTGAAGAGTTCAGCTCATTACATTCACTATCCAGTGAGTAAACCAAACTTTTTGATTTTTTACAAAATGCCCCCAAACTTCAACGTTTTCCATAGCCGGCATCATCGAAAAAGTCAGTTTTTGACCCAAAAATCCAACTCGCCAAAAATTGTTCAAAAGTTTACACGAGGTGCCTAGAGGCCAGAATTGAATTCCCTGAAAAGTTCAACTCATTACATTCAGTATCAAGTGAGAAAACCAAACTTTTTGATTTTTTACAAAATGCCCCCAAACTTCAACGTTTTCCATAGCCGGCATCATCGAAAAAGTCAGTTTTTGACCCAAACATCCAACTCGCCAAAAATTGCTCAAAAGTTTACACGAGGTGCCTAGAGGCCAGAATTGAATTCCTTGAAGAGTTCAACTCATTACATTCACTATCCAGTGAGTAAACCAAACTTTTTGATTTTTTACAAAATGCCCCCAAACTTCAACGTTTTCCATAGCCGGCATCATCGAAAAAGTCAGTTTTTCACCCAAAAATCAAAGTTGACCAAAATTGCTCAAAACTTCACACGAGGTGCCTAGAGGCCAGAATTGAATTCCCTGAAGAGTTCAACTCATTACATTCAGTATCCAGTGAGTAAACCAAACTTTTTGATTTTTTACAAAATGCCCCCAAACTTCAACGTTTTCCATAGCCGGCATCATCGAAAAAGTCAGTTTTTCACCCAAAAATCATACTGGACAAAAATTGCTCAAAAGTTTACACGAGGTGCCTAGAGGCCAGAGTTGAATTCCCTGAAGAGTTCAACTCATTACATTCACTATCCAGTGAGTAAACCAAACTTTTTGATTTTTTACAAAATGCCCCCAAACTTCAACGTTTTCCATAGCCGGCATCATCGAAAAAGTAAGTTTTCACCCAAAAATCCAACTCGACAAAAATTGCTCAAAAGTTTACACGAGGTGCCTACAGGCCAGAATTGAATTCCCTGAAGAGTTCAACTCATTACATTCAGTATCCAGTGAGAAAAGAAAACTTTTTGATTTTTTACAAAATGCCCCCAAAACTTCAACGTTTTCCATAGCCAACATCATAGAAAAAGTCAGTTTTTGACCCAAAAATCCAACTCGCCAAAAATTGCTCAAAAGTTCGCACGAGGTGCCTAGAGGCCAGAATTGAATTCCCTGAAGAGTTCAACTCATTACATTCAGAATCCAGTGAGAAAAGAAAAATTTTGGATTTTTTACAAAATGCCCCCAAAACGTTTCCCATAGCCGGCATCATAAAAAAAAGTCAGTTTTTTACCAAAAAATCACAGGTTTTTTTTAATTTTGAAAAAAAAAATTAATGGACTTATCTCATAAATGGGATAATCAGCATCGAATATACTCGATATTTGATTTCTGAACTATAGATTATTGAAGATTCTTACATCGACGGTGCTTACAAACTCATCAGCTGGGTGTAAATTTTAACCTTGGAATGCTGTGAAATCAGATAACCTTTATTCGGTTTGAAAAAAAGAAGGAAATAGCCAGATTTGTAAATCTCCGATTTCTCTCAGTCAGTGCACACTGCAGAATTGTCCAAAATGTACTTTTTACACTTTGGAACTTCCCTAAAATCAAGCATGGAAATAATGCTGTGGTTTGTTATATTTCCTTATTAGCTCACCTAATAAGCGTAGTCGGTTTTGCTTGTTGCCAAAGCAGTTGATCATCTCCCCTTTCTGTGAGGGCGCTATACAGCCAGTTCAGCTCGCTCAGTTCAGACCGCTCAGCTCAAGCTCAAAGGACTCGGCTTCCTCGGTAGCTGTTGAGGATCAAAGGTTGAAATGTTTGATGATATTTGGCAGTGCAATTTAAAAGGTATAGTCCATTATTTGTAATTTGTGCATTTTGTTCGTTTGAAGCAACAAAAGTGCTCAAAATCTAAAGAAGGCTGAACAACTACCTGTAACCTGATGAAGTTTCAGCTCAGCTTCAGCTGTATATTTGGAGAAAAACAACATTCTAGGATCTCGATTTCAAATCAAAAGTTGCTGAATCATGTTTTGAATTGGGCCTGAATTAAGCGTCCGAGACAAGTTCTCACTAGCCAATTGCAGCTACCCGATGTCGCGCACCGATCCGACGAATCATAGCAACGTCGTGTCAACGCTTACGTGCACTTCGCCGAATAAAACAACCAACTACTAACGGAAATTTCCAAAGGTGCTTCTTAAGACGCACCGTTGGAAAGGCCTTCTTTCGTTGATTTCTTCAAAATGACAGCTTGCCAGAAAGAATAATTTCACAGGCAGTTTAGTCCCCTTACTATCTTTCAACCAAGTATGTTTTTCAACAATAATTACACCAGTTACTTTTTGGATAGCTGCAAATGATGGACTCTGGCTTTAATAGACCTGATGCACTGCAGGTGCCTCAGACAGTGTTCTTTGTTATGCAAATTTTAACAACACAAAAACATGTATAGGGCCGGTCTCAATTCATATCTGTGACGAGTTCTGGGCAAGTTGCGGGTAGAATCATTCACTTCGTCCGGAGGAAGCCCTGCATAATTTGTCCTGGACATGTCCTGTGGAAATTTTCGTTAGCAACTGCTTGACTCACCAATACTGAAAACTTCCTTGCGGGAAGATTACGGGAAAGTTGTTTAGAATCCTGCCTTAATTATACCCGATACAATGTCCGCAACTGGTTCCGGATATGAATTGAGACGGGATGTGGCTGAGACGGTGGCCTCTATACTGCTCAGTTTGTTGAGTTTTTCTACTAGCCAACCGATGAGGGCGGTTAACTCAGTTGAGCTGGGGCCTCCATCGACGGCTTGCTGAAATGCTGCTTCATCTTCAATGAGGGGTTCATCATACCTGTGTGTGGGGAAAAAATAGTTGTTAGAGAAAACTGTCATCTTACAGAAAGGACACACAGGGTTTCATAATGATTCAAGAAACTGAAAAGATGAACCACGGCGAGGGCGAAATTATTTGTTTGACAATAAAAAAAATATCTTATGCATCTTCTTCTTCTTCTTTTCCCAAGAAAGTACATCCCTCTTAGGAGCTAGAGCTCCCGAAGATACTGGATACGGGGCAAAGGGTTTGATGAGGGAACACAATTTCACAAAAAGATAAAACACAGAAAAAGTGGTGACGAAGTGAGAGTAGCAACAAAAGGGGGATGAAATAACGCAGGGACAATGGGCTCAGCCGGTTCTGGAAGGCCTCTAGTGATGGGGCGGACACAACTGAGATGGGAAGTCATTGCACAGGCATATGATGCTTGGGAAGAAAGTATTTTGGTATGATTGGATTCTGCAATGTTGTTCTTGGTTCTTGGTTGGTTCTTCTCCTAAATACTCCATGTGAGAGTTTATACAGGAGGCCAGAAACACCGGGGCAAACCCCTTCTCTTAGCGATAAGTTTTTACTGGTTTTTTTTACGTGCATTTATGCAACACACGGGACCTACGGCTTAATGTTCCATCCAAAGGACGAAGCAATAATGGTTAAGTGCCTTGCTTAAGAGCACAAGTGTCTGCCGGCGGGCTCGAACCCATGTCACTGTTGCCTCTGAAACACCAGAACATGAGTCCGGTGCTCTTAACCGCTAGGCCATGACACTCCACATGTTGTCTGAATTGTTGAGAGTGACCTCCGTGAAACCGGTAATTGCAGGGCTGCATGGGGTGGCTATTCTAGCACGATGACAACCAAGTTGTTGTGGGCACGACGTTCACACAGAATTTGCCATTGGAGGTCCAATAGCATGGCTGTGACTTCGACTGTGGTCGTGGAGCCTCATAGACAACTTACCCCGCAAAATTGTTTGCCTCTACAAAACACCAACCAAGTACACAAACGTCCACCACAACCAAGCTATTTCCCACAGAACCGCCGCACAGTTTGCCCCTAAACTCCGTACAATACCTCATGACATACTCACGTTATGCGCACCAAACAAACATCGGTGGATTCTGTCGGTTTTTCGGCAAAAATGATGAAAAATATGCCCTTTCCGCACTGAGCCAACCTGACACTTGAAACGTGCACGCGCGCAGAATGATCGCAGTCATTTTCGGTTCGATCGCTCGGAGCGCGCCGTGGGAGGCCGGGTATGTACTTGCACTTGTACGCATGCGCATATTATCGTTCCGCTCCTACCGTACACCCCCCCCCCCCCCCGCCCCGCCCGCCCCCGCAGCACGCTCATAGTTCTAGGAGTAGTCAGCATGGACAAACTTATGCTACTAATAGTAATACCATTGTTTGTGCAAATCACAAGAAAGCGTACAAGAGTGGAAGATGAAGTGGGCGGGGGGTGCATAGTGATCTTGTGGACGTAGTGGGGAATCCCCCCCCCCCAGCCCCATAACTAAGTGGGAATCAAATAGGCTTACTTGAACTCCTCCATATTTATTTATTTAGAAATATTATTATTAGTGAGAAATAAGAGAAAATGCAACATTTTAATTGGTGAACATAATTTATCAGGTTTTTTTAAATATGGAATCAATATTTTAAGGGCCTATTTGATTTGAAGACCCACTGTGCATGCCAGGGCTGATTCGATCCCCCCCCCCCACCCGCCCCTCCTTGAATACCCCGTCCCGCCCCCGCCCCCAAATAAAACAACAACATCAACATCAACAACCTCCCCAAAGTTTAACTTAACAAATTTACCCTAAATCTTCAAGACTATCGAAAACATCTCCACACGTAGTAGCAGCAACGCTGTCCATGTTTAACACTACCAAATCTCGTTGCCCGAATTATTCAACTTTATAATGAAAATCTCGCTTGAATCTGATGATGCCACGTGCTACATGTATAGCGCGCTCCAAAATTTGACTGACACTTGTAAATTGAAATAGCGCCCTCAAGAGACTGGATCGATTATGTAAACACCACGGCCGAAAGAAAGATTTGGCAACTTCACTCGTAGTCCAGCGGATATGTGAGAAGAAAAAAAATGTGCACTTGTGCATAAAAGCATGAAACTTGGCACTGATGTTTATAATCATGCGAAAAAATGTTTTAGATGTGGAACCATCGCAAAATTACCCTTTTAGGGGCGTGACATTAATTTTTAAAAAGGGGACGGGACTTGTCGTGCCCGCAGTGAAAACGGTTGTTCCCACTTGTCACAAAAGCAGGAAACTTCACAAAGACATAATTATAAAGATTTCAAGTGTTTTCCGGATTCGGAGCCATCACAAAAGTACCTTTTGGGGGGCGTGGCAGCCATTTAAAAAAAAGGGGGAATTATTATGCCCACCTAGGGAAAAATTGTGCCCATATTTCATGAACGAATAAAACGTCCCCCAGACGTTCACGAGAAAAAAAATTACAGATGTTATGAGCGAAAACAGGGCGCAGCGCCTAACGTGGCTCACTTTGATTTTACGCCTCTAGTGCCTTACTAGACCAACATTTTTACCACAAATTTCAAAGTCAGTGAAATTTCATCACGCTCTATGCCTAAGCATTCCCGTTCATAAATTTTGAGTTTACGTGTATAGCCGCTACAAAGTTCCAGAGATATTCTATTTTAGCGTGATCTTTTTAAATTTTATTTAGAAGTGCACAAGAAAACCTTTCAAAATGCGCCCCAAAAAATAAGAAAATTTTCTGACAAACTTGTACTTCGTACATGTACATGCGAGTGGAGATTCTGATTTATCAGAATTTATCAACGTTAAAACTAGATCTGAAATGTTAACATGGAATTTCCCGAGATTTGTACAAGTGCGCCACGTTAGGGAACACTCTGCCGAATTAGTGCCCAAATTTTGGACCTAATTTCACGACACAGTCGAGGAAAACGTAGTCTGAGTATCACCCGTTATCCACGAAGCCATCTCCTGTCTAACGTCTGATATGTCAAAGCATGCAGATTTATGCAAGCCGCGCGCCAGCCAATCGGAGTCGACTTTACTAAATCGTGACGTCACTTCATCCCAAAATCAGGACTAACGTTGTGATTGGTCAATTCGAATGCAGCGTTTTGTAATGCAACAACAGCCGGGAGCGCATTTGTATCGAGCGCCGCGCGCCGTGACATTTTTTTTTTAAAATCCATGTCTATGACGCGCAACAGGTGAATGACCGAAGACCCGATAGATGTATAGAAAGCGCCTGCTGACTGGTCAAAATCTAGGAAGTCCAGAGGCGGGGTCTTGCCTAATTAATCAGCAAATCTGTTCGCGCATAATATATTCGCCGTGGTCTATTACATAGACTAAGGAAAACGTTGAAGTGCGCCACATAAATTATAGGCCATCAGCCTCGGTCCAAAATTTTGGTAACCGGTATCAAATGAGGGGAATAATCGCCATAGCGATTTTTGGCAAGGTATACACCTCCAGAGTTGGAAAATATGTGATAACATTGCAGTGGTGGCAGCTTTTTGGGCGTTATCGCCCTTTTTTTCCAAAATGTCCATCAAATTGCTTGCTACCACTCTAGGGGCGGTATACCTTGCGCATGCGCACTATAATCATTATGATGCCCTGATTTGATACTACTGACCAAACCACCAAGCTGATGGCCTAATAAGGGAACACCACTATGATAATAAATATTATAGGTGGAGCCGAGAGAATTGTTTCGTGTCTTAGAGTGGATTCTATCTTCCCTTCATATCATATCATGTGCGCACCCCGTCTCCAGTTGCCATCATTAAAAATGTTATGTCAGTTAATTATTTTAACGTTTGTAGTGGCTTGACCTCCCCAACCACTGAAATAAAAATTAAAAAAAAATTTACAGACAAAAACAAATGACAATCTACTAAGGATTATCAATGATCTCATTTCATTCAGTTTTTATTCTTGTCACCTGATTGACATACAAATGTTTTTAAACAAATTCCTTACAAAACAAATACTGATCATGGATTCTAGATGAGAAAACAATTTGAGAAATGAAAAATTTTTCCACAAAAACTATTTCAGATTGTTTAAACAGATCAGGTGACATTATAATTGGTCTTTGGAAGCCAATATAGGAGCACCTTATAATAATTATTTCGATTTGTTTAGAAGCAATTCAGTACGGACATTAGATGAGTTAAACATTTGGGTATGCCAACAATTCTGATACTTGAATGCTTAGACGTAAATTAAGCTTTTAATAAAAAAAAAAAAAACATTAGAAAAAAATAATAACATTAGAGGGTATTAAAGCTGGTCCTTTTGTGTGAATTAACAAATTTAAAAGGAACATAAAACCTAGGGGATATCCCCCCCCCCCCACTTTTAAAAAATTTGATACTTAAGAGATCATGTCTTGCAATATTTTAAGCATTATCTTATTTGATTTGGCTATTATGTGAACACAATTTTTGATGAGGCAAGTTCAGCACTCGGTATACATTGTGTTTATCCTTTTGTGGGTTAATTAAACAAGTAAAATCAAAAAGACATGCAAAACCACCAAAAGACACCAAGTGAACAAAATAAAATAAGTTAGTAGTGAAAACGTGCAATCAAACAGACAACACAAAAGGATATACACAATGTAATCTGAGTGCCAGTAACCTGTTGCAATGCATTAAGGAGTTTTCTGAGGGGGAACAAAGAAGAACCATTAAAACTTTTTAAGGTAGGTGAGGGGGAGAGGTCTTCAACAGTTCTTAAATTTTCCAACATTTTGGTACATACACAATTCCTGAACAACTCCCAGTGATTCTTGAAACTTTCCAAAAGTTTTAAATTCTTGATTTTTTCTAATCGATTTAAAATTGTAAAGAAAATAACCCATTTTATCTACATAGACATCTTAAATTTGTAAATTTCTCAAACAGTCTAATTTTTTGAAAGTGTTTAAAACTCTTGTATTCACTTAAATTAGTTATCTTTGAAACAAAATGCACTATCAAGTTAAATGGCAACAGTGTTTTTGTTTCATTGGCAAATTGGCATGGGGCTTTAGCACTACCGCCAACACGCAAAAAAATTTTCACTGTAGATGAGACTTCCTCTAAATTGTACTTGTTTATTCTTTCTTGTTCCTTGAGTAAAACTAACTTAAGGAATTGGTAAAGGTAAGCACAGAAACCAGGGTCATCAGTTCATCTGTTGGTCTTCCTTCCTTGCTTCTTCCGGTTCTTGGTTTCTGATGAGACGATCCTTGTCCAGACAGATCAGCTTCGTCATTGTCCAGTCTCATCCAAGCTTGGTGGTCCTCATGTTCTAAAACATGACAAAGAGCATAAACAGGCAAGCAAACTTTAGAACTTATATTTACAGAGGAAATCAAGCATTGTATACTTTGTAGGGGGGGGGCAAGGTATCAAAGGAAAAACAAATTGAAGTCTTCATACCTTGGTCTCTTTCTTGCACCTTAAGAATTAGTAATGTCCAGCTCGGCAAGGAGGGTCAGGCATCTGTCGGTCTTTCCAGCTTCTGGTTCCTCGGCATTCATTTGTGGAGAAGCTTCATCCTCTTAAAGTCAACACGTAAGATTCTCTTCCATGTCAAGCATGTTACATCCAGTTGCAGAATCCATCTGGTTCAGTTGCAGAAGGTCCTTGATGATTTAAACAAAACAAAAAAATATCGACTTAGGCTAGCTAGGTTATGTGTTATTGGCATGTTTTAATTTCCACTTGTTATGAAGACTATACGAGGCAATGTGACTTCCCTTTCAATGATCTCCATAAAATTGGAGTTCAAGCTCTTGTAAAAGGGTCAAGAGGTTACGTTTGCACTCGTTTTAAGTGACAACGCGTCAAGCATTGTCATGTGATTAACTTCCAGCTGTTTTGAAAATGTTCCAGGCATTGCCACCGATGATTTCCCTCGATTTCTAACCATACTTTTGTGCTATATGTATTGCTCGTCTGGAGCTTATCTTTGTTAAAATCAAATGTTACTAAGATATTTCTTGGTTTTCCTCTCTACTAGTGCTTCTGATACCTCAGTTTCATATCGTCTTAAAAAAAGGATTCAAATGACGAAATGAAACGTTTGAATTATTACGAAATTGCAGTCTTATGACATTCACTTCAGCTTAAACGTATTCCTTTTCTTTCAAGCAAGTCTTGCGAACAAGTCTTGCGAACAAGTCTTGCGAGCAAGTCTCGCGAACAAGTCTCGCGAGAAAGTCTCGCAAGCAAGAGTAAACTAATATTAAAACTAACCTCAAGAATCAGTAATGGGAAGCCCAGCAAGCAGGGCATCAGTTCATCTGTGGGTCCTCCTCTCTGCTTCCGGTTCCTAGGTTGTCTGCATGGATGATGTTTTTGAAATTGGGGCCATGTCCTCTCATCCTCACCGACTGAAGCAGCCTCGTCATCCAGCCAGTTAGTGCTCCTTTTGTAAAGTACAGAAAGAGGAGAGACACTTTGAATTAACCAAACAAACCAATGCTCCACCACCAGTACTTTTTCTTTTTGTTGAAAACACCAAAAGAGCTCAAGATTACCCATTTTTATTCGACTTGCTCAGGTGTATTTGATTATAAACTCACCTCAAGAATCAGTAATGAGAAGCCCAGCAAGCAGGTCATCAGCTCATCTGTCGGTCCTCCTCCCTGCTTCCGGTTCCTCGGGCTTCTGTGTGATGAAGCTGTTGGAGCCCTGACGATGTCTTGAGGCAGGCTCATCAATCCCAGTAGAGCAATTCTTTCATCAGTTAGTGGTCCTCATTTTTCTGAAAGGATTCAAATGACGAAAGAAAACATTTGAATGAGCTGTATTCGTGCCAGGGCTAGAAAGGGGAAGGAAAACATTGAATTAACCCCACAAAGCAAAGTCCCGCTACCAGAACTCGTTGTTTGTGGAAGAACATAATAACAGATTCAGATCGCCCATTTGATTAGTTCTGTGATTTGATTGTTCCTGTTAAGAGGAGGCCTACATGTAAACTAACCTGATAATCAGTAATGGGAAGCCCTGCAAGCAGGTCATCAGTTCATCTGTCGGTCCTCCTCCCTGCTTCCGGGTCCTAGGTTGTCTGCATGGATGATGTCATCCTCACCGACTGAAGCAGCCTCGTCAGCCAGCCAGTTCTATGCATGTCTGTCGGTACTCCTTTTCTAAAGTATAGACAGGGGAAAGAAACCTTGAATTAATCCAGCAAAGCACGTTTCACCACCAATACTCTTTCTTTGTGCAAAAACATCGGAAGAGCTCAAGAACACCCATTTTGATTTGACTTGCTCAAGTTTAAGTACCTACGTATAAACTAACCTCAAGAATCAGTAATGGGAAGCCCAGCAAGCAGGTCATCCGTTCATCTGTCGGCCCTCCTCCCTGCTTCCGGTTCCTTGAGTTAAGTTGTGTGAGATGAAGCTGTGGAAGGGTCCATTTTCGTCCTAACAAAGCAGCGTAGCTCATCCAGTCTGTCTCAACTGTGATAGATCATCAGTTTCTCCGATGAAAGCTGCAACTCTTTCCTAAGTAAACAGGGGTATGAAAACACTGGGCCTAGCCCAATTGTTACTGAAGAGAAACATTCCAATGGAGCCAATAACTACATGTATTTCTAATATAAGCTTATCTGTAACCTTAGAAATGAATTATTTTACCCGTGTTTACCATGCGTATTTATTTCAATGTTTTCCATGATTTTCTTTTAAAAACTGACACGATTATTTTGTTCTAATGGACACACAACGTGCCGCCCATAATGTACAAAAATGTCTCGACACTGCTATTATGCAGTATTCTTTCCTAATGCATCCTGTACACGTATATAGTTCTGCCGGAAAAAAAAGGACTTAAAAATGACATGTAGTTACCGTAAATCCCGTCATTTTGTTCACCGACTTTTTCGTTTGACATGGCGATTATTAATTTTTTTTTAACACCGCTGTAAATTTGGCCGTAATTTTGCCTTAATTTCCGCCGTTTTGTTTGTTTTGCTGTTGTCATTTTCCCCACCGTATTCCCAAAATTAGTTTTCCGTCTTTTTAAAGCTGGCGGTGTTGCAGTTGCTACCGATCTGCTGCCAGTAAGATTTTATCATAATTCCCGTCATTTTTTTCTGTGGCATGGCCACATTTTGCATAGTGTCGAAGTTGGGAAATTAACAGCCTCCTTGCCTATATTTGTGACTGAACGTTTTTTGCTGCTTCGATTTTAGATGTATTTTTCGTCATTTTCATAGCCATCTGTTGGAGGCAGAGAAGTATTTCTACGAAAGAATTTGTCCACACACGATGTGATTTTAGACCGACTTGATTTTTTTCTTCAATTTTCGTCCAATATTTTTCGTTCGACATGGCGATTATTCCTTTCTTTTTAAACACCGCTGTAAATTTTGCCATAATTTTGCCGTAATTTCCGCCGTTTTGTTTGTTTTTGTTGTTGTCATTTTAACCACCGTATTCCCAAAATTAGTTTTCCGACTTTTTATGAAGCTGGCGGTGTTGCAGTTGCTACCGATCCGCTGCCAGTAAGATTTTATCATAATTTCCGTGAATTTTTTCTGTAGCATGGCCACATTTTGCATAGTGTCGAAGTTGGGAAATTAACAGCCTCCTTGCCTATATTTGTGACTGAACGTTTTTTGCTGCTTCGATTTTAGATGTATTTTTCGTCATTTTCATAGCCATCTGTTGGAGGCAGAGAAGTATTTCTACGAAAGAATTTGTCCACACACGATGTGATTTTAGACCGACTTGATTTTTTTCTTCAATTTTCGTCCAATATTTTTCGTTCGACATGGCGATTATTCCTTTCTTTTTAAACACCGCTGTAAATTTTGCGATAATTTTGCCGTAATTTCCGCCGTTTTGTTTGTTTTTGTTGTTGTCATTTTACCCACCGTGTTCCCAAAATTAGTTTTCCGACTTTTTATGAAGCTGGCGGTGTTGCAGTTGCTACCGATCCGCTGCCAGTAAGATTTTATCATAATTTCCGTGAATTTTTTTTTCTGTAGCATGGCCACATTTTGCATAGTGTCGAAGTTGGGAAATGAGCAGCCTCCTCGCCTATATTTGTGACTGAACGGTTTTTACCGCTTCGATTTTTGATGTAATTTTCGTCATTTTCATAGCCATCTGTTGGAGGCGGAGTAGTATTTCTTCGAAAGAATTTATCTATACACAATGTGATTTTAGACCGACTTGATTTGTTCTTCTTCAATTTTCGTCCAATATTTTTTGTTTGACATGGCGATTATTCATTTCTTTTTTAACATCGCTGTATATTTTGCCGTAATTTTCGCCGTTTTATTTGTTTTGCTGTCATTTTCCCCACCGTTTTCACAAAATTAGTTTTCCGACTTTTTTGAAGCGGTGATGCAGTTGCTACCGATCCGCTGCCGATAAGATGTCATCATATTTTCCGTCAGTTTTCTGTATAGCATAGCCACATTTTGCATAGTGTCGAAGTTGGGAATTTAGCAGCCTCTTTGCGTAGTCTGTTTCCACTTTTACATCCTTATTTTCTATGAACGCTGCCAATCTTTCCCAAGTGTACAGGGGTACGAAAACACTGGGCAGAGCCCATTTGTTATTGAAGTCACAAAATTACAATGCATCTATGTTTAAGATTACCTTTAACCTGGTCATGGTTTTGACCCCAATGGAAACCAACGATTCTACCCATGGTTACAATGTTTACCTCAATGTTCTCATTATTACTTGTAAACACAGACTAGATTATTCATTTCAATGCGCACAAAATGTGTGCCGACGCTAATAATGCCAGGTTGCCTTGGAAACCGCATATAACTCGCACACGAACATTCAAGAAATTCACATGACCTTTAGATGACAAAATGATGCCATCTTTATCCTTGCCGATCCCTTCTTAATCGGACTTACATAAAACATATACGGCGGAAGGAGCTTTGTAGGCCCTCATTACAAAAAAAATGATTATGTTATTTCATGCGACTGTAAACGTGTCGCGTGTCTTAATACTTTTCTTTACTTCTTTGGAAATCACGTATAGGCCCAAGTGTGGTATACTCATAGTCACACAAAGATTTGTCAAGGTCATAAACCCATGAATTTAAAAATATCACTGATTGCTAGTCTTAGTTTTAACTCACTACCACAGCGCTGATATTTTGGCCGTTAGTTTCGCAGACAAAATTACAAAGACAAATAACAATCTACTATAAGGTCCATCAATGGTCTCATTTCATTCAGTTTTTCGCAGTTTTTCCCCTTTAATAAACAGCACAGAGATCAAGTCTCATTCCAAGCCGATGCTTGATTGTCGGCCTTACGTTATCAAATGTCAACGTAAGACAACCAAATGAGTAACTAAAGGATAAAATATACTTTTTGAATATGTATCTCTGCCGATTTTCTAAATCGGCCTTACAGAAATGATGTACATGAACTAAACGTTGAAAAAAATTACAAGAACACAAAGAAATGTCGCACGTCTTATACATCCCTAAGTCGGCCATTTTCCGAAATCGCTTGTTGACCACATTTAAGTTGTACCCTGTCACATGCATAACTTGGTTTATCATTTCAACACCATTCTACACAATAAACAATCAAATCATCCTGATTTTGGTATTTGTGCTTGCAGCAGCAACCGGGTACGACGACCCAATGTTTTAATTACATCTTTCAATAATTCGAACCTTTAAAGACTTGATAGTATTTACAGAACTATCATCTATTATCTAGGCGTAAGAGCCTTTCATTATAGACACATGTAAGTAATCAATTAATTATACAGAATTATACCTGAGACAGCACTCGTTTTTGCAATTGTTATGATTATTTCTAAATATTCGTACCCCATTTGATATTATGTTTAGTCTCATCGCTGTGATGACTACCAGGTACGACAGTGTTTTAATTACGGTCATTCAATAATTTGAACCTTAAAGACGTCTTGATGGAGACAATATTTACAGAACTAGGGTCTATCATTTAGGCGTAAGAGCCTTTCATTTAGCATATTTGCGTAATCAATAATAGAATTAACCTTGAGACTTCCCTCCTCTTTACAATTGTTATGGTTATTTCTGAATATTCGTACCACATTTGATATTATATTAAAGCAAGCTTTTCAGAACTATCTTTTTTGGTTTTGTATAATACCAAATACCTTCCGCTGAGGATAAATCACGCATACTATGGTGCAATTCTATTCAGACTTGTTCGCGTTCTGAACGCATTAGATCGCTAGAACAATTCTAGCATCTCATCTAGTAGATCTGATCTTTATGAATCTTACTGCCAACCTGCAAATCTCGTTTTGTACCTCCGTCAGAGACTACTCCGACCATACCTTGATTGCCACTTGTGGATTTCATTTGAACCTTTAAGCTTTACAGAACTTTCCTTTAGGCTTCAGAGCCTTTAGCCTTTAACTATACTTAATTGAATAATCGCAAGATACCACTCGTCTATTACATTATGGCTGTTTCTGGATTTGTACCCCATCTAACATTGCTGTGTTGACTGCCAGATACGAAAAACCAAAACCATATTTGGAAAAATGGAAACGAACACCTGAACTATGCAAGACAACTCCTTCAGGCAAGGGTAGCAATGTTCGTCTCTTATAAATACTGTTTGAGACACTTAACAACTATGAAGTTACAACCAGACTTGACAACTGTGTTAAAAATTGTGTGTTGTCGTTGCTGCTCGCAAGCGTGAAGTGATCTACCTTCAATCCAACCACGCACACATTCCTGTGCCACTCCCTATTCAAATTACCCGCCCTTAACCACTCTACCGTGACTCATTTACATATGAATGATAAAGCAGATTTATCCCAGCCGATTCTTGATGGTTTGCCTTGCGTTATCGAAGGTCAAAGTAAGACTACCAACAGATCTTTCCAAATCGGACTTACAAAAAATGATGAACATGAAGGTTGATAAGTTGCAGCATGAAGAAATATCGCATGCGACTATAAACATCTCGCACGTCTGACATCATTCCCCACAAATGCATTTTTGTTGTTGATTTTACCAAGTTTACTTGACTTAATACACAGATGCATAGGCCTACCTCAGTTTTTGCCATTCGTTTTCTTCGTAGGCAAACTTCTCGAAGATGTGAAGTAATTTCCGTTATTTTTGAAGCCGAATACCTTTAAGATGTGTAGTTCTGCGGGGAAGATATTTTTTTAATTTCGCTGTAATTGCCGTAAATTGTCAGTTTAACGTTTGTCTTTGTTTCGAGATGGTGATTATTTTTTGCTGCCGTAATTTCTGCAATTTTAATTGTTTTGTTGCTGTCGTTTTTCGCACCGTTAACGTTTTGCCAAAATTCGCTTTCCGAACATTTGAAGCAGATGAGATTTTTATCAAACTTTCGATCATTTCTATTTTGTATTAAATTAACACAGATTTCAAGTACACTTCTTTCGCCACCGCTGTATTTTTTTTTACCTGTAATTTTCGTCATTTTAATTTTCGCCACTTTGATTTGGGTATTTCCGTAACCGATTTTGTTTTTTATTTGTATGTGCGAAAATAACACTGATCTCGAGTATAATTTCTCTCACTATAGCGTCGATTGTTTTAATTTGGTGTTTTTTTTTGTTTTTTTTTATATTTCTTTTTGCAATATGTTGTCACTGAACATTTTTGCCGCTTCGATTTTTGGTGTCGGTCTCGTCCTTTTTATAGCCATCTGCTGAAGGCGGAATAGTATTTCTACGAAAAAGAAATTTTCCGCTTACGATGTGATTTCAGACCAATATGAATATTATTTTGTTTTCAATTTTCGTAGCAGCCTACTATCTCCACTTATATATCCTTATTTTCTTACGAAAACACGGGGTCAGGCTAGTTACTTACATTGGTTACTGAGGTGAAACATTACTATACAATGTACATCCAATGACTATCTATCAGCTTACCTGTAGCCTGTCATGGTTAACCACCCTGTGGAAAATAACGATTGTACCTGCAGACTTACAAAGTTTACTTCAATGTTTTCAATATTTGCTTTTGAAAACAGACTAACTCACCAACGAACATGCCAGAAATTCACATGACTTTAAATGTCAAGATGCAAATTTATCCTTGCCGATTCCTTCCAAATCGGACTTACGTTAAACATACGGCGGAAGGAGGGTTACACGTTTGCCCTAGTTACATCACTAGAAATGAAATGTGTTATTATGCAACTCTACACACAATGCGACTCTACACGTGTCGCGTGTCTCACTTTCTTTGGAAATTACGGTAAGTGCGGTATAATAAGCCACACAAAATTGATTGTGAATGTCATGACCCGATGATATTAAAACTATCAATGATTGCAGGTCATTGCTAACTCAATACCGCAGCGCTGTTATTTTGGCCGTACGATTCTGTTCTGATCCTTGAATAAACTACACCGATGTCAAACCTCATTCTAAGCCGATGCTTGATGATCGGACTTGCGTTATCACAGGTCAAATACCAAATAAGTAGCTTAAGGATAAAGTATATATTTTAATAATCATGTGTCCCTGCCGATCTTTCTAAATCGGACTTACAAAAAAATGATGAATATGAAGTTTGAAAGTTACAACATAAATAAATGTCGCATGCCAACATGTCGCACGTCTGACAGCATTCCCACACACATTTTTGTTGTTGATTTCACTAACTCAGATACATACCTCGTTGTTTGCCATTAGTTTTCTTTGTAGCCAAACTTCTCGAAGATGTGTTGTTTTGGTGCTGTCGTTCTTTCCACGTTTTGCCAAAATTCTTTTTCCGACTAGTTGAAGCCGATGATTTTTATCAAAATTTCCGTCATTTTTATGGCCAATATATCAGGAAAATATTTGTAGGGATAAGAAAATCACACATTTTCATTATTTTCTGATTTGCAGCAGATGGGATGTGTATCAAATTTTCCGTCATTTTTATTACGGCCAATTTATTAAGAAAATCAACGGCGATTTCAAGTACACATTTTCTTTCGCTGCCGCTGTTAAAGTTTGCCATAATTTTCGTCATTTTAATTTTTGCCACTTTAATTTGGGTATTTCCGTAACCGATTTTTGTGTGAGTGTAAGAAATTACACTGATAATCAAGTTTAATTTCTCTCCCTAGCGCTGTGACTGAACGTTTTTGCCGCTTCGATTTTTGATGTAATTTTCGTCATTTTCACAGCCATCTGTTGGAGGCGGAGTAGTAATTCTACGAAAAGAATTTATCCACATGCAATTTGATTTTTGACCGATTTCATTTTTTCCCTTCAATTTTCGTCAAATATTTCGGGTACCATTGCAGTTAAAATACACAAATTTCTGGTATTATTTCTTCCAATACCGCCGTAAATTTAGCGAAAGTCTCGTATTTTCGTCGTTATCGTTGCTGCTTCGGCTGTTTTTTTCCCGACGTATAGCAGTTGAGAAAAAAATAACACTGATCTCAAGTATTATTTTTTTCAACGTCTGTGTTAATTTTGCTGTGCTGTTTGTTGTATGCCGCAACGATCCGCAACGATCGAGTTGATTAAGAAAATTTTCATTTGTTCTTTTATCAAAGACACAACATACAGAGATAATAAAACGAAATAAAATCACACCACAGAGAGAGCAATACACAATGGCAACACAATACAATACACAAATCAATTGTCCCGGTGATGTGCAAAGAGTTTGATATGATAAAGTGGCAAGCATGCAACATGAACAATGAAAAAAGTACACATTGCCATAATTTGAGGGTTAAAAAAAAAAGAAATTCCTCTGAAATAAACCTCTTTTTACCGACAGATATATAAAGGACCAGCCAAAGTCCGTATTGATGATAGCTTAGATATTGTTAATCTTAACTCGTGCTCTAAAACATTTTATACCATCATAAAGAACTTTCTCTGTCTGTACTTGTTCTCATAATTTCCAAACGAACAAGGACCAGCCAATGCCGTATTGATTGCTTAGATTTCAGCTCTTAAGCATTAATACAATCATAAAGAAATTAAATCGTCGCCGATGAACAACCCAAAGGGAATTATTACTTTCAAAGAGTTATCCCGTAACCAGTAGTCCTGCATTGTTATCTCTTGCATACAAAGTACCAGCCAACGTCCTTATATCAAAAGGCAGTATTCCAGTGGATTGATAAAATATCACAAAACCACAATCAATCAATTACAAAATCAGTTTTGAATTTACGATTAAAGTTTCTGATACTGAAAAAATACACCAGTACTTTCAATTTTAGGGGGAATATAAAATGTTTGACAATGCAGAAGGCACAGTGTCTTCATTTTATTTAAATTGTAATTGATTTCGTTTGCATTTTATTCTTTTTTTTTTAAAGAAAATCTCTGAACGAACTTTGAGGATTTGAGGGGTTATCTATAACAGAAAATCGTTCGAAAACATATACCAATTGCGTAGAATTTAATACTAAGTACAATGACTAAGTACAGGTGACCCCAACCCCCTCCCTGTCCCCATCCCAGCCCCTCCCATCGCGCTGCCTGCAGGCTCAATGTGCGCATGCTCGCAGCGGACTATGCTTGCTCTCTAATAACACTATTCATTAGCCTACACCTTTCTAAACATTTCTCTAGATTTTATCACCGAAAATAATTATTGGAAGCGCAGTACACGAAATCGCGTGGGTACGGAGACCTACAGGAGACATGGAGATTTGTTTTCTTGTTAGGTAGCCCATTACGTGATATTATCACGTACGTTTAATGTACATGATAATAAAACGTAATAATGTTTTTATCGCATACGTACTTGATAAAATAATACGAGGTACATGTCCGTACCTGAGGCTGATAGTAACATGCCCGTACGTACGTCATAATATCACGTACTTAATTGTATTATGCGTATGTACGTGATAATAGTACGTGTGCAATTTAATTGCATATCACGTGATAATAAAACGTACCTACATAATATCTGTCACGTACGTGATATTAGGTACGTACCTGACGTGTATACATCAGCATCTACATGAGTAATAATTATCACGTACGTACGTAATATTTATCACGGTAAGGCCTATACGTGAAAATATTACGCAAGTGTGTTATAATTATCACGGTATGATTTTTACGCATCATGCAAGATCATAGATTATCACGTACGTGCGTAATAATTATCACGTTTATAAGTGATAATATTACGCAAGTACGAAATAATAGATCATTACGTACGTATGCAATTAGCAGTTGGTATGTTGACCAACATTGGGCTACGTACTAGCCCATTTGCCCAACCTTTTTTTGGGTTTATTTTGAATTTTCCTTGGATTTCACTTCGACACTTTGGCTTGGATTTCGTTCAGAACCGACAAGTTTACCACCAAACCCTCGCGACTGAAAATGCGATAAAATGCGGTACGGAGGTTTCCAAACGAAAACGCGTATACGAATTCCGAGAGCATGTCGCCGAATTTTAACAACCTAACCTACAACCTACACCCTCCTGACTAATTTAACAAAGTAACTGCAGCGGCTGCCTAGCGCTGCTTATCGCATGCCGGAGCTGCGTCTGCACCCAAACTTACCACTTTCTCGATTGCCCAGAATGCTGATTAGTTTAATTGCCTAATACATTTTTAGTTTTGGACACTTAAGTTGCATGGAGAACGTTGAATGTCTATAAAAGGGAGTGGTTTAAAACAAGGAAGTCAATGTGACAATGCATGCAAGAGATACTGTCGCGGGTTTTCTCTGTCATATTTTATGTCCCCAAATTTTTAAATTTTAATTAATTTGTTTCATTAATTTTGATTAAATTATCTCGCGGCAGCGTTCTAATCATAAACATACAAATTAATATCAAAGAAAAGCAATATTAATTTTGAGTTATCAAAGCCTTTCGTTTGCTTGACATTTTGGGAATTTTTCTGCACTGAATTTTTCTTTCTGTGAATTTTAAATCAGTTATAATTGAAAATACTGGTGTAACTTAGTGACGGTATTTCTGAATTATTCAGGGACAATTTGAAAAAACTCTTCCACTGGAATACTACCTTTAGAGAAAAATTACAATATCTCAAAAGTTCTAAATAGGTCGAATGCGCCCGATCGGAGCTGGCTACGCTCACCAGCCGACAGACATCCGAGGCGAGTGTTTGTTGGAGAGGGCGCCCTATACTAGGCCTGTGACAAAAACAAAAAAAGGTCCAGAATTTGTACATGTCACTGAACGGGTCTAACAAGAAAATCGCTGAATTACTAATTGATAATGGGAAAAAAAATAAGGCTTACACTTTAATAGTTTGAGTAACATTGAATTAAGCAGAACTTCACTCTTTTAAATGACGTTCCTTTACTTTAAAACATTATTTTAAAAATTACACGATACTTAAAGCAATACATGAAGCACAATAAGTACCGTACACTCTAAATGAAAGTATCATTTTCCGAATCACACTGAACATATTATGATCTGTTTCTTAAGGTAAACCAAGGTTCGGAATCTTACATAAAATGTTCATTAATGTAACGTACCTCTTCCACTCTTCTGAAGACGTGTAACTTTGCCCCTCTTTGCGCTGATCTTGGTGGAAGTGATGGCGATGTTTGTGCTACCAGCCAGCACCGTAACACTCATGAATGTTCAATTAAAATAAACTTTCGTAGCTGAACTTTTAACTTATAAATTAGCTAAGCATAATAGTTGAGTAGTACTCAGGACAGATATCCCGTGATATAGGAGTATGAACTGCACCAAGTAAACGTATAGGCCATGTGTGAGTGTAACGAGCTAGCGCGGAAAGTGTAGACCTACCCTGGCCCTGTACTGAAACAACTAGTCTAAGATGACGCCTCGCATGCTACACCTAGTGGTCAATGAGGCATGAATTTAACAATAGGTGAAGATATTCTAAACATGTTATTTGCATAATGTGCATCTGGCACAGGCCTGGGGGTGTTTTAGAAACGAGAACCAGATATAGAATGTTAATGACTTAATCCTAAAGGGCGATTACTTTGGTCGCCAAACTTTAGTGAGAGGGGTGGCGTCCCGCGGTTTGCAATTACTGATCAACTTGGTTGAATTAATGTGCCTTAGTCTTGAACCATATGAAGTTGGCACAGAATTTGGAAGAATTTAAACAATTGCTCATTAAAGTAAATTGTGGCAGACGAAAACAAATGTACTCCACTCTAATTTTGCGGGTTAAAAATATAGACTTGCACCGAAGCGGTTCACAACCGGTTACAAATACTTTGCTATATCCGGTCGCAATGGCCAAATGTTGTCTTGTTTTTACATAATATAGGTTTTCCCGGACAATTTCGGAAAATGTGCGTTTGAATTTGTAAAACATAAATTCAATTTGGCGCCGAGTTTGAGAACGACGTACATCCTGGTTTCATTTTCGCAATAACTAGCATTCAATTTCATTTTGCATCAATCAAATGAATGAATGTGCATAGCGTTTCATTTAAGGGATTACAAATACGTGATTAGGTTTTCGGTTTGACGTATGAGTTGCCGATTATTACGAATGTGCAATCAAATTCGCAGAAAATCGATTGTCTATTGTGACATGGGCTGAATTGAACATTCTTTTTCATTTGTTACAATTTAAATTCGCATTTTCTGCATTCAATTTAAATAAATTTTACAGGCCTATACAAATCATGATACAACTTTGATTCATTAATTAATCAATGTATGCCCTATTGATCATTAATGTGTTTGTTCTTATATACACAAAGGCCTATGTGAAATGTAGGCAAATGAAATGTGAAAATGATATAAATATGACCAATATGAAATCAATAAAAATAATCATGTAGCCATATTATTGAAACGGTAAAGGGACACATCACGTGCCATGTTACATAGGATCTGCATGGGGACTTTTTGTTGGTTCATTGTCTTAGTTGTATTTTAATTTCTTTATGTATTTCTTAAGGTTCTCTCTCGTCTTATCAGTTCGATTGTCTATCCTTCAATGACCTGTCCACCAAGACATCGAGGGAGATATGTCTGAGAATGGTTGTACCAGGCGGTGCATTTCGCAGGTGTCACCTCTCCAATGTTGAGTGCAGCCACCTCCTGGAGACGGAGGGATCTCCAGACTTGCAGGTTCACACCAGCTTGGAATCTTGCGTCTTGGTCTCCAAATCTGTCCTGCCATTCAGGAAGCCCCAGCGTGCGCTTCACTCCCGCCTTGAAAGCTGAGTGCGCCATTTCCGTAGGATTTAAGAATGGCGAGTATGGGGGCAGCAACTTGATGGTGAAATTGCCGGCATCAGGGGGTAGTTGGGCTCGGATATGAGGACGAGCGTTGTCATATATCAGATATATGCGTTCGCCTGCCGGGAATAACATACCGCATTCTTGTACAGTCGTCGCTAAGAAATCCTCAAAAGTCGCTCTCCTCACAGTCTCTGATGATATTCTGTCCAACCTCACCAGAAATGGCAAACGTGATGTTGACTTGCTTGCCTCTCTGGCCATGGACGACACGCCTTGCTGGCTCTCCACGAGGAGCGCGACTATAAGACCGACGGGTCCATATGTTATACCCAGTCTCGTCAATGTACACAGTGTGGCCAAGGACACCAACCTGAAGAAACCAATTTCCAAATATGACTCGTGCATCTAATATGCGTGGCTCATTCCTCTGTTCTGGAACATCTTCCGCTAGTTTAAGAGTTATAAGCATACCATCTAGAGTTCTAGCGATGGTACTAGTGGTAACGAAGGGCTTATCGGGAAGATCAGCTCGCAGTTGAGTATTGAGTTGACGCAAAGTTAGAAGGGGGTTGTCATCTAGATATCCTTGAAGGGCATCTCTCATGTCGTCGTCAACCTTCTGGTTTATGGGTCCTCCTTTCGGCAGCTTGTTACGACGACCATCCCGAAGATATACGCCAACGATTGATCTGGCCGTTGAGTGCTTGATGCCCAGCGTATCTGCTACCTGCAGATAGTCAGCGTCGTCAGCCTCAAAGGCATCGATGAGGCGATTTCGGTCAACGTCCGAGATTCGTCGGTATCTCCCTCTTGCAGCCATTATTGGATATTTAAGGACTATGTAAACTGAGACTCTTGGCTATATGATGCGATTGTGGCAAATGCTGAGCAGAAAAAGATTTTCTTAAGGTTAGGTTTTTATATAGGATTTATTACAATAGTTGGTATGTTTCAAAAGGGTACACCTCTTGGTTTTAGCTCAATCATCATGAATATTCAAAAATTCAATCATTCAATCAAGCTTTCCTCAAATGTTACTTTAACACATAAATGAATTCCAATGCTTGACCAGGCATACGTTAAATAACACTGCGAGGGAAATCGGCTGCACATTTAGCGAAAAAGATTGATGACAAATTAAAAGGAAAATAGGATTGCGGATGTGCCTTCGATTTCGCGCTAAAATGAAATGTCAATACACTAAATGCAGTGCACATTCGGGAAATCGTACGCTGATTTTTTACGACTGAATGCACCTTCACGGAAAAAGAATTATCATTTGTTAAATAGAAACAGAGATTTGGAAGGTTCATTCTATTTCGCACGAAAACGAATGCTTCTTTTACAAATTCGTGTACACATTTTCCGAAATTGTCCGGGAAAACCTATATTAGGGGAAAATGCATGCATGTGGTTAATATTAAATAATGACCGGGAAAGAATGCTACGCAACAACCTATTTGATTTTTTTTTCACTGAATGAAAGAGGGCAAGATTATTATGAATGTGCCAAAACTCCAGTTTAGGTGAACAGGCCAAATGCAAGGAATGGATGTACCGTAAAGCCGGCCTCAGGTCGACCTTGCGACGACAAGTTCAATCGGCGACTGACTTTTCAGGATTTTTCTGCTTGATGCTGACGGTTCCATCGTGGCGCAAGCAAATCGCGGGTCGACCTGATGCCGGCTTTATGGCACAAATTGTCGCGATTTCTGCTCAAATCCGGTTTTCCTCCAAATCGGGCCCCAAGAGGATGTCAGTTGTTTTTGCTTCCTTTAGGGTATTTTTTTGTAGTCCCACGATTTTATCGTGTATGATGTGTATGTGGCTTATTTTCGAGTAGTGTGTAAATGGCGCCACCAACGTCAAAATAGTCCCCCCCCCCGGCCCCGGGGGCACGTCAAGAAATCGTCAACGTAAAGATGCCCCTAGCTCAAACGTTTAAACAAGTAGAAAAGATCAACAGTGAACAAGAAATAATCCTTTTCAATTAATTATTTCGTTACATCTTTCTCATATCAGTTAATTTTGTAACATTGTAAATTTTACAGTCATCAAGATTTTTGGGGGGGAAAGGAACCTCGGAGGAAAATAGGAAAATATATCGATTAAAAATTCTTACTAATTTAAATGACCAAAATATGAAAGCCATTGCCCATAAACGAATAAGAAACGAAAAGCATGGTTATACGTTTATAAGCGCACAGATGTTCGCTAATGCGTCAATCGTCAAAAGGTTGCAAAGACTTAATTTAAGTCTGCTACAAATTAAGTCTTGAATGCACCAAAGCGAAATAGGATGCACGAAAACGAAAACGAACATTCAGTGCAAAATCTTGGCTGCCTAAAACTGAAATTGAATGAACCCAAAATGAAAAAGAAACCCCAATTTGACCACATGTGCAAAACTCACGCGAAATTGAATGGCTGATAATGAAACTAATTAGAAAACCTATAAAAACTCGCGTCAAGTTGAGAACAGACCGCCCGAACTCGGAGTCGGACAGCCATTGAGTGAGAAAAGGTTTCTGACTGTGTCAATAGGGGGCGCTGTTTCTTCTTATTTTTTTTCTCATGTAGAATTTTCGGCGTTTTATCTCACATTTTCTCATTCCCAAACAAACTGTGGATCGGGGAACAAAGTTTTTTTTCGATATGGTACACCATAAGGCCAAAAAAAAAAAAAAGTCTCCGGTTTCTGGTATGGAGCTTGCCCCAAAAGTGGTGCGGCGACGCGGCTTTTTTTTTTTTTTTTACCTGTTTTTTTTTTTTTTTTTTTGGCTTCAAATGTCGGCTGATGACTGCAAATGGTGCCCGACTAAACTTAGTGCAAATATATGGGAGTCCAGAGAGGCCACATAAAGCTTATTCTCGATCATAACCCCATCTAAAAACACGTTAAAATTGTGCAGCAGCAGAATTCCAGTCAAACCAGTGAGTTTGGCGGTTTTGAGACATCATCTTGTATTGAAAAAAAAAACGTTTTCATTTTGCCGACGCGCATGGCTACGGCGACGCGCGCGCATACCAGAAACCGGAGACTTTTTTTTTTGGCCTAATCTACATGTCTGTGAAGTTTTATAAAATTCGGCGAACCAGACCGCGTGGCGAGTGAAAAAAAAAAGGCCTCGTCCCACGGACTATACATGTATGGCCGGTGACTGCCAGCGCCAATGCATTGTGGGTATACATGTTTATCGGTCATTAATCTTTCTCATAAGAAAAAAGTATCGTTCAACACAACAAACACTCAGTGACATAGAATCAGGAGCGGATCCAGGAATTTTTGCAGAGGAGGGAGGGTCATCAGCAAAACTGAAATGTGGACAATTTTCTTTCTCCGGACACTGAAAATTTGAAATCAATAGGGGGAGGAAGGTCATACCGTACTTTCAAATACCACACTTTCATTATTTATACAGAATAGCTGTACAAAATTACCCCGTCCCCCAGCTGGCTCTGTCCGAATTTTGCAGTGACGGACATTATTACCAGTGCAATTATTTGGGTGTCATAGCAGGAGGGGGTTCACATCACTTTCAAATGTATTTCTATGGGGAAAAAATGAATCAGAGCTGGGACTCCCCCCCCCCCCCCGATCCGCGCCTAAGAAGCAAGAAAATAATCCACATCTATTCTAAGTTATCATATCCAGGGCGAGAGAGATGCTAAGTACATGTATAGCACTGCCGACACGATGCCCTCAATCTAGCCGCGTGGGGGCTACAGGAATTATTACATTTCAAGGTCAATCCCGGCCCCTCGTGATCGCGTGTTCTACAATAAGTTCTGCCTCCCAACCCGTACCTCCCACCTACATGCGGTAATTCCTTTCCCACCTCCGTCCGGCAGCTGGTTTATAGTTGGCCGGCCCATTACAGATCGATTTCCTTTCTTCCGTACTTTTTCACCTCTGTCAGGGCCTATGCTTCCTCTGTGATGACTAATAGCAAATGCATGTACAGTTGTACAATGGTACAACTACAATGAATATGCAAAGTCGTCCTTCAAGTGACAAATAGCAAATGCATGTACATGTACATTGTACAACTAGTACATTGAATATGCAAAGTCCTTCAAGTAACTTTTCAGAAGTCCTTCAGAATAACTATCGTGCATAATTTATTTAATCATTAAAAAAGCCTACAGGCAGAGAAACCGTTAGGTATAAATAATGCACTGTAAAAATATATTATGCAAATAATTCGTAGAATCTGTCTGGAAGGGATGCACGACGCAGATTTTCCTTGATTAAAACAAAAGCATCATTTTGTAAGCTGTACGGTGCCTGGTCTTCTTTCTCACTTTCGAAATTTGCGTGACCCGATTTTTTGGGGGACTGTTCCAGGATAAAAAAAAATCTCCATTTCATTGTCGCCATTCCTGATGGCGTATCCGTAGCACATTTTGTCTGGTGACATATCTCGTGGCAATGGCACTGAGACCCATTTTTTTTCTGGAGGGGCCGGGGCACTCAATGCCTTAAAGCTCATTTCTGCCTTCCCGAAATTCTCAGCGGGCCACAAGGGGGATGGGGAGGGGAAGGAGGGGTACAGGCCCCAGCCTATGCGCCCCCTTAATACTTGCGCCACTGATCCCTTGAAAGTACATTAGGCTAATCAAGCGGAAATGACAACCGTATGAACGTCGTCGGTCCATAATGTGTATCCCGTGCGAGTACAGTGCGTCTTTCATTTTTTTTTTCATAATACATGTACAATATACATGTACATGTATACATGATAAGGAAAATGCGAATTTTCTCATGTGCAGTAAAATGATCTTTGCCAACAACTACAGTGGAACACCAAATTATAACAAGATCTTCAATTGGAACTAAATTGCAAATTACCTTGTTACACAGATAGAATAACAAAGACTTGGTATCTTAACAAATTCCTGGTTATATAAGCAGGATGTTATATTAACAGCGCTCTTCTCAACTGTATAAATGTATATCTTTGAAGTTTAGGTCTCGAGTCGTCCGGGCTTTCTGGAAATAATGAAGTAGGCGGTCCCTTTTCCCAAGATGGCGGAGTTTCCAAATTGGCGGACGGATTCTTCCATTTTCTCGACTCTAGCTTTGATCGCACAAAATTGTGTCCTACGGAGCATTCAACCTTACTACATTATAAAGCTACAATTTTGTTGGAAACAAATAAAATTGGCAAAAGTTGCAAAATACACATGTATGCCTATTCATTTTTTTTGTAAATGTATGAGTTAAAAAAAGGGAAATGGCCGGGGACGAGAAATTGGTATACAATGTACAATGTACATGTATATTTTTAGTTGCAGGAAAGCAGTTCAAGAAATTATCCTGTCTCTCCGTTGGTTAGTAACAAACTTCAGCAAATGCCTTTTTGGCAATCAATCACCTAGCTAGTCCAATAGGCCCTCGCAACAACACGTGTTTCAGGTCTCCATTGGCCAGCTACCAATTTATCGAAGTCATAGAAAGTCACTCATTTCGCATTAGGGCTAGTGCACACAAAGTGGGTGATCCACATGCTATAAAAATGCTCCATGCACCAACTGACGCTCAACAAATGGGAATACTTTTCAACTGACAGTCACGACCACATGAGTAGTTGTGCATTATAAGAACAGATCGACTTTTACATCATGAACATGACATGCTACAGCAGGTCTACAGTTTGGTCGCAGCTTTCGAGATCATTTCGAGCTTGTTTAACATGGCCTTAGCCTTGGACACTTTTTTGTGACCGTCTGTAAAAAAAAAAACCCAGGCAGGTTGGGAATGGTGCAGTATACGTTACTCCCAGCTCTGGTAACGCACGTCGTATAAATCCAATAGTTTAGACCATAATTCGCAAGGGATGACTGGCTAATCTTAGGAAAATTAGTTTACAAAATCAAAGTTCAAAACATGGCACAGAATAACGCTGCACCGACACTCCTAAAAGCAAGGATGCGGCACATCTGCTAATTTCTTTGTCCGCCTTTAATAGGCAACTTTATTACAACTACATGTACATGCACATTGAAGACAAACCTCTTATTACACGATCAAAACTACCACGACTCACTACAGAAAGACATTGGTTTTAACTACAAGCAATCGAAATCCAGAAAAGCATTATTACACGTACAGTACTTTAATTTAAGTAGCCAAGTACAGTGAAATCCTGATAAGCCAAACCTCAAGGGAACAGGTTCAAAATTTGACTTGAGCAGAGTTTAGTCGAGGGGTGTATAATCATTGATGTACTAATGAAGGGAATGGATTCTTTGTTTGAGTCAGCCTGCTTATTACTTGGGTCAATATTGGTCAAGACCCCCATTGGTTTGTACACAGTAGGCCAGGAGGTGAGGAAGAACATTTTGACCATTGGTGACCTCTCAAGCAAAGGGAGGGCTTCGAGTTACCAGAGTTTGACATATCGAGATTTCACTGTACATCAATCTAGTCTGCAACCCTGCGAGTCAAGGCAAACGACAGGACGGTCACGTCAAAAGTCAAATTAGACAATATATAGCACCACTTTAAATATGTCGACTTTCTTCTATTCGTTTCCATAACAAAAAGAGGAAAACAGGATGAAGTCATTAGCCCCACATTACTGTGCGTTTATTCTTTGGTTTACTAGCCAAGTTTATTCTTCGGTTTACTGGCCAAGTTTATTCTTCGGTATAGAATATTCAAATGGCTGCCATTGCTTGTTATTATAACTATATATTTGTTCAAAGGACAAATCTGCGATTGCCCTATGGTCCAATATCTTTCGGGTGACATACTCGTGTGCTATGCCATGCCCTGTATAAATATATTCAGATTAAGGCACAATCCCTACACATCTGCCGTACTAATCGGTGGGATATCAGTTAGAGTTTGTAGTTTCACTCTAATGGAAATACACCATGTAAGGGAAGAAATATACATGTACATGTGCAGCAGTTCAATCAGGGGTGTACCACTGCGTTTGAAACAGGCAATTTAAAAACAAACTTTGAATCATCGTAAGGTATTTTAAAAGATATTATTTATACACTATTTCTATAACCATGTCATTGAAGTTAAAGGCAGTGTTTTGTACAACGTCCGAAAATTTTTCCACCGTTTCATTTATGGGTGCCAGCCCTTCGAACCCCGTCCTAACGGCACCCAGAAATGAATACTGCTGGGCTTAATAACTTATGAACATTGTATTCCTGAGAAATCATCACACACTTCCGATTGAGGCGCCATCGATTCATATACAAGCCCCTATGATCAATACCCTGTCTGTCGAAAGGTCACAAAATGGAGGTCAACTTAATTTTGACCTTGTTAACTATTTTGCAATACTATTTGCTACAGGATTCTGTCATGCATCATTGGAAACCTATTAAAACAGAATCTGATTAATATTGAGCTTCCTGGCGTGACAGAGCAGTTTCCAAACAGTATACAGTCGGAACTCGTTAATACGAGCACGGTTAAGACGGGATTTCGGTTAAGACGAGTATATTTCGCCAGTCCCGACTGTATAAAGTCATGTACATTGTACTACAAACAACACAACATGCACATATTCGCTTGAGTAATAGCTACTCGGTAATCTTATTTTTGTATAAATACAATGTACCCCTTGTTATTCTTGATACAATTGACAAATCAGGCGGCACTTTGGAATGATATCGGTCAGAGGTCATATTCAAGTTTCATATGCTTATAGCTCCATGGTTATACGGATGTAACGTAGGCAAATTACATGTATATGTAAATGTGTATGTACATGTATATAGGATGTCCCAATAAACATTGTGCATGAAAAAAAAAATTCGAATTTTCTCAAAAGTTGGTCCGACTAGCTGATCGAATTTTATAGCATTTTCAAGAAATATGGTCTTGTTTATAATTTGTGAAAACAAATCAAGAAGATTCAACTATGCAAACCAACTTTCATCTGACCAACTTTTGAGAAAATCAGCTATTTCTAAATCTTCTTGCACGATGTTTATTGGGACACCTTGTATATCATGCCTTGTTAACAATCAAAATGTACGTGTATTTTATTCACCGAATTACGCTGCGTGCTATATTTCTTCCAACAGTACATGTGTAGTTTCAAGAAATTCACACAAAAATGAAGTTGACCTACAAATGGCCGACCTTCAACACAGATCTTCATCTAAAACTTCAGGTGATGAATATGATTTCAAGATGGGTGCAACCAAAACAGCCCTTTTTTTTTATCACAATCACTGATTTATGGCTGATACCTGTAAGAATCATGAGGTGGTGGAATTGGAGCGAGGAGGGGAGACGACAGGTTCTTGAGATGCGACTCATCCCGCACGGGGTGGTATCCAAAATGCTCCATCATTTCAGCACAGCGTCCAACATTCTCGATGGCCTTTGCGGTCTTGAAGTCTAACTTAGTACGCCACGACTGATACACTTGGCTGGACACTCGGGTAGTCGAGTATACTCCAGGTCTATGAGCCTGGGTATTCTCAGCGATCCATTTAGATATTGTCTCAGGGACAGCACCAAGTCCAGTGAAGTTGTAGATGAGTTGGGTGACTCTCTCTGGATCCAATGACATGTCCTCATACCTCAGTAGAAGGTAGTTGTCTCTGTACTTGGGGAGGTAGTACCCTATTTCTTTATTGTCGATGCTATAGGAGCAGAACTCCATCAAGTACGATCGCATTTCATCTGTGAAAGAATCCGCCTGCAATTTGTTGAATGTGTTCTCAACGACATTCATGGCAAGAACTCGCGATGCAGTCATTCCTCTTGGGTCTCGAACGAGATGAATGACCTTGAGTTTCACGTTACTATCTTGTATCAGTGACAGAAACATCCCGATGTCCCAAATACGGATAGATTTTATCGCAATGTGTCTCTTCTCTTGGCATTTTCTCTCAAAAATCTCTGCAGGAACGGCGTCGCACTTCAGCCCCGTTTTCCCCGTCTTAAACGGGTAGCAGAATGAGTCAAAAATTCGTGGGACTTTTTTCTTGACTTCGAGTGGGGGCTGCCTAGACAACCACTTGAGGTAGAAATCCAGAGAAGATGTGTTGCATTGATAGAGCGACCTCAACATATCCATATACATTGGCTGTAAGAAAAGAGCTCCCCTGGAATGCAGCTCTGTGAGCAGTGCTAGGCCGGGCTCAAATAGGTAGAAGATGTCGTCATTTCGGCCGAATATCTCACCGATGAACGAGGAACCAGTCCGCATTGATGTCAGCACGACAATACGCGATCCCGGTGGATCACTGCTGCTGGTATCTTCCACAGGGACCGAGTCATCACCGGTTACAGGTTGCTCTTCCACGCCGTTGGGCACGGGGTCGATAGAAGTAGGGTTGCGGTTGCACGGTGGACACGACGATGATTCCTCACTACTGACATTCGTGCCTCTGGAGAAAATCCCCAGTTCTTCTTCGGTGTTACTTTTGTCCTGTGTAATCTGTCGAACTCCCTCTCGACTCACTGCCGTGACACTCTTCACTAGCGTGCCACTTCTTCTACCGTAGAGAAGCAGACACATTGCCGATACAGCGACAAGTCCAAACAGTACACATCGGATATTCCTTGCCATGCTGCTGGCTGCTACATACAAGGAGTGCTCAAGTTAAGATGTTGTTGATGTTGTATGTATCCCAGATGTCCAGCAGTAGGCACACTGCAAGTTTTGTCAGATTTCACCGGAAAATATTCCAGAAACTTTCTGCATCTTAATTAGTGGTATAAGGCTATAACTAAAAAATGTTCATGGTGATGGCTTGTAGAATCGGTGTTTCTTCTGTAGTAATGCGTCGTTCTGGAAATGCAATGTCCAGTTCGTGTCACACCTGTGTTGAGTCCAACCACACAGCTTACGCAGAGATGTTGGATAATTGCTTATAATGTACATGTACGTGTGCTGTACTTGCGGTGTAAGCAGAATACATGTACATTGTGGCCACACGTTGCGAGTTTACTAAAGACAATTCACGGATCACTGCACACCTGTTGAGCGCAGCCGCAGCCATCAGTCAGTGCAGAAAAAAAACTCGATTTGCAGAAGTCAGTCAGGCTCAGGCAACGACGTCATTAAAATCAATTCACAGAAATATGTAACGGTTCAATACATCCTCATAAAAGACGGGGTTTCGGTTGTTTTTTTTTACCTGTATGCTATGAACTGTAGGTTCAAGGCTCAATGTGGAAGCATCGTGCTGTTTTTTCCATGTTTAGTTTTGAGCGACGGACTAGCACAAAGTTTAATGGCCCTATTGACGTGCTGGTTTCCACAACAGATGGACGCTATTACGTAACGCCACACGCAAACGTTTATCTGACAGTTTATCTGCAGTCTGCCACGGTGGACGTTTTTTTTAAAGGATGTTGACACAAGCAAACCTGTCGCCAAAGCCGGAAGCGTTGTTCTCGCATACGCGTCATAATAATGGTTTAATACTTGGTTGTGTCCTGTGAGAGATCTAAGTAATCTCGGGATATTTGTGACAAATGAAAATACACATGTATTAGGAGATAAATCACCCGCCACAGCGACTGCGCGGTGTTACGTATTGAGCTTTGACCGATTGTCAACCACTGATCTCTATTATACTGTCGTGACAGGCGGCGATCGCTGCTCACACGTTGCCGTTGATTGGTGATTTTCCACTCTAAAGAAGATTACCTTTAAAAGCAGTCCTGGTGTCCATCGCCATTTTGAATAATAATCCCTTCACTTCCTTGGAAAATAGAGCGAATTTTTTTTTTTTTTTTGGGGGGGGGGGTTCAAATTTTCATCCAGATTTTTCAGCAATACAATTTCAAAGAAGGGTTTAAAGTCGGAACCAAGAAACAAAAATTTTTCCATGAAGCCCTATAAAGAAAAAAACCCCGACAGTATACAAATCGTGGTGTGGCCGGCATAGGCAATTTAAGTTTGGCCTGTTGACTGGTTTTAAAACGACGAAATTACTCAAAATCTTAAGAACGTTGCATAACAACTAACTTCAACACGGTTCGTTGTTATGCAACGTTCTTAAGATTTTGTCTTCGGTCACTTCGCCTCGATGTAGGTCAAATATCACACTCAAGAACATCATTACGAACACATTCTCGTAAAAGATGGTCCGGTACTTCTGTCTTGATAAGGCTTGCGGGTTTTGCCGTCTGATAAGGTTTGTGCACAAAACCCCCGGCGCTTGGAGTTTTTAGAGGACCATATTTTTTTTTACATGTAACCGGGGAGAGCGATATGAATTAGTTTTAAATGTGGCACTCTCCTCACAACCAAGTGGTTCCACTAAATAATTTGGGTGGAGCGAAGTCTTTTGGATGTCTCAATAATATCAAAATATTTTATTTACAACACAATTAAATTGATTTCGAATATATGAGACAATGTATTTACAAATTTATATCTGGTGTTAACAAAAGAATTAGTGTATAAAGAACTTTGGTATACAAAGAACTTGGGCATATAAAAAGAACGACAGTCAAAAGGGAATGGAAGCTGTCTAGATCTATCCAATGATCTTAAATCCCAAACAATAAATCACTAATGAGTTATGGGAAAACTTTCAGATCAAAGAACATTATATTAAAGACATCATTAAATTCAACGTAATTTGGGGAAACACTGTTTTCCTTATTTTTTAAATCAAAGAATACGTTTATAAATACATCAGTAAGTGAACAGATGTTGCATAAAAAGATTATGGCATAAAAAGATTCAGGCATAAAAAGTTCAATAACACACAAGGGATTTACTCACCATTTGGGATGATCTACGTTCATGCCTTCCTCTCCGTGCTCGATGTTAAAATCGAAGAATCAGCAGCAAAATTGAAGAAATTAATGCAGAAAACTGCAGTGCCGGCAACGCCGGATATAAAATTATATTACTGCTACAACGGGGAGCCGCACCCAAAATGTGCAGTAATAAAAGTGGAGTGTGCAATGCTCGCTATAAAATGCTGGTCGCAAAGCAGGAGCAGGAGCTGGAAGATGTCAACTCAAAGTAGAGTTGGAACGGAATCAACGATATTTAGGACCTAGCCCCATGCCTAGCCCTACGGGAAAACTATACGAAACGCCCGGAATGCCAGCTATCTAACTTAAAAAAAGCGCGTGGAATGTAGAACTCGCCTGCTCGCTACGCCCTTTGCATAGTTTCAAAAGTAGCGGGCAAAATTCTTGGTGGCGCGCGCTGAGCTAAAAAAGTTTAGTTGGCCGCAAGAGGGCGCTAGGCAAAAAGATGATCGATCGTAACGCAACGCTCATGGCTGACAAAGTGTGACATGCAAGTAATATACTAAAGTTATGACATGACTGTGATGCATGATGGAGTAGGGAACCTGTCGGGTAAAAGTGTGTACGAAAACCCGACCTGGTTACATACGGTTACTACGTGTCAGCCTAGAGCAACGGTAATGGCCAAGCCTACGTGCAGCCAAATTTACAAATGGCATCCCTACATTTTCTCGGGCAAATAGGACCCATTTTTCGACCGTAATTTTATCAAGTCTGCCCTCAGATAATAGCCCAAAAGCTAGGGAGTTGATCCTCGGCTATATTTGCACAATTCATCCATCGTTATTTTAAACCAGACGGTCTCTTTTTTCCCCCCAAAAGGCTGTGGGGCACGTACTTTTGATGCAAATGAGTTCGCGTAGAAATTTTGTGAACTCTCATCAATCGCGGATTTATTGCGCCCGCTGTCGGTCTAATTGCACCATTCGGATATATCATCTATCTAGCGCCCCCCCCCCCTCCCCCACACCGTAACAGCAATAAAATATTGTTTAAAAAGGTGCTCGTTTATTCAGAAACTAGTATAAATTCCAAAATTGAAAAGTTCTTTTTGAAAGCCCACAAGCGAGATGACCACTCTCCCAATTGGTTATAGTCAAGTCAATAAAAACATTTCTTGGTGAATAAGTTTGTCAGGTCTGTATGCTTATATGTACAGGTTCGAGTGGTTTACTCCTGGTATTCTGTTTTGGATTCAAACGCTAAAATGCCACTTTTGCAATATACCCCTTCATTTTTCTTTGTGCCTTCATCAGTGCCTGCAGGAAAGAAGTTTCTTCCCAATTCTTTTCTTTCAGAGTTCTAAACATTGGGCGACATGTGCCTCCTGCCTAGTTTGTAATGTCCACACTATCTCACAACGCGCGGTATGCGCCTCGTAAACCCCTTTTGAAACTCCACACTAATCTCATTCAAAGAGCGCAACAGGGCTTTCAGTTTCTAGTGTTGTTGCATTCGAAATGGGCGTCGCGGGGGGGGGGGGCAAGGGGGGGGGGGCGCTTGCAAACAAAGAAAGAAAAAAAGTGAGAAAAAAGAAAGACAAAAAAGAAAGAAAAAGAGGTGTGAAGTCCATGTGAAGTCATATGGCGACGCCCATGCAGGAGGGGGGGGGGAGAGAAGGGTTAGTGCTTTAATTTTCGGGTAGCCATTATGCAGCACAAGAAATGAGCTTCAAAAGTTAGATTATGTCTTCCATATTATTTGCCGAGGCAGCAACCAACTTCCAATAGAGAAACAGTAGTTAGGGTTTGTGACTCATGATCAGAGGGTCAGGAGTTCGAATTCAGCTGCTGACCATTTTTATGTTGTGTCCTTGGGCAGGCCTCTTCATCCACACTTGCCTCTCTCCACACAGGCGTGTAAATGGATGCCGACTTTAGCTGGGGAGTAACCTGTGATGGACTAGCATCCCATTCAGGGGGAATAGAAATATTCTCTGAAACCGGAGATAAATGCCGGCGCGGCCCAATGGGCCACATTGGCTCGTGACAGACTTTACTACTTAATTACTACCTTTAATCATCTAAAATATGGTGGCAAATGTCAGTAATGTGTTGCAGATCTAGCTTTCATGAAACGGGTGTGTGTGTGTGTGTGTGTGTGTGTGTGTGTGTGGTGGGGGGGGGGGGGGGGGGTGATATAAAGGTGGTGGGGTCCTAAGGCGTGTCGAAGGCATGCCCTACTAGGGGGTCCGGGGCATGGCCGCGGACTACGATGATTTCTCCTACATTAAAAGCAATTCAAGAATACATTTAGGAACTTAATTAGCATTCCATTTGATATTTTTGGCCCCATTTTACTACTTTCCTTAATTAATCAGTGTCTGATTAATCAACGGGGGGGGGGGGGGGGGGGGGGAGGGGGGTGTTTCCTCTAGATCCACTACTGAAGAACATGATTCCGAGAGTGATAACCGAAACTGGAGATTAAGCCGTGGTTCAGAAAACATCCATGTATTAACTGCGCGCAAAAAACGCCACACAGTTTTCAAGAAATGAATGTCAGTCCTTTATTGCGGGCTTGTTCAAATTACACCTAAACTACATCAAAACAATTTATAGGCCTGCTCAAATAGGCACATAAGAAAGTATATTATGGTTTTTATTAAATGTAACATTCTCTACACATGCTGCAAGATAAAATATATACAATCCTTGCTATTTTTCGAGTTCAACCCCCAAAATATAGATAAAATCCAGTTCTTGGGTACTTTGGCGCATAGACCCGAGAAATTCCTAGCATACACGCGCTCAATAGCTTGAATACATCATGCCTAAATCTGTGCTGACTTACGGAGTTAAAGGGAAGATACAACATTTGAAAACATCAAAGAACGAAATGATCAAATTATCACGAAATACCTTACTGAACTGTTAGGGAATGACAGTCTAAGCATCCTTTAAAATCGTGGCTCCTGGTGTGCTGACATTTTCACGAAAACCAGCGTTGGAGAAAACTGGCTTTTTTCAAAAACTGTTCCTACTTTTTCATATTAAGTTATTCTGACTTTTCTTTGCAATTGATTACACACCTGTGAAGGGGTACAAGCCTGCGCTAGACCTATTCTCGACCTTACAGTTCCCCAAAGAGTATTACATGTAATTGCTCCGTTTCATCTTAAGTGGGGTCAGGGAGCCAGACTACAAGAATATGATAGGTTTTCTTGGTTTTTCCAGCATCTACAAGACCAAAACGTGAATTAAGTCAGTTTAACAATATTTTCTATAACATACTAATCCGCCAAATCCATTAATTTCTGAATATTGCAGCAAAAGCAAATGTTGTACATTCCCTTTAACAAACTTGTTGGTTGCCATGATAATATGGAGCCGGATGGGAATATTCCCGTTTTCCTCCCAAAAGGGTTTTTCGCCCCTCTCGTAATCAGCGAATGTAGGCCTCTAAAAAAATATATTTTCCCAATGTCACAAGAAATTCCAAATTCGCCGTGTTCACTTATTTCACCTTAGGCCTTTAGGGAAGTCTGTTAGCGATGTCCTTTGAAACTGTACATGTTTCTTTGTAATAGTTGTACAGTAATTATAATAGTTGCTTTACGATCATGCAGTAATCGCATATGCTTTTATTTTATTTCATTGTGCTGTATTGCATTTGTAAGGTATTGTATTTGTACATAATGTGCAGTTATTTTGTAATGTATGCAGGGCCCCAATGGAAACCAGTTTTAAACTGTTTGGGCATACCCTGGGTAAAAAAATGTAATAATTAAACAAATAAATAGCGCGCGTGAAGTATGCTCGAAACTTCTCTGGTCCGAGTGCAATAAAACCAAAGACTAGACAATAGACCCTGAAAGTTGACCCCTAGTGGCGCGCTTCCGGACCCCTCGAACAGGGGCGGCGGAACCGGGGGGGGGGGGGGTCCTGGGGGCACTACCCCTCCCCCAGATTCACCCGTGCCCCTTTTGCGGACATAAATGTGCCCCCTCGAGCATAAATGTACCCCCTTGCGATGAAAAAAAACTGGCCCTAAAATTTGGGATAATTTGTTTATCAGTAACCACTTCCCAAAATGGTATAGAAAGTTCTGATATGAACGAGGAATATGAAAACCAAGCCCCAAAACCCTTACAATGCGCCCTGAAAATGGGCACAAAATGCGTAGTTTGCAGAATGGCCGGTTTTGAAGAGCGCCCCTATTTTGGAAAATGGTAATTGTAGCGCCCTCTGATCTATGGGCGGCCATTAGGGCAAAAAAGACAAAAAACAAAAATAAAACAAAACCACAAAATTAAACAAACAACACAAAAATAAACGAACAACTCAGAAATAAACGAACAACTCAGAAATAAACGAATATAATTCAGAAATAAACGAACAACTCAGAAATAAACGAATATAACTCATAAATAAATGAGCAACTCAGAAATAAACGAACAATTCAGAAATAAACAAACAATTCAGGAATAAACAAATATAACTCAGAAACAAACGAACAACTCACAAATAAACGAACAACTCACAAATAAACGAACAACTCAAAAATAAACGTACAACTCAGAAATAAACGAACAACTCAAAAATAAACGAACAACTCAGAAATAAACGAACAACTCAAAAAGAAACCATCAACGCAGAAATAAACAATCAACTCAGAGTTAAACGATCAACTCAGGAATAAACGATCAACTCAGAAATAAACGATCAACTCAGAAATATACACGAACTCAGAAATAAACGAACAACTCAGAAATAAACGAAGAACTCAGAAATAAACGAACAACATCCCCAGGGTGTCGAGCAGCAGTACGCGCCCACCATGTACCATACATTACAGAAGTGCAGATGACATAATGTTTACCGCGGCATTCAAAATGGCGGACACCTTGCACCGCTTCACGCGCCCGCCGTAGAAAAAACGGAGGGTAAAAACGTAGTGTTTTTTCGTCGACGACCTCCGAAGCCAGAAAGAAGTCTATGCGAAAGGTAAGCCTGGGATGCAGTTTAATTTTTATGATGAAAAACGTTGACTTTGTAAACGTTTACCATGGCATTCCGTCATGTCTAGTCTGTACGTCATGTGTACGAACGGTATGCCAATGCCGGCCGGGTTTGGCCACATGTACTGGGCTGGGATGGCGCGGCGTGGCGCTGCGCCATGCATGACTACGTTGGTCCATGGAGGAATTCCTCCATGGTTGGTCAGACTGGAAAGAATGGGAATTCCATACACGTACGCCACTAGTTTTTCCCTGCAATGACTATACTAGTACTAGTAGTAGCCACCAGAAGCGGTAACATGTCCTAAAAAGTGATATTTACTGGGAAAATATTGAAATATTTAGTGAGAAAACATAATTTTTCAGACCAGTCTCATTTGACTGGTTTGTAACATCATGGTAACAGGGTGTGAAGTGGAGGTAGACTATGGGATTCTTTCCCCGGACGGGTATGGTCTATATGTCTTGTTTATTTTTTGAGCATTTTGCCGCTTTAAAGATCAAACGACTTCCGCGACTCTAAAATTTTATTCATAATTCTAATAAAAGAGACTTTTTACCCATTATTTTTCAGTTCGAGTTGAATTTTTTTAGTATCTTTACGCAACAATTTTTACAAACGCAAAAGGCCCCTAGCACTAGTATTAATGTTGACCGCGATCGGTTGATCATGATGCTATCTGTCGATTGCGCTGCCACCAGTCGAACCGCTTCTCAAATACGCCATTGACATGGTTAGTTAACTGTTTAGCCTGAAATACTCAGTGAACCCCAAATAAACTGTGAACTGCTGTGTGCATATTGCATTATTTTGGTGACCCACAGAAAATATCATGCATTGTGTGTTTGGAAGCAGTTGAAAATGAAGAAAAAAATGCATTGGATTTACTTAAACAAAATCAGCAGTTCATATCAGTTCTCTTTGGTTCCACTGGTTGCACAGGGTACAAGGGTGATGCTAGTAATCAGAACAGGATGTCAACATGATGATTAATTTGTAACTCTCAAATTTTGGTTTCAGGACGATTCTAGTAACATGGAAGGGAAGCCTGTGATGAAACAAGATCCTTCCAAGAAGTAATCATGAAGCGGAAAGTACAACTTTAATATGCCTCATTTTCTCCTTGGAGCAGACCATTGCAGCCTCATCAGCTGGTTGAGTCTGTTGCAGTAGCATGTGCGACCGTTCAACGGTAAATGGGAAAACAGTGACATTTTCTTGGAGAGAAGATACCCCTAACCTACAGGAAGCGTTCAAAAAGTGCGCTGCTATGCTACAATATTTGGCCCTCACTAAATGAAGTAGGCCTATTTTTTTTTTCTGTGTAGCCTACATGTACATGTAGGCCCTACTTAAGTCTTTGTTGTCACTCTAAGTCTAATCCATGTCACATTTGCAGTTCTACATGTATGTAAATTGTAACTGTACAACTTCTGCACACAGAAACTAAAAGAGGTGCTACATTTTTTTCTGCAGATATTTGTAAAAATTATTAAATTTAAATAGATACATGCAGTGCTAGATACATGTAAAGTAGCGGCCAAACTCAGATTTCTTCTTTTTGCCTAGTGAGGGCACTGTACCAGAAAGATGGTAACCAAGTGCTCCTTAGCAACATAGATTTAGCGTTGTAGAGTTTGCAACTTGTGTGTTAAATTCTTCGCCCAAAGCAATAATCGCTGAGGTTTATTAAACGGTTGGTACAGCAGTTTACTGTTAAACAATTTCTATAAATTATTTAGTGATTAGTGTGATATTTAGTACCGTTTTATAGCCTATAAGTTTCATTTTCAACGCATTTGTTGGTTGCATAGTCACGGTATTGTGGAACCTGTTAAAAGCACATGTACTGCAGGTCGAGATTTATACAGGGTGTACATAAACCCTTCTTGCATTTAGACATCAGTATTCTTTAAATGTGGAGTAGCTAGTATAAATGCAAATTGTTGGACTGACACTGGATTTAGGTCATAGTTGATACACTCACTCCATGTACATGTACATTGTAGGGGCCTACATGTGTATTTACATAAACATTGCTTTGGACATGTGTGTGCATGTGTTTGGAACATGTAAGTGATATCATGTAATGAGCTAATTCTGTTACAATAAGGTTACACAAATACACATGTACAGGGTAATTTCTTGTAACAAATACGTACATTTTATTTTCTGTTTTATTGTAGTCAATCTGTGCCTGACATGTACCACTACAAAACTGTATTAGCAGAAGTTGTACTACACAGTAAAGTTTCTGGATCTGCAGCACAGCATTGTCGTCTTTAATCTTTGGCAGATTCATGTAAATTTTACAGAGAGTTGTGTTAGGGGCCAATCACAAGTTTAAACTTCACACTCCGCCCCCCATCCCCCACCCAATTCACCAAATGGCCCATCCTCCAGTGCCTCCAGCCCAACCCCCATCCCCCATTTTTTGGATGAGATATTAAAGCAGTGGTTTAATAATTAACTTGCGAAATGTGAATTGTACTTTTTTCAGGCAGTTTCTTTAAGTTACACACAAATAATGCTTGCCCCAGTCTAGTACAATGCAATAAATTAAATCTCAAGAGTGGAAGGAAACCTTAAAATGTTGTTTAAAAAATCCTTTTACTAAACATAACAAGAACATGTGGGAAAGAATTCCATATACGGATGTCAATAATTTTTCCTTGCAATGACCTACCAGCCATCAGAAAGCGATAACATGTACAAAGTCAAATATAGCAGGGAAAACATTGAAGAATTTAGTGAGAAAACAGAAATGTTCAGACCACTCTCAAAGTTGTATACAGGGTCTCAAGTGACGTCCGTATGTGGAATTCTTTCCAAAATGTGAACTGCCGTATATAAATCAACAGTTAACTTTCAGTCTCTGAAGTTGGTTTCCAAAACCAATCTTGACGAAATACATCCAATCCTTGTACAGATACATGTTAAGTTGCTCCTATTCTTAATGACACATTTAGCTCAGTAGAAACACAAATTGCTTAGTAGAAAAATGTATTTAAACTGTCCTAGGTGCATATATATATCACCTAAAATTGCACTAACTATTCATAGAAAAGTAAAGTATAGATTTTTAAAGATGAATAAAAAGTCTGCAATTTGTTGACAAAAATGTTAATGTCTAAAATATAATTGTAATAATAACATGTACATGTACATGCACTTTTACTCTTTGAACTAGAGCAATCACATTTATGACAAGACCAATTAACTAGTTTTGCCAAATAAAATTTGTGCAAGGTGTCTTGATAAACAAATTGCAAACCCTGGGCTTTATGGTAAAACATTGACCTTTATGAAATTGGAGAATACTCAATGGTTTCAAAAATGCCTCAATGAATGAAACATATGTACAAAGACTATGAGCACATCGCTGTGGCATTGGTGAAAATTCAAAGGTCACAACAAGGCACACCTACAACTGCCATCTGCATCTGCACTTGGTAAAACTCGATTTCTCCTTCGTCATGGGTTTTGATTCCCTCAGTTGCAGAGGAAAATTGTGCAGTCCTTTTTGGCTAGAATCACTTCCTTTAGTGTCACCTCTCTGAACCTTGACAGACTGTTCACCTCAATAAGTCCTCGGACAGAATCCTCAATGACAACCTGGACAGGGGTTGCAGCAAGTTCCAAACTAATTGAATCCTCTGCATAAATGCATCAGTGGTTGCAGTGAACTTTCTCTCATACATGTATTTGTGGATTTTCGGGGGTCTTATAATAAAAAATCTCTATAACTTTAACAGTGCATTCGCCATTTTACAAGGTACTCGGGGAGCCGCAGCTAGTAGCCAGCTGCTGTCTACATACTTGTATCATGGAGCTAAGATCTGGTAGTTAAGCCAGAATTTCAGTCCATACTTGGCATGGGCTGTGGAACGCATGCAGCACTTATCAGACAAGACTAAAGTTGCTTTCTTTCAGTTGAGTTTCTGTTGCTTTCCATCTGGATCATTGATGTAGCTGGCTTGAACACCGTTCATAATATCCTGCTCTCTGTTGGGACAAATGACAAAATATATGGAACGGTTTAGCATGAAAAGTTGCAAAATCTCATCACAAACTCTTTAAGACCAGGCCTACATAGATGTTAATCAAGTTGTAATCAGGGGACTGATGGTGGCAGTGTAGAGTAAAATAGAGTGCAATCACCTATCATAAAGCTATCCAGAAAAAAGATTTATACCTGGAAATCACCATGACAGTGACCATGGTGACCCTATGCACAAACATAGGCGTCGCCAGGATTTTTTGTAATGGGGGGTAAAACATATTTTTCCCCAAAAAATCCTGTATTTCTCAACATATTCTCAATTTATCAGTTTTAGAGGGGGGCAGGGACATTTTGCCCCCCCCCCAACTCATTAATTTACAAAAATATGACTTTGCACCTCTATTTCTTAAATTTCCTTTATCTTGTTTTTTTCCTTCCTTTTTTGTGTGGCTCTTCTGGGGGGTACCCCCCCCCCCTTGCCTCCCCTCCCTCGTTTTTTCTCGGTAAATACTTCAATATGTTCTCCAGCTGATGGCTGTTAACACTGCAGGGAACAATTAGTGATGGGAAGATTCCCATATCTGGCCATCCCTGTGCACAAACCGTATGAAACTGGTCTGTACGTTTCTATTCCAAGTGTTTCCTAAATATTTCAATATTTTCCCAAGCTAAATTTTAATTGTTTGGACAAATTATCACTTTCTGATGCATGATAGGTCACTGAAGGGGAAAAATAGTGATGGCCAGATGTGGGAATCATTCCACCTCGGATATAGCTCGATGGTCGGTCTGACCATGCATGTACCACGGACCATTTCCATTACCACGGACCATGTAATGGTCCGTGGTCTGCCCACCGCACCGCGCGCGTGCGCCAGTACAGTGGCCAAACCCGTCCCACACGCATGACGTACAGACATGACGGCGGGATATATATGCCATTGACATTGTAAAAGTTTACGATTAAAGTCGACGTTTTCCATCATAAAAATCAAACTGTAATCAGGCTTACCTTTCGCTTAGACTCCTTTTAATAGGCGTCGGAGGTCGTCCACGAAAACCCACTTCACCCGTGATGTGTCATGTGTCCGTGTTTATCACGTGAAGCGATGCAAGGTGTCCGCCATCTTGGATGCCGCGGTAAACATTATGTCGTCTGCACTTCTGTAATGTATGGTACATGGTGGGCGCGTACTGCTGCTCGACACCCTGGGGATGTTGTTCGTTTATTTCTGAGTTCTTCGTTCATTTCTGAGTTGTTCGTTTATTTCTGAGTTCGTGTATATTTCTGAGTTGATCGTTTATTTCTGAGTTGATCGTTTATTTCTGAGTTGATCGTTTAACGCTGAGTTGATTGTTTATTTCTGCGTTGATGGTTTCTTTTTGACCTATTCGTTTATTTCTGAGTTTTACGTTTATTTTTGAGTTGTTCGTTTATTTTTCAGTTGTTCGTTTATTTCTGAGTTGTTCGTTTGTTTCTGAGTTATATTTGTTTATTCCTGAATTGTTTGTTTATTTCTGAATTGTTCGTTTATTTCTGAGTTGTTCGTTTATTTCTGAGTTATATTTGTTTATTTCTGAGTTGTTCGTTTAATTTTTGTGTGTTTTCGTATAATTTTGTGGTTTTGTTTTATTTATTTTTTTGTCTTTTTTGCCCTAATGGCCGCCCATACTGATCTGTACCGTCCCGCGGAAGATTGACAGCTGCAGTGCTGCAAATCAGGGAAACACAATCAAAGCCCAGAATTGGACCAATCAAACTGTACTAAAGGGCCCTGTATGAGGGATTCCACTTTTGCGCATGCAAATAGATGGGGCCAAATTTACACACATAGGCTAAGACATTTCCCTGTTGCTTTCAAAATGAACATTTCTCCCTCTCTGAACATGTGCGGATGCACATTATAGGTCCTTTTGAAAGTTTGGCCAGTAAAGAACCTATGGATAGGTTTAACACTGATTCATAAATACCTCAGACAGTTTAGCCATTCCTATTGGTCGAGAGCCCGTCACGTGGCCGGTATTAAACGGATGATAAAGACATGGCTAGCTGGTCTTAAACACTTTTCCAGTGTCACAATAAAATGTGGACTCCTAAAAATCCAGTGTCTCTTATCGTTTCATTGGTTGAACGTTCACAATCCTCACGTAGGCATGCGCAACACTACCAGGGAGTTAGAATTTTATAGTTCTAAATTCAAAACGCAACGCGCCAGGTGCGTTCTGCGCGACATCGCGTAGAACATGATACGCGCGCGTCACTCTCCATAAAAGGGTTGTTTTCATCTTACTCGCCAGCTGAACACTCCATTATTTTGCAGGAGGGATGTTTCAAAAAGCATAAAGTGAATTTGTTGAACAAAATCGGGATGTTTTGAATGAATTATATGATTTTTTTTTTACCGAAAAGGTATTTATGAATGGGAATAAATATGTACTCCGTCGGTATTTATCACTCTGTTTAATACCACTTAGAGTCTGGGTGCTGATAATTACCCTCGCCTCCGGCTCGGGTAATTATCAGCACCCAGACTCTAAGTGGTATTAAACAGAGTGATAAAAACCTCCGGAGCACACATTTATTCCCTTATTAAAGTCTTGGATCAAAGTTATGAACGGTTGTTTTTTGGAGTTGCTTTGATTTGAAGGGAGCATGCCTATAGTCAACCTGTGAAACGATATGACTGATATTTCTGGGAATCGTGTTCCGCTGGAATGGGAGCGAGGAGGGGAAACGACAGGTTCTTGAGATGCGACTTGTCCCGCACGGGAAGGTATCCGAAATGCTCCATCATCTCAGCACAGCGTCCAACATTCTCGATGGCCTTAGCGGTCTTGAAGTCTAACTTTTTACGCCACGACTGATACACTTGGCTGGACACTCGGGTAGTTGAGTATACTCCAGGTCTATAAGCCTGGGTATTCTCAGCGATCCATTTAGATACTGTCTCAGGGACAGCACCAAGTCCAGTGAAGTTGTAGAGGAGTTGGGTGACTCTCTCTGGATCCAATGACATGTCCTCATACCTCAGCAGAAAGTAGTTGTCTCTGTACTTAGGAAGGTACAGGCCTGTTTCTTTGTTTTCCAGGCTGAGGGAGCAGTATCGTATAAGATATTCGCGCATTTCCTCCGTGAACGACTCGGCCTGTAATTTGTTGGATGTGTTGTCAACGACATTCATGGCGGGTACTCGAGATGCAGTCATCCCTCGTGGGTCCCGAACGAGATGAATGACTTTCAAGTTGGCGCTTTGTATCAACGGCAGAAACATCCCGATGTGCCAAATGCGAATAGACTTAATCACAATGGATCTTTTCTCCCGACATTTTTGCACAAACTGTATTGGCGAAACTTTCCCGCACAGAAAGCGACCCGAGCCACCGCGTTTCATTTTGGGGCACAGCGAATCGAACAGCCGCGGTGCAGATTTCAGAATAGTGTTCTGGTTTTTGCCTGACAAACTTTTGAGGTAAAAATCCAGGTAAGTCACATTACACCGGTACAACGAGTTCATCATATCAATGTACAACTGTTGCATGAAAACACTAGTTTCATTGTGGGCAATCAGTTCGTTTTCGAGGGGAATGCCGGGCTCAAAAAGGTAGAAGGTGTTTTCGTTTTGGCCAAATATCTCGCCGACGAATGAGGAACCAGTCCGCATGACTGCCATGATGACGACACTGGAACCCAAAGGTCTGGTTCCCATGACAACATCATGGCGGACGGGGTCAGAGTTCACGTCTACAACAGTCTGGTGTCCGGACGCGGGAGTTGTCGCATGCCTGCCTTTGGCGGCTCTGGTGACGGAGTTCACAGTCGAACAAGAACAGTTGCAGAGTGAAAAGGACGGCAGCCCCACATCACTTGACTGACCTGATCTCAATTTCACTGCTGATACGATGTGGCTCTGGTGGCTCCCCAAAATTGGGGCGTGTCTCACCACCAAATAGAGGAGAAAACATGCGGCTGAAATAGTTACGAGAAAAAATAGATATCGTCTCGACATGTTTTCGAATGACTCACGGAAAGGACTTCACGACACTCTCTAGGCCTATGTCTTTGAAAGGCTGTTTCAGGTCATCAGTTTATCATTAGTCTGAGTAGGCATATATTATGTAGTGTTAATGTTTCAGCGTACGTTGCTCCTTTACTGCACGCCGTCTTGAATGTTGACAAAAGCTCAACCTGAAAGGAAAAAAATGGGAAATTATGTTTATTCATAGCAAAAAAAGAAACAAGACGTCAACACCATTATTTGTTTAGTCTACTAGTTACACTGAAGCATTCTAAAGCACGGATATTGTCAATTTGTCACAGAAGCCAAGCGGATTTAATTATGGATCGAAAAATCCCTGGTTCGAATCCACCGATGCCCATTTTTCATCGAATATTTTTCGTCTCCAAATTTATCGTTGGCAAAAGAGTCAGAGAACCTTATTGCAATGATTGCATCGACATTACTGAATTACTCACGAACTGGCTTCACCCACGTCAACCTATGAACAACTCCGGCCGGTTGGTAGGTCAACCCCTTCTTATTTTGGCCCCTCGATATTTTTTTTATGTTCTGAAACCACTTTGCTGTAATTGTTTGAGGAATTAATACTTGACATTTTCCCCTGAGTAAATCAAGCGAGGGGCGACTCTTGCACGGACTAGCCGTTCTACCGAAGTTCTGGGTTTTGAGGCGGAAAGCTTAAAAACAGTCTGTGAACTTGATATCGATCCTGTAACGTCTATTATATATGTTTGGACTGGACCTCGTCTTGTACTTGTGGGATCAGTTGGAGATCAGAGTTTATTGCAGTTTCAAGACTGATTGATTATATAACCTCATCTCCGTTTTAGATATAACATAGTTTGCGTACTGAATTTTTGCATTTTATACTAGTACTTCGTCATGAAATACACGGATTGAGAACGGCAGTAAAGGATAAACATCTTATTCTGCTGTCGTCTACCAGCATAATGACGACGCCCATTTGAATATCTGAATTGGTTCAATTAGTTTGGACGAGAATTTTTGCCGCGGTATTACCTATCCCTCTGTTAGCTCCATCCGTACGTTTTTGTGTCGTGTCATCTCTTTACAATGTGTCAATACTGCAGCACCAACCGCGCATTATCATCTAAGAAAACACCGAGTGGTCCTCCAGTCCAAACAAAATAATGACATACAGTACACTTCACTCTGTTGTGGCAACGGGGTTTCGAGAGGAGCGCACTGCTCAATACTTAGTCTGTTTCTGTCGTGTTATTAAAATTAAAAGCATACAATAATAAACTTACTCCTCGTCTTGACTCGTAAAACATCCACGATCTTTCGCATTCCATACAACCCGCGAAGAAAGAAACCCACAGTACTGATGGCCTGTTCTGCTTAAGTCTAGTGGGCGATATGGATCGATATTTTCTATTGTGTAAATTCATGAAAGCATCTCTAGTGCAGCAGCGGGTACTGCGACGGGGACTAGTCCGCATACACAATGCAAGGTTATTATGTACCAGCATATCACTACGGATGGACTTGGGATCAATCCCTCCTGGATACTCGGCTCATCTCTGATGTGGAAGTATGGAGTCAGCTGTTCTGAAACTGCTGTTTGAGAGTCAGGCCTACTCCAAAAATTATGCTAAAACAACAAATCATGAGAGGGGTGCAGAATCCGGTGATACCCGATTACTGGAACCATGGAACCAAAGCATAAATAAAGAGTTCTGAACTGGGTTGACATTCAGTAATTTTCCAACACTTGCCAACAGTTTTTTTTTATAGCTTGGATATAACATGTAGCACAACCTCCACAAATCTATCCTCTGTCTTACTTAACACAATATCTCCATGGTCACTCCATAATTTCACCTGTACATGTACATAGATCGATGAACGTCAGGTATTTTTTCACAGCCAGCCTCGGTTGATTCTTTGCCATTTGCTGTCTGTTTTCTTGAAAATCTTCTTAATCAGTAGACCAAATACACAACAGCCACTTCTGTCACCATGTAATATAATGTACATGTAGTCTTTAAGTCAGGATAATGATTCAAACAAGACTCATTTGTATAGGCTCTAAAACAGTGTTGTCTAAATCTTATTCCCGGCTGCAATTCCTTTGTCTTAGCTATGTCTTGAGTGTGTGCGTGACCTCCAGTGTGCGCGTACTAACTTGCGGTCACATACAGAGGGCGCTGTTCCATGTGACCATTAACTCTTGTTAGGCTGCATCCGAATCAGTTGTCTAGAGCTAGGTCTAGGTCTGCGCCCATTGAAAATACGCCCCGACGCGCTGACAATAGACGTAGCCGTAGCTTTGGAAGCCCGTTTCGGACACGGCCTTACACTGCCTTCAGGCAGTTTCAACGGTGTATTGACCTAACAATCTTCTTTGCTCAGTTTCCGTTTTTCCCTACCTCATTGTCCCCCTTTTCCCACAGGAAGGGGGGGGGGGCAGTGCCCTCCATTGCTCCCCCTTCACGACGTTCGGGGTTATTTTATAGCTTTGTTCCAAAAGTGTTGTTTTATTTTATTACACCTAATACAAAACATTTCTGGCCTTCAGCATTTGCAAAGCAATTTTACCTAGAAAGGGAGGAGAGACAGATCCTACAGTGCAGCGGCTGCAGATAAAAAAAAATGGTCGGTGGGCTTGGACTGGGGTTCAGTTGACTGTCTCTCATCTTGTCCCAGCAATGTCCCTGTTAGTCTCGAAGGCAGAGACTGCATCTCTCACTTGTCCAGGGACACATACGCATAATAGCAGTTGACCTTTTTTGCACACACATCCGTCGAAGATGGCTGCTGAATATACTCGTAGATCGACGGATCTGATATTCTCGCCTCTGGCACTCTTCTATCTTGACATGTTGCCGGTACTGCAGTTTTACAGTCAGTATACAGACTTATAGTCGAACTATAATTATGGTTAACCAATGGTCAACAATAGATCTTGCGCGAACTTGCCCAGCTGTGGCGTAAGGTCGACGAATATCAGGAAGAGGTCCATATGTTTGCTCTCTATATATTTCTCCTGTAGTTGAAGGGCAGTGAAGATCATGCCCATGTTCCCTCGCTCGGTTGGGGCGAAACTTTCCGCACTGCTCTAGTGGAAGTCCTCTGCCAGTAAGTGCGATGAGTGGATCACTCGGGGCCAGTATATCCGTCTCCCCGCGATGATTGATGGGCCTGGGTAAAGGGAAGCCCGTGCTGTTGTTGCGATCTCAACCGTCCCCATTTCAAATTGTAAAGGTGCATGATGGTAGTTGAACTCGTACTACTGCGAGACCTCACGGCTTCATAACAACAGCCAGTGAAGCCTCCCTTTACTAGTTTACTACCGGCGGGCCGTATCATAAGTCCGACGCCTTATAGGTCCGACACCTCGATCATAAGTCCGACAATGGAAAAACGCTGTTTCGGACTTACGAGGCGTCGGATCTATGAGGCGTCGGACTTATGCGGCGTCGGACCTATGAGGCGGAATAAATACATTTTATGCCTCATAAGTCCAACGCCTCATAAGTCCGACGCCTCATAAGTTCAGGCGTTGGATCTATGAGGCGTCGGACTTATGAGCGGACCCCTTTACTACTACCTGGGAGAAGACCTGGCAAATGGAATTCAATCCAGACAAATGTGAGGTGATCAGCATAACACGCAAGAAAAAAACCTGTTGTCTACAAGTACACTCTTCACGGTCATGAAATCAAACATGCGCAATCATGCAAATATCTGGGCGTCACCGCCACGCATGATTTGAAATGGAACAATCACATCAACAATTAATGTTGCATCAAAAGCAACAACCTCCTTAAACTTCCTGAGACGCAACCTCAAAGTCCGCAATTCACACATGAAGCAATTAGGATACAAGTCTCTTGTTCGGTCTCTTATGGAATACAGCTCAGTAGTCTAGGATCCGTATATTAAACACAAAGAATCTTAGTAGCCAACTGGAAATGGTGCAGAGGCGTGCAGCAAGATTTGTTTTGAATCGCTATCATCAGACGTCAAGTGTTGCAGCAATGCTGAAATCTGTGCAGTGGCAAACCCTAAGATAGGCCTAGGCGTACAATAGAAGCAAGACTGTTCTACAAAATTTACCGTGGTTTGGCTGCCGTCAACATGCCAATCGAGTCCAACTTAATCCCGAACAGAAAACTCACAAGCTTACAAAATCCCGTCTTGCTCCAGAGAATATGTCTTTCTTCCCCCGCACTGTAAGTCAACGGGACAAGCTTCCCAAATCTATTGTGGAGGCTTTGCAAACTTCAAAGAAAGCAGATTCTAACTACATGTACCAATGGGTCTTCAATGTCAAAATATAGTAGTCTACGCATTCCATCCTCAAGTTGCGAACCCAACAATGTGCCCCAGTCTTCAACGTTATGAAGTTGGCGCAGAGCTTGGAAGAAGAAGAAGAAGAAGAAGACTACCACGTTGTAAAAGTTAATTGGTACATGTACCTTGATCCCAGGCTGTCTTCTTAATGGGGCTTGCGGCCGCTGCCGAAGTTATCGAGCGTGATCGGGAGTAATAGATAACCGCACGATATTTTCTACACATGCCCTCGGTGTAGGGTTTTTTTGCATAGAAATGTTAAAATACCAACTTTTACGACAATGTAGTCGTATTGCCGAGTCGCAACAATTCCTTCTCCGGATTCAAACCTGGATGATGGAGTTCCATCCGGAAAAGTGTGTGAAGTTATCAGTATCACACTTAAAAGAAATGTCATCCAGTATCCGTACATCCTCCACGGCCAAAAGCTCAATGACCAGACAAAGTATCTTGGTGTCACCATCACCAGCGACTTCAGACGGAATAAACATGTGGATAATTATGCATCACTGCCAAGGCCAGCAACATTCTCAATTTTATCCGTCGTAATTTAAATATTAGGAACTCCAGCCGGGTCAAAGAACAAGCATATACAATCACTTGTCAGGCCAATCTTGGAATATGGTAGCACAATATGGAATCCATATACAGATGTTCTTATCACTAAGTTGGAAAAGGTTCAGCGTTGGGCTGCCCATTACTAAAAAAAAAGACCTGCCAGTTTCTTGCAATTGTGCCATGCAGGTTTCACTCTCGACAGACACAGGCATGATGCAAGAGCTTGAGACTCTGGCTGAGTGAGAGACGCAGGCTTGCAAGGCTGACTATGCTATACAAAATAAATAACCATCAAGCTACCGTTCGATATCTCAAAATATTTGTCTTCCAAGAACCATAGCAACCCCGGAAAATTCCCCGGCTTACTGCATTCCTCACTCAGTTCGAGACTATGTCATTCTTTCCTCGCACTGCGAGGGATTGGAACGTCTTGCCACAATCTCACCCTACCAAAAGTGCTGTGGTCTTCAATTGTGAAGTTAGCGCTCAACTGGAAGAAGAGGACGTCAAGTTCCACGCGAGAGTCACAGGCAGTCACAGCTCGTCCACAAGCAGTTGTAAGACAACAGAGGGCGCTGCCAACGAATACTGGTACCCATATACTGCATCGTATGCAGCATGGGACCGGACCCAGGCGACGGCGCCAGACTAATGATTGTGCAAGCATAACCATTAATTTTCTACTGTGGCAGAGATGGCGACTAACTGCAAATTGTCCCACAAATTTGTAAGGTGTCTTACTTTCTCCTCGGCTGTTTCATTTCACGCTTTGGTCGGAAAACAGTTTTCAACATAACCAAGTTGACATTGCTGCAATTATGGCTGAATAGCGAGGCGTAGAGTAGCGTGGAACACTGGCACTCTATGCCCTATCGACGCACGGTGTTTATCTGAGACGTAAGTCAAGACTGTGTACGGCGATCGTGTAGTGTAGGGCCCCTGTTTAGTTTCGATCAAATTAGAGTCAAGGGTGTTTTTTATTACTAAAAAAAAAGACCTTTTACATGTAAAGCAGACTTCTCTCAATATAATGTCACTTTTTTTTGTAATTTTTGAACAGTTTCTTGCCTATCTTGGGGTAGAAATTACGATTTTCCTACGCGCTTTATGGTTGGCAATGGTTGGTTGGTGCCGTGCGATTCAGCGCACCTAACCATGTCCAAATGTTAAAAAAAGGCAATTCATAGAGTCCGAGTTGGGCCAAATAAAAAAAAAAAAACATGTTGTTAAACGTCCTGTCTTTTTCAGAAAAAAAGGAAGGAAAAAAGACGCCAAAATTATGTCATTGTTTAAAATTTATCATTTTTCCGGTTTTTTTTCCAAAAAAAAAAGGAGGCAGCCTCAAAAAGGAATTCTAAAAAGGAATTCTAAAAATGGAATTCTAAAAACGGAATTCTAAAAATGGAATTCTAAAAGAAATCCATAGGCCTATCCATCACTTATTTCCCCTGCATCTGCAATGACCTATCAACCATCAGAAAGCGATAACATGTCGTAAAAAGTCAAATTTAGCAGGCAAAATATTAAATCATGATTTACTGAGAAAACACTTTGCATTTTTCAGACAAGTCTCGTAGGGTTTGTGCACAGGGTGTCAAATGCATGATGTCCAGGCATTGAATTCTTTCCTGCTTAAATATCCTGAAAAATTGTGTTTCTTGAATTTGAAATGTACACTGGCTTTAAGACTTGATATTCGCCATGGAACCTATTTTAATTTGTACCTGGTAAATAACCAGGAAAACTAAAATACATGTTGGTCAAAATTGCATGATTGTCCTACGATCTGGAAATAAAAAACATTGCAGTCATTTTTCCATAAACAATACCACTGCTGGCATTGATTCTGCTAGATCAGTTTGTCCCAGCAGTGTTTGCATCTTATTCTACTCTAAAATAATATTAATTATGTTACAACCCTCTTCTTGTAATTATATTACAACCCTGTTCTGAAGCCTATGTTTGTGATTGACAATTAGGTGGAAGTGCTGTACAGTAACAACTCCCAGATCTTAAGGCCACAGACATCACCAGCACTTTTCTTAAAGCAGGGGGTGTCTTCATCAGAGGACCAACGGTGCAGGCCATCATGTCCAAGGCAACCAAGCGAAAACACGTGACCAGGGAGGTTCTGGATGAGTACACTCTACCCGAAGATCATCAGCAGATTGTTAAGGTTTGTAAAAAGCAGTGGTGGTATTAAAATCCGGATTTTTAAAATTCGGTTTGAATTTCACTATTCGGGTTCAATTATGGGAACTGGATGTTTGAAATCAACATTTAAAAAATTTAAGCCTCCTGTTTTTTTCGGGCGACAAAAGCTAAAGGAAACGTATGGAACTTCCCCAAAATTCGATTAACCCTAACTCCCTAGGCCTTTTTGCTAGGATGTAGCCTCAATCCTGCAAAATCCTCCAATTGGCCTCATGGAAAAATACCATATAGCCTCAATCCTGCAAATTCCTCCGTTGTTTCTTGAATATGGTCCATGGAGGGGTGACCACTGCCTGAATCCTGCAAAATCCTCCGGCTATGAGTGTCAATAGGCTGAGGCAGAGGCAGTGACATCCTGGAGCAGTGCGGAGGATTTCAAGTATAATCAATGACTAAATTTATGCACGGCTGAGCATAAACAACACAAGGTCCGGCCCAAGACCTTGACACAGTGCGTACTCCGAAATCAGCAACACACTCTTGCCATGTAACCTCAATCCTGCAAATTCCTCCATTTTGCAAAAAGGATTTTGGAGGATTTGGGATGGTTTGGGTTAATGGTCTCTGATTGTAAACACTTTCACTCACTTGTGGTCTTCTTGGATCATTAATTGACTGATCAGAGAGTTCCCACCCGTTTACAGCTCTTGGAGTGTTTTTTGAAAGGCCCAGTGGTCATTGATTTCTGTAAACCATTCTCAATCATCATGTAGGGCATAGCATGCAGCACCTCAATCGTCACATTTTGTTGGTTTGACTGAGCTGACTGGAAAGTTCCGTGAACTCAGACACTGTTACTCGGCTTGAAAAAAATGAGGATATAAAAGCGGATTTTGAATCTCCAATTTCTCCCGCCACTCGTAGAAACTGTCCCGGAAATCTTTTGGTCTATAGGAATTCAGTGTATCACACAGATGGTAATATTGTTGTTGATTTAACCATTGCCATTTTTCTTCACCGCTATTTCATCGGCAGATCAGAAGAACATTTGTTATTGAAGGTGGATTTTCATCATCAATAGGAATTTTTCCCTCACCATTGGAAGACAAAGAAAACAAAATAAACTTAACCGTCATACTATTTAAGAGGTCACAAACGGTCAAAATTTTCTTCCTCACCTCCTGGTATACTGTGTACAAACCGATGGGGGTCTTGACCAATATTGACCCAAGTAATGACAAGGTTCACAATGCAATAGGAGGGTCCTGTAGTGGAAATAAAACGTCTTTGTTTCAGTGTCTTCAGACAAAGTTGATCCGAAATTTTTTCACTTCAAATTAAAAAAGAAAGAAAGTCAAACATAGAAGAGTCATCTTTGAAAGTTTTTTTTCTGAAACTTTAAATAAAAATCATATTGCAAAATGTAGGTGTCATTAAGCATGTATATGTTCATTCAATTCCACATAATACACTTATGCACTAAAATATTGTGTGAAAAAGAAAAGAAATGCACCAACCAGTCTCTATGTCAGCCATTCAGTGACCTTTAAGTATAAATGTCATGCTTTTAGTAGTGAAAAAGCATTTTGTGCGTGGTATTTAGTTTAATGCACTTGTCTATGACTTTGTCATAAAAGGTGACCGCAAGCAGGGGTAACAACCTTCATGAGGTACAGACTGCGACAGGGGAACAGTTTCTGGTCAGCATGCCGACCAGGTTTCGCAAAAACGTCTGGATTAAAAGAGGTATGGAGCATTAAAATATGTGACCGGCTCCAAAAAAAAAGGTATTAAGTCGCGCTGTGCATTATTGTGTAATGGCCTGCTCAACATTGAGAGGGTAAAAATTTAATTTTCATATTTTATCGTGAATTTCGATAAGTGGGAAAAAACAACCATTTTGTGTGCATCGTTCTGTTGTTCTACAACAAAGCCAGCTATTTCAAAGCCTGTTTTCTCAGTTGTGTAATTTAAAATCCAAGGAAGTAATTAATATGCAAATACGTCACATCTCCAGAACGGGAGGGGCTATGGAGCTCTATTATATGCCAAATGAAAGCTTACATTGTTGGTTTTCCAACCATGTATATTAAAATTTCACTTTTTTGCTACATAATACCCTTTTTTGTGGAACCGGTCACATAAAAGGATTCATTAACACTGAATCCCTGGGCATTCTTGTTTGGATCATCTAAGTCTATACTAAATATTAAATTGGTAAAAAGGAAAATTACTCTTTTGACGGTCTGTTAGTTCTGATGCCGATCTGATGTTTTCTTTCAGGTGACTTCGTGATTGTAGACCCCATTCTGGAAGGGGATAAAGTCAAGGCTGAGATAGCGACCATCCTGTACCCAAAGCAGATCAAATATATTCAAAAGGAGGGACTGTGGTAAATATCTTTCCTCAATTTTAGTTTTAAATTTGTATGTTGTGTTTTAACGAGCAAGAGAATCGTCTTTATCCCAAGTTTGGGCATCTGCAACCCTCTGTGAAATGGCTTTCATTTTGCACACAACTGAACCTGCCCTGCGAAAGCCAACTTATTGTCTGGCAGCCAATAATTTGAATTTTGTGAAGAAATAATTCAATAACTATCAGTGTAACTCAAAAATAACACGGGAAATGCCTCTTTAACCCTAACTCCCTAGGGTGGTTTATTAGGAACCTTCCTCATCCTTGCAAATCCCAACACCATGGACCCTGTTTGTTTGTGGTATGCCTAATCCCACCTAAAGCACAGTCAGTTTACTAGTGCAGTACTTGTCCTTACAGATCCCAACAATCCCTGGTGTTGGAGTTTGGCTGGTTGGGATCGTTAGGGTTAATGTATTCTTCCTCCAAGAGTGATTATCTAAGGCAAACGACCTACCACCCCCCCCCCCAAAAAAAATCTTTTTAATGACAATTGAATGGCAAATTACAAAGTTCCGAGGTAACAGGGACAGGAAAAATGTCACGCTTTGGGCCAAAATTGATAGAATGACCCATATGTGTATTCCTTTGCATCCACCAGGCCAGATGAGTTTGCAAGCAAACCGCCCAGTGGGGAGTCGGACATTGCACACGCGGTCAACAATCTGGACCTGGATACGATCACCAAGGATGTGTCTAAGATCACGCTGGGAGAAGAGGATCCCACCAGCCCTGCAGAACAAGATGACTACGAAAGCGACAGCGATAATGACGATGACTTGTTTGTCAACACCAATCGCCCCTCGGTGACCTATTACTACTCCGAGACTGATGAAGAGGAGGAAGGGGCGGGGCTTAGTGATGATGAGGGGGCGGATGAAGAAGGAGGAGATGAGGGCGGAGAGAGATAGGCGTTCCCTCTGCTGGGTTTAGAACAGTGCCACAGTGTTGCAAACGGTTACATTAGATAAGATGCAGCTTGGACAAATCTAGTTGGAGCTGCCACATGTTGAGCGCCGTGGCCTCGTGGTCTGAAGCATTGAGCTCACAGTCTGTGGGATAATTCTGCAGGTTGTGGGTTTCGAGTCCAGCCTAGGGTCATGGTGCGCGTGTCCTTGGGCATGGCACTTTGTCACTCATTGCTCCACTCTACCCAGGAGTAAATGGGTACCTGTGAGGGCAGAGATGGTTATTGTGACTGATTTTAGCTGCTTTGCATCGAAATGACAGCATCGAGCTGTATACTCCCCAGGGAGCTGAGATGGTCTTTGGAATGTTTCATTACCCCATGATCAGGGGAAATAATAATTTAAACCGCTTTGATCTTAGTTAAAAGCGAAATACAAGTATTCATTATTATTATTACGCACCTAGAATACTCAATGTTCAAAATTTGTTCCGACTGATGTGGTACGCGGATAGTAAATGTCAGATTTTCATTTTTAATTTATCGTCGGACTGAGGGATAATTGCCATGTGTCGTGATGTCAGCTGATCTCCGATGCCTGATAAGTGTGGCGGCAGTGGTTGAGCTTACCTGGAACCTTTTGAATGCCCTTTCGGCTCTAAAGCATATACATATAGCACCAAGTGATGATTTTTTTCAGATGCAAATTTCTCCAATCGCTAAGACATTGTCATTGAAAATTGTAATACTCTCAAAATTATCCAGATATTCATTTGTATCTTCACGGCAGTGTTTCTGCATCTGCAATTGACAGCAAATGTAATGTCAAAGAAACAATGCATCCTAAAATACCAGGAGGTTTGTCGCTGAAGAGAGGAAACTAAGGGCCCCCCAAAAAGTCTCCGGTTTCTGGTATGGAGCTTGCCCCAGTAGTGGTGCGGCGACGCAGCTTTTTTTTTTTGACTGTTTTTTTTCTTCAAATGTCGGCTGATGACTGCATATGGTGCCCAACTAAATTTAGTGGAAAATATATGGGAGCCAAGAGAGGCCACATAAAGCTTATACTCGATTGAACCCCATCTAAAAACACGTTAAAATTCTGCAGCAGCAGGATTCCAGTCAAACCAGTGAGTTTGGCGGTTTTAAGACATCATCTTACATTGAAAAAAAAACTTCTTAATTTTGCCGACGCGCATGGCTACGGTGACGCGCGTGCATACCAGAAACCGGAGACTTTGGGTTTTTTTGGCCTAAGGTACTGTTTTGTGTTTGTGAAAGTACATGTACATGTATCATTTTCTGTTGAGGGAAGATTGTAATCTTTCTGCACTGGCAAGCTTTGACTACATGAATGGATGCTCATGTAACAGACTCTGTGCCCAAGTACCACTCAACGGTTAACAAATGGAGAGTTGGGGGAGACCACTGGTAGAGACATTCGAATGCATTGCCGACGAAGCCTGACGCTCATGGAAGGCACAAGTTTGTGCACAAGTACTTTGCACCACCAGTGTATGCAAGTAAAGTGTTCCACTGGGTCTCTAAAAAATGGTCCCAAAAGCATCTCCAGTTCCGCACGGAGTCCATTCCATGTCAACCCACCTAGCGTGAACAACTCAAAACTCTTTTGTTTCGCAAGTGAAGCGATGTTTTTTGTTTCAATATGGCAAAGAGCAAATGGGTTCTCTGTCTGCATTGTTGTAGTGGAGTCCATCGCAAGTCCCTGCAAGTCCATCACAACTCCTTCAGTCTTATGAAAGGACTTGTGGTTTACTCGATTATATGACACTTGTGTATGTGTTTAAAACCTTGGTCCTTTTGCTTCAATGATTAAAGCCACATTTGTGTACATATCGGCATATCGAATAAACCAAGAAATACCTAATTTTGTGTGGTTTTAGAATGTTGATTTGGTACATGTGTCTAAAGATTAATTTTCTAGCATCACCCCCAGAAAAAAGGAAGTGGCCATATTGCAGGGATGCTTTATTTGTGTGCTGGGGGGGGGGGGGGGAGTTTCCAATTGTCTGAGAATTTATGGAGAAATGCATTATAATCAACTATGGGTGCATGAGTATTGTGAATGAATTTGTGAGGAATGGAGGCAAGGTTTTCTGTCCGGCCAGAATGAGGGTATTGTAACGGCGACCCAAATAGGCCGACCGTCAGTTGGGGGTTTCTTATCAAAAATACATGGATGTTGATCACAAATATCAGACAAAGGGACAAGTATTTTCAATATCAGAAAATATAAATAATTGGAATATAATTAGCTCTTCTTCGCTTACTAAATAACTAACCAGGGGAGAGCATGCAAATATGAATAATATAGTTGAAATGACGTAGTTACTGACAGAGCTAAGAATGCAGACTGGGGATCGCTACGATGGAACACCGTAGTCTACAAGGCAATTAGTCTGGTTCCCTAGACCTGACAATTATTTCCGACACCCACGTCTAAATTGTAGGTCAGGCAGCCTCTGTTGCTAAAAATAAACATGACGACATTGACGGCCCTTTTTCAAAGCTCGGCTTCGTTTCTGATTTGGCTTTATCACTTTTAGCTTTTAATGCTCTGATCAAATTTGTAAATAAATCAAATGCTTCGTAATATCATACACTAATGATAATACAGTTTGATATTTCTGTAAGATTACACTGACTATAATGTTGATCTGGAATCTTCAAAATTAGGCACCCAAATAGCACTGTTAGCAGGCGGAGCCGAATGAAGACCGAGTTTTGGAAAATCTCGGTAACGGTCGTCAATTCAAAATAGTTTATGACGCAGCAAAAAGTTCGCCCATATGATCCGAGTATACTTAATGCACAAAATCATCGTTGAATTTCAAGTTTTCTTAATAAAAGCAATGAATATTAATTATCAACTCATTTTAAAAAGTTTTTAATAAGCAATTAGCAGTTAATTAAACCTATATTATACTCGGAAATACTTGGGCGCTATCCGATTGTCGACGAAAAGAACTCGGCAAACTTCGGATATATTCGGAAAAAGGAGGAATTCCTCCCGTTTTAGTCATGTGACGTAAATTGTAATACAATGTATTACCGAAGGCTACCTGAACTAAGATTTATCAGGAATAGTCAGAATCTTTTGGCGTGGGAACCAGACTACTAGGCAATGTAAAAACTACTGGGTGGAAGGGGGTAAAATTGGAACATACTCACAGTCACAAGATTATGCAGACCACTGAACCCTTTGGTGTGGAGTAATGGTGGTGGTGGTGGTGGTGGTGGTGGTGGTGCTAAGTCAAGTACATAGTGTCTTGCACATAAACAAGGCCACACTAAACTAGACTTCCACCTTCAGCTATACATGTACAGGAACCTGGAAAATAAGGAGCTAGAATGCACACCACCATCCACCACCACGCCCCAGCAGCAAGTCCACTCCCTACTGGGTTTTCAAAGGGTGTTTATAGTGCTGGGTCAAAATATGCATAAGGATTTTCAAGATATGCAGTGTGTCTTTCTTATTTGGAGATATTTGCATAAACACTAAGTGCAGAGGTATGGGGGCAAAAAAACCACATATCCCTAGCGCTGTCAGAGTAAACAATAAAGACTACAATGCGAGCTCCATCTGTGGTTTGACTGAAGCCCAAATACATGTACTATCTATTGTGGTTTAGTTGGAAAAAAGGAAGCTCTGAAATAGTTTTGTGGCATTAATCTGACTTGAGAACAGGTGCAATACATGACTGCTATGGATTACTGTGGCCAAAGCACTGAGCTGAAACTTCAACAGGTTAGGTTTTGAGCATTCTTCTTTGGATTTGAATGGTGTTATTATTGGAAACGAACAAAATACATGAAAAGCAAATGATCCTATATGCCTTTCAACTTAACATGAGCAATTAGAATAGAAATGAAATTGCAACAACAGCAATGAAGACAAGACCAGCTGATATTGTATACAAGGTGCACATTTATTTTAATGATCTGAACCACGGTCACTTTATCACTGGTATGATACACTAGGATGTGATCCAACAATTTCTAGACTCCAGTACATTATCAATAACATTTTAAGTTATTTTTTTTACACTGTAATTTTTTTTTATAATTTTTTTTTTAATGTTTAATCTCACCACATGAACGACAGCTAGACCACATAAGTACGGCTAGGAGCTTAAAGATTGTCCATCTAGCTAGTCATTTTGAACAAAGGGATAAAAATGACTCCACGGAATTCCTTTTTTTTTTAATATTCAGGAGTAGATAATCCTTAAAATGATTCAATTTGTCAAAAATCTCGTCCATTTGCACACATGAGCTTTCAGATAAAATCCCCCAAAATATTGAGGCCTAGATGTAACCTTTGGTATTAAAACGAAAAAAAAAATTAAAAAAAATACAGAAAATAAATTATCTTCAATACAAAAGATGTTGAGTTTATGAATTTCGTTTTTTCTTTCAACCATACATTTGCACTTTTTAAACTTGTTCAATATTTTTTTATTTTACTGCATCTAAGAACATTAATTGGTTGAATGAGATCTTAATGTTACAAATTCAGTGCTTTTGAGCTCCGCAAGTTAAAAAACAAAATAGATCACCTTAGGATTAGGACTCATGATTATTTTTGTCTACTTGTGAAGACGTCTCAACTCTTAAGACACTGACCAATCAAGTAGATTAGGATGATTGAAACCAAATTACATAAATATGAAACAAATCTTTCTCTTCACACAAAAAATACTATAGATTTGATACTGATACTTGAATTTTCACTCGATCACTGATATAAAAAAAATGCATACGATATTCTCCTGGCAGTCTGGGTAAAGTTAGAAAACAGAGTGGTACAAGTACGTACAGGCTAATTCTTTTATGAACAAATTAAAAACAAAAAACAAAAACAAAACAGTCACTGCGTAGTCACTACTGCAAGTCACATTATTCACCTAAGAATCATATTTCAAGTTTTGTGTGTGGTCCGCATGAATCACAAACCATTTACACATGCAGTTTAGTTTACAGTTTAATACATTCACTGATTACAAAATTTAAACGGCATTTTTGTTTTTTTTAATTTAGATTTTAAATTGGGCTAGTTTGGGGAAGGGGAGATTCGAGCCTTGTCAATGTTTTTGGTGGACAACTAGTGTACAAGCTGAAAAATTTCAAAACCAAAATATATAGATCAATGTCAAAGGGGTAGTTTCACTGGGGAATGGAAGGGGTTTTATATTTTCCAAAAGACAGCCTACAATTTGTGATAAGATTCATACAATTGAATCTACACAGTTAAATTAACTAATTTGATTTTTGTTTAATTCTACACAAATAAAAGTTAAGTTTTTACGCACATTCTGTTTTGACAATTAAGTCTTTCAGAAATGACAAGTCTCACATGTCCTTAAGCTGACGAAAAAGTGGGTTTTATTTTTCGTCCGAGATTAGGCAATCCATTATAAAATAAATAAAACAACACAGAAAGACTGCGAAATTCAAGAAAGAAAAATGCCTCCTGACTAATACTGCACAATAAATAAATAACAATGTACAAATCTTCAGCTCAATTTCCAGATGTAATTCTAAAGAACACTGGGGTCTGTCTCACTTCATATTCAGGATGAGTTCCGGACAAGTTGCGGGTGGAATCATTCACTTTGTCCAGAAAAAGCTCTGCCATTTGCGCCGGACTTGTTCTGGGGAAATTCTCATCAGCAACTGCTTGACTCACCAACACTGATAACTTCATCACGGGAAGTTTGTGAGAAAGTTGTTCAGAATCCTGTAACTTATACCCGATACAATGTCCGCAACTTGTCCAAAAATCGTCCCGAATATGAATTTAGACGGCCCTTATATAATCAGAGCAAAACAAAAAAATGAAACAATTTTTTTAATGTGGCTGTTGACATGAATTATTTTCATGTCAGGAATTCTTTTTTTAACGTGTTCTTCTTGTCAGTAAAAAACATGGCAAAATAAGGGGACTAAAAGTTGGAGCCTTACCCACGCATACACTTCATTCTCTTCTCTCTCAAATTATACTGCCAAGTATCAATGTCATCATTGATACATTTCCAAAGCAAAAGCTGACATGATTATTAAATAAATCTATCCTATCTACAATAGCACACATTAGAAACAATAAAACACATGGCAGTGTGTTCCAATACGCAGGCATAAAAATGGGGGGGAGGGGGAACAAAAAAACCCCAATATTCAACAGCTGTATGTTTTTGATACCATTTCTGATTATAAAGAAAAAAAATCAACTGCTGAGTATTGACAAAAACTATCATATTTGCTTCAAATCTGAGTAACCATTTGGAGTCTGTCATATTACAAATTGGTAGGCACCAGGAAAAGCCATCTCCAATAACAGCTCAATGAAAAAGCGTAAATAATAGAACTGAATTTTATGAATCAACAGTTTTTCAGTAACATCCCCAGACAGAACCTCTGTGTTATTTACTCAAATAAATTACTTGCCAAATTTATTTTTATACCCCTCATCAAAATATTAAAATGGAAATGAGTCATATCAATTCTCTTAAATACGGGGGGAAAATGAGATCGTTTCAATCACGTTATGACACCAAACGAATGTGCGTTTTGCAGAATGATTCGGTAATTTGGTGAAATTTTAAATTTTAAAGATCAGATTGATTGATTCACATGATTCTCACAAAGTCTCAACCGACAAACTCCAAATTTCAGTACTAGGTATACGTAATTTGAAACAGACTTTTACTAAGCTCAGGTTGACAAAGTAACGGAATAAATAAAAACAGCCTCAGTTTGTCTTCAGATTATCTGATTCATTATTATAAAGGTTAATGTCTTTTTTCAGTTTTTTTTTTTTAAATAATTTTTTTGAAATGACAGTTGTCACGTTGGACATGATCTACGCGATCTGGCATGTAACATACAGATCAGGTGCACATTATCACCGGAAGTCATTAATACATATTACTTTTGAACAACCATACTAATTTACTAGAAAAAAAAAGTCTTTGAAAGTCCACAGCAGGTTTGTGTTTGACCAGTTTACAGCCTTCGAAACCGATCAGGTCCTCCCATTAAAAAAGCCACTTCTTCCCTACACTTCCAACAAAACTGACACTACATCACTGCCAAGTCTGGTACCAAGGGTCTTTTATTTTAAGAGCCTATCCACCAATAAGCAAGTTCGGCAATTTCAGCTACATGCACATTTACATCAAGCTTGGACAATTTTCCCTATTTTTTTGGATACAAAATTCACCAAGTGCATGAAAAATCACAGAGTGCGCCGGTGACATCGAAGTAAAACTGATCTGAAATACGTTCAAAACTTTAAACTGCATCACACTGTTTTTTTTTTTTTCATGTTCAATCTTTTGTGCAAACCACAGTTCCATATTCTTCTTGATTGCACGAGAAACAAAATTGCAGATTTGGATTAGATTGCTTTAAACTAACTCAACAACTTGTTTATCCCCGGTTTCTTGTAAACCAACTAGAGATTTGGCTTGTAAATGACTTCACCGCAACCTTGACTGAGGTCCAACGTGAATCCGTGAAACACTCAGCAACTAAGCATTGCAATGCACATTACAAATTCTAAACGCTCTAGGCAACTTAGACAAGCTGCCTAGCTTTTGAGTTCTACTCCAAGTCTATGATTTCAGTGTCATTAAGGCAATTCTTACTTTCGAAATGGCAAGTTTTAATAATAAAGAGACCAGTATTTCCACAGATGTACACAAATCCTTCATGCGATCGTCGCGGGGCACTAGAGATCAAATTTCTGCTATGTAGTGAAAATGGTAATGCACCATTGACATTGTACTTCTATATGCATCAGCTTACACCAGCCTGTGATTTCTGTTTTAATTTCGTTCGATTTGCAAAGAGGAATTATGTCACTTATATTGAATCTGGCAAGGCAGTGGACAAATCTTCACAAATGGACTCAGCTCTTCAGTGGTCAACTCAATAGCAAAGACAGTTGATCAGAGATGACAAAATCGATTGGCTTTTGAAACACTAACACCAGTGGCAGCACAAATGTTTCTCTTTAACAGTTCTGTTATAAATTGAGCAATTCTTTGTGTATGCGTAATACAGCGTTAGGGCAGAACAGGCTTTGCCTCATCCACTTTGCTGGGAGGCAGCTTGGCTACCAGTCGCCCGCTTTGCAGGAGAGTAAGGCCCCCCCCAAAAAATATTTGGTTTCTGGTCAGACCAAAGTTCCAGAATTGACGCAGCGACGCGGCTTTTTTTTTTTTCTTCAAGCTTGGATTGTACAGACAAGGTGGGGTACTATTTTGCTTTTTTGGTGTCCTCATGTACACTGGTGTCCTCCATAATTTGCCTTGGTGCTTTCGATCATTTGCCTTGGTACAATTTCCCATTCCTTGGTACTCTTTGTTAAAAAAAAATTGAGGTGGTGCGGCAATAGAGGGCACTGTTGGAGCTACCGCGGAACATTTTTGAAAAAAAAAAGATTGACGCGCATGATTAAAATCGACGCGCGCGCTGACCAGAGACCGACATATTTTTTTTTTTGGCCTAACCCGCGAACGAAAGGCGGCGTATGCCACCTGTTGAAATAATTCAATGACATGTGATTAAGGACCCACCAATTAGATGACATAAAATGCAGTAGCGAATCCACTACAACCCCCAATAACGCTGAAATAATAATCATTCTTGAACCACGATGTGAGGATTAGGAGTATTCAATCAAGACATTTGGGGTTCAGACCTGTTTTTTTTGCTACACCATGTGACCTATCGCCACCATTCATTGCACATACTCACTAAAAAAAATCCCAGGCACGTTTCTGATTCGGCAATTTTTTTTCTCAATGATTACACGGTTCGTCCACTCCACTCCTCACGACTGTAAAAACACTTTTTAACACGTAATGCAGATTGCACATTCCGACAAATGGTAGTCCCCGGTTACAAAAAAAAAACCAAAAAAAAAAAAAAAAGTTTATTTTATACAAGGTTTTATCGTGAGTTGCAGCTAAACTGTCATAATAAGAATAATACACTGACAAATCTTACATATTTTCTTTTTCGCTAATAACAATACCTTTATACTATATACATGGTTTCAGAGTGGCCATAGTTTTTGTACAGTGTGGTTTTGAAGACTTTTTCAAGCCTTGTAAAAAAAAAAATATCATTGCAAGACGTTTCTAACCTTAAACCTACATTCTGAGAGTATCGTTTCTAAAAAACAAAAACAAAATCTACATTATCTACACAGAATATCTCACACAGTTATTCTACGCGTACAGGATAAAAGTTAGGTATATATCTAAGTCTCAACCAAGCACAAGGTTGAAATTTCGCCATTGAGGATTTACACCTCAAAATTGTTACATTTTAAGTCAATGTAATGACGGTATGTATTTTTGCAATCCTTTGATCCGTAAAGAGTACAAACATTGTCAGCGTTTATTGAAGCGCAATACACAAGATCTGATACACCGTGCCCTCTGGAGACATGCACACAATAGGGAACAATAGATTGTCTGTGCACATGTAATGTATGTTTAGTACACATGCGGTACGTGATGTTTGTTATACGACAAATTATGAAAGTAGTGTACTGATGAACATGGTGAGTGGTTACTGTACTTAGCCACATAAACATGACAGCCAAGTATTTGTACGCTGTGTAACACAGATGTGGTTTTTCACAATTATTTCTTCTTCAAAATTTGCATTTTTTTAACAACTATCGGAGCATGTGATGACAGTACAGCTTTTTCCTGAGTGTCCTTTCTTACTGCAGGCATGCAACTGGGGAACCCCCCCCCCCAAAAATGAAAATTTTAATCTCTACAAGACTCTCTGTAGTGTTATTTAGTTTTTAATGAAATACAAGCGAAGTTAAACAAAACAATGAAATCACCTGGGGCCAATTTCATAGCGCTGCCTACCGCTAAGCAAACTCTGGTGCTAATCATAGCACAAAAATTTGCTAACCTTAAGCACTATTTTGCGGCGTGTATGTGCTAACGGTCCGCGCATGGAGTTTTTTATTGTTACGCCACTAAGTTAAGCATTTTTTTCCTCTGAGGTTAGCGTGCCTTTCGCTGTGCTTACTGCTTACGGTCTCCATGAAATAGATGGAGGCTCTGTTAGCAGAAAATTGTGTGCTTAGCAGCACGGGGAAATTGGGCCTTGATCCGAGGATAAGTTGCATGCCTGCTAACTGGCCATCACAATTTTGATTTATGTGATGACACGCTGGAATAACTCAAGAAAGGGGGACAAGCATCCCTGTTGTGTTGACTTCTATGGACTCGCTTGGCTGGGTACGATGCAGTAATGTACATAGACATGTGCGGGACTGTGGGCTCAAGAATTTCATAACTGCTTTTTCCATGATACGCTGCCGATCATGATACCGAGATCGCAATACGATAGGTATCGTGAACTTTTACTGCAGTTCTTAAGGCTGACGTTTGACATACATGCATTTATTATGTTCATTCTAATAAGTTGTCCACATACAGCACTAGTGTGTTGGGTTTTATGTTTCCAGTTTTTCCAACTCTGCCAAACTGCTCCAGCTGCTGTATTTGCACTCAACATTTCATTTTCAAGGTACATTTTTTCAAACATTAATGTGTTGCTCACAGCACTTTACAAGATGTCCTAAAATGTGCACTTCTGGCATCTGAAACAGTCTTCCGTCTGAAGTTCAACATATCTGATTGGGATATTGTATTGCGATAGTGATTTTCATGTCGTGACGCCACGTCCTGCCAATTATTGTAACTGAGATTTTCCATTCGTCAATGAAACACTACATTCCAAAAGTGTATTCAGACTTATCTAAAGCTGGTGACGGAATAAACATATTAATCTGTAACCAGAAGTAAACCGCTTGGTCAGTGGCGTAATTTCTTAAATCCAACAACTGCGACAATGTCTGATTTGTCAAAATGCCTGAATGTCACTTGGCCACAGCATCACAGAATGGCTTTCTGTTGTATACCAGGATTTTATGATGGTACATATGTAAATACAATTATTACCACAGCCTATGCATGTGAATGTAACACAGAGCAGGCAAATATATAAGGAATGCATGGCCGTGTGGTTAGATCAATTTCGCTGGAATTGTTCCGGACAAAATCATCCCGGGTTGTGATTTTTTCATCAGCGACTCGCATCGCTTTCTGTCATAAGTTGGTGGGCAATTGACCTATCGCCGTTTGCGAGTTAGCCACGCCCCTTAGACAACCTTATGGAGTTTTTGTACGGTATTAAAGTTTTGCTGTCTCAGATTTTGCGCGTTCAGTGTCCACTTGTATATCATGTACTTGGACAACATTTCACAAGCTGCGTTGACGCGATTCTACCGCGATAGGTCAATTACATTTTGCCCTTCAAATTTTTTTTTACTTTATTGTTTTTTTCAAAATTTGTTTTTGATATGTTTTTGCAATAACTACTACCTGACTATAAGCGCTTTAAGTTTCATTTTGGAGTTTGTACTTTCTCCGTTTTTTGTGTGGCAAATCGTCGGCTTCTCATCTCACCGAGAATTATCATGGTTATACTAATGGATCCGGATGAGACGCTGAAGACAACCTGACGGGAAAAGCAGTATTTTTCTGTCATTGAAAGTGAGAAGAGGTGAAGATTGTCCCAAGTACTTCCTCACTGAAGGCGACACTCTTCTTTCCTTCTGCCGAGAAACTGAGATCAGTCTGTCTCAGACCGCCCGCTCTTGTAGCGCTTAGGCAGTACTCCCTGAACTAGAGATATCTAAAACTCTCAACTCGAATCGGAGAAAAGAATGCAAATCTGTTTTGAAATCTCAATTCCTAAAGACTAATGACGTCTTTCAAGCCTTTTTGTTGTTGCTGTTAAAGAAGCTATTAAAGTGACCCAGACCACGCTCCCCCATACCGTGATCAATCGATGTCCGTGGTGGTCTGCTGCTGCCGGTCCAGGTCCGGCCGTGTGTAGGTGAAGCCGGTGAATTCGTTCTGGTTGATGGACTTGACGATGTTGGCCGTGATGGGCGTCAGCTTGGGCTCCTCCCGCGTGAAGTCGGCGTCAAAATTGTTGACGTCCTTTTTCGTTTTCTGCAGATGCAATCAAGTCAGGGGCAAAAATTAGTTCAAGTTTATTTGATATGTGCCTAATGTAGTGGTGTGCATTTACGGATCACAGCAACTGGAACCCTATTGAAGTAAAACACTGGTACCCATAAAAGAAACCCAGCCCCAAAATTCAACTCTTGGAAGTTGTTTGAAGGGCTTTTTAGCTTTACGGTGTAAACTGCAACTTTTGCGAGCGTCATCTGTCACGTATGTTAAAATGCACATTAATGTGAAATCTGTTTTCATTTTGAAAATTCTCCACAAATGGCATTCAAAATCTTTTGTTTCCATTGTCTGACAAGTTACTAAGTAATTTGTAAAGTTGGTTATGGGTACCCGATCCCATAATCTGGAACCGGTTCCTGACATCAGTGGTCGGGTACTTGGGTACCCGATCCCATGCACACCCCTAGCCTAGTGCTTACCTAGGCTAGGGTTCATGCCCATACCGCTGCATCATATGATGTTTCTCATAAAATACTGTGCAACTATTCACATTTAGGTCACATACAATAACAATCACATATTGGATAGTGACATAGGGAGAGTTGTGTCCTCTTGAATGACATTGCTGCCAATCACCTGGTGTCTTGGGTATAGGTCTTGTTCAAGTGACGTCATTTCCTACGGACCATCCCAGGCATCTGCATTTTGAGCGTCAACTTGCAATAACCTGCATCGGCTGCGTCGTATTTTGAACTTATTTGAGCAACAAGCGCACGTGTTTGGAACATTTTCAACACTGCGCAATGCGTGCTTAATTGCGTAAAATACGCAGTTGCAGTTCTCCTACAGAGATGGCCGTCAAGGAGCGAGCCCTATTGAAAGGTCTACCCCAATACTCACTATCTTAGGTTTGAAGGGGGGTTCCACTTTGAGCTCTTCCAGTTTCTCCCATGAGATGCTGGAGAAGAAGGCGTGCTGCCTGATGGCGTTCTCTCCGCCTTGGCTCTCCACACAACCCAGTCTCTTAGCAGGGTTCTTCTCCATGAACTACAACACAATGAATGAACAGGCAGAGTTCATGAGAACGTCACGATGTTGAATTACCCAGGTACAATGTTGCATGGAGCTGTACTGCAAATGATCTTACTCGCACACAATAACGAACCCTAACCCTCTTAAGGTATTCTGGCTAGAAACCCTACTAAATAATTTGGGAGGCTAATCATCCTTACTCGCAGCTGGTATGCTGAATTGCGAAGGACGCGGTTACAACGTGGTCCGGCCGCTGGCATGTAAAGGCCCATATATGACCACGGAGCACAGCCTGAGATCGAAAGTGTTTGATTTTTCCGGAAGGAGGAAGACCGGAGGGCCTGGAGAAAAACCCTCGTGGTACAGGAGAGAACCAATGCACAACTCTTCTCACATGTGACCCGCAGCCAGGCCAGGATCCGCGGCCAGGATTTGCGAGCGCCTTACACACAAGCCACCCCACCCATGCAGCAATATGCAACACTTATCAAAAATACAAACCTGCTCAGTATAGCAAGACCCATCACGTCAAAATCTCAAGGCCAATGAAAATGAATTTTTAGTCCAAAAATGAAAACGTTTTGCCTTGATTTTTTAACTACCAAGAGGAATACAAAGTAAGAACAAAATCTGCTACGTGGTTTTACTACAGTTATAGCCTGCATGTTAAATTATATAGGTAAGGGCTTGTCTCAATTTATATACGGGACGAGTTCTGGACAAGTTGCGGGTAGAATCATTCACTTCATCAGGAGGAAGCTCTGCATTTGTCCCAGACATGTTCCGGGGAACTTTTCATTAGCAACTGCTTGACTCACTAATACTGATAACTTCATTGCGGGAATATTGTGAGGAAGTTGTTCAGAATCCTGCAACTTATACCTGATACAATGTCCGCAACTTGTCCGGAACTCGTCCCAGATTTGAATTGTGACAGGCCCTAACAGATGCTCGAGTGCTGAAATAGTGAAAGTTATAACTATTGGGGAGAACTGCTAATTTGACTGGTGCCTTTGTCGAATATGACACTTTGTATAACTGACATACAGATCCTTGTCATTTGATTGGTGGAACTCACATCACGTGACATTCGTTATTGCTCCCCTTCACGCCGGGGCTCAAAAAGTCCCATTCGCCCATGGGACAGTTAGGATCATCCTTGTTCCATGACGCGGTATTTGTGTGCAAATGCATGCTGGTGTACGCATTCAGCGTTGCGCGTATTGTTCCAAAGAGCCAGCGCTACAGAGTTGGGTTCAAACATTTTCGTGAAGGGGTGGTTTGGAAGAGAGAAACTCATTTTCAACCAATTTTGTATTGAAATAGAAATTCAAATATATCAAATGACAAGGATCTATATGTCAGTAAAATAAAACAAATATTGAGTGGCTTTAAATTGTGGAATGGGAGGAATATTATCGCTCGGTAAAATCTGGACTTTTCCAGTTCACTCGGCTTCGCCACATGAACTGGAAAAGTCCAGATTTTACCTTGCGATAATATTCCTCCCATTCCACTCTGAGCCACTCAATATTTGTATACTGATCCACAGTCGAAACTTCATGATTTGTACCGCTAATCTACAAAATAATGTAACAAAGAAAATCAAACCAGCAACTCACAGCTTTGAGAATGGACGTTGCTTCCTTGCTGAGCCAGACAGGGTAGAGTACATCGTCATGCAGGATAGAGTCAAAGAGATCGTCCTCGTTATCAGCCTCAAAGGGCGGTTGACCTGCCATCATCTCGTACATCAGAACACCCAGGGCCCACCAGTCCACTGACGGTCCGTAGTCTAGCTCATGTAGAATCTGAAAAACAAAACAGAAAAGGACTTCAATTACTTACTGGTGGGGGGGGGGAGGGGGTGGTTATCATCCTTACTCGCAGCAGAAGCTGAATTGTGAAGGGATGCAGCTACAACGTGGTCGAGCCGCTGGCATGTAAAGGTACCTTAGGCTGCTGCCGTACGACCCATGTCTGACCACGGAGCACAGCCAGATCGAAAGTGTTGAAAGCAAATGAAAGGAAAACTGGAGAACCCTTGTTGCACAGGAGAGAATTCAACCAACTCTACTCGCAGATAAATGCAATCAAGATATCATTGGAAAGCTCACTGCCCCTAGTTTATGATAAAACCATAATAATAGCCATGAAGTTCATAGCTTGATCAAATTATCCCTTCGTTTGTGGGTTACCTTTTTTTTGGGGGGGGGAGACACCTTGTAGAGCAAGTCAGATATTATACACCATTATTATTAGTATCAGGCTTCCAGTGGTAAAAATAAATCAGTGTACGTATATACGTATGCTTTTGTAAAAAGTACCCGGATGACTGCAATATTATTATTATTATTGCATTCATCCGGGCATTTTCGCTGGTTCCCGCACAATCCAGAGCGCAGAAAGTCACAGTCAAGCAGTCAACAGAGCGTAGTGCGCAGCACGTGGATGCAGCGGACAGCACTAGCAAGGTACACGAGCACTGTTGTCAACAGCCACTATGGCAGCTTTGAGCAGCGCGATAATTCGACGAAATTCGAGAAATAAAGGCAGTGTCCTAAAATTAAGTTCTTGCGGATCAAGCTAGTCAGCCTAATATAAATAATAATAATAATATTGTATGGCTTTTTTTCGGGGGATACAAAAATATACTGCACTCACTATAACAATATTGCAACTCGTCTAGCTCGTGCAATACACTCTTGTATCCCCCTCAAATCCATCCAATATTTAAAAATAATGTACACTCCTATGTTGAACTGGCCAATCACATTGGGAATCTGCTTAACAGACGTAGAGATCAGCTAAGCCAAGCCTTTTTGTGGCTGTGACCAAATTACTTGGATACGGCTAGCAATTACACACGCACCTATGGAAGCGGCTGCATCAACTTCCATTAGACCCGTGTGTTACCGACACAGCCACAGCCAAAGCCATGACTCCACATACCGTTGGCTACGGCTAGCAATTACACACGCACCTATGGAAGCGGCTGCATCCACTTCCACTAGACCCGTGTGTTACCGACACAGCCATAGCCAAAGCCATGAGTCCACATACCGTTGGCTACAGCTAGCAATTACACACGCACCGATGGAAGCGGCTGCATCCACTCCCATTAGACCCGTGTGTTACTGACACAGCCACAGCCAAAGCCATGACTCCATATTACCTCTGGTGCAATGTAGTCCGGTGTGCCGCAGAATGTTGCCGTTGTTCTCCCGTTCATGATGCCCTCCTTGCACATACCAAAGTCGGCAAGCTTACAATGGCCCTCCATGTCTAACAAGATGTTGTCTAATTTTAAATCTCTGCGATGCACAGAAAAGAAAGCCAAGGCTGAACATTGAACGCTTCATCTTCATGTACTTGCCTTTATATTTTTATCAAATATCAGAGTTGTAATGACTCGAGTCAATGACTTGAGTCGAGTCTGACTCGAGTCACAATTTCTGGTGACTCGACTTGACTCCCGACGGGTAAATGACTCGACTCGACTCGAGTCACTGCGAGCAAATGACTCGATTCGACTCGAGTCCCTCATCAGATTGACTCGACTCGACTCGAGGAAGGCTAATAAGACTCGAGCCCCAAAAATAAAAGCAAAACTTTGCAAAAAATATTTGCAATGACTTACGCCGTTTTTGTTCACGTCACATATAGTATGTTTGCCAATAATGTACATGTATACACACACATACGTGGTTTCATCAGTGTCTCCATTAGTTGGATGGCGATCAGTTGGCACCCCCTTTTTATTTTCATTAAGAGTCAAATGTGGTGTCACCACATGTAGTAGTCCGAATGTAAAATTAAAAAAGCCCAAAAATGACTTTCTCTCTTGTGTTTATTTATGGTATAGTGTTCAAATATTTGTGAATCGAATTGACTCAAGCTAAATACTTCCACCCTGTTAACGAAACAGTGGGCGTTGCTTGGGCCGCGTTTTGGCGCCGTGACCGTAAACATGTTTCTGGCGCTTCAGTTACACTGAAATGACGTCATTGTTCCGACCAAAATTTGAACCGAGACTTGCGATCGATTCACTTACATTTCAAGATGGCAGAAAGGTAAACAAGTCAATAGCAAATCAATATAAGGTATTGCCCTTCACCGACACTGATGTATAAAACTGTATACTCAGTGCGTTGCCTCCTGAGAGAAAGTTGGAAAAAAATCACTCGGGTGGGACTCGAACCCACGACCTTCTGCTATCTAGTGCAGACGTCTTACCACTCGACCAGCGAGCTAACGGGATCGGTTGGCTGGATCGAATCTGATGTACATTTAGCAACGGGTACCGTTAAATAGCAGACGATGTTACGTTGTTACCACAAAAGGATGTAAACAGTCGGTTGGGTATTTGATACATAACAATTAGTACTTTGCTTAGGGAAAATACTGGAAAAGTAACTGCCCAACTGTTGCTTGTAAATCCTGTAAAATTGACTAAAATATTCGTCTTCCTATCGCAGTCATGATGGTCTGCTCACCACACAAAGAGTCGTCACAAAAAGTGGGGCAGGCATTTTTCACGGTGCACTGGAAACATGTTTCACGACATGGCTGTGACGTCAGAAACATGCCCCAGATCAAGGGCCACCAAACTGCGGCCCCGATTGGTTCATGACTTTTGGTCAGGTGACCACGGTCCCCCAATCAAACTTGGTCACGCGCACGGTGAGAAACGAACCCAAACCAGTCGGGACTGACCTATATATAACACCGTGCCGGTGCAGGAATTGTAGTGCAAGGATTACTTCAGCTGCGTAGAATTTCGCTCGGGGTTCGTTGAACTTCCTGGCCCTCTGGATTTGGAACATCAGGTCCCCACCGTTGACATATTCCATGACAAAGTACAGTCGGTCCTGCAATTCCAAACAATGATATAGTTAAAAATTAGTGACTGCTGTGATGTGGATTTAAAAAACAACAACAAAAAATTTACATCTGGTGGACCGTTGGTTCTTCATGATTTAAAAAAAATATATAAAAATAAAAAAATCTACAGGTGTGAAGCTTGAAAGGGTAATGCTGGATTACTGAGTAAAAAGTGGGAGGCAAATTCCAGAAATGTCGCGTGTGAATTTTTTATCACACCTTCAAATCCTGTACTCTCAAAAAACAACACTCACTCTGCTGGCTTTTGAAGAGGCAGTAACATTTAGGACTCTACACAGGGATTTTCAAGCTTTTTGTTTAGTATTTCATGGCCTGCAAAATTCTCTCCTTGCTAATATAGACTAATTCGGTGACGGCCATTTTCTGAGGTGGTACCAGGCTTGCATGAGTCGCAGTTAGGTAGTAGGTACACACTCCGGGCTTCTTTCGACCAATAGGGTTACAGAAATAGGCGTGCGCCTTTGAAGAGTTAAAACAGTCTGACTGTTTTCAAGTCAAAGTAGGATTTAAAATATAAACATTAAACGGATCATCAAGAGGTCTCTTGACAAGGTGTCAGTGAGATTCTGAACCCTAAAAAGGTTTTTACATGAAGACAAATGTTCACTCAAAGTATATACATATTTGTTTACTTTCAATGAATAATGAAACCCTTTTTATACAAGTTCTTCAACATTGTTTTGGAGAAAATTTGAGTTGCTTAAAAATGAGAGATCTCAAAGGTCTCAGAAAAGCTTTTGTCCGCAACACCTACATATTATAGCACCATCTGTGTCTATGCAGAAAATGTACCCATATGGCTCCTTCTATAAATTTCGGGTCCAAAATGAGAAATTCGTTCTGTCCTTGATACCTGGATACTTTTCAGTTTTAGTATCATTAGGCCAAAAAAAAAGTCTCCGGTTTCTGGTATGCGTGCGCGTCGCCGTAGCCATGCGCATCGGCAAAATGAAAAAGTTTTTTTTTCAATGAAAGATGATGTCTCAAAACCGCCAAACTCACTGGTTTGACTGGAATCCTGCTGCTGCACAATTTTAACGTGTTTTTAGATTGGGTTATGGTCGAGAATAAGCTTTATGTGGCCTCTCTGGACTCCCATATATTTGCACTAAGTTTAGTCGGGCACAATTTGCAGTCATCAGCCAACATTTGAAGCAAAAAAATCAGGTAAAAAAAAAAAACGCCGCGTCGCCGCACCACTTTTTGGGCAAGCTCCATACCAGAAACCGGAGACTTTTTTTTTTTGGCCTTAAGAATGACCTCAAACAATATTTTGTTTGTTGGGTAGGTAGTTTGCTATTCGTAATCACTCTTGGAAGACGCCTGCATTAAGGAGTGCATCAGAATGATAAATTCATAGATTGCAGATGTAACAGGGACAGGAAAAAAAAGTGGACCCCAAATTTCTAGAAGGACCGAAATTGAGCCTGATATTCCCAAGTCAGAAGGCCTAAAATGTCTTGAAGCTGAAGTCTTTTTTGAAACACAGGTTGGAGACACAGCCAAGGCTTAGACCTCTCTCCCCCCCCCTTACACCCAGGGATGGAGTTGAGTCCATCACAAGTCCCTGCAAGTCCATCACAAGTCCTGCAGTCCCAATTCAACTCACAAGCTATTCATATGAGCTTTGACAAAGGCATTCCTTTGTTAGTGTTCATCCACTGTTACCAGTGACTGGACTTGTGAAAGACTTATGATGTACTTGTGACTGGACTTATGACGGTTTTGTGAGTTACTTGTGACTGGACTTGTGAATGGACTTGTAATTTACCTGTGACTGGGCTTGTGATGGACTTATGATTTACTTGTGACTGGACTTGTGATTTACTTTTGACTGGGCTTGTGATGGACTTATGATTTACTTGTGACTGGACTTGTGACTGGACTTGTGATTTACTTGTGACTGGGCTTGTGATGGACTTATGATTTACTTGTGACTGGACTTGTGACTGAGCGGACTTGTGATTTACTTGGGACTGGACTTGTGATGGACTGGTGATTTACCCGTGACTGGGCTTGTGATGGACTTATGATTTACTTGTGACTGGACTTGTGACTGGACTTGGTATTTACTTGTGATTGACTTGTGACTGGACTTGTGATGGACTCGACAACATCCCTGCCTCCCCCAGGTCGCACACCATCTGTCGATGGTCCTGCACTTACCACAGTTTGGAAGCAGGAATGTAGAGAGGTCAGGAAGGGGTGTCTGTTGGCTAGAACCAGTACTCGCTTCTCTGTCATGGTGCATTCCACGTCATCGTCCTGTATGATGGCATGCTTCTTCAGTACTTTCACCGCGTACACCTCTTCGCTGTTCTTCTTCTCCGCGAGCATCACCTACATAAACAAATAATAACTGTAACATGAGCAAATTGGATTGATTCACTGGCAGATCCAGAAGCCAATGTCATTTTTTTTTGGGGGGGGGGAGGGGGAGGGAGTTGATTTGTTTTGGGGGGGGGGGAAGGGTTGTGCCAAAATTAGAAAGGGCTGTCTGACCAGATGGCATTTCTGACAGGAAAAGCTTACTCCTTCTTTCTATTAATTTTTAAATAATTACGAAGGAAAGGGAACGAGTAGACTACAGTCGTCTCCATTGCCTTTTCTGGTTTGATTATTATACCAAAAAAATGCAAATACGCTAAAGCCATAGAGCTAAATTAAATTACTAGAGCGCTTACTCCTTATTCTTGCGGGCGGAGACGCTTTGAAGCTGTTTTGGGTGCAGACATTTTGAACTCATGGGCGTCTTTGTGGAACACAATGAAATGGATTGAATTTTAATAGTGTACTCTACATTTCGCGCAAGTAGAACATACGCAAACAACTTAAGCACATCATGACGGTTAAAAAAACATCACGGCAAAAAGCATCTGCAACAGATATGCGCACACGTTGCGCTGTTTGCACAGAGCAAAATGAAACTGAAAATGTTTCAGTTTTAGGCGTATCAATTTCGGTAACGCACCTGTACAGAATACAAACGCAGATATGCAAATAGCCGTACAAAAGCCGTACAAAATTTTGAGTTTTACAAAGGTTTGTGCAAAAATATGGATGTGCCCAGCAGGCATCTCTTTGTACATGAGTCAACGCTCTAGTAATTTAATATAGCTCTATGGCTAAAACTAACGAAAAAATTGTTTTGTTTTGATTTTTTGTTTCAGTTTTTAAGCTCTGGCAGGAGCTTCTACAGGTCTCTTGGTGGTCGGTCGGTCTGTCTGTCCCAAAAATTGACCAAAAGTATGGTGTTCTATATGTGCCATCAGTGTCGTATTTTGCGGCATCGCATTTTCAAGCTCTGGCAGGGATCATTTTGATCGATTTCATGCAAGACTTTCATGCAAGATTTCTTGCAACACAGCCAGAGACTATTGTGTACATGTACTCACACTAGTTTTCTTGTGATTGGAAGGAAGGGGCTTTTGCCCGATTAAATCTATACTTTTATGCCATGTATCAAAAAGTGCTAATATCTACAGCATAGGAATAGAAAAAGAAAGGAAAATGAAATCTTAATAGATAGCAAAATATTTTGTCCCATCATTTTTCCTGGCCAACCCACCTTGCCAAAGCTGCCCTTCCCTAGGACCTTGATGAAGTTGAAGTCTTCCAGGTTGAACTTGCGCTTGGGTATCCGCTCCAGCTCCTCCTTGAGGGAGGGGGTCCGCAGGACGGAAGAGCCCAGGTGGGACACGCCCAACTTGCTGTCATCAATCTCCATCGAGAGCTTGTCCGTAGCTGCTGTCAGGTCGTGGATTTTGGTGATGCCTGATTGGTGGAGGTCAGACCAATGAATATTCATGTTCGAAAAAAGACTGCTGCCCGAAACTACGTCTATATACAATAAGTAACATCCGTTTCAGACCTGGTTCTAGAGTCAGGCTTTACCAAATAGTATTAGGAGTGACTCGGGTAGAGTCTAATAGATTTTGTTTTCTATTAAACAAGTGAACTTTATGTGTTAATTTTCCATTGAGTAGATTCTGCAGCTATTCTGAATGACTGCAAAAGTTGATACTCCAGCAAAGTCTATCATCACCCGCACAAATTCCATCTTATGAATACATGTAGCTCGGTTGCGGTACCCGCTGCTATATCAGATTAGAACCAGTCAGCCGTACCTGGCAAGCTTGGTGGTAGGGTGGTAAGACATCTGCACTAGTAAGCCGGAGGTCATGGGTTCGAGTCCCACCCAAGTCATTTGTGAATTTTTCTCACAATCACTCTGGACAACACTGAGTATACACAGTGTTTATGAAATATGTCAGTGGAGGGCAAAAACCCAATATTGAATTTGCATCACCCCAACACAAATTCCATCTTATGAAAATTCTCTCCTATCTGTTTCAAAATCTAACTTTTCAGATAAAATCTTAAGAATAATTTAGTTCTGCACGACTCTGGAACCCTAGTCTGAAACAGATGCTGTGCATTAGAATACAAAAAAAGCAAACATGCTGCAACGGTTAGTATCTCCATTGAAGCATATTCAAATGGTTAGTTGCATTTTGTTGCTTTACGACCTTCATCAACAGCAAAAGGTTATGGGTTCCAGTCCCACCCCAGCAAGCTTGTGAATTCATAATTTCTTTTTTTGCAACTTTCCATAAAGCACCGAGTGTACAGTGCTCATAACACATACATTGTGTAAAGTTATGTCTTGAGGAGCAAAACCGAATATCCCAATAATGATATCCCCAAACTTATAAAAAGTAAGCTTCTTCTGGTAAAAGTTATCCTGGGGTAGTAACATGGGGGGTCCGCTCATAAGTCCGACGCCTCATAGGTCCGACGCCTCATATTTTGGACTTATAAGGCGTCGGACTTATGAGGCATACAATTTATTTGTTTCGCTTCATAGGTCCGACGCCGCATAAGTCCGACGCCTCATAGCTCCGACGCCTCATAAATCCGAACTTTCGGACTTATGAGACGTCGGACTAATGATACGGCCCCGTAATATGAGCACCAATTTTGGTTTATTATATGGCTAAAAATTGAGGTGTTTTTTTTTTTTTTTTGGATAGAGATTCATAAAAAAAGTTTATTTTCATACAATTTTCACAAAACCAACTTAGACAATTCCAATTATTACTGAATTCAAACTTTTTGTAAAAAAGATGTCAGAACTATTGATAGTTATGAAAACATAGTTAAAAAGCCCAAACTTACAAATCCATGTATTTTCTTGTATTTAGCCCTTTGTTTTCTACAGCTCATTGAACAGTTATTGTATAATAATAAATTTATACCAAAAGGGCCAGGGAATAGGTTTTAAATAAGAAAGGGAAAAAAAACAAATAAAGGTGTCAACAACTGATCAAAATGGTACAACGTTAGTGTACTAAGGTAGATTTGTTTTGCAAATAAACTTTTCTTTTTGCATTTCGATCAGTGTGTGACATAAGGCCGTTTCAGAAACGTCATAACCAACCCTTTTTTAAGGACCCCGTCCATATTCAATATGGGCTAAAAAATGTGGTGTTTTTTTTTTTTTTTTTTTTTTTAAAGATCAAATTGAATTGAGATTTTCCACCCCAGTTAATTTTTCAACCCCGATTTCCAATCCAACTAGGAAACGTTGGAATATCAAAAACCTTCAGGTTTAGACATCTATGGATCCAACCCTTCCCAGGTTTGAAAGGTGTGCAAAGGCCTGTTAATGCAGCACATGCAAAATTGTCTTTCTTCAGCATTTTATTTCTCATAATCACAGGAATGCAAAAAAGTGTAACATTATTTGTGTATGCCAACCTGTGCAACAAGATTACACGTATTCATTACTCATGCAGTGATATGAAATGGAGGTGGGGGGGGGGAGGGTGGAACAAAACACCAGCCCCCCTCCCTCCCAAAGTCCCCACCCCACCCAGTCACCATTTGAAAGTGTTAAGCAGTGATGACACCACAAGCACCCGTGTTTTACAATGCGTGAATACAAGTGATACACAAACTACTAGAGGGTAGGTCATGGGGGGAAAATGGGTGTATTTGTGGAACAGGATAGGGTTGAATGGAACTTTACATCCATGGTACAATTTAAGTTTTATTTGAACCAATATGTTTATGGATTACGCAAATTTAAAAAATGCAATCAGCAAAGGTTTTGTTCTGTTTTCAATTGACCTATCGCCGTTTGCAATTTAGCCACGCCCCTTAGACAGCCCTATGGAATTTTGGTACGCTAAGTTTTGTTTGTCTCAGATGTTGCACATTCCGCGTCCATGTGTATATCATGTAATTGGACAATATTTTACAAGCTGCGTTGACGCGATTCTAACGCGATTCTACCGCGATAGGTCAATTATTAATAGCTTTGGGAGCGAGAGGGTCTGAGAGGATTGAGGAGTGAATCCATCCAATACAAAATGCCAGGGGCTTTTTAAAGTTGGGTTCCCCGTGCTCTTCAACAAATTCAATTCTTGTTTTCCTGTTATCACATTTTCAACTTGTATGATTTATTCCAACCCAAAAACCCTCCTTTTTTTCCCCTTTTTTTCTGACATCTGCAAACCTCTGAATAAAAAAAAATTGCTTTGGGCACAGACGGATCCCCTTGTACGAGCAGACTGGTTCCCGGTCCATACACTATAGATTCTGATTGTGGGGCCGAAACCACCCTACCCCACATGAACGGAGCAGCATATAATTCAAAACTGTACAGTAATATTTCAGTAACTAAACATGGCCGATTTTTGTTTGGTCGATGTCTCATTCAAAAGCGAATAACTTTTGTATCGCTGGAAAAACAGCGGTTTAGAATTTTATAAGGAATCCAGTTTTCAGGATGAAACTCAGAAATCAGCACAGAGAACACAACCTCAAGCCCGGTTCATACTTCATGCGAATGCGAAGCGAATTTGACGTCATGAAACATTCCCTGCGAAATTCGCCAGAGTTGAAATGTGTTCAACTTTTTACTAAATTCGCAGCGTGAATACTTGTCATGACGTCACAAATTCGCGTTCACTTACGCTTTCGCGCAGAGTATGAACAGGGCTTCAATGTGGGGGAAAAACGATGAAATGTACCGGTACACATCCATGTATGCATACTAAACTGGAGCAGATTTACTCAAACCGCATAACCAACCCTCAACAAGATAATGGTGATGTGGTGAAGGCCATACAGTGAGACAAACAGAGTCAAACACCAGAGGACAGATATGCAGACAAAACACTGACAAGAAGGGTGAAGACAGAAGCCAGCGTTTTGGAGAAGAAATACATGTGCAAATGCAGTAAGGCTTATCAGACGCGTGATGCATTGCAGATTTCATGTTCATGACAGCCTTTCGATAACGCTTTCCAAAAAATCCTTGCAACTTTTTTTAGTTTTTTATAAATAGATATTGCAGACTTTAAGAATCATTGCCTGGTTCTATGTAAATATAATTATACAGGGCGGATAAAAAAACCTGAAACTGAGATATTATTGCTAATTGGAACAGAAGTAGGGCACATGTGAATCAAAGGGAGATATCCTCTGTTGGGGTTGAATCTCCTCTTTTAAAATGACACCCTGGTCATGTCATTACATTCATGGTTGACTGAGCAGTGACCAATTTTATGAAAGGGTCTATTTAGAGAATTGCGCCACTTTTCAATTGTGGTTTTTGTGGTGCCATTTGTCACAGAGTGAAAGGCTATGGTTGCCAATCAAGGCAGGTGGGCATGGGCGTCGCGAGGGGGGGGCAAGGGGGGGCACTTGGGAAAAAAAGAAGAAAAAAAAAAAAAGGAAGAAAAGAAAAAGAGAAAAAAGAAAAGAAAAAGAGGCGCGAAGTCATAGTGGTGTAAATTTAATGGGGTGGGGGGGGGGGGGCAAAAATATGTTTTGCCCCCCTCTAGAAAAAATCCTGGCGACGCCCATGCAGGTGGGGGAAAAAAAGAAGAGATTTCACCAGGAAAAGACCCTTTCATAAAATTGGTCACTGCTCAGTCAACCGTGAATGTAATAACATGATCAGGGTGTTATTTTAAAGAGGAGATTCAACCCTAACAGAGGATATCTCCCTTTGATTCACATGTGCCCTGCCTCAGTTCAAATTAGCAATATCTCAATTTCATTTTTTTTTATCCACCCTGTACCGTGCCAGTGCAGTGGTTTCCTCTTTGTGGGTAACATCGTTAGTGTCCAATTATCAATTTTCCCCGAGCAAAGATGGAATCATGCTCTGCAATAATTAAAACATTCCTCAAGCAACATTTACAAATAACAGATTTCGTAACATGCTAGGTAGGCGCGCGCATGCACACCGGCAGCCTTTGCCATGGAGAAAAAAGATAAATTCAACTGAAAGGGTTAAGCTGTTAAATTTGAAAAACAAAAAAAAAAGTACATCAGGTGAGAGTTTTTTTTTTTTTGGAAGCAGAAACTGGCATGTTCTAGGTATGTGTAATGCATGATAAACATGTCAATTACATAACTTAGGAGTGTAATTTCAATTCATGTAGTATTGTACTACATAACAATTGCCTCATATTGTTGCCTTTCACTTTGTTGTTGACATCCGTACATGTTAAGGATGTGACTCTGCATTTAATTTTGTAGTCATTTAGCAAATATTTTAAGAACCGTTTAAAACGTTAAACGTTTTAGCTGTTTCACAAAGACTGACGTCTGCCCATTATGCAGACCAACGTGATTGACATGATCAACAATGATTGACACAATACTTAGCGGGCAGGCATTGAAAACGTAAAAAGTTAACTGCATGTACCGGTACGTGTACCCGAAATGTCATCAAGTACACAGTGCTTCTAGGGTTTTTCAAACTAAATGGGAATTGAAAACATAGTCAATTATTTCTGCTATGTATATCTCAAAGGAAGATCGTGTGTGAATGTAGGTCCGTTTTTTTTGAATTTGGGTTTTGTTTAAATGTTTTGGAAAATTTGTAAACAGATTTTCGTTAAAACGTATTCACGTCACATCCTTAGTACATGTAATTTCAACTCTGAATGAACACAAACATTGTTATGCTGAAAGTATCAGCAACAACAATGTGACACGCAACAACAATGTGACACTCACAGACAGTAACACCCGTATGAAACTTGTTTGAAAACCAGAAGTGCCGACACTTTCCCAAATGAAAATGAATTTAAAGAAAAAATGTTAATTAACCCTTTAGTGACTGTAGCGCCCCAAAAACCATCCTGCCCGTTACGCACTGTAACGGTACTAATAGCGCCCGAAACCGCCCAAGCACTCTATGGTTTTATTGATTCTTCAGTGAATAAACACAATGTAATACTCACATACACGTACTGAAATTTGTATCCTTGTGGAGACCTTTCTTCGTTCTCGTGCAGTAAAGTTTATGAGTTTGAAAGTGTAGTTTCAAAATGCTCTTATTTTAACCTGAATTAATTTCCTTGGCTGAAATTCGGACTTTACATCCCTTTTTTAAAACTCTTCCTTTTGCGACGGATCAACCCACCTTAGAAATTCCTAGTTTTTGAGTAAAATCCATATATCTATTTCGTGAAAACCTTGTGGAGACGTATTCATCTATAGAAATTGCCTGTGGAGACGTATACAATCTTTTGTTCCCTATTGTGTGCATGTCTCCAGAGGGCACAGTGAATCAGATTAATGTGGTACATGTACTAATTGGTTTATTGTTTCTTTTTTTCCTCAGCTAATCACATACCATATTCATGCCAGTTTCTTGTGCATTTTTTTTTTAATGTTAACAGCGTAACATGAAAATCCGCAATCATGTTTGCATTTTTGCATCATTAAAAGCATGAATGCCTCCCTTAAAAGTAAAAAAAAATGAAAACAAACAAAATTCACCTGCATTCAAGTCGTTGCTAACAATAACAAGCTTGGGAACACCTGACCAAAAAAATGCAAACAAGACATGAAAACAAATGAGCAGCCACCAAAATCAAAATAAGCGAGGGAAAAAACAAACAAACAAACAAAACTCAAATCCAAAGAGCATCCACACAGTTGCAGGAACAGAGACTCAACATGCCATGCAGCAAGGAATTGCAAATTTTTACAAAAAATTGGGTTTGGAATGTGCTGAAAATCCACTTCCGGGGTCGGTTAAAATAATGACGATCATGCACACCGGCCAAAATTTGCAGTTAATCCAAATGAAAAAATTAAAAATTGATATCAATTTGAGATGCAGTGGCTTTACTGTGGGCTTATTTGAAATTTTCTGAGAATATACCTGCTGATTTATCAAATGATTGAAGGCAAGCTGACACCAGTACACAGCAAAAGTGTGTCCGAAAAAGACAAAGGACAACAGAAGCGCTCTAGTGTTTTAATTGTGTAGTTTGCACAGCTTGCCCAATATCACTTTATAAAGCAAAGGTATATTTATGTACAGGTACTAATTTTGCTCGTTGAAGCATCTCAACAGTGACATCTCAAAGTCACAGAAATTGTTTGGTTTCAGTGCAGATTTTTAGATTTTTCAATTGTGCATTTATAAAGTCAATGAAGAACTGTATCAAGTTTTTACACCACAGCCTCCACCTTGTAGCAACATGACATACAGATTTTCTTAAGTTTTCTGTGTGCGAGGGGAAAATAAGTTAAGTGCCACATATATAGCATTCGCTGAGCTGAAACTTCATCAGGTTAGTTGTTAAGCACCATCTTTAGATTTTGAGCATTTTTGTTGCTTCAAACGAAAAGATGCACAAAATGACAAATGATGTACTCTACCGGGGTACCTTTAAGTCTTCAGATGCAGCAATGCAAATCATTTGAAATTTGTCTCGTTTGTCATAATCATAAGAATTCGGAACGAGGAAAAAAATTCTAGTCCCTTGAAGGTAAGCTACTTTGCATTCAAGTAGCTCGCGGTTTTTCGCGAGCCCCCCCCCCCCAAAAAGAATCAATATTCTTGAAGTCACACCAGCAATTTCCATGGCAACGGTTGCTCAAAGCAAATAAAACATGAATAAATAATGCCGCTGAGCTTGGTGTTCATGACATCCGTGGAATCTCAATGTACAACACCTGGGATTTCTAGCTGTAGTGTTTTTCTGCATGGTGAAGCATGGTGGGTATACCTTTTCCCCTACCTTAATACCTTAATGAAATCGCAGCGAGTCCTTTGAGAGAATTTACTTACGCCTCTCTTAAACCCCACAGATAACTTGAGCAAACATTCTGTATGTCAGTGCTATGACACAGGAGGGAGTTTTATCGCCCACGTTATTATTAAGTTCAAATAAAACCAACATCCAACCGACGTGTTTTCAGTGCAATGAGCCCTCAGTCCACTTTGTAAGACAAACATTCAAAAGCAAAAAATATAATAAATAAAATTTTAAAAAATCCATAAAATTGTGCAAGGTGCAGTGAACAACAGCCAACGTGCAAAATAAAATTGGTTTCAAAACAAAATTTCACCAAAGAAAAAAGGAAACGAAAAAAATAAAATAAAGATTTTGAACTTAGAATGAAAACAGCGTATTTTGAACCCATACCTGCCAGCTCAGCGGGAGCGGATCGAGGCGAAGTGGGCCGGGATGAGGGGCGTGAGGAGGAGGCACAGGCATCCAAGGAACCCAATTTGGGGTATTCCGAGATGGAGGCCTGGGCAGGTCATAATATTTGTCGGCAAACAACACACAAACACACAAGACACGCAAAACAAACAAACAAACAAACCAAGGAGGGTTCCAGCAAAATGCACAAGAAAAAAAGAAAAGAAAAAAATTGTCCAAAAACACCGAAAGTTGACAAGATTTGCGAATAGGCATCATGGTAGCCAGTCGGACACACGCACACACACAAACACCCACACGCACGGGGGTAGGGAAGAGACGAGGGAAAGGAAAGGTGGGGAGAAAACAAAAAACTGACTTGAGAAATCTAAATACGAAGTTAGTCATTATTTCTTGTTATTTTTGTTTTCCCTGGCCACAGATGCACGGTGTAAGAGTCTGCCAGTGTTATGATCCTCACAAGAACTCACCAGATGAATTCAGTTTTCTAATCTGAAACTTTTGCAGCATGTGGAGAGCAGCACACAAGCGCCTGGCAAATGAACCAATTTCTTGTGGACTGCGGATCACAACCATGGCCGACTCTTTTGGCACACTGCGTGGCAGAACTGCAAGGAGGGGAGTTTTCTCTGTCACACTCAATATCAGAAATGCTTTTTTTGGGGATGTGAATTTAACACTGGATCACACAGCACTAACAAGTTTTCAAAACAAGTTAACAAATATTTCCCTAAAAATGCATCCAAAGACATGTGAAACCAACTGTTTTGATTTTGACTGAAAATGCCCAATTATCGGCCAACAGCATTTTTTTGGCAAGACCAAGATTTGTTTTCCTTCCAATTATATTGAAAATTTTCTGAGGGAATGCTGTAATTTCTGTCGGTGCCTTTTTGGATGGTGGCATGTATATGTTGTAGAACAAATGACAAAAAAATCTAAAATGAGGGAACTGCATTGTTTTGCAACCAATTATCAGCAACTTCATGGCCGTTTTCGTCAAATGGAATTTAAGGAGCTGTGAAAGAGCATTGTCTGGGATTGAGTGCAATCAGAGAAATGTCCCCTGCCCTTGGACTGGTCTGCCACTTCTGTCCTGTTGGCCAGTCGAGTTACCTGACTCCTTGGGTGTGGATTCGGCATCTTCGCTAGTCGAGGTTGAAGGTGACTCACTGACAAAGGCCTAGGTATACGGCATCGTGGGGGGAAGGAAACGTTAAGACAACAATGGTACGTTGACTTGCTGGAGTCCGTCTTTCACAGTGAGTTGCAAAGATTTCATATTACTCCTTGTTATCGTTCAGATATTCAAAGTTGGTCAAGATACAGCTGTTTTTGGTTTAAAATTGAATCGAAAACATATATATATTCACACTCAGCATCTGCTAATTGCACACAGTTCAAAGCAATGGCAGAACAAGGTTTCCGTAATGGCCGTTAAATTTTCGAAAAAACAATTTGGCAAAAAGAAATGTCATACACGTAGTTCAAGTACAGAGCAGAAGGCTCTAATGCTTGTTTTTGGATCTGCTTAAAAAGCAAGGCCTTGGGAGCATCAGCAACATTTTGGTGGGATATCCTGGGCAAATACAATCGCTGTGAAAGATTAACTCCAGAAAGCAACGTTGCGTTTGGTGAATATGTACAGGAAAATTGAGATCCTAGCGACTTGGAAAAAAAAACCCCTCAATCACCTTCAAATTGACCTACATGTACAGTGAAGTGTTTTTAAAATATTTTTTGCCATCTCTCCAAGAAAATTTCCCTTTTTTTCATGTTCTCACAAAAGTAACTATTTCAGGACTTTTTGTATGATGTATGGTGTACAGGGTGGTACAAAAAGAAGGAGACCCAATTTTCACCTACTTGCTGAGCATATTTCAAAAAATCAATTTAATGGTATTCAAATAGTGATCATTAAACATACCGTAAGTGACAAAAAAATGATTGCAAAAGCATACTTTGTCTCTGAGATATGGTAGTTTAAAAATGTCATGTGCCAAACCTGTTTGTCCATGGACGGCTTTATTCCATCCGCTTGACTGAGCTCCGGAGCATGATTTGAAGACAAAACACTACACTAGACTTACACGTGGACAACGGTGATTTTGGTGACTTGTATTCAAATTAACATAATAACACTATTCTAGCAATTTTTTAAAAGATTTTTTTTTCACCACTATACTTCACTACATTATAAAAAAAAAAACCAGTTCAAATAAGTTAAGAACCGGTAAGTAGGTTAACATTCCTATCAAAAGTGGGTTTCCTTCTTTTTGCACTACCCTGTATATCCTAATGGCCGTATATAACGAGGCACTTTCTATTAAAATGTCTCCATAAACATGGTCCATGTATTCACGACGCAAAAAGGTCGCAACATGCTAAACTGAAGTCATAAAGTTCAGAATAATGATGATGATACATGTTATGTGTGTGTGAGTGAGAACATGGGTCTTGTATTAGGGCCTCCCTTTTTAGTTCTATGGCTCTCATATTTTTTTACTCTGAAGTAGGGTTGTTCGATCGGCAAAACAAATCAAAATCTGAAGAACAAAAACAAGTTCACCTGTATAGATGGCTAAATTGCATGTAAAGCCCCAGTCACACATTCACAGTTGGAGCTACGAATATCCACGGTTTACCAGGAACCAATCGATCACGATGAACCGTCGAGATTCGTGGAGAAATTGACTTTCTAAAAATGCACTACGGTTTCAGGACGGATAGCCACGACTGTCGTACGGTTTCTCTACGAATACAGATGGATTGGTGAAGAATATCGACAGTATTACTAAGAATTGGTCATCACAAGGTTCTCCTACGAATAAACCGTGGATATTCGTAGTACAACCTTAGCAAAACCCTAGCACATCCGGGCATATCCGTAGGACATTCGTAGAGATTTCTACCACGAATGAGCTACGAATCTCCAAGAATATGCACGAATAGCCACTAATAACACTACAAATAAATACGGTTGTCCTACGGATGTCCCACGGTTGCACTGCGGATTAATTTTCATGACGGTTCACCACGGAAGTTATGAACAGTTTCAAGCTTCCGTAGCCCCTCCACGAATACCCAAGGAAGATGACGGATAACCATGGATGTACTGAGGATGAAACCGTGGAGATCTGTAGCTCCAAACCGTGAATGTGTGACTGGGACTTAAATGATGCCAAGCGCGTATTGTGTCTTGTTTTGTTAAAAGTGCAATGAGATGATCATGAATAAATCCCTGATATGATGAGAGGTAACACCGTCACATATTCTGGGATTGCGCTGGTTGAAATACACTGTGTTTCGAGTACAATTTTTACTTTCCATAGCTCAGGCATGCAACTGGGAATTTAGAAAAAACGAGGAAACTCCAAATCAAACAAGACTTTGTACAGTATTTTTCAATTTGTAATGGCATTCATGTGAAGTAAAGAACAAGGAAATCAGCGGTTGGCATAGCGGAACTTTCCTCGCCTTCCACCACTGTGACCCGGGCTCAAATCCCGCCTTGGTCAATATGTGGATTGGGTTTTCAGTCCCTACCATATTCCGTGGGTTTCCCCAGAATATTCTTCTGGGGTTTCCTCCCACCTCTAAAACTGTAATTTCTTCTCACTGTCTTCTCTCCTAAGGTTTCTTCAGGCTTGCGAGCTGCAGTGCCTAGGGCGCTTTTAAGGAACCCTTGGTTTCATCACCAGAAATGATTAATAATAATAATATTAATAATAAAAAAAGTTGCATGCCTGATAGCTTTTCAAATAACACAGAGCCCGATTGCCTGAATTTAATATTCATTTTTTAAAATTTCATTAATACATTCTCTTTGGTCAGTGGGGGTTCCAGACAGGGCCGGCTGTAATAAATACATTTTTCTTTTTCTTAGGTCAGGAGCCAAAATAGAGTCAGTCGAAAATGAGAACCAAAGAAATAAAAAAGAGATTCCTTCATGAATTATGAAAGTCTGTATGTCCGTCTCTGCTGGAAAACAAAAATCTGATTGACAAAATTTCTCCTGAAAATGAATTATCAAGAAAACTGTATTCCTGAATCGTGAAAGCCTATATTTGGTCATCAAAAATAAGGTGCTTATGCGCAATGTGTGATTAGTTTAGCCCTGGGAGGCTTCTTCCAATTTAATACTTGCACTGTAATTTCTCTAGTTACTTACTGTAGGTCGATTTTCTGTGCACAATGGTTTAATGATCTAAACTTACATGTATCTAATGCTAACTGATTAGCAATTCATTTTGAAATTTAATTTTTCGAGGTACTGGCACTAATCTTCAAACCAAAAGCACGGATGAGCCATTTTTAAGGTTTTTGATTGGTTCACACAACACAACCAGCCTCAACCGTTTCATAGGAAATTCAAACACAGCTCAACCATGGTTCAATTATGCAGAGTAAATATTTGTCGATGTGAACCCATTGATATATACATTTTTCTTTTTAGTGCCAAGAGTGCAGTGCCATCATGTATTCTATTAATATGCAATGTGTCGTTATCAGATACGGTAAGATACAGAGAGGTCGCAGAAAGGTTAACATAACCGTTTTACATGTAAATCGGAGTTAAAAAAAGATCTTCAATTTGGAATGCTGAAACTCAGGGGGTTAGGATTGTTCATTCTACTAATTAATGAGAAAATTTGGTTTTTTGATTAAGAAATTTCAACCAACGTCGAATTAAGTCAGCAATTCAAGTCAAGTCAAGTAGGTGTACATGTAAATAATGGATCAATCTTTTATTGTATAACTAAGGAAAAAATATTAAAAGATTTGAAAACTGCAGGTCCTGTAATGCCACTTTGTGTGGAAAAATTAGAAAAAAACCTATAAAAATTAGAAAAATAAACCCTCTGCCAGCAAGGGGATGACTTCTTCCAAGTTACCTTTTTCCTGCGTATTGACAATTTATCGCCAGTGACGCCCATCTCAGATAGGATTTCGGCCATTCTCTTGGGGTTGATACCGCAGTTTGGCGCAACGTTCTTGTCGCATCTCTTGTGGACATTCATCTTGCAGGCTGGTTTTGTAGAAAAGAAAACGAAAAAGAAGAACAACAGAGTTATACAAAACATGTGCATGTATGTATATTGTAGTGTACCTTGAAATACGTTCGTCAGTAACATGTAACCTGACGAGGTATTTTAAAATTTGCAAAAATTCAATGAAGGCATACATTTTCCTGCATGTGATTAAATTGTGACCTGTTCTGTCAAAAGCAGACACTTCTGGGCAAAGGTTGAAATTAAGAAAGGGCCAAAAAACGATGTGGGGGTGATTTTTGTCGATTTTCTAATTTTTGCATATTTGTACCCTTAAACATGTCTAAAATATACTATAAAAGTTTGAAACCCTAATTTGAACTCTAAATATAGTATTTTGGATGATTTGTTAAGGTATATCAGTTCAAGGAATGTCACTTGAAATAGACCTGTCTTAAAAATAGACCCCAAACTTTAACTGCCATTTTCTCCGTTTTCTACTTTTCGAACTTTAAAATAGCATAGTTTGCCCAGGAATGACCGACCGGTTTCAAAAATTAAACCACCTATTAAAAGGAAAATGTACCGGTATTTAAACAATATGCAAAACTTATTTTTGACCTTGTGCCCAGAAAAGTCTGATGTTGACAGAACAGGTCACAACTCTTCATTCATATTGCTTTAAAAAAATGAAATAATATTTAACCTCATGGGCTCCGTGCACAAGTACAATGTACCCCCGATCAACGGTAAGAAAGGGTGAGTTGGGGGAGACCACTCGGAGGGACATGCTGCCTGATGTTCACGCGAAGACACCGCTGCTTGGTGCACATTCTGATGAAAATAAGTCGTGCTACCTACTTCGTGCTATATGCGCGGGAACCAGTACGCGCAAGCGGTGTGTCCCATCCACGGACTCTTAGAAGCGCCCTCTCTAGTTCGCGCATGGAGCCCATAGAATCTAGAAAAGCGGTTTTGTTGAAAAAATCTTAACAATTACATGTCAGTACCAACTTCGAGGTGCACTTCAACAAAGTCAGCAGACTAGAATACAGTTTGATTTCACACATATCTTGATGCAGGCACGCAGTGTGACTGTTGCACTATGAGATCATCGGTGATTGCAGGGAAATTCCAAACGTAGAATGCTGCGGTTTGCCGATACCGAAGTATCAGTTAGCAAGAAGCAAACAACACAATCTGTGATGTTTCCAATTACATAAATGTGATTGGGAATGTTACACTTTGCCTATCTTCACATTTAAGTTTACATGCTCTTTATAACATGGAATTTGCATCGGGATGATGTAAATTTTACATTGGGTTTTTGCCCTTCGCCAACGATTTTATATTGGCCAGCCGACCCTGGCTAGCTCGGTGATTGAATTGTAAGACATCTGCACTAGTACCGGGGTAAGCAGGAGGTGTCATGGGTTCGAGTCCCGCCTGAGTAAGCTTGTGAATTTGTCTCGCAAGGCCTCGGACAACACTGATTGCACATGTACAGTGTTTATAAATACATGTGCGTCGGCGGTGGACAAAACCTAATATAAAACTTTACAAGCGTTTTAGTTTGTGCACGTTTGGTAGAAAACTGTTCCAGTTCGCAGGATCTGTTAAGCAGAGCTTTACTTTGATGCGCAACAGCTGTTAGAGTGTGCCGCACGCTGAAAATAGCGCCCTCTACAAATGAGGGGGAAATTGCCTCAATTAAAGCTTTGTCCCTACATGAACATGTAGCTGTGGATTTTTATCTCAGGCTTCAGAATTGTGGCGTCCTTCCGAACACTTGCCACAGGTGATCTTTCCCACCTACATGTACATGTACATGTAGTTACCCCTAATCGTTTCAAACATCAAATGATTCCTGTACTTTACTCAAATCTTTCTAATGATTTCTTTCTGCACGACTCTGGAAAACACCAGTTTAAAATGAGTATTAGGCCAAAAAAAAAATAAGTCGGTCTTTGGTCAGCGCGCGCGTCGATTTTAATCATGCGCGTCAATCTTTTTTTTTTCCAAAATGTTCCGCGGTAGCTCCAACAGCGCCCTCTATTGCCGCACCTCCTCAATTTTTTTTTACTAAAGAGCACAAGGAATGGGAAATTGCACCAAGGCAAATGATCGAAAGCACCAAGGCAAATTATGGAGGACACCAATGTACATGAGGACACCAAAAAAGCAAAATAGTACCCCACCTTGTCTGTACAATCCAAGCTTGAAAAAAAAAAAAAAAAAAAGAAAAAAAAAAAAAAAACGCGTGGCTGTGTCAATTCCGGAACTTTGGTCTGACCAGAGACCGAAATTTTTTTTTTTTGGCCTTGCTTACAGTGTGTTCTTTTTGCATCAAAGAAATCAAATGTGCCCAGTAGTATCAACAGTGCAATAATCCTCCCTTCTAGTTCACATTTGGCTGTCCATATGATAATGTCACTTCATCCCTCATTGACTTCCCCCCCCCCTCCCCCACCCCTTTGTGTCTCCCTACCTTCACACTGCAACCCTTGCCGTAGTAGGCCGTAGAGCAGTGAACCGCAGTGGTCACAAAAGGTTGGCTTCTTGAAACTATGAACGCTAAATCGATGTGGCAAGTTGATGTTGAAGCGCTGTGACTGCGACTGGGACTGCTGGAAGGTAGAAGGATAAGGGAAGAAATAGTATGAGAAAAAGAGAGATAATTTTGAAACTCTGTGAAAAAAGTTAGAAGACTTAAGGTAAATGTACGGGCGATCGTGTAGTGTAGGGCCTGGTTCCTATAAGGGAACAAAATCCACTTTAAAATTATTAAAAGGACCAAACTAGTTGGTTACATTCTCAATAAACAGGTATGTCATAGATACAGGGCAGGGTTTTGATTTTTGAGGGAAATTTGGGGGTAACATGACAATGACGGCGCGGCGAAAACACGCCACTCGAAAATAAAGATGCCGATCACCGCGCGATGTACCGTGAGCACGCACGGCGCGCTGAATCGCAAGGCACAAACCGCGCAGGAAAATCATGATTTCTACCCCAAGAAGCTGTTCAAAATTGCAAAACGGGTGTCATTAGAATTGAGAAAAGTCTGCTTTTGATTGCAAAGGTGATTTTTGAGCAATAAAAAACTTTTTTGACTCTTAATTTGATCAAAACAAAACAGGGGCCCTACACTACACGATCACCAATGTACGCCTGTATTTGCATGTAAATGTATGTTTAACTCCCAAAAAAGGGGCATGTACAATGTACAATGTACATGTAATATACATTTTGTCAAACCTTAAAATAAACCCTCATTGGTTTGTGTATGTAACTCATTTTGGTTCACATGGCTTCATTAGAAGGAAAACCTTTTAACCTCAAATGAACATATTTTTATCTGGATAAAGAGGTATGATGAACAACTTGTATGATATTTTGTGCAGTGTTTCCCCTGCCCATTCAATTACGAGGCAGCACGCCTTACAAATTTTAGCAGCCGTCTGGGATATTTTCGCAATAAATATAATATATTGTTAATACAAAAAGTCATTATTATTCTGTGTCAACTGTGGATTGTTTTTGTTATTTTGTACTTGTTTCTAAAACACAAAACCACCAGTTTTTCCAGACAAAAAGCTACATTGGATATTTACCGATACAAAATCATTAAGCATTCAAGTACATGTAGGACAACCGTGTACATGTGTATGCATGTACATGTACATGTACATGTACATGTACATGTAAGCCTTCAGTACGTGTACGGTGTACACGAGGTACATGTACGTGTACATGTGCTCCCAGCAGGTAGCTTTGCCCACTTGAGAAGCATCAATTTGGGTGAAGGGGTGTGCCGCCAGCGGCACATTGCGCCTTTGTATCTTTCAACATACGATTTTCCTGTATTTTTCCATAAATGTTTTTTTTCTTAAATGCAGGTATTTTTGTTTAATATTACCGCAGACATTTCATTACAGTTTTTTTTCAATACGTGTACATGTATGCTGTACAGAATTCAAAGCACCCCCGAAGGCATAAATGGATTTTTCCAAAAAAGAAATAAGGCTGGTCAGTCCGTCTGTTTTCTGGCTCTATGGTCGGTCCAACTTCAAATTTGGATGCAACAATTATCAATGTAGCCTGTCACATGTCACTCTACTATATCATATTGTTTACAAGTCATAAAAAAATCCCAGCCGAACAGTTTATGCCTTGCATCGCCAATATAAAAAAAATATAAAAACATAAAAAATCTTAATAATTTTAACAAAGGTTTCCTGGCTTTTGTCAACATGCATGATTGATAATGCAATGAGTGCCATGTAGGTACACGTAGTTACATGATGAGCAACCCGAGTAAGGCATCTATCAATTGACAGGCCATAGACCACAAATTAATGTGCTTTCAGTCTGTCAGTATTGAAACTCAACAATGTTGGGTGTTTTTTTTCCCTTCTTTTTTTTTCTTTTCTTTATTTAAATGTCAGGGACAGACGGTGCAACACATGGTTGCAATTAACTGCGTAGAAAAAAAAAACTATTAGATTTCCCTGGGAGGTGGGAGGAGGATCTTTTACATGGAGAACAGGTCGCACAAGCGAGGTACGGTATGCTGGATGCTTTCAAAGACACCATTAGGCTTTAATTACATCTTTAGTATAATGTGGCCGTCTTCATGTTCGAACGCCGTGCACTGAGTGTTATACAATGCACATGTTTGTGTACCGCGTTGCAAGCAAGACGTTCTTGCATTAAAGGGAAGATACAACATTTGCAAACATCACAAAACGAAATGATCGAATTATCACGAAATACCTTACTGGATTGTTAGGGAATGACAGTCTAAAACATTCTGTAAAATCGTGGCTCCTAGTGTGCTGTCATTTTCAAGAAAAAATGGGATTTTTCCAACGCTGGGCGGCCGACCAGCGTTGGAGAAAACTGGCTGTTTTTTCAAAAAGTGCTTCTAATTTTTCATAATTAGTTATTCCGCGTTTTCTTTGCAATTGATTACGCACCTGTGAAGGGGTACAAGCCTGCTAGACTGATTCTCTGACCTTACAATTCCGCAAAGGTTATACATTGCTCTGTTTCATCTTAAGTGGGGTCAGGGCACCAGACTACAAGAACATGATTGGTTTTCTTGGTTTTTCCAGCATCTACAAGCCCAAATCGTGAAACAAGTCGTTTTAACAATATTTGCTATAACATACTAATCCTCCAAATCCATTTATTTCTGAAACTTGCAGCAAAAGCGAATGTTGTACATTCCCTTTAACCCTAACTTCCTAGGCATTTTTGCTAGGATGCAACCTCAAGCCTGCAAAATCCTCCAACTGCCTCCATGTAACAATAGCATACAGCCTCAATCCTGTAAAAATCCTGTGTTATTTCTTGAATGTGGTCCTTGGAGGGGTGACCACTGCCTCAATCCTGCAAAATCCTCCAGCAATCGCTGTCAATATGTTGAGGTAGAGCCAGTGACATCCTGGAGCAGTGCGTAGGATTTCATCAAGAATAAGAAGCAGTAGGCCTAAATTTATGAACGGCTGGGCATACACAACACAAGGTCCGGCCTAAGACCTTGACACAGTGCATCCTCCAAAATCAGCCACACACTTTTGCCATATAGCCTCAATCCTGCAAAATCCTCCATTTTGTAAAGAGGATTTTGGAGGATTTGGGAAGGTTAGGGTTGAGACTTGTAGCATCTTTGCATGGGTGCAAGGTGGCAATTCATAGCAAAATGTGGGAGGGTAATGAGATGGTGCAAACTCCACCATATAAAATTGATATCACGTCCTGGATACTGCAATTTCATTGGTCTAGAACAGCCACGTGTCCAGTCTATAAAAAATGACTGTTTTTACATCGTGTACACTGCGTTGCATATACATGTACCTCGTATACACTGTGTTGCATACAGGGTGAATATAAAAAAACCGAAACCCAAATGTTGGGACCATTGTTTTAAGGAAGTTCTGCATGTAGCATTTTCAAAATCTAGGATATGAAAGCCAAATTCATAAGCTTTCTTTTAGTACAAGAATCATTCAAATCACGCATGTACTTTTCAAGTTACGGAATTTTTAAACACAACCACCGTTTAAAGGATCTGTCCACGGATCACAAAAAAAGTTCAGTGTTCTTTCAGCAAAACGAAAGGAAACCACAGGGATGTGTGTGAATTGTTTTTGTTTTGCTGAAAGAATGCACACCTTTTTTGTGATCCGTGGACACCACCTTAAAATGGCGGTTGTGTTTAAAATTCCGTAACTTGAAAAGACCATGAGTGATTTGAATGATTCTTGTACTAAAAGAAAGCTTAGGAATTGGGCTTTCATATCCTAGATTTTGAAAGTGCTACATGCAGAACTTCAATCAAACAAAAGTCCCGACATTTGGGGTTTCCTTTTTTTTTTACTCACCCTGTATACTGGTATGTTAACTCATATGCACTGCGTTGCACTAATTGCCTTGCGCACACAGCCTCGCGTGTGCATGAAGAGTGCATGTGTTGGGCCTGCGTGCCTCGCAACAGAGCACTGCAACCTCTCAATCTCATGTCTGGCAGGAAAGCTCACAGTAATCAAAAGGTTACTCTGCGGTGATTCAATCTATTTCTTGCATACCGAGTTCAAAGTCTTTATCTTTTGACTTTTAGGCATGATATAAGAAAACAATGGGCCTTATTCACGAGTTGGCCATTTTTGTCGAGTTCCCTGAATGTATTTCATTCATTGTTAACTGTTGAATGGGATGGCGCCAGGCTATTTATGCAGACATAATGCAGCCTTATTTTACGGTCATTTTTTAAAAAATCTGGCTTTAAACATTAGGGAATGTTTAATTACAAATTTGAAATTATTCATTGAAGCAGACTGGAATTAATTAGTAATTAACTTGCTTTCATTACTCTACACAAGTTCCAAAAATCAAGATTTTATCTCACTCTCAATCCAATATGGCCGACTCGTGAATAAGGCCCATTGTTGACAGCTGTGATGTGGGATATGTTGTTTTTATAACACCGTCTTGGCGAATAGCACCCTGCCTTTGCATCTGGTGCTATGCGCTCCTCAGGTATTCAAAACGCCATATCCCACATCACAGCAGTCAACAATTGTTAAATGTTTCCTTCCACTAATTGGTTTGCCCATGCCCACTGATCTACATGTAAGGGTGCTGGAAACCATTCATTTCTTTGAGATTACAGACTGTATGTATCCTTTTTTTTTATTTCTGAGTGTGCCAGAAATATGCATACAGCATATGCATCGACAAGGAGCTACATGTACACACTTTCATAGTAGCCCCCTATTTTCCCTTCGCAACATTTTGCGGAAGAGACTATAGTAGTCACCAGTGCCGTTGGATGGGTACCAGCGAAACCTTGTTGGTTTCATCATAAAAAGCAGATTTACCTCTTTTACGTCATCCTTGTGTCCTGGACATCGTGAGACTACGACCTCATGACATCGCTTATGCACCACCACTGTACACACTGAAACGAAGCAAACAAACAAAAGAACGCATCGTAAGACTGCTTCAGTGTTACAGACAATTTACAGGCCACTGCCGAAGACTAACCCTTAATGAGGAAGATGGGTTGTTTTTTTGACCAACTAAGTTATAGCCAAGAAAAAAACAACAATCCAACTTCCTCGTCCCCAAAATTTTTGATCGTCACTTGACAATTTTACTGAAATTTAGTATACACATGTAAAAAACTACCGGTAGGAAGGGAGTGTGGCCTAGTGGTTAGGGTTTGTGACTCATGATCAGAGGGTCAGGGGTTCGAATCCAGCCACTGGCCATATGTTGTGTCCTCGGGCAAGGCACTTCACCCCCAATTGCCTCTCTCCACCCAGGAGTATAAATGGGTACCGGCATTAGCTGGGGAGTAACCTGCGATGGACTAGCATCTCATCCAGGGGGAATAGAACTATTCTCAGTCGTTTCATGATTCCGAAACCAGAGATAAACGCCGGCCTTTTTAATACGAAACCCGTATCACTGCTTAGAACACCGGTAAAGCTGTGCGCCAGTCAGACAAACAGTTTAGTATTAAGAACCAATGCCTGTACGAACATACATGTAATTCACGCGTATGCAAAGCAAATTTGACTTCACTCGAATGCAAAAAACGACGCAAATTTGACATCACGAAACTTTTGTTGCAAAAATCGCCGGGGTTGAAATGTGTTCAACTTCTGCGAATTCGCAGCGCGAAAACTGGCTGTGACATCACAAAATTAATGTTTGTTTTTATGCCGAGTATTAACAGGCCTTAATGTTCTTGATCTGGATTCACAGTTTATAGGAAAGAAAACGAACTTTCAGCGCCGTAAGAGGCATTATCTCGTTGTGTCAATAGAGGGGAAGAAAGGTCAGTTTTCAAGTAGGATCAGGAGGAGATGGAAAAGAAATGTGCGAGTGGAACTCTTGAGTGTCGGTCTGCATTGTATCCTTACCTTGACACTGATACCCTTGCATGTAAAAACCCCTGAAAACAAAGAGAAAAATATTAATGTTTCAAAATAAGAAAGGGACAATACAGTACTACATGTATACAGAATCACACAGCCTACCGGTACACAACGTGACAGTTGCAAAAATCATAATGTCATGAGTGCACGGCATAAAAGCAGACATTATCTTGAATGTACAGTATTGTCGTGTACACATTTTCCATTTTCCTCTTATCATCCAAGATAAGTCAAGGTTCACCAGTAATAGTTCTGTGACCCGGATTTACTGTTGGAACTCTTTCAAATTCGGCAGACCACTTGTGATCACTTCCTTGAAACGAAGTATTCACATGAGTACTTGCAGACTGTATAAACATCAAGCAAAAGAAAACAAAATTCAACCATTCAACATACATGTATACTAGCATGTCATTTCTCTCTTTAACAGGCACTTTGCAGGGAAAACTATGTTCATTCATTCACACGGCTGAATCTACATAAGGGCTTCAATTTCACAAAGATACCAGTACATGTACATATTACCAGTGAATCAACCCACAGAGTGTTTTTCGTGGACATGTAGTTAAGGCCAAAAACATAATAGTTCTGCTACCGGTAACCCTACCTACCCTATTTAGACAGCCCTATCCTAGTTTTATTTTGGTGGAAAATGAGGAAAAAAACCTGAAAATCATCAATTACCACCTTTTGCCCTTGACTACACGCAGACGCCTCCATATGATCGTACACAAAAAAACTGCCCCCCCCCCCAAAAAAAAACCCCCAACAACAACAAGTTTACCTACCTACGGTACCTATCCTATTTTCAAATGCCATGTAATCAGAAGCAGAATTTTTTTTTGGCTGTCCTTACATGTAGAATATATACATGTACATTGTACATGCACAACTGGAGTAATAAAAGTGAACATACATGTACTGCTGTAATAAAAAAATTAAGAAAACTCCTGAGCTAACATGTACATGTAGGTATGTACATGTTAATTCAACATATTTACAAAGTCTCTGTTTTTCCCCATAAAATCTTGTCTTTTCGCTCAATTAATCTCGCTCAAACTTTGCCTAGATGTCTGCGTTCTGCAAATGTTTATAGCTCACGTAAAGCAACAAGGGCATTCTGGGGATCTCCTCCGGCCGCAAATTGCTGAAGGGGAAATCCTTGCCTAATTCAGTTACGAGGGAACAATCTGTGGAAATCAGGTTTGCATTCGCCCCTCCAACTGAAACAAAATATCTCCCGTGAAAATTCACTGTGGGAGGGTGGAGTGGTGTCGGAGCCACGGCTAATAATTCAGTACTAATGGCATTGTAGCCAGGTCCCCGCCTCCAAGACCGGTGCCACATCCTTGCATTATACATTAACCCAGATTTAAGATGCTTCAGTGCAGTTGCCACGGTAACTGCTTAGTCAGTGTGGGCGACCCATTGCTGCTGCCGTTAATATAACCGCCGTGACATCCATTGTCGGCGTTGCCCGCCCCACTGCTGGGTTCGGTAGCCACGGCGATATTTGACAGCAAGATTTATCACACCTGTGCGCGCGCGCGCGCTGCAAAGCTGCCGGACCGTACCGGTATTTGCACCAGACAAATTTGATGATTAAAATGGGTTGAATGAACTGGAGCCGTTGATTTAATTGTTAATCAATAATCACACAAGGTATAATATACCGGTACATGCAGATTGGCGAAACGAACGGTGTACCATTGTCTGTACTTGTATCAGATGGTACAGTTTCTCCACAAAGCAAGGTGACTTGCTGGCAGTATATACATTGTAACAACACGATGTACATGTACATACGGTAGGCTACATGTTCATGTACATGTACAGGGTGGTGCTAAAAGTAGGAAACCATTTTTGACAGCAAATTTCAATTTAATGGTATTAAAAATTTGATCTTTAAACATAAGTGACGAAAAAATGATTGCAAATGCACATTTTGTCTCTGAGATATGGTAGTTAAAAATTTCACGTGCCCAGCCTGTTTGTCCACGGACGGCTTTATTCCATCCGCTTGACTGAGCTCCGGAGCTTGATTTGAAGACAAAAAACACTGCACTAGACTTACACGTGGACAACAGTGATTTTGGTGACTTGTATTCAAATTAGCATAATAACATAATAACACAATTTTTTTAAAAGATTTCTTTTCACCACGCATGGTTGAAGAGCTATACTTCACTACATTATAAAAAAAAAAACAGTTCAAATAAGCCGAGTAAGTAGGGTAAAATTCCTGTCAAAAGTGGGTTTCCTTCTTTTTGCACCATGCTGTATAATCTAGTGAATGAAAGCTTTGGACTAAAAATATTTCATATAAATGTTCAAATGACGTTGAGCAAAAATATCAGGTCACCGTCTCAAGCAGCCTCCATGTGAGAAACCATGGTCGGCTCTCTGTATGTAAATAATTAATGTTTATAAGATTTCTGAAATTTAAAACTTTCATTTAAAAGGAGCAAAATGTTCACTTACCAGATAAAATCCTTACAATGTGAACAGTACGTTGGTTGTCGCAAAAATGTTGCCATGAATTTGTGCCCGTTGATTTGGTGTACCCTCCGTCGCACCGCCCCGCGCCTCTTTCGCATTGCATTTTCCCGGACTTTGAAAACCTTCTCCTTTGGTGGATCTGTAAACATATTCAACCAAAAAATATATAAATAAATAAATAAGAATTTAAAACATTAAAAATTTAAAAAAATGATAACGAATTGAACTGTTTTGTGCATGTAATTTCATGATCAATAATAATGCAAACTAGACATTTGCATTTGTTTTTGTTACAAACAAAATGATCGGGCAGGCAACTACCCCCGGTATTTCAATGGACATTGCCCAGTTCAATTGTGAATATGCAACATATTTACTAATTAGTTACACATGTATGTATGTATGTGAAAAGAAGTTGGTCTCTTTTTGAACTAAAATCATTTGCAATCTGATACATGATGATGTCATGATGATGTCACAGTAATACACGTATGCACACCAGATCAAGGTCGATGATCGTTCCAAGTTCCAAGTTTACAAATCATGTACCGGTTTGAAGAAAAGTCGTTGAGATCTACTTACACCTGTACAGGTATAGTACAGGGGAAAAAAAAAATTCTAAAACAGTGATTGGGTTGTGCCTAATCACCCAATGACAGGCTTTGTACATCAATAAACAGAAATCCCGAAATTTGGATTTGCCCTTGACCAACATACATGTGTACATTTGGCAAATTTACATGCATACATGTACATGATGCAAAATTCCAATTTGAATCCATCAGAAAACGAACTTTCAGTTTCGCACGGACAAGTTCATTTAACTGTGCCTGCTTGGAAACGAATATCAAATGCGAAGGACATGGATGCCACTTCATGATGTACTTTCATACTCTAAAAGTTAAGTGCCGAGAAGCCGAATCTTGAACTGTGCACAAGGCTTACTATCCAGCACTACATGTAATCAATTCTCCCTTCCCCTCCCCCCCCCCCCCAGCATCCAAGGGTTCCTTCCCCCCAGGTGGGGATTGTCACTTTCAGTGTCAAACCCTGGGGCACCATTACCGACACAAAAGTAAAGTGAGTGATTTGTATTTGAAGTGATATGAAAAAGGCAAGAATCGTCCTGGAGAAAACGTGACCAAAATCCCCACATAATGGGCGGGGCAGTGTACGGTGAGGGGGAGGTGGAGAAGAAGGAGAACAATATGAGAAGTGAACAATATGAGAAGTGATATGAAAAGGCAAGAATCGTCCTGGAGAAAACGTGACCAAAATCCCCACATAATGGGCGGGGCAGTGTACGGGGAGGGGGAGGTGGAGAAGAAGGAGAACAATATGAGAAGTGAACAATATGAGAAGTGAGGAGAACAATATGAGAAGTGAACAATATGAGAAGTGATATGAAAAGGCAAGAATCGTCCTGGAGAAAACGTGACCAAAATCCCCACATAATGGGCGGGGCAGTGTATGGTGAGGGGGAGGTGAAGGAGAACCTCAGTAAATCATTATGTGTATCACCATGTGTATGTACCGGTATTATTAGGATCACATACATGCACGTACGTGCATGTAATATACAGAACTCTTCATGCAACTCTCCACCTGGTCTTTTACTATGTACAATGTGTGCATTGCATTCTGGGCCATTAAAGCTATAGTCCATCATTTGCAGCCATCCGAAAAAGTAACTGGCGTATTATTGATGAAAAACATACTTGGTTGAAAGATAGTAAGTGGAATAAACTCCCTGTGAAATTAATCTTTCTGGCAAGCTATCATTTTGAAGTAAACAACGAAAGAAGGCCTTTCCAACGGTGCGTCTTAAGACGCACCGTAGGAAAATTTAAATTTAGTAGTTCGTTTTGTTATTAGGCGCAGCGCGCGCAAGCATTGGCACGACGCACAGGCGCACGCGGTTGCTATATTTCATCGGATCAGTGCGCGACATCGCGTATAGCTGCAATTCAAAACAATTCAAAACATGATTCAGCAAATTTTTGATTTGAAATTGAGATCCTAGAATGCTGTTTTTCTCGGAATATACAGCTGAAGCTGAGCTGAAACTTCATCAGGTTAGTTGTTCAGTATCCTTCATTAGATTTTGAACACTTTTGTTGCTTCAAACGAACAAAATGCACAAATTACAAATGATGGACTACATGTATATATCTTTAATGTTAGAGCCAATTTATATGTGTACCAGTACTTGTACACAAAACATTGAAACAAAAAGGCTAAGACACTGTATTTTCAGGATTTTTATTTATCAGGAAAATCCTACAGCTACCGGGGTACAGTCAAAAGTGTGAAAGCATTAAATAGTTCAAATTACATGTGCATGCAAAAAAGACGACTTTTTCTCCCTGACATTTAATTAATTGAATCGTCAAACAGAGCTCCTGGCCCAAAGAATGTACATTAAGCCACAGATAAACGAAAAGTGGGGGGGGGGGGGGGGGGGGGGGGGGGGGTCACTACACTCTTTATGCTAACCACTACATGTACAAGAGTGCCTGATTTCTGTTCTGGGTGGCATTTATGGGCTGTTAGTGGCGCTTAAGTTACCGCTGAAAATAAATAACTGTAAAGGTCATGTACAAAATCCATTGTCGGTTTGTCTGGACTCCGTTTGGGCTTAAGTTTCACAGTCTGATAATGCACCGTGTAATTCGATAGTTGCCATTTCTAAATGAATATGACAAATTCCATGTTAATTGTAATTTGGTCCGTCTGTTTGTTTATGTGTATGCCAAATCGGGCAGGAAAAATGAATTTTTTTGCCTTTTAAATGTGCACAGTGGTTCATACTGAATTCATTCTTCGCACAAAATCATATAAATGCTATGTATGTACTTAGGTCGATCAATCGAGTAAAAAGTAAATCTTGTCCAGGCTTTTTGAAAAAAAAGTAAGGAGGCGGGCACTCCCCCCCCCCCCAAAGAAAAATGGCAATGTTTCCAAGATTGATTCTTTGATTTTCTCGAATCTTTTGCTGATACAAAATTGTTCCTCGAAGGTGTCATAATCCCTTTCTATATAATTGAAGCTACAATTTTGTTGGAAACAAATTAAAAGACAATATCTTGTCAACATATTTGCAAAATATATTGCAAATGTATGATCTCCTTAAGTGTAAGAGCTACATCTTTAGAGAGTAGTCTGGCAATGTACTGTGGGTACATCAAGGAAGGGCGCAGAGGTTGACCATGTCGTCTTTTGGTTTTCTCAGCGCATGTCCAAGCCATTTAAGCTGCCGCTGGTACGTAAATGGTGATGGAGAGGGGCTGTTGGTCCTGTTATTTCATGCATTTCATCATTACTGATGTGGTCTCTCTGCCTGATCTTCAAAACGATACAGAAGCAGTTTGTAGCAAAGCTATTGATGTAAGCTTTGAGGTGTTTGATCACTACCCACGATTCACAGGTATACATGAGGATGGCGAGGCATGAAGTTTGGAAGATCTTGAGGATGAGGTCAAGATGAATTGTTTGAGATTTCCAGATTTTTTCAAGCTTTCAGAATGCTGCCCGGGCTAATGCTCTTCTATGGCGTACATCTAATGTACATTTTGTTCTAATGTACAAAGTCTAAAACAAACATGTTCATATAAATGGGTCATTCTATAAATTTGGGGTCCACTTTCATCCTGTCCCTGTTACAGGGTACATCCAATATCTACGATGAGAGATTATGAATGGCAAACTGCCTACCCAACAAATAAAACAATTGTTCAAATTCATTCTTAACTAGAGGTTGAAGGAACAACCACACGGTGTTGGGCCATGGATTACCGCAAACTTTGCCACACACATCAACTCAAAATATGCATGTTTAAATCCATGTTTGACTTTTCAACATGCCGCCAGAGGGCGCTCTAACATTTGATGACGTCACCTGTAAAATTTTTGTACAGTGCTGCCTAGGCAGACACTCGAATCGTTGAAAGCAAGTTCGCATCTTCTGCCAATTTCAATTGATAAGGCACTTCCGGTTTTGACCGGAAGGAAGGGTCACGTGATTTTGCACTTAAAACCAAAAATGAAGACCCTGCAATATTTTATCGATTGCCATAAAAAAACAAAATCATATCTGTAGCAGTTGATTTTATATTGATTTTCAAAGATTAAATATGGAAATATTTATTTGCTTGTAATATGACACTTGATGACGTCATTGTGACGTCATTACCAGAAACCTCAAGAGCTATATTTACTATGCTGTATACGGCCAAATCTTGATTATATCTATCACGGTATATTTTCTAGCAATTTTTTAAGATTTAAAGGTCTTTTTATTGTAACTTCCGGTCTGATGACGTAATCAATTTTTTTTTTTCGCGCACAGGTGTTGTCTGCATTATGGTCATCATGTACATTAATTTTGAAGCAATTACCGCAAACTTCGCCACAGACATCAAGTGAAACTGCGTTTTTGACGTTTTTTAACCTACCGCTAGAGGGCGCTCTACCACTTCATGGCATCACCCATTATTTTTTTGGAAAGGTCAATCCAGGCAGACACTTAAATCGTTAAAAGCAAGTTCATATCTTTTTCCACTTTTAAATTATTAGGCACTTCCGGTTTTGACCGGAAGGAAGGGCCACGTGATTTTACGCGCACAGGATAAAATGAAGATCATGTATTACGGTACCATGTCGATTCCCGCAAATTTCAGGTTCCGGTCTCTCAAGGTTGATTTTATATGGAATTTCAAAGATTAAATTTATTAAACTTTCAAGTGACGTCACGTGACCCATGATGACGTCATGATGACGTAATTGCAAAAAAACACATCTGCGGTGGATTGGGCATTCATGTATTGACAAATGAAGTTCATATACATGTATGTTTCCATTTTTCCAAACAGTTCTGGAGAAGGATTTGCTGAGAATATGCTGAGAAGAACAAAACCAGTAAATTCTTACAAAACCAATACCAGTAATAATACTTGAATGGCAAATTAAATGTACAAAGTACAGTATCACGGCCCAGGGACAGGAAAAATGTCACACTTGACTTTGGACCCTACATGTAAATTTACAGAAAAAATAAATGTACATTTACATGTAAATTGTAATTGTGTTTGTTCACAAACAGTTTGCAAACAATCAAAGACATTTTGCAGCCACTTGGGTTTCAATTCACCAAAAAAAACAAGAACAGGAAAAAATGTACCAGTAGTGTGCTAGCCAAAGGCCAAGGCCATGTACATTTACATACATGTACCATACATACCGGTATGTACACACATGTACGTTGTACCCACAGACATATAACGCATAGATCGTCAGTTGTGCGCGTAAAACTGTGATTTGGAAAAGTATGGGCAAAATGTTTGTTGGCAGCATGTGTAACTGCGCAATGCGTGTTCAACGGGGCTAGTGTGTTTAATGTGCTTATAATTACATGTTAAAACTTTTTTTTTAAGTTAAAACATTTTTTTTTGTAAAAAGGCTGTGCTCAAAATCTGCATGAAAATGTTGGGTACCGCATGATTTTGAATAGATTTTGTATATGTACATGTACGTGAACCAGATTGAGTATAAAATGAATTAACCGCATAGAATTTTATGACTGGAATTCTTCAACTGTGTGTAAATTCTCTGTACCGAGAGGTGAATTAGGCCATAGTTTGGATTTTAGTTGGGCGTCGTGCAGATCACGAAATGCTCATGTAGTTTTGAATATAATCATATCTGGCACTCTGTACCGTACGTCTATGTCACTATGTCCTACCGATGCATAGAAGTATGCAAATGTGAACACTTTATTGACATGCAGTTTTTACTGACGAAACACACAATGGGACTCATCATGAATGCTGTACATGTACATGTATGCTACATACAGTACAGTAAACATATGAGCTACCGGTACAAAATGTACGTATCATGTAGGCCAAGACTGTGCTGCATAATGCTGTACAGATTGATCAATAAGCATACAAGGATTCAGCTTTGCCTGCAAATGAATTCTCCTGTTCAACCATGCATGTTTCATGTTGGTTGAAACCCTAAGGCGTGTACCTACCATGAATGTGTGGCTTATTAAAATATTTAATAAATACATGCATTCACATGCCATCTCTGTGAAAACCAAAACATGTGCAGTCCACATTAGAAAGGCAAGATACCAATTTGTACAGCAGAGAAGATTTCACTGAAAAAAATGATACATGTACTTGTACATGTACACGCATTATATGCATGCAAACAGTAGAAATGACTCTACATTTCTGCACCTAATAAGGTTCAATCAACCTCAATAAATTGTTGCAGCGGACAGAGTGCCTTTCTTTTGGAATGTCAGTGCGATGACAAGATTAGTGGACCTTCAGACACCAAAAACCACAGATGAGTCATATGCCTGCGACTGCCCCTTCATAAAAAGGAACACAGATCACTAAGGGGTGTCCTGTGGTTGCCGCGCCAGCAGCCAATCATAGGCTCCCAATGTCTCCAGGGTTGCTTGACAGCCAACCAATCACAAGGGATGTTGTATGTGGCCAGTGCATACTAATAATGTCATGAACAACGTGAATGAATACTCACATGGGCCTACATGATTTGGAGAACAGAATGTAAGCATGGGTGGGTACATGCGTGACAGCCTGGGACGTGCAGTGTACATGTACATGATGGGTCATTCCACCAGGTTGGGAAGCAGTGCATGTTACATCCATATATTTGGTTGTATTATTGAAAGTATCAATGCATTCTAAACAATTGCTCAACATAATATTTGTCTTCAGGTGTTTCAATACTTGAGAAAGTTTGAAATCATTTGAAAGTACAATGTACTTTGACAAAAATATGAGCAAAAATGTATTAATTCGGATGTAACATTGACACCGTTTCAATGTTACATCCAAATATTCTTTTTTGGCTATTTTTTACACGTACCGGTATGTAAAATATTACCCAAACTGACATTGCATATTTACAACTGGACACCTAAGCACCAACACAAGCTTTTGTTTTGGTATAGTCAGGGTTCAAATATAGCAGAAACAATACCTCAAGTGTGGATGTAACGGTGTAAATATCACTCAATGGAAGTGTGACATTGGGTTTTACACCGTGTCAATGTTACATCCACACAACCAAGCTATCATTTCTGCTCCATTTGATACCTGACTACCGTAACAAAAGCTTTTCTTATTGTGTTGCATGTATAGTAAGAAGTACGCAAAGTGAATTTGGGTGATGTTTCGCAGAAATTTAAAAAAAAAGGTACAAATGTCACGTAACACTGACACGGTGTCAATGTTACATCCAAAATGACATTTTTTGCTCACACATGTATTTTTGGCAAAATACATTGAAATCATTTCAAACTTTCTGCAGTCGTGAAACACCCAACAACAAATATAATGTAGAGCAATTGCTAGCAAGGCATTCATGCTTTTCTTAATATGGTCATATGTCACACATTGTTCCCCAACCCGATGGAATGACCCATATACCGGTGTGTACAATGTACATGTACATTCGCATGAAAATACAATGTGATGCAATGTGAATGTAAATTTCAAATCCATGCAAAACTCTCCTATCAGAGTTCCTGCACCATTTGGGCAATAAAATTCCATGACATTTCCATATTTACCAAATTATGAAAACTGTGACCAAACTTGCAAAATTCGAAATCAAAATGCTTGTATCAGCAAAATTGGTCACGTTTTGTCGAGTATAAAAATCAGACTTCTGATGCTAAATTCTGAATACACAAAGTTTAACATTTAAAATGAATTGGTCCTCACAAAATTCCATGATTTCTCCATAACTTTTGTCATTTTTACAAACTTCCACATGTGACTTTTCCAGACCTGGAGGAAATTGAAAATAAAATTCCAAGACATTTCCAGTTTATTTTCCAGGCCATGGAAACCCTGTCCTAAGGTGACAAAAATTAAAGTTACTGTATCTATGAACATGTACAGGGCAAAATTATCACTGCACGTTTTTTTTTATGAAGCTGAAATTTAATTATTATATCTTATCACATCTTGGATACTGTAATTTCATTGGTCTGGTCCAGTTTATAAAAGTGACCGTTTACCTAACATACACTGTTTGTACGTTGTACACCGCATTGCATATTGCGCATGCATGAAGGGTCATGTGTAGGGCCCACGTGCCTCACAACAGAGAACTGCAACCTCTATAGGCCTTTTTACACCAGACAAATCTTGGGGATGACGCAGGGTTGAAAACATGCGGCATTTCACACTTTTCTTTTCAACCCTGCGCCAACCATGCATCAACCCTGAAATTAATTTCGCCCAGAAACTCAACCCTTTTCAAGACCAGGGTTGAGATTTTCAACCCGGGTTGAAACTCTCGCCAGGGTTCAAAACAGTAGTAACCGAGCGAAATAAGCTTGGTTTGCACGAAACAAGTGTGGAACGATGTGGGGTTGCATGCGGCGTTGAGAAATTAAAAACTCAACCTGGGGTTCACCTAAGGTTGAGTTCAACCCGGGTTGAGAGGCTCTAGTGTGAAAAGGCTTTAATTACATGTAGGTATCATGTCTGGCAAGAAATCTCACAGTAATCATAACTTCATATGAAGTTACATTGCACTGAATTAATTCATTTCTTGAACAGTGAGTTAAAGGGAATATAACATCATTTGCTTTTGCTGTAATTTTCAGAAATGGATGGAATTGGGGGTTGGAAATATATAGCAAATATAGTTACACTGACTTTTTGAGGTTTTGGGTTCAAAAATGCTATGAAAACCAAGAAAAACAATCATTTTCCTGTAGTCTGGTTCCTTGACTCCATATAAGAAGAAACAGAGCAGTTGACATACATTGGGGAATTGTAAGGTCAGGGAACCAGTCTAGCTGGCTTGTACCCATTCATAGGTGTGTAATCGATTGCAAACAAGTGCGATGGTCAATTGGGGCCAGTATTTGGAAAAAAGCCAGTGTTTTCCAACGCTGGTCGGCCGACCAGTGTTGGAAATTGATACAAAAATACCACTTTTCTTGAAAATGACAGTATACCAGGTGCCATGCTTTACACTGTCATTCACTAACAGTCCAGCAAGGTATTTCAAAATGATTTGGTTGTTTTATTTTTTGATGTTTGCAAATGTTGTATTTTCCCTTTAAAATCCTGTACTTTTTTTACTTTATTGGCACGATATACTGTTTTGTAGGCTAACAAAACAATTGTTGACTGCTGTGATGTGGGATACCGGTATGTCATTTTTAACCTCCTCAGGGATCATATCGGTCATACCTATAGCAGCCTGGTTTTGCCTCTGGTGCTACCGGTAGGGGGCCTATATGCCCCTTAAGTGTTAAAAACGCCATCCCACATCACAGCAGTCAACAATTGTTAAAGGGAAGATACAACATTTCCAAACATCAAGAAACGAAATGATCAAATTATAACAACAATTTTTACTGGACTGTTAGTGAATGACCGTTTAAAGCAAACTGTAAAACTGTGCCTCCTTGTGTGCTGACATTTTCAAGAAAACTTGTATTTTTCCAACGCTGGTCGGCCGACCATCGTTGGAGAAAACTGGTTTATTTTTCAAAAACTGCTCCTAATTTTTTTATCTTTTAGTCATTCTGCATTAACTTTGCAATTGATTACACATCTGTGAAGGGGTACAAGCCTGCTAGACTGATTCTCTCACCTTACAATTCCCAATGTCTATAAATTGCAACGTCTCGTCTTAAGTGGGGTCAGAGAACCAGACTACAAGAATATGGTTGGTTTTCTTGGATTTTCCAGCATCTCCGAACTCAAAACGTGAAACAAGCTACCGGTAGTTTAACAATATTTTCTATAGCACACTAATCCTCCAAATTCATTTATTTTTGAAAAAGCAAATGTTGTATTCCCTTTAAAGATATACCGGTAGTCCATCATTTGTAATTTGTGCATGTTGTTCGTTTGAAGCAACAAAAGTGTTCAAAATCTAATGAAGGATACTGAACAACTAACCTGATGAAGTTTCAGCTCAGCTTCAGCTGTATATTCCGAGAAAAACAGCATTCTAGGATCTCAATTTCAAATCAAAAGTTGCTGAATCATGTTTTCAATTGTTTTGAATTGCATCTACATGTATACGCGATGTCGCGCACTGATCCTACGAATTATAGCACAGCGCGAGCCGTTGCTATAATTCGTCTTAAGACGCACCGTTGGAAAGGAATTCTTTCGTTGATTACTTCAAAATGATAGCTTGCCAGAAAGATTAATTTCACAGGGAGTTTAGTCCACTTACTGTCTTTCAACCAAGTATGTTTTTCAACAATAATACGCCAGTTACTTTTTCGGATGGCTGCAAATGATGGACTATAGCTTTAATAATATAATGTAACAGTAACGTGATAATCATGGAATGCAGCCATGTGCCTTAATACATGTAGCTGTGAAATCATTGAAATCTATTAACTTTTACATAGTGACATGACCAATTTTACAAGTAGGAAACATTGAATGGCCTACATCGTCATTCAGTAAAACACAGAGTAAAAAAAAAAAAAAAAAAAAAAAAAATATCGGTGATGTCATTTGGAATTAACGTTTATTCTCAGAACAAATATACGTGTATCTTTGTACCTGATATTTTGTAGCAACACTGAGGTGGTTTTCTTGTGTAGGATGATGGATTTTATGTTGGATCGTTAAACTTTTGGAAAAGTAAAAAATCAGACCGAAATGAGTCGTGACAGATTTGTGACACTTTCTGCAGTGTTTTTCAATTTTCAATGCCATGCATGTACATTTTTCCCCCATGAAATCAAAAGTAAAATTTGGCTGGACTGTCAATATCCCATCAACTGTGAAATATTCTTATCGGGTTATTAATGCCATGTGTGGAAAGAAACGAAACCTAAAGTCTACGTGTACGTAAATCATTAATTCTTTTATTTTATACGACCTCAACAAAATAAACCTTAACGTTAAATAAACCTAAACGTTAAATATCAAAAATACATGTACATGTACACCGAGAATTTAGATAGAGAAACATTTCATTCCGGAAGAAATTATTGCCAAAAATTATGCAAATTTTGATTTCAGACAAAAGTCTAAAAGAATCATATATGCCTCCCTTTACACGTACCGGTACTTGTACATGTACGGATAATGCGTAAAAAACCCCACATACCGTACATGTACATTTTGGCCTACATGTACATGTTCATGAGCCCTGTATTATATGTATACCAGTACAGCACAGTTTATCCAACAGCATCGCACCAGACACAGCTGTACATGTACATGTACATGTACATGTTCACTGGTGACTGCCATGTCACTGCGTGGGAGACGTACTGGTACACTACCGTACGTACATGTACATGTACATGTACAGTGCGACCTGTCTGTGTACGGCCTACACATCTTTACACTAGCCACATGTGCCTTGCATAGGAAATAAGTGGTCGGACTGGGAGTAATAGAATTACAGACTGCACTGTGTCTTGATTGTACACATGTACATTTCAAGATATATGCACCGCCTTAATCTGTCAGTAAATATTCCATGGTAGTAGTGGGGTATACATACATGTACATGTACAGTAGTAATAGTACAAACTTGTATTCGACCAGAGAATGGTGCATAATGTATCGGTACATTGTACTGCACATATGTGTATGTATTCTCACGAGCGTTACAACTGCTTCATCAAAAGAAAAAACATCATGTGGACGGACAATGCAAGATGCATAAAATATGAACACATTACAAGTACATGTGTGCACACATACAAATGTACAGTATGTTAAATTATGGCGCTGTGTAAGGCTACATGTACATGTAAGGTACGCACTACATGGACAAGGCACAGCTCGGCAATTCCATGAGTATGTGGATGTGGCTGAAAAATGGAAAATTGATGAAATCTTCAAAACTGCAAGCATGATAACCACAAATGTGGTATCAAAGTAAAGGGGAAAAGACCTTTCATTTGAGTGATGTGGCAGTGAGATGGAATATGGTAAAATGTACATTTTGTCCCCCCCCAAAAAAATGTTTTTGACAAAAAAAAATTACCAATCTTAGGTCATCATTTTTGCATCTTGGTACATGCAAAATGCAAGTGTTAGTGAGAATTTGGATTTTTAAGGCAGAGAGAACGGTTAATATTTTATGTGGAAATAGTTTTTTTTAAAACTAATTTATAGTTTCTTACATGTTTAACTTGTACCAAGGATGGACGGACAAACTGTAACGTGAGTTACCGCAACGTGAGAAACCGTAACATGAGATACCGAAATGTATCCCTCAAGAGATTTTCAGACTGACTATTGTTGAGTGGTCGGGCACAACCCGACCACTCTTTGGATTTGTTCCGATTAATCTTTCTTTCTTTCTTTCTTTCTTTCTTTCTTTCTTTTTTTTTCCGGACAATACTTCTCCGCGGGTTTTGTCTTAAACGGTATATGGTATGAACTTGTAACTTTCAATATATATCGACACTCATCCGAAGTGGTGCATATTACTCTGACGTCATGATTACGTCATCAGGTGTCAAATTACAAGTGATTTTATCTGAAAAAGTGACCAATTACTTTCACCTATAACTCTTGAACTAAACAATCAATTATGTTTGTATTCTGTAATCAGATAGACTATTAATCGCTTAACATTTTTTGTCACGTACGTTAACTCGCTTGACCTTTACTTCCGGGTCTATCGGAAGGTCAAAGTTAGGTGAATTCAAAATGAAGACGTTAGCCTGACATCAAAACAAAGCAACATTTCTTCCAAACGGTTCACGGCATGATCACAAAACCTTGTGTGAACTTGTACCATGTTACAAAGATGTTATAAATTTTGTTACGTCATCATGTCGTCATCAGGTATCAAATTACAAGCGATTTAAGGGCAAATTTTGACAAACTAGTTTGCTTTATATTTTTTGAACTAAATAGAGTATAGTGTTCGTTTTTTCGTGAGGTTGTAGACCATGCCGTGAGAAACATTTCTCGTTCGCGGACACAAAACCGCTTGACCTTTACTTCCGGTGTTACCGGAAGTGCAATAAAAACTGAATATAACCCAAAAGCGGAAACATTTTACCATAGACATATACATTATGCAAGTGTTTAGTGAGAAATGCAAGTCATAAAAAAAACCAGTGTGATGACGTCATTCATCCGAAAGGGCGCCACTAGCGGCACATAAAATAGTGTTTATTTTCTTTAATCTGAAGACCATCGGTTCCAATTTTACCAAATCGCCCCTTGATATTCTTTGATTAACCACAGATAACTTGGCAAGGTTTCAAATTCATGACGTCTTCAGACCGGAAGTTACGTCTATGAGAATTTGAAAACGATCATATTATAAATTGAATGCTATCATTTGATCCATGTCGTATATCTTCGTAGCCCAAATAGCGATATCCATAAAAATGTGAACCTTTTGCTTCCAAATACTAGTGACGTCATCAAACCGGAAGTTAGGTGTTATAAATACATACAATTATATTTTTCATATTTCCGTACGTTAATTATCTTCACAATAAACATTTATCCACTCCGAACTAAATCAGTTTTCACTTCCCGTTTTTTTAAATAATTTGTCATCAAACCAGAAATAACTCGTATGTGTACATAAAATGTTTACGGAAATTTATCACACCGTTAAAGATGCATTTTGTTAAGCAAAATAATTCATTGTGATGAAAAGGATTTAATTTCGTGATCCTCTGTTATTGCATAAACATATTCATAACTTAACTCGGCAGTTTTTTATGAAAAAAAAAGCCTGCCCGACCACTCTGCGTTTGTAACAACAAACGCGAACCTCTAGTTTAATAATTGAAATGGTAGCACATCACTTACACCAATGATGTACATGTAAGGGCACTAAAAAGATTTTTCCATCCGTGCACAGTGTGAGGAAACTTTCAAATGCGGGGTGTATTTAAATTTCTGCCATGTCTTATGCCATACTATGACTTTATAGAATAACAGCACAGAGTTGATAGAAGACACCCTTTACATGTAACGTGAGTTACCACGAAATTGCCCGGCTATTTTTTTCTTTGAAATAGAATTTTGGGGAAGATTTCCATACACAAAGTTCACTAATTTTCCTCTGTATTGACTAACAAGCCCCCAGATAGCAATTTCATGTCATCAAAGTCAATTTGACCAATGAGAAAATACAAGCATTTTCTTAGAAAACACTTAGAATTTTTCAGTCCAATCTCATAGGGTTTGTACACAGGGTGTTGAGTGAACTTCGTATATGGAAATCTTTCCGAATTTCATTAAAAAAAAAAAAAAGGCTCTCAAACGAGGTTACCCTGGAAGACAAATCTGTCTCAAGAATCTGCTTGACAGCTTCGGACAGTTGCTGTTATTTGCTAGTAGCTAAACCGATTCATTTAATGTCAATATGGGGGAGGGGGGAAGGGCTTCAAAGCACCGATGTGTTAGTAATGCAGAGTGCCAGCAAGGTAAGCAGGTAAGACTAAATGTCAGAGTGCATCATAACGCGGGGACCTGTATCACTCATTCTAGTCATCTAATCCTGTTCTCCATTTTGAGGTGCCGGTAGTGTATTGTTTTTCTATAAGTACGTCATGTATCGACGCAACAATGTACAATGTTACCAATGCGTACCAAGTACGGCCAAGTAAAAAAAAATAAACCAGTTTTTCGTCCCCGACCGCTTCCATTTTTCCTGGCTGCCTCCTCTTCTTTTTCTTTTATAAATTTATACATTTGCAATATATTTTGCACACTGTCAATATATTGTCTTTATATTTGTTTCCAACGAAATCGTAGACATGTACATGTATGTAGAAAGGGTTATTGCTCCTTTGGACACAACTTTGTAACAGTAAAATGCATTTTTTTTCTCCCAACAAATTTTCAAATTTTATGCAGAATTATTTTAATTTGGCAGAATTTATGCATCAATGAATTTGTGCCCATTTGGAGAAACAAGGAAATGAGGTTGGCAGTTCGCCGAAAAACAACCAACTTTGCAAATTTATGTAAAAAATGTTACAGAAAATTTTGCTTTGTGTCATTTAATGTACTGTACATATCATCATAACGTAATGACTTATGGCATCAAAGTCAATGTTAGAAGGCGTAATGAGTCAAGTTTTGACAATTTTCAGGAAAAGGAAAGAAAGTCATCTCAACAGTTCATTGTTCTGATTATTAAAGTGCACAACAACAGAAAAAGGACCGCTAGAAAGCAAAAGATCTCTTGAGAAAAAGACTGGGGAGAAAAAGACTTGGCATGTATTGGATTCCTTTAAAGGGAAGATGCAAAATTTGCAAACATCAAAAAACGAAATGATCCAATTATCACAAAATACCTTACTGGATTGTTAGGGAATGACAGTCTAAAGCATCCTGTAAAATTGTGGCTCCTGGTGTACTGACATTTTCAAGAAACATTATAGTTTTCCAACGCTGGTCAGCCAACCAGCGCTGGAGAAAACTGGCTATTTTCAAAAACTACTCCATATTTCTTATATTTAGTTATTCCACATTTTCTGTGCAATTGATTACACCCCTGTGAACGGGTACAAGCCAGCTAAATTGATACTCTGGCCATACAATTCCCCAAAGTCTATAAATTGCTCCATTTCATCTTAAGTGGGGTCAGGGAACCAGACTACAAGAATATAATTGGTTTTCTTGGTTTTTCCAGAATCTACAAGCCAAAAACGTGAAGCAAGTCAGTTTAACAATACATGTTTTGCTAAAACATATAAATCTCCAAATGCACTTATTTCTGAAAATTGCAGCAAAAGCCAATGTTGTACATTCCCTTTAATGTACATGTACGGTACACATCATTGTGTATCAGTACCGGTACAAGTCGGACCAATCAAGTTTGGACGATTGGGGTACAACATGTATGGAAACACCGTGATTCTGTGTTTAAAAAACTAAATATATTTAAAGGGAATGTACATCATTGGCTTTTGCTGTAATTTTCAGAAATGGACTATTTGAGGGTTTAGTGCCGGTATAATAGATCAAATGTTGTTACATTGACAAGTTTGAAGTTTTGTGTTTGAAAATGCTGGAAAAACCAAGAAAAACCAAATATGTTCAAATAGTCTGGTTCCCTGACTCCACCAAAGATGAAATTGATCAATTTATATATGCTGGAAAATTGTAAAGTAAGTGTAACAGTCTCGCTGGCCTGCACCCATTCATGAACATGTAACCAATAGCAAACAAAATTTGCACTGAAAAAATGGTACATTTGGAGCAGTATACATGTAGTTAAAAAATAGTTAGTTTTTTCCAACGGTGTTCGGCCGACCACCATTGGAAATTTACACAAAATAGCACTTTTCTATAAAATGACTTCACACCAGGTGCCATAATCTTACAGGATGCTGTAGACCGTCATTTACCAACATCCTAGTAAGATATTTTGTAAATATTTGGTAGTTTTGTTTTTCGTACTGTAGTTTGCAAATGTTATATATTCCCTTTAACATCATTTCAAAAATATTCTGTGCATGTTACCGGGTTAAAAATCATCAGCTGCCATGGTAGCCATGGTTATCCCGAATTTGGGCTCCATGCACAAGTACCCCCTCAACGGTAAGAAAGGGAGAGTTGGGAGAGACCACTGGGAGAGACATTTGAACACTACCGGGGTAGCTGACAATGCCTGACGCTTACACGAAGACACTATGGCTTTGTGCACAGTTTTCAGAATAAAAAACAGTCCTGCGTACTTTCGCGCTATACGCGCGCGAACAGTACACACACATGGGGTTCTCGAAAGTGGTAAAAACGCCCTCTTTTGTTCGCACCCAGAGCCCATAATCTGGTACCAAATTAGCTTCTGAAAATTTGTCAAATTTTCATGTCAACATGAAGGAGCATTTACAGATACACACAACTACATGTACACTCAACCAAAAAACCCAAAGAAAAAATAAAACTGCTGACTTGTTCTTCCCCATTCTGGTTGGATCCAAATGCCAAACTACTGTATCTAAATGTCATCAGGAGGTCCCGGGATGCAGTAGCTGCACATTTGATCATTCATGTCACATCACAGCCATGAAAAAAAAAAAAATTCATGCAGTTTTCCAAATGAAAACATATACATTTGTACATTTTGCAGGGATTTTTTCAGCAGAGCCTACCGGTAGAAGATTTTAATCACATCATGATTTTGTGTGTACCGGTACATTAACATCAGAAAGAACTTCCGGTACATGAAACATAGCGGTATAACTGTACATGGATTTCATCATGAAGTCATCGTGACGTCGTCACATTACGTGTGATGATGTCACGATGACATCAATTAAATATTTAGACAACTTAGACATCAGGGCGTCAGGGAATTGTCAGGTCAGGGAACCAGACTAAACAGAATGCTCCCAAAACAAGTACAGTAGGCCTACCTAACGCCTCTTCAAAACAAGGTTGCCAATTAAATATCCCTGAGGACGAAGTTGTTCGGATGCGGATCTTTTAATGTTTTTTTTTTTGCTGTAAATTGGATTGACATGCGACAGGCGCACTTCACATTTCTTTCCTATAATTGAATGTGGGAGGTTATACATGTTTTTGGCCAGTGTCTAATTAAAAGTTTTTAACTTTGGTATTGTTAAAAGTAATGTAATAAACAAAATCTACTTTTTAGGCTGAAACATCAAAAAGGAAACATTTGCTAACAAGTTTTTTATTATCAACTTTATTGATATTTCAAAAGAGAACTATTGTTTCTATCACCGGCCCGGCTTGGGAAATGCGGAAAATCACACTGCAATATATCTTTTTGGGGTGTTTCCATCCCAAAGTTTTGAAAAATGATGGCTATTTTCTTGTAGTGTATGACATGACTTACATGTAGGTACGAGTTAACCTGGGTACGAAATGATGAGTACGATTTGACTTGGTACGAGTTAACGTTTCCCTGCATTCGCTGTCTGAGTGTCATCAGGCAGATACACGTACATGCATTGGGTGTGGGGTGTATATGAAGTGATGTCATGATTGACGTCATCACAAGTCATATGACGTCACATTAAAGGGGCATTTTTCTAAGTCCTATATAAGAATGATACCGGTATGTCCTATTTGGTTGTAACTTGATATGTACCATACCGGGATATGATAAGCCCGGTTCATACTCGGTGCGAAAGCGAATGCGAATTTGTGACGTCATGGCAAGTATTCGCGCTGCGAATTCGTTAAAGTTGAACATATTTCAACTCGGGCGAATTTCGCAGCGAACATGCCATGACGTCAAATTCGCTTCGCATTCCCATTCGCATGAAGTATGAACCAGGCTTTAGATGAAAATCATATGTCATGTGACGTCACATTAAAGGGGTATATTTTCTTCAATATACTGGTATGTGTATTTAACATTTCTACCTGCACATGTATGTACGCTAACAGCTGTTCTAAATGTAAAGTCACATACATATGCGGCGTCTAGTCATACAAGCATATTAATGATATTAAGGGAACACTGCATACATTAATAGCATGTATGCATGCATGCACATTAGTGAGCAGCCCGAAGCACTCACAATACAATTTCACCATCAGCCATGTTTCCAGCACAGTGATGTATGCATGTTATGTACAAGTTACATGTACCTATGCCTGAAGTCCAATGTTGGAGGGATTTTTTCCCACTGTCTGCGATGGGGCGATAAAACTAAATTACCCCGTGACAAGTAATGCTGGAGCTAATCCAAAGAATCAAAGCTCAAGTCCCGCGTCTTCCATGAGGAGTTTGAGTCACGAGTCACGTACAGGCACATGTCCGAGTCTAAAGTCTCACTGATTAGTCTCGGATCTTTTACATTGACGTGTACACCATACAATTGCCGGTTCTATGTGAGATCTCAAAGAGGTTGACATACTGTACCGGTACATGTATGTACTGGACAAGGTTGATGAAGGTGTCCCATTCGGAGAGACCTGGGAAAGATCCCCCGGTACCCCATACCCGATACCCCAACAAAATTGACAATACATGTACCTCATCCTATTCTGGGGTTTAATTAGTTACCCGAAACCCATTTTGCAGATTCTAACAGTAACACACACTTTCTGATAGAGCAAAACAACCAACTCCAACCTGGATTTTTTTGAAATTCAGTTTGAATTCCACTATTCGGTATGGATTCTGGAAACCGGATATTCAACACTAAACTTCAAAATTAAGCCTTCTTTTTGTGTGTGACACAAGCTCATGACGACAACAACTGGAACATCCCCCAATTTGCTCCATGGTCTCTGGTAGGGCTGTCCATATATGAATAATTGATTAAATTCAATTACTCGAAACTGTGTTTGGCCAAATATTCAGATGTATTAAAAAAAGTTGATTTGTTTTATTGCAAGTGCTACTTTTCTAGCAAAATAAAAGTTCTTCACTTTTGAATGAGACATCAAACCAAAAAAATCCACCGACGTTTTAGTTATTTAATTCCTTCTACCCAAGATTTCGAATGATGACAATAATTTGGGTCTCGCAGAGCGGGTTTATTTTGTGTGCAAAATGAAAGCCTTTTTTTCAGGGGGTTGCAATTTGCAAACACCCAAAATTGGAATGAAGTACATTGTAGTTCTTTCGTTACAACAATGTACAAATTGAATATTTGTAAGGAGAAAAGATAATCATTTTTTGAAAAGCATGAGGCATACATCTTTAAATAAGTAAAATTTCCTTTGTGTATTCAACAGCCTGTACAATGTACATGTTTGAAAAGGTTTCAAACAACAGATTTTCAGAGGTGTTTTGTTAGCAAAATGACATTTGCCCATCCACAAACAGATTGATATAAGACGATTACAATACATTCATAAAGTGTACATCAAAGAATTAATAGGAATCAGTGTAATACCTTCAGATGATCCCTTGAGTTCAATGACAACATGGACTTTCCCAGACGGCTCAAGGTCAATCTAGTGGGAAGAAAAAAAAACCAGATAAGATATTTTAAAATTTGGATTAGCATCTCGTAATCCATATTGTCTTGACCTACATACCTCGTTTTATGTAAAACACAGTAAGCAACTGATGATTTAATATACATGCACAGGGCGTATAAAAAACTGGTCCTTGGATATTAATAAGGGAATAAACATGTGCTTGACCGGTTTTAAACATTATGTTTAAGACCGGTTGGAGTCTGGACACAGATATGCCGAAGGTAGTAATCATTTGTCATTTGTACATTTTTTTTTGTATGAAGCAACAAAAGTGCTCAAAATTTAAAGAAGGGTGCTTGACAACTATGAAGTTTTAGCTCAGTGAATATTCCGAAAAAACAAAACATTCTAGGATCTTGATTTCAATTTAAAAGTTGCCGAGTCATGTTTTGAATTGTGCCCGAAATCAGCATCCGGGACACGATCTCATTCAGCTGATTGCACCCATTCACGGCTTCGCCGAGCTAAAAACGAACTACCGTGCATAAATATGAAATGCATAAATAGAATCATCTTTGAAAATGACCTGCTTTTATGTTTTCTTCAAAACAACAGCATGCCAGAAAGAATAATTTCAAAGGCAGTTCAGTGCCATTTCTATCTTTAAAACAAGTATGCTTTTCAACAACGATTTTGTCAGTTACTTTTTGGATAGCTGCAAATGATCTACTCTACGTTTAATCCAAGTAAGGGTGTTGATAACAATTTAGTAGGTTACTAAATGCAAATGATCCTAAATCATGTGCATGCCTCTGAGGATAACCTGAATACTGAGTTCATGTTCCACATCACTAGGTGTCTCTTGTTTTCTCTCTCTCCCACCGTCATTCTCACATTCACAACCACTTAACATTTTGGACAGACACATTAAGGTGTGAGTCACCATGCTCCCAGTTACATGTTCAAGTGTTATCCTATATCAGGTGTGGGAAATTAACACTTACCCATTACACTAGAGGTGTATGGAAATTTGCAGTTGAGCAGGGGAAAAAATTAATCACTGATTTTATCTTGGGTTAGATTACCTCAATACCTCATTCCCAACATTAGCTACATTCTGGCTTTTAACACTGTGTCTATCGTTCTGGCAGTTTTCTGACCTGACAACATGACAATATGCGACGTCAGGGTCTTGTTGGTCTCGGAACCAGACTATCAACCGCACCGTTCACAGACTTTATTTCCATTTGATAAAAAAAAACGCTCCAAAACCACGGATCACTAGGGGGAAAAATGAAGTTACATGTACTTCAATAAAAAGTAGGATTTGACTTAAATACCATAAAGTACATGTAAGGAAAACTATTTAAATAAAATAAAAAGGGAAAAACTAAATATCTGAAACAATGGATTCAATCGCGGTACCTTCGGCATGGTAGTTCAATGTTTACCCAATCGTGATATAAATTTTTTTTTTTTGCATTACAGCAATGATAATACTCGAAAACTGCGTTATGGTCACTATAATAATGGCCACTTGGTTGTAAAAATGCTTCGTTCCTTTGCCCAAGTCCGAGTAATAATGTATTTTTTCCCCTGTGGTACAATCAAAACACTGTGCAACTTTGCAAGCACGATGTGATCCAAATACGATGTGATCCAAATCTGCAAACATGTTGTTTTGGAACATGTACACCAGGATGTACGGTACAAATTCAATGGACAATATTACAATTGTACAAACATGACGAAGGCCAAAAAAAATGTTTTGAGTTGGTCGGGTTATGGTAAACACGGCAGAGAAACTTCTGCTGAATAATGTGCATGCAAGTGGCACATTCATCAATTTTTTTTTATGAATTTCATGTATGCTTACATGTATTTTGGCAATTTAATATTACCATTTGGAACTCAATCCCCATTTTCAGGTCTTAAAGGGCAATGCCATGTACTTTTTTTTTATTAAGTGCAATCCTTGAAACTGCACAGTGTTTCATTTGACCTTATTTTTAATTTCGTTTTGCCATTTTCAAGGGTATTTTGGTGCCTTTTTGGTTTTTATGTTAATGCCAATTTACATATTCATGAGCAAAAGTGTGATGTCATTTCAGACAGAAACCTCAATGTTACAGCTACCGGTATTTCATCACCAAAAGTTGCCAGAAATTTGGTCATTTTGCTGTGGTGGATTTTCTTTTCTTTGGTGATTCGTTTTTGTGTCAGTACATGGCAGTAAGCCATTGAGCTAACTTCTCTCACAAATTTTTTCAATGAGCAAATTGTTGGGTTCACAAGTTGAACAGAAAACCCCTAAACTGAACAGTGTCTTCCTGAAATGACATCACAGCAACAGCACCCTCAGTTGTCCGGAAAAGCATGGAAAATTCAAATATTTAAAAAAAGTGCACTTTTCAATAACATTAACCAAAAAGGTATGCCAAATACATGTAGTTTTCATACATTTAAGAGGAGTGTGAAAGTTGCACAAAATGTGTTCCCAAGAAAAATTCATCTCATGGCCCCTTATTGGCTCGGCTTGTGGTGTTTTACAGGTTTTGTTATTTGCAACCAGAACCATCAAACACGTTATGTAATAAAACGTAAAACTACAACCAATTAAATTTATACATTTCTTGGAACCAATGAAGTACACTATAGTTTACATGTAACTTAAAGATAAGGCCAAGTAAAAAAAAAAAACATGTTTAGCATCCAGGTTTTTTGAAAACAGTGAGGATGTGGGACTTTTTATTTGGGACTTTTTATCTATTTTCAATATGACCGCCACTTTTAAAAACAATTCCGACAACCGTCGGTTTTTACACTGTTCAAAGACATAAAAATGATACAGAAATGCTAGACATGAGAATTAACATATCTACAATGGTTTCAATAGTTTTGTTGCATGGTTTAACAAGAATTAAAAAAACAACACTGCAATATTTTTCTCTATTTTGAGTAAATGGTGAAGGTGTTGAAGGAACACAAATTCAACAACATTTTGTGGCCCAGATTGATAAATGCACCATGTCATGAATGTAGACTAAAGATTCATCCGGGTTTGCTGAGATTAAGAGCTTGTCTTTGCGCATATAGATCTCTTCACCTCGACCGAAAAAAAAATAGAGAGAAGAAAAAGAGCGAGAGAAAGGACAATTAAAAACGTGACACATGATGTGACTTTTGATCAACAATAAATATCTGAACTGACTTCACGCCTCCGACCATAAATCCATGCAACACGAACATTCATGATCGTCATGCATCGTCTCTCATTCAACTAACGACCCAACAAAAACATCAGATTTATATATATAGATACGCCACCAGAGATACAAGTAGAGATTGAGGATTAAGATCGAGGTACTTAGATTTGCTTACGATCTGGCTGAAGAAGTGAAATTTCTAGTGCTGGTAAAGAACCTTCACTTGGTTTGGGTTCGGGTTGGGTTCGGCTATTTTTATCGGAACATTGGCTTGGTTCGGGTTCGGCAGTAAATAAGAACGTCAACACAATTGCTGCGGGAGTATCTGTTAATAGTCTTCGTGCATAAGAAACCTGTTTTAGAGGCCCTTAGTAGGATGTCCAATGCCAAAAGAAACCCAGCCACATCACACTGCTGCTACTTAGAACAGCGCGAATGAGAAATCATAGTTTTCAAGTGCTCGAAGGGCAAACTTTGAAATGAGAGTGAAGTTAAATTTTGTATATTAGGCCAAAGAAAAAAAATATTCGGTCTCTGGTCAGACCGAAGTTCCGGAATTGACGCGGGGACGCGGCTTTTTTTTTTTTTTTTTTGCTTTTTTTTTTCTTCAAGCTTGGATTGTACAGACAAGGTGGGGTACTATTTGGCTTTTTTGGTGTCCTCATGTACATTGGTGTCCTCCATAATTTGCCTTGGTGCTCTCGATCATTTGCCTTGGCGCAATTTCCCATTCCTTGGTGCTCTTTGATAAAAAAAAATTGAGGAGGTGCGGCAATAGAGGGCGCTGTTGGAGCTACAGTGGAACATTTTTGGAAAAAAAAAGATTGACGCGCATGATTAAAATCAACGCGCGCGCTAACCAGAGACCGACTTATTTTTTTTGGCCTTAAAAACAAGTCCATACTGCCTTTTGTCTCATCAAAAATGCATCTCAACAACATTTTGACGTCAAAACTATCATACATTTATAACCCCTTCCATATTACTTCTTTCACATCGATGGTGATCGAGAGCGCATGAAACATATGCCAAACTATTTTTTTCCGGCGACGACGCCCCATTGACCGCAAGTGTTTTGCCGCCTTAAAAAATCTTGCTCCCTATTAGCACATAGGCTGGTTCCCGCCAAATAATGATAAAAACTGGAAGGGTATAAAGATGGGAACCAGCTAAATCGGGAACGATATCGACACCGTGAAATAAGTCAAGCAAAATATTTTTGAAACGATCTAAAACCAGTAATGTTTTTTTTTCAATGAAAGATGATGTCTCAAAACCGCCAAACTCACTGGTTTGACTGGAATTCTGCTGCTGCGCAATTTCAACGTGTTTTTAGATGGGGTTATGATCGAGAATAAGCTTTATGTGGCCTCTCTGGACTCCCATATATTTGCACTTTAGTCGGGCACCATTTGCAGTCATCAGCCGACATTTGAAGCAAAAAAGTCGGGTAAAAAAAAAAAAAAAGCCGCGTCGCCGCACCACTTTTTGAACAAGCTCCATACCAGAAACCGGAGACTTTTTCTTTTTGGTCTTAGACACATTTTTTTTTTTTGCAAATGGTGTCCATTACCAATAAAGGGAAGATACAACATTTGCGAACATCAAAAAAACGAAATGATCAAATTATCACAGAATACCTTACTGGATTTTTAGGGAATGACAGTCTAAAGCATTCTGTAAAATTATGGCTCCTGGTGTGCTGACATTTCCAAAAAACCTGTAAACCAAAAAACCTGGCTTTTCTGACAAACTGCTCCTAATTTTTCATATTTTGTTGTTCCGCATTTTCTTTGCAATTGATAACACACCTGAGAAGGGTCACAAGCCTGCTAGAGTGATTCTTTGACCTTATAATTCCCCAAAGTCTTTACATTTCTCCGTTTCATCTTAAGTGGGGTCAGGAAAACGGTCTACAAGAACATGATTGGTTTTCTTGGTTTTTCCAGCATCTACAAGCCCAAAACGTGAAACAAGTCAGTTTAACAATTTATTTGCTATAACATACCGGTACTATTAATATTAATGCTATTAACTATTATATTAATCCTCCAAATCCTTTTATTTCTGAAAATTGCAGCAAAAGCAAATGTTGTACACTCCCTTTAACTGACAATGCTTGATATAAGTTGAGGTTTCTTCAGACCTCCACTGAGCCACCGTTCATTGAGCTCTTCTACACACGATACATGCACTTGCATATCCTTGACCTCAAAAAAAGTATATAATTAATCAGCTGTGCGGTGCAAAAACCAAATGGGGCGTCCTGCCTCTGACATCCTCTTTTCTGAAACCTGGAGTCGTTGTTTGACTTCTGGTTCAGGAACTAGGAAATGCACAATTTCCTGAAAAGGCTGGACTACAAGTTCCACAGACTATGGTTCACCGTTTTATACACATGTGCGTAATCAAGATAGTTTTGCAATGTACGTACAATGTACGTACATGTGTGTATTAACAAAGACAGACATATTCATTGTACATATACATACATTATCGACTACATGTACTTCACTGTATTAAAGTATTATGTAGCTTGCTTAAAGGGAAGATACAACATTTGCAAACATAAAAAAAACACAAAATGATCAAATAATCACGAAATACCTTACTGAATTGTTAGGGATTGACAGTCTAAAGCATCCTGTAAAATTGTGGCTCCTGGTGTGCTGACATTTTCAAGAAAAAGTGTATTTTTCCAACGGTGGTCGGCCGACCAGCGTTGGGAAAAAAACTGTTTTTGTTCCATCTGCTCCTAACTTTTCACTTAGTTACCGTATTCCGCACTTTCTTTGCAATTGATTATACACCTGTGAAGGGGTACAAGCCTGCTAGAGTGATTCTTTGACCTTACAATTCCCCAAAGTCTTTACATTTCTCCGTTTCATCTTAAGTGGGGTCAGGGAACCAGACTACAAGAACATGATTGGTTTATTGGTTTTTTCCAGCACCCACAAGCCCAAAACGTGAAACAAGTCAGTTTAACAATATTTGCTATAACATACTAATCCTCCGAATCCATTTATTTCTGAAAATCGCAGCAAAAGCAAATGTTGTACATTCCCTTTAAAATTCTTAAAGTTGATAACCAGTAAGTTCAAAAATTAATTTTTTTTTCCTGACGAATTTTCAATTTGATTTTGGGCGTCTGCGACCCTCATTTTGTGCACAAATAAACCCGCCCTGCGAGAGCCAAAATTAGTGTCTGGCAGCCAATAATTCAAATTTTGTTAAGAAATAATTCAATAACTAAATGTCAGTGGATTTTTTTCGCTCGATGTCTCATTCAAAAGTGAATAACTTTTTTATTGCTGGGAATATAGCAATTGAAAAACAAATCTATTTTTCGAGGTGAAACTTGAAAATAGCAGGGCAATTCCACACAAAGTGGACATGGCTGAAAAGTGGAACGATTTACAAAATGTATGAAATCTTCAGAACTACAAGCATCACAACCTTCAAATGTGGTATCAAATGAAGGGGACAACAAGACCTTTTATTTGAGTGGTGTGACAGTGAGATAGGATGTGGTTAAATGTAGTTTGTTTTGTCAAAGAAATGCATTTGGGGCTAAATTTAGGTAGTTATTTTGGCATCTTGTTTTCTTATGCAAAATGGTTTTGTGACTTTTTGTTTTTTAAGTCAGAGAGAAATATCAGAGACTTTTTGTTTTTTAAGTCAGAGAGAAATATCAGAGACTTTTTGTTTTTAAGTCAGAGAGAAAATTAGGTTTATATTTTATGAAAATATCACACAGAAGTTAGAATAGCATGATTCAGTATGTTTTTTTATAACGTGTTTGAAGTTGATTTCAGACACGTTACGTCCGTAATGTTATAATGTATAAATTTACATGTACCATAACCTTTGTTTGGCATCCATATGCTTAGTTATCAGATCCGTTACCAATAAAGACAGTATTCCAAAGTGGTACTGGCAGCCTTCAATGAAAGCCTCGTATCTGCGTCTAATCCTTCTTTAACACCCTGAATCCATCAAAATCCATACCCCTGTTTTGGAGTATTTCGGCAGATTCAGGATACCTCCATATTGAAAACAGAGGATTTTTGATGAAAAGGGGATTTTGATGGATTGAGGACTGTAAGCCTAGCGGTACTGCAGGATTTTGTTGGATTCAGAATACCTCCATATTGAAAACAGAGGATTTTTGATGAAAACAGGGGATTTTGATGGATTGAGGACTGTAAGCCTAGCAGTACTGCAGGATTTTGATGGATTCAGAATACCTCCATACTGAGCAGTCACCAACACCAAAATGTTTGGGTATGACACAAAAGGTGGATTTTGGCAGATTCAGGATACTTTCTAGTATACATGTAGATACCGGTACCCAAGGGGTTAGGGTTAAAACACAGACAGATTGCACATGTACACGTACAAATGTATGTTCGGCAAGTCAATCCTCTTTCAATCAAATCAAACGGGATTAAATAACATCAGCAAAAAAAACTGTGCAATTGACAATTTACTATTCATGTATTCACACGCGATATATCTGCGCTGTCTACACATTGTGTACAACGTTTAGGACCACACGGATGACCTACATATCGGTAAATCTGTGCACTACACGCATCCAAAGCCTAGTAATAAATATGATACAAAGATATCAAAAACGTCGGGCCGGCACTCAAAAGTGCCTGCAACGTGGTCTGAATATTCCAACATCTTCCCCAAAACATTTTTACAACGATGGCAATCATGGCATTCAATGTACAAAATGTATGATGTGAATGCATAAAAACATGTACAAACACGTTGATTAACATCAAATTAACCGAGAAGAATTCTCCAAAAAAAAAAAATCTCAATTTCAGAACCAGACTTACATGTACAACATCAATCTAATGGAAACTGATCTAGCCTGCAGTTACTATCCATGCACCGCACCCGTTCCGAGTCATTACCTGCCATGCTGGATCAACATACTTGTACATTAATGTTCCTTCATTATGATAATGATCGTGAAGGCAGAGTCGAAATCTTCTGGCAAGCTTTTCGGGGGCCAGGTCTTGTCCAGTTCAATACTCTCCTCCTTTAGATCATGCAGCCCAATTTTCAGTTCTCCAATATCGACAAATTATGCACTTGTCTTGCCCACAGCACTGAGGGCAAATGTAATCTTGCTCACAATACAGTATGCATTATAAAGTACCGTTACTGTTGTAGTATACCCATACTGTTACAATGTACAAGTACAGAGAAAACTGCTTATTATTTGAATTGTTGAAGACGGGTTGGTTAAGTGGTTCTCTTTCTTTCTCTTTCTATAAACCAGACCAATATGGTTTAGTTTTCAGTTCCTTCTTGGTTCTGATTTCTGAGAGTTCTCCCCTGATTATATGGCTAGGAGTTCTCCCCTGATTATATGGCTAGGATTTCCCCCACCTCTAAACCTGAATATTTCATCAATTTTTTTTCTCCACCATTATCCACAGGTTTCTCTAGGCTTGTGTAATGGATTAACTTCCAGTCTTGCAAGTTGGTCAATGTTTCAAAATAGCAGGGATATTTGCATACCGCTCAGGTGTATGGTGAAACAATTTTATGGGGATTTCAAGCAATGTTGTTAAATTTGACATTAACAAACTTTCTCAGTCATTATACTTCTCTTGAGTTACAAATAAAGTCCATTTCCCCCAATATTAATGTAAGCCTTTTCAGCTCAAACGTAAAAATATTCACGTTAAATGGTTGAGGTATCCCAGAATGTTGTACCGGTACCTCATAGTTCTCCTTCTAAGGCATTTTTGCTAGGATGCAACCTAAATCCTGCAAAATCCTTCAACTGCCTCCATGTAAAAATTGCATACAGCCTCAATCCTGCAAAATCCTGCGTTATTTCTTGGATGTGGTCCTTGGAGGGGTGACCACTGCCTCAACCCTGCAAAATCCTCCAGCAACCACTGTCAACATGTTGAGGCAGAGCCAGTGACATCCTGGAGCATGAAGGTACCGGTATCTTTAATCCAAGTATCATTTTTGATAATATTTCGCTAGGTTACGTTTGTGATTAAAGGGAATATACATGTACAACATTTGCAAACATCGAAAAATAAAACTACCAAGTTTTTACGAAATACCTCACTAGGATGTTGGTAAATGCCAGTTTAAAGCAACCTGTATAATTATGGCAACTGGTGTGAAGTCATTTTCAAGAAAATTGTATTTTTGTATACATTTCCAATGCTGGTCGGCCGACCATCGTTGGAAAAACCTAACTATTTTTCGACTTCTGCTCCAAATTTACCCTTTTTTCAGTCCAAATTTTGTTATGCTATTGGTTACATGTTCATGAACAGGTGCAGGCCAGCTAGACTGGATCCCCTTACCTTACAATTTTCTGGCATCTATAAATTGATCCATTTTATCTTTAGTGGAGTCCGGGAACCAGACTACTTGAACATTTTTGTTTTTCTTGGTTTTTTCCAGCATTTTGGAACACAAATTTCAAACATGTCAGTGTAACAATATTTGATCTATTATACTAACCCCTCAAATACATTGTAGTTCATTTCTGAAAATAACAGCAACAGCCAATGATGTACATTCCCTTTAATGCAAATGATCCTACAGTTTTAACGGCAGCTTAAAACCACCAACATGAGGAACGCCTGACTGATAGGAAAAGTCAGGAAAACTGTCCCAGGTATTGTAAGTGTTCAATACATCAACTTTCTTATAAAACATGTGCTTTCTTCAAAATGGCATGTTTGTATGGAATAACTTGAGAATTAATACAGATTTTCTTCCGTTATTCATATCCAGCAAGCATTTTGAAAATTTGTTTTTTTGATATTTTAAACGAAAGGGTTAACTGCTCTTTTACCAACCCTGAATGCAACAATGATTTAATACACATTTTATGCGTTGCAATTCTAAAGTTATACATGTACATGTGAAGATTGCACTTTCCACACCGTTTGCTCATTATGTGCTGCAGCTAACCCTCCCTAATTGAATATATGCAGCCACGTTCGTGTATGTCAACTGTGTACATGTACACACATAGCTTCACTTTATGTTCTGTACAACAGTATTTGACATCCATAATACATGTACATGCAAACTGTACAGTGTACAACCATGTACCTACCCCCTGTATAAATGTACAAATATACGTGTGCGTGTGGGGGGGTCATACATGTTTGTTATACCTCTGTCTTGAATACTGTATTTTCATTGGTCTAGAACGATCACATGTTTAGTTTATACAAAGTCATAGCACACTCCCTGTGGGATATCACGCACGTGATATCCCACAGGGAGTGTGCTATGACTTTGTGCGTACGGTACGTACGTACGTGTACGCATACGCATACATACGCATTTCACACGTAAAACTATCAGCTGTTTCGAGCAGACTATCAGCTGTTTTGAGCATGCGACATGCATGTGAGTTGCCATTAGATTGTCGTGATTGTTGTGTTTACTGCTGTTTGTTTTTTTCGTGATTTTTACATCAAAATCCCAAAAATCCAAGACATAGGTATAACAAAACAATTGTTGACTGGTGTGATATGGACATGACATTTTGAACACCTTCGGGGTGCATAGCACCCGAGGCGAAGTATGTGTCCCTGGTGTTCAAAACGTTATATCCCACATCACACCAGTCAACAATTGTTAAATAGGGCCTACTATGTACATTGTACACTGTAACATGTTCATGTTCGAGGTGTGCAGTCATAAAATTACATGTACATTGTATGTGTACAACACTGCAATACATTTACATGTACCGGAACAAAACAAACAAAACAAGAAAGATTTATGGCTTCCCAATTTCTGTCATTACACATTAGTATTCTGACAACCGATCAGATGTGTTGTCTGAGGGGCGTGGCTAACTCGCAAACGGCGATACGGTAGGTCAATTGCCGTGAGGTTAAACATCGGCAGCAGCACCTAAAAAATAGTTCTACCTTGGTGCATATAATCATGGAGCTCCATGATATAATAATGCAGACTGGGACCATGAGTGCTGAAAAAGATCCGAAACAAAATCAGGCCAACTCACTCTTTAGCCAGCAAAATTCTCCAAAATTTTCATTGGGCAAAGAAAACGTCCTCAAGCTTGGTTGGTGAAATCACCAACCAAGTTTGAAGACTCAGTTCAATTTTGAAAGGAGACTTTTCCTCAATATTTTGCACATGAGAGGGAAGTCAAGTGATATCAAAATGAGGCTAGAGACTAGACTGGTACGGTACATGTCCAACCATGGCCCATTTGTTTGAAAGATCGACCTCTTCATTCATTAGTCTGGTGGCTGCCTATGGAGAAATGTGTAGAAATAGAGACTAGTACCAGACATGCCAGATGTTTCTTTTGGCACTGTTCAGTGATGCAGTACCGAAGGGATGTTGGACTGGTTGTTTCAGGTGGCAGTATATTTTCTTGTATTGCATGTTTTCAATACCTTCAGTTTTGGGGGTGCATACATGTACTTGTACTCCCCAACAGACCTTTATCATGCTGCCACCATTTCAGTCATGTTTCCTGTATCCAATAACAGTACTGAATGATAATGGTTTTTGTGCAAAAAGGAACCAGACTATTTTTCCTTCCAGCCTCGCTTTGGTTACGTTGATTTGAATGGGAAAATATCAAGATGGCCGCAACACGATAATTGTCTATACATCTACAGTATGTTCCCCTTAATACCTATGTTCCCCTTGATACCTGTGTTCCCCAACCCTAACCCTAACCCTAAGGATTTTGGGGAGCATAGGTATTGGGAACATACCCGTACATTTAGGTACATTTTGTATTGGGGAACATCGGGTAGACCCCAGTTTTGGGACTCAATAATACATACATGTACATGTGTACATGTACAAGTACATGGTATTTTAATTCAACGGTTCAACCTTCTTTTATTGTTCAAGCTCAAGTGTTTTTTTTAGACCTTCCACCTCATAAAAAGTGCTGTATTCATTTCCGCGCAACATACCGGTATCTACAATGCTACAACCAGAAGTGGCCTGCCAGTATTTTGTTTAGAAATGTATGTTACATCATTAAGACACTAATTACCCATTGTACGTTGTGCTAGTCAGTAGTCAGGGTTAATTTTTTTTTTTAGCTGTCAGCGATTAGTCTGTATGACGTTCTGCATCCATGGGTGTGGGTGAATTCACAAAGTGGAAGTAAATAGTTTAAACTTGTACAGATCAACAAAAAAAATACAAACATCAAATTATTTGAGAGTGCCATATATTCTGCTGAGAGAAATACAGGGTGAGTAAAAAAAAAAAACACCCAAATGTCGGGACTACACGTATTGTTTTAGAGTTCTACATGTACCATTTTCAAAATCTAGGATATGAAAGCCCAATTCATAAGCTTTCTTTTAGTACAAGAATCATTCAAATCACTCGTGTGCTTTTCAAGTTACGGAATTTTAAACACAACCACTGTTTTAAGGTTCTGTCCACGGATCACAAAAAAATTGAGTGTTCTTTCAGCAAAACGAAAACAAATCACATAGGGATGTGTAAAATGCTTTCGTTTTCCTGAAAGAACACACACCTTTTTTGTGATCCGTGGACAGAACCTTAAAATGGTGGGTGTGTTTAAAACTCCGTAACTTGAAAAGTACATGAGTGATTTGAATGATTCTTGTACTAAAAGATAGCATATGAATTGGGCTTTCATATCCTAGATTTTGAAAGTGCTACATGTAGATCTTCAATGAAATAATAGTCCCGACATTTTGGTTTCACTTTGTTTACTCACCCTGTAGATATGATACAAGACACTCTTAAGACATGCACATATAAACAACACATTTGATATATGTGCAAGATGCATGCACATGTGTAAACATGTGCATGCAGGATGCCCTTGCTGCTCAGTAGCTCCACAAGAAAATCAATAAAATTCAGATTAGGAACGCGGTGCACGCTGCCAACCTTCGTGTAATTTTGTTGTCCATCAATAAAATTACTGCAGAAAAACATACTGATCAGAATGAGTGTTGAAACCAATCGGGCAGGAATTGCATATAAACTGTTATTATTTATTTAAACATTTACAGGCACTATTATTTAGAAAAGATGCTGTGTTTAAAAATCAACTGTGATTTGTTAACATGACAGTTGTAAGATAATTGCATACGTGCATGCACTTCTATTTTATGTCAGGCTCTACACATGTATCTGTGCTAGGCGTACACACTGTACATTGTACGTGACTACGTGTACATTATGTAAGTGTGCATATATATACACCCAGCATAATCAGGAAAAAAACACACAATTGTACATACATACATACATGTACTTGATACAATGCAATGGCCACAATGTACAGTTACATATATAACAGACCTTATGGGCAATTCCACGATTACTCACGTTACATTTTCGTAATGTGAGTAACCGATTTTGTGCGTCTTGTTTATCATACATAACCCATTTTTCTGGATGTCATCTTTGGTGCTTAGGTACATGTAGGTCTAGGTCTACTCTATCTACCATGGGGATAACAGTTATTAAACCTTTTCAGTAAGGTAATTACAGCCCTAGGAAACTCAAAATTACATCAAAAATGTAACGTGAGTAACCGTGGAATTGCCCTTATGCATTAGGGTGGAGTCAGAGGGCAATGGTTTTATATCACTTGGACAGACATGACCAAACCTTGTGTGCATTAATTGTTACTCAATTAAAATAACAAAGCACCCCCTCTACGATACAATGTACGGTACCTGCAATGCAAGGTCTATAAAGACTTACAGTATACTGGTCCTAATTAGGTAACACCAGGATGAATTGTGCCTACATATTTTAAAGGTACATACAACATCTGAAAACATCAACAACAACAAAAATAGGCCTACTAATTATGAAATGCCTTACATTGACTTTAAAGGGAAAATACAACATTTGCAAACATCAAAAAATAAAACTACCAAATCATTTTGAAATACGTGTACCTTGCTGGACTGTTAGTGAATGACAGTGTAAAGCATCCTGTAAAATCATGGCACCTAGTATACTGTCATTTTCAAGAAAAGTGGTATTTTTGTATCAATTTCCAACGCTGGTTGGCCGACCAGCGTTGGAAAAAAAACTGTTTTTTTTCTCAAATGCTTGCCAGCCCCAATTGACCATCGCACTTGTTTGCAATCGATTACACACCTATGAACGGGTACAAGCCAGCTAGACTGGTTCCCTGACCTTACAATTCCCCAATGTATGTAAACTGCTCTGTTTCTTCTTATATGGAGTCAGGGAGCCAGACTACAGGAAAATGATTGTTTTTCTTGGTTTTTATAGCATTTTCAAACCCAAAACCTCAAAAAAGTCAGTGTAACTATATTTGCTATATATTTCCAACCCCCAATTCCATCCATTTCTGAAAATTACATCAAAAGCAAATGATGTATATTCCCTTTAAGTGAATAATAATCTCAAGCATCCTGTGTGCTGTCATTTTCAAGGAAAGTGCAATTTTTGTATCAAATTGCAATGTCCAATGATGGGAAAAAAACTGACTGCCCCCAATTTATCAAATTTAGTTAGTCCACATGTTGTTTGCAATCGGTTACACATCAGTGAATGGGTGCAAGCCAGCTAGTCTGCTTCCCTGACCTGACAATTGCCCTGACGTCTGTAACTTGCTCCGTTTTGTCTAAAGTAGGGTCAGGGAATCAGACTGCAAGAACAGATTTTTTCCCCCCTGGTTTTTCCAACATCTATGAACACAAACCTTTAAACAGGTCAGTGTAACAATATTTGCTATAAAATATTAACCCCAAAATCCATCCATTTCTGAAAATTACAGCAAAAACAAATTTATGTTGTACATACATGTACAGGTATGTATACAATGTATGCATATTACCATTAAGAATTACAACGCAAGTGTACATGTACCGTATACGGTACATGTACATGTACATGTATGCAACCACTATCACAATTTCGACAAGTATGGATGATGCTTTGTATCAGTGGTAACTACATGTATGTTTCCATGGTGATATGTGTCTTCAGCATTACCTCATACCCCTCATCCACCCCTCCCTCCAATCCATAAAAAAGGAGTCAGGCCAAAAAAATGATATCATTTCTTCCTGGGGAGGGAAAAATGTAGGTTACAAGTTATCAATCACTAGACAGATGCTCATAGTCAAACTGTACAAAATTATGTTTTTTCAATTATTTTGTTTCACACAAAAAAACTCCATCATGTAAACGCACTGCTCATTTCAATTTTACACATTGACATGTGCCTACACATAACATACATTGTTGCATGAAAGGGTAGATACAATGGTACTTTTTATGCACAAAACATATTCCTATGGCACTTTAAAATTTGCAAAACTACCATTAACAATTCAACCCAAATCTATGTACTGGGTACCAGTAAATTTATGCACGTGTCCATGAATTCAGATTTGGATTTGTAGTGGTACCACAGTAAAAAAAACCAACAGTTTCTCGGGTTCTATAGGCCCCTAAGTGCAACCATTTGAAGATGGTTTTTCGGAAAAAAGCAAGACAGCTAGAGTCAGAAAAACACGTAGAGACAATTGCAACCTCGACCCCAGGGTGTCAAGCAGTACGCGCCCATCACTACCTGCTCTCTCACCCTGGTATTGGATCATTTGCATGTAAAGATTTTTGAACACGTATGCAAATGAGGAATAGTCTGGTGCCTGCTTGTGCGTCACATTTGCGTTTGTTTTTGTATGTGGTGTCTGGGGTAAAAGCAGAGTCAATTCGTCGCAGCGCGAGCATGGCGCGAGTTACGAAAAACACGATTTATTTAATTAAATTGTTACGATCTTACCGAGACAACATGTAGTATCACATTTCATATTAATATGAACAAATTGGGAAGGAAATGAGTATTTTCGAGAAGGCGTGGACGAATAATCGCGAAAACACGTACTGCACGTTGTGAATAACAACACCAAGTACACGACAAAAATCCATTACTAGCCAATTGCCGTATCGAATCAGGATGCAGGAAGAAAGTTTCCTATCCAGGGTTTACTATTGGAAACTAGGTTGGAAATAAAGTAAGCACTGGGGACGAGGTTGAGACAATTACAGTTGTTATGCCCCCAACTATGGCATCATCCCAACTACAGTTAGGATCGTCCCAACTATAGTTAGGAATTCACCTACTATTGTTGGGACTGTCCCAACTATAGTTGGGACTGTCCCATCTATAATTGGGACATTGCCATAGTTGGGGTGTAACATTAATTATTATGCATACTGAATGTGTTGTGGACTTTACATCAAAATAAGCTCCATGCATAAAGTTGCGACAGCTGGTAAAACTCAATTCAGAATCTCCGCCCTTCATTAACTTGGAAGTGAATTGTGAAACCTTTCACATTTAATTATGTGTACATATCGCTCTGGGGTTGTTCTGCAGAACATATCATTATCAAGGGTTAAATCAAATCACAAATGTTATTGATAACATCCGTGTTCATTTTGGATGTGACACAAGAATGCATGATGCAAAGTCGATGCATGAATTGTACTTGTACAATTCAATTTCATGGCAGTGTTAATGTTGTGTGCTGAAAACAAAATTTTGCATTAATTAGGCCAAAAAAAAAAATAAGTCGGTCTCTGGTCAGCGCGCGCGTCGATTTTAATCATGCGCATTGATCTTTTTTTCCCCAAAATGTTCCGCGGTAGCTCCAACAGCGCCCTCTATTTCCGCACCTCCTCAATTTTTTTACCAAAGAGCACCAAGGAATGGGAAATTGCACCAAGGCAAATGATCGAAAGCACCAAGGCAAATTATGGAGGACACCAATGTACATGTACATGAGGACACCAAAAAAACAAAATAGTACCCCACCTTGTCTGTACAATCCAAGCTTGAAGAAAAAAAAAAAAAGCAAAAAAAAAAAAAAATGTCGCGTGGCCGCGTCAATTCCGGAACTTTGGTCTGACCAAAGATCGAATATTTTTTTTTTGGCCTTATAAAGGCATTCAAAAGATTTTTTGACATTGTCTTGGTGTGTAAACCGAGGGCACTTCTTAGAAAATACCACCATGTACTGTAGCATTGACACATCAATTAACAGCATGACAGTACTGAGTTGTGTGAAAGCATTGAGTACCAGGTTCCATGTCAATCATATTTTGCTCACTGATACCCATCAATTTAAAACAATAGCAAATCATGCAAATTATAGAAGGTGTTAGGCCTATATGTCCCAACAAGCAAATAACATACAAATATTGAGTGGCTCAGAGTGGAATGGGAGGAATATTATCGCAAGGTAAAATCTGGACTTTTCTATTTCATGAGGCGAAGCTGAGTAAAATGGAAAAGTCCAGATTTTACCGAGCGATAATATTCCTCCCATTTCACAATTTAAAGCCACTCAATATTTGTTTTATTATATAACTGACATCTATTATCCTTGTCATTTGATTTGCAGTTAAAATGTACCGCTATTTCAATACAAAATTGGTGGGAAATGTAGTTCTCTCTTCCAAACCACCCCTTCACAAAATGTTTGAACCCAACTCTGTAGCTACTGGCTCTTGGGAACAATACGCGCTACGCTCAACGCGCACACCAGCATGCATTTGCACACAAATACCGTGCCTTGGAACAACGATAATCCTAACTTGGAAGTCCCAACTATAGTTGGGATGATGCTAGTCCGAGTAACTTGGACCCAACTTATCGCCTTTTTTAACATTTGGACATGGTCTGGCGATAGTAAGGTCCAAGCTAATACCGCGACCTAGACAACACAGTCCCAAAAACCAACATTTTCCAACAAAAAACATCAGATTTCACCTTCAAAACGGCCTCCAAATTACTAGATATGCCACCTGATGTACAAGTAGACATCGATAATTAAGATGGTTGTACTGAAGTTTACTTACGATCCGGAAAAAAGTGAAATTTTCCATTCATTTCGGAGAGCTCCCCTCGCGATCTTGAACACGTTAAATTTCCGATCGTGTTTAATGTTTGAACGACGCGATTTCTTCTACATGCCCAGCGTACATTTGATGGTCCCCGTATCCCGTGTGCGATTCCGTTACCGAGCGCGCGCGATGCATCGATTATGATAATGATCACGTTTGTAAACACATACATGTGCATTTCGAACTGTAAAAGGGAATCGGGAACCAGCTTGAACTGGTACCCGCCATAAAAGCTGCGCTAGTTCCCGACTCCCTATTATCGTTTGAAATGCACATGTGTTTACAAACGTGATCCAGTCTACTCATTATCATAATCGATGCATTGCGCGCGCTCGGTAACGGAATCGCACTCGGGATACGGGGACCATCGAATGTACGCTGGGCATGTAGAAGAAATCGCGTCGTTCAAACATTAAATACGATCGGAAATTTAACGTGTTCAAGATCGCGAGGGGAGCTCTCCGAAATGAACGGAAAATTTCACTTTTTTCCGGATCGTAAGTAAACTTCAGTACAACCATCTTAATTATCGATGTCTACTTGTACCTCAGGTGGCATATCTAGTAATTTGGAGGCCGTTTTGAAGGTGAAATCTGATGTTTTTTGTTGGAAAATGTTGGTTTTTGGGACTGTGTTGTCTAGGTCGCGGTATTAGCTTGGACCTTACTATCGCCAGACCATGTCAAAATGTTAAAAAAGGCGATAAGTTGGGTCCAAGTTACTCGGACTAGGATGATGCTATCGTCAGGGAGTAACATTGATGAATGAAGGAAAATTAATTTTAAATTAAAGTTTGCAATTGACTTTTTGTAATTAAAATACATCATGCATGTGGTGACTGCCTGGCTTCCTTCGACGTTTTTCTCGTCTTTATAACGCCCTTATATTAAGGCCAAGTAAAACACATACTTGTATAGTTTCTCGTCCGGCCTTTTTTTTTTTAAATGAAGGAGGCGGGAGCTTTTTCTTCTTTCCAAGATATGGGAATTTTCTTCAATGAGGGAATGGAATCTTCAATTTCATTGACTATTTTGCTGACACTATTGTTTCGAAACGACTTTCTACATACCTAGCTACCATTGTGTTGGAAGCAAAATAGGCCTGGTTTGCAAATTATTGACAATATTTTGCACAATATATTGCAAATATTTGAATTAAAAAAAAAAAAAAGCGGGGATGAGAAATTGCTTTATTTTTTTACTTGGCCTGATTATTTTTTACATCTAACATTAGCCATCCATGCATCCCCTGCAATTTTATACAAACTCAACACTTCACAGATCACAGCACTTAGTTGCAGAGTTACTGGTTAGTGGTTAGCCTACCATGCCAACACTCGCAACAGGTACGTACATACAACTCTCTCTCACATTTGGGGAAATGCCCAGTCCTAAAAACAAAATATTTTTGTAATTAATGCAATTTGTAGGCTGTCAGGCATTTTGTCTGAAGTTTCGTCCTCAAACGAAAGATGCACAGCACTCTTCATGCTCTTTCAGTTTCATGATGTTCATCATGATCTTCTATATTTTTTTCCATCACTGCTCATTTTTTTTATGTTAACTTAAATTTACAAACATGTAAATGTCTCATCTTCTCACGCTCACAATCTTTCATAAAATTCCACTTGACATGCTTGAGAAATAAAAATCCCACGGTTTCGCCTCAATTCAAGTCCAATGGTATCCTTACCCAAATGTCAGAAATGCTTGCACCATTCTTATTCACGCCATTTTGCAAGAGATCCTCAATCGCCACCGTGCAATTCGCCACAAAATCATCGGAAGAAATGATGGAGCTGTGGTAAACTGTAAGTAAAACATTCTCGCCATTTTGAACTTTGGCATCGAAGTCTTCATTCCACGACGGTTTGACCGTCTTTTGCTTTATACTTGTCGTGCCGACATGTTGATCGTCCACGGTGATGATAATGTACGGGTCGATCACATTGGCCGCTGCCTTCTTCGAATCCTTCGATGTTACACTGTGTCTGGTGGAAAAATCGGTCGGTCTCAGGTCCACCGCCTCGCACACTCGCATCCGAATTGTGCCGTTAAAAACCACCATTTTGGCCACAGTTTATCTCCCAAATGGCGAACAGATAACTACTCATTCCCCTGCATGTTACAGACATAGACAACAGGGCCGGTGTGCCGGCAAATTTGCTGCACAAAACGTTTCTATTTTTGTAAATTCATGCTTGACAGATGGACTTGATGGATACAGAGGCTAGCTTTCGCATACAGTACATGTACGTCTAGTCTGCATCTGCAGCCGGCCGCAGACGAGGAAATTTGTTATGCGATCCCACAATGCGTCTGGGTGACCTTGCAAATTGTGCTGGACATTGTAATATTATCGGAAGTGAACTTTTCTCAATTTTTCTACAATACAAAATTTTGACAAATTTGGAGGATGCTGAGCTCACTGTATCAATTCAGCTCAGGGACATTGCTTTTAAAAATCCTTATGTAGATGCTGGATCTGGGCTAAGTACCGGTGCGTTTGGTAATGCAAGCAAAGATCGTATGTGCAAAGCCTCCGCAGAGTTTTCGTACAGCATGACTCTGACGTCACGTACTTACTCCGCATGTACGTACGTGCCATCATTGCGTTAAAAGTCGTACGCGGGAATACCTTGCGCGGATGTATGTAACAAAATAGTGTGCTACGTGTGCGCACTGTACTGCATGCATATGTTGTGCAGCTGGTATTGCGGATTGCGGATTGCGATATCATAACAAACAAGATGGCGGCGTACATAAGAAAGTGTTGTGCAACGAGACTCGCGGTGGGAAGGTAGGCAAACTTGTGGGTTTCCTCATCCTTCACGTTAGAACATAGTGGCATCAGTTACGTTCATTATCCCTGGACCCTGGCTTCGTATGTTTGAACTCACCTAATCAGCTGGCGAGGGCCAGATGCAGATTTATTTACTTTTCGAGATCGCAGTGCACGACGAATTTTCTTGCCAACTTGTTCCATTCCGGCATGTCCGGTTAACGTTGGCAAAGACAGTGCACAAACCGATGGGGGCTGTCACTCAGCATGCTCAGGCTGTGAGTGAGTGACCTACTTAAAACTTTTATTTGATTCTTCCTCATTCAATATATCATTTAGTGATAATCTTTTCGCTCATTGTTGTACTATCATGACTATTGGTAATTTGAACTATGATTTTAAACTTTACATGCTTTAGCATGTTTAGGACACCTCTAGTACTAGACCCGTGAACGTGGCGTTGTATACAACGCCACGCGCTTCCCTCGGGTAAATACAAGCGAAAGCATGGGAAAAGTTCCATACTCGGATGTCAATTTATCTGCTGCCAAACATATTTATTGTCACCTCACCTTGTCATTTGAACCAAAAGAAATCCAGGAAGCTGTGTAAAGGTGAAAAAAATGTACTCAAAATGTGTTTTTAGAGCACATTTTGGATGCATACGTCGTGCAGAACTAACTTGAAGCAGCCGGTAAAAACTGATTGTAGTGGCTGAAAAGACAGCGGTACGTTATACACGTGACATCAACAACCATGACGTCGCATGAGCCTGCCAATGATAGTGCAATACGTCATTATGAATATTTATTTTCTCATAAATATTTAGTTTATTTCAATGGTACTTCAAATACGTCCAAAGATTGATGATTGCAACAGCGATCGTGCGCGGCCTAGCGGTTAAGAGTCTCGTGTATCAAGCAAGCATCAGAGGTTCGAATCCCGATGAAGTAACTGACTGATTAATAAAAAGAAATTAAGGAAAGGAGAGGGTGAGAGTAGAGGAGGGAAAGTGGAGGAATAACCATAAAAGATGTAACTTTTGGCGCTAGAAAATTAATTGAAAAAAGTGACGTCCGAGTATGGAATTTTTTCCGAAAGCATTCTATCTTTTGATCCGCTACATATAACCATGTATAAGTTTGCACATGGGTGAATCACTTACTTGTTGGGCTTCCTGTGAATATACGCGAGTGTTGGATTTGTCATTGCCAAGAAATTTGATGTAAAATACGGCACAACTTTGCCACAACGAATGTTTCAAAATGATCAGAAATCTGAGCCAGGCATGAAACTCTGGTACCCTGAGTTCCGCATGCGCAAAACGGTTGGAGTATCACCAGTGGGTACCCGACTAACCGTCTTACATGGCAGGCTGACCGTAATACCATATAAAATTCTGCTAAATCCACTTCGAAAGTCTGTCAAATCACCCAGCATGTGCCCAGTATAATTGATGGTCCATTGTGCAAGGGTTTGTTTCAGGGATCTTTCAATAAATGAAGGTTTTTCAAACCAAATGTGCCATATTTCTCTAATCTTTTTCATTTTTCATTCATCTTCATAATTCTGCCAAAAAAAATATTCTGCTGATTTTCTGTACAACTCATTTTTGTATGCAATTATTCTGTCAAATGTAGCCGAAATTCGGCTAAACCGGTCACTCCATCTTAGTAACCGCGGATCACAATAGAGTGTTTTTACTATAGACTGAAGCGTGGCTATGTATATAGCCACGTTCACGGGTCTACTCTAGTACTAGTTCTACTCTGTCAAATCTACAGATCTATTTATATTACTATTAAATTCCGCAATTCTGAAATGACTTTTGAAGCCTCAAGCAGTCTTTTTTTAATATAGATTAACTCTAGGTTTCTATAATTTTTGATCAGAATTTAGGAAGAAAATGTGACTTTCTAACCTGTTTTAAAGTAGCAGTTTTGGGCCAAGTAAACAAATAAACCACTTTCTTGTCCTGCCCGCTACCTATCCTGCTCGTCTCTTTTTTTTTACTCATGCCCCATAGAGGGATCAAGGCATCTTTTTAACTTTTATTTATGGTTGAAACTTCCCTTATTTCGTTTTCTATGTTGTATTTTGTTTCAAATATATATAATTTTCAAAATAAGTCAGTGTTTGCCACATTAATGTGACTGATATTTAAGTAAATAAAAACCAGTCTAGATTTCAAATTCAGGGAACACAACTTTTCACAAACGGTAGCATGCATCGCTTTGTGGCTCACACTGCAGAGGAAGTCTTGAGACACAAACTTAACCTTCCCAACTCCATCAAAATCCATCCCCCTTTTGGGGGGATTTTGGTATGCAAGCCATTGGTACCAAGTCCATCAAAATCCATCAACTCCACCTATAGCAGATTTTATGATGGATTTTGGTAGTTTGGGTCCAGAAGCATTATGTGAAGCAGAGTCAGGGATGGATTTCGGTGGACTTGGGACTGTTCTTAGTAAAACTCAGTAAGGAGTTAGAGTTAATGGAGTAGGATCATCAGTGTCCGGTATTCAGAAGTACATGGAAGTCATGATGTCCATGACATCAGACTTTTTTCAACACAAAGGTTCTCTGTACTAAACTAGAAAGGTCATTGTTTTATTGCAAACAGTGGTATCACTATCAGGAAAGAATGCAGCATTCTGATGCTTATTTGTTGTTACCTAAAATTGTCGGGGAAATATTTCTCAGTTTCTGAAACCATGCTTTCCAACACAATTATCATTATGCAGTGACTTATCATCATTGAGATTGTGCTGAAAAAAAAAATGGTGTCAGGATACTATATTCTATATCCGAAGTGGGATGCTTTTGAAGGCCAGTGACGGAACAGGTTTTTGGTGCCCAAAATTCTGATGAAATGCTACTTTTTATGTTATTCATTTCCAGTGTTCTGAGAGGCTACAGGTTGCATCAAATTTGCTGGAGCAGTCCATTAGCAAAACAGTTCTCAGCAAGTACAAGTACCGAAGCAGAAGCTACAGAAGACACTATCAACATCACCGACAGTTGTGTGAAGGTAACAAAAAAAACTTGATTTGATTCAAATGAAGCTTTTTATATTAGAGAAGGGGAAACCTTGAGGTCACAAATTGCGAATAATACTTCTTTTCAGAATTAGACTGTACATGTATTTAGAATAAAAACCGTATCCTCTCTAAGTGATCCCCATTTGCTATTTCCCAGGTTTGCAGCATTGCTAATGTTGCTAGCATCATGACTTTGGGCATGATCCCTGGCGACATGGCAAAAAATAACTAGCACCCCTTGAACAAAGACATTGACAGAATGGGGAAACGCCGACATAAGGCTGGATAACTCAGTTGGTAGAGCACTGGAACGGCAATCCGGAGGTCGCAGGTTCAAACCCCGCTCCAGTCAATTTCTTTGTTCAATTGAAAAAATTATTCATAAATACCTAATACAGTTTACCCATTCCTATTGGTCGAGAGCCCGTCACGTGGCCAGTCTTAAGATTGGTAACACCTAGTTCCTCTGTTTGTTGAAACCAGCAACTCTCCAGGATTAATGAGGGCGACAAGCATCTGAGGGTTTTAGTGGAGGGAGGCGGCTGCTCGGGGTTTCAGTGCAAATTTCAACTGGACTCGCAACAAAACATCACTGAAGAAGACAGGTAACACAATAAAAAAAAATAAAAAAAAAATAATGTTTGGAAATTTTTCATTCTAGACCCCATTTTTAAGTCCTGGCAGGAGCTTCTACATGTCATTTCGTGGTCGGTCCGTCGGTCGATAGGTCGGTACCCGGAAAATTGACCAAAAACGAGCCCCCTAAGTTTCCCATAAAATACAACTACCAATTGACCAAAAATTGACCAAATGCAATGCTGTTGTCAGTAAATGCACTCTTGGCGAAAGTTTTTGAAACACGCCCCTTTGTCTCGATCGATGCGCATGCGCGTCTATTGAAGTGAGACATTCCGGAACCGGGCCAGAGCTTATTGTGCACTCGCTCTTGTTGAATTACATTTCACTTAGCTGTAGATTTTCAGTCAATTTCTTTGTTCAACTTTAAAGTTGTTATAACGCACCTTGTCAGTTTCCTGTGGTGGTTTATTTAAAAAAAAACTGCAAATGTAGTTAGAATTTCAAAGGGGAAAAAAGAACTGACCGATGCTTGAATCTCAAATCAACAGGGTGAGTCAAAAAGAAAATGACCGAATTTGAAAAATATTTTAAAGATATTTGGCTTGCTCCATTTCAGAAAAAAAATACCAAAGGGATAAAGTACGGTACATCTTATTGACTTTTAAATTAAAATTTCACGTAGTTTGCATACTCTATTCCCAAGTTGTCTATTTTAATAAAAGATCACAAAACTTGGCTGTCCACCACTGATCATCTACCATTCTAAGAACTGACGAGTACCCATTGAGTAGAATGAAACATGGACGTTTTTCCCACCTCGATGAATGAACGAGAACTTGCAAAGGAAAACATACAAAAATCACCATCAATTTTTTTAGAAATAAAAAGAGTTTCTCCTATTCAAAACACAAAATCTGACGGTAAAAATAATGTTTCAGTCTTGTTTTCAATTATTAAAGTCCCATTGGTATTTGAATGCTTGTGTGTAATCTGTAATTCTCACTATTAAGCTCAATAGCTTCCAATGGCATTCCATGGACAGCTATAAAAATGGGTTCTTTTAGTAAAACATGCATAACTTCTGATGGCATGGATCAATTTTAGTAATTCTTTTTTTTTTCAGATGAGTGGAAGAACATGCTCTTTTAAGACATACTTCATTGGTGTATCAATTTTGATTACTGTTAAGAATTTTTTTTTTTTAATCCCGGTCACTTTCATTTTGACTCCCCCTGTACAGGGTGTTTGAGCGAGACGGTGTGAAGGTGATAGTGGACGAGGTATCTCTGGGTTACATCAAGGGTGCAACGGTGGACTTCCACCAGGAGTTAATTCGCTCCGCCTTCAGGATCACCAATATCCCCATGTCTGAGAACGGCTGCTCATGTGGTGTCTCTTTCTCCCTCAAGTTATAATGGAAGATGTGTTGATAGCTAAAATGAGGTGCGTTTTGTAATATTGGATTTCGCCCCTCACTGATGTGATCTTTATTTTTATAAGTTGATGGAATAGCATGCATTCCTTCTCATAGTTAAATCCTTGTTTACTTTAATCAAACCTGTACATGTTTTACGGTGTAAGTGCTTCTGTAATTGCCGGATTTCAGGCTTTTTCAAATTGTGAATCACATATTGGCACCATACATTTGTTTAAAAAAGTCTTCGTTTCCTCCATTCCTCAAATTTCAGGCAAACATTTTCATGGCCCCCAGCTCTTCCTGTATGAAGACCCTGGAATCCAGCAAAATCGGAATGATCTCATCTTCATTGTGTTGCATGTTGAAAACACTGAATGATACTCCAGAAAAATGTGCTGGCCAGTTTTGATTTTGGGTAATGTGTCTGTATCAGATTCAATTTTAACTTTTTATTGAAACAGGAAAAAACTACTTTTTTTTCTCCATTTTTGACGTTTTCAACACTCTGTACATTTATTTTGAGTAACCTTTTTTACCCACAAGGCACAAAATATATGGCTGAATTATTGTTGGGCTGCAAATACTTCCAAATTTGTAAAGTAATTATTGCATAACTAAATGTGGGGAATTTCTTGTTGGTTTATGTCTCGGTCAAAAGTGAAAATTGCTAGAAACAAATAGCAATTTCAAAACAAAATCAATTTTTCGGGGTGAAACTTGAAAACAGCATGGGGAGAATAATTTTAACTTCCACAAGAATCTGTGTTGTCTAACTAGACCTCATTTATGACCTGTATTATTTTGTAACACATTTACATAATTAACTCCCGGGTTATCATTGGCCAAACTTCTAGTGCATGTTTCAGCAGTTTTACACATTACAGAAGGAAACAAAAAGGGAGACGGAACTTTGTTTGATATGCCATTGATCCCCTTTGATACTTGCAGAACTATTACAGGGTCACATTTAATACCAAAAGCATATGAAATTCATTTCACACAGTAACATTTTTTGTGTGCTAATATCCATGACTCTGACCTATTTCAAAATAGTGGAAAATCCCAATTTGGTTTAGGAATGTTTAAAACTGTTTGTTGGCATTGTCCATATTTATTTTTTTGACTCCTCTGGATGCTAGTGCTATATGTTATGCCACTTGAGGCAGTCGCTTGACCATTTTGGGATTTCTGTACAAATGATCAACCTAAAGTTTAATTCAGTGTAGCAGTTTTTGTTAACATTAAATACAGGTTTGCTATGTTGATTGATTGCCTGCCAGGCTTTAAATTATATTTAGAGAGAAACAAGTGTGCCAAGTATTTGTGCCTGTGCTAATGACAGTCACATTTTGATTACTCGTATGCATTTCTATGGGGCTACGAAACCATTGTTCCCACCAGGCTGCCATATGAAAGCGCACATGGGCCTTATGCACAATTAGTTGGCCATTTTTGTTGAGTTTCCCCAAAGTATTTCATTAATTGTTAACTGTTGAATGGGGTGGCACCAGACTTTTTATTTATGCAGGCATTGTTTTGGTACTGTCTTCTTTTTTAAATCTGGCTTTAAACATTAGAGACTGTTTAATTTTAAATTATTCATTGAAGCGGACTGGAATTGATTAGAAATTAACTTGCTTTCATTTATCTTCGCAAGCTCAAAGAATTAGGTTTTTACCTCACTTTCAATTCAATATGGCCGACTCGTGAATAAGGCCCATGTAAAAAAAAAAAGTTGACATCATCAGTACAGAGGCTTATTGAGATGTAAACCTAAAGCTTCTGCCTAAAGATGACATCACTGTGTTCATCCTGAATGTGGAAACTTAAAGAGTAAAGAGAATGGGGTACCAAGGTACATGGTGTAACTATAGCAGGAGTCACCGCAAGATTGTGAATGTTGTAGGCTTAATGTTTACCGTATTGTTTTGGTTGGCAAAGGTGTTAACCAACTTGACATCAACAAGTGAGTGGAGACTGAGCTTTTGTCCAATGGTTGTACCTAATCCAATTATAGCTCAGCAGTCAAGATAACTGTTAACAGTTATGGATCAACAAAGGCAAGTTACTGTAAACATTGAGCTGCAAACTTGCCAACAGGAAACTGTTACCTGGTAAACAATAGGCTGCAGCCGCATGGTGTGATGTGAGGCTATATCAGATGTGAGGCTATAGCAGTAGGCTATCAGCTGTAATTCCAAATTAGGATATAAAGATTTTGGAATTCTAGACCAGCTTCACACATGCATTGAAAACAGAGGTTGTTAGCGCTAAACCATACGACATTGCAGACCTTTCGTAATCCTTCACACAAAAGGAATTAGAGGCGCACTTGCCTTGGTGCTAATTAGGAATTAACCATTAAGCCAGAGATGATAAGCAACTTAGGTATGAGGCTTTTGCATACGAGATGATTGCGCTGCACACTTTTTATGATACAAAGTGAAGAAACACAAGAGTCGGTCCATGTTGGTGCACCATATCTATACAATTTTTTTTTTTAAAGAGCAAAAACCCCAAAACACCCTCCCCTAAAAAAAACGGGGAACAAATTAACAAACACCAACATATATGAGCAAGGGATAAAACACAGTATATTTATTGCGTGATATAGTGTATTTGTAACAAATGAACATGTAGCCCAAACTATACCAAGGTTTTGGAAATAAAACCTTATAATTCACTGAATGGACTCTTATTGAATTTATTAAGTTATCAACAATGTGTTTAAGATGTACAACACCGAAAGTTGATATTCATATCTGTTGATGTTCTTGTTTATGCTCGAGTTTAACATGTTGCTACAAAGGCTTACTAACTGTACATAAATAAAATGAGATAATATATGTTAACTACAACCGTTTTTCCTTGGATGATTATTACTTGTGTGACCTTACTTAGCACCATCAGTGGGTAGTCCCTGCTCTTGAGTTACGGATTCTTAAACAAATCTTTAACAACAGGAATCCACAGGAGCTTTCAACTTCTATGTCCTGCAAAATGTTTCAATTCATCAGAATATCGAACTGAGTGACATATCGAAATGAAGAGCTGAATGAAATCTTTTTTGGGAAAGATTCCCATACCTGGCCATCAATTTTTTTTCCCTGCAGTGACCTATCAGCCATCAGAGAGTGTTAATATGTCCTAAAAAAAGGTCAAATTTAGCAGGGAAAATATTGAAGAATTTACATTTGGGTACTGAGAAAACACTTACAAATTTTCAGACCAGCCTTTTAGGGTTTGTGCACAGGGTGACGAGTGATGTCCAGGTATGGAAATATTTCCCTTTTTTTTCTTTAAATGAAATATTAATAAGTGAAATGTTTTTCAAGACATGTCTCATTGGATGCGATCACAAGGTAGTCTATTCAAGGATTGGCCCAAGGGGCTTGTTGGGGTGGCTAACAACCCACCCCCCCCCCCCCTTCGCTCAGACTGACCAATGTTAATTTTTTACACCATAGAAAAATTGTTCCTTGAGTCCTCATCAAATGTCACTAGGCTACTCAATATTGCAAAACTTGGTGCATTGCCTTAAGTTCTTTGTTACGTTGACTGCAACATCAATCCTTCATCTAACGCCCAACACCCACCCTTTAAAAATTCCAGCCACCTCCTTAAGAAAATTCTATATCCCCCACTGATATTGCTTGGAGACAATGTTATATGAACTTTGGACTCTTATAAAATCAGGTCCCTATTACTTTATATGGTCTCTAACCCGTGACATGCCACTGTACTAATTATCTTCACCAAGGCATGCGCAATACAACCAATGAGGCTGTATTCATGGTGTCCCAATTTCACACGACACCAGTACTGATAAGGACTCATTACAAACTATTTTCCACATGTATGAAAAAAATACCACTCCTTGGCAGCTGGAGAAGTTTCAAGTCTAGATTGCCAGTTGTTTGGAACTAGACAGCTTCATTAGAAGAAGGCAATGCAAACATTTGCATCTGCAGGTACCATGTAAAACAGTAAGTATTATGTAGTCATCACATGAGTAACTAGAAAGCACTCAGAGAGCGCAAACCTCCGCCAAGGCTGAACAATTTCACCGCCATATTGTTGGTACACCCAAAAGAAATACTCGCATATTAAAATGGTGAACGAATCCTTTAAAATAAATCCTGGATCCAGACCAAGATCCAGATCACCAAAGTCCAATCGATTTGTACTTGTATCAAGGCACACTCCTAAAAACGTTTTTATGTAGGCAAAATCCATCCAAAACTTGTTGAGTTATCTTATCAACAGACAAACCAACCAACCAACAAACAAACAAACGCCGATGAAAAAAATAACCTCCTTGGCCGAGCTAGGTACTAGAAAGCACTCACAGAGCGCAAATCTCCGCAAAGGTTAAACAATTCCCCGCCATTTTGTCAGTACACCCAAAAGAAATACTCGCATAAAATTGGTGAAGAATCTTTTATTAAAATCCTGGATCCAGACCTAGATCCGATCACTTCCAAAATATAATCGATTTCTACTTGTACCAAGGACCACCCCTAAAAGATGTTTCATGCAAATCCGTCCATGCCTTTTTGAGTGATCGTGTTCATAGACAGACCGACCAACCAACCAACAAACGCCGATGAAAACATAACCTCCTTGGCAGAGGTAACAATTTTTTTTTGGGGGGGGGGGCTGGTTTTTGAAGTCTTATTCCCACGTTGGTAGAGTTTGAGAGCTCTGCTCAGAAACCAGATCAGAGACGAGTGTACCGTTTGCCAATCCGACACAATCTGTCCTGGGCCGATACAATAAAACGGACATCCTGCATGCGAAAGACAAAATCAAAGATACATCTGGTTATAAATGTCATCTTCGTTAGCAACCACAGAGGTGGACGGAATGACATGAAAGGGACCCGACGCAATTTCTGGGAAGTGCGCGCGACGTTGAACGCAAACATTGGCTTTGATAACAACCCGTCCCCTCATTTTCCTTGCCGTCCAAATAATGTAAATGGGCTTCTGTTTCTTTGATTTGTGGAGAACAGCTTTTTATGCGGCAGTCAGGTTGGGTCTTTCCTTATGAGCCACATACCTGTCTTGTTGGATGCCCAGCTCATTACTGCCAAACTCAATCAGCAGACGCGTTATCTTCCGGTTAATCTCTGCGTCGTAGAAAGCTGCACAACAATAGATCTCTATGATTGCATTGGGCGAGTTGTCTCTGCCTCTAATGATGCGTTGCCCGGGCAACAGCCATACGGTGAAATACTGTAAGAATGTGAGAAATCGAGGTAGAAAAAATCTCTACATGCCAATTAATACATTTCTGTCATTAAATCAGTCTTGGTTATAGAGCCAATTTTAATTTAAAGTGTAGCTAGCTATAGGTGCACATGTAATATGTAAGAAAGATGTAATCTTTAGTAACTATAGAATGCTGATGTTTTGAAGTAAATTTAGTTTACTTGCCATTTTTTACCACAATACATCGTCGATTCTCTTTCAAACCTGGTTTTTTAGAACATTTACTTCACCCTAGACAAATGGTAAAACCATAATATACCACACTGAGCATCCAAAATATAGTTCTAATTATTCTTTGTTTCTTAATGATAAGGAAAAATGTACATCTCGGAAAACAATAATATCATTTGTTATCATAATATTTGTTATCATAGTATCGGTATCACTCCTCTAATATCGGAAGTGGCGAGGATTTTTTGTGTGTGGACAAAGACAAAATATTTAAGCGATATATTGAGATATAAAAGTAAGAAGTATAGTTCAAGTACAACTAGTGAGATTGGCTGAAAGATGCTAGCATGGGAGTGGCTCTGAAAAAAGTTCCCGATTATATATCACCATATTTGTGGCGTTATTTCGATGTGCATTTCACGTCAAAGTAAATTAAGAGATGCATTTCAAAACGATATGTGATCAGCAACATCATCCCACCGAGCTTCATTCTACATATACTTGTAAGTTGAAATCGTTTCTGTATTCTGATCGTACTTGGGTCTTTTCTTTTTGTTCGGTTAGGGTTCGGAAGGCGGAAGCCACCAAATTGATGTATATTTTTGTAGCCGGGGCTATTACGCCATACGATACACAGTTTGGAAAATGCTGTGTTTCGTGTGAATGTTTGTTATTGTAACTCTTTTGATGTGGAAATATCGTCGACAATGGATGTTGCATTATCGAAACAAAACAAGAAATCACCCACCAGCTTACCATAGAATGGTAAAATGGAAACATTTTCACAAAGGAATTACAATTTTATCACAACTGAAAAAACCACGATACCCTCTCTGAATAATGTGTCAGTGAATTTACCTGCTCTTTCCATTGACTGATGCATTCCTTTAGTTTACTGGACAATTTTAACTCCAGGTCGCACGCCATGTGACTCTCCGGTACGTTGGTGATAAATTTCAGTAGCGGCATTTTGACATTTACGCCGGACCAACAAAATCCTCGTCTACTCGGGATGGAGTTTCACTTGATACTGTCATTAATCAACAAAAATCGTGGAAGTAATAATGTCCACGTCGCGTGATGTTTAAAAGCTTTAAAAAAAGCTTGGTATTGGCAACAACCATATTGAATGCCACGTGTAACTGAATTTTGTAAGGGTATTTTTCAAGGGTGCTTGTGCATGCAGCAATGACGTTTTTGTGTACACGTATTTTATTGAAGATGTTATTAATATCTTTTTGTCATGGCTACATGTAATTAGTACACGTGTAGTTATGTTTACTTTATAAGCGCGCGTTGGGGTGCGATCTGCATGCGCACGAATACGGAGGCATACACCGTTCGTGGTTGTAGATAATAGGCCCTACCCTTGGCGCAACTAGCCTCATTTTCTGCTATGGAGGGGCAACCACTGATGTGTTTCAGACTGAAATGTTTCGCTTTCCACTAAATTCTAAGTTGGGTGGGTAAGTTAATAGCAGACTCGCACATGACTCGTGACTCGGACTGGAGTCCGACTCGAGTCTCATTTATCGTGACTCGGACTTGGACTCGAGTTACATTGACAAATGACTCGGACTCAGGCATTCGGACTAGGAATTGGACTCGGGACTCGACCAAAATTACCACAAATCACTTATTGTTTTTTTCAACAGTATAATTACAAGTCATTTTGAAGGCAAGCCTCTCCTGCAAAGCGATACACAGCCTGTGCGGTGCAGAAGAAACGTAGTACACATACACTGTAGTGCGTAAATGCAAAGATATTGATGAAATGCAAGCTTGATAATTATCCTTTTCAGGTGGTACTTCGGCTTAGACAAGTTACACATGTATTTACAGTTCTTAAATAACTTAGAAAAGCTATGAAAAAAATGGAAACATTTACACTATGAGGTTTTGGCAGCACCTCAGGGGAAAACTTTTCATTTTAATTGGTGACTCGTGACTCGGACTTGGACTCGACCTTTGTATTAAACGCATGACTTGGACTCGGACTCGACCTGCTTGACTTAGGACTCGGACTCGGACTCGATGTTTGGTGACTCGAATACAACTCTGGTAGTTAGGGAGGGGTTGTTAATGAGGGCACATACGGTCCACATGCAGGATGGGGACGTGCCCCCTCCCATGCACACCCCACCCTTCTTTGCTTGCCTTAGGGCAGCAGCTCAAGACTGACGACGGGAAAGTCAATGATACCCAACAAGTTCGTAATTCAGCACGGACGGGTCAGGAACATTTAACGGTATGCTTGTATTTCTGAGAACAGCTTGGTACTGGTTTGCTGTCTTCGACGACTTCAAATTGCTGCCGGAGTTTAAAGGGAAAAGATGTTATTGTCCTTTAAAATGCATACCCTGTGCTCTTTTAGAAAAAAAAACCCCTGATTTTTGTCTACTTACGAATTGTCAATTTGTACGTTTTTTTTGTCAACGAAATCACTACGTTATTCCAATCTTGGGCATCTGCAGCCGGCCTTCAGGAAAAAAAAGGAATTTCCTTTGGTGCATAGGCCTATAAATGGGCCCGCTGCCCGCCCTGCATCGACTTTTGTGAAGAAATAATAACTATTAAACGTCGGTGTTTTTTTTCGTTCGATGTCTCATTCAAACCTGAATGACTTTTATATTGCAAGGCAAATAGCGATTGAAACAACAATAAAAAACAAATCTATTTTTGGAGGTGAAACTCGAAAATAGTATACGGGAACGCATCTTTTAGTGCTTCAAAAAATATATTGCGCACCAAGCAAGAAAAACGTTTCCACTGATGATGCTTCCACAATCAAATCTCTAGTTTCCAAGTTAGTTCGGCAGACATTGCTTCTCGAATAGAAATAGCTAGATCCGACGAAAACGTTGAATGTTTAGCTAGAGATATAACTAGATAGTACCGGCATATCAAGGGGTGCGGGAAAATGGTTATTCACATGTATAAATATTATGGACTCGCCAATCTGAGGGCGGTCGCGCATGATCATAATTTTGGTTGAAGTTCACAACTAACGGGAGGAATGGGGGTTTGTAAATGTTAGTAGGAATGCCAAATCACGAGACAGGTTATCCAGAATGGAAATATATTTCTGTCAACTTTTTTTTTTACATGCGTTGACTTTAGACCTAGGCATATATCAAGTGCAACGACGCATTTCCCCTTCCCCTAAACGTCAAGCAATATATAAGCCGGGAAAAAAACACGCCAAATTATTTTTCAAAACTTTTTTTTTTGGGGGGGGGGGCAAAGAAAACTGCTGAAAGAATCCCCAAAAAAGTTAATTTCCAAAAATATTAAAATTAGCCTATATCATGGAAAAAAACTGAAAGACCGCGACGGCATAATTGCTCTATAGCTAGAGGGCGCCATTTCAGTTACTCAGGAGTAGTCTGGACCCATTCAGGCATTTAGCGGTAATTGTTTGCTGTTTAAACGGCTGAACACGTGCTTTGTATCAGGAGCCAGACTTGGCATTTACTGCATGTATTTTTGTCATTTCGAGAAATTTCTTATTTCCGACCGCGTACATTATTATATTGAGTGGGTGGTCAGTGTGGTCAGTTGCCGTTTCTTATTCCGAAGTAAGTCTGTAAGTTTTCTGAAGTGTACACGATGGCCAAGTGGGGACAAGGTGACCCTCGGTGGATTGTTGAAGAGAGATCGGACGCTACAAATGTTAACAACTGGCATTGGTGAGTCACACTACTAGACGCAGTCTGGTAAAACAAAGTCACGTTCAGACTTTGACAATTACCATTGTTGTATTCAACAAATTGAACAACTTCCGGCATTTCCGGTGTAACAAAACAAACATTAGATAGGGAGTCCAGCGAATCTCATTTTTTAAAGAAAGAAATCATGTTTTGTATCTCTGAAAAGAGAATTGTACAACAAAATCAATGGCGTTTGATCAGTTTCAAAGTACGGTAATCCTTACTTTTAGGACCCCTTTCCTATATAAGATTATAAGGTTAAAAGACTCACCAAAACAGCTGACTAAATGACACTCAAAAGTGACATTCTGATATTTATTGACACATTTGAACATTTGGCAATGACACCTCTTGAATATCAGCAGGTTTGATTTTGTAGAAAGAGGGCAGGGTTTTGATTTATGAGGGGTTAAAGACGACGATGACAAACAGAAAATACATTTTAAAAGCAAGATGGCAAACTGCAAAAAAAGGTACGAAAGTCACATTTTCTTTGAAAGTGCTTTCAAAATTATAACTAACATGAGTTTGTCTGAAGAAAAAAGACTTCTTTAGCCTGCAAAATTCACTTTGGTACTGGACAGTCATCTGCAAAAGTCAGTTTTGAACAGAACTCGTACAAAATAGAGGTGTCCTAAAAGTAAGGATTACCCAAAGTACCCTATGGCCTATGGGTATTACTCGTAATATCCATAGATAGGCATATCAACGCGAACATGTTGTATACTCCACGAATATTATTCAATAAACCTGCCAGCATGTTGGCCTGTGAGTTCTTGAGCGACCGCAGTATATTTGTACCCCAAGACCTATGCCCAGTACTTCTTGACATACTCACGTTCATATCGCTAACAAGTAAGGGTTGAATCGATCTCGATTCAATATATATATTGATTCATGTCATGCTTGTATCATTTCGAACCTAGCGAAATCGATCCGCCGTACATAATTTTGTATGCAGGTTGGGTACTTTTACCTAGAAATCTATATTTGCTTTCACATGTGTTCAGGATGTACTTCCAGAACTGTAAGTTTTTTTACAAACCTTACAGAAAGACCAACTGAAGTTGCTGTAGCAGAAAATTTCAATTTTTTCCCAACCTCCAAACTCTCCTGTCGCGAAATGTTCGGCCTCAATATTTCTTAAGTTTTATCTTGATGTGGATTTGTACCTCTAGGGTGGGTTGAAATCCCTCAAATGACAAACAAAAAGGTGAAATTTGCCAGAATGTCATTCACCAGGATTAATGGAGTCTCGCACTCGGCCGTCTCTCATCGTTTGCCGTCAACTGAGGGCGCTTTAATTCTCTTGACCAACTACAGTGCGGCTTTCATTCCGAAAGTGTCTCTGTGCCTCACGCAATTTTTTATCATTTTTCCCATAAAAATATTAGGGTAGGGGCTGTCAAAATAGGGTAGATGGGGAAACCGGAAGCACCACTATTTTTATGCCCCGCGGCGAAGCCGAAGGGGCATACTGTTTCCGCCTTGTCCTTCCGTGGGTGGGTGGGTGTGTGGGTGTGTGTGTGGGTGAGCTTGTCTTACATACGCAGTGTGGACTTCCGAACAAAAGACGTCCACATAATGTAGGTAGCAGCGACGAAGTGTGGACTTGCCCACGTCCACACAGTGTTTCCCCATTTCTGGAAAACAGGTTTAGAGGCATTTTTGGGTTAGGTTTATCTGTAGCAGAATGAAGAGAAACACTAAAGGGAATCATTGAAAAAAAATTGGGTTGTAAGAGTTTTCACAGTTTGAGAAAAATGAGTTTTTCCACTGGTGTTTCTTAACTACACGAAAAGAAAGGAAAGTCCACACTAGGTATGTGAAACAAGTCTGGGTGTGTGTGTGGGTGTGTGTGTCCGGACAAATCTTGTCAGCGCGATAACTTGAGAAATACTTTACATATGAACTTCAAATTTGGTGTGTGGATTGTCCTTGGTAATCCTAAGAAGCCTTTTGCATTTGGGGCCGAAAGGTCAAGGGTCAAGGTCACAGTGGCTGAAACAATAGAAATTTTGTCAGCGCGATAACTTGAGAAATACTTTACATATGAACTTCAAATTTGGTTTGTGGATTGTCCTTGGCAATTCTAAGAAGCCGTTTGCATTTGGGGCCAAAAGGTCAAGGGTCAAGGTCACAGTGACTAAAACAAAAGAAATTTTGTCAGCGCGATAACTTGAGAAATACTTTACATATGAACTTCAAATTTGGTTTGTATATTGTTCTTGGTAATCCTAAGAAGCCTATTGCATTTGGGGCCGAAAGGTCAAGGGTCAAGGTCACAGTGGCTGAAACAATAGAAATTTTGTCAGCGCGATAACTTGAGAAATACTTTACATATGAACTTCAAATTTGGTTTGTGGATTGTCCTTGGCAATCCTAAGAAGCCTTTTGCATTTGGGGCCAAAAGGTCAAGGGTCAAGGTCACAGTGGCAAAAACAAAAGAAATTTTGTCAGCGTGATAACTTGAGATATACTTTACATATGAATTTCAAATTTGGTTTGTGGATTGTCCTTGGCAATCCTAAGAAGCCTATCGCATTGGGGGTCGAAAGGTCAAGGGTCAAGGTCACAGTGGCTAAAACAATAGAAATCTTGTATTTATTCTGAGATCATAGGGATTAGGGATTAATTCATATAAAACCTACAGAAGACACTAATGCTGTCAATGAACGTTCCATTTGACCAAGGTACATGTAAGTTGATGTTAGAGTGGTGTTATGTCATGGAAACAGTCACGGTTGCGGGGCATTTGTGTTTGTAAACACACCTGACTTGTTTTTTTTTGGGCCTAACTGCTAGTGCAGATTAACAAGTGTAACACTAAACTGCAATTGACAATTGGAGGTTGTAAACTTAATCCATACACTACTTCTAATTCATTCTCTGCATGGCTTTTCTCTTCAGGACGGAGCGAGATGCATCCTGTTCATCTAAAGAGCACCTGAAAGAATTATTGGTTGGTCTAAAAATCCAAGACGATAAAGGTTGGTTCATGGATTCATGAAATAATCATATTTCAACATTGTCATCATATGAAGACATGTTATTCAGAGAAAACAGTTATTCTTTCTCTCTGCTGACAAATTCAGCTACGCCATCACAGCAGTCGAAATTAATCAAGCGATTGTTTTTAACAGTTAAGAATTCCCTGGTAAATCTGATACATGTATATCCATGCTTTGACTTGAGTTGATTGACATGCCAGCTGTACCTACCAATTGTCTCTTTTGTCTGTTGATAAAATTTGACTAGTCACAGTGTTTTCACAAATGTGATCTGACTGTTTTTTACTAGTCCGAAAATTTGGGACTATCAATACTGTGTATGATATGAGAGTCCCAAAACTTAAGCTATTGAGAACGTGCAATACAAGAAAATAGACTGGCACATGAAACAACCAGTCCAACACAGCTTCAGTACTGCATCAATCAACTGTGCCAAAAGAAGCATCTGGCATGTCTGGTACTAGTCTCTATTTCTACACATCTCTCCATAGTCAGCCACCAGACTAATGACAATGAATGAAGAGGGCAGTCTTTTCAAACAGTTGGACCATGGTTGGACATGTACCAGTCTAGTCTTTAGCCTCATTTTCAAATCACTTGACTTCCCTCTCATGTGCTAAAATATTGAAGAAAAGTCTCCTTTAAAAATGGAATAAGTCTTCAAACTTGGTTGGTGAAATGAGGACCTTTTCTTTGCCCAATGAAAATTTTGGAGAATTTTGTTAGCTGAAGAGTGAATTGGCTTAAGAGTGATTTGGTTTTGCATATTTTTCAGCACTCTGGTTTTTTACTAGCCTGCATACAAATACATGGCGGGGGAAGTGGGAGAACCGTTTGACTGTCTGTGACTGATCAAACAGTAGGAGGGTGAAAGAAGAAAGAAAGAGGATTTTTTTTGTCACTCTATTTCACTTTACCTTATACATTGAAAAGAAATTCAGGAAAAGGAAAGATTTCCATATATACGAAGTTCACTAGTTTTCCTCTGTATTGACTAACAAGCCCCCAGATAGCAATTTCATGTCATCAAAGTCAATTTGAGCAGTGAGAAAATACAAGCATTTTCTTAGAAAACACTTAGATTTTTTCAGTCCAATCTCATAGGGTATGTACACAGGGTGTTGAGTGAACTTCGTATATGGAAATCTTTCCCAGGAAAATGTATAGGCCTAAGTGGCTATTTTTTGTGTGTCTGTTTTTAGGTGAATGCGAGGTGATTGAGATGACAAGTATTGAGGGTGAAGCATCAGCCAGCAACAGGAAAGCCAAACTCATCTTCTTCTATGAATGGAACATCAAACTAGAATGGCAAGGTTTGTCGATGTGACACTAATCCTTACCCTCCCAGAACCTTTTAAGCTTGACCAGAAGATTTTGGAGAGTTTTGCTAAGTACATGCACGATGATACAGTGACACTAAACCTTTACCCTTCCAGATCTTAACCAGTTCGCGCTGGGATTATTTTGACATGACCAGACCCAGGCGCGGGATTGTTTTTCACGAACCTCGATGCCAGACGGGTTCAGGCCGTCATCTGTGGGTAGCACACCCTGATATTTCCAGCCTCGCTTGCTGTGAGCAGGTCGCTGACAGATATTTCCGGCCACACTTGTTGTGTGTATATGCATCCGTCATCCGTTCAGAATACCGCAATACATTTGCGTGCATACACGTCATCCGACATGAACTGGTTGACTAGAAGATTTTGCAGTTTCGCATTTACGTGCACGATATTACAGTTGTGTTCCTTCGTGCTATTTTCAAGTCTCATCTCGAGAAAAATATTCCTTTTCTAAATTGTTACTCTTCTAGCAACACAAAAGTTAGTCACTTTTAAATTAGACATTGGATGAAAAAAAATCGGCCCATGTTTTGTTATTGAATTATAACAACAATTTCAAATTATTGGCTGCCAGACAATAATTTTGTTCTGTTTGTGCCCAAACCAACACCCTTTCTGTTCAGAGGGTTGCAGACGTCCCCAAGAAAGGAAAAAGGACTTTGTTTGTTTGTTTGAATAAAACACGCAAGTTGACATTTTTTTTATAGAAAAAAATTGAAAGAGCACTTGGAATGCAATTTTTTAGCACAAAGAACATCAATGAAATTAATTCTCAATTTGTCAAAGAATTTAGTACAGTGTGCTTCGTGAATGAAAATGAAAAATGGAAGTGGCAATAAAATAATTACATTTTTTTTTGGTTTTCTGTTAAGGTAACCTCAAAGACTGCAGTACCAAACTGAAGGGACATGTGGAAATCCCCAACCTCAGCGACGAGAATGATTTGGATCAGATAGACGTAAGTTCAACATTTCCCCCTCTTCCTCATAGGATTACTATTTCCAATTCTAAGTTCAGTGTGTCACTTACAGGGTTGTGATCAGGGCACTAATCACAAGTCAATCACATGTCGATCACATGTCGATCACATGTCGATCACAAGTCATTTACAAGTCATTCACAAGTCATTCACATTTTTTTCCAACTTTCACTCGGGAGGTAACACACTGAGTATACAGTGTTTATACGTTGGTGAAGGGCAAAACCTATTTTGCTTTACATCACCCCGATGCAAAATTCCATCTTATGAATAAGTCATTCACATGTCGATCACATGTCGATCACATGTTGATCACATGTTGATCACATGTTGATCACATGTCATTCACAAGTCTAGTGACAAGCTAATCAAAAGGAATTTTAACAACGGCATCCCTTTGTCGTGCACCGTTCCACATACACCGCCATCTTTGTTGTCACATGGTAATCTCAGGTGGACATGTCATTGGAAATACGTCCCATCATGTCATTGTATCCTGAGCACTCACTAGGGGACATTTTTTTCAACACTTTCTCGATTCTCCAAACGAGCTGTTCCCAATTACACTGAAACTAAATTTCTGTATGATGAATATTTGTATATCTCTCAATCAATTATATTCATGTTGTTTGTCTGTAAACAGATTACCGTTACGACTAAGAAAAATACCGAGGAGTCCAGAATACTGAAGGAAATAATGCGCAGCAAAGGCACCACCGTCATCCGAGAACAGCTTGGCAAATATATCACCTTCCTCAAAGAAGGTATGTTCACAGAGAATTGGTAGAGAGCAATATATTATAGGCTTTCCCAGCTATTTTAAAACGTTTTTCATTCCAGTTCACCAATTCTATTATTCAAATTCGGCCGAGATGAATTTCAGTCATTTATCATTGCAAAAGTTGGTCAACCTTAAAGCCGGAGTCCATGTAAGCCGGACTCCCTGTGAAATTATTCTTTCTGGCAAGCTCTCATTTTGAAGAAATCAACGAAAGAAGGCATTTCCAACGATGCGTCTTAAGAAGCACCGTAGGAAAATTTAAATTAGTAGTTCGTTTTGTTATTCGGCGCAGTGCGCGCAAGCATTGGAACGACGCACAGGCGCGCGCGGTTGCTATAATTCGTCGGATCAGTGCGCGACATCGCGTAAAGCTGCAATTCAAAACAATTCAAAACATGATTTAGCAACTTCTGATTTGAAATTGAGATCCTAGAATGCTGTTTTTCTCAGAATATACAACTGAAGCTGAGCTGAAACTCCATCGGGTTAGTTGTTCAGTATCCTTCATTAGATTTTGAACACTTTTGTTGCTTCAAACGAACAAAATGCACAAATTACAAATGATGGACTATAGCTTTAAGCACTTGGAACAAGAATATTCTGCAATACAGATTTAATTTGTCTCGGCTGTTGTCGAATTACAGCATTCAGAGATCAAATTCTTCTTAACAATCAATTTAATTAAATTAGTGTGGTGTGGTTTTTTACTCTTTTTTTTTCTTTTCTCTTTCAAAGATATGAGTAAAGGAATGATACTGCCGTCAGCAGACACACAGAAGGAATCACAACCGGCCGTGTCTAAGCCCACACCTCCCAAGGTATTTTCTACACTAACCGTTCTTTTGTTTGATCAGTCACAGACAGTCAAAACTTCAATCCTGTTCCCTGCCATGCCTTTTACAACAGTCAGATCATATTTCTTGTAGGCACTGTGACAGTCCAATTCCATCAACAGACAATTTACCAGGTGACTGGTAGGCACAGCTGGCCTTTCAGTCTCCTGCAGTCAAAGCATAGCTGTATCAGGTTTCATAAAAATCACAGCCAGTCAATCCTGCTTTATGAAGGCAGGGAGCAATCAGAGATGCCACTTTTCAAATATACAAATATTGAATGCTTCGAGTGATGTAGTAAAACTAGCCTCCCGAGGTGATCCATTCAGCATTCTATTTTTCTCGAGGCGAACCACGATATAAAGCAGTCAATATTTGTTTTATAACACCTCTCCCACAGATTCTGCTTGATTTTAAGCAATAACTGATTAATTTAATCTGAATACAATACAACTTGACTTCTATTTGAATACCAAATTAGTTAAAATTAACTTGCTCTTTTTCTAACTACCCCTTCACGAAATGTTTGAACCCAGCTCTGTAGCGCTCGCACTTGGAAACAATACGCGCAACGCGCAACACACACACCCCTATGCATTTTGCACACAGTGCGTATAGTACTTTGGTTGCTACGGGTATAGTACCGGTACTTTGGTTGCTGTGGATATAGTACTTTTGGCCGTGCGCTGAAAGTTAGCAAAAATAGAAAGTACCATGTGACTCGCTCTCGGCCAATCATGACACAGAATCTGTGGGTGAGGTGTTATAATCCTAAATGTATGCATGGCTAAGCATAAACAAGGCAAGGTACAGCCTTCACACAAGACCTTGATTCAGTGCGTGCTCCAAAATCAACCGACACATTTTTGCCACAATCCTTCGAAATTCTCCACTCATACAAAGAGGATTCTGGAGGATTTGGGACAGGTAGGGTTAAAAAGTAGAATGATAATATACAGCGTGTGTCAATAAAAACGCAGGATTAGAAACAAAAATATTAAGAATATAAACCACCCCTATTCATCATAATGTTAACCCTCTTTTCAAAGTACCTTTCCTTCTCTTCACTATGCTTTTTGTCCCATCTCATTTAGACAATCCTGTTCAGAGATAGAGTACATTGAAGAAGGGTTATAAATTCCAAGCTGGTCTGATTTGTGAAAGTATTTGTGGATCACAAAGAAGGACATGTGTGGCAGGATTAGGCTTACATAATCCTTTAGTCCACAATCAATGTTATTAGTCAATAATTCATGATGCTTTGAAACAATGATAGTCCAGTTATTAAATTTAAGTGATACTTATCATCAGTTGTTTCAAAGAAAGTTTTGTTCTGGTTTAATTGTCTTCAATGCATACTTACATTGTACATAACTGGTCGTTGTGTTAAGGTCATTGAATCAGACCAACCCGCTTCAGAAGGGCTTCACAAAACTTGTCATAACTTTTGAACCAAAAGTCCAACTTCCACCAAACAAAAATCTTGTCAAAGATGAAATTATGGACAATAAAGTCCTTATCAAATTAGGCACACCAGTAGCATAATTTTCTCAGAAAAAAAATCGCTTTGAATCCTGCGTTTTTATTGACACATGCTGTATAGCAGAATAGTTGTGCTACCCTGAATTTTGTGTGTGGGTGGAGACTGCTATCGATCCGTCACTGTTTTAAGCAAAATCTGCCAAATTGACGGGCAGTTTGCTGTGCTTCCTACCTACCGCTGCCATTTATAAATATTTACAGAGGCATGGTTGGACTGGAGAAAAACAAAACGATGCTTCATAACGAGATTTGCATCTCGCTTAAAATTGTTTTGATTCAGAGATACATGCTTTTTTAATCGTCTCTTTTAGGCTTCCCCGTCTACCATCCAGCAACAACACCAGGTCAACCAAGAAAACATGAAGAACACGCAGATTGGAGTCCAGATTGACACGCAGAATCTGACGGCAACCGAGGAATTCAAGTGTGCGGCTGAGGAGCTGTATCAGGTGCTCACGGACCCCCAGGTGAGAGAAGGATGCCTAGCGTGGATTGAAGATCAGGGCCCGTTTGCTTGGCTCTGCTTAACATAAGCAAAGATTCCCTTCTAAATATAGGATTTCCCCCCCCCCATGAAAAAAAACCTCACATCGTCCTCTTTTCACAGCTTTAAAAAAAATCTCGCAAATATGATACATATTTCGTCACAGTTTACAGTTTATGTTTTGGGTATCAGATTAAAGCCGAGAGCTTTTTCTTTCAAATACTGAACAAATCCTGAAAATAGCACTTTGGGTTGCTGAGTAAAGTATTCACTCACAAGTACTTCAAACAGTGAAACATTTTACTGTAAGCCCACTGTGCAATTATTTCTTTCGTATTTCGAAATATTTATGATGATGAAAAGGTTTACAATAGGACTGAAACGGATGAGATACCTGTTCAGGTTGAAAATAAAAGGTATTTTCATCAAATTCATTTGTACTCTTGTCATATTATGTGCCGTGTTGTTTGCAAGGATTAGGACATGCACAGATAGGTTACCGAGTACGAGACACCGGACTAAGATATGTTTAGAGTCATTAGTAATCCTGAGCTGAGCTCTCTAGAGACCTCGTAAATATCCATATTGGAGAGGATTTTTGTCGACGTCGGCCTTCTCTCCACAGACCACCTTTCAAGTTTGGTTGAGATTGATGACTGAACTTTACAGTGAAATGGAACACACACACACACAAGTGTGTATTTGCCTGCAATTGGGGACCCCCTATTGTCCCTCTTTTGTTTGTACTCTTTTTTTTTTAGGAAGACCTTCAATATGTTTTGTACATGAATCCAAATTAGGGACCTCTCAGGAATTGGGGACCCTATTGTCCTCTATTGTTTAACGTCCCCTATTGACGACACACAGAAGGAATACGCGATCGCAATATCCCCCTGTCTGGCTTGAAAGCCAGGGGATAAAAAGAAAGTTAAATTTGATTGAATTCGGCACAGCAGTAACATGCAGTTCAGGATATGTGAAAGTGTCCATCTTCCCTGTCTCTTTTGTACTGTCGGGGGGGTGAGTGGGGGTGAAGGGGGGGGGGGGGGGGGGGAGGAGGGGACTATTGGCGCATGGCATTTCATTGCCCCAGTGTGATCTTGTTATTGTATTTATTGTGTTTAATGTCTGCAGAGAGTTTCGGCATTCACCCAATCCCAAGCGGTTATGGAAGTGGAAAACGGCGGCAAGTTCAGTCTGTTTGGTGGCAACGTGACTGGAGAGTTTATATCATTGGTGAGTCAACCTAGTTTGTTGGCTTAAACAAATTTCAATTAATTGCTATTTAACTTGTTTTCTTGTTTAAATACATGTAGGTCGTATCTCACATTCATGCATACCGATCCATAGTCAACTTTTTTTTATTAATTAGCCGAGAAATGTTCAGGTACACATTGCACTTCAGTTTTTGTTTCGCCTAAACAAAGTTTTGGGGGACACTAACCAGTCCTTAATTCTGTATGACTGTAGACCCGTAGGTTAAAGTTTTGAAAATAATGTATAACTTCTACATGTTTTCATGGATTTTGATGAAACTTGGATGCAGTGACCCTTGGGTGAGAAGACACAAATCTTCATCGGATTACTGAGGTCAAAGGTCATGTAGGGGTCATTAGAGGTCATTGTTGTAATTTGCGTCAGAATTTGATGGATTTCAATGTAACTTGGATGGAGTGATCCTTGGGTGGGAGTTCATCACAAGTCTTCCAAAATCAGAGGTCAAAGGTCACCTAGGAGTCATTTGAGGTTGTTTAAAAATGCACAAAATTTCACTTTTTTTAAGAACACAAAACATATAGGGATCAACCACACAAAAAGGCGACACGTGCGGTCTGCGGATCACTTGTTTTATTTTTTTTATTTTATTATAATTTACCACCAGGATCGTGCTTCCCATAAAATTGTTCAGCGTTGGAGATTCAAAACCTGGCCAGAAGGTATGTATTCGAATTTAAAAATAAATTCTAAAATTAACTGAGAAATAAAAAAGAGGTAAAATAAGGCTCTCTCACTACCCAGTCTACATCTTCCCCTTAAAAACTAGTTTGTCAACTTTCAACCCCTCAGGGCACTAATATCGACTATCCACCCTCAAACCATGTAATATTTGAACACTGATAGGTACACCTCTATAAATCATCCAAAAAGTGTCGCCTTTACAGGGAAGAAATTACGGTCTAAAACTGTCACAGAAAACAGGGCGAGTCAGAGTGATTTGGACCCTAGTTCACCAGTTTTTTTTGTGGCAAATAGAGTTTTTTGAGAAAAACTGAGTTTTTCATATGAGTTGTATTACCTTGTCTCACACAGGAATTTTGAATGTTTCAAATTAGTGGCTGTGGTGAGGAGTTATGCCATTTTCATTGAAGTGGCTCATGTTCCAGTCTGCACACGGAATTGATTTTGCCTTTATTTTAAAAATGTGTCAATTACTTCAAGTGAGTCAGTCACCATGACTAGGTTTTTATTTGTTATTACACTGCTTCACATCAGTATGCGATTTTCAAGTAATTTGTTGAACCATGGAACGCATGGTCAGAGTGTTTTTTAGTGTGTGTTCTTTGCTAGCGCTTTTCTTCAAAATGGTACCATGGGTATACATGAAACTTTCACCAAACAAGTCCAAAATACCAGCCTATAACATATCTCATTTGCACTTGTTTTGATAATTGCTACATATTTTAAATATTTTCTTAAATTTGGTTCCAGATCATTCTGACTCGCACTGTATTTTAGGAAAAGTAACGAGTGTCTTTTGTTCTTGTTCACAGCCCACTTCTCAACGGTCACCATCAAGTTGACCCAGAAGAGCGATTGCACCAAACTGACCCTGAACCAGACGGGCATCCCCGTAGCCGACTATGACAGGACGAAAGCCGGCTGGATAAACTACTACTGGCACGCCATCATGGCCACGTTTGGCTATGGGGCTCAGCTCTTTTGATGTCAGTTACAACCGGGATCCGGGCCCAATTTCGCGGCGCTGCTAAGCACAAAAATGTGCTTTGCACAAAAAAAAAAGTCTGGCTTATAATCAGCCAAAACTCATGTGATTTTCATGCTAAGCAAACAACAGCTGAATACTAATCAAGAGCAATATACATCACATGGAGTTTTGGCTGGTAACCTGCTTTTATAAGCCAGACTTTTACTGTGCTGAGCAGTTTTTGTGCGTAGCAGCGTCGTGAAATTGGTCCGTGATTGTGGCAGACGATCATGTCAAAATCATGAATATTTATTTGTACAAAATACAAGTCCTCACTGTCGACATATTGCTGTGAATGTTGTGCTAGTTCTCAGGTATTGTTTGAACTTAGAGAGAAACCGTGGGGTTTTTACAGCTGGAAAAAAAATGTGGACAGAATGAAAAGAAAGCATTACAATTTACAACATTTAAACGAGTGAAGGTTTGTGGTCACACCATTTGGACAAATCTCGTTTGATGTGTGTGGTTCTGAAAAGAACCCGGTTGGTTGTGAAGTCAACGTTCCGATCAGTATGCTCTGATCATCTTCAGGAGGGCTACGAAGATGATCAGAGCATACTGATCAAAACGTTGAGTTTACAACCAACCAGTTCTTTTCTTTTTCAGAACTACACACCTCAAAAGAGATTCTCCCACATGGTGTTATCGCAAAGCCTCATGGCGGTTTATACTACCGCCATGAAAAGTTTCCAATCTTATTTTCAACATATTGAAAATATTGTGAATTGATGACTATTGTAAAATCAAAATTGTTGACCTCAACTTCCATTTCATCGATCACGCAAATGACAATTCGGGCGATTCACAATGCAGTGCGCCACCAAGAGTTTGCCACGGGGAGTTCATTTTTACCAGTGCATTGTGGGAGATAGTCGACAAACTCGCAGCGCGGGACTCTTGAAATTGTTAGTTTTTCCGGTCAGTAGTTTCGTAAGCGTATGATTCGAGTATATGTTTGCCCTTTTTTTTTCTGTTTATCAATATGGTGTTTTGTGTAAGGCAGCAGAACGCTATGCCCCAATCTATAACAAATTAGCTCAAATTGTCTACTGACACCCGTTCAAATGAGCCTGTGACTGTGAACTTGAAAAATGGATTCTTCACGGCAAACTCTTGGTGGCGCAATGCATTGTGAATCGCCCGAATTGGGTAAATTCAAACGTGGGAGTCTGTGACTACACTCGTCAGTGTTTTGTGCCAAGACGTTCAAAGAAAAAGCGAACGTGGACCAGCGAGACTTGCACGTTATATTGACCATCCTTACACTTGTATCTCCTGACCATATATTATTGTTTACATCGGTGAACTTTTTATCAATTACTGTAACACTATCCTTATCCTGTGATGTTCCTCAACCCATCGCATAGTCACAGAAGAATTGGGGGTTTCCCCGTATCTATGTGGGATTTATAGTGATTACAGGAAGATTTTTTTAGATTTTTAAAAATTAAACAAAGGCAAAAGTATTAAGATTTATAGATAACACTGTCAATACTACATTGCACACTTTGCAAAGTATTATATTTCTTAACTTGTACAGTAAAAGTCAGGCGAAGCTGGTCGAGCACCGTTATAGAACAATTTGAATAGGAGTAAAACTGATTAAACATCGTGAATATATTGAAGGCTCTGTTAATCATGCCACCTTTAATATGCAAGAATGATCTTTATGAAAAAAAAATGTAAAAGATACTAGCGCGATATGTTGCTGAATACACACACTGAAATTACTACTTGATGTCTGCAGTGTTTATAATTAATAAAATTGAGTGAATTTTTTTTCAGTTGCAGATTCTTTTTACTTTAATTTTTAATATAACGCATTAATTCCCGGAAAATATGTGATTCACGAACAGAGGCTCATATATACTGTATACCGAGAATGGAATGTGTGTCAGTTTTAGTTTAATGGGATTTTTTTAACTGTTCAATATTTTTTGGAAATAAAACATTTGACAAACATGAGGAATAGAAACAAACAGGAAACGACAGTGGTGTGTGTTACTGTACATGTACTGTTTTATTTGATGTGTTCAATTTCGTCCGCACATTCATCCTACATGCAAAGACACGTTCCATCTTCAAAGAAGAATGCACTGGAGTCAATAATGAAAATAATAATGTGGTGCTTATATAGCGCTTTATAGCAAAGGTCTTGAAGCGCTTAAAGGGAAGATACATTTGCAAACATCACAAAACGAAATGATCAAACTATCACAAAATACCAAACTGGATTGTTAGGGAATGACAGTCTAAAAGCATCCTGTAAAATCGTGGCTCCTGGTGTGCTGACATTTTCAAGAAAAATGCTATTTTTCCAACGCTGGTCGGCCGACCAGCGTTGGAGAAAACTGGCTTTTTTTCAAAAACTGCTCCTAATTTTTCATGATTAGTTATTCCGCGTTTTCTTTGCAATTGATTACACAACTGTGAAGAGGTACAAGCCTGCTAGACTGATTCTCTGACCTTACAATTCCCCAAAGTCTATAAATTCTCCCTTTCATTTTAAACGGGGTCAGGGAACCAGACTACAAGAACATAACTGGTTTTCTTGGTTTTTCCAGCATCTACTAGCCCAAAACGTGAAACAAGTCATTTTAACAATATTTGCTTTAACATACTAATCCTCCAAATCGATTTATTTCTGAAAAGTGCAGCAAAAGCAAATGTTGTACTTTCCCTTTAACAAGTTTTCCCCTCCCCCCTCCCCCCTCCCCCAACCGGATATGCCACTATTTAGTCAACCAGGGTGTTGAGGAATCACCACAAAGAGACTTGGATTGTATTTGCTGAAATGGCACCTTTAGACCTCTATGATGTTAAATTTTAAGCCGGCCTCAGGTCGACCCTCGGTTTGCTTGCACTGGGCGGAACCATTGGCATCTAGCACAAAAGTCAGGCTAAGGTCACAAGACCGAGAAGTCGTGTGATTACCGTCGAACAAGCAGCATCTCGACACACAATAATCGCAACCACGCCACGACAATTCACAATGAAATTAGACGATCTGGTTGTGCAGCGTGCGCATGATGTTGAACTTTACATAGGTCCACTGCGATTGATTCCCACCAGTCGGGAACACGTTCAGTCACGCAGAACTTGAAGTTTTTCTACTCTTGCGACTGTTGATTTTTTTCAAGCGCTGGCTGATGCCAATCATTAAAATATCATCGCAGTTACACTCGGGTAAATGTTCCCGATGGTCGTAGCTCAGGCGCAGCTTGACCCTGAAAAGCTAGTTCCAAACTGGTCTGCGTCATTGCAAGGTCAACCCGAGTGCGGCTTTGTGAAGGCCTTTGCTGATGACATCTGGGATTGTCTGTCTTGCTGATAATGCATACGGCTGTACTCAGGCAAAGTTACGCAATATGAAATCATTCTCCTGTTAAGTGTCAACTTGTCTTCTCTACTTGTTCCTTCGTTTCATTCTCACAACTGTCCGGGTTAGGTGTCGACCTCCATTTGTCTCTCCGACTCGCATATCCCTCTAGCGCATCGGTAACCAGACCAATCCTGAGATTGGGCAATACGTCCTCCAGCATGCAGGCCATTACTCTGGCGTGGGGAACTCCCGGGAGATCGCTCATGTTCATTCTCTCCAGATTACTGCAAAATCAACATGGAATAAAAAAAAACACCCAAAAATAAAGGTTGCTTAGGGCTCATCTCAATTCATATCCAGGACGAGTTCTGGACAAGTCACAGATATTGCATCGGGTATATAAGTTGCAGGATTCTGAACAACTTCCCCGCAATCTTCCCGCAATCTTCCCGCAATGAAGTTATCAGTATTGGTGAGTCAAACAGTTGGTAATGAAAATTTCCCCGGAACATGTCTGGGACAAATGATTGACATATGAATGATTCTACTACTAGTGGGGCGCTGTGGTCCAATGGTTACGGTGTTCGACTCGTGTGCCGTGGTACATGGGTTCGAATCCTGACCGTGGGAACATGGTGCTTGTGCTCTTGAGCAAGGCACTTTACCATTATTGCTTCGCCCTTCGGATGGGACGTAAAGCCGTAGGTCCCGTGTGTTGTGTAATGCACGTTAAAGAACCCAGTAACACTTATCGCTAAGAGAAGGGGTTTGCCCCGGTGTTTCTGGCAGTGGCTGCAATATGCGCCGCAGCACCTTGTAAACCCTTATAAGGTGCTACATAATGGGTCTCATATTTCTCATAAACTTTATTTACCTTTCTTTGATAATTGACATAATTTCCAGCGCCTTGAGTACCTAATTGTTGGTAGATACGTGCGCTATATAAGACTCTGTTATTATTATTATTACTTGTCCAGAACTCGTCCTGGATTACGCATGAACAGATTCGCTGATTAATTAGGCCTCTTGACCTCCTAGATTTTGACCAATCAGTGAGTGCTTTCTATATCGGGTCTTCAGTCATTCACCCGTTGCGCATCATAGACAATGGATACAAAAAAATGTGTCATTATGCGATACCGCGCCCGGCTGTTGTTGTTTCACAAAACACTGCATTTGAATTGACCAAACAAACCATTTAGTCCTGATTTAGGAATGAAATGATGTCACAACTTGGTATCAAAACGTGTGCCAGACTTGAAGCTAGAATGTCATGAAAGGTCACGGCAAGAAACACTCATTTGGCAAAAATATTGCTAGAAAAGTGCAGGGGAGAGGGGGGGGGGGGGGGGTTGGCCTCAACCACCCCCCAGGCCTTTTAGGGTTAAACAACTCCACAACATAAGTGGATTTGTGGACTTGTTGACTACCTGAGGTGATGCAGGCTGACTAGTCCACATTCTGTAACCTGCGGACACTTGTTGATGTTGAGATGTGTGAGTGAATCCTGCAGGTGTACCAAGCGACCCAGGCAGCTATCGTCAATGTAGGGACACCCCTCAAAACTCAGGAACTTCAGCTTCTTTAGTTTTACTGTAAGGGTGAGCATACAATAGCGTAAAATAAATGACTTTTTTTTGGCTCTCGTTGTCAGTATCGTTAAAAGCATTTTTGAGGGTGTTTTTAATAGCATTTCTGAGGTTGTTTCAGGGACACTCAATTTTCAGTAATCAATATAGCAGGAAATCTAATATCAAGAATATTCGATATACCGATTATCCCATGTAATAAAAAGACCAAAAAGATGACACTTTGATAACAAAAAAGAAGACAATCTTAAGTCCCAATTTTCCACAGCTTTATCTGGAGCATGTAATTGCTCAAACGTTTTATAACAAATCTCAGTACTGACAGTTTTGTCCAGAACGGGCGGTTTCTTTTGACTTCGTTGAAGACTTAATTAAGACTTTTTAAAGATTTAATTAAGACTTTTTTGGGGAACACTGCGCATTTTCGTTTACAAAACAACAGGAGGTGGTGTCCTGACATTTGGCGCGCAGTTTATTGATAATTTGGGCTTCACATTGGCGTAGCCAGGATTTTTTTCAGTTGGGGGGGGGGGCACAAAAACCTCCCAAGGGACTTATCATTTTTGGAACTACAGTGCATTTCGTGGGGTTTTTGTTTGTAATGCAGTTACTCTCCCCGGGGAGATGACACTTATTCCCCGGGAGATGACTCTTCTACCAGTTTATGTTAGCCTGTTGGGGCTTATAGTTACTTATTTCGTGTCCCTTGCACTTGCATTGCTTTAGGGGTTACTGTATTTGCAACCATTTAAACATTACTCCTCCCCACTTTTCGAGCCCCAACACACATACACCCTAGCCAATAAAGATTGGGTTTATATAACCGACATACAGATCCTTGTCATTTGATTGGTGGAACTCACATCACGTGACATTCGTTATTGCCCCCATTCACGCCGCGGTTCAAAAAGTACTATCCGCCCATGGGGAATGGGAAATACTATTGAACAGTTAGGATCATTCTTGTTCCATGACGCAGTATTTGTGTGCAAATGCATGCTGGTGTGCGCGTTCAGCGTTGCGCGTAGCGCGTATTGTTCCAAAGAGCCAGCGCTACAGCGTTGGGTTCAAACATTTTCGTGAAGGGGTGGTTTGGAAGAGAGAAATACATTTTCCTCCAGTTTTGTATTGAAATAAAAATTCAAATATATCAAATGACAAGGATCTATATGTCAGTTATATAAAACAAATATTGAGTGGCTTTAAATTGTGAAATGGGAGGAATATTATCGCTCGGTAAAATCTGGACTTTTCCAGTTCACTCAGCTTCGCCTCGTGAAATGGAAAAGTCCAGATTTTACCTTGCAATAATATTCCTCCCATTTCACCCTGAGCCACTCAATATTTGTATAACATGCAGCTAGTAATTAATATGCTCCATGAAGATGAAATACTCTGTTAAGTAGTTTTGAGAAATTAAAGGATATCTACTTCCAAAATTTTATTTTGGGACACCCTGTTACTGAGACCCCCCTTCCCAGACACCACTTACTTATTTGCGCCATGCCGTGATAGTCTATCAACGTTCCTTTGGCATCGATTGCGTCAATGTGGTACTTCATGAGTTCCCTGACGGGCCGCTTCTCTCTCATTCCTCTTACCTCCGACGTGTACCACTTGCCGTTGGTGAAATGCACCTTGGCCTTCATACTGATCAGCCACAAGTAGGTGGCAATCTCGGGCGGGAATTTGCTGGCTTCGTTTGGCCGTTCCACTCTGCGGACATAATATGGAACAAAGAACAGCCGCAAATTGAAAAATGAAAAAAACAAAAAACGTCATATTAATGACCAACCAATGGACGCTTTACTGAGAATACTGCAAGTTGTGGAAGTTTTAAATAAGTATACAAAATCACTTTAGTAAGTTGTCAAATCATACAGATGGACCCCAGCCTCCTGTCCTCTCTATCATGGTGACCGTTTTAGCTCATTTTCAGCTAGATCTGACAGATTTTTTTGGACAAAAAAAAAACCCGAATCTAGCAGAAAATCTACATGTAGAGGAATGAACATTTTAGCAGATTTCTGGCAGAATTCTGTAAAATCGGTGATCCCAGCAGAAAAATATACCAGATTTGTTTTGAACAAGCTTTAATCACTTCAAACAAACCCGTGAACAGTGGGGATAGGCAGGCCAGTAAACCGTTGTTGTTCCCCGACGTGTATGACTACACAGTAAAGTACTATAGACATTTGAAGCCAGACTAGACGCGCGCCAAGTTTAAAAAAGAAAAATATTATCTAATTTTTTTTAGAGGAAACTGTATGATTGTTTTTTTGGTAAATAAAATTTTTATAACATCTGCATGTGAGTTTAAAGGGAAGATACAACATTTGCAAACACCACAAAACGAAATGATCAAATTATCATGAAATACCTTACTGGATTGTTAGGGAATGACAGTCTAAAGCATCCTGTAAAATTGTGGCTCCTGGTGTGCTATCATTCTCAAGAAAAATCGTATTTTTCCAACACTAGTCGGCCGACCAGCGTTGGAAAAAACTGGCTTTTTTCAAAACCTGCTTCTAATTTTTCATAATTAGTTATTCATTGTTTTCTTTGCAATTGGTTGCACACCTGTGAGGGGGTACAAGCCTGCTAGACTGATTCTCTGACTTTACAATTCCCAAAAGTCTATAAATTGCTCCATTTCATCTTAAGTGGGGTCGGGGAACCAGACTACAAGAACTTGATTGGTTTTCTTAGTTTTTCCAACATCTACAAGCCCAAAACGTGAAACAGTCATTTTAACAATATTTGCTATAACATACTAATCCTCCAAACCCATTTATTTCTGAAAATTGCAGCAAAAGCAAATGTTGTACATTCCCTTTAAGTGTTTATAATGTGTTTCGTGTAATTCTGTGAGATCTAGCAGATTCTTATTAAATCTAGCAGCTTTTTGAAGTACAGCTAGCAGAATTGTGCCATTTCCATACGGTCAACCTGTCCTGTACATTATCATTATTCCGTATGAAAAAAAACATGGCAAAACGAGTGTGTGATCTGCACAAAGGTACTTACATATTCAGCTGAAACTTCTTGAACTCCTTAAATCGCTTGGGGATCGTACGCATGTAGTACAGCAGGGACATGTGCCGGTATTGAGAATATGTCAACTGGCCTGCTGCTGGCCTCAACATCGACCCAGGACTCCGCAACGCATCGACAGACCCACGACCACATGCACAGGGGCAGACTGAGGCTTGGGTGGTCTGCAGAGTCCGTACACTCAAAGCCATCAGGCATGTCCTCAACTTCAACATGGTGGGTGGTGTCACAGAGCAGATTGGTGGAAAGATGTCTAGCTTTTAAACCACTGATGACTGTTGATGAGCTGAAGAAATAGTGAGAGAGTTATCTTGACGACACTCTGATGCAGTTTTAGTGGGAGTTGGAAGTATTTTCAAACAAACTTGGAAATACTTCTTTGGGAAAGAATGTTGCATATATGATCCTGATGCCACTTATTTTTATCTTATATTATCTCAATGAAGGTCAGTCATTGCAAAAATGTTGAAAAAGCATGAATCTTGGACTGAGATATGTTTCCAAGTTTGTCAAAAAATACTTTGAAAATGCACTTGACTCTCCATAGACTTCGTAAACAGCGAAAGTATGAAGCACGCTGCACACAAGACCTATGTGCTAAGCAAAAAGTCTGTCGAGGCCATTTGCTGAGCACGTAGCTCACCGTGTGCGGTGAATTTTTGCTGTGTTTTCTGCCTTGCGAGGTCGTGAGGCCAATTTCCATCCTGTTTGATTTCTTTCGCCTCTCGCGAGGCGAAAATCTCACCGTGTTCGGCAAACCTGAGCTACGTGGTGAGCTAAAAACATTATACTAACCAATGAAATCACATACTCTGTACAGGTGATTGTGAGATATTGTTGTGCAAATCTTCTACAGCCTGCTCGGACGTTTGTTACCAATTTTTTAAAAATTACCCGAACGACAAACAAAAACGATGTGCTTTCTTCGGTTAGTTACGTTACGCCTGCTAATCTGTTTAGCTCAGCACATAACTCAAGCACCTGGAGGGGGGGGGGGGGATAAGGGGGGTATTTCCCCCCCCCCCAAATACTTTGTAAAGACTGCCCTTTTTCATTCAAATGTCCTTTTCTCTCTAGCACTAATAATCCCCCCCCCCAAAAAAAATATTTGTAAAGAGTGCCCAAGCTTATTAGTGTGCATAATTTTCTCTTTTGAAGTCTACGGTGCTTTTGAACAGCGCCACCTATAAACAGACAGTACCAGCCCCCCCCCTGGCATGCCCGGCCCCCGCCCCCGCCCCCCCCCCCCCCCCCCCCCCCAACACACACACAATTTAGGGCCTACTTATTCTTACTTTGCTACGCCGCTGAAAAGTGATTGAAAAAAGTGACGTACGTGTAGGGAAATCTTTCCTACAACTCGGCAGAAAGTCTTTAGATGCCTGGTGAACTGGATAAAAATCGCCATATAAAGGGGTTTTGGCAGCGCAAAAAGTACAATTATTTCATACCTGTCGCGCTCTCGGACGATGGCCTCAAAATTACAGGGCGCCCTCTATTGTATTCGTGAAAAGAAGCCGGGGTTTACATAATCCACAATCTACTCGTCAGTGTCGTCACCTACGCTGCACCTCTTCGTTAGAAAGTTTCAGGTAATATTATTACCATATCCTTTAAAAATGTACTTTTGTGCTCCATTTAACTTTATTGGTGCCTTTATTGGTAACTTTGGTGCCTTTTCTGTTTTAATGTTAATATGAATTTCCATACGTTGATATTCATGAGCAAAAGTGTGATGTCATGTCAGGCAGTAGCCCCACTAGTGTGGCCGTCGGTATGCTGCGCTTTGGTTCAGCGCAGCATACCGACGGCCACACTAGTGGGGCTAGTCAGGCAGAAACTTAACCTCAGTGTTGCAGCTATTCAGTTCAGCATCCAAAGTTGCCAGAATTTTAGATATTTTGCTGTTGTAAATTTTCTTTTCTTTGGCGATTCCTTGAGGTGTCAGTACATGACAGAAAGCCAGTGAGCACTCTTTCTTCAGAAATGTTTTCAATGAGGCAATGTTTGGGTTCACAATTTGAACAGAAAACCTCAAACTAGTAAACAGTGTCTTCCTAAAAATGACATCACACCAACCATGCCCTTAGTTGTCTGAAAAGCATGGAAAGATTTTAATGTTTTAAAGAAGTGTACTTTTCAATACTGTGGCGGGAATATCTGTGACCCGATCCGTAGTCCCTTTACCCAGACAACCTAGCTTAGGATCAATACCCCAGCAGCCGGGAATGCAGGCCCGTTTGGATGGAAATATACCGCCCTATACGCGTAGCAGCACTCACCCACGCCCCTCAACCTCAAAGATGGACAATGACAGACAATAAGTACACAACAGTCAATGACCTCAATTACTGATTGATTTATTTACACAGAATCAATGTCATATGATGGACCTCTCGTTAAATTATAATGTTAGCTTCTAATAAGTGATTGGTCTCTGAGCCTCTCAATTATCTCTGTAGGGGTAGCCTCGCATTAGCCGCTACGGTAAGGCAGTGCTGGGCAGCACGGCGATGCCTGGCTGGGGATAGCCTCTGAATCCCGGGTAAGAACCGTACGCCTCTAGCGTTCCTGTGCGCCTCCACTCTCCCGCCCTCCACCGTTTCCAGTCGCGAGCCTTCCTCGAGGCGGCGGGTAGATGAGCGCGCCCTTCCGGCTCCGTCACGTTACAATCGGCAGATCGCTGTATGTCGCTCCGCCTCCAGTAGCCTCCGCGGACTCCGTGCCTCCTTATGCCAGCCTGACTCCACCGCACCACCCAGCACGCCGTCAGCGCGCGTAATAGCGTGAGCTCTTATGAGGGCTGTGTCTCCGTCTGCGTCTTCAAGAACGTCTCCTCTAGCAACTGCCCCGCGGCCTCTTATATAGGGGCCTGCAGCCGCTAGCGCGCCCTCTTTGGACTCTGCCGCTATAGTAATTTTCGCCACAAAGCCTCCTTCTTAGCATGAACGTCCTCGTTCATAACAGCTAAAGACCTGAGATTCAAAGCAAATTACTATAAAAATCCTTATCTAACTTTTAATCAAAACGACGACCAGGTCCATAACTTCAACAAGTCGGCGCCTCTTTATACATGCGCCTTATAAAAGAAATATAGTTGACTTAAGTTTATAAACTTTAATAAAACTGTATAGGAAACTTTATGAAACCTTTTTGGCAAACGTTAAAGAAAACTTATATAAAGGTTATAGAAAACTCTGTATAAACTTAAGAAATGATGGCTTAGAGAAACGAGCCTAACTCATAGGAACCCGTACGAAACATGTTGCCTCTGTGACCTCTCGGATGCGCTGTTACTTCTTGCGGAAATCTTGGTCGAACTGGACATCGTACACCCTCTCCAACCGCTGCTCACGAACTTTCACACCCTCCTTGTACTCGAGGGTGGTCGACACCTCCTTCACTCGGGTAACCCTGCCCCTCAGTACCTCTTCCAGGGATGTCACGTGGATTGGGCGCAGATCCTCTCGGATGTGCGCAGCTGCTCCGTTGTTGGGTGCTGCCTCAGCCGCCTCATGTTGTTGCAACTCTTCCGCCTCCTCTTCACTGCTCTCCACGTGGTCCTGCTGGGGCATAAGGAGCATCCCCCGAGGCTTACCACCAAGTGGCTTACGCACTGGGGCTGGCACTTCCGGTGTCTATGGTGTGTTTCACCCTGTCAGTCCTCCCTAGGTCGTGGTCTCCTCTGGAAAATACATCCGAGAACTCCGACAGCAACCCAGCGACGGCGTAATGATAGCGTGTATCTAGCCCTTCAACGCTTCGCTTCCAGAGGTCATGAAGGTGTCCAGGGACATGTACATCTTCCGTTCCTTTTTCCATAGCCTCCTGGCGTGAACTCTCCTCCATTGAACGCTGGAGCTCATCCTCCCTTCCCTGGAGGTCCACTCGGAGACTGTCAACCTCCTCCTGAAGTTCCGTAGCAGTCTGGTCTGTCATTATGAGTTTGTGTCTTCGTCTTAGTTAAATTAGGGGTCCTATTTATTGATAATTGTCCTCGCCTCCCCCGAATGGGGGCGTGGGTTCGAATCCCACTTCTGACACCATTTGTGGCGGGAATATCTGTGACCCGATCCGTAGTCCCTTTACCCAGACAACTTAGCTTAGGATCAATACCCCAGCAGCCGGGAATGCAGGCCCGTTTGGATGGAAATATACCGCCCTATACGCGTAGCAGCACTCACCCACGCCCCTCAACCTCAAAGATGGACAATGACAGACAATAAGTACACAACAGTCAATGACCTCAATTACTGATTGATTTATTTACACAGAATCAATGTCATATGATGGACCTCTCGTTAAATTATAATGTTAGCTTCTAATAAGTGATTGGTCTCTGAGCCTCTCAATTATCTCTGTAGGGGTAGCCTCGCATTAGCCGCTACGGTAAGGCAGTGCTGGGCAGCACGGCGATGCCTGGCTGGGGATAGCCTCTGAATCCCGGGTAAGAACCGTACGCCTCTAGCGTTCCTGTGCGCCTCCACTCTCCCGCCCTCCACCGTTTCCAGTCGCGAGCCTTCCTCGAGGCGGCGGGTAGATGAGCGCGCCCTTCCGGCTCCGTCACGTTACAATCGGCAGATCGCTGTATGTCGCTCCGCCTCCAGTAGCCTCCGCGGACTCCGTGCCTCCTTATGCCAGCCTGACTCCACCGCACCACCCAGCACGCCGTCAGCGCGCGTAATAGCGTGAGCTCTTATGAGGGCTGTGTCTCCGTCTGCGTCTTCAAGAACGTCTCCTCTAGCAACTGCCCCGCGGCCTCTTATATAGGGGCCTGCAGCCGCTAGCGCGCCCTCTTTGGACTCTGCCGCTATAGTAATTTTCGCCACAATACATTTAACCTAAAAAAGGATGTCAAAAAGAGTTCATATACTTTTAAGAGGAGTAGAAAGTTGTACAAAATAGGTTCCGGAGTAAAATTCATGTCGTGGACCCTTTAGATTTTGCTTTCTGTGAGCTGGTCAATGCCTATATGGGCTCCGTGCACCAACGAAAGAGGGCGCCCTTTTACCTAGCAACGAGTCAACGACGTCCCATTGGCGGGACATTAAGCTGGTTGACTTGCACCGTTCCTTGTGTGTGACGCACGTACACCAGGGGATTTGTACCATGTACAAGCAGTGTTACGGCAGTGACTGCGCGTCGCGGCAAAATTGCAGTCAAACGAGATGGCAAAGGTCGGTCACCCCCAACTGTACTTTCTTTGCCGGTGAGGGGGTACTTGTGAACGGAGCGGATATACGTCGTGCCAACTCATACGCAGTCAATTAAATCATACACTTTACCAACTCGAATGCGAGCCAACTAGTATCGAAACTCAAATTTTGTGTAAATTTATATTGCAGGGGAATCGTTTATGATGGTGTCTGCTGGTGTGGTTGCCTTGGCAACCAGTGCATCAATTCTGTCCGTGTGTCTGGCAGCTTTTATCCTTGCTGTAGTGTTTCTGCACTATCAGCATCACAAGTACCGTCATATTCCAGGGCCAAAAAGAAAAAGGTTTGTACCCATGATAAATGACTTGAATTTGTCTTCCATTGTGCATAATTAAAAAAAATTGGCTAGACTGATGTTATATTTTAGGCTGCACTATACAAGTAGCGCATACGGTTGGGGGGGGGGAGGGGGTGGGGGGGCCTCGGGGGCTTATAGGTTGTCAAATTTTAACTTTATTTTTGTCATTTTTTTTTTTATTAAGGCCAAAAAAAAAATAGTTTTGCTTCCAGTTTCCCTACCTAACCTTTTCTGACAGCCCCTACCCTAATTTTTTTTTATTGGAAAAATGAGAAAATAACACCCAAAGCCATCAATGTCTACCTTTTTACCCTTGAATACACGCAGAAGCTTCCATATGATCGTACACAAAAAAAAAATGGGGAAAAAAAATTTCCCTACTTACCCTATTTTCAAATGCCATGTTATCATAAGCAGAACAATTTGTTTTTTGGCCTAACTACCCGGTAGTCTTTTGGCATGTTTTTTAGTATCTTAAGTTTTGGGACTCTCATACACAGTATTTAGAGTCCCAAATTTTCAGACTACCGTACTGAGCTGATAATACATGATAGCATCCTCAAAGTTTAGCCGTCACTGTGATGTCTTTTATTTTGACAGCTTTTTCTTGGGAAATATTCAAGATTTCAAGGACCGTGTAGCTGAAGGCGGACTGTTTGAGGATGTCGTCAAGGACTGGTGAGTATAGGCCTATTGTGAAATAACCCAAACCGGAGTTTCAATTTAAAATGCTCTCCTAGGCCTTGTGGTCTTTAACAAATTAAATTATTTTCTTCCGTACAAGTTTTCAAGTTTTACGTTTTTTTCAATTAGGCGAAATAAAAAAAAAAAGGTTAAACGTCCCCACCCGTTTCTTTTTTTGGAGGCCGCCTCCTTTTTTTTTTTTAAAGTGAAAAAATGATAAATTTTCAACAGTGACATCATTTTGGCCTCTTTGTCTGTTGCATCTAGCCCATATAAAGCTGGTATGTCATTTCCTGAGTTCAATGGCAGCCATTAAAAAAACCAAAAACTGGCGGCCATCTTGAAAAATAGCCTGGTCCGGCGACCATTTTGGAGGGTGAAAAAAAAAGGCCTCCCGCTTCCTTTTTTTCAAAAAGGCAGGACGCTACAGTTTTTTTTTTATTTCGCCTAACTCTTTGGCACCACAATATATCAGTGCTTTGTTAAAATACGTCATGACTTGACAAATTTCCTTTGGCATTCACTTTTGTGTTAAGTACCGGTATGAACCAGCCAGGTATTTGTTTGAGTGATGAATGTATTCCAGATTCAATTTTTTTCCATATTGCATGGACTGATTATATGGAAAGCCGGTTATTTTTTGAGCTTGAAAAATAACATGAGGTGATTTTCCCTTTAAAAAACCCAGGGCCTTTTCATACCAGGCTTTTGATGTTTATCTTTCACTGAGTCCAGTGGTAACATTTTCTGGTTAATCCCTTAAAGGGAATGTACAACATTTGCTTTTGCTGCAATTTTCAGAAATAAATTGATTTGGAGGATTAGTATGTTATAGCAAATATTGTTAAACTCAGACTTGTTTCAAGTTTTGGGCTTGTATCCTGGAAAAACCAAGAAAACCAATCGGACAATGATAGACCTTAAGGAATTATAAGGTCAGAGAATCAGTAGTCTTGTACCCCTTCACAGGTGTGTAATCAATTGCAAAGAAAATGCGGAATAACTAAACAGGACAAATTAGGACCAGCATTGGAAAAATACAATTTTTCTTGAGAATGTCAGCACACCAGAGCCTTGATTTTACAGGATGCTTTAGACTGTCATTCCCTAACAATCCAGTAAGGTATTCCGTGATAATTTGATCATTTTGATTTTTGATGTTTGCAAATGTTATAACTTCCCTTTAACCCTAACCGCCCTGAATCCTCCAAAATCCTTTTTGCAAAGTGGAGGAATTTGCAGGATTGAGGTTACATGGCAAAAGTGCGTTGCTGATTTCGGAGTACGCACTGTGTCAAGGTCTTAGGCCGGACCTTGTGTTATTTATGCTCCGCCATGCATAAATTTAGTCCTTGATTATACTTGACATCCTCCGCACTGCTCCAGGATGTCACTGGCTCAGCCTCAGCCTATTGACAGTCATAGCCGGAGGATTTTGCAGGATTCAGGCAGTGGTCACCCCTCCATGGACCATATTCAAGAAATAACAGAGGAATTTGCAGGATTGAGGCTATGTGCTATTTTGCCATGAGGCCAATTGGAGGATTTTGCAGGACTGAGGCTACATCCTAGCAAAAAGGCCTAGGGAGTTAGGGTTAAGGCATTTAGTTGCACCACAGGAGGCCAGTCCAAATGGTACTGTCTACTTCCTGCTGGATCTACCTTTCTGAAACCCCATACATGTTGCATGGACAGGCACAGTCCGACAAATTCATGATTTCCGTTGTTTGTGCATCAACTTCAATGATCAAAAAAAGAAAACATGGTTTCATTAGTACTGGACAAAAACGACTATTATGTTGGATATTGAATTCGTGAAAAATCTAGGTTCGTTTAGGCCACTGAAGATCGATTCAGGTATTCTGGCAAGCCGTTCAGTCAAGCGGTACTAATCAGTCCCTGCTGGTGGTAGGCATTCATCTGGTGCTAAAACTGCCTTAAGGATCCAGATAAACCCTGGAGATAAGAGAGATCGCTAACCCTGGTCAGAAAACCCGAACTGAATGGCCCAATTTTGGTTTTACTTTTAAAGGGAATGTACATCATTGGCTTTTGCTGTAATTTTCAGAAATGAACTATTTGAGGGGTTAGTATAATAGATCAAATATTGTTTAACTGACATGATTGAAGTTTAGTGTTTTGAAAATGCTTGAAAAAGCAAGAAAAACAAAAATGTTTAAGTAGTCTGGTTCCCTGACTCCACTAAAGATAAAATGGATCAATTTATAGTTGTCGAAAAATTGTAAGGTAAGGGAACCAGTCTAGCTGGCCTGCACCCGTTCATGAACATGTAACCGATAGCAAACAAAATTTGGACTGAAAAAAAGGCAAATTTGGAGCAGTGGTTGGCCGACCACCGTTGGAAATTTATACAAAAATACCACTTTTCTTGAAAACAACTTCACGCCAGGGACCATAATTTCACAGGATGCTTTAGACTGTCATTTACCAACATCCTAGTAAGGTATTTCGTACAAATTTGGTAGTTTGATTTTTCGATGTTTGCAAATGTTGTATAGTCCCTTTAAGGATCCAGATAAACCCTGGAGATAAGAGAGATCACTAACCCTGGTCAGAAAACCCGAAATGAATGGCTCAATTTTGGTTTTACTTTTAAAGAGGATATTCATGGCATGATCATGTTCAAATCTTCTTGTAATATGTTGCAGATAAATGCAACCCATAGGCCTAATGTTTGCTTATAATACACACTGACTTGTTTCTACGTTTTGTACATGGTAGGAGCGATGAGATTGGGCCAGTTTGCATCGTTTGGTTGTTTCACCGATGTATGGTCTACTTCCATGACACCCGGGCCATTAAGGTATGTAGGACATTTGAACCGTATATGGTTGGTTGATACAAAATGGACAAAATTCTGTTGGTTATAGCCCATTATTCATAGTCCATTGTTTGTGAATATTTGAAATATGCACTTTTCAAATATGTACTTGTCATTTTCCAGGCTAGGTTGGGGCAACCTTGAAATTATAAAGCAAATAATTCTGCGCAGAAAAATACTGCATTTATTAATGTTAATCGCGAAAAAATTAATATTAATAGTTCACAAAGTACATTTTTGTATGAATAAAACATGGCACTTGCTTTTACTACCAATTTTTAACCATATTCTCGCATCTGTATGAATGGAAACTAAGCAAACGCTTTTACTGAAAACCATTTTCTCTTGAGTAAATGCCTGCAAAATGTAAAGGTTTAGGCCTACAGGTTTATAAGTTTGCAGAAAATAAAATGATTGAACTGAATCGGAAAGAGGCAGGTGTGTGCGCAGCGCGTACATACTCGTTGCGCATTTCTAGCTTTGGGCACGTTGAGCTAGGTCACGTGCTGAAGGACAGATACATGTAGCTGTGTGACTTTATGTTAATTTTTTGCGCGTCCACAAGAGACCACGAAAATGGCGCACATTTATCGCACAGTGAATGGGGGCATATGCCCGCGCTGTCAATTTTGTCTTTTTATTCTGTATCAATGGTCGTAATACAGACTGCAACCGCGCCGCCGCACTTGCGTTGCGTTCCAGGATGAGCTATAGAATTAATTTTTTAAAATGTACTCAAATTTGTACTCCTGAGTACCGGAGTTGAGTACCGAGTCCAAATCAACGAGTCTGTGCCAAATTTTGAGTAAAAAGAATCGAGTACCGGCCGAGTCCAAATAATTTTCGAGTACTGATACAGTGATAGTCGAGTACTTGCGTGTACTCGAGTACGAGTACGAGAACGAAGACTTTGACACTGCTACCTGCACAGCAGACCTGTTTGTTCGCAAAACAAAAAGCCTTTTTATACAGAGGGTTGCAGACGTCCCCCAAAAGCGGGAAAAAATGATGATAATTTGTTAAAGCGCACAGGGAAGGTAACTTTAACTCGACCCTTTTAATCAGTATTGTAAAGGGCTTATTTTACATCCCTTTGTTGTTGCTCTGTAAAGCCGCCACCGGTGGAGCCCTCCGTTGGTGCATTGTTGGCATGGGCGTCGCCAGGATTTTTTCTAGAGGGGGGCAAAAAAACCATTTTGCCAAAAATGCTTGCATTTCTCAACATATTCTCGATTTATCAGTTTTAGAGGGGGGCAAGGACATGTTGCCCCCCCCCCCCAACTCATTAAATATACACCACTTTGTCTTCGCGCCTCTGTTTCTTTTCTTTTTTCTCTTTTTTTTCTTCTTCTTCTTGTTTTTTTTTTTTTTGTGGCTTTTCCAGGGGGGGGGGCACTTGCCCCCCCCCCTTGCCCCCTCCTCGCTACGCCCATGATTGTTGGCATTAGGTCGCAGGTACGCTGACCAAGTTCTTTTGTTGGGTAACAGCATGCGCTCTGGTAACTTTAACTCACGCGCTATGGAAATAGATTCTATAAATAAACTGCTTTTAAGTGGGTTTCTTTTGTTCTTGGACGCGGGAAAGGTTTGGCAAGATGCCGGGGCCATTACAACTTGTTAAATTAAGATAAATATGTGTTTATAAGCTGACAAATAAAAAATCACAAGCAACACAGAAAATTTTGTGTGTGCACGCTTCAGCCAGAAGGTTTTTATTCAAAAAATGTCGGGTACCGAAATCTGGGCAGCGGACCCATCATCCATGCAGCACATTATTATTATTATTAATATCCAAATTTCGGGCACCACAAAGGCCCAGAGCACCAACAGCTCATCCAAGCACCATTTGACTTGGAGACCATAGCTCTTCAGTTTTTTGGGCACCCACAAAGGCCCAAGGGCAGCTCCAAGCACCATTTGACTCGGAGCACCACAGCTCAATCATCAATGCAATAAATGACCCATTTACGATAGGCCGAACTGAAAATCTATTGAGAAAGTGCCAGTAAACTTTATATCACTACAAAGCTTATGATAAATTGTACATCTATGTACATACATTGTATGCCAAGTCCACAAAAGATTTTGATGCACCGTTCTTTCTTTGTTTGAACTTACAGAAGAAGGAACGGTTCATCCTCCCCTGTTGTACTGACTCAGGGGAAGACATGTTGACAGCAACAATAAAATACTAACTACTCATTAAATTACTTACATAATTGAGTAACTGTGTTTTACTATGCTTGTAAGCACAGCTGTAGTGAATTGCAGAGTGTTGCAGTTGTGCAAAAAGTGTCAGCTGGAATAAAAGTTGAGAATTCTTCTGGAGTTGGCAAATCCTGTCTGCGAGTTCCCTTTTTTCCCTTTTTTTTTTGCGTTTCGCTAGGTTAGGACAAAACCCAATGATATCACGCTACAGTATTCAAAACCCCAGTAAGGGGATCATGAAACCAGTGGAGGTGTTTTGATTTTGTGGTTTTTAAAATACTTTGACAAATTTGTTTTCTTTGTTTTAAGGAAATCCTTGTGTCCGGGAGTCTCCGGTTCCCTAAAGGCTGGACCTATGACGGCGTCGCTACCATCTTTGGAGCTCGTTTCCTGGGCCGAGGTCTGGTGACTGAGAGGAACCATGCACTATGGCTCAAGAGACGGGAAATATTCAACCCGGCCTTCAACCGTAGGTGAGTTCCGAGGTGTTACAAGTCAAAACTGGGGTTGCGACGCCTCGCAGCGCTTCGTGAAATCGGGTGCTGGGCTTGCGCCCAAAGTCACGATGCTAGTCACATGAGCAATTTGGCAAACATATAACAGGTAGTTATTTGGAATCGTTCAAAGGGGATCTGGGCCCAATTTCATAGAGCTGCTTAAGCACAAAATTTGCTTAAGCACACCAAAAAACTTGCTTATTATCAGGTTACTGGCCCAAACTCCATGCGATGTACATTGCTCGTGACTGGTATTTAGCTGTTGTTTACTTAGCATAACAATCGCATGGAGTTTTGGTGGGTAACCTGATTATTAAGCAAGGTTTTTTGGTGCTTAAAGGGAATATACATCATTGGCTTTTGCTGTAATTTTCAGAAATCAACTATTTCAGGGGTTAGTATAATAGATCAAATATGTGACCCGCTCCGCAAAAATGAGTCTGTTGTGGCAAAACTGACATTTTGAGTTAACTACATAAATAAAATGGGAATGAAATAAGCTTTCATTTGGTATATCACGGACCTCTCTAGGACATTTGGTTGCATTAATTGTGCTTGTTTCATTCTGTCAAGTTTTTGCAAAGCTAGAAGTGTCTCAATGGAGAAAAAAGGCTTTGAAAAATGACAAATACACTGTAACTAACCAAGAAAAGCACCAAAAATTCATATTTTTTTTCTTTTTCTTACAATATTTACATTTCTGTGTAAGATATTGGAACTAAAACTATCAAACAACCAAAATAAAACAAAAACAAAAAATCCAAATTTTGAGCAAATTTTTACTGTTTCCATTTTAAAATGGCAAAAGCTTGAATTCAAATTATGCGACATCAGACTCATTTTTGCAGAGCGGGTCACATATTGTTACACTGACATGTTTGAAGTTTTGTGTTCGAAAATGCTGGAAAAACCAAGAAAAACAAAACTGTTCAAGTAGTCTGGTTCCCTGACTCAACTAAATATAAAATGGATCAATTTACAGATGCCGGAAAATTGTAAGGGTAGGGGTACCAGTCTAGCTGGCCTGCACCCGTTCACGAACATGTAACCAATAGCAAACAAAATTTGGACTGAATTAATGGTTAATTTGGAGCAGTAGTTGAAAAATAGTTAGGTTTTTCCAACGGTGGTCAGCCGACCACCGCTGGACATTTTTACAAAAATACCATTTTCTTGAAAATGACTTCACACCAGTTGCCATAACTTTACAGGATGCTTTAGACTGTCATTTACCAACATCCTATTAAGGTATTTCGTAAAAACTTGGTAGTTTTATTTTTCGATGTTTGCAGATGTTGTATATTCCCTTTAAGCAAATTTCGTGCTTAAGCGGCTCTATGAAATTGGGCCTCAAGCTGAACAAAATTTCAAATTGAGTATTAAAAAACTTGGGCTGATTGCCAATCTGATACTTTTGTTTTCTTTTTGAGTACAGCTACCTGAAGACTTGTATCAATCAGTTCAATGCTAGCTCGGATTTACTGGTGGCCTACCTGAAGTCCAAGGCCGATGGCAAGACAGCTGTGGCACTTCTACATGAGCTGAACAAAGCTACCATAGATATCATAGCTAAGGTCAGAATGATAATATTATTATTGTTATTGTTATTATTATTCTACTGAATGCTATAGTAGGGTGACACACCTTATTGTGGCTACAGTTAACTGTCGCCCTTTGGTGAAAACGACTCTTAAGACAAGGAATTATATTTCAAATTAGGTTTTGCCCTTCACCGACGTTTGAACACTGTATACTCAGTGTGTTGCCTCCCGAGTGAAAGTTGGAAAAAAAAAAAAAGAAGTTTTTTCCAACTTTCACTCGGGAGGCAACACACTGAGTATACAGTGTTCAAACGTCGGTGAAGGGCAAAACCTAATTTGATTTATATCACCCCGACGCAAAATTCCATCTTATAATAGTTTATGCAGTACCCGCTGCTATGTACATCAGATTCGAACCAGCCAGCCGATCCCGTTAGCTCGGTGGTCGAGTGGTAAGACATCTGCACTAGAAAGCAGGAGGTCGTGGGTTCGAGTCACACCCGAGTGATTTTTTCCAACTTTCACTCGGGAGGCAACACACTGAGTATACAGTGTTCAAACGTCGGTGAAGGGCAAAACCTAATTTGATTTATATCACCCCGACGCAAAATTCCATCTTATAATAGTTTATGCAGTACCCGCTGCTATGTACATCAGATTCGAACCAGCCAGCCGATCCCGTTAGCTCGGTGGTCGAGTGGTAAGACATCTGCACTAGAAAGCAGGAGGTCGTGGGTTCGAGTCACACCCGAGTGATTTTTTCCAACTTTCACTCGGGAGGCAACACACTGAGTATACAGTGTTCAAACGTCGGTGAAGGGCAAAACCTAATTTGATTTATATCACCCCGACGCAAAATTCCATCTTATAATAGTTTATGCGGTACCCGCTGCTATGTACATCAGATTCGAACCAGCCAGCCGATCCCGTTAGCTCGGTGGTTGAGTGGTAAGACATCTGCACTAGAAAGCAGGAGGTCGTGGGTTCGAGTCCCACCCGAGTGATTTTTTCCAACTTTCACTCGGGAGGCAACACACTGAGTATACAGTGTTCAAACGTCGGTGAAGGGCAAAACCTAATTTGATTTATATCACCCCGACGCAAATTCCATCTTATAATAGGAATTATATTGTCGCAAATTTTGACATGCCTTTACTTCAACATCAGGCATGCAACTTTTCCTCGGATCAACTGATTTCCTCTTTTTTAACTTCCCAAGTGTACCATTAAAAACAGAAAAACACTGTACAAAGTCTGGGCAAAATTTGAATTTCCTCTTTTTTGTGACTTCCCAGTTGCATGCCTGCAACATGGACAATTTTAAAACCCTTTTGCCAATCAAACCAATACTTTCCAGGGATAAAATTAAGATTCCATGCTTTAAAATGATATAAAATAATTGTGGTACATGTTTATAGAGTCTCGCAAAAAAAATGTTGTGGGTATTTTGGGACGAGCTGTACTCCAGAGATTTATATGATGTTGAAGCAGTATTTACATCCTTTTCTTTCATTTGTTCACATTCTAGGTTGCTTTTGGTTCCGATTTCCACCAGTTTGATTCTGAGAAGGTCACCTCGTTTAATGAGGAATTCGATACGGCCCTGAACGGGATGAAAACACAGTTTGAGAAGCCGTGGCACAAGGTAAAAGTAGCAGCAGTTCATATTTCCATTTAAAATTTTTCTTGAAACTAAATTGAAAATTGGAGTTCTTGGCAATTCCATGGTGCGTGTAACTCGCGTTATGTTTAAAGGGAGGTCTTCTGTTTACCCTGTGCTCTTATCTGTGAAGTCACAGCAGTAAGTGTGGATTTTTCTCACAGAAGTTCCCTTGAAGTATTTTTGTGACTAAAATACCAAAAAAGAGGTCAACAAAATCAAGTTCTGTTGATTACTGCTTCTACATGTCACTTGGTGGTCGGTTGGTCGGTCTGTCCGTCTGTCTGTCTGTCCCTGAAAATTGACCAAAAATATTTTACCAAAAATTTACCAAATGCCATGCCGTCGTCAATAAATGTACCCTGGAAACGGGCTTTGTCTCGAGCGATATGCATGCGCTTCTCTTTTGCATATGTCTCTTTGGAAAATTGACCAGAAATGAGCCCCCTTAGTTTACCATAAAATACAATACCAAATGCAAATTTAAAAAAAATAGTAAACAAAAGACATTAAATACTAACAAAAATTGTTTGAAGCAATTCGTACAGTTGTTTGTGATTTTTGTAAATGGAGGCAAGACAATGTGCAGTAATGTTATAGTCACATGTTATAGTCACATTTTCGTGTGGGACGGCGGCGCTGGCCTGGGCTTGTACGCACAATCGTTGACTGCAAGACATACATGCAAGGCGGCCAGAGCTTATTGTGCCCTCGCACTTGATTTACCCGTAACTTACGTTACAACAAAATAACATGGCAAAAATTAAAATACCTTGCATTTTAAAATTTTCGCAAACTGTGCACTGTTGGAAGAATCTTTTCAGTGCCCTTCCACCAGCAGAGTGTAAGTTATGTCCGACCATTTCAGTGATTTAAAAAACAATCATGAAATCTCTAGAGGGGTATATTTCAGTAAATCCAGTTACGGCAACTCACGTCCCAGTTTGTCCGGCCATGTTTTGTACAAGTTAAAAAACATATAAGAAAGTAATATAAATCAAACATAGATTATAAACCTTTCTCTCTGTCTTAAAACAAACACTCACAATGGTTTATGGCTTATTTTTTCATATCATATCACAAAAACATAATGAACAAGAATCTACATAAAGAATGACAGAAATGATACGAGGGATCTAGGTAAAAAGCATATGTTTGTACAAGACCTGGCACCCGTAATTACCAATTCAGCTAATAAATCATATATGTACATACAGTATGGCTGAAATATATTAGGTGAATACATGTATACTAATTAAATTGAAAAGAAATTAAATTAGCACCAAATGTTCACGTTCGCATGAATATATATTCATATACATGTACATTGTCGTAAAAGTTGGTACATGTACCTTAATCCTGTCTTAAATTGTTCTTTAAAATGGGGCTTGCGGTACGGTCGCTGCCGAAGTTAATCGAGCGTGATGGGAGTAATAAATAACCGTCTGATATTTTCTACAGAAACACCCGGTGTAGGGGGTTTTGCATAGACATTTTTTGATACCAACTTTTACGACAATGTGTTAGTATTTATCGGCCAAGACCCAAGCCTGCATGCAGCCGTGGCATCCCTTCACTTTCTCAGTCAAATACGACCCATTTTTTCAACCGTAGTTTTATGCATTCTGCCCTCAGATGTAAGCCCAAAAATCAGGGAGTTGTTCCTTGGCTATTTTTACACAATTCCATCGTTTTTTAAGCCTAACGGTCACCTTTTTCAAACAAAGTTTTCGTGCAAATCAGCTCATATAGAAATTCTCACTGTGCACAATCAAACGCGAATTATTTGCGTCCCCTGTCGTTCTAATCGCGCCAGTCGGATGTCACTGTTATTATCACTGTTATAATGACGTTATCGGCACTCTTTGTGGGTCGAGCCATACAAGTTTTATTCTTGAATATTTAGTTACAAGTCCATCACAATCTTAAACCTGACAGGGGGGCGTCAAAGAAATGTCACTATCACATTTTACTTAAATAGCATTTGCTTGGATTTCAAACCATCATGTGCCAATTTTGCACATTACAGAGAAATATGTGACCTGCCGTATCATAACGAGGAATAACCCCCACCTTTGACTTTTCACGATGCCTCATATTAAAGCGCAAATCATTGGCTTTCCGATGATTCCAATTGTTTTTCTGTAGCTTAATTTATTCCTGTCAAACTTCGCCGACCTCATTTTAAGAAAAATGGCTTTAGAAAAAAAAATATGCATTGCACCACCAACGGCAGTAATAAAATTCATCAGTTTCTCCACTTTTTGAGTATTTTTTTCCATCAAAAAGGCATAATGCAAATCTTGAATACCTTGGCTACTCAAAAATACAAAAAAAAATGAAAAAAAAAAAAAAAATTATATGATTTTTCTAATACATCTGACTTTAGGCGTCGATTACTCAAAACAAGATTTTGGGGGCATTCCTCATTGTTAAATTTTATTTTTTATTTTTTTTATTAACTATTTCCATAAATGGTATAAAGACGTCTGACCGAATGACAAAAATGAAGACAACCAAGCCAAGAAAACACATTACACTAAGGTTTTTGATTTTACACCCCCCAACATCAAAAGCTAAATATGCCGCTGGACTCACCAATAACCACTGCATTGTATTCAAAACACAGCTCAACCCATCGAGATCAGCGCGGGAATACCGCAGCAAGGTTCGCAAGGCCATCGGCAAGTTGAGAGAGACCGGCAAAGTGATCATTGGGAAGCAGATGAGCGCTCTAGGACGAGGGGAGCAACTGAGTAACAACATCTTGTCCTTCATCCTTCAAGCCTGTCAGCTTTCCACCTCGGGAGGGCTGGATATGGAAGAGATGGTGGATGAATTCACCACCTTCTTTCTGGCTGGTGAGCTCCGGTGATGTTTTGTTATCCTAAGGGTGGGGGAAGGGGATGGGGGAAGGGGAGGGAGGTGGGGGTGGGGGAGGGTCTGCAAGCCTTGGCTTTGTCTACAGCTTAAGCATTGGGCTCTAGCTTAATGATAATGAAGACTATAGTTGTAATCAAGTCAATCACAAGTCATCATTAGTCAATTACAAGTCAATCACAAGTCAATCACAAGTCATCATTAGTCAATCACAAGTCATCATAAGTCATCATAAGTCACCACAGGTCATTGCAAGTAAATCACAAGTCATCATAGGTCCAGTTTTGTGGTACTCGTGCTCGGTACTTGTACATGTACTCAAGTACTTTTTTAGAGTACTCGTACTCGTACTCGAATGTCAAAGTGCTCGTACTCGAAATGACGTTACTCATACTCAGGCAGCAAAGTACTCATACTCGACATGTCAAAATTGTACTCGATCATTAAAGTACTCGTACTCGAATAGCAGTACTCGGGGGAAAATGGTGTAGCTTGACTATATACCACGGCCTTATTTTATCGATACTTTCAGTTTGAAATGGTTGATTGGCTTGCGGAGAATTCAAAGTATGGGAAACTCCTGTGGATTTGCACCAATTGAACACATAATGGGATAAACACTATGGGACACCATGGGAACACCATGGGACATTTTTGTGAGAATTGCTTCAATAACAAGTGTTGTAATTCCACATTTTTGATTTTTTTTCCTGTTGATGAGTGAAGTCAAATGAAGCATACAGTAATTTTTTTATGTGGAGAATGTGTCATTCAAAGAACTTTGGATAATATTGATTCATTTGTTATTATCGTTGGAAACATTTATGAGAAAATAAATTGGGTACACTGTGATAATATGGTACAACTTGACAAGTGGTATGGGAGCAATAATGTGGATTTTGGTCATAGAGTGCCTAATAAGCCACTCCCATTACGTGAAACATCCCCCATCGGAGTTCCGTGATGTGCTTTACCTAATCGGTGAATAGCACAAAACACACAGGGTTAAAAAGTATTAAGAAAGTTATTATTGAAAAATACTATGGAGCAATTTTGAATCTTTTGAGAAATGATAGGAAACCATACATGGGAAATAAACTCATGTAAAATTTCCCACTGGAAAAAGCCAATGGGAAAACTCCCATTGGAAAAATCCCATGCTACATGGTGTCCAATTCACCATGCAATTCCCATGGGGTCCCAATTTCCCATGGGAACTACATGGGAGATTTTTGTAAGGGTTTCCTGACTTTCCTATGCACATGTCCAGACCACTGATCTCTATATAAAGACTGGATAGCTAATAAAGAGCCGCACAATGTACGAATTTGACGCCATATTGGTGAGACCGGCTGGTGATCTACAAAGGACAAGTTGCCGTCTTTATAGACAGCTTGATTTCTTTTGTAACGTCGCGGCTCACTTGACTTATATTTTGGCCACCACCACTGACCAACTGACCAAGGTTTACTACAATTTTTCAAACGTAGTGGTTACTTTTATAATGCCGCAAATCACTTTTTCGGCGTTTTTGAAATAATAATCTCTACGGAAATGTGTTCCTTTTAGAACATCATAATATGTGTACGTGACCAAAATGCGCGTCAACTGTTGATACAACGCGCGCGTATTTACGCGTAGAACGTTCGTATTATACGCGGCCATCTTCGTGAGACCGGGGGCGAATTGGTCAATATGCAAAGTCTACTGTGTGAATTGTATGCATATCCGCTATCCAGTCTTTATATAGAGATCAGTGGTCCAGACAAACACAATTAACAGCTAGCCGTGAGTGGGTCTGTATATAGGTCTGACAGGGCCTGGGCTAATTACGCACGATGACCAATTTGCCATATGTGGGCACAATGGCCAATCATGCAATGACCTGTGATGACTTACACGTATGATGACTTGCAATGACCTGTGATGACCTGTGATGATGCCATTAGGGCTATGGATCTCTATTATGTACCAAATGAAACCTTACACTGTGTGGCTTCCAACCATGTATATAAATCAATTTCACTTGTTTGCGACATAATACCCTTTTTCGGAGCGGGTCACATGTGTGGTCAAATGCAGCTCATCAAGTCAAGTTATTTTGTCTGATTCACGGTGTCACCAGGAACATATATGATATTCTATTTGATGACCTTTTACTAGATCCCCTGTAACTCCGTCTCCTGTGACAATCATTGTATGAACGTGAGCACATGTTTTATTTTATCACTATCTCCAAAGAGCCCCAGTTGAGTTCATTAATTGGAAAAGAGCTAGCTCAAAAACTGCCCTCTGTCTTAACATGACCTTATTTGATAAAATCTTCCTTATCTTCTCTACTGTATCTTATGCCCCTAGGCAATGAGACAACTGCCAATCTCTTGGCCTCCGCCATGTTAGAACTTGGTCAGCATCCAGAGGTCATGTACAGGTAAGCTTCGCATTTTCAATTCGATTCACGTTGCAATTATTAATTGATAAGTCATTGTTTCATGCATTAAGGCTGGTACATACTCCATGGGAATGCGATGCAAATTTGACGTCACAAAGCGTTCACTGCAAAGTTTGCCGGAGTTGATTTGTGTTCAACTTTTGTGAATTTGCAGCGCGAAAACCCGCCCTGACGTCACAAATTCGCATTCGCGTTCACTTTCGCGCCAAGTACAAACCGGGCTTTAAATTAATATTTTATCTATTTGTGTGGCAGCACAAAAAAAGGAGTTATGGCTAGAGCATAATGTACGGGGTGAGTAAAAAAAACAAACAGAAAACCCAAATGGCGCCCCCAATTTTTTAATGAAGTTCTGCATGTAGTGCGTTCAAGATCTAGGATCTGAAAGCCCAATTACTAAGCTTTATTTAGTTAAATAATCGTTCATATCGCTTATATACTTTTCAAGTTATGGACTTTTGAATACATACACAATTTTATAATTTTGTCCACAAATCACAATAAAGGTAAGTGATATATTTCAGCAAGACGAAAATTCACATTTCAACATTTTAAAACTGCTTTTGTGTTCAAAATTCCATAACTCAAAAAGTACATGAGTGATCTGAATGATTCTTGTACTAAAAGAAAGCTTATTAATTGGGCTTTCATATCCTAGATATGGATATAAGCGCTACATGCAGAATCTCTTTACAAAATAGGGGGCGCCATTTGGGTTACCTTTTTTTTTACTCACCCTGTATATACATGTAATATACAGAGTTTGAAAAAAGAGAATTGTAAGACCTGAAGCAATATCACTTTAGCTGGGTTCCCGTTTCATCTGAACCTGAACTTTTGTATCATTTCAGAGATGAAACTTTTCCGATTTTAATCGGAAATCCGACTTTTAGAATTTTCCAAGGAAATTTCCGATTTTTTTACAGTGTGTCCCACAAAATTTGATTTTGTAACGATTTTTTTCACAAAATGTTATTTAATTTCAATCATATTTTCGAAGAAAAGTCGATGAAAAGTCGATGGAATGGGCACGTTAAAATCATCGCGAACGTAGTTTTAATCTCTTTCACCAGTGTTTCAACGGTAGAAACACAGGGCATAACACTGATCGGAGCCTTCTCCGGCTGGACGAAAGGTTAAACATTGACAGGTGACATGAAAAATCACTGTGTCGCACGTGCCTGGGAATATGCAATGGTACCAGCGTACGTACCGCACCATACCGTCCGCTAGCACACGGCCGGTCGGGAACGGGTAGCCTTGTGAACGATTCAGTGAATCATTGTTGTGCGATTTTCAGAGGTTTTCAGATTTAGTTGTACAAAATGCAATGCTTTAAAAATCGTGATGATTATCTCGAGGATAGCAAAGAGAGCATTTCACATAGCGAAACATTTCACTGACATTTGTTGGAAGAGGAAGACGATAATGCCTGATTTTTTCCCACGTGTGAATGCAAGTGAAGTAGTGGAGTTGTGTGGTTGAATCATGGACATGATTGAAGCACCATGAACGGTGCCCTTGTCTTTCGGACTTTTCCCTCGACTTTCTCAAGTAAGAAGTGAACTTCTTTATTGATGACTCCATTACTCTAACCGTAATTCAGGCATTTTATGCAATGAAAACACAGACCATTGTTTTTTTTTTATATTATAAAATTTTGTTTGAATCGAAAATAAGGCAGGAGTTGGTGTCCGGAAATTGGGCATGAAGTGTATTGTACATGCATGTAGCGCGGCCCAGATTTCGGACACGTATTTTGTGTGGCCTATTTTCCGATTTTTTTGCCATATGCCAGTTTCATCTCTGATCATTTGTAATTCTTCCCTCATATTTTTAAAATATTTTTCAATGACAGACTGAAGACAGAGGTAGATGCTGTTGTTTCAGATAAAGAATTCATCCCATATGAGGATCTGTCCAAGTTGGAATACATGGTGGCGGTAAGTAATCAGCAGTTTTTAGCGTAGCTTTTCCAGTACATTAGGTTTTTCCCCAACAACTTGATTTTTAAAGCCACCGGTACAGTCCATCATTTGCAGCTATCCAAAAAGTAACTGACGTTATTATTGTTGAAAAGCATATGTGGTTTAAAAATAGTAAGGGGACTAAACTCTCTGTGAAATTATTCTTTCTGGCATGCTGTCATTTTGAAGAAATCAATGAAAGAAGGTCTTTCCAACGATGCGTCTAAAGACGTGCAAGCGCGTTGACATCGCGTAGCTGCAATCAGCTCAGTGAGAACGTGTCTCAGATGCTGAATTCAGGCCCAATTCAAAACATGACTCAGCAACTTCTGATTTGAATTCAGATCCTAGAATCGGAATATACACCATTCACTGAGCTGAAACTTCATCGGGTTAGTTGTTCAGCTACCTTCTTTAGATTTTGAGCACGTTTGTTGCTTCTTACGAACAAAATGCACACATTAAAAATGATGGATTGTTCTTTTAAAAGAGACAAGTCATGTACGAAATTCAGAAGTTAAATGAGTTAAATTTCTTTTGGAGAATTTCAGTGGATGAAAACTGGGGGTTTCTTAACAATGTTCTCTTTTGTTTACAAAAGCTAGTCTTGGGTTGTGTCTCGTTGAAGTGTGAATGTTGTCCCTCCCTCCTCCCATGACAGGTCCTGAAGGAGACACTGCGTATTCACCCCCCAGCTGCCGGTACGGTCAGAACCTCCATAGCAGACACGGTGATAGACGGTATCAAGATACCCGCTGGCACTACACTGGGTGTAAGATACAAATCATGGTTTGAAGGTGGATTGGCTGTAGCAAGATTTTTATAGCATTCTCAGGCCTCACAGCGAAACCATTAAAACCTATATGAACCTATAAAGAAAGCTGCATTTCAATTTGGGAGCCTATTTTAATCTTAAAGTAACATGTATAACGTATGAAAACCTATATTTTTATTCTGGCATACACTTAAAGGTATAGTCCATCATTTGCAGCCATCCGAAAAGTAACTGGCGTAATTATTGTTGAAAAACAAACTTGGTTGAAAAATAGTAAGGGAACTAAACTCCCTGTGAAATTATTCTTTCTGGGAAGCTGTCATTTTGAAGTAATCAACGAAAGAAGGCATTTCCAACGGTGATTCTTAAGAAGCACCGTAGGAAAATTTAAATTAGTAGTTCGTTTTGTTATTCAGCGCAGCGCACACAAGTATTGGAACGACGCACACGCGCGCGCGGTTGTTATAATTCGTTGGATCAGTGCGCGACGTCGCGTATAGCTGCAATTCAAAACAATTCAAAACATGATTCAGTAACTTTGGATTTGAAATTGAGATCTTAGAATGCTGTTTTTCTCGGAATGTACAGCTGAAGCTTAGCTGAAACTTCATCAGGTTAGTTGCTCAGTATCCTTCATTAGATTTTGAACTCTTTTGTTGCTTCAAACGAACAAAATGCACAAATTACAAATGATGGACTGTAGCTTTAAACCATTTTTTAAAATCAATTTGATACACAGTTTAGTTATTGCAATGCCAAAATAACCATGTTGTCAATACAGTACACGTAGTTGTTAACGTGTGCGAATGTATTACTCAGTCACTTATGAACCAGATACATTGATAAGAAGTTGGGCAGTGTGCCAATTATACGGTGCCTCTCCTATAACACACTTCGCTACAGTATTTTAATTTAATTCTCCATTTTTCTTGAAGGTATCCTTTCATGCTGTGGGCCGAAGCGAGAGATACTGGAAGAATGCCCTGCAGTTTTCTCCGGACCGTTTCCTTCATGGGGATGAAAGGTAACCGGACTCATCAGATTGTCTATTCCAAGTAGAAGTTTTGTATAAAAAAAACAGGTTCATTTAATGATGAATCCTCTAAACTAAGTAGCCTTTAAGGGTACAGTCCATCATTTGCAATTTGTGCGTTCGTGTCAACGGTTGCGCGTGCAGTGGAATGGGAGGAATAGTATCGCAAGGTAAAATCTGGAAATTTTTTCGTCTCTCAAAATGGGAAAGTCCAGATTTTACCTAGTGATGTATTCATCCCATTTCACAATTTAAAGCCATTCAATATTTCTTTTATATAGCTGACATATAGATCTTTGTCATTTGATTTACAGTTAAAATGAACTTCTATTTCAATACAAAATTTGCGGGAAATGTATTTCTTTCTTCCAAATCACCCCTTCGCGATAATGTTTGAACCCAACTCTGTAGCTACTGGCTCTTGGGAACAAACGCGCAACGCTCAACGTGCACACCAGCATGCAGTTGCACACAAATACCACACCATGGAACAAGGATGATCCTAACTGTTGAATAGAAAATCCCACTCAGATCACCATGGGCGAATGGGACTTTTTGAGCCCCGGCGTGAATGGGAGCAATAATGAATGTCACATGATATGAGTTCCACCAATCATATGACAAGGATCTGTATGTCAGTTATATCACAATTGGCAACATCCACGGCACGGGGGTGTTTATGGCGATTGCAGAATGAGTCAAAAGACTTAACTTCAGAACTGATCAATGCATACTTGCAGCTGTCTTCTGTCAAAATTAAAACACTTCTCAGAAGCTGTTCTTTTAATTTAACTTTGATGAAATTGTTTTTATTCCCAAACCCCACTTGCAGTTCCACAGGTGCTTTCATGCCGTTTTCAATTGGCCCCAGGAACTGCATTGGCCAACAGTTTGCATTGGTGAGTTTTTGAGAAAAGTTTACTCCAGATGCTTAAGTAGTGTGTGTCAACAAAATATACGCATTATTCACTGACCCAGGTTATTTTGTTTGAATATTAAAAAACAAAAAAGATTAAAGGGAATGTACAACATTTGCTTTTGCTGCAATTTTCAGAAATAAATGGATTCGGAGGATTAGAATGTTATAGCAAATATTGTTAAACTGACCTGTTTCACGTTTTGGGCTTGTAGATGCTGGAAAAACCAAGAAATCCAATCATATGTTCTTGTAGTCTGGTTCCCTGACCTCACTTAAGATGAAATGGAGCAATTTGTAGACTTTGGGGAATTGTAAGGTCAGAGAATCAGTCTGGCAGGCTTATACCCCTTTACAGGTGTGTAATCAATTGCAAAGAAAATGAGGAATAACTAAATATGAAAAAAGTTTTTGAAAATTAGCCAGTTTTTTCCAACGCTGGTCGGCCGACCAGCGTTAGAAAAATACAATTTTTCTTGAAAATGTCAGCACATTGGGAGCCACGATTTTACAGGATGCTTTAGCTTGTCATTCCCTAACAATCCTGTAAGGTATTTCGTAATAATTTGATCATTTCGTTTTTTTGATGTTTGCAAATGTTGTATCTTCCCTTTAACTCCAAAAGGAGCCTCCATATATTTTGTTATTAAAGGCCATAAAAGTATGCAAATTGAGATTACATAATATTTTATTAGTTGTTAATTATAATTACCGGTATATTATGATTAACATTAGTACTGTTGTTGTGGCATTTGGCATTTCACAATCATCTGGTCCATAAACACCTGTTTTTGAAATTGAGTTTTGACAAGCACTAGTCAAAATGATCAGGTCAAACCTGAACTAACAATTACAGATAGCTTACATGCTTCACCGGAGAACATCCAAGTATCTATTCTCAGAAAACAGTACAGACTTACCACTAATATTGCACCTTGCTAAAAAGCCAGAAAACAAAAAGATTAACTCATATAACTCATTAAAAATTGCCCCAAAATTGGAATTATGGCTTCAAGAAAATGGAAATAGGCTAATTCAAAATTATGGCATGCATTTCCTGCAAAAAAAGTGGCATTCATTCAAAAGTACGTAAACATTTTTCCTAGGGCAAAAACTTACCAAATGAAACACTTTAATGTGAAAGTCTTTTTTCCATGTTTTGTGTCACTCGGATGCAGATCGAAGCTCGCGTGCTGTTGGCCAAACTCCTGCAGGCTTTCAACTTCAGTCTGGTTCCGGGACAGGACTTGGGATTCATTGTGGAAACCACCATGAAACCGAAGGACGGATGCCAGGTCTTGATAACACCAGTTGAGGGCGGTGTTCAACATCCAACCAGCAGCCAGTAATCACGGAAACACCAAATAGCTCTCATCATTGGACATCATGTGGGCAATAATATAAGATCGGATGGCTTCCAGGGAATATACAGGAATACATTGCATGAGCTGTAACAGTATAGCACTCGTCTGTGCTTTGTGCAATATTGTTATAGCGAGTGCAATATATTCTTGTATTCCCCCCCCCCAAAAAAAAAATCCAATATTATTATTTATATCAGGCTGACTTGATCCACAAGCAATAAATTTCATGACACTGTCTTTATTTCTCAAATTTCGTTGAATATTCTTCGCTTACCGAAACAAATTTCTCACCGCTCGAAGCTGCCATTCTGGTGGTTGACACTAACAGTGCGCATACACCCTGCTACACGCTGCGTCCACGTAGGACGGTACCACATGCTACGCTCAGTTGACTGGTTGACAAGTGTGAATTTCTACACTCTTGATTGAGCGGGAACCAGTGAAATTTGTTAGAAATGCCTGGATGAGGACAATATCAAAAATAATATTGTCCTCATCTGGGTACTTTTACCGACATAATATTGCAGTCATCTGGGTACTTTGTACGAAAACATACAATACGCTGATGTATTTGTACCACTTGAAGCCTGATATAATAATAACGAACATTGGTTTAAAAGGAATACCTAATTCATTTTTAATGTTACCTTGGTTTCCCTGTAACCATCTTTTGCCCAGTCTTTGTACTGCCATTCCTTTGGGCCTTTTAGAACTCTTATTTCCATATTCCTGACCAAAGAAATGATGCCATCTAAGACAGAAGCAAAATGATTGCCATTTTTGTGTCTCTGGTAAAATATTTTATCCGTGTGTGCTCAGGCAACAGCACCCTCAGGTATAAAAAATCATGAACATTGAACAGTTTTAAATTAGCAATTTTAGATAAACTTTTGTGTGGCATTCACATTTCCACGTTTCTGTCACCTTTAGGACAATAAAATTCTATGAATTTTCCCACGACCAAATTATGAAAATCCATGACCTAGTTCATCAAAATGCAGATCAAAAGTGCAAAACTTGTTCTGTGAAAAGTGCTCAGCAGAAACAACAAAACAGTGCACTTGTCTTTCAAAATCTCTCACATTTAGTCGGGAATAAATTATACATTATGAGTGTACACAGTTTAAAATATCAAATAAATTAGTCCTCACAAAATTCCTTAATTTTCATGACTTCTGTCATTTTTGACAAATGTCCATGACTTTTCCAGACTATAGGAAATTGAAAATAAAATTCCATTCCATTTTTTTGCAGAATGCGGGAATGCAGGTTCACAAATATGTTTAGAAAGAAACAAACCTCAAAACCAAAGATAGAATTTTTTCCAACTTGAAAGGTCACCAAAAAACAATTTAAAAAACCCGTACTATTGGAGATTGTATTAATTTTGTTAGCTTAACTTGTGTAGTTTGTTTTTTATTTCTTAAAAGATTTGATTTATACAGTTTGAAAGTGCAACAGGGTATACTTTTAGCTTTACTAAAATAGTTTCACCTTTATTTTAATTTAATTTCTTGAGTGTATACTTGTAGGATTTGTTAATGCTTTGAGTGGTTTGATTTATACAGTGTGAGAGTCTAACAGGGTATCAAAGCTGGAGCCGCGTCGGAATGACATGTCTTTGGGAAGCGGCTGCGGCTTCTTCCATAGGCGCATGTGTTAGTTCCAGCCGTAGCCATAGTCATGTGGATGCGGCCCTGTAGTCTGAATCACAGTAGCCTTTAGTCAAGTCCCACGCGCTTACCCGGACACGTGACGCACCCCGGATGCTGACAGGTAAAAAGACTAGCACAGGCGGCAAAGCCGCGAGGGCCTTTACCATCTTGTGGAGAACGCTTATGTTTTTCTTTACATTTGTCTACCGATTTGGTAGACATGCATAATGCATTACCGTTGTGAATTGACCAATGAAAATGCAGAATTACTAACGTAAATCAGCCGTCGTCTGGCGCCAGACAGCCACGGCGCGCGTGCTGTTGCTGGTAACCGCCAACCACCGTTAGATGATTGGTTTATATTGCTTGATTTATATTACGTGAATAAATGAATAAGTGATTAGTTCCACGAGATAGTAAAGGCCCTCGCGGCTTCGCCGCTCGTGCTAGTCTTTTTACGTGCCAGCCTCCGGGGTGCGTTACGTGTCCAGATGGTCCGGGTATAGGCGCGTGGGACTTGACTAAAGGCTAGAATCACAGTTGTAGTAGAGTCATCGTAAGTTAAGGAAATGTACCCCTTCAACGGCCAGAAAAGGAGAGTTGGGGAGACCTAGACTGGTTCCCACTCCATCCACTGCATATTTCGAATGATCCAAAGTTATTGGGGGCGGTAATTAATCTGGGAGGCAATCACAAGATAAATTTGAACGTATTCGCCTGCCGCTGTCGCCTGACGTTCACGCAAAGACGATGTGGTTAGTAGTTTTGGCTCATTCAGGAAGTCGTGCGCACTTCACGTGCGAACAGTACAGTACGCACACGCTGTGTGTCCTGTCCACGGGCTCTCAAAGGTGGTAAAAATGCGCCCTCTTTTGTTGGCGCATGGAGCCCATACATAGCTTACATAACCATTCAAATGAACTATGTCAACCGCCTTCCTTTGTCATTGCTCCAGTTTACATAATTGTGACCTAAATCTGTGATTTGACACGTGACTAACTTGTGATTTACTACAGCTGAACTAGTCTGAATATTATTGGAGCCAAACCAGTTGTTTTAATTTTGTCAATGCATTTAAAGGCAACATACAACATTTGCAAACATCAAAAAACAAAACTACCAAATTTTTACGAAATACCTTAACAGGATGTTGGTAAATTACTATCTAAGGCATCCTGTCAAATGATGGCACCTGGTGTGAAGTCATTTTCAAGAAAAGTGATATTTTATAAAACTTTTTTTCAACTACTCCAAATTTACCATTTTCAGTCCAAATAGTGTGTTTGCTATTGGTTACATGTTCAGGAACGGGTGCAGGCCAGCTAAGCTGGTTCCCTTACCTTACAATTTTCCTGCATTGATCCATTTCATCTTTAGTAGAGTCAGGGAACCAGACTGCTTGAAAATTTTTGTTTTTATTGGTTTTTCCAGCTTTTCGAACACAAAACTCAAAACATGTCAGTGTAACAATATTTGATCTATTATACTAACCCCTCAAATAGTTCATTTCTGTAAATTACAGCAAAACCCAAAGATGTACATTCACTTTAAAGCACATTATACATGTATTGTTCTTGTAATTTCACTGCTACATTTATTTTTGTTTTAAAATTCTATTTTAGCACTGTAGAAATCGAGTTTGTAAAGTTCACTTGACCACGCTACAGGTAGGGTATAATACACTATTTGTGTTTTTTTAGTATATATAATACAATTCGTTTTTAAGTATATATTATAACAAGAACATTTTAAAGGCAGTGCACAGATTTTTTGTTAATGAAATTGCACCAATTAATATCTTTAGTATTGTGTGGATCATGTCTTTCAAACTGTGACCCACACAAAGTGTATTCAAATAGCACCTTTACCTCATGAAAATCTTTTATAGAATTTATATTATATATTCTAGCTAGAATTTTATTGCACAATGTATAAAATTATATGGAGCTTGGACAACTAGAGGTGTCAATTTATACCAAATTATTGGACAATTCTTTGTAATTTATGCAGTTTTATGCAGATGCAGTTGATAAAGCACACTGTTTTGCAACTAGGCGATTGTGGGATTATTGGACATTAATTGGAAATTATAATCTATTACATATTATGAAGGATAGATGGTGGAAACTCTACTCTTATTGTTTTTTTCTAATGAAGAGTTTGCTCTTGGTCCCAGAACTTTTTAAAGATTCATCTTGTTGGACTCAAACCCATGTAAAATTACGACCGTTTTGAATTTTGAATTGGATTTAAACTGAATCCTTTATTAACTGGTCAAGAGCATTCTTTTTTTCACATTTGGAAATGGGGCATTCTATAAATCTAGGGTGCTGAGTGTGCTTGCTGCCCCTGCTACCCCGTAACTTTGTATTCATTACAATCAACTTCAAGCTACATGTATTTTTATTTGTTAGATTGTTAGTTTGTTTAACAATCATGTCAGATGTAACTGAGACAGGAAGAAAGTGGATCATAAATTTATAAAATGACCCAAATACATATCGTTCTATCATTGGACCCATTCTTCTCTTCAAAATACCCTTTTCCCCTGGTGTATTAAAAACTGTAGAAGGAGGAACCACAGAAATCTCTGTCTTGTGATGGTTAATTGAATGACGTCATAGTGCTACATTCTCGGCAACGCGTGATTCGACGAGACTTAAAAAAAAAAAAAGCCGTCAACTTGTGCACCGTGCGCGCGGCTTCTCCGGTTTTTGAGGATAATTTGCTTTTTCATGCATTTTGCTCGTTTTCAATTATAACACCACTCAAAATCCAAAAGATGAATCGTGGTTCACAACCTAAAAACCTGTTAAAGTTTAAGCTTGGTGGATATTACCCTTTTCGAGAAAACAGTGAAAAACCATGCACAACCTTTTAATCACGACGCTCGATGTTGTCCATATTGCACTTTCATTTTCAAAAATCAATCAATGTAGACTGATCATTGGAAATTAAATCAACTACGTCGTCCAAGACCGGCGGTTTGAATTTCATTCCCTACAGCCGAACCCTGACAAGCTTGGCATTGCACGGGTGAAGCACATCCAAACTCCATTTCGCACATCGAGTGGCCTTTTGATTCAGGATTATCTCTCCATAGACCCTGTGACGTCATCGTTGCGAAATCGGCTCCTTTTGGATAGTTATTTGGCTGGCTGCGTTGGACATCCCAGTTACGGTAGCCCATCCCTGCCACGTCATCCTCCGCGCATATCCACGTCCCCTCATCGGCTTTGTCGGTGCAGTCGATCCAAAAGTCCGGTTCAGTTTGGCAACAAGGTGTTCCATGATTTGGTTCTGCTCGTCTGAGCTTGGGACTGCCATGCGAGCGTCGTAGCTACCACACAGTGGATGGACATCTCTCATAGCACAGTGTTGGATGCAATCAATCATCACAATCAAAGTTGGTGAAAATTTTTAAAAGCACCATCGCATTATGGCTTACACGGCGGATCCCCTTCTTAACGGGACCCTTTAACACATTCCAACGCCATTTGTAGACAGATTTGCTTTTCAAAAGAAAATATGGACGAAAATATGGGGTAAAATCAGTCCAAACTGTTAATTTATTTCTCACAAAATCGATTGTTTATGCCCAAATCTTCCAAACATTGGGTGTTTTGAGTATTGATTGGTGCTCCTCTGACTTCGAAAGGATGTTCTGCATTGTTTGGAGAAAAGTCAATTTTTGGCCATATTTTGATTAAAATGTAAGGCATTTCTGTTCAATTTTGACCAAAAAACGAAATTCCTTGTAACTTGCCAGGAAGATGCCAGAGGGACCCTAGAACAAAGTTGTAGAAAGATTTGCTTTTCAAAAAAAAACATGGACAAAAATATGAGGTAAAATCAGCCAAAAATGTTAATTTATTTTTCACAAAATGGATGGTTTTTGCCCAAATCTTCCAAATATTGGGTGTTTGAGTATTGATTGGTGTTCCTCTGACTTCGAAAGGATGTTCAGCATTGTTTGGAGAAAAGTCAATTTTTGTCCAAATTTCAATAAAAAAGTAAGGTTAACCCCTTGCATTTTTTTCAATTTTCAGCAAAAAAACGAAATTTCTTGTAAGTTGCTAGAACGATGCCCAAGGAACCCTAGAACACATTGCAACTCCATTTCTAGAAAGATTTCCTTTTCCAAAGAAAATATGGACGAAAATATGGTGTAAAATCAGTCAAAAATGTTAATTCATTTTTCACAAAATCGATGGAATTTGCCCAAATCTTCCAAATATTGGGTGCTTGAGTACTGATTGTTGCTCCTCTGACTTCGAAAGGATGTTCTGCAAAGTTTGGAGAAAAGTCAATTTTTGGCCAAATTTGAAAAAAAAGTAAGGCTAACCCCTTGCATTTTTTTCAATTTTCACCAAAAAACGAAATTTCTTGTAACTTGCTAGAAAGATGCCTTACGGACCCTAGAACACATTCCAACTCCATTTGTAGAAAGATTTGCTTTTCCAAAAAAATATGGACGAAAATATGGGGTAAAATCATTCAAAAATGTTTATTTATTTTTCACAAAATCGATGGTTTTTGCCCAAATTTTCCAAATATTGGGTATTTGAGTATTGATTGGTGCTCCTCTGACTTCAAAAGGATGTTCTGCAAAGTTTGGAGAAAAGTCAACTTTTGGCCAAATTTGATAAAAAAGTAAGGCTTACCCCTTGCATTTTTTTTCAATTTTCAGCAAAAAACGAAATTTCTTGTAAGTTGCTAGAAAGATGCCCAAGGGACCCTAGAACACATTCCAACTCCATTTGCAGAAAGATTTGCTTTTCCAAAGAAAATATGGACGAAATCATAGTGTAAAATCAGTCAAAAATGTTAATTTATTTTTCACAAAATCGATGGAATTTGCCCAAATCTTCCAAATATTGGGTTCTTGAGTACTGATTGTTGCTCCTCTGACTTCGAAAGGATGTTCTGCAAAGTTTGGAGAAAAGCCAATTTTTGGCCAAATTTCAAAAAAAAAGTAAGGCTAACCCCTTGCATTTTTTTCAATTTTCACCAAAAAACGAAATTTCTTGTAACTTGCTAGAAAGATGCCTTACGGACTCTAGAACACATTCCAACTCCATTTGTAGAAAGATTTGCTTTTCCAAAAAAATATGGACGAAAATATGGGGTAAAATCAGTCAAAAATGTTAATTTATTTTTCACAAAATCGATGGTTTTTGCCCAAATCTTCCAAATATTGGGTGTTTGAGTATTGATTGGTGCTCCTCTGACTTCGAAAGGATGTTCTGCAAAGTTTGGAGAAAAGTCAATTTTTTGCCAAATTTTGATAAAAAAGTAAGGCTAACCCCTTGGATTTTTTTCAATTTTCAGCAAAAAAACGAAATTTCTTGCAAGTTGCTAGAACGATGCCCAAGGAACCCTAGAACACATTTCAACTCCATTTCTAGAAAGATTTCCTTTTCCAAAGAAAATATGGACGAAAATATGGGTGAAAATCAGTCAAAAATGTGAATTGATTTTTCACAAAATCGATGGTTTTTGCCCAAATCTTCCAAATATTGGGTGCTTGAGTACTGATTGTTGCTCCTCTGACTTCGAAAGGATGTTCTGCAAAGTTTGGAGAAAATTCAATTTTTGGCCAAATTTGAAAAAAAGTAAGGCTAACCCCTTGCATTACACTCAGACACGAATACATGTACAATCAAAACATCATTAACCAATAAATTGGATTTGCCGCAGCCTGAATGTGTTTATTAAATCTTCATGCCAAATCAAAGCATGTTTTGTTTTCCGTTTTATCATTGCTGAAGTCCTTTGGGCAAACTGACTCTTACAAACCATTGGGTTGATCAGGCCCACCGAACCTGGGGTACATAACCGGGCCCCCACTCCGGATCCACTTTAAACCGTACCTGGGGTAATAACGGTCCCCCACTCCGAAAACCACCTTCTAAATTGCTCCGAAATCGATAGGACACTTGTAGAAACTTTTAAAGTAATTGCCTTAATTGAAACACAAAGTTCGCTGGCATAAATAACTGGAATGCTTCGCGGTCGGAACCGACTTCGTGGAAGCAAACCCTAGCCGGCACAGGCTGGGTTATTGTTGTAAAGGTTTGGAATTAAACAATTATAAATCAATGTCAACACATTTCACTGGACAGGCTCAGCGACCCTGGAATATGGCTTGCCGAACCCTCTCCCACGACCACAGTCGGCGCCACCCGCGCACTAGGGCGCGGCCCAAGGGACGAAGGACAGCCACCCCAAAGCGAGCAGTCCAGGGAAATGAAAATGTAGTCATCTTTAATAATAAAAACTACGCAAAAGTCCTTTTATGCAAGACTGCAGGTTGTCCCTAAATAACCGAGTACCTTCCGGGGACAAATTAACTCCATCAAAGTGGAAAAGCTGAGAAGGACATGAATCAAACTGAGGATGATGTAAAATGTACGCATTCAGTCTGTAAGCCATAGCCCTGGCCCATTTATTCAATGTGAGCCGTTTTTTATTGATACTGGCATTGGACTGTGCGCCGTAATAAAGGAGCCTTGGTAGAATATCGGACCAAACCAGGAAGACAGATGGATAACGAGTCCTGAACTCTTCCATGAGTAACCTAATACGCTGGCGCATACAAAAAGTATCAATGGAAACAAGGTCATTAGGTGTATTACTACGACCGTAGGAGCCACGCCATGAGCCATAGCATCAAGGTGGCTTAACAGTGGGAGAAAATTGCCTATCCCTACCCCACCTTTTCCCATCCAGTGAATTTGTGCCTCGCAATCCATGTTCGTCTGAGCTCTGCGAATAATAGAATCACCCACGATCCAAACTGTATCTGTACATAGTGATAAAATTAAAATAGAAACGTTCGCGGCATGACCATGCAGTTACTCCAGGAAAATGACACTGCGGAATTGTTGTACAGGTATAGGTGTTGACCGCATCCAAACGCCAACGACCGATAATTTGGAATTGCAGTTAGGGGCCCTGAAAGTTGCGGTCGTAATGCAATAAACGTGTCCGCACGGGACAGATACAAGACATCTGTAGTTGGGTCTGGAAATTATTTACTTTGGAAAATAGTCTACAACTGATTGATAAGTTGTTATAGTAGAAGAGACTATATAGACCCAGTAATGAAAAATATACAATAATTCACAAATGACTCCAAACGTCTCTGGTAAAACATTGGTAGATCGGTGTGTAGGAAAATTTAGAAATATTTTCAATCCGACCGATACTTGTCGATAACTGGGCGATAATAAGGCGATAATAATTGTCGGTTACTGACTGAGATGGAAAACGGGAAGAGGCGTCATGGACAATTCCGCACTCGGCGCGGCCTGTCGAAAACGATCCATCTGGAAACGTGATAGAGAGTCAGCAATAACATTGAATCGACCGGGAACATGGACCGCCTTGAAAGAAATATTATGGCATAGACACTGACAGACGAATGAACGGACTAGCTGCATAAGTTTGTCACATCGCGACGATTGCTTGTTAATAATATGAACTACAGCGCTGTTGTCAGTGCGGAAAATGACTTTGCGATTTGCGAGAAATGACCCCCAGCAATAAACAGCTACGACCAAAGGATAGAATTCTAAGTATGCTATAGACAGAGGTGACTGACCTATCGATTCGGGCCATCTCCCTTGAAACCACTTCCCTTGGAAGTACGCCCCGTACCCTATACTACCGGCGGCATCTGTGTAAAGCTCAAGCGTGTCATTTGACTCCCAGCCATTAGTCAGAAACGGAGAAACCCCATTAAAATGGTCAAGGAAATAAAGCCACATCATGAGGTCCATTTTAGCCCCATGATTAAGGCGCACCTTGTGATGCGGCTGAGATAAACCCCGGGTTAAAGCGATGAGTCGCCGCAGAAATGCACGTCCCGGAGCGACCGCTTTACACACAAAGTTAAGGGAGCCTACCAGGGATTGTACTTCAACCAATGTTAGCTTAGATTGACGCAGTGCCTTAGAAAGTTGTTGGCGAAGAGCCTGCACCTTTAACTCAGGAACTCTAACCTGCTGTTGGTGAGAGTCTATATCTAAGCCTAGATAAGTAATTGTTTGCGATGGGCCCGCTGTTTTCTCTTCAGCAATTGGTACCCCCAAACGCGCACATACCACTTTAAAAGCTTGGAGTGAATCATGACATGCATTTAGAGAATGGCCAACAAAAAGAAAGTCGTCCAAATAGTGGGTTATTAGCGATGTAGTGGCCATCTGTTTGGTCATGAACTCAAGGAAAGTGCTAAATGTTTCGAACAGAGAGCAAGATATGGAAAAGCCCATCGGTAAACATCCATCATAGTAATACAACCCTTGAAACGTAAACCCAAGTAGTTCATAGTCAGATGGGGCTACTGGGAGTAAACGGAATGCAGACTTTATGTCCGATTTTACCAGCCAGGCGTTGGTTCCTACCTCCATGACTAATTCTACTGCCCTATCAAAAATTGCATAATGTACGACACATTTGTCTTTGTGTATGTAATCATTGATAGATGTTCCTTCGGGATAGGATAAGTGGTGAATAAGTCGAAAGGAGTTGGGCTGTTGTTTAGGCACCAAGCCGATGGGGGAACACTGCAGATTGGGAAGTGGGGGTTTGTCAAAGGGACCCGCCACGCGACCTAAGCTAATTTCCTTATTGATCTTTTCAATGACTATTTTGGGCTGTTGTGAGGCGGAGGAAAGACATTTCGCCTCACGCGACACACGGGGACCTTGGTAATGTAAAGTAAACCCATCAGAAAATCCTACACGTAGTAATTCCGCCGCTTTAACATCGGGATAAACGGAAAGCCATTCGGTTAAAATGTCAAATTTAATTGGGGTTGGAAGAACGAAAATTGTCTCCAGCACGCGATTCTCTGGCTCTAGCCCCCTGCGAAGCCGTCGGAGGGGGGTTCCTAGTACTAGCTACGCCAGCAGTTTTGTGCTGCGCAGAAGTCATCCCAGAAGAGGGCTGCCGTTTCGGCTCGAAAAAACCTACACGGCAAGTTAGCGCTCCATGGCCAAAACGGTTACAACTTGTGCACTTATGAGCGAATTTACAATTCGCCCAGTGGCAACCCTTCGCCTGGTTAAAGGCGAAGCAGAAACCACCGCCTTTGGATGAACGATGCGCAAAAGTGGCACCAGAACTAGGTGGTGCAGATGGAGTGGAATTGGCGAGTACGGCAGCGGCTGCTACCGTAACCCACAACTCCATGTCAATGGCCCCCCAAGAAATGCTCGGATTAGCTTCTTGGCGCAGACGAAACTGCTCGTCATACGCGCGCCATCCTAAGCCGCTAAATTGGGAGGCAGCCATCCTCACCGTCTCCGCGTACTTGAGTAATTCGCCTACCCGGAGAGGGTGGCGCACCGCAAAAATGGCCGTAAAGGTGTGAAAGGCAGTGAGCCATTTGTCAATGGTATCAAGTTTCCTTTTAGGAGACTCGGGCTTGCAAACAATAGCCCCATTTTCAAGCGCTAACTTTAATGTTTTATCACTTGGTTGCACCAGAGAAGTCGCGGCCGGATCATGAAAAAGTAAAGATAGATCTATGTACTTCCCACTCCAAATTTTCTCTTTAACCCCAATGGGTACTTGAAACCCTAACGGAGCCTCGCCCTGGCCTGAAAAGACCGGGTCGGGCCTATACAAATTCTGCTCAAGTGCTGGTCAGGCCGAAAATCGCCAAGCTGGGAGACGGAACCGTCAACCCGTGCAAAATTACTAGAATTATTAATATTACCACTACTATCTAGTGAGCCAATCGCCCACACCTTGCCTCTGTCTAACCACGTTGCTGCTGGGCTAGCCAATCCGCTCATTAATGCATTATTCATGATCTCCAATAAATCATTAAACATAAAAACCATTCGTGCTGCGTGTAAGATATTTTATCGTCCCGTCGATAAAATTGATTTTTTTCAATTTTCACCAAAAAACGAAATTTCTTGTAAGTTGCTAGAAAGATGCCCAAGGGACCCTAGAACACATTCCAACTCCATTTGCAGAAAGATTTGCTTTTCTAAAGAAAATATGGACGAAAATATGGGTGAAAATCAGTCAAAAATGTGAATTTATTTTTCACAAAATCGATGGTTTTTGCCCAAATCTTCCAAATATTGGGTGTTTGAGTATTGATTGGTGTTCCTCTGACTTCGAAAGGATGTTCTGCAAAGTTTGGAGAAAAGTCAATTTTTGTCCAAATTTCAAAAAAAAAGTAAGGCTAACCCCTTGCATTTTTTTCAATTTTCAGCAAAAAAACGAAATTTCTTGCAAGTTGCTAGAACGATGCCCAAGGAACCCTAGAACACATTCCAACTCCATTTCTAGAAAGATTTCCTTTTCCAATGAAAATATGGACGAAAATATAGTGTAAAATCAGTCAAAAATGTTAATTCATTTTTCACAAAATCGATGGTTTTTGCCCAAATCTTCCAAATATTGGGTGTTTGAGTATTGATTGGTGTTCCTCTGACTTCGAAAGGATGTTCTGCAAAGTTTAGAGAAAAGTCAATTTTTGTCCAAATTTCAAAAAAAAAGTAAGGCTAACCCCTTGCATTTTTTTTCAATTTTCAGCAAAAAAACGAAATTTCTTGCAAGTTGCTAGAACGATGCCCAAGGAACCCTAGAACACATTCCAACTCCATTTCTAGAAAGATTTCCTTTTCCAAAGAAAATATGGACGAAAATATAGTGTAAAATCAGTCAAAAATGTAAATTTATTTTTCACAAAATCGATGGTTTTTGCCCAAATCTTCCAAATATTGGGTGTTTGAGTATTGATTGGTGTTCCTCTGACTTCGAAAGGATGTTCTGCAAAGTTTGGAGAAAAGTCAATTTTTGTCCAAATTTGAAAAAAGTAAGGCTAACCCCTTGCATTTTTTTCAATTTTCATCAAAAAACGAAATTTCTTGTAACTTGCTAGAAAATTGCCTTACGGACAATAGAACACATTCCAACTCCATTTGTAGAAAGATTTGCTTTTCTAAAAAAATTATGGACGAAAATATGGGGTAAAATCTGTCAAAAATGTTAATTCATTTTTCACAAAATCGATGGAATTTGCCCAAATCTTCCAAATATTGGGTGCTTGAGTACTGGTTGTTGCTCCTCTGACTTCGAAAGGATGTTCTGCAAAGTTTGGAGAAAAGTCAATTTTTGGCCAAATTTGATAAAAAAGTAAGGCTAACCCCTTGCATTTGTTTCAATATTCACCAAAAAACGAAATTTCTTGTAACTTGCTAGAAAGATGCCTTACGGACCCTAGAACACATTCCAACTCCATTTGTAGAAAGATTTGCTTTTCCAAAAGATATGGACGAAAATATGGGATAAAATCAGTCAAAAATGTGAATTTATTTTTCACAAAATCGATGGTTTTTGCCCAAATCTTCCAAATATTGGGTGTTTGAGTTTTGATTGGTGTTCCTCTGACTTCGAAAGGATGTTCTGCAAAGTTTGGAGAAAAGTCAACTTTTGGCCAAATTTGATAAAAGAGTAAGGCGCTAACCCCTTGCATTTTTTTCAATTTTCACCAAAAAACGAAATTTCTTGTAAGTTGCTAGAAAGATGCCCAAGGGACCCTAGAACACATTCCAACTCCATTTGCAGAAAGATTTGCTTTTCCAAAGAAAATATGGACGAAAATATGGGTGAAAATCAGTCAAAAATGTTCATTCATTTTTCACAAAATCGATGGAATTTGCCCAAATCTTCCAAATATTGGGTGTTTGAGTATTGATTGGTGTTCCTCTGACTTCGAAAGGATGTTCTGCAAAGTTTGGAGAAAAGTCAATTTTTGGAAAATTTGATAAAAAAGTAAGGCTAACCCCTTGCATTTTTTTCAATTTTCAGCAAAAAAACGAAATTTCTTGCAAGTTGCTAGAACGATGCCCAAGGAACCCTAGAACACATTCCAACTCCATTTCTAGAAAGATTTGCTTTTCCAAAGAAAATATGGACGAAAATATAGTGTAAAATCAGTCAAAAATGTAAATTTATTTTTCACAAAATCGATGGTTTTTGCCCAAATCTTCCAAATATTGGGTGTTTGAGTATTGATTGGTGTTCCTCTGACTTCGAAAGGATGTTCTGGAAAGTTTGGAGAAAAGTCAATTTTTGGCCAAATTTGATAAAAAAGTAAGGCGCTAACCCCTTGCATTTTTTTCAATTTTCACCAAAAAACGAAATTTCTTGTAAGTTGCTAGAAAGATGCCCAAGGGACCCTAGAACACATTCCAACTCCATTTGCAGAAAGATTTGCTTTTCCAAAGAAAATATGGACGAAAATATGGGTGAAAATCAGTCAAAAATGTGAATTTATTTTTCACAAAATCGATGGTTTTTGCCCAAATCTTCCAAATATTGGGTGTTTGAGTATTGATTGGTGTTCCTCTGACTTCGAAAGGATGTTCTGCAAAGTTTGGAGAAAAGTCAATTTTTGTCCAAATTTCAAAAAAAGAGTAAGGCTAACCCCTTGCATTTTTTTCAATTTTCATCAAAAAACGAAATTTCTTGTAACTTGCTAGAAAGATGCCTTACGGACAATAGAACACATTCCAACTCCATTTGTAGAAAGATTTGCTTTTCTAAAAAATTATGGACGAAAAGTTGGGGTAAAATCAGTCAAAAATGTGAATTTATTTTTCACAAAATCGATGGAATTTGCCCAAATCTTCCAAATATTGGGTGTTTGAGTTTTGATTGGTGTTCCTCTGACTTCGAAAGGATGTTCTGCAAAGTTTGGAGAAAAGTCAATTTTTGACCAAATTTGATAAAAAAGTAAGGCTAACCCCTTGCATTTTTTTCAATTTTCACCAAAAAACGAAATTTCTCGTAAGTCGCTAGAAAGATGCCCAAGGGACCCTAGAACACATTCCAACTCCATTTGCAGAAAGATTTGCTTTTCCAAAGAAAATATGGACGAAAATATGGGTGAAAATCAGTCAAAAATGTGAATTGATTTTTCACAAAATCGATGGTTTTTGCCCAAATCTTCCAAATATTGGGTGTTTGAGTATTGATTGTTGCTCCTCTGACTTCGAAAGGATGTTCTGCAAAGTTTGGAGAAAAGTCAAGTTTTGGCCAAATTTGAATAAAAAGTAAGGCTAACCCCTTGCATTTTTTTCAATTTTCACCAAAAAACGAAATTTCTTGTAACTTGCTAGAAAGATGCCCAAGGGACCCTAGAACACATTCCAACTCCATTTGCAGAAAGATTTCCTTTCCCAAAGAAAATATGGACGAAAATATGGTGTAAAATCAGTCAAAAATATTAATTCATTTTTCACAAAATCGATGGAATTTGCCCAAATCTTCCAAATATTGGGTGCTTGAGTACTGATTGTTGCTCCTCTGACTTCGAAAGGATGTTCTGCAAAGTTTGGAGAAAAGTCAATTTTTGGCCAAATTTCAAAAAAAAGTAAGGCTAACCCCTTGCATTTGTTTCAATTTTCACCAAAAAACGAAATTTCTGGTAACTTGCTAGAAAGATGCCTTACGGACCCTATAACACATTCAACTCCATTTGTAGAAAGATTTGCTTTTCCAAAAAGATATGGACGAAAATATGGGGTTAAATCATTCAAAAATGTGAATTTATTTTTCACAAAATCGATGGTTTTTGCCCAAATTTTCCAAATATTGGGTGTTTGAGTATTGATTGGTGCTCCTCTGACTTCGAAAGGATGTTCTGCAAAGTTTGGAGAAAAGTCAATTTTTGTCAAAATTTTGATAAAAAAGTAAGGCTTACCCCTTGCATTTTTTTCAATTTTCAGCAAAAAAACGAAATTTCTTGTAACTTGCTAGAAAGATGCCCAAGGAACCCTAGAACACATTGCAACTCCATTTCTAGAAAGATTTCCTTTTCCAAAGAAAATATGGACGAAAATATGGTGTAAAATCAGTCAAAAATGTTAATTCATTTTTCACAAAATCGATGGAATTTGCCCAAATCTTCCAAATATTGGGTGCTTGAGTACTGATTGTTGCTCCTCTGACTTCGAAAGGATGTTCTGCAAAGTTTGGAGAAAAGTCAATTTTTGGCCAAATTTGAAAAAAAAGTAAGGCTAACCCCTTGCATTTTTTTCAATTTTCACCAAAAAACGAAATTTCTTGTAACTTGCTAGAAAGATGCCCAAGGGACCCTAGAACACATTCCAACTCCATTTGCAGAAAGATTTCCTTTCCCAAAGAAAATCTGGACGAAAATATGGGGTAAAATCAGTCAAAAATATTAATTCATTTTTCACAAAATCGATGGAATTTGCCCAAATCTTCCAAATATTGGGTGCTTGAGTACTGATTGTTGCTCCTCTGACTTCGAAAGGATGTTCTGCAAAGTTTGGAGAAAAGTCAATTTTTGGCCAAATTTCAAAAAAAAAGTAAGGCTAACCCCTTGCATTTTTTTCAATTTTCATCAAAAAACGAAATTTCTTGTAACTTGCTAGAAAGATGCCTTACGGACCCTAGAACACATTCCAACTCCATTTGTAGAAAGATTTGCTTTTCCAAAAAAATATGGACGAAAATATGGGGTAAAATCAGTCAAAAATGTTAATTTATTTTTCACAAAATCGATGGTTTTTGCCCAAATCTTCCAAATATTGGGTGTTTGAGTATTGATTGGTGTTCCTCTGACTTCGAAAGGATGTTCTGCAAAGTTTGGAGAAAAGTCAATTTTTGTCCAAATTTGAAAAAAGTAAGGCTAACCCCTTGCATTTTTTTCAATTTTCATCAAAAAACGAAATTTCTTGTAACTTGCTAGAAAATTGCCTTACGGACAATAGAACACATTCCAACTCCATTTGTAGAAAGATTTGCTTTTCTAAAAAATTATGGACGAAAATATGGGGTAAAATCTGTCAAAAATGTTAATTCATTTTTCACAAAATCGATGGAATTTGCCCAAATCTTCCAAATATTGGGTGCTTGAGTACTGGTTGTTGCTCCTCTGACTTCGAAAGGATGTTCTGCAAAGTTTGGAGAAAAGTCAATTTTTGGCCAAATTTGATAAAAAAGTAAGGCTAACCCCTTGCATTTGTTTCAATTTTCACCAAAAAACGAAATTTCTTGTAACTTGCTAGAAAGATGCCTTACGGACCCTAGAACACATTCCAACTCCATTTGTAGAAAGATTTGCTTTTCCAAAAAGATATGGACGAAAATATGGGATAAAATCAGTCAAAAATGTGAATTTATTTTTCACAAAATCGATGGTTTTTGCCCAAATCTTCCAAATATTGGGTGTTTGAGTTTTGATTGGTGTTCCTCTGACTTCGAAAGGATGTTCTGCAAAGTTTGGAGAAAAGTCAACTTTTGGCCAAATTTGATAAAAGAGTAAGGCGCTAACCCCTTGCATTTTTTTCAATTTTCACCAAAAAACGAAATTTCTTGTAAGTTGCTAGAAAGATGCCCAAGGGACCCTAGAACACATTCCAACTCCATTTGCAGAAAGATTTGCTTTTCCAAAGAAAATATGGACGAAAATATGGGTGAAAATCAGTCAAAAATGTTCATTCATTTTTCACAAAATTGATGGAATTTGCCCAAATCTTCCAAATATTGGGTGTTTGAGTATTGATTGGTGTTCCTCTGACTTCGAAAGGATGTTCTGCAAAGTTTGGAGAAAAGTCAATTTTTGGAAAATTTGATAAAAAAGTAAGGCTAACCCCTTGCATTTTTTTCAATTTTCAGCAAAAAACGAAATTTCTTGCAAGTTGCTAGAACGATGCCCAAGGAACCCTAGAACACATTCCAACTCCATTTCTAGAAAGATTTGCTTTTCCAAAGAAAATATGGACGAAAATATAGTGTAAAATCAGTCAAAAATGTGAATTTATTTTTCACAAAATCGATGGTTTTTGCCCAAATCTTCCAAATATTGGGTGTTTGAGTATTGATTGGTGTTCCTCTGACTTCGAAAGGATGTTCTGGAAAGTTTGGAGAAAAGTCAATTTTTGGCCAAATTTGATAAAAAAGTAAGGCGCTAACCCCTTGCATTTTTTTCAATTTTCACCAAAAAACGAAATTTCTTGTAAGTTGCTAGAAAGATGCCCAAGGGACCCTAGAACACATTCCAACTCCATTTGTAGAAAGATTTGCTTTTCCAAAGAAAATATGGACGAAAATATGGGTGAAAATCAGTCAAAAATGTGAATTTATTTTTCACAAAATCGATGGTTTTTGCCCAAATCTTCCAAATATTGGGTGTTTGAGTATTGATTGGTGTTCCTCTGACTTCGAAAGGATGTTCTGCAAAGTTTGGAGAAAAGTCAATTTTTGTCCAAATTTCAAAAAAAGAGTAAGGCTAACCCCTTGCATTTTTTTCAATTTTCATCAAAAAACGAAATTTCTTGTAACTTGCTAGAAAGATGCCTTACGGACAATAGAACACATTCCAACTCCATTTGTAGAAAGATTTGCTTTTCTAAAAAAATTATGGACGAAAAGTTGGGGTAAAATCAGTCAAAAATGTGAATTTATTTTTCACAAAATCGATGGAATTTGCCCAAATCTTCCAAATATTGGGTGTTTGAGTTTTGATTGGTGTTCCTCTGACTTCGAAAGGATGTTCTGCAAAGTTTGGAGAAAAGTCAATTTTTGACCAAATTTGATAAAAAAGTAAGGCTAACCCCTTGCATTTGTTTCAATTTTCACCAAAAAACGAAATTTCTTGTAACTTGCTAGAAAGATGCCTTACGGACCCTAGAACACATTCCAACTACATTTGTAGAAAGATTTGCTTTTCCAAAAAGATATGGACGAAAATATGGGTTAAAATCAGTCAAAAATTTGAATTTATTTTTCACAAAATCGATGGTTTTTGCCCAAATCTTGCATATATTGGGTGTTTGAGTATTGATTGGTGCTCCTCTGACTTCGAAAGGATGTTCTGCAAAGTTTGGAGAAAAGTCAATTTTTGGCCAAATTTGATAAAAAAGTAAGGCTAACCCCTTGCATTTTTTTCAATTTTCACCAAAAAACGAAATTTCTCGTAAGTCGCTAGAAAGATGCCCAAGGGACCCTAGAACACATTCCAACTCCATTTGCAGAAAGATTTGCTTTTCCAAAGAAAATATGGACGAAAATATGGGTGAAAATCAGTCAAAAATGTGAATTGATTTTTCACAAAATCGATGGTTTTTGCCCAAATCTTCCAAATATTGGGTGTTTGAGTATTGATTGTTGCTCCTCTGACTTCGAAAGGATGTTCTGCAAAGTTTGGAGAAAAGTCAAGATTTGGCCAAATTTGAATAAAAAGTAAGGCTAACCCCTTGCATTTTTTTCAATTTTCACCAAAAAACGAAATTTCTTGTAACTTGCTAGAAAGATGCCCAAGGGACCCTAGAACACATTCCAACTCCATTTGCAGAAAGATTTCCTTTCCCAAAGAAAATCTGGACGAAAATATGGTGTAAAATCAGTCAAAAATATTAATTCATTTTTCACAAAATCGATGGAATTTGCCCAAATCTTCCAAATATTGGGTGCTTGAGTACTGATTGTTGCTCCTCTGACTTCGAAAGGATGTTCTGCAAAGTTTGGAGAAAAGTCAATTTTTGGCCAAATTTCAAAAAAAGTAAGGCTAACCCCTTGCATTTGTTTCAATTTTCACCAAAAAACGAAATTTCTGGTAACTTGCTAGAAAGATGCCTTACGGACCCTAGAACACATTCCAACTCCATTTGTAGAAAGATTTGCTTTTCCAAAAAGATATGGACGAAAATATGGGGTAAAATCAGTCAAAAATGTTAATTTATTTTTCACAAAATCGATGGTTTTTGCCCAAATCTTCCAAATATTGGGTGTTTGAGTATTGATTGGTGTTCCTCTGACTTCGAAAGGATGTTCTGCAAAGTTTGGAGAAAAGTCAATTTTTGTCCAAATTTCAAAAAAAAGGTAAGGCTAACCCCTTGCATTTTTTTCAATTTTCATCAAAAAACGAAATTTCTTGTAACTTGCTAGAAAGATGCCTTACGGACAATAGAACACATTCCAACTACATTTGTAGAAAGATTTGCTTTTCCAAAAAAATATGGACGAAAAGATGGGGTAAAATCAGTCAAAAATGTGAATTTATTTTTCACAAAATCGATGGTTTTTGCCCAAATCTTCCAAATATTGGGTGTTTGAGTATTGATTGGTGTTCCTCTGACTTCGAAAGGATGTTCTGCAAAGTTTGGAGAAAAGTCAATTTTTGGCCAAATTTGATAAAAAAGTAAGGCTAACCCCTTGCATTTGTTTCAATTTTCACCAAAAAACGAAATTTCTTGTAACTTGCTAGAAAGATGCCTTACGGACCCTATAACACATTCCAACTCCATTTGTAGAAAGATTTGCTTTTCCAAAAAGATATGGACGAAAATATGGGGATAAATCATTCAAAAATGTGAATTTATTTTTCACAAAATCGATGGTTTTTGCCCAAATTTTCCAAATATTGGGTGTTTGAGTATTGATTGGTGCTCCTCTGACTTCGAAAGGATGTTCTGCAAAGTTTGGAGAAAAGTCAATTTTTGTCAAAATTTGATAAAAAAGTAAGGCTTACCCCTTGCATTTTTTTCAATTTTCAGCAAAAAAACGAAATTTCTTGCAAGTTGCTAGAACGATGCCCAAGGAACCCTAGAACACATTGCAACTCCATTTCTAGAAAGATTTCCTTTTCCAAAGAAAATATGGACGAAAATATGGGGTAAAATCTGTCAAAAATGTTAATTCATTTTTCACAAAATCGATGGAATTTGCCCAAATCTTCCAAATATTGGGTGCTTGAGTACTGGTTGTTGCTCCTCTGACTTCGAAAGGATGTTCTGCAAAGTTTGGAGAAAAGTCAATTTTTGGCCAAAGTTGAAAAAAAAGTAAGGCTAACCTCTTGCATTTTTTTCAATTTTCATCAAAAAATGAAATTTCTTGTAACTTGCTAGAAAGATGCCTTACGGACAATAGAACACATTCAAACTACATTTGTAGAAAGATTTGCTTTTCCAAAAAAATATGGACGAAAAGATGGGGTAAAATCAGTCAAAAATGTGAATTTATTTTTCACAAAATCGATGGTTTTTGCCCAAATCTTACAAATATTGGGTGTTTGAGTATTGATTGGTGTTCCTCTGACTTCGAAAGGATGTTCTGCAAAGTTTGGAGAAAAGTCAATTTTTGGCCAAATTTGATAAAAAAGTAAGGCTAACCCCTTGCATTTGTTTCAATTTTCACCAAAAAACGAAATTTCTTGTAACTTGCTAGAAAGATGCCTTACGGACCCTTTAACACATTCCAACTCCATTTGTAGAAAGATTTGCTTTTCCAAAAAGATATGGACGAAAATACAGTTGGGTTAAATCATTCAAAAATGTGAATTTATTTTTCACAAAATCGATGGTTTTTGCCCAAATTTTCCAAATATTGGGTGTTTGAGTATTGATTGGTGCTCCTCTGACTTCGAAAGGATGTTCTGCAAAGTTTGGAGAAAAGTCAATTTTTGTCAAATTTTGATAAAAAAGTAAGGCTTACCCCTTGCATTTTTTTCAATTTTCAGCAAAAAAACGAAATTTCTTGTAACTTGCTAGAAAGATGCCCAAGGAACCCTAGAACACATTGCAACTCCATTTGCAGAAAGATTTCCTTTCCCAAAGAAAATATGGACAAAAATATGGTGTAAAATCAGTCAAAAATATTAATTCATTTTTCACAAAATCGATGGAATTTGCCCAAATCTTCCAAATATTGGGTGCTTGAGTACTGATTGTTGCTCCTCTGACTTCGAAAGGATGTTCTGCAAAGTTTGGGGAAAAGTCAATTTTTGGCCAAATTTGATAAAAAAGTAAGGCTAACCCCTTGCATTTTTTTCAATTTTCACCAAAAAACGAAATTTCTTGTAAGTTGCTAGAAAGATGCCCAAGGGACCCTAGAACACATTCCAACTCCATTTGCAGAAAGATTTCCTTTTCCAAAGAAAATATGGACGAAAATATGGTGTAAAATCAGTCAAAAATGTGAATTCATTTTTCACAAAATCGATGGAATTTGCCCAAATCTTCCAAATATTGGGTGCTTGAGTACTGATTGTTGCTCCTCTGACTTCGAAAGGATGTTCTGCAAAGTTTGGAGAAAAGTCAATTTTTGGCCAAATTTGAAAAAAAAGTAAGGCTAACCCCTTGCATTTTTTTCAATTTTCATCAAAAAACGAAATTTCTTGTAACTTGCTAGAAAGATGCCTTACGGACAATAGAACACATTCCAACTACATTTGTAGAAAGATTTGCTTTTCCAAAAAAATATGGACGAAAAGATGGGGTAAAATCAGTCAAAAATGTGAATTTATTTTTCACAAAATCGATGGTTTTTGCCCAAATCTTCCAAATATTGGGTGTTTGAGTATTGATTGGTGTTCCTCTGACTTCGAAAGGATGTTCTGCAAAGTTTGGAGAAAAGTCAATTTTTGGCCAAATTTGATAAAAAAGTAAGGCTAACCCCTTGCATTTGTTTCAATTTTCACCAAAAAACGAAATTTCTTGTAACTTGCTAGAAAGATGCCTTACGGACCCTATAACACATTCCAACTCCATTTGTAGAAAGATTTGCTTTTCCAAAAAGATATGGACGAAAATATGGGGATAAATCATTCAAAAATGTGAATTTATTTTTCACAAAATCGATGGTTTTTGCCCAAATTTTCCAAATATTGGGTGTTTGAGTATTGATTGGTGCTCCTCTGACTTCGAAAGGATGTTCTGCAAAGTTTGGAGAAAAGTCAATTTTTGTCAAAATTTTGATAAAAAAGTAAGGCTTACCCCTTGCATTTTTTTCAATTTTCAGCAAAAAAACGAAATTTCTTGCAAGTTGCTAGAACGATGCCCAAGGAACCCTAGAACACATTGCAACTCCATTTCTAGAAAGATTTCCTTTTCCAAAGAAAATATGGACGAAAATATGGGGTAAAATCTGTCAAAAATGTTAATTCATTTTTCACAAAATCGATGGAATTTGCCCAAATCTTCCAAATATTGGGTGCTTGAGTACTGATTGTTGCTCCTCTGACTTCGAAAGGATGTTCTGCAAAGTTTGGAGAAAAGTCAATTTTTGGCCAAATTTGAAAAAAAAGTAAGGCTAACCCCTTGCATTTTTTTCAATTTTCATCAAAAAACGAAATTTCTTGTAACTTGCTAGAAAGATGCCTTACGGACCCTAGAACACATTCCAACTACATTTGTAGAAAGATTTGCTTTTCCAAAAAAATATGGACGAAAATATGGGGTAAAATCAGTCAAAAATGTGAATTTATTTTTCACAAAATCGATGGTTTTTGCCCAAATCTTACAAATATTGGGTGTTTGAGTATTGATTGGTGTTCCTCTGACTTCGAAAGGATGTTCTGCAAAGTTTGGAGAAAAGTCAATTTTTGGCCAAATTTGATGAAAAAGTAAGGCTAACCCCTTGCATTTTTTTCAATTTTCACCAAAAAACGAAATTTCTTGTAACTTGCTAGAAAGATGCCTTACGGACCCTAGAACACATTCCAACTCCATTTGTAGAAAGATTTGCTTTTCCAAAAAAATATGGACGAAAATATGGGGTAAAATCATTCAAAAATGTGAATTTATTTTTCACAAAATCGATGGTTTTTGCCCAAATCTTCCAAATATTGGGTGTTTGAGTATTGATTGGTGCTCCTCTGACTTCGAAAGGATGTTCTGCAAAGTTTGGAGAAAAGTCAATTTTTGTCAAAATTTTGATAAAAAAGTAAGGCTTACCCCTTGCATTTTTTTCAATTTTCAGCAAAAAAACGAAATTTCTTGTAACTTGCTAGAAAGATGCCCAAGGAACCCTAGAACACATTCCAACTCCATTTGCAGAAAGATTTCCTTTTCCAAAGAAAATATGGACGAAAATATGGTGTAAAATCAGTCAAAAATATTAATTCATTTTTCACAAAATCGATGGAATTTGCCCAAATCTTCCAAATATTGGGTGCTTGAGTACTGATTGTTGCTCCTCTGACTTCGAAAGGATGTTCTGCAAAGTTTGGAGAAAAGTCAATTTTTGGCCAAATTTGAAAAAAAGTAAGGCTAACCCCTTGCATTTTTTTCAATTTTCATCAAAAAACGAAATTTCTTGTAACTTGCTAGAAAGATGCCTTACGGACCCTAGAACACATTCCAACTCCATTTGTAGAAAGATTTGCTTTTCCAAAGAAATATGGACGAAAATATGGGGTAAAATCATTCAAAAATGTGAATTTATTTTTCACAAAATCGATGGTTTTTGCCCAAATCTTCCAAATATTGGGTGTTTGAGTACTGATTGTTGCTCCTCTGACTTCGAAAGGATGTTCTGCAAAGTTTGGAGAAAAGTCAATTTTTGGCCAAATTTGAAAAAAAGTAAGGCTAACCCTTGCATTTTTTTCAATTTTCATCAAAAACGAAATTTCTTGTAACTTGCTAGAAAGATGCCTTACGGACAATAGAACACATTCCAACTACATTTGTAGAAAGATTTGCTTTTCCAAAAAAATATGGACGAAAATATGGGGTAAAATCAGTCAAAAATGTGAATTTATTTTTCACAAAATCGATGGTTTTTGCCCAAATCTTCCAAATATTGGGTGTTTGAGTATTGATTGTTGCTCCTCTGACTTCGAAAGGATGTTCTGCAAAGTTTGGAGAAAAGTCAATTTTTGGCCAAATTTGAAAAAAAAGTAAGGCTAACCCCTTGCATTTTTTTCAATTTTCACCAAAAAACGAAATTTCTTGTAACTTGCTAGAAAGATGCCTTACGGACCCTAGAACACATTCCAACTCCATTTGTAGAAAGATTTGCTTTTCCAAAAAATATGGACGAAAATATGGGGTAAAATCTGTCAAAAATGTTAATCCATTTTTCACAAAATCGATGGTTTTTGCCCAAATCTTCCAAATATTGGGTGTTTGAGTACTGATTGTTGCTCCTCTGACTTCGAAAGGATGTTCTGCAAAGTTTGGAGAAAAGTCAATTTTTGGCCAAATTTGAAAAAAAAGTAAGGCTAACCCCTTGCATTTTTTTCAATTTTCACCAAAAAACGAAATTTCTTGTAACTTGCTAGAAAGATGCCTTACGGACCCTAGAACACATTCCAACTCCATTTGTAGAAAGATTTGCTTTTCCAAAAAAAAATAGACGAAAATATGGGGTAAAATCATTCAAAAATGTTAATATTTTTTCACAAAATCGATGGTTTTTGCCCAAATCTTCCAAATATTGGGTGTTTGAGTATTGATTGGTGTTCCTCTGACTTCGAAAGGATGTTCTGCAAAGTTTGGAGAAAAGTCAATTTTTGTCCAAATTTAAAAAAAAAGTAAGGCTAACCCCTTGCATTTTTTTCAATTTTCATCAAAAAACGAAATTTCTTGTAACTTGCTAGAAAGATGCCTCACGGACCCTAGAACACATTCCAACTCCATTTGTAGAAAGATTTGCTTTTCCAAAAAAATATGGACGAAAATATGGGGTAAAATCATTCAAAAATGTGAATTTATTTTTCACAAAATCGATGGTTTTTGCCCAAATCTTCCAAATATTGGGTGTTTGAGTATTGATTGGTGCTCCTCTGACTTCGAAAGGATGTTCTGCAAAGTTTGGAGAAAAGTCAATTTTTGGCCAAATTTGAAAAAAAAGTAAGGCTAACCCCTTGCATTTTTTTCAATTTTCACCAAAAAACGAAATTTCTTGAAACTTGCTAGAAAGATGCCTTACGGACCCTAGAACACATTCCAACTCCATTTGTAGAAAGATTTGCTTTTCAAAAAAATATGGACGAAAATATGGGGTAAAATCAGTCAAAAATGTTAATCCATTTTTCACAAAATCGATGGAATTTGCCCAAATCTTCCAAATATTGGGTGCTTGAGTACTGATTGTTGCTCCTCTGACTTCGAAAGGATGTTCTGCAAAGTTTGGAGAAAAGTCAATTTTTGGCCAAATTTGAAAAAAAAGTAAGGCTAACCCCTTGCATTTTTTTCAATTTTCATCAAAAAACGAAATTTCTTGTAACTTGCTAGAAAGATGCCTTACGGACCCTAGAACACATTCCAACTCCATTTGTAGAAAGATTTGCTTTTCCAAAAAAATATGGACGAAAATATGGGGTAAAATCATTCAAAAATGTGAATTTATTTTTCACAAAATCGATGGTTTTTGCCCAAATCTTCCAAATATTGGGTGTTTGAGTATTGATTGGTGCTCCTCTGACTTCGAAAGGATGTTCTGCAAAGTTTGGAGAAAAGTCAACTTTTGGAAAATTTGATAAAAAAGTAAGGCTAACCCCTTGCATTTTTTTCAATTTTCACCAAAAAACGAAATTTCTTGTAAGTTGCTAGAAAGATGCCCAAGGGACCCTAGAACACATTCCAACTCCATTTGCAGAAAGATTTCCTTTTCCAAAGAAAATATGGACGAAAATATGGTGTAAAATCAGTCAAAAATGTGAATTCATTTTTCACAAAATCGATGGAATTTGCCCAAATCTTCCAAATATTGGGTGCTTGAGTACTGATTGTTGCTCCTCTGACTTCGAAAGGATGTTCTGCAAAGTTTGGAGAAAAGTCAATTTTTGGCCAAATTTGAAAAAAAGTAAGGCTAACCCCTTGCATTTTTTTCAATTTTCACAAAAAACGAAATTCTTGAAACTTGCTAGAAAGATGCCTTACGGACCCTAGAACACATTCCAACTCCATTTGTAGAAAGATTTGCTTTTCCAAAAAAATATGGACGAAAATATGGGGTAAAATCTGTCAAAAATGTTAATCCATTTTTCACAAAATCGATGGTTTTGCCCAAATCTTCCAAATATTGGGTGCTTGAGTACTGATTGTTGCTCCTCTGACTTCGAAAGGATGTTCTGCAAAGTTTGGAGAAAAGTCAATTTTTGGCCAAATTTGAAAAAAAAGTAAGGCTAACCCCTTGCATTTTTTTCAATTTTCACCAAAAAACGAAATTTCTTGTAACTTGCTAGAAAGATGCCTTACGGACCCTAGAACACATTCCAACTCCATTTGTAGAAAGATTTGCTTTTCAAAAAAAAATAGACGAAAATATGGGGTAAAATCATTCAAAAATGTTAATTTATTTTTCACAAAATCGATGGTTTTTGCCCAAATCTTCCAAATATTGGGTGTTTGAGTATTGATTGGTGTTCCTCTGACTTCGAAAGGATGTTCTGCAAAGTTTGGAGAAAAGTCAATTTTTGTCCAAATTTAAAAAAAAAAGTAAGGCTAACCCCTTGCATTTTTTTCAATTTTCATCAAAAAACGAAATTTCTTGTAACTTGCTAGAAAGATGCCTTACGGACCCTAGAACACATTCCAACTCCATTTGTAGAAAGATTTGCTTTTCCAAAAAAATATGGACGAAAATATGGGGTAAAATCATTCAAAAATGTGAATTTATTTTTCACAAAATCGATGGTTTTTGCCCAAATCTTCCAAATATTGGGTGTTTGAGTATTGATTGGTGCTCCTCTGACTTCGAAAGGATGTTCTGCAAAGTTTGGAGAAAAGTCAATTTTTGGCCAAATTTGAAAAAAAAGTAAGGCTTGCATTTTTTTCAATTTTCACCAAAAAACGAAATTTCTTGAAACTTGCTAGAAAGATGCCTTACGGACCCTAGAACACATTCCAACTCCATTTGTAGAAAGATTTGCTTTTCCAAAAAATATGGACGAAAATATGGGGTAAAATCTGTCAAAAATGTTAATCCATTTTTCACAAAATCGATGGAATTTGCCCAAATCTTCCAAATATTGGGTGCTTGAGTACTGATTGTTGCTCCTCTGACTTCGAAAGGATGTTCTGCAAAGTTTGGAGAAAAGTCAATTTTTGGCCAAATTTGAAAAAAAAGTAAGGCTAACAACCCTTGCATTTTTTTCAATTTTCATCAAAAACGAAATTTCTTGTAACTTGCTAGAAAGATGCCTTACGGACCCTAGAACACATTCCAACTCCATTTGTAGAAAGATTTGCTTTTCCAAAAAAATATGGACGAAAATATGGGGTAAAATCATTCAAAAATGTGAATTTATTTTTCACAAAATCGATGGTTTTTGCCCAAATCTTCCAAATATTGGGTGTTTGAGTATTGATTGGTGCTCCTCTGACTTCGAAAGGATGTTCTGCAAAGTTTGGAGAAAAGTCAACTTTTGGAAAAATTTGATAAAAAAGTAAGGCTAACCCCTTGCATTTTTTTCAATTTTCACCAAAAAACGAAATTTCTTGTAAGTTGCTAGAAAGATGCCCAAGGGACCCTAGAACACATTCCAACTCCATTTGCAGAAAGATTTCCTTTTCAAAGAAAATATGGACGAAAATATGGTGTAAAATCAGTCAAAAATGTGAATTCATTTTTCACAAAATCGATGGAATTTGCCCAAATCTTCCAAATATTGGGTGCTTGAGTACTGATTGTTGCTCCTCTGACTTCGAAAGGATGTTCTGCAAAGTTTGGAGAAAAGTCAATTTTTGGCCAAATTTGAAAAAAAGTAAGGCTAACCCCTTGCATTTTTTTCAATTTTCACCAAAAAACGAAATTTCTTGAAACTTGCTAGAAAGATGCCTTACGGACCCTATAACACATTCCAACTCCATTTGTAGAAAGATTTGCTTTTCCAAAAAAATATGGACGAAAATATGGGGTAAAATCTGTCAAAAATGTTAATCCATTTTTCACAAAATCGATGGAATTTGCCCAAATCTTCCAAATATTGGGTGCTTGAGTACTGATTGTTGCTCCTCTGACTTCGAAAGGATGTTCTGCAAAGTTTGGAGAAAAGTCAATTTTTGGCCAAATTTGAAAAAAAGTAAGGCTAACCCCTTGCATTTTTTTCAATTTTCACCAAAAAACGAAATTTCTTGTAACTTGCTAGAAAGATGCCTTACGGACCCTAGAACACATTCCAACTCCATTTGTAGAAAGATTTGCTTTTCCAAAAAAAATAGACGAAAATATGGGGTAAAATCATTCAAAAATGTTAATTTATTTTTCACAAAATCAATGGTTTTTGCCCAAATCTTCCAAATATTGGGTGTTTGAGTATTGATTGGTGTTCCTCTGACTTCGAAAGGATGTTCTGCAAAGTTTGGAGAAAAGTCAATTTTTGTCCAAATTTAAAAAAAAAGTAAGGCTAACCCTTGCATTTTTTTCAATTTTCATCAAAAAACGAAATTTCTTGTAACTTGCTAGAAAGATGCCTTACGGACCCTAGAACACATTCCAACTCCATTTGTAGAAAGATTTGCTTTTCCAAAAAAATATGGACGAAAATATGGGGTAAAATCATTCAAAAATGTGAATTTATTTTTCACAAAATCGATGGTTTTTGCCCAAATCTTCCAAATATTGGGTGTTTGAGTATTGATTGGTGCTCCTCTGACTTCGAAAGGATGTTCTGCAAAGTTTGGAGAAAAGTCAATTTTTGGCCAAATTTGAAAAAAAAGTAAGGCTAACCCCTTGCATTTTTTTCAATTTTCACCAAAAAACGAAATTTCTTGAAACTTGCTAGAAAGATGCCTTACGGACCCTAGAACACATTCCAACTCCATTTGTAGAAAGATTTGCTTTTCCAAAAAAATATGGACGAAAATATGGGGTAAAATCTGTCAAAAATGTTAATCCATTTTTCACAAAATCGATGGAATTTGCCCAAATCTTCCAAATATTGGGTGCTTGAGTACTGATTGTTGCTCCTCTGACTTCGAAAGGATGTTCTGCAAAGTTTGGAGAAAAGTCAATTTTTGGCCAAATTTGAAAAAAAGTAAGGCTAACCCCTTGCATTTTTTTCAATTTTCATCAAAAAACGAAATTTCTTGTAACTTGCTAGAAAGATGCCTTACGGACCCTAGAACACATTCCAACTCCATTTGTAGAAAGATTTGCTTTTCCAAAAAAATATGGACGAAAATATGGGGTAAAATCATTCAAAAATGTGAATTTATTTTTCACAAAATCGATGGTTTTTGCCCAAATCTTCCAAATATTGGGTGTTTGAGTATTGATTGGTGCTCCTCTGACTTCGAAAGGATGTTCTGCAAAGTTTGGAGAAAAGTCAACTTTTGGAAAAATGTGATAAAAAAGTAAGGCTAACCCCTTGCATTTTTTTCAATTTTCACCAAAAAACGAAATTTCTTGTAAGTTGCTAGAAAGATGCCCAAGGGACCTTAGAACACATTCCAACTCCATTTGCAGAAAGATTTGCTGTTCCAAAGAAAATATGGACGAAAATATGGGTGAAAATCAGTCAAACATGTGAATTGATTTTTCACAAAATCGATGGTTTTTGCCCAAATCTTCCAAATATTGGGTGTTTGAGTATTGATTGGTGTCCTCTGACTTCGAAAGGATGTTCTGCAAAGTTTGGAGAAAAGTCAATTTTTGTCCAAATTTCAAAAAAAAGTAAGGCTAACCCCTTGCATTTTTTTCAATTTTCAGCAAAAAACGAAATTTCTTGCAAGTTGCTAAAACGATGCCCAAGGAACCCTAGAACACATTCCAACTCCATTTCTAGAAAGATTTCCTTTTCCAAAGAAAATATGGACGAAAATATGGTGTAAAATCAATCAAAAATGTTAATTCATTTTTCACAAAATCGATGGAATTTGCCCAAATCTTCCAAATATGGGGTGCTTGAGTACTGATTGTTGCTCCGCTGACTTCGAAAGGATGTTCTGCAAAGTTTGGAGAAAAGTCAATTTTTGGCCAAATTTGAAAAAAAAGTAAGGCTAACCCAATTTGGCTAAAAGTTGACCACTTGCATTTTTTTCAATTTTCAGCAAAAAAACGAAATTTCTTGTAAGTTGCTAGAACGATGCCCAAGGAACCCTATAACACATTGCAACTCCATTTCTAGAAAGATTTCCTTTTCCAAAGAAAATATGGACGAAAATATGGTGTAAAATCAGTCAAAAATGTTAATTCATTTTTCACAAAATCGATGGAATTTGCCCAAATCTTCCAAATATTGGGTGCTTGAGTACTGATTGTTGCTCCTCTGACTTCGAAAGGATGTTCTGCAAAGTTTGGAGAAAAGTCAATTTTTTGAAAATTTGATAAAAAAGTAAGGCTAACCCCTTGCATTTGTTTCAATTTTCACCAAAAAACGAAATTTCTTGTAACTTGCTAGAAAGATGCCTTACGGACCCTAGAACACATTCCAACTCCATTTGTAGAAAGATTTGCTTTTGCAACGAAAATATGGACTAAAATATGGGGTAAAATCATTCAAAAATGTGAATTGATTTCTCACAAAATCGAAGGTTTTTGCCCAAATCTTCCAAATATTGGGTGTTTGAGTATTGATTGGTGCTCCTCCGACTTCGAAAGGATGTACTGCATTGTTTGGAGAAAAGTCAATTTTTGGCCAAATTTGGATAAAAAGTAAGGCTAACCCCTTGCATTTTTTTCAATTTTCACCAAAAAACGAAATTTCTTGTAACTTGCTAGAAATGTGCCCAAGGGACCCTAGAACACATTCCAACTTCATTTGTAGAAAGATTAGCTTTTCCAAAGAAAATATGGACGAAAATATGGGTGAAAATCAGTCAAAATGTGAATTTATTTTTCACAAAATCGATGGTTTTTGCCCAAATCTTCCAAATATTGGGTGTTTGAGTATTGATTGGTGTTCCTCTGACTTCGAAAAGATGTTCTGCAAAGTTTGGAGAAAAGTCAATTTTTGGCCAAATTTGATAAAAAAGTAAGGCTAACCCCTTGCATTTTTTTTCAATTTTCAGCAAAAAAAGAAATTTCTTGTAACTTGCTAGAAAGATGCCTTACGGACCCTAGAACACATTCCAACTCCATTTGTAGAAAGATTAGCTTTTTCAAAGAAAATATGGACGAAAATATGGGTGAAAATCATTCAAAAATGTGAATTTATTTTTCACAAAATCGATGGTTTTTGCCCAAATCTTCCAAATATTGGGTGTTTGAGTATTGATTGGTGTTCCTCTGACTTCGAAAGGATGTTCTGCAAAGTTTGGAGAAAAGTCAATTTTTGTCCAAATTTCAAAAAAAAAGTAAGGCTAACCCTTTGCATTTTTTTCAATTTTCATCAAAAAACGAAATTTCTTGTAACTTGCTAGAAAGATGCCTTACGGACCCTAGAACACATTCCAACTCCATTTGCAGAAAGATTTCCTTTTCCAAAGAAAATATGGACGAAAATATGGTGTAAAATCAGTCAAAAATGTTAATACATTTTTCACAAAATCGATCGAATTTGCCCAAACCTTCCAAATATTGGGTGTTTGAGTATTGATTGGTGTTCCTCTGACCTCGAAAGGATGTTCTGCAAAGTTTGGAGAAAAGTCAATTTTTGACCAAATTTAAAAAAAAAGTTAGGCTAACCCCTTGCATTTTTTTCAATTTTCATCAAAAAACGAAATTTCTTGTAACTTGCTAGAAAGATGCCTTACGGACAATAGAACACATTCCAACTCCATTTGTAGAAAGATTTGCTTTTCAAAAAAATATGGACGAAAAGATTTTGTAAAATCAGTCAAAAATGTGAATTTATTTTTCACAAAATCGATGGAATTTGCCCAAATCTTCCAAATATTGGGTGCTTGAGTACTGATTGTTGCTCCTCTGACTTCGAAAGGATGTTCTGCAAAGTTTGGAGAAAAGTCAATTTTTGGCCAAATTTGAAAAAAAAGTAACGCTAACCCCTTGCATTTTTTTCAATTTGCACCAAAAAACGAAATTTCTTGTAACTTGCTAGAAAGATGCCTTACGGACCCTAGAACACATTCCAACTCCATTTGTAGAAAGATTTGCTTTTCCAAAAAAATATGGATGAAAATATGGGGTAAAATCAGTCAAAAATGTGAATTTATTTTTCACAAAATCGATGGTTTTTGCCCAAATTTTCCAAATATTGGGTGTTTGAGTATTGATTGGTGTTCCTCTGACCTCGAAAGGATGTTCTGCAAAGTTTGGAGAAAAGTCAATGTTTGACCAAATTTAAAAAAAAAGTTAGGCTAACCCCTTGCATTTTTTTCAATTTTCATCAAAAAACGAAATTTCTTGTAACTTGCTAGAAAGATGCCTTACGGACAATAGAACACATTCCAATTCCATTTGTAGAAAGATTTGCTTTTCAAAAAAATATGGACGAAAAGATTTTGTAAAATCAGTCAAAAATGTGAATTTATTTTTCACAAAATCGATGGAATTTGCCCAAATCTTCCAAATATTGGGTGCTTGAGTACTGATTGTTGCTCCTCTGACTTCGAAAGGATGTTCTGCAAAGTTTGGAGAAAAGTCAATTTTTTGGCCAAATTTGAAAAAAAAGTAAGGCTAACCCCTTGCATTTTTTTCAATTTTCACCAAAAAACGAAATTTCTTGTAACTTGCTAGAAAGATGCCTTACGGACCCTAGAACACATTCCAACTCCATTTGTAGAAAGATTTGCTTTTCCAAAAAAATATGGATGAAAATATGGGGTAAAATCAGTCAAAAATGTGAATTGATTTTTCACAAAATCGATGGTTTTTGCCCAAATCTTCCAAATATTGGGTGTTTGAGTATTGATTGGTGCTCCTCTGACTTCGAAAGGATGTTCTGCAAAGTTTGGAGAACAGTCAATTTTTGGCCAAATTTGATAAAAAAGTAAGGCTAACCCCTTGCATTTTTTTCAATTTTCACCAAAAAACGAAATTTCTTGTAAGTTGCTAGAAAGATGCCAAGGGACCCTAGAACACATTCCAACTCCATTTGCAGAAAGATTTCCTTTTCCAAAGAAAATATGGACGAAAATATGGTGTAAAATCAGTCAAAAATGTTAATACATTTTTCACAAAATCGATCGAATTTGCCCAAATCTTCCAAATATTGGGTGTTTGAGTATTGATTGGTGCTCCTCTGACTTCGAAAGGATGTTCTGCAAAGTTTGGAGAAAAGTCAATTTTTGGCAAAATTTGGATAAAAAAGTAAGGCTAACCCCTTGCATTTTTTTCAATTTTCACCAAAAAACGAAATTTCTTGTAAGTTGCTAGTAATGTGCCCAAGGGACCCTAGAACACATTCCAACTCCATTTGCAGAAAGATTTGCTTTTCCAAAGAAAATATGGACGAAAATATGGGTGAAAATCAGTCAAAAATGTGAATTTATTTTTCACAAAATCAATGGTTTTTGCCCAAATCTTCCAAATATTGGGTGTTTGAGTATTGATTGGTGTTCCTCTGACTTCGAAAGGATGTTCTGCAAAGTTTGGAGAAAAGTCAAATTTTGGCCAAATTTGATAAAAAAGTAAGGCTAAACCCTTGCATTTTTTTTCAATTTTCAGCAAAAAAGAAATTTCTTGTAACTTGCTAGAAAGATGCCTTACGGACCCTAGAACACATTCCAACTCCATTTGTAGAAAGATTAGCTTTTTCAAAGAAAATATGGACGAAAATATGGGTGAAAATCATTCAAAAATGTGAATTGATTTTTCACAAAATTGATGGTTTTTGCCAAAATCTTCCAAATATTGGGTGTTTGAGTATTGATTGGTGCTCCTCTGACTTCGAAAGGATGTTCTGCAAAGTTTGGAGAAAAGTCAATTTTTGGCCAAATTTGATAAAAAAAGTAAGGCTAACCCCTTGCATTTTTTTCAATTTTCACCAAAAACGAAATTTCTTGTTAGTTGCTAGAAAGATGCCCAAGGGACCCTGGAACACATTCCAACTCCATTTGTAGAAAGATTTGGTTTTCCAAAGAAAATATGGACGAAAATATGGGGTAAAATCAGTAAAAAATCGTGAATTTATTTTTCACAAAATGGATTGTTTTTGCCCAAATCTTCCAAATATTGGTTGTTTGAGTATTGATTGGTGTTCCTCTGACTTCGAAAGGATGTTCTGCAAAGTTTTGAGAAAAGTCAATTTTTGGCCAAATTTTATAAAAAAGTAAGGCTAACCCCTTGCATTTTTTTCAATTTTCAGCAAAAAAACGAAATTTATTGTTACTTGCTAGAAAGATGCCTTAGGGACCCTAGAGCACATTCCAACTCCATTTGTAGAAAGATTTGCTTTTCCAAAAAAAATGGACGAAAAAATGGGGTAGCATCATTCAAGAATGTTAATTTATTTTTCACAAAATCGATGGTTTTTGCCCAAATTTTCCAAATATTTGGTGTTTGAGTATTGATTGGTGCTCCTCTGACTTCGAAAGGATGTTCTGCAAAGTTTGGAGAAAAGTCAACTTTTGGCCAAATTTGATAAAAAAGTAAGGCTAACCCCTTGGATTTTTTTCAATTTTCACCAAAAACGAAATTTCTTGTAAGTTGCTAGAAACGTGCCCAAGGGAACCTAGAACACATTCCAACTCCATTTGCAGAAAGATTTGCTTTTCCAAAGAAAATTTTGTCGAAAATATGGGTGAAAATCAGTCAAAAATGTGAATTTATTTTTCACAAAATCGATGGTTTTTGCCCAAATCTTCCAAATCATGGGTGTTTGAGTATTGATTGGTGCTCCTCTGACTTCGAAAGGATGTTCTGCAAAGTTTGGAGAAAAGTCAATTTTTGGCCAAATTTGATAAAAAAGTAAGGCTAACCCCTTGCATTTTTTTCAATTTTCACCAAAAAACGAAATTTCTTGTTAGTTGCTAGAAAGATGCCCAAGGGACCCAAGAACACATTCCAACTCCATTTGTAGAAAGATTTGCCTTTCCAAAGGAAATATGGACGAAAATATGGGGTAAAATCAGTAAAAAATCGTGAATTTATTTTTCACAAAATGGATTGTTTTTGCCCAAATCTTCCAAATATTGGTTGTTTGAGTATTGATTGGTGTTCCTCTGACTCCGAAAGGATGTTCTGCAAAGTTTTGAGAAAAGTCAATTTTTGGCCAAATTTGACAAAAAAGTAAGGCTAACCCCTTGCATTTTTTTCAATTTTCAGCAAAAAAAACGAAATTTATTGTTACTTGCTAGAAAGATGCCTTAGGGACCCTAGAACACATTCCAACTCCATTTGTAGAAAGATTTGCTTTTCCAAAAAAATATGGACGAAAAAATGGGGTAAAATCATTCAAAAATGTGAATTTATTTTTCACAAAATCGATGGTTTTTGCCCCAATTTTCCAAATATTGGGTGTTTGAGTATTGATTCGTGCTCCTCTGACTTCGAAAGGATGTTCTGCAAAGTTTGGAGAAAAGTCAACTTTTGGCGAAATTTGATAAAAAAGTAAGGCTAACCCCTTGCATATTTTTCAATTTTCACCAAAAAAACGAAATTTCTTGTCACTTGCTAGAAAGATGCCTTACGGACTCAAGAACACAGTCAGACTCCATTTGTAGAAAGATTTGCTTTTGCAACGAAAATATGGACTAAAATATGGGGTAAAATCTGCCAAAAATGTTAATTTATTTTTCACAAAATCGATGGTTTTTGCCCAAATCTTCCAAATATTGGATGTTTGAGTATTGATTGGTGCTCCTCTGACTTCGAAAGGAAGTTCTGCATTTTTTGGAGAAAAGTCAATTTTTGGTCAAATTTTTTACAAAAGTAAGGCTAACCCCTTGCATTTTTTTCAATTTTCACCAAAAAACGCAATTTCTTGTAACTCTCTAGAAAGATGCCTTAGGGACCCTAGAACACATTCAGACTCCATTTGTAGAAAGATTTGCTTTTGCAACGAAAATATGGACGAAAATATGGGGTAAAATCAGTCAAAAATGTTAATTTATTTCTCACAAAATCGATGTTTTTTGCCCAAATCTTCCAAATATTGGGTGTTTGAGTGTTGATTTGTGCTCCTTTGACATCGAAAGGAAGTGCAGCATTGTTTGGAGAAAAGTCAATTTTTGGCCAAATTTGATAAAAAAGTAAGGCTAACCCCTTGCATATTTTTCAATTTTCACCAAAAAACGAAATTTCTTGTCACTTGCTAGAAAGATGCCTTACGGACCCAAGAACACAGTCAGACTCCATTTGCAGAAAGATTTGCTTTTGCAACGAAAATATGGACTAAAATATGGGGTAAAATCTGTCAAAAATGTTAATTTATTTCTCACAAAATCGATGGTTTTTGCCCAAATCTTCCAAATATTGGGTGTTTGAGTATTGATTGGTGCTCCTCTGACTTCGAAAGGAAGTTCTGCATTGTTTGGAGAAAAGTCAATTTTTGGTCAAATTTTTTACAAAAGTAAGGCTAACCCCTTGCATTTTTTTCAATTTTCACCAAAAAACGCAATTTCGTGTAACTCTCTAGAAAGATGCCTTAGGGACCCTAGAACACATTCAGACTCCATTTGTAGAAAGATTTGCTTTTGCAACGAAAATATGGACGAAAATATGGGGTAAAATCAGTCAAAAATGTTAATTTATTTCTCACAAAATCGATGTTTTTTGCCCAAATCTTCCAAATATTGGGTGTTTGAGTGTTGATTTGTGCTCCTTTGACATCGAAAGGAAGTGCAGCATTGTTTGGAGAAAAGTCAATTTTTGGCCAAATTTGATAAAAAAGTAAGGCTAACCCCTTGCATATTTTTCAATTTTCACCAAAAAACGAAATTTCTTGTCACTTGCTAAAAAGATGCCTTAGGCACCCCAGAACACATTTCAACTCCATTTGTAGAAAGATTTGCTTTTCAAAAGAAAATATGGACGAAAATATGGGGTCAAATCAGTCAAAAATGTGAATTTATTTTTCACAAAATCGATGGTTTTTGCCCAAATCTTCCAAATATTGTGTGTTTGAGTATTGATTTGTGCTCCTCTGACTTCGAAAGGAAGTTCTGCAAAGTTTGGAGAAAAGTCAATTTTTGGTCAAATTTTTTACAAAAGTAAGGCTAACCCCTTGCATTTTTTTGAATTTTCACCAAAAAACGCAATTTCTTGTCACTTGCTAGAAAGATGCCTTACGGACCCAAGAACACAGTCAGACTCCATTTGTAGAAAGATTTGCTTTTGCAACGAAACTATGGACTAAAATATGGGGTAAAATCTGTCAAAAATGTTAATTTATTTCTCACAAAATCGATGGTTTTTGCCCAAATCTTCCAAATATTGGATGTTTGAGTGTTGATTTGTGCTCCTTTGACATCGAAAGGAAGTGCAGCATTGTTTGGAGAAAAGTCAATTTTTGGCCAAATTTGATAAAAAAGTAAGGCTAACCCCTTGCATTTTTTTCAATTTTCACCAAAAAACGAAATTTCTTGTCACTTGCTAGAAAGATGCCTTACGGACCCAAGAACACAGTCAGACTCCATTTGTAGAAAGATTTCCTTTTCCAAAGAAAATATGGACGAAAATATGGGGTAAAATCATTCAAAAATGTTAATTTATTTCTCACAAAATCGATGTTTTTTGCCCAAATCTTCCAAATATTGGGTGTTTGAGTGTTGATTTGTGCTCCTCTGACTTCAATAGGAAGTTCTGCATTGTTTGGAGAAAAGTCAATTTTTGGTCAAATTTGATAAAAAAGTAAGGCTAACCCTTTTCATTTTTTTCAATGTTCAACAAAAAACGAAATTTCTTGTCACTTGCTAGAAAGATGCCTTAGGCACCCCAGAACACATTCCAACTCCATTTGTAGAAAGATTTGCTTTTCAAAAGAAAATATGGACGAAAATATGGGGTCAAATCAGTCAAAAATGTGAATTTATTTTTCACAAAATCGATGGTTTTTGCCCAAATCTTCCAAATATTGGGTGTTTGAGTATTGATTTGTGCTCCTCTGACTTCGAAAGGAAGTTCTGCCTTGTTTGGAGAAAAGTCAATTTTTGGTCAAATTTGATAAAAAAGTAAGGCTAACCCCTTGCATTTTTTTCAATTTTCACCAAAAAACAAAAGTTCTTGTAACTCTCTAGAAAGATGCCTTACGGACCCTAGAACACATTCCGACTCCATTTGTAGAAAGATTTGCTTTTGCAACGAAAATATGGACGAAAATATGGGGTAAAATCAGTCAAAAATGTTAATTTATTTCTCACAAAATCGATGGTTTTTGCCGAAATCTTCCAAATATTGGGTGTTTGAGTATTGATTTGTGCTCCTCCGACTTCGAAAGGAAGTACTGCATTGTTTTGGAGAAAAGTCAATTTTTGGCCAAATTTGGATAAAAAAGTAAGGCTAACCCCTTGCATTTTTTTCAATTTTCACCAAAAAACGAAATTTCTTGTAAGTTGCTAGAAAGATGCCTAAGGGACCCTTAAACACATTTCAACTCCAATTGTAGAAAGATTTGCTTTTCAAAAGAAAATATAACCGAAAATAATGGGGTAAAATCAGTCAGCAATGTTAATTTATTGTTAACAAAATCAACGGTTTTTGCCCAAATCTTCCTAATATTGGGTGTTTGAGTATTGATTGGTGCTCCTCCGACTTCGAAAGTATTTTCTGCATTGTTTGGAGAAAAGTGAATTTTTGACGAAATTTTGATAAAAAAGTAAGGTTAACCCCTTGCATTTTTTTAAATTTTCACCAAAAAACGAAATTTCTTGTAACTTGCTAGAAAGATGCCTTAGGGACCCTAGAACACATTCCAACTCCATTTGTAGAAAGATTTGCTTTTGCAACGAAAATATGGACGAAAAAAGTGGTAAAATCAGTCAAAAATGTTAATTTATTTCTCACAAAATCGATGGTTTTTGCCCAAATCTTCCAAATATTGGGTGTTTGAGTGTTGATTTGTGCTCCTTTGACATCGAAAGGAAGTGCAGCATTGTTTGGAGAAAAGTCAATTTTTGGCCAAATTTGATAAAAAAGTAAGGCTAACCCCTTGCATATTTTTCAATTTCACCAAAAAACGAAATTTCTTGTCACTTGCTAGAAAGATGCCTTACGGACCCAAGAACACAGTCAGACTCCATTTGTAGAAAGATTTGCTTTTCCAAAGAAAATATGGACGAAAATATGGGGTAAAATCAGTCAAAAATGTGAATTTATTTTTCACAAAATCGATGGTTTTTGCCCAAATCTTCCAAATATTGGATGTTTGAGTATTGATTGGTGCTCCTCTGACTTCGAAAGGAAGTTCTGCATTGTTTGGAGAAAAGTCAATTTTTGGTCAAATTTTTTACAAAAGTAAGGCTAACCCCTTGCATTTTTTTCAATTTTCACCAAAAAACGCAATTTCTTGTAACTCTCTAGAAAGATGCCTTACGGACCCTAGAACACATTCAGACTCCATTTGTAGAAAGATTTGCTTTTGCAACGAAAATATGGACGAAAATATGGGGTAAAATCAGTCAAAAATGTTAATTTATTTCTCACAAAATCGATGTTTTTTGCCCAAATCTTCCAAATATTGGGTGTTTGAGTGTTGATTTGTGCTCCTTTGACATCGAAAGGAAGTGCAGCATTGTTTGGAGAAAAGTCAATTTTTGGCCAAATTTGATAAAAAAGTAAGGCTAACCCCTTGCATATTTTTCAATTTTCACCAAAAAACGAAATTTCTTGTCACTTGCTAGAAAGATGCCTTACGGACCCTAGAACACATTCAGACTCCATTTGTAGAAAGATTTGCTTTTGCAACGAAAATATGGACGAAAATATGGGGTAAAATCATTCAAAAATGTTAATTTATTTCTCACAAAATCGATGTTTTTTGCCCAAATCTTCCAAATATTGGGTGTTTGAGTGTTGATTTGTGCTCCTCTGACTTCAATAGGAAGTTCTGCATTGTTTGGAGAAAAGTCAATTTTTGGTCAAATTTGATAAAAAAGTAAGGCTAACCCCTTGCATTTTTTTCAATTTTCAACAAAAAACGAAATTTCTTGTCACTTGCTAGAAAGATGCCTTAGGCACCCCAGAACACATTCCAACTCCATTTGTAGAAAGATTTGCTTTTCAAAAGAAAATATGGACGAAAATATGGGGTCAAATCAGTCAAAAATGTGAATTTATTTTTCACAAAATCGATGGTTTTTGCCCAAATCTTCCAAATATTGGGTGTTTGAGTATTGATTTGTGCTCCTCTGACTTCGAAAGGAAGTTCTGCCTTGTTTGGAGAAAAGTCAATTTTTGGTCAAATTTGATAAAAAAGTAAGGCTAACCCCTTGCATTTTTTTCAATTTTCACCAAAAACAAAAGTTCTTGTAACTCTCTAGAAAGATGCCTTACGGACCCAAGAACACAGTCAGACTCCATTTGTAGAAAGATTTGCTTTTGCAACGAAAATATGGACTAAAATATGGGGTAAAATCAGTCAAAAATGTTAATTTATTTCTCACAAAATCGATGGTTTTTGCCGAAATCTTCCAAATATTGGGTGTTTGAGTATTGATTGGTGCTCCTCCGACTTCGAAAGGAAGTACTGCATTGTTTTGGAGAAAAGTCAATTTTTGGCCAAATTTTGATAAAAAAGTAAGGCTAACCCCTTGCATTTTTTTCAATTTTCACCAAAAAACGAAATTTCTTGTAAGTTGCTAGAAAGATGCCTAAGGGACCCTAAAACACATTTCAACTCCATTTGTAGAAAGATTTGCTTTTCAAAAGAAAAGATGGACGAAAATATGGGGTAAAATCAGTCCAAAATGTTAATTTATTTCTCACAAAATCGATGGTTTTTGCCCAAATCTTCTAGGGAGAAGATCAAACGAAGAGTTTGAGAGTTCAAAGAATAAGTATAAATGTTTGTAGAAAATGAAGAGATTTTTTTTAAGACTGCATTTCGTGACATATATGTAACTCACTGTGTGTTCGATTTCTTCCCCCGCGCTTAAGCCCGGTTCATACTTCCCGCGAAAGCAAGTGCGAAGCGAAATTCGTGTCGTCAACAATGGTGGACGCGCTTTGAATGTATTGTTGACGTCACGAATTTCGCTTCGCTTTCGCTTTCGCGAAACGGGCTTCCACGGAGCATGCACGGAGATACGGCTCCCCCCCCCCTAAAAAAATCCTGGCGACGCTCATGTTTCCAGCTCTTGCACGAAACTTTCCCGAAACCGTTCGTTTATTTAGCTCCACTGCGCATGTCTATCATTACACGAGGAGTCAGGCGCGAGTAAGCTGGGGGAAGTACTCGAACGCACTCTTTATAGTGCTTTTATTTTACTTAGGTGTAGAAAGTTTTTGTCTTTTTTTTCTTCTAAATTCAAACTTAAAACCACAAAAATATTCGAAATAGTTGATTGATTGAAAAACATAGATTTAAAAAAATTATGTTATCGTTAGTTAGCATTACAAGAGTAATGAAGCTTCCAATGAGACATTGAACGACAAATTAATAGGTGCAAGCGAATTTCGCATTTTCCCCCAATAAACTATAGGAGGCTTAAATTTGACACAAGTCGGACTTAATTCAATATCTACAGCATACATTAGCCATACAAATCCAGACCGGAACTATTTATACAATTGACGTCGTGCTGAAATTGCAAAAACCGTCATGTAAACACGCGTAACACTTGTGTGTTATGTGTGCTCTTACATGGATTTATATATGACCGAGGATCAAACACAAAGGGAGTACTGTTGTTCCTTATTAGCCTTATGCACGAGTCGGCCATATTGAATTGAAAGTAAGGTAAAATCTAATTTTTTGGAACTTGCGAAGAGAAATGAAAGCAAGATAATTACTACTTGATCCCAGTCTGCTTCAATGAATAATTTAATATTTGTAATTAAACATTCCCTAATGTTTAAAGCCAGATTGAGAAAAAATTACTGTAAAATAAGGCTGCATTATGTCTGCATAAATAGTCTGGCGCCATCCCATTCAACAGTTAACAATTAATTAAATATTCAGTGAACTCGATAAAAAAAGGCCAACTCGTGCATAAGGCCCAAAGGGTGGGATCATGGGATGTGAATATTGGAAATTAACGTAAAGACAGAGGAAAATGATCAGTGCTCCCCTATCTACGAAATGGATTTCATCCGTCTAAGGAGCCATGAAAGAACCAATATTTTGAAGGAACAAAGGTCTCGTTGCACTCTTCGAAAGCAATGGTCTCGTCGTGTATTCCATGCTAAGATTACCATATGTTCATGTCTACTGGATCTTTTAACACAAGCAGCTACAAGCTACTATTAAAGTTCAAACCATTAAAATAATGAAACAAATCATGTTTTGGTTTTGCTCTCTCGCTCACACCTTGCAAAAGCTCTTAATCATGTACACGCCGATTTGAGTTGAAATCGGTCAAGCCAGAATAGGCATTTAGGACCAGGCTGGTGTGCAACTAAATAAGTTTATTATTTCTTAATAGTAGTTTTTTTCTTTACCATAATTTATTTCTATGTTATGCAATATATTTGCAAGTGATATATAGACACACACAAAAGATTAAACACAGCAGAAAAACGGAGTGGGCCTACATTCAACGAGTTCCTCGACAGAAGCATCTTAGTGCAGACAAGGTCTTCTTGAAATCTTCACGGAACCGTTCGTTCACAAAGCCGTAAATAAATGGGTTAATGGCGTTGTTCAAATAATATATATTATAATAACTTCTGCTTAGAAGATATTAGTTCTGAAAAGAACTTGTCCTGCTTATTATCAACTTTGCTAAGTAGTTTTTTTTGTTCTGATAAGAACAGTCCTGCTGTAAGTTTTAAACGATCTTGTCTTTGGTCTCAACGTTTCCACTAGCCTGCTCTGGTCATCGTCAGGAGACTTTTCAGAACTAATATCTTCTAAGACAAAGAATGTTTTTTTAACTTGCAGATGCTCTGGTTTCCATACAGTGTTTACACAAAGTGCGTGAACATTCAATGCGTGTACGCATGCGTATTATGGTTAATATCTGAATATAGCGTAAAGGAAATTATTACAGCCCACGGGACGTTAACACGTCATTGGTTCCACAAATTGTGTCCTTGTTGTCTTCAATCATTATATTTTATACATGTGATAATGAGTTTTGCCCTTTACCGGCGTTTTTTTCTCAAAAAATAATGAGCTGGCTTGACAGACTTCGTTACCAGATCGGGCGCAGAGCCTTGCAAATCTGAAAGCTGCCGCGGGCAGGTGTCTGAGTTGACAAGTATTTATGGTGTTTGTCACCTGTATGGGCCGTTGTCACGCGTCTAACCGGGACTTTGGCCGAGTAAATAATCCTTGTGTGTAGGATAACGTGACCAAGGGCGGATCCAGAAGACAATTTTTTTGGGGGCCCAAAAAAATTTTGGTCCCCCCAAAAAGTGGGTCAAAAAATTACGGCGTGGGGTTCGGGGCCCGCTTTAGGGCCCCGAAATTTTTTTTGGATTCTAGATGCTCTGTGGTGCGATCTGAGGCAATTTCTGACCACTTTTACCAATTTTTTTTGAGGAAAAGATGGTGGTGTACTCATTGCCTGCCTTTATTGTGACGTCACATAAAAAAAAAATTGTTTTCCTTTTTTTTTGTGGGGGGGGGGGGGCATGGCCCCCTTTGGCCCCCCCCCGGATCCGCCCTTGAACGTGACGCGCTTGAACAAATCCCAGAATTTCCAATTCGAACCAGTGACGCAACACGTCCCTGTCTGTTTGTGCATATCAAGTTCCCAACCCAATCGGACTACTTACAGTTCTTAAGATATAAAATCTTAAAATATACACCTCTACTATTTCATAAATTGTCATCTTTGTACGAGTGCACCAAGTTCCACTAATCAAAATGTATTTTTGATTCCCGGAAGTGAGAGGTCAATATTTGGCACGATATTTCTCTTTCACGTCATGCCATTTTTCAGTTTCCATAAATTGAGATGCTATGACAATTTTACAAAGGCCTTTTCCGAGAGTGATTCTCTTAAGAAATCAATGTACCAAATATAATTTCACAAACTCCGACTTTTACACGCTCATTTTCCTATTCGAATGGGTCCGGAAGCGCACCACTAGGAGTCAACTTTCAGGCTCACCCGTTCGTCAGGATCATGGGCGTCAAGGCATTTAGGAACAGGCTGGTGTGCAACTAATTACCATTCAAAATAAGTATATTATTTCTTAATAGTATTTTTTTCTTTACCATAATTTATTTCTATGTTATGCAATATATTTGCAAGTGATAATTAGACACACACAAAAGGTTAAACACAACAGAAGAACAGAGCACATTCAACGGGTTTCTCGACAGAAGCATCTTAGTGCAGACAAGGTCTTCTTGAAATCTTCACGGAACCGTTCGTTCACAAAGCCGTAGATAAATGGGTTAATGGCGTTGTTCAAATAAAATATATACTTGAACAGGTACAGGAGTGAGTAGCCAACCTGGCTATTATCATGGATGAAACTGTCGTCTTGCCCTTTACCGGCGTTTTTTTCCTCAAAATATAATGAGCTGGCTCGACAGACTTCGTTACCAGATCGGGCGCAGAGCCTTGCAAATCTGAAAGCCGCCGCGGGCAGGTGTCTGATTTGACAAGTATTCGTGGTTTTCCCACCTGTACGGGCCGTTATCACGCGTCAAACCAGGACTTTGGCCGATTAATTAATCCTTGTGTGTAGGATCCTATGCCTTGAATTCATCCAGTTGATTGTTAGACTCGTACTATCTCATAGGCGGATCGTTGACACTATCATTGAATTACTCTTCCCAACTTTTGACGCGCCTGCCGGCCGCACGGAAGAATAACATTATTGAGTGACATAATTGTTTGTCTCGCCGAGTCGCGGAATGTAACATTCCATCTGCATTCTCATGAAATTATTCTTACCATTACCCTCATAAACATGTATTATTTGTATACTATTACTTCAATAAAACGTGCTATGGAAACCTTGCGAAGATATTTAGTGTCAAGAAAATTAAGGTCCGGAATTCAAAACAGATGGTTTCAGAGAATTGGGCACACAATCTTCCTGAGGGTTAGGCCTATACCTAACGTGACGCGCTTGAACAAATCCCACAATTTTCAATTCGAACCAGTGACACAACACGTCCCTGTCTGTTTGTACATATCAAGTTCCCAACCCAATCGGACTACTTACAGTTCTTAAGATATACAATCTTAAAATATACACCTCTACTTTTTCATAAATTGTCATCTTTGTACGAGTGCACCGAGTTCCACTAATCAAAATGGATTTTTGATTCCCGGAAGTGAGAGGTCAATATTTGGCACGATATTTCTCTCTCACATCATGCCATTTTTCAGTTTCCATAAATTGAGATGCTATGACAATTTTACAAGAGCCTTTTCCGAGAGTGATTCTCTTAAGAAATCAATGTACCAAAAATAATTTCACAAACTCCGACTTTTACAGGCTAATTTTCCTATTCGAATGGGTCCGGAAGTGCACCACCAGGAGTCAACTTTCAGGCTCACCCGTTCGTCAGGATCATGGGCGTCAAGGCATTAGGACCAGGCTGGTGTGCAACTAAATATCATTCAAAATAAGTATATTATTTAGTATTTTTTTCTTTACCATAATCTATTTCTATGTTATGCAATATATTTGCAAGCGATATATGGACACACACAAAAGATTAAACACAACAGAAGAACGGAGCACATTCAACGGGTTCCTCGACAGAAGCATCTTAGTGCAGACAAGGTCTTCTTGAAATCTTCACGGAACCGTTTGTTCACAAAGCCGTAGATAAATGGGTTAATGGCGTTGTTCAAATAAAATATATACTTGAACAGGTACAGGAGTGAGTAGCCAACCTGGCTATTATCATGGATGAAACTGTCGACGTGCCGCGGCAGGGCGAGAATACAAAGCGCCAGTAGCCAAGTAGCGAAGAAGACAGCGGTGGTGATAACCAGCATTTTGGTCGTCTTACCGTGCAATCTTTGCGTCTGAGTTTTCTGTCGACGCTGTCGAACTGGGGTAGTGTCGGTCGCACCAGTTGCTATTTGGTTAGAGAGCCTGTTGTTTGTAGGCACATTCGCGCGGTTCTGGATGTTGATTGTAAATGATGTTTCATGCTGCTGCTGCTGTTGTTGTTGCTGCTGTTGCTGCTGCTGCTGCTGCTGTTGCTGCTGTTGTAGTTGCTGCTGTTGTTGCTGCTGCTGTTGCTGCTGTTGTAGTTGCTGCTGTTGTTGTTGCTGCTGTTGCTGCTGTTGTTGATGTTGTTGTTGCTGCTGCTGCTGCTGTTCTTGCAACTGCTGCTGATGGAGGCACATTTTGTGTACCTGCTGTTGCGACTTTAGTATATTTTGTGAGGTTGAACCGGAAACTGTAGCGACTTCAATCTCAGACTGACCTGTCGACAACGGTGAGTTTTTACTCATCGGTCGAGAAACGGTCGTACTTTCTGCTGGCCCATTGGCCCGTTCATGACCAGGTCGCACGGCGGCTCGTTTACGGATTGCTCGGTACATCTTCCCGTAAAGAACTATGTTGGTGACAAGGGTGCACAGGGATGCCACATAAATTACCGTGGTGGTTAAGTATGTCACCCAGATGGGTACTGTTTTACTGAGCGTGCAAACTCCTGTGTCGGATTCTTGGGCATGAGGAGCCACGTCATACGACACGAACACCGGAACGCTGATGAGTATCGCCAAAACTGGGCAGACCACCGCCGTGATTTTGGCGCGCCGGACGGTCATCCAGCGCCGATGCGGCCGGCAGATGGCCTGGTACCGGTCCACTGCGATGGCAGATGTCAAGAAACAAGAGTTGTAGACGGTGACAAAAGTCCCAGTGATGACAAGACGGCAGAGAAGTCCACTTGTGTAGTTGAGTCTGATGTACCAATGGTAGACGGTTACGGGAGTAAAGAGGCAGACCATCAGATCCGCTACAGCCAGGGCGAGGATAAAGACATGGGGGCTCGTCATCTGTCGTTTCCTGCCATACACCAACACGATGAGAGCGTTACCTGGCAAACCAACGATGCCCACGATGATATGAAAGATCACCAGAGGCCACAGGGAACTCTCCATCTTTGTTAAAAAATATATCTTCTGTTACAAACTAGCACAGAATTGTCAAGAATGTGCTGCATGCAAGCAAGACAAAGAATGTTTTTTAACTTGAAGACGCTCAGGTTTCCATAAAGTGTTTACAGAAAGTGCGTGAAAATTCAACCTGTTCCCACTGGAAGAATCTCTCGTGATACAGCGCTTCAACGCCTGTACGCATGCGTATTATGGTTATAACTGAATATAGCGTAGCAAGAAAATAATTATCGCCCACGGGACGTCAACACGTCATTGGTTTCACAAATTGTGTCCTTCCAGTCTTCAATCGTCACATATTATACATGTGATAATGAGTCTTGCCCTTTACCGGTGTTTTTTCTTCTTCAAAATATAATGAGCTGGCTTCACAGACTTCGTTACCAGATCCGGCGCAGAGCCCTGCAAATCTGATTTTCTTAAGAAATCAACGTAGCAAAAATAATTTCACAAACTCCGGACATTTACAGGCTAATTTTCCTATTCGAATAGGTCCAGAAGCGCGCCACCAGGAGTCAACTTTCAGGCTCACCCATTCGTCAGGATCATGGGCGTCAATCGGTGCGGACGGGGGGGGGGGACCACTCCCCCCCCACACTTTTTAAAGTGGGGGATATCATATCGTTTGTCCCCCCGCCCCCCACTTTTTTGTCCCCGATTAAAAACTCAGCCTACATAGTGATTCTATAGCTTAGAATACCTGATTCAATTACTCCAAACTCGAGAATGATGTTTAAAAGATGATCTTGTGCTAAAAAAAAGTGGTTTAAGTGGTCAGAAATTGCCTCACATCGCACCACAGAGCGTCTAGAATGTAACATTTTCCGGGCTTAAGCGGGCCCCGGACCCCACGCCGTTGGGGCTTCGCGCTTCCCATTACTGCCAATCAAGGTATGCCCCCCCCCCCCCCCCCCCACTTTTGAGAAGCGATTGACGCCGTTGGTCAGGATAATAGGCCTATACGCAGGTGGTTTTTTTTAAATTTCATTACGACTGTTGCATCATACGAATAGTGAACTAACAAACACACCATAGGTGACAATGATGTGATTAAAGCTGTTCCTCAACGGCTCACTTTGCCTACATCTCCCGAATGCAATTTAGAAATAAATTTCATTTTCTCGTTATCTAGGCAGTTCCTGATTAACTGAAAACAGTGATCAGTGTGACCTACACTACAGACCTATATCTGTCTTGTCATGCTCCTCTAAATTCTAACTATAATGAGGCGCCCTTTATGACTTGCGAAACAAATAAAGATAGGACGAAACAAATAAATATGGGACGAAACAGACAAATATAAAGGACGAAACAAATAAATCTAGGACGAAGAGTTGCAATATATATAAAAGGAAGCTAGATTCTTCCTATATCTATTTGTTTCGTCCTATATTTATTTCTTTAGCAATAAAGTCATCAAGTGCGCCTCATAATATATGACGTAAACTAGTACAAAATGTATAAATTTATTGACAAAAAGGAAATGTTTGAAACCGGAATATGGGTATATTATGCAGTTATATTTTATTTCAGTGCCAACAAAAACAAACAGGATTTCAACAAAAAAACATATCACCTATATCTTCGAACATCCATATAAAGCAGACTATTTAGTTGCACACACTTTGCTTGAAAAACAAACTTGTAAAAACCCAAAACAAAACATAAACTACCTTTTTCTATTAAAGTAACACAACAATTTCTACATTATCTGTATTTCTTTAAAAAAAAAAGCTCTTCATTCACCAACATCTTTAAATATGTCTACCTTCGGAAAAAAAAGATATCTTTTAAGGTTATATTTTGTATTATGGCACATGACATCTTAAGTATATGTTAAAACAATATTTCCTTGTTTGGGTAAAACACTGCAAATTAAACTATATACAATCATACCAGAACTACGCAGTACATGAACTGTACCCGGCCACATTTTGTGCAGACAGCAAAATAACACAATCTTTGCAGCATGCAGACATCAAAAAGTACTGAAAATGTATTGAGAATGCTTACGTACATAAACTTTTTCATATAAATATTAATAGTAAATAGAACACATATTAAAGTATACATGTACATCCTTTTACCCACAATAGTCAACGTATAAAGATCATTAGGAGGTATTGAGCAAAAATCTTAACACGGCTACGAAAACAAATCAGGTGGACCAAGTCATACTTTAGTAGTGGTGAGTGTGCAGGTTCATTTTGTCATGAGGGCGAGTGTGCAGGTTCACTATATCATGAGGGTTAGTGTGCAGGTTCAATATGACATAAAGGTGAGTGTGCAGGTTCAATATGACATGAGGGTGAGTGTGCCGGTTCACTATATCATGAGGGTTAGTATGCAGGTTCAATATGACATGAAGGTGAGTGTGCAGGTTCAATATGACATAAGGGGGGAGGTGCAGGTTCAAAATGACATGAAGGTGAGTGTGCAGGTTCAATATGACATGAGGGTGAGTGTGCAGGTTCAATATGACACGAGGGTGAGTGTGCAGGTTCAATATGACACGAGGGTGAGTGTGCAGGTTCAATATGACACGAGGGTGAGTGTGCAGGTTCAATATGACACGAGGGTGAGTGTGCAGGTTCAATATGTCAAAAGGGTGAGTGTACAGGTTCAATCTGACAAGAGCATGAGTGTGCATGTTCAATATGCCATGAGGGTGAGTGTGCAGGTTCAATATGACATGAGTGTGAGTGGACAGGTTCATTATATCATAGGGTGAGTTTGCAGGTTCATTATGACATGAGGGTGAGAGTGCAGGTGTAATATGTCACTGGGGTGAGTTAATTGTCATGAGGGTGAGTTTGCTATGTCATGAGGGTGAGTTTGCTATGTCATGAGGGTGAGTGTGCAGCTTTATTATCTCATTGCACAGTTATTCAAACTAATTGCACTGACAGGAAAAGCAATCCATTTACACTAGCTCCGGCAAGTACATGTACATAATAATGAAACCTTCTTGTGACGTAATTACAATGTAAACTAAAGTCATGATAACAAAACAAATTGATATCTTCAGTTCTTGTTACACCCATGCAGCAATTCATTGTTATCAGCCCTTCTGTCTTAAGTTTTAAGCAACAGGGGTTTCTTTTTAAAAAAAAAAAAGGGAAAAAATGCAAGGTCCCGTTTTGATTAATCAAAATGTTTAGTCATCTTGGAATTGGAAACAAAGACACTGAGATAAAAGGCCAAGATAGACGAGTAAAACATAGTTCCAAATGTCAAAAACAATACTAATACATATTAAGAGGGAAGTAGCATGAATGAATTGGAACATATGTAAGGCAATCGGAACATCAGTCCAAGGCAAATCAGGATCAACTTTTTTGAGGGAAACACAAAAACAAAACCAAAACACTAAATGCATAAAACTACCTGCAGTTGTAATTCTTTTAAACAAAACACACAGAGTAACATAATAGACTTCAGTTTGACTGCTTAAAATCCCTGATTGTCTGTCCCACAAATTTAACCCATAGAATAAATAAATATATTTTTACGCCTGACCTGATAAATTTCAATACTTTGCCTACCAAATATTCGTGGCAAAACTCAATTTCAGACCAAAACTGAACATAAATTTCAGAAGAAAAAAATAAACTCAAATAACTGTTCCCGCAAATGTGATATCAGTAAAAAGAAACTATTGAGTGTAACAGTGTCATTCTTCAAGTTTCATCAACAGCAATTACCATTTCAGGATTTTTTTTCTTTTGTGACCTTTTAAAGAATTCTGATTATTTTTTTAATGGCACTCAAGGGTCTGCCAGTAATACTATTAAATATTTAGGTTCTTTTCATTATGTGGGAATACATGTAGATATATGTATGGAGTGTATGCTGTAACATATCCCTTCAAAGTAATGAGGGAAACTGGATGGTTAAACAAAATGCTCGTCGGTTTTACTGAGCCACATTTTGACGGTACCAGTGCTCTTGTTTCATGTACATGTACTAAGTGAGAAGTAAATACCAATCTTTGCCTCGGGTTCTATATGCACTCAGAGGGGATTAAAAACACCATGTCCCACAACAGTCAAGGATTGTTTTTTTGTTACACAGGGCGAGTCAAAACAGAGCGGAACCCGAACCCTGAAAAATATATGTCATTTTAAAAAACAATTGTAGCACCAAAAATAATTATGACTGGTAAGCCAATTTAATGAACTACTTTTAGCTGAAAAAATTTACTTCAATTGCTCAATCCATTCAAATTATATCACCATTTAAACAAAATGACCCTAAAATCTGTTTCGTCCAAAAAACGCGATTTCAAGAATTGTCGTTACAATTGGCTTCAAACATCACCAGCGATTAAACCTCAGTTTAAAAGTTAAAAATATTCAACGAAATGCTTTTGAAGGCCCGCCTTTAAGAAAAAAGGTGGATTTTATAAATCCTATTGTTAGCCAAAGCAGGGTTGTTAATGAAGATATTGTGTGCTACAGTTGTTGAAACAAGTATTGTGTGTCATATTCTTTGTTGTTCCAAACAGTCATAACGAGAACTGTTTTCAGGCTTACTTCATTTAAATAGTAATACATTTTTAAAGTGTAGAGCAATTGAAATAATTTCCTCACTTAAAAGTAGTTTAATAAATGGGCTTCCAAGTCAAAATTAATTTTGGTGCCACATATATTCTTTTTTTATACCAAATAGATTTCTTTGTTTTGGGGTTCCGCTTTTTCTTTGACTCGCCCTGTATTCTGCCAATAAGTTAAAAAAGAACGTTTTTTACTCTTTAGTCAAGAAATAAATCAAATCACTGCAGTGTAACCTTCTGATCAGGCATACTGTGAGCTCTGCTGTGACTTGGAGATTGAGTGGTTGCAGTTCTCTGTTGCAAGGCGCGCGGGCCCAACACACAATATGCAACACGTTGAATATGAGAAATTTATATGCAACGTAGTGTACAGGGTGGTGCAAAAAAAGAAGGGAACCCACTTTCGACAACAATTTTCACCTACTTGTTGAGCATATTTCAAAAGTTCAATTCAATGGTATTAAAATATTGATCTTTAAACATAAGGGACGAAAAAGTGATTGCGAATGCATATTTTGTCTGTGAAATATGGTAGTTAAAAAATTTCATGTGCCAAACCTGTTTGTCCACGGACGGCTTTAATCCATCCGCTTGACTGAGCTCCGGAGCTTGATTTGAAGACAAAAACGCTACACTAGACTTACACGTGGACAACAGTGATTTTGGCGACTTGTATTCAAATAAGCATAATAACACTATTCTTGCAAATTTTTCAAAGATTTTACCAGGTGTGGTTGAAGACCTGTCTTTACTACATTGTATTCAAAACAGCTAAATAAGTACCGTAAGTAGGTTAAAATTCCTGTCAAAAGTGGGTTTCCTTCTGTTTGCACCACGCTGCATATGAAGTAAACTGTCAATTTTATAGGCACACGGCCATTCTAGACCAATGAAATTACAGTATCCAAGACACGATATAACGATGGTTATATAAGCAGAGATTGAGGTCTCCATATCTCAGGATTCTTCTCGGTGCTTAACATCATCAACAGAACAAAACAACAAAGTCATAGTTTCCCTTAAAACCACACATTACCAAGGCAGTGTACAACCGATACAAATCAGCCCTTACTTTATACAACAGTAATAAATTTATATTCTACAGGAATATTAGGTCAAAAAACGCCGAGTAGGTTATATGACTGGGCTATATAATATGTATACACCTTGATTGTCTAGATCTGAATAGTATTGCACAATATAACACATGCAGTGTCTGTGGTTCTTCTTCTTATATATTCATATTTTTAGGGATTAAAGAAAAAAAACACATAAAGGCAACCGCAAAAACACCGTGAGAAATGGAAGAAAAAAAGTGACAAGAGTGTAAATTTTATTTAGCATAAAGCAAGGTGCTATCCCATGTCATGTGACTATGCATGTATGACCGGCTCCATCAAAATGAGGATTAACTTGGAAAGAATATATCACAGCTAGAGTTAGACTATTGCATTGAATAATGTGTGTCTATCGACAACGCAGTTTGCATCTATCGATAACGCAGTCTGTGTGTGCAACGCACTGCACACCAAAATTGGGGTTTAACACAATAGGATGTAGATGCTTTAAATAAACTCTTTATCAAATAAACTCCACTCTATTTCACGACTGTACGATGAATGCTACGGATAATCAGTGGTTAACGTTCAAATGTCTCACTAAGAAATCTTTGTCCAAATATCATAACGGGCACATCTGTAAAATCTCTAGTGACATATTCCCCAATTTGATGGAACTAGACACATTGGGATGTTCGACCACAAACTGACAAGCTCACATTTTGGCTTTGACAAAAACTTTTGCTAGACAAAATAAAATACACTCTGAACAATGCCAGCTCATCAATAGTCTGTTTCCACACACACAACTTTCAGAAGCTTAAAAAAAAAAAAATTATCTCAATGCAACACCTTCCATAAACAAATGGATTTCTGGCTAATGGATTCTCCCTGCCTGCACTGACCAATCAGATCAGGGGCGGATTGCAATTACCGGTCTTAACCAGTTTGGGTCGGAGTATGTGATAACACGCACTGGCTGTTTTTATACACAGGCGCAGCTGACGGGTTGAGACGTCAAGCGTGCCTTGCCTGGCCTCTGGGTGCGCCTTAACACGCTAATCCCTCGTGCCTTTTGTACACACACACAAAGTCCGTGAAGTGTTTGGAGGTGGACCGTGTGTTGATCTTGAATTGGCCGTTGTGCTCGGCCTATCGTTCGACAATTTACGCTCCGATCCGGTGCACACCCCGGAGTATTCGGCAACAAATATCGTACAAATCCTGTAGAAATGACTCTCTGCGAATCAGTGTTTGTGGCGTTTGTGCCAGTGCGTGTTATCACGTCCTCCGACGCGAACTGGTTAAAAAGCAGGCTTGGTAAAGACTGGCTTATTGCAAGTGGGTCAAGTTTAGTCTCTTTACCAAGACCGTCTAAGAGCGATAAGCTGGCTAAAATCAGACTGGTTAAGCCAGCCATCTAAGACCGCGGTATTGCAATCTGCCCCAGGACTTTTGCATGTGATACTGGTTCTTGGCCGATTTTTTCCAAGAGCACATTGTTTAGAAACACTTTCCTTGTGACTGATTCCCAGCTGTGATTATTGCTAAGCACAAATATCTGCTAAACAATTCTTCATCTTTTGGAGCGGTTCCACAAAACTGAGTGCGGGTCAGCACTAGACAATCCTGCTTCCACCGACAACGATGGGTCCCGTCGAGCTCTCCAGGTCCCAGACTTTGGGGTTGGTGCAGGAGGCCGGCCCCCCGCTGCTACTCACGGATGAACCGGTGCCGTCCGCCGTGGCTAACTCCCCCGTGGGCTTGTATGTCAGGCCTTCCTGCTTGACAATGGCGTTGATGTAGCTGGCAATCAGTAGGGTGATCTCCAGTACCTGTTGGGTGACACAATAAAATAAAGAGAATTGTTGTAATTTGTCTCGCTACGGCAGCAGAAGTTCATACCCTGGACGTCTGTGGTCAAAATGCAATGAAGATGTCGTCCAGCACAACCTGGGCCCGGCTAGGGTGGTATATTACAACGCATGAGCCAGTCTTCACTGCATGATAATGACCGGGTTCGACTCAGTCCATTAACAGCTGCCATCCCCCAACCTGGTCATTATCATGCAGTGAAGACTGGCCCCTCACACTAATATTCCCTAATACAAGCCAGAAGCGGCCAAAACATAAATTCTTGTAGCAGCTGCAAATGGCCAACATTTACGCTTTTCACACTCCTGTTTTTTAAGCAGTGAAGGTGTTAAGCCCTGTCATCCAGACAGAGCTCTCGAACACGTTTTGTGAGAAATCTGCTGTGTGCATACCGCATTGTACACTGGAAAAAGTGTGGTCACTAAAAGAACTCTCCTTTACAGTTTACTGACATCTTGACTCGTATTCTGGCAGGTCATTGGATATGTTGGATCTACCTTTGTTTTTGACATGGAGAAGAGCAGTTTCTCGGTGCCGTGCTCGCGTTCCCGGGGTACCTCCTTGGTCACCGATTGGCTGAGGACAATCATGAAGTCGTCACGGCAGCCGCCAAACGTGACCATAGACTGGAAGGAGTGCTTGGCAAGTTCTTGCTGCAAAGGAACGAAACAAAAAGCGTTACACCCCAAAGTTGGATAAAATCTGGTCTTGTCTGGTCTGAGAGAAAATAAAAAGCAAAATCAGAATCAAAATTTGTCTACAACTGTGCGATGTACAAAATCATCTTGTTATTGATGACTGAAATAAATAATACACTGCATGCAGGCAATATTGACATTAGCAGTTAAATCATTATTCTGTAGTCCAAGAATTTGAAAACAATGGCTTGTACAATGTTATACCTGAAAACACAGATGTGTCATATTCTGCCATCTTCCTTTCGACTAAAAACAATGAGTACTGCTGTTTGCTAAAATTGATCACAGCCACCAAAAATATACTTAAGTGTATAATACACAAGAAGAGAAAATCTACTGTCTTATGAGTGACGCTGCAAAAGTATATTTTGACTTTTATATTTTTTCTCCTAATTTTTTTGTTTATAATTTTCAGGACCTCAGAAGGCTAAGCCTTACCAGTGAGTTATAGTTGAGCATACTGACGCCACCGTCCTGCACAGCTAGCCATACTCTGTCTTGCTTGCCAAACTTGCACTGAAAAAACAAGCATGTCAATATCAAAGGTCTCTGATTGAGTGGAACAACAAAATCACAGGCAAAGGAGGATATATCATGATTTGGGAGGTCAAATCTTTTATGGATACTTTGAATAGCTCATCCTGGTCAACTGGGTTTAATAGCCCCTTGATTAGCCCTGATGTCACTCTAGGGGCTCACGCGGGTCAGCCACCAAAGACCCTGCTCGTGTTGCAGAGTCACTGGTGTAAATACGTCACAAGCATGCGCTGTTCATCCCTAGAAACCAACGCGACCGACAGCAGATAACCTCAAGTGGGCCTACAAATCAAGTTTATTTGAAGTATAAACATAAATATTTATTGAGCTCTTTGCGACTTCAGTGGCTTTAATTCCAGCCCGAATTTGCTACTTTTTGCAACTGACGGAAAAGCAGTAAATACCAAAGTAAGGCTCGGTCTGAAAAGGGTGTTTTGTCAATGGCTTTTGGCTACGGCCACGGCTACTTGAGGATTGTGATGGCTCAAGGTTTAGCGTTCGATTAGCAGGGCTTTCGTGGCTAACCAGTCTGCCTTTACCTGAGTCGGTCCGGGTGAGCTACTCGAACGCACCCCTAAAAAGCATATTTAATCCACCATACTCAAGTCGCTGGGGGTTAGTTTCGCCTTTTCGTGAATGAAAACATCAAGAAACATACACTCTCGGGTTAGGCAACTGGTCATAGTTATACATAGTCCAGATCATAGATCAATGATCATTCATGTAATTCAGAGAGAGCGAGATTAGGGTTTGACGTTGGACATTTGACAATCAGTTCATATTTGTTTGACAAAAGAAATCGGTTGTGCTGTGTCAAGGTTGGAGTCAGGGAATCAGATTGGCGCAGTGGTTACTTTCCTCGCCGTCTGCCGCTGTGGCTTTGATTCCCGCCCGGACCACATGCGGGTTAGATTTTCAGTCCCTATCTCATTCCGTCCACAGGTTTTCCCTAGAATATCATTCTGGGGTTTCCCTCCCACATCTAAAACTGTAATTTCTTCTCATTGTCTCCTCTCTACAGGTTTCTTCAGGCTTTCAAGCTACAGTGCCTAGGGCGCTTTTGAGGAATCCTTGGTTTCATTACGGTACAAAAAAAACCATAAAAAATCAAAAAAATAATAAAAATATTTGTACCCTATTGAAGTGTTCTAAAAAATAAAAACAGAAAATATTTGTACTGTATTTAAGTGTGAAAGCTTCAAATTGTGTGGGCTTATTCAAATTGTCTAAGTAGATTTTGTGTCTCATTTCACCCTTTGATTAGTTGGGAATATAGGTCAGAACAGACCAATTGCACCCTTTATGCAGTGATGGCAGTCCATAAGTCAACAAGCTTTTCTGCTGTTTACCAAACTGTAAACCAGTGATACTAAACCACCCGGCATCTTACCTTGGCAGGGAAGAGTTTAGCACCAAAGAGTGGCCATTTCCTGGTGACCGTCAGGTAGATGCGGACGCAGTCTGCGGGTGTACGGCCCTTCAGGACGCACCACTTCTGGGCTAGACTGTGCTTCAGGGTCCTGTCAACGAAAATCAAACAGAAACGTTTGATGAAACTCCTTGCTTGTAGATTTACTCATCTCCCCGTGACTCGTTGCACTGCTGATTCGAACCTGCCGAAAAAACCCGGCAAGCTTGGTGGTCAAGTAGTACGACCAGTAGTTAACAGGTCAGGGGTTCGAGACCCATCCAAGTAAGCATTGGGAGAGCACTGGATGTTGCACAAAATCCTGCTTGCCTGTAAAATCTGTTACGTGTCCCTTAAAGGTAATATGCAACATTTGCAAACATCACAAAACAAAACTTCCAAAATATTACGTAATAACTAATATTAGTCTCAAACATCCTGTCAAATCATGGCACCTGGTGTGATATTTTCAAGAAAAAGGAATCTTTCTATCAATTTCCAACAATGATTTCTATCAATGGTTTCTATCAATTTCCAACATCGCTTAGCTGCAATCAGCTCAGTGAGAACGTTTCTCGGACGCTGAATTCAGGCCCAATTCAAACATGACTCTGCAACTTTTGATTTGAAATCGAGATCCTAGAACACTGTCTTCTCAGAATATACAGCATTAACTGAGCTAAAAACTTCATCAGGTTAGTTGTTCAGCACCTTTTGTTAGATTTTGAGCACTTTTGTTGCTTCAAATGAACGTAATGCACAAATTACAAATGATGGACGCTTTACAAATTACAAATGATGGAATTTTTTTTTTGCAAGACACTGCGCTATGAAGTACAGGCAAGTCTCAGCAAAATTTGCGTCAAGAGCCCAACCTCGGCCACAGATGCCACTGCAATGGTGAACCGTATGATTTGGAGAACATGACTGCTCCTACATACCTCAGGTCCTCATCTTCACAGTTCTTGTATCTCTTAGGGTAGAACTTCTCAAATGCACTGTCTAATGTCTGACTGGTACTCGTTGCGCTGGAACCGGTGGACGGCAGCTCTAGGTTGGTCACGCTGGGTCTGTAATCGTTGTATTCAATCTGCGATTGCAACAGAGGGCAAAAGTCAAGTGGAATGCTGATTATTTTGGGTAAGGTGATAATATTAGTTTAATCATGAGCGCGAGTGTAATTTGGAATAATGTAGAGTTTTCTGCTTAATAAAGGTCTTTATACAACACCTGAAAAAATCCCCATCATCTGATTGGTGGATCGTTGATCACATGTCATTGAATTATTCGTACCAATGCATGGCGTGCGCGTGGCGCGCAGCGCACAGTGCAATGGAAGTACTATTGCACTGTGATTAGAAGTACCATTGCACTGTCACTGCACATTTTGCCGCTGTGGTGTTTAAATTGGTAATAAAAGTTCTGGACTTATTGAACTGTTTAAGTTCTTAACTTATGGAAAAGTTTTAAATTGAGATAAATTGAATATGATAGTTCTCAACCTGTTGAACAGTTTGCATAAATTAAATATGATAACTCTGAACTTGTCAAACTTGTAAACAATTTTTAACTTGAATAAATTGGCTATTTAAAGTCAACCAATCAGATGACGAGGATTTATTCAGGTGTTATATAAAACAAATAATGAATGTTTCACGTTCATGACAGATGAAATGTTCCATTCCACTCGGCTTCGCCTCGTGGAATGGAACATTTCATCTGTCACCTCATGAAATTATTCTTACCATTGCACTCACAAACATTCATTATTTGTATACTCTCAAATGACATCATTTCCTACAGACCATCCACGTGCATCGGCATTTCGGGCGTCAACTTGCATAACGCGCATCGGCTGCGTCGTATTTCCAACACATTTCGAGCACCAAGCGCATCTTTGGAACATTTTCAAAACTGCGCAAGGCGTGCTTGATTGCGTTGCAGTTCTCCTACAGAGATGGCTGTCTTTGAAAGAGACCTATATGTAACTGTAACCGGTTCCCCGTTTGCTCACCTGTGCCATGAGTGCCGCCAGTTCCAGAGCCAGCTCCTTGTTGATCGGGAACCAGCCGTTGATGATGTCATCGTTGACCTGGTAGGTCAGCAGCAGCTTCTCGCGTTCCGTCTCTCGCTTAGAGCGCTGTCGGAAGTACAACCTGGGAAATCCCCCCCGAAGAGGAAATCAAACCAATCAGAACCACTAATCCAATTACTGTACCACTTCCCCCAGATTCTAAATTTGATCATTTCCCAACCGGACGTAATTCACATCCAACTCTTTTTTTTTTTTTCCCTGTCTTTATTTTCCTGAGTGCGACCACATTTTTTGATGGATTTCCTTGTTATTGCGTAGCTGGGATTAAAACCGAAGTGGAACCAGATGACTGGAAAGGGGAAGGAACTTTGGTTCAGTAAACCTAAAAGTTTCCAGTAAAAACATGAAGTCCAGTCACTGGTATGCTTACTGCAAACATGCTCTGCGTGTGATTCATGTAGGTTGTATTCACTTCTCAATCTTCAATATTTTCTAGATTTCTTTACCTTATAAATTAGACTGACCACAATTTACTGAACAACAGCATCAAACGTCTGTGACCTATCACTCAATTATTCTCTGTTGAATTGACATTACCTAAGGGAATTTAAAATTGCCAGTTTTTCAAGATTTTTGATAAGTACAATCTACTGACACACCCAAATCTGGCTCCGATATTTTTTATTTATGATAAGATTTCAGTCTGAAGTTTGTGTCAAATTTTCATCTAGGAACAGTCAACAAATGAAAAACTGGAAAATAATTTTCCAGCACCTTGAGTACCTAATTGTTGGTAGATACGTACGCTATATAAGACCCCGGGAGTAATAACCATTTCAGGGCTGTCAACTTTTGAATAATTTAGTTTTTGATAACTCGAAACTGCATTTGACCGAATACTCGGATATTCCAAACTGCCAACTGCAAATGTGTGCTGCGCCGGTAAAATATGCATTCGGCGATCGATATGGGGGCGCTGGAGTGTTTCGAATTAAGTATTTTATTAAAGTAAAAGGGCTTTAGGCTGCTAAGAGGATGTGAATAATGAACCGCCGCTGACAAAAAAGTTACTTTGGAAAAAAAAAAGTGCGACCTGACACTTAAGCCATGCAACTTTACAATTAAATTAACATCACAGTCGTGTGGGTATGTGCATGTAGTTTATTTGTTTTATTCAAACTGGCAAAACGCTATTCAAATATTCAGTTGATGATCGAATAGTGGAGTATTCAGTATATTCGGGACAGCCCCAACCCATTTTCTATTTAGATATTTGTTAAAAAATTCTATTTAGATATTTGTTATCTTCTTTTAACCGTTTAGTTGTTAACCAGCAGATATAGGACTCCACTGCCACTGATACGACTCTATCAAAACAATCAACATAACTATTTTGCACTTCTCCAAATTTTCTGTTCTAGTTGGGTTTTACCTGTTTTTATAGGTGAGTCGCACCATTCTAGCTGTTTCCCATTTGCCGGTTTGTGTCTCCTTCAAAGTCTGTTCCCACTTTGATATCACATCGCAGATCTGTAGCAAAGCCATGGTAAAGATTAACAGGTCAACCAAAACAACATAACACACCTGGTACTGGAAGCCGTGTCTTCTCCTGCGTTTATTGATATATCATGATATGGGTTGTCGCAGTGGACAAAGCAAGCCCAGCCCAGCCCAGCCCAGCCCAGCCCAGCCCAGCCCAGCCCAGCCCAGCCCAGCCCAGCCCAGCCCAGCCCAGCCCAGCCCAGCCCAGCCCAGCCCAGCCCAGCCCAGCCCAGCCCAGCCCAGCCCAGCCCAGCCCAGCCCAGCCCAGCCCAGCCCAGCCCAGCCCAGCCCAGCCCAGCCCAGCCCAGCCCAGCCCAGCCCAGCCCAGCCCAGCCCAGCCCAGCCCAGCCCAGCCCAGCCCAGCCCAGCCCAGCCCAGCCCAGCCCAGCCCAGCCCAGCCCAGCCCAGCCCAGCCCAGCCCAGCCCAGCCCAGCCCAGCCCAGCCCAGCCCAGCACAGCCCAACCAAACCACGCCCAGCCCAGCCCAGTCCAACCAAATCCAGCCCAGCCCCGTCCAACCGCATCCACAGTCTGAATTCAAACCCAACCCACCCCACAAGTCAATACACCTCACCTTGGCAGAAGGATGCAAGCAGTGTTCAATTTCCCTCCCACACGGATCATCGGTGAACAAGGCAAAGCCACTCTCCTCGCTATCTCTCATGTTGATCTTGTGATTGAGAGTGTGAAGCAAGTCCTTGACTGTTGTGGAGCCATCAAACCCTACAACCTGTCGCATAAACAGGTGATGAGCAGGTTATTCTTAAAGGCCAACCATAGGCAATTCATTTGCAAAGAAAGTCTTTACAAATTTTTCTCCTTTAAAAAAAAAAAGATTTTCCGAACTTAAAGGGAATGTACATCATTAGCTTTCGCTGTAATTTTCAGAAATGAACTAGTTGAGGGGTTAGTATAATAGATCAAAATATTGTTACACTGACATGTTTGAAGTGTTGTGTCCGAAAATGCTGGAAAAACCAAGAAAAACAAAAATGTTCAAGTAGTCTGGTTCCCTGACTCCACTAAAGATGAAATGGATCAATTTTTAAATGCCAGAAATTGTAAGGTAAAGGAACCAGTCTAGCTGGCCTGCACCCGTTCATGAACATGTAATCAATAGCAAACACAATTTGGACTAAAACAAATGGTAAATTTGGAGCAGTAGTTGAAAAATAGTCAGGTTTTTCCAACGGTGGTCGGCCGACCACCGTTGGAAATGTATACAAAAATACCATTTTCTTGAAAATGTCTTCACACCAGGTACCATAGTTTGACAGGATGCTTTAGACTGTCATTTACCAACATACTAGTAAAGTTTTTCGTAAAAACTTGGTAGTTTTATTTTTCGATGTTTGCAAATGTTGTATTTTCCCTTCAGAGATATATACACCAATTATCAAGCAAGACATGCAGCTCCTAACTGCAAATGTAGGTTTTAACAAAGATAAAAAAAATTATCGTAAATATCAAACACTTATTAAGCACAACATTTAACTCCAAAACAAATAATAATAATCCGTAGCACAAAAATTACAAAGACTTTCGTGTGAGCAAGTGTGTTTTAAGGGCTGATTTGAATGTTCCAAGGCTTGATGCTTCTTTGATGTGAGAGGGTAGTTTATTCCACAGGATAGGAATCAGGCGACTGAAAAAGAAACGATGTCCGTAATCATTTTAGAAATTAGTTTATAAAACACATTCAAAAGTGGGAGCACCAAAAAGCCTTGAATGCTTGAATCATTCTGGCAACACACGCAAACTTACAGTAAGGGCAAGTACCAAACAGAACTACGATTAATCAGATTTTGGCAAAACTTCACTAAATGTAAGCATGTTTTTTAGACTAGTCCCGTCAACTTTTAAGCAGGACGACTTTGTGTATTTCACTGTGCAGGAAGTCGGGAGCATGAGGTTTCACATCAATGTTTGTTCACACTTTCGACAAAGTACATTTTAACAATTTTACAACAACCACCCACCCCCTCCTAAATTTGTACCCAGGTTCCACCCTTGAAATTTGAGGACCGATCCATTTTCTGACCTGATAGCTCCCGTTCATGAAGTGCACCGGCATGCTGATGGGGAAGGAATGGTGGTAAGGATGTCTCTGTAGAATGGACAGCACCTCCTGCCGCGATGGCTTGGCCTCCCTCCCGCCTTTGTGAATGGTACGGTCCAATGACCTCTGACAGAACAGCGCATACTTGCCGACGTCGTTCCTGGGAAAGAAAAAGTCAGCAAGAAACTTTTGAGGAATCAACAAGAACATACTTGCCGACGTCGTTCCTGGGAAAGAAAAAGTCAGCAAGAAACTTTTGAGGAATCAACAAGAAAGGGGCCTGGAGGTGTTTATCTTGTGCTCAAAGAAAAGTTAAATTTTGATTTAAAATATAAACTTAATTTTGATTGGGTGCCACACAGTATTGGAAGCCCAAAGCTAAACTTAAAGAGAATAAGTCAGTTCGGTATTTCAACTGCGCATGTGCACAACAATGTGGGTAACGGGTCATTCAGGATAATCGAACGATCGAAGGCGCATGAACGCGCGGGCTCACATGCTTGCGTGTCAATCAGGAGCAGAATGGGCGTGCGCCTAACATCGCGTAACATCACGTCAGCGATGTTATCCCGAATGACCTTGGGTCATTGAAATACCGAACTGCTTGTTTGAGGTTCCTCTTAAACAGGTCTTAATAGACTCACGCTAAGTTACTTGGTTGACAGATGAAAATCTTAATCATAGACCTCAATTTTTTTCCCAGACAACTGGTGACAATATGCATTCTTCAGTTTCAGCAAAATCTTGAGGTTGCAAAAAGTATTTCCTAAAATTAAACTTAAATGATGCTATCTGGCTTCATCCCAATACAAAATCCATTTTTTTAATCCTTATGTGGTGAAACACTTTTCTTAAATTATACGCCTATGTGTAACCACTCGTTCAAGACCTTGCTTATTTCCAATGTTCTCTTCTTCAGGCTGGAATTATTGTGGCGATGCCAATCTATTCATATTATCATTTCCATTCACCTGACATTCATCTGTCATTGCACTAATGACGTGTACGTGGTATTTATTGCAATTTGGTAAAGCTATCGTTGAACAGTATCCTCTTGTTCAAAATCTTGCTTAATTTCCAATATAATGTCCTTGATCTTCTCAAGGCTGAAATGATTGCAGCAACGTCAATCTAATCATGTTATCATTTCCATTCACCTGACATTCATCTGTCACTGACCTAACAACATGTACGTGGTTTTCATTGCAATTTATAAAAAGGCTTTGGTTGATGAACAATAGCCTTTGTGCACGTGTTTCAATCACTGTCAAAAATATTAATTATTCGAAGATCAGGTCGGAAATTGGGTGTCAACTGATGTTTTGAGAAGGGTGTGGCATAAAACATGCCAATTTAAATCATTCAGAAAGGTTGCTTACAGTACGTGCAACTTCCCTCTGACAGCGGTTGAGGGTGAGTGCTTCATATTTTTGTACAATTTTTCTCTGTACAAGATGCTGACCAAGCTGTAAACTCCTTTACAAAATCCAACAGGAAACTCCACCTGAAGCATGCCTGAAGTCAAGTATGAAGGCTGTGGGCATGAAAGCAAACTTCTTGACTATCATTATTTGCACTATTGCAAAGATCGATTGCATCCAACACTGTCCTATGGGATGGCTGGGGTGGAATCAGTCCTGCTATCTGATAACACCCACACCAATGCTATGGAGAGATGTCCATCCACTGTGTGGTAGCTACGGCGCTCGCATGGCTGTCCCAAGCTCAGACGAGGAGAACCAATTCATGGCCCAGGTTGCATCCAAACTTCAGGAACGTTTGTGGATCGACTGCACCGACAAATCCGATGAGGGGACGTGGATATGCGCAGAGGATGAAGTGGCAGGGACGGGCTACCGTAACTGGAATATCATTGATGGTCAACCGAATGACTATCCAGATAATAGTGATGGCACCGGAGCTGATTTTGCAACGGTCTGGGAACACGGCCGGTGGGGAGATCACCCGGAATCAACCCGCTACTCCATGTGCGAAATGGAGCGTGCATGTGCTACACCCATGCAATGCCATGTCCAGAATGCTGACATGTGCAACTAGCCCTTTCATGTACATGTGCATGCACTTTGGCAGCATTTAAAGACCCACGCTCAGAAAGCAATATAACTTCACCTAAATGCCTTTGTTCTTGAGGACTCTGTGAACTCCATGTACATGTAGTACCCCCTCACACTCAACAGCGAACAAACAGAGACAGAGAGAATGGAATGACTCCTGAGTTTTATTCATGTCCTGTACTCAAGCTGATAGTCGATGAAAACTTGTCATATGTACATGTACTCTGCATCACACACAGGCCTACTTGACATACCCTATGTTGACATTCCTTTGTTTTCGCACAGTTAAGGAAAACTGGAAAAAAAAAAAATTAACTCACACTGTAAAAACTCTCTCAACCCAAATATGTTATCCTGATTTCCTTGAGTGTTCCTCTTCATTTTGTGACGGATGACCCTAACCCAAAAATGCCTCTAAAGCTGTTTTCCAGAGAGGGCGAAACCTTATGTGGACCTGGCTTTAGTCCTCATAACATTCACACAACCTGCGTTATGCGCACCTGTTTTGTTGTCAGGTCCACATAAAGATGGTAAGGTACATGCTAGTATGCTCGAACCATGCACAAACTGGCCCTTGCGAGTAAACCGCACTGCCCTATATCAGCATGATTACAATGTGTCTCCTGCAGCAAAGTGTCCTAACGATCTTTTTTTTTAACGAAAAGCTTTTAGGTTGCTGAAAGCAAGTTTCTTTGTTGACATTGCGTTAGCCAATAAGAAAACAGGCTTCATCTCACTGTAAAATCCAACTTTATATCCTAACATGTATGTGGCGAAACACACTTTTCATAAAATTATACACATCGTTTAAAGAATATTTCCAATGTCCTCTTTTTCAGTCAGGATTACTGAGCCAATGCCAATCTATTCATATTATCATTTCCATTCACCAGACATCCATCTGGTAATTTGGTAAAAGCTATCGTTGAACAGTATCCTTTTAAGGTCTTGCCTGTTTCCAAAGTCCTCTTCTTCAGGCTGAAATTATTGGGGCAATGCCAATCTAATATGTTATCATTTCCATTAACCTGACATTCATCTGTCATTGAACTAATGACATGTACGTGGTATTTATTGCAATTCGCAAAAGGCTTTGGTCGATGAACAATATCCTTTGTGCATGTGTTTCAATCACTGTCAAAAATATGAACCATTTGGACATCACGCCGGAATTTGGGTGTCAACTGATATTTTGAGAAGGGCGTGGTATAAGCCATCCCAGTTTTAATCATTCAGAAAGGTTGCTACACGTACCGGTATTAACATCCCCAGAACAGTGGTTGAGAGAACACACTTCATACTCTTGGCAAAATTTTCATTGTACAAGATGCTCACCAAGCTGTAAACTCCTTCACAAATTCCAACAGGAACTTACACTTGAGGCATGCCTGAAAGTATACCAAGTATGAAGGCTTTTGGCATAAAAGCAAAGTGCTTGACTTTCATTATTTTCACTATTGCCAAGATCGATTGCATCCAACACTGCCCTATGGGATGGCTGGGGTGGAATCAGTCCTGCTATCTGATAACACCCACACCAATGCTATGGAGAGATGTCCATCCACTGTGTGGTAGCTACGGCGCTCACATGGCGGTCCCAAGCTCAGAAGAGGAGAACCAATTCATGGCCCAGGTTGCATCCAAACTTCAGGACCTTCAGGAATTGTGGATCGATTGCACCGACAAAGCCAATGAGGGGACGTGGATATGCGCAGAGGATGAAGTGGCAGGGACGGGCTACCGTAATTGGGATGTCGGCTCGAAGGAGCCGAATGGCTCGCCAGATACTGATGGCACCGGAGCTGATTTTGCACGGATGTGGATCAGCGGCAAGTGGGGTGATTACTTAGAATCAACCCGCTACTCGATGTGCGAAATGGAGCGTGCATGCGCTACACCCATGCAATGCCGTGTCAAGAATGCCGACATGTGCAACTAGCCCTTTCATCAGTTCATGTACATGTGCATGCACTTTGGCAGCATTTAAAGGCTCACGCTCAGAAAGCAATGTAACTTCACCCAAATGCCGTTGATTCTGAGGACTCTGTGAACTACATGTAGCACCCCTCACACTCAACATTGAACAAAAAGAGATGTAGGACACCTGAGCGCTATGGATGTCCGTGCTCAAGCTGATGGTTGGATTCATTCCGATGATTCCAGGTCGTGTGTACATGCACTCTGCATCACACAATACTTGAAATGCATGAACCGTTTACTGTCCAAACTGGCTCTTGTGAGTAAACCACGCCGCTCCATATCAACACAATAACCATGCGTCTCCTGCAACTTGGTGAATTAAATGACAAAACTCACTATATGGTAGAGACTCTGGTTTAAAACTGAAAATGCTAGTAACGCATGATAATTTAAATCTGACCAAATGTACTGCTGTGCACGGAACATGTATCTTAACCTCTGACAGCAATGTAACTTCACCCAAATGCCGCTGTTCTTGAGGACTCTGTGAACTCCATGTACATGTAGTACCCCCTCACACTCAACAGTGAACAAACAGAGACAGAGAGAGAGGAATAACTCTTGAGCGTTATTAACGTCCCATGTTCAAGTTGATGGTCGATGAAAACTGGTCGTGTGTACATGTATGTACTCTGCATCACACACACACGCTTGTAATACTTGAACCATGCATAAGTTGTGAACTTGAACCATGCATAAGTTGTGAGTAAGCCGCACTGCCCCATATCAGCAAGATTACAACGTGTCTCCTGCAACTTGGTGAATTAAATGACAAAACTCATTACCAGATACAATGGTAGAGACTGTGGTATACAACTGAAAATAATTGCAACACATGGGAGTTTACATGTAAATCTGACCCATGTACTGCTGAACATGTACATGGATGTATCTTAACCCCAGCGGGATAAACACACACAGTCATGTTCACACCGTCGATCGTGGAAGTCCCATAGTCCCGCTTTTGTTTGTACACTAACTTTTTAGGAAGACTCCCACAGGTTTTGTACACGACCACAATCGCGGACGTATGCTGGGAATCGTGGACGATATTGTTCTCTTTTGCTCTCTGGTATTTTCTGTCCACAGTTTGAATAGATGAACACTCCTATACATGTTCATGCACCATCTGATAAATCTACGACTTAAAGGTCCGTAGGATCATTTGCTACCCCCCTCCCTTTTTGCGTTTGACATAAACTCAATTTTGATTGGATGTCACACAGTATTGAAAGCTCAAAGCTCCAATCAAGAGAACAGAAAGACTTTTGCTTGATTACGGCATTGTTGCTATCTGGCTGTATCTCAATACAAATTTCAACTTATCCTTATGTGGTGCAACACTTTTGCTACAATTATATACATCGTGTAGACAATCGCTCAGTATCTTGCCTATTTCTAATTTCCTCTTGGTATGGCTGAAATTATTATGTCAATATACCTATCTGTTTATATTACCATTTCCATTCACCTGATGTTCATCTGACATTGAACTAATTACAAACCTGTACCGAGTACGTAATATTTATTGCGACTCAGTGAAAGCTATCGTTGAACAAAACCCTTTTGTTCAAGATCTTGCCTATTTCCAATCTCGTCTTCGTGAGACTGAAATTACTGCGGCAATGCCAATCTATTCATATTACCTTTTCCATTCACCAGACATACATGTACATCTGTAATTCAACTAATTGCATGTGCTATTTATTGCAATTCCAAAAAAAGAGAAGCCATTGTTAAATGGTATCCTTTGTGCATGTGTTTCTATAACGGTAAAAAATTATTGCCTTTTTAATAATAGGCTGGAAATTTGGCTTCAACTGATATTTTGAGAAGGGCGTGGCATGAGCCATCCCAAATTTAAATCGTTCAGAAAGGCTGCTTCATGCACACTTATCATCCCTCTGACAGTGAGTACACACTTCAGATTGTCAGTTGAATTTTCACTGCGCAAGACGCTAACCAAGTCGTTTACTTCAAGTTACGAATTTCAATAAGTAACTACGCCTGAAGTAAGCCAGAAAGTCAACTATGATGGCTTTGGGCATAAACGCCAAGTTCTTGATTTTCATTATTTTCACTGTTGCAAAGATCGATTGCATCCAACACTGTCCTATGGGATGGCTGGGGTGGAATCAGTCCTGCTATCTGATAACACCCACACCAATGCTATGGAGAGATGTCCATCCACTGTGTGGTAGCTACGGCGCTCGCATGGCTGTCCCAAGCTCAGACGAGGAGAACCAATTCATGGCCCAGGTTGCATCCAAACTTCAGGAACGTTTGTGGATCGACTGCACTGACAAATCCGATGAGGGGACGTGGATATGCGCAGAGGATGAGGTGTCAGGGAAGGGCTACCGTAACTGGTATATCATTGATGGTCAACCGAATGACTGGCCAGATAATGGTGATGGCACCGGAGCTGATTTTGCAACGGTCTGGGAACACGGCCGGTGGGGAGATCACCCGGAATCAACCCGCTACTCCATGTGCGAAATGGAGCGTGCATGTGCTACACCCATGCAATGCCATGTCCAGAATGCTGACATGTGCAACTAGCCCTTTCATGTACATGTGCATGCACTTTGGCAGCATTTAAAGACCCACGCTCAGAAAGCAATATAACTTCACCTAAATGCCTTTGTTCTTGAGGACTCTGTGAACTCCATGTACATGTAGTACCCCCTCACACTCAACAGCGAACAAACAGAGACAGAGAGAATGGAATGACTCCTGAGTTTTATTCATGTCCTGTACTCAAGCTGATAGTCGATGAAAACTTGTCATATGTACATGTACTCTGCATCACACACAGGCCTACTTGACATACCCTATGTAGACATTCCTTTGTTTTCGCACAGTTAAGGAAAACTGGAGAAAAAAAAATTAACTCGCACTGTAAAAACTCTCTCAACCCAAATATGTTATCCTGATTTCCTTGAGTGTTCCTCTTCATTTTGCGACGGATGACCCTAACCCAAAAATGCCTCTAAAGCCGTTTTCCAGAGAGGGGGAAACCTTATGTGGACCTGGCTTAGTCCACATAACGTTCACACAACCTGCGTTATGCGCACCTGTTTTGTTGTCAGGTCCACATAAAGATGGTAAGGTACATGCTTGTATGCTTGAACCATGCACAAACTGGCCCTTGTGAGTAAACCGCAGTACTGCCCCATATCAGCATGATAACAATATGTCTCCTGCAGCAAAGTGTCCTAACGATCTTTTTTTTAAACGAAACGCTTTTAGGTTGCTGAAAGCAAGTTTCTTTGTTGACATTGCGTTAGCCAATAAGAAAACAGGCTTCATCTCACTGTAAAATCCAACTTTATATCCTAACATGTATGTGGCGAAACACACTTTTCATAAAATTATACACATCGTGTAAAGAAAATTTCCAATGTCCTCTTTTTCAGTCAGGATTACTGAGGCAATGCCAATCTATTCATATTATCATTTCCATTCACCTGACTTTCATCTGTCATTGAACTAATTACATATACGTGATATTTATTGCAATTTGGTAAAAGCTATCATTGAACAGTATCCTTTTAAGGTCTTGCCTGTTTCCAAAGTCCTCTTCTTCAGGCTGGAATTATTGGGGCGATGCCAATCTAATATGTTATCATTTCCATTAACCTGATATTCATCTGTCATTGAACTAATGACATGTACGTGGTATTTATTGCAATTTGGTAAAAGCTAAGGTTGAACAGTATCCTTTTGCTCAAAATCTTGCTTATTTCCAATTTCATCTTCATATTAAAGGCTGGAATTATTGTGGCGATGTCAATCTAATATGTTATCATTGCCATTCACCTGACATTCATCTGTCATTGAACTAATGACATGTACGTGGTATTTATTGCATTTGCAAAAGGTTTTGGTCGATGAACAATATCCTTTGTGCATGTGTTTCAATCACTGTCAAAAATATGAATGATTTGGACATCAGGCCGGAAATTGGGTGTCAACTGATATTTTGAGAAGGGCGTGGTATAAGCCATCCCAGTTTTAATCATTAAGAAAGGTTGCTACTGTACACGTACCGGTATTAACATCCCGCGAACAGTGGTTGAGAGTACACACTTCATACTGTCGGCAAAATTTTTCACTGTACAAGATGCTCACCAAGCTGTAAACTCCTTCACAAATTCCAACAGGAAATTACACTTGAGGCATACCTGAAAGTATACCAAGTATGAAGGCTTTTGGCATAAAAGCAAAGTGCTTGACTTTCATTATTTTCACTATTGCCAAGATCGATTGCATCCAACACTGCCCTATGGGATGGCTGGGGTGGAATCAGTCCTGCTATCTGATAACACCCACACCAATGCTATGGAGAGATGTCCATCTACTGTGTGGTAGCTACGGCGCTCGCATGGCGGTCCCAAGCTCAGACGAGGAGAACCAATTCATGGCCCAGGTTGCATCCAAACTTTACAGGCGTTTGTGGATCGACTGCACCGACAAAGCCGATGAGGGGACGTGGATATGCGCAGAGGATGAGGCGGCAGGGAAGGGCTACCGTAACTGGTCTGCCAACCAGCCGAATGACTATCCACGTAATGGTGATGGCACCGGAGCTGATTTTGCAGTGATTGGGTTAGTCAGTTTGTGGACAGATCACCCGGAATCAACTCGTTACTCGATGTGCGAAATGGAGCGTGCATGTGCTACACCCATGCAATGCCATGTCCAGAATGCTGACATCTGCAACTAGCCTTTTCATGTACATGTGCATGCGCTTTGGCAGCATTTAAAGACCCACACTCTGACAGCAACGTAACTTCACCCAAATGCCGTTGTTCCTGAGGACTCTGTGAACTACGTGTAGCACCCCTCACACTCAACAGTGAACAAACAGAGACAGAGAGAGAGGAATAACTCTTGAGCGTTATTAACGTCCCATGTTCAAGTTGATGGTCGATGAAAACTGGTCGTGTGTGTATGTACTCTGCATCACACACACACACTTGTAATACTTGAACCATGCAAAAACTGGCCCTTTGTGAGTAAACTGCACTGCCCCATATCAGCATGATTACAAAGTGTCTCCTGCAACTTGGTGAATTAAATGACAAAACTCATTACCAGATACAATGGTAGAGACTGTGGTATACAACTGAAAATAATAGCAACACAAATCTGACCCATGTACTGCTGAACATGTACATTGATGTATCTTAACTCTGGCAGGATAAACACACACGGTCGTGTTCACACCGTCGATCGTGGACCTCCCATTGTCCCGCTTTTGTTAGTACTCTAACTTTTTAGGAAGACTCCCATATGTTTTGCACACGACCCCAATCACGGACGTGTGCTGGGAATCGTGGACGATATTGTTCTCTTTTGCTCTCTGGTATTTTCCGTCCACGGTTTGAATAGATGAACACGTACGCCCATACATGTTCATACACCATCTGATAGGTCTACGACTTAAAGGTCCGTAGGAGCATTTGCTACCCCCCTCCCTTTTTGCGTTTGATATAAACTCAATTTTGATTGGATGTCACACAGTATTGAAAGCTCAAAGCTCCAATCAAGAGAACAGAAAGACTTTTGCTTGATTACGGCATTGTTGCTATCTGGCTGTATCTCAATACAAATTTCAACTTATCCTTATGTGGTGCAACACTTTTGCTACAATTATATACATCGTGCAGACAATCGCTCAGTATCTTGCCTATTTCTAATTTCCTCTTGGTATGGCTGAAATTATTGTGTCAATATGCCTGTTTATACATGTATTACCATTTCCATTCACCTGATGTTCATCTGACATTGAACTAATTACAAACCTGTACCGGGTACGTAATATTTATTGCGACTCAGAGAAAGCTATCGTTGAACAAAACCCTTTTGTTCAAGATCTTGCCTATTTCCAAACTCGTCTTCGTGAGACTGAAATTACTGCGGCAATGCCAATCTATTCATATTACCTTTTCCACTCACCAGACATACACGTACAAAAAAAAAGCCATTGTTAAATGGTATCCTTTGTGCATGTGTTTCTATAACGGTAAAAAAATATTGCCTTTTTAATAATAGGCTGGAAATTTGGTTTCAACTGATATTTTGAGAAGGGCGTGGAATAATAGCCATCCCGATTTAAATCGTTCAGAAAGGTTGCTTCATGCACACTTATCATCCCTCCCACAGTGAGTACACACTTCAGATTGTAAGTTGAATTTTCACTGCGCAAGACGCTAACCAAGTCGTTTACTTCAAGTTACAAATTTCAATAAGAAACTACCGGTACGCCTGAAGCAAGCCAGAAAGTCAACTATGATGGCTTTGGGCATAAACGCCAAGTTCTTGATTTTCATTATTTTTACTGTTGCAAAGATCGATTGCATCCAACACTGTCCTATGGGATGGCTGGGGTGGAATCAGTCCTGCTATCTGATAACACCCACACCAATGCTATGGAGAGATGTCCATCCACTGTGTGGTAGCTACAGCGCTCGCATGGCTGTCCCAAGCTCAGACGAGGAGAACCAATTCATGGCCCAGGTTGCATCCAAACTTTACAGGAGTTTGTGGATCGACTGCACCGACAAATCCGATGAGGGGACGTGGATATGCGCAGAGGATGAAGTGGCAGGGAAGGGCTACCGTAACTGGAATATCATTAATGACCAACCGAATGACTGGCCAGATAATGGTGACGGCACCGGAGCTGATTTTGCAACGATGTGGGTAAACGGCCTGTGGGCAGATTACCCAGAATCGACATACATGTACCACTCCATGTGCGAAATGGAGCGTGCATGTGCTACACCCATGCAATGCCGTGTCGAGAATGCTGACATGTGCAACTAGCCCTTCATAAACATGTGCATGCACTTTGGCAGCATTTAAAGACCCACGCTCAGAAAGCAATGTAACTTCACCCAAATGCCGTTGTTCCTGAGGACTCTGTGAACTACATGTAGCACCCCTCACACTCAACATTGAACAAAAAGAGATGTAGGACACCTGAGCGCTATGGATGTCCGTGCTCAAGCTGATGGTTGGATTCATTCCGACGATAACTGGTCGTGTGTACATGCACTCTGCATCACACAATACTTTAAATGCATGAACCGTTTACTGTCCAAACTGGCTCTTGTGAGTAAACCACGCCGCTCCATATCAACACAACAACAATGCGTCTCCTGCAACTTGGTGAATTAAATGACAAAACTCATTGTATGGTAGAGACTCTGGTTTAAAACTGAAAATGCTAGCAACGCATGGTAGTTTAAAACTGACCAAATGTACTGCTGTACACGGAACATGTATCTTAACCTCGGCAGGATATACACGTTCAAGCATCATCTGATATCGTACAACTAAAAGGTATGTAGGATCGTAATCCTTTTTTTCCCCTCTATTTTTGTTTGAAGCAACAAAATTGCCCAAATTCTTTAAGTACCTGGATCCAAAACAAAGAAGCTGTTGAAAGAACCTGTTACATCAGTAGGTTCTTTTCTGGGAATTTGCAAATAATCCTACATGGTTTTACCTTTCATCATGTTCATTCCCAAGAGGACACTCTCTTTAAAGAAAACAGGATTAAGAGGTTGGACAAAAATTCCTTTTATTGAACCGCTCCATACCAGAGACAAGTAAGACAAAAGTGATGTCTGATGATTCACGTCATACAGTGTATACACATTTCTTAAACGTTAATTTTGTAAGTTTTACTATTGTAAGTCAGATTGTAGCTGATCTACACGTGGCTAATTGTACAGCGTATGCTGAATTATATGCATGAACAATGGCATGTACATTTCTTGCAGTGTAAGCTAGCACTGTCAGCCAAAAATATTGTTTTCTTTTAAACAGAAGTTGATACATGTAGTTTCATGGTGCAAGTTTTGATTGTCTACATTGCGCAAATAGAAATACGCGACCCTAAAACTGAATAACTGAGTTTGGTTTGGTTTGATTTGGCAGTGCTATACAGTCATGTTCCGCTATTTTGGTTAGGTTCGGTGATTCAGCTGCAGCACAAAGCCACACCACCGCATGTGTCTCCTGCAACTTGTTGAATTAAATGACCAAACCAAAATCTGACAACCGCTGTACACATCTAAAAACCTAGGTGTATTTCTCATGTCATTTGATACAGAAGGAATTCTACATTTCATTTCGAACAGCAAATTCTGTTACTTACTGAGACAGTTTTAAGGATGTGAAGTTTTATAGTTTTACATATTGATGTTTCAGTTGTTGCTTTACATTACGTTCGGTGTGTAGTTTGAAACAGTGGAGTGATAATTTGTGTGTCTAGAGTGGGACAAAATGTACCTGTCTGTTGACAGATACTTGTACTGAGCAAGCAATAGTAAGGCCAAAAAAAAAAAAAATCGGTCTCTGGTCAGACCGAATCTCTGGAATTGATGTGGCGACGTGTTTTTTTTTTTTTTCAAGCTTGAATTGTACAGACAAGGTGGGTACTATTTTGCTTTTTTGTGTCCTCATTATACATTGGTGTCCTCCATAATATGCCTTGGTGCCCTTTATCATTTGCCTTGGTGTAATTTCCCCATTCCTTGGTGCTCCTTGGTACAAAAATTTGAGGAGGTGCGGCAATAGAGGGCGCTGTTGTAGATTCCTTGTTAATTTGAAGAAAAAAAAAGGTTGACGCGCATGATTAAAATCGACGCGCGCGCTGACCAGAGACCGAGGTTTTTTTTTTTTTTTGGCCTAAGATGCATTTTTTCTTTCCAACTTTGTCTTTTTGTACATATGCTTCAGCTGTAGTTTGAATTTTCCAACACGTCTGATAAGAGTGTAATACATGTACGTAGAGGTGAAGATAAAAATGACATTCAAAATGTACATTAGACACTGCATGTAACTGTTCAATTTGTATCATTAAAAGTAATTAAACAGTAGATGTTGGAGGGTGAATTGCTCAAAAAACGAAAACGACTGTTTTTTATCAACAATGCGATACTGCATTATTATATTGCTTCATGGAAAGAAATGCTATCATAAAAATACATACATGTAGAAAGTGTATCTCTAAAAGACAATGAATTGTAGGTACAGAAAAACATGAGTACTTTATTCTGATTGTATTTATTGATAATTTACTGTATAGTGGTTTTATTCAAGGCATATACCGGTAGGATCATTTGCTTTTCATGCATTTTGTTTGTTTTCAATAATAACACCACTCAAAAACCAAAGAGGAATGTTCAAAACCTAACCTGTTGAAGTTTCAGCTCAGTGGTTATTACAATTTTTCCAGAAAACAGTAAAAAAACCTAGATGCACAAACTTTTGATCGTGAAACACGATTTCTTCAATATACATTGTAACTCTTTATTCTGAAAATCATGCAATTGACTGATTGATGGAAATCACCTGTGATTTCTTCTAAATGACAGAAAGCCAGATGGAATAATTTCACGAGGTGTTTACGACCAGTACGATCTTTCATACAAAAAGCTATTTGATAATATTTCGGTAGGTCACTTTTGGGATAAATGCAAATGATCCTATTGTTATTAGTTGGAAATTGTTCAGCTGAAAAGGGTATGGAGGTTTTCTTAAACAGAAAGCACTCTAGAAATGCTTTTTATTATTATTATTTCAATCTTTCTATCTTTTTTTTAGATACCGGTATTTTAAACTGATCGGTGTAGAGAAAGTTTTAAAACTTTGTTAATGAGTAACTAGATTAATTTTTGAAGTACAAATTGAATAAATTGGGTGTTTGTATACATGTAATTCACTAAAATGTAAAGTAATTCATACCTGTGTTAAAAAGGGGAAAATGTCATTTTAGTTGTTGTACATGTAATGTAACATATTAGGTTCAGGTATATGCTGTATTAAAGGGAATGTACATCATTGGCTTTTGCTGTAATTTTCAGAAATGAACTATTTGGGGGGTTAGTATAATAGATCAAATATTGTTGCACTGGCATGTTGGACGTTTTGTGTTCGAAAATGCTGGAAAAACCAAGAAAAACAAAAATATTCAAGTAGTCTGGTTCCCTGACTCCACTAAAGATGAAATGGATCAAAAATACCGGAAAATTGTATGGTAAGGGAACCAGTCTAGCTGGCCTGCACCCGTTCATGAACATGGAACCAATACATGTAGCTAGCAAAACAAAATTTAGACTTAAAAAAATGGTAAATTTGGAGCAGTAATTGAAAAGTAGTTAGGTTTTTCCAACAGTGGTCGGCCGACCAGCGTTGGCAGCGTTGGAAATGTATACAAATACACCATTTTCTTGAAAATGGCTTCACACCAGGTGCCATAATTTTACAGGATGCTTTAGCATGTCATTTACCAACATCCTAGTAAGGTATTTCGTAACAACTTGGTAGTTTTATTTTTCGATGTTTGCAAATGTTGTATTTTCCCTTTAAAACAAATGACCTATTAATTTCACCCTGTATCTTTGTATGTTTAAAGGTAATATACACCATTTGCTTTTGCTGTAATTTTCAAAAGTTGATGTATTTGGGCGTCAATGTATTTTAGAGCAAATATTGTTAAAGTTTTGTGCTCATAGATGCTGGAGAAAATAAGAAACAAATGCTGTTTTTGCAGTCTGGTTCCCTGACCCTACTTCAAAAGAAATAGAGCAATTTGTAGACATTGGGGGATTGTCAGGTCAGGGAACCAGTCTAGCTGGCTAGATTTTGTAAATTGGGGCAGTATTTGAAAAGTCAGTTTTTTTTGTAAAATAAATTAATATGAACTGAAACATGGCACCTGGTGTGCTGTCATTTTCAAGAAAAGTGGAATTTTTGTATCTATTTTCAACAGTGGTCGGCCGACCACTGTTGGAAATTGATACAATAATTCCACTTTTCCTGAAAATGACAGCACACTAGGTGCCATGATTTCACAGGATGCTTGAGACTATTGTTCACTTACAGTCAATTTAAATACTGGTATTTCATAATAATTTGGTAGTTTTGTTTTTTGATGTTTTCAAACATTGTACAAATTTCACAAATTTCATTGACATTTTTTTAAAAGCTTGCAGGTTGGTCAAAGTATAATACATGTACTTTTCAAAAAAGTGTTTTCCCATGATACAATAAAAGAACAGCAAGATGTGTGCAACCAACAGCAACTTTTCTGTATAGGGCTCTCTTACTGACCCACGCGACCAGCCAACCGGGTACCGGGAAGTCAGCGTCGACACTGTAGTTGGCAAAGATCGTATAGCGCTGCGCGCAGTAGGTAGCAGGCAAGCCTTCAAAGCTGTGATGAATGGCAAAAACTGAGAGGAAAACGCGGAGCCAACACCCAGTGCTGGGTTGGCACGATTATGACAACCTTAGGCCAAGTAAAAACAAAGATGTTTAGCATCCTGCCTTTTTGAAAAAAAAGGAAGGAGGAGGCCCTTTCTTTTTTTTTCCCCTCCAAAATGGCCGTCCGACCGGGCTATTTTTTAAGATGGCCGCCAGCTTTTTTTAAATGACTGCCAATTAGACTCAGGAAATGACATACCGGTATCAGCTTTATATGGGCTAGATGCAACAGCAAAAGAGGCCAAAATGATGTCACTGTTTAAAATTTAGCATTTTTTTCTCTTTTTCTTTTCTTCAAAAAAACAAACAAACAAGGAGGCGGCCTCCAAAACTTGACTACGCGCGAGCAATTTCTAATAGGGATGCACGTGATTTGTTTTCGTTTTGCTGAAAGAACACTTACCTTTTTTGTGATCTTTTCTGTGTATAACAAAACCAAAACAAACCAAACACCTGAAGAAAAAGAGTAAAAACAAATGAAAGTACTCACTTTGTATCGGCATGTCGTCGTAGATGCGCCTTGAGGAACCACAGGTACTTCTGCTGAGGCAGGAACAAGACACAGCACATGGCCAGCAACTGCCAGGCTTGCAGGACCAGGTAGGCGTCGTGGGGATTGACCTGCTGGGGGTTAGAGGTCAGGTCAATCATAGACGAAGGTCGCGACCCCTGGGCATCGCACCCAAACCAGGAGGAGAAGTTGCCACAGAGGAGGGACTGTGCGTGAGTGTGGCCCAGACAGAGAGGGGAGGGCAGGGGGATGTTTTGCCGCGATGATAGCCGTGATGGAATGGTGGTGGTGGGATGGGTAACAAAATAAAAACAAATGAGGGGTGGGGATGACAACAACAAAAATAAATAAATAAGCAAACGAAATACACAAAGAAAACAATAAGCATGGAAGTGAAACTTAAAGGAAATATACAACATTTGCTTTTGCTGTTAATTTCAGAAATGGATGGATTTCGGGGTAAGTATTTTATAGCAAATATTGTTACACTGACTTGTTTGAGGTGTTGTGTTCGAAGATGCTAGTGTTTGAAAAAAAAACCCTGTTTTTTCCAACGCTGGTCGGCTGACCAGCGTTAGACATTGATAAAAAAATACCACTTTTCTTGAAAATGACAGCGCACCAGGTGCCATGATTTTATAGGATGCTTTAGACTATCATTCACTAACAATCCAGTATTGGTATTTAGTGATAATTAGGTACTTTTGTTGTTTGATGTTTGCAAATGTTGTATATTCCCTTTAATTACGAGCGTCACATAAAAATTGCTTTAAACTGATCAAGCTAAATTCAATTCAACAACGCAAAGCAATGTTTTGGTTTTGTGAACACCTATTTTTCTTAATTCAAGTTGTTTTTGTTCATTCTTAGTTTTATTGCTGTGTTTGAAATAATCTTCACAGAACATTTGACGCTGTATGTAATGCCTTAAATCCATGAAATACTGGTATCATAAATATCAAATCGGTTTGGGTCACTCGGCAATTCAAAACAAATATGGAGTAATTATATCACGTCGAGTTACTTTTTCACAGAAGCATTCTGATGTTAACAACTTTTCATGCTGATTTCAAACATTTCAATCATTCTATTTTTTTTTCAATGTATCTACAGCGCAAATATTGCAAACTGGAGTTAGTCAAAGCCTTGGAATTTCATTTTTTTTCACCAAATTAAAATAAATTAGTGTGATCTGCGGGCATATTTCAATTTCTGTGAATATCAAACTAGTAGAAAACTAAGTCTATCATGTCAACTTTTGGTGCACTAATTTTAAAAAGACGCATTTAAGAATGGACAAGCACAACAGAAAGCGACCAAAAATAAAGAACAATGAAAGAGCATCTCGAACTTAAATAATAAATAGCAAACAAAAAACTCAAACAAAAATGAAAGCAATAACAACTCATGCAGGGCAAGGAAGTTAGGTTCAAGGGTCATCAAGGGTCATCAGGGGTCATGCAGGCTCATGTGAATATTTAATAGGGGCGGAAAGCTATTTTAGGAATTATTTTGTTGGCAGAGGGACTTTTTTTGTTGTTTTCTGAAATTTGTCACATGACTTACTGAAAGTAGGGGTGTGCATTGACAGGTACATGTAGTAGGGGAATCGGATACCCGATTAAAAAAAAAATGGGTTCTCGGGTACTGGTTAAAAGACCCAACCCCAAATTCAAATCTCGGAAGTTGCTGCTCAGATTGTTCAAAGGTCTGCATGATAATACTGCTACGTCGGTGCATCAATACAGCAAGATACAAGTGTGAACAGTGAGCTTTACATGAATAGCTTTACGGTGTAAATTGAAACTTTCGCAAATGTCACAAACGTGAAATTTGTTTTGTTTTCCCATGCAGCCTGAGTAAGATTTGAGGCTTTGCATGGTGGAGATACTAAATAATGAAAGGTTTGCGGAAACACCATGTGCGAATAATTTCTCAACTAAGAGAATGGTTCTAAAAAGAACCAGAGGTATAAACTCAACGTTCCGGTCAGTATGCTCTGACTGTCTTCAGGAGAGTACCTAAACTTGCCTTTTGCTACTTAAGTATTCACTTTCTTAGAGTTTAGGCACTCTCCTGAAGACGGTCAGAGCATACATGTACTGACCGGAACGTCGAGTTTATACCTCTGGTTCTTTTCAGAACCATTCTCTTAGTTGAGAAATTATTCGCACATGGTGTTTCCGCTAACCTTACATTATCCATGTAGCCTGGTTTTCATTTTGAAAATTCCCAACAAATGATATTCACAACCTTCCTTTCTAATTGTCTGAGACGTTACTAAGCAATTTGTAAAGTTGGTTACGGGTTCCCGATCCAATAATCTGGAAACGGTTCCTGGCATCAACCATCGGGTACTCGGTCCCGATGCACAGCCCTACAAGTCATGGGGTAGGGGGTGAAAGCTAAATGTAGCATGAGCTGGTTATTGACAAAGGCATTCTTATGAATTCTCATACATATTTTCTAAAATTGATTAAGCACTCAGATGACTTTAAAAACAAATGGGATCAAAATACAGGGTGAGTCAAAAAGAAGTTGACCGGGATTGGTGATGTTTTTCAAAACAAACAAATGACACTCAAAAGTTCAGTAAAGCATATATTTAACAAGCACTCTCTCCTGCTAATTAGAAAAAAAAAATGAAACAAATTGATCATTCCTAAGAGGAGTTATGTCTATTTTAATAAAGGTACTCATTTTGCAAGCTGTCCACGGAATACTTGAACAAACAAATGTAAAGTAAGCATTTTAGCTGTGTACAATAACATTTCATGGACAGCTACAAACATGAGTGCTTTCAGTAAAAACATAACTTCTCTTAGGAATGATCAATTTGTTTCATTCTTTTTTCAGATAAGCAAAAAAGAATGCTTGTTTAATATGTGCTTCACTGGGGTTTTGAGTGTCAGTTGTTTGTTTTGAAAAACATCACCAATCCTGGTCAACTTCTTTTTGACTCATTCTGTATGTGGTTGCTTTAGTAACCTAAATCACAATCAACGCAGTAGATGTAGCAACCAACTGCTGCAACTGCAATAGCAACTGGTGGGACTGATTGAAGGGCATGAATCTCACATTTTAGGACAGTCTTTTCAACGCACCATATCAATATCAGAAGTACACATAAAATGTTGATTCTTTTCAGTATTCCCTGACAAAAATGCAAAGCATTTCAAATGATCAGTCCCACTGAAACCTTAATAAGTCAGACCTTAAGTCCCTTATTGCATTGTCCTGTGACACACTACTAGCAAACAAGCTCCGAACTGAGGAGTGAGAAGCCATCTTGGTTACTATGGTTACCTAAGCCATCTTGGTTACTATGGTTACCTGTATACTCCCTGAGGTGGATCCCGGCGGACATCTTGTCGTCTGCTTGATCAGCTGGCAGTACATCTCGTTCTGGAGCTCCGGGTGGGACAGGCAGGTCTGCAGTGCATTCTGGGCCAGGCTGATGTGGTAATCGATGGCCAACGTGTCCATCTGGACTGTGACGAAGAGGTTGCATGACTGTAGAAGAGTCAAGAACAAAAAGAACCAAAAAACCATTAGAAAGACACCAATTTGAAGTTGGGCATTTGGATACGAAAAATAACTACAATGAACACTGCTACACCAAACATTTGAATATAGGCCTATATGGTGACCACAATTTGATGCCGTCATTGAGGTGGTGAAATCCTATTAAAGGGGCACATCGTCCTGAAATTGCCAATTTTTTTTTGTAGTTTAAGATTGTTTACTGATCTTATTTCAAACGTCTGATTGAAAGGAAACTACGGTAACCTAGTGTCACACTGTTCCTGAGAAAAGATGAGAAAAAAAAACCCCTGGTTGTTTACTTCTGAGCCGGCGGACATTTTGCGGCAAACGCATATATGAACATACATGTATGTGACCTGTTCTGTCAAAGGCAGACGCTTCTGGGCAGAGGTCAAAATATAGATGCTGTGGGGGTGATTTTTTTCAGTATTCTAATTTGTGCATATTTGTAATCCTGAACATGTCTAAAATATACTATAAAAGTTTGAAACTGTAATTTGAACTCTAAATATAGTATTTTTGATGATTTGTTAAGGTATATCAGTTAAAGAAATGTCTGCTTCGTGACGTTTGTGGCCATTTTCTTCGTTTTCTACTTTTCGACACAATAAACTTCAAAATAGCATAACTTTGCCCAGGAATGACCGGTTTCAAAAATTTAACTACCTTTTAAAAGGAAAATTTACTTATTTTAACAATATGCAAAAACCTCTTTTTTGATCTTTTGCCCAGAAAAGTCTGATTTTGACAGAACAGGTCACATATTTTCATCCGTAAATATTAGTCTCCTCCTAAGATGTTGACCCCGGCTTCCGTCAGAAGATTCAATATAAAGTACATGTCATGTGTGTGTGTACACCCATACTTGTTCCGTAGTTGTGGGGACTACACACAAGTTATCCTATAGAACTATGGGGACCGAAGACGCTGTGGGGTCAGCAGAAAGTCCCCATAACTCGGTCCTAATTTGCCTAACAATAATAAAATTCCCCATAACGCGATGACGGACCGCCCATAATAGCGTACAAGTACACACAGCAACAATACACACGTTGTTTCCAACACGTCCGCAGCATGCGATTCAGTAGCGGAACATGTGCGACAGGATTCACAACTAGTACTTTAAAATGCTTTCCAAGATGCAGTATCCCTTGAAATGCACCCCCTTCCAAAAAAAAAAACACCCCCAAATAAGCAGTGCCATGAAATTGACTAAACGAAAAAAACTAACCTTGCCGAGTTTGACAGCTTCTTTCTTGAGCGGCTCTGAGGGCAGCGTCGTTAGTGGCTTCTCAATGCTCTCCTTGCTGTAGCACAGCATGGGATGCTTCCAGCATGGACTCTGGGGGTTACCGTCCGCGACCATCAACCGGGAGATCAGCTTCTCAAACTCGGTGCCTGCGTCTGAGTTGCCTCCCCCTGATGCCACCAGTAGATGGTACAACCAGTTATCCTGCCAAGAAAGAACAGAAGGAACTTACAAATAATGTCATAAATATTTTTTAAAATGCAGGACGATGTAGGGTGGGGTGGCATCATTTTAATTTTTTTTTAACAAAATGTTTTAGTTTCTGCATGATGGTTGGGTGGGGTAACTGGAAACACAGGTATTTTTTTTCTTGGCCTTAAAAGCACATATGATCATTTGCATTTATCCCAAAAGTAGCCTACCGAATTATTACCAAAAATCCTACTTGGATTAAAGATCGCACTGGTACTAAACACCCCGTGAAATTATTCCGTCTGGCTTGCTGTCATTTAGAAGAAATCAAGAAATGTAGGTGATTTCCAACGATCAGTCGATCGATAGAATTTTTGGAAATAAAAGTGCTATTGACGAAATTGTATTCGTGATCAAAAGGCTGTGAATGGTTTTTCACTGTTTTCTCAAAATAGTACTATCCACCGAGCTGAAACTTCAACAGGTTAGGTTTTGAACTTTCTTCTTTGGTTTTTGGGTGGTGTTATTATTGGAAACAAAGAAAATGCATGAAAAGCAAATGATCCGATATGCCTTTGAGCAAAATCATCCCTTAAGAGATGACATACCTTTTCTTCTTTACTGTTAAAGACAAGATACGTTGGGCTTCGGTTGGTCTGATCAGGCTTCTTGGCTGGAGTCAGGCACAGGGAATATTTGCACTCTGTCTTGCCGTCGCCTTCGTCATCTGAGTCCTGTGACTGGTCCACCTCCTCGACTGACGCCTCACCCATGTCAATAGTGCCAATGGGAACCTAGGGAGAACCAAAAACCAAGTTGAAAGAATTGACTGTGATCTGCTTGTAATGATATGGAAAACAGTTTAGGGTTCGGGGTATGTGGTAAAAACCATGAATTTTGGTTTTCGCACTGAATACTGAGTTTAATGACCTGAAATCTGCAGGGGTTTCATTTCTGGCCTCTAGGCACCTTGTTTGAACTTTTGAGCAAATTTGGTCAAGTTGGATTTTTCTGGTCAAAAAATGGACTATTTTGATGATGCCGGATATAGAAGACTTTTTAGTTTTGGTGGCATTTGGTAAAAACCATAAATTTGGCTTTCTTTAATACAGGATACTGAGTGTGTATGACCTGAAATGTTAAGGGGATTCATTTCAAAGTTGTATTTTTGGTAAAGTTAAGTAAACTAAAGTTGGATTTCTGGGCCCAAATGGCCTTTTTTGATGATGCTGGATATGGAACACGTTTCAGTTATTGGGGGTATCTGGTAAAAACAATAAATGTTAAATTCTACTTTAAAAAAAATCACTTAGCAAGACATAAGGGCAATTGCATCGTTATGGAACTCAATTACATTCAAAGCCTACTGACCAATTTGAAACAACAAAATGAAATACTTGCAGTTAAAGCAAATTGCATATACAGTGAAACGCCGAGCACGATGGGGTCCACAGAAAGTGTTCGCTATAGTGGTTGTTTGCTATAGTGATTGTGCATTATAATAGAATTCACTATTTCGGGAGCCCGAGGGGAAGTTCGTTATAACCAAATGTTCATTATAGTGGTGTTTGTTATAGTGTGTTTCACTGTATTCAGTACAATTCTAGCTTACATGTAGGCCTTAACCCATTAGTACCTGTACTACATTGTATTACATTGTGTTTATTTACTGAAGAATCAATATAACTATAGAGTGCTCGGGAGGTTTCGGGTGCTACAGTGAGTAACAGGCAGGATGGTTGGGGGCGCTACAGTGACTAAAGAGATAATCTTAACATGACATGGTTAATGTAGCGTTAGCTGTTAATTAACAAGATATAAGCACACTAAGCAACCATTATTGACGTTACCTATTCTGACATATACTTTGACTTTCAGAACGCATTGAGAAAAGTCTGTGAAGTTTCTTGAAAGAATTGAATGATATGTTGTAGTAGATGCAGCTTCACTCTACAAAAACACATTTTACAAAACACAAATGACATTTTACAAAAAGCTACTTTGATGTTATCAGTGCTGCAACTGATCCTCAAAGTTCGGTTCAGTTCGGTTGCGGTTCGAATGTTTTTTTCTCCGAACATCGGTTTGGTTCGAGTTCGGAAGTGCATACATATTGTGTACATGTCCATGGTACAATGTATAGGCCTGCAATGAAAAGCATATTTAAATATAGGCCATTCGCCGGTTTAAACAAATGTGTGTACCGCGCACGTCTGACAGAAATAGTCATCGCAATTTCCACATGCTATACAACACAAGTTCAAGGAGGAATCTCATTTTGGTTGTTTAAACAGAATACTGTAATAACTTATGTTTTATTTTTTTAGCCATGTCCACTGTCCCGTGGAGTTGCCCAGAGAACTTTCTGGGGAAACCACAAGTCCCAAACAATCGAGAGTAACAATGACAGGTGTACTTCTAATGGGGAAAAAAAAATCTAATTTTGCCTGTCTCTCATTCTAGCACACACAGCTGTAATAGGATGACAGTTTCATTGCTCAGGCTCATCAAATACGATGGGTGTACATTTCACTTTAATGAGACACTTCCCGCATTATGTGGGCCCAATTTTACGGACTGCCTAGTCAGAACATCTAGCTCAGCTGAGCCATGTGCTAACCAAACTTAGAAGGGAGCCAGTCAAAAGCAATATGCACCACAATGGCGATTCAGCCGGTAACCTCTTTTTTTTTTATCCAAGCATGCATTTTCTGTGCTCAGCAGGATTCTGTGCATTGCGTCTTCATGAATTTGGTCTTTGCGGTTCAAGTCAAGTTAATAACAACTTACAGTAAGTACTTAACATCCATTTTGGGTTAATTTTATTGCAAAGTGCTCTTCTTTAAACATTTATTATTTTCCATGCTTTTCCAGACAACTGAGGGCGCTGTTGTTGTGATGTCATTTCAGGAAAACTGTTCAGTTTACGAATTTTCTGTTCAAATTGTGAACCCAAAACTTTGCTCACCGAAAATATTCGTGAGAAAAATTTGCTCATTGGTTTAATACTGCTGCTTACTGACACAACAACGAATCACCAAAGAAAAGACAATTTACGACAGCAAAATATCCAAAAATTCTGACAACTTTTGCTGCTGAAATACTTGAGGTAACAATTGAGGTTTCTGCCTGAAATGACATCACACTTTTGGTCATGGATATGAAAATTCACATTAGCACCAAAACCAAAAAGGCACCAAAATACCCTTGAAAACGAAAATTGAAAATAAGGTTAAATGGGACACAAAGGTTCATTTTGAGAATTGCATTAAGAAAATTACATTCCACGGGCCCCTTTAAAGTTATAGTCCATCATTTGTAATTTGTGCATTTTGTTCGTTTGAAGCAACAAAAGTGTTCAAAATCTAAAGAAGGGTACCGAACAACTAACCTGATAAAGTTTCAGCTCAACTTCAGCTGTATATTCTGAGAAAAACAGCATTCTAGGATCTCAATTTCAAATCAAAAGTTGCTGAATCATGTTTTGAATTGCGCCTGAATTCAGCATCCGAGACACGTTCTCGCTGAGCCGAATGCAGCTACGCGATGTCGCGCACTGATCTGACGAGTTATAGCAACCGGGGGTGCGTGTGCGTGCCAATGCTTGCGCGCGCTTCGCCGAATAACAAAACGAACTACTAATTTAAATTTTCCTATGGTGCATCTTAAGAAGCACCGTTGGAAAGGCCTTCTTTCGTTGATTACTTCAAAATGACAGCTTGCCAGAAAGAATAATTTCACAGGGAGTTTAGTCCCCTTACTATCTTTCAACCAAGTATGTTTTTCAACAATAATTACGCCAGCTACTTTTCGGATAGCTGCAAATGATGGACTATAGCTTTAATAAAAAGAAACCACAAAGCCAACCACACATTTCTCTGCCGACAACATACCTTGTCCCCTTGTTTCTTGTAGTAGCCGAAGGTCTTGTTAGTCAGGACACACCAGCAGGTCTTGGAGTGTCCGTTCTTGACCTTAGTCAGCCAGGACTGGATGCTTGGCTTGGCTTCGTCGCTGGAGGCCTTGTCCATCATGACCCTGGTGTTCAGCCGGCACAGGACATTGTTCAACACTGGAAAATTGGAATTAAAAAAAAAATTGCAATAATTATGGATTTCATGTCAGAGATGTGGTGGAGACTACAGTGGGCTTTGTGCGCAAACAAAGGAGGGCGTTTTTTTTACCACTTTTGAGAGCCCCATGGACAGGACACAACGCGTGCCTGCACTGGTTCTTGTGCATAAATATAGCGCAAAGTACGCACCACTTGTTCTATTTTGAATGTTCATAAAAGCCATAGCGTCTTCGCGTGAGCGTCAAGCGTTGTTGGTATTGAGATCGAATATCTCTCCCATGCAGTGGTCTTTCCCCCAACTCTCCTTTCTTTAAATAACGTTGCGGGGGTGCTTGTGCACGGAGCCCTTTCCGTCGAGCAATCGAGAGTTGAACACACGTGACTTGGTGACGTGTACAATGTAGCAAGCTGGCAAACTAAAGATAAGCATTTGCAAGCTCACAGAGGCTGGACGCAAACTCACAATCTACAGAATTCTCCCAGAAATCTTTGAGTTCATAATCTACCAGACTATGATGCTACATTAATTTACTCCAACGAGAAGGAACGACTTAGCTCCCATAATTTTTAATCTGGGCTCAAATATTTCTTAGTCTTTCCCCACCAAACCTTAGCTCCACCTCTAGGTCTCACTCCAGCTTTATGATTTAAGGTCCCAGACTTGAGAAACCAAGGCTCCATACATTTTCATTTTCTCATACATCAAGCCCTATGATAGGAAAGACCCAAGTTTAAAGTCTTTCCTTTTGGTTTGAGTATTACCGGCTTCTGAGCATATTCTGGGGCCAGATATGCAGCCGAAAGCCACCGGCAAAGCTGAAGTTTTGGGAAAATGGCCGTCAGCAGTTTCCCTCCCATACCTGTTATCCACTCCTCCATGACCGCAGACGATCCCGCTGTCAGGTAGTACGTCCTCTTGGTGGTGACAAGTTCAAAGGTCAAGGAGCCCTCCGACCTGGAGATCTTGGTCAGGGTGTCCAAGGGGATTCGTCCTCGGGGCTTCCGACTGGATTCGTTCTACGGAGGGGGAGAGGGAGGGAGGGAGGGAGGGAGGAGGGGGAAGATTAAGGGGAAAATAACAGGATGCCAGTGGAAAAGGTCACCCGACTGACTTGTCTGTTCAATTTGGGCCCGGTGTTGGTTGACAGACTAGGGGTGCTGCATGGGGCAACCTGGGGCTTGGATTACAAGCATGGAGAAGGGCTGTTCCAAGCTAGAAGGCAGCTGCGAAAATGGGCCAAATTTCATGAAGTGGCAAAGCAGAAACTATATTGGTCTGTTATATTTTGTGCTAAGCTGAAATCGTGCTGAGAACCACTGGCAAGAAATGTACGTCCCATGACATACTGGTTGGTGTTTTTGGTAAGCAAAAAAGTTATGCGCTAAGCAACTGCATGAGATTGGCCCCTGGATAGCATTAAAGGTACATGTAGATCATTTGTCATTTGTTTCATTTGAAGCAACACAAGCGCTAAAACTAAAGACGGGTGCTTAACACCTAACCTGATAAAGTTTAAATTTTAAATCTGTGAATGCTGAACATTCCGAGAAAACAATATTCTAGGATCTCGATTTCAATTTAATAGTTGCCGAGTCATATTATGGATTGTGCCCGAAATCAGCATCAGGAACACGTTCTCATTCAGCCAATTGCAGCTACGCGAACCGACAAATTATAGCAACCACGCACGCGATGTGCGTCATATCAATGATTGTGCACACTCATTCACGGATTCGCCCAATTCCAAACCAACTACTAACAGAAATTTCCAAAAATTCTCCACTTGACTCATCTTTGGAAATGACATTTGTTTACTGTTTTCTTCAAAATGACAGCATGCCAGAAGGAATAATTTTACAGGGAGTTTAATGCCATTACTAACCAAGTAAGTTTTTTAACAATAGTTTTGTCAGTTACTTTTTGGATAGCTGCAAATGATCTACTTTAAGCATACTTCCCATGCAATGGACAAACCAGATCACAAGCTGGGCTTTTGACGAAATGTATGCATCTGGGATACAACACTTAAAGACACATACATGTAGGATATTTGCTTTTCATGCATTTTTTTGTTTCCAATAATAACACCACTCAAAATGCAAAGAAGACTGTTCAAAACCTAAATTTGTTGATGTTAAGCTCCGTGATATTGCACATTTCGAGAAAACAGTGAAAAACCATGCACAACTCTTCGATCGTGATTTTGTTAATAGCACTCTTAACTTCCAAAAATCAGTCAATTAAATGATCATTGGAAATCACCTACATTTCTTGATTTCTTATAAATAAGCAAGCCAGATGGAATAATTGCACAGGGTGTAGTACCAGTACAGTCTTTAATCCAAGTAAATTTTTGGATAATAATTCGGTAGGCTACTTTTGGGATAAATGCAAATGATCCTACATGTATATGTATGTGCCTTTAAACATTCAGTAAGAAAAACCCTTCTCAGCCTTTCATCCTGCCTATAAATTAAACTCCACAAAAACGGTTCAAAAAGTTGAAAATCTTAACACATGTTGTCGATAGTATCCTAAATATCAACATCCACAGGGTTTAGCCACAGGGATGATCCATACGAGCCTCAACACAAACTGGCCAAGGTACTAACAACAACAAACCTGACTAGCGAAAACTGGAAAACTTAATTGTGACATAAAATTATTGCAGAGCCAACAACCTCAAATACTGCCAAGTAAATCACTTCCGCTGGACTATTCGTAAGGATTGAATTTGTGTCGGGGTGATGTAAATTCAATAATTGGGTTTTGCCAGTCAACGACGTGTTTATAAAAACCCAATATTGAACTTCCAATGGATTTATACATGCATTGCATCCCCAGTCACAATCTATTCCACAGTAAAGCTTGGTTTTCATATCGACGTTAAGCTTACGCAGGCTATGCAGACTGCGCAGACAGTGCGCGGAACAGTCGGCAAAGTCAAACCGGGTTCAACTTTGCCGATCGTCTGCCAGGCAGTTTGCGTCGGTCCGAGTTGTCAGCAACACTTCCGGATGAAATGTTTCCATACATGTATGTCTGCGTTGCAGTTTGGGTCCTGTTTGCGTTTCACTTTGCATTTCTTACGTCAATATGGAAACCAGGCTTAAGTGTAGTTCTTGAAACAGTATTATTGTTAACATGGAAGGAGCAATATGGAAAAATTGTAGCGTTTTGGACCATTTTTTCTTCACTGCGCTACATAAACTGCCAATAGACCATTATCATGTTGCAGCCATCGGATTTGTTCCCCATTCAAATCAATGTAACCAAACCGAGGCTGGAAGGAAAAATAGTCTGGTTCCTCTTTGCACAAAAAACTTATCATTCAGTAGTGTTATTGGATACAGGGAATGAGACTGAAATGGTGGCAGCATGATAAAGGTCTATAGACCTTATGCGTTAAGGCGGAGTTAGAGGGCAATGGTTTTGTATCCCTAGGGTAGGCATAAGTAAACCTGCTGAGCATTCATTGTTACTAGAATATAATAACAAAGAACAGCCTCATAGGCACCCACAACATATAAGGTCTATACTCCACGTAAAACAATGATGGATGACAAAATGCAGGCAAACAGAAGACGACCACAAAACTGAAAGTGGCCTGTTCAAGGCAAACGCTTTGATAGTGGCACAGAAACTGAATCCTCCTACCACTATTTTTCTATGTGATACAAAAAAAAACCACTTAATGTATGTGACAGACTTACCATTGATTTGTAGTAGCAGAGTTCGCCATCCCTCAGCACGAACCAGCGCCTCTTCCAGCTTTTCATCCTCCCTCCGAACTTGGTCAGCCAACCACTCTTCTCTAATGGACCCTGTTGAACAACAGTTCCAACGTTCTGAAGTTAAGTGATCACAGTAATCTCATACATCCAGAAAGATTTTCCATATATTTTGATAAAAAAAGAAATATAACTTTAAATTCCTGTTGTCGCCAAAATCGAATGTTAATACCTACAAATTCAGAATTATCCTTAGTCACACAGCACACACATGTGCATTGTTTCCAGGATGATAGCCAACAGCGATTTGAGCGATTCAATCAATAACTTCCTAAAGGAACTCTACGGGCCCTCTCAGCAGCCGACCTGAAAACATGCTGAGCAGCTTGCTGGACAGGAACAGGACCACTGACCCCTCTGGGGAAAAGGCTTGTTCCTCCCAGAGCTCCAACTCGGAGTCCTAATAAGGTCTTGAGAGTCTTAGAAGGAGCCACGCTCGCTGAAGAAGCAAGACTCTCGTTACTGAGAAGCAAGCCTCTCGTTTTCAGAAAACAGGATGCAAGGTCCCTGGCCGGTACACGTGGTTCGTGTTTATTATGTCAAAGTGAACAACATTCCTCACCCCCCCTCCCCTTTCAAAAATGAGACAAATGTCAAATGTTTCCGCTGTTGGGCAAATCTTTTCAGCGGCGGGATAATTTGAGCTTCCTGGACCGTGGGTAAGGTTTAAGCAGGAGCTTTAAATTTGGAAAACGATTTGGGGAAGGGGGGGGGGGGCGCTGATAGCCTAATGTCAAATCCACAGGCGGTAGAGCCCGATAACCTGCATTTTATGCTCAATTAGCAAGCCCCCAAAAAATAAGAAAATAAGTCATATGTGACATGTGTATTTATATTTACAAACGTGTAATGACATCCATGAGAATGTTGCGAGTCTTAGCAAAGGAATTAGGCGTCTTTAGATTAGCGGTTTGGACTAAGAATAGAACCGCTCGGAACAAACAAGTCAGTTTTGGAGCGAGTACATGGCCTTCAACCGAGTACACTCTTCTTGTAATAATAAGGTCAAGGCAAATGTCATTACCAGGACAACCAATCGCGGCCTCAATTTAAAAGTATTACTTGAGCTCTTGTTGAATTTGGTTGCCAAAGCATGCACACCTCAAGTTGAAAGGCATATACGTGTACATGTAGGATCATTTGCTTTTCATGCATTTTGTTCATTTCCAATAATAACACAACTCAAAATTCAAAGAAGACTGTTCAAAACCAAATTTGTTGAAGTTTCAGCTCTTTGGATATCACACTTTACGAGAAAACAGTGAAAAATCATGCACAACCTTTCGATCACGAAATACGACTTTTTAATATTATCGAAAATGAGACGGGAAAAACTGAGAGAAGACAGCTGAATTAGAAAAGAACCTTCAGGACAATAAAATTCCAAGACTTTTCCAAGACCAAATTATGAAAATCCATGACCTAGTTCATCAAAATGCAGATCAAAACTGTAAAACTTGTCTAGTGCTTTATCACGTACTTAATGGGGATACACGAGGCAAAAAGAAATTGAAAATGAAAATAAAATGAAAATAAAATGCTTGTATCAGCGAAATTTTTCCAATGCCAATTCATAAATATATAAAGTTTAATATTTTACATAAATTGGGCCTCACAAAATTTCATTCTCTTCCACGACTTCTGCCATTTTTACAAATTTCCATGACTTTTCTAGACCTGGAAATTGGAAAAAAATTCCATGACGTTTTCATATTTTTCCAGGATGCGGAAACCCTGAGGAACAATGATGGAATCAAGTTATCAAGAAAGTTTGCAGAGTTTAGAGAGAAAATCCTCCGAAATTCCAACAATTTGAAGAAATGTAATGACCCATTTCAGGCTTTTGAACTTAAAGGGAATGTACATCATTGGCTTTTGCTGTAATTTTCAGAAATGAACTATTTGAGAGGTTAGTATAATAGATCAAATATTGTTACACTGACATTTTTTAAGTTTGGTGTTCGAAAAGGTTGGAAAAACCAAGAAAAACAAAATGTTCAAGTAGTCTGGTTCCCTGACTCCCCAAAAGATAAAATGGATCAATTTATAGATGATGGAAAATTGTAAGGCAAGGGAACCAGTCTAGCTGGCCTGCACCCGTTCATGAACATGTAACCAATAGCAAACAAAATTTGGACTGAAAAAAAATGGTAAATTAGGAGCAGTAGTTGAAAAATAGTCAGGTTTTTCCAACGCTGGTCGGCCGACCACCGTTGGAAATGTTTACAAAAATACCATTTTCTTGAAAATGACTTCACACCAGGTGCCATAATTTTACAAGATGCTTGAGACTGTCATTTACCAACATCCTAGTAAGGTATTTCGTAAAAACTTGGTAGTTTTATTTTTCGATGTTTGCAAATGTTGTATATTCCCTTTAAAAGGGGCCTCAGGAGGTTGCAAATTAGAAGTAAGTAAACGTGTCTGGGCTCTATCTCTCTCAGTCCTTCAGAAATCCTGCAAAAACAGCCCAGAGGAGTTTGAAAGATCTGGGTCAGGGTTAGAATTTATAAAACAAATATTCCCATTTTGTCGGAGATCACAAATGTGAGGCGTTCTGTCAAAATGATACAGTACTGGCCAGACGTCGAAATAAGGATTTGAGGGTATTAGGAAATATAATAAAATGCTGCTTACAAAACTTTTTGTTGCACTTCAATTGGACATTCCGTTGACAAGTTATGGCTGTTTAAAGTTTGCATTTATCAAGCATGTAATAAAAGCAAAATACTGAGACAAAGGTCTTTAAAGTTTTAAGTTTGGTAGTCATGAAAAGAAAAAACTTAAAAACTTAAATACACTTACATGTATATTCCACCACAATGTGTATACGTTTTCTTAAAAAAAAAACATGTGTAGTAAACATGTACACCAAAGATTACAAATATCAATAAACCTGGAAATTGAAGGAAAAAAAATGCCCCATTTACATTTTTGCATTTTCTCCAAAATCAGCCTGAGCCCAGTTCTGCCTCAGTTTTGCCAGAACGCCTCAAAAATCTTAGTGAAATATTCAGGAAAAAGGCATCTCTAACCAAGTAGTGAAGACAGAAGTCACATGCTTAGTAGTCATGACATACTGACCTTCCGAACATTCTCGGCAGTGAATGCAGCACAAGTCTTGAGGAGTTTGGGTTCAGGTTCGTCCGAGTTGGTACTGTCGCTGCATGAGATTGCATCGGGAGGTATTGCATAATCGGCCTCGGAGCTTCCTGATTGGGCGGACACACCTGGTGGATTGAAGAGAAGCGTGCGATTGGTTGATTTAATGTTCATTATACGAGTGTAACATCACTGAACACGGTCTGAGGGCGGATAGTCGATATTAGCTCTCCCGAGGTACATGCATTGGAAGTTGGCAAGTTACCGGTAGTTCCTGAAATGAAGCCAAGGGAACTGCACGTAGTTTGTCAACTTCCAATACCGAGGGGAGCTACATGGAATACTGACTATCCACTTGAAGTAAACCATGTTAAATTTGTTTTAGAATACCTCAAACATATTCACCAACACTTGATCAGAAGTAATTCGAGCGCAAAGTCCTACAGGCGTGGGGTTCAGGGCCCGCTTAAGGGCCCAGACAAATTTGGGATTCTAGACGCTCTGTAGTGCAATCTGAGGCAATTTCTGACCACTTGAACCCATTTCTTTTCAGCAAAATATCATCATTTAAATCTCATTTTAAAGTTTTATTTATTTATTTATTTTTGCGTGAGAAAACCCATGTGGGCGTGAGAACGTGAGAATAACCACAAATTGAGCGCGAGTCTCGTGCTCAATGCGTGAGAGTTGGCAGGCCTGCAATCGGCAGTTGATGACAAGTCAGGTACAAGAAATGAACAATTACAAAGGAATGTCATAGTCACATTCCCTTTTGAATAGCTTTGTCACTTTGAGACATGATAAGGCCGTGTCCGAAACGGGCTTCCAGAGCTACGGCTACGTCTATTGTCAGTGCGTCCCCGCGTATTTTCAATGGGCGCAGACCTAGACCTAGCTCTAGACAACTGATTCGGATGCAGCCTAACTTGTCAACGGCTTGCAATTGACTTGTGAGAACTTGTGAGAGCTTGACAACGTCTAGTATGTGTTAGCTATGTTTTTTACCCCTCTTTTGGCCCAGCGTTGGGGTCGAGGGCATGCCACCAACGACGATCAGCTTCCGGGACGGGCTGCACATGAGGGCGCTGTTGCTGCTACTGCTGGTCTTGCTGCTGCTCTTGGCCGGCGAGGTGGTGGCGGACGGCCTTCTACCCAGGGTTCCGCCAGCGGCTGCCGAAGACTGGGCTTGCTGGGGCTGGGAGTGCTTCCCTCCTCCGCCGTGCTCCTCGTCCGAAGAGTCGGAGGAATCGCCGCTGAAGGGAGTGCTGCGGATCTGGTCAGCGTGCTGACAGGGCAAAGGAGAAATGCAAGGAAACGTACAAATTGCGTGTGTAGCGAAAGGAGATTGAAAAGGTTCAAATATAGGGAGAAAGGTTGGAAGGACGCCGTTAGGGATGTTGGATATTCCCCCGGGACTCGATCTCCCACAGGGTGTTTAATTGATTTAACTTGTTTTCAAGTCAGGTGTACAAATATGTCCACGTGTAGCTTTTCAATCATATAAATAGCCAAAAGTACAATTTGAATTTTTTCCCCTCAATAACAGGATCTGTCAAATCGACAGGTAAGACCGAGACATTTTCCTGTGTGGACGTAAGATGATGTAACGAGACGTCTTGAGAAAACCACAGTTAGCGTACTATTCGATAATGAGGGTATGAAGGGTCTGTTTTGATTTCATTTTGACATGAAAAATAATAAGGGAATAAATGTGTGCTTTGGAGAATTTAAAAACTCTATTTCAGACCGGTTGTCTTCGGCTCGGGTAATTATCAGCATCCAGACTCCAACCGGCCTTAAACATAGTGTTTAATACCGACCAAGCACATATTCATTCCCATTCATACCTTTTTGGTAAAAAAATCTAAAGTTTCAGTCCAAAAGTCAAAACAAGTCAAAAATTATTAATTTTCAACGATTTCAATCAACAAAACACCCCTCTAGCTATTCAATGGTAAGGATCTCTGGTAAACAACTCCTTATATGGAGATTGACGCGAACGTCGCGCGAACTGCGTGATGTGGCGCACAACGCTGTACCAGTGTAGTGTGAATTTAGGAGTACATGTATGACATACTGACTCACTGGTAGTATTGCACATGCCTACGTGACGAGTGTGAACGTTCAACCAATATAATGGTGCTGGCACCGGATTTCATAGAGTCAAAATTTCGTGAGACACTGGAAAAGTGTTTATTCTATCTTTATCAAGCATTTAAAACCGGCCACATGACGGGCTCTCGACCAATAGGAATGGGTAAACTGTCTTAGGTATTTATGCATGTCATTAAATCAACCTAAGTTATGTTTCCAAATAAATTGAGCAAGTTGTGTGACTTATAAAGAAACTTTTTAAAGTCTCACACTTGCACTGGAGTCACATCAACTATCAGAAGAATCCTCTATTTCTCAAATCAAATTTGGATTTTGCCAGAATGCTCAAGGATGAGATTGTCAAGTTTTAAAAAAAAATCTGAAAATTGGATGAAAGGTCTGAAAGATCATTCCTTTCTATGCTGATAATGTCTTTCTCTAAAATTCAAAAAGTCTCATCCCAGAAAAAAAGTTTGAAAAAAATCTTATGCCTGAATGATAAGAAGTTCTCTTTTGATTTTGCTTCTCTCACATACTTTTAGCTGCGGACAGCAGCTTAACAAATTGTCATGTCTCTCCATTAGTTAGTTAGTTAGTAACAAATGTTCCAGTGCAGCCTTGCATGGCTATAATACATCAACTCGTCCCTCCCTTGTGTCACTTTAATGGGTCTCCACTGACCATCAAAGGTCACCATGGGTCACTAGGGTTAAAAGCCTGATTTTTGTACTCAAAACACTACTCCTTCCAGAAATTACACGGCACAATCACGTCACTCATGCATAAACACGAATTTGTTGGCTCGCAGCTTCAGAGATCATTTTGAGCTTGTACTCTTGGCTTGCATTTTTCAAAATGTGCTTGCGTGTCATTGACACACCAGTATCATGACTCAAACCCAGCTGACGGTTTCGATTGACTCACAACGCAAAATGCTGACTGAATGTGACTTCCGCGAAATACAAAAATGATGATTTAAAAATAAATAAAAAAGTGCTAGAAGAAGGTGGAGGAGGATTTTGAAAGAATTCATACTTACCCCTCTTAGAGTGGTATAAACCGGGACAGACATGTCTTTGTACATGGCTGCGGTGCTGGAACCTTCCCAAGACTGGCAAATAGGGGCAGGGCAAGCTGAGGAGGGGAGAGAAAAAAAGCAACGGCTCAGTAATGGAGTTGTGTCCAATAACCGGGCGAGGAAATGTGCAGAACGTGACTACATGTTGGCCCGACTTGAATCCAAGGGTTAATCTGCATAAACTCTTAACCAGAACCTCGTGATTTTCTGAGAGAGTACATTAACGTCGAGATGAACGAAACCTGTCAATAAAAATGATCTCTTTGCAACAAAAGCAATGTGACAGCTGGACAACATACAAATCTTTAGGCAGGAATAACTTGAAGCACATCGGTACAAGACTTCTGTATTTTCTATAAAGTAAGAGAAATCGGGACGCTAATCAACTGCGTGTATTGAAATTATGGATCGACACAACATGTACTGCGTTTCACACATTACCACAAATGCAAGTGGGCTGTTAACGTGTCTCCTGTGGCGCACACATGCACCCTAAAATGACACCTACCCGGTACTGCTTCAACCATGAAGTGCACGTCAGGGCTAACTCAACCCCCCCCCCCCCTTCCCACGTGGTTCGAACAAATGTCAATTAATGCTAACTAAGCATTTCCACAAAGAAATCGACACTGACTGAAACGAAAACAGCTACAGGATTTTTTAAAGTTTTTTTTAAAGGACTACTTTTTATGGGGGGGGGGGGCTCATGTTGGATTTTTTATCATATTTGGAGCACAGCGACGTCAGTGCTTGACCCTCACCCACGAGCCCCGAATGTTTACGGATGACTTTCTCTTATCAGCTGAGCGGCCCTTTTTTTAACGGCATCCTGGGAAAATGAAAGGTTTCCTCTGCTTTCAACAACACGAGGGAGAGCAAGCCCCTCCCACAACTTCTTCTCTCAATTTTTCTTCTCTGCTTTCTGCATAAACAAGACATTCACCCAGAAAATTAAGCCATGTCCGCACCAGGCACATTGTGGCTGTGGCTTTGATTTTGGTATTTGGTACACTATTGAATAGCCGTAGCCATTGACAAAAATGTGCATTTTGGACAATCGACACAATCTTTTACTACTTTTGAGAGTCCAGTGGACAAGACACACCTTGTGCACAGCCACTCTTGTTTTACTATATTCCCCAGGACAATGCTTTGTGTTTCCCTCTGTCCCTGTAATATAACACTCTACCACAGACTAAGCACACAACTGTACGATAGAGGACCGTTTTGAACAAAAGACCCAACTCCCGAGGACTGAAAGGATCTGTTGTTCTCCCTTTGTGTGTCGGTCCTCCGGGGTTATGTAGAACTCGTACATGTACACCCAGGTTCGTGTGTGTATAGCGCGAAGTACACACGACGATTTTTATTTTGAATATTCACATAGCCATAGCATCTTAAGGGCCTGTCACATTATATGCGATCTCATAGGAGACCTTACGGCGACCAAAAATATTTCATAAATTTAACAATCGCAGCGAGGACGCAAGAAAATGACAACTTTCTGTCTCAAAGAAGCTCAAGCTACGCTCATACTGTGCTCTTCCCACGCTTACGATGCGCTCAACTCGCTCTCTATGCGCCCCTGTCAAGCTCAATTACTCCATCTAGTCGCTGCCGCTGCGCTGTCACTGTGCTCACACTACGCTCAGCTCGCTGTTGATACGTCCTAGTAGCTCGCGTCGCGCTCTCTATTCGACCAAAATATGCTCATGTGACGTCACTTGCGCTGTATAAATACCAAGACAAAACGGTCAATACACAGTCCAGTTTCAAAATTATTCTACAAGTTCATCGCAGTCGAGTTACTTTCTCATGGAGACTACATCGACTGTCTTTCGCCTAGGCTGCCTCAATGCCACTTCAATGTCGCACGATTCACGCTCGCACAGCGCCCGAGTTGCGTCATTACGGCGCTCTGGCCAGAGCGCAGAGGTGTTGCGATTGTTTTGAGCATGTTCAAAGACCTTGGCGCTCATCGGAGACCATTAAGACCCTCTGGCGCCCATCTGGCGTCCTATGTAGTTGTCGCTGCAATCTAGTAGTTGTTGTTGCGCCCCAGCTATTTTTCAAGGACGCAGTGAGAGCGCATATAAGATCGCAGACAGTGTGACAGGGCCTTTAGCGTGAGCACTTGATCGAACTTGTTGATTTTGTTACACAGTACCATTACAGTACCGTATTTGAGCGCGCACTGGAATCATACTACAGTCAGCTCTCTTTGACCCACAAAATACTAATACATTTTCAAATGATTCTCCTGCAAAACCGAGACGGCTAAAGTTGTACGCACAGCATGTAAGTTTAACTGCAACACTTACTTTTGGAGGGGCTAGCCATATTATTGACGCAAGACGATAAGGTCATTCCCCTGTCTGCAATGGTGTAGATCCGATTCTCCTGTAAAAAAAAAAATACATATGAAACAATATATACAAAAATATCTGGTTTTCTCAGGTGAGAATTCCAGTTGAATCCAGCTCAACTGAGAAAAAAATTGTATGAGAAAGAGATCATATGATATGGTCTGACGAATTCTAATTTCTGTATTTCAGAATTACTCATATACAGTACATGTACGTGTATGCATGTACTGAATTATTTGCTATTTAAGTCAAGTACATACATGTGAAGTGATTAAAGAGGTTGTGGAATGCTCGAAGAAATTTCCGTCATTTTTCGGGTATATGTAGCCTAAGGTGTGATGAAATAAAAACGACTATTGTATCTGTCATGAAATGAGTACAAAAGGTACTTTTGAGAGCTGTTTTTCAGGTCCTGTTTCGACCCGAACGTGCAATTTGTGTAAAAGTCGTCGTTGGGGGCAGCAAAAAAAAACATAGTAAATCGTGACGTAATAAACAGGACTCCCGATGCAGCGTAGTATATACGAGTCCTGTTTATTACGTCACGATTTTTCTCATTTTACGAAGAACCCAACGACTGTTGATTTCAATTATGCGCTCGCCGACCAACATATTACTCGATGAATTTCAGTTTTATAAACATATAAACGCACATTACAAAAGAATGGGACTTTGTCATTATGATATGAGTCTACACCACAATAAAAAAATATAAAAAACAAAACGACTTTCAGCACTCCACAACCTCTTTAATATCTTTAAAGTACCTAGATCTAAAATAAGCAATGGGCGTTTTACATGTACATGTATGAGTATGCCAAAGGGTGTGGTTACGCATGACCTGGTTAGAGGTATGGACATGTACACATGTATCAATCAATGAACAGTGACATGCAAAAAACAGGTGCCTTACATACATTTGCACATGTACGGTACATGTAGTATGTAATCAGAATCAATCCTAATCTGGTTAGATTGAAGCTTTCCTCCCCGTTCATAAATGCAGGAGTTCACAATTTCAAAACGCGATTGATTGGGGAAAGTACGGATAATCCCTACCAAGTCCAGTTTGACCAATATATTGTAAATGTAGCTGTGAGACCAATATTATTTGACTGAATATTCATGAATCCTAGTGGTGGGAGAAATTGAAGATTTCAAAATCCGATTATCGTAATTTTTTGTCAAACCGAGTATCTGTTATCCGATTTAACCGGAAGTTCAAATTCACATCACAGTCATGTATTTTTACGTCACTGATTTAAGCAAAGCTTCTTCTGGGGTTAAGCGTGCTTTTGCTGTGCTTACTGCTTAACGGTCCCTATGAAATAGATGGAGGATCAAAGTCGGCTGTTAAGCAGCGCTATGAAATTGGGCCCAGATTGTTACCACACATACTATAGCAGAAAATCATGCTGCTGCTTGAGCACTATTTCATGCTAATGGTTACGCGCGCATGGAGATTTCTATTTTTACGTCACTGATTTAAGCAGAGCTTCTTCTGGGGTTAAGCGTGCTTTTGCTGTGCTTACTGCTTAACGGTCCCTATGAAATAGATGGAGGATCAAAGTCGGCTGTTAAGCAGCGCTATGAAATTGGGCCCAGATTGTTACCACACATCAGTGTGGTGCTATAGTGTTAGGATGATTAGTAAAGGTTTTCATTTCTGAACACAGAGTTGTAACTGAGTTATGCACAAGTCGGGGCACAAGTGGCAGGGGATGGACAATCAAAGAATTGCCTTTGTGGGGTGCTGTGGTCCAATGGTTACGGTGTTTGACTCGTGTACCGTGGTACATGGGTTCGAATCCTGACCATGGGAACATGGTGCTTGTGCTCCTGAGCAAGGCACTTTACCATTATTGCTTCATCCTTCGGATGGGACATAAAGCCGTAGGTCCCGTGTGTTGTGTAATGCACGTTAAAGAACCCAGTAACACTTATCGCTAAGAGAAGGGGTTTGCCCCGGTGTTTCTGGCAGTGGCTGCTTAATGCGCCGCAGCACCTTGTAAACCATTATTAAGGTGCTACATAATGGGTCTCATATTTCTCATGTACTTTATTTACCTGTCTCTAATAATAGACATAATTTCCAGCACCTTGAGTACCTAATTGTTGGTAGATACAATGTACGTGCGCTATATAAGACTTCGGTATTATTATTATTATTTTGTCAGGGTTCCATAGAATAGCTTGTCACTTGTAATGTGACTTCTAATGACTTGTGGTGACTTGATAAACTACTCTGGCCGAGGGTGTATTCACCCACGGGGCTCCTAGCTGACCCATCTACTCACCCATGGTGGCATCTTGTGAAGTGGAGGCGGAGGCGGGGTAGGATTACTCTTCTCGGAGACCTTTGCCCCAGGTTTACTGGCCTCATCTGGACTTTCCATGCTGAAGAAGTCATCGGGTGGTTCATCGTAGTCGTCGTCGTCCTTCCCCAGGACCACGGCAGTGTTGAAAGACGTCAGGCTCTGATACTTGCTCTCCGACTTCTTGGGGGACTTGTGTTCAATCTCATCTTGGAACAGGTCGGCATAGTCGCTGCTCCTAGACCCCGGGACAAACCCGTCTTTGTGGAAAACCTCATCATCGTCGTCGTCTTCCAGCGTGGTTTCTGTTTCCATCTGCGAGTGGGCGGCATCCTCTAAAGACTCCAGGGTGTGATCAACAAGAGCTTCTGAGAAGGAAGGAGTCTGATTGTTATTGCTGTTGGACGACTGGTGGAGAATCTCGGCCGTTGCTGAAACGGAGTCAGCCAAGGCTTCTAAAGTCGCCGGCACTTTCACTGACGAAGGCGATTCATTGTTGTTGTTCACTGTAGAGTTATTACTGGCTTGGTTTAAGCTGTGGGCAAGACTCTTGGAGCCTCCAGTTCCCGGGGAGGCAGGGGTTGGAGGAGGAGCATGTAAGGCAAGAGAACTATCCGACAAGGACATTAGGGATGCCTGACTGCCCAGAAGGTGGTCCGCAGGTAGCATCCCTTCTGTCAAGTCCTCCTCGTCAGATTCAACATGAACTGGCACCCCGTCATGGCCGCAAAACTCACAGTGAACAATGAGGTCTCTACGCGGCTCCGATTCACAAGAGGCACACTCTGGAGCTGGCTGGTCGTAGCTGTGCTGTTTGGCAAAATCATGGGCATGGAGTGGCTGCCGGCGCGGCCAGGTGTTGTGGCTCACCTCCTCCTGGTCCGACATCCAAGAGTCCTGTAGCTTCATCCGTCTCTCGCAGGCCGCGCACTTGAAGGTCTCGTCTCGCAAGGGTCTCTCCTCCCCTTGCTTGATGAACTCCTCGTGGACCTGAATCAGGGCCGAGACGTGGGAGTCATCTGGACTCTTCCTGTTTCTGGCAGGGGGCTTGGGCCTCATGGGGACGCCTTGGATGGTCTGACTATCATCCAGGATATTCTGGAGGTGCTCCCTGATGCTAGATGATGTTGGACGAGCAGGAATCTCGGGCGCTTCTGAGAGGACTGACGTAGGCCTTGACAGAGGCAGTTGTTGCCTTGGTTCTGGACCTGTTCTCTCTGCAAGTAACATACGTGTACAGGAGTCATGAAAATTACTTGATGGCATATCAGCAAAGTTGGGAACGAGAAGAGATAACAGAATACAGACTCACAGAAGTTGTTACACATTCTAAATGGTTAAATTCAGCTAAATGCATCTAAATGTTTCCCTTCCAGGGTTGAGCACTGAAAACCAGCTTATCCAAAGCATCAGCATCAATATATCAGCTAACACAAGTATTTCAAAAAAACATTCATAAAAACCTGAGACAGTTTACAAATTCCAACAGTTTACAATTCCAATTGGTCGAAAGCCGGTCACGTGGGTGGTTTTAAACCACTGGTAAAACACCACTGCATTCTGCATCCCATAGTACACACTGGGCACACACCAATTTCCATTTAGATTTTTAGCACTATGCGCGTGAGACACATACATGTAGCCTAGAGGGGTATTTCCCCAAAACATAAAGTAAAATTGTTGAACTTGAAATTTGTGAATATTTGACTTGTTTTGACTTTTTGACCGAAAGGTACCAGTATTTATGAATGGGAATAAATATGTGCTTTGGCTGGTATTAAATAGGTATGTTTAAAACCAGCTAGGGGCCTGGACGCGGATTATGGCCCGAGCTGAATCCGGAAAATTTAAATTAGTAGTTCGTTTTGTTATTCGGCGAAGCGTGGCACAAGCATTGGCACGACGCACACGCGCGCGCGGTTGCTATAATTCGTCGGATCAGTGCGCGACATCGCGTATAGCTGCAGTATCGGCTCAGTGAGAACGCCTCTCGGACGCTGAATTCAGGCCCAATTCAAAACAGATTCAGCAACTTTTGATTTGAAATTGAGATCCTAGAATGCTGTTTTTCTCAGAAAATACAGCTGAAGCTGAGCTGAAACTTCATCAGGTTAGTTGTTCAGTATCCTTCATTAGATTTTGAACACTTTTGTTGCTTCAAACGAACAAAATGCACAAATTACAAATGATGGACTACATACTTTCTTAAAACCAGCCAAGCACATATTTATTCCCCTAGTAATTATCAACCATGTTTAATATGATACAACTTTTGATTCCTACAGTGTCCTGGAAATATGATCTCACATTCACCGAAAACCTGTCCAATGTTATAGGTAATTAAAAACTGCAATGTATGGGTTATTAAAATCTGCCCGGTGGGCATCCATCCGCACTGATGGGCAATCATGGGCCAACACACGGCTCTAAAGAACACACGAAGATGACAGCTTGCAACGCTCTCATACTGTACATGCTCATGCACACAATTGATGAGTCAGAATTCTGGGAATTCTTTCAAACATACATGTACATGTATGCAAAGTGGGCTTTGTTTTAATGGCCTATTTTCAGATCTACATGTAGAGCATGCAAGTTGACCTCAACATTTCTGCGAGATTTTACGAGAATACAGTGCTCACGTCTGGGCTTTTATTTTGTGTAGGGAATTTATAGTGCGTCCGGACTGGGCCCATCCTATCAAGGGTGGAAAAATGAGTATTTCAAAAGAAAAGAAAGCATTACAATTAACAACATATTTAAAATATTGTAAATTGATGACTATTCTAAAATTGTTGACCTCAACTTCCATTCAATCGATCACGCAGATAACAATTGGGTAAATTCAAACACGGGGTCTGTGAGTAGACTACATGTAGTCAGTGTTTTGTACCAGTACCAAGATGTTCAAATACTAAGTGAACGTGGACTGGCAAAACTTCACGTTCTATTAAAAAAACAAACCAGTCTTTAAAGAGCATTCTGAATTCTTCCCTTGCAGGAAAAAACTCACCTTCTAAACTTTGCTGTCCCGTGATTAAAAACACATTCTCAGCTCGCAATCTCCTGTTTTCTTCCTCCAACTGCGGGAAAAAATAGTAATAGGTAACTTAATTAAAACATGTAGGTAACAAATCATACCGGTACAGTTGCGTAACGTTGATGTTAAAACTTGTTGAAAACAAACATAAAGCATCCTTACAAAGAATTGTGCAAAAAAGAAAAGAGGACGCTGTGTATGTGTATTACACGCATTCCGAGGACAGCAAGACGAAGAGAGAACAACACATGCTTTGTTGTCCTCATATGAACATCATTTGTTGAGAATGGTCCTCGAATGCAAGTCAGTGTACTTAGTCTATGGGAAAGTGTTATATTATTAGAACAATGCCTTGTCCTCAGATGTAATGGTAAACAGAAAAATACGGAGAACAACAGATTCTTTGTTGTCCTTGACTCTTTAAGACTTCATCTTTTGTTGAAAATGGTCCTGGATCGTTAGTTTGCGTGCTTAGTCTATGTAACAAAGGGAAAGACAATGGCTTGTCCTCGAGAGTTATGTAAAACACAAGTGTTCATGTATATGAACTATAAAGTGTTTACTTTATGAAATAGCTTTTTTTTTTCGATGAAGGATGCAGATTTGGAGAGTTTTAATATGTCACCACGTGTTCATCAAACTTTAAAAATCTTTGAGATAAGACAGACAGCCCATCGTCATGATTCATCCAACACCAGTTTATTTTCATCTCACAAGTTCTCTCCCCCCCCCCCACCTCGTCACCCCAGGCCAAAGCACTTCTCACAGCTTATCCACTTTCTCCTCCATCATAAATGATTCAACGGGTTTTGCTCTAATTTGCAGTGGCAAATTTTCAATTTCCTGGGATCTGTGAAAGTTTGAAGGGTCTCATCAATCACTCGGCAACAAGAACCCCTTTGCCTAAACCCTCAGCCTCCAGTTTTCTTTAAGATGCCACAACCACCAGCGCTCCCTCCCGCCGACAGGCAATTTCACATCGACTGCTAAACCAGACACTGCACACTGGGTGTAAATTCCCTCTAGTTTATTATCGGAGATCAGCAAACAATCATAAGGATTACTGGTCTCAGTCGGGCTGATATGACATGCCCATCTGGTGTCTGTTGGGTGAGGATTCCCCCCCATGATTAAAGCTATAGTTGGGAGTGCATTTCAGGGCACAGGAGTGAAGAACATTAATGAATCTGCAGTTGTGGTGTTGGAAGTATCGACTTCCAAATGCTTGTTTTGAAAAGCCAGTCCTTATTGACAACAGACAACAGACAAAGAACAATGTCTTAAATGCATACATGTAAATGTAAATCATGCAGTCTGTTCTCTACAGTACATGAATCTGACTAATGCAGGATCATGCTTCTACATGTAGATGTACCGGTATTATACATGTAACTTCTCCTTCGATCCATATCAATACATGTACATGAACATTTACTTTTGTTGTCCGTGACCCGCATAGTATTGTTTTATTATTTTTGTATTTTGGTGGTTTTTTTTTTACAGTTTGTCAGTATCTTGTGTCCTTCCCTAGATTGACTTCTCATACTTGCATGCTCCCTCCATACACTCATTATTCACCCACTTTTGAGATAATACAGCTGATCACCAAGCTTGTTTAGTTGCCCTCATGTCATCATCTATATTGCATAGTTTTTTTGGTCCGTATTTTGTCTGTTATTTTGTATTTCTACTTTTTTGATTTGCCTGGTATAGGCATAATTATTTTTTTTTCTCCAAATGTATGTCAAATCACCTGCATATTGTTAATGTACACGGACATTGTAAATGTATGTTATGCACTGTATTTTGTATTCTCTAATTTCATTAAAAAAATAAATAAAATACAAACGTGTGCATGCGTAAATCTTTTTAGGAGTTGTCACTTTTACGAGTTGCCAATTAAGCAAATATATACAGCATCTTGGGTGAAAAATTAATACAGGTTCCAACATTCACCGGTACATGTAATTAAATCAAAGTTGCTTTGCTCAATAAAACTAATGATGATCTACACTTAATTGCATTACAACTCAGAAACCAAGTGTCGGACACTCTACCTTTAAGTGCGGCTGCACATACACGCACACCAACACGCGGCTGGGCTGTATTAATGACAACACTAATAGATGATGAAGCCTTACGCCAGCCGGGCTTCTTATGGGATTATCACTCTTCTTTGGCTCGGGCAGAGATAATAGTCATGGGCTTTGTGCTATCAAGTTCCATGGGCCCGTCCACTCACATCCAAATGAGTTTTGTACACAAACCATCAGTCATATATGCCTTTCGTGATTGACAGCACAATGTTCTCATTATCAAAATAGGCCATCTCTTAAGGCCTGCCTTGGCATTACAATATAACGGACAGTAATTGTCTAGTGACTCAGTCTGAGAAGAAAATACAGCAAGCACACATGTTCTGTCTCTGTTTCTTTAGGCCCCCCAAAAAGTCTCCGGTTTCTGGTCTGCGTGCGCGTCACCGTAGCCGTGCAGGTTGGCAAAATTTAAAAAGGTTTTTTTTTCAATATAAGATGATGTCTCAAAATCGCCAAGAAGAAACTCACTGGTTTGACTGGAATCCTGCTGCTGCACATATTTTTAGATGGGGTTAATAAGCTTTCGAGTATAAGCTTTATGTGGCCTCGCTTGGCTTCCATATATTTTTGCACTAAATTACCATTTGCAGATGGACTGTTGGAATGTTTGAAATAGCGCGTCTGGAAGCCAGACTGAGGGAGCGATGGCTATGTATCTGGAACCTGTAAACGCTTTTTAATATAGCGCAATATGTAAGGGAGCAGACTAATGACCAGCCTGGCAGCTCATGCATGATGTCGATGTTGCTGTATGGTCAACGATGAGTTACTAATGTTTTCCCTGATTTTTGTCTTGACTATCCAAATTTCCCGAAGAATGTTTGTGTCGGTCGAGATCGTAAGTGGGTGCAGAATTCTTTATGGCCTTACTGAGGTTACCTCGAGCTCCACTCTGAAGGATATTTTTGAGAGTTCTAAGGGGATCGAAGCGTCATCTGCAACATCAGCCGACATTTGAAGAAAAAGAAGTACATGTAGGGAAAAAACAAACAAAAAACGCGTCGCCGCACCACTTTTGGGGCAAGCTCCACACCAGAAACCGGAGACTTTTTTTGCTGGCCTTACTACTAAATTATAATATGAAATAAACAGTCTTTTCATTGACAAAATTAAGGCCTTGGACTAGGCACACTTGATGCTGTGTGTTGACACAATGGTTGATGGCCAGGCTGTCTTCGAGTGGGGGAAACTGGAACAATGAAATCTATTGACGAAAAATTGATTTCTCCTTGAAGTCTCGGTAAAGGAACACAGAAGGATGATTCAGGCCCAGAACAAAGGCATTCATAAAACTGCAAACCGTTTGATGCGTCATGGTTGTTCTTTGTATGAATACAGCACACACAGCGCATTCGTAATATTGATTTTTCATTGAATTGACTAACGAACTTGAAACAAAAACACAACTATTAAAGAAAAAATGGATGAAACCATGCTCTTTCATCAAATTTATATAGTTCTTGACACAATTTTTGTTAAACAGGTTTTTTTCTTTCCTTGATTTTGAAGAAGACAGCAAGACAAAAAATTAAATTCCGCAAATTTAGCTCAGGTTATAAAATGGCTTCTGCGTGTAGTTTTGATTCCCCCTTTAAATTGTCATATTTGATAAATTTGTTTGTATTATTACATGTATTTCTAAATTTTGCGAATATAAAGATTTTATTTTTATTTAACTCCTTTATTTGGTAGACAAAGGACAATCAACAGCATTGACGCTCAAACCCATACGGTACATGTACACACACACACGTTTGTTTATTGTGTAAATCAAGGGTTTTCTTTTGTTCCTCTTCCCTTTTCCTTTTTTTGTACTTCAAAATTTTTCGCAACACCTCTCATTGGTTTTGTACACGTTTTCCAACCGAGGAGTCCTCCATTCGGTTTCTGTCCTCGATTTATCGATGATGTTGCACGTGTGTGTCCTCGATTTACACCACATACAAACGCACGCACGCACACCCATACTTGTTTCACATGACTAGTGTGGACTTTCCATTGCTTTCGTGTAGTTAAGAAAAACCAGTGAAAAAACTCATTTTTCTCAAACTGTGAAAACTCTTTCAACCCAATTTTTTTTCTATGATTCCCTTTAGTGTTTCTCTTCATTCTGCTACAGATAAACCTAACCCAAAAATGCCTCTAAACCTGTTTTCCAGAAATGGGGAAACACTGTGTGGACGTGGGGCAAGTCCACACAACGTCGGTGCTACCTACATTATGTGGACGTCTTTTGTTCGGAAGTCCACACTGCGTATGTAAGACAAGCTCACAAATGCTGTACACGCACGCAAGGAAACACTAGAAAACCTTTAATGATCAAATTTATAAGCACAAGTGATCTTCCAGTGTATTTCCTCCCATCCCCCATTTCCCCAATCTTGATCTTGAGCATTGCTCCTCCATCCGAGGTCCTCTTCACTTCCCACTCCCATCACAAGAAAAAAAATGCCCCCTGTGGTTGACCCTTTTAACAAAAAAAACCTAAATATGAAGCATAAAAAGCTCTCATTGTTGAAATGAAATGAAGAGTGACAGAGGAGTCCCATTGTGCCAAGGAAACAGGCAGGGGTCTTTCACATTCGGCAGATGCCCATAAATTAGGCCCCACCCCCTAGACACAACCCCCCTCCCCTCAACTTGCGCCAACAGGAAACCCACTAGCTCTTCCCTTTTAAAGCAGGGAGCAAGCAGTGTATTGCTGAGAGCGAGCAAACCTCTTCATCAAGAGGTGGACATCCTGAACAAAAGGCTTCCAGTTCACTGACCTGGCCCCGCAATAATTGAGCGCTGCGGCAGTCACATTTTGGCTCCATTAGCGACGGCCGGCTGAGGCAGCCTCCTTTCGGCCGTGTGCGTGGCAGCTGAATATTTTTGGCAACCTTTTAAAATCTCTACGCACATGTACATTGTACATGTACATGTACATGTACATGTACCCATCAGGCAAGAAATATTGTAATCCAACAAGTTCTCCTTGCATTTATGACTGCGCGCGTTCAGTGAACCATTACACTATTATCAGCTATAATACAAGAGATTTTGTACATGTATGTTTTAGGGTTTGCGATTTAGTAGCAGTACATCTGGCAAACGATACTCGCTGGCTTCAATTTATTTTTTTGAAAGCAATTGACAAATACATGTATGAACGTATTTAATATATAGAAATATTGTAATCCAACAAGTGCTCCTGGCATTTCTGACTGCGCGTGTTCAGTGAACCATTACACTATAATCAGCTATAATACAAGAGATTTTGTACGTTTTAGGGTTTGCGATTTAGTAGCAGTACATCTGGCAAACGATACTCGCTGGCTTCAATTTATTTTTTTGAAAGCAATTGACAAATATGAACGTATTTAATATATAGAAATATTGTAATCCAACAAGTGCTCCTGGCATTTCTGACTGCGCGCGTTCAGTGAACCATTACGCTGTTATCAGCTACCGGTACGGTGCTTGTCAAAAAGATGTTAATATAATACAAGGGATTCTGTATGTTTTAGTAGCACTGGCAAACGATAATCGCTGGCTTCAATTTATTATGTGAAAGCAATTGACAAACATGAACGTGTGTATACATATACATGTACAGGGTGGTCCCCAAAAAACTTTACACCTTTTTCAAACGCAAATTTCTTAAAATTGGGTAGACATGTTGATATTTTTTAAAGATAGTCCTGAAGTAAAATACCTTGGTGCTATTTGGTAAAAAGGGCATTGAAAATAATGCCTAAATTAAGATATGGCGGCCATTTACAGAAAAATGGTCAAAATCCAGTTTGTCCACACGCTTGCATCAGATTCGGTCATTGTTACTGCAGTTCTTTGTGCACGCAGGTCTATTGTTTTGACCATACATGTACATGTATCTCATAATAACACGCGTGTGTCAACAAACTGGTTTTTGACCATTTTTCAGTAAATAGTTGCCATTTCTTAATTTAGCCTACCAGTATATTTCAACGCCGTTTTCACCATATACTACCAAGCTCTTGTAGTTAAGGAATATCATAGAACAATTTCAACATGTCTTTCCAATTTTGAGAAATCTGCACACAAAAAAGTGTAAACTTCATGTTGGGCCACCCTGTACAATGTTTATTCAGAAAGTTAAATGCAAAAGAACATTCAACTGTGTAGGCCTATAATATTCATGCCACATGTCTAAACAACACAGTCAGTGTCTAAATTAACAACAGGAAATGATCCCAGACACAGTGGACCAATTTTCTTTTTTTACGTACATCTGTGGAATACTATACGTGGATCTAGATCATGATGTTTTCACATCCTGTCCTAAAGATAGACCTGATGTGCCCAATCTGTCCCAGATGCTAAAGGAATAGCATTGAGAAAAAGGATATTGAATGCTTCCCCAACTGCTGCTGATCTAATAGGTCTGGCATGGTTCAGCCCATTTGAGAATACAAAGGTCTCACAAGTGCAGTCAAAGTTTTTTTTACACTATACGAGAAAGACTACATGGGCTCTCGTGTGCAAGCATTACACAAGGGCGGATCCAGGGGGGGGGGGCCGGGGGGGGGGGGGCCAAAGGGGGCCATGGCCCCCTCCAAAACGAAACTAATTTTTTTTTTTTTTATGTGACATCGCAATAAAGGCAGGCAATGAGTACACCACCATCTTTTCCTCAACAAAAATTGGTTAAAGTGGTCAGAAATTGCCTCAGATCGCACCACAGAGCATCTAGAATCCAACAATTTTTTCGGGGCCCTTAAGCGGGCCCCGAACCCCACGCCGTAATTTTTTGGCCCACTTTTTTGGGGGACCAATTTTTTTTTTGGCCCCCCCTAAAATTGTGTTCTGGATCCGCCCTTGGCATTACATTCACTGTGTGGATTTCCTTACAATAGATGTCCACATAAACCAGGTAGCAGCGACGTTGTGTGGACTTCTCCACGTCCACACAATGTTTCCCCCTCTCTGGAAGTGGAAAACAGGTTTATGGGGAGGCATTTTTGGGTTAGGTTTATCCATGGCAAAATGAAGAGAAACACTAAAGGGAATCATAGAAAAGAATTGTGTTGAAAGTGTTTTCACAGTGTGAGTAAAATGAGTTTTTTTCCAGAGGTTTTTATTAACTACACGAAAACAAAGGAATGTCCACACTAGGTATGTAACGTAAACATCCGTGTGTTAGTGCAAGTGTACAAGTGTAATGATTATTAATTGAAACTGAAGACCCTTCAGTAAGGGTCCATTCTTAAATGACTAATGAGGGTCAAAAATATGAATTTCGTAATGACAAGTTTTGCAAAGGCGATTGGAACATTATGGTTGATAAACACATTAAAAACCCTCCCTCTCTCTGTGTGACAAAATGGACAGAGATACCCTATCTGTCAAATCTATCAAGTGACACTTTTTAACAGTTTTGTAAATTGGGCTCATATTGGTACAACTGACAGGCTGTGGCAATTTTGTCAACTGAAGGTACCATGCCTTGACTGACAGTAATATAGATATGTGACCTGCTGTGGCAAAATGAGGAATGTCCCGCAAAACCTTGTTTTGAGTAATCGACGCATGAAGTCGGGTATACCTAAAAAAAATCATCTGAAAATTGGGGGGGGGGGTATTTTTGAGTAGCCAAGGTGTCCAAGATTCACACTATAATTTGTTGTTATGAAAAATGCCCCCAAAAGTGGAAAAACTTAAGAACTTTTTTCACTGCCGTTGGAGGCGCAATGCGTATCTTTTGTTTCAAAGCAGTTTTTCTCGAAATGAGGTCGGCGAAGTTCGACGGGACACTGTTGAAGTTTTGCTGCATATCTTTGAAAAAAATTAAGCTACAGAAATAAATTTGATATCATTGGAAAGCCAATGATTTGCGCTTTAACATGATGTACATGTATGTAACTGGAAAAGTCAAAGGTGGGGGTTATTCCTCATTATGCTATGGCAGGTCACATATGGTGGAGTGCCTGGCAATGATATATTTAATTCAGTAACGATGAAGGCACCAAAGGTTTAATCATGCAAATCACAGCAAAACAAAGGTATTGTCCTCTAGTTAGGGCAATGGCTGCTACGCATAAAGTCTATAGACTTGCAGTAAAAGTTGTAGCAGTATTTAAGGACATCCTATCAAACCCCCTTCAACAGATTTTGACAGTTATGTGGTTTAATGCATAGGGGTTCTGGCAGTTGGTGACCAGCCTGTACAAACCTATGGGAGAGGCAGTGGGTTGGTTTTTTGACAGTTTGTGACAGTTCTACTAGTAGGAGGGTTAATTCTTCATTCCAAAGATATTCCACAGATTTCTATTGGAACAAAGCAGCAGCTGCAGTATACTTGATGTTTTTGTGGACTTAAAAAAACCACAACAACGTACGTACTATGAGTGCCACGAGTAATGCAGTGGACATCCCTATACATCCCTAGTACCGGTACATCCTACCGTACATTTCTGGGTTTCTATTGATTGGAAGTTTGGGTCGTGACTTCATAGGTTTTTATAGGTGGCTGCTGAAGATCTAAATGGTCACTCTAATCATGGTTCCCACATGACCTCCATAACACGCATGACTTTCCTTAGTTACACCCCATGACAAACCACTTACGCAGTTCACGTCGGAGGACGTGAAAACACGCACTGGCTGTGTTTATACACAGGCACGGCTGACGGGTTAAGACGTCAAGATTGCCTCAACTCGCCACAGGGTGACATCTAAACACGCAAATACCTCATGCTCTTTGTACACACACACACACAAAGTCCGTGAAATCTGTGGAGGTGGACCGTGTGATCTTGAATTGGCCCTTGTGCACGGCCTATTGTTGTACAATGTACGCTGCAGTGCACACCCCGGAGTATTGAAACATATGAGGTTTCGGCAAGAAATATCGTACAAATACTGTTGAAATGACTCTTGCGAATCAGTATTTGTGGCGTTTGGCTGTATATCAGAAGTTGGCTGTAAAATTTTGCCTTTTGCGAAAATCTAAATTTTCGGCAAAAATAATCCCGGCGAGAAGTGGTTAATTAGAGGAGCAATATTGCAGCAACATTCACATACATGTATATCATGTAGGAGTGTGCAACAATTGAAACATGTTATCAGTTAACAAATGGGCAATCACGGGACATTCTGGATACAAAACTGAAGGAGTCAGGTCAAAGGTTACCGGTACCTGGTTGACGGTGGTCGCTACCCACTCCTTGATCTGGACTATCTTGGTATCCACCAATTGGCTGTCTTCCTTTCGGAGTTCACGCTGGAAACGATCAGACAAAATATAAAATAAAAACTTGAAAATCTACATGACTGTACAATGTACAAATGTATGTAATTTGATGGTCCAAGAACAGCTGCATGCTTTCATGTAAAGTGCATGAGTGTGGGTGACTTCCTGGCAATTCTAGCACTTTCCGAGCCACATGGATGCATGCAATTTTCAAGTCTTGTCACTAGGCCTGGGCGAGTAGTGGATTTTTCTACTCTAGTACTCACAAAGAAATTAATCGTGAGTAGTCGAGTACTCGCAAGTAGTTAACCAAATTCCAATAATATAAGCAGAAAAATGACATGGCAGTGAAGTAAGTTATATAAACAAATAGCTTGCAAGTCATACCGTATTCTTCAGCACTGAGATCCTTAATGTGCGACGTTTCGGGTCCTTTACTTGAAAAAAAAAGGGGGGGGGGGAGAATGGCATCCTGGGAAGAGAGAGGTGGAGGGAGTGATTCCCTGTTTGCAGGGGACATATTAAGCAGCGATCCCTAAACCCTAAATTGCTACTCGGGAGTACCTGCTTCTACTCACGCCCCGTGAGGACGAGTACTCGAGTACATGAAAAGCCATGAGTAGAACAACGATAAGCTACTACTCACGAGTACTCGAGTAATCGAGTTACTCGCCCAGCGATACTTGTCACCTACATACATGAAATGTACGTGTATACGTACCGGTATACAGTGTACACACTTAATACTTGCAAAGAACCTGTCATTATTCAGTGTACTGGCACTACACGTACATGTATACTGTACAAAACTCAGTTAATTTTACTGTGAGGTTCTTCTCATACAGTGTGCACAGTAACTAGAGTCCCCTCCCTCTACAGTATTTAAGAGGTCACTAATGGTCAAAATGTTTGTATCTCACCTCCTGGCATTTGTGTACAAACCAATTGGGGTCTTGACCAATATTGACCCAAGTAATAACCAGGCTGACAATGCATGTTTCCATAGGAGGGTTTTAATTAATGAAAAAAATAATATCCAATTTAGGCACACAATTTCCACCACTGTAATTCTGTATATAACTGGCTCTTGTATTACGGGTGAAATTTGATATATTTATGCGGTGTGAAAAACAACTTAATGGTACATGTACATGTATAATGTACATGTACATGTATATCATGGGGAAATTTGTCCAGCAAAGGGTAATTTGCATTCGTGAGTGAAAATGTCATCAATAAATGACACGTATGATTTACAGCTCTACATTAAAGTAAAAACACCTCCGCTTTGTGCACAGTACTCTTATGCATACGTTTCTGTTCCAAGCCGTCCCACCCTGCAAGGCATGCAATAATAATGCCTTGCAACTTGTCAACCTGTACTGCACTTTTGACAGGCTCTCTGCACTGACAACTTGCACATGAAACTGATTCCCTGAGGGCCAGCAAGCCTCTGGAGTTGCGCTTTCCATGCCCAGTACAGTTTCTTGAATTCCTAATGGGTTTCGATGCATGGATGGAATCACACTCAGACCTTAGAATTCCAGGTGCATGAATATTTTAAAGGTCACACTTGTCATGCACGTACATGTACAAACATGTGAATCAGAAATTTCCTGCTTCAAATTTTTTTTTTTTTTAGCATGCTCTTTTAAAATTCCCCAGAAACAGAAAACACACAGCACAGTTCTTGAATTATTATCAAGTACTGTCACATTACATTCCTGTCCCTTTAAAAACAATCATTATTAAAATGTAAATGACTGACTGTAACAACATTCAAATCTCTGGCTTTTTTTTAATGTTGCGTTCCCCATGCTCTTCAACAAATTAATTTTTTTCTATAAATAAATTTTCAACTTATATGTTTTGTTTTATTCCAGCCAAAAAACCTGGTCCCCCCCCCCTTTTTTAACCTCTGACAAAAAGGTTTTAGTTTTGGGTACAAATAGATCTGCTTTGCAAGCAGACTGGTTCCCGGTCTGTACGTTATCGATACTGATTGTGGGGCGGGAACCAGCCTACCCCGCGAGAACAGGAATTTTTGTCTGGCAGCCAATAATTCAAAATTGTAAAGTAATTAGTTCAGTAACTAAACATGGGCCAAATTTTTCCAGTCGATGTCTCGATCAAAAGTGAGTACCGGTACGTTTGTATTGCTAGAAAAATCAGCAATTTAGAAAAGGAATCTATTTTTCAGGATGAAACTCAAAAATAGCACGGGAAACACAGTGTACATCTTTAAGAATCCATGCTTAATGGAGAATATTGCCATTTTAAATTTTTTTTAGATACTAATGTACTGATTAATTTATCTGATTCTTCTAGGTGTACCGGTACCATGTACATGTACGTACATGCACATATATGTCAAAACAAGAGGAACAATAAGAACATTCTCAAGAAACTAAAACTTTGCCCCAAAATCACTTTAAAATGTCGTAATTTCACACTGGCTGATTTGGTTTCTACATGTACGGTATTGGTATACTTTTATGAAACCGCACCTGAAAAAAAATTGTGATATGCCTTGAGTTGAGGTCTGGCCAGCTGCTACCCTTGGCTTTCACCTCGCACAGCAGGCCCAGCAAATTAGCCGTGTTTCCCATGAGAGACCCAGGCATGATGATGACTTATACAGGCGGGCAATATATGGCAGACACAAAAGACTCTCACGACTTTTTCCAACAAGTGGGAAACTTTGTGACTTTGGGTACATTTGTATTATGGGAAGATGGCAGGTTTTTTGCATGTAGGGGTGGTGAGTGAGGGTGGGGAGGTGGGAGGTTGGAATGGGGTTGATCTCGATTCTAAATGACGTGGGTTTAGGCTGGTACCAGTACATGTACGTGTACATGTACACCTGTACGAATGTGAGGCTTTCAAGCAGACCCAGGTGAAAAAGAAGAACAGTAAGGATCAGAATTCCACCCCCCCCCCAAAAAAAAAAACAGGACAAACGTAGGACTTTGGAGGACAAAATCAGGATAAATGTAGGACTTTTGTGGGCTTTCAGGAGTTAAGTACCGGTAATAGTTTTCATTGATACTCAGCCATGTCCACAGCATCATAAGCCTCATTTGGCATGTTCTTTACTCACAGTCACAACACATGTGATCCATGCAGAACTACATGTAAGCTCTTGGAAGTACATGGTACATGAACTTTGCAGTACTCCTGCGCCCAAGCCCTTCATTATGTAATCTTGCACATGACAGTGTGTAACACTATTGTGGAAAATATTCAGTAAGATTTCATTTTTCGAAGTTGTGGGACAAAAAAGTATGAAAAAGTAGGAATTTCAAGAAAAAAGTTGGAAAAGTACCGGTAGGAGCAAGGTTAAAAAAAAAAAACGTGAAAAAAAAGGAAAAAGTAGGAATACTTGAAAGCCTGGAATTTATATACGCGTTTTCTTTTGAATTTGGTTTCAGTTGTAGTTTCTATGTACATGTATGTACCGTATTCTGTGCCAAAGTTGGTCTTGTTTGTAGTTGGGACTATGCCAAGTTCATCTCTGTTATAATACACGTAAATCTGGGCCAAGACTGGTCTTGGCCAATACTACCCCGCTTTTCATTGGTCTGGGCCGAGTTACATGTAGTTTGGTTCCAGTTTGTCCAAGTCAAAATCATCTTGGCTTGAGTTGGTCTGGGCTAAGACTGACATGGTTTCCATTGGTCTGGACCAAGTTAGTCTGGGTTCTACATGTAGTTGGTCTTTGTCATGAGTGCTTGGTTCAAGTTGGTCCGGGCTACTCCACCCAGGAGTATGAATGGGTACCTGTAAGGGTAGAGGACCGAATGCGCGCTGATATCTGCTGCTGCGTGGTCTCGTAGCCTGACGAACAGGGGAATAATTGTAAAGCACTTTGAGATTGTTCATACGTTGGAAAGCGCTATAATAAGCAGCTATTTTTTAAAAAATGTCCAGAAACAGTCGATGACAAGTGTGTCTTGCTTTAAATATTTCAAGGTCAGAGTCACGTTTGAGCAAGTGCATGAATACTCAGAAGTGAAATTTCCTATCTCTGAGTTGGTTTGAGTTCAAGATTTAGTAGAATCCAATGACTGTGCTTAGTACTTCTAAACCCCCTGGGCCCAGTGTCATAGGGCAGCTGAGTAAAAAAATTTGGGAAGCACAACAAATATTTGCTTAGCACATTTCAATCGATGCACATGTACATTATTTACATGGCATTTGACTAGATGTAAGCTGGATGTAAGGAATTAAATTTGCTAAGTAAAACTTTCTACTGTTCAGCAGCTCTACGGATGTGTGCTAAGACACGATCTGGTTTACCAACTTGAGATGTTCAATGACTAATGTCTCATCTGGTGATGCGATCTACATGTACATTAAGTCTCACCTGTTCTGTGAGTTGCTTCTCCAAGTGTCGTATGACGTCTTCTTTCTCCTGGCAGGCTGCCTCCAGGGCCTGAATCCTCTTGCTGGTGCTCGGACTGCGCTCGTTCTCCCCTGAACCCCGTCTCATCAGGGCCAGCTTCTCTGTCACTTCCTTGACCTGGGTTGATGAGAAGAAGGATGGAGTGAGGATGAAAGCCATTTTTTTTAGTAGATGATGCCAAGAAAAGGGAGGAAGCACCTATGGCCCAGAAGGACTCTTGACAATGGAAGTGAGACTAGGAAAGCGATATGAGATCAAGCTCTCCCAACGACTTTTCAATTTGTATTTATTCTGATTTTGGGCATCTGCAACTATTCAATAAGTAAACTTCAGTGGATTTGTTTTGTTCGATGTCTCAATTCAAAAGTGAATAACTGTCTTACATGTACATGTACTGGTATTTCTAGGAATGAAAAACAAAGCTATTTTTCAAGTTGAAACATGAAAATAGCACAGGGAATGCATCTTTAACTAATTGATTGATTGATTGATTAAACAGTGAATTGAAACAGTTGTGGAATGACTGTATGCCTGATATTTATGTGTGTTTGACAATGCATGGTCAAACACAGGTGAAGTATTATTATGAATAAGAGTGCAGTGTAACAAAACATCATTACATGTACAGGGTCAGTAAAAAATAACTGCAATAATGCAAAGTAGCCATTTTTTTTTTTTTTTCAAATCAAGTTGAAGTTTTAAACTTGTTAAAGATTGTTAGAATGACATACCGGTATTCGTTAGTAACAGTTACCTTGTGTGAAAAAATGAAGTTAATCACATTTATCGTTTGTCTCTTGTGAACCTTTTACTGCGGTACCCAATTTGTTATAGTCCACGAGGCATCAGAATTTTGCACAGATTTGAAACTGACTGAACCTTAACTGAAGCTTTATATTTCTGTTTCACTTAGCACTTTATGTTTATTATGCAAAGTTTCTCTGGGGCGGCTATAGGGCGCTACTATAGACTAGTTACTGTATCCTTCATTTGTCACACATTTGGAGCTCTGCCCTCTACTTGGCCACCCTGCAAGGCAGTGCATGTCTCAGCTCTAGACCTCATGGTAAGAACAGCTCTGGGGGACACATTTGTGCTCTTACATATGCAATTTTTAGACGCCTTGTGGAAAAAACGTAAATCGGGCACTGCAATAAAAAAGGTTCACAAAAGACAAACGGTAAATGCGATTAACTTCATTTTTTGCACACAAAGTACCAAATGAATATGTCATTCTTACAAGGTTTGAACAGTTGAAAACTTCAACTTGGTTTTGAGCCAAGAAAAATGGCTCCTTCCTCCTTTGCATTATTGCAGTTCTTTTGACTCCCCCTGTATGTAGTGTGTGTACATGTACGTGTTCTACATAACCCCCGAGGACCGACACACAAAGGGAGAACAACAGATCCTTTCAGTCCTTGGGCGTTGGGTCTTTTGTTCAAAACAATCCTCTGTAGTACCCGTAGGTTCGTGTGCTTAGTCTATGGGGGTGTGTTATATTACAAGGACAAAAGGAAACACAAAGCATTGTCCTCGGGAGTATAGTAAAACAATGTATATATGTATGTTTATACACGTGCTTATTCAGCAATATTTTAAAATTCAGAATACATTATAGTGGCATCTCCGCCTATATTTATCCCTGCATTTCATTTTATAAACCACATTTTATGCTCTTAGCTCTTGTACCGGTAAAAAAAATTATTCTCAAAGAACTTGAAAATTGAAGAGGCTATTAAAAAATCACTTTGCAATTCTGGCACGACAAATGACGAACAGCAGGAAAGTGTTCTAGAAATGTGTCACAATAACCCCGTTTACACGTCTATAGATGAATTCCCGTCAATGATTAATGTTGGCATTATGTCGCAGCCTCCAGAAAACGTCAATTAAATTACATCATGAATGTTGTAGATCACCGGCCGTGATAGAAATATCTGGTTATCTTGCCCTAGACGCAGCACCGTGCATGAATGCTGTCAGTCACATGGTGGATGGGGGCCAGAAGCTTTAAACAAAATTGCAGTCAATATTAATTAACCGACTACTGACCATTATGCCACGCTTAAGTATGAAGTACTACTGTCTGCTTTTAAGACAAATCCAATTACGTCAAATCCAATTACACACAGTCCTGTGGGTGCGCCCTTCTAATTTAATATGTCTATTCTAATGGTCATCATTTCAATGAGTGAAAAATTTCAGGTTTGTGTACCTACAATGTACATGAGGTTCGAATGTTAATCTTGTACTCATGGTTGGTCGGTAAATGTGATCTGATACACCGTGCCCTCTGGAGACATGCACACAATAGGTAACAAAAGATTGTATACATGTACATGTATGTCTCCACAGGGCAATTTCTATAGATGAATACGTCTCCACAACGTTTTCACAAAAAATAGATATATGGATTTTACTAAAAAACAAGGAATTTCCAAGGTGGGCTGATCTGTCGCAAATGGAAGAGTTTTAGAAAACCAAGGGATATAAATTCCGAATTTCAGCCAAGGAAATTAATCCTGGTTAAAATAAGAGCATTTTGAAACTACACTTTCAAACTCGAAAACTTTACTGCACGAGAACAAAGAAATGTCTCCACAAGGATACAGATTTCAGTATGTCAGTACGTACATTCGCACATGCGTGAACAGATTCTTGCAAGCGCAGTAACAAATTTACATGTGCACTTTGAGGGAAAACATACTGTAGGCTGCGATGTCTGGGAATAATTTCATTGACAGACTGATTTTCAGTCTGGGTGAATTAACAGGGTGGGTCTATTGAGCGACAAAGTTGGCTGGTTGGCTACTTCAACAATCACCAGACAATGAACAAAAAAAAAGGCTCGAAAGGCTGCTCGACAAACAGACTGAGAAAAAAAAAAATCTAATAAAATTGCCCGACTCGACAAAACTGCCTTTTCGGTCGATGCAATTTCACCTCTAATAACCGAACAAATTCATCCATCCGTGGTGTTTTGACACTGCTTGGCAAAAGAAAGGGAATCACTTGTGTTAATCAATTCGTCACCTTCAATAAATAAATATCTGCGCTACGCTGACAGCTGATGAAGCACCGCCGTGGCATCCACAGTACCCCACCACAGCCTGAGGTACACTAATTTAAAGGGAATGTACATCATTGGCTTTTGCTGTAATTTTCAGAAATGGAGTATTTGAGGGGTTAGTGTAATATATCAAATATTGTTACACTGACATGTTTGAAGTTTTATGTTCGAAAATGCTGGAAAAACCAAGAAAAACAAAATTGTTCAAGTAGTCTGGTTCCCTGACTCCACTAAAGATGAAATGGATCAATTTATAGTTGCCAGAAAATTGTAAGGTAAGGGAACTAGTCTAGCTGGCCTGCACCCGTTCATGAACATGTAACCAATACCAAACAAAATTTGGACTGAAAAAAGGTACTGAAATTTGGAGCAGTAGTTGAAATATAGTTAGGTTTTTCCAACAGTGGTCGGCCGATCACCGTTGGAAATGTATACAAAAATACCATTTTCTTGAAAATGACTTCACACCAGGTGCCATAATTTTACAGGATGCTTTAGACTCTCATTTACCAACATCCTAGTAAGGTATTTCTTAAAAACTTGGTAGTTTTATTTTTCGATGTTTGCAAATGTTGTATATTCCCTTTAAGCCATAAAAAACATTTAGCATGGCGCGATACAGTCTCCCCCCCCCCTTGAATGTTTGTGCTCTGTCCGTGGGTAGATGACTCATCCTTCCATCTCTTATGTCACTGCCCTAGACGCATCGGTGACGTTACTCTGGGAGTTGAATCAATGCCTTTTCTCGGCTGGTCGGCGACTTTATCGGCGATACTGTTACACCGCGCTCTACTGCCAAACACACCTAAGGCTACACTTAGGCAGTTTTTTTTTTTTTTAAATCTTATTATACTTTCAGCGCTGGACATCCGTAATGTTATCGTTGGAGATGAAAAAAAGGTGGACACTTTTGGGAAAGTGATAATATTGAGGGGATAAAGCTGCTATTACGTGGGATTTACATAAAATACGTATTATGCCGACAGAGATGATCACATGATTACCAGCAGTCAATTCGGTAGATCCTGCTGATCGTATCTGACGCAGGTTTTTACATCATGTAAATTTATTGATTTTTTGGGTGCAGGTGGTGACATTTCTAATGTTCTGTTATTGAATAAATGAATCAGTTGTCAATAAGCATGAGAGCGGCTTTATGGTATGGCTGCTTAAATTTGCAACGATTAGTGCTCATACATGTTGTGGCCAGTTTACAAATAAATTAAAATATATTCAATGCACATACACTGTACCGTACATACATGTAGTCTACATCCTCTTGAAGCATAAAACACCTCATGATGCAGACATGAACACTGAACACCCAAGTGTGTCCCTTACACCCGTACACAATTTTCTGAACACACCTGCAAGTGTTACGTACGTGTGTATGTGTGTAAATATCAAGCTGAAATATCATTGGGTAATGGTCAATATGAGGCACGCAGAGGATGTTCCAAGAAAATTACTAAAATTGCCAACACCTGAGCTGCATTTAGAGTGTGAATATTAGGGGAAAAAATGAACTTTTGACAAAATATGAGTGATTTTCAGGGCTTTAGCCAGCATTTCAAAATGGGTGTCCAAATTTGCCTTGAATTGGGAACAGGGTGTCCAAGTTGCTCAAATTCCATGCAACAACTGTACATGTGTGTATGCATAATTTGCAAAATAAAATAGGGTGTCCAAAAGACGGCCGGACACAATTGCATTTAACTCTGCTAAAACCATCAATGAATTTGCTCAATGTTACAGTGGACAATTCAGGAAAACATGCAACACTCAATTTCTGGGGGGTACGGTATCTAGCGGAAATGTTTTACAATGTAAAGTGCGGAAATGTTTTAAAGTGCTTTATTTATTAAAGGGCATTGTCATACATGTATGTGTAGATTTTTGGAAACACACCCTTTTGACATCTGGTGGTCAGTTAACGGTTTGAAGGTACTCGGAAGTGACCGGCTGGAGTGGTCAAACTTCCTCCTTCCTGCTTCATGACCTTTTCAGGTGTCTGACCAAACATTAATTAAGTAAGATATTTTTATTTTTTTAACTGAAGAAAACTTTTTGAGTTCCATTAATTAAGGCCTTTACAATGTATACAGTACCAGTGTAGTACACGGGTCCATCGTAAGTGAAAACAGGCCCCATCGAACAAGGGTCTCAGACAAGGCACGTACCGTTTGCACTTACACCAGAGTGTACAAAACTACAAGGGTCCGCTGTACATAAATGTTAGATAATTTACCATGTTTACTACCCAGGTACAGCCTCTTGTTTTCTTGATAGTGTGAAGCTGGGGTTCCAACCAACATGTTGGGTCCGAATGACCGGTTCCAACATGCTTGGCAAAATCTTTCCTTGGGTTTCAAAGTTTTATGAGTGCAAAGTACGTACCTTAAAATAAATGATGCTTTGATAACCTCTGCCGCTTCCTGTTCCAACTCTGTATTTAGAACGGAAACCACATTAACCGAAATCGAGTTTTATTTTAACCACAAGTTCTTACATGTAAAAACTCAAGTCAACTACGTACATTACCGGTATTGGTAGGACCTACTGGTATTTTATGTACTACTGCAATATTATCCCTAGAATAGCTGAATACATGTACATGTACATGCACCCGTAACTTATAACATACATGTACATTGTATTGTGGACACTGAAATGACCATTTCAGATGTTTTTTGAACACCACATCTGAAATTGTCATTGAAATTTCCACAGCAATTGTGTTTGGACAGATGTAAATGCAATACAGTACATATGATGCTATTTTCGATGAGGCCATTAAGTGTACAGTACAAAATACACATTTGGTATTGGCATTGTACATGTACATTAATGTATTTTTAACAGCCATAATGTGGTTTTCAAACACACACAGGGTGAGTCAAAAAGAGTGGAACCCAAACCTCAAAAAATATATTTCATATCAAAAAAATATGTAGCGCCAACAATAATAATGACTGGAAAGCCAATTTCATAAACTATTTTTAGATAAAAAAAATTACTTCTATTGCTCAATCCGTTCAAAGTATAACACCATTTAAACACAATAAAAACCTCTTTCGTCCAAAAATGCGATTTCAAGAATCTTTCTCACAATTGTCTTCAAACTTCACCAGCGAAAAAACCTGTTTAAAAGTTAAAATATTCAACAAAGTGCTTTTGAAGGCCCGTCTTTTGAAGAAAAAAAAGTGGATTTTATAAATCATATTGTTTGCCTAAGCAGGGTTGTTTAAAATAAAGATATTGGGTACTACAGTTGTTGACAGTTGTTGAAACAAGTATTCTGTGTCATTTTCTTTGTTGTTTCGAACAGTCAGAACACACATAAATTGCTTTTTTTTTGACGAAACAGGTTTTAGGGACATTGCGTTTTAATAAATGGTGATATTCTTTGAATGGATTGAGCAATTTCAGTAATTTTTCCATCTAAAAGTAGTTTCTGAAATTGGCTTTTCCAGTCATTATCATTTTCGGTGCTACATATTTTTTTTAAATATAGTTTAAATTATGTGCCAATAGTGCTGTACACTACACAAGAACAAGTTTTCATGTAAATTTATGCAAGTTCATGCAGAGTGCAATGCCAAAAAAATGCTCGCTGATGAACACATTTTGCACACTGTACATGTGTACCTTTGAAGTCTCGTCGATTGGATCTTAAGTTACTAAACATATTGAACATTACTTCATGTGCTCCGGTACAATTCAATCACAGACAAAATAAGATTACATACAGTGCCCACCCAGTCACACAGCAAACATGATGCACTTATGCACTGCAAGTCAAAATTTGGAGAGAAAAGAAATTCAGCAAAATTTTTCATATCAAATACCAAGTCCAACAGACAAAGCACATGGTCAAATAAATGAAGCATCGGGCGATGGTTACATTACCCATTGTTGTTGACAAAAACAGCCTCGGTGAGACTTTGTCTGATTGTGTTTCGAAGCGGGGAGGGGGGGGGGGCAGGAAGTCAGAGAGGAAGAGACTCCTCCCCAGAGGAAACCGTTGTAGCATTCGCAACCCACCGATGGCTTGATTGGGATGCATATTATTGATCAGCAAACTGCCGACCAAACAAAGATGGCTGGTATCCCTTGGCTTCCTCACAATTTGCGAAAAAAATTGTTTGGGTTCCACTTAGTCTGAATGGCCAGACTCTCCAAGCGAGACAGAAATTTGCATGATGGGCAATTCCATGCAAAAGAGACACCACTGACAAGCGGAAAATTTATGAAATCTTCAGCACTACAAGCACCACAACCTCAAATGTGGTATCAAATGAAAGGGGACAAGACCTTTTATTCGAGTGGTGAACCAGTGAGATAGAATATGGGGGGGGGGGGATTCTTCCTTCAAAAAACAACAACTATTTTGTGGCTTAAAGTGATTTTAGGTAAATAATATTTAAATATTTTAGATGTAATATCTGAATGCAATTATCATTAATAAATGACATTTTAAACTGGTTCATACCGTAAGCTCTCCCAGAGTCCAGACATCGCAAACTGATGACAAGTGATATAATTAATCATTCATGGTCATGTAAATTACCTGTAATACAATACAGTATGTCTTATAGCTCACATGTACAAGTGTAACACAAGTGAGTGGACCATCGTATGAAACTGAACATGTTAATAAGATATCACTTTTAGCAGACTTTGTGTACCCCTAAATTATAAGCCAAACCAAAAAAAAAAATCCTTATTTCCTCCAACTTACCTGTACCTGTAATTGTTACACATTTACATGTACTACAGATAATGTACTGGTTAAAAGGGTTTTCATGTAACTAAGTACTGTATAATCCCTTGATAATGGAACCTTTCGAGGAGGAAATTCTAACTCAACATTCTGAAAAACCGAAATTCTGAAAAACCAACAATTGATGTGTGTTCCTCGATTTTCAATGTCAAAAATTAACTTTACAGAGACTGTTTTTGTGACTCCAGTCAGGATTCATAAATAATCAAGGAAAGTACCCAAAATATCAGTAGTGTGAACTAAAAAATGACGTACATGTACATAGTGTGTATATTTCATGTACAATTTCAATCTCAGCAAGGATGAACACAAAGTCTCAAACTTGCCCATCAGCCCTGAAGGACTTGACCTCCAATCATCATCATGCCAAGGGTGACAAAGTTGGACATAAATTTCTATGTGAGTTGCTCGAATGAAGGGCATACCTGCTCCAAAATGGCCCTACATGTACTTTAGCTTCAACAACCTCCACAAGTCTTCCCAATATTTCATTGGAGGTCTACATCAAGGGCTTTAATTGTTTCTTAAGTGTTGCAGAAATGTATCGATCAATTTGATTTGTGTTGGGAGAAGACTTGTTGTTGGCTTGAAAGGACCTTGCATCGAGTGGAAAAATGGAACCTTGCCTGAATGTCAAAATGTTGGTCAATGTGAGTCTGACTGCGTCGTCAATCAAACCATTCAAGTTTTGAAGCGCATTGTTGGAAATCCGGAATGCAGACAGCGTCCTGCTAGTACGTGTATGTGCCATACACTGCATTTGTTCAACCAGTACAACATGTACATTACAATGTATACATGTATGCATAAATAAATGTACATCACACATGCATTATTAAGCATGTTAAGGCAGTGAGTGACATACATGTAGCGGTAGTGTTTAAACTTGTGTGGAGAAGCATGTGGAACATTACTTAAAGAACACAAAGTTGACTTTACTTCAATGCTGTTTTGTTTTTCTTGTTTTTTTCCCCATTACACACAGTGTCTTCCATCAAGTTTAACTTAAGAAATTGTAAATGTTCTGTTTTGTTCTGTACTTCTGTTTTGTTCTGTCCTTTAATGAAGATTCTCTATCTGCATGTACCTTTGGTTTACTCCATTTCCTACTATTGTAGAAAATGATCTGAATATACTGACAAGTAACAGGTACCGTACTGTATTACAATGTATGTACAATGTACATGGATGTATCTTTGTAAATGTCCACTATATTGAGAAATGAATGTGTTCACTCACTCAACAGTTAGGCCTACTCATTCTCAAAAAATGTTGGGGAAAAAAGACCTGTAGGCCTACTAAGTTAAAAAAAAAAGGAAAAAAAGGGTACATTATCAAAAAACTGGAACAGTGATGAAGAAGTTGATGAAAATTTCAACAAGTAGGCCTATTTTTCCCAGTCGCTCATCAGATGAGCTGAGCGATTGGCAAAAAAACCAGTTTTTCTAATCATAGAACATATATGTTGTTTTTTTTAAAACAAGGACTTCAAACAGTATTGGCAATAATTTCTTCAGCAGTCTACAGCTTACTGTACATGTAGTCAAGTACTGTTAGCTGTAAACTGTACACGTACATGTACAATGTACACTGTAATACATCTACAGTCGAGTCTCGTTAATACAAACTCGTTAGGACCTACGGTAACCAAATTGTTTGTTATATCAGAATTTTGTATTAAGAGGAACATCAGCCCCACTCATTGTGCACATAAATGCACAGTCAGGACCAAGGCTTTATGTTTGTTATAACCAGAATTTGTATTAACAGAGTTTGTACTAACGAGAGTCGACATACATGTAAAATGAAGAAACAAATTTCCAATGCCAGTAAATATTATGCTATACGGTAGCTCTGCATGATCATTCAGTCAGCGCAACAAAGGCTAAACAGCAACAACCAACAAATTGTATAATACAATGAAGGGGGGAAAATGGAGGAAAAAAAGTGAGCCCAAAAAAAAACCTCCCCTGGGTCAACTGACATCCCGTGATCTGAAATCCAAATGCCTTTTAATATTGAAATCCATCTCCTCAACTTGTTATTTCTCCTTCACATTTGGATACAAGAGAAAGCGGAGAAGAGAAACACTGCCCCAGGCACAATCCATATTTAATTTGTAATCTAGGCCTGGCAGGACTCGTTGTTGTTATCAAGTACTATATCCTCCCTTCCCTCCCTTCCTGCATATTGAATTATGCAAATCATGGCTACTGGCCTCAGCTTCTTGAAAAGTCATCCAACGGTGTACTGATTGATTCAATTACAAAGGAAGAAACAACCGAGAGGTTGAGATAAGGAGAAAAAAGTGCAGTTGTCGTAGAAAGTTGTTTGAATATTGCAAGAACACAAACTCTGTAACACATGTATGTACATGGTATGTAAATTACATTGCACACAAGTGTGTATTTTTTTGCCTGCAATCGGGGACCCCCTATTCTCCCTCTTTTGTTTGTACTTTAACTTTTTAGGAAGACCTCCCATATGTTTTGTACTTATCACTAAATTGGGGACCTTCGGGAATTGGGGACCCTATTGTCCTCTATTGTTCAACCATGGGTTCAACGTCCCCTACTGAATGTACACTGAACATGTATTGCTACCTGTACTGTACACGTATGTACTTTCAATTTCCATTATTTTTCATTTAATATGGAACTAGTACCGGTACATGATAAAACTTATTATATTGGACATGTACTGAACACTGAACATACAGTTCAGTGTGGACCTGTTCTCATTTGGTCCTCCACTGATAAAGCCAACAATTAAATTAAACAAGCCTCATTGCAACGGTACACATAAATAATTAGTGAAGTACACACAGGTACAGGAACTGTACAATTTTTATGTGCATTTTGCAAATAAATTACAGCAAAAATACAGCAAAAAATTAAGTGCCTTGCGCTTTGCAATGTGACTCAAGGAAAATCATGCATTTGGGAGTTTCAAGAAAAGCTGCATTACATAATCAGAGGCACACAACTCAAATGACTGAACAGTTTTGTCAATTGCGTACATGTACTACATGTAGAATACTGTATGATTTTCTTTATATAGGCCTATGTAGTTCCTTTAAAATTTTAACAATATGCCTGTCTGGTACGTATGCATATAATGTACCGGAACCGGACATGTAAGTTTGCCACACAATGTACCCAACTTAAAATTAAATGAGAACCAACTGGCTCTTCTCAGAACCACACAACTCACAAAGAGATACGGTATCATTCACATGGTGGTACCGCAAACCTCCCATCCATTAAAATGAAATGTATGCCACGCCTGCACCCAACTTTAATAATCCATTTGTACCCCCATTTATTATTTACATGACACTGGTACCTTACACATACATGCCATGTACATGTACAGTACAGTGTGTAATAACAGCTTTGGAGGTGACAAATTGTTATTCTACCCGCACCTTATCGCTCCAAATGTACAATGTAGACGTGTACAGTACACAGTACCCCGACTGTATCCAACATTTGCTGGAGGGTGGACCTAACCTTCAACTAAATGAATGCACAGTGCAACTCCTATTCTCCCTCAGGCTAAATTCAAGTGCACCTCTCAAGGTTAGGCCAAGTAAAAAATAAATAAACTAGTTTCTCGTCCTCGCTTGCTTCCTTTTTGCTGCCTGCCTCCCTTTTTTTTTTTTAATTCATACATTTGCAATATATTTTGTAAATGTTGTCAATATATTAGTCTTTTTATTTGTTTAAAAAAAAAAGTGTAGCTATATGCAGAAAGGGTGACGGGCTGACGGCTGATTTGGACACAATTTTGTATCAGCTTAAAGCTACAGTCCATCATTTGTAATTTGTGCATTTTGTTCGTTTGAAGCAACAAAAGAGTTCAAAATCTAATGAAGGATACTGAGCAACTAACCTGATGAAGTTTCAGCTAAGCTTCAGCTGTACATTCCGAGAAAAACAGCATTCTAAGATCTTAATTTCAAATCAAAAGTTACTGAATCATGTTTTGAATTGTTTTGAATTGCAGCTATACGCGATGTCGCGCACTGATCCGACGAATTATAACAACCGCGCGCGCGTGTGCGTCGTTCCAATACTTGTGCGCGCTGCGCTGAATAACAAAACGAACTACTAATTTAAATTTTCCTACGGTGCTTCTTAAGAATCACCGTTGGAAATGCCTTCTTTCGTTGATTACTTCAAAATGACAGCTTCCCAGAAAGAAAAATTTCACAGGGAGTTTAGTTCCCTTACTATCTTTCAACCAAGTTTGTTTTTCAACAATAATTACGCCAGTTACTTTTCGGATGGCTGCAAATGATGGACTATAGCTTTAAGATTCGAGAAACTGGAAGAATCCATCTGTCATCTTGGAAAATCCGCCATATTGGAGGGTGGGGGGGGGGGGGGGGGAGAGGGGGAGGTGGACGGGAAGGGGGTGCCAGCTTCCTTCATTTGTTCAAAAAGCCTGTACAAGAATCTGTTTATTTTTTTTACTCAGCTTGAGAAGAACATGAAGTACGGTTTCAGATACATGTAAGATCTCTGATCAAGTGTGACGAACAAAACTGAAACTACATGTACATGTTTTTCCAGTACACAAGCATCTGCTGAACATGGTTGGACTGAAAACATTACAGTGTGGAGAATGGATGAAAATACAAATTTACATGTACATACAATGTACTACATGTATGTCAATGATGTCGTGTATAAAATGTTCTTTTTCATGCACACTGTACGTGTGCTACATGTGTAGCATGCAAACTTCATGTGCCTGATAATCTAACATTACAGAATTACATGAGCCTTTCTCTATACATGAACTAATGGTTTTCTGTTCACCATCCAATCCAAAAGCAATTTCCTATCACAATGTATGTGAGTACACAGTTGACATTCTGAGAAATACAATACAATAACCACTTTAAAGACGTGTTCCCCGTGCTATTTTCGAGTTTCACTTCGAATAATAGATTTATTTTTTCAATTGCTATTTTCCTAGAAATATAAAAGTTCATTTTTGAATAAGACATTGAATGAAAAATTCACCGCCGTTTAGTTCTTGAATTATGTTTGTCACAAAAATTGAATAATTGGCTGCCAAATAATACTTCAGCTTTCGCAGTGTGGGTTCATTTGTGCGTAAAATGGATTTCCTTTTTTCAGAAGGTTGCAGACACAACATCGGAATAGCGTAGTGTTTTTGAAGAGCACGGGACATGATCTTTAATGACTCAGTGAAGTCATGACCTCCATAGCAACGACTACTCTTCAAATGGCCCTTCAAGTATCTTGGGTTAGGTGCAGCGCCGTCGCCAGCCCCGAGTATCACTCAGGAGGGGCCATAGTATCAACTAGGGGGGCCACCACCATACAAAATACAAAAATACATACGGCTTTTGCCGTGGGGGGGGCAATGGCTCGCCAAGGGGGGGGGGCAGCTCTACCTGCCCCCCCCCCTTGGTGACGGGCCTGGTTAGGGGGGTACCGTACATACCTCTTGTTCAGCTTTCTCTGCTCTTGCATTGGACTCTTTAACTTTCTCTTCCAAATCCTCCATCTGCAAAAACCAGAACAATTTTAATCAAAATTAACATCTGACCCAAACCCAAAGGTACGCTCTTTTTATCCTTTAGGACTCTTTAAGGACAAAAAAATAAGGCCAACTTACACTTTCACAGCTGGATTTTCAATTATGTATTTATCTTCCTTGACCATAAAGGAAATGCAATATAAGGTCATTGAAAGCACGCACACACACACACACGCACAAAACAAATTCACTTTTAGAGCTATAAACAAATTCACTTTTAGAGCTAATGACCAACTTCCACAGTAAGATTAACACCTACATGTAGGGTATAATTTAACTCTGGGAACAGCAGGTTTGATGTTTTGATTGATTTCTTCCATCCATCTTTTGATTGGAGGGAACTTGTCGCAAAAACACCTGTTACCTATACACCTGTTGGATTTGGTCAGGGATCCGGACTCTACTAGATGAAGATTCTCATACTGTAGCATTGATAAGAGGTATTGTACTGTACTTTGTGCTATTCTTTTAGCTGCCAAGTTTGTACAAATATGTTTCAATGGGATAACACATGTCCACATTAGACATTACACAATGTCTTATTTTTTATTCACCAACTGGAACAGGTACCCTATTAAGTCAAAAGTTTGTTGACCCGTATCTCAAAAACTCAGTTCTGGGGGTTTCTCATATGGCCAATCATCACACCAAATATCTTTCAATCTGTGAGGGTCGGGTCCAAAATTGACACGGGATGACCCTTTTGATTGAAGTCAGATATGGGTACCTGGGTACCCGTAAAAGAAGGCAAACCCTAAAATTCAAATCCCGGAAGTTGTCTGAAGGATTTCATACCGTAGCTTTATGGTGTAAACTGCAACTTTTTGCGAGTATCATCTGCCGCCCGTTAAAATGCACATAAACGTGAAATCAATTGGTTTTAGGTACATGTATGTAGCCTGGTTTTAATTTTGAAAATTCCCCACAAATGGCATTCAAATCCTTTCTTTCACATTGTCTGAGAAGTTATTAAGTAATTTGTAAAGTTGGTTACAGGTACCCGATCCCATAATCTGGAACCGGTTCCTGACATTAACGGTCAGGTACTCGGGTACCCGGTTCCCATACACAGCCCTCGGAGTGCTCAGACATACTCCACTGAACTGGTACGAGCTCATGCAATAACACAAACTTACACAATGAACATTTCATAGTAAAGATAAACTGGCCTTTCAATTCCTTTTAGTATGGATGAAAGATTTTCAAAAGTGAAAGTGCACAGTTGAGAATGAAGCTCAGAGTCATCCTGCATTAAAGGGAATATACAACATTTGCAAACATCGAAAAACAAAACTACCATTTTTTTTACAAATACCTTACTAGGATGTTGGTAAATGACAGTCTACAAATGTATGTCTAAAGCATCCTGTAAAATTATGGCACCATGAGTGAAGTCATATTCAAGAAAAGTGGTATTTTGTATAAATTTCCAACGGCGGTCGGCCGATCACCGTTGGAAAAACCCAACTATTTTTCAACCACTGCTCCCAATTTACCAATTTTTTTTTTCAGTCCAAATTTTGTTTGCTTTTGGTTACATGTTCATGAACGGGTGCAGGCCAGTTAGACTGGTTCCATTAGCTTACAATTTTCCGGCATCTATAAATTGATCCATTTCATCTTTAGTGGAGTCAGGGAACCAGACTTCTTGAACATTTTTGTTTTTCTTGGTTTTTCCAGTATTTTCGAACACAAAACTTCAAACATGTAAGTGTAACAATATTTGATCTGTTATACTAACCCCTCAAAATAGTTCATTTCTGAAAATTACAGCAAAAGCCAATGATGTACATTTCCCTTTAACAGACATGTACACACATGTACATGTGCATCATTTCCCAGACATGCACTTTTACATGATTCAAGTTTTGTTTTTGCTTTTATGTACATTCACTTTGTTTGGTTTTGTTTTGTTTTTCATGAGGAATATGGATATATACAATGTAGTAGCACAATCTATGAATCAATGCAAGAAAGTACAGTCAGGAACATGTCTGTACCGAGGCCTACATGTATGGATGAAATGTCACATTGTGTGTGCTGATGTGCACTAGCGAGCGTGCACGTAACCCTGGAGTTCGTACAATCAATTTCAAACTAAATGTCAATAGCAGGAAAAAACCAACAAGACTTACAGCTTACATATCTACTAGTAATAATTCACTACTATAAGTACGGTATAATGAAATTAATAACATTGTGGAATTTTCTTCTGGCATTTTTAAAAAAGTCCCTTTCATACTATCCACAATCTCCATACTGGACCCCGGTTAACACCAAGATTCAAGCAACCCATTTCACACTACACATGTACGGCATGTATGTATGTAAAATCTAACCCTTGACCAATGGTGAAAAGTAGAATATCGGGTAGAAAATGGCGACCCATGTACAAACCACTCGTTAGTGTGAACGGCATGCAATTGTCAACCTGTATTTGATCTGACCCAGGTCTGCTCACGCACTCTTGTTTTACTCTACTCCCGAGGACAATGCTTTGTGTTTCCCTTTGTCCCTGTAATACTACAGAGGACCGTGAACAAAAGACCCAACTTCCATGGACTGAAAGGATCTGTTGTTCTCCCTTTGTGTGTTGGTACTTGGGGGTTATTTATAGAACACGTACACAATAGACTCGCATTTTTATCAACACAGGTATCAAGATGATAGTGTAAAAGAACTGAAGTTCATATTTTTTTTTTCCAATAGAATGCCAAAATGCGCGTGCGCCTTGTCTTTGAGAACATGCGCAGCATGAGCGTGACACCAACGCAGTAAAAGCTTCTAATTCTGATCGCTGGATTCCACTTTACATCACTACACATGCCTGAAACAGTGAACATACAGGAAGGGGAGAGAACATTACACAGTATTTTTGTACTTCATTTGAACTCAAATAAACAAGAAAATTGACTTTGACCTTCCAAACTCCTCCTAATTACCCGGTATGACAGCTAATTTAACAGGCCGTATGTAATAAGCGCACGCTAGTGTAAATTCGCCACTTCCTCAATGACTTTCTGTGACAATTAATTTTGATGAAGCTTAACGCGCGGTTCACTCCCACCCAAAGATTAATTAATTGTGATTGGTTACACCTTTTTCTCCGGTTCATGGTGGTTTAGGTCAAAGTATTGGCGACATCCCGATATAAATTTAACCACTGTTTCCCTCAAGATAGTACATTAAACTGACCTTGGGTTCTAAAATTAGAAAAAAAATGTCTCCTGTTTTTTGCAATTTACCTCTACGGAAAAAAATGATCACACACGTGTACCGGTAGCATCAATGTGAATAAAACACTAGATTGACTAGATTTTGTTAAAAATGACTCTGACATTTAAAAGGACTAGTATTACTATCCTTGGTGTTGTACATGTACATGTACACACACTCTTGTTTTACTATACTCTCGAGGACAATGCTTTGTGTTTCCCTTTGTCCAGGTGTAATATATCACTCTCCCATAAACTAAGCACACAAACTTACAACTGAGGACCGTTTCCAACAAAAGACCCAACGCCCGAGGACTGAAAGGATCTGTTGTTCTCCCTTTGTGTGTCGGTCCTCGGGGGAGGGGGGTTCAATCAATGTCTTCTGGGCCATTCTTTGGTCTCTTCTGATTTTTGAAGCTTTACCCCTTGTTAACTATCTGAAATATATTACTTTCACTGATTCATCAGGTTAGTACTGTTTACTCCCTAACTCAGAGAACAGTTTATTCTTTCACAAATTGTGTCAAAATATTAGGAGGGGTCATCAGACGTAAAAATGTTATCCGGCCCATACCGGAAATTCACGCATTTCTCCAAAGTTAAAAGGACACACACAACTATAGGGGGGCCTACTTATTTTGGAGTAAGACTAGTCTTTTGTGATTTAAAGAATGCATAAACAATGTACCGGTACACCCTCTGCTTTTATATAGTTTGAGTAAATGGGAATTATTCTGTGGTCACGTGTGTGACATTTTGTTCAGTCACGCGTGTGACATTTTGTTAGGAAAATTATGCTAATTTATGTATGGAAATACCAACTTATGAGACGTCTTAAGAAATGTGCATCTTTACTTAATACTAGCATCATTTTAGTGAACAATAACCATTTGTGTTACATCTCGTAAAAAAAAAATTAATTAAGGTTCAATTTCCTAAGAATGTGATCATGTAATTGGGTTAGCGTTTTTTTTTTTATTATCATTTTTATTTCGTTAGCATACATGTACCTCCTGAACCTGGCATTTTTAAATCTCAGCTAAAGACATTTCTTTTTTCAAAAGGTCGTACTTTTTAACTTACTGGTTTACTTTTTATTTGGTTTTGACATTTTGTAAAGCGTTTGGAGATTTTAATGTAAAACGCTATATTAAGAATACAAATTATTATTATTATTATTAAATGTACCTCTATTTCCCTCTCCATCCTTTAAGATGTTACTTTATCGGGTATGCAATAAAAACTTTTTTTTTTGTAAATGAGATATAATCTGTCTTCTTGAGGAAAATCTGGTTCTTTCATATGGACAAGTAAGGTACACAATAATAATAAATAGCTACATGTTTTGTTATTTCGTATATCACAGTTGCAAATTTCAAAGTCCAAAGTGTAATACCCTTGATCTATAAAAAGCAAGTACTTGAAAATGATTGCTGACAAGGACACAAAAGCCAGACACACAGTAAGGCGGAGGTTCAGAGGTCCTTAATGTGAGTCAATAAATTAATGTGTAGAGATTTCATTTGCAAACTGATGAATTAACTCCTAATCGGTGTTGATCAAATATGATAAAGATAAACGAAAAAAAATGAGTGAAAAGTAGCACAAACGACACACAATTTCACCCTTGATCACATACGTGTCCGGTATAAACACACCTACATACATGCATACTTGTTTGTTTCTGGTGTAAATCAAGGATTTTATATTGTTCCTCTTCCCTTTTCCTTTGTTTATACTCTTTTTTGCAACAGCTCTCATTGGTTTTGTACACGTTTTCTAATCGAGGTCGTCCTCGATTTGGTTCCTGTCCTCAATTCATCGATGATGTTGCACGTGTTTGTCTTCGATTTACACCATAAACAAACGCCTAGATGTACACACAATTTAGGTGTACAGACGTAGTTATGCTGCGTAACACTGTAGAGCATAACGAAAATAACAGAAGTAAAACAGTACTGAAATGGGTAGTTGTACAGGTATAGGTGTACAGTATAGGAAGTGCTCTCAAGTCAGCAAACTTCTATGGGGCTGATGAGGTTTGGAATTTTGCATGGTTTAAGAAGATGCTGCACTGGCAATTTTCTGCTTAATGTACGTGAATGAACTCTCAAGGCCAAGTATAAACATAAACCAGTTTTTCGTTTCTGAGAAGCGCAGAAGAGTTATTTTCGCTTTTTACTTGGCGCAAGTTGAAAGTATGGTCAGATAGGACATTTACCCACCCTTTACGATAAGTTACATTGTATTTAACTACATGACACTGCTTTCAAATGTTTACCAGCCAATGTAAAAAAAAAAATTAAAAAAAATTTAAAAAACCAACAAAAAAAATGTTCAATATTTTCTGCTGGGCTGACCCACAAATTTGGGATCCTAGAAATCCAACTGACACTGACTGAAAGGACCTACCCGTTCCCCGAGCACTGTGCGGATCTTGGTGGCCTGCAAGCGGAACTTATCCAGCTGTTCCTCCAGCAGTACGTATCGTTCCTTCCAGTCCACACCCTCAGCCTGCCCCGCCCCCTCCTCCTGTGCTCCATCCTTTCTACCCTTTGAACTCTTGCTCACGGTCACATCGATGTCGGTGAGGCGGCTGAGGATGTCGTGGGTTCCCCCGTTGCTGATGCTAGTTGCCATGCCCACTTGATTTCTATGGAGGAGTTACTCCTAAATGAAAGAAAAAAATAATAATTCTAGTTATTTGACAAAATTAGTAAATTGTAACAGCAAATTGAATTCAAGGGGACTATTAAACAAAAAAGATAATATGTTTTTACTAATAGACTGCTTAAAATTAATTTAAAACGCTGCTTAAATTGTACAGTTTAATAGCAACTTTTAACAATATCATGTACAATACAAACAATACAAATACCTTCAATTATAAGGTCCAAACATCAAATACACATGGAACAATGCGATTACAGAAATTTAGAATGAGACAAGAAACTAACATTTATCAAACAACTTGATAATTTAAGCCAAAGGTTTATTTATTCATTTCTTATTTTAACTGGGTAGGCCGTTCAGTGGAATCTACTGGTCTCCCATGGGGCCCAGTAAAGAGAAGACAATGTGAAGAAATTACAGTTTTAGATGTGGGAGAAAAAGCCAGAAGAATGTTCTGGCATGTGGCCCAGGCGGGATTCAAACCCGGGTCACAGCGGTGGAAGGCGGAGAAAGTACCGCTACACCAACCTGACTCCCCAAAGGTTTGTAATGTAAACAAAGGAAACAAGCAAACATTAGAATTATTCATAAACTCACATTAGACCTTGCCTCAAATGATAAATCCTTTGTTTTTTAAATTGTTATTTTTCTTGCAATACAAAAGTTATTCACTTCTGTTCTGAATGAGACATCGAAAAAAAATTCCCACAAGAAAAACTTACTGAAACAAATACACAGAATTAATTATTTGTGGCCCGCCAATATTAAATTCAGGAGTAGGCCTATCTTTTGCACATTATAGCATAGAAACAAATGACAAATGCAACCTACAATGTAGGAAAGAATGTTGCATCCTGACGCCTTTTTTCTCATCATTTCTCAATGAAGGTCAGACAATGCAGAAATGTCGAAAAGATATGAATTTGTGACCAAAAAGCATTTCATTTTTTTTCAGAAAATAATTTGAAAATGCACTTGACTCTATAATTAATTGACTGCACACAACCAAATAGCCCCACTTGTGTGGCCTCAGTATTGCTGCGCTGTACGTTAGGCCACACGTCTGGTTTCCCAACCTACTGAGGAGTTTAGTCCAAACACTGGCGCATATGGACTCCAGAAAGATGCTAAATTTCTCGAAAATTTGAAGAAAGATTACCTAATCTACCCGGAGGGCAAAAGATGAGAAATCATAGAATACAACCATATACACTGGTATGTAACAAAAATGCCCAAAAAGGGTGCGCCAGTGTTTGGAATAAACTCCTCAGTAGTACTGAAGCACCTGGCGTGTGGCCAGAGATACAGCGCATTAATATCGCGGCCACACTAGTGGGGCTAACATAGTAACAACCAAAGTAAGTGGCCTATCATGCCATGGATACTACATTCTTTCCGCAACCTACAACAATAATAATATATTTCAAGTGGTTACAATAACGAAAATAAAATTATTTCTGTATGGACAAGACATAAAAATGTTGAATTTAAAGCACAGTTTGACAACTTAAACGCTGCTTAACAAACCACCAAATCATTTCCTATGGCTGTCTTGAAATTGTCTCTCTTTTTTTCTCTGCACTCCTGCAGTCTATTGGGAGTATTGCACTGCCTGTGATTAGTCACACATGGATTTATCCTGTCGTGTTGATGTTGACTTTTTTGTTGAATAAAAAAAAAAGAATAAACATAATCCCGTCGGGATGATCAATGCACTTACGGTAACGGTTGACTGAAACCGGTGTACAATACGCGGCCCAATCGCTTTAACGTTCAGTTCCGGTTGAGAACAACTTGAACTCCATGCATCCACAATGAGCATTCGCAGTCACACACATCATCAATGTCGTTGCATTGTTTCTTGAGATGAAAATAACACATTGCACACTTCCTCTCCGAAGTGGTGATGATGACCAGTCCGATCCGACCAAATCCTACCATAACACTACAAAAAATAAGTCACATCCCACCCGTGTCATAACAAAAAGCCAGAAAACATCATGACTCACGACCACTCACATCATCGAATTTTATCATAAAGTTTATTAGCCTGGTTCCGGAACATCGAGTGTTTCGTGAAATTCCTGTATCGAGTAATGGTTTGTTTTGTGTGTGTGGAGTCAACGACCAGACCATCGAGATTGTTTCGGTTGACAGCGCCACCAATTGACACGGCGATTTTAGCTCGGATTTAGTCTTAGCATAGAGGAATAACTCTGATTCCTCCATGGTCTTACGAGGAAGCAGGATTTGTGGAAAGTTGAGCTTGAGGGACATAATGCATACTTCTTTGAAGCGGGGTATCTAAACGTGGGTTGGAAAAAAAATCAAAAAGTAGGAGGAGTCGGAAATTCAAAGGTGCGGCCAGTAACTCGAGAGACCGGGGAGGCAAAATACAGTGCCCTTTTTAGCCGGGAGGAGGGTGGGATGGTATCAACATCCTGTGTGGTAGGGTAGACATCTTCTTAACCCAACCACCTTCAAAGATTACTTTCTGTCCCCAAATCGTAAATATCTTCACTTTGAGCAAGCAAGGATCTTCTCGCTAATTCGATAGTTTCCGAGTATTGCAAATGTTCCGATGTGCATTTAATCAATTTGCTCGTACTTTTGTTTATATGATTCCTCTTTCCATTGCTGGGTGTCATATCAAATTACGGGCATGGAAATATTCAAAAGGGATTGGTTGTGAAGGCCCATACTCCATGATAGGCCTGGGCCGTTGGTTGGGCGCCCCCCCCCCCAGCTCACATAACAACAGAAATAATGAAAACGACAGAAACATTTCCGACTCGCTTAATTATTTTTTTTTCATTACACAAATTGTGAAAACATTCACACTATTTACTATGCCTCTATATTCTGAATTCTTCGAAAAACAATAGTTTGATTCAAGCAACGAAATATTTTAATTTCCTCAATATTGTTGACCTATTTCACATATGCCGAAAAAAATTAGTCCCTTAGTGACCCATAAATACATATTTCCCCTCATACAAGGATACTTATTTACAGACCTAGTAAATTCTTTAAAAATTAAAAAAGTTAATTACATAATCGCAGAAAGAATTACGTACACGTCTTTATTTCATGTAGTTTATAATAAATATACTGATCAAACAACAACAATAATGTCCGTTAAAACCTACAGTAGGTCCTCGGGAAGGTCTTACAATAAATAGCTGCCTCACCCCGGTTAAAAAAAAGTGAATCATGTAAAACTTCAAGATAACACCAACAGAGGGCGCTATACGCTCCTAACGGGGACGCAAAATATGGTTCAAGCGCTGCTACTGACACTACGCAAAGTGAACGTGAACTAGGTCACCGCGACGTCCAAATTACTATCAGGCAGTAACACTAATGTCAATGCAGTTATAAACCTATAGTTTCTTTGGTAATCTGACTAATCTCTCGGTACTGGTCTGATTTTGGTCGCCCTGGGCGCGTGTGTGATTCCCGGCAAGCCATCCAGCGTAGGCGGCGCCCCTCCCTCAGGCAACTCAAGACGGAACTTCTGCAGGATTCCGGTGAACGTCAGGAACATCTCACACTTGGCTAACTGCTCCCCGAGACACGCACGGGGACCTGTTGTGAATGACAATGAAGCCATTGATGTTAACAAGATAGGTTGGAGGAATCCATGATTATCCCAGAATGAAGTAGGTCGAGAAAGCACCCCGCCCGACCGTTTAGCTGTGGCTGAGCGACCAGAAAAATCCTGGCTATGCCTTCTCACACGGATCAGTCTTTGTCGGCAAATTAATTTTGTTGTCACCCCCAACCCCCTTCCCCAAATGGGAACTAGCTACCGCCCCCCCCCCCCATATTATGGGAGCGGGAGCGAGAACCAGTCCACCATTAACCTGGATCATTGACGAATTTCAAATTGGAATTGAAACGTTGTATAAGGCCCCCCCCCCAAAAAAAATACTCGGTCTCTGGTGAGCGCGCGCGTCGATTTTAATCATGCGCGTCAACCTTTTTTTCTTCTTCAAATTAACACGGAAGCTACAACAGCGCCCTCTATTGCCGCGCCTCCTCAAATGTTTGTACCAAGGAGCACCAAGGAATGGGGAAATTGCACCAAGGCAAATGATGAAGGGCACCAAGGCAAATTATGGAGGACACCAATGTATAATGAGGACACAAAAAGCAAAAGAGTACCCACCTTGTCTGTACAATACAAGCTTGAAGAAAAAAAAGCCACCCCCCCCAAAAAAAAACCGCGTCACCGCATCAATTCCGGAACTTCGGTCTGACCAGAGACCGACTATTCAAGTTTTTTTGCCTAACATTGATGACTGTTTCATTTTAAATCCTCTCAACAAAATACAGTACTGAAGCCCTCGATTTCAGTGCCAATTTAAAATTCGTCACTAGGCCCTGTTGGAATTACCTAAAGAGAAGGGCATGTAGGAATCGTTCCCCTTGATGAGTGTCCCGGTCTCGTCCAAGAATCGCGTGGGGTCAAATCGCTCCGGCTCCCGCCAGTACACAGGGTCCATGTGGGCCGAGTACAGATTGGCCGTGACGGTGGTCCCTTTGGGTAGGATGAAGCCGTTCATTTCAACGTCTTCCGTTGTCACGTGTGGTATGGCACAGGGGATGACGTTACAGCGCCGGTTGATCTCTTGGAGTGTGGCCTGCCGATGAAAAATGTGCAGAAGAAATGAAATATGAGATTGAGAGGGGTAAGTGCACGTCAAGGGAACACAATGATGATAATTTTATATGCCAAGCTTTCTTTACAATCAAGAAAGAAATTAAGCCACTCTCTAAATTCCAAAGAGTGAAATTAGGGACTAGATGTTTTAAAGTGAAAATCACTCTCATTTTCGATTGAAATAGTCTGGAAAAAAACCCACTTCAGTCGAAGCTCGAGTGAAAACTCGATCTTTACGATTGAAGAAATTTCACTCCAAAACATCTAGCCCCTACTTTCCGACTGTGGGATTGAATCTTCACTCGAATGGAGTGAATTTTCACCCTTTAGAATTTAGAGAGCAGATAACAAAAGCTTCTCAGTTTTCATTGTATTGCAACTCTCTTTTCATTTTTTCGCACTTTGTAAAGCTTAGTGGACGGGACGCTTCCATCCTTTAAAGCTGTCATGAAATGTTGTGTAGGCCAAGTGTTCAAATTTATTGGTGTTTAAATAAATACCCTATAGTTCTTTACTTCCTAGGAAGTCAACTAAGTCAACTAAATTGAAAACGTTAGCTGGCAAAATCAAGCAGTAAAGTTTACTTGTGTGTAAGGCAGATGAGCTCGATCTGCCATTGTAGGCGCGCGGTTCTGTCCAACCACTTCATCCAGTTCCTCCTGCACACGAGTCTGAATGTCCGGATACATGACCATGCACACGAAGCCCCACAACACACCCGCGTTGACCGTCTCAGTGCCGCCAAAGAACAAGTCTGCCACCACGTGCTGGACGTAATCCTCCGTGAAACCGTTTTCTGTTGGTAGATCGGGGGACTCAGCTCTGCGCTTGGCTATCTCAATCAGGTAGATATCAATGAGATCTCGCGGGGAGTCCGGGTCCAAGTTAGCCTTGTGCTCCTCGACCCTGGCCGAGACGAAGTCCAAAATCCCGGCGTACGTCTCTTGGACCGCCCGGTGACCGGGTAAGGGGAGGTACCAGAGCAGCGGGATAAAGTTCGCGGCGCTTGCGCTGGTCAGGTGACTGAAGAAGACATCCGCCATGTGCAGGAGACGCTTGAAGTCCGGATCGTTGGGTTGGTAGCGCTGACCGAAGCACACCGAACAGATGACGTTACTGAAGGCTAGCTGGACTGGGTAGGTCATGTCCATCGCCTTGCCGTGGTGGGATGAGAACTCGGCGATAAGATGGGACACCTGAAGGAAGGATGGAGTATTATGGTGGATTACTTCCCCTAAAATTTTCCGTATTTGTCTCATCCATTAGAAATGGTACGCGTACGGTTTCACCAAACCCCAATTAACTTCTTACAGGTACGTATGTGGCTTGGGAAAAAACGCCCCTTAAGTTACTGTTTTGATATTTCATGGGGATACACAATCGGCAATGAACATCTGTTGACCTACCCCATACCGTGTGTTTCGATCGGTGGAGCTAGGGACAATAATTAATTTTGTCGACGTGGGAATATGGGATCACAGAATAAAATTCTGAAGGGAGCATTGATGCAATAACATGCCTCCAAATTATATTATTATTTTTACTTCACCACTGGCACTAGAGTCCTAGAATCAGAATCAATAGATAGATGGAGGGCAAAATTAGTAGCGTTTCTGAAAAGGTAGCCCAATTTTGTTTTCGCTCCTAAACTGGTACAAATGGCAACAGGGAGTATTTTACGAAGCAGCTCTGAGGTGCACAAAAAGGCGAAATGTCACCGGGGCGATGTGCCCCTCCATGCAAATTGGACTCAAGTTCACCACAGTGAGACATGCGAACTATACGGTATAAAGAGGTCTGTCCAGATCGACGTATAGTGAAACAATGTTGGACCTACCTCCTCCGCTACCTTGTTTTCCATCTGAGTACGGCCTTCACCGATACTGCGCATGACCGACAGTACGAAACGACGGTGTTCCCGCCACGTTGGATTGGCCTGCTGGTTGGCGATTCCTGATTGGTCAAAAGTACAAGTCATGTGGTTGAATTATAAGAATAACAGGGCCTTAACCGGTACTGGAACATTTACACGGTGAAATATAAGTCTGTTGTAACAATGGTTATGGCAATTCCACGGAGAAGTGGACAAGGCTGAAAAATGGAAATTTATTATATCTTCAGAACAACAAGCATCACAACAACAAATGTGGTATCAAATTAAAGGGGACAAGATATTTCATTTGAGTGGTATGCCAGTGGGATGGAATGTGGTTAAGTGTGTTTTTTGGTCCCCAAAATATTATTTTTTGGCTAAAATCGTGTATTTTGGTAGTCATTTTGGCACCTTGTTTTAACATGCAAAAGTGAGTGTTATTGTGAGTTTTTGTTTTTAAGTCAGGGAGAAAGGTTCAATTCTATGCAAAAAGAGTGTTTTGATTGATTATAGTTTCTTAAAATTAATGTTTAATAATGAACCAAAGATAGGCGGACAAACCGTAACGAAAGTTACCACCATTTCAGGGTATGTGGCCAAAATCGGAAATGAGATTTCCTGTATTATAATACCCCACTAAAAATAGTTTAGTTACCAGAAAATAAATGGTATAGGCCTATATTACTTTTATCAATGCGTGTCCAGTATAAGGAGACTTTTGAATCAAGACCTCCAAAAAATATGCATGCCCTTTTCGTGTAACGAAAGTTACCCAAGTTTAAACTGTTGCCACCCCCCCCCCCCAAAAAAAGAAGCTTTCCACTTTGTATAGTGTCACAGTGTTAAAATAAAAGAAAAGTGTGACTGTTGAAACCAATGCACCAAGTTGTGAGACTCTTTTGTGCGTGTCAAAGTGCCTAAAATGTAACGAAAGTTACTGTGGAATTGCCCTTATTAATATCCCAGAAAAAAAATATATTTCTCGGTCAGATCAAAACTCCTCATCGTAAATTTGACATTTCGTGCGAATCGCCCACAAAAGTCCGCTTCTTTTTTTAATTTTTTTTATTGAAATTGGTGTTAAAGTGTCCACAAGACATCAGTAAACAAACCAATACAGGAAAATTATTAATTTTGTTGAGCAGTTTCTTTGTTATTACAATGATACGGTTTGAAACTTAAAAGTGTACAATCATCTACTCACCCACCGAAAAAAAAGAAGTCAAAATGCGCAATGCCTTTACTTGAAAACAGTAAAATTTAAAACACCATGCAGCACCAAAGTCTAAAAGGAAAACAAGGGTCTGGTTCTGTCAGCACTGCGAGGATGTTCAAAACCACGACAACATGTTTGGAGCCGGTTTCGCAGGCTTAGTATTAATCCCTTCTAAAGCTCCTCTTCTACCGATTTCATTGGGTTGGCGCACTTTGGTCTCATTCTCGACAAGATTACTCCAAATCCAGGAAAAGCAAAGTCCAACAAAATTGATACTTAATTCGGACAGACTGATGGAAAAAAAAACCCTCTGCGAATCAAAATTCTGGTAAGGTTGGGGTGGGGTGGGGTGTTTAGGTGGGGGTTGTCTGTTGCGGTATTTGACCGTGAGCCACGGGCAGTGGCAAGTCTTAATTCCCGCTGAGGTGATGACAGAGGTTTCAATTAATGACCTTATGTGAGTCCCTATATCTCTCAATCCGACGAAATAAAATAAGACATGTTGAGAAATAAAACAAGTTGAAAGTTGGGATTTTGAAACTATGCACACTATTTAAAAATGCATTAAGAGTCTTGGTATTGAATGTAACATACAGCAGAAATGTTTCATGACGTGTTAAATAAGATGGACAGAGGGTTACAACACAAAGTTGCAAAAGTCGCAAAAATAACGCCAAAATTTAGGCCGTAATTTATTTCTGAATAACATAGTCATTCTCACGATGGTGTCTTGCTTTGCAAATTTTTTGTTAAAAAAGAGATTGTGTTGTTATATTATTAATTTTAGTGATTATGAGACGGACTAGAACGGTAACGATGGTGAAAATGGTGTTGATGATGGTGTTCAATGTGAAATTATGAAATTTATGGCGATATTGACAAAGGTTTAGTGAACATGGTCATGATGGTGATAAATTTGGTGAGTGTGAGAGTGGTGATGGCGATGATCGTGATACCCACTCATGGGCGTCGCCAGGATTTTTTCTAGAGGGGGGCAAAAAAAAAATTTGACCAAAAATGCTTGTATTTTTCAACACATTTTCGAATTATCAGTTTTAGAGGGGGCAGGGACATTTCCCCCCCCCCCCAACTCATTAAATTTACACCACTTTGTCTTCGCGCCTCTTTTGTTTTTTCTTTTTTTTCTTTTTTTTTTCGCGTCTTTTTTTTTTTTTTTTTTTTGCTTTTCCAGGGGGGGGGGGGGGGGGCAAGTGCCCCCCCCTTGCCCCCCCCTCGCGACGCCCATGTACCCACTACTTTGCCACTCACCTTTCCCCTGGTTGACCCGATTCAGCACCCACCGCGGCCGTCCGGAGAACGCCCGGCTCTTGGTCACGAACGCCTCCCTGATGGCCTTCCGTCCGTTGAGTACCACCAGGAGCTTGGCACCCAGCTGCACGCTGAACACGCTGCCGTAGCGCCGGGCCAGACGGGTGAATGTCAGGTAGGGTTTGCGGCCCAGGAAGGGGATGTAGCCCAGGAGGGGTAAGCCGGTGGGACCGTGGGGGAGACGCTTCATACCTCGTGAACTATAACAGTAATCATAGATGTAGGCCTACTGTCCGTGCTGTTTTTTTTTTTTTAATTTCAATCCAATTATTTTTTTAAATTGCAACTTCTTATTTAGAATACGGCCCACTTTAGTTATGGATAATTACTTTACGAATTATTTGCGGCCCAAGAAATATTCAAATCTTGCAGTTTAACCTGGTCTTTGATCTCACCAGAATCGATTATGAATCGGAACCGATCTACTTCATGGGCAAATTTGTGTGTGCGAATTGGCAACCCCCAAAATACACTTTTTTTCCAGAGAGTTGCAGAAGAGCCAAATAAAACATGTATTAGTACAAAAAACACACAAATTAGAATTTCGTTAGGGGAAAACAATCATATTTTTTGAGGAGCACGGACTGAACGGTTTTATAGGAATTAAGTTCATTTGAGGTTTTGTATGGTGGCAGTATACTTTTGGAAGTAAGTTTCTCTAAAAAAAAAAAAAAAAAAGGAGACGTGTTATGAAAGCTTGCCGATTCAGTCATTGTGCCGTGACCGACAACAGAAACTAAAATGGATTTCCCCCAGGAATAGAAATTATTGAAACAAAAAGAAACAACATTATCACTCACTTATTTTTAAAAAAAAATGCAATTTGAAAAATATTTTCTGCCTTGCCACAGTATTAGAAGCGTGGACGTGCAGACATGCGAACTTGAAAGTGAAAACAGCGAACATTCAGGGATTTCCTCGATTCTAAATGTTGTTTTTGCAGTTGACACAATTATATAATGCGACTGTCGGTTTCTTCAAAGAGGAAGCAGTGACTTATAGACCAAAGGGGGATATGGAATGCCCCTCCTTGTGCCCCTCGCTAAGACGTTTTTGGGGAGGACAAAAAACGAGTCTTTTATTCCTCCATACGAAGCTTTAAATCGAACGGATTGGTTTACTTACTTGTACTGAAGCAGAGCCCAGGCGAGGGCGACCAGAACCAGCGAGACGAAACTTCCCTGAAGTAACCGGGCTAAACACCTCAGAATGACCGACGAGTGTAACACAGCCATCCTCATCCAATGGGCTTCCAGTCAAGTTATAGAGATTGGTTCGAAATGTGTGGCAGCTGGACTCTGATTGGGAGCAACTCTCCCGTGAAAACGGAGTCTGATTTTCTCAGTTTTATTAGTAATCGCGCCGGTATAAACTGAGCTTTGGTTTTGCGATATCAGTGCACGCTATATAGATGACGTTAGTTGATCTGATTATCTTATCAAATTGTGCCGTCTTCTTAAGCTTGCTTTGGAATGTTTTGGACATCCAAGTTTGTTTGAAAGGTGGTCTACGTGCGTGGATTCGCGTGCTAGAGCAGCTGCGCTCGTCCCACGGGGTGTCCAGATGCAGAACGAACCTGGTCTCGGAACCGAAATCCACCAGTCGTCTCTTTACTTTCTTTTCGTCTGCAGGATTCGGAAACACCTTCCAACGTGAAATGATAATGTGGCCGGTTTTCCCCTTTTGTGTTTCTGTCTTCCCTTCAGGAAATACGCTTGAGAGATGGGAGATTTAGGGGTGGGCAAGTGACTAAGTCGAACCGGCAACGCGATGACAACTGGCTGTTTACGCCTCGTGTTTTTAAGAAACAAAAAAAAAGGCGGGCAGTGAACTCCAAACCGCGTTTATTGCTGACGAGCGAGACTTTGGTTTTGACTCAGGTTGGGTATGAGTTTATTACGACTGATGGCAAAAGTTGATTTGGATCCTTTATATAGTTTTTTGCAGTATTTGCGGGGGTGATGCATTGTGAAAAATATTATCAGAAAACACAACACTGCGGTCAAATCAAACCAGCATCTATACGAAGGAAGTTGACGAAGTTACCCGCGTAGTCGGTTTTGATGTAAATAATTTCCACGTGGGCGTCAGTGATGTAATAATTGTTGAAGGTACCAGCGGAGATTTGATCTTACTTTTTCGGTATTCGATATTAATCTTATTAACTGTAAAGGTTAAGTTAAACAATATCTTTCAGACTTTGCTCGTTTGCCCAAACGAAACTTGTAACTGAAGTTTGATTTTGTCATTATTAGTACATCACCTCCGCCACGGAGGTTATGTTTTCATCGGCGTTGGTTAGTTGGTTGGTTGTTTGGTGTGTCTGTTTAAAAGATAACTCTAAAAGTTTAAGACGGATTTGCAATAAAATAAATTGTAGGGGGTGATCCTTGGGATAAAAATACAAATCGATTACATTTTGAAAGTGATCGGGGTCTGGGTCTGGATCCAGGATTTTTTTTTTTTTTTAGGATTCTTCACCATTTATGCGAGTATTTCTTTTGGGTGTACTGACAATATGGCGGGGATTTGTTTAGACTTTGCGGAGGTTTGCGCTCTCTGAGTGCTTTCTTGTTCTGATAATTGGTCTGTCCATATTTTCAGTGTTAGCATGCGTGAAGTCCATCACAAAAGGGTGAGTTCTTCAGTACCCCCCCCCCCCAAATCCCGCACACAATGCAGGCTTGCCACGGGCCTGGGGGCGCTTGTTGAGGTTAAAGCCGTATTTTTGGAGGGGGGTCTAAAATAAATAGTTGTGGTCATATTATTGGTTCCGACACAATCCCTTTTTTTATCTCTTCAAAATTGTAAGGTATGGTATGATAATTATAAGGGCGTGGCACTCAAAATAGTTATTAAGTATATTTTATCCTTAAATTATTTCTTTATCCCCAATTATTATTCATTGGTGTGCCCCAATTAATAACCAGGAATTTAGGAATTAGGAATTCAGGAGGTTAGGAAGTTAATGTGGTTTGCAGACGAAGGATAGTAGTGTCTCTCTGCTCAACTTGACATTTCCGGTCAACTATAGCTTCCATTTTTTGAAAGGAAAATTAGCCATTGCACACCTAACTGTGGCAGTGCGATAATAAAGTACATTGTAATCTACACTGATAAGAGAAATAGGCAATCGAATTCGTCTCTACCATACATTATGTTCAGCGGCGGCGGAACGCTTTTCAAACGGGGGGGGGGGGGGGGGGGGGGGGGGGGGTCACCAAAAGGGGCGCTTGCTCAGAAAAAGGCACCTTCCGTCGGTGTGAAATTGTGAAACTGTTTTCGTTCACATTGCAAGGAATACATGTCACCCGGAACAAAAGAATATTTACTAACAACACTGATATACACTTTTACATAATGTTTGCGTTAAAATTTTAAAAATCTGAAATCCCTTACTTAAAAAATTACAGTGTAGGCCTATTCCTGAAATAGTCTCAATATAGCCGTATTGTACTCAAATAGGGTAATTGTTCACTTGAGAGAGCCCTTCGGCCTCCGGTACACCCCCGGCAGTAACCTCTCTGGGTCCGCCCTTGAATTTGACTATTTAGGCCTATGTAGGGACCATTTTTTTCGTGAGAGGGGCGCTGTTGCTTTTGGTTACAGTTCAGTGACGATTTTATTCGCGTGAGGAGCACTATGATTATTTTTTACAGGCCAGTTTTCCATCTCGAGAGGGGCACAATTTTACTATTGCGAGAGGGGTGTTTGTGCTTTGAGGGATAGTTTCCTATCTCGAGAAGGTTCACAATCTTGTTACTGCGCGAAGCGTATTTGTGTTTTTGAGGGGCAAGTTTGTATTACAAGAGCGGAAACAATTTTCACAATGTTTTCAAGTGTGCGTTTGAGGGGCAGTTTTGTTTTCATCTCACGCGAGGGGGGCACATTTATGAACGCGAGTGGGGCACTTTTGTTGGCCTGGGAAAATCTAGTGGGGGGGGGGGGGGGAGTGCCCCCTGCCCCCCCCCCCCCCGGCTCCGCTGCCCCTGATTATGTCACACATTTTTAGATGAGCTATATACTTGACAATGGCCATCGAGAGAGCAGTAATATTGACCTAACCTCTTTTGTATTGTTTTGCCATACAAACTACTTTCACGATGATTTTCGAAGGATACCGATGATGGGTAATGTTGTACTTTGTTCTTGACAAACCCCTGTGCAATGACCAACCAATAATGGCTGGCAACCGGCAACTCTGTGTTCTGAAGATGACGTCATGAGATTGAGGTAATACACGCATCGCAGGCCCTCCACAGGGAGATAACGACTGAAAAGACTGGATACATGATGACGTCACACTTACCCACCTGCAGCGCAGACGAAAGCGTTATTGCACCGATGACTTTTCTTATGACGTCACCTTTGACGAAGGGGCGAGCGGGGTTTGAGGTGGGGTTGGGGTTGAGTTGAGTGTTGTTTATCCACTGTTTGGTAACCCTTTCATTTTCCGTCTTTTTATTTCATACTTAGCTCATTACCTCCCATAATGTCATCCTGAAGACAGGTGCGGGGCAAAATTCGGTTCCTCAAAATAATAATTATAGCGCATCAGATAACCGTATTTCTATCTGCAAAATAAGAACATGCAGTTCTCAATAGGCTTTGGTTTATTTTTCATCCTTTGGAGTTTGAAATGTACAGTGGCGTAGCCACGGGGGGGGGGGGCGTGTTTCTATTTTCTATTTCATTCTATTTTCCCTCGGCTTCGCCTCGGGAAAATAGAAAGGTCCATGGATCACCTCGGGAGGCTAGTTTTACTACACCACTCGAAGCATTCAATATTTGTATACTAATTTTTGTTGGGGGATATGATTTGGTAGAATGAAGTGAAATTGTCAGTGAACTATTGAGGGCGCCCTACTTTTGAAGCCAAAATTCTTTCTCTGGCGGCGCAGCAGGCTCGGTTGTTATGGCTGCAAAACGCCGTACCGTCACCTAGTTTAAGGAAATAATCAAGGTTTTATCATTGTATTTGTAAGTTGATAGTATACCTAGTATTAATACTCAGCTGCCTTTTTAATAACAGAGATACAGACTGGCAAAGTTACTAGTTCAGTTGCTGTGTGATCCACGTTCTTGATTGGAGTCTTGCTTACGCGCGACGATAGTGTAGCCCAGCTGGCCTGGACGACGTCTTGCGTAGTGCGGTAACTGGGATAGGCGATAGTCTAACTTTGTGTAGAGCTTTTAACGTTATTGCAAATGTAGTGGCGATTGTGTAGTTATGTGCTTGTTTGTACAAGTACTTTTTTCACATAAACAATGAAAATCCATTGTTGAAAAGAAAATGAATTGGGGACTGATAATCTCAAATTTTTGGCCTGAAATTGAAAAGACTAGAATTTAGAAAAGATGTTGCAACCTGACGCCGCGCCACTCCTAACATTTTCTAAGTATTTCCTAACAAAATTGGAAATGTTTCTCAGTCCCAGATTCATATCTTATCATCAGTTTTGTAATGCCAAGGTTAATGAATGACCTTCATTGAGATGATTATATGAAGAAAAAAGTGGCGTCAGGTTGCACAATTTTTTGTATGAATTTTTTAAAGTTCAGAGCATTAGTACTATAGTAGGCACAACCATGAAAGTGGCTTAAAAGTACAACATTCGTTCCATAATTTTAATAATTATCTAAGAGAACTTGTTACTCTATCTCTCATAGTTAATTGTAAAAAGAACTTCAGTCTGTCGTCATGGATCCAATGTACATGGCCTACAGCCTGTTTCGCAGGAGGAAGTTTGAAGACTGCATCAATATCTGCACTGAGCTGTTGGAGAAAAACCCATATGACCAAGTATGTCAGTAGCCGTGAATGGCAGTAGTTACTTTTTTACGACCCCTCAAAGTTTTGAACTCGTCTGAACATTTGACGAAGGCCAGATTAAATTTTTCTGTCTGATTCAAGGCTCTGTCCCTCTGAAAGATTACTGTTAGTTATGACTGGACTTGTGACTGGACTCATTATTTTACGTGTGATGGAATTGACTACATTCCTGGCATCGTTGTATTATTTACTAAATGCTTCTCAAGAATCTTTGAAAAATAAAAAAAAAGTTACCACTGATGCCTTTGATCATTACAGGCGGCGTGGTCTCTGAAGACAAGGGCCCTGACAGAGCAGGTCTACGTTGATGAGATTGACGTGGATGAGGAAGGCATCGCGGAGATGTTGATGGATGACAACACCATTGCTCAGATCACACGTAAAAATCTGCTTTTCTGCTTGATAGACCAGTCTGCTAACCTCCACCCCATTGGCCAATCATGGCCATGATTAATGTTCAACATACATTAACAAGTGTGCGTCGTGCGACATGTGTACACTCGCAATGACGCATGCGTCCGGAACATACAGTGATGCATTGGAGAGGCTTACGTGTTGTTTTTGACCACATGCGCGCAGTTGGCGAGGCCTGATAGATCGGTGTATTGTCAGAGTTTAAAAGGAATATACAACATTTGCTTTTGCTGTAATTTTCAGAAATGGATGGATTTGGGAGGTTAGTATTTTATAGCAAATGTTGTTACACTGACTTGTTTGAAGTTTGTGTTCGAAGATGCTAGAAAAACCAAGAAAAACATTCATGTTCTTGAAGTCTGGTTCCCTAACCCCACTTTAGATGACACGGAGCAATTTATTGACGTCTGGGAATTGTAAGGTCAGGGAACCAGTCTAGCCGCCTTGTCTGCTACCCGTTCATGGGTCTGTAATCGATTGCAAACAAAATGCGGAAATTGGGGGCAGTATTTGAAAAAAAAAGAGTTTTTTCCAATGCTGGTCAGCCAACCAGTGTTGGAAATTGATACAAAAATTCCACTTTTCTTGAAAATGACAGCACACCAGGTGCCATGATTTTACAGGATGCTTTACACTGTCATTCACTTACAGTCCAGTAAGGTATTTCATAATAATTTTGTATTTTTGTTTTTTGATGTTTGCAAATTCTCAAACCTAAGAACCTGTTGCAGTTTCAGCTTAGTGGATACTAACTTTTCGAGAAAACAGGGAAAATCATTCACAACTTTTTTATCATGAAACACAAATTCGTTAAAAGAACTCTTTATTTCCAAGGATCAGTCAGTTGGCTGATCGTTGGATATCACCTACATTTTTTGATTTCTTCTAAATGACAGCAAGCCAGAAAGAATATAAATTCACTTGGTGCTTAGTACCGGTACAATCTGTAATCAAAATAAGCTTTTTGATACTAATCCAGCAGGTTACTTTTGGAGTAAATGCAAATGATCCTTTAGGCCTGCAAATGCATTGTACATAATTACTAATAGCAAAATTACTGAACTTGACGTTCTTCCATTTAGTTGGTCACACCATGAAATGACGCGTCAGGCAATTAGTTGCTGCACCTTCAACTGCAGATTGTGTATGCTTTATCCATTACTATATGGTTCATTAAAACTGTTCTTTATTTCTGTCACTTTGTTGTGCAGTTGACACAATTAGTTCAGACCAGTTGGTACATTTTATTTTCAAACATCCAGCACTGCCGGTGCTCAAGCCGAATATCAAAATGTTGATTTTAGATGCACCTGCAGTGGATTATCCAATCTTCCGGATTGCCGGAACCAATCCGGAGGTTGCAGGTTCAACTTGCAAACCCTCCTGCAGTTGATTTTTTTGTTCAACTTGAAAATTATTATACATGTATCTATCCAGTTTCCCTTTGTGGTTTTATTGAAAAAAATTGTAATAAAAAAAAAAAACGTATCCTTTCTGAGTGATCCCCGTTTGCTATTTCCCAGGTTTGCAGCATAATTGCTAGTATCGTGACTTTGAGTCTGATCCCTGGCTACCTGACTAGCATCCCTTAAACAAAGACATTGGCAATTTGGGGACTGCCAACATGGGGCTGGATAGCTCAGTTGGTGGAGCACTGGAACAGCAATACAGAGGTCGCAGGTTCAAACCCCGCTCCAGTTAATTTCTTTGTTCAACTTAAAAATTGGATCATATTCATGGCTAACAATTATTCCAGGCCAATTTGCTCAAACTTGTGTCACCTCAATGTTGTATTTGCAGTTTTCATGTGCAACCCCTGAATTTCTGACCCTATTGTACAGGGCCAGGAACGTCGCTGAAGAAACCAGGCACAGGTCAGGGGGCGCCCAGCGCCGGTGTACGCCCCTTATCCCAGTCTGGCCGGCCACTGAGTGGCTTCGTCCGGCCAGGCACCCAGTCCGGCCGGCCGGGAACCATGGAACAAGCCATCCGCACACCAAGGACTGCACACACTGCCCGGCCGGTTACCAGTGCCTCGGGGAGATTCGTCCGGCTGGGAACTGTAAGTTAAGATCGATAATCTTAAGTCATCCGGATTTTTTTTACGAACATTCCAGAATCATTTTAAAACCACAACTGTGTAGGAAACTAATGTCACATTCTTTAACCCTTACTCTCTGAGGGTAGTTTACTGCATGTCAGTTGGTTATGCCAATGCCCTCCAGCTGCAGTTATTTGGCAGATAACAAGTCTTAACAGTGAAGGCTCCAATTGGCAGGAGTTGGAGGCCCTGGAGGGTGCCTGATACTGACCAGCTGGGGGCACTCACTTTGTTATCAGAGGACTCTCATTGTTCTCTGTGGCATGTATTGGAGTGCCTGTCCAGTTACCCTTGAAATGACATGGCAGATATTGGAGGGCCATGCAAAAAACATAGGAGATTTTCTTGAGGCACAATTGGCATGCATTGGAGGGTCAAGTAGGGTAAGGGTTAATAGCTAGGGCATCAAGCCCTAAGCAAAGTACAAGTTGCTGGGCTGAACCTTCCTTACTCCTCCAAAATCCTACAAAATCTGGCGGATATTGATGGAGCTTGGAGGGTATGCAAGGGCTCTTTCTGATTATTCTACATGAAAATTGAAACTGCAAGGATGAGATGTTAAGATATGTTAGAAAATTGGCGCAAACTTGAAACCCCTGAATATGAAGCTTATTGGTAATCTAGAGGTGTTATTCAAAACTGTACTAAGATAGCATGAGATGATTGGACTTTTACAAATTCAATTTGTAGACCGATATATATGAAATCGGTCTATTGTGCTTACCACTTTGGATGAAGTATTTATCACAAATTACCTTTGTTTTAATTTCTTCTTGACATGTCCAGGCTTCCATGCTGTCCACCCCTGACGGCCCTTTCATCAACCTTGCCAGGCTGAACTTCAGCAAGTATGCAGCCAGACCCAACCTAGCTAAGGTTAGTGTGTACTCAACTTGCCCTCTTGCTGAAAGATGCTTTCCACCTTGAAAACTAAATTTTTCATGAGCTTATACATGTACATGACGTAAACAATTGAAAAGAACCGGTGTGTTAGCTGCCTCCAACGTCTAAAAAATCATCCAATGTTTAGTCGAGTCCATCAAAAATCCTCACAGATCCTCGCAAGTCCACCACAAGTCATCCAGTCGCAAGTCTAGTCATAAGCTATTCAACTGAACTGCGACAGAAGTATTAGCTGTTCATCCACTGTTCAAATGAGACCAGACTGGGGAATCTCACTGGGTTGAGATGGCCTAGCGGTTAAAAGCACTGGACTCATGCTCTGGTGTTGCAGAGGCAACAGTGGCGTGGGTTCGAGCCCGGGCCCGGACACTTGTGCCCTTGAGCAAGGCACTTAACCATTATTGCTTCGTCCTTCGGATGGGACGTAAAGCTGTAGGTCCCGTGTGTTGTATAAATGCACGTAAAAGAATCCAGCAAACACTTATCGCTAAGAGAAGGGGTTCGCCCCGGTGTTTCTGGCAGTGAGTTATCCTCATACATACACCATGATGAGGCTGTACGCGATAGCCACACCAGGCGTTTGTACAGAAACAGATACAGATACAGATTGGCTTGTGATTTACTTGTGACCAGACTAGACTTCAATACTGATATCCTCCTTTTGATCATTGCAGCCTCTGTTTGAGTATATATTCCACCACGAGAATGACGTCCGTAATGCGCTAGAGTTAGCCGCCCTGGCCACTGAGGCCTGTGGATTCAAGGACTGGTGGTGGAAGGTGCAACTGGGAAAATGCTACTACAGGTCAGTAAGCTTGGGGTGAAAATCCATTAAAGCTATAGTCCATCATTTACAGCTATCCGAAAAGTAACTGGCGTAATTATTGTTGAATAACATACTTGGTTGAAAGATAGTAAGGGGACTAAACTCCCTGTGAAATTATTCTTTCTGGCAAGCTGTCATTTTGAAGTAATCAACGAAAGAAGGCATTTCCAAGGGTGCTTCTTAAGACGCACCGTAGGAAAATTTAAATTAGTAGTTCGTTTTGTTATTCGGCAAAGCGCGCGCAAGCATTGGCACGACGCACAGGCACACGCGGTTGCTATAATTCTTCGGATCAGTGCGCGACATCGCGTAACTGCAATCGGCTCAGTGAGAACTTGTCTCGGACGCTGAATTCAGGCCCAATCCAAAACATGGTTCAGCAACTTTTGATTTGAAATTGAGATCCTAGGATGCTTTTTTTCTCGAAATATACAGCTGAAGCTGAGCTGAAACTTCATCAGGTTAGTTGTTCAGTTCCCTTTCTTTAGATTTTGAACACTTTTGTTGCTTCAAACGAACAAAATGCACAAATTACAAATGATGGACTATATCTTTAAAGTGCAGTAACTTATTTAAGGCTCCATTCCCTCACCTTCATGTAACATGCTCTAAATTTGGCGAGCTACCAGGGGTGGCGGCAGTTGGTAGATGGGTAGGGATGGAGATTGTAAATGAAAGCTTTTCTGATGTAGAGACTCGTATAGGTAAATTTAGTTGAGGATACAGTTTCCTGACTCAAAAACTGAACAATGTGCTGCAAATTAAACCTCCACAATAAACAGAGAACACTAAACCGTCTGAATGCTTTTCTTTTATAATTAGCAATAATGTTGACAAGGCTCATAGCATTTTTGTGTAAAGAGAAATGCATGGACAGAAATGCATTGGACAGCATTGAGAATGATTGACAGCATGGAGACCATAAAGCTTAAAATGCAGACTATGCATTTTTTTGTTACTGCTTAGAGTGAAGTTGTACACACAATCCTTAATTCAGGCCTCGCAGCAAAACCTTTCAATCCTAGAAAACCTAAAAAAAACCTACACAACTCCGAAACCTCTTTTTTTTTTAAAGTAACCTATATAACATATAAAAACCTGTAATTATTCTGCCATGCATTTTAACAATTTTTAAAGAAAAAATTTTAAAAATCAATTTGATCCACAGTTTCAAAATGCCAATATAAGAACATTGTCAATATAACAAGTGAACTCAGAATTGGGCAGTTTGCATGAAATCCTGCAAGTTAGTGATAGGAAACTTTCTCTAGTGTGGAGAACTTGCAGTCAACAAATAACTATATTTCTGCTACCTCAACGATGAAAAATTGCACCCTGGCTAAAAACCTATAAATGCCTACATTTTCACCCGTGGGAAACTTTTAAAAACCTACATTTTATTTTCAAAACCTTTATAAAACATCAAAACTGATGAAGAGGGGCACTGTGAGGCCAGTTAATTTCACGTCGATGGACTTCCTTCATTTTCAGGCTCGGGCTTTACCGCGACGCCGAACGTCAGTTCAAATCGGCCCTCAAACAACAGGAGATGGTAGATACATACCTGTATCTGTGTAAGGTCTACGTACGTCTGGACCAGCCACTGACAGCTATTGATATCTACAAGCAGGGACTGGAGAAACATCCCGGAGAAACGGCATTGCTGACCGGCATAGCTAGGATATATGAGGTAATAATTAAGATGTTGACAAAAAAGTTGCGTTCCCTGTGCTCTTCAACAAATTCATTTTTTTTTCTATTAATAATTTTCAGCTTGTATATTTTATTCCAACCAAAAAGCTTCCTTTTTCCTTTTTTCCATTTTTTTCCTTTTTTTTTTTTTTTTACATCTGCAACCCTTTGAAAAAAGGGGTTTTTGTTTTGGGCACAAACAGATTTGCTTTGCGGGCAGACTGGCTCCCGGTCCGTACATTATCGATACTGATTGTGGGGCGGGAACCAGCCTACCTCGCGAGAACGGAATGATTGTCTTGCAGCCAATACCTGTAATTTTTGGGGGGTCGATGTCTCAATCAGAAGTGATTAACTTTTGTATTGCTAGAAAAGGAATTAAATTTTTGGGATGAAACTCAAAAATAGCACAGGGATCGCAACTTGACAAAATGTGAAGATAACCTTAAAATTATTATGCAGAGCTGAATTGGAAGTTATTATCACAAATTTACACACAGACGTCATCCCGTTGCAAACATCTTGGTGTCACACTTTTAGACCTCACATTTAAGGACTGACCATTTCCATAAGGACAGTGCCATAATTTTGGAAAGATTACTCATAAGACCAAAAAAAATAAATAGTCGGTCTCTGGTCAGACCAAAGTTTCGGAATTGATGCGGCGACGCGGTTTTTTTTTTAGTGTTTTTTTTTTTTTCAAGCTTGAATTGTACAGACAAGGTGGGTACTATTTTGCTTTTTTGTGTCCTCATTATACATTGGTGTCCTCCATAATTTGCCTTGGTGCCCTTTATCATTTGCCTTGGTGCAATTTCCCCATTCCTTGGTGCTCCTTGGTACAAAAATGTGAGGAGGTGCGGCAATAGGGGGCGCTGTTGTGGTTAATTTGAAGAAAGAAAAAAAATTGACCAGAGACCGAGTATTTTTTTTTTGCCTAACAGAAAGGGTATGTTTTTCAGAGTTGTCAGACTTTATATGTATTTTTACATAACTCTAACCATTCCATTTCAGGGCCTGAATGACATGACAAATGCAGTCAAGTTCTACAAGCAGGTCTTGCACAATGACAACACCCACGTGGAGGCCATAGCCTGTATCGCCAACTACCACTTCTACACAGACCAACCTGAGATTGCACTACGCTACTACAGGTATGTGGTTAGGTGGCATGGGTGGCTTGTCCGTAAAGCGCTCGCCTCTCACCAAGGTGACCACAGTTCGAATCCTGGCCGCGGATCACATGTGAGTGGAGTTGTGCGTTGGTTCTCTCCTGTGCCACGAGGGTTTTTCTCCGGGCCCTCCGGTTTTCCTCCCTCGGGAAAAATCAAACACTTTCGATCTCAGGCTGTGCTCCGTGGTCATATATGGGTCGATGTGGCCAGCAGCCATAGGCGCCTTTACGTGCCAGCGGCCCAACCACTTTGTGGCCGCGTCCTTCGCAATTCAGCATACCAGCTGCGAGTAAGGATGATAAGCCTCCCAAATTATTATTATTATTATTATTATTATTATTATGTAATTAACCCCATACAGTTGGCGGTTTAGCCACATGTGGTATTCACACTGTTGCCAAAAAAAAAAAATCAAAAACGATTCTTCTTTACAAGCCATCAGCTACACATAACTTTGAGTTTTAATATTACAATATGGAAATAGCACACGATATTATGGGCTCCGTGCACAAGTACTCCTTCAACGGCCAGAAAAGGAGAGTTGGGGGAGTCCTGTATAAACTCCCACGTGGAGTATTTAGGAGAAGAACCAACCAAGAACCAAGAACCATCCACTGCAATTTCGATTGATCCAAAGTTATTGGGGGCTGGGATTAGTCAGGGAGACCATCGCAAGCTAAATTCGAAAGTATTCGCGCGAAGATTCTGTGGCTAAATAGCTTTGGCACATTCAGGAAGTCGTGCTTACTGTGGGCGCAAACAGTACAGTACGCTCACGCTGTGTGTCCCGTTCACGGAGCTCTCAAAAGAGGTAAAAATGCGCCCTCTTTTGATGGCGCACGGAGCCCATACTCAATCCCCTTTCCCTTTTGAAAAAAAAATACTCAAGCCCTCTTGGCCTCCCTCCACTAATGTGCTTTTGTCTCCCTGTCGGTTGTCTCGCAGGCGACTGCTACAGATGGGCGTGTACAATGCCGAGTTGTTCAACAATCTAGGTCTGTGTTGCTTCTATGCCCAGCAGTACGACATGACGCTGAGCACATTTGAGCGCGCTCTGTCCTTGTCCACCGACGACCTGCTGACGGCCGACATATGGTATAATATAGGACAAGTGGCTGTGGTAAGCATCAGAGATAAATGCTTTTACCAAAAATTGAATTCAATGCCTTTTCGCCTTTTCCTCTTAACTAAATCCTGGGGACTATTTTGTGGAGCTGCTAAGGGCCCGCCTCAATTCATATCCGGGATGAGTTCCAGACAAGTTGCGGGTAGAACCACTCATGGAAGAAGCTCTGCATATGTCCCAGACACGTTCCGGGGAAATTTTCATTAGCAACTATTACTGCTTGACTCACCAATACTGATAACTTCATTGCGGGAAGATAGCGGGGAAGTTGTTCCGAATCCTGCAACTTATACCCGATACAATGTCTGCAACTTGTTCGGAACTCGTCCCAGATTTGAATTCAGGCGTGCCAGTCACGGAAAATATCTGCTTTGTAAAAACAGGATACCAGCCATAATGTTGTGTGATGTACAAGGCAAGTAAAAAAAATTGTCCCTTTGGACATGTCCTTGTCGCCCACAAAAACAGGAAAGGTTACCAGTTTTTCTCTTCAGCCAATATTTGGTCTGGGTATTGACTGCAGTCTGAAAAAGTTTCACTGATATTCAGCCATGAATGAAAAGGATACAAGCCTTTCTTTGTGACTACCCTAAAACGCTACCAAAACAATGTTCAGAATAGGCCTCTTCTTATCAACACAGCGGCAACAATGGGCCTCTGGAATATGAAAGAAGTAAAAGGAATAACAGAACAGGATATCAATTAAATAGAATCACATTTATTGAACTTGAAAATAGACATACTGACCTTATAAAGCACTGTCTAGCTCCTAGACCCCGTGACCTAAGCACAATATTGATTATACATGCTCGTGTTTCCCTAGGGCATTGGGGATACCAGCCTGGCCCTGCAGTGTTTCCGTCTGGCGTTAGTGTCCAACAACGACCACCCTGAGGCCTACAACAACCTGGGTGTTCTGGAGCTCAGGAAGGGTCATCTAGACCAGGTTTGTTTATGAGGAATTTTAAGGCCCAAAAAAAAAGTCTCCGGTTTCTGGTATGAAGCTTGCCCAAAAAGTGGTGCGGCGACGCAGCTTTTTTTTTTCACCTGTTTTTTTTTGCTTCAAATGTTGGCTGATGACTGCAAATGGTGCCCGACTAAACTTAGTGCAAATATATGGGAGTCCAGAGAGGCCACATAAAGCTTATTCTCGATCATAACCCCATATTAAAACACGTTAAGATTGTGCAGCAGCAGGATTCCAGTCAAACCAGTGAGTTTGGCGGTTTTGAGACATCATCTTTCATTGAAAAAAAAAGTTTTCATTTTGCCAACGCGCATGGCTACGGTGACGCGCGCGCATACCAGAAACCAGAGACTTTTTGGGGGGGCCTAAGAGAGCATGCTATTTTTTTAAAATTTTGAATCAAGAAATATCTGATTCAAAAGGTTTGTCCATGTACCACAAGTGTGACCATTAAAAAATTCATGCACCTGGAATTCTAAGGTTTGAGTGTGATCCATCCATGCATCAAAACCCATTAGGAATTCAAGAAACTGTACTGGGCATGGAAAGCACAACTCCAGAGGCTTGCTTGCCCTCAGGGAATTGGTTTCATGTGAACGTTGTCAGTGCAGAGAGCCTGTCAAAAGTGCAGTACAGGTTGACAAGTTGCAAGGCATTATTATTGCATGCCTTGCAGGGTCTGACGGCTTGGAAGAGAAACGTAATTGTACATGTATGTGTGAGAGTACTGTGCACAAAGCGGATGTGTTTTTACTTTAAAGGGAAGATACAACATTTGCAAACATCACAAAACGAAATGATCAAATTATCATGAAATACCTTACTGGATTGTTAGGGACTGACAGTCTAAAGCATCCTGTAAAATCATGGCGCCTGGTGTGCTATCATTCTCAAGAAAAATGGTATTTTTCCAACGCTGGTCGGCCGACCAGCGTTTGAAAAAAATGGCTTTTTTTCAAAACCTTCTAGTTTTTCATAATTAGTTATTCATTGTTTTCTTTGCAATTGATTGCACACCTGTGAAGGGGTACAAGCCTGCTAGACTGATTCTCTGACTTTAAAATTCCCAAAAGTCTATAAATTGCTCCGTTTCATCTTAAGTGGGGTCGGGGAACCAGACTACAAGAACATGATTGGTTTTTCCAACATCCACAAGCCCAAAACGTGAAACAAGTCATTTTAACAATATTTGCTATAACATACTAATCCTCCAAACCCATTTATTTCTGAAAATTGCAGCAAAAGCAAATGTTGTACATTCCCTTTAATTTAGAGCTGTTAATCATATGTGTCATTTATTGATTATACTCGGCTCGGGCCATAATCCACATCCAGGCCCCTAGCTAGTTTTACCAAGCACATCTTTATTCCCTTATTAAAATTCCCCAAAATAGTTTCTCCAAATGGCATGACCCCCTGGGTGCAGTACTGTATGTTTTTAACAGAGTCAAGCAATTAATAATCTGCTTTAATTAATAATTGATGTGTTTTTATTTTCAGGCACGAGCATTTTTCCAGGCAGCGGAGTCATTAGCCCCACATATGTTTGAACCTCACTACAACTTTGCGACACTTTCAGATCAGGTAAAACAATTATAACAATTTCGATTGACTAAAATAAACCTTAAAAAACTCTTGGACTTTCAAATAAAATTCTTCACTTTTTAGCCATAAAAAATTCAAATATTGGCAGGGAATTAGTGGGGCAGATATGGGAAACATTTGGGGGATTGTGCCTTTGATGATACAAGTAGGCATTTGGCACACAGTCAGAGTATGTCATGAGAAAGATATTTGGCTGTAGGGCTATTGCAGATTTGTCCTTTAAAAAAATATAGGTAGAATAACAAGCAATTTTCAAAATTTTGAAAATGGCTGCCATTGCTTGTTATTCTAACAATATTTTTTTCAAAGGACAAATCTGCGATGGCCCTATGGCCAAATAATGTTTTAATGACATAGTTACATACTCTGACTGTGTGCCAAATGCCATGCTTGTATCATCAAAGGCACAATCCCAACACCTATCTGCCTTTAGAGAGAAAGCTTAGAAGAGTAATTGTGTTACCACCAGAAAATGAATGACAAATGATATACTGGCATCTGTTTGTCCTTTTTGTAAAACAGAAAACAGGCAGAAAAAGTAGCCTTGTGAATTCACAAAAGAGTAATAACTATATCAAATGAAATGGTGGATGGAGTGAGAAAAGTGAATGGAGTGAGAAAAGTGGAGTGCCGTGGCCTTGTGGTCTGGAGCATTAAATTCATGGTCTGCAGGTTGTGGGTTTGAGCCCAGCCTGGGTCATGGTGCGTGTGCTCTTGGGCAAGGCACTTTGTCACTCATTGTTTCTCCTCACCCAGGAGTAAGAGTAAATGGGTACCTGCGAGGTTAGTGATGGTTACTGTGGTTGATTTGAGCTGTTTTGTGTCGAAATGGCAGCATCAAGCTGTATACTCTCAAGGGAGCTGAGATTGTCTTTGGAATGTTTCATTGGCCCAATAAGCAGGGTAATAATGATGAAGCGCCTTGAGCACCAATAAGAGTGGATACGTGCGCTTTATAAATATGCATTATTAACCCTAACTCCCTAGACTTTTTTGCTAGGATGCAACCTTAATCCTGCAAATCCTCCAACTGTCTCCATGTAAAAAAATATAGCTTCAATTTTCCATAATCATCTATTATTTCTTGCATGTGGTCCTTGGAGGGGTGACAATTGCCTCAATCTTGGAAACTCCTCCAGCAATCACTGTCAATATGTTGAGGCAGAGCTAGTGACATCCTGGAGCAGTGTGGAGGATTTCAAGTATAATACAGGCCTAAATTTATGCACGGCTGAGCATAAACAACACAAGGTCCGGCCTAAGACCTTGACACAGTGCATCCTCCTAAATCAGTCACACATTTTTGCATATATAGCCCCAATCCTGCAAAATCCTCCATTTTGCAAAGAGGATTTTGGAGGATTTGAGAAGGTTAGGGTTAAAGAATATCGGCACTATTGAGGCAACAGAAATAAACTCCTTGATTGCTTTACATCTAATATGAATTCCCTCCTTTTCTCGTCTGGTAGGTTGGAGACTTACAGAGCAGCTACAACGCAACCAAGAAGGCCATAGAGGCTTACCCTGAACACTGCGACTCTAAAGAACTACTCGAACAGCTCAAGAAACACTTCTCGATCCTCTAGCTGTCACAGTGCACATCCAAAATGGCAGTTACATCTCCTACTTTGGCTACATCTCCGGATGTCAGAACCGTTATTGAAATGTCTAGTTTAAAAAAAACCTGACTCTCGGTTTACTTGATACGATTCAATGTTTCTGGGGCAGAACGGGACTTTCATTGAGGCAGACAATCTGAACTCAATCAATATTAGGTTTTGCCCTTCACCGACGTATAAACACTGTATACTCAGTGTGTTACCTCCCAAGTGAAAGGTGGATAAAATCACTCGGGTGGGACTCGAACCCACGACCTCCTGCTCTCTATTGCAGGCGTCTTACTACTTGACCACCGAGCTTGCGGGATCGGTTGGCTGGTTGGAATCTGATGTACATGTAGCAGCGGGTACCACAATTAAACTTTTCATAAGATGAACTTTGCGTCGGGGTGATGTAAATATACATCTTATTATTGTCATTATACAAATTTTGAAGTTGAACAAAGAAATTGACTAGCAGAACAGTTGAATCGCCAACGCGTTAGTAGAGCACCAGAACCGGCCCAGGTTCCAGGTTCCAGGTTCAACCACTCCAGTCAAGTTCTTTGTTCAACTGTAAAATAAACCCCTCAAAACAACTGTTAAAATGTAAATTCAGTGAGTGTGTGTCAGATATAAAACATCATTTCCAGCAGCCATGGAATGAAAGTAAGGTTGCCAACAAAGAGTATTTTTTAAAAACTAGAACACTGAAGGGCTCCCCAAATGTATACACGTATACAACACATCTACAAGCCAGTTTATTGTAATGTGTGGATTATTGGCAGTTTTAGTAAGTTTCTGTTAAGAGAAATGTGTCGTACACCTTGATTTTAAATAGTGTTATGGTAGGAATGATATCACCCAAAGCAAAGTATATATTGTAAATTGTTCTCAAAAGTGTAAAAAAGTGGGAGGGGCACTTTTGTTAGCCTGGCAAAATCTGGGGAAGAGTCGATTGTGTTGCGGTTGTCTCCCACATTCCTTGGGCCAAGGGTCTCCGGCCCACCACCTTAATTAATCCGGCCTTGGATACATGTATTTCTGTTATTAATCCCGGGAGCTGATCTTGACTTCAAGTCGTACAACTCTTTACTATATATAAAGGACATGAAAGCCCTGTATTTTCAGAGTAAATACACTACCATGCACCGTTGGGAATCGAAACAAGGCAGGAAGAAATAAAGAATAGGGATGTGGTTCAGTGTTCCATAATGAATCCGAAGGGAAAGGGAAGTATAGTAGGTCTACTTTTTAATTAAAACGACTGTGGCATGATAGTGGCAACCTGCGCACAACAGTATGGCGTCTCAGCAAGCGGGCATATATATTGAACAAAAAAACATGTAGGCCAAGATGTATCATAAGTTGCTTTTGGCCTGGGGGGGGGGGTGTCAGTTAAAAACTGATTTGTAATTAAGTCGTCCATCATAAGTCAGTCACAAACATTGACCTTTATTAAGGGAATAAATGTGTGCTTGGCCAGTTTGAAACACTATGTTTACGACCGCGCTTGGAGTATGGATGCTGATAATTACCCGAGCCGAATTATCAGTATCCACGGCCAAGCACATATCCCATTCATAAATACCGTATATGGAGATTGGCGCGCACGTCGCACGTAAAGCGCGTGCGATGTAGCGCAGAACGCATCTGTGCCGGTGTATATATCATTAACTTAAGACTATGAAATACTTACTCACTGGTAGTATTGCGCATGCCTACGTGAGGATTGTCATTTATACAATTTTTTAAGTTGAACAAAGAAATTGACTAGCGGAACAGTTGAACCGCCAACACGGGGCTGGATAACTCGGTTAGTAGAGCACTGGAACCGGCCCAGGTTCCAGGTTCAAGCGCTCCAGTCAATTTCTTTGTTCAACTGTAAAATAAACCTCCCAAAAAACTGTTAAAATGTAAATTCAGTGAGTGTATGTCAGATTTAAACATCCTTTCCAGCACCCATGGAATGAAAGTAATGTTGCCAACAATGAGAATTTTTTAAAAACTAGAAAACTGAAGGGCTCCCCAAATGTATACACGTATGCAACACATCTACAAGCCAGTTTATTGTAATGTGTGGATTATTGGCAGTTTTAGTCAGTTTTTGTTAAGAGAAATGTGTCGTGCACCTTGATTTTAAATAGTGTTATGGTGAGAATAATATCACCCAAAGCGAAGTATATATTGTAAATCGTTCTCAAAAGTGTGTGAGTGTACATTAAAAAGTGAAAAAGTTGAAAAAATGATGAGTCGTCTTGTAGTTGCTTCTTCAGCCGTCCCTTTGTTGTTGTCATAAGTCTGTAAGTTGTTCTAATGAACTGCAACAAAGTCATCCCTTCTGTCATTGTTCATACATGGTCCTTAATGTGATACTTATCATTTGACTTGTCATCATAGCGCTATACATGTCTATTTAATGTTTTATTCATAAATACCTAGACAGTTTACCCATTCCTATTGGTCGAGAGCCCGTCACGTGGCTGGTTTTAAGACCGGCTGGCTGGTTTTAAACACTTTTCTAGTGTTACATGAAATGTGTACTCCTATTAAATCCAGTGCTTTTCAGCGTTTATTGGTTGAACGTTCACAATCCTCACGTAGGCATGCGCAATACTACCAGTGAGTAAGTATTTCATAGTCTTAAGTTAATGATATATACACCGGCACAGATGCGTTCTGCGCTACATCGCACGCGCTTTACGTGCGACGTGCGCGCCAATCTCCATATACGGTATTTATGAATGGGATATGTGCTTGGCCGTGGATACTGATAATTCGGCTCGGGTAATTATCAGCATCCATACTCCAAGCGCGGTCGTAAACATAGTGTTTCAAACCGGCCAAGCACACATTTATTCCCTTAATAAAGGTCAATGTTTGTGACTGACTTATGATGGACGACTTGATTACAAATCAGTTTTTAACTGACACCCCCCCCAAAAGCAACGGATGGTAAATCTTGGCCTACATGTTTTTGTTGAAGATGTATGCCCGCTTGCTGAGACGCCATACCGTTGTGCGCAGGATGCCACCATCATGCCACAGTCGTTTTAATTAAAAAGTAGACCTACTATACTTCCCTTTCCCTTCGGATTCATTATGGAACACTGAACCACATCCCTATTCTTTATTTCTTCCTGCCTTGTTTCGATTCCCAACGGTGCATGGTAGTGTATTTACTCTGAAAACACAGGGACCTTCTTTTCCTGTTATATATAGTAATGAGTTGTACGACTTGAAGTCAAGATCAGCTCCCGGGATTAACAACAGAAATAGGCCTACATGTATCCAAGGCCGGATTAATTAAGGTGGTGGGCCGAAGACCCTTGGCCCAAGGAATGTGGGAGACAACCGCAACACAATCGACTCTTCCCTAGATTTTCCCGGGCCAACAAAAGTGCCCCTCCCGCGGTTAGAAATGTGCCCCCTTTTTGAGGGGCAGTTTTGCATTACAAGAGAGGAGACAATTTTATTTGTAGTGCGATCATAAGGGGCAGTTTTGTTTTCAACTATTTTATTTGTAGTGCGATCATAAGGGGCAGTTTTGTTTTCAACTCGAGGGCCCTCGAGTTGAAAACAAAACTGCCCCTTATGATCGCACTACAAATAAAATTGTCTCCTCTCTTGTAATGCAAAACTGCCCCTCAAAAACACAAATACTCCTCTCGCAATAATAATATTGTGCCCCTCTAGAGATGGAAAACTGGCCATCAAAACAATGCTCCTCTACAAGTCGTCATGATCAGCGTCGGCGGAATGGTTTTCAAACTGGGGGGGGGGGGGTACAGAAAAGGGAAAATTGCTCATTTAAAGGCATCTTCCGTCGGTGCAGCAGCGTCCAACATATTTTTTTAGGGCACATCCGTGCTGAAATGTCGACAGGCCATTATGCGAACTACGCATTGTGTGCCCATTGTAAGGGCGCATTAATTGTTAAAGTTTGGGGCTCGGTTTTCATATTCCACGTTCGTATCATAACTCTATCATAATTGGTTTTTATCTCAAGGGGGCACATTTATGCTCGGGGCCACAATAACGTCCACATTCCACAAGAGGGGAAGTAAATCGGGGGGGGGAAGTCCCCCCCCCGTTCCATCGCCCCTGGTCATGATAGAAACTCGAATGTCTCCGTCTTTTTTCAACCCAAAATTGAGTATGCATAAGCAGATTACCACCACATCATAACATGCTCCAATACTTTTCTAGAGATGCATTGATTACCTTAGTTCATGCCTTCATAACCAGTCGCCTTGATTATTGCAATAGATTATAATAATTATGGCTTATCAGATTCACAATTAGTTAAGCTTCAACGAGTTCAGAATGTTGCAGCAAGGCTTGTTTGTGGCAAACCATCGTGGAACCATGTTACTCCTCTACTTTCAGTTACATTAGTTGCCTATACAATCTCGTATTTTAAAATCCTTCTGCTGACCTTCAAGGCTCTTCATGATCTTGCTCCCAGATACATTATAGATATTTTGAAAGTTAAGGTCCATTCCAAGTATTCCCTGCGGTCCAATGGGCGGTTGCTTTTAGATTATCCATCTGGGAGAATGCAAAATAGACTATGGGGGATCGTGCATTTGCACAAGCCGCTTCATGCTTATGGAACCAGCTACCATCTGAAATGCAGTATGTCCAGTCTCTTACAGTTTGAGGTTTTACTATTGTTTATTTTACATGTAGGTCCTTATTTTTGTAATTTTAAGTTTCATCGTTTGCAATGTTTTTTAAAAATATATAGTGTTTTTACATTTAAGACTAATGTTCAATTCAAATTGGAACTTTTAATATTGAAGCTATTGTTCAGGTTTTGTAATGCGCATTAGGACATTTTATGGTACATGCGCAAAATAAATTGTATAATTTGTATTATTTTATTATTATGTTTACGACCGGTTGGAGTCTGGATGTCGATGATCAGCATCCAGGCTCCAGCCTGTCTTAAACAAAGTCTTTAAAACCGGCCAAGAGCACATTTATTCCCTTAATAAAGCACGGACCACCAACGGGAGACGAGCTGCAGTTGACGTCATAGTTTAATATCAGCCCATATTGGACAGTGGCAGCTGGATGACCAGTGTTGCGCATGTTTTGATATAAAGCTGGTTATCAAATTTCAGTGCTCACAAGTCTCGTTGATTCTTAGTGCGCAACATGGAGAAAATGTTCCTCGTCGTTCTGTTCGCACTCTCAACTACGGTGCAAGGTATGTACTAATGTTTCATGCACTGGCACGTAGGGGTAGATTGTATGATTAGGCCATATAAAAGGTCTGATTTTTCTTTTTAGCTGACAGTTGCCCTGTACCAGGGATTTGATTTTGGAGTATTCTGCTTCCCAGACGATGCGATTTTCCGCTAATTACTGTCATGATTCCAATCCGGTTTGAGCGAAGGTATGCGAACCTTTGCCGTAGATTTTCCTTAAACCTTAGTTGGTGAAAAATGTATGTTGTTTCGTAACCTGTTGAAGTTTCAGCTCAGTGAATACTTTTCATCTTGAGAAAACAGAGAAAACCTATGCGTTATTGTTTGGTCTCGCGAATGAATTCCGTTGCTATATATCCCTTGATAAATCAGCACTATACAGGGTGGTCAAAAAAAGAAACGTGGAACGGCATACTTCCACTACCTTGAGACTCAAACCACCTGTACCAATTGATGGAGAATCCTTTCAGAAGAATTATGATACCAAAATATCCCGATTCAGTCATGTAGTTTTTGCTGCAGAACCTATTTTGTGAAGGATACTTCTTTCATGTAGGTATTATTAGATAACAATCGCTCCCTTAATTGCAATGTTAAGTCAAAATCCACGGCGCGGTTTAGTTATTCATCGGGACAAAAATGACCCCTACCTTGCTTCACAAAAAAGGCTCTAGAACAAAAACTACTAGACCGAATCGGACAATCTTGGTTTCATTTTTCTTCTAAAAAGATTCTCCATGCATTAGTATATGTGGTTTGAGTCCCATGTTAGTGATAGTATACATGTATATGAGATTCCGTGTTTTTTTTGACCACCGTGTTTTTTCACTCAGCCGGTTAGTGTATAGGTGATGTCAAGGTACGTCACGCTCGGGATGTAAAATCCTCGCAGTATTTAACGAGTATTCATAAATAACCGAAACAGTTTCCCCATTCCTATTGGTCGAGAGCCCGTCATGTGGGTGGTTTTAAACCGCTGATAAAACACCGGCAGGAAGCAGGGGCGGCGGAACCGGGGGGGGGGGGGGGGGGGGGCTGGGGGGCATTTGCTCCCAGCCTTTCCCAAGTGCCCCTTTTGCGGCCATAAATGTGCCCCCTCGCCTCGAGCATAAAAGTGCCCCTTCGAGATAAAAAAATGCCCTTAAAGTATCTTTCTATTTCTTAAAAGTAACCATTGCCCACTAATGGTATAGATAGTTTTCATATAAACGAGGAATATGAAAACAAAGCCCAAGAAACCCATACAATACGCTTTGAAAAGGAATTTACGGAGGCCAAGTGTCGGGTGAAAAACACGTGTCGACCTTTCAGCTTTCAGCACGGATGTGCTAAAAAAAAATGCCGAGCAAGTGCCCCTTTTTGGTGATGCCCCCCCAGTTTCAAACCCGTTCCGCTGCCGCTGGCAGGAAGTGTTTACATCCCGCCAGCAACAAACGTGGCGCCTGAACCAGGACAATATATTCTGCTTTCTAAAAATGGATTCTTAAAGGTTTGTTTGTGCTTAATAAAAATCGAATTTTTTTTTTAAACTTGTTGATTAATTGAGAAACTAATTGCAAATCGTTTTTCCTTAAAGTCGTCTCAGATAGAGTGTACATGGCCTTATAAAGAAAAAAACAAAATTGGAGTAGATATTCGTCTGCTCGCGCCCGCATAATCCAGCAGGCCTAGGGGAGTCCTGAGCATAGTTATTGTGTACATCACGCGAAGCAGCTATGTAAACGCAATAACGACTAGCCGGTCTTGTTGCCGATGAACCCCCCGATGAAATAACACTGTTCGTGAAAACCGCGGCTAGTATAGCGAAATTTGTGCCAGCTCGTTACAAAAACAACATAACTAAACGTCTTCCCGAAGTTGTCTTGTCATGATGTACTGTCCATACAAGCACACACTAGGAACGTATGTGTGAACATGAACACGTGACCCTTTTACGATACCGTAAAACGTCTGTTTTCCTTGCTCTATGGATTAACCAAGTTGTTCTCACAATGACAACGCACTGGAATAGCTTTTATATAATACATGTTATCAGGAAAGCGTCAACACATTTGGTCATTTTGGTCTATTTTTTTCATACCCGCTTGGGTGAGTAAAAAAACCATGGAAACCCAAATGTCAGGACCATTTTATAAATGAAGTTCTGCATGTAGCACTTTTGAAATATATGATACGAAAGCCCAATTAATAAGCTTTCTTTTAGTACAAGAATAATTCAAATCACTCATGCACTTTTCAGGTTGCGAATTTTTAAACACAATCACCGTTTTAAGGTTCTGTCCACTAAACGGAGAGCTGGATAGTGTTTAATCAAAATCTCGGGAACAAATCCTCTGATTGTCTTAAAGCATAGTGTCATCGACCCTGATCACAGAATGGCCAGTGTTAAGTTTCGGTAGATCAGACAAAGGCGCATTGGCGACATGCCAAATGTGGCCAATTTTGCATTTAATCAAATTTTTGAGAACAAGAACGAAAACAGTATCATTTGATAGCTTGGAACTTAGATTATGGAAATATAACTTAAGAATGATTTTAGATCAGACTAATTAACTTAAGAACGGCCCGAAAAGCGCGGAGGGTGGGCGTGGCCGTCACCCCTTCTTTTCCTTTTCGCTGATACCGTTGCAACGCAACGGTAGAGGAGAAAATGAATGAAACCAGTTTGTATTGATGCCTTAACACGCATGGAATATAAAAATATAACTTAAGGTAATTAGTCTGACCTAAAACCACTCTTAAGAGCGGCGGGAAAAGCGCGGAGGGGGCGGGGCCTCAACCCCCCACCACGTACATTTTGGCTCCTATCGTCGCAAGGCATTTGTTAAATCCTGCCAAGTTCCTTTCACAGCTGTTCTGATGTCTTGCGGTTATTTTGACACCAAGTTTATGAAAATAGGGCATAACTTCGTCATGAAATGTCCATTTTCCAACACAGGTAGGCCTAAATGTTAACTTTTCCCACTAAAAAGTACATGCACATGAAAGCGTGCACGACAGGCCGACTAACAGATTGAATTGAACTTGTGCAAATGAACTACAAATTTAAATTGCAAAAATGCAACCACTTTTATTGATACCTTGGCACTTGTGGAATATGAAAATATAACTTAAGTGTTCCTTTTGGTCAGACTTATTAACTTAAGAGCGGCGTCTACAGCGCGGAGGGGGCGGGGCTGCAACCCCCTTCCGTGTACATTTTGGCTCCTACCGTCGCAACGCGTTTATTAAATTCTACCAAGTTTCTCTGATAGTTGTTCTGATGTCTTGCGGTCATTTTGACACCAAGTTAATGAATATAGGGCTATACCTAAACAAAACAGGTATAAGCTTGAATGTTAACTTTTCCATTCAACGTTGCATAACGTACGTCGAAGGGCGCATAAAAGTGCGGACTGATGACCACAACAAAGCATTTCAACAGGTTGTATTGAAACTTCACAAATGTATTATACTGATATTCCGTTGTCCATTAAAATAATTTCCGATGTGGGGAGAGCATATCAGATTTCCGTTGCCCTGGGACAGTTCAATTAACTTTGTTTACCTTAGCACTTTTATTCTTCAAAACTTCTGATTGATGATCTTTTCACGGAATCAAAGTAGCCAAAGCGCTTTACCCAACCCTGAAACATTATTTCAAGTTCACGATAACCAGCCACATTTTGTAACCCTTTTACCAAACTCACTGGTGCATTGTTGTAACTTTGTCTGGCTTGCTTCTTATAATTTATATATGTATACTCTGTTCCGCCTGCGTCGCCGTGCATGAAAACAGGGGACATGGGGATCAGAAAAACAAAATCGTCTTTGGGTCTTAATTCGTGAGATCCTGTAGAACAATAGTCAAAATTAATTTCTGATTCATTATTTAGACTTGGGACATGAAAAGTTGGCATTTTGAAGTAATAGTGGAAAATGGGTATACAAAGACCGCTGATCTCTCACATGGGCGTCTCCCCCAAACTGGAAACCCCCCTCCCCCCCAAAAAAAAACAAAAAGGAGAAAAAAAATTAAGGAGAAAAAAAAAGGAACAGGGAAAGAAAAAGAGGCGCGAAGTCATTACTGGTCAATTAATGGGTGGTTTTTTTTTTTGGGGGGGGGGTGGTGGGGGGCATATGTCCTTGTCCACGCTTGAAAAATCGAAATACGCTGGAAGAGTACAGTATTTTTTTATGGGGGGGGGGGACTGTGCTTTGCCCCCTCTAGAAAAAAATCCCGGCGAAGCCCATAACTTCACCAGCTATGAACTTTCTCCACCTTTGAAAGTTCATTATCATGTTAAGAATTCATATCGTAAGATTAGATATGGGTCGCGGAAAAGTAGGGTTTGAATAATATATCTTTAAATATCAATAAACAGGGTATACAGAGTTAATTGACCTTTCGAAAGTGACCAGAAGGCAAATATGAAATATTTTCTCACATCCGATCATTATATGCATAGCATGAAGAACCAACGCGCGGAGTTGCAAAACTTCGTACGATATTTGACCTTAACAGCTCCGTCAGCCTATACCCAATGCCCTTTAAGATCCAATTAAATCTTTAGCTTCTAACCGGAAAACTGACATGTACTATATAATTTATTTTTAATTCGCCAGCTCCTGCTACCTGTGCTTTCGCATTATTATTATTATTTTAAGCAGAAGTTGATATCTCTAATGAAACGACTCCCGAACATCTATTGACATCTGTAAAGGTTCAATTCCACCTGTTAAAATATTTTGTTGTCATAGTTATTCAGAGTCGGCACTCTCATGCGCCCTCCGCATGAGAGTGACGTCATGCACACATAATGGAAAGTTAACATTTAAGCCTATTATTTTTTTTTGGTATTTGAAAAGTTTGTAGCAACGGTATGCCCTATTTTCATAAATTTGGTGTCAAAATAACCGCATGACATCGGAACAACTGTCAGAGAAACTTGGTATAATTGCGATGATAGCGACCAAAATGTACTCGGAGGGGGGTTGCGGCCCCGCCCCCTCCGCGCTGTTTGCGCCGCTCTTAAATTAATTAGTCTGACCAAAAGGAACTCTTAAGTTATATTTTCATGTTTCACAAGTGCCAAAGCATCAATAAAAGTGGTTGCATTTTACCAATTTAAATTTTGTAGTACATTTACACAGTTTCAATTCGATCTGTTGGACAGCACTGTCATGCACACTTTCATGTGCATGTACTTTTCAATGGGAAAAGTTAACATTCAGGCCTACCTGTGTTGGAAAATGGACATTTCATGACGAAGTTTTACTCTGTTTTCATAAACTCGGTGTCAAAATAACTGCAAGACATCAGAACAGCTGTGAAAGAAACTTGGCAGGATTTAACAAATGCCTTGCGACGATAGGAGCTAAAATGTACGTGGTGGGGGGTTGAGGCCCCGCCCTTTCCGCCCTTTTCCCGCCGATCTGAAGGTAATTAGTCTGACCTAAAACCACTCTTATAAGTTATATTTTTATTTCATGAATGTTAAGGCATCAATACAAACTGGTTTCATTTTCTCATTACTGTTGCGTTGCAACGGTATCAGCGAAAAGGAAAAGAAGGGGGTGACGGCCACGCCCACCCTCCGCGATTTTCGGGCCGTTCTTAAGTTAATTAGTCTGATCTAAAATGATTCTTAAGTTACATTTTCATAATCTACATGTTCCAAGCTATCAAATGATACTGGTTTCGTTCTTGTTCTCAAAATATTTATTAAATACAAAATTTGCCATATTTGGCATGGCGCCAATGGGCCTTTGTCTGATCTATATAGCGAAACTTAAGAATGGCCATTCTGTGATCAGGGTCGATGATACTATGCTTTAAGACAATCAGAGGATTTGTTCCCGAGATTTTGATTAAACACTATCCAGCTCTCAGTCTACACGGATCACAAACAAGGCTTGTGTTCTTTCAGTTGACTTATTTGGTTTTGCTGAAAGAACACTTACTTTTTTGTGATCCGTGGACAGAACCCTAAAACGGTGTTTGTGTTTAAAATATCGTAACCTGAAAAGTACAGAAGTGATTTGAATTATTCTTGCACTAAATGAAAGCTTATTAATTGGGCGTTCATATTCTAGATTTTGAAAGTGCTACATGCATAACTACATCCAAAAATTGGTCATGACATTTGGGTTTCTTTTGTTTGACTCGCCCGGTATATACCCGTTTTTAAAACGGACGTTTAAAGGGAAAATACAACATTTGCAAACATCAAAAAATAAAACTACCAAATCATTTTGAAATACCTTGCTGGACTGTTAGTGAATGACAGTGTTAAGCATCCTGTAAAATCATGGCACCTGGTATACTGTCATTTTCAAGAAAAGTGGTATTTTTGTATCAATTTCCAACGCTGATCGGCCGACCAGCGTTGGAAAAAAACTGGCTTTTTTTCAAATACTGGCCCCAGTTGACCATCGCACTTGTTTGCAATCGATTACACACCTATGAACGGGTACAAGCCAGCTAGACTGGTTCCCTGACCTTACAATTCCCCAATTTATGTAAACTGCTCTGTTTTTTTCTTAAATGGAGTCAGGGAACCAGACTACAGGAAAATGATTGTTTTCCTTGGTTTTTATAGCATTTTCGAACCCAAAACCTCAAAAAAGTCAGTGTAACCTTATTTGCTATATATTCCCACCCCCCAATTCCATCCATTTCTGAAAATTACAGCAAAAGCAAATGATGTATATTCCCTTTAAAACTACTGCTCCACACTATAGACCAGGATCATGTTACGGCCATCATAATTTTTTTCCCAATCAAATCAACGTAACCAAAGTGAGGCTGGAAGGGAAAATAGTCTGGTTCCTTTTGGCACAAAAACATTATCATTCAGTACTGTTATTCGATACAGGGAATATGACTGAAATGGTGGCAGCATGATTAAGGTCTATTATTCGCTTTATAAAAATGTGCCCGAACCAACTTCAATGATTTAGGCCTCCATGATTTCTTCCAAGCGATACCATTTCAGGTGAAATAACAATTTCCAAGGTATTTGGTTCCAGTCCTTTCTTCGTATTTAGCAAGGTATTTCTCCTACCTACGGGAGAATGCAGGGATAAAGGGGGCATTACGGTCTCAAATCCCCGAAAAAAATTCACGTTTTGGATTGTTTACTTTTACTTTTTTAAACGGTCCAGTTGAAAGGAAACCAACCTAATGTCTTACCGTTATACCGAGAAAATACGAAAAGACGGCCGGTTGTTTACATCGACGTGACGGAGTACGCATTCGTATTTCCTGCCGTTTTCATTCAATGCACGATACACGTTGTGTGTGTGTGTGTCACATAAATGATCACCAATACACAAATGTTGTTTCTTACACGTCCGCAGAATGAATCAAAATAGCTAGCACTGAACAGGTCGATTTCTCGGGGACGACATTTGACCCGGCGAAATTCGTTCTCGCATGGTTCTCTCATGGTTCTGATGTGTTTTTTGATAATAGTTTTCGTTTTGCTAAAATATCACCTACATTTATTGTGATCCGCGGACCGGACAAGGTAAAAAAGGACGGTGTTTGTGTTTAAGGCCAAAAAAAAAAAGTCTCCGGTTTCTGGTATGCGCGCGCGTCGCCGTAGCCATGCGCGTCGGCAAAATGAAAAAGTTTTTTTTTCAATGAAAGATGATGTCTCAAAACCGCCAAACTCACTGGTTTGACTAGAATTCTGCTGCTGCGCAATTTCAACGCGTTTTTAAATAGGGTTATGATCGAGAATAAGCTTTATGTGGCCTCTCTGGACTCCCATATATTTGCACTAAGTTTAGTCGGGCACCATTTGCAGTCATCAGCCGACATTTGAAGAAAATTGGAAGCAAAAAAGTCGGGTAAAAAAAAAAAAAAAGCCGCGTCGCCGCACCACTTTTTGGACAAGCTCCACACCAGAAACCGGAGACTTTTTTTTTTTGGCCTAAAATTCCGTAACTGGAAAAGTATATGAGCGATTTGAATAATTCTTTCAGTAAAAAGAAAGCTTATTAATTGGGTTTTCATATCCTAAATCTGGAAAGCGCTACATGCAGAACTTCTTCAGAAAAATAGGGGGCACCATTTGGGTTTCCTTTTTTTTTACTCACCTTGTATAGCGTAGTTGGTTATATCACCATTTTGTGTGGTTATTTCACATCATCTTCACATTTTGTGAATTGCAAATTACCCATCGTGTTCCAGGTGAAATAACCAGGAAACGGTTTCCGAGCCGCATACGTATCCCGTATACGCCTGCCGTTTCTAATGGTCCCTATTAATTTAATTGGCCTTTCTCTTGTTATTTCTTGACATTAAGCCGGGCTTTCTCGTTAAATGTGTAGTTTCATTTGCTTTCTCGTTAAATGTGTAGGTTCATTTCCAGCTAATTATCAACGTTAATTACTTTGACCATGAATGGGGCACATGAGACATTATAATTTCCCTTTTTGTTATGTGAGAGTAGGCCGACTCTACTCTTAAAAATTGGGGGGGGGCGTTATGATGGACCAAGTATTTAGGAGTAGACTTGAGAGTTAACTGAAATCCATTATCGACTTCCATGTAGAACTGGGATCTCGGGGTTCGTGGCCCACCACATCTCATCAAGTTAGCCGAAGAATTGAAGCCTCATAAACAACGATACAGGGGATGAAACGAGTCGGCCCTTAGACTTGAAGTCAAGTCGTTAAGCACTGTCGTGTTTTGTCCGACTAGACCCCCAATAAAGCACGGCAATACCTGGCGTCCTGTATCGTGTTTACATCCGGCATGGCATCCGACAGGTAATTGGGAGCGACGACGTGAATGGGGCCGGGGCTTAGGGCTTAGGATGCAGGATTCGTTCCCGCGTGTTATTATTCCGCGCGGGTCCGGGGGAGGCCCCCCCCCCCTCCCCAGCTCTGCCTAAAAAATTTTCATAGAAATTCCTAAAAAATAATGCGAAACACCCCCGTGCACAAAATACGGACAGAGCCAGCTTGGTTAGGGGGTATTTGTACAGTATTAGTGTTAATAATCGTCGGATTTGAACAGCGCCCCCATTGAAAGTATGGTACGAACCCCACCCCCTTTTTTTGCTGGTGAAACCCCCTCCCCCTGCGAAAGATAGGTGAGTTGATAGGGTCGTGATTTTGATCCGCGAGGAATCCTCGCGGTATGGATTCGAGACATCGTTTTACCCAACATTTTTTTTCTTTTCTAATCTGAGGCTTTGGAGGATAAAGTCCGAATTTCATAACGTTCGAATTCATTTCTTTTTTTTTTCTAATTTTATATTTTTTCTGATGTTTTTTAAGAGAAGTGAAGTCCAAAAGCGTACATGTACATCCCATGCGGATGTCGTTTGGGGTACGTGGTAGTCAACGCCGGTGATACGGTGCGGTACGCGGCGGCGCAGGCGCGGACTTATAACCCCGCCAATTACCGACTTGATTTCAAGTCTACTCGGCCTTTAGCTCGGCTGCCGAGCCAATCAAACGTGTCTCGAACCTGTACGAAGGTGGTTCCCTTTGAGTTCGCGGACAGTCCCAGCAGCAGAGACTACCGAATACACTAACGTAAAATATATTATGACGGTAAATTAAATTCTTTATATACAAGTGATTGTGGATGTGCATTGATACGCAATAAGACAACAGCGGTATTCGAACCCACGCAGCACCATCTCAAGTTCAGGTTTGATGAAATTAAACCAACTGCGTTAAAATCCCTATGCAGCCCATCTATACGACAATATCATCTGATTGTGTGTGAATGTTTCACATACAAAAATGGAAATATCTTGCAGCACGCGTATATTCAAATTATAATATAACAAAATAATATTATTGTCTACAAACACAAGAAAACCTTAGAAAAGTCTTTTTTAAAATTTATTTAAAGACCATCCAAGTCCAAATTTAGTATGAAGCAGTTATCCCTATGGAGGGGTTTCTTTTTTGTTCAAGCTCAACTCATTTACATACAAATTCACAAACGATCGACTTCTTTCCACAGAGTGGCCGATCGATGCTAATGCATTCCACTGAAAGAGGGAACTGCATCAGACTTATTTAACTGCTTTGAGAGAAGACACCTTAGCCTTTTCTTTAATTGAATAAATATACCTCGTTGCAAGAATATAGAGAGAGGAAAGACAAAAAAAATAAAGAAGAGTATTCTATGAACGTGCAATAGGGTCATGTTTGGTTGAAGCCCGTTTTACTAGTGTAGGGCCTGCTGTATTTTATCTCAGTCAGTTTGTACACTTTTATTGCAACAAACACTGTCTTGTATGACCATTTCTTTTCTTTTATGAGGGGACTCCAAAACTTTAAAACATTTTTTACAAACGTTTGGGAAACATTTAAATGCATGTTAGGGGGTGGGTGTCATAGTTTACAGTTTGGGGAGAATGGGAGAAAATACAATTTTCCACCTTAACGGTTGAAATAAAATGTACAAGGCGAGTCAAAAAGACAATGACCTGGATTGATGATTTTTTTCCCTTAGAGAGAAGATACAACATTTGCAAACATCAAAAAACGAAATGATCAAATTATCACGAAATATCTTACTGGATTGTTAGGGAATGACAGTCTAAAGCATCCTGTAAAATTGTGGCTCCTGGTGTGCTGACATTTTCGAGAAAAATTGTATTTTTCCAACGCTGGTCGGCAGCCAACCAGAGTGGGAGAAAATTGGCTATTTTAAAAAACTACTCCATATTTCTTATATTTAGTTATTCCACACTTTCTTTGCAAATACAGACCTGTCAACGGGTACAAGCCAGCTAAATTGATACTCTGACCGTACAATTCCCCAAAGTCTGTAAATTGCTCCATTTCATCTTAAGTGGGGTCAGGGAACCAGACTACAAGAACATGATTGGTTTTCCTTGGTTTTTCCAGCATCCACAAGCCCAAAACGTGAGACAAGTCAGTTGAACAATATTTGCTAAAACACAAATCCTACAAATCCATTTATTTCTGAAAATTGCAGCAAAAGCCAACGTTGTGCATTCCCTTTAAAAACAATGCAATTCAATTTGACACACCACCGAATCATAATGATATTAAACAAGCATGTTCTTCAACTCATAAAAAAAAGGAATTCCTGAAATAGATCCATGCTATGAGAAGTTATGCACATTTTACTAAAAGAGCCCGTTTTTAAGAGCTTTCATGTGAATGCCACTTGCACTTGTAGCTATTGAGCTGAGTGAGAACAAGAGATAACACGTACACACAGGCATTCAGATACAAATTAGATTTTTATAGTGTTTGTCTAGACTGAAACATTATTTTTGCTGTCATAATTTTTTGTTTTGAATGTAAGAATTTTTTTCCTGAAATAATGATAGTGATTTTCGACTGTTTTCCTGCATGTGCAAAGTTTCGTTCATTCACGAAGGCAGGAAAACTCATAATAGGTCACTTTCTTTTTGACTCACGCTCATGGGCGTCGCGAGGGAGGGGGAGAGGGCAAGGGGGCGCTTGCCCCCCCCCCCAAAAAAAAGGAAGGAAAAAAAAAGGGGAAAAAAAGGAAAAAGAGGTGCGAAGCCATATTGCTGTTAATTTGATGGAGGGGGGGGGGTAGGGCAAATGTTCCCCCGCCTACGCTCTGAAAATGATAAATTGAGAATATGTGCGAAAAAGTGAAAAATGTCCTCCCCCCCCCCCCCCCCGCCTGCAAAACCCCCTGGCAACGCCCACGCTCACCCTGTATAGTACGGACCAATTAAGAGACAGGAAACAACCATATTACAAAAGCACTATAAATGAAAAATGACCATCTCGTTTTGATTTTCTGTTCATATCAAAATTCTGTCCCAAAAGGTCATTAGTGAATTTTAACGCTTCAAGGTTGAGTATATTATTTTGCAGCTATCCAAAAAGTAACTGACCGAATTATTGTTGAAAAGCAAACTTGGTTTAAATATAGTAATGTAAACTCCCCGTGAAATTAATCTTTCTGGCATGCTGTCATTTTGAAGAAAAAAAAACAATCAAAGAAGGTCATTTCCTAAGAAACGCATTTTGGAAATTTTCGTTGGTAATTTGTTTTTAATTCGGCGAAGCCGTGAATAGTTGCGTGCGGGGTCGCTACAATTCATCAGTTCAGTGTGTGACATCGCGTAGCTCCAATAAGCCTAGGTACTGATGACGTCACACTTTGTTTACATGTGCACTCTCCTATGGAGCCAGTGGGGGCCCACGGTCCACTGAGCACCATAGGAGAGCATACACGTAAACAAAGTGTGACGTCATCAGTACAGAGGCTAATTGGCTGAATGAGAACTTGTCCCGGACGCTGATTTTGGACGCAATTCAACTTTTGATTTGAAAACGAGATCCTAGAATATTGCTTTCTTGGAATAGGCAGCAAACATTGAGTTAAAACATCATCAGGTTTAGGGCATCTGTCTTTAGATTTTAAACACTTTTGTTGCTTCAAATGAACATAATGCACAAATTAAAATGATGTACTCTACCTTTCATTTCATATAACCGCCGCGATTGCATTGAAAGATATCTACCTTTATGTGCATGATTGCACATCGTACACAAATTAAAACATATGTTTAACCTACTTCACCAAACGCTGCACAACTTTACACTTGCTTGACACCTGGATTTTACGAGTGGTCTCATGCACGCGTAGAAGGATATCACCTTTACATTTCTCGGCTGAGGTACATGTAATGTTACATATACCTCAAAAATACATGCGACATGTCAAGCATGTTCAAAGCCGCAATCGTTTAAGCCGAAGACACTAACACCACTCTATCGCCATATTATGACGAACGTGCATAATTGGCGCGTGTGATTCCCTTGACACGATTTTGGTATTAAGCTGCCACGAACGGTACAAGTGCCGCTGTGAAGGCATTGAAAAGATGCCAATAATAATAGCAATGCTTGGGAATGTTTATTTCTGTGAGAGCCAGAGTGAAGACAATTTACCTTCCAGTAACTCCCTAAGGGCAGACAAAAGCTAATTTGAGTCACGCTGCAACCGTCATAGCTTCCCAAAATGTAAACCTGAGGGCCTGCATTGTTTTCACATCTATGCCCGACCAATTTTCGTCGTACGTGACGGATATTGGCTAATGGGCGCTGCCCCGTGTGTGTGCACGCACATGGTGTGCGCAAAGTGCATTTCAATAATTTGTTTACCAAAGTACATCGGCCGAGAGACTAAAATTGCGCAATTTCACCTGAACATCAATTTCAGTGATATTCTCGTTAGAGGCTAGTAATATAGAGAGGCCAGTAATAGGGACGTATCCGAAGGGAAGGGGTGTACCAACATTTCGTCTCAATCTCACCCCAACTTTTGCCGACCGGAATATTTTTGTAACGACAAGTAGGTAATGATTTAATCAGGGCCGGCACACAAGCCAGTGGAACACACGACCACAATATTTTTGTTAGTATTTGATCGGCCTCCCTTGATCTGGACGGAATTCGTGGCTCTTCAAAACATGCAGTTTTACACTTGATGATCACCATCCTATAACAAATAAATTCGTTATATCAACCCTCACAGAATACTCAGTTGCTACGCGTGAGCACAGCGCGGAAGTGTCTGCCATGAATAACGACGGCTCCCCGCTACCGGCCGTCGTCGGCAGTGCCATAACAAATCGGCCCAGATGGCTGGCAAAATTCAAGATTCCAACGTGTCGAATGTAAACTTTACAATAATAAAGACTCTAATTGAACGAGATAGAAGAATCTGCCAGTATTAATGCGTGTAAAATGTTTGCGAATGTCCAACTACTCCTTAAGATTTATACTTAATGAAAGGAAATATACCATCTGCCTTTTAGTGCACTGTACGGTCTCTTATGTCCAGACCGCCTAAGAGGACCATTTATCAAATCGTTATCGCGGCGAAGTGCCTCAAGTTTCCTTGAGGAAAGAATGAATTTGCACCTCCATCATGGAGAAGTCCTTCCTCCATAGCATGCTCTCATCAAAGATTTAAAATTAAGGGTGAAAGTTTTGAAATTACCATTTTAAAGCACGTGTTTTGTGATTTATCATGTAATCGTGTTTGTGTTGTATTTTATTTTGCTTATAGTGGCAAGAAAATGATATTATATTATAAGAAATAATATTATATTTTAAGAAATTATAAAAATTTATAGTAGTGTACTAGTTTCATATTGTAATTACAACTGTTTTTACTATTTTTGAAATTATCACTTTAAAACATGGGCGTTTTGGGATTTATAAGGTGAACAGTTTTTGTGTTATCACAGGCCCGTAGGCAGGGGGAGGGTTGGATAGGAAGGAGGGGGAGGGGAAGTCAGGGGTCTCCCCCCCCCCCACACACACACACCCACACCCACCCACCCATCTTCGTAATAAACACAGGCAATCGTGGACCCCCAATTGTCCGTAATCCTCATTATTTGTTCTCTTTAACTTTTTAGCAACAGCTCTCATTGGTTTTATACACGAATTCCAATCGTGGACGTTCGGCCAATCGTGGACGTATTGTTTGTGCCCTAACTCTTTTGTTCTAGGTCCGCGATTGCTGGTGTTTACATACTCATGTACACACAAAATGTTGCCCGCAGTTCCACTTTTTTTCCTGTCGCGATTGACATTTGAGATTTACTCAAATGCATATTTCCACGCGTTATCAACTGTGAAAGGGTATGGTAAAAACGACCTTCCACCAAGCCGCGTATTTCCATGTGTCATCAACTGTTTATAGACATGAAAAGCTCCACTTCATAGCAAAAACGACCCTCTCATTCCGCCCACCAGGCTGGCTCAAGCTCAGTCTTACTGTTTATTTTATTGCCAATGGAAGAAAGATTATTCCGGTGTTTTTTTCATTAAGGCGTACCAATAAGCAAGTCGCGCGTGATTGCAATACATCCATACTCGCTATCCCCCTGCCACTTGTAATGGATCTACTTTCGTTATTGATGGCAGCCGTTATTAATGGGAGACCGTACCGCTTCGCGTGATCAACTTGCTTCATGCGAATGATTCCATTTAGGTTATTATTAACAACTTTTACCTTAATAAAAAAAGGCATGTGCATAACCAACGGAGAAAAAGAAGATATGAAGAGGATGGGCTGCAACATAACTCATTGTTCAAAGCACAACCTTGCGGGGGGGGGGGGGGGTGGGGCGCTGTTCAAATCGGACGCTCATGCACTATATCGGACAATATAGTGTGCAAATACCTCCACTTAAATCCCCTGGCTACACGGACAGGCGAACATACCGGTGTAATTATCTTTTTTTGGGGGGGGGGGTCGGAGCGTGGGGAGAGGGGTGGGGTGATCCCCTAAACACCCCCCCCCGGATCCGCGCCAGAAAATTCAGGAGAAACAATTTGGTATTTAGTACCAGACCTTTCTTCCCTTTGAACACAGTTTTCTTCATTAAATCAGTAGTCTATTTCCCGAGTATTAGTATTATTTCCCGAGTGTTCCATATGCCTTCAACCATTTATCCATTTCACATTACACAGGCTTGGAAATTCAACTGGGCAACGCAAACCTCAGTTTGACACGCGACGCATCTTGTTGCGGACCTCCAGCAGCCCAACGCTCTGATTCGCAGTGCCGATGCGATACTTTCTGTTCTGTCTACGGCGACTGCTGTCTTGATTACCCGCTGTTCCGCACCGACGCGGACACGAATGCAACGGTGTCCGGAGCGAGTGCCAACTGCACCGAGGCATGGAGATCGGGAAACCTGACTTCGAGAGAGGGCGGCATGACAGGAGAAGGATGCAAGGTGTGGGAGTCGGACGAAGCAGGGATCGTTAACGAGGTCGTACTAGAGTACCAGTGCCTACTGAAGGCGTTGTGGGAGCCAGTCATTCTTCGGCGCAGCACGACTCGTCGATTTGTCTCAGCTCCGGCCCGCGTCACTAAAAAACAGTACAGAGTCCGGCTACTCCAAGACTGCGGGCCGGACGCTTCGGCTGAGGACGACGAGGCCTGCTTGCGCGACCGTTCTATTGGAAGTATTCAAGACCTCCATGACGTCATATCGCTCCTTCCAGTGACCGCTAGGGACGGTTTACATTACAAGAACTTGTACTGTGCTCGTTGTCATGGTTACGACTCCCGTGACGTCATCTTCTGGTCTCTGCGGCTGTATTGTCGTCCGCATGACCTGGATGTCACCGCCTTCTTCAGCACTAACATATCTGTGGTGGCTGACAACTGTTTGATTTCACACATTGACAAACCAACTGAGATTCCATGGGATCACGCGGAAACTCGCCTCCCAGCCGTTGTGTTATTTCGTTGCGATGATTCGCCTGAGAACGCCTACAACGCGGCCGCATGTCACGCCTACTCTTTGCCCACAAACGACTACCCGAACCCGCACTGTAAAATGTGCATCGGCACCAACGGCACTGCGGGAAACGGCACTATTTCAGATTCAAATGGTCATGAAATGAAGTGTAACGATTGGCTGTGTAACGGTATGGTACGGCCACTCAGTGTGCTATTCGATTTCTCTCCCACGACGGGGACGAGTCTATCCTTACACGGGCAGTCCCCGACGTTCATCGTGCCCGATTGCGAACACGGCCAGGTCTATGATACCTCCACAGGCAGTTGCCGCCCCTTCTACTGTCCGTCGGGACAGACGGTTGCAGATGACGGTTTGACGTGTGCATCGCTAGGGAACCAGACCACGCAGTGTACGAGCAGAGCAGAAATCATGGGCGAGGATGAGGTCGTCATTCTGGAAGTCTCACTCGCGAGTGAAGTGTCCAAGCATGACTCCAGATGGAGTGTCATCGTGAAGCACCTCCGACAGATACTAGATGATCAGATAAAAGAATACAATATGCAAGTAGATTCTTACAGCCGACCAACCTCCGATCATAATTGTTCTCTTGTGACTCCGTACGCGTATACTTTAATCTTCACAAGTCACACGCCTAACACAACCATAAAATCACTTGCTCAGTCCACAGCAGAAGCCCTGGGTGATCAATGCTGGACAATTTCAAACCTAACATTTGCCATTTTGGAGTTGACATTGAAGAATTTCGAGCGTGGTATCCTGACGAACAACTGCGCGAAACGAGGACAGGAAACAGAGGAGCGACCCTTGGAAAACTTTACCGAGTTGACTGTCGACAACGTCCCCTACATTAAAATCATGACAGGCAGCAACGAGACAATGACCTGTCCGTCCCTCGATACCTGTCAAGATCTAACTGTAGGGAGGGAATTCCAAATGAAACAGTCCGTATTTTCGTGCATTACCAAATTGTACTGTCCCATCTTTGTGCTGAATTCAAGCGAGGTAAGCCGAGTCACCGACAACGGAACAACGTTTGCTGTGCACGAAGCTACTGGACGGAACTTCTCCGTAGACGACTTTATTGAGATGACTGGAGGGGATATTGCGGTTTGCCGGTTCCCGCTCCCAACAGATTCCCCGATAGATCATCCCGACCCCAGGCCCACTGAGATTCTATTTTCATTGGTTGGCATCACAGTATCGGAGGTGTTTCTGCTGCTCTCCCTGCTGAACTACTACATGTTTCCGGAACTCAGAAAATTGCCAGGGAAAAACATGATCAGCTTCATCGTGGCCACCTTTTCGCTGCAGATGATTTTCCTTCTCGGTCGAGGATCGCCTCTCTCTCAATACACCCTGACAAGCGAGGCCTCCTGCTTCGCCTTCGCTGTCCTCACCCACTACCTCTTGTTGGCAGTGTTCGTCTGGAGCAACGTGGTCTCTCTTCACTTCGTGCGCACGTTTGGCGGCCGTCTCCGCCCGACGGCTGCCGAGTCGTCGCGGCAGCAACGCCGCACGTTCTTGTTTTACTCCCTGTATGGCTGGGGCGCGCCTGCTGTACTGGTCGGGGCGAGCTGCGCTGTACATTTCACGGCTGACATCAACGGCCTGCTGGAGAACGTCTACGGCAACGACTGCCTGATCTATGGCGGGATACTCTACTTCTTCGCCATTCCGGCTGCTGTTCTGATGGGTCTAAACGTGATGTTCTTTGTTTGGACGGTCGTGGGGATCAAGAGAACGAGACGAGCCGCAAGCTTTGCTAGGAGGGAGAAGGGACGGTTGGAGATGATCAAGATGGATTTCAATCTGTGTATCAAGGTATATTATCAACAAAATGTTCGGAAACCTCAGTATTTAAAGCTGACCGATATGTACATTTTAAAAAAAAATCATGTTTTCTTAGAAATGCTGATTTTAATACGTGAGTGACTCTGAGAGGATAAAAGTAATGCAGCAATTCAGTCACTTGCCCCTTACAGTCACTTGCCCCGAACTCGGAATACGCCTCAATTTTAATGGGCTAGGCGAGAGTGGCCAGCCAAGCAGGTCAGCGGGAAAAGGAAATGGTTGTGTTGTAACAATTTTCATGTTTTCATTCCCATCACAGATTTCAGTGGCCACTGGCATGTTGTGGCTCGTGGTCTTCGTCCTGGGCAGCTTACAAATCCAAGGCTTGTCCTACCTGATAATCATCGACTTCACGCTGCAAGGGCCGCTGGTCTTCTTCGCGTTTGCCTTCACCGGCCGAGTGCGAGGGCTGTGGCGGAAGAAGTTGGGCTCGAGCGCCACCAAGCGGTCACTGCAGCGAGACAGTCAGGACCGTACCACTGGCTCATCATCAGGAGGTACGAGTAGTTCGTTGGAGGGGCTGGTGCGTAGTAACGCTGATACGATTCGATTCTCGCAGTCAGAGTCTGTCAGCAAAGTTGAGAGCACATTCATCAACCCTTTGTACGATATGGTGGATAAGAGAGAGTTTAATGACTCTAAATGCAACATGATACTGTAGGTCCGGCTTTGTAGATTGCACATTTAAAATCCACAGCCTTTGTAGAGGATTTACACTCACAGTACCAGCGTACTCTCTTTTTTTAAACTTGAAATTAATTCCGCATTCCCTGTTGTTTATGAGCATTTTGAATGTGCATGACATTACATCAACGTGACATTGTACTAGCATTTCAGCTTCAGAAAATATAGGCCTACTGGACGTCGTCGGATTTTGAACGGATTTGGTTGACCCCTCCCCCTCCAAAACAACAACAACAACAACAAGAAAACACGATAGCAAAGAAAGCAAGAAGACCTAAAAAAAATATTTTTGCCTTTGAGAATTGTATTTTGAGAATTTAGATGACAGGTTTCAATGTACATAAATTTAATTGTACGCGTACGGTAAATTGTAAATACTTAGTCGGAGTACTTTAACCATTGTATATATTTGAAACACGGTGTTTAATTCCTCTGAAATCGGCAAGTGATGTGTCTGTAATGCATTGTCAATGTCTTTTAGTTTTAGTATAAATTTTGGTGCCATGGTTTGATGTACTAGCCCCACTGTTTAATATCCATAGCAGTTCTAACATTTACAGGGCACTATACAGGCCCTGGTGTAGTATAATTATAACATACCTCTTGCTGATTCTTTATCCTGGTTGGCTGAAACACGGTAACGTGGGGTTCACTAATATAGGCTAGTGCATGATATTTGCGTCGGCGTGAACTAGACGCGCCGGCAAGACATCGCCCGATCGGACACTACACAAAATGTTTGACTGGTAACAGCGCCCTCTGTTCACCTTATTGTTGAATTGCTTATGAGTTAAATGAGACTGAAAGGTTTGCATGGTGGACATGATCAATGAATGGGAGGTTTGCGGTAACACCAGGTGAATGATATCTCTTTGTGAGTTGTGTGGTTCTGAGAAGAACCAGTTGGTTTAACTCCGAGAGACTTGAGTTAATTGTTGAATTAAAACAGTTCAATTATAAGTCCCTGAGAAGTTTATCTTCTATATATTTTGGACAGAGGTGTGTTATAAAACACATATAGTCTGGTATAATTCGGTCACTATAGTGCAGCGGTGCACGTCCCTTGCAACCCTCACTCGGACCTGTGAGTGACCAGAAGAGGGTCCTTCGGCCTCAGGAAATAGGACCCTCTTCTGGTCACTCACAGTCCCTCGGGGCGCATAGACGTGCACTAGTGACCTCATTGCCAGTCTATACGTGATATCATATTAGCCTTTTTGAAATATGATGGACTCAATATTAGGGCATTATTTGGAGTACGTAAGCTCTTTTGTATTCGATTCATACTCAAATTTACCCATTTCAAATAGCGCCCTCCTATTGTGTCCGCCATGCTTTAAGAAGGCTTATTGGCGGGTACGTATGGAGGAGTGCACTATTGGTAATATTTGGTACTCAAATATTCATGCCACAAACATGAGTAGGATATTAGAGTTGTTCCATCTTTAATTGAACTTGGATAAGACATTACTAAAAATGAATATAGATCTTAATAATGCATAATTTGTCATGTTTTCTTAAAAACTGTCTTGAAAAAAAAATAATTTCAATTTGTTTAATGATTCTAAGAGCAACGTCAATCAGTATCTTATTTGAAATGTCAAAACAAGTTGCTTGTAAAAACTGTGTTATTGGACTCGTATCAACCCCACTCCTCCCCCCCCCCAAAAAAAAACCCAGCCTGAATATTCTTATTGTGAAATAAATTGATAATGGTTAGTTGATTAATTGAAAATGGTCAATGCAGAATTTCATACTTACTTCTTCAAAGTACATATCCACATTGTGTCAGAAGTCTTAAATAACCACTCGCAAACTCTTTAAGAGCTCACAAAGATTCATTTGTTTGGACACATCTCAAGCAAAAGCATTCCAGTCCTGTTTCTTCCTTGAAAATTTTGCTGCACTTTCAAACTTCCTACCCGGACCGACAGGCTTTGTCTGTGCCCCATGCACCTCTGGTGCTGCTCTTTTGGACACAAAATGGATTAAAGTTACCAAGCCTACTTGGCTATGTCTGGCAGTAACAAGTGTACATGAGAATTAGTTGCTGCAGCCGCTTCCATAGGCACATGTGAAATGATCTGCCATAGCAATTTGGACGCAGCCTTAGGCCAAAAAAAAAAAGTCTCCGGTTTCTGGTATGGAGCTTGCCCACAAAGTGGTGCGGCGACGCGGCTTTTTTTTTTTTACCTGATTTTTTTGCTTCAAATGTGTGCTGATGACTGCAAATGGTGCCCGACTAAACTTAGTGCAAATATATGGGAGTCCAGAGAGGCCACATAAAGCTTATTCTCGACCATAACCCAATCTAAAAACACGTTAAAATTGTGCAGCAGCAGGATTCCAGTCAAACCAGTGAGTTTGGCGGTTTTGAGACATCATCTTTCATTGAAAAAAAAAACGTTTTCATTTTGCCGACGCGCATGGCTACGGCGACGCGCGCGCATACCAGAAACCGGAGACTTTTTTTTTTGGCCTTAGTGCTCGTGTCGTCCTGGATGGCGCCCTCAAATTATCGATATCCCAAAGGAAAAAACTGTGTAAAACTTAGTTGATTATAATTATACAAAGGGTTCAATTCATCAACAAGATTAAGGGTCGAGGAAATGGGTCCGGGAATTTCTGTTTCTTTTCTTTTCCGCCTGTGTACGGATCGAAGCTTAAAGTATCTCGGAAAGACGTCCTTCCGCTTTCCGAGATACGATATCAGGGAAAAACGTCTTTCCGAGATACGAGATGTCTGAAATGTATCAGTATTCCATTTTTCTGAGATACATTATCAAGGAAACGCAGAAACTTGGATGGTCACTTTAGGCTTCCGCACCTGTGTATTCTGACTGGATTTCTGATCGCAGTGACAGATATGAATTGGCATTCGTCGTCATGAGCACCAAGTGTAACAAATCAATAATCCCGTTTCCCATCAGAGCCTTTCGCTGCCCCAACTAAAGATGTCGCCAAGACATTTTAACAGGATCGTCAATACCGCTCTATCCTGAGGCGAGGATGATGGCTAATCACGTTCAAAATATCTGGTGAAGGAAACGAAAATGTGGCAAAGCTTTGTTGGTAGGTCAGCACAGTTTACGTCCAAAAGCCAGTGTACGGGCCTACGTATTAGCCTATTTGAGGTATGGCCGACACAATTTCTGAGAGGGCGTTGTTTGGTTTGGGTAGGCCTATATACAAAAGACTTTACCCAAATCAAACCTCTTATTGTGTCTGCCATACCTCAGATAGGCTAATAGTACACTTTGAAGTGCCGCACATTGTCATGTGTGCATGTCACGTGCACACGGAAGTCCGTCAAATGAGGCCTCAAAGAAATTGGAAATTACAAGTACACTCAGGTATGGGTTGCTCTGCTTGGACAAAGTACCGTACGAGGGCGCTATTTGATTTTCGCAAACGGCGGGGAAAATACAATGTTCACATGCACGAACAAATCAGACAATAATTGGTTTTTTTTTGGAGGAGTGATCATGGAAGCGATATACCATTTGCAAAGGGAGGCATGATTTTCTAAACAACTGTCCAATAAAGTCAACTGAACTGTGTAACTTGATTAAAAAAAATTAGTCTGCAACTTGACTACAAAATCCATGTACGAATTCAAATAATCTACGCATTAACCGATCACTTTTTGAATTGGAGCATAGCCTGAAAAAGCGCCCGTTGCACGGAACATTGTACACGGAGGCACAGAATGGGACAACAAAGCATCGGTAATAATTTGCATGTAGCTCGCAGTGAATAATTTATCGACTATAATCTGTTGCCATGACACGATGAACAATATGGCTTCAAAATAAATGATTAAACACGCAGACCGTACACAAAGGGATTTGTAAAGGTTGGCCGACCCCCCCTCCTCCCCCCCCCCCCCCCCCGTGTAAAATGTCTGGCTACGCCTGTGACTTTTATGAAGAGTAGCCACACCGGAGCGAGATTTGAGATGCATGACGCCCTCAACGTTCGACGACTCTTTCTGAGTCTGTTACCTGCATGGTTTGATTGGTCAATGATATGGAAGCACTGATATTAGGGCGGCGCAATGCATGATTGGGTCTTTGATCCGAATTGCCAGCCAAATGGACGCGTTCGTGATAATGAGCAAGTGCACAGCATCGCACGATGCAGTGTTCAAGAGACTGGTAAATTAACAGCGGCAGTCACCAATCTGTGCATGGAGAGGTACGTCGCGTTTGCATCGAATTTTGGAGAATTTCTTCGGTGGTGGCCGGCAGAGTCAACTTATCAATACAACTGGTTTTCTCTTTGCCATGTACTGTGGAGTGACAACCGTGGTTCGCATGCTCGGGATCTGGCACCGATGAGCCGTAACTAGTGGACAATAGCGCAAGACGCACGAGGATCTAAAGTGTACAAGTACAACTCTTCCTTGGTGCAAGGGGAACCTGAGGAGTGCGAGCTTCAAAGGTCGATTCGTCTCCCCGCCTGCAGACGATCCACTAGATATTCCAGAATTAAAAATTGTCCTCATCTGTCGCAGCACCTTCCATGTAGATCAAGTACTCAAGAAAACAATACATGCGCCATCGCAAGTAGTACTTCCATCAACGTGAGATCCGTGAGTTGAACAACGAGCTTGTGGTTTTCAATGCAAACGTGAAAAGAATTTGCTTTCTGTTGCTACTTCAAGGCTGTTTCTCTGGCTACGGAAGAACCAAGGGAACAGTTCCCCCGATTGTAAGCATGGAAGCAAATAACACTACGGTATCGAACGTGACCATGGTGACTGATGAGGTGGAGATGTTTGTGGAGATGCATCCAGCCTGGATCGCTACCATGTGCGTCTTCTACATCGTGGTGGGATTCCTGGGCGTCTTTGGTAACTGCATCGCTCTGGTGGCCCTGGCAACGACTCCCAAGCTTCGTAACACCTGCACGGCACTCATCGGCAATCTGTGCGTGACGGACCTGATTACCAGTTTCCAGCTGCTGTTCATGATGACTCCAACCCAACTCCTCAAAGGTTTCCCCGAGAACTTGCTGCTGTGCGCGGTGGTCGTGTACCTGCCCACCACCACCTACAGCGTGTCGCTGACAACTCTCATGTTCATCGCCTTCAACAGGTACCTCCTGATCACCCGTCCGCGCACCTGCTACCGGGCCTGCTGTGGTAGCAAGCAGGTGGTGCTCATCATCGTTCTGATCTGGCTCATCAATTTCATGATTTTCATCCTGCCAGCTATCACCGGTACACGAGAGGTGATTTACGACCGCGAAGAACAGGGCTGCAAAACCGAGACAAACTGGTTGGTTGGCACAATCATGTTTTCCTTTTACGTCGTTGTTCCCGCGTTCGTGGTCGTACCACTGCTGTACGGGTTGACCATCTGCGCGGTGAAGGCCAGCCACCAGCGGGTGCACGCCCGTGGTACCACCGGTGCTGTGTGCGAGCAGCCCTCGGCGCTCCCGCCTGGACATGACGGGGATGCCAGCGTGGTCTCCACCGTGTCCAACTCCGTGAAGAACAACAATCAGGACGACAACCCGGCGAGGCATCCCCGTTTCATTAGCAAGCGAGATATCAACCTGACCCGGCTCCCCATCCTGATTTTCATTGTCTTCGCCGTGTGTTGGACGCCGCAGCTCATTAACCACATCTGCAGTCGCTTCATGAAAGTATCCGTCTATTACCGTAAGGTTGCCACGCTCTTCATATGGGCCAACTCCGCCATCAATCCGTACCTGTACGCGTGGTCCAACCGAAATTTCAGACAAGCTTACCAGAGGATTCTGAAGAACTTGAAGGAGTGAAGTCCAACTGTAAGGCTAGACTCTAAACCAAATTACAAGGCTATAGACTCTAAACAAATTTGTAGGCTAGGCTCTAAATCATTTTGGCTAATAGATGAAATGAGAAAAAGTCTGTTTTGGAATCAGATGAGCCAGTTTTCTAAATTAGTTAAAGGGATAATGTATTTTTTTATGCAGTCCTTGTAAATGCACCTTTGTGTCTCATTTAACCTTATTTTCATTTTTATGTTGCCATTTTAAGGGCATTTTGGTGCCTTTTTGGTTTTTATGCTAATGCAAATTTGCATATTCATGACCGGAAGTGTGAAGTCATTTTAGGCAGAAACCTCTATTTCAGCGCCAAAATTCGCCAGAATTTTGGATATTTTCTTTTCTTTGGCGATTCGTTGATGTGTCAGTACATGGCAGTATTAGAGCCAGTGAGCAAAATTTTATTTCAAATGGTTTCATTGAGCTAATTTGGGATTCACAATTTGAACAGAAAACCCAATAATCTGAACAGTGTCCTCCTAAAATGACATCACAGCAACAGCACCCTCTTTTGTAAGGAAAAGCATGGACAATTGTAAATGTTTATAAAAGTTAACTTTTCAATAAAGTTAACCAAAAGGGGATGTCCAATAGTTTTCATAGCTTTAAGAGGAGTAGAAAGTTGCACAAAATATGTTCCCATGTACAATCATGTCATGAGCCCTAATGTAAACTTTGGTGTAACGCACAAGTGACCAGGAAACAGACTTGAGTTTACCAGGCTTCAAGAAGCCTCTTCGCGACATAAGCAGGTGAAGCGCTGTAAATCATACCGGTACTGAACGGAACTTCATTTGTCCGTTCATGGTCGTTACTTGCTTGAAACAGTGGCTTGCATGTACTTTCAGTATTTCTGAAATAACGAGGTAAGGGGCTATTTAAAACGTATATGTGAAGAAAAAAAACAACCACAGGATGAACTCAAAAATGCTACTATGTTCTGTATCGATTCGAACTTACCTTAAAATGGTTAAAGAAGGATATTAATGGCTAGAATTATACAGACCATACACGACTGTTTTTTTTTCTCACAAAGGATTTCATTACGGGCAGCTGATAAAACAACTTGGGAAATGAAAGCAAAACCGTATTTCGATTGTACAGGGTGAGTAAAAAAAAACACGAAACCCAAATGTCGGGACCATTGTTTTATTGAACTTCTGCATGTAGCACTTTTAAAATCTAGGATATGAAAGCCCAATTCATAAGCTTTTTTAGTACAAGAATCATTCAAATCACTTACGTACTTTTCAAGTTACGGAATTTTAAACACAACCACCGTTTTAAAGTTCTGTCCACGGATCACACAAATGGTGTGCGTTCTTTCAGCAAACCGAAAACAATTCACACACATCCCTAAGCGATTTGTTTTCGTTTTGCTGAAAGAAGACCTACCTTTTGTGATCAGTGGACAGGACTTTAAAACGGTGGTTGTGTTTAAAAGTCCGTAATTTGAAAAGTACATAAGTGATTTGAATGATTCTTGTACTAAAAGAAAGCTCATGAATTAAGCTTTTATATTCTAGATTTTGAAAGTGCTACATGCAGAACTTCACTAAAACAATGGTCCCGACATTTGGGTTTCGGGGTTTGTTTTTACTCACCCTGTATATGATGATTCTTCATTCATCATTATACACATTATTAAAAATTATATCAAGGCTAAATTCACACTCTTGTAAATAATGCAGTATCGGACTATACGTCCGTGCATTTGTTTCAGCAAATTGACAGTTTGGTTATACTATTTCCAGACATATCTGATGTGATTATTGTGCGCAATTTTCTACACATTGAAATGATATGATGATGTTTTTTTTCAATAGACATATTGTCATGCGTGGTGGATACTGAAACCGAAGGTCTTGCTTTCAAAGCAGCGCGATTGGATGTGCAATTATTGCTCATGTGGAACAAATGAATGTCAGAAATGGCATTGAAGCGTCATTTTGGCGCTCACAGACATCATGTCATGATATATTGAAGTGCTTGTACTACGTAATTGAAGGTTGCAAAACACGTATGCGATGTCTGACATATGCAATTATTACATACTAAACATATTGATAAAATGGCAGCTAAGTTGTTTACACAATGTCTGGTTGCACCAAAGCGAGTTAAAAGTAAAAAAGATGTCAAGTGACTTCAAATTTGAGCTTACAAAACTTCACGATAGAAGTATGTCACTTAAAATGTCGGACACATATTGTCTTCTGTTTATCAATAGCTAACAGTTTATGAAACAGCTATGAAAAAAAGGTCTGATAACATTTTCTTAAAATAGAATTTGGTGTCGGTGAGATGTTTATATAATATTGTGTTCTGTCCTTGACCGTCCAAGCTTTATAAGCACTATACTCAGTGACATTTGTCGGAAACAAAAATCACAATCTTACTCGGGTGGGACTCGAACCCACGACAAATAGTTATATAACCTACTGTTAAACAAGATATAACGGAATGACAGACGTAGAATGTTTAACCAAAATAGATAATATAGGTATGGTTTGAAAGATACGCCTTTCCACTTTAAAATGAGACATCAAACACTTTCTTGCTATCACCTCATGCTAAAAATGTTTAGCATGTAAACATGTTTAAAAACTGATAGCAAGAAAGTGTTTAGAATTGTGTTTACTCGCTAAACACATTTTTTGTAGGCCAGGCAAATATCCACTCAGAGGCAATTATAGGCTACCTTCATTCCAATGCCTAAATTCGAAAACTTGGTCCCGTGGTCAATTTGACCTCTCTTTGAAAATTACTCATAACTCTGTCAAACATTATCAGATTTGGACGTTTGATGTCTCATTTTAAAGTGAAAAGGCGTATCTTTCAAACCATATCTATATTATTTAAGTTGATTACGTCAAGTATTCTGTTACAATTTTATTGAAAGTGAATATACAACATTTGATTTTGCTGTAATTTTCATATTATGGATGTATTTGGAGAGAATTATTTTATTAGCAAATGTTGATACACTGACCTTTTATCAGAATATGTGTTTATGCATGTTGGGAAAACCAAGATCAGAAGTGCTGTTCTTGTATTCTGGTCCCTGACCCTGCGGAGCAGTCTATAGATTGACTGGTCAGGGAACCTTACTAGATGGCTTGCACTTGTTTACGCACGTGCAACTACTGCAAACAACATTTTGACTGACTAAATTTGGAAAATATGGGGCTGTATTTAAAAAAAAAAGCATTTTATTCTAACGATGGTCAGCCGACCATCGTTGGAAATTGATACAAAAATTCCACTTTTCTTGAAAATGACAGCACACCAGGTGCCATGGTTTTGTGGGATGCTTGAGACTAGTATTCACGAATAGTCTAGGTAAGGCAACTAATTTAGTAGCTTTGTTTTTGATGTTTGCAAATGTTTTATAGTGCCTTTAAATTTTTAGTAATACTTACCCAAGTCGACTGAGAAATAATATGTATTTATAGATGCAGCAGCTGATGATAATTAGATGCCGCCATAAGCTCTGAGTTGAAGAGGCTGTTTCTTCCAAAGAGATTAATGTGCCGCAGTATTGCCTCTTCATATTCATTTGCAAATCCACCAAATTTGTTCAACCTCGTGCAGATTGATTTCCCAATTTTGAATCCCCCAGTGGCAGACTCGCCCGCAAACGAGATATTGAACGCTCGGGCTTTTATATGAACTCCCGCCTATACCAATAGACTATCATATATTACAGATATAGATGAGCCGGGATCCCAGGGCGATGTCGTTGGCGTCAAAGCGGAATAATAGTGATATATGGCAGTAATTGCCCAGGGTATATGGTTTAATGTATGGCCCATGGACTGAGGTATATAGCGTCCATTCTGGTAACTTGTTTTTAGTTAATGGATTTACCCGATGGGCCCGTAGACGTTGCTGGGATAAAGCAAAGAAGACCCATCATCCCCTCAGCATAATGCTCGACCAAGTTCCGCATGTGGGAAACAAATGGGGCTATATAACATCAGAGAGTGCGTCACGTGACGAATACACGCGCGGATGTGCCGCCAGACGAAATTTATATAGTCGATATTCCTGAATGTATCTGTGCTTGGAATGAAAAAAAAAACACCAAAGAGATGTGTATAAAGTATTATTTGCTGCACAATTATAAAAGGCTTTTTTTCCCATACTGATTTTGGTCAATGACATTTTCTGGTCACCTGTATGAACAATATAGTTTTCTCCACATAGGGGCCTAGTTGTTTGAAATTATTAATTGAAGTTCCGCCGACTGAGCTACATTTTTTATTATTGCAAGCAGTGTATGAATCCCCAACATTACTGGCACAAAAAATTTGATTTCCCTTCTTTAATTTGTGTCAATGATGAGTTTGTTTTTAATATCAAAGTAGTCCTAACTAATAAACAAACAAAAAAATAACTCTTTATGGAGCATGCTTAAAACAAAAATGCCCATGTCTATCGGGTTGATGAACCGACTGACTCCCCATTCAATTAATATAGGTTTTCCAAATTATTTTAACACTTATATTATAGAAATTCCTGCAAAAGTAATTTATGTTTTGTTGTTCTTGGTAATATTTGCACTTTTCTTTTGGTGACTGCCCTCTGAGTTAAGCACACCTACTTGGTCTGTCACATCATGCGGACGAATATGCCGAGTTGTGTTCGAGGACACGAACACATTTTTTAGCACAAACCAGACTCATTTAATTATCACAAGGTTCAAATATATTGCTGTAAGACGAATTCGATATTGAATGCTGTCATTCGGCAACGAATATTCTTGTTCCGACTTTTGTAATTGAATGAAACATGACCACATTGATTTTACTAAAAGCATGTGAATTTCATCTCAGACGAAATACAATTTTCGAATTGGCGAATTTGAGTGAAGAAACGTTTTAAAACAAAGTTTCTGGTCAGGACTTCATTAAGATATATAGGAGACCGTGGGCCTTAAGATTAAGGGAATGTAGGAGGCCAGCATCAACTTCATGTAATTGAACATTGGAACTTACTTTCACTTCCATAACACTTGGTATGGAAAACTTGTGAAGATTTTGCAGTCATGATATTTACGGTCCGAAATTCTAAAAGGTAGTTTCCGATATTTGGGTATCACCTTTTGGTTTTATCTTCGTTCTTCGTACCTTGTTAGTGTTGGTTTTTTTGTTGGGGGGGGGGGGAGGGGAATAATTACCCTCAGGTTTTCTTTCAAACGAAGCGGCGCATGAATTTCCAACTTGGTATGAACATCAACCTTGATACAGAGATGTGCAGTCTAGTGTGACGTCATGATGGCGTCGTCATGTATCAAATTACAAGCGATTTGAGTTAAAACGTGACCGATTTGTATCAGCAATAACTCATGTACATAACGAGGAATCATATTTGCACTTTGTGATCTGATAGACCATACCATGGTGAACTTTGTTTGTTTGAAGTCGCTTGACATTTAATTGACTTCCGGAGTTAAACACGGTCAAAGTTAAGTGAGTTGAGGATACCAACAGAAGCGTAATATTAAAACAAACTGACCTTTTCCTAAACAGTTAAAGGGATGGTGATGAAACCTTGTACAGGCATGAACCCTTGTCCAAGAGGAGGAAAATTTGGTGACGTCATCACGAAATATCAAACTATAAGCGATTTAAGACCAAAACGTGACAAATGTTTTGAACTACATGTGTAACTCTTGAACTGAATTAAGTACAGTGTTTCTTTTTTATGTGAGGTGGTAGATAGTGCTGTGGGCAACATTTTTTCAGTGTTTCTGTTTGGTGGGGCATTGCCGGCTTGTGTTCTTCGACAGAAATCTTCCCATTTTACAAGTCAAGTCGATGTCAATTTTGCATGTAGAAATTGGAAATAAAATCGGTCCATGCCTTTAAAATCATCAAAATAATGTAGAAAAAAATACACTGTTTAAACAACATAATTAATACTGAATACTTTCTATGGTTCCATGGGTTTAGGAAAAACGCTTATCTCTTTCGAGCTTTTACGGATTTCTATCTGGAATAGTTGTTATACTTAACTCAGATGCACTCGCTGACTCTACTGAAGTTACATTTGACAGTTTCCAGTCAAATCTGGCTACAAGTATTACAAGTTTCAGGGGTGCAAGGAGTGCCCTTGGGTTCAGTGTTTGAAAAGCAAATCGTGAAATCGAGAAGAAAAATCGAGGTTTTTGTTTAGTATGTATACATTATTGTGTTATAATGTAGCATCGAAGTATCGGCAGTTCTCTTGTTACCTCTGTCGATAACTTGCCTCCAGGTATATGTTGAATCCGCTGCTCCCGCCCAAGCGGTCTGATGTCATGGAATGTACAGGATTCCATAAATTATTCCATGAAAAAAGGCCAGGTGTAAACAAATTTGATTTGAACGCGAGATGGTGCTGCTTTAGTCATTTTTATTGGCGTAGATATTATGGCACCTGGTGCTTCACTTTGCCTCTTAACGGCACTTCGACACATTCAAATTGTGTAATTGGCGCCTTGTCACGGCGGGCCCTCACGGGGAAACAGCTGGATCTTGTTGCGATTTTTACATGTCTGCTTCTGACACGTATATTGTCCACTTTATAGGTGCATACAGCAGTGACGGTTCTACGGTGGGGGGGGGGGGCCTGGCCGCCAATTGTGATTAGCCCCCCCCCCCCCAAAAAAAAAAAAATTCCATTAAAAAAATATGCACTAGCGAAATGTAAGAATGTGACGTACATGCGAACGGTCTCCCCCTAAATAAATAGTCGTGAGAAAGGTGCATTTGTACACTTTTAGTTAATATAGTGTGCCTGATTGGGGGATTTTATCAGCGCTCCCCATTGAAAATATGGCACGAGCACACCCCCCCCCCCCCCCACACACACACTTTTTGAATTTCGGAGGCCTAAGTGACCGGAGAAAATAACCGGTCTATATATTTCAGCACGCCATTCTGAAAAAAAAATTGGTCATTAAGGTACCAGTCCTTTGATACCAGTCCTATCTTCACGTTGGGCAAGGTATTTCTCGTTAAATCAGTGCCTACGTGACTGTGTTAAATAAGGGAATAAATGTGAGTTTGGGAGGTTTTAAACACTCTGTTTAAGACTGGTTGGAGTCTGGATGCTGATAATTGCCCGAGCAGAAGGAATTTAGAACTTTGAAATACTGACTCACTGGTAGTATTGCGTATGGACGGATTGTGCCAATAAATGGTAAAAGGCACTGGATTTCATATGAATCCAAATTTCATGTGACACTGGAAAAGTGTTAAAGACCAGCCAGCCGGTCGTTATCATCCGTTTAAGACCGGCCATGTGACGATAATGAAAGGAATCGTGTTTCAAAGAAGCATTTTTTTTTGACGTTACATTTTTGTTCTACCTGTGAATCGAATTGCTTTCCTGATACCGTTGGACGAATCAAAATTATGAGAACTTTTATATTAAAGGGGTCTTGATGAATATCAGAAGACAGTGGCGGCACCACACTCTAGAAAAAAAATATTGGGTTTTTTTTTGGGGGGGGGGGCAAGAAAATATTGTTTTTGAGAGGAAGTAAAAAAATAATCTGATGATATCCAAAATCAAAGGGGAAATTAAGTAAGGAAATTGAAGTTGGCTGCATAATATCTATGGCTGTATAAATGCATGTGTGGCGTGTTTTGTCTTTATGTGGGATGCTGTGGTCCAATGGTTACGGTGTTCGACTAGTGTGCCGTGGTTCCAATGAGTTCCAATCCTGACCATGGGAACATGGTGAATGTGCTCTTGAGCAAGGCACTTTACCATTATTGCTTCGTCCTTCGGATGGGACGTAAAGCTGTAGGTCCCATGTGTTGTGTAATGCACGTTAAAGAACCCAGTGACACTTATCGCTGAGAGAAGGGGTTTGCCCCAGTGTTTCTGGCAGTGGCTGCAATATGCGCCGCAGCACCTTGTAAACTCTTATAAGGTGCTACATAATGGGTCTCATATTTCTCATAAACTTAATTTACCTGTCTTTAATAATAAACATATTTTCCAGCGCCTTGAGTACCTAATTTTTGGTAGATACGTGCGCTTTATAGGACCCCGGTATTACTAATTTTGATAGAATGCTCTCATTGGCCCAAAGTGCGTCCACAGAACTTATGATTCACTCTCTACCTTCAACTTGTTATGAATCTTAACAGCAAAAAAAATAAAATAAATGAAATTAATAATTTGTACATAAAGTGTTGGGGAAAACTGGGGGAGGGGGGGGGGGGGGGTGGCAAGGAAACAACTAGGGGAAGGCAAATACCCCCGTAGCGCCGCCACTGTCAGAAGATGACTTGGCGTCATTCAGTTTTGAGATAATTATGTGAGTCGATGGGTGTAACAATTCGTATCATTCAAACCTATCAATCCCAAGAGATAATATACAAAAATGTATGTACTTTTATTTTCATACTTTATTGTATATTGTCTACATCAGTGTACTATGTGTATTGTATATATTTAAACAAGAACGGTGAAAAAAAAGAAAATAAACGCTGACATTTATTTTCCCGCTTTTTATGTGGTTGAAGCACATTTGCAGTGCGGTATCGACTAAATTAAAACCACCTGGCGTTGAAATAAAATAGTTGCTATATGTAATTATCATTCGATTGTTATTAAAAAGGTTATTTGGTCCCTTATAACAGTTTTCGCGTGTGGGTGTTTTATTTGGCTTTGGTAATGGATAGACGAGAATACACACATTCTAAATTAGCAACGCCTGTACGTATTTCCACACAATTAGGAAAACATATTTAAACAATAACTGAACTAAATCATTACAGCAGCATTTGCGTGTGAATACAGTATTTGAAATATAGCTTTCCGGATATTCTTCATTGTGTCGGTGGCGTATTGCATTATTTAATCAAGTCAGGTATAGTGTCCAGGTTGTAGATATTACTTAAGAATATCCTTTCAGGGTGACAGTCCACGTGGGCATTATTATCTCACACAGATTGTGAATGAAAAATGACACTTTACGGAGAAGCGATGTATCTAAGGAGATATTTTACGTTACAGTAGCCCTGGTATATACACCACAAAGTTGATTTATTGATTAGGATGCTTACACTACACTGATCGAGGAAGCACTTTATCACAAATTCAATTGTGACTTTAGTAAACGAGGAGTTTAAAACAGCGTTTTGAGCAAGAAACATATTGAGCAGGTTAAAGCTCTGTATTTGATTGAGCTTATAAGAGTTACAACTGGCAATATGTTACATGCGCCACAGGCATGACGTTATAGATGGAAATGTACATCCATCATCTTCATTGATGGAAACACCAAAGGCGAAAGTTTGGTTTAAAACTGATTGGATGTTCAACAGTTAACTATATATTGGCTGAAATTCGTACTATGGTATATGAGTAATACAACCACCACTGAATACACGAAGAGCGTGCGTATAACATTTAAGCCATTTTGTCCAAAGCTTAATGTTATTTTTTAAAAACATTTTACATGTAGGCCTATGTTTAAATGTGTTACCCCAGGTGGTTCAGAATGCCAACGCAGAAATTCTTGTTTATTCGCCGTTGCAGTTTAAGCTTCAGGCTCTATTTCCCCAACCCGACTGTAAATGCCTAATCGTATTAAAAGCTGAAAGCGTATCAGCGCACAAGGATATACGACACCCGTGTGTGTTTCTACAGTCTTCTGCATTTCACGGGGATCAGGGCAGTCACTCTGATTACCTTGAAAAAGCTTTGGTATCTCAGCGGCTCCCCTTACCTATCGCATTAAAACCAGCTAGAGTAGGCCAGAGCCAAGATGACTGAATGCTCCACAAGCAGCTGAGGTTGGGAGAAAATAGCAAAGTACATCAGTGTTATGGAAAGGGGCGAAGATGGAACACTGTGCAAACACTCTCCGGCAGTTATCTCGTTTCTGATCAAGGACTCCGTACCTGCAGACAGAAGACGTGCTTCAGGCACAGGTACTGATATCACAGGAGTACAACATCGTAGAGCAGCAATGTTTGTAAGGGCCTCATGGGGTACGTGTGCTATCCCCGTACGAAAAGTTAAGTAGTCATCAATTAAAACCCTGGCTGCAGCAAAGATACTATTTTGTTGCAGTACACATCACGTAATGATTCAATAACTCCGGAATTTGTTGGGCACAAAAAAAAAATCATGTTTCTCAAGTTCTTTATTCCCAAATAGCTATATTGACAGCAAACACTTAGGCCATAATTGAATTTTGACCCCTGCTATTTTATAATAATACAACCTGCAATACGGTTAATTTGCGAAGTTCATACCAGGCGTAGTGCCTACTACATGTTGACATTTTATGTACAGTACACGTATATAGATATTAGTGTCTATTTAGGTCCTGTACCTCCATAATGTTCTCGGCCGGACGAGAGCAGGACCGGGGATGGTAACCTGACCCACGATCTATAAAGAGATGCCAGGTGATCTTGAGGACAGGGAAGCAGACTATACAGGGAAGCAGACTATACCCGTAAACCACATTATCAAACTACAATGTGCCCCATATCGAGTAGGCCTACTAACGGTTAAGGTTTATTTTTTTTTGGGGGGGGGGGGGGGGGTGGGGGTGGGGTGGGGGGGGGAGGGGTGTTCTCCTGATCCTTTGTGGCGTTAGACCCAAGAGCATGTTGACACGATTTGTAGACGGGGGGGGGGGGAGGTGGCAGCGCTCGTGCTGAAGCCCCTGTCACACCTTTGCGTATCCTAATTCCTTATGAGTTCCTTATCAATAATTTTCAATACGCAGCCGTACGCTCAATTTACGTCGAAATGTTTTGATCACTTTGACTATGTGCGACGCACATCTAGCGTACAAGTAACGAATTCAGCGCATCCATTGCATATGAGATGCGTATGAGTTCCGAATGCAGTGCACAACATTATTTTTCGGGCTGCGAATAGGTCAGTATGCAGTGCGCATGCCGAGCGTATTCCGGACGCACCCGACTTATGCAGACCGCATGCTTGACGCACTTTCGAGCGTATTCCCGCCGCATTTCCGTCGCTCGCCGTCCAGCGTGCGTTGCATCTGCGCTGCAAGTACGCAATGTATACGTCCAATACAATCTCGTTTCTGATCAAGGACTCCGTACCTGCAGACAGAAGACGTGCTTCAGGCACAGGTACTGATATCACAGGAGTACAACACCGTAGAGCAGCAATGTTTGTAAGGGCCTCATGGGGTACGTGTGCTATCCCCGTACGAAAAGTTAAGTAGTCATCAATTAAAACCCTGGCTGCAGCAAAGATACTATTTTGTTGCAGTACACATCACGTAATGATTCAATAACTCCGGAATTTGTTGGGCACAAAAAAAAAATCATGTTTCTCAAGTTCTTTATTCCCAAATAGCTATATTGACAGCAAACACTTAGGCCATAATTGAATTTTGACCCCTGCTATTTTATAATAATACAACCTGCAATACGGTTAATTTGCGAAGTTCATACCAGGCGTAGTGCCTACTACATGTTGACATTTTATGTACAGTACACGTATATAGATATTAGTGTCTATTTAGGTCCTGTACCTCCATAATGTTCTCGGCCGGACGAGAGCAGGACCGGGGATGGTAACCTGACCCACGATCTATAAAGAGATGCCAGGTGATCTTGAAGACAGGGAAGCAGACTATACAGGGAAGCAGACTATACCCGTAAACCACATTATCAAACTACAATGTGCCCCATATCGAGTAGGCCTACTAACGGTCAAGGTTTATTTTTTTTTTGGGGGGTGGGGGTGGGGTGGGGGGGGGGAGGGGTGTTCTCCTGATCCTTTGTGGCGTTAGACCCAAGAGCATGTTGACACGATTTGTAGACGGGGGGGGGGGGGGGGGGAGGTGGCTGGACACCATTTTCATATAGAAGGCGCTGTTCAATGCGGACTATCAGGCACAGCATCGGACAATAAGTGGCACTCTTAAACCCGGCAAAGTTTCCGAGGGACGATTTCGCCTACCGGGCAACGATTTTGCCGACAAAACCTATTAGTGGGGGTGTCTCGACACCCTCATTACCTCTTGCAGCGCTCGTGCTGAAGCCCCTGTCACACCTTTGCGTATCCTAATTCCTTATGAGTTCCTTATCAATAATTTTCAATACGCAGCCGTACGCTCAATTTACGTCGAAATGTTTTGATCACTTTGACTATGTGCGACGCACATCTAGCGTACAAGTAACGAATTCAGCGCATCCATTGCATATGAGATGCGTATGAGTTCCGAATGCAGTGCACAACATTATTTTTCGGGCTGCGAATAGGTCAGTATGCAGTGCGCATGCCGAGCGTATTCCGGACGCACCCGACTTATGCAGACCGCATGCTTGACGCACTTCTGAGCGTATTCCCGCCGCATTTCCGTCGCTCGCCGTCCAGCGTGCGTTGCATCTGCGCTGCAAGTACGCTATGTATACGTCCAATACAGGCGGCTCATATGCTGACGGGGTGCGTCACGAGCACATAGCGTACTCGTAACGCACTCGACCGATGCGGGACCATTGATCTCCATATACACAGACTATGGAGATCAATGTGCGGGACCGATGCGCTGCGTATTTATAACTTATGACCTGCGTAACAGCGTACGCAGTGTAGTTTTGTGCATGCCCAAAACTATCCTGCGTACTGGGCCGTACCATGCGTATATCTGCGTACATAAAACCTACACAAAACGATAGAGATGCATATGAGGTGCGTATATTGTGCGTACGACTGCGTATGAAAAAAAATGTCGATGCGCAACTCATAAGGAATTAAGATACGCAGAAGTGTGACAGGGCCCTGACTTCGGCAGAAATAACTACATGTACGAGTACAGAGTTGGACGGTTTTTTTTGGGGGGGGGGTGGCGGCCCAAGGGGGGGGGCGGGTTGCCGTACCCCCGTCCCCTACATCCGCCGGTGTTTAGAATCATGAACGAATGAATCAGTGAGGGAAATGAAAACATTCGTCACGATTGAAAAGTTTGTCAAAAGACACCATAGTTTACATGAACATGCAAATCAAAATGAAGTTACGTGGAGTTGTTGACTGATCAATGTAAAGCCCCTGTCACACTTTTGCGTATCCCAATTCCTTATGAGTTCCTTATCAACAATTTTCAATACGCAGCCGTACGATCAAAAACGTCGAGATTTTTAGATTACTTTGACATATGTGCGACGCACATCTAGTGAACAAGTAACGAATTCAGCGCATCCACTGCGTATGAGATGCGTATGAGTTGCGTATGCAGTGCGCAAGTTCGCTATCTGTGCGTTTCTCATAAGTTACGAATAAGTACAATGCGCTGCCCGCTCGCAGGACGAGCGGTACTAATTTGTGCCATACGTCGCTATGTATACGTCCAATATAGGAGGTCAGCGTATTGCCGCGTATGAACGGCTTATCCCTCACGAACACATAGCGTACTCGTACCGCGCTCGACCGATGCGGGACCGATGCGCTGCGTATTTATAACTTATGACCTGCGTAACAGCGTACGCAGCGTAGTGTTGTTCATGCCCAAACCATCCAGCGTACTGGGCCATACCATGCGTATGCCTGCGTACATAAAACTTACATAAAACGATAGAGATACATATGAGGTGCGTATTGTGCGAACGACTGCGTATGAAAAAAAGTCAGTGCGCAACTCATAAGGAATTAGGATACGCAGAAGTGTGACAGGGCCCTAAAGGCGTGCAGAACATCTTTAAGAAATGGAGGGTTTTCTGGTAAAACGTAGGAGCGGCAGTTAAAACCTGTTGATTACACACACAAAAACCTGTTGATTACTCTATAATGTGCAGATGATAACGATTATAGGTAAATCCGCTTGAACCCAGCAAAGCAATGTACGAAGGAACTGTAGTATATAAATCGATGTCAGTATTACAGGGTGCAGATGTGCGGGGATTGTGTGCAATTGATTCCAGCGTATAACCCCTTGCAGCTAACTCAACCCTTTGCACGCTGTTTTCATTCGGATCATTAATTGGCCTCTGATCGGGATTGGCAAGCGGAAGATTTCAGGTCATTTGCGATTTCGTTCACAGACGGTTGGGTAATGATGTCAGGTTCGTCAAAATAGGCTGGGACTGTTTATGGCGGATCCGTTGTCAGAAAATTGCATCTCAGTATGCCACGTCCGTTAGGTGCGTCAGGCTTTTGTACCAGTAATAGGTCAGCAAAACAATCAGCTCAATGGAACCACTGCGGGGAAACTAATTTGCCAATACGACGCAAATGACTCCATTACCGGCACGTTACCATGGATTCCAGGTAGCGACTATAACTCCTTTGTCACACACTGTCTCGCTTCATTCGCTAATTGGTGTATGCATCGGTCAAACACAACTACGTAATGAATACGCAGACCACATGAGATCAGACATGCTCTGCAAGCAGTCGGTGACACTGATTAGTTAATTATATCGGAGTCGGCATCTTTACGCAAACACTGAGGATGAAGACCTTTAAAGGATACGCTTATCCCTCACCGACGGACCGTATTAAATACTGATCTCATGACTTGTGTAGGTGTACATTGATTGATTCATTATATTGGTATCGACATTTTTTACGCAAACAATGAGGATGAAGGCGCTTTATAACATATTTTTTTTTATCTCAAACATACATCTCCGAATTAAACCCGTAATAATGATAAGGCCCCGCGTATGGAATTGAATATCAGTGTCATATACACACAAACCTTTGCTTCACTGCTTGGTTAGGAGATTGAGGAGGAAGACGGGGAGAAGATGGGATACACTCCCCCCCCCCCAAAAAAAAAAAACCACCTGTATTGCTACACCTTTAAAAGGGGTTGTTTAGGGATCAAGTACCAAATACCACAGAATGTGCTGTGCACACTTCTATGGAAAAAAATTCATACTACAGGTTACTCCTCAGTAGTATTTTGTAGCATTAAGGTTAAGGTTTGTAGGACTAGAAATAAGAAAGATCAACGCTACACATAGTTTTGATAAAAGTAAACTAAAGTCAGGCCGGCGTTTGTCTCCGGCCTCAGTAGCATGATATACGACTGAGAATAGTTCTATTCCCCCTGGATGGGATGCCAGTCCATCGTAAGTTACCCCCAGCTAATGCCTGTACCCATTTATACTCCTGGGTGGAGAGAGGCAAGTGGGGGTGAAGTGGCTTGCCCAAGGACACAACATGTGACCAGCCGCTGTATTTGAACCCCTGACACTCTAATCAAACCACTAGGCCACTGGGCCACACTCCCCTCGTATATACGTACATGTATACAGATGTTGGATAATATTTGTTTTTAAATAAATGCTTGAGACTTTAGGGTGAATAATCTTTCTTTTTATTTGTATTCTATTTGCATCATGAGTCGTTTAAAATAACTGAATACATAACTTAATGAACACTTCTCTAGGCAAAACCTAATTTGATTTATATCACCCCGACGCAAAATTCCATCTTATAACACTTCTCTTTTGTTGCTGAAGCAGAAGTTATGGATGATGATACGTCATCCTCACCCACTCCCGTGGTTGCGGCAAAACCGATCTCAGACTTTTGATTTTCCTTTGTATATTGATTAAGCCGCCACTCTCTAAATTCTAAAGGGTGAAAATTCACTCCACTCGAGTGAAGATTCACTCCCACAGTCGGAAACCCGGGACTGGTTTACAGATGTTGGACTAGACGTTTGAGAGTGAAATTTCTTCAATCGTAAAGATCAAGGTTTCACTCGAGCTTCGACTGAAATGGTTCATTTTTTCAGACTATGTCAATCGAAATTGAGAGTGATTTTCACTCTAAACGTCTAGTCTAGTCCCTAATTTCACTCTTTGGAATTTAGAGAGCAGTCTGCCTGGTGAATGCATAACTTATGCAGCGCCATCACTTGTCCAATAAAAAATATTGGCGTTACATTATTTTTTTAAGGTTTTGATAAGAAGAAAAAAAACGGATAAAAGAAGATCGAATGGTCAATTTGCGCGTGTAAAAATACTACCTTAGAATAAATAAAAGACGTATTTTCTTTGTTATTTTGGAGTTCCCCCTCCCCGAAAAAATGTGCTACGTTTTGTTATCGAACAAACTTTCTAAATTTTGGGGTTTTTTTGTGACCTGAAAATAAGTCAGTTTTGCATTTTCCACCCTATCATGTTTGCTAATGAGGGATCTGTTAGTTCGCAAACGCACCCCACCCCCCTCCCTCCCCCAAAAAAAGCCTTTTAGTTTTGGGGAGGTTTGGAGAACGTGTCATGTTAAATGTAGGTTTTGGTCGTTTTAGTTTTATTAAGGAATGTAGGCCTATACGTATTTTAAATAATAATGCGCGGGTATCTAAAGCAGCTGAGGCTGTGTCAAGGGCGGATCCAGGGGGGGGGGGGGCAAAGGGGGCCATGGCCCCCCCCCCCCCAAAAAAAAACGAAACCAATTTTTTTTTATGTGACATCGCAATAAAGGCAGGCAATGAGTACACCACCATCTTTTCCTCATATCTAAAGCAGCTGAGGCTGTGTCAAGGGCGGATCGGGGGGGGGGGGGGCAAAGGGGGCAATGCCCCCCCCCCCCAAAAAAAAAAAACGAAACCAATTTTTTTTTTTTTATGTGACATCGCAATAAAGGCAGGCAATGAGTACACCACCATCTTTTCCTCAAAAGAACATTGGTTCAAGTGGTCAGAAATTGCCTCAGATCGCACCACAGAGCATCTAGAATCCAAATTTTTTGGGGGGCCCTTAAGCGGGACCCAAACCCCACGCCGTAATTTTTTTGACCCACTTTTTTGGGGGACCAAATTTCCCCCCCAAAATGGGTTCTGGATCCGCCCTTGGGCTGTGGCATTTCATGGGAGGAGTGGGGGAGGGGTTCGCTTGCCCAAGGGGAAGGCGGCCGCCCCTTACATCTACTTCTAAATCCGACACTAATAACCACGTCCTTATTTAGCCAGCCAGGCGGGCAGGAGGCGTAGATGTAATGGCTTGGCACCCTGGTAAATTGATGAAGACCAGGACAAAGATCTCTGTACAGCTCGCTGTGAACCATGCCATGTTTCTAGAGCATGCTGCTGCACTTTGCAAGAGTTCATAGTGCTTTCATCCCGAAAGTAATTTTTTTTACCCAAATTGTCTACTGAGAGCTCTTTAAATTACCTTGTTTATTACAGCAAAGTCATTAAAATGGGCATCATAAGACTTGTCCAATTACGTTCACAAAATGACTGTAGCAATTCTGACATGATGCGTTTCGCGACAAACGTCGTAGGCCTATAGAACGGAAAGGTCATTTGCCGATAGTGAAGCCTTTTTACTGCGTGATAACCATTTTGTCCAAATGGCTCTTCACCTTTTCAAGTTACAGAATTTTTAAACACAACCACCGTTTTACAGTTCTGTCCACGGATCACAAAAAAGGTAAGTGTTCTTTCAGCAAAACGAAAACAATTCACATGGGATGTGTGTGAATTGTTTTCGTTTTGCCGAAAGAACACTTACCTTTTTTTCTGATCCGTGGACTGAACTTTAAAACGGTGCTTGTGTTTAAAACTCCGTAACTTGAAAAGTACACAATACATGAGCGATTTGAATGATTCTTGTACTAAACGAAAGCTTTTGAATTGGGTTTTCCTATCCTAGATTTTGAAAGTGCTACATGCAGAACTTCACTAAAAAGAAATGGTCCCGACAGTTGGGTTTCGTTTATTTGACTCACCCTGTACAGGGCGAGTCAAAAAGAAAGTGACCCGGATTAAAGATTTTTGTTTTCTTAAAAATCAATCGAATTTGATCAATGAAGTACGTCGTAAAAGAGCATGTTCTTACACTCAAAAATAACGAGACGGCGGCGGAATTGATGATGACGTTGGTAACGCAAATGACTGTAACGATGGTAACGACGTTCACAGATGTAAGATATCGACAATATTCAGATAATAGTTAAGACTCCCACACTTTCAAAACTTGCCGAAGAGAGACTTAAAGCTTCTAGGTATTTTATTGCTACTAATTGGGAACTCATTTCTTTACGCAACATATCTACCACGACGTTGCAAGCAGTTTCCGATTAAATATTCTACCAAAGTATGCGCGAAATAATTTATTGTGAATGATATCGAAGCATCGATTCAAGATCATTTCCAATTTGTTACAAGTGTAGTACAAAAATAACAAAGTTAAATTCTGTAGTTTTACATCACGACGAATGCATTTTATTCGTGATTCACATTTACTGTTTTCAACTTCTCAGTTGTTTGTACATCTGAATCTGGACTTCAGTTCGCAAGTCAACGCCTTCTTCGCAACCCAGACATTCTTGCTTGATTTTGAAGATAAAGTTCAAAATGCAGCGACTTATCCGTTTACTCCCAGTCCATTTTAGTGTCCAATGAAGATGATATGACTCGATAACTTCTACTGACATCCATATTACATGCACACAGTATCAACGGCGGATCCAGGGAGGGAAGGGGGCGTAACGAAACCATTTGTTTTTTTTAAGTTTCCTCAAAACATTATTTTGGTTAAAGTGGTCAGAAATTGCCTGAGATCGCATCAAAAAGTCGGGGCCCTAAAGCGAACCTCACTCCTTAAATATTTGGACCCACTCTTTAGGGGAACAAGCGTTATTTTGGGCCAACAAAATTGTGTTCTGGATCCGCCCTTGCACAGTATGACACATTGACAGTGCGTGATTTGCTAAATAATGATAAAATTGTAACTTTAAACTCAATCCGTATACTTTTAAACCACCCCAAAAAACCCGTTATTCTACCAACACTTAATTATATACAACTTCGTGTTTCGCTCAACTTGAAACCTTACTCGCAAAAATTAGCCTTTTTTTCAAAAGATTTTTTCCTTGTTTTTGACGAAATTGTCCCCCACAATGATGATCATTTCAGTTTTATACTTACAGTTCCTTTTCGAATCTAATGAAGACAACTGAGACTTCCCTAGTCATCCAGATTGTATGTACTGCAGACCGAGAACAAAGACATACGAGGCCAATCTGTGATTCTCTATACTTTGATCAATGTAAAATGTTAACAGTCCACTCAGTTACTTCTAAAACAAGGCAGCGATTGTTATGATTTCCAATCAATTATCAATGTTCCAAAGCGTGGTGCGGTATCAGTGTATTTGCAAAAGTAGTATGATGTAGTGTTTGTCCGAGCATTGACGGCAAGTGTTTTTTCGGCTGAAATCTTTTTACAATTCAAAATAGTAACAGTTGTCGGTTGCCTTAAAGTCGGCGCCATCAGCCGCAAGACGAGTGACGTCAGTGAGTTGACACATCTTTTCTCTCTTGCTGATCTGCCAGAGATTAAAGGAGCGGCATCGGGGATCGGCCCGGCACTCCCAACCACAGGCTAGCACGCCCTCTACTGTGAGATTCTTGATGGCGTGGTGAAGGAGGCATTGCTGAGGGACACGCCCATCGGGACCGGTGAAGGTGTGGTAGGCTGCTACCGCAGTGGCCGACATCTCACAGGCAGCAAATTTGATGTTGGTGCTGCCGCAAGGTACATTATCAGACCAGGTTCCGTCGGGTTAGTATATCGTCATTCGGGCACAGTTATGTTCATTGTCCTGGTTGAATCTAATTGGATCCCAGTTGGTGTATTGTGCAGGCTGACCCCCACACAGCCACACACCCTCTTGAGCCGCATCAGTGCAGTCAATCCAGACTGCACCACCTCCGGCCAGCCCCATCACGACTGACTCCCAGATGAAGAGGTTTTCCTCTCGTGAATTGGGCACAGCAAGGCTGCTTCCCGGTCGGTTACAAGCCCTAGAGGCCTCAAACCAATTCATCCTGTCAGGGAGTAAGATGTAACACGACTTCTCCCATATCAGCCAGCCAGGCGGGCAGGGGGAGTAGAGGGCCTGGCAGCTTGGTAAATTGATGAAGATCAAGACAAGTATCTGAGCAGAGCTTGCTGTGAACCACGCCATGTTTGCAGAGATCAATGCTGCACACTGAATGTACGCAAGATCTCTTTCCAAACCTCAAGTGTCTGAACACTATCCACCATCAAATTGTATCTATTGTGTTTTTAATTGCACATTTTCAGGAAAGTATCGATTGTCTGGTATTCCCAAGGCAACACCACACACCTTGACGAAGAGCATATCCACGACAACCTTGAATCGAAGAGTTCAGTTGCAGTTGCCATTGCATGCTTCAGTGCTTCAATGTGCGTCAACAAAGACGTATACTCGGCAATAACAAATATTGTTGCTATGGTTATTTTCGTGAGCCGAAATTTTTAATGCCGAAGGACACCTGTTAGTTTTAGGAGTGGTTTCAATTTTCTTCTAAGGGGGTATGATTTCAATCGTTAGCGGTAAACGAACAGAAAATCGATTCGGAATATGTGTTCACGTGCGATGTCCTTAAACATTGGTACAATATATAACAATGATGTTTTTGATAACTTACAATTTAGGAATTCAATATTATGTTTTGCCCTTCAACGACGTATAGTCAGTGTTTACCTCCCCAAGTGAAAGTTGGAATAGTAATCACTCGGGTGGGACTCCAACCCACGACCTCCTGCTTTCTAGTGCAGACGTCTTACCACTCGACCACCGAGCTTGCGGGATCGGTTGGCTGGTTTGGATGTATAGCACAGTAGCAGCGGGTACCGCAATTATGAATAATTTAGGAATTGTGTCTATCCAGAAAATTATGTATCGGATCAGGGAAACATTTTTTACGTCAGACATGCACAATCTTTTACCGGTAACATGGAAAGTGTCAATACACATTAGATAAAATAACATAAGATAATACGTTCTTCTCCATCAGAAAGAGGGGTGGTAAATATTCACACGTCTGTTTCCCATAATGGACTAAAATTTGCCACGGCAAGAGTACGAAGCGATAAAGCTAGCACCGTTTGTTTTCTGTTGATATGGTCCTTCTTCGTTTGGATTACTTGTTTATCAACGCCCCACTCTGAATAATTGCCAATTAAAACCTGGCTCAATTTCACACTGTCTTGGCCACCAGCCATTCGTCATGGTAACGGCACAATAACAATGAGATGATTGTTCGATCCCTGCTACAGTTTTGGATTTAGAAAAATATTGCATAGCGTCAGAGCTGCTGTAGGTACCCATCTTAAAACATGTCAGTGTTTGGGGGAAACTTCGTCTCGTTACTTTTCTTGGTTCACTTAGTCGGCAGCCGGGCTTTTCTACACGCCTCCTGCCCGCCTGGCTGGCTGAAATGGCAGCAGTCTTGTTACATCGTACTGCCGGACAAGATGAATTGGTTTGAGGCCTCGGAGGCTTGTAACCGGCCAGGAAGCAGCCTGATTGTGCCCAACTCACGAGAGGAAAACGTCTTCATCTTGGAGTCATTGGTGAAAAGGGATGGTGCTTTCTGGATTAGATGTACGGATGCGGCTCAAGATAGTGTCTGGCTGTGCGATGGTCAACCTCCAGTATACACCAACTGGCACAGTGGCTTTCCAAACACAGACAAGCGAGGTAACTGCGCCAGTTTATATGCCTACAACCGTTACAACGAATGGCGATGGGTCGATAACATATCTTGCCTGAGAGAGCGATTTGCTGCCTGTGAGATGTTAGCCTCCTCGGTACCAGCCTACCACACCTTCACCGGTCCCGATGGGCGTGTCCCCCAGCGATGCCTCCTCCATCACGACATCAGGAATCTGACGGTAGAGGGCGTGCTTGCCTGTGGCTGGGCGTGCCGGGCCGAACCCCGATGCCGCTCCTTCAATCTCTGGCAGAGCAGCAAGAGAGAAAAGATGTGTCAGCTCAATGACGTCACCGGTCTTGTGGCTGATGACACAATCTTCAAGATAACCAACGACTGCTATTTTTTTGACTTGTAAATTGAGTAGATTTCAGTCACAGGAAAAACAGCCGTCAACGCTCGGCCGGACAACAATGTACTAATCGTCACACAGAACAATCACGACATTTTCGATTGAATTCCCTTCACATACGCTAATACTATCATTTTGGCGCATCAGGCACAGATTGGCTAGAACTGAGTAACTCTGGCCTGAACGGAATTTAGAAAAAAAAATGAGTGCTTCATTGTCATATCTATATGTATGTCATATTGCACTTGTCAGATGTATTAGGCTAGATTTCTGGATGTCACGGAAGTCGTCTTTGCCAACTTTGTTTGCTTTCTGTTTGGGACGGAACTTATATTATACTCTAGGACACTATCAGCAGAACCAGAAGCAAAGCACACATTCTTGGAACTTTGATGTGATCAGTGCACAATAGTCTACAGGGTGAGTAAAAAAAACGGACCCCAAATGGCAGGACCAATTTTTGAATGAAGTTTTGCCTGTAGCACTTTCCAAATTTAGAATATCAAAGCCCAGTCATGAAGCTTTCTTTTAGTACAAGAATCAATTTAGATCACTCATGTACTTTTCCCGTTTTAAATTTCGTTCCACGGATCACAAAAAAAAGTAAGTGTTCTTTCAGCAAAACGAAAACAATTCTCGTGGGATGCATGTGAATTGTTTGCATTTTGCTGAAAGAACACGTACCTCGTTGTGATCCGTGGAATGAACTTTAAAACGGTTTTTGTGTTCAAAATGCCGTATGTTAGCCTACATGAGTGATTAGAATGATTCTTGTACTATAAGAAAGCTCATTGATTGGGCTTTTTTATCCTAGATTTTACAGGTGCTACAGGCAAAACTTCATTCAAAAATTGGTCCTGCCATTTGGGATGCGTTTTTTTACTCTATACTCACCCTGTATTTTAGTAAACTTGACAGAAATGGCAAAATACCTTCTGCGGCGTCAAAAGTGTATAGTTATTATAGAATGAAATGGAATGTGATTTTTTTTGTGTAAATATATCATCCACTTTTTCGAACGACACATAAAAAAAAGTAATCACTTACATTGAGATATCAAAGAAGTGATTGTCCGTTGTCGAGAGTAATGTCCTGGGATGAAGAGCGCGATCTGTTGTCAGGTAAAGTGCCCATGATCGTCCTCTTTGAACAGCGCCCCTATATGAAGACGGTGCCCCCCCCCCCCGCCCGTACTGACTCCATAGAGTTCCGAGGGTTGCTCCAAGATGAACTCTATGGAATCAGTACGGGCGGGGGGGGGGGGGCACCGTCTTCATAGAAGGGCGCTTTTCATAGAGGACGATCATGGGCACTATCTGACAACAGATCGCGCTACGCATTCAAAGCACCGTGGGGCCAGGATGCTCTAAGAGAACCCCCATGTGATGCTTTGAGAGAACCCCTATGTTATCAGTTCAGTGTGGGCTGGGATACTCTAACAGAACCCGTGTGATGGTCCATAAGAAAATCCCGCGAAATTCCGGCCCTAAGACAATCCCCTGGGATTCTCTAAGAGAACCCCCCCCCCCCGGATTCTCTAAGAGAACCCCAATAATGCCCTAAGACAACCCCCTGGGATTCTCTATACAGCAGCGTAGCCATGATTCTCATGGGGAGCCTGGATGTTACAGTTGAGGGGGGGGGGGGCGTCCAATTTCATCCGTGCTGAAAGGTACACATTTTTTCCCCACCAGACGCACGGCCTCCGTAAAATCAAATACAGTAGTAGAGGGGGGTACGCCATCTTTTTATGAGGGCGCTGTTCAAACCCGACATAATGGTAAATGTAAGACAATAGGTGGCGCTTTTCCATTTCCACAGGACGTTCAAATAAACAAATAATCGTGAAACATTGGGTTTTCGTGAGAAATACAAAGTAAACGATTTTTTTATTAAACGAGGTTAGCATTGTCACTTAGAGGACTTTGATTTTCTCCAGTTGCCAAGTTTCCAGGGGGGGGGGCGACTGGGGGGGGGGGGGGGAGGCGATTGCGGCTCAAGACTTGTTGAACAAATTGATGATGCTCAGAATTATGTTCAGATAAAACACGTTTTATATTCTTTTGCTTCCCAAACTAAAATGCTTTTTCATTTCCACAAGACGTTCAAATAAACAAATAATCGTGAAACATTGGGTTTTCGTGAGAAATACAAAGTAAACGATTTTTTTATTAAACGAGGTTAGCATTGTCACTTAGAGGACTTTGATTTTCTCCAGTTGCCAAGTTTCCGGGGGGGGGGCGACTGGGGGAGGCGATTGCGCGTCTCAAGACTTGTTGAACAAATTGATGATGCTCAGAATTATGTTCAGATAAAAACACGTTTGATATTCTTTTGCTTCCCAAACAAAAATCAAAAAATAATGTACATTACATAATCAGAAATATGTGAGAAAAAAAGCGATTAACCAAACAAAAACTTGCAGAAATTGGGAAGTAAATATAAGCCGACATGAAAACTATACAATTTCAAAACTTACATGAGGTTAATTGTCGAAGCGTTTTTTTTTTTTTTTTAACTTTGACAGCATTTATCCTTATTGTACAGAGCAACTGCCTAAATATTTTTGTACTGAACAGATCAAAAAAAATAATGGTATACCGTATACGTATTTGAAAAATGTTACATCTCCCTCATTGTAATAGATGATGCCATTGGGCCTTGGCAACGTCCCTGCATGGTTACTGTTTTGACAACATTACCATGACAACCAACAATTTTGCGTGAGCCAGTCGAGGGCACAACTATTACTTTCACAACCAAGTAACCATGCTCTAATTTTCCTGTTGGCGATTCTCTCATTCTTCAATCTAGCATGCGCCTCGACAATTGTTACCATCATCGATTATTTTTTTTGAAGGCGTTGGAAGGCGTAGACTGCTGTTCGCTATTAGCGACACGCAGTTCGTTATTAGACTCTGTGAAGAGGACCAGGTTGAGGCCATCAGCGACACAAGTACGGCACTGACACTATGCAAGAACCCAATAAAGATTGTGAACTGTGCTTTTAAGCTTCCGTGCTATTAAACGCCCGGAACATTTTGAAGCATTGTTTGATACCACATTCAACTTGTAAAATGGAATCTCTGGTGGTGCTCCTGCTGGTATGTTTCGGCGTAGCATCGTGTGCCGTCTGCGGCCCAGACAGGGAATTGTTTGAAAAAGCCAGTTACTGCATGGTTGACAGCCACATTCCGTGGGTCAGCGCCACCACCGCATGCTCCTCTATGGGAGGACGCTTAGCTGTTCCCAACTCCCAAGCCGAGCAAGCATTCCTGTACGACTTCGCCGCCCAACATTTTGGAATATACAGCAGTATCTGGATCGACTGCAGCAAGACGTCGACACACGGGCAATGGATGCATGCGGATGGTTCTCCATGCGAGTATACCAATTTCATTTATGGTGATGTCGACGGTGCCAACTGTGTACACATGTATCTAAACAGCGGTTATTGGTTCGCAGTTGACTGTAGTGCCAACATCTTTCCTGTCGTTTGTGAGTTACCGTTGCCTGAGGGATCTAGTGAGGAGGTTAAGCCGTCGATGTTCTGCATGGAATTCGGCGCTGATGGTCGCCTTCATCCATAGCCCGATCGGTCACGCCACCAAGGAGTTCTCCTCATCGCGAAAGGAAAAACCTTATGAGAGGGTGATCAACTTTTAAAGGGACACTCGTCCTTTTGGGCCCTAAAAATGCGTTTCTTACGAAATGTTGATACTGAAAAAAGATCATTTACAAGTACATGTCACAGTTTCACAACTAAACCTTGAAAACTTGTGGTTTTCGTGTAATAATCTCGCGAAGGAAATTTCGATGGTCTAACTTTGGTCGTCAAAAATCAAACCGCTGTCTGGGGTACGAGAAACAATTTTGTCCCCGTATATTTATATGGCATGATGTGGATTTCTTGCCAACCAGATCTTTTAAATGCGTTTAATAATGAACAAAAGTACAACACTTTTTGGCGATCCCATGTTGAATGTGACCTTTAAGCTTTAATGTCGATGAAATTCATTTTGCTGTACCTTTCGAGTTCTAATGGAGTTATGGTGTTTGCATACCATCAGGCAAAGGAAATATTGGTGAGAAATCTTTACTTTCTTCATTTACATTTTATTATCACAAATTAACTTTGCTGTATTTAAAATCAAAATCATGTCTGTAGAATAGTGCTATTGTGATAGATTATGTAACTTTTCAACATGTATGATATTTCTCGAGCATTTCTTCAAATTTTAGGTTTCAGTTATCAAGAATATTTTTACATCATTGTTCACAAATTGTGTTTTTTCGATACCCCATCTTTAGAAAAAAATCAAGACTTCTTCACTTTCATGGCCTATATTCTCAACGTACATTACATTGAACACGCATCTATTTTATACACGTCTGGGTCGATTTGTATATGATTCTGTGTGTTTAAATTGATGGATTTCTGGAGGGTTTTATCCGTTTGAAGTTTGTAATACGAATCATTCCCCTACCTTACATGTTAGACAAACTTGGAAAGAGGGGAAAAGGCACTGTGTTTTCCTTCTTTAAAAAAAATCTGCGATTTGCAATCAGAACCGCTCTGGAAGCTTGCCCTTGGTTTTTATTCTAGGAAAACAATAATTTGAAAGTTCAATTACAAAATCAGCAAAAAGGATATAATTGTCACACATTCATAAATACATAAGACAAGCTACCCATTCCTATTGGCCGAGAGCCCGTCACGGGCCGGTCTTAAACGGTTGATAAAGCACCGGCTGGCGGGTCTGAAACACTTTTCCAGTGTCACATGAAATTTGAACTCCTACGAAATCCGGTCCTCAGGCTTACCCTTTTAGTGGTTGAACGTTCACAGTCCTCGGTTAGGCATGCGCAATACTACCAATGAGTCCGTATTTATGAATTATGAGTCCGTATTTCATAGTCCTAAATTCACACTACACCGGCACAGCTGCGTTCTGCGGCACTTCGCGCATTACTACGCGCAATGCGTGCGCCAGTCTCCATATAAGGTGTTGTTTACGACTGCTCGCGAGTGGCACATACCATAACATAGCTAGAGGGGTGTTTCAAAAACATGAAGTAAACGTGTTGAACCAAATCGTTGGAAATTTATAATGTTTGATTAGTTTTGACTGTTTGACCGAAAACAGGTATTTGTGAATGGGAATAAATATGTGCTTGGCCGGTATTGAGACCTGTTTGGAGTTTGGACGCTGATAACCTTCGGCTTGTGTCATTATCGGCGTCCAGACTTTTCCAGACCGGTCTGAATGATAGTGTTTGAAACCGGCCAAGTACACATTTATCACCCATTTAAAGTCATGACAAATCTTTAAAACTATTAACTTCGGTGTTTAATAACTGTAAAATTTTGTGTTATTTTGTTTCAGCCCAGAGAAAAATTCAGATTACAAACAATTTTGTATTTTTAAAACGGGAGTTTGGATTTTTAGGAAGTTACCTCAGGTTAGAAATTTAGCATGACATGAGCAGAATTGTTTGTAACTTAAGCATTTTAGGGAAAACATTTTCCAAATTAGAGTGTTGGATTTGACGATTTGATTGGACTTGTACAAAGAAGTATCGTGTATAGTGTTCTTTTTTGTTTGTTTAACAAAATTTCATATTTGAAATACATAATACATATAGTGTACGCATGAAACGATGTCCTAGTATTCGCAATTTGTTATTTAAAATGTACATCATCGGATTGGTCTCAGCATTGCATGGAAGCTAAAGAAATAATAGAGAAATTCGGCAGCAGCCTTTTTCTGCGGCAGCACCAGGCTCGCGCGAGTCGCATTCACTTACACTCCAGGCTCCTTCCTACCAAAGGACCTTGGGCCAGAGTCTGAAAAACCTTAATCCGGTCCTGATTACAATAAACCACAGGTACACGAAGAAATGATTTCGAGGTGCCTTTTGTCAAAGGCCCTCAATAATTCGATTTAAAATTCAGGTTAAACATTTGCATTTAATTTTTCAAAGTAGTCATAATGGCTATGCACGTGTAGTACTTAATGAAACATTAAAAGGAATGTTTTCTAATGCACGAATATCATTTCATTAACAAAGACACGTTCTCTACAAGTTATCGGGTCAGTGCATGTTTCTTATTTACAAAAATAAGGGATACCGCCTTTTTTTTTAGGGGACAATATTTGGATATCCATAAGAAGTGGCAAAGAAGAATCCTAATTTGACCCAGTATATATTTTAAGAAGGGGACAAGGGCGGATCCAGGGGAGGGCCAAAGGGGGCCATGGCCCCCCCCCCCCCCCCCCAAAAAAACGAAACCATTTTTTTTTTTTTGTGACGTCGCAATAAAGGCAGGCAATGAGTACACCACCATCTTTTCCTCAAAAAACATTGATTAAAGTGGTCAGATATTGCCTCAGATCGCACCACAGAGCATCTAGAATCCAAATTTTTTTTCGGGGCCCTTAAGCGGGCCCCGAACCCCACGCCGTAATTTTTGGACCCACTTTTTGGGGGGGACCAAATTTTTTTTGGGCCCGCCCAAAAAATCCTGTTCTGGATCCGCCCTTGGAAGGGGAGGGATAGTTCTGCCAACTCATCTTGTGCAATGCGAGACACTTCGCTGTAGTTTTATAACATGTGTTCAAATGCAAGAACTAAATTCAGCGGGAGAAACACACAACGCGGAATGCTAAATGGACCACAACTACTGCAGATACCTTTAAGGATTCTGTACTCATTAGGTAAACAGCTTTATAGTAAAGATGTACTGTCTGTGCTCTAAATTTGACGAATTTAACTGTTTGTTTCCTGAAGATAAACGTCAGGGTGTTTCGAAACAGAAGCGACTGTTAGCTACTTACAATGGTGATTTACTACTATAGACTGCTTTTGCAAGATGATACAGGGATATAGAGCTTGAGTGCAGTTCACACGTCAATAAGAGAATAATACTTTTCAAATGCAACTACAGTCAGTGTTACTTATTGTCAAATGTATCTTCTGCTTTTGATGTTGAGGTTGCAAGCTTGCGCTGATCAACGGTTGACAGCTGAGAGGCTTGCTTTCCGTCTTTGCCATCACGCCGAGACCTGACACACGCCGTGAAGGCCTGGCGGAACGCCCGCCGATAGCGGGGGTTGCTACCGTTGTAGATGATGGGGTTGACCGCTGAGTTGATCAGGGTACAGACGATGGCTGTCTGGCCGATGGTCGTGATGGTGTCTTCGGATACCACGGTCGATCCGGTAATCAACGAGGAGAGGCGACAGATGTGCACCACAGCGCTCGGGATGTTGCCGATGAAGAACACCGCGTTGTTGATGAGCAGCATTCTAGCAACGTGGAGACGGGCCCGCTCCGCCCGACTGGCTGCGGCAGCTCCTGTCTCGGGCCTCTTACCAAGCGCTGTGATGATCTTGATGCACATGAAGCTGCAGATGGTGAAAATTACCAGAAATGTGATCGCCTTGCAGCCTCGTATGATGACCGGCAAGACTGTGATTCGCTTCGGGATGGGAGACCCAGAACACCAACCCACCACATTGGGTAAGTGAGCAAAGCTTTCCTCGTCAGGCCAATCGAAGCAGATCTCCTTCAGCCACAGATATCGTATGGTGTACAGGAACGCCACGAGCACGTTCAGCACCCAAGCACCCACCGCTAGCTTGATGGTACGGCTGCGTCGGTTGAGGGACAGGCTCTTGATCGGGTAGCAGATGGCCACGAATCGCTCCATCGTGACAAGTGTGACGAATGCCATGGACGCAATGTAGAACAGATTCTCGAAAAATAGCATCACGCACGAGATGTGGCCGTCTTGGAGCGTGTTGCGAGTCACGGTGCCCGAGATGATGTAAGCCCGCGCCTCGTAGGATGTAGACAGGAGGTAAAGCATGTCGCACACGGCCAAATTAGCCAAGTAGAAATTGGTAGTGGTTTGCATTGATTTGATGCTAGCCACCACGTACAAGAAACTGCCGTTAAGGAGACAGCCCAGACATATCGAGATCGGCATGAGAATGGTACACAGTACTCCATGGAAAGAGGAGTAGAGGTACTTGTGGACAAACTCTGCTGGTATTGTCATCTTACTCTCAAAGGGACAGGAATCGTTCCAGTCGGCGAATTCAGAATTGAGAGCAAAACTGTTCTCACTTTCAGTCACGCTGTTAAATTCAGGCAGTGGAGTCGTAAGGTCCATCGTCTCCATGTTTGTCTTTACACCCCGACCCGACTCGTACGCGTGCTGGCTACTGTCTTCAAGAAAAAGCAGATTTTGCCACATCAGTCAACTGTCCCTGGGTGAAATCTACTGTCTGTTTATATAACTGAAACGCTCTGGTTCTACCAGCATTCCTCGTGTATCAGTCATTTTACTCGTGACCACCCCAAAGTCGTCCAGCCAATAAAAACGTTTCAGACTTTTTGTGGATAGTCACCGCAAACCAATCAGGGGAATGAAAAGAAATTGAATACGTCACTGGTGCTTAACCATGGTAACGCGCAGGACACCAGTCCATTTCAAGTTTCTGTCGTACATTCTGGTAAAAGTACAGCATAAAGTTACACCTGGCAAAAGCCAAAGTTACTGGTATTGCTTTCTTAATGCTGATACAGGTTTACACAAATATACAAGAGTACTAAAGGCTGTGTCCGATCGACTTGGCTACGGCCGCAAATAACACACGAGTCTATAAGTGGTTGCAGTCGCTATAGCAAGTGGCTTAGCTATAGTGCGCGTGTTGTTCCCGACCGTATGATTCGGACACGGACGGCCACCATGATGAGTAAACTTAACGTCGCATCGACGTGTGTACACTCGCAGTGGTAGAAACGTCAGTTTCGTATTTTGAAGGACTTTTCTTTGGTTTATTAATATTATAACAAACATCGGCATCTCTCTATTTTTTGAGGGGGGGGGGATAATATGGCCCCCGTGGCCCCCTGGATTTGAAAGTGTTTAAGTCCTTCACGGCTCTTTTAAGTTAGTTGCAATTCAGTTATCATACATCAACCTCGTTCCCCATACGGTTTACTTTATTTCAACCTCGGTCTAGTGGACCCTATGTGGGAGGGTAACTGACTTGGTATACACCGATGTAAAGTCAAGAAAAGTCGCTAAAACACGCGCCGACTTTCGTGTGTCGGTGAATGCAGATGTATGACCGTACTAACAGCACTTTGCATTATCAAATAAAAATTCTGTCCAAGAAGCAGGTTAGGCGAATTTCTTTACTCACTTAGTTTGTCCAGTGCGTCTTTTCAGGTGGAAAGTCTTTACTGTAATTTATCTATAGAATTCGAAAAGAAGCAGCTTGTTACCCATGAAAGCGAAAGGCTACATTAGTCATTTCAATCAAAATCTGTATTCATCACGCGAACGCGAAATTTGATTTCCCATGGATACTGAAATGAATTTGATGAAATTGGTAAAAAAAGATAACTACGACGAAGAAAGAATCTCAAATTGAAAAGAATACGACATGTGTGAAGAGAAAACATCTCTTCAACTCAATGCAACTCTCTCTCCCAAAGGTCCTTTAAATTAAGACCCACAGCGAATAACAATCAAAAAAGCTTGTTTATTGTCGAGTTTCATATGAGAGGAAAATCTGATTTCCGAAAGGCTTGGACATGAAACCTTGGAGGGATGTAGTTATTCCCTCAGGTATCTAGAGATGTTTGCTTTTAATCTTCACCATATAATACACCGCGAAAAGTTGACATGGATTGGTTCACACACCGACAAACAAGAAGAAACTTTCTTCACGAGGTTGAAATGCTTCCACTTGCGCTTTTTGCACCGAGAAATCAGTCAATGTACGTACATCAGTCAATGTACATTACCGGTACACCGTCGCAAAAAGTGGAAAGCCAACGTTTTTGTTGGCGTTACCTTTGACATGTTCCCTCGATATTCACAGACTGATTACGACCACTTAGGTAGGACTTAAACCTATTGATTAAATAAGTTGACATATACAGCTTTTTAAATTTATCCAGCAGGTTTTCGGAAGGATTTTGAATGGGATGGTATCTTTATACATCCCTCGGATTAATAAAATGTGACGACATTTTAAGAGAAACTTATGGGAACTTTCAGGAGCTAGCTATTGTAAAACTCAGTCGAGTGTTGCTAAAATTCGTGTTCCTGCCTTGGTGAACAACTGCACTCCGTGATGTATATTGTCATCGTCTCTGCTGCTTACACGAAACAAGAGGAATCTGCAAAGATAAAAGAAATAGGCCCTTTATCTATTATTTCACATTCGAAGCACAACCCAACTATCGGAGTGAAAAGATTGTCATAACAAGTTCGATATAAACATAGAAAATGAATAAATGAAAAAAACATCTAAATCCCTTTTGCTAAATTACCTCAAGAATTGGTGAAGACTTGCTCTGCAGGCAGGGTCTTCAGTCCTTCCGTCGGTTCTCCTCCCTGCTTTCCGTTCCTTGGGATTCAGAAGTGATTGTATCTTCGTCCAGAATGACATCTCATCTTGCAGACCGTCATCTCTGCCAGAAGATTAGAAGGAACACATGTAAGGAAATGTGTGCGGGACAATTATGCGCCTGTTGCTCTTCTTTTGTGAAGTTGTTAAGTGATTATTAATTTCACATTAAATTTAATTTTCTCTAGATTTATCGTATTAAAAAAATAAGGTATCATTAATCGCAGACAAAATAAACACCCTAAGACATTGTTCGAAAGGAGAATAACATTAATATTTTTACCTGGGAAATCAGCATTGGGATGGCCGGCAAGCAGGGTCTTCAGTCATCCGGTGTTCCTCCTCCCTGCTTCCGGTTCCTCCGTGTCAGCAGCTCCTGACATGAGCACTCTGGCTTGCCGGTCCTCCTAATCTAATTGCAAGTTGCTGAAATAAAAGAAGTCTTCCTAGCGGAGCTACGTTTTGTAACTACAATGTACAGTGGATTCCTGATCATATTTGTGACCGGTGCTGTGGTATAAGGAGAAGGAAACGTATATTAGTCCTTACCTGACCACTATAAAGATACAACCATAGAGAAAAAAAGGGAAACTTAGTTTAGGTCTACGCTACTTAGATCTCTAAGCCTAATTGGATGCAAAGTATCTTACATACAGACAGTGAAAATAATCCAATTAGTGGCCCTTACCTGACCATTGTAATGGATTCAACCGTTGAGAATGAAAGCTTACTTTATTCTAAATAGATAATTTGGCATACTGGTCGCGAAGATGATATTCCAGTTTGCGCAAAGCAACGCGCATCCACTGACGCGCAACGCGGTTCAAAGGGAAACAACATTCACATTGCCGACCAGCTGTGATCGGACTTATCAGAATTCAAATGTACCATCGATCAAATCCTCCACTGGTGTTGTGGTTGTTAAATTAATTAATGCACATTGTTTCACCCTGTAAATTCAGGATATAGACTTTACAGAGCGATTACAAGGTGTATCCGACGCTACAGGTGTCATTACACCTGATTTACAATAAACAAAATTGACACAATGGCCCTAACACAAAAGGTAATTATCGATCTTTGCGAATCGGATATTATGGAAGAACAAATCACAAACAATACTTCATGTCCATAAGACACATTTCGACAAGGATCGGAGACTATTGCATGTCACAAAATAATCGTGGAATCGTTGAAACCATCATTCTGAAATCTGAATACGTTTCACGACCGCTACATGTTTCAATGAATTTCTGTAAGATCTGCACATGGTCCTATACATGTAGAGCTTTTTTAAACAATAGATCTCCAAGAATTTTTTTGTCACATAGAAAAATATAGTAGATTCTTAAACATGGCCCTATAGAGTATTTCACTTCGTTAACCACGGTGAAGTTACAACGGGTGAGGAATATACAGAGTATACAAGAAAACTTAGATCCAACATTTGAGCGTTTGTTAATAGCTTCAAAATAGCTATGGATACTTAACACATGACCCTAGAGTATATTACACGATGATTCGCACTCAAGACGGGATGAATGCACAAGCAGCTTTCAAGAAAATTGCAGAAATTTCTACAGAACGGAGGAATAGAAGAGAATTCTACACTATTTCATTCATTCATTCATTCATCATTAGCCTAATTCAATCCACTGCTGGATGAAGGCCTCTCCACTAACTTTCCATGCTTTTCGGTCCCTTGCCAGTTGTTTCCATTTCTTCCCTATGAAATCAGAGATTTCATCTCGCCATCTCTTAGGCTGTCTTCACATTGCCCTAAATAATTTCGCATAATAAATTGGAAAGATTTTTTTATAAAAACAAATTAAGACATGTTCACATGGCCCTGGAATCCTGTAAATAATCTGTCACATAAGTACAGAAGATAACGCAAGAAAAATTGGGTTTGGCAGAAATATCTTCAAAACGGCGATGACAGTTTTGTACACATGGCCCTAGGATTTTTTTTCACAATGACAATCAATATGGAACGACGAGAAAATGCATGATAGACGCAACTAGAATTTCAACAAGTTTGAATCGTACACATGGCCCTAAATATCTAACACGAATTGTTACAAACGGAAAAAATATTCCGTACAAACATTGACCCTACTACAGCTCACAATCATTGTCTTTAAATGGCAAGCAGTAGACATGATTAAACAAAAATGTACAGATGGTGCAAATTGGAAGAGAAGCAGAACGATTTACTACACGTAGCAGTTGGCCCAATCATACACATGCATGGCCCAATCATAATTTCACATGACCCTATCAATTATTCTGCAGACACTCGTAGTCGTGTACATATTTCTTTCTTGTACGTTACTTGTACTCTTTTAACTTTGTTCGCACTCGAGCTCGAACACGAACTTGGTTCGCACTCGAACTCAAACACGAACTCGTAATCAACGAACGATACTTTTGTTGTTTTAATATACCTGCAGGTCGATCTACACCGTCTTATTTTCTTCCTATACACTAATCAGTCAAACGATTGACAAATGCTTGACAAGATTTAATGATTGACGCTAACTTTGTTCGCACTCGAACTCAACACGAACTCGTAAATCGTGAACGAACGATACATTTTTTGTTTTAATCAATACCCGCAGGTCAATGTCTTATTTTCTTTCTATACACATATCTGTCAAATGATTGACAAATGCTTGACAAAATGTAATGATTGACGCTAAATTTGTTCGCACTCGAACTCAACGCGAACTCGTTAATCGTGAACGAACGATTCCGATTCACAAATCGAACAAATGATTGACAAAATTTAATGATTGACGCTAACTTTGTTAGCGCTCAAACTCAACACGAACTCACTCGTAATCGTTACATTACGAACGATATACATTTGCTGTTTTAATATACCCGAAGGTCGATATCCATCGTCTACTCTTATCGAACAAAATGATTGACATTTTTTTCGATTTCACTTTTACGCTCCTAGAATTTCTCCTCATTGATTTAATTTTCCTTTGAAGATTTTTGCCTTTTAATTTTATACGTTATCTTTTTGAAAGACGTTTTCAATCGAACCGAGAGCGCGCTAGTGCTCATTTCGAATACGTGATTATTTTCGGATCGTACATTACTGACACCCAAAAACGTTGGCAATAAGAAACAAATTATTTCAAATTTATTTGCACATCCAAGCGGCGGGATTTTCATTCCTTTCTTATCTGGTGCTTGGTGAGATTGTGTCTGATGAACTATTAATCGTGCGGAGAGGTTCCTTGGAAAATATAATTATTATCTTTAACTCTCTTTGTCTTCTCTACAAAACATAATCTCTTACTGGTTTTACAACTTTATACATTAATGATTCTATACTGAATTAATTTGTTGGCAATGTAGCACCCATCAAGGGTGTTATATTTCTCAATAAAAGTATCCATTAAGAGTATCGTCTTTATCAATAGAATCACCCATCAAGGGTGTCGTATTTCTCAATAGAAGCACCCATCAAGGGTGAGGTCTTTCTCGATCACCCATCAAGGGTGTTGTGTTTATCAATAATAGCACCCATCAAGGGTGTCGTATTTCTCAATAAAAGCACCAATCAAGGGTGAGGTCTTTCTCGATCACCCATCAAGGGTGTTGTGTTAATCAATAGTAGCACCCATCAAGGGTGTCGTGTAGCACCCATCAAGGTGTCGTTCTTCTCACTTGTAGCACCCGTCAAGGTTGTTGCCTTAGTACCACCCATCAAGTGTGTCGTATTAGTCAATAGGCCTACAGTACATGGTGTAGCACCCATCAAGGGTGTCGTTCTTCTCAATAGTAGCACCCATCAAGGGTGTCGTCCTTCTCAATAGTAGCACCCATCAAGGGTGTTATAGTAGCACCCATCAAGGGTGTCGTCCTTCTCAATGGTAACATTAAGGGTGTTGTATTTCTCAAAAGTAGCACTCAAGGGGGAGATTATGGTAGTACCCATCAAGGGTGTCGCTTTTCTCAATAGTAGCACCCATCAAGGGTGTTGCCCATCAAGTGTGTCGTATTAGTCAATACAGTACATGGTGTAGCACCCATCAAGGGTGTCGTTCTTCTCAACAGTAGCACCCATCAAGGGTGTCGTCCTTCTCAATAGTAGCACCCATCAAGGGTGTTATAGTAGCACCCATCAAGGGTGTCGTCCTTCTCAATGGTTACATTAAGGGTGTTGTATTTCTCAAAAGTAGCACTCATCAAGGGTGAGATTATGGTAGCACCCATCAAGGGTGTCGCTGTTCTCAATAGTAGCACCCATCAAGGGTGTCGTCTTTCTCAATCATATACTTTAATCTCTAGAGGGCGGTATTCCAATGGACATTATTCAACACAACAGTTTACAGACTTAGGCTGCATCCGAATCAGTTGTCTAGAGCTAGGGTCTTGGTCTGTGCCCATTGAAAATACGCGGGGACATGCTGACAATAGACGTAGCCGTAGCTCTGGAAGCCCGTTTCGGACACGGCCTTATTTCGCAAAAGTTTGAAAAGGAATGCATAATGAACATCTTTACACCATTATTTCTTCAAGGTAAGTCTTATGGTTGTGATGCGGCCGCAGGCAATGCCATTGACATTGATTTCTGTTGATATGATAACATCTCCGAGGGTCCATCTTCATCGCTGATTCTTCAGTTTGTATTATTCAAATAAAATCCCAAACGTTAAAACTTAATTTTCTTCATACTTCAATGCACAAAGGCATTGTCAGGATAACGTTGGTATAAATTAAATACGTTCGTTCCCTCCCCGATTCCCAAATTTCCTAATTGTCTTGCAAGCTGCTATTTGCTCGCTTTTTGCAGCACGCTAAAGCTTCCTAAATGTTATTTATTGATGTATTATTATTTTATCACCACCTGCTCTTTATGCACTTTAATTTTTATATTTTATTTGGCTACATATATAGCTTTGCCTTAATTTTTATTCATTGGTATCTCTCAAAACAGGAACCCTCATCGAGTTTTTCTGAACTTAAGATTTAAAACTTCGGACATACATTTTCATTTTATTTTCCAGTTAGAAAAGCTGTTTTAATGATTTTGATTCAGTAAAAGACTTAATTTTTTACAAGAATTATATTTTAAAGAGCTCCGTAGTAGCTATGAGTTGACAAAATATTTTTGTTTTATCACGGAAGGTAGACATCCGTTTTAATGAAATAATTAACTGATTTGGTATCGGAAAATATGAAAAATTAGATATCGTCAACCAGTGAATAATCTTCTCAGGAAGACGATATCCTACAAGATACCATCAACCCGAGAAATATTTCATTTTCTCGAGAAGATAACATCTCACCCAAAAGATATAGTCAACCCGAGAAATATTTTATTTCCTCGAGAAGACGACATCTCACCTAAAAGATATCACCAATCCGTGATGAAATATTATCTCGGAAAAACGATATTTAACCTTCAAGACATCATCCACCGGAGATACATTTTGTTCTCGAGAAGATGGCATCTGACCAACACGATATCTTCAACCCGAGAAATGTTTTCTTTCTTGGGAAGAGGATATTTCACCTACAAGATATCATCGACCAGAGATTTTTTCTCGAGAAGACAACATCTCACCCTACAGACAAGATATCACCTACCCGTGATGACATTATCTCAGGAAGACGATATCTTATTTACAAGATAATCATCAACCCGGGAAATATTTTTTTCTCGAGAATTCGGTATCTCACCTACAAGATATCACCAAGAACACTTTTTCGGGAAGACGATATCATACCTACAATTATAACATCGCGAAAACTACCCCAACGATGTCCTCCCATTTTTTTTAAATGACGGATGCTCATCAACCCATGTAAGCTTAGAGCTCAGTAACGTGTGTCTACTTATTTCAAAACCCAAAATTGATATTAAAAAGAAATTTTCTAATATTGATAACATTGTATTTTTCCATTACAATGCACTACCTCGACGCAATTAATTTTTTTTAAGGATCAAGCTACGATTTGCCCGACGATTTTTACTGTGCCCCGAAAAGGTAATTTTTTAATTGTTTTGTTAAAATATTTTTATAAGTTAATTTTTACACCATGGCTGTGCCAGGTCAAGCTCCCTTACGCTGCTGCTGGTGTGCTCGGCTGCCTACGCGCGCCATGTGCCTATACCCCAACCTACCCCGCCTTAATCCTACGCCTTAACCTGAACCGTAAGCATTCATTTAATACAATCATAACTTTGCCTTATTCGCCTTCTTCCAAACGTCGAATTTCGCTGGTCTCGATCGCAACAGCAGGTCTTCTCCAATTCATTTGAGTTTCAAATAATTGCGTCGGCTATCTGTTATAATATCTCTATTTATACAATCATAATCATACTAATTCAGCTCTCAATATTTTTCTTCTGCTGTCCTCTTGAACTTATAGTAGTATTTATAATATACAAGTTACCCTGAAGCTAATGGTGTAAAGTTAATTATTTTGAACAATTTATACAAATTTGAGATCCGTGGATACATTGTCAAAAAAAGAAAGATTTTGGTCCATTGGAATGCCGCCCTATAATACTCAAAATAGTGTGCTTACATTAAATAAATTCAGGTTTATGATACAATCCGTTGGCTCCGAATTTTTATTTCATCTTTAAATAATTACATAAAAGTTCGAAACTATTTGTTCTGGTAAGTTTTAAAGCTGTAATTGTATTTAATACATCATAATACAATCAAGGCAATCCAAATTCCAAGGAACCCTCCAACGAAAATCTAAACATGTTTACTCCAACTTTTGAGTAAATCCCTATAAGCCCCTGCCTTGCTGGAATGTCTTTGAAAGTGTAGCAAAAACGGTGCACCTGGCCGCATACCGCGAGCGCGGCCTTTCAACTTTTCAACCAATAAGAATCACCGGAATCTATTACCACGCCCACACTGCGCTGGCCACGAGCGGCTCACGTGCAGACTCGCACCACGAGCTAGCTTTTGACACAATGCGTGAAATGCGCAATGCACCAATAGGCATGTGCATGTATGATTTTGACAAACAAATTGGCAAGTATTCACATGCTAATAACTCTACATCAAAAGGGCTTTCGCCTACAGGAATGGAATTTCAACGTACAATAGGTTATTCAACAATAAAAAAGACTAACTCAATGTAGGCTAAAATGGACGCGATTTCGTTGGCAACAAACACACATGATTATTTCGTGCTTGTCGATATTCCAATTTTCTTAAGCTAATTAAAGAGAATTGCAGAATTTTATCGCACAATATTCAACAATGCAAAATACAACCTCATGTACAGAATACAATACATTATGCTTATTGCAGATAACATTACATTTTTTTTACTTAAATGCGATTCAAGGATCAAAGTCAAAGAAAAGAATGAATATTTTCTGACTCCACCTTTCTTCGAAATGAAGTCTCAAATGCAGGCGGATATATCATATACCATGTTGCTCAAAGTGCAGAATATTGGGACGCTTTTTCCTCTTTTGGTTCTGTGTGACGGGAGGAGAAGATAAATTTTCACTCACCTCGATAGTTCCTTAATTAAAGTTGGACTTACCCCGACGAACTCCAAAGCTTGACTTCAGTATTTTCCAAAAACGTCATTCATATCATTCGACAAAATTATGAATTCACAAAAATTCCATGTGTCCATTCAGTTCAGTTAAGCATAAAATGAGCATTCAAAGGAATGCTTTGCGAAGTCCAGTTCAGTTCTATAAAATAAAAGTTATGACAAGTTCTGTAGGCCTACAGCAAAGTTCAAGTCAGTCTTTCAATATGGGTGACGACGACGCAACATGTCTGCGTCGAAGCTTTGCAGTGACCCCGTATATGAGGCCGGTTTTCTGGTCGATTTGCAAGACCCAAGCGTCCAAATGTGATGTTTTTTTTGCGCCCATGAAGACTCCAGGGTATGATGTACAAGTTTCCGCGTTGGAGGCTTGAAGCTGAACGGCAGACTCGGAGGTTAAAGTATCAAGTTGTGCTTGTGAAATTTTGCTGCCTGCGCCAGTACAGTACAGTGCCCGTTGACCCGGCCCCGTTCTCGGTAATTTTCCATGGCGTACTGATATGGAGGTGAAAAGTGTCATGTTTTATATCACTGGCTGTTGCTCCGTACTGGTCTTTGCGCTGCCTTGGGCCGAAGCACTCAATGTGTATTTCTCCGCATTCTAAATTTCTCCACTTATACATATAAAACATTATGTCAAAAATTTCATCACGTATGGAAATTGTCAATTACAGAAGAGGAAACAAATATGATGGAATAGTCTTCATTTCAAGATGGAGTAGCATCAGTTTCGGGAAAAAAATGCCCTATTTTTTATATGACGGGAGGGCGTTCCAGGAAGTATCCGTGACGTAGCACGCGTGGCTCGCGTGGCCTGTCTCTCATTGGTCAGAAGTATGTTGGTGACGTCTTCTCGTCAATCTAGCCAATTTGATTGGACGAGGGAGTCTGGTTAAAGAAAAATGAGCGGACGAAAATGGTGTACATTTGAACCGCTCAAGATAACGTTTTAACCGATTTTCGGCTAGACTTGACAGACTGCTTGAAAAAAAAAGCGAATTCAGCAGAAAATCTAAGGAAATTTGTACCAGATTGTTAGCAGAATTCTGTAAAATCGGTGATCCTATTAAAAAAATATAGCAGATTTTGTTTTGAACATGCTTCAATCAATTTAAACAAACCCTTGAATACTATACTAGCGGGGATAGGCAGGCATGTTCCTAGCGTTGAGATTCCCTGACGTGTACGACTACTAAGTAAAGTAACTTAATGGAAGCTAGGCTAGACACGCGGCCAATTTTAAAAAATATTAACCTACTAACTTTTTTAAAGAAAATTTTAGAATTTTTTTAAATATTTTTTTTTACATTTTATTCTTTTTTGCTTTTCAAAGAGAAAATCGTATAACATCTATATGCGAGTATAATTGTTTTTAATGTTTAGTGTAGGCTAATTCTGGGTGATTTAGCATATTTTTGTTAGAGCAGTAGTCGTAATTGTAAACTGTTGCATTGTGGGGCAGAGGGGGGGGGGGGTTGTGGCCCCGCCCCCTGATGCCGAAAGGGTTAACGTTGAAAAAAAGGTCTGGACCTCACTTTTTCCACGGCCGGTGATTTTCTATGTTGCTCCCCCCCCCCCCTTATTTCTTTGCTCTCCCCCCAATAATTTCTTTAGAGTCTGGCGCCGCCACTGGCAGCATTAACAGATTACTTCCATTTCAGTGCATGCACGGTGCTTTATTCACCATCTTCTAATGTACAAGAATATACATAAAATACAGCCAGGATCTGAATTATCATCAAACCGTTATACAGGAATTTACAATTTACCATTCTATGTCGATTTTGTCTTTTAGTTTTACATCATACTTCCCGACTAATTAACTAAAATTTTGGCTGGAGTGAACACATTTTTTCAAAACATGTTTCCAATACATCTACGAAATAAATGGGCTGGTATGTTAAAATTGCCCATCCGTGCTCTTCCAGTTCAACATACTTGATTTTTTTTTCCTAACGAATTTTAAATTGTATGTTTTATTTAAACGGAAAAACCTTCTTTTTTTCTATTTGGAACGTTTTCAGCCCTCTGAAAGAAATCTGTAAAGTAACGATTTCTATAACTTAACATGGCAGATTTCTTTGGTTCGATGCCTCGTTCAATAGCGCATATTTTTTTTGTATTGCCAGAAACATAAAACACTTAAAAACAAATACCTCGCGGTGAAACACGAAAAAGCACGGGGAGAACAACTTTAATATATGCACTTGCAGTCATGGATGACTGAGCACGAACTGTTACAACTGATAATGTAACAACCGACAGAAATTGACCGATAATGTAGCAGAATGTACTACACTATCAGTCAATTGTTGTTACATTATTGGTCCTAACCGATACTGTAAAAGAAATTGACTGATAGTGTAGTAACATTTATGTACACTACCGGCCCATTTTTGTTACATTATCAATTAGTCATTGTCATATAACCGACATACAGATCCTTGTCATTTGATTGGTGGAACTCACATCACGTGGCATTCGTTATTGCTCCCATTCATACCGCGGCTAAAAAAGTACTATCCGCCCATGGGGAATGGGAAATGGGAAATACTATTCAGTAGTATTTGTGAATAGTATGGTCATTTCTGTTTTAGCCTCTGAAGAAGAACTTGCTAAGTTCGCAACGTCAGGCCACATTAATTTTTAGATTCAGTAGTATTTGTGTGCAAATGCATGCTAGTGTGCGCGTTCAGCGTTGCGCGTAACGCGTATTGTTCCAAAGAGCCAGCGCTACAGCGTTGGGTTCAAACATTTTCTTGAAGAGGTGGTTTGGAAGAGAGAAATACATTTTCTCAAGTTTTGTATTGAAAAAAAGTTCAAATATATCAAATGACAAGGATCTATATGTCAGTTATATAAAACAAATATTGAGTGGCTTTAAATTGTGAAATGGGAGGAATATTATCGCTCGGTAAAATCTGGACTTTTCCATTTCAATCGGCTTCGCCTCATTCCACGCTGAGCCACTCAATATTTGTATACATGTAATATAGTATCGGTTGGTAATTGTTACGTTGTCGGTTGTTGATACGTTATCCGTTGGTTACTACATTATCAGTTGTAACATGCACAACTGATTTTACAAGCTAAAAAATATTTGTTTTTTTGCAAGTTGGAATGATTTGAGCAGTGATCAGTAAAAGTCACCGTGTTTGAATGAGGAGGTTCACAGCGACAATGCATCATTATTACCAAGTCATTTACCTCAAATGAAAAAACAAAAACAAAATTACGAAATGTCATCCTTAAACTAAACCTTACCCATGCTTCTATGTTAAAAAAAAGACTACCCAAAATAGTCTTCTATTCATTTTTGAAAATTTTGACAATTTTGAAATTTCACTTACATATGTCGTACATGTATAAGAGAACAAAATATAATTGTTAGCTGATGTAAAGACATTTCCTCTGCCTAAAGAAATTTTTGCCTTGATAAATTTGTCTTTTACTATACCATAGATGTATTTTTTTGCATTGTAGCTATACACATATACAATGATTCACAAACTGTCTTCCCCAAAACCAAGGGACAAAAATAAAATGTAAGAAGGGATGCCTCAATAATAATTTATATAATAATTGTGCTTATATAGCGCTTTCCATCGTATCAACGATCTCAAAGCGCTTTACAATTATTACCCCGTTTATCAGGCCATGGGACCACGCGGCAGCCGATATCAGCGCTCAATCGGTCCTCAACCCTCACAGGTACCCATTTATACTTCTGGGTGGAGAGAGGCAATTGTAGTTAAGTGTCTTGCCCAAGGGCACAAACACCATCTTCCTGGCAGGGTTCGAACCCACGCACCTTCGTATATGAGTCAAACACCGTAACCACTGGACCATGGCGTTCTACAATGAGTATGCTGTGGTCACTTCAGTTCGGGGCACTATTTTTACGATGGCAATTTGCGTTTGGGAGATGTAAATTTAATATTGGGTTCTGCCCTTCACCGACATATATTTTATTAACACTGTATAGCAAAACCTCACTTTGTATTATCTTTTCAGGAAAATGCACTAGACATCCGCTGTGCAATAGGCCTGAGACCTTATGACGTCACTCTTTGTTTACATGTGCGCTTTCGTCTGGCGTCCCAACTTCGCTCCCATAGCCATAGGTAAACAAAGCCATTACGTCATTAGGTCTCAGGTCTATATGGAGCATGCAATAACAGATATTATCTTGAAGTAAACTTGAATCCTTGATCCTAATTGGTTGATCCATGGCAACAAGCTGTGCTACATATAACCATGTAGCACGGCCACGGTCCATACCGCACTCCATTCGTACAACTTGCCTTCCTTGGCAAAAGAAATCATAACCACAGCAAACTGCTCAGATGTTTGCTGGTTTCCGAAGGCATTTTTATTTTGGACCTTGTGGATGGAAGTCAGATCCGTGGATTTCTGGCGTGTACGTTAGCAGTACGATCATCACCCAGATATGAAGAAGGATCTGCAGAAAAATGGAGAAAGAGAAACAATAATTGACGGAAAAGAGAACAAAGTATGATGATTTCATTTCAATGACATACATGTAGATTTGTATAGATGACCAGGGGATGAGGATAGAAAATCATGAAACCTTTCAAAAGTTGGAAATTAAAAAAGGTTTTTAATAACTCCTTTCACCCTCCTGCTATTTAAACAGTCACAGACAGTGAAAATTTCCATCCACTTCCCCTGCTGTACTTTTTACACAGGCTAGTCACCAGCAGTCAGATCGTATGTCAAGCAAGCACTGTGACTAGTCAAACTCGGTCAACAGACCATGAACAGACAAAGCAGGAGAGTTGTGGGCACAGCTGGCTTCTCAATAAAAGCTGTATCAAGTAACATGAACAGTCACAGCCAGTCAATCCTGCTTTGTGTAGGCTGGGAATTTGTAACTAATGAAACAGTCACTTGATTGATTTTGAATGAAAGGACAACTTGGCACAGAATGTAAGTTTGCATAGAAGGGTCAATCACTTCACACTGACTGGGCAAAATCACAATCAGGCATTTTTTTTTATTTCAGCACAGAAATCTGGAAAAGGGGGATCCTATGGCCCAATCCTCCTCTCCCCACCCTGGCAAAAAAAGGGGAATTATAATCCTCAAAATCCTCTTGGATCTAAAACCATAGTTAACTTCTAAAATTTTGAAAACATATCTCCATATTAACCAGATGCCTAACCGCTTGTTACAAGGTTCACGTACCATATAGGCGATGACAAACAACCTCGCGATTGGGTACCGTCGCAAGAACACTCCCAGCCGAACGCTGAACTTATCAATGGTGTTGGCCGCCCGTTTGACGTTCTTGGTGACCACAGCATCCAGGGGAGTCTCTCGTAAGAATGACGGTAGTCCTCGTTGCCTTGTTCCTGGGAGGAAAAAAACAGGAGGGACTTCCATTAGTAACTAGGCTTGGACGATATTTTTTTTTTATATCGAACAATACCGATTGATGTTAAACTACCAAAATACTGAAAATTGTGGTATGGAGTTTCTGACTGGTGCATTCAATTTTAGGCTAACTAGTACAGTGCCCGTCTAAAATGTGCATGTTCGGGAAGGTCAAATTGCTTGGCCGCTGGTATTGGTTGCCTGCAGCGTTTTTGAGAACTTCTCGTGCAAACAACGTACGCAATTCAATGTCGTTGTTTTCACAGGTTGAACGCACACGTACACTCACAGATTGAATGCACATTTTTTAATGTGGACGGAATTATAGTAAGAAAACGTAGAAAAAACTGTGCTATTGTTAACCCCATGTTGGTAATGGAATAGCCCCCCCCCCCCAGTGAAGTACCCATTGTTGATAATGGAATAGCCCCCAGTGAAGGTCAGCTCGCTCTCTTTGCACACGTACGTACACGCGTGCAGTGTTTACTGTGACATCACACAACTCAGTGGTGCCATACGCGCGCGTGGTGTTGCGTCATATTGAGCACACGCGCTTTAGTTTTACATGACGTAAACAATGGAAAAGAACAGCAGTGCGTGGTGTTATGTTCTAAGCTATATACTCCCACATTTGCCTCAGAAAATACTGCTTTTTTGCAGCTTTTTCGAGAACCACTCATCCAAACCACTTCAAACTTGGCACTGCACATTCTGTGGTCCCGAACAATATACCGGCCGATTTTCAACTTCATACGGCGCCCAGTTCTGGAGATAATCGAAATACCGACAGACAGACAGAGATTCTTGGAATTATAGTTAGATGCATGGCACACGTAACATTTGATTGGCGCGTTGTGAATAGTCAGAAATTGATTGATTCTAAGTTTGAATAATCAAATACACAATTATTTGAAAATGCATGAGCACCATAGGCATCCAATATTGCACATGCCTATCAGTAAATTTTTCAAAAGAAAAAGCTTCCAAATAAGCCTATGGTGTAAATCTATATGTGATCAAATCTTGGGGACCAACGATTGTGGCACGACAGGATTTCCCCAAAACCGAGTAACATTCAGAAATCTTTTTTTTGTTGGTCCTTTTTATTGGTTAACAATATTTTAATATTATTTTGCTTTTTAACTGTGAACAAGTAAAAAGACCAAATCATTCAAGTTTTTCTTGATTTAATGCCTTCCTATATTGCACTCTATGCTACTAAATGTTTTTTTACCCTTAAATTTGCTATAAACAAAAGTGAAAATTCTCATAATTTCCAGAGTCTTTCCACAACTAACAGGTGAAAATATATATATTTTAAATATGCAAATATGTTGTGAAGGTAATTGTATGTATGTCTGTATCGTCATCTTAATTTCCCAAAGCGGGATACTAAAGTTCTTATCCATCTATCTATATAGCCTTTCCGGAATACCTACCTTCATCGTCATCTGAACTCCTCATGGTAACAGTGTGACTTTCACTCCTGGCTGTATTCAACTGATGTTCCTTATATTGCCTCTATAAAACAAAAAGCCATACCACAATTGAACAATGAGTCACATTTTCCTAGTCTTCTACATTTCATAACCCTTCGGGCTTTGCAAAACCACTTATGATGAGTGGGCCACATTGTGCCTTCTAACATTGAACAGAGTCCTGCAGAGAGTAGTTGAGAATACATCACCATGATGAAAGAGATAAAAAAAACATTTGTGACAAGAGGAAGCATACCTCGGCTCTCTCCAGCTGCATGACCAGTGAGTTCTTCTCAGTGCTCAGCGCTTCCAGCACGGTCTGTTTCTGGATCAGACTCTCTGTCAGGGCATGAAGTCGGGATTCCAGCTCCATCTGAGAGGTACTGCTGGTATTCCTAGCTGTCAGCTGTAAAATGCCCAAAGAAGAGTTGTCGTCTAGTCATCACAAATCCAATCACAAGTCATTCAGATTCAAGTCAAGTCACAAGCTTTTCCAATGAACTGTGACAAGTATTAGTTTGTCACTGTTCACCCTCTGTTTTTTGTGACCTGGTTTGCATGTTGGACTAGTGATGACCTTGACTGGAAATCTCATGCCAAGTGTGTATAAAACGTTTTGCGCTGCCCTGGCCTAGATTAATTTTTTCAATACAACTAGGAGCGCTGTGGAATTGTGGTCGGGAGCAATGAATTTGTGGTCTGCCGTAGTAGTGCCTGTGCCCTTGAACAAGGCACTTTGTCAATCATTGCTTCTCCACGCCCAGGAGTAAATAGGTACCTTTGAGGGCAGAGATGGTTACTGTGTTTGATTTAAGCTGCCTTGCGCCAAAATGGAAGAATCAAGCTGTATATTCGCTAGGGAGCTGATGAGATTGTCTTTGGAATGTTTCATTGGCCCAATGAGCGAGGTAATAACGATGTAGCGCCTTGAGCACTAATGCTGGTGGATACATGTGCTTTATAATAAGGGAATAAATGTGTGCTCCAGAGGTTTTTATCACTCTGTTTAAGACCACTTAGAGTCTGGGTGCTGATAATTACCCGAGCCGGAGGCGAGGGTAATTATCAGCACCCAGACTCTAAGTGGTCTTAAACAGAGTGATAAATACCAACGGAGCACATATTTATTCCCATTCATAAATACCTTTTCGGTAAAAAAAATCATATAATTCGTTCAAAACATCCCGATTTTGTTCAACAAATTCACTTTATGCTTTTTGAAACATCCCTCTTGCAAAATAATGGAGTGTTCAGCTGGCGAGTAAGATGTAAACAACCCTTTTATGGAGATTGACGCGCGCGTATCGCGCAGAACGCACCTGGCGCGTTGCGTTTTGAATTTAGAACTATAAAATTCTGACTCCCTGGTAGTGTTGCGCATGCCTACGTGAGGATTGTGAACGTTCAACCAATGAAACGATAAGAGGCACTGGATTTTTAGGAGTCCTCATTTTATTGTCACACTGAAAAAGTGTTTAAGACCAGCTAGCCATGTCTTTATCATCCGTTTAAGACCGGCCACGTGACGGGCTCTCGACCAATAGGAATGCGTAAACTGTCTTAGGTATTTATGAATACACATTATACATGTAATGGTACCATTAAGGAGACACGTTATCGTAATTTCTTCGCACGTTAGGAGACATCAGTCGTTAGGGAGACATTTTCATGTCTCCCTAATGTCACAGCCCCCCTTTAGAGGCAAAACTTTACTGTCGCACTTAGATTATATTTGATGCTTGTGGTCTAATTAGTGAACATACGGAAATTCGTGGACAAAGAACAAGGGAATGTTGGGTTAGGGCACATTTAAGTTTGAAAAATTTTGTGCACAAAGTCTATGGGAATGTCTCCCAAATGTGCAATCCAGGGTAATTATTATTATTATTATTATTAACTTACTCCTTGAACTATGTTTGATTTTGAACAACATCCGATTGCCATTTTAAACGCTGCGCATGGATTCCTTCTGAAGGACTTCTCCAAGGTCGTCTATCCACAGATTTCTTCAGACTTGGTTTCACAATACTTGGTTTCATTAAGAATAATCATGACAGAAGTAGACAGGGGTCAATATCTATTGTTTTTCGAGACTGTAGAGAGAGACTCATTTTATTTGTCCGTACCTGGTTTCTCAGTTTCTGAATCTCCTCTTCCCTGTCCTGCAGCCTGGTCTGCAGGCTCATCTTGGTCTTGTGGCTCTCCGCCTCCACGTATCTAAGCTCCTCCCCCTTCTGTCGCAAGTCCGTCTCCACCTCCCGCAGCTGCTGCTGGCTGGTCGTCAGTTGGTCTTCCAAGTCCCGGATCTGATCCTGGGCCGTGTCAGATTCCGACTGCTGCATGGCTTCCAACTCCTGCAAAATATAAAAATACCAATAGTTTCGGGGTTTATTTAGTCTAGATGGTTAAATATGGGCTCAAGGCACAAGTACAAAGAGTTTCTTTTCCAGCATGCTTGCAATGGGTTTGATCAGTCACAGACAGTCAAAAATATCCTCCACTTCTCCTGCCATGCATTTGTACAGGCCAGTAGAAGCAGTTAGATCACATTCGTGTAAACACTGTGACTAGTCAAATTCCATCAACAGACAAAAAAGATAACTGGTAAGTGTAGCTGGCATATTAATCACTTCCAGTCAAAGCATGGCTACATCAAAATAAGCAGGGCATTCGTAACTGTTAAAAACAGCCAACTGATTGATTTTGACTGCTGTAATGGCACAGCTGAATTTGCCAGTCAAAGAGGGATGGTTGGTGAAAACTAATCATACATATTCTGACCATACACATGCCGACCACAGCATAGATTGCGTTGCCCTACAGTGGGAATGTAAGGTTTTCAGGGTGCCACCATACCGGGTCCGAGGCGGATGACCTTGGCTTCTTGCAGGGGGGAACTTTAAGGACCCCTATGAACCCCACTGAATACAGGCCTGAGTATAGGTGCAAACACTGGGCACATCTGATGAGATGATGACAGGGGTCTTGCAGACAAGCACAAATTGTACACTTCTCATTCTCACACAAGACTGACTCGTGGTAGACTCTCGTGAAGGGATTTAAGGCATATAGGATCATGCAAACACTCAAAATCGAAACTACCGAAATATTATGAAAAAGCCCACTTGATTTTAAGCAAAGAACAGTAGGAAACATCCAGTGAAATCGTTGAGCCTGGTATTCTGTCATTCTAAGAAAAGAGGAATGTTGTATCAGTACTACTGATGGTTAGGACCTAACCATCACTGAGAACAAACAGTTTTCTCAAATACTACATCCGTTAAGAGGCCATGAGCAGGCTGTTGACTTCATGTGTACGCTCGGGTAAACTGTCTTAGGTATTTATGAATATGATTTAACAGCCCTTAAATAAGTCCGTTTCATGAAATTACAATCAATGCATATGATCCTATTACCTTTAACAAAGTGCCAGTGCCAATTAAATTACCATTTAACCATAACATCACTACACAACTGAACCTCCAACCTCCCAATCAACTGAAGGTCATTACCTGCAATTCGCTCCTGAGTTGCTGCATCCTCCCATTTGCCATCTGTAGCTCCTCCCACAAGCTATCCCTCTCATTCCTGAGCTCTTCAAGCTCTATCCCCGATGTGGATGAGCCTTCACTGGGGCTGGCACCGTCCTTCAGGCTGGCTATTAGCTTGTCTTTGGACTGGAGATTAATAATAGAAAATGTTAGACAGTAACTCTCTTGAACTCAAACAGGCACAATTGCAGAATACCCCGCCACTCGATCTATCCACCTCGTAGCCGGCTACGAGGTCACGGTTGGTTGACCTCAATAAACATTCTCAGCGCTACTTGTATGTACTATGCGTCATGCTCCATTGCACTCCCACTTCGTGACCGCGTAGCCGCCAAGAGGGTAGTTGGTTTGGACTTAGAATTTTTTCAGCAACTCCCATTCCTTTTGTGTTGCTTCGTTCTCAAGCATATTCAAGGGGACTCCCACTCCGTAGCCTCGTAGCCGCCAACAGGGTGGTTGGTTTGGACTTAGAATTTTTTTCAGCAACTCCCATTCATTTTGTGTTGCTTCGTTCTCAAATAATGGACCCCCACTCAGTATCCGCGTAGCTGGCAATGGACTTGAATTGTTTCTTTTGCAGTGATTCCAACCTCGTAGCCAGTGATTTTAGGGGTGTATTTCCGAGTGGCGGGGTATTCTGCAATTACTCCCTCAAACAAGGATAACTCAAATCTCTGTTTATCTCGAAGTAATAATCCATTCCCGTCAAGAGAATAGGATGTTATGTACATGAATACCCCGTAACTTGAAGTGCCCGCACCAGTACCTCCGTTTAACTCGAACTTTTGTTCGGCCAGTCCATAGAAAATGCTGCCAAAACAGTCACAAAGAAGCGTAACAAACAATGGAAAACTTTTTTTCACGAGACATAACTGCCCAATGACTTCGTCTTTTCACGTTGGGATGCAGTGTGCATGCTGCATTGTGATAATGTCATGTTTTAGGTAAAAACAATACGAAATTTGAGTAAAATGATGCTTTGTGACAAAAAAAATTAACAATTAAAATGAAAAAAAAAGGAAAATGTGCCCAAAAATTACGTGTTCACTGCATAGCGAGTAACAGTAAAAGCCATTCATGTATATGTGTACATGTAGATGACATTACTGTCGAAAAGTTGGGAACCTTGTTTAACTCAAACTCTGGATACCTCAAATTTTGTATCCATTCCCTTGAGATTTGACTAAATGGGAGTTTACTGTAATTATGCGCTGGTAGATGATACACGAGCAAATCACACAGGCTATTCCATTTTGAATAGGGGAATTGATATGCCATCTGTTTCTGATGTCATGAATATTATGTCTATACAAACGTTAATCAAAGAAAACCTAAGAAGTCAGGCAAACCGAGCACAGTATAGCACTTTCCTACCTGGAGTATCCTGGTAGCCTTCTGCTTGTAATCAGAAAGATCCTCCTTGGCCGTCTCCAGGTGGCTCTTGGCTGTCTTGAGTTGCTGGGCCAACTGATGCGAGTTGCCTGTCACAAAGGGAGGCTAAGGAATATGCAAAGTGACTGGAGTGGGATTGGAACCTGCAACCTCCGTAGCAAGCACTTCAGCCCTGTATTGAGTGTCTACAAATTTGTCAACGTCTTGGCTCAAGAAGCGCAAGTGTGAAGCCACAAACCAATGTGTGCCATGTGGCCGGGGATCAAGTCCAAAGTCACATTGCTTACAACATTAGTGAAGGCCGGTCCATACTTCACACGAATGTGAATGCAAGTTTGACGTCAGAGAAAATCGCTTAGAAATTCACCAGAGTTGAAATGTGTTCCACTTTTGCAAATTCGTAGTGTGAATACTGGCCATGACGTCACAAAGTCGTGTACATGTTCGCTTTCGTGCCGAGCATGAACTGGCCTTAATGCTACCAACATGACAAACAGCAGCCGGTGATCACGCGCAGTATTTGAAATCATTAAATAAACCATAAAGGAAACCCCTAGTTTCTCTTTGTGGTTCATTAGATGATATTTATTTTAGTCTTTACTGTACAAGTTACAGGGATGATGACGAGCAGAGCATACTGTTCGAAACGTCGAGTTAAACCAACTGGTTCTTCTCAGAACCACACAACTCACAAAGAGATATCATTCACATGGTGCTACCGCAAACCTCCCATTCATTGATCATGTCCACCATGTGAAACCTTAAGTGGGATTTATCTACAGGGATAAGATTGTCAATTTTTTTAAAAGTCTGAAAATGGAATGAAAGGTCTGAAAGACGGATATTTTTCTTTCGATACTGATAATGTCTTCTATTCAGATTCAAAAAGTCTGAATTCAGACTAAACTCTGCAAAATTTCATGCCTGAAGCTATCACATTATGAGGATAGGACAGCGTACAGACATGTAATGACTATAGGCATGTAATGACTATAGGCTCCGTGCGCCAACGAAAGAGGGCGCCCTTTTACCTAGCAACGACGTCCCATGGGCGGGACATTTAGCTGGTTGACGCGCACCGTTCCTTGTGTGTGACGCACGTACACCAGGGGATTTGTACACGCAGTGCTAGTGGTACGGCCGCGCGTCGCGGCAAAATTGCAGTCAGGCAAGATGGCGTCGGTCGGTCACCCCCAACTGTACTTTCTTTGCCGGTGAGGGGGTACTTGTGAACGGAGCGGATACACTCACGAGGCCCCCTTCAATGGAGAAACCATTGTGTATACTATTGTACTAAGCAACTGCCTCATGACGAATTATCTGAACAAAAGCTAGCACATATGCTTTTGCCATTGAGGGGGGCCTCCGTGATAGAATTGATAGCGTGCCTGGATATAATACCACTAGGCCAACTTCTTCAACTTCAGTTTACGTCAACTACGGATCTACAGTCAAGGATACTCTTTTCTTCATGGTATTTCTTCTGTGATGAAGTCAACGCTTCGGCCAGGTTCTGCTGTTCTGATTCCAGCTTCCCTTGCCTCTCCATAAACTCAACCTGGAAAAAAAACAAGAAATGAAGTTTTTAGACCACACTCCCCGCCAACTCAGTCAAGTAAGTCATGTGCCAAATCACAAGGACAGTTGTAAGTTAAGGAGAATACACGAGAAAGTGTGGATTCGTAATTTAAGAATTCACGAGGCGCGAAGCGCCGAGTGAATTCGTAAATTAAGAATCCACACTTGCGAGTGTATTCTTCGAAAAACCATTGCGTTAACAGAAGTATTGGAAAGAATGTTGCAACCTGACGCCACTTTTTTCTTCATATATCATCTCAATGAAGGTCATTCGTTGCAAAAATGATGATACGACATGAATCTGGGACTGAGAAATGTTTCGAATTTTGTTAGGAAATACTTGAAATGACTCTCCATAGACTTTGTACACAAGCGCGGAAGTGGCATCAGGTTGCAACATTTTTTCCTGGCGTGTTTAGCATGTGTATCGCCACACCGGTACAACCAAGTCATCGTGTGTGTATAGGCCCCTTACGTCAAAATGGATAGTTCAGACGACGATTTCTTTCTGACTAAAAGTAGATTTTGCAGTGACAGCGGAGAATCTGACAGCGAAGATGCATAGGTAATTTTCGGAAAGCAAATTTTCACGCAGACGGTCCTATTCATGCTCGTTATGGAGAATAATAGTCCGACGTGTTCAAAGTGTGGATTCATAATTCCGAATCCACACTTTACTAAAGATTCTTCATTCCGAATCCACACTTTGTGCCCAGTGTAAGAGATTTGTAGATCAGAATCCACACTTTTAACAATAGTGTGACGTCATAGCAATGGTTTAACACAGGATAAACCACAGTTTGTCCTTATCACAGTTTATTTAACAGCTTTTCATTTTAGTTTGAGACTGGCTGACTTGTGAATAACTGGTGGGTATGCATAAATGTAAGTACTTGTATGCATTTTATGTAATGGCGCATAGATCTTACCTGTGCAGTTTTATAGGCATCCTGCTCTCTCTTCAATAAGGACTCCGTCTCACCGAGTCTGTCCTTGACCGAGTCCAAGGCGTTGCTGTGGACGCCACTTGCATCGCTGTGGTCTCGAAGGATTCTGTACATGAAATATGAAGGGAAAAATAACTTTTAGGGAAGATGAAGTAATGATGATATGAGAAAATTGACTGCATTTTGATGCAGGAAGGCCAAAGGCACTGAATACAGTACTTATTGTAATATGTGAGATTATCAGTGGTCCAGTGATAACCCATCTACATGTAGCAAGCAGGAGGTCCTGGGTTCGAGGCCAAACCGAGCAGGTTTGTAAATTGTTTCTCCCAAGCTTTCAGACAGCAGTCTTAGACAGACACATTGGTGTAGAGCAATTCAACCCAACATTACACTGTAAGCAGTAACTGGAATCTGCACTGGTTAAAAAAGGCAAATGTACTGGTTTCAATAGGCCCTTTCACACTAGACAGATCTCTGGGTTGATGCGGGGTTGACGCGAGTTTTGAAGACATGAAGCCTTTCACACTTGAAGATTTTCAACCCCGCGTCAACCCTAAAATTGATTTCACAGCAGGGTTGAACTCAACCCTACTACAGACCACGGTTGAGATTTTCAACCTGGGTTGAAACTCTTGCCAGGGTTCAAAACAGTAGTACCGAGCGATATAAGCTTGGCTTGCACGAAACAAGTTTGAAACGATGCCGGGTTGAACGAGGGGTTGAAAAATTAAAAACTCAACCCTGGGCGGCATTGGTTCGCCCAGGGTTGAGTTCAGCCCGGGTTGAGAGGCTCTAGTGTGAAAAGGCCTAATGGGTCAGTTTACACTCATTGCATACATTCCACACACTGCAGCAACCTGGGCGATTTGGGGGGGGGGGGGGGGGGGGAAGGTGGTAATGAAGTTGACATTATGGAGCTAGCCATAACATTGCCTAATGAACCATTCATCAATGTGCATATTAACCCTAACTCCCAAGTGTCTTTTACTAAGTACCGGACTAAGTCCACCAAAATCCATCACTGGCCCTGCTTCAAATGCTTTAGGGCCAAATCCGCTGAAATCCACCAAAAGACCACCACTACTGTACATGTAGGTGGATTTTGATGGACTTGGTACAGATTAGATATTAGGGTGCTGTGGTCCAGTGGTTATGGTGTTCGACTCGCGTGCCGTGGTACATGGGTTCGAATCCTGACGGGGAACATGGTGCTTGTGCGCTTGGGCAAGGCACTTTACTACGATTGCCTCTCTCCACCCAGGTGTAGTAAATGGGTACCTGGTAGGAAGAAATTCCTTCAATGCTTGTGCGCCGTAATGGCAGCCGTGCTAAAGCCAGGGTGATAATAGAGCACCAGGAGCGTCACTTTGTGATGGACATGAGCGCTATACAAGACGCCATTATTATCATTATTAGATGGCTTGCCTACCAAAATCTCCGAAATGAGGAAATGGATTTTGATGGATTTGGGGAGGTAAGGGTTAATTCAAATGTTTACTACTGCGCAATATGCTGCTTTTTTGTTTCCACTTTCTGTTACCCTGTGTCTGTGTAGAAAAGGCCCTTCCAGTTACTAAGCGGACTTGGTCCAACAGCCAAGTGTGTATTTGAAGCCCCCTGAGTACTGACCTGTCTCTCTCTGACTGTAGCCCATCCAGCTGCCTGGCTTTGGCCTTCAGCTCTCCGTCTGCCTCCTGCAGACGCACCCGCAGGACGGCCAGCTGGGAGTTCTTAGCACCCAGCTCCTCGGTCAAGTCTTCCTCCCGGGCCTGCAGCTGTCGGATGATGCTGTCGCTGCTGGACATCTGCTGCTGGCGTCGCTGCATCTCTGACTTCACCTGCTTCAGCTCTGAGAAGTGATAAAAACAAAGGATGCAGGGGGAATAAATATCTCACTGCAAGACGTCTTTTCCTCACCTTCCATCTCAATGGCCCGGGTTCTATTCCCACCCAGGTTCAGATAGATAGATAGATAGATAAACTTTATTAAAATCCAAAACTGGAAATTACATGTTGTCGTCTCTCATTTAAAATATAAAAAAAATTCAACATACGCTACAATATTCAGGAAATAAATACACAATCACATCAAAACATTACAATTGCACACAGTATAAAGCACTAAAAACTTTAGAGCGTAAAAAAGCACATGTAAAATTAATGCAAAACCCATTCCCAAAGTAGAACCAGAATAAAGGACTAAGTATAAAAATTATGTCAAAAACTGTGAAAACCTGTTGCTTCTCAGATACCAGAATAAATTAATCCTTTGGATAAAAATCATCTTGTAAAATCATCATTATGACACTTAATGGCCCTGCCTGTGAAAAATGAAGAATATCGGTTTGTGTGTGCAACCACTGGTCTCAGTCTTCCGCTGCGTGGAATGATGTTATCCTTAAATCGGTTGTGGAGCGGATGCCCAGCATCTCCCCACACCAGTTGTAGCTTGTCACGCAGCCACATTGTCACATGTGGATTATGTTCTCAGACTAAGTCCCTTCTTGAATTTGTCGGTTCTTCTAAAAATATTCTTCTAGGCTTTTCTTCACACAGTATTACTTGGAAGACAAGTTTTTAGAAAGTGTCGGATTTTAAAGGTAGAGTATATCATTTGCAGCTATCCAAAAAGTAAGTGACAAAATTATTGCTGAAAAGCATACTTGGTTAAAGATAGTAATGACACTAAACTCCATGTGAAATTAAAGGTAGAGTATATCATTTGCAGCTATCCAAAAGTATTGACAAAATTATAGTTAAAAAGCATACTTGGTTTAAAGATACTAATTGCACTAAATTCCATGTGAAATTATTCTTTCTGGCATGTTGTCATTTTGAAGAACACAATAAAAGAAGGTCATTTCCAAAGATGCATCTAAAGATGCAATTTTTGGAAATCTCCGTAAGTAGTTCGTTCTTAATTCGATGAAGCCGTGAATTGGTGAGCGCAAGCATCGACAGACATTAGTCATGACTGTGATTGGTCAAAACATCATGGGGCTATTTAAACAGTCACAGACAGCCAAAATTTCCATCCATTTCCCCTGCTATACTTTTAACAAAGGCTAGTCACCAGCAGTTAGATCATATGACAAGCAAACACTGTGACTAGTCAAACCCAACAGACCATGAACACACAAAGCAGGCAAGTTTGGGGCACAGCTTGCTTATCAATTACCCATAGCCAAGGGAAATCTGTATCAAGTTACATAAACAGTCCCAGCCAGTGAATCTAGCTCTGGGAATGTTTCACCTTTGACAAACAGTCACTTGATTGACTGAAAGGACTACTTGGCACAGAATGTATGTTTGCATAGGAGCCTTAGGAGGGTTAATGGAATAATTCATTGATGAGGGAAGACCCTACCTTCTTGTGCCTTGCGTGCCCTGGCCAGGGCAGACGCCATCTCCTGGTTTAAAGACCCCACCTCGTTCTTGAGCAACTTGTTTTCCAGCTCCAGGGAGGACAGCTGGTGAGACTGTTCATCCCTCATGTTGTGCCCCACTTGGCTGGGGGCTGAGGGGTAGGACGGCCCCTCGTCTGGGCCATCCGAGCGGTCACTGTCCGAGATGTTGTTGATCACAGGTGGTTCGGTGCTGTCTGGCTGGTCATCACCAACTGACAGTAGCACTGCAGTCAGGACAATGGTCCAAGTTTTGAGAAATCCAGGGTGAGCGAAAAAAAGGAAACCCAAATGCCAGTACCAATTATCTAATGAAGATCTGCATGTAGCATATTCAAAATCTAGGATATGAAGGCCCAATTAATAAGCTTTCTTTCAGTACAAAAATCATTCAAATCACTCATGTACTTTTTAAGTTATGGAATTTTAAACACAAACACTGATTTAAAGTTCTGTCCACGGATCACAAAAAAGTAAGTGTTCTTTCAGCAAAACGAAAACAATTCAATATATCCCTATGTGAACTGTTTCGTTTTGCCGAAAGAACACTTACCTTCATTATAAAAATGGTCCTGCCATTTCGGTTTCCTTGTTTTTTTTACTCACCCTGTATGGTTGCCATATAGAAAGATAAATGCAAAAAGAAGAATAACACCATTGCTTTTATCACTTCTGAATTATCATCCATGAGGAAGACACCAAGAATGTTCAAAAATAAAATGCCCCACCTGGATTGTCTGTGGTAGGTGATGGGGAGTTATCCACTACGACCCCATCCACTCTTGCACTTTTGGATGACATGGTTGACGACGTGCTGGATTGTCTCGAGTGCTGTCTGCTGGCAGTGTTTCCTGTCCCGCTACTCGCAGCAGTGTTCTTTTTGTCCCTCCGTCGCTCGCTGGCAAGTGGCGAGGATCTGCCGGTGCTGGCCGTCGACGGTTTGTTCAAGAATTCAAAGAGTTTCTCGTCGTCCTGGTCGGTACGGAGCTTGGAGCCGCGGCTCTTCGACTGGGCCACCGGGGAGCCCAGAGCACTCTCGCTGGGCGTCCGGCGGATGCTAGCCGTGTTGGCCAGGTCGGTGGGGGTTAGGCTATAAGCACTGGCAGAGGTTGACATCTGACCCGGCGAGACCTGGCCATTTTGTTTGCCGGCGCCGCCAGTGAAATCGTTCTGATGGAGAGCTGCATCTCCGTTTGCGTAACTCTTTTTTTCTTGATCCGGTGTTGAAGTATTCAGAACCTGATTTGCCGACTGATCCAGTGAGTTTAAGAGGTTTTCAGCCTTACTGAACATCCAGGCCATGACGCAACACAATGGGAAGCTTTTCCAAGAGGAAAGCTGACTCAGAAAAGCAGTTTAAGTGCCATGTGCGTGTAACTGCATCCAATGTCCGCATTCAATCCAATTCATCTAAGGAACACAAATCACACACATTACAAAAGTTGAACTTAAAACTGATAATAAAACAAGTGTCTTTTCACGTTTTCTCCCTGAGCCTATATCATGTGCACAATCTCCAACTTAAAACTGATAATAAAACAAGTGTCTTTTCATGTTTTCTCCCTGAGCCTACATCATGTTCACAATCTCCAACCTGGCCAAAAAAATGACGATCAGTCATCAGCTCTCATGAATATTGTCTCCATAATGTTTCTCCATGGGATTTCAAAATGGCAGACACATTATGCGGGCGCGCTTGGGCAAGACTATGAATATGCATTTCGCAGTTCATGACCTCGAGTTTGTTGGGCGCGTAGTGTGTACGGCTGGTGATGCAGCCAGGAGCTGATGACTGATCGTCGTTTTTTGGTCAGATGGATGAAGACTTCTAGATAAAGGAACGTGTTTTCGAACAGGTATGAGTTCCTCTATGTCTAGGTACCCTAACTTTGGAAATTTCTGTCCTGGATGAAGGGCACTCCTCATGTCTGGCTCGTATAAGTGCGATACCTAATTATCCGCAGCGTTTATCACCAGGTCTCATAATTGGCCCCATCTGACGCCACCCGCGATATGCACTATAAAGACGGTGTCTGTGGTCGGTTCCCAGACCAAGAGACTCTGACGTCACGTCAACAACGCTTCGCGTGCAAGTTAAAACTCAAACTGCAGCTTCGTTATGGAAAGGGGACTGTTTTTATCATATTTTTTGCACCATTTTTTTTTGCACCATCGGGATCGATTCAACCCTTACACTTTAAGCGAACAAAGCGTGAGTCTTGGGGTACAAATATACAGCGGCCGCTCCAAAACTCACTTCAATATTATTCGCAGAGTATACAGCATGTTCACATTGATATGCCCATCTATGGGTATAACGTGTAGGCCTAATACCCATAGTTCTAGGGGTACGCAGCAAAATCGCAGCCACACTAGTGGGGCTAGACTAGAGTTGAATATCATCTAACTTAATCTTTAGGAAAGTGGGCGGGTTTTGGTTAATGAAAAGAACTTGTGAAATATTATAGAGGTGTCCTAAACTACACGATATACGTAAGCAGTTTAAAGCTCAACATCAAACTCAGAAATTGTCAGACGTGTCAGACACACTCACACTTGTCACTACACAGATAAATTTAATGGCGATCGTGTAGTGTAGAGCCCGGTTCCTAGTATAAGGGAACAAAATCCACTTTAAAATTATTGGACCTACCAAACTAGTTGGCTACATTCTCAATATTAACATTAAAAAATAACAGGTATGTCATAGATAGAGCCGAGGGCAGGGTTTTGATTTTTTGAGGGAAATTTGGGGCTAAAATGACGATGACAGCGCGGCGACCCGAAAATAAAGATGGCGATCACCGCGCTATGTCCCTACGTGAGCACGCACGGTGCGCTGAATCGCAAGGCACAAACTGCGCAGGAAAATTGTGATTTCTACACCAAGAATCTGTTCAAAATTACAAAACAGGTGTCATTAGAATTGACGAAACTCTGCTTTTGATTGTAAAGGTGATTTTTGAGCAATAAAAAACAATTTTGACTCTTATTTCATCAAAACAAAACCGCAGTGGCTATTGTTACGGCAGCCGTAACGCATTTCCCATTTTCTATCGTTACGGTAGACTGCAACTTTTATAAAAACATATTTTATTCAAATAAAATTTGAAAGAAAAAAAAGTGAATTTGAACGTTATGAAATTCGGACTTTATTTCCCTTTAAAAAAAAATCCTCCAAAGCCTCAGGTTAGAAAAAGGAAAAAAAATCGAGTGCAAAACTGAGATACGAACCCGCAACCTCGCGGTGCAAAATCCTACCCTCTATCATGTCTATCGACTGAGCTGTCGCACTGCTCGCTAGATCGTGTGGAAACAAATAATTATTTTGGAGTAATTGCAGAATACCCCGCCACTCGGAAATACACCCCTAAAATCACTGGCTACGAGGTTGGAATCACTGCAAAAGAAACAATTCAAGTCCATTGCCAGCTACGCGGATACTGAGTGGGGGTCCATTATTTGAGAACGAAGCAACACAAAAGGATTGGGAGTTGCTGAAAACATTCTAAGTCCAAACCAACCACCCTGTTGGCGGCTACGAGGCTACGGAGTGGGAGTCCCCTTGAATATGCTTGAGAACGAAGCAACACAAAAGGATTGGGAGTTGCTGAAAACATTCTAAGTCCAAACCAACTACCCTGTTGGCGGCTACGCGGTCACGAAGTGGGAGTGCAATGGAGCATGACGCATGGTACATACAAGTAGCGCTGAGAATGTTTATTGAGGTCAATCAGCCGTGACCTCGTAGCCGGCTACGAGGTGGATAGATCGAGTGGCGGGGTATTCTGCAATTGTGCCATTATATACCTGCGTGCGAATCCAAAAAGTATCGTAGAGGGCGCTAAACAACGACTGCCGTAACGATAGCCACTTCGAAAAAAAACAGGGGCCCTACACTTCACGATCGCCAATTAACGAGGATCATCACTCTTCTTTCAAAATCGGAATTTTCCGAAAATTTAAACTACTTTTTTTACTCAAACATCCATATGGTTTAACAATGACAAGAGTTGATATTCTAATAAGTGGTTTTTCTAAAATGTTATTACGATTACCTGAAATGTAGAAGTAACATTCTAACATCAATTACAGATTTTCACATCAAATGTAAACACGTACGTACGTGGAGCTTGAGAAGTGACCTTTAATAACCTCTGTCGAAAATTATAGATTTAAATGTTGAATTTACTCTTTAATACAATTTTTTTAATACCTTTTACGAATAAAGTAAATATAATATTTCGTTGCATATTTATTGCATTTTTTTAATTTAAAAATTATGTATTATTTATAAGCAATTATTAGATCAATTAAAACAAAGTATTCTTTCACCGTTTTAGCTTCGCTCGTAGACTGGTTCCCACTCCCATGAAATGGGGACCGGTAGCTAGTTCCCATTTAAAGCCATTGATTGGATCGCATGAGCGTTAGAGGTGTTGCACGTGATGGAACACATGTATATCAAAATACTGACTCTATTATAACCAGGGGCTAATTTCATAGAGCTGCTTAAGCACAAATTTTGCTTAAGCACAAAAAAATCTTGCTTAATATAATCAGGTTACCGGCCAAAACTCCACTCGATTGTTATGCTAACAACAGCTAAATACCAGTCACAAGCAATGTACATCGCATGGAGTTTTGGCGGGTTACGTGATTTTACTAAGCAATGTTTTTTCGTGCTTAAGTAAATTTTGTGCTTAAGCAGCTCTATGAAATTGGGCCCAGTTGGCAAAATCGCCACTGAGGAAATTTGAGGTGCCCCGCTCTTTTAATAGTCTAGAGAAATAGAAAATCAAAAATCGAAACTCCACTAAGTTAGTTGCGTAGCCAGGAAGGGGGGCACCAGCCTATAATAAGGGTGGTACAATTAAGGGCGGACCCAAAACGAACTTTCCAGGTGGCGGGGAAAGGGGGCGGCGCTGGGCCTCTTTGAAGCTTGGGGCGCGCCCTTTGTTCAACCAATTTAGCCGTAGGGTAACTTAGGGAATTAATTAAGGGGATCAAATTAGGTTATGCCCAACCTCGTCACCAGGGTGTCGAGCAATACGCGCCCACCACTACCTGCTCTTACTATTGGAAACGAGGTTGGAAATAAAATAAACACTGGGGACGAGGTTGGGTTTTGCCCTTCACTGACGTATAAACACTGTATCAGTGTGTTTGAGTGAAAGTTGGAAAAACTCACTCGGGTGGGACTTGAACCCACGACCTAGCTCCTGCTTTCTAGTGCAGATGTCTTACCACTCGACCACCGAGCTGGTTCGAATCAAATGTACATAGCATGCAGCGGGTACGTACCGTTCATATAAGATGGAATTTTTCGTCGAGGTGATGTAAATCAAATTAGGTCAGTTCGCCCTTCACCGATGTATAAACACTGTATGCTCAATTACCTCCCGAGAGAAAGTTGGAAAAAAATCACTCGGGTGGGACTCGAACCCACGACCTCCTGCTTTCTATATTGCAGATGTCTTACCACGTACTCGACCACTGAGCTAACGGGATCGGTTGGCTGGTTCGAATCAGATGTACATAGCAGCAGGTACCGCATCAACTATTCATATATAAGATGGAATTTTGTGTCAGGGTGATGTAAATCAATTTATGTAATTTATGAAATTACACTTTTGTATACATGCAAGGTTAGCCTGAACCACAACCTGCAAGTAAACAAAAGTGCATCCGTTGTCGGTATCAGTTGTCATAATCCCCCCCCCCCCCCGCTCTAAAAAAAATAAAAAAAAAATTCATAGTACAAGAATCCATATTTTGACAGCATATGCCATCATAAATTAATTAGCACACACATTATAATTTATATGTGCCGAACGCCATATTTAGTGGCCATCTTAGATATCTCAATTTCCTCAAGGATGCCGAGGTGGCGTCATCAAGATGTGAACGGTAAAATCGGATTATTGGACTCGCCGACGGACTATTAAGTCATCAGCATTTTATCGTCTGATTCTCATTTCTAAAAAGTAGCCCAGGCCTGCGCTGATGACATTATGCAAATAACATGTTTAGAATATTTTCACGTAGGCACCTATTGTTAAATTCATGCCTCACTGATCACTAGGTGTAGCAGCATGCTGGGCGTCATCTCAAGCTAGTGGAATAATTTGTTTCAGTACAAGGGTGCATATGGGCCTATACTGTCGTTGTGCTCCTCAGACTCACAGATACACATTTTAGTTACAGCTGACTTTAATTATTAAGTCACTTATACGCTCCAAGACATAGCCTGCTATTCCTTCCTCCATGGTATGAGTTGAATTGTTCCATTTTGTACTTAGCTCTGTGTAGGTACGTGTCTTAATTAGTGGTTGGTGTTGGCGCACAGTCACACGCAATAAATCGCCAGCACCATGCACCAAGATCAGCGCCAAGAGGGGCAAATATCTTCAGAAGAGTCGAACTCGAAGAGGTACGTTACATGTCTCTGATTAATGTACATGATTATAAGGTTCTTCATCTTCAAAACGTATTGTTTTGCATTGTATCAATAATATTTAAAGTTATATAATCAAAGTGAAGGGTCGGCGGCCATTTTGAAAAGAGTACAATTTAGGTTATTCCGTTTAATTCGATGTTATTCAAACTATTGTGCAAGGCCCATATTTTTTGGTCCAAGTATTATATTACATTTGCATTTGAATTCGACAGACACGTGCAGTGACACTGTGTTCGCATGTAAACTATAAAATTCGCATAGGAATTCGGCAGACACGTGCAGTTGATATTGTGTTCGCACGTTGAAAATAGTATTTGCATAGGAATTCGACAAATACACGTGCAGTGACATTGCGTTGCACGAAGAAAGTATTATTTGTATAAATTATATAGGAATTTGTTTCACACGTGCAGTGACATTGCGTTCGCACGTAATATAAAATTTGAATAGGAATTTGACAGACACGTGCAGTTTTGCAGTGACATTGTGTTCGCACGTTTGTAGATAAAATAGTGGGCGCGGTTATAGGCTCCGTTAATCCCAGAAAGTTTTGATTTTGGAAAGACTTGTGCCACTGGTCAGGTGTTGTTTGGTGGCTTAGCGGGTATATAATACACTTATTTCAGGCCCGGAAAAATGCTTTTGTTTTAAAAAAGCGGTGGTAGAAAAAATAATAGTCTGTCGCCAGAAACAGAGAACTCCTTAAAATTTATTGGGTGTTAAAAAAAGTTTAAATCCTTACACCAAAGATTACAGCTGAAGGTTGACCGAATATAATTGTTTTTCGAGGGTAAAGTTCCTTTTATTCCAACTATCAATAGCCAATACAGCAATTTGTCGGATACGTGCAGTGACATTGTGTTCGCACGATGAATAATCGATGAGTACGTCTGTAATTTCTCTTGAAGGGTAGCATTCCAGTGGAAGCTTTCTTTTTCAAATTGTTTTTAGATTATTTCTCACGAAGGGACGGGCATGTCAGAATTGACATTTTTTTTTCAAGTTTGAGGGTTTTTCACTATAGTTTACTTTAAAAAATGGTGCAAGCATTCTGACATAATTCAAAAATACTTTCAATAATTTACACCAGTATTTTCAATGATAAACCCGTGACAGTGTCTCCTGCATTGTCACATTGACTTCCAGGTTTTAAGAACTCATTTTCTAGAAAAGGCAATCACAACCCCTTGGTCTCAGAAACTAAATAAAATGTAAACGTTATATAAACTAAACATCTTGGGCTAAACATTGGTGCAAGTGATGCCAAAAAAAAAAAAAATTGGGATCTTTGTATATGTAAAGTTGGGAGGAGTGCAGACGCAGCTCGCGTGCATAAGCAGCAGCACAAAGCAAAGCAGTTGCTTAGGATCCTAGCTAGGACTACGTCTTATTTCTGAACAAAATCCAAGCCAACATGACAAAGGAAAATCCAAGGAAAATCCAAGATAATAGTTGGGCAAATCGGTTGGCATGTGGTACAATGCTGGTCAACATACCAACTGCCTAAAGTCTTAGGCAAATTCTTTCAAATAGACCTATAGTTGGCCAATTTTTACTATAATTAAATCATCAATGAGGCAAATTTGCTATAATTTTTGGCAAATCTCGGTTTTGTTTTAAACCGGAGACAGTCATTTTACCACGTACGAAGACCTTGAAGGGACATGGGGAATTATTTATTATTTTTCATATTGCATATACGTACGTGATAATTATGACGCTCATGTACGTTCTTGTTATTATCACGTACGGAATTGATTGCTTACGTACGTAATAGTATATTATTACATACGTAGGTAATACTATCACGTAAATACGTGATTGCGTACGCTATAATATTGTGTACGTACGTAACAGTATATATATTATCACGTACTTGCGCAATAATACGCATGTATATAAAAATGTACAATAGTATACATGTGCAATAATATACATGTACGTACGGAATAATATTTCGCACGTACGAAATAGTATATTATCACGTACGTAGGAAATCACGCATGTCCGTGATTATTATTACGTACGTATTTATTATCAGGTACGTACGCAGTAATATTGCGTACGTACGTAATATTTTATTATCACGTACGTATGTCATAAACTTTATCACATACGTACGTAATCATTATTGCTTTACCTAACTTAAATAAAAGTTCTCCATATCTCCTCTAGGTCTTCGTACCCGGTATATGCGATTTCGTGTACCATGCTTCGCCAAATAATCAGTGATAAAATCTAGGGAAATGTTTAGAAAGGTGTAGGCAAATGAACAGTGTTAGGGAAAATGAAGCAAACGAGAGTTAGATTAGGGAGCAAGCATATAGCCCGCTGCGAGCATGCGCACACTGAGGCAGCGCGATGGGAGGGCTGGGTATGGGGAATGAGTTTTAAAACGACTAGGCCCTACTTATAATGTAAGCCCTGATCATAATGCCCTCAAAGTTTTAGACGTTTTCTGAAACAATGTAAATAACTTAATGCAAACGAACTCAGTCTATGAATGATGACGCTGTGCCATCTTCATTATTGAATTTTTTTTTATTCCCCCCAAAATTGAAAGTACTGGTGTGGTTTGTTTGTTTCAGTATCAGAAACTTTAATCGTAAATTTAAAACTGATTTCGTAATTACCTGATAGTCGTTTTGTGATATTTTATCAATCCACTGGAATACTGCCTTTTGATACGGACATTGGCTGACCAGTACTTTGTCTGCAAGACAGGATAAGAGATACTTAATAATATTGTATTGGTACAGGACAACTTCACCGACAATTCCTTTTGGGTTGTTCGTCGTGGAATTTCTGTATTATTGTATAATATACTCAAGAACAGGCAAGATAAATAAAATCTAAGCAATCAATACGGACATAGGCTGGTCCATTGCCCGACTGGAAACAATAATTTAACATCGCTTGTAAACTGCTGCAGAAAGTAACAATGCCCGGTGCACTGTCCTTCAATGACGATTTAATTCTTTATTATTGTATATATGTTTTATGAGCAAAAGAATCCTAAAATCTAAGCCATCAATAAGGATACTGACAGTGACAATGAAGTGTCGCTTATAAGGGATACCCTCTTCGGTGCATATTAGTAGCGCCGATTTCCAAGAGGCCCCTTCCTGCAGAGGACAGAAAGACTTCTGGATTTATCAGGAGAACTTGCATTTAATATATAGGAGAACTTGAAAAGTCAAACTTATAGCATTGAACAAAAACACTGAATGACGCCACTCATTAATAGCCATATAGAGAAAATTGTTAGTTAATAATTAACACAAAGTCCTAAAGACACGAGTTCTCTGTTAAGGTGACGATGTAAACGCTCTGAGAACAAACAGATAAACAAAATCTGGGATTAACATCGTCTGTAAAAGCGCCGCGTTGGCTCTTCTAGTTTGCTAAATGTATCTGTGAGTTGAGGGCGCAGTTGAAAGTTGACCAGCTCGTATAAATTCAAAAGATCGTAACTTTGGGTAAGTATACTCGTTGAATTTTATATAAAAGAATGTATTATATTTTGCGAGTAGCCTTTAAGCTCGGTTCATTATAACTGTATTAAGTATTTCTGAGTAAAATGAGGTTTAGCCTATTGCAGAGAAAATAATTTTGGGAAGAAAAACAAATTCAAACTGTGGAAGTGTATATTTTTTATTGTAAATGCTGCATGATTGATTTGTTGCCTATGTGTGGATTGTTTTCTGTGTGGTGTGATTAATTTCTTTTTCTCTGTCTGTTGTCTCTTTGGCAAAGACAAACATGAAAGGTTTTGAATTCAAATTGATCGTTGCGGCTACGAAAAAGTCAAATCGCACAGCAAAATCGAAGCAGACGTTGAAAGAAATAATACTTGAAATCAGTGTTATTTTTTTCTCGACTGTAATACGTGGGGAAAAGCGGTCAGAAGCCGCAGCAACGATACTCGCGCGATTTCACGAAATTCACGCTTAAAGCAGTATTGGAAGAAATTCTACCCGACATCAGTGTTATTTTTTTACGTTTACTGCCATACCTTATTACCCGAAATATTTGACTACGAGTATGACGAAAACTGAAAACAAAAATCAAATCGGTCTAATAAAAATAAATTATAGTGAAAATCTAATCGTAAATGGATTTCTGTTCGCCGATATACTCCACTTCCATCAAGTGGCTACGAAAATGACAAAAATTACACCGAAAATTGAAGTAAACAATGCAACGAAAAATACGGCAAAAATAATCACATCGCTAGTGAGAGAAATAATGTATGATGTCAGTGTTATTTTTCTTACATGGAACCTCGAAAATAGAATTGGTTACGAAAATAACGAAATTAAAGAGACGAAAATTACGGCAAAATTTACAGCGGCCGCGAAAGAAAAGAAACACTTAAATCTAACTTCGATCGATGCTATATGCAAAATTGGCTCCAAAAATGACGGAAATTATGATCGGCAGCGGATCGGTAGCATCTTCGACACTGCTTCAAAAAGTCGGCAACGAATTTTGGCAAACGGTGGGAACAACGGCAGCAAAACAAAATTAAAATGACGGAATTTCCGGGGGAGAATCGCAGCGTTATCAAAAAAAATCACCATGTCGAACATAAAAATCTGTTAAGAAAAAATGCAAATACGGAATTTCAATTACAGCAGTATTTAAAAGACTTTTTTCCCCCGCAGATCGTCTACGAAAATATTGGTAATTGCTGCACATCTTCGAGAAGTTTGCCTTCAAAAAACAAGTGTATGCATGTGAATGAGTAAACTAATTGTAAACAATAAAGCTTGGAAAAAAATGTCCGTAAGACTTGCGACATGTAGCATGCGAAATTTTTTCGTGTTCTTGTATTTTTTTCAACCTTCATCTACATTTATGTGAATCCGATTTGGAAAGATCGTCAGGGATACATGTTTTCATCATGTACATGTACAATTGTATCCTTAAGTTACTCTTTGGTAGTTCTTATATGACCTTTCATAACGTATAGGCCGATCATCAAGCATCGATGTGGAATGCGACTTGATATCAGCGCTGTTTTAATCAAGGAATGAAGCAGAAGCATACGGGCAAAATAACAGCCTGCAAGCAGTGAAAGAGATAGCTTATACATGTACCTGGAAAAGTAGTTTTAATATCATCGTCCATGACTTTCACAATCAAATTCTTGTGCGGCTATAAGTATAGCGCACTTACCGTTAACTTCCACGTGCGGCACAACTTCCCTCGCTATTTTTTTTGTTGCAATTAGGTAGAGCCTATAGATGTAACCCTCCTTCCTGGTTAGTGTAAGTCCGATTTGGGAGGGGATCGGCAAGGATACAGATGGCGTTTTTCATCTTCAAGTCATGTGAACTTCTTGAATGTTTGTTTACAGTGTGTGAGCTTATATGCGTTTTTCCAAGGCAACCTGCCATTATCAGCGTCGGCACATGTTTGTGCATTATGACATAATGTCTGTTTTTAAAAGTAAATAATGGAAAACTTGGGTAGAGTATAGTTACTTTCCATTGGGTCATAACCATGACCAGGTTAGAGGTAAGTTTAGACACAATTATTGGATGCATTGTAATTTTTCAACTGCAGTAAAACTACGGTGAAAACAACAAAGCTTGGTAAAAAAAAATGTCTGTAAGAAGTGCGACATGTTTATCATCTCATGCAATATTCTTCGTGTTCTTGTATTATTTTTCAACCTTCATATACATCATTTATGTCAGCCGGACTTGGAAAGATCAAACAGGTATATGTGTTCATAATGTATATGTTTTATCCTTACGTTACTCATTTTGGTAGTCTTTCTTTGACCTCATTGTAATGCCGACCATCATAGCGGAGAAGGTATCATCAGTGCATTACTTTCACAATCAAATTTTTGTGCGGCTATAAGTATACCGCACTAATCACCGTTAACTTCCAAAGGAATTATTGTAAGACATGCGCCATGTTTAGAGTCACGTGCGACCCTATTTTTTTCCCTTGTTAAATTTTTGTAATAAAGGTAGGGCTATACGTGTAAACCCTCCTTCTGCCGTATGATGTAAGACCGATTTGGAAGGGATCGGCAAGGATACAGATGGCGTTTTGTCATCTTCAAGTCATGTGAATTTCTTGAATGTTTGTTTACAGTGTATGAGTTATATGCGTTTTCCAAGGTAACCTGCCATTATCAGCGTCGGCACATGTTTGTGCATTATGACATAATCATGTCTGTTTTTAAAAGTAATAATGGAAAACGCGGGTAGAATCGTTACTATGTTCATTGGGTCATAACCATGACCAGGTTACAGGTTACAGGTTATTTTTCAACCTTCATATACATTATTTATGTCAGTCCGATTTGGAAAGATCGGCAGGGATATGTTTTCATAATGTATATGTTTTATCCTTAGGTTACTCATTTTGGTAGTCTTTCTTTGACCTCATTGTAATGCCGACCATCAAGCATCAGTGGAATGAGACTTGACAAAAGTGCTGTTTTATAATTTAAGGGAAAAAAAGCAGAAACCCATCCCGACAAACTAACAGCGCTGCAATACTTAATGAGATAGCGGTGAAGGTATCATAGGTGCATGACTTTCACAATCAATTTTTTTGTGCGGCTATAAGCATACCGCACTAATTACCGTTAACTTCCAAGGAATTATTGTAAGACATGCGACATGTTTAGAGTCATGTGTGCAACACTATATTATTTGTCCCTTGTTAGATGTTTGCAGTAAAGGTGCTGTATACGTGTAAACCCTCCTTCCGCCGTATGATGTAAGTCCGATTTGGAAGGGATCGGCAAGGATTAAGATGGCATTTTGTCATCTCCAAGTCTGTGAATTTTTTGAATTTTTGTTTTGTATGAGATATATGTGGTTTCCAAGGAAACCCGCCATTATCAGCGTCGGCACATGTTTGTGCATTATGAAAACAAGCATTCGAGCAAATAATGCAAAACATGGGAAGAATCATTTAGTTTTCATTTGGCCATTACCATAACGAGGTTACAGGTATAGACGTAATTATTGGATGCATTGGAATGTTTCAACTTCAGTAAAACTTGGTGAACACAACAAAGCTTGGTAAGAAAAAATGTCTGTAAGATGTCCGACATGTTTATTATCGCATGCGATATTCTTCGTGTTCTTGTATTATTTTTCAACTTTCATATACATCATTTATGTAAGTCCGATTTGGAAAGATCGGCAGGGATATGTTTTCATAATGTATGTTTTATCTTGAAGTTAGTTTTTTTGGTATAGTCTTTCTTTGACCTCATTGTAATGCCGACCACCAAGCATCAGTGGATGTGTGCATGACTTTCACAGTCAAATTTTTGTGCGGCTGTAAGTATATACCGCACTTACCGTTAACTTCCAAAGGAATTATTGTAAGACATGTGACATGTTAGGAGTCACGTGCGACACTATTGTTGGTTCTTGGTTGGTTCTTCTCCTAAATACTCCACGTGGGAGTTTATACAGGAGGCCAGAAACACCGGGTCAAACCCCTTCTCTTAGCGATAAGTGTTTACTGGGTTCTTTTACGTGCATTTGTACAACACACGAGACCTACGGCTTAACGTCCCATCCGAAGGACGAAGCAATAATGGTTAAGTGCCTTGCTTAAGAGCACAAGTGTCCGCCGGCGGGCTCGAACCCACGTCACTGTTGCCTCTGAAACACCAGAACGTGAGTCCGGTGTTCTTAACCGCTAGGCCATCGCACTCCAATTGTTCCCTTGTTAATTGTTTGCAACAAAGGTAGACTTGACATATGTGGTTTTATTTAAGGAAAATTAAAAGGGCAGAAACTTTGATAGGGGCAAAATAATAACGCTGCGGTAGTATGAGATAGCTGGGAAAGGTAGTTTTAATATCATCGGTGTATGACTTTAACAATCAACTTTTTTGTGTGGCTGTAAGTATACCGCACTTACCGCTAACCCAAGTTCCAAAGGAATTATTGTAAGACATACGAGTGATGCGACATGCTTCATATTTGCTAATTATGACAAATAATCATGTCTGTTTTTTAAAAGTAAATAATGGAAAACATGGGTAGAATAGCTACTTTCCATTGTGTCAAGGCCATGACCATGGTACAGGTAAGCTTAGACATAATATTATTGCATGCGTTAGAAGTTCAATTCAGTAACAAATGGGCTAGGCCCAGTGTTTTCGTACCCCTGTTCACTTAGGAAAGAGTTGCAGCTTTCATCAAAGAAACCGATGATCTAAAAGTTGAGACAGACTGGATGAGCTAGGCTGCTTTGTCAGGACGAAAATGAACCTCCAAGGCTCCAACAGCCTCATCACACACAAACTCCAGGAACCGGAAGCAGGGAGGAGGACCGACAGATGAACGGATGACCTGCTTGCAGGGCTTCCCATTACTGATTCTTAAGGTTAGTTTATACGCCCTTGAAAATGAGCAGAAGCAAGTCACATAACCAATCAAAAAGAAGATCTGCTGCTCTGTAAGCCTCTGTTGTGTTCTTCCAGAAATAAAGAGTGCTGGTATCGGGGCTTTGCTTTGCCATAGATTCAATCAAAGTTTTTTTCCCCTTCGTAGCATGGGACTACGAAGCACATTTCTTGATAATTCAGATATTCTCTTTCGTCATGTGAAACCTTTTCAGAGAATTGAGGACCACTGACTGACGAGGGAATTGGCCTACTGTGATGGATGAGCCTGCCTCACGACATCGTAAGCTGGGAGGACCGACAGATGACTGACTCTGCCTGTTCAGCATGTCGTTACTTATTCTTGAGGTGAGTTTACTTTAAATACAAAAAGAGCTCAGTGTATGAAGGTTCAAATGTGTTATTCCTCTGCTTGTAGTTTTTCCTCTCCTACAAAATACACAATACTTGATTTCCTCTTTAAATACAAATTGTAAACTTTGCTTGTTTACTTTGTTTGTCATGTTTTAGAAGCTGAGGACCTCCAAGCTTGGATGAGACTGGACAATGACGAAGCAGCTCTATCTGGACAAGGATGCCCCCATCGGAAACTTTTAAAATTAACTTGTAGAATATTGAATGAGAAATCAGACTGTATCTTTGCAAAATCTGAAGTCATTAATATTATTCCAAAGATAAAAAGAATTGATTTTTTTTATTTCACTAAATTATTTATGCCTCTAAAATTATCTTTAACCTGATATTACAATAGATAACTAACAGTGTACTTGATATAAACACGATTTTTAACTTGCTGACAAACTATTGTCATGATATTTTTATTGGCATTTTAACAATGCATGTGTTAGGAATCTGTCCTAAATCCTCCACAATTATTACATCAATAAGATAATTTAATACTTCTTACCTTTAATGCATTAAATCGGATCTTTTTGGTAAATTAAGAGAGCTCTCACTCGGAGGCTGTCTTATTTTTGTTCAGTTTTAATGGAGAATTTTGCTCTTTAAATTTTAACTTGATATTGATAGTGCATTGTTAAAGTTGCCATCAACTTATGTTATTAGAGTTGTAAACGATTCAAAAAGTATGAATTCATTGTTAAAAAAACTGGACAAATTTGGCAAACTGAAGACGTCAGTTTACCTATTACAATTATGTGGTTTTTTACTCATACAAAACTCAGGAATTTAAAACTTTTGGAAAATTTAAAGAGTCAATTGTTCAGGAACTGCTGTCCACCCAAATGTTGGAAAATTTTTAAAAGGTGAATACCCCTCCCCCTCAGTTTTACAGAGGCACTTTCTTCCCAGTCACATACAAAAATGAAATTTTATAAATGATTCTTTTTTTTCATTCAGAAACTCCTTATTTAATGCATTGCAACTGGTAAAACTGGCACTCGAATAACATTTGTGTTTATCCTTTTGTGATATGATTTGATCGCACTTTTTTAATTTACTAACAATTTGTTTACTTTGTGTTTCTTGGTGGTTTAACATGTCTTTTTCACTTTATTAATTGTTCAATTAACCCAACAAAAGGATAAACGCAATGTATACCGAGTGCTGAACTTGCCTCATATCAAAAAATGTATTCACATAATAGCTAAATAAAAAAAATAATAATAAAAGGGCTTCCCACAATCTGTGTGTAATTTTCTTTTTGGGGGCGGGCTATGTCCTTGCTTTTATCTTCCCTATTTATCTAACTTATTCACAAAAAGGGAAATACAAAAAACCGGCTTTACCGTATGCATGTAACTAATCGTTGCTGTACCCAATCATATAATATTACAATGTATTATTAAAGTTGTAAATACGTGCTTTTTCAAAATTTCGCTTTTCTTTTCCGAACGAAATTTTAGAGAACATAATGTCCTGTAACAAATCAATTTGCTTGTTGCAGGCAGTTTTATATAGTTTTAATAAGTGGTTCGAAATGGCGCGCACTATTCATAACGAATTAGGGGTGTCCTGCTCTTAATTCAAAAGTTGACATTTATGCATTGACTTGTCGTGGGCCGATTTTTGATGTCGTGCGATGTATCATTGGAAAGCTTATAACTAATTTAAGGCGAGAACATTTTTAATTGAATTTGAAGATGTATTTGTCAATGTGCTACACCCAAAAAGCACGTAATTATGCCTTTTAACTTCTCAGATTTAGTTGCATTTGTTTAACATTTTTGCAATGAATCAGTTGAGTTTGTTTTGTAATGAATTTAGTTTAAATAGTTTTATGTGAATCAGGTTTATATAAGGAATAAAATAAAAACCAGAAATATGTGAGACGCTTGATATCCTTGGTATATTGTCGTCATTATATTTGCCTCAGTGCTTTTGTTTTAGTGGTTGGGCGGTCAAGCTAGTCGCGCTTAGTAAACTCAGCCCCACACATTTTGTACAATGTATTGTAAAGATCACGTTTGACTTCTCAACTTAAAACGCAGTCATCAAAAGCTAAACATAATAACCCTTTGACAGCGATTGAGGGCGCTCTCTCACAACACCTTGCAAGCTGGCTACGACACGTGCGTGCATGTTCGACACGATCTTTGTGCTGTTGACTGGTGGTTGTTTATGATCGACGACGACGAAAGTGAACCGGTGACGTCAAAAATGAAAGTTGTAGCCCTTGTAAGGTAATGATTTTACAACATTTTACGGCGCAACTGTCCATTGTCACCGGAAAGAATGTTGCAACCTGGCGCTACTTCAGCGGTTGTGACAATGTCAAGTTGTGTACAAAGTCTATGGAGAGTCAGTCAAGAACATTTTTAAGTATTTCCTAACACAGTAACAAAATTGGAAATATTTCTCAGTCCCAGATTCATGTCTTATCATTTTTACAATGACTGACCTTCATTAAGATGATATATGAAAAAAAAAAAAAAGTGTCAGGTTGCAACATTCTGTCCCTGTCACTTAATAATTTTCCCTGAGGGGTGGGGATTTTTGTCACTTCAAACATGTCAAAAGTGACAATCTCCACGTCTTGGGCAGTTTGGTAGTCCAATACTAGGACTCTACAAATCGCTTTTTTTTAAACTATGGATGGACTATCGCTCGACCATCTCCAAATGTTAAAAAAGGGGATTCGTAGAATCCTAGTTACTCGGACTATGTCTTGGGTGGGGCAGCCCGGGGACAGGGGGGGGGGGGGGGATGGGAACAATTGGTAATCCTTACCTTTTAGACCCCGTTCCTATAAAGTTAAATGAATCACCAAAACAGCTGACTAAATGACACTCAAAAGGGACATTCTGATATTTCTTGACACATTTGAACAGTTGGACAAATGTTCCCCCCCCCCTCCCCACCCCCGCTGCCCCAGGTCTGATGTCGGGATTTGGTCACGTTTTTCATGCCCCGTACTATATGGCAAGATGATCACTAGTGCGGCCCATGTATGTATGTTGGGGATCGTCACTTAAATTTTGCCCAAGGGGTGGGGATTTTGTCACTTCAAAAGTGACAATCCCCTGATCTTGGGTGGGGCAGCTGGGGGGGGGGGGGGGAACAATTGATAGGCGCATTAGCACAGAGTTTACTCCAGTCCTTGGTCATAGAAGAGTCATAGCTGATGTTGTCTCGATTGCTGCTATGAAGATTCTCTTGAGTCCTCTGGAGAGGTTTGGTCCTCTTCAGTTCATATCATTGAGCGCTCTCCAGGCAAGACCTTGATGTACCTTGATGTCTTTTTCCGAACTCGCCATTAATGATCCGAGGTACTTGAAGTCATAAAATTGTTTGAGTGGGGTACCTTCGACGGTCTTGAGCGGCTCGTGGTCTGTACATTGTAGGTCATGTATTCTGCTTCGTGGCTTTGAGGTGCAGGCCAACTTTTTTGCACTTAGTACATCTACTCTTAACAGAAGGGCCTGAGCATGCTGTGATTTCGTCTGATAGCAGAGCGATGTCACCCCAAAGTCCAGATCAGATAGTGCCACCGAACGATCATACAGAACTAACGGTAATGCCAAAGAATGGGTGAAATCTGGCCTACTATTTAGACCAAATGCACTCAAAAGACTGCAGTGAATAGCCAATCTGAATCAAATGAATACAATTTATTGTTTGTGCTTGTTTTCTTGATCCTGTTTTTGTTCCAATTTGATCTTAGCGGTGGCAAAGACAGCTGCTATAACATGATGCAGTGTGTAGCAGAAGGTCATGACCTGGTAGCGCTAGCAAACCTCAGGCCAAAACAGCAAGGTAAACAAGATCTTTTTAACCCTAACCCTTTGGGCTCTTTTAGTAGAAAGTATCCTGAATCCGCCAAAATCCATCAATTTTGCCATGCAAAAAAAAATGTTGGTGGCCAGCGAGTCCATCAGAATCCACAAGCTAGGCGGGAGTAAATGTGTTGAGATCCTGAATCCACCAAAGTTCCCCTACAGCTCAATATAGAGGTATCCTGAATCCATTAAAATCCTGCAGTTCCGCTAGGCTTACAATCCTGAACCCATCAAAATCCCCCAGTTTGTGCGATATGGAGGTATCCTGAATCCGCCGAAATCCCCCGAAACAGGGGTGTGGATTTTGATGGATTCAGGTACTTTAGGTTAATGATCTTTTTTTTAATGCAAAGAACTGCTCAAAATATTTCTCCCAACCTCAGAAAATCATCTCCAAAACTATTTTAATGATAAGCTGTATCCTCTCTGAGTGATCCCTGTTTACTTTTTCCAGGTCTGCTGCTTACAGGTAGCATCTTGACTTAGGGCGTGATCCCTGACTATACAGGCTTATGGCTTCTGACTAGCACCCCTTGAACAAATATGTTAACAGAAAGGGGAACTGCCGTCATAAGATCTGGATAGCTCTGTTGGTAGAGCACCGGAATGGCAATCCGGAGTTCACAGGATCAAATCTCTCTTCAGTCAATTTCTTTGTTCAACTTTAAAATGAAAAAATAAATTACGATATCCTTAAAGTACTATATCCTTAATTTTTTTGGAGGGGTTGAAAAGGATTCTGTGGAAAGTAAAGATTGCGGCTAGTGAATTCCACCTCTCTAATTTTTTTCCCCCTGTGTAAATATGATCCAGTCTTTTCAAGTAAAAACATATTATATTCATCGCAAACAGATGTACTTACCAAAGCTCTGCGCTGCAGGAATAAGCTGGTAACAAAATGGCAGGTCGCGTATTTTTGCTAAGGAGGATGTTTTTGTGCATGCGAAATTTCACTGCAATTAGCGTCTGGTCTTGCAGTGTTCGACCTTAACTTTTTTGTTCACTAGCCAGCCGGGCTACTGAAACGGACTCTTAACTAGCCTGCGGGCATTTTCACTAGCCCGCATTTTTTTCTTATCTCAAATACAAAATGGTGTATTTTCAGGCTCAATTCTGAGGCAATTTTGTCAGTGTTTTTAATAAACAAATCTAATAATTTAACCTTTTAAAACAGTTGATAAAACCAGACACAAATTGATGGGGTTTTCTTTCTGAATTTCATGATTTATTTCTTCCTGTCCTTTCATCTGTGCCGTATCCCAATAATTTTTAACTCACCAGCCGGGCTAGTTAAGGAATAGTTTGACTAGCCCGCCGCTGTTTTGACTATCATTTGGCTAGCGGGCTATCGCTAAAGATGAACCCTGGGTCTTGTCAGATAGACCCTACTTGCTAATCACATTTTTGTCTCTTTTTCAGCAGATGAGCTAGACAGTTACATGTACCAGACAGTAGGGCATCATGCCATCCAGCTGTATGCCCAGGCCCTGGGCCTGCCGCTCTACAGGGGTGTCATTGAGGGTTCACCTAAGGAACAAAGCAAGGATTACTCCATCACAGAGGGGGATGAAGTGGAGGATTTGTACAGACTCCTGCACAAAGTCAAGGTGTGTATCAATAGACTGGTCCATTAATTTACCCTAACAGAACTCAACCCATCAAACCCCAGCGGCATCTTTTGTGGTCAGGATGGGTACAGTAACCCTAGACTGACAGTCTTTTACATTGGGTTGGCACGCCTCCAGCATCAAAGTCAGAAATATGTGTGTGCAGTTTCCCATATGGTGTTTGAATTTGCCAGGATGGGTATGGTTCCTAGTAAATCATGCTAGGGAGTTTATGTCTGACCTTCATTGAGATAGAATATGATGAAAAATGTGGCATCAGGATGCAATTTTTTTTTCCGTTTAGAGTACGTTGATGCTTTTTTCATGATTTTTGGTTACACATTAATACAGTGACAATGACCAAAGTTTTGATTATTTAACTGTTATTTGTAACATGTTTGAATTCAGTCTGGTAAACTTTTAGGATTGAAACAAACAGATTTCTTTTTTGAAGAGAGACTTAACAACAATGAATTTGTTGTTTTACAAGCAATCATGGAAAGTTGATATATTCTAAGACGACATTCATGGAAATCCTGCACAGTCTCCCAGTTTGCATTCCAGTTTACTATACTTCATCTTTATGCGTGTACACATTTGCCCCATACCCATAATTGTTGCATGCTCAATACACCATTCATAAATACCTAAGACAGTTTACCCATTCCTATTGGTCGAGAGCCCGTCACGTGGCCGGTCTTAAACGGATATGATAAAGATATGGCTGGCTGGTCTTAAACACTTTTGCAGTGTCACTTGAAATTTGGACTTGAAAATTGGTTGAACGTTCACATTCCTCATCACGTACGTATGCATGAGCAATACTACCAGTGAATCAGTATTTCATAGTCCGAAATTCACACAACACCAGCCCAGCTGCGTTTTGTGCGACATCGCACAGTGCGCGCAACGTGCACTCCAATCTCCTTATAAGGTAATGATTCGTGGAGGGGCATTCCATATTATAGTCAGAGGGGTGTTTAAAAGAAACATAAAGTAAAATTGTTAAACAAAATGTTTGGCAACGTCTAGTTTTTGACTTGTTTTGATTTTTGGACCGAAAAAAATTTGTTTTTTGACCAAAAAGGTATTTATGAATGGGAATAAATATGTGTTTGGTCGGCATTAAACACTCTGTTTAAGACCAGTGGGAGTCCGGATGGGCGATAATTACCCTGCTATTCGCCTCGGGTAATTATCGCCCATCCAGACTCCCACCGGTCTTAAACAGAGTGTTATAATACCTCCCGAACACACATTTATTCCCTTATTTGTGATGCTGGTGTCAAACTGGATGGCTGGAAGGGAGTGGCGTCCCTTGCCTCAACGTAATAACTTGCCAGTTCATTGTAAATAGGCTCTTGAGATGTGTAGGAATTGGTCATGGAAAGCCCTAATGTTATCCTGGAAAAGTCCTGGAAAAGTCATGGAATTTCATATTAAGATTTCTGTTTTTTCCTTCTTTACAGGAAGAGCTAGGTGTAGAAGGTGTGTCTGTAGGAGCCATTCTGTCTGACTACCAGAGGGTGCGAGTGGAAAATGTGTAAGAAACAACTCCTCTATAAAAATCCCATGGATCTCTAAGAAAATATTGCATTGTCACACAGCCTTTTAGATAAAATTTAATGGATCAAACACCTAGATGTTCTTAAGACTGCTTATAATCTGATATATTTTTGGTTATCTTTATCAGGAAGGCTTGCAAGCATAAACATAAGTGGCTATTTTTACGGAAGCCATATTGCATTTTTCAATGGCTATAGTTACGGAATTGCAACATAACATTGGGAATCTATAAGGCTTTCAATTCCCAAAGCGATTGAAGCAATTTTGGTAGCTCAATGGGATAATGCGAGCATTAGTGTCGAATCGGTGAGAATTGTCTTTCTGTAGTTACACAAAAAACTTTTCCTTTTATTGGTTTCAATAAAATCCTACTTTTCATTGAAGAAGATGTAATTTTTCTTTCATATTCATGGCTCTGGAAGAATTTTTTTTTAAATGGAAGTAGAGTCCGAGAATCCTTTGGTCGATAACTGGAAATAATGAAATTTGGGACATGAGTTTGATTAGGGTCTCATGCAGGCCCCCCCCCCCCATATTAACCACAAACTCCAAAATGTTGGCCTAAAATGAACAGTACTGAACAAATCTAAACATTGGCCCGCCAGGATTTGAACCTTGTTCGTAGATTAGAGGTTGCAGGATCACTGTCTGTATCCTAACTGCCCAACACTGCTATTATCACACAGGTGTTGCCGACTTGGGCTTACCCCTCTGGCATTCCTATGGCGCAGAGATCAAGAGGGACTCCTGAAGGAGATGATAACGGCTGGAGTGGAGGCTATCATCATTAAAGTGGCAGCTATGGGTATTTGCTTTTTGAGAACTTCTTGTGTGTTGTGTTTAGTTTGCCTTTGTATTTTTGCCCCCTGAAAATGGATTGAAAAATAATTTAACCCACACAGTTCAATGTCTTAATACACAGGCTAGTCACCACAAGAGTCAGATCATATTTTAATCAAGCACCATGACTAGTCAAATTCAGTCAACAGACAAACACAGGCTAGTGGTAGGTACGGCTGGCTTATCAATCACCTACAGTCAAAGCATAGTTGTATTAAAGGGAAAATACAACATTTGCAAACATCAAAAAATAAAACTACCAAATCATTTTGAAATACCTTGCTGGACTGTTAGTGAATGACAGTGTAAAGCATGCTGTAAAATCATGGCACCTGGTATACTGTCATTTTCAAGAAAAGTGGTATTTTTGTATCAATTTCCAACGCTGATCGGCCGACCAGCGTTGGAAAAAACTGGTTTTTTTTTCAAATACTGGCCCCAGTTGACCATCGCACTTGTTTGCAATCGATTACACACCTATGAACGGGTACAAGCCAGCTAGACTGGTTCCCTGACCTTACAATTCCCCAATGTATGTAAACTGCTCTGTTTCTTCTTAAATGGAGTCAGGGAACCAGACTACAGGAAAATGATTGTTTTTCTTGGTTTTTATAGCATTTTCGAACCCAAAACCTCAAAAAAGTCAGTGTAACTATATTTGCTATATATTTCCAACCCCCCAATTCCATCCATTTCTGAAAATTACAGCAAAAGCAAATGATGTATATTCCCTTTAAGTTATATTAACAGTCACAGCCAGTCAATCCTGCTTTATGTTGGCTTGGAGCTCTTAACTGTTGAAAACAGTCACTTGATTGATTTTGACTGGAAGAACAACTACGCACAGAATGTATGTTTGCATGGGAGGGTTAACCCTAACCATCCTCAATCCTTCCAAATCTTCCTGGCAGTTTTGGGGGATTTTGGAAGATTAAGGCTCATAGGCAAAACTGTCAGTTGATTTGAAGGATGCATTGTGTCGAGTTCGTAGGCTGCACCCGGCATTGTTTATGTTGAGCCATGCATAATGAGCCCTGCATTGTGCTCGATATTATCCGCACTGTTTCTTAATAGCGATTGTTGGAGGATATTAAAGGATTGGAAATGATCACCCCCTCCACCATGTCTACTGAGTAAAATTCAAGAAAAAAGTGGATGATTTTGGAGAATTGAGGGCTTAATCAATTTTTTACAAGGTGGCAATTGGAGATTTTGCAGGATTCTGAATGGTTCCATTCAGCATGCAATTTCTTTTGTTATCGCAAGTGTTGTAAATTTTTTTATTTGCTATATAGGCTTGGACTCAAGGCACCTTGGAATGACACTACAGGAGATACAATCACACATGCTGCGCATGGTCAGTACCTAATACAGGAATAAATTAACTGGTTTCTAAAAGATGTGAATGCAAACTGTGTGTTAACTATTTCAAACAGGCAAAGTCCACGTATGGACTAGAAACAGTTGGTAAACTTATTTTGATGCTATGCATACAACTTTTATTTTCATTTCAACTTGATTTGATGGATTCATATTGTTAGCAGAAAACTTTAGAATCTTCCTTTTTATTTTGAACTAGTGATGCAAAATGCAAATTATATTTTTTTAAATTCAGCTGTAAACGAAAGTAGCACATTTAGTACCATGATCCGTACTATGTAAAATATTTTGTTTACTTTTTCTTTCAACAGCAACTTTTTGACATGATGTGACAAAGTTGCATTTATTTATTGTTTGAATGTAGATTCGTGTGCTATAATTGATTTATTCATGTGTTTCCTACTTTGAATCAGCAATTGCCGATCAACAATTTTATGTTCAATACTGGCTTCTTGGGTTCTTGCATGCAAGTTTTCAAGAATAATACCGGGAAAATTGGATTTGGCAAAAATTTATGTTGCAATTTTGACACCTACTTTGAGAGGAAATGTTAAGGAAAAAATGTTGCAACCTGACGCTACTTCGGCGGTTGTGTACAAAGTCTATGGAGAGTCACGAAAACTTTCTAAGTATTTCCTAACAGAATTGGAAATGTTTCTCAGTCCCAGATTCATGTTTTATCGTCATTTTTGCAATGACTGACCCTCATGGAGACGATATATGAAGAAAAAAGCAGTGTCAGGTTGCAACATTCTTTCCAATGTTAATAATCTAAACCTAATAATACTTGAACTCTGATGTGAAAGCATTTGTGTCGGACATCTGATGGCTAAGGATAGTGGAGTGCCGTGGCCTCGTGGTCTGGAGCATTGAATTTGTAGTCTGCAGGTTGTAGGTTCGAGCCCAGCCTGCCACTGTAGTGCGTGTGCCCTTGGGCAACGCACTTTGTCACTCATTGCTTCTCCCCACCCAGGAGTAAATGGGTACCTGTGAGGGCAGAGATGGTTACTGTGATTGATTTAGCTGTTTTGCGCTGAAATGGCAGCATCAAGCTGTATACTCCCCAGGGAGCTGTGATTGTCTTTGGAATGTTTCATTGGCCAAATACTATTGGATACGTGCACTTGATAAATTATTTACCATTACTGTGTTGTTATAGTCATTAAAGGGCTGGTTAGGTCTTTACATTGGCTCCCATTCTCAAATTGTCTAATTAAAACGCTTTATTTGTCACACATTTGTCAATCAAATTCAGCCTTATTATTCAGTGTTTCTTATAGTTGTGATTTTTTTCTATTTCGTTGCAGAAAGAGAAATACCAGTTGAATGTCTGTGGCGAGGGTGGTGAGTTTGAGACGTTCACACTGGATTGTCCACTCTTTGCCAAGAAATTGAAAGTGTAAGCTACATGTTTATTGAACAAATGTTGACTGCTTTGGTGTGGGACATTTAACAATTGTTGACTGCTGTGATGTGTGATATGGTGTTTTTAACACCTGAGGGTGCATAGCACCTGAGCTTTGCTGCCAGGCTTGAGATTGAGAGGTCGCAGTTCTCTGTTGCGAGGCGTGAGCCGCCCTGCACACGGACCCTACATGCGCGCGCAAGGCAGTCTATGATTTACATGCAACGCAGTGTATATGAGATAACTTGTGTAATGCAGTGTATGGGCTCAATGCACAACTACCCTCAACAGTAAGAAGGGGAGAGTTGGGGAAGACCACTGGGAGAGACATTCGAATGCATTGCTGACGACACCTGAAGCTTGTGTGAAGACGCTATGTTTTTTTGTGCACATTCAGAATAAAATATGTTGTGTGCACTTCACGCTGCACGCCTGCGAACCAGTACGCGCACATGGTGTGTCCCATCCACGGGGCTCTCGAAAGTGGTAAAAAACTGCCCTCTCTTGTTCACGCACAGAGCCCATATGAGGTACTGAATGTGCAATGTAGTGTTTATGAAGTAAACACGTTTAAGACTGGACATGGGGCTATTCTAGACCAATGAAATTACCCCCTCGAGACGTATAGCATCCTCGCCATATCCCGCAATACAGCAGTCAACAATTGTTTTGTTATACATGTATATCCTGCCAATAAATCCAAAAAATGTAACCTGCTTCACAAGAAATGAATTAAATTTTTCTTTTTTTAAGGGTAGCCTGAGATTTCTGAAAGCTTTCCTGCCAGACATGAAATTCTCCTTCATGCACTCAACAGGGAGACCTGTGAGAGAATTTTTGCAGGATAATAATGATTTGTGACTTTATATTACATACAATGTACATAGCCATTCCAAAAGCTGTTATCAACATATTACCTCGTTTATTAAGATAGAAGAGATTTGGGCAGCTGCACAAAGTTTCCCTAACAAAATGAAACTGCACAATAAGTTGAGTGACAAGTTTTTCACATTAAATATGAATTTAACTCTAGTTTATGTTGTTTGTGTGTTTTGTATCTTGTCCATTTCAGTAAACATCAAGAAATGGTGAATCACAGCGACGATGCGTTTGCACCTGTGTGGTACCTCAATCTTCTTGGTATGGAGTTGGAGGAAAAACAGGTTTGTAATTAAAGGACTGTTGCAGGGCAATAAAGCTGGAAAATTGGTCCACTTAAATTAGTCCGGCCAGTTGTATAATTTTTACAAGCACAGTTACGGGTTCTGTTACAAGTTCTGTCTTGAAATTTCAAATTGTAAATTTCACCAACTTTTTAACAGCATACCTGGGAACGACACTGATTCATTTCTAGACATGATGTTCATTGCCTTTCAAAAGCAATCTCATCCTCTTAAAAAAAATCTCAAAGTTTTTGTTTAACCATATCTACCCCAAATCCTTCAAAATCCATCCTTGGGCATTTGCGTGCTTAGTAACTCCTTGAAATTGGCCCATTTATTTGCAGTACACATTGTATTTTGATGGTTTCTCTTCTGTAGAGCTAAAACACTTATGGGCAATTCCACGGTTACTCACGTTACATTTTTGATCTACTTTTGAGTTTCCTTGGGCTGTAATTACATTACTGAAAAGGTTTAACAACTGTTATCCCCATGGTAGATAGAGTAGACCTAGACCTACCTAAGCACCAAAGATGACATCCAGAAAAATGTGTTATGTATGATAAACAAGACGCACAAAATCGGTTACTTATGTTACGAAAATGTAACGTGAGTAACCGTGGAATTGCCCTTATTACTTTACATAGGGCTTGATGTACAGAGAATCCAACATTGTTTACTGCATATAGGCTGGTTCACACTCAACGCAAAAGCGAAAGGCAAATGCAAATTTCTGGTATCGCGACAAGTTTTCAGCCAAGAATTTACAATAGTTGAACACATTTCAACTCCGACGAACTTTGCAGCAACTGTTTCATGATGTCAAATTTGATTCGCATTCACATGAAGTATAATTTGGCCTTATTTGTGCAAAATCAGGAAACTTTCTTACAAAAAGGCCTTGGGACCTTAAGGGTTTTTAATGCCGATATTACAATTAGAACAAAATGGCTGATTTTTGGAACCTTTATGGATGTGAATTGGTCTCTGAATTACTTTAATTCCATTATTTGCTTTAGAATGTTGCGGAAGCCTTTGCTGATAGGTTAAAGGGCATTCCCATGAAGCGAGGCTCTGACCTTCTCCAAGAACTTGAGGATTTAATGGATGAGGAATCACAAGGAAATCCACCGTGTCCAGTGGAAGATAGCAATCCAAATGAAGACTCAAACAGTACATCCGATGTTGGTAAAACAAAACATTTTTGTGCAATAGTTTTTTTTTTATTTCTTGATCTTTTTCTACACTAACACTTTAACAATTCACGTAATTATGGCAAAATGTTTTTTAGAACTTCTTCTGTAGGTAAATAAGGGTTTGTGGGTATTTGGAGAGAGAATAATCATCCTTATATTATCCTTAATAATCATCCTTACCATACTGTTTGTTGTACCCGAGTCGGACATTCCATTGATAAGTTGTGGCTGTTTGAAGTTCGCATTTATCAACATGTCAAAAAAGGGTCTTTAAAGTTTCGAAATTTTTATTCGTAAAAATAAAAGATGCCAATTGTTTTCCCTTTTAACACTTTTAATCTTTTATTCCGCAATTTTTATACTATTTCTTTAAAGAAAATATGCTATTTCTTAAAAAAAAAGACACCCATTTGTTTTTTTGCCTGTACCCAGTTCCATCCCATTTTGCCAGAACGCCTCACATTTATAAGACTGATTCACCCCCAAAAATCTCAGTAATACGACAATTTTTATGTTACATTCAATAAGGGTAAAGGTTGAGGGTTACTGAATATGTCCAGTGGGTAACCTGCACGAACTTTAGACGGATGCAAATTACTTATAGCTGTACTTTGAATTAACGTCAATTTTTTTTTTCAGCAACAGTTACATCATCTCCAATTTGTAAAATCTCCAGCGAAGGTTACATGTGGGTCTCGGGGCTAACGCCATCACGATCGGATGGGTGGACAATTATTGAGAGTACAGAGCAAGCAATGGAGTCTCTGAAAGGTAAGGCTTGTGATGGGTGTTTTTGTGTGAGACTCAACCACTTACTATTGGACAAAATGTTAACCACTTGATACCACAAACGTTGGCTGGGATTTGCCAGTTCACATCTGTTATAGCAGCGAGTACCACAAACACGTGTGTTTTTAAAAGAGCAAAAAATCCTGTTGTTTTGATGCAGAATTTCATCATGCATTGGAGTCAGGTTGGCACAGTGGTTCTTTCCTCGCCTTCCACCTCTGTGGCCCGGGTGCGATTCCTGCCCCAGCTGGTCTACATGTGGATTGGGTTTCCAGTCCCTACCTGATTCCGTGTGTTTTCCATAGAATATTCTCTGGGGTTTTCCTCCCACCTCTAAAACTGTAATTCCTTCCCACTGTCTTGTCGCTACTGGTTTCTTCAGGCTTGCGAGCTACAGTGCCTAGGGCGCTTTTGAGGAATCCTTGGTTTTATTACCAGAAATAAATAAATAATAATAACAAAAGTAAACATTTAGGTTTAGCTTCATTAGCCTGTAGGAGTGTTTTCAATAAAATTCACGTTTTTCCCAGCTTTTTTTCTGGTGACTTTTTCAAATAGAGGTTAGCTAAATTGATCATCTATATTTATGATTAAAATGTTTTAACTTTTTTACAAATTCATTGCGCAATGTCTTCTAGTTAAGTATATATCTTGTATTTGTGCATCTTTTTAAAAAGTTTCTTTGCTCATTCAAAATACCAATAAAAACATACTGACTGAAATACTATATTTTTATCTCAGAATGTCTAGGTAACCATGGATACGACCTCCTGGATGTTGTTATAGTTCACGTGTATGTCAAGGACATGTCCAATTTCTCCCAGATCAACTCGGTGTATTGCAGATACTTTCAGCAAAATCCCCCTGCAAGGTATACATGGATATATAGATGCAATCTGGACACAGATCCGCTGTACACTCACAGTGTCCCCCAGTAATGGCAGCAAATCATTGTGTCAGCTATTGTTCAGAGTAATTAACATGGAGGTGTTGTTTTAACCATTTCCTTACCATGTGTGACTTTTGTCCACAAGGGACTACCCCCTGCTGCTTACCAAAGGCGACTTTAGTCGACCAGGAAACCACACACCTAACACCCTCAACACAGATTTATTCACTGCTTTTCAGCTAGCTGGCATGTTGGTATGATTTGCTGCCCATACATCAACCATATACCAGCTGAAAGAGTTTTGTTTTCGGATCGTTCTGATGGTTTAGTTTGTTCATAGTGTTACCATTACAAAAATTTAAGACAAGTGCTTCAGAAGTATCCACGCCCAATTTGAGGTATGGAGTGCCATTTAGTCATGTAGTTAATGGCTTGCAGTTTGATAACTGGGACCAGATCAGCAAACAGCCATAACTTTCTTATTTTTACACATGTGGCCTTGATTTTTACATCACATAAAAGACTTATTCTCATTGTCTTCTTCGTACAGGTTTCTTTTGGCTTTCGAGCTACAGTGCCTGGGGCACTTTTAAGGAATTGTTTTCAACACCAGAAAGATATAAATATAAAAATATAAAATAAAAATGTTGGCGCAAATTTTCTGCTATATTTAGCACAACCTCTCTGCATACAGTCATGCAGTGTCATGAACTTGTTCTCTTGTATGTCCCTTAGAGTCTGTGTTCAAGTTGACCTGCCATGTGACACGGAGCTGCAAATTGACTGCTTGGCGCACAGAAATATCAGTCGAAGAAAATCCAGCAATGATGACGTTGAAGTAGAACCGGTGCACAGACACACCATGCATGTACGGAGTATATCCCACTGGGCACCGGCTAACATTGGACCATACAGTCAGGCTGTTCAGGTAGGAGAATATTTAACGCAAAAGAGAGTGGGCCATTATTTTTGTTTTTGGAGTATTTCTGTATTTTTATTTTGATAATTTAAGAAAGCAACTTCAACAATATCTACTGTGGTATCATATTTTATCTTCTGAATAGATCGGTGATCTCGTTTTCTCGGCAGGCATGATAGGCCTATGCCCCAGCACCATGCGAATCGTAGAGGGCGGTATAACACCGCAGTGCGCCCTCTCATTGCGCAGCTTACAACGATTACTGATGGCCATGCACCCGGGAGCATCACTGAGCACTGTTGTCTGTGGTGTGTGTTACGTGACCGACAGTCGGCATATAGATGTTGCAAGGAAACACTGGGAGAAATTTGTTAAGGAGGTTTGTGTTAAACTGATGACCAAATTGGTTAACTCTTTGCCATGAGTTGACGGAATTAAAACACTATGCTGTGACACACTCCATAGTTGTGTCCCCCCTGCTCTTCAACAAATTCCATTTATTTTTTTTTCCATTAACAAATTTTCATTTTGTTTGTTTAGTCTAATCAAAAATCTTCCTCCCCCTTTTCTTGGACGTCTGCAACAATGTGAGAAAAAGATTTTGTTTTGGGCACAAATGTGACTTTTTTTAAGAACACAAAACATATAGGTATCAACTGCAAAAAAAGGCAAAACGTGCGATTTGGGGATCACCTTTTTTTCTCTAAAATATGTAAGTAAATTACACTTTTACAAAATGAATGGGGCAGTACAAGTACTAGTACTCGGAATCATTTAAGTACAAAAAAAGAAGAAACAGACTTTTCACCAAAATAAATGTCTAAATTTCAAACCAATTTGCCCCACCCATTCTACATACTAAACTCACTGCCCCCATCACACTTCTCTTAACCAACACAACTTTCAGCCAATTACAATATGTTCGTAAAATAGACCCACCCAGAATAAGCTCTCCTACTTTACAACACCCACTTTACCCCAATCCTCCGCATCCCACTAACACACCCCACCCCAGCAACCCCATTCCACCTTGCATTTAACTATTCATTCAGATTTCCGTTTCCAATTGTTTTCCTTTTCAGGGGCATTCCCGTTCCGTCCGAGCCCACAGTGCGATGAGCTACGTAGTGGTGCCATATCTTCCTAAGGGTTGTCTTGTGGAGTGGCAGGTTGCGGCTTGTGTCGACTCGGAATCATGGCAAGGTTAGTCCAATATGTGAATTTTTTCATCGTAAGTTATTTAGTTCCCTGGTTGAGTTGAGTTCAATGCAACAATTGCTTGGTGCTGGATAGATAGAATTGAAACCTTTTAGTAGGAAATGTTTTTTTAACAAAAAAATTGGCGTATGTTTACAAGACTTCACAATGCATTTCTGTTTGATATTAGGTGTTAACAGTAACAGAAGTATGTTTAATTAAGAGAATAAATGTGTGCTTGGCCAGTTTTAAACACTCTGTTTAAGACTTCAACCGGTCTTTAATAGAGTGTTAAATACCGGCCAAGCAAGTATTTATTCCCATTCATAAATACCTTTTTGGTCAAAAAATTGTAAACTTTTGGGTCCAAAAGTCAAAACAAGTCAAAAATTATAGATTTCCAATGATTTTTAAACAATTTCACTTCTGTTGCTATATTGTGGTAGTGTCTATGTGGTAAACAACTCCTTATATGGAAATTGGCGCACGCGTCACACGTAATGCGTGATGTGGCGCAGAACGCAGCTGTGCCGGTATAGTGTGAATTTAGGACTATGAAATACTGACTCACTGGTAGTATTGCGCATGCCTATGTGAGGATTGTGAACGTTCAACCAATAAAACGGTGACTAAAAGGCACATATTTCCGGCTGTGAAATCAATCTCTGACTGTGCTCCGTGGTCAGACATGGGTAAAGCAGCTGCCTGAAGGCACCTTTACATGCCTTCAGCTGGACCACGTTGTAGCCGCATCCTTTGCAATTCAGTTTCTCAGCTGCGAGTAAGGGTGATTAGCCCCCCCCCCCCCCAAAGTTATTGGTAATTATTATATTAGTTATTACTGTACACTGGAGCTCTCATGTGTAGCCATGAAGTTCTTCGTAGACTGAACCCATAGTCCATCATCCATGTTTATGCTCTTTTTTTGAGGCCAAAGCAGTCTTAGTTAATCAACCCACCTGGCCAAACTTTCTGTGGTGCTCATTAATGCAGGTACAAGCAAGTCTGTACAGGGCAATGTATCAACCTCCCAACTGGAGATCAATATAGACGGTACGAAATCATCAGGGTTCATCATTTGCAGTAAGTCAACAATTTAATTTTATTCATAAACATTTTCATTTGGTTTCACGAAAGAAATTGGATTGTTGTTTACAACTGTTTGCACAGTTGCTTTTTCCTCCTGACATGATTTAATATCATAATAGTGCTTAGCCCATGATTTACACGCATGGAATCATTCTTCTTTTCCGCGCAAACCAAAAGCAGTAAGCACAGCGGAAAACGTTGCGACCATGGAGTGAATATTGGTTTAATTTTTTTAGAAAGTGATGCACCGTCAAAATGTCCCCCAGAGTAAACAGTGTGCAAAATATAATCACACAAGGAACATTATTTTTATGTTGAAAACCTTTTCTATTGAAATAGAAGAAAACTGCTGTAAACTGCTTACTGACTGGATTGACCTGATATATACAAATAAACCAGTTAGAGGACCAAACGTTTCGATCCTATCAGGACCTTTTTTCAATTTTTTTGATTTTTTCCCTCTTGTAAGAGTTGCAAGCACTAACGTACAGTGAAGGTTAGAGCAGCATTTGTATTTATTGGCATTCGATTTGTGTGTATTCCAATTCATGCAGGCATTACACCAAACATGTCTTCAGAGCTTCAACTCTTAGCGGTAAATCTACTAGATACCATGGGAGCTTGCTTAAAGGAGCAGACGTCTTCCTGGGATAGGGTCCTCAGTGTGCGTGTCTTCTACAAGCAGTCGGTGGTTGCCCGCGGACAGCTGTTAAATGGTAAGCAAGTGTTTTGTTGTAAAACAGAGAAATGAAGTGCCAGTAGGGATGTTAATCCCAAAGAGAGAATGTGTACCTCACAAAGTTTGTTTGGGGGGGGGGGGGCGGGCTGGGCTTTGAGATCCCCCCCCCCCCCATTTCTGCACAGAGTACGTATCCATGCCGATTATCATAATTAAGATGTCCTGTAAACTGTAAACAATGCAAACAAGTAAAACTATGGATATTTTATGTCATCTTTGTAAAGTATCCATACCCTTTACTGGGAGTGGCTTGAGCTGCAAAGATTTACCCATTGGCCCTTGTACCGCCCCAAACCACGCTGCCAGTTACTCCTCATACCGCCCCAGACCGCCCCAGCACTCTATGGTTTATGGATTCATGGAGGAGTAAATACATTGTAATACAATTTAAAGGGAAAATACAACATTTGAAAACATCGACAAATAAAATTAAAAGTTTTTACGAAATACCTTACTAGGATGTTGGTAAATGAGAGTCTAAAGCATCCTGTAAAATTATGGCACCTGTTGTGAAGTCATTTTCAAGAAAATTGTATTTTTGTATACATTTCCAACGGTGGTCGGCCGACCACCGTAGGAAAAACTTTACCATTTTCCAACTACTGCTCCAAATTACCCATTTGTTTCAGTCCAAATTTTGTTTGCTATTGGTTACATGTTCATGAATGGGTGCAGGCCAGCTGGACTGGTTCCCTTACCTTACAATTTTCCGGCATCTATAAATTGATCCATTTCATCTTTAGTGGAGTCAGGGAACCAGACTACTTGAACATTTTTGTTTTTCTTGGTTTTTCCAGCATTTTCGAACACAAAACCTCAAAACATGTCAGTGTAACAATATTTGATCTATTATATTAACCCCTCAAATAGTTCATTTCTGAAAATTACAGCGAAAGCCAATGATGTACATTCCCTTTAATACAAGTGCTAAAGTACTGGTTGCACTTTTTTATGTAAAAAGCAATAATTTGTGTAAAGAGCTGGTTGCGTTTACCAGAATTGTTGTGCATTTTTGATTGAAAGAGAAATCTTCAGTTTGATTTAAAAGCTGTATGGTCATCGCCGTCAACTCACGCATGGCCCAAATTTTGGATTAAGTTCTGAAAAAAAGTATCCAATTCAAATTCATGATGTTTAGAAAAAAACATCCGTCTTCCTCAGAAATTATTGGGGGTACCGGTAATTTCAAAGGCAAAAACTAAAACTGAAAGGCCTCACTGTAAATTATTCTGTGTGAAACCTTAGATGCCTTAGCCATCATTCTTGCACAATGCCAGTAATTGCTTTGTATGATCGCATTTGTTTTGTGAAAATCAGTGTCTTATTTGTTAATTTGTATGCTGAGGATTAAGGCTGAATCATTTTTTAATTACCGGGTAGCTCCTCAACTCAAGCAGTTTTCTCCTCAATTCTGGTCTTTTAACCCTAACCTTTCCAAGTCCATCAATATCCACCTATAGTAGTGGTGGTCTTGTGGATTTCAGCGGATTTGGTCCTAAAGCATTATGTGAAGCAGGGTCAGTGATGGATTTTGGCAGACTTGGTCCAGTACTTAGTAAAAGGCACTAGGGAGTTGGGGTTAAAAACATGTTTTTTGTTTTTCTTCTTTTTGACCCACAGCACTGACAGCAGAATTAGAAAAGGCATCATCAGCAATTCCTGCCTTATGTCTGGTACCTGTACTCTCTCTACCAGGTTCGTGTGTCATTACAGCTCTGGCATTCCTTCAGATGTAACACACGGATCAAGTGACATTGACAGATAACCAATAACAGGCTGTGAACTCCATGTGTGAACAGAAGGCGGTAGCTGAGAGCCCTGGTACTGGTTCTTGCACGTATGGTGTGAAATACGCACAATTTGGGCGATTCACAATGTAGTGCGCCACCAAGAGTTTGTCGCGGAGAGAGTCCATTAATTTTTCAAGTTTACGGTCGACAAAACACAGCCCATTTGAACGAGTGTCAGTAGACAACTTGAGCTAACTTGTTATAGATTGGGGCATAGCGTTCTGCCGCCTTAAAAAAACCCACCATATTGATAAAAAGAAAAGAAAAGGGCAAACAGATACTTGAATCATACGCTTACTAAACTACTGACCGAAAAAAAAACGAACGATTTCAAATGTCACGCGCTGCGAATTTGTTGACCATCTCCCACAATGCACTGGGAAAAATTAACTCTCCGTAGCAAACTCTTGGTGGCGCAATGCATTGTGAATCGCCGAATTAATCTACGATGGCCTCAGCCGAGCTCTATGTCTGGTCTGCAAAAAAATTAATACTCTTAAAAATCTCCAGAGGAACAAATTACACATCGACTGCAGTAAAAAAGGCAAGTCAGACGCCCAGCTGCTTAAACTGTCCCAAATACTTTTATTTATTGACTAGTAGTGAAAAAAACCACAGTGAAGCGAGTATTATCGATCACAACAAACTACACTCTGAAAAGGGCCACAAGAAGCAAAGTAAAATGTGTGTATTATTATAAGCGGTAAATATCTACCCACTCTCTACATGTGAATTATGTGTAAACTGAAATGGTATAAATAATCATCCATGGAATATAAGTTCCAAAAATCTTCTTTTTTTCACACCCAAAATAGCTGTGAATTGTGTTGGAAAGCAGCTTTGTAAATTTTAAGGGCATTATGGTACCCTTTTCACAATGAATGTTTTGAAAACTTAAAATGTTAGTTCCAGAGAGATTTATGTTTCGCTCTTCCCTGCAATCGACATACACATAGCAGCATGCACATGATATACAGCCCCACCCCTCTTCCCCAAAACAATATAATTTATCAATTCAACAATTGTTTCAATTAACATTGCGTTTTCTGTACAAGTAGAGAGTTGTTTTTGAAGTCACAATCACTGAGAAAAAATGACAATCATTCTTTCTACATCTATACAACATTTTTTTTTAAATCAATTTTTTTTTGCAAAGATGAACCATTTCAGAATAAAAAGTTTCCATAAGCAACTAATGTAGTCACTGGTTACTTTTGAATTGAAAATTGCAGACAGTTACATCAAAAATGTACATTCCTAAACACTTTGTGTTTCTCACTAAAAAGCAATTCAAGCGAGGAACAGACAATAAAAAATAACGGGGCAAGCCAAAAGAGGATCCAACGCAAACTGTTACATCTTTGTTTTCTACATGGCAGGATCCATCACAAGTCAGTTTCAAGTAACAGAGATTGAACATTTACAAAAGAATGTCTTAGTCATAGTTCAATTGAATGGCTTGTCATTTACTCGACTTGGAACTTTATGACTGTGATTGACTTGTGAGGACCAAATGCACTGTTGCTTGGAAGTTGATATGTCAAGACACAAGTGTTCAAAACGAAAGTCAGGCAAGATCATGTCGATGGGACAGTGAGTTCCAATTAAAGAAAAATATGTTTGAGCATTTTTGTGATCAATGACAAAAATATCACTTGTGGTCACAGTTGTCTGATGACTCGCACGCCGAAGATGTTATCAGAGGTGCAGACATAGACATACTTCAATGAAAATGACTTGAAGCTTTCATATTCCCATAGAGACTAGATTTTTTCTTTTTTTCTCTTCTTCTTTTGTCTGAGCATATTCGCCCTGAACAAGGCTAAAAGCCACAACAGGTTTAGGGCTACAAGAGACATAAAAAGAAGAGTATATAAGTACTCCGGGAAAACTGACGGTATAGGAATCAACATTCCCCTTGAAACGGATGAATGAAACAAGTTTTCATGTCCAAATCTAAGAGATACCCTTCATCACTTTCTTTAAAAAAAATTGCACCTGAACCAACGACATAGGATAAAATGAAATTGTTTTTTTCTTTGTAATTTCTTTTAAATTGTTGCTAAACAAAGGATCATGATAATTGCTGCTGCATTTGTCAAACCATGCCTTGGCACAAACACTTCCCAATTTTTTAAAATATTCTTCATGTACACAACAAGTCAGGTTTGCGTTGTTTATCTTTCACTGACTATACCCCCTCTAAGGATTTTTTTAAACGTTCACGACACAATCAACAAATTAATTGCCAACTTGTATTATTGCCTTGACACAAAAGTTTATAGCCATCATCAGATGGCTATTAATAACAAACCAGAAATCATTGGCTATTTTACAAACAAGATATCATTTTTTTTTTCAAGTTGTTTAAGCCGCCATCATATTAAGAAATTGTTAAATATATATAACAGATTAAATGAGGTATATCTAATAAACAGCCAAAAGAGGAATCAACTGTCCATTTTTCAATTTTTTTTCTTCAAATATTTTGCACACATACCAAGTACAACTAATGTTAATTCATGATACTGAAAACAAGCTACGTGTATAAGTGCCAAATCCCTGGCGAATTTCTTAAATACGTGACTTTTTCGGAGTAAATATTCCCACTGCCTAAACTTAATTTTGAAAAAAATTTTTTAAATGAACTAGTATGAAACATATCTGCCTCATTGGTAAAATGCCAGTAACAAAAACACAATTGGGGTGGACACAGATGTTGGAACACATCCTTACTGGAACAATAGCATAATGATATTTCCACCGACATCTTTTTAGTCTTTTATGACCTATTGTAGACAAAGTTTTCAAGTATCTACTTGTATGCAGCCAGGAATGCATAAAAACCTATTCACCATGCCAATCACAGATCTTGGGTTTAGTTTTTTTGCGTGATCTGTAGTAGGAAATGGCACAGCCACAAAAAATTCTCAGCCAATGGCCGGAGCTTTAACAGGCTTCTTGCATGACCACTTTAAGAAAGCTAACCTGTGATTGGTCAGTTTTCATGCCCAAAATGTGTCATAGCATGTGTTCTTGAACTGGCAATCATGGAGGTAGGCAGGCATTGAAAATATGATGTAATCATTGGCTAAAAAATAACAAAACTACCCCTCAAAAACAAACTAACATAAGCCTGCCCATAAAAAAACCATTCACATCGGATACTCAACGATGGGGTTATTTTTTGACTGATTATGCACTGCCTACATGTTTTTTGCCCTAAATGAGCATAAGTGGGGTTGGAAACTCACATGTTGAAGGAAATACAAAAGTACAGTTTTTTTTTGCTCTGAATTGGAGTACAAAATAACCCTGGAATGAATAAGAGTATGCGGCAGTTTCTTTTTTAACTCAAATGAATACTCCACTGCTACACACGGAATATACATAACCGTAATTCAAAACAATATGATCAATATTAATTTACAAACAAACGTAAACACTTTTAGGGCGGAGATAGGTGTATAAATTCATTTTCTGTATTCAAATATGTTCAACCTTTTTACTGGACTAGATATGGGGAAATATCTTAAACCATTAAATAATTTTTGTTAATATGCAGGTTATTATTTTCGATTTAGGAAAAGGATTGATAGTTTTATCAAATGGTTACAGGACTTTCATTTAAAAGACAAACAAAGTTGTCATTAAAGGCAAGTTTATTTTAACTTGAGCGATTTTTACAAGCATAAGAATCAAAACAGCTCATTATGAGAGGTTTATTATATATATATATATTTATATATATATATATTAAAACCAAGATAAATATTAGTTTTAAACTCTTCAAATGCTGCATTGTTGAAGTGATGTCTCCATAAAACAAACCCATAAAAATATTTGTTGTATTTAAAATAAAACAACATAATTGCTACAAGATTTGAGTATCGCACCCAAAAAAAGGTTTTGACATCACCGTCATGTTCATACTTAAGTTGTCATTAAAGAATATTGTATCATGCAGTTGGCATTCTTCTATTTGTATACAAGTTTTTCATAGATATTTCTTTCACCAACTGCGTGAGGAAATTCATATTTTTTTGGGGGGGGGGGGGGTAATTTAACCACATAGATTGTTGCAATTTTTTCATACCCCCTGACACACTGTGAGTGTTAAGTCTCAGAAAATTATGTATACGTATAAATTTCCACCCCAACCATTTGTTTTTTCTTTGTTAGCAATATCACATTTGAGATGTTATACTCATGCACATTCAGACATCTTAAATTATCGCCATGATAAATTAATCACAAAATACACTTCCATAAGGACATACTGGCAAGGGGAAGTATAAAAACAAACTTGTAACGTTGGCAAAAAAATGTCTGGTTTCAAGATAATCGTCTGGCCAGCTTTTTGTCATGGGCTCTGTTTTAACATGTCGTAAATTTCCCCCTTTTATAAGATGACACAAATTTGAGCAACGCCCCTTAAATAAAGAAGGGGTTTGATGAAAGACATGATTAAGAGTAACAGCTAAATGATCAACAAGTCAATTTCAAATGTGCTGATTGCACTGTCTTGATGAGCATCAAGCACAGCACACGTTTGAGCGCTTAAATGTTGATTAGAATAAAGTCTACAACTTTCCTGAACAAGTGTGGTTGCAAAACCTGCTCTGAAATAGACTGATTCATTAAAAAAAAATGACATCAGGCTGACAGTTAAGAACAAATTTCAAAGATGTTTTTCACAAACGTTTGAAATACACTGAGAAACAGCGCCGCTACAAATGTCCAAACAATCATCGCCTTGTTTTTTTTTTTTACACTCATGTATGACCAGTTGACCACTGTTACAAGTTTAACTGTTTTGAAAAAAACCCAGTTATTTGTTGCACCTCTAACTCTACATAATATACAATGTACAACACTCAGGAAAACGCTTGAAAAATTGCGTCAATAAATATTGGTTAATGCATCAGAAGTTAGCAACACACCGTCGTTATGTACAGATTAAGTGCAACCGAAGTTTGAAAAAAGTAGCTACACTGTACAAGGAAATGCAGTCGTCTACCGAGTGAAACAGATAACCGAAACCAAAAACAGCTGCAGAAATGAAATAAAAATATTTGGATAGATACATTTCTACTTTTGATACAGAATAATTTTTAACAGAATAACACATTTCAAAAAATATTCACTAGGGTTAAATCAAAAACTGTTTGAATGAGTTCTAGTTGCACATGTGCAATTGTCATTTGCATTGGTGTCCACACATTCATAACCACTGAACCTGTAGGTTTTAATGTATCATCTAACTTTAAAAAAAAATTGAAAACATAATAAATCATCTGTTTGACTTCATTGCAAAAATATATTGCACTTTTTCAATTGCCGTCCATTTTGCTGACAGTCGTTATACTTTAGCGACCATGACTGTTCCATGTTCAACGTTACAAGTGATCTCGGATCATTCAACTATTACAGAATTCTTTCTTAAGGCCAAAAAAAAAAAGGCTCCAGTTTCTGGTATGGAGTTTGCCCAAAAAGTGGTGCGGCGACGCGGCTGTTTTTTTTTGTCTCAAATGTCGGCTGATGACTGCAAATGGTGCCCGACTAAACTTAGTGCAAATATATGGGAGCATAAAGGTAGCTGAATTAAGAAAACAAACCTGTTCAAAATGTATTTTCATTTGTAATCAGTTGAAAGTGAAACTATTAACAATCTTTTTTTTATGTAGTTTTATTCCAGTCGCGGTTAGTCAAGCAGCAAAACGGTCAAGTCGAACTTAACTGTGTAATTGGGGGATTTTTGGCAAGAGTTTTTAGCACGAGGAACTATCAAGATCTATAAACGAAGCTGAAATACCACGCCACAGTCAATGCACAACTGATTTGAGGCAAAACTTATTCCAATTGAAAAATTGAATATTATCTTCGAAAATTAGATATTATTTTGAAATACACTTTTTGACATATTTTTTTTGTTTCCACACTCGTGAGCATGTGGACAAAAACCCGGCCGCCAGAACCAATGGAGATCAAACAATGGTCGGCGTGTGCAACCATGGCAACCCGGTTACCATCGTCATGGCAACCATCATTTCCGGCCATCTGCATTTTGACTGTTACCGGTTTGGGGCCGAAGGACATGGATAGCGTAAATGTCCACGGTATTTATTCCCAATAAATAAAAGTGTGATAAATTTTCAATACGTGTATGTTGATATGTGAGGGGAAAATAAGGTGTGCAACATTAAAAGCAAGTTAATGAACATCATGACCCTTTGGGGAAAACACATTTAAAAAAAAATTAATAATAAATAAAAACAAACCAATTGCTGTTCTCGATAGATTTACATGTAAATACACACACTTCTCTCCTTTATACACAAAACCACAAACAAAGCTGACACAGTGCTTAATGCGAAATATTGCCCATAATGTTCACAAAGTCATTATTTCTTCTTCCTTTTTTTTTTTTTTTTACAAAGAACAGTTTAAATATTACCTCACATATATTATTTACAAGGAAGCTAATGAGAGAAACTGCATTTCACATAATAATCTACCATAATAAATTAAGTAACAAGTACTGGTCCTTTTGTTTGCACAGAATGAAACTACTCATTTTCACACATTCAGAAAGTATGAGCAAATAATAAAAGAGTGTTTGTTACAGGCAAGACGGCCGAAGTGAACACTTCCTCCTGTGTACTATTATTGCACATGGTGCTAATTGTCTAGCTATATAATTTAACACGACGCCTTAAAATAGTGCGTGAAATAAATAAATAAATATGTTGCACGTGGTGGACCCACTGTGCAGAGATTAACCAAAAAAAAAAAATTGAATCACAATTCACAGGCAACGGCAGCAAGCTTCAAGACGATGTTGAGTTAGTGTTGCAATTGTTGATTTCCATTTACCTGTTTTGACTCCTACGAAAGCATGTGAATCGCAACATCAACAAACAAATATCGTCAACAAATGTGCAGTGTTTGGTGCAGACGAGGTAGCTGTATAGTGTCAACGTGGTTCTACCCGTGGCTTGACCCAACGCCGTTCGGTATGTACGTCTGCCCTTCCTTACCAAGCCGTGGTGAAAAGAACCGGAATATTTTGCTCCCTGCGTCTTTTGTGAAACCAAAGAAGCACTTCTGCACCCTTTTTCACAATTATGTCTAGACAAAAACTTTTGGTTGTCCTTCATCTTGACAACCGTCAAGAAAGCCAGAATCCTGACTTCTCTCATGATGATGTTTCGTAAACTGTAGATAAACTTGAAGTCCAAACTCTCGCCATTGCAGATGAATAAATACAATAGAAAATAAAATAAAAATGGAGAAAAAAAGTTTTCTTTACAATATAGCACGGCTGTCCCGAATAAACCGAATGTTCGAAAAAACAACCTACTCACATACGCACACGACTGTGATGTTACTTTACCATAAAGTTCCGGCGCAGTGTCAGGTGCCATATTTTTGTCGACGGTAACTTTTTTTTGTCGACGGCGGTGCATTATTCACATCTTCCTAGCACATTACAGCCCTTTACAGTTATAAAATGCTTGCTGCAAAACGCTCCAGCGCACCTGCATGCAAATTTTAACTGGCAACTTTTCACCGGCGCCGTATGCAGTTAGTTGCAGCTGGTAGTTTTGAATATCGGAATATTCAGTCAAACGCCGTTTCGAGTAATCCAATACTAAATTCAGTACATCAACTGATGCAGATATGGTAAATCTATGTATACATGTCTCCCTAAAAAAATGAGTATTTCTTGACTCAATCCAATTTCAAACTGTTCTGATGTCTTTGACTATTCAGTCTTGCTTCTCACGTGTACAATGTACCATAACTTTACTAACCTTATTCCCTGCGCGACTACTTTAATTTCACATACATGTAGTTTTCAGTCAAAATTTCTTAAAAACAAAATCAGAGAGTTCTTCACTAACTGTTAATTACAGTCAAAAGGCCTGAAATCTAGTATTTTTTTTTGGCAGGGGAAAATATTATACGTACCTACCAAGATTTGAATACCGCACATAATGTGCCTCTCAAAAGCAAAAGTTTATGAACGAGTTTAAAGGATTTAAATTATGAAACTTTTTTGCTTGGTCTATTCCTCAAAAAGGGCAGGATACCCTTCTTGTTCTTTTTTTTTTTTTTTTTTTTAAATCACACCACATACAGCTCTGGACTATGGCCTTATTCACTACCATTTAATATGAAAAACAGGGACCGATTCAGGGCAACTGTTTCAATATTCCAAGCTTCTTCCAAGTTTCTTTCATAATCTCACAGTAACATGCATCTCTTCTGGCCTTTCTCATGAGGCCTTCAAGTGTTGGCAGTTCTTAGGCGAGGCATCAAAACTCAACTCGGCTGCCTCTGCGTGCAAAAGCCTCGCTTGCCTCAAACAAATCCCTACTCCGTGCAGGCCTTGGAGCCTGCAGCAACTCCACTCTGATCCGCTTCTTCGAAGAGGACTTGGAAATTTGTTTCTTCGTCCAAATAGCCGTTGAGTTGCCTGCCAGTCCAGGGGTCAAGTTGCCGGGCCTCTGGTCCTACTTCTTCTTGTCGCCCCACTCGATGACATCGTAGGCTACCAGGCTGCACAGGGTCAGATACGTCAGCCACAGCATGACAAAGAAAGCGCTGGTCACCACCTGAAAGCCGGCCGGCCCCCCGAGTTCCCCGCCGATTCGGCTCATCTTACGCCGCACCATCAATAACACGATGGCCACGACGGCCAGGATGGTGAAGAGCATGACGGAGAAGCCCAGAGCCCCAGGGTCCACCTCAAAGCCTCTGGGTTCGTTGTAGTTGGCAATGGCTGCCATGGTCCACGCTACCCCGATCCCCAGGAACACGTTGACTGCGTTGCTGCCCGTCACGTTGCCGATGGAGGCATCGGCATGCTTGTCACCCACGGCAGCCACCTTGCTGGCAAATGTGTCTGTTGATAAAGATTCATCAATTGTTTTTTAAATCAGTGTTAATAGCAAAATTCACAATGGCACTAGGGTCTTAATGACCATGTCCCCCCTGGTCACCCCCTTTGTCCTGCCCCCTCTCCCCTGTTACACAACTTTCCTCGCCTTCCACCGCTGTGACCTGGGTTCGAATCCCGCCTGGGCCAACATGTGGATTGGGTTTTCAGTCCCTACCTGATTCCGTGGGTTTTCCTCCCACCTCTAAAACTGTAATTTCTTCTCATCGTCTTCTCTCTACAGGTTTCTTCAGGTTTGCGAGCTACAGTGCCTAGGGCGCTTTTGAGGAATCCTTGGTTTCATTACCAGAAATAAAATAATAATAATAACTGTATAACGAGGACTCATCTCTGACAAGCTGCAGAAACATTCCCTGAGGTGATTCATTTTGCATGATTCTAGAAATTCTGCATTACTTCAGGAATCTTGCTCGAGTAGGACTTTTCACACAAATGAGTGCCCGTATATCCCTGACTGTGATGTATTCAGCCTATCGGGGAGAAATTCCCCCTTAAAGTAGCCTTTAGTCAAGTCCCACGCGCCTATACCCAGACCATCCGGACACGTAACGCATGCCGGATGCTGGCACGTAAAAAGACTAGCCCGAGCGGCAAAGCCGCGAGGGCCTTTACTATCTCGTGGAACTAATCACTTATTCATTTATTCACGTAATATAAATCAAGCAATATAAACCAATCATCTAACGGTGGTTTGCTGTTACCAGCAACAGCACGCGCGCCATGGCTGTCTGGCGCCAGACGACGGCTGCATGATTTACGTTAGTAATTCTGCATTTTCATTGGTCAATTCACAACGGGTAATGCATTATGCATGTCTACCAATCGGTAGACAAATGTAAAGAAAAACATAAGCGTTCTCCACGAGATGGTAAAGGCCCTCGCGGCTACGCCGCTCGTCCTAGTCTTTTTACGTGTCAGCATCCGGGGTGCGTCACGTGTCCGGGTAAGCGCGTGGGACTTGACTAAAGGCTACCCTTAAAGGGACACTAGGTCCTGGAACAGCCCAATTGGGCTACAAAACGCGCTTTGAACAAGATGATGTTAATCGGAAATAACATTTTAAATTAGGATATAAACATCCACACAACTATCCTTTCAAATCTGGGTGTTTTTGTGTTATTCCTGTATTATGCGTGCGAGAACGAATTTCGGGGTCCACTTTTGCGACCCCATAAATTTGAGCTGTTTGGATGCTAGTTGTGATTTCATTCGTAAAGCGTTCACCTTTTGAGGACGTTGAAGAAACCACTTTTTTTGCATACCAGTGATTGGTCACCGCTGTTCCCAAGACACACAACGTGTATATTGTACACTGAGAACGACACAAAAAACGTTTTCGTACTCCGTCATGTCCGATGTAAACAAGCGGGTTTTTTTCGTCTTTTCTCGGGAACAGTAAGACATTAGGTTGGTTTCCTTTCAACCAGATCTTTGAAATGGGCTCAGTAAACAATCCAAAACATAAAATTTTCGGGGATTTCAGGACCTAGTGCCCCTTTAAATGTTCCAGGATTATTATTGAGATGCCTCACATGGCAAAAGGTAAGGGCATGTGAAGCATACCAGGTGCCATATGTTCCCAACCCCTCAGCTTTTTTTTTTTAGTGTGAGGGGGAATGCTTGATGTTCATGTTGAAATTGATGTTGTCTTGAGGAGAAACAATAAGGTCTCAGATTTCTCAGAAAAAAAGACATGGAGTCAACTCGAAAAATTGGATAAAAGTTTAAATGTAGGCTGAATTAATTTCAAAATGAAGGAGAACTATAAAGTATAATAGGACCAATTTTTTGAGAACTAAGTGTGACAGTTTGAGAATGTCCTCAATGTACATGTTACTTTAGACATAAATTAATCCAAACCTTAAATTCACTGCATGTTCTTTGTTATTAAAGTCGTAGATGCGTCATTGAAGGTAATAAGATTGATTTACACAAACGTGTCATTTGCTCAAGCACATTGGAGCGTCCAAGTAAGGCGAACTAGGAATAATCAATACCCATTATGGAAAAAAGGCATACCAGGTACACTGGTCCCCAGCGCCACAAATGAGATGGCGGTGACGGTGGCCTTGAGGTTGATGGTGCAGCCGAAGTGTTCAGCCAGGTCGCCGATGAAAGCCGTCAGAACCCCAATCATGACGATGGAAAAGACGAAGCAGGCCCAGCCGCCCAGGAGGTCGGTAGGCGGCACGATGGCAAACAGCAGCTTCCAGAAGATGGTCAGGAAGTGCATGACGTAGTCGCCACACGAGGGCAGCTTCTCCTCTCCACCGTCTTCCTCATCATCCCCTGTGGGTCAAAGGTCAAGGTTAACAGTAAAAGTAGGCCAGAAGTCCCAAACCTCTCAGAGAAAGTACACTTATATTTATCTGGAGCCCTTTCCCCGGAGCAAGTTCAGGCAAGGACCATTATGGGCTCTGTTCACAAGTACCCCCTCACTGGCAAGAAAGGGAGAGTTGGGGGAGACCATACAGTCTGGTTCCTCGACCTAAAGATGCCGACAAATTTCTGACTAATCTTAGATTCATCAGAAATAGATCTTTTATTTTGCTTTTCATTATTTATTTTCTTTCCCACCTCTTCAAAAACGTTAAAGAGGATGTGGAATGCTCGAAGACATTTCCGTCATTTTTCGGGTATATGTAGCCTAAGGTGTGATGAAATAAAAACGACTATTGTTTCTGTCATGAAATGAGTACAAAAGGTACTTTTGAGAGCTGTTTTTCATGTCCAGTTTCGACCCGAACGTGCAACTGTGTAAATGTCGTCGTTGCGGGCAGCAAACAAAACACAGTAAATCGTGACGTAATAAACAGGACTCCCGATGCACAGTAGCATACACGAGTCCTGTTTATTACGTCACGATTTACTGTGTTTTGTTTGCTGCCCGCAACGACGACTTTTACACAGTTGCACGTTCGGGTCGAAACTGGACCTGAAAACAGCTCTCAAAAGTACCTTTTGTACTCATTTCATGACAGAAACAATAGTCGTTTTTATTTCATCACACCTTAGGCTACATATACCCGGAAAATGACGGAAATGTCTTCGAGCATTCCACAACATCTTTAAGGTCTACCTGTGCACATCTTTTGATCATAGGTGACATTGTGACATACCTGCACTGACTGTGAGTGCCTCAACAAACTGCTCCCTCCATGACGAGGTACCGACCACCAAAGAAACGTTGGTCTTCTGGATCAACTTGTCGACAGTGTTCTGAAATATTAAAAAAAGGGTAACTCAACAGTCATTCCATTAGGACTCCAGATACTTCATTGGAGAAGTACATTTATAGGCGTGGCCGTGGGTGGGATTACCTCAGCCAATGACCTCATGCTTGACTTGCCATGGGAAAACCAGTTTCTCATCCAAAGGATATCGATAATACACAGGTGATGAGTGCCTAGAAAGCCACGTTTGTTTTTTTTTGTTTTTGTTTTTGGAGTTCATTCTTGATTTCCCTACGTATAGACTCACACAGTCATTCATGCAGAAATGAGAACACAGGCAATATAAGATTGTATGGTGCATTCGCAGACGGGGCCAGAAATCTGGGCCTAACCGATTTCTGCCCAAGATGACTGGAGTGTTTAATCAATAGAGAGAGGTGGCCGGCTGGAATGATGTCAATGGTTACCGGTGGAATAACACTGGTGCCCGCTTCTGAGGCTCCATACATTAAATAATAAAAACTGCACGTACGGCTTCTGCAATGCTGTTGAAATGATTAATTATTAATTATGCTCATGACATATTAAACAGATAAATGAAGTGTTATAAAAATAAAATCCAATTACTTACAGTTATAAAATGACAGAATTAATTAAAATCTAATTTGATTGGCTCATGGTGTACATGCAAGTAGGATGTATTTTTGTAAGCTATCCAAATCATTTTGGCTTTATTCCTGGTTTGGTTAATACTACGGCCCTAGAAACTACAGAGGCTTACACATCATGTACATAAAACCTGTCCTATTAATATAAGCTGCTGTTTAATTTCAGCTGCTGAGATGAAGTCCATGTATATACCGATGGGGAAAATGGCCAAGAAATCACCAGTTAACTCCAGCCTGGTTAGCTCACAGGTCCTTAGGCTCAATCCATTAGAACATCACAGCTGCAATGGAGCGTGTTACTCGTGTTTACACGTGTGTATTCACCCGAGTGCGCGAGTGGTGAGAGTTTGACCTGCAGGCACGGGATGCATGTACGGTAGTTTAAACACTCTCAGCCTGAACGCATACTCTTCATACATACGACAAGTCCATATTTGTTTCCATAATATTTCAACACAGCATGTAAACATTAAGGAGCTTTCCAATGTGAACTGTGTAAATGTTTCTGATTTTCTGTTCCTAATACAATATATGCATGTTGTCATACTATTTAGGGGAGACCTGAATATACATTCACATACACATAATTTCAATTCAAGGGCGTAATTCCAGGGGGGGGGGGGGGGAGAGGGGGTGATGGGGAGGATATATCCCCCCCCCCCCCCCACAATCTTCTGATCAGGGAGGGAATGGGCCTTTGAATTTGAACCATTCCCCAAGATTTCTGTGGTTATAGAAACAAGAAAACAAAACAAATTGTAAATTTCCGATAGTCCCAATGTATTAGTTCAGAAAACCGGAGAACAATGCAAACAATTTAAATGCACCATTTTGCAAGGGACGAAAGTTCGCAAGTTCGCATACTGTACATTTGTATCATTAACAGCATCCCCTAAAGTCACATGACTTCACCCGCCCTCCCCCCCCCCCCACCCCCACCCCATTTGCCACAGCCGGGCAATTGTTGGATTATGGGTCATCCCGCATCTCCCCCCCCACTCACCGACACGGATTTATGCCACTGTGTAACTTCCTGTATAAAACTCAACTCAACTTTAAACTCAATTTCCCCATGCTACTATTGCAGTCCCAAACAATTTCCCACAGTTATGGCTATGGCTATGGCTACTGACAGCATGTTCCCTACTACTCTACTAATGCGAGGGCATGTGTTGGCCTTTAACCTATGCCATCTCGGGTTCCACGAATATGGCACCTCCAGACCAGTTTATCCATCATGGCAGTCCTCAGTTCATTAACACTGTCAAGGCCTGTTTCGCTTCGTAGTACACTTGGTAGTACACTGATGCATGCTCCCACCTAGTTGTTATTCTCAAAGTCCCAAACAATAACTCAAGACAAGAGATTCAGATGCGGCCTTTCATTGACCGTCTTGGTAACGTGACCCCAGGGTAATGTGCACACATGACAGTTTCCTTCTCTCACGAGTTACAAGATTATAGTACATAGTGACAAACTCTAATGTGCTGAACGTCAATGTAGCCAACAGATTGTCCGATTCATTCGCAACTGGTGGATTATTCATGAGCACTCAATCCTGTGAAATGCCCTGAAAGAAAACAGGATTACTTTTTCTGTTTTTAAACCGACGGTACGTGCCGAGGTCAAATCAGGAAGCGCTTGTACATACATCCCAAGCCATCCTATGATTTTCCACGCAATCACGGATGTGCAGTTAAAGGGGCATTCCTGGAATGCGCACATTTTGTCACATTTGATGTTAATTGGAAAGAGCATTTAAAAGTAGGATATAAATGTCCACACAACTATCCTCTAAAAATTTGGCGTTTTTGTGTTATTCTTGCGAGAAAGAATTTCGGGGGGTGAGAAGTTTGACTCTCAAATATCGAGCTGTGCTAGTTGTGAATCCTGCCGCACATGTTCAATGAGAGCATCATATTTTGCAGGCATGCAAGAAACAACATTTGTGTAATGGTGCTGTGTGTATTATGTGTCACACACACACAACGTGTACCACACAATGTACTTAAGTTTTCGAGTATGAAAGTACAGTTTCAAAATGCTCTTATTTTAACCAGGATGAATTTCCTTGGCTGAAATTTGGACTTGTGTGCATGTCTCCAGAGGGCACGGTGTATCAGATCACGAGAACAAAGAAATGTCTCCACATGAATACAAATTTCAGTATGCGTGAATTGGCATGGCTGGAAATATGTTTGCGCATGCCACAAAGTGTCCGCTGGTCCGATGTAAACAATTGGTGGTTTTTTCCCGTCTTTTGTCGGGAACGGTAAGACATTAGGTTAGTTTCCTTTCAACCAGACCTTTGAAATAGGATAAGAAAACAATCCAAAACAAAATTTTGGGGGGATTTCAGGCCGTAATGCCGCTTTAAGACATGGAGTAACATGTACGTGTTCTAAATCAAACCTCGATGCTTTTTGTGTGCGCGCGTGGGCGTCATTACGCTCGTAGACAATACCGCTAGAAGGGCTGTCCCGAGTTGTCTCCCAATGCAATTAGCATTGACTCAATTGTGGGCAACCGTGGTCTCAGATCTGCAAATATATGGGTCAGTGTTTATCAAGCTTTCCATTAAGCCTGACGGGTTCACTATCACATACAGGGAGTTGGGGACTTAAATCACTGTAAACAGCAACGGGAGGATCAGAAGAAAAAAAAGAAAAAAGGATTTATAGGTTAGCTACATGTATGTAAGAGTGGGACGGCAGCTCCAAACTGCAGGGATGAATACTCATTAAAGGTATAGTCAATCATTTGTAATTTGCGCATTTTGTTCGTTTGAAGCAACAAAAGTGCTCAAGATCTAAAGAAGGGTGCTGAACAACTAACCTGATGAAGTTTCATCTCAGCTTTAGCTGTATATTACGAGAAAAACAACATTCTCGGATACCTCGATTTCAAATCAAAAGTTGCTGAATCATGTTTTGAATTTGGCCTGAATTCAGCGTCCGAGACATGTTCATGTTCTCACTGAGCCGATTGCTGCTACGGGATGTCGCGCATTGATCCGACGAATTATAGCAACTGCGCGCGTGTGTGCGTGTGTGCGTCGTGCCAATGCTTGTGCGCGCTTCGTCGAATAACAAAACGAACTACTTAAGAAGCACCGTTGGAAAGAACTCCTTTCGTTGATTTTTTCAGAATGACAGCTTGCCAGAAAGAATAATTTCACAGGGAGTTTAGCCCCCTTAATATGTTTCACCCAAGTATGTTTTTTAACAATAATTACGCCAGTTACTTTTTGGATAGCTGCAAATGATGGACTCTGGCTTTAAGTAACAAGTATGAATATTCATTAAGTAAATTCATTAAGTAAGTACAAATGTACATGTTCATTACGTAACAAATGTGGGGATGCAGTGCAACACTTTAAGAGCATATGGCAAAACGTAAATAACAGAAGTGAAACTGTGCTCACCAGAACAGTGCTATGTGTATACATTTCAAATCTCAAGATCTGTGACCTGTCAACTGATATTATTGCTGCTCTACCCGTGCTCATTTTTGTTCTAACAACAAATTTTCATTTTGTTCTTTTTATTTAAACAATTTTTTTTTTTTTCTGTTTTGGACGTTTTCAACTGTCTGAAAAAATATTCTTAAAAAAAAAATGGTGGTTGCTTTTTCGCCAATAACGCACAAACATTCTGCAAAAATTATTTGTCGGGCCACAAGTAATTCAAAATTTGCACAGTTATTATTCCATAACTAAATGAGGGGAACTTGTTTTGTTTGATGTTTCATTCAAAAGGGAATAACTTTTTTATTGTCAGAAAAAAAGTAGCAATTTAAAGATATAGTCCATCATTTGTAATTTGTGCATTTTGTTCATTTGAAGCAACAAAAGTGTTCAAAATCTAATGAAGGATACTGAACAACTAACCTGATGAAGTTTCAGTTCAGCTTCAGCTGTATATTCCAAGAAAAACAGCATTCTAGGATCTCAATTTCAAATCAAAAGTTGCTGAATCATGTTTTGAATTGCAGCTATACGCGATGTCGGGCACTGATCCGACGAATTATAGCAACCACGCAGCCTGTGCGTCGTGCCAATGCTTGTGTGTGCTGCGCCGAATAACAAAACGAACTACTAATTTAAATTTTCCTACGGTGCGTCTTGAGACGCCCCGTTGGAAAGGCCTTCTTTCGTTGATTACTTCAAAATGATAGCTTGCCGGAAAGATTAATTTCACAGGGAGTTTAGTCCACTTACTACATGTACCTTTCAACCAAGTATGTTTTTCAACAATAATACGCCAGTTACTTTTTCGGATGGCTGCAAATGATGGACTATAGCTTTAAACAAGCTCTGTATTTTTAAGGTGAAACTTGAAATAGCATGGGAGACGTACTTCAGCATTGCAATAATTAGCCAAATCAAAGTCTCTAGCAAGTGGTATAGAAGCAATATGTATGTCATTCGAGCAGATGACATATTGTTTATACATTTCAATGCATCAATGACTTTCATTTCATGATCTGCTATTATTAGGAAGCCTGTGAAAATTAGGTTAATGACAAGTGTGAATGTATCTAGAGCACGCAGACTGAAACCAGCCTTTGATAATGAGCTTAACAGATGTTGACCTGATTAAACAATATGATAGTCTCTGCAATTTTGATGTAAACAAGTAGCCATATATTTTCCAAAATGATGTTTCACTTCTGATCCTAATCAGGTGGGAAATATTCATTTGCAAACATCAAAAACAAAACTACCAAATTATTACAAAATACCTACTTGACTGTAAGTGAATAATAGTCCCAAGCATCATGGCAACTGGTGTGCTGTCATTTTTGTATCGTTTTCCAACAATGGTCGGCAGACCACCTTTGGAAAAAAATGTTTTTTTTTTCAAATACTGTCCCCAATTTAGTTAGTCCACATTTTGTTTTGACAGTAACACATAAAATGGGTGCAAGCCAACCAGTCTGGTTCCCTGACCTCAAAATTCCCCGACGTCAATAAATTGCTCTGTTTCGTCTGAAGTAGGTTCAGGGAACCAGACTACAAGAACGGCATTTTTTCCAGCATCTATGAACCCAAAACTTTAAACAGGTCAGTGTGACATTATTTGCTATAAAATACCAACTCCCAAATTCATCCATTTCTGAAAACTACAGCAAAAGCAAACGTTGTATCTTTGAGTTGCTCTCCACATTGTATTATTATCAAGCTTCACCCCAAACAATAGCTTTTTTTTTTAAATCGCTAATTTTCTAGCAATACAAAAGTTATTCACTTTTGAATGGGAGATCAAACAATGAAATTTAAAATCGAACTTTTAGTTATGAAATTTGTAATTTTCTTTCAAATTATTGGCAGCGCGACAAACATTTATCTTATTTGAAACAGTAAAAGCAACCAAAAATGCAACTTTATTTTCAGAGGGTTGAAATCCTACAAAATAGACAGGAGTGGCCTTTTAGGAGGAAAAAAATTAATATATAGCACGGATAAAGCAACTTTAACCCTAACTCCCTAGGCAACGTTGCTGATGCAACCTCAATCCTGCAAAATCCTCCAACTGCCTCCATGTAAAAATAGCATACAGCCTCAATCCTCCAAAATTCTCTGTTAGTCAATCCAGCAAAATCCTCCAGCAATCACTGTCAGTATGTTGAGGCAGAGCCAGTGACATCCTGAAGCAGTGCAGAGGATTTCAAGTATAATCTAGGCCTACATTTATGCATGGCTGAGCATAAACAACACCAGGTCCAGCCCAAGACCTCGACACAGCGCATCCTCCAAAACCAGCCACATCACTTTTTGCCATATAGCCTCAATCCTGCAAGATCCTCCATATTGCAAAGAGGATTTTGGAAGATTTGGGAAGGATAGGGTTAAAGAAGAACTATTTTGGTATGCAACAGGTCTGCTGGGGATTTGGCGAATCCATGAAATTCACAAAATGACCTTATCATGACTATTTACTAGTTGTGTCTGATAGGGCATGACTCAAGACCTTTCAGCCATGCAGTTACGAAGCAAATATAAACGCCTACATGTGCTCATGAGTGGAACATCAATACTGCACATGACAAATTACAGTTTATTTGAATGAACAAGTTGTTCAAGATTCTAAGAGCAAAGGGGCAATCTGCCACCCACATCGCATCACTTCCCTTCAACCCCGGTGACATTTAGCCAAACATTCTTTTCCATTAAGACTGGAAAGCACTACCACTTCCCAATCGGTCCAAGAAGAGAACAACAAAAAAAGAAGATCGTTGACGTAAACAGCACTGAGCACACAACACAAACATATGAATTTTTAATTTGTTGTTGGTGTTAATTCAGTAGTCCCTGTAATATGCTTCTTTTTTTAAAGTAACCTTTAGCTGTGTTCATCAAAGGCTACATGTGGGCAGGATTCCCAGAAAGTGGACATGATGGAAAAGTGGAAAATACAAGCATCATCACTCAAACATGGTATCAAATGAAAAAGGAAGAACTTTTATTTGAATGGCGAGCCAGTGAGCGAGAACTCGGTTTATATAAATGTATTTTTTTTCTTCAAAACTCTGTTTTTGGGGCTAAAATCATAGAGTTTAGGTAGTCATTTTGGAATCTTGTTTTCACATGCAAATGCACGTGTTACTGTAGGTTTTTGTTTTTGAGGTAGACAGAAAGGTTCATATAATTATAAGATGGAATTTTTGCGTCGGGGTGATATAAATCAAATTAGGTTTTGCCCTTCACTGACGTTTAAACACTGTATACTCAGTGTGTTACCTCCCGAGTGAAAGTTGGAAAAAATCACTTGGGTGGGACTCGAACCCACGACCTCCTGCTTTCTAGTGCAGATGTCTTACCACTCAACCACCGAGGTAACGGGATCGGTTGGCTGGTTCGAATCTGATTCGAATAAAATTACCCAGACAGGTAACGTCCGTAACATTTAATCGAACAACAAAAACATGACAACATCTAAGTCCCTTTTTGCAAAATGTCATTGGTGTTTTTAAATTTATAGAGTGAGCTATATCTAGGACAACATAGTAATTCCATTAAATTCTTGCAAGTAACTTCACAGACTTTTATCATTGGGTACAGAAAATCAAAAAGTATGTCTTAAAGTGTAACGTAACAGTCGTTACACAGCAATAGACCTTTCTTTTGTTTGTAAACATTGGCGCCATTTTATATGGGCTGCCGCAAGCGCATAAATTGAAGCCGTGGTTGGCAACATGTTTTTCCCAAACAAGTCCCCATAACGCCCTCAATACAAAGTAAAAAAGCATGGTTAGGAATTATGTTGAAGCTTTGTTGACAATTTTGAATTTCCAACAATCAAATAATATTTTGGTTATCTGTAATAACTCGTTTTCATTTTTTGCAGTGTTGGACCTTCCATAGTTTTGCAACCCGTGGTTGGCAAAAAAATGCAGGTTGCCAAGCAAGCGTAGTATACAAATATTGAATGCTTCGAGTGGTGTAGTAAAACTAGCCTCCCGAGGTGATCCATGGACCATTCTATTTTCCCAAGGCGAAGCCGAGGGAAAATAGAATGGTCCATGGATCACCGAGGGAGGCTAGTTTTACTTCACCACGAGATAAAGCATTCAATATTTGTTTTATAACACTTCACCCACAGATTCTGCTTGATTTTAATATTTTACATTATTTAAATCTGAACACAGTTGAAATAAACTTCAATTTCAATACAAAATTGGTGGAAAATGTATTTCTCTCTTAAAAACTAACCCTTCGCGAAATGTTTGAACCCAAGTCTGCGGCGCGCTCTCTTTGGAATAATACGCGCTACGCACAACGCGCAACGCGCACACCAGCATGCATTTGCACACAAATACCGCACCGTGGAAATAGTACTTTGGTTGCTAATGGTATAGTACTTTGGTTGCTATGCGCATAGTACTTTTGGCCGTGCACAGAAAGATAGCAAAATTAGAAAGTAACATGTGACTCGCTCTCGGCCAATCAAGACACAGAATCTGTGGGTGAGGTGTTATAAAAAGGTCTATATCTCATTAACATTATGTCATGTTGTACATGAAGGTCCAAGCTAGAGTTGTGCCAAAAATATGTCTAAATTGATTTTTAAGCTCTGAATGTAACATCTGTAACGACGGAATTGCCCACCTAAATATTTCATTTGTCGGCATGCGCAAGACCATAACATTCTTTACAAACAATATCCACAGTCTATAACCTGGACAAGTACAGGTAAATAGTCAGCAAAACATTGAACTGGCCTCAATTACATGTACACGTATACCAGCATCTTTCTTACTTTTTATATATGTCGGGTCACTCGGGTGAGCCGATAGATCAACTCTTATTGCCACGAGCTGGAAACAACAGCTCAGAATTATAATTGTGCATTGTTTTAGTTCCGATTAATGCAGGTAATTAATTTTGTAGTTAAAAGAGTTGATAATGGGATGACCTTGACTTTCAGTCAATAATGCAGGTTGAGAAAATGGACTGATTAAAAAAAAACTAAAATAGCTTTACAAGAAACAAGGGCTCTATGCCGGTAGCTGGATAAATACGAAAAATAACAATTGCAGAGGATTTATGTGGAAAGACCATGTAAATTGACTGTCTGTAAGATGGTTCTCTAAAGAACCAGATGTGTTCAAGGAATGTACAACATTTGCTTTTGCTGCAATTTTCAGAAATAAATGGATTTGCAGGATTAGAACGTTATAACAAATATTGTTAAACTGACTTGCTTCACGTTTTGGGCTTGTAGATGCTGGAAAAATCAAGCAAACCAATCATGTTCTTGCAGTCTGGTTCCCTGACCCCACTTAAGATGAGACAGAGCAATTTGTACACTTTGGGGAATTGTAAGGTCAGAGAATCAGTCTGGCAGGATTGTACCTCTTCACAGGTGTGTAATCAAATGCAAAGAAAATGCGGAATAGCTAAATATGAAAAATTTGAAGCACTTTTTGAAAATAAGCCAGTTTTCTCCAACGCTGGTCGGCCGACCAGCGTTGGAAAAATACAGTTTTTCTTGAAAATGTCAGCACTCCAGGAGCCACAATTTTAAAGGATGCTTTAGACTGTCATTCCCTAACAATCCAGTAAGGTATTTCGTGCTAATTTGATCATTTTGTTTTTTGATGTTTGCAAATATTGTATCTTCCCTTTAACATGACATTTCAGTCAGGCCATGCTGAAACTGTCATCAGGAAAAATGTGGAGTTAAAACCGCAGGATCTTCTCCGAACCATGCACCTTTCCTTGAATACATGGCATATGCTAGCCCCATTAATGTAGCTCACAAATACTGAACTTCCTCCATATAGCGAGCTACACAGCGGTATACACACTTCAAAATGACTCAACTCGACTCAAGTCCCAAAAATCAGTGACTCGTTACAACTCTGACTCTCCCCCACGCAATTTCTACCCCAAGATACTGTTAAAAAAATACAAAAAGGTGCCATTATATTGAGAGAAGTCTGCTCTAGGATGAAAAGGTCATATTTCTGAGTAATAAACAACACCCTTGACTCTAGCCGATCCCGTTAGCTCGGTGGTTGAGTGGTAAGACATCTGCACTAGAAAGCAGGAGGTCGTGGGTTTGAGTCCCACCCGAGTGATTTTTTTTCCAACTTTCACTCGGGAGGTAACACACTTGAGTATACAGTGTTTAAATGTCGGTGAAGGGCAAAACCTAATTTGATTTATATCACCCCGACGCAAAATTCAATCTTATAATTGACTCTAACTTTATCAAAACTAAACAAGGGGCCCTACACAACACGATCGCCCGTATGTGAACACGGCTTTACAACAATAGAGGTGCACAGAAGTGAATGACAAACCTTAAACTCGGTGCTCTCCATGATCTTGACGTCCAGTCTCGTCATCTCACCCAGCTGTGGTTTACCCATGTCGGCGATCCGGCGATCCTCTTCAGACATGAGCTTGTAGCTGTCGTCGTGCTCGCTGGTATAGGATTCATTGTCGCTTCCTGCAAACCGAGACGAATGGCAAAGTATTGGGTTGAAACTTCAAGGTACTGTAGATGGACTCTGATGCATTAATGTGTGATACACGTATACATTGGTCAAATTTCATGGCTCTAATACCATATGTGAAGAATAAAATGTCTGCATTACAAGTAAGCAGAAAATTGCAAAGATTAGCACAAGTTTGCATTTGTGAGCCTTTTTAAAGTCATTGTAAAATTGTAAAGCACAAACATGAATGAAAACAACTACAAATTTGTGATTAAAAAAGCATTTCACATTTTCACCATTGGGGATTTATTCACATAAAGTCTACAGTCCGTCCTCACAATTTTATTACTTTCACATCCAAAAAAAGTCTTGGAATGTAAATAATGCATTTTCCTTCATTTCTTTAAATTAAAAGTATTGAATTGGTTATCTTTGCTTGAGTAGCATATTGAAATAGTTAATGAGTGCAAGAAGCTTTTTTTTTTGGTGCAGAAGCTGTAAAAAAATTCCTGAGATGTCAGAAAAATTATTGCCATGAGAAAGTTGGAAAATATCTAATAGCATTGCAGCAGTGGCAGCTTTTTGGGTGCTATCACTTGATGGCGGCCAGAACATGCTTGTTACCACATATAATTACTCTGGTAACAAGCATATAGTGGCAGCCATTTTGAAAAAAATAAATAAAAGTGATTAACACCCACAAAACTGCCACCGCTCACACTGCAAAATTTTCCAACTCTAGATGTGCACCTTACCAAAAATCGCTATGAGCATTGTTCCTTTTGATCATTTCATACCGGTGGCCCAATTTATGGACCGAAGCTGATACCCTACTAGGCAAAATGTTCAATGTTATTTTTACAGATGCCGTGTTTGATCGAATTGGCACACCATGCTGAGAAAATGTAGTCTCGACTTAAAATTGGCATTTTGGTCTCAGTTGAGCTTAGGGTTCAAGTTGTTGGCTACAGTTTTGTGACTAGCCCGACTTATTTATCAAAGCTGCTCTACTCGTGCTATTCCATATATTTGTTTTTCTGACTTTTCAATTGTATGTTTTATTTACATGGTATAAAAAAACTTACTTTTTTTCCCTATTTTGGACATTTTCCACCCTCTGAAAATATATACTTTTATTTCAGGTTGCATTTGGGCACATAATGCACAAAAGTAAGCATGAATTATTCAAACGTGGCAAGAATTATTCAAAATTTGTATGAATTATTCAAACTTTGTAAAAGAATTATTCCATAACTTATTAACAAGGGAAGATTAGTTTGGTTTCTCTTTTGGTCTCATTGTCTCGATGTCTCCTTTAAAAATCAGTAACTTATGCATCATAGAAAAACAGCAAATAAAAACTAATTCAATTTTCCCAGGGTAAAACTCAAAAATAGCACAGGTGTGCAACTTTAAAAAGACAAAGAAAAAAATATGTGAAAGGAAGAGGAACATTTGCACAGAGTTGCAGTATCCCCTTGGTCAATTTAATTTTTTGAAGAGTCCTTTTAATATTGAAGTTTATTCGCAAGCAGAATATTTGAGCTCCTTCATGAAAACATGACACTGACATGTTTGTACCCGGATTGTCAGATGTGCGTGGGGAATGGTACGGATAAAGACACAAGTGATTAAAAATTAACCAGAAACCATGGTCAAATTAACTCACTGCCCCCTCATATGGTGTGGGAGCACTACCCACGAGCGTGCGCAAACAAGGACAAACACCGATGTTTACCAACAGCTCTACAATGAAGCTGCTCTCCTAGTTTCAAAACAGATTTTGTCTTTAATTCGCTATTTTTTAGCAATTTAACATTATTCACTTTTGAATGAGACATCAAACATTGCTTGGACACTGTCAGTTCATTGGTCCAGGACGGCCACGTGTCTGGACAATAAAAATGTATGTCACACACTGAGGGTGATATCGCACAGCGTTCATTGCGCATGTTGCGCGCATGCGTGGAACCTACCGGCGCGCTTGCTTTGCGCAATGAGAACGGCAACGTCAAACGCTCAATCTCAGGACATCAAAACCTTCAGTTGTCAAAGGTTACAGGTCGCAGCGATTTAATTCATTATTCAGACAGTAAGTTATAACCATTTATCTTGTTGACTTATTGGCACAGTATATTAACCAAACAATTGTTGACTGCTGTGATGTGGGATATGCCATTTTAAACCCCCTCAGGGCACACGCATGCACACCCGGGTGCTAAAAAGTCATATCCCACATCACGGCAGTCAATAATTATTAAATAGAGCCTGCCTACGCTTTTCTATGAAATGTTTACCGCAATAATTTTGAATTATTTTTTGGCATGACAATCTGGTTGTCTCATTCAAAAGCGAATAATGTTTAAAGGGAATATACGTCATTTGCTTTTGATTTAAGTTTTAGAAATGGATGGATTTGGGGGGTTGGTAATATATAGCATATATTGTTACACTGACTTTTTTGACGTTTTGGGTTTGTAGATGCTATAAAACCAAGAAAAACAATCATTTTCCTCTGTAGTCTAGTTCCCTGACTCCATTTAAGATGAAACAGAGCAATTTAGAGACGTTGGGAAAATATAAGGCCAGGAAAACAGTCTAGCTAGCTTGTACCCGTTCATAGGTTTGTAATCGATTGCAAAAAAATGCGGACTAACTAAATATGGTCAATTGGGGCCAGTATTTGAGAAATTTTTTTTTTCCAACGCTGGTCGGCTGACCAGCATTGGATATTAATACGAAAATACCACTTTTCTTGAAAATGACAGTATACCAGGTGCCATGAGTTTACAGGATGCTTTAGACTGTCATTCACTAACAGTCCAGCAAGGTATTTCAAAATAATTTGGTATTTTTAGTTTTTGATGTTTGCAAATGTTGTATTTTCCCTTTAAGTGCTAGAAAATAAATTTTGGTGTATATTTTATGCATTATGGGCACAAAAGCAAACCAAAAATAAAAGCATGTTTTTTTGGAGGGTTTAAAATCTCCAAATAGAACGTACAAATTGAAAATTTGCTAAGAGAAAAAAAAACATTAAACACGTTGGGTAGAGCAACTCTAAGCATTGAAGGTAACTTATTTATTGACATGAGAAAGTAACTGCTTGGAATTCAAACCAAATTTGAAATGTAATGCTAATTCATAACATAAAACACGAAAACAACAACACAAAAGTTTGATTTGAAACTTAGAATTCCCATTTTTCATATTTTTTTTTCGATGAAATCTACCTTAAAGGGGCTATGCAATGATTTTTTTTTTAGGAACACAATTTGTGCAACTTTATACTCCTCTCAAAATCTATGAAAACTATATGACATCCCTTTTTGGTTAAGTTTATTGAAATGTGCACTTCTTTAAAAAATTTATAATTGTCCAGGTTCAGTTTTTCAGGAAAACTGAGGGTGCTGACATGTTGCTGTGATGTCTTTTCAGGAAGACATTGTTCAGTTTAGTGTTTTTCTGTTCACATTGTGAACCCAAAATATGCTTTATTGAAGACATTTGTGAGAAAGGCTTGCTCATTGGCTAGCTGCAATGTAGACACAACAACGAATCATCAGAGGAAACAAGTTTTCGATGGCAAAATTCAACAAAGCAACTTTTTGTTGTTGAAATAGCTGTTTCTGCCCGGAATAACGTCACAGTTTTGCTCATGAATATGGAAATTCCCATTAACATAAACCAAAAAAATGCACCAAAATACCCTCTAAAATGGCAAAACAGAAAGATGCATATTCAAGGATTGCATTAAAAAAAAATACATTGCATGGGCCCTTTAAAACGAAGTAAATTCAAGATGGCACATTCCATAAATGAATTACAGCATCATATCATCTGTAACTGACATTTTGTTTATTGATGAACATCGCGTTCTTTGTATCGTGGGTTAATGTTTAATTCTTTGAAAGCCCCGGCTGCAAATCAAGATTAATGCCTTCAATCAGTTTATCGATGACGCACATCCGCAACTGTTAACTTAAAATAAAATAAAAAGAATAAAAGCGAAATTCGCATTCTAAATCCCCTTTTTGAAAGAAACATGACAGAATGTGTGCTTCATTCATTATGAACTCTTCTGCCACCTCCAATAGTTGCAAAATTTAGAATTAGAAAGAATGACGCAAAGTAACCTATTTAAAGCCGTGATTTACGTCATAGTGCTAAAAGTTTAATGCTACGTTTCTTCAGTGAAAATTGCAAAAAGTGGGGGCAATAATATTTTGCCCATGTTGGCCCACATGAACAAGCTAAAATATTTTCACTGTAAAATAAAAACTGTTTCAATCGATAATGCTAAAGGTTGAGTTGTTCAAACGAACCAGGAGTACATGTACATGTACTCTGTGAAGCAAACATGTAGGCCCAAGAACGACGATAAAATGTGATTTTAAAAAAGTGTTATGGTATTATTGGCTGTATTTTTTTAAAATTCTGCTACAACTAATGATGATAAGAAAAAAATGTTTGTTTTGAAGTGAAATGATAACATAAAGTGGAACTAAAACTGTTCAGTGCTGATACATGTACATGCATAAATGGCAGTCCCATTCTCCATGCAATATTGTACAGTGACTGTACATTAAAAAGTATTCTCAATATGAAACTTTTTCTCATAGAAATGAGAAAAAAAACATAACCTTGCTATCATTAACCAGTTCACGTCGGATGACGAGTATAATAATAATACTAATAGTGGATATTTGTAAAGCGCACGTATCCACCAGGACTGGTGCTCAAGGCGCTACATCATTTTTACCCCTACTCATTGGGCCAATTAAACATTCCAAATACCATCTCAGCTCCCTGGGGAGTATACAGCTCGATGCAGCCTGTTAGGCGCAAGGAAGCTAATTCAATCACAATAACCATCTCTGCCCTCACAGGTACCCATTTACTCCTGGGTGGAGAGAAGCAATGAGTGACAAAGTGCCTTGCCCAAGGGCACACGCACCATGACCCCGCCAGGACTCGAACCCACAACCTGCAGCTTTACCCACAGACAAAATAATACCGGCACGAACTGGTTAAGAAAGTTTTTAAGTTGTTAGGTGGGCATAAAATCAACTTTGTGGTTTTACCCCTGTAGACAACTCAAGATTTAGTTACGTTACTGTACCAAGGCAAGGTGATTAGGTACTTCTAAAAATCATCAGTCGCACCACGCAAGTGACGTATCACGGATAGTTGCCGCACCATGAAGTGATGTATTGTGTGCACAAAGTCACTTCGTCATGCAGCAAACGATTGTGTGCAAGGTACGTCACTTCATCGTGCGGCAAAACTATAATATTCGTCACTTTGTGGTGCACGTGTGGTCTAGCGGTGGGGCACACGATTCATGATCGTGAGATTGTGGGTTCGAGCCCCGCCGTGGCCATATGCGTGTTGTGCCCTTGAGTAAGGGGCTTTACCTCAATCACTCCTCTCAACCCAGGTGTTAAATGGGTACCGGCATTATTCAATGATGGGAACAGACTCGCTGTGGAGGAGGTGTGGCGATCCCCCCACAGCAGCATTTCATGGATTCAAGTCTGGCCCAATCACTTCAAAAGAGAGATGGGCACTCCGTTCCTGTGAACATAGGTTCGTCCCCCTTTACCTTTACCTTTTTACCTACTTTGTGGTGCACCCAACAAAATGTACAAAGGTATGGTACTGTATGGTACTGTACGTACCATACCATACCATACGTACGTGATATTCCACAGGGAGTGTGCCATGACTTTTTATAAACTTAACACGTGATCGTTCTGGGCCAATGAAAATACAGTATTCAAGACTGAGGTATAACAAACGGGTTTATGTTTTCTGACTAGCACCCACAGGTGACGAAATAAAGCCATTTTTGTACAAAGACATTGACAAAATGGGAAACCGCCAATGTAGGGCTGGACAGCTCAGTTGGTAGAGCAACGGAACAGCAATCCGGAGGTCGCAGGTTCAAACCCGGCTCTGGTTAACTCCTTTGTTCAACTTTAAAATTACTTTATTTGTTTAAAAAAATAAACCCTGTCCCCCAAAATGGTTTACCTATATGTATTCTGATAACTGCCCATTACGGGATAGCTACAAGGTAAATCAATCAAACATGTATCATACCTGGTATTTAAAATACACACTGTGTACACTTCTAATATCCATATTTGGAGACCAGAAATTGAAATTGGATGGGCATATATACAGCCTCGTTAATTACAGATACGCATGACTACAGCACGATAAAGACAAAAGAAGGAATGTCAGAAATGCACTTGTGGTTTAATAACAGATCTGCAATGCAAATTGCACTCTCTTGTTTCCTGGAATTGTTCTCTTTAAGTGATGGGATACCAGCATCTTTCAATTCATTCAATCAAACAATAAACAGCAATTTAGGCACAAGCAGGCAAGCGATGCTGAAAGTGTTGTACTAGAGAGTCCATCATGAAGTCCTTTCATACGTCCTTTCATACATGTAAGTCCTTTCACAAGTCCTTTCATAAAGCCAGTCACAAGTAACTGGATGAACAATGACAAAGGAATGCTTTTGTCAAGGTTCATTTGAAAAGCTAGTGACTTAAGATGGACTTGAGATGGACTTAAGATGGACTTGTGACTGGACTTGTGACTGGACTTGAGATGGACTTGTGATGGACTTGTGATGGACTTGTGATGGACTTGAGATGTACTTGTGATGGACTTGTGATGGACTTGTGATGGACTTGTGATGGACTTGTGATGGACTTGTGATGGACTTGTGATGGACTTGTGATGGACTTGTGACTGGACTTGTGATGGACTTGTGATGGACTTGTGATGGACTTGTGATGGACTTGTGATGGACTTGTGATGGACTTGTGAAGGACTTGTGATGGACTTGAGATGGACTTGAGATGGACTTGTGATGGACTTGAGATGGACTTAAGATGGACTTGGGATGGACTTGGGATGGACTTGTGATGGACTTGCAGGGACTCGAATACAACACCGGATGTTGATAATGTGGAGTACAAATGAATTGCCAAGCCCACGAAAGCCTGGTTTTTTCAACACCGATGTAGAAATAGCCCCTTATAATGTTTGAAAGCCCAAGCAAAAGAATTAAATATAAAGACCGGCCTGCTTGACAATTGGTTATTTATTTTTTATATGTAGTTGGTGTAGACACATTTAGAGAGAATAAAAGAACATTGAAAATGCAGCTGCAGTATGCTGGCTTTGAAAAAAAAAAAACATAACCCTGCAAGATTGCAGCATTTCAATTTCCCAATAAAAAAAAAAAAAAAAAATTATGCTGGCTTTGAAAAAAAACAAAGCATAACCCTGCAAGATTGCAGCATTTCAATTTCCCAATAAAATACAAAATAAAAAAACAAATGATCAACGATCAACTGTAAACATAAAAACTGAAGGCATCTGTGTAAGTAGATGGCTCATAGCAAATGGTGGCTGGATTAATGTGCAGTTGAGGCCGGTCTGACCTTAGAGAATGAAGGATGAAGAGGTTATGAAAGGATTAAGAGATTATAAAAGGATCCAGAGATGGATGGATTAATAATCCCTTGAACCAGATGTTAGTAGTGATGACGATGATGATGATGATGTGAATCGTGACCTGTGCTTTATAAGAAAGGGTAGATCTACTCACTGAGGGATGGGGCTTAAAATTTAGATTCCCATTTTTATATTTTTTAATCAGTCTCCAAATCACTGAAAGCATGACCATGTACAAATTTGTAGCACTCAGACTGTCATTTAACAATACATGTACAGGGTGAGTAAAAAAAAACGAAACCCAAATGTTGGGACCATTGTTTTAGGGAAGTTCTGCATGTAGCATTTTCAAAATCTGGGACATGAAAGCCCAATTCATAAGCTTTCATTTAGTACAAGAATCATTCATATCACTCATGTACTTTTCAAGTTGCGGAATTTTAAACACAACCACCGTTTTAAGGTTCTGTCCACTGATCGCAAAAAGTTCAGTGTTCTTTCAGCAAAACGAAAACAAATCACATAGGGATGTGTGTGAATTGTTTTCGTTTTGCTGAAAGAACACACACTTTTTTGGTGATCCATGGACAGAACCTTAAAACGGTGGTTGTGTTTAAAATTCTGCAACTTGAAAAGTACATGAGTGATTCGAATGATTCTTGTACTAAAAGAAAGCTTATGAATTGGGCTTTCATATACTAGATTTTGGAAGTGCTACACGCAGAACTTCAATAAAACAATAGTCCCGACATTTGGGTTTCGTTTTTTTTTTACTCACCCTGTACACTGAAAAATGACATTAGTGCATGTTCTCCAGTTTACTTGTAACCGGTGATAATGTGGAGACTTATCGATTCCATTTAATGTATCAGAATTTTAGAAAAATTAAATAATAATTGGCTGGCCCTACACTACAATGAATATTTTATCTTCCAACCACATACTGAAGAAAAGTGAAGAGGGCATTTCTAGGTGAGATCCCAGTGCATGTACAAATCCCAGACCCTGGGAATCGTTTGACGTCCCCCCCCCCCCCCCCCCCCCCCCCCACCGACACCTACCCTAAATCAATATGGCTCTCAGTGGCACGAGGGTGTCAACATGAGGACCTGCAACATGTCCTGAATGCTGATTTCTGACAGCATAATTTATAAGGAGTCTGAAGTAAACTGTGCGCCCCACTGTGAGAATATAGGGTGCACTTGTCTGGGCCCAATTTCACGATTTCTAGTGCTACCTTTAGCAAACAAAATCCCTGCTAATGGTAACAGGCAATTCTGCGCCAACAGTTGGCAAATTTTACAGGTTTGCGAGGAATTGTAGCTTCTGCGTTTGCGTACATCCCGTAAATAAGGGTTCTCAGGCTTGCAGGTTAGCCCAGATCTGAAATTCTTTGCTAGTGTGGTAAGCACAGAGTCATTGGTGATTGTAAGCGCCAAATTTTGTGGTTACTAGAGTCCTGACACTGCAGGGCCCTATTTCATATAGCTCTGCTAACCACAGAATTCAGCGCTTACGATCACCATTTTGTGCTAACCGCACCATCAGTAAAAAAAAAACTTTGCTAACCCTCTAAGCACAGAATCCTTAGTTACGCATTTTCTGCTACAGTAATGCAGGGATTTTGCACTGACAGTATAAGCAGGGCCCAATTTAATGGCTCTGTTTACCGTTGCCGAAAAATCCCTGCTTACTGTAGCAGAAATTCCTTGCTTACGGTAAGCATATTTCATGCGTTAGTGAAGAATGTTTGTTTCTGAGCATGCGTATATCCCGTAACTAAGAGTTAAATGCTTACAGGTTAGCACAGAATCTTTCTGCTAGCGCAGTTAGCACAAAATTTGTGGTCGTAAGCGCGGAATTCTATGGTTAGCAGAGCCAAGAAATTGGGCCCTGAACCATGAAACCGGGCCCAGGTCTCAAGCACACACAGTCTGAATGTCAATACTGCATCCACACAGTCTCATGTACATGTACCTATTTCATTATTAGCCACGCGAGATGGTAATTACTCCCGATTCATCCCACCGTGAACAATGGCCGGTTTAATTATACCGTAACTGGGCCACGAAATCGAACAATTGATTGTAATTTTAATACAAGGTATGTCTTTCAGTGATCCAGGTATCCTTTTTTTGTAAAACAAAACCAAAACTATTCCATCCTTGCCATTTTTGCAGGCTCAACAACTCTTCAAAGACAAACATCTACCCTTTTTTTTTTTTAGTCACAGGTCATGATTATGTGCCACACTTCATTGCTTCCCTGCAAGCAGTGCAACAGAAAAGAAAATCTTTTTTTTAAAGAATCAACAACAGACCCCCGTCCTTGCATCCTGAAGGTGTCCAATGGTTGCCTCGCCTGGTCGAAAAATCCCGCACCGGTTTCCCTGTGGACAAAGTTATACAGTGTTCATGTCATTTTATTTTCATAGGATCATTTGCTCACGTAACTTATCCTATGATGACAAAGTACACCTGTGTGTAGATGATAGAGAGAGATACAAGGTGTTTTTTTTCTCATCACTGTGCAATTTTAGAAGCATCCAGGATCATGGGCATCGCAAGAATTTTATCGGGGGGGGGGGGGGAGGCAAAGCACATTTTCCCCCGAAATCCTTGTACTTTCTCTAGCATATTCTCTATTTATTATTTTATAGAGGGTGGACAGGGGGACATTAATTTGCCCATCTCACCCCCATTGACACCCCTGCAGACGCCCAGTTTTGTTAAATGTTTATGAATTTACGAGTACATGTACAAATATGACTTGACACCTCATTTTCTTTCTCTTGTCTGGTGTTCCTTTAAACGAGAACACTTATTTTGTTGGTTGCCAGTAGACCATAAGTTTATGCACCTACGTGCCACTTGTACCAGGGGCGTGGCTAAGGTCAAGGGTTAACATTTGGGATTATATAACCGACATACAGATCCTTGTCATTTGATTGGTGGAACTCACATCACGTGACATTTGTTATTACTCCCATTCACGCTGGGTCTCAAAAAGTCCCATTCGCCCATGGGGAATGGGAAATATTATTGAACAGTAAGGATCATTCTTGTTCCAAGACGCGGTATTTGTGTGCAAAGGCATGCTGGTGTGCGCGTTCAGCGTTACGCGTAGCACGTATTGTTCCACAGAGCCAGCGCTACAGAGTTGGGCTCAAACATGTTCGTGAAGGGGTGGTTTGGAAGAGAGAAATACATTTCCCATCAATTTTGTATTGAAATAAAAGTTCAAATATATTAAATGACAAGGATCTATATATTAGTTATATAAAACAAATATTGAGTGGCTTTAAATTGTGAAATGGAAGGAAAATTATCACTCGGTAAAATCTGGACTTTTCCAGTTCACTCAGCTTCGCCTCGTGAACTGGAAAAGTCAAGATTTTACCTTGCGATGATATTCCTCCCATTTCACTCAGAGCCACTCAATATTTGTATACTATGGCTGACAACAACCTCGTTTCCATGGGTACGGTCTTGCTGGTTCCCATCATGCCTTGCTCAAACAATGCTCATTTCAAACGATCCTTTGTCACAGATACATGTACCTTGAGAAATCTTCTGGAAGGATTGAGATGAATTCACTAGTCACTCTCAAGCGGTGTCCTTTCACATAATGGCACTTTTGTAAGATTTCTCAAGCATGAGAAAATGTCTCAAGCCTTGCGAGTTTCTTTGGTGTCGTGTTTAAATTAAAGGGCTTTTACACTGATCCTTATTGCATACACACCAAATATAGGAGGCCTTACAATAAAAAAGGTACACATTTGTACATTATGCATTACAGTCCGCATGACATACAAATTAAAAATGCATAATGTAAAGGTATGTATGTACACAAGTAGAAAAAATAGTGAAAGGCAGACTTATATACATGTAACTGCCTTGTTATCTTTTTATTTGAATGCATTCACTTTTGATATTAATTTATTTGAGTGTCAAGACTTTGAAATCTTCAATTCACCACTCGGAGCAAACTGACCTATGGTAGGCAGACACACAAAATATTTATCCACACTTGCTGAGGAGATCTGGGGCCAATTTCATGGCGCTGCTAAGCACAAAAATTTGCTTAGCATGAACATTCCTCCTGGATAAGAACAGGGTTACCAACCAAATTTGTATGTGTTTTATATTGCTTGTGACTGGTACTAAGCTGTTGTTCACTTTTGTGTGAAAATCATAGGGACTTTTGGCTAGTAACTGTTTTTACTGAGCAGGACATTTTTGTGCTAAGCAAATTTTTGTGCTGAGCACCTCCATGAAATTGGCCCCTGCTTAGTTTCAAAAGTGTTCAACTTTTGCGAATACACATCATGATTATTTGATGTGCATTTGCATTGAAATTGCATTGGACTGACGTACAATGTGTATTAGATACATAGTGACCGCCATGCCTAACCACCATCTCACACTCATGTGATATGCATGCAGACTCTGCAAACCGCACAAGAAGACCAGATGACATTAATCAAAACTCTTCTAACGAGATGTCGCCTCGTCAAAATCCACTCTCCAATGACAGCAGATGGAGGAGATTATAGATTGCGCCGTGCGAGAGTTAGCCTCCTGACGGAACTGCACTGAATGCAGATTGGCTGGACAGATGTCACAGCTCAAAGATATCTGATAATAGGTGGTGAAAGACGTCAATAAAATGAGGAGGACCCACGGTACGAACTGCTGCATGATGTACTTTCATGCATACATGGACATTCTTGCATAAATAATTCCAGGAAGCATGCATGTTCGGGAGAAAAAAATAACACCATACATGTACATGTACTGCTTCGTTATGATAATTTACATGTAAACATAGACTTGTGTGTCCCAAATGTTTTAGAATCTATTCTGATCCTGTCTACTAAGACTTACAAGTCCATTCAGAGTCAACATCCTAATTTAACAACCAAAAAAATTCAGAAAAACAGCCATTTCATTATGATTGAACAAGCACCCATTTTTAGAGTCGTGTCAAACCACATAGTATAAGGAGCAATCTTTTTATTCCCCTTATACAGCCGGTCCATCACAAGCGAGGTTGCTATCAAGAAGATGAATCGAATCCAGTCTTGGCAATATTGGCAGCGCTACCCAGGAATATTCTGAGCATACCTCACACGTGCTGTACTCAGCGTTTTAGCCAGGATTTGAGAAAGTGGGAGTGCAACCCGAAAAAGTGAGAGTGCAACTTGTAGTGTCCAGAATTTGTGTGCGAAGCCTGTACTCGAGGTAATGCATGTGCGCGAGGTATGTACACTCGGAATTTCCTGGGTAGCGCTGCCAATATTGCCAAGACTGCATGTGATTCATCATGATAGAGACCTCCACCGTCGCGGCAACTTAACCGCATATCACGGGACTGGCTGCAAAACAGGGAAATAAAAATTCATCGCAAGTCTTGAACTAAAGACTAGGAATAATTCAGGTACATGTACATATGCTCTAATAGAGTTTGGTTGTAGGTCGGCAAACTTCATTTTATTGACTGGACTCTGGAGTCATTCTGAACAACTGCAACAGCCGATATTTCATGTGTTGTTGTTACAAATTGTTTCAAACATCAAAATGAACTTGTTTGGCGTAGGGGTGCATTTACGGGTAGCACGGGAACCGGGTAAACAAGGGTACCAGGTACCCGTTAAAAAAATCCACCCCCAAATTCAAATCTCAGAGGTTTGCTGTTCAGATTGTTCATAAAGATCCGCACTATAATACTACCACATGCTGTGCGTAGATACAGCAAGATAACTTTACAAATTACAAAGTAACTTCTCAGACAAGAAAAAAAAAAGAAACTTTTGAATGCCATTTGCAGGTTATTTTCAAATATGAAAACCATGCTACATGGAAAACCAAAACAGATTTCACAATGATGTACATTTCGATGCACAACTGATGTTGCAAAAGTTGCAGTTTATACCGTAAGGCCACAAAAAAAAGTCTCCGGTTTCTGGTATGCGCGCGCGTCGCCGTAGCCATGCACGTCGGCAAAATGAAAAAAACAAATTTAAATGAAAGATGCTGTCTCAAAACCGCCAAACTCACTGGTTTGACTGGAATCCTGCTGCTGCACAATTTTAACAGGGTTGGGTTATGGTCGAGAATAAGCTTTATGTGGCCTCTCTGGACTCCCATATATTTGCACTAAGTTTAGTCGGGCACCATTTGCAGTCATCAGCCGACATTTGAAGCAAAAAAATCAGGTAAAAAAAAAAAAAAAGCCGCGTCGCCGCACCACTTTTTGGGCAAGCTCCATACCAGAAACCGGAGGCTTTTCTTTTGGGCCTAAAGCTATAAAGCCCTTCAGACAACTTCCTGGATTTGAATTTTGGGGTAAAGTTCCTTTTTCCCTACCGTAAATGCTCACCACTATCAACTCAAACCTCATGGGAATCAGCTACAACAGGGAAGTCAATATTCTAAATCAAATCTTGGAATCAATTCCATCTGATCCTGAGTCGGAGTCCCCCTAGCCTATCACTAAAATAAAAAACATAACCATTTTATTTACACTCGCACCACAATGATGCACAGTGCGATAGCGCGCAAGAAACGTGATAGAATCTTTGTGGATCCTATTATTACTTTTATAGAGTATGTAATTGGATGATGCCTTTCTGTTGCCATGGTGACTTACCGTTTCCTCTCTTGATGAGTTTGGGCTGGCCCAGCTCCACGTAGAAGTTCTCTTCCTTTTCGTATTCTTCATCATCGATGATGGTGACCTCAATAAACTTCCTGCAAGTCAAAAAAAAAAAAAAGGAGACAAAAAAATTAGGAAAACGCATAAATTAAGCACAAATAAAAACATATAAGTTGTTTATCACGTTTGGAATAATTTTCCTTAATAGTTGGACAGAAATTGCCTTGGTTTTACAACACACTTTGACACTACAGCCCCCCCCAAAAAAATATTGCCTCAATGTCTCTAGTGGTTGCCATTTTGAGACAAAGTATTTGCAAATGTGTAAAGAGTTAAAGCATCCACACAAAAATTATGGTAAATTATGAAAGGGCAAAAAAAGGGGGAATATCTGAGCAACAAAATGCCCAAATGAGATTTTAAATGGAAGATAACCAGCCAAGTTGCCTATCTTGAGAATGGTTTGTGTTAGATCAGTTTGATTTGACTTTTCTGGACCAAAATCTCCCCCCCCCAAAAAAAAATTAAGGTTATACAGGGCCGTAGCCAGCCTGGTGGAAGGGGACAGTCATGTTTACTACATGTACAAAGTGGACCTTTTTGACTAATAAACAGTTGATTACGCATAGAAATACACATTGAAGTAAAACTCATAGCGAGGAGAAAGTGGACCTGCAACCAATTTGGTCGTCCGAGACCCCCCCCCCCCTCCCCAACCCCCTGCCTACGGGGCCTGATTCTAGCAAGAGTGCATAAAAAGACCCAAATTCTCTGACGCACGTCTCTCTGTTTTTTTGTCTGATAACATACAGTCATGTACATTTCAAAGTAGACTATCTAGAGGACAAATAAATAAACGTCACTATCAGCAAAAAACAGACGTGGCCAAGTGATAATTACGTGTATTGGGGATTGGGCACACGTACAGCGCACATTTTCAAGTGCCGCCCAGGGCTCAAAAAAAAAAAAGAAGAAAAAAAAAATGGCGCTGCACTCGCGTCCTTCTATAAACAGCCACTAAAACAAATACAGACTTTTTCTTAGACTGCATCGCAGGAGACTGCATCGCAGCAGGTAACGTGGTGTGATTTATGTCGTTTACATGCAAGGTGCCATACAGATGGGTGGGTGATGAGGGGAGATTGAACTTGATATGAGCAGTCAGCTCTGTTGTTTGTCTCGCTGCAAAGGAGGATCGTCGTTGACAGGTTTATTGTGCAAGTATTCTTGCCGGCATTTAGTACCGCTAATGGGAAAAGGATCCAAATTTAGAAAAGGTGCAATCCATTGACGGGATGCATTTCTAAAGGCAATGGGAAATGCAAACCACAATGCAAACCACTTCTTGTGGTGTGCCCACTTACTGTGCTTTGCAAAGAGACAATATAATGTCAATACTCTTGAGTTTAAAATAGACAATTCAGGGGCGGATCCAGGAAATTTTGCAGGGGGTGGGGTCACGCCCGTCAGCTTTTATTTATGTCCGATTGTTGCGGACAGGCACAAGTGTCATCTTATATATTATTACAATAATTGTTATAATTTATTTTCTTTTTGTCAGAAGAAGAGGGGGAGAGGGGGGGGGGGGGGTTTCGACCCCCAAAACCCCCCTCTGCATCCGCGTCTGCAATTTTTTCTATTCTACCAAATGTTCCTTAACATATACATGTATATTAAAATGTAGTGTTGATGTTCATTGCAAGGGGAGTCAGGTTGGCGTGGCGGTACTTTCCTCGCCTTCCACCGCTGTGGGTTCGATTCCCGCCTGGGCCAATATGTGAACTGGGTTTTCAGTCCCTGCCTGATTCCGTGGTTTTTCCCTAGAACATCATTCTGGGTTTCCTCCCACCTCCAAAACTGTAATTTCTTCTCATTGTCTTCTCTCCACAGGTTTCTTCAGGCTTGTGAGCTGTGAAGCCAAGGTCGCTTTTGAGGAATCCTTGGTTTCATTACCAGAAAGAATAATTAATAATAATAACTAATTTGACGGGAAATTGTACCTCAGGGAGACTGTCCCAAAGGATAGTGCATACAATTTTTCCAACTTTAATGACCCCTTTAAACCCTAATTTTCCCTTTTCCTAACTTCACGAATTTTGGTATTATGTTTTGGACCACAAGCAATGGATCTAGCCCGTTTTCGACAATTTAACATGTTGCCTCTAAACAGGAGCTGTGACATTAGGGGGACATTGAAATGTCTCCCTAATGCCTGGTGTCTCCCTAAGGTATAACTTATGACAGAAAAATGTAAAGGAATTATTACAACACTTTGCAAGTATACGTGCATTAATATCCCTTATAATATCAAAATAATATTATACTACTGGCCTTTTCTAATTTATACACGATTGTACATAATTGTAATGAACGGCATCATTGAAATAAATGTTACTATGTCATGTTACTGTGTCATAATACATTTTTTGGGGTGATATATACGGTATTTAAAAGTAAGAGAATGAAACTTTAAAATTCTCATTATTCTTACATTTGTATGTTGCTAAAAACCATCCATTTTCATAAAATGTGTGGTACATGTATACATGTACATGTATATAAATCACAGCCACTATAAGCAAATGACTTCGGCAGATAAGTAATAATTATCATAAATACATGTAGGCCTATCTATTTTTATTGATTAATATGCAGTACAGAAAATAAAATAATAATCCCATTATCTTTTAATCCGGGGAAATTGACCCAGGCATTGGCTTGAACAAACGAACCTCTTCAATCTTAAAGCTTCATATAGGCATCAAAGAACACCGCAATATGGGAATATCATGAGATATCAATCCAATCCAACATCAAGTCAGCCGTGCATAAATTCCTCTAAATACCATGAGCCAATGCACAGACGGTGGAAATAATTTCTCTGCATGTTGCGTTTTTTTCTCCTTAGCTTACAAACCACTTTGTCTGTGATGTACACGAATGCTGGAAAATAAGTAATGCTTCTTTTCTATATTTTTTTCAAGAAATAGCAGACTTCAAGGTCTTTGAAAATTTGCGAGTGACAAAGAACATTTGTGAGGCGTTCTGGCAAAATAAGATGTAATAAGATGGCAAATAAGATGGCAAAATAAGATGGCAAAATAAGGGCACAGGCCGTAGTGGACAAATATACAAAAACCAAATGGGGGTGATTTTTTCCCTTCGATTTTCATATTTGCAATTTTTGATGCACGTACATCATGTATGTCTACTACAAATGTTAATAGTACCATAAAACGTGAAAATAAAAGTGTTTTTATGAACAAAACAATCAGCATCTTTCAATTTCACGAATAAAAAACTCGCAACTTTAATCGCCTTTTTCTCAGTATTTTTACTTTTTTGACATGACCATAAATGCGAACATTAAACAGCCATAACTTGTCCACGGAATGTCCGATTGAAGTGCAATAAACAATGTTGCAAGGAGAATTTTATTCTCTTTCCTATGTATACCCGCAAAACCCTCATTTCGACCTCTGCCCTGTTCTGTCTCATTTCGCCCGAACGGACAACGCCTCACATTTGTCAGTAAACAGTATATCAAAATGAGAACAAAAATGAACAATTTTCATTGTAAATCCATTGTAAAATATCAGTTACATTCATGCATGTATATTGGCCTAATTGTAAACCCTTTTTATAGACAGACAATTCGGACCAAGAATACGAAGGGATATCCAGCTGAAATTGCCACAGATTTCATTTCATACTGGGTAGCAGGGCAGGTGCACATACACATGTACGTGAGGAGCGAATGTCAATATATTCCCCAGTGTTGATGACTGCACATTGTGCACTGGATTTTCCATGTGGCTTAGGCCAAAAAAAAAAAGTCTCCGGTTTCTGGTATGCGCGCGCGTCACCGTAGCCATGCGCGTCGGCAAAATGAAAAAGTTTTTTTTCAATGAAAGATGATGTCTCAAAACCGCCAAACTCACTGGTTTGACTGGAATCCTGCTGCTGCACAATTTTAACGTGTTTTTAGATTGGGTTATGGTCGAGAAGAAGCTTTATGTGGCCTCTCTGGACTCCCATATATTTGCACTAAGTTTAGTCGGGCACCATTTGCAGTCATCAGCCGACATTTGAAGCAAAAAAATCAGGTAAAAAAAAAAAAAGCCGCGTCGCCGCACCACTTTTTGGGCAAGCTCCATACTAGAAACCGGAGACTTTTTTTTTTTTTGCCTGAAATTTTGTTAGGATGTACTGAGATGAGATTTAGGGGGTTGTTTGTCACAGATTGCATCCACGGATGTTTTTCCTGCGTGAGAGTGATAAACAGCTCGAGGGGAGGGGGCCCCTAGTAAGCAACGACAATATTACTCGATTATTCGATATTATTTCGATATCGATATCACCGATGATGGCAATTTTTTAAAATCATTTCAAGATATCGGGGAATATTGAGGAAAGATATCGAAACTATTGAAAATGCGTCACATTATCGTCAAAAGAAATCTCCCGTTTGTGTTTTTACTTTGTGTTTAACGTTTGCTGTATAATGAAATAAAACTTGGTGCCATTTTGTACTTGTGACTCAAAATAATAACATTGACAAAATGCCAAGCGGCGTCGCTTTGTGCTCTGTGTTCGCTGTAATTCCTGGTCTCCCCAATGTAAAACCTTGAAAGAAACCGCCCGCTCTGGACAAGCTGTCAGTGCTGAGATTTGTTTTAAAAAAGTTTGGGCAATATGCTCAAAGCCATAGAAAATTGGAACTTAAAGGGAATGTACAACATTTGCTTTTGCTGCAATTTTCAGAAATAAATGGATTTGGAGGATTAGCATGTTATACAAATATTGTTAAAATGACTTTTTTTCATGTTTTGGGCTTGTAGATGTTGGAAAAACCAAGAAAACCAATCCTGTTCTTGCAGTCTTGTTCCCTGACCCCACTTAAGATGAAACGGAGCAATTTATAGACTTTGGGGAATCAGTCTAGCAGACTTGTACCCCTTCACATGTGTGTAATCAATTGCAAAGAAAATGCGGAATAACTAATTATGAAAATTCAGAGCAGTTTTTTAAAAAAAAGCCAGTTTTCTCCAACGCTGGTCGGCCGACCAGCATTGGAAAAATACCATTTTTCTTGAAAATGTCAGCACACCAGGAGCCACGATTTTACACTGCTTTAGACTGTCATTCCCTAACAATCCAGTAAGGTATTTTGTGATAATTTGATAATTTCGTTTTGTGATGTTTGCAAATGTTGTATCTTCCCTTTAATATTGATTAAAAACAAAAGGAAAAGTGTCATCTTTATGGTCTTTAACTTTTACATGGGATAATCCATAAATCGAATATTATCGATATTTCCGATATATCGATTATTGAAAACTCCGATATCGATGGTGCTAACACAGATTGCATCCACGGATGTTTTTCCGCGTGAGAGTGATAAACCGCTCGAGGGGGAAGGGGGGAGGGGGCCCTAGCTGGTTTTTCTGCATTACATATCCGAGTGTGAACTCTGATAATCAACCCTATAGACGGGGAAGTGGATTTGGGGCAATGTATGTACAGATCCTATGGATTATTCAATAACCCCCATGAATGTGAAATATATTCTGCAGTTGAGCGAGAAGCCAAAATTGTGCACTGCATCCTTCAGCAGGCTTTCGTTTCCATTTCTGGTTGATTGCAAATGGATTTCTTTCACTGCTGTAATGCTGTCATGCACACATGGGTTTTACATTTGTGAAAAATATCAAGCAAATCATCCTTTTATATTAGAAAACCATGGAAATGAGTTATTAATCTTTTAAGTATGGATGACAACTTACATAATGCGATATAGTATTTTTTGTACATTTATACAATATATCTTTTGTAGCAATTAAGATAATTAGGCCCCCTTTCAGGTAAAGTTTACCTATATGTAGGTAAATTACTTTGCTACAAACAAGATTATTTCAACACCATATTTTGTGCATGTTGCAGTGAAGATAATTATGGGGTTAACTTTACCTATATATGTAGGTAAACTTTGCTACAAACAAGATTATTAAACACTATATTTTGTACATGTAGTAATCAAGATAATCAGAGGGTCAAGTTTACCTATATGTAGGTAAACTTTGCTACGAACAGGATCATTAAACAGTATCCTTTGTACATAAAACAATCAAGATAATCAGCGGGTCAAGTTTACCTATATGTAGGTAAAATTTGCTACAAACAAGATTATTGCAAGATTTGGTACAAGTATACAGAATATCACCACTTTCTATTGGTATGCATTGATAAGTAATCTTTAGAGAACACATTTTTAATATACAACTGTTACACACTTTCGACAAAACCTTTCCATTTCTTCTCAGAAGCTCCAGGAATAAAATAATCCTTAACGATAATGGGAAAATATATTTAAATAAAGGACACATTCTATTCTACTACAACCAAAATAGCCAAGCTCAATTCCAATCCCCTTCAAATAAAATCGAAGGCTCTCACGACGCACAAGAAAACACACCCAGGCAAATTCAATCGACTCTACTTGAATTAATCCACTGAGTAAAGGTGAGATAATATGCAATTTTCTACAGACGCTGCCCGCATTCCACGAGCACCGGTACCAAACGGCGCTACGGAGACACCTCAATCCCGCTTATCGATTCAGCAGATATGGGTTTAATGAGATTGCCAATACTGGCAGTGGTTAGTGGGGGCTGAGGGGTAGTATGTGTAGGGGTATGTGATGGGTTGGCTGGGGGAGTAGGAGATGAAAGTAATGGCAACACTAACATAGTGAATTATCATCATTATTCTATTAGCAATGATCTATGAGGTTCCCTGTGTCCATCTGCATTTGTTATATTATTTATTGGGTCAACCAATGACCACAACTGGTGCTGGAAAGGTGGCATGAGGGATGTATCAATTGTGCATGAGGTAGGGGCTTGGCAATTTTTTTTTTCCACCAAGAATTTGACTCACTGAAAGTTTTATGGTCTGAGAGAATTTGGTTAAGGGGGAGCATCCACAGCATTCAACAGAACTTCTTTCAACACAATAAGTATACTGTATCTTACAGACGTATTATCTGGTATTTCACATAGGCTCAAACACAATAGGCATCTTTCTTTCTTTTTCTCATTTCAATATTTCGTTTTTTCCGCATCTTGTAAGGATAATCAAATGGGGGAGCACACAGCAGTATACACGAGTCCAGAAAACCTCAAACAAGCACGGAGGCAAACACTTCGGGAAAAAAATCATATGACTTAATAGAAAATTAAACCATACTTTACTAAGTTAAGATTCAGAGCATTTGGTGGATATGTATCATAGACAGATGTCAACCAATTCTCAATTTCTAAGACTGGGACTTTACAAATTTCTAACCTGATTTATTTCTTTTACATCTTCTGGGGAAAACCCCACAAAATCAGGTAGGGACTGAAAATCCAATCCACATATTGGTCCAGGCGGGATTCGAACCAGGGTCACAGCGGTGGAAGGCGAGATAAGCACCACTACGCCAGTGCTTACAGCATAAAGCCCGTTTTATACTTCATGCGAATGTGAATGTGAAGCAAATTTGACATCATGAAACAATTCGATGAGAAATTCGCCCGATTTGAAATTTGTTCAACTGTTACGAATTCGCTGTGCAAATACTTGCCATGATGTCACAAATTCGCATTCACTTTCCTGCCGAGTATGAACCGGGCTTAAATGTAGCACAGAATTTCTGTGCAATTACCCTGTAAGCACAGAATACAGTACATCTACATATTTACCCTGGGATATGCATATTATGCACAAGTTAAAAATTTTCGTTAGCTCAGGAATTTCTGTTATCGACAGCAATGTTTATTTTTCCCACTCATTTGCAAGAAAATCCATGAAATGGACCCATAAAATGAGGGGAAACAGGGGGGAAAAGTGTTTAAGAGTAAGAAAAGTACTCAAATATCGCTGTAAGCCTTATCTCTTCAAAGGGAGAAATGTAAACACAACGGCAGCAAGGAGGATTAGGAATCAGTGTGAGCAGAGCATTTGTGAAGTCAGATGAATGTAAGCCCGGTCTCTGTAGAAACAAAAATAACCTCTAGGGATTCTTAAGAAAACTTGCTGCATCTTCGCAAAACATCCACCGGAACAAGCATCCGGTAACGGCGAATATACGTAAGGGTTTTTTTATTTTCATTTCATTTTAATGAGGGTTTTACTTAATACGAATACCTCTTGATTTGAGGAAATCTGTGGATGTTCTTATTAAATTTAATCACTTGATGTGTTTTTCAATATTAGGTTTTGCCCTTCACGGATATGTATGCTCAGTGTGTTACCTCCCGAGTGAAAGTTGGAAAAAAATCACTCGGGTGGGACTCGAACCTACGACTTCCTGCTTTCTAGTGCAGACGTCTTACCACTTGACCAGCAAGCTTGCGGGATCAGTTGGCTGTTTCAAATCTGATGTACATGTAGAGCGGATACTGCATTTAACTAATTAAACATGGTGTGTTTTGTTTCTTTTAATACTGGACTAACATTTGGTACAAATAAAGCAAAGAAAGTGTACAAGCATATACATTCACTGTGTGGACTTCCAAACAAAAGAGGTCCACATAAACCAGGTAGAGGAGACGGACGTTGTGTGGACTTGCCTACGTCCACACAGTGTTTCCCCCTCCCTGGAAAACAGGTTAAGGCATTTTTCGGTTAGGCTTATCCGTGGCAAAATGAAGAGAAACACTAAAGGGAATCATAGAAATAATAAAGGGTTGAAAGTGTTTTCACATTGTGAGTAAATTGATTTTTTTTCAGAGGTTTTTCTTAAAGGGAATATACAACATTTGCAAACATCGAAAAGTAAAACTACCAAGTTTTTGCGAAATACCTTAATAGGACGTTGGTAAATGACAGTCTAAAGCATCCTGTAAAATTATGGCACCTGGTATACTGTCATTTTCAAGAAAAGTGGTATTTTTGTATCAATTTCCAACGCTGATCGGCCGATCAGCGTTGGAAACAACTGGCTTTTTTCAAATACTGGCCCCAATTGACTATTGCACTTGTTTGCAATCGATTACAAACCTATGAACGGGTACGAGCCAGCTAGACTGGTTCCCTGACCTTACAATTCCCCAATGTATGTAAACTGCTCTGTTTCTTCTTATATGGAGTCAGGGAACCAGACTACAGGTAAATGATCGTTTTTCTTGGTTTTTATAGCATTTTCGAACCCAAAACCTCCAAAAAGTCAGTGTAACTATATTTGCTTTATATTTCCAATCCCCCAATTCCATCCATTTCTGAAAATTACAGCAAAAGCAAATGATGTATATTCCCTTTAACTACACGAAAACAAAGGAATGTCCACACTAGGTATGTAACGTAAACATGTCCGTCTATTTCAAGGTGAAAAAGATTGAAAACGATGTCTAAAACCCCCACTCTCAGCAAGGCTTTAACAAGATAAGTGTTTCAGTGTCTTTCGGATACCCTGCAGACAACAACCTTGTCTTTAATAGACACCCATTTTGTTGTGGAAATGAATGTAAAACAAAGCATAAAATGTCCGCCCTTTTATTGCCCCCTTTTTCAATTTAAAACACAACTTAGACACCTAATTTTCAAATGCTGCAAGTAATTAAAGCTATTCTAAACATGAATATTGGGTTTTGCCCTTCACTAATGTATTTTTGATAAACACTGTATACTCAGTGTTGTCCAGAGTGATTGTGAGAAAAAAAATCACTCGGGTGGGACTCAAACCCATGACCTCCTGCTGGTTTTTTTAATTTACACCACTCCAACGAAGATTCCATCTTATAATATGAATATGATGACTGAACTGTTCGAAGACAAAACAATCCAAGCAGATGAGTGTATGATACAACTTGAACATGTACAGTACAGATTACATTAGTTAATTGTCTGGTGTGCTATCAAGCATTATTATGGCACGTACACACTGATCTTTACTCTAGGAGTGTTCAAGTTACAATATTCTCATTTAGTAGGGCTCAATCTCGAGTTTCTTTTTCATTTACTTCTTCAGTTGAATCCCATGCAAATGACTCATGCAAGCAATATTTTAGCTGTCTGCATGCAATTATTCAGAGTTTAGCCGTCCAAATAGCAGGGAGGGGTACAGCGATAACACAGCCTGCAATGTGCTATTTGCATATATTTATATGCACCAATGTTGCCCGAGGCAGTGACGTGCGTGCAACAAGCATGGGTGGGGTAGGTTGGTTTTGAACACGTTCGTGTCTAGGGTAATTTGAACCATGGAGGAGGGAAATGTTTGAACACATATTGACTCAAACTGATTCGCAATTTGCTGTCAAGCCTGAGAAAATAAAGTGAGAAAAACAAGTGTGAGTTTAACTGGTCTGCTGCAATTAACCCTAACTCCCTAGTTATTTTGCTAAGCTGCAACCTCAATCCAGTAAAATCCTCCAACCAACTGCCTCCAGGTAAAAATTGCATACAACCTCCATCCTGCAAAATCCTCCATTTCTTCTTGAAAATTTGTCCTTGGAGGGTTGACCACTGCCTCAATACTGTAAAATACTCCAGCAATCAGTCAATATGTTGAGGCAGAGCCAGTGACATCCTGGAGCATCCTGGAGGATTTCAAGTATAATCTAGGCTTAAATTTATGCACGGCTGAGCATAAACAACACAAGGTCCAGCCTAAGACCCTGACACGGTACGTCCTCCAAAATCAGCCACACAATTGCATACAGCCTCCATCCTGCAAAATCCTCCGTTACTTCTTGAACTTGTCCTTGGAGGGTTGGCCACTGCCTCAATCCTGCAAAATCCTCCATTTTGCAAAGAGGTTTTGGGAAGGTTAGGGTTAAGCATATTTTCTTCTTAAGAGGATACATGTAAAAAGTAGTATTGTACATATGTAGATATGCGATCAATAAGAGCTGCATCGTAATTTGCATTCCCTTCCCCACGGCTACATTTTATTTTGCAATAAATAGTTTAATACTCATCATTTAGGTGACATATTCATAATTGGCCAAACCTTCAGGGAATATGACCATCTGGACTAATGGCTACTAATATTGTGTCGACAGTGATTGATGTTCATGTAATTGAACTTCAAGCAAAGCTGCCAATTTGAATTATGTCAATGTAGTTAACTTCAAAGAACTAAACAGACAAAACAATGCAGGATGGTGGATTGAGTTTAAAGCAAGAGACAAAAATTAGAAATCGCAAAAAAGCCTGAAAATGTTCAAATTTGTAGTAATTAGCCCTTAGTTCTGGTTTAGTTCCTTGGTCAAGAAAAATAGCAAACTGATGAAAACTGCTAACTACATGAAATGACGTTAAATATACAACGTACAAACTCTAAAAATTACAAGGCCTGATATTTTGGTCCATAGCAGATATCTTTCACAAAGTTCCTGATTTATCAAATGGGTACTGTGAAATTTGGTCTCTGTGAAAAATTGGTTGAATTGCGCATGCCTAAGTGACCATAATGAGGACAGCGACACTGGTTTTGTGTGAGAGTCTGAGTCCATATAAGGTGAAAGAGACCAGATTTCATAGGAGTCCAAATCTCACATGACACCGGTATTCTAGATTTCAAACAAAAAAACATGTAGTGAGGAATGTGAAGATGTATGTTATAACATGGGCCTACTGTTAAAAATTATCAATTTTGTCATACTTATTTCTCCAAAGAAATTTGCACAGCATTCCCAGACTGAACCAGAGCAGTAAGCAATAATCAATTTTAATTTTCAGGCTACTGAGCCATTAGAAAGTAAGTTTTTGCAAAATAAACCCCATATTTGATCAGTTTGGAGATATAACAAGTCAAGCTACAGAGTCACCGGAGTGTATATACAATGTAGATCATGTTTTTCACCGCACTACTACTTAGCACATACAATCTTGAAATCACAAGGCCTGTAATACACCGACAGAAGGCGTGTGATATCCATGGGGGATATTGTGTCTCCCGCCGCACCAGCATGAAGTGCTGCTAACATTTCATTATGCTAAATGCCCAATGGTGTGTGTAGGTATGAATTCACAAGTCTACCCAGCAAGCCCTTTCTACCGTTGCTTTTAGTAATATCATGCACGACATCCACAGTGCGTCACTGCGCGTGGCACTGCTTCAGAAGTATTGATCAATTAACCTCGCTGCGGAGCTGATCAATATACAGCCAATGTTAATTACAACCCACTGTTCCAAAGGGACTGATTGGGATGTATTTTTTATGTGTGATTTTTTTTCTTTTTAAAGATGTACTGTCTATAATACTTTCAACTTTCATGCCAACTTATGATAACAGATTTTTTTTTAATTGCTAATTCTCTGACAGTACAAAAATTATTCACATTTGAAGGAGACATGGAAATGAAAATCTGCCCATTTTTAGTTATGGAATATAGTTACTTTACAAAGTTTGAATTGTTTGCCGTCCAACAATAATTCAGGTGTACATTGAATCTTTTGTGCATAAGTGTGCAAGAGCAACCAAAAAATTGAAGTCTTTTTTAAGGGATACAGGCATCTATAACAGAGGAAAATACTGTTTAGCTGTTTTAATCTCTTTTTTTCCATTATAATAATACATCTCATGTTGAGAATAAAAATTGAATTTGTTGGAAGCATGGAAACTATCTTATACTTCAAAGAAGTTAAGTACACATTGTTGATTGGAATGGCCAAAAGCAAATTTTACATACATGCATTATTGGCACACCAAGGTAAGTACATGTACAGCATATTGCCAACTTCAATTAATTGCTGTATACTTGGCATGAAAACTCATTTATATTAATTTGCAAGAACAGTGTAGTTGACCAGCTGTTTACGCTCAATGCATTGTACTATAATATTTGGATTTGCTCCAAAGGGAAAAATAATACTGTATTCTACAATGATAAACTGCATACTTTAATGCAGAGAGGCACAGTAAATTCTGAGGGTATAATTAAGGCACACGAGTATGCAACAAGAAAGATACAATATTGCAATATTCTGAGTGACCTCAACTTTTGTAGCGGTACCATCACCGAATGATGGTACATTTTTCTGAGGATGTTGTTGCAGTTGTGTACAGCAACTGTTCAGTTCTTTATCATTATTGTACTGGACAGTACATGTGGCTAACAGTGTTTGCATCTCATTTGAATATAACTGTAACAGATTTATCTCCAGACTGTGGTTTGTGGCCAGTCTGTGGTTAGCTTGTGGTTATCAAAAATCAGACACCTTCTTTCAGCTTGTGGCTGACTTAACAAAGAGAAACTTAACAAAAGGCAAGTTAACTCCTCTAGCATATCTGGGCACAATGCAGACATGCTGACAGTAATGTCAACAAGGAAGTCTGTTGAGGCACAAATGTCTGGACAATCAGGTGCTCTTTGATGCTGTCCTTTCATTGCAAAGCCTACAATTTGATAACCAATGGGCAGATTTCAGTCTGTTTGTCCTGAACAAAAGATTTCTAACATTATATTGTTCACATCTGAAGTACAGCTTAGTTTGCACATACACAAAATGTCATACCCATTATGCCATATGACCGATTGACTCTATTCAAACACAATTTAACTGATGTGATTATGAAGTAGGGGCAAACTCTGAAAACACCACTTAAATGCCATGCCCCATGGATGCTCTTAGTCTTATTACATGAAAAAGGCCTGATTGCCTCTGAATGTGAGAAATACGTCAAGCCAAAATGAACCGTGTCTAATAATCTCAAAGTACAAGGCACATTGAACACATCAATGCACTCTTGGCGTCATTTTAAAAAGATGCTCTCTCTTCTGTTTTAAAACCCTCTCTCTACGGCTGGCAAATTCAACAATTCAGCCATTCCAGTAATCAAATCAAGTGACTGTTTGTAAAGGTTAAAGGGAATATACATCATTTGCTTTTGCTGTAATTTTCAGAAATGGAAGGATTGGGGGGATGTTGGTAATATATGGAAAATATTGTTAAACTGACTTTTTTGACGTTTTGGGTTCGTAGATGCTATAAAAATCAAGAAAAACAGTCATTTTCCTGTAGTCTGGTTCCCTGACTCCATTTAAGATAAAAACGGAGCAAAACCTAGAGACATTGGGGAAATGTTAGATCACTGGAACCAGTTTAGCTGGATTGTACCCATTCGTAGGTGTGTAATCCATTGCAAACAAATGCAGACTAACTAAATATGGTCAATTTGGGCCAGTATTTGAAGAAGAAGAAAAGCCACTTTTTTGATACAAAAATTCCACTTTTCTTGAAAATGAAAATGTGCCAGGTGCCATGATTTTACAGGGATGCTTTAGACTGTCATTCACTAACAGTCCAGCAAGGTATTTCAAAATGATTTGGTAGTTTTATTTTTTGATGTTAGCAAATGTTGTATTTTCCCCTTTAAGAGCTCCCTGTTTATACATTCATGTACATACAGGTAGCAGAATTGACTGGCTGTGACTGTTTGCTTTGCTTTGGCTGTACGGTACCTCGTACCAGTTACCTGCTTTTGTCTGTTGATGGAGTGCGACTAATCGCATTGTTTACAAGGAATGTCTTATTGTTGGGAGGGGGGAGAAGGATTGATTTTATGACTGCCTGTGATTATTCAGACAGCAGGAAGGTTAACCACTTTGCATCGGGATTATTTTATCCAAAAAGTTTGATTTGCGCATTCAGGGCTAAAATTTCCAGCCAATTTCTGCACAGCCAAACCGCCCAAAATACTGATTCGCAAGAGTCATTTGAATAGTATTTTGTATCTCTTGTCAAAACCCCATAAATACTCTGGGGTGTGCACTGCAGGGCCAATTTAACTAGATCAACACATGGTCTGCCTCCACAGACTTTACGGACTTTGTGCGTGTGTGTGTACAAAAGGCACAAGGGATTAAATAGCGTGTTTAGACATCACTCGGAGGCGAGCCGTTGTTAATTGCATGACAATTGACATCAACATTAGCAAACAATGGTGAGAGTATGTAATTGTAAGTATTTTTCATCATGGCTGCATGCATTTCAGGCTTATTTCACCTCAGGTTTTGTTTTTCTTTGGCAGTGGGTGTCACCGGCACTGTCTCAATGCGAGTTGAACAGCACCATACCCGAAATATCCAATTTCTACCAAATTTTGTGAGTGGAATCCACTTTCCTTCGATAGTCACAGTTTGAACATCTTTAATTTTGAGGAAGGAAGGTTTAGGCCTATAGATAATGTTTTGCTGTAAATTGGCCATTTCATGGTTGTTTTAAGGATGCAGTTGGGTACACAACTTGACGCGGACAGTATTTAAGGCTTGGGCGGAACAGGTTGAGTAAACACCTACAATGAGTATTTTGCAGGGGACCAGTTTACGAGCATTGATGAGACCAGAATCAGGCTGGTAAACAATCCTGAGGTCAGTGGTTCAAATCAGTCAATCTTTTTTTATTGGAAAAATGAAACTGAAACAGCTTGAGCAAATAAGTTGGTATGTTTGCCAACGCCCCTTCACATACAGAACATATAGCTACGTGCTAATACAGCTGTAAGTTGTGCGAGTCACGCAAGATTTGTTTTTACCAGTATCAAAATTTTGTAAAGTCATATTCATATCAAGTGTATGGGCTGATGGGGGCATGGTATGCCCCCCCCCCTCCCTCCCCCAGATGTGTGGGAGTTGGTGTTCACCCCCTATTGCATGTAGTTTTTTTTGTTTTGGTTTTTTTTTTAATTGTCAGGTTGCCCAAACCTGCGCCAAACTGCTACCTGCTGCAATTAGGTTGGCGCAGTGGTTACTTTCCTCGCCTTCCACCGCTGTGGGTTCGATTCCTGCCCAGACCACATGTGAATTGGTTACACCTCTATGTTCCAACACCCCTATGTTCCGACTGCACATATTCCTATTCCTAACCCTAACCCTAACCCTAACCATAACCCTAACCCTAACCGGGAGTAACACAATCTAGGTTGTCGGAACATAGGGGTGTCGGAACATAGAGCAGTCACCTGTGAATTGGGTTTTCAGTCCCTACCTGATTCCGTGGGTTTTCCCCAGAATATTCTTCTTGGGATTTTCCTCCCGCCTCTAAGACTGTAATTTCTTCTCATTGTCTCTTCTCTACAGGTTTCTTTAGGCTTTCGAGCCACAAGTGCCTATAAAGGGCGCTTTTGAGGAATACTTGGTTTCATTACCAGACAGAAATAAAATCCTGTTGACAACACTGTGTGTTTGTCCGCAAATGTGCCGCAACAAAGAGTGCCACCTACCGGGTATTGCTAAATAGTGTCCAACATTGTCCACTTGGAACAGCACCCCCCCCCCCACCCCCCCATATAGACAGATGGTGTCCAGGTCCCCCCCCCCCAAAAAAGCCCCTCCCACTTGTTGATTTTGTCGTGGCAACAAGAGTCTGTTGCTTCATCGTAAATCACTAAATGATTCAGAATTTGAGGATTTTGGACCACTCATGGCTTGCACTATGATGATGCCTGTATTTTTGCATCATGCAGTTACTGTATCCAGTACATTCTACATCAATTATTGATTAATTTTTTTTAATACCGAGCACATTTTGAATCATGCCCCGACCTTGTTTTCAGGTGTTCCAAGCACGAGAACACGGCGCGCATTATCTTGTTGTCCTCAGTGGCCGATATGCACTCAGGTAGAGCAGGAGAAATCCAACACCTTATTTATTGGTTGAAAATTCCCAAGGCTTCGCAGTGAGTTTCTGAGCAATAGGAGAATACCATAGTGTGCACCGTGTCCTGCAGCAACACTTACACATCTGTAAATCTACCTGTGCTATATTACCGGTGAATTCAATGTGATCTAATGACGGCATTCTAGTTTAAAACTGCCCGGTTTGCATTAAGAGACCATCAGGGTACCTGTGTACAGGTGTATAATTACCTATGTGGGTGAATGGGAGTTGGGGGTGGAGAGGGGAGGCTGATGCCCCCCCCCCCCAACCTCCTAACACCTGTCCCGGGCCACTAGTGCCTCTTGCTTGATACATCATAGCTGACAAGCAGCGTATTTCTCCGGACATATTCACACCCCGACAAAAAAACGAGGTCCCATCTTAAATCAAGACGGATTAAAGTCATGGCACGCTACACGTGAGTTCCATTCACAGCTGCGATCCTCGTCAATACTTTTGCGTACGTACCATTATTTGATTCGCTCCTAATTGTGTTATCAAGAGTTTCACCATATGAATGTGTTTCGGAATATGCTCAACATGTTTGCGGTGAGATGAAAGTCGGGGATTATTGAATAATCTTCAGTTCGGATGTGACCGTTAAAATGTTTCGCCGTTTCACTGGAAAAAAATTATGAAGTCCTTTCGAAAAATTGTAAATGGGACGTTAAATTCATGCAATGCCTTTCAGTTATATTTTTGCTAAGGATGCGTAAAAACAGTTTAAAATAAAAAAAAATTTAGATTGTGAATTTCAGATACAAATTTCCCATTGTGCATCAGCACTATAACGTTTACTATAGCCAGCTGCATATGTTTATATGTGTATGGATGAGGTACAACCAGGCATACATCTATGGCTACCTAACGAGCATTAATTAGTTTGGGCGCTAATGATGTTTGAAGAGACTCCAAACCTAATGGCCGCATGACGCACGTAAACTGCAATCCCACAAAGATCGTCTTTGCATTAAGCAAATATGTCCGCTTGGCTATAGGACCCGGTTGTACAGGAAATGATAGAGGATATATCTTGTCAGGCTAAATGACAGCTCGATTGATTGATACATGTATGGGAAAGTATAACCACGTTATCCCTAATGAGATTTCCGATTTAGAAATGGCAATTGGAAGTATGGGTGCAGTATTCTATGCTTTTCAGGTGAGCCATCATACTTCGACTAGATAGGGCCTACATTTGTAGTTTCCCACTTGTACATGTTTTAAATTGTCTGGTCACTCAAAACATGCTCTGGACAGTATTATGCTGCCTAAGTTTGACACCCCTCCTTCCGAGTTTTAATCAAGACTGGATTTGGATTATAGTTTCCCTTTAACAGACCTTTCTCAGGGTACGCCACCTTAAAAATCAAAGCAAGGCACATAACGCAAACAAACAAGTACTGCGTAAATAGTGTACGCGATGAACGAGTGACTCTCGCAAAGTTCCAGCAGAAAGACAATCTTATAAATGGACGGATAGCTCAAATTTCCCCGAAACATCAATCCGTGTCTACAGGTACCATTGCATTTTGAAGAAGGATCAATATAATATAAAGCCTAAAACAGTGGCCGAACTGAAGTTTCCGTGTAGTAGTTAACACCTCAGAACCGCCATCAAAGTTACGTAGACTTTTCACCGCGCATGGCTGTGTTAGGCAATACACCTTTCTCAGGGTACGCCATCATTAAAGCGAGGCATTTGATGCAAACAAACATGCGGCATAACAGTTCCAATTCCCTGGCAAGCATGGTCAAGCCACCAAGTGGTAGAAGGCGCGCTTCCAACAATCAAATCCAATCTCGGGAATATTGGCACTCGGCCTGAGAAGTTCTGAGCATACTGGTACTTGTGTGAAGTATGCCCTGGATTTTGCAGGTCTTAGTGCCAAAGTTTCCAAGACTGATCTTGTTAAAGAATAGTGCCCTAGTGTCAAGGCAGTGATTGACCAAGCTCGATAACTAGGGGACAGGCTGTATTAGGCCCCCCCAAAAAAGTCTCCGGTTTCTGGTATGCGCGCGCGTCGCCGTAGCCATGCGCGTCGGCAAAATGAAAAAGTTTTTTTTTCAATGAAAGATGATGTCTGAAAACCGCCAAACTCACTGGTCTGACTGGAATCCTGCTGCTGCACAATTTTAACGTGTTTTTAGATTGGGTTATGGTCGAGAATAAGCTTTATGTGGCCTCTCTGGACTCCCATATAATTTGCACTAAGTTTAGTCGGGCACCATTTGCAGTCATCAGCCGACATTTGAAGCAAAAAAATCAGGTAAAAAAAAAAAGCCGCGTCGCCGCACCACTTTTTGGGCAAGCTCCATACCAGAAACCGGAGACTTTTTTTTTTGGCCTTAGGGGACAAAATCAAAACCAGTCTTGGACCACAACGTGTACCTCCTCCCCATGTCAGCCCACTTATGAAGCCCTGTTTTCATACTGCAAGAGGAAAAAACTGTCTTCGTTTTGGCCGCTGCAGTGCATGTGAAGCAGCAACCATGGTCGCACCAGCCCAGTTGACCTAGTGAGTAACATCACAACTTCATCAGCTAGCATACAGCAACTCATTTGGAGGGAATTCGGCCATCATTCAAAGTGCTAATTGTGACACTGACTCAGGTCAGTGCCATGGATATGGTTTTGGTATTGCTGTAAGTTGGAATTATAATATTCATCTTTGCTTTAAACGCAAACTGTACTGGTAGTACGTCTATAGGTTCAGTATGGACTCTGAGCACAAGAACCCATCAACAGCGACGATGAGCATTAGGCAAACTCTTAAACCATTGAAGGAAAAATTATACAAACGCTGTTCAAATGCATCAACTGGCAAGGCCAAGAGAGAGTAGGCTGCTGAGCGTATAGCCACCGGTTAAAACCTGTCACATTGCATCTATAACGAGATTAGTGTGCAATAAATCCTTTCTACATGTATACTCTGAATGAATTTTTTTGCTGCCTGCCAGTTTAAAATGTCAATACAATCTACCCTCTAATAATGAAGAAAAGTGGATAGTGTGTCGGCTGAAAGCAGATGGCGCCTGAATGTTCATGTATGCGAAGGGATTCATTTCTGCAACTTTGAGTGTCCATATTTTTTTGCTTCATATTTGACTTTGCAGTGTGTCTTGACAAATTAATGACAAGCAAACGATTGACCATACAATGGACTTTATGTCTTGAACCATAATTTCCAATGGTTATAGTTTTGTCATATTTGGTCGAGAACGGACACATGTCAAGTTTGATAAATGACAATTATCATCATTTACGACATTCATACACGTAGGCCTGCTGAGTGCTAGGTCACACTGGTACATAAAGTGCATGCCGTATCAATACAGTGAAATGCCACTATAACGAATACGATGGGGTCCACAGAAAGTGTTCGCTATAGTGGTTGTTTGTTATAGTGATATAATTATATATATAGCATTATAATAGAATTCACTATTTCGGGAGCCTGTGAAGACGTTCGTTATAACCAAATGTTCATTACAGTGGTGTTCGTTATAGCGGCGTTTCACTGTAGCATATGGCGCGCTGCATCAAATACAATGTAAATCATGTACAAGTTGAGCATCCAATCCACGTTCTTGGAGTAGTACTATGTATTCATGAGCAGGAAAGCTTACAAAGAACAAAGGTTTCACTGCAATGATTTTAATTCATTTCTTGAGAATTGTGTTACAACTTTTATTGTTTCGACTAAAGTGGCATGAAACAACTGAGGTGGGACACATGTTGTTTTTTTCCTCGATGAAGAATGGTAATGTACCCTCATCTTCACTTCCGATTCCTGCATCCCTCATACATGTAACAAGTACACAAAAGAAGCCATCCCAGTGACAAAACAGCACACAAAGATTGTTAGACCTCTATACCATCTCCCATCCATCAACAAGAAGCTTGACATTGTATCCCATCCATATGTATATAATCTTAATATCTCATTATTTCATCATTCAAAGTTTGTGTAATTTACATGTACTCTTGACCTGAACTACAAAGTTAACCCGCACATTTCTGCAGGTACACATCTATCACAATTACATTTTAACGAGTGCAAATTGTGCGAGTGTACCAGTACATAAAATGCAATAAAGCATTCCATTTGAATATCACCATACATTGTACATGTAAATGCACATACACTGGTGAATCATATGCATCAGCATCCCATATCTATCAGTTAAAGATATATGTACTCACATTTGGACAAATTTTCAACCAGACTTTAGGCATCGTCTTTATAAATATGAAATAAATCATTTTCTTTACTTAAAGTTCATAAAGCTGACAGTAAATTATAATAAAAATGTATTCAATAAACTGGTGGTACGGTGAGATTATTATATGTATTAAGAATTTCAAGCGGTGCTGTTAAAAAAAAAAAAAAAAACAGTTAAGATGTGCAGACAATTAACATTCCTTACATTGTAGAATGTATGATGTACCAGATTTCGAAATGAACTATGGAGGAGGTAAAAGTTCAGTGTTTTCCTTTTGTAAATACATGAAGAACGATTTGATGAATTTTGAAACCACAATTTGCAGCATGCTTTCACATGTTAATCTTTTCAAAAATTCTGGACAACTTTTGTCTTTATTTAATGACAGTCAAGAGAAGCCCAACAAAAAGGTATAACATCTGCCTATATAAGGCAATTATTAAGATGTAAAAAGCCTGTCGTGGGCAGAGCATGTATTGTCTGAAACGTTGAGTTTTCAGAACCTCACAATTCACACAAGAGATTTGTCACATGGTGCTACCTAAAATCATCTTCATCGCATTTATAACACCCGATACGGAAAGGTAAATTACTTGAATGAGATGGGATCAAGACGATTTTGGACGCTCCCTCATTCGTTCTCATGGAATCAGTAAATATTCCAACCAGGTCCACCTCAACTTGGTGAGATCGACCCTTCATGCCCCTCTTCTTCTCAAAATCTTAACCCTAACCTTCCCAAATCCTCTTTGCAAATGGAGAATTTTACAGGATTGACGCTATATGGCAAAAGTGTGAGGCTGATTTTGGAGGATACACTGTGTCAAGGTCTTGGGCCTGACCTTACATTGTTTATGCTCGGCCATGCATAAAATTAGGCCTAGAAGTCCTCCCGACATGCTCCAGGATGTCACTGACTCTGCCTCAACATACTGACAGTGATTGCTGGAGGATTTTGCAGGATTGAGGTTGCATCCAAGCAAAAATGCCTAGGGACTCTGGGTTCAAGAATTCTTGCTGATTCCTCATTCTACGTGCATGTGCATGTTCTAAACTGAATGTGAAAGTGCTTACGACACCAGTGTATAATGCATATGCCTCAGTTACCGTATTTGTACCATTCACCGTACATACAATATCCTCACTACAAACAAACAAAATTGTTTCTTCGATAATCTGGCTACAATTGTTCTCATAACACAATTATGAGCAATTTAAAAATTCAGGATTTGATTATTGGACCTTTTCCTGAATACATTGATTTAATTTATTTTTTGAGATAGCTGACTGGCTGAAAGTTAATAGATTTCACAGATGCAGATTATGGCTAATATTCCGCAGGAGGCTCTCAATCATGTGTGTATAAAGTTGCTGTCAACAAAAGTGGCATTTGACAAACAGCAAAACCTCCCAGCTCTACAAATAAAATCCCACCATGGACCTTTCTCAGCATCTTCTTGAGACTCACATGAGCTATTTGGTAAAATGCTAATCAGACATGATGATCAATATTCAGGTAGGCCTATTCAACATATTCGGAACAGCCCTATTCCAAATGACTGCAGAAGGATTTCAAGAGTTGACATATGTCACCAACATACGTACATGCACAAACATGTAAGAGTACATAGCGTGATTGTATTCTGAACAGAGCTGCAATACAGGTACGTAATCTCACATTCAACACATTCTCATGGGCTTTCCTTACGGCTGTCATCAATTCGATTCCTGGCCGTCGAGCTATATATACAGCCCTCTCCTGAAGTTCTAGGATACGCTCGGACAATTCGACTCCCCACGAGTCGTTATATTGATGAACCGTGAGGGTGATTAGACTTGATGGTGCGCCACCCGTACGGACCCGTTGGGATGGGATGCTCCATCATTCTGTGCTAAACTACACTCGCTGAAGCGTGTGTCGAATCTTCAATCCCTCGACACACCTTCTCTCTCTACCTCCCCCTTCCCCCACCCCTCCATTTTTCCCCAGGGTTAGGTCTACTGCCCGGTAAACATAAGTCATTCACTTTGAGTAAGACTCCGAGGGAGAAAACAAGTTTCATAACTATGCATTTAGGATATAATAAGATTACCTTCCTGAATGCATGTTTCCCGACTGCATCCAGACACTGCGTTCAGGAACCCTGAAGGAAAAATACGCATTTTCGAAGTATCTGAACTATAGCCGCGTGCTGTTGTGACAAGAAAAGATCCACTCAAAGGGCAGGGAGAGATTAGCAACATCGATAAATCGATATTACTTGACTATTTGATATTAGTTTGATATAGATATCGCAGATAGCAATGTTTTAATCACATCAAAATGTCAAAATTTTCAATATTGAGAAATGATATCATATTATACACAAATACACCTGAAAAATTGTCGGGCCGCATGTAATTTGAAAATAAATATTCTACAACTAAAAGTGGGTTGATTACTTTGTTCAATGTCTCATTCAAATGTGAGCAACTTTTGTATTAAGTACTAGAAAAAAACAACTATTTTCTGGGTGAAACTTGAAATCCATGTAAGCATTGTTCATGTACATTGCAATTCTAAAGACACATAATCCAAATTATCTGCACCTAGCTCTGCAGATAATTTCATTTTTCAAACCTTACCTTCTACAAACTTTTTTCCTACTTTGCCTTTAATAAGGCAGCAGATGCTATATCTCAAGATTCACTTCTTCAAAATAGGTATGAAGTCATACACTTGCCATTATGCTGTTATGATTGATGTCAACAAATTAAAAATTCAGTGAAATCTAATACACTTCAACTTATGTTCACTATTGCTGCAACAGAAATTATCAACCCTGGTCCTTGCAGTCCATATCAGAGTACTAATGAGTTGACGCTAAAATTATGGCTTCTGATGGGCCTGAGAACACAACAGCTGAAGGTGGCTCATTGACAACGGCCTGGTTTATTTCTTGGCGTCAAACTCACTCTCTTAATAAGCAGATGCTAACTACGTGTACACTACTGTGGATAATACAAGAACAGTCTGTGCAGCCTTCTTCTTTTGATTTTTATTAGCTAAACTGTATTAATAGATCCATTTGAGGAAATTTAAAATGGCCTTGAAAATTTATACAAAGTAACAACTTTGTTGGACATTAAAAACATAAAAATATGTAAGCATATCAAAACTTACTTGAAGAGCATTTAAAAGTCTATTAGGCCTACATTGTTATTTTGTGACTTCGATACTGTAATTTCACTGGTCGCATATCCAGAACATTCACGTGTCAGCTGGTCAAGTTTATTTAACAAACGAGGCTTAATCTCGCCCACTACACGGGGGGAGGGGCACTGCCGCCTGTAGCCCGCTTTGTGGGCGAGGGGCTTTGTCGGCTGTTCGGATTTCCTGTTGTTTTTCATCATCGATGTTTAGTTCATACTAAGTTTTTGTGCAACAGCTCGCACTGGTTTTGTACACGTTTCCTAATCGAGGTCGTCCTCGATTTGACTCCTGTAATCAATTACACAAGGATGTTTCACATGTGTGCCCTCGATTCACACCATAAACATGCGCACATACACACACACCTTAAATTGCACTCATAGTATAGCGGTGATAGCAGTCATGTGACATCATGGAAGTACATTATTAAAAAAACACTGCCAGGCACATAATTTGCACCACAAAGGCTTAACACATTGCTTTAGTGTGTCAGATGTGTTGGGCGTGCCCTGCACACAGCTGGAGTGTGCAGACCCACAAAGCATCGCTGGAAAGCACACAGTTATTATAAGATTATGTGCATTTAAATGTAATTTATATCTTACATGTGCATTGTAATTAAGTCACAACTCTATCTTTTGATTTATTGTAACGCTATAGAGCAAAAGAACTGACTAAGTGCTGTTATATATGGCACATGTATGTTTTTATGTACCCTCAAGGATGAATGCAATCTTGGCTTTGCCTAAGGTGTTGTCTTACATAAACGTACATCTTTCCTGCACACTTTGCACAAGGGCATGCAGTAACGCGTGCATCTCTCCACCGCATGTTCAAGCTGTGCGCAGCATGCTTTCCACACATGTCAGACTTTTGTGGAACATTTGGTCGCAAAGTCACGGCTGTGATTGGTCAAATTGTCATGGGGCAATTGATCAGTCTATTTTTAGTGTACAAATGCCATGTCCCACATCAATGTGTAAAGGTCATATCTGTTGCCATCCCATGTCCATGTTTCTTCTTGCACATCTTCCTTTCCCTTATCTGTCTTAGATCCGATCTACTCTCAAGAGTTACGGTCAAGTCTATGCCTAGGCGGGTAGTGGATTTTCCTACTCGAGTAGTCGCAAAGAAATTACTCGCAAGTTCGCAATGAGTAATTTACTAAATCCCAATAAAAACAAAAAAATGGCATAAACATTACAAAGAAGGAAGTTACTACGAATAGGAAGCGTGGAAGGTACACCACATTCTTTAGCACTGAGATATCCTGACTATGCAAAATTTTGGCTCATTTTACTTAAAAATTTATTTGTTGAGAGTGCTAGTGGAATCCCACGCAAACAGATGGAGGTAGTGATTCCTTTATTGAAGGGGACATATTTAGACAAATTACAAGTTTGGCGCAGCATCTTTTTTTCTAAGTCAGCACTTGTGAAAAAAAATTGCTACTCAGTATCTACTTCTACTCGAGCCAGGACAAGTACTCGAGTAGCTAAAAACCATGAGTAGTACAATGAGTAGAAAACACTGCTCGTAAGTATTCAAGTACTCAGGATACTCGTCCAGCACTAGTCAAGTCAGCATAATCAAAAGTCAATCGCAACTTGACAACTCATCCATTAGAGTGACAAGCTGTTTAAATGAACTGTGACAAATTAAAGGCATTGCTTTGTTACTGCCTTTTCGTCATTGGTTCATTTAACTTGTGACATTACTTGTGAAACTTGTGATTGACTTGTGACTGACTGACCATTGATTTGTGACTGTCTTGTGTCTTGTGACTTGACTATGTTACCAAGACACCGACTTCAATTTGACTGGTAATCCGACTTGTGATTGGCTCTGCTCCTCTTCTTAAGAGGACCAAACCTCATCTCCATCATATAACTTTATTATGTTCCTTTGCAAAACCATTTTGAAAAGGAACATATCAAACACAACACAAGAATTAAATACCGGTGCGTACAAATAGTGCCGTCACTTTTGGATATATCAGAAAGAAATACCTACTGGTACATAAATACAAATTTGAGAAAACTAGGACAAGCTATCAAACAAATAACAATAAGACTCAGCCCCCACTTTAATATCATGTATGTACACCGAATAAACAGAAAATTAATTATCATCCTTCCAAAACAATCAATAACACACTTCTCAGCCAGAAAGAAGAAAAAAAAAAGTCTATCAAGGGCAACTGTAAATTGTGCCAATATAGTGGTGCCCTACATACACTACAAAACAATGCACTGTAATTATGTTTTGTGCGTGTATGGTACGGTAAGTGTGTTTTTCTGTTGGTTCACATTCAAGCCGAGCGTAACAATTTCATTCAATCGATACTGTATGCCCAATAAAATATTGACATGCTTATGGAATGCATTTCTGCTGGCAGTCTGGCTAATATTAACAGTATCAAGAAGAGGCATGGTACAGCTACAAGTATGGCTAGTAGGTTGGACAGGTATAAATTGATGTTTTTATGGAAGTATGGGTACCTAATACCAGTACCACAATTAATTTCAGCCAAATATGTTCACAGTTTTTCTAAAGGGAATAAATATGTGCTTGGGAAGTATTCAACACTCTGTTTAAGCCTGGTTCGGCTCGGATAATTATCAACATTAATTTAAGACTTCAACCAGTCTTAAACATACATGTAGTGTTTTACTGACCATGTATATTCCTAATTACCTTTTCGGTCAAAAAAATCAAAACATTTCGGTCTAAAAGTCAAAACATAGCCTAAGTAAAAACTTATAAATTTTCAAAGATTTCAATCAACAAAACACCCCTCTAGCTTTACAATGGTACACAATGTAAGGCCCTCTGGTAAACAACTCCTTATATGGAGATTGACGCACGCGTACTGCGTGATGTCGCGCAGAACGCAGATGTACCAGCTAGTGTATAGTTTGAATTTAGGACTATGAAATACTGACTCACTGGTAGTATTGCAGATGTGAGGATTGTGAAAGTTCAATCAACAAAACGTTGCTCATCAGGCACCCGATTTCATAGGAGTCAAAATTTCATGTGACTCTGGAAAAACGTTTAAGACCAGCCAGCCATGTCTTGAACTGTTTAAAACCGGCCACGTGATGGGCTCTCGACCAATAGCAATAGGTAAACTGTCCTAGGTACTGATGAATATTGGCTAAAACAAATTACATTCATGTACCTGCAGGATATAGGGCAGGAATACCCCACTTCATTTGAACAACTTATCAACCTGTAGGCCTACATATACATTTATTATGGAATCTTAGAGCTTTAACCTAAAACATGCAAGGGACCTTTTCATAAACTGCTACAAGGATCTATATTTTCGTGATTTTCACCTGCATAGTTTCTGAGCAAATACAGCTTCACATGATCTGTTACCCCCACATCTCCCCCCCCCCCTCCCATGTTTACCCTCTCCAAATCGCACCCCACTCTTCGAGAGAAAAAAAAATCCAACAAACGGAAACTAACAATCTTGCTTGAGGGAACTTCACACTCAAAATGCAGAAGCTTTGGGCCAAGCATTTCACACGTTGAACATCCTTCATCCTCTTGGGGGTAGAGGGGCTGCACTGCCCCAGAAAAAAATTGCCCTCTTCCTCCCTGCTTGACCAAGCGAAGGCCCCGATGAGTGGCTAACATCTTGAGGTGGAAAGCTCGCCTTGGGGTGCTGATAGCAAGTGTGAACCTGATACGGCCGGGTACAGGTAAAAGCAAGGCACTTGCTGTGCTGTGACAAATGCAACATAGTACGTCAAAGCGAGCAGATACGCATGTATAGTGCAAAGGTCACGGGTACAACATTTAGGCCATGTACGCACGTAGACTGACATTTTTCACACTGCATGAGCAGTAAGGCATAATGATAAATGCAAAACAAATTGCCAAAGGTACATGTATAAGACGTTGTGCATTTGCATGTAAGATCGAGCTCGGAGTGTGGTACATTTTGTAAGTAAGAGTTGGGGAGATGTAACATATATAGCCAGGTTCATGTATGGTCAGGAATGGTGTCATTACTCATGATTTCTGCGTTAATTCTTTCAGAATGATGTTTTCAGACGACTGCATGGCAGTATGCATAAAAAAAAACACTAGAAATATGGATCCTCTGGAAAAAACATGTTTTGGGATATATTGCTATAATGTCATAGCTGTTTCGCTATTGTGTGATCAGCAACATTCTTGATCAAGATTGGGCACGATAGACATTGTAAATTCAACTACCGGCAGGGATAAGTTACAACAGCTACATGTATGTACTGTTAGCATGTATCCACGTAGCTGTAACTTCTGAAAACCTAGAAAACAGCTCAAGACAAGCGATTCAAACAAGGCCATAGAACTTAGACATAGCTTTTTAGAGAGTACACGTACATGTACATGTACATCCACAACATTTCACCTACCATAGAACTTTGTACACTATTGCGCAAAACATCAAATCTCAGTTCTTGCAAAATTTCATACAGCTTTGGGATGATGTGCAATACTCCATTCTACTGTTGCTTAAAATGTACCATGCAGCTAGTTCACATGATATCATCACCCAATTGATGGACTGATAAATTTATTCCCGGAACGTTCATGTTTTCTCCTCTCTCCGGGATGCATGCTAACACGTCTGCATGATACGCATCTCTAGTTCTAGGCATTTGTACATAGCTGGCTTGATCTGACATTCCGTTATCTCTTCCCCTGACATACGTAAAGTCTCCATGTAATTAATTTGGTATACACAAGACCTGGAATGTCAACTGCAATTGTAGATAACTTCTGAGTGAAAAGTCAACAAGATAACGGGATTTGCTAATGAAAAATGTCTGCATCATGTCATTCAAGTTTCCACTGACGTGAAGTATATCCATACTCAAGTACAGTGAATGATTTTTTTTTATCATTTCTGAACAAGAATTTATCTTGATTAGACACTGCAGACTTGTTTGTATCTTGTAGAGTATTTTTTCCACAAATGAAACCCATTGACTTGGGAATAGTTTTTCAGATGAAAGGGACACATCCAGATTGAGCTCAAGAGGGGATTCTTTCTTCGAGAGGGGGGTTTAGAGGGTATTTTTTCCCGTCATTTTCCTTGTTTTTGCAGCACAAGGGGGAGGGTGATTTAAAAACCCTAACCTTTAAAAATCCTCCAAAATCCTCGTTGCAAAATGGAGGATTTTGCAGGATTGAGGCTATACATGGCAAAACTGTGAAATCCTCCGAAATCAGCAACATTGCTGATTTCCGAGGATGCATTGTGTCAAGGTCTTAGGCCAGACCTTGTGTTGTTTATTGTTTATTTGTTAATTGCTTATGCACAGCCGTGCATAAATTTAGATCTATATTATACTTGAAATCCTCCGCACTGCTCCAGGATGTCACTGGCTCTGCCTCAACATATTGACAGTGATTGCCAGAGATTTGCAGGATTGAGGCAGTGGTCACACCCCTCCAAGGACCACATTCAAGAAATAACGGAGGATTTTGTAAGGTTGAGGCTGTATGTTATTTTAACACGGGATCAGTTGGAGGATTTTGCAGGAATTTGGAGCAAAAATGCCTAGGGAGTTAGGGTAAAATAATCCCCTCCTGTACCGGTAGTTCCTCAAGTGGATGAACTGATATTTTATTTCTCCTTGGACAGCATTCTAAACACTGTAGCTTCTAAATTTCATTCACTTGAGAATTCAGAATTAAAAACAGACAGATAATGATTTCCCGAGCAATTATAACTGGCCCTGCCAGTGGCTCATTAGCAACGCACTATCAATTAAATCAGACATGAAGTTAATTGTCTTCGAATTTCAAAGTACTGCAATTAAGCTCAGCCTTCATCCCATAAACCCCCACGTCACATTTGGCCTTTAAATCATTTACAATCTTGGAGACTGCGCGACAAAAAAATGGGCTACGGCGTCCCGTAAAAAAAACGTATCAATCAGGCTACATGTATGTTTACTTGCTAAATGTCACATTAGTTTAAGTTATGCCACGACCTGACCTATCAGTTCAAGTCGATGTCTTTGACATTCAATCAGTCTGGACAGAGAACTGGGAGCTAAATTTAATGCATTTATGCACCTGTAGCCCTGTATGCATTCCTGCTGATGAATATTACATACTCTTTGACTCTTGGGATCTTTTGGGCAATTCCACGGTTACTCACGTTACATTTTCGTAACGTGAGTAATCGATTTTGTGCGTCTCGTTTATCATACAGAACACATTTTTCTGGATGTCATCTTTGGTGCTTAGGTAGGTCTAGGTCTACTCTATCTATACCATGGAGATAACAGTTATTTAACCTTTTCAGTAAGGTAATTACAGCCCAAGGAAACTCAAAAGTACATCAAAAATGAACCGTGAGTAACCGTGGAATTGCCCTTTTGCATTTAGACTTGCTGAAGATGGGACCACAACCTAACCCCAACATAATTATTTGGGGTGAAGTAGCATCGCCAGTCTCCTTTTCTTTGCACCAGCAACATACCGTTACATGCCAGGGGCAGATCTAGCTTTCAGGAAACAGGGGGCTTGATATACATGTAAATGTGGGGGTGCACACCTTGCTAGGGGTGTTCGGGGGCTTGCCCCTGGGAAAAGGTTGAAATCTACGACATTTCTCTTAGAAAGCATTTTAAGGCAATTTGAGAATAAATTTACGAACTATTAGGCCCCTAGCTTTCCATTTATTATTTTGGGCCCCATTTTACTAGTTTCATAACATTAGTCAGTGGCTGAACGGGAGGGGGGGGGTGGCAGGGGTGCGACCCCCCTAGATCCGCCACTTACTACCTGAACAAAATACTGCATTTATAACATATGTGCGGTGTACCAAATACATACCTGTACATACCGGTATGTAGATAAAAATACACTGGACATAAATAGGTATTTACTTCAAATTATTACTAGCAGTAAGGCCTTGATGTAGCTTGAGGTGAGGTGGGCTGAGGTTTCTCTAAATTGTTAACTCCTCATCATGTATGTAAACATTTTCATTATAAAAAAGCTATATTCATTATAAGATGGAATTTTGCGTCGGGGTGATATAAATCAAATTAGGTTTGCCCTTCACCGATGTATTACACTGTATACTCAGTGTGTTACCTCCCGAGTGAAAATTGGGTTCAAGTCCCACCCAAGTGATTTTTTTCAACTTTCACTCGGGAGGTAACACACTGAGTATACAGTGTTTATACGTCGGTGAAGGGCAAACCTAATTTGAAGCTACATGTATTCAGTTGTATCCACTCATGCCACTTGGCCAGATTCCCAAAGTCACTTCCTTGATTTGCAACTTGGAGAGCCATCAGAGAAAAAAACACTTTGCAATGTTTACAGGCAAATGAAGTCTTCTGATTAATGGAGGCAGACTTTGCATGTTTAATTTCTTGTACCATGGTTTCAAGATGAAGCATAAAACCCTCGATGGCATCAACTTTGATATTTATTTTTCATAAATTAAATTGCCTGTCAAAGCGCAATTATCCTTATGAAAAGGATCATGTGAAGTAAAAATTGTCCTTCAGATTCATCTGTTGGGTGTGGTTACATTTGCTCCCCACCCTTGTTTATCGGAAACGGACATTGGATATGGTGGTACAGGGTGTGACAATCATCCAATCAAACGATGAGTAAGAAAGAAAAAAAACAAACGTAACTTTACTTTCAATGTAGAACTGGGTAATCATTGATATTCAGTTCATGAACATCCTGACGGATTACAGATTAATGCCGGCATCAATCATGAGATTTGCTATACGGTCATGAGAGTCATTTCCCCCTTTTCCCCCATTTGAGCCTGCTTTTCTTTTGCACTTTTAAATATTAATGAGTTCCCGTCATGCATAATTAAAAGGTGATAAAGGAGGAAAGATAATGAAGTGATCGGGTCCTGTCTTTGATAGGGACCTCATGGCGTGACTGGGGAATGGCAATAAATTGTGTACAACGGGCCCGCTTGACGTGAGGGTTGGGCGTAGTCGTGTTGTTAGCTGGTTCATTCTAGCGAGATGGAGGAGGGAAAGACATATCATAGGCACAACTGTGGCAACCTTGTTCCTCATTCCCAGGATCACAGTAAAGGGCAGCCTGCAGATTAATAGCTACAGTCTCTGTCACACGTATGCAGAACTTCCAAAGGAATCGAGGAAATACATGTACAATCATTTTCCTTTCAATGGCATTACATGACCCAAACTTGCACTACCTCCAAAAACATAAGGAAATCATAAATTTGCATTTACAATGAATTATAATTTTAAAAATCAAACAAAATAGATGGCCTAAACATTTCGATCCAAGCAGAATCTTTGCCAAACGCAAAACAAGGCAATTTTATTTTTTAATGCCGACCTTGAAAATGCACCTTTGTGTCCCATTTAATCTTATTTTCAATTTTCATTTTCCCATTTTTCATTTGCAAATTTACATATGAACAAATTTGTGATGTCGGACAGAATCCTCAATGTTACAGCTATTTCAGCACAAAAAGTTGCTGGGATTTTGGACAATATATTTTGCTGTTGTAACTTTTCTTTTCTTTGGCGATCTGTTGTTGCATCAGTACATAAGCCAACGAGCAAACCTTTTTCACAAACGTTTTCAATTAGCAAATTTTGGGTTCACAATTTCAACAGAAAACCCCTAAACTAAACAGTGTCTTCCTGAAATGACATCACAGCAGCAGCGTCCTCAGTCCAGAAAAGCATTGACAACAGTTTTCAATAAAATTAACCAAAAATGGATTTCAAATAGTTTTCATACATTTAAGAGGAGTAGAAAGTTGCACAAAATGTGCTCCTAAGAAAAATTCACCACATACATGGAGACCCAAGTTGAATGAGGCTTTTGGCAGTAATTATACTGAGTTCTGATTTGAGTATCATCAAAATGCTGATACATGTATCCCGTCAAAAAAGTGACGTTAAGGTAACTTATTAAATCTGACAAACACCGAGGCTGATAATAATCTGTCAATAACATACAAATTGCCTTACAGGCATTCTGACAGGCACAGTAAATGAAGATCTACAGTTTTTGTACACGTACAAATCTGCAAACCAACATAGGCAGACATGTTGCACAATATCTGCATTTTCCGACAGATTTGTCGAGAGAGATGAGTCACGGTCTATACTTGAGCCCATATTTGCATAGCGATGCTTTCCCTCATCGTGTACATTAATGATGGATGCTTCGAGAAACCCGGGGATGTGGGGATTCAAACCCTAAAGCAAGGGAAGAGGGTTTTCATACGTACCGGTAAATAGAACCCCGAGTGATGCTGCAAAATGCGTGATAAATCAACCGTTTTGCATATGGTTTCACCTTCACCGACAAGCAAGGGGGGAATAAGCTTTCATACATGTAAATAAACCTGTTAGTGAAATGCTGCAAATCAGTGATAAATCAACCATCTTACATTTTTAGGTTTCACCTTTTATAAAAGTTGACGAGGGCCATTCTTTGGTCACTGTGTGACATAAAATTGGGCTCGTCTAGTGATTTTTGAAGCTTTACCCCTAAATCTGACATATTATTTTCATTAGTTTTACATCACATAAACAACTTCTTTTTTCCCAGAAAATTAATTTAGTTTCAATTTCTGAAGAATTGCCCACAAATGTAAAATACTCTTTCCAGCAAAATAACCTGATCCTTCACTAACATGGAACACCTAGATTAGAGAATTGTATGATGTTGGCCATTATACATGTTATATAATTTGTTTGCTGTTTTTCTGAAACATATCACACAAAGTGTGCAGAGTTCACAACCAACCAACACTGAACAAGAAATCTGACCAATAAATGTACACATTGTACAATTACAATGTATGCTGGTGTGTCAGTAATGCCATATGTGCGTGTGTTCCAAATTGTATTTTTCCATTCCACTGATGAAAAGTTTACACCTTCAAGTGTCAGCTACATGTACATGTACTTATTAGTTATAACACCTTGTTTCCTCAAAGCTACCCAACACCCAATTGCTGATTCTATTTCCACCCGCCACTTTGTATAATTTTCACTGGCAATTCAAGAACATATCCAGATCATTTACATCTCTCTCTCTCTCAAAACACATGTATGTGTACAAGAATGGATGTATCTTGTCATGAATTGGCCACAGGCAACTCAGCCATCACATTATTTGGCTGGCCGCAAAATCATGTGGGTAAAAATTCATGCACGTTCATGAACATGTGCACCGTCGCTCAACTTGCCATTTGTCACAAAATGCATCGAAGCATTTCAAACGTGACTTGGTATCTTAATGAGCGTGTGGGTTTCATGTAAATGAAACTAGATACAAAATTAGAGCTCAGCTAAATGAAACCGTCATGTACAAGTACCGGCAAATATTCCTGAAAGGTCAACTTTGGCCAGTTTAAAGCGGGGACAATGATTTTCATTTAGTCTTGTAAGTGACAAACTCTAATTGTTATTAAACTGAGAACACATATACAAAAAGAATGGTTTTCCAGAGAATTCATGTGAAGGCTTTATTACGTCTTGAGCACAAAATTTGTAAAAGTAAATAAAATGGATCATGAATTTGTGATGAGAAAATGAGGGTACCATCATGAGTTATTCTTTTTTTACGTTGTTGACAGAAAAACAAACAGTAAAAACTGCTGCCATTAATAATCAACCTATCGCCTCAAAGCAGCTAATTGTGAAACTTTGTCAAATCACATTTAATACAAATGAACGCGAAATGCGCAAAATCTGAGACAAACAAAACTTAACGTACAAAATTCCATAGGGTTGTCTAAGGGCGTGGCTAATGCACAAACTGCAATAGGTCAATTGCACCTAATCCACACACATTATTAGATTTAGTAAATTTGTACATGTACATGTTCTTGTTCCCGGTACATGCACACAAACGCGTGTTCACCGGCGATCGTGGATGTCCTATTGTCCCTCTTTTGTTTGTACTCTCTTTTTGTCCCTCTTTTTTGGTTTTGTACAAGACCCCAATCGCGGACGTATGCTGGGAATCATGAACGATATTGTTCTCTTTTGTGCTCTGGTATTTTTCGTCCACGGTTTGATAAGATGCACACGTACACCGGTACATGTATGTGTATAATGTGTATGGTAAAGCAGAAACAGACTCTGAATTGCTGTAAATGACTGAATTACCAATGAACCTGAATAGACTGAAGCCAATCGCGGACGTATGCTGGGAATCATGAACGATATTGTTCTCTTTTGTGCTCTGGTATTTTTCGTCCACGGTTTGATAAGATGCACACGTACACCGGTACATGTATGTGTATAATGTGTATGGTAAAGCAGAAACAGACTCTGAATTGCTGTAAATGACTGAATTACCAATGAACCTGAATAGACTGAAGCCAATATGACAAGTCTACCTGTTCACTATGTCCATCATCAACGTGAACTGCGTGATATCAGACACTAGAGACCTGGAGGATTGGTTATGCACGGTGAGCTGCCTGATGACACCTGGAGGTCTATAAGGTGACAAGCTGATGATGAAACATTGTAAATGTACTACATTGATGTGAACGGTATGACCATGGAGGAAGCCTTCCTCCATGGTACGACACTGCACGCTGTAACCATATACATGTAGGAGGAAGGGTGCATTACTGCTAAGACAACCGATAGTAAAATTGAAACAAGTTTTACAATGTAACACCCAGCACCAAGGACTAAATTCATGCACATCCGCTAATAAGCGCAGTTATGTGCTTAGCATGAATTGGCTGAGAACTAATCACAAGCATTGCATACATGTACAGTGCATGTACCATTTTCGGTGATAACTTTTTTTTTTGCTAAAGCTTGAAATTTCTGTTCTTAGCAAATTCCTATGATTAGCGGTGGCTAACTAGCCAGCCCCATGGAGCAAGCCCATAGGCAACACAGAATATGAAGCTATAATTTGTGGATTTTATCCTACCTGTATTTGTTAAGACAAAACTATGATTTGAACATGGAGAAATACAATTATTCCTCCTTGTGAATTTGCATCACTCAACAAATCACTTCCTTCAGTACCCTGATAAACTGTGTCCCAATTGCCCTCTAACAAACAAAAGTCGTTACATGGATTAGTGATCTCTCCCACACAAGGCTAACAGTTAACAATTATTGAGGATTGTCAGATATCAAGAGCTCCTGTAATCCTTATCACGCCATTACTGGCTAACTAGACCTCTAACAATGCAATTAGTATTGTGAAGTAATTTGCTGAAATCCTTTGATCTTTCCAATTGTACCAGGCACAATATCGTACAAGGAAGAACAGGAACATGATTACAATTGGTGAGAACTACTAGCTGATATCAAAACAATGTATGAATAATTTCACAAATTTATGAGAGTGTATAAGGTGGTGCCAAAAGAAGGAAACCCACTTTTGACAGGAATTTTAACCTACCGGTACATGTACAGTACTTACTTAACTTATTTAAAATGTGGTTTTTTTATAATGAAGTGTAGCTCTTCAACCATACATGATGAAAAAATCTTTCATGAACATGACTATCTGAGATCTAAGACAAGATAAGTTTGCGGTAGCACCATGTGAATAAATCTCTTCTGTGAGTATGTGTGGTTCTGAAAAGAACCGGAGGGACTCAACGTTTCGTTCGCTCTGCCCGTGGTCAGGAGAATGAGGGATGCCAACTGGTCTTAGTATCTTTCCACCATGCAAACCTTCAAACTTATCTGAGATCTATCCGTGTGCATGACTGTGTTTTAATGTTTACTGCACGTTTATCCTCATAAACATCCTCCATTTAACATGGACTGGCTTATCTACATTTGTAGCCCACCCATTGGTTCCAAAATTAGACATTTCCACTTCATCACAGATTTAGAAGAGACTAATTCTATTAATTATCACTATCAGGTACATTTGTAAATCAGGTGTACACATCTGTGAATATATTTAAGCCAATCCCTCTGTGGTTAAACTTTAGGGTATTATTACTTAAAATCGTGGATGTGTGCATACTGGTACATGTACATGTATTCAGTATGCCCCCTCATTTGACTAGAAAACATAAATTCCAAATTGGATTTTTTTTTTGTAATGCATTAATTATTAAATATGGGTCTATACTTTGTATGTATGATACCGGTACTCCCCTTAAAAATATAAAGCAGCAAGGCTTATCAAATTGCAATTTTTAATTGAGCCATATATGGGAAACGAGAATAAATTGGCTTTATCCTTATAATAGCCCACATATATACCGGTACATGTAATATGATGTATCGCCTTGAGCACCAATACTGGTGTGCTTCATAAACACACATTATTATTATTACTACCGGTATGTACACATCCCAAAGTACACCATAATTTAGTCTTACGTCAAATACAAATACACCGACCAGTACTCCGCATACTCCACACAAAGTGACATTTTCACCAAACTTCCCAGTGTCTTCTAAGTAAACTCCTGTGTAAATCTTTGCCCGGATACACACTTTAGTAATTTTTAAGTCATGGATTACAAAGATCATATTAAAAACAAATTGAGAATGTACTGAATACAACAAGCATTTCTACTACAGCCAAAAATAATTTCGTGCAAAACAGCTGCGGGAACCATTGGTACTGGTACGGTAATATATTTTTAATTCCATGAATAGCACGGACAGGTGTTCGTGTTTGTGTAGATGATAAACAAGTGAGTGCACTTATTTTGCAAAGTAACGTACAGGTAAGCATTCAAATTACATATTTATGCCATCTTTTTCCTGCATGATGAAACATTTCGGGCGATTCACAATGCAGTGCACCACCAAGAATTTGCCACGGAGAGTTCATTTTTCCCAGTGCACTGTGGGAGATGGTCGACAAATTCGCAGCGCGGGACATTTGAAATTGTTAGTTTTTTCGGTCAGTGGTCTCGTAAGCGTATGATTCGAGATTCTGTTTGCCCATTTCTTTTCTTGTTATCAATATGGTGTTTTTTGTAAGGCGGCAGAACGCTATCCCCCAATCTATGACATATTAGCTCAAGTTGTCTACCGACACTCATTCAAATGGGCCATGTTTTGTCGACCGTAAACTTGAAAAATGGACTCTCCGTGGCAAACTCTTAGTGGCGCACTGCATTGTGAATCGCCGGAATTGCAATTACTGAATTTAATTTTTTCCGAAAAAATTATATAGGCCCTACTATACTGTACAGTATGTGCATTACTTGTACATTTTGTAAGTAAAACAGTTCATGCAGGTACATGTACCGGTATGTACGTAGGGCCACTATTTTTCACTTCATCATAGCAGGAAATGGAATAAACAGAAATCCCCTTCTGACATGGAGTTTTGCACACACACAAAAGAAATTATGGAAATCACATAATTTCTGGGTTTTATTTTCATTTTCAAGCATTTAATGTATAGCTTGGCAGTGTTGGTTATTTAAAGGTAGAGTAGATCATTTGCAGCTATCCAAAAAGTAACTGACCAAATTATTGTTGAAAAGCATACTTGGTTTAAAGATGGGGATGGCACTAAAACTCCGTGTGAAATTACATGTATTCCCTCTGGCATGCTGTCATTTTGACAATGAGAGAAGACGATTCCCAAAGATCTTTGGAAATTTCCGGTAGTTGGTTTTGTAATTCGGCACATCCGTGAAATGGGGGTGCGCGCAAGCATTGACCCAATGCATGCACGCGGTTCAGCGCGTGACATCGCGTAGCTGCAGTTGGCTGAATGAGAACCTGTCCCAGACGCTGATTTCGGGCACAATTCAAAACACGACTAAGCAAATTTTGAATTGAAAACCAGATCCTAGAATATTGTTTTTCTCGGAATAGACAGCAAATGTCAGAGTTGTAACGAGTCACTGATTTTTGTGACTCGAGTCGAGTCGAGTCATTTTAAAGAAGTGACTCGAGTCGAGTCGAGTCATTAGGTCAACAAGGTCGAGTCGAGTCGAGTCGAGTCACAGAGTGTGGTCGAGTCGAGTCAAGTCGAGTCAAGTATTTAGCTCGAGTCAATTCGAGTCACAAATATTTGAACACTAAATTACAATAAAAAGCAACAAACACAAGAGAGAAAGAATACAAGGCACCAGTCTATTACGGAAATCCAAAGACATAAAGTATGCTGTATGGTACCCAACCAACAGTTTCCATTGCTAGCTCACGTCACAGATAAGAAGATGTGAAACTTCGGTCTTATAACTGGTTTGGCTTCGGGTCTAGATTTTGTTGTTCGCTGATCGCTGACAACGTTAAAACCTAATTGCATTATACAAAACTGTTTCTGATTATTTAAAGGTGGGCCGGCCCGTCCGTATCCATTTTTTTGTGTGAAATCGGGACATGAATTTAGCCAGCGTTCCACCAAGAACTTCAAAATCGCCCGAAACCAATGATGAAACCACGGATTGAGAAATGCGTTTTAAGTCTGGTTCCGGGTTTAGCATTACATGCTATAGAACCACAAGGTGGGAGTCCGCGACACGGTGTATGTTTGTTGTTTCATTATGGAGGAAGGAAACAGACTGCCGCTGTATATAAACATACATTATTCGCGAACATTAACGTGACGTGAACAAAAACTGGCAACGCGAACGGCGCAGCGTAAGTCATTGCAAATATTTTTCGCAAGTAAGTTTTGCTTTTATTTTGGGACTCGAGTCTTATTAGCCTTCCTCGAGTCAAGTCGAGTCATTCTGATGAGGGACTCGAGTCGAGTCGAGTCATTTGCTCGCAGTGACTCGAGTCGAGTCGAGTCATTTACCCGTCGGGACTCGAGTCGAGTCGAGTCGCCAAAAAATGTGACTCGAGTCGGACTCGAGTCGAGTCATTGACTCGAGTCATTACAACTCTGGCAAATGTTCACAGATACCGTACTTCTCAGGTTAGTTGTTAGCACACGTCTACAGATTTGGAGCACTTTTGTTGCTTCAAACGAAAAAAAATGCACAAAGGACAAATGATCTACATGTACATGTATGTAAATTTAAATTCTGTAACAAAATTGTTTTGACAGCAAACATTTTCCCAGTCTTTTTCAGTGAACATGTGCGTCGACACATTTGATGAGGTGGGTGATGGATATTCTTGTAAAGTGTTACGGTTGAAACAGAATTTACAATTTCCTGAAATGGAAAACAGTTTTGAAACAGAAAATGCACTCAAAGACATTCTGACGTCAGCGTGAATCTATGAGGCAACAGCACCTGCATTACAATGCTAATCCGATTCAATCCAATGCTATACTGCCGGTCCAACTCAATGATGGGTGAATAAAGCTTACACTCGATCGTAACCCCATCTAAAAACACGTTGAAATTGTGCAGCAGCAAGATTCCAGTCAAACCAGTGAGTTTGGCAGTTTTGAGACATCATCTTACATTAAAAAAAAAACTTTTTAATTTTGCGGACACGCATGGCTACGGCAACACGCACGCATACCAGAAACTGGAGCCTTTTTTTTTGGGCCTAACTCAAAATAAAGCAATTAAGGTAATACATGTACAGTCAGTCATCCATGATAGAATGGGTCTATAAAAATCACAAGGCCACCAATGACAATAAGCACTAGTATGATTGTACATGTACATTATGTATTTTGTAATTACAGAGGATCAATGATGTAGAAGAAGTAATGTTATAGAATAAATCACATGCACATATGGTACACATACATGTATTGTCTGTTCGCTGTAGGAACATGTGCACAAATTTAGGCCTACATGTAGATTATACTTAAAATCCTCCGCGCTGCTCCAGGATATCACTGGCTCTGCCTCAACATGCTGACAGGGATTGCTGGAGGATTTTGCATCCTACATGTACATGTGGGTTGCATCCTAGCAAAAATGACTATAGGGATTTAGGGTTTTAATTTCCCAATTACTTGCAGCTTGAGAATAAATCAGGTGTATCTGTTTCTGCAATGGCGGCACAAAAGTACACCTGTACAAAAATGAAACCCAGAATATTTTAGCCTTTTTTGTGTGGAAGGTTGCTGATAGCCCAAAATATAATAAAAAATAAAAATATAATATGTACATGTATGTAACTTGTAAATATCATTAAAAGAAAAAATGTCCAATTGTTGAGAAAAAAAATGAACAGGGTATCTTTTATAATAATATTTAACACATTACATGTATGTTTAAGTACAAACATGTACACATGTTTCATTGATTTTTAACATTTTCTGCTGATCACTGTATTCGCAGCCTCCTGTCTGCATTGCTTGTGATGTTAACAATGTTTATGACAACATTATTCAGTCATATATGCTTATACCAGCCAAGTTGTTCATGTCAGTCACGCTAGTCTTCAGGAGCTTAACAAAATATTAAAAATGGAAATCTCTACCCTGGCTCTTGCTACATCACACTGATCAATCTTTACCAGACCAAATGTGCTGCTACTAAAATAATCAATTCCATTTTTTAAACAAAATATTGTCACTCACATCCATCGGGATATTAGGCTTTTATATGTACATGTAGAATGTTCATATTTATGTAACAATGGGGTGTAACACTATGTGTGATTGTGATAACATGAAGTTGTTTGGACAAACGATGACATTTCAAGGTACTTGTATAAAGCTATAGGCACATGATTTTTTCTATTTTTATTCAAGCATGCATGTATAATTTAAGGTAATTTTCCCCATGACATGTACCTGTACATACTATGTACATCCCATATAATCCCCATGTTGTATTTTTATTCAAGCATGCATGTATAATTCAAGGTAATTTCCCCATACATGCATGTACTAGTACATGTACATCCCAAATAATCCCCCTGTTCTATTTTTATTCAAGCATGCATGTATAATTTAAGGTAATTTTCCCCATGACATGTACCTACTATGTACATCCCAAATAATCCCCATGTTTTATTTTTATTCAAGCATGCATGTATATTAAATTCAAGGTAATTTTCCCCATTACATGTACACGTACGTACTATGTAGCCTACCGACACATCCCAAATAATCCCCCTGTTCTATTTTTATTCAAGCATGCATGTATAATTTAAGGTAATTTTCCCCATGAAATGTACGTACTATGTAAATCACAAATAATCTCCATGTTTTATTTGTATTCAAGCATGTATGTATAATTTAAGGTAATTTTCCCTATGACATACATGTACGTATTATGTACATCCCAAATAATCCCCCTGTTCTATTTTTATTCAAGCATACATGTATAATTTTAGGTAATTTTCCCCATGACATGTACCATGTACGTACTCGGTACATCCCAAATAATCCCCCTCAGACTTTTTTTTGAGAATAATTTCCCACTAAATGTCAAAACACCGACATCTACCAGTACGACTGTCCGAAACAATGTATACTGTACATGTACATGTTTTTCCGCCAATCTCTCAATCGATATAATTTTCTTCTTCATCATCTTCCTTTTTTTCTCTTTCTTCTCCTTCTGTTTTTCTCATTGATGCACTGATGATGCGTATGAGGTCACCTTTTTGGCATCAAGATAACATCCGTTCTTCAACTTCAATATCATCACAGCACTAGCTTCAAGCTGCTGCCAAAGGGCCAACACTGGCAATGGGCGCCGCGAGGTCGGCTAACAAATTTCCACACAGGTGTGATGGACTCCGTCATGGCAACAGGCTCTGCCATGGCAACGGTTTAACCAGAGTTAAGCCTACCGTCGACAACAGATGATTAGTTCATCTCCAAAGTGGTTCCACTACTTTGGCGATAATGCAAACCATTATTGCGAGAGTCTTTTACACATAACCCATTTTACCAAGTTGTAGGTTATTTTTATAAGGCTGATAAAAGTTGTGTGTTTATGGTATAACACCCTAAATAATTATACAAGGTACAGTTAGATATGAAAATGATTTTAATTTGTTTTTGTCGGTCAGTATTTAGTTTGTTTAAAAATGTGCTCTGTTAAATTTAACCATGGAGGAATAAGAACACATTCCTCCATGATTTAACCAACAACACACCAAAAATCGCATCTAATTTATAGGGAAGGTCAGCAACTTGGCCTTAAAAAAACTCCAGGTATGTCGGGTTACCATAAACACACATTTTTATTTGCTTTACTGTATTTTATTTACTTATTTTTTTGGTTTTGTTTAGGTACAATCCTTTTGAAGCACATTTCTCTTTATTACAAGACCATTAGATTTTGGAATATTAGAATGTTGATTAGGCTGGGACGGGTTTAACAGCAAACTTCTCGGCCTGTCTTTCTTATCAAAACACACGCAGGACTTGTAGGCCCTAACAAATTATTGTCCAAGTTTAGCAATTTCTTTTGGATATGCTAGATTGACATCCATTAGTGGCTGCCACGCTTGCATGTTTTTTGGGTCATCAAACATGTATTCCAGAAATCATCAGATAGAGCATACTGTACATGTACATGTATTGTACCAGCATCTTTTAAGCATGAACAGGGAAAATTATGGGAATAAAATAAAATAACTTGGTTATTTATTCACTGTACATGTGTATAGTGTTTTCTTTTTTAATAAGTTAACCCGGCTCTTTAAACTTGTTCTGGAAATGCTAATATTCTAAAGTGCCTTGTCCATACCAGCATCCTTCAGATGCATCTGAAGGATGCTGGTATCTAGATGGTTGGATGAGGGGAAAAAATCCATGATGATTTCTGAACGAAAACAAACGATCATAATTGTTGGATTCAGTATGCTTGTACATAGTTTGGAGCAAATATTTCCTCTCTACATTGTAGAGACAAAACCCACAAGGGTTTTACAGTATGGAAACTTTTTTGAGAGAAGGGAATTATTGTCTGGCAGCCAACAATTCAAAAGTGTAAAGTAATATTTCAATAACTAATCATCGGCCAATTTTTTCAGTCAATGTCTCACTCAAAATTGAACTACCAAATTACATATTGCTAAAAAAACAGGATGATTAAAAACTCCAAAAAAAAAAGCATGGGGAACACACTTTGAAATACAGTCAAGTGTATAGGGGGGGGGGCCCTCGTAGCCGAGCGGTTAGAACGTGGAGCTACGGAGTGGAAGGTTGGCGGTTCGAATCCCATTCGAACCAAAAACTGGAAAACTCTCTCTGACGACCCAACAGTAAAATGGGTACCTGATTCGTTCAGGGAAGGTAAGACGGCGAGAGGAGAGGACTGGGCCCCGCCACTCATATGCCGCGCCCAAGACACAGTGGACCTCTAACATCCCACTGCCCCTACGGCCAGGAATGGCTATACCTTTTACCTTTTTAAAGTGTTTAGAGAGAGGTGTTTAAGGTTACTCTGCCGGTATGTGACTAAGAACATGTATGTAAGGAACATTTTTCCAATGTGGCCTGAAGGTTTCCCAAACGCCCCCTTAATAAACCGTAATTCTACCCAGAGGAAATATTTACCAAGGCCTAAGTTTCTACAGAGACATCTAACTTACATGTACATGTGTAACACCCAGGTTGTTGTCCGGATGATCGAGGCAGTCTCATCTCAACATGACCGTACCTCAAGCGTTTCAACTCTGAACAACATCCATCACTTCCCCAAAATGCATGATACATCCACTTGTAGAACAGGTTTTCGTATTTTTTTTCCACCCTAAACAAATTTGGTGATCTGGAATCCACCCCTTTGCCTTTTCTTAAAATCAGTGCCAAACAGTTCACTTTCATACCCTGTGCACATTGTGAAACCAATTTCATAAAATGTGGATGTACCTTTCTCATGTAAATTTTGACATGGGGTACCATAAGACGATGAGTTTTTCAACCGACAACTGTGTACGTACATGAAATGCTCTCACTCATCGATGATTTAGTGTGAAATATTAACAACCATACAACTGCTTTCTTCAACTGGACTCACACTTTGCCGTCTGTACAAAGCATGAATGTCTACATACACACCAAGTTTCAATTCGGGCGATTCACAATGCAGTGCGCCACCACAAGTTTGCCACGGAGAGTTCATTTTTCCCAGTGCATTGTGGGAGATGGTCGACAACTTCGCAGCGCGGGACATTTGAAATTGTTATTTTTTCCGGTCAGTAGTTTCTTAAGCGTAGGATTCGAGTGTATGTTTGCCCTTTTCTTTTCTTGTTATCAATATGGTGGGTTTTTTTTTAAGGCGGCAGAACGCTATGCCCCTATCTATAACAAATTTGCTCAAGTTGTCTACTGACACTCATTGAAATGGGCCATTGTTTTATCGACCGTAAACTTAAAAAAATTGACTCTCCATGGCAAACTCTTGGTGGCACACTACATTGTGAATCGCTCAAATTAATTCTATCCATCTATGATCTATCATTGCACGGCCAAAATCTGAAACGTTCCACTGCTGACATCCGGCACGATAGAAAGTCCGGCATGATAGAGCTTTGGACTAACTTCACACCAAACTTGTGGCTAACATAACACCTCCCCCTTTACTCCACCCCAGGGTTCTACATCTATCTAATGAGTTGATTGGATTGAGAAAACCACTCCAAGCTGTGTAAACACACCATGTTGCTTACACTGGGGCTCTGCTAAAAGATACTTTTAAAACCCTAAAAGCCTTTATTTTTCACAGAGCCTAAATGAGTTGGGGGGTTTTCAGCTGGCACACTGATTTGGTACATTTTGACTCCAACAAAACTTGGTTGCAGGGTATACATATTGTTAATTACAAACAACATAATTAGATATGAATAATTTTCATAGCTAAACATAAAAAGAGGTAAGGGCGAAACAAAATTGGATTTTTCATCCAGTGCAAAAAATAATTCGATTTTTCATCCTCCGAATCTGGAGTTTTGAAAATGCATACAAACTGTAGGTAGTTTGAGGGTTTTTTATTTTTTTGCTGATTCGGCAAGTCAGCCGAAACAGCTCTTGTTTTTCCCAAACACCCCCCCCCCCAAATAACTTGATGTACATGTGTACATGTTTCTATACTGGGATGTGTTATACATGTAAGTGAAAATTGAACCAGCTGTGTCTTGACCAAGTGACATTTCTAGTTTTTAAGTTCGAATCTTTCCCACAATTTCAACTGTTCATTAAAATTCTCTCTTTCTTCATGACCTGGTGACTCATGTCACGGGAAAGGATCGATCTCACGTTGTGGTCAGTGGCAGAACGAGGGTGCGAAATGGAGTGACTCTGTTCATCCTCATGGCATTATGGGGTTGAAATGTTTAATATTCCTATGTTGCATTGGCACTCATTCAATACTATGCACACACTGTAAGGCACACATTTTACAAGTGGACTACATGTACAGTAGGTGACCACTTCTGTTAAATGTGATATGATACTGACATCCCATCATGTCCCATGTTAGTCTCGTGAAACAAGCAGATCACCTTACATTGGCCGGCTTTAATTAAAAACATGCCAATCATCTCACTGCACGCAAAAGGCGAGAAAGGTCATGCCATTTAATTATACTGTAACTGTCCGACAAAAAAAAAAATTGTGTACACAGACAGCACTTATAAATTAAGTCAAATCTGTGGGTTAATATTTACAGACCAAATAAATACAACACAATGAGCCGTTTCTGCGATCTCAGACGATTTACAAATGGATGAGTTATTCTGTGATACAAAATAGCTGGGAAGTCAGAGAACAGGTTCAGTTAAATTTACATGCACCATGGACACAAAATACAGTAATCTGTCAATTTCTTTGGGGATGCGATACGAGTGATTGCAGTAAATATCACACGAGATCATAGAACAGACCTGGGGATGCATTTCAAATCAAATGGCTGACTTATTTCTCAATTACGAAAGACTGTGAAAGACGCGTGAAGGAAATTAACGACCACTGCCAATATGACTGCAATAACTGTGAGGATATTATAAGAATTAACTGTAGTTGACTAATCCTGCAAGAAATCATTGTAAATGGAAACTGTCACTTTGGGCAGTTTTCTAAATTGGACTGAAGACAATCATGCAAAAAAAAAACCTCACAATTTCTCATATTACTTTAATGTTTGATTGTTTTAGGTTTTTACTGCTGCTAATGACAGCAATAACTTCTAGAATATTATTAGGGATTAACAACAGTTGACTAATTCTGCGAAAAAAATATCATTTAAAATAGAAAAGATCAACTTTGGGCAGTTTTTTTTTAAATAAGACTGAAGAAATATTTCACTGAATCATATGAAAAAAAATCACTCATAATTTCTCATATATGCTTTTAGTTCCATTGTTTTAAGTTTTTTCTTTTCGGTGTAAGAATAATTTTCTTTTTAGGCCTAAAATATATTCACAACTGAAGCAATACATGAAAATAACATATTGATTCAGCTAAAACTGTCAATCATGTTTCAAATTGTCCTTGTAAGTAAACACTATTGTTAAAATTTGAGATTGGAAAGTGCAATGTACAAATATTCATTTAAATGATTAACTTGTATGTAAATAGCACTTACAGCATGCGTGTGACACTGAAATGTGCATTCCGTGAGGCATCATTTTACCTACCCTTACTTTTTCTAATAGAGGCAAATTCTAGAAAAATCACACCATCGTCTTTCTCCAATCTCTCTTATCTTATCAAGCCATATACTGTCTGTGATGAGTCACACCTTGATATATTCAAGGTGCAGATTTTTTTCCTTGCCCACAGTAGAATTGAATAGTCTTGTCTTTAGAACTTTTCAATGGGAAGAACCCTGGTTAGAGTAATGAGACTATAAGCATGTATGGATTCACTGTTAAGTTTGATCTGACTGCAAGAATGACAAACCTTGGGAACGAAGTTTTGTTTCCATCTTGCACTCCAGAACAAAAGGGTAATTTACGTGTGGCGATCGATATGGACTGTTTTGCAGTACGTCTTTAATAACTGTCAAGGGCTATCGAAAAAAATTTACCATCTACAAACAAAGTGGCAATAAATCGCTGCAACTTTATGATAAAGTAACATCGCAGTCGAGTGGGTACCAGTTTACTGTACGTATTTTTTTTTCTTCAAATATTGAAAGTGGCAAAAAGCTTTTCAAAAAGTCGGACCTTGATGACCTGAATATTTAGTATATATTTGGGACAGCCCCAAAAAACAAAATGTATGATTTACAATCGCTTACAGTTATTTGACATTTGATGTTGTAACGTTTGGCGGCTGGCAAGTACCAATCAACACTGTTCATATATGATCACTCCTAGCTTGCCAAAATGCACAAGTATATAAACATGAAAAAGCAGGCCGGCCAGACGAGTATGTTTTTAGTCTGCGATACGTCTCTGCGATACAGCTCAATCCAATCCCAGAAATGTCCCAAGCTTATCGCGTACGTACATGTTTTTACGTCAGTAACATATATACACACAGGTACCCTACGCAAATAATACGCTCTGATTAAAAACAAAGAGCAGAAGTTGATGCACGAAGCAAAAGGGCAAATGACCAAGAAAAAATTAAAATAAAAAAAAGACATGATGATGCAAATAGCACAAGGGCACAACAGGATGTGAGCCCTGCAATCGCAGCCCACGGTTGCCTCTTTGACATTTGGAGGGGACTATATGGGCAACTTCCTAGATTGCGGATGATCAATAGTTTCCCATACAAGAGTCTGTGATGAGTGCGGCACACCTTATGAGCCATACAAGGGTTCCTAGACGATGCCGGTCAGTTCCTGTGCGTGTGGGCATAGGCCTTTTACAGCCATGCACTAAAATTATACACCTTCCAGGCTACCAGCTCATGTACAGCCAATGTACAAAAACTCCTTCAAAACAAGTACATGTACATACTGGACTCCTAAAAGTGCAACTTTAGAATCAGTCAAAGGTTACCCTCATGAAGAACTGGTTACCCTCATGAAGAACTAGATGACATAAAAAATATCAATCTGAAATTTGTCTCATCATCGCACCCTACACAAATCATATCTTGTTCAAGCAGGTCACGTTTAAAGATGCAGCGTAGTATAAACGAGTCCTGTTTATTACGTCACGATTTACTATGTTTTGTTTGCTGCCCCCAACGACGACTTTTACACAAATTTACACAAATCGGGTCGAAACAGGACCAGAAAAACAGCTCTCAAAAGTACCTTTTGTACTCATTTCATGACAGACACAATAGTCATTTTCATTTCATCACACCTTAAGCTACATACATGTATATACCCGAAAAATGATGGAAATGTCTTTGAGCATTCCACAACCTCTTTAAAACCGAATACTAATGTCAATGTGGATATGAGATTATTCCGTTCATTATATTCATTTCAACAGAACTTCCACAGTCTACTTGGTCAGACAAATTATCTCCAATCAATTCACAAAATTGCAACGGGTTGGTCTGTTAAATCAATTTATTCAGTAGATGTAATTACTGCAGTCTAGTGCATGGAATTACTGCAGTCTAGTGCATGGACTTCCCATCCTGTGTCAGCAACAAAATTTACACAAACATGTAGGCCTAGTACCGGTAGGCCTACATGTATCTCACTATTTTGTAACATTTGAAACTTAGGTCTAATGAAGGCCACCATCATGCAAACCTCCATAATTGTATCCTTGTTTCTTTTCTTGATCTACCAGTAACTTCTTATTAACTTTTTACAGTATTTCTTTATTTTGAAATAAAACATCCTGAAAAGTATTTACATTTATTACGCAATTTGTTTTCCAGTTTGGCTACAAATGCACACGTTCATTGTCGGTCGCACAAGTTAGCTAGTCTACATGGAATATCCCCTTGCACAGCAAGGTCCATGATATTTGAATAGATTCGGTGATTAATTAAATGCAAAAATAAAAACTGCGTCTTGACCTCAAGATTCTGACCAGTCAGTGGGCGCCTTCTACATGTGTATGTACAAATGTACATCGGGTCTTCGGTATTAACCCATTGTTGTATTACAAAAGCATGGCATCAAATTTACCAAATCAACAGCTTAGTCAAATCACAGTTTTTAAAGTCAACTCCAATTGGCTGGCACACGGGGTCGCATAAAATTTGCATGTTAGGATATCTGACATTCGACCATGGCTCTGCACACGTGAAGGTCTAATCCTCTGACTACAATTTGGCAAGGTTGATCAGATTAATAAAACCGTGTACATGTACCTGGCTTTCCTATATATCATCACTATGGTCTGGTGCCTGTCTGATTTCTCCCCTCCTCCCCTCCCCCACCCCCCCCCCTCTTCCCTCTCGTCTGCCCTCTGGTATTTCCAAATCCCAGTGCCAAATAATTAGCCGTGCTTGGTTTCCTCTGTAGACGTATGCTGCGGGACCAATTAATGATCTCTCCTTCTGGTAGACCGGTAGGCTCATCTCCTACACACATGCAGGCGCGTACGTGTGATGGGATAATGAGATGTGCTGACAGCTAAATTATCTTTATCAGGCATGAACAATTCTGCGTATTTTACCCAAGCTGTGAATTGGCATTTGTTAAAATATTACAGTTTTAGTACTACATGTACCTGTCATTCCATATCCACTGCGCAGCTCTATAGGCCTACGTTACAAATGTGATGCCACATTGTGTCTTCAAAATAGTTACACCTCGACAAAAAGCGCACACGTTTAACACAGATGCACCGAACTTGAGACAATGGAGTGATGTCATAAAATGTCAAAAGTGGTTCCAAGATTGCTGTTTCTTTTTGTTCATTATTATTTCTGGTAATGAAACTGCAAAAAAAGATGAGTGCGTTCATTTAAACTGTGCAAGCCTTATAAATATGCACTGCTACACACAAGACTGCAGAAACATACAATAATGAAGAAAAGGAGATGGCACATGATTACGAGGTGCTGGGTGGAAACCAATGAATCTAGCAGTGACTGAAAATTCAATGTCAGCCTAGGGGTGATAATGACCCAGGTCATCACACAGTGCTGTCAAACGCAAGAAAAAAGCTCTTCATCGACCTACTGATATGCCCTGAAAAACAAAAACAAAAGACTTGGGAAGGGGATAGGGCTACGTTGGCAGAGTAGCACTGACGTGTACATTTCACCTTTCACCTTTGTGACCTACATGAAGCTACATATAGAAGTTTGTATCTCACAAATTCTGGATTAAGTCTTCCGTTGCTACTGTACTTGTACCTTATCCCTCAAGCTATTTCTTTATCTGTGGTTTTCCTTACACACTATATACAACTTAACATTTCTTCACTGAAGCTTCAAGCTTGTGAGCCTACACAGAATGAAGTTTCCAAGCTTTCGACTTGCCAGTGTAATGTTGCAAGCACTTTTCTTCAATGAGCCACAATTCTCTCCTACGAGGAAATATTAAGCCAAAATTTCAATCATCTCACATGTAGAATTAATTAATCACACCAAGCCAAACAGCCTGTATCATGACATTACCATTAAAGGAGTAGGCTACATATGTGCATGTTAAACCGGAGTCAAACACGTGAACCAATGTACATGCTGGACTCCATGCTCATGTACCCCAGGGGCGGATCTAGCTTTCAGGAAATGGGGGGGGGGGGGGGGGTTGCTATAAGGCCGCAGGTTGGGTCTAAGGCGTGCCAAAGGCATGCCCAGCTAAGGGGGTCCGAGTCCGGGCCCGGGGCATGCCCTCGGAAAATGTTTGATATGATTTCTCCTGCATTCTAAGTCAATTCAAGAATACATTTTAGAACTTGCATTCTATTTAGTATTATTTTTGGCCCCATTTTATGAATTTCATAACATTAGTCAGCGGCTGAACGGGGTCTGGGGTTACACCCCCCAACCCCCTCTAGATCTGCTACTGCCCCTCAACGGTTGCAAAGGGAGATTGAGGGAGACCAGTGAGGCCGGGGCATTCCAAAGCATTTCTGACGGCGCCTGACACTCACGCAAAAATGCTAATGTTTGTACACATTCAGAATAAAATATGCGCACAAACCAACTGTATGTATGCACAAGGTGATTACCCCCACTGTGACCCTTGAAAGTAGCCATCTATTGTTTGTGCACGGAGTGACCATTAGAAATGATATTTTAACGGTATTCTGTTCAGCTTACCTGTTTAATTGATTAACCCTCCTATGCAAAAACATGCATTCTTTGCAAAGTTATCCTCCCAGTTAAATCAGTCAAGCTATGGGATACGTGTACAGGGCAAGTCAGAATGATCTGGACCAGAGTTCACCATTATGTTTTGTGGCAAATAGAGTATATTGAGAAAAAATGAGTGCTTCATGTGAATGGTTATTACCTTGTCTTCCACAGGAATTTTCAAATTTTCAAATTAGTGGCTGCAGTGAGAAGTTATGCCATTTTCATTGAAGTGGCTTATTTTCCAGTCTGCACACGGAATTGGTTTTGCCTTTTTTAAACGTGTCAATAACCTCAAGTGAGTCAGTCGCCATGACTAGGTTTTTATTTGTTATTACACTGCTTCACATCAGTACGCGATTTCAATAAATTTGTTGAACCATGGAACGCATGGTCAGAGTGCTACTTTAGTGTGTGTTCCTTGCTAGAGCTTTTCTTCAAACTGGTACAATGGATTTACATGAAACTTTCACCAAATATGTCCAAAATACCAGCCTATAACATATACAAATGTATCTCATCTGCACTTGTTTTGATGATTGCTACATATTTTTCATATTTTTTTAATTTGGGTCCAGATCATTCTAACTCACCCTGTACATGTACATGTACCGGTATGTGGCTTGGAAAAGAGGCCGATTACCTCAAGATTTTGTGTGGTTATTGCACCAGGTCCACATCTACAACTATAGACATTTCGATATGAGATACACATTGCTGAATGCGTATCGGATAAAAAACCCTGTAATTATACAATGTAGCCACTATTTTTCGAGCCGCATGTACCATACATATCCCATACATGCTTTCATTTCATACATGTACACAGTACTGTAAATGCCAACTGTACTTTGGTCGTGCGGCCCTCGGAACAATCATTTCCCGCAGCTGACCGCTTCAGTTAGGATTAATAATTACATGCCAATCCGTGTCGGCCAGTATTAATGATCAATTAAACAGACAGATCCAAGCCATGGCCGAACGGCCCATCATCCCCGGCAAAAATCTGACAGGGCGTGCTGACTAGCCGACGGGAGGCAAGACAAGAGGAGAGATTGATTGGACGCTGGTCGACGGTGGCTCGCTTGGCGTGTTCTCAGCTGATGAACTCTAAATCATGACATATGCTGGGTTTCACGTTACACGCAGTATCTTTTAGTGTTTGCTTAACGTGAATGACGCACATAGCTTTTACGTAGATTTAACATACAAAACATACGTACATGTACTTGCATGGTAAAATTGGTACATGGAGGCCTACAAACGTGCATTTTGATGTAAATCGTGAGTATTTTTTTTGTAAATATCCTAATAATTCTACATTAATGACATATTATTTATGTATTCAAATCTCATCTTATTTTACAGCATTTGTTTTTAGAGTTACACCACACAGTGATGTTTACATACATTCTCTCAGTGATGGATCTAGGGGGTGCGGAGGGGGTGCCCGCTCCCCCAGCACTCCAGCAGTGACCAAAATTTTCTAGATTAAGGCCATTACATACATTGTAAGTATCATGGAGTGTTCTTTAAAATTTTGCAAAATCCTTTTTTTTAACCCTCCTGCTCAGCAGGAGGGTCTGAACAGTTACAGACAGTCAAAAAAATCAATCCTCTTCCCCTGCCATGCCTTTTGCACAGGCTGGTCACCAACAGTCAGATCATATTTCAAGCAAGCACTGTGACTAGTCAAATTCAGTCAACAGCCAAGAGCAGGCAAGAAGTAGGCACAGCTGGCTTCTCAATCATCTACAGTCAAAGTATAGCTGTATCAAATTACATAAACAGTCACAGCCAGTCAATCCTGCTTTGTGGCTGGGAGCTCTAAACTGTTAAAAAGAGTCACTTGATTGATTTTGTCTGAATGGACAACCTGAGACAGAATGTATGTTTGCATAGGAGGGTACTACATTTACATGAAAGTCACTGTACTTTACAAACTCCCCTACTTTACCTCCATTACTATTCACTAGTCGAAGAATTTCCATTCTCAGCTTTCCTGTTCAAACAAGTGATTAATAACAACTCTTTCAGTTCGAGGAATTTCTAAACTCAGCAGGAATTGACTGATCTGTACTTGCCATGCCATATATATTAATTGCTGGGGGGGGGGGAGCCCTTTTTGATCAGTACGTTTATCACACACAAGAGACTTGCGGCCAGTCTAGACTTAATAGGAATCCTTGGGCCTTGGAATGCGCAGCATGTATGCAATGGCAGCTATGCAACAAGACGTAGTCGTGACTGAATATCACACTTGCGCCCTGCGCTTAAGCTGCCTCGTTCATAACTCGGCTGAACAGATTAACAGTGTTGGGAAAAGGTCAACGTAGTATACATGTACATCAAATGAAGGTGTCTGGTAAATCCATCATGTTCTGGTACTTGTGAATAATCAAAACATACACATGTACATGTACAGACACTGTGGTTTTTAATTAAATCCTATCATCACATTGTCTGAAAGAAGTCTGAGGAAAAACTACAGTCCCGGCCAAATCTCGCTGGCCCCCCCCCCCCCCCCCCCCGGCCCCCGGTCAATGTTGTCTCTCATTGCAAGGTCTGTGGTTCAGGCTGGAGATGACAACATTGACCAGGGGTCCGGGGAGAGGGGGACCAGGGGGACCAGGGGACCAAGGCAGGGTAGGATGGTTGTCACGTGTCCCAACCATTTTGGCCAGGATTGTAGATTCAGTTTCAAACCCCCAAAATGGACTGAAATTAATTTATCAAAGAAAGCCACCTTTCTGTGAGAAAATGTCCAGATGTGTGGGTCATAGAATACGCAACGTTTGACTTGAAACAACTACAAACAAATCCTTTTCTCAGCTTGTCATCATCTTTTTTTTCTCGCAAAATGAAGTAAATATTACAACCTGAAAAAAGAAAGGTTATCAAAAGGCTGTGATTTTAGAAGCGCCACTGCATCGGGCATGTTCTATTTTACGATTCAATAGAGCTGTTTATCTCCCCAAGAAAGCTTTCAGTGATATGAAGAAAAATAGCAAACAAAATCAGAAATCCCCTACTTTCTTTCCACGTTTGTACAATTCAAATTTAATTCAAACTTACCAGGTTTCGTCATTCTCAAACTCCAGCTCTCCTTCCACGTCTATATAATCAACGCCGTTTCCCTTTGCCGAGCCCTCAATGGTACGGTAAGGTATGCGCACTGTGCCACGTGCTCCAGCTGACCTGACAACTTTGAGCTGCGCGGTGCCAACCGATTCCGATGATTTGACCTCCTTCTCCTCAAACTGGAATATCCCCGCATGGTCGTCATCCAGAATGGTAACCGTGGCGACGTAGGGTTCTACAAGTTTAGCCTGAGGTTCTTCCTGGTTGCTCTGGAACATGCCATCTGGTCCACCGACTCGAACGTTGCTCAGGCGGACGACGAAGTGTTCGTCTTCCTCAAAGATGTCATCGTCGATGATGGTCAGGGAGATGTCTTTCTGCGTCTCACCTGGCTTGAAGATGAGGGTGCCCTCAGCATAATGGTAGTCAGAGCCAGCGTTGGCCGTGGCATCTTCTGTGCGGTAGTCAACGTAGATGGTGCTGGTCATATTGCCACCCTGCCGCGTGACCGTGATGTTGAAATTGCCCACATTCTCCATGACGGTGTACTGCGCCGGCTCAAAGAAAATATGGGCAAAGGAGTCCTCTTGGGGGACCTCTATCTTGACCTCAGCGATACTGGCTCGGTTCTTCTCCAGCGTCTTCTTCAGGATGTTGCCAGCTCCACACAGCCTACGCGTAGCTTGGATGCGGTAGAAGGCTCTACTCTTTTGCTGCTGATTCAGTGCTTCGTAATTAGCCATCTGCTCCAGAGCCTGCAGATCTGCATCAGGATGCTTGGCTCTAAGCTCTCGGAGCAACCGAACCGTCTCCTTTCGTGTCTCCTCCAGATCTTTTACATCACTATCCAATGGATCAAGCATCTTCTTGCCACGGAAGTCTACATTTTCGTGGTCGTGGTTCATATTAAAGTGGTTGGCATTGGTCTCGCCAGGGATGCCCAGTTCAACGGCACCGGCGCGAAGGCTCGAGTCTCGCCGGACCACTTTTTCCGCCTTGTACTTCTTGCGAAGGAAGCGGTAAAAAAAAATGCGCTTGTCTGCCACGTAGGCCCACAACACAGTTAGTGGAAACATCGCGAGCGTAACTAAGGCCTCCCAGAGATCAATCACACCTGGGGTTATAAACTCCAAAATCATGTACATCCAAATGTAAGCAAACAAACTGACGGATGCCGTGACCATGAAGACCCGCAGATGCTTGATGCGCCGGACATCACCTGAAGGAATGACACTCACACAAACTGCGATTATTACAAAGAGGTTGAAGGCGGCACTGCCGACTATAGTACTGGGTCCCAGTTTCCCTGCTTGAAAATTATTTCCACATATTTCAATAATGGAGAGCAGAATCTCAGGGGCGGAGGACCCCAGAGCCATCAGAGTCAGATTGGAGACGGTCTCGTTCCAGACCCGTACGCTGACCGTCAGTACTTCACCGTTTGGTCTCTTGACTATCACTTCCTTTTCTTTGGACGTGATGACTTCGATGGCAGACATGAAACGGTCGGCAATGATGGAAACACCCAGGAACATGAAGCACAGTGCAGCAAAGTACACGATTGCCCGGGCAACCTGGTCTCCTAATCCTGGGTCCAGGGGCTCCCACACTGGTAAAATCAGCCCTCTTTTGCACTGAGTGTCAGACTCCGCAGTGGTACCTACCGGCATCGTGGTGTTAGCGTACATAGTTGTGGCAGCAGTTTGCTCGACGGTCGGTCCTGCTTGCATTAGAACAATCATCACCAGAGCAGGGAGTGCCGATCCCCCGTTGGTCGGAACCATCACTCTGGACAGTAACCCCAGCACAGCCATGGCTGTTTTCAGGACTCACGATCAATCACAACTCTGCAGAAAACACATGTAACGATTCTGCCATCTACCACGTCAAACACATCGCAGCACCGAGTCACCGCTGCTCAAGTTGGCATTCTATTGCTCAACACAATCACTTTTCATCTATGTCCCTTAAAAGTACGACACACGTCCTCACAGGTTTCCCCAGCGCACTGTTTTAACGCCCCCATAGATGAGCCAAGGTGGTGTTATGTTATTACAGTATCGGTAAACAGAAAAACAAGTGTTCATTGCTTGAGATCCAAGGCTGACACTCGCGGATGACCTAGAAGATGCGAGTCCTGTCCACTGATCTAGAACTCAACCAACAGTGCCAGTGACAAGGTGCGAGGTAGCAGTCAACATCTGAAATATGAAACAAGCGACAGAACAAAACAGGATTTATAAATTGTTCATGAATCATACATGTATATGATTCACCAAACCCCAAACCCCTCAGCAGTGTTTCTATTGTTAGCATATTTTGGGTGAGATTCTTGGCCATATGCTTCTGATTAGTGCCCTGTGAAGAAGAACAGCGACAATTTGGACGACTAACAACAAAGGGCTGGCCAGCTCACCATATAGGGCTGGTAGAGTGTCATCAGTGTGGTGTTCTAAAGGTCACTGGTTCAATGCCACTCCAGTTTCCATTTGTGGTTTTGACACTTTAAACCCACTAGCCCTCATACCGCCCAAAACCGCCCTGCCTGTTACTCATACCGCTTCAAACCGCCCCAGCACTCTATGGGTTTATTGAAATATGGAGGAGTAAATACAATGTAATACAATTTAATACAAGTGCTAAAGGGTTAAAGGGGTCCACACCCACCACAGAATGTAACTCTGCTGATATGATGAAAGTATAAATCAAGCAAGTTATTGAATGCAAGGTGTTTCACTGCTGCCAACTTTGAGTTAGAGCTGAGAGTGAGCTACATGTAAGAGCCTAACGGCGTGGCTTCAGGCCCGCTGAAGGGCCCCGAAATATTTGGGATTCTAGATGCTCTTTGGTGTGATCTGAGGCAATTTCTGACCACCTTAACCAATTTTTTTTTTTAAGCATTTGGGATTCAATTTTTTTTTTAACATTTGGGATTCTAGATGCTTTGTGGTGTGATCTGAGGCAATCTCTGACCACCTTAACCAATTTTTTTGAGCAAAAGATCATTAATTATTAAAACAACATTTTCGAGTTTTATTTATGAGTGAGAACGTGAAAACAACCTGAAATGTGCGAATCTCATGCTTAATGCGTGAGGGTTGGCAGCCCCAGCGTTTTTAAGCAGTAATAAGTTACACTCCTTATTCTTTGCTGTTTAAATATACTGGGACAAAAAAAATAACACTGAAGAGAGCCTATAATGGGAAAATATGTTTACACTATTTCATGTCCAACATTGTTGTCAAACAATGATGTCACATGCTTTACTGTACGTAAGGGCCTTCAAGGGAACCAAATTCTCCATTATATAAACTAGGGAGCAAAAGTCTTTTGCAAATTTTAGTCAAAGTGGTTGGGCTCTACCTTCCTCTTCCATCCTCCTCTAAAAACCTGCTGGTGGATTTTCTTAATTTTTTTTTTTGGGGGGGGGGGAGAGGGGGGGGGGGGACTGGGGTAAAATAAATGTTTCTTTCACAGCCAGAATTTGACATGGATCAGCCAGTACAGTGGAACGCCGCTATACCGAACATTCGGCTATACCGAACATCATCCTTGGCTCCCGGTTTTTAATGTACAAAACGTACCGAACATTGTTATTCAAAAAGTCAACAGATTAACAAAAAATCTACCGGTTGTACATGTATTAAACACTCTTTGGGCCACTTTTAATTCCCAAACATCAAATGACCTATGGTTATATCGTGTTTGAATGTTAAAGAGCGATAGATGGCTATTATTTCCCCAAGGAATAAAAGGGAAAACCAAGGGGGTATCGGCGGTTTAAAATCGCTATACCAAACGATCGTTATTATGAACACTTTCTGTGGATCCCACGATGTTCGTTATAGCGGCGTTCCACTGTATTAAGTGCTCCGTAGGCCCTAGACACCAGTGCTCCGTACATGTAGGTCCTGCTCCCGCCCTAGTTAGGTACCAGCACCTATTTCATAGCGCCAAGTCGCACTGGAGCCTCGCATTTCCTGCTGATGCTGAGCTGTACTAAGCAAGCCAGGCCAAACTGGTAGCTCTAAAAGCTTGCTGGCACCGTGTGCTTCAGAACGACAAACGTAAGGCCTAAATGTAAATTCTATACGTGCATGTACATGCAGCTACATGTACATCAACGTCAGTTTTGGTGAAATAGAAAAATTAAGAGAGACACTACAACTTTGAAAACTTTTGTGTGTACATGTGTTTTACAGCACACTGGGGTATATTCGTAGGCTCCCATGTTTTTTTGTAGACCCTAGGCACATGCCTACTGTGCCTGTTGGATAATCTAGGCCTGGGAGCAGTATAACGTTTTTTTGTAAATACACTAATACAGTAAAACTTTTCTTTTGAAATTCTAAAAAAAGGGAAATGAACAAAACTGCTGTAAACTGCTTACTGACTGGGTTGACCTGAAATATACAAATCAACAAAGTTAGAGGACCGAACGTTTCTATCCTGATAAAGATCCAGCTATATAGGATCAAAACGCAGGACCCTGTAACTTTTTCCTTTTGAAATTCTATTTTACTTCAAATCCCCACATGTAGTACGATTCCCGTCACAATTCACACAATTGATGTATTGAAGATATCTTTTGGGGCATTACGCTTAATGGACTGTGAAAAGTTAAGCTTTTCAAGCAAAATGCCCAAGAGCACAAAGGATGAAATTATCCAGAACCGTTTTACAAGAACGAAATGATGTTGTCAATAAGCCAATTTTCTCGTTGATTTTTCATCAAATTGCTCACAACAGTGGTGATTTGCGCATATCTGTGCAGGTATGGTGGTGGTGCTACCTTAGTTTAGTCTGTAATTGTTTTCTACTCATTAGATGTCACAGATTAGCTAATTAGTGAATTGTTGAGCGGTCTTGAATACTGTATTTTCATTGGCCTAAAACTATCACGTGTTCAGTTTATAAAAAGTCATGGCACACTCCCTGTGGGATATCACAGTTATAAGTACATTTTGTATCACAGTCACTTTTCCGATAGCAGATCACTAAAGTGTCTGACCTGCACGTCCAAATTTACGGAGTTGCCCTCCTATGAAGTACACATTGTTCACGGCAGAACAATCTTCCACCATGGAGCATGTGTCTCTGCTCAATTACAATATGAAGACAAGCAAAATATGCCAAATATGATCAAACAAATTACCGCCTAATCCAAAACGATTTTACATTCTCCTCAGCAATATTAACACAGTAATTATTATGCATTCCCCACTTACACCCAAGGTTTTCAACTTAGCGCACGTACGGTACTACAACAGTCACACGCCTAAATGAATATATGTACATGTACATCCATTATAACAATCACTACTACATGTGTGTAGTGCTATATTTGTAATAGTGCCCGGACCAAGTTTTCAAGATACTACATTTAGAAACTTACATGTAGAATCCTACGAGTATATCATCCTCTGCAGAAATCCAAATTCAGACTGTTTGATGTACATGTACAGACACAGTAGTGCTTACATGTGCACCACCAGCATGCTTGACGTATACTCATCCAAGACAGCACACAGATGGGAGAAACCTACACCATATCTGCACAATGTAACATGTCTGTGCGGCATATGAGATGCGTGGACTCCACACTGGCGATATGAACACCGCCACACGGCCCACCGAACCCCAATATCATCGGCATCATCCCACCGGCATCATCAGCATCCCAGATTCAATTGATGACATCACTGTCACCACGGCGACAGACAGTCCCCCTCCGACATGCAGATGCTGCTCGATGACTCGCCTCACCGTGTGCACATCAGTGTGTGTGTGGGCTGGGCTAGGGTTGTAGATTCCCCGTGCACTACTGGCTTTTTAGTGCACGGTTCGACCAATGCCACGGTAATCTAGTACACTTATGTCACATACAAATGCGCTGGCATGACAGCGAATTAATAATTTATGAAAATGTAAATCATATACACGCACTGCCTGGCAGGCAACATTACAAGGAAATTTGTTTGAGTCAAAAACAGATGAATTTTGCATGAAGCTTTAAATTTACATCGTATAATATATGCAGCAATATTAGATACATGTAGTCGTCTTGAGTTGCAATATTACATGTACATGTACATGTGTAGATCGGCTTGATCGAGTTGCAATGTTATTAGACATGTGAAATGCATGTTGTAAGCTGTATACCATGTCTTCACATACAGTAATTGTTAAACAAGTTTTTAAACAATATGCATTAAAATGATTTAGTATCTGGGATACAAAATGCTCAAAAATATACAAGACTGAGTGTGATATGCCTGTTAAAAAAAGGTATACATATCTTGACTAATAAGTCAAACACTGTTAAACAGAATTTAAAATAATAAATAAAATTCCAACTTCCACAAATGATTCACACTGCAATTCCTACACTAGAAAGTTGAAATTGTGCGCTAATTTTTTTCAGGAATAAATAAAACATTGTACTCTTTTTAAAACTGATTTAAGTGAAATACTGAGTAAAATTATTTAAGCAGGGATTGCATGTACCTCATAATGACTATCAACAAATGAATTGTACTTTGCCTACCATGTTTATCTAATATGCAAGATTTGATGTGAAAATTTTAGGATTTTATTAAAATACACAGTATGAGCCTAATGTAATTTACTGTAGCGCAAACTGAGATCTGAATTACCCCCCCCCCCAAAAAAAAGTGGGCATTTTGTAGCAGCTGTGACAGAAAAATATCACTGACTTAAAAATAAAAATGGAATTATACAAAGCTTCGGCCCCAAATGTCCTCAGTATAGCAATTCAAAGTTTGAAACTGAAAGTAATCTGGATATTTATAAAGACCTGTGCATTTGGACTATTTTAATTAAAAATCTACTTAGTCCGTCCTGAATATAATTTGCATCCAATCTTTATCACAGCGTGCGACAACCACCCCGCACACCGGAAAAATTCAGGTACCACTTCAGAAGGTACCGCAGGCCGTTTTTTTAATTTTTTTATTGTTCCTTCCAGCGCAATTACCCAACTAGTGAGGATGATTAATTAAGCGGCGCATGGCTTTATGTACTACACGCTCCCCCGGCGCCACCGTTAACGCATAATTTGCCCCGGCTGTATACGACAGGCCTTGTTCTTCAGCCATCATCAGGTGGTGGCCAGGAGAGGAAGGACGAATGCATGACGCACATAGAGCAATAAAAAAACATTATAAAAACAAAAAAAGGGCGATCGTTTCTCCCCCTTCTCTCAAGACCGTCACGTCCTTGTGGCAAGCCTCAGAGTGCTTTTGTTTGTTTAATCACGAGGCACCCATAAAAACGACTGTTATGATGACATGTAAAAGGGCAAGTTTCGCAAATGAGACAAGATATAAACACACTGAACATATCCATGAACATGGACTGTATACATCTGCATGTACAGGGTGAGTCAGAGTGATCTGGACCCAAATTAGAGAAAATATTAAAAATAGGTAGCAATTATCAAAACAAGTGCAAAGAGTGAAAATCCCAAATTAGAGAAAATATTAAAAATAGGTAGCAATTATCAAAACAAGTGCAAAGAGTGAAAATCCCAAATTAGAGAAAATATTAAAAATAGGTAGCAATTATCAAAACAAGTGCAAAGAGTGAAAATCCCAAATTAGAGAAAATATTAAAAATAGGTAGCAATTATCAAAACAAGTGCAAAGAGTGAAAATCCCAAATTAGAGAAAATATTAAAAATAGGTAGCAATTATCCAAACAAGTGCAAAGAGTGAAAATCCCAAATTAGAGAAAATATTAAATATAGGTAGCAATTATCAAAACAAGTGCAAAGAGTGAAAATCCCAAATTAGAGAAAATATTAAAAATAGGTAGCAATTATCAAAACAAGTGCAAAGAGATGTTGTAGGCTTATATTTTGGACATATTATTGGTGAAAGTTTCATTTATGTACCGTTTTGAAGAAAAGCGCTAAGAACATGCGTTGAAAACACTCTGACCACGGTTCCATGGTTCAACAAATTGATTGAAATCGCGTACTGATGTGAAGCAGTGTAATAACAAATAAAAACCTACATGTAGTCATGGTGACTGACTCACTACTTTACTGACACATTTGAAACCAATTCCGTGTGCAGATTGGAAAATGAGCCACTTCAATGAAAATGGCATTATAACTCCTCACCACAGCCACTGATTTGAAAAAATCCAAAATTCCTGTGGAAGACAAGCTAATAACCATTCATATGAAACACTCAGCTTTTTCTCAATATACTCTATTTGCCACCCAAAAAAATGGTGAACTTGGGTCCAGATCACTCTGATTCACACTGTACACGTTCCATATCTACGAAATCTTATATTTTGCATTCAAAATTCTTGCTTCTGTAGGCATTATTGATTTGATTAATCAAATGGGGCTTATATGGAATGAGTTTATGAAATAAAACGGAAGTGGTTCTGTACTTCCTTCAGTTCATGAGATCCTTTAACAGTCTATCCATCTCTGCCTTTTTTCCCAAAAAGGGTATAATGAAGCAATGATGAAAACATGTATCAGAAGGGTTTTTTTGGACATATTTCCCCTAAACAAGGCTAAAAGTCACTCAAGGTACATGTACAAAGCTGTACAAGAGAAATAAAAAAGAAGAGTAAAACTGAAAACTGAAGGTACATGTAGGAATTGGCACAGTAGGCACTGTGCCTAAGGCCTCCGAAAAATTTGGGGCCTACGAAAAAATTTGGGGCCTACGAAAAATTTTGGGGCCTAAGAAAAAAATTGGGGCCTACGAAAAATTTGGGGCCTACAAAAAAATTTGGGGCCTACGAAAAAATTTGGGGCCTACGAAAAATTTGAGGGCCTACGAAAATATCAGTGTGCAATAAAACACACACTAACACCCACCGATGCGATGGAAATCCAATATTAGTATGCTACTATATCACTTTGTGTTTATCAGGTCAACTACTCAGCTATCACTAAAAAAAAGTCATATCCATATGAATAGTTCATGTAAATTCACTCATGTTTTTACTTTTCTTGCTAGTAATACACTATGTCCTTGGGTCACAACTGACTTTTAATCTGTCAAATTTGTTTTTTTTCTCATGAAAACCTAAAAACTGGGTTAAATCATTACGAAAAACAGCTTCTTCCCCACAGCTAGAGTATACCATATCACTGTCCAGTCGGCAAACAGGAGGTTGAAAGATGATAAACTTTTCTCAAGTTTCAATCGTAAGTAAAGGAACTTCCATGTATCTGTGATAGCCATAGCGCAAGAATTAATAAAGCACTTTCTTTCCCGCAAGGAATTTCACATTAGGCTCCACAAAATAAAATATCAGTTTACTATCCCCCTAAAAGTGCTGCAATCCGTTCTTTTCATGTGATAAAAAAAAAACACCAAAAACTTGTTAACTTTTTTGTTACTCAAGCTAAAACCCAGACTGGGACCTCGAGTGCGGAAAAACATGAAACTCTAAATCAGGCCAACTTTACTCACTCTAATAGGCAAAGACACTCTCAGGTGCAAAATGTTGAAGAATACTCTCCTTTAAAAATTGAATTGAGACCTCAAACTTGGCTGGTGAAATACCGAGGACCTTGTCTTGGCCTCACAAACATTTTGTAGAATTTTGTCAGCTACAGAGTAAGTAAGGTTGGTCCAATCATACATCATACTACCCCAGAAAGGTTGGCCAAAATGCCAAATAAATACAGTGCGCTGATACAGTACACATGTAATTTAAAGAGGTTGTGGAATGCTCGAAGACATTTCCATCATTTTTTCAGGTATATGTAACCTAAGGTGTGATGAAATAAAAACGACTATTGTGTCTGTCATGAAATGGGTACAAAAGGTACTTTTGAGTGCTGTTTTTCAGGTCCTGTTTCGACCCGAACGTGCAATTTGTGTAAACAAACAAAACATAGTAAATAGTGACGTAATAAACAGGACTCCCGATGCAGCGTAGTATAAACGAGTCCTGTTTATTACGTCACGATTTACTATGTTTTGTTTCAAAACAGCTCTCAAAAGTACCTTTTGTACTCATTTCATGACAGACACGATAGTCGTTTTATTTCATCACACCTTAGGCTTCATATTTCCCCGAAAAATGACAGAAATGTCTTCGAGCATTCCACAACCTCTTTAATGAAGGTAAGGGTTCTGTTGTTTTTTGGGGTTTTTTTCAGCTACGGTTATCAAAAAGAGTTATCAGACCTGCACAGTCCTGAATAGAAGGTAAATAATGTAGTTTAACTTAAAGCCAACAGCTGGGAGTTTCAAGCAAGTTTGAGCCTACGGCTGATGTACATGTAGCAACATTCATAAAGAAGCAACATTCATAAAGGGCAAGTTTGGGCAAGGACCATCAGTCGACTAGTGATTGCTTTATTACGTAACTCACTCCTACGCATATAGCGATGTGTCAAACACTGGTCATTACCGAACTTGATTCTCGCTCTGCACTGTGCATGATACACACAGCTATTGGTAGCCAGCGATGGAACCAAGCCCATGCTCTGGTTCCAAATAATCGACTAAAGTAGTCAAACCATATTTCGTTCCAGAGAAGTTAGCCTTAGGACTGCCTAGTCAGAGTGCTTGCTTGACATTATGATCTGACTGTTGGTGACTGGCCCATGTAAAAGGCATGGCAACGGAAGTGGATGGAATATTTGACTTGTCTGTGACTGTTCAAATAGTAGGAGGGTTTTATTGAGTGGTTACAACTGGACGGTAAATACGCCACCTGAGATACAAAAAAAAAAGAAAATGGCGTCTGCGCCCAGTATTCGTAGCGGAGCCCTCGAGCCCCTTTAACCAATCAACTGTAAATTTCACTTTTCATCCAGATCACAAGTAAACCTCAGTACCTCAATTTTAATCATCCATCTCTATCTCAGGTGGCATACTTAGTAATTCTTTGGTCGTTCGGAGGGTGAAATCTGAAGTTTTTGTTGGCAAAGAGTTGGGTTGTTGGTTTTCCCGGAGACCTGTGAACGTGGCATTGTAAACAATGCCACATTCTGGTGTAATTTGAAACACTTGATGTTCTTTTATTTGTGATCTGCAACACGTATAATTTTGTCCTGTACAATTGTAGGTTAATTACTCGTTAGGCTTTCTGTGAATTTCACGAGTGTTGGATCTGTCATTGCCAAGAAATTTGAAGAAAATTACAGCACAACGAACGTGTTCAAAATGATCAGAAAATCAAAGACACTAACTCTGGTACCCCAAATTCCACATGCGCAAAAGGGTGGGAGTCCCACCAGTGGGTACCCGTCTTACGAGGCAGGGTGACCGTAATACCATGTTAAAATTCTGCTAAATCCACTTCAAAATCTGCCAAATCACCCAGTATTGCACGAATACACAATAAACACTTAAAATGCACAGATGTTTGTACATCGCCTTGCTGTTCCATTGTGCAAGGGTTTGTATCAGGGTTCTTTAAAAAAAAATGAAGCTTTTTTTAACCAAATGAGCTATAGATTCTCTAAGCTTTTTCTTTTTCTTTCAGAAACACCAATCTACATAATTCTGCTGAAAAAAAATATTCTGCTGAATTTTCTGTGCAACTCATTTTTGTATGCAAATATTCTGTCAAATTTAGCAGGAATTCGCCAAGAACGGTCACTTGGTCACTGTAACCGCAATCACAATAGAGTATTTTTACTGTAGATCGAGGCGTGGCTATGTAGCCACGCTCATGGGTCTAGTTTTCCGGATGCCATGTGTCTAAAAACAATCGACTTGGATCCTACTATAGCCAGACCATGTCTAAAGGTTAAAAAAAAAAGGGATTTGTAGGTCCAAATTACTCGGACTACCAATCCCCCAACCCCTTCCTTTTCTAGATCTCCCTTGCTAGTACAAGTACAAAACTTATTTCCAAAGGATGCGAAAAAAAGTAGACAGAAAACCAAAAAAGACAAGAGAACAAAACAGAAATTCTCTGGAAAAAAAATGAGCGGGGAAACTGCACGGAAAGGGAAAAATCCTGTCAACAAAAACCCTCAAGACTAATTTATTATTAGCGTTCAATTCGTTCTTATTCCTCCATACAAGGCCCCTCCAATCATGTCATGCATGTCCATCATGTCCATGCACAATGACTGCTATATGGCCTCTCAACATCATGATCAAAATTTTAGGCACCACCGGTACTTGACGCGTTGATTGCTGAATCAAAAGATTAATCTACTGGAACAAGGAAAAATGTGTTATAGGGAAAACAATTTAGGTGTGATTTTCTTTTAAATTACCTACTTTTTAAGTCATCTTGAACAGACGTTCGTCCTCTTGCGTCAAGCTAGCTTCACGCGGAGTTAGCTGAATATCGCGCTAAGTTTGTTTATAATCGAGCGCCCTCTCTCGTTTGAGGTCTGCTGAAAAAAAACTCCACAAAAATTAATGGAGGGGGCTATTCTGTTTGCTCGATACGAGCGAAGGTATTCTGTTGGAAGTTTTCCGCCTAGCACATGCCAAGTGCGCACAGTACGTGCATGCAGTTTCTGAGGCGATTTCTGACCACTTAAACCAATTCTTGTGAGCAAAAGATCATCTTAACCTTATTTTCGTGTGTGGAGTCATTGAATCAGATATTCTGAGCATATGTTGGCTATACAATTTTTATTCGGGGACGAAAACCGTGTGGGGGGGGGGGCACAAACGATATGATACCCCCACTTGTCCCCCCCCCCCTCCGTCCGCCACCGATTGACGCCCTCCTAGCAATGTCTGAAAATCCTACCTATATGGGTCATATGTATACAAACTTGCAAACTTTAAATGTAGAAGCAAACAGCAAAAGCATTTACCATAGAGTAAAAGCATAACGGAAACTATGCTTGAATTCGTATGAATAAAAGTTTTCGTTTGAATAAAAGTTTACTGTTCAGCACTTGCTATACAGTAACTTGTTTCATACTTGTAGTTGAATGGTTTTGAAATGAACCTAAAGTTGCTCCCCTTTCAGTACCATCCAAAGAATTTTCCAAGAAATGGTTGGCCAACCACCGGCCACATTTCTTTCCTCAAACTGCCGGGTATTGTTCGTTATAGTGATTTTGCATTAATATAATAGAATTCACTACTTCGGGAGCCCGTGAGGACGTTCGTTATAACCAAATGTTCGTTATGGTGGTGTTCGTTTTAGCGGCGTTTCACTGTAGTTACTTGTATTTTGATTCTATCGACAGGCCTCCTCTCAGTGGATATAGGCCCCTACCTTTTCCTGCCGAACCACAAAAGCTGCTTTTTTGCATACTAGTATTTGCTTATTCTTTTCAAGTTCAGCGCCGACTACAATACCCAGACTAGCCTTGACCAAGGCTATCAGTTGTTCCCATTATGAGCTTGTTCCCGCTACCGCACACCGCGCGCGCAGCAACACAATGTTGTACTATACCGTTAGCCCCAACGACCCTTGCGTGTGCTTTGTGTGTATGTACGTACGCCCCACACTCACTTCCGCAAACAGCCGTACAGTAAGTCGAGGCGGTATCTTCCGCCTCGACTTAATACTGTACGGCTGTTTGCGGAAGTGTGTGTGGGGCGTACGTACATGCACACAAAGCACACGCAAGGGTCGTTGAGGCTAACGGTATAGTACAACTAGTGATTGTGTAGCGGCGCGCGCGGTGTGCGGTAGCGGGAACAAGCTCGTATGGGAACAAGCTGATAGCCTTGGTCAAGGCTATACCCAGACTTGAAAAAACGACTAGTAAAACGGTACCCTCAGTCTGAAGCATTTACTCACTTTAATTCCAACCAAACGAAGCAACTGCTAATAAAATAGTCTGTCAAAAGATATCAAAGTTAAAAGTAAATACTTTTAGTATTTCGCAGTTAAGCATTTGCTTCATTTTTGTTCACACACAATGCAAGTAAAATATATTGAAAGCAAATGCTAGTTTTTATACAACGACCGCGCTCTGGATCACCGCCGGAGCCCCTTGTTATAAAACAATTGAAAACGGCAAATATAATTACAATCTATCAAGGATGTCAAGCGTCTCATTCATTACAGGTTTTATTTTTATTTTATTCCTAAACCTGATTGACAACAATGTTTTAACAATTATTCTTTTACAAAACAAACACAACAGATTCCACATGAGCAAAAATCTTGGGCAAAGGCCAATCTGAGAAATTAATAATCACTTAATAATATTATAGGTTTAGGTGCAAGACATAAAAGAGCAAAGTCAAAGCTGCTTTTTCGTATTTCACTTTTTGTGACTTAGATTTTATTAATTATTATATTTCTTTACCAAGGGAGCGCCCAAACAATTTAAAACTGGTTTCCATTGGGGCCCTGCACACACTACTAACGATTATACACACATTTACAAATATAATGCATTACAAATACAATACCATGAAATAAAATACGGGACTACTGCGCGACTATACATAATGACTATACACTGTACAAATACGATACATTACAAATACAATACACCACAATGAAATAAAATATAAGCATACGAGATTACTGCGCGATTGTAAAGCAACTGTTATCAATATTGTACAACATTACAAAGAAACATGTATAGTTTGAAACGACTCGCTAAGGTAATTTAACTTTATACGAGGAATTTTTGTCATTTCTTGTGACATCAGTAAAATTTAAATGTGTATTTCTATACATTCGCTGATTACGAGAGGGGCGAAAACCCGTGAAAAAAACTTTTGGGAGAAAAAAACTGGAAAGTTCCCATCCGGCTACTTATTATTATGGCAGCCAAGTTTAAAGTCAGCACATATTTACATTTGTATAAAAATATCAGTAAAGGCAGGGACAAGAATAACACATAAATGCTGAAATATTAACCGGCCTAATGTTTTACGTAGTTAGATAAGTTATGGTTCTCAACTGCACGTGCAAGTTATTCCATATGATTGTACCAATTACAGCAAAGCTCGAGCCTAAACATTTTTTTTCAAAAGTAATCTTCATTGTCATGTCTATGGATTGTCTCATTTTATAAGAGAAGATAAAAGCAAGGGGATAGCCCCCCCCCCCCAAAAAAAAACATTATTCATATATTGTTTTGAAATATTAAGTTAAGCATTTCTTTTTTTTTTTGATGAGGTAAGTTCAGCACTCGGTATACGTTGTGTTTATCCTTTTGTGGTGGGTTAATTGAACAATTAATAAAGTGAAAAAGATATGTTAAACCACAAAGGAAAAAAAATATTAAAAAAATAAAAAAATGTTAGCAAAAGTTTTTAAAAAAGTGCAATCTAATGTCACAAAAGGATAAACACAAAGATAATTTGAGTGCCAGTTGTACCTCTTGCAATGCAGTATTAAGAAATTTTCTTCAAAAAAAAATATATAAATGATTTTTTTTCCATTGTGTGAAAAGAAAGTGCCTCTGTAAGGCAGGTAAAACTGAGGGGGAGGGGTCATCACCTTCTAAACATTTTCCAGCATCGGTGGACAGAAGTTCCTTAACAATTTATTCTTTTCCAAAAGTATATTCCTGCATTTTCTTTTGACTTTTAAAACTGGAAATAAAGTTACGTGTTTAAAGTAAACTGTCGTCTTAAGTTTGTTAAATTTGACTAGAGTTTTAAACAATGAAATGACAATTTTTGAAATCGTTGAAGTCCTACAAGACATAAATTAACGCCGACTTTAAAAAATGCACGCTAAATATCAAGTTAAATTTAAGGAGCAAAGTTCTCCATAAAAAGACCCTCTAGGTGAGGAATCTCTTAATTTCCCGAGAAGATCCAATTTAATGCGTTCAAGGTAATTATTAGAATTAATAACTATTGATGTAATCATTTTGGATAGCCCAGGACAGATCATAGGAACCTCCATGCTCCGAGACAAGCACTGTTAAGTACCAGCTAAAGACTTAATTACAATAGATTTTCAAAAATTTAAACATTTCGTCTAAAAAGAATTGTTTATATATGATCAGGTTTATACGGAAGCGTTAAGGGGACATAATAAAAAAAACAAGTCAGGTGTGTTTACAAACACAAATGCCCCGCAACCGTGACTGTTTCCATGACATAACACCACTCTAACATCAACTTACATGTACCTTGGTCAAATGGAACGTTCATTGACAGCATTAGTGTCTTCTGTAGGTTTTATATGAATTAATCCCTAATCCCTATGATCTCAGAATAAATACAAGATTTCTATTGTTTTAACCACTGTGACCTTGACCCTTGACCTTTCGACCCCCAATGCGATAGGCTCCTTAGGATTGCCAAGGACAATCCACAAACCAAATTTGAAGTTCATATGTAAAGTATATCTCAAGTTATCACGCTGACAAAATTTCTTTTGTTTTTGCCACTGTGACCTTGACCCTTGACCTTTTGGCCCCCAATGCAAAAGACTTCTTAGGATTGCCAAGGACAATCCACAAACCAAATTTGAAGTTCATATGTAAAGTATTTCTCAAGTTATCGCGCTGACAAAATTTCTTTTGTTTTAGTCACTGTGACCTTGACCCTTGACCTTTTGGCCCCAAATGCAAAAGGCTTCTTAGAATTGCCAAGGACAATCCACAAACCAAATTTGAAGTTCATATGTTAAGTATTTCTCAAGTTATCGCGCTGACAAGATTTGTCCGGACACACACACCCACACACCCACCCACCCACACACACACCCACACACCCACCCACCCACGGAAGGACAAGGCGGAAACAGTATGCCCCTTCGGCTTCGCCGCGGGGCATAATAATGAAATAATTATGACTTATTATAAAGTCATAATTATGAGTTGTATCTCACAATTATGACTTAGTTTTAAGTCATAAGTATACTTATATCTCATAACAATGACTTATTATTAAGTCATAATTAAACTTATATATCATAACAATGACTTGTTATTAAGTCATGACTTATATCTCATAATTACGACTTAGCATTAAGTCGTAATTATGACTAAATATTAAGTCATTATAACATATAAGTCATAAATATGACTTGATAGTAAGTCATAATTACGAGATATAAGTTATAATTATGATTTAACAATTACTAAGTCGTAATTATGAGATATAAGTCATAATTATGACTTAATACTAAGTCATTGTTATTTGATATTATGAAGTCATTGTTATGACTTAATAATAAGTCATAATTATGACTTAGTTCTTTTTTTTCTTTAGTTTGTATAATGTCACTTTAACGCTTCCGTAGGTTTAAGATAATTTAAGAGGCATAGACAATTTAAAGGGACAAAAATGACTTCTATTTATTTTGTGGAATATGGTTGCCATGGCGTGTAGTACATGTACTAATGAAAAATATGCAAAATATGCAGCCTGATTTCTAATTCGATATTCTACAAGTTAATTTTGCAAGTTTCCGATGATTGTCCAGATACAGCATCTTCGTCTTTGTCCAGTCTTATCCAAGCTTGGTGGTCCTCGTCTTCTGAAATATTACAAACAAACAATTACAAGCAAAGGTTAGAATTTACATTTAAGATGAAATAGGAGAGAAACTAGTATCAGAGGAATAATACATTTCGTTAATCATACACTGCATGCACGGACTCTTTTTTGTTTTTAAGAAAACTCACCTCAAGAATCGGTAATGGCATGCTCAGCAAGCAGGGCAAGTCATCTGTCAGTCCTCCCAAGAAGCTCATCCATCACGGTAGGGCATCCTCATCAGTCAGTAGTCCTCACTTCTCTACAAGGATTCAAATGACGAAAGAAAATATCTGAGTTATTAAGAAATGTGCAAGGTAGGAATGGAAAGGGGAAACAAAACTTTGAGTGCACCCAAACAAAGCAAAGCCAAGCCACGCTGCTAGCACTCTTCATTTTGTGCAAGAACATCAAACAGCGCCAGATGTCCCGTTTTGATTCTGTGACTTGTTTATGTTCATTTTCAAGTACGTGTAAACTAACCTGATAATCCGTAATGGGAAGCCCAGCAAGCAGGTCACCCGTTCATCTGTTGGTCCTCCTCCCTGCTTCCGGTTCCTCGAGCTTGTGTATGGTGACGCTGTTGGAGCCTTGGAGGGTTCATTTTCGTCCTGACAAAGCGGCCTAGCTCCTCCAGTCCGTCTCAACTTTTAGATCATCAGTTTCTTTGATGAAAGCTGCAACTCTTTCCTAAGTGAGCAGGGGTACGAAAGCACTGGGCCTAGCCCACTTGTTATTGAAGTGAAACATTCCAAATGCATCCCATAATTATGTCTAAGCCTACCTGTAACCTGGTCATGACCCAATGGAAAGTAACCTACCCATGTTTTCCATTATTTACTAATTTAGAAACAAACACGGTGATTTGCCACAATGCACAAACATGTGCTGCCGCTGATAATGACAGGTTGCCTTGGAAACCGCATATATCTCATGCACTGTATACTCAACAAATATTCAAGAATTTCACATGGTATTGTTTCCTCCAATACTGCTGTAATGACGTAACTTTCATAGTACGTGAAATAGCGTATTAGAGTATTGTTGCTGCTTCTGACCGCTTTTCCCCACGTATTGTAGTCGAGAAAAAAAATAACACTGGTTTCAAGTATTATGTCTTTCAACATCTGCTTCGATTTTGCTGTACGATTTGACATTTCGTAGCCGAAACGATCAATTTGAATTCATACCTTTCATGTTTGTCTAAGTTCATTCCAAGCCGATGCTTGATGATTGGCCTTACTCATTTCAGGGTAAAATTACACCTGATGTACATATGTAAGGCCTATCTCCCTGCCGATCTTTCCAAATCGGACTTACATAAAACTGATGTAGATGAAAGTTGGAGGAAAAAAAACCCTACAAGAATATGAAGAGCAATCGCATGCGATAGTAGACATGTAGCACGTCTTTCCCAAGCTGTGTTGTTTACACTAAGTTTTACCATTCACATGCATTACATTTTGCTCTTTGCTGAAGTTCGTTTTGAAGGCAAACTTCTCGAAGATGCATGCAGCAATTTCGGTAATTTTTGCTGACGATCTGCGGAAAGATGTCTTTTTCGCTGTAATTGAAACGGTGTCATCTTCTTCATATCTATGTTTTTATTCGACATGGCGATTCCTCTTTTTTGATACAGCTTAGATTTTTTTCCCGTAATTTCTGTCAATGTAACTGTTTCGCTGAGGTCATTTCCTCATCCGTTTGTTAACATTCATTTTCCGACTTTTTGAAGCAGTGCCCGTAAAAATGCTACCGATCTGCTGCCGATAAGATTTTTTTGATGGCATCATTTTCGTTATTTATTTTCTGAAGCCAATTTTTTTCATGCCATCGAAATTAGGAAAATTAACACCGTTTTCAATTGTATATTTCTTTCGTGGCCGCTGTAAATTTTTGCCGTAATTTTCGCCGTAAAGTTTCGTTATTTTCGTAACCACCTTTTTATTTGGAGATTTGTGGGTAAGAAAAATAATATGCTATAAATATTATTTCTCTCACAAGCGATGCGATTATTTTGGCCGTATATTTCGTCGTTTGCCACTTTGATCGTCATTTTTCAATAGCTTTTATCGTATACCAGTATACCTGTAGAAAGTGGAGTAGTATTTCTGCGAAAGGCAACTACAGCAAGGATAGGATTTTCGCTATAATATATTTTAATCCGGTTTGATAGTTTGTTTCGTCTTTTGACTCGTAGTAATAACATTTCGGGTAGGTTTTGCAGTATAGGTAACAAATAACAATACTCTTCAGTATTCTTCCAATACTGCTGAAAATGTCGCGTAAATTTCGTGCCGTACACTAAATCGCGAGTATCGTTGCTGCTTCTGACCGCTTAGTTTCCCGTATTTGCAGTCGAGAACAAAATAACACTGATTTCAAGTATTATTTCTTTCAACGTCTGCTTCGATTTGCTGTACGATTTGACTCTTTCGTATAGCCGCAATTCGGCGAAGTTGTAATTCGGCGAAGTGGTAATTCGGCAAAGTGGTTGTCGATGAAGTGGTTGTCAGCGAAGTGGAAAGTCTGCGAAGTGACCGACAGCCATTTCAATTGTTTATTTTCTATCGCGACCGCCGTTATTTGTCTTGTCGTATTTTTTGTTCAACGCTTTAGTTTCGTTAATCCCGTAACCATTTCAGGGGATTGTAGGTAAGAGAAATAAAACTGATTTTAAATGTGATTTCTCTCACTATAACGCTCTGGTTGTTTTGGCTGTATGTTCCGTCACCTTCTTTGCCACATTTTCTTAGCCACCCGTAAGAAGTGGAGAACCGGTAGTATTTTTGCAAAAAAAAAACTAGTATACGACTCGATTCTCGTAATTTTTTTTACCGATTTGTTTTCTGTTTTGGGTCGAACATTTCGGGTAGTTATTCCACTTGCAGTAAAATAATGTAACATTTGGCGTAAATTTCACAAAAGAACTACACGGAATCGCGCGAGTATCGTGCTTCTGACCGCATTTTCACGTATTGCACTCGAGAAAAAAAATAACACTGATTTCAAGTATTATTTCTTTCAAAGCCTGCTTCAATTTTGCGGTACGATTTGACATTTTCTTAGCCGCAACGATCGAGTTGAATTGAAAACCTTTCATGTTTGTCTCTGTGTCAAATTGACAACAGACCGACAGAGAGAATGAAATGAAATCACACCACAGAGAATAGACAACAAATCAAACATGCACAATTTACCTTGAACAATATTTGCAAAATATGCAATCCGATTTCTGATTCAATATTCTGCATTATCATCTTGAAAGTTACCGATGAGTACATCCTTGTTCCGATAGAGCAGCTTCGCCATTGTCCAGTTTCATCCATGACTTGAGGTAGGCTCATCCATTGCAGTAGGGCAATTCCCTCATCAGTCAGTGGTCCTCATTTCTCTGAAAGGATTCAAATAAAATATCTGAGTTACTAATGTGTAATGTAGGGCTGGAAAGCGAAAACAAAACTTTGAATTAATCCAACAAAGGAAACTCCAGCTACCAGCTATCTACGTTTGTGGAAGAACACAAAGAAAAGCAGATCACCCATTTTGATATAGTTCTGTGACTTGCTTGTTCCTGTTAAGAGTAGGCCTATACGAGTGAACTCACCTCAAGAATCAGTAATGGGAAGCCCGGCAAGCAGGTCATCCGTTCATCTGCCGGTCCTCCTCCCTGATTCCGGTTCCTCTAGTTTCTGTGTGATGAGGCTGTTGGAGCCCTGACGATGTCTTGAGGCAGGCTCATCAAACCCAGTTGAGCAATTCCCTCATCAGTCAGTGGTCCCCTTTTTTCTGAAAGGATTCAAATGACGAAAGAAAACATTTGAATTATTGAGCTGTGTTCGTGCCAGGGCTAGAAAGGGGAAAAAAACATTGAATTAACCCCACAAAGCAAAGCCCCGCTACCAGAACTCGTTGTTTGCGGAAGAACATAATAACAGAGTCAGATCGCCCATTTTGATTAGTTCTGTGACTTGATTAATCCTGTTAAGAGGAGGCCTACATGTAAACTAACCTCAAGAATCAGTAATGGGAAGCCCAGCAAGCAGGTCATCCGTTCATCTGTCGGTCCTCCTCCCTGCTTCCGGTTCCTCGAGTTTCTGTGTGATGAGGCTGTTGGAGCCTTGGAGGGTTCATTTTCGTCCAGACAAAGCAGCCTAGCTCATCCAGTCTGTCTCAACTTTTAGATCACCAGTTTCTTTGATGAAAGCTGCACCTCTTTCCTAAATGAACAGGGGTACGAAAACACTGGGCCTAGCCCGTTTGTTATTGATTCCAATGCATTTAATAATAATGTCTAAGCCTATACCTGTAACATGGTCATGGTTATGTTATGACCCAATGGAAAGTAGGTATTCTTCCCGTGTTTTCCATTAGTTATTTTTTTAAAACACACACGATTATTGTAACAATGCACAAAAAATGTCCCACGCTTATAATGGGAGGTTGCCTTGGAAACCGCATGTAACTTACACACTGTAAACACGTTCAAGAAATTCACATGACTTTAAGATGACAAAATGCCATCAGTATCCTTGCCGATCCCTTCCAAATCGGACTTACACTATACGGCGGAAGGAGGGTTATACGTGTAGGCGTTACCTAATTGCAAACATTTTACGAAGGAAATAATAGTGTCGCACGTGACTCGACATGCACTTAAAGCCGGCACACACAAAACATGATGGCAATGAAAGTCATGCACCGTTGACATAATCACTACTTTCCCAGGTATTACCATAGCAATCTTATTCACTACCGCAGTGCTGTTATTTTGCCCGTATTTTTCTGTTTTGGGCTTGAATATAACAGCACTGATGTCAAGTCTCATCCCAAGCCGATGCTTGGGGTCTTAATTATCTGAAGACAGAGCGAGACTACCAAATAACTGGAGGATTAAATATATTGATGCAAACATATATCCCTGCCGAACTGTCCAAGTCGGACTCACATAGGCCTAAATGATGTAGATGGTTGAACATTACGGAGGAATGTCGCATGCGATAGTAAACATGTCGCACGTCTTACAGACATTTTTTCCCAAGCTTTGTTGTTTACACTAGGTTTTACTCATTCACATGCATACATAATTTTTCCCGCAATTTTTTTTTAAGGCCAACTGCTCGAAAAGGTGCAGCAATTTCCGTTATTTTCGTAGACCTGCTGGGAAGAAGTCATTTAATATTTTCACTGTAATTGAAATTCCGTAATTTTCACCATGCATGCATGGTGATTATTTTATTTTATACCGCTTTGATGGCATTTCCGTAATTTCCGTCGTTTTAATGGCTTTGCTGCCGTCATTTCCCCACCGTTTGCCAAGATTCGTATTCCGACTTTTTGAGGCAGTGTCGAAGATGCTACCGATCCGCTGCCGATTAGATTTTTTTAATTTTTTTTTCTCATAATTTTAGTGATTTTCGCCATGGCATCGAAGTAAACAAATTAACACCGATTTAGTTTGATTTTCTTTGGCGGCCTCTGCTAATTTTTGCCGTAATTTTTCGTCGGTTTAATTTCGTTGGAGATTTAGGTAACAAAATAACACTGATTTTAATTTTTTTTTCTCTCTCACTAGCGATGTGATTTTGGGCCGTATATTTCGTAACATTGTTTGCCGCTGCGATATTCGGTGCAATTGTCGTCATTTTTCTAGCCACTTGATGGAAGCGAAGTAGTATTTCTGTGAAAAGAAATCCACTTACGATTTAATTTTTGCTGCAATTTATTTCAGACCGATTTAATTTTTTTCCGTAAATTTCGAAGTATACACCAAATCGCGCATTTATCGTTGCTGTTTCCGACCGCTTTTTCCCGTATTGCAGTCGAGAAAAAAATAACACTGATTTTAAGTATTCTTTTCAAGGTCTGCCTCGATTTTGCTGTACGATTTGACATTTTCGTGGCCGCAACGATCCATTTGAATTCAAAACCTTAGTAATATTTAGTTTGTCAAAAGAACAACAGAGAGAGAAAATGAAATGAAATCACACCACACAGAAAATAATCCACACATAGGCAAAAAATCAAACATGCAACATTAATAATGAAAATGTAGACCTTAATATTCCACATTTTGAGTTTTTTCCTTCCAAAAATCATTTTCTCTGCAATAAACCTTTTTTTGCTCACAGATAAATACTATTATACAACTGAGCTTAAAAGCTGCTCAAAAATATAATATTTTTATACAAAATTCCCCGAGTGTAACTGACCAAAGTGGTGATATTTTGAATTCACTATAGCTTCATGTGGCCAACTGTCAATTGTGTCCTCAACTCACAGATACATTTAGCATTTAGCAAATAAGGGGAGACAACGCGGCGCTTTTACAGACGATGTTAATCCCAGATTTTGTTCACTTTTGTTCTCGGAGTGTTAACACCGTCACCTTTACAAAGAGAACTCCTTTCTTCAACAATTAGTGATAATTATCAACCAACAACTTTCTCTATATAGTGGCGTCTTTCAGTGTTTTTTTTTTTTCAATGCTAAAGTTTGATTTTTCACGTTCTCCGCTTAAATCCAAGTTCTCCCACTAAATCCGAAAGTCTCTCGTGTTCTCTGCAGGAAGGGGCCTCTTGGAAATCGGCGCTACTAATATGCACCGAAGAGGATATCCCTTACAAGCGACAATTCATTGTCACTGTTAATATCCGTATTGATGGTTTAGATTTTATGATTCTTGTTTGCTCTTAAAATATTTTATTCAATTATAAAGAAATTAAATCGTCGTTGATGGACAACGCACCAGGCATTGTCCCTTTCTGCAGCTGTTTTACTCACTTTGGTAAATAATTCTTGTTTTAGATGGGCTAAATTGCTGATATTTTATTAATCTTGCCCGCTCTCGAAAATTAAATCGTCCCCGATGAACAACCCAAAAGGAATGGTAACGTGCATGTCATTAAGTATCTCTTGTCTTGGATTGCTGACAAAGTACCAGCCAATAAACAGAGGGCAGTATTCCAGTGGACCGATAAAATATCACAAAACTACTATCAATCAATTACGTAATCAGTTACGAAATCAGTTTTCAAATTTACGACACCGAAAGTTTTTGACACCGAAAAAAACAATACACCAGTACTTTCAATTTTAAGGGGGAATACAAATCTTCGACGTCCCCATCAAAGCCCCTCCCATCGCGCTGCCTGCAGGCTCAATGTGCGCATGCTCGCAGCGGTATTATGCTTGCTCCCTAATCTCACTCTCGTTTGCTTCATTTTCCCTAAAACTGTTCATTTTATTTTGCTAAACATTTCCCTACATTTTATCACTGAAAATCATTCCAAGGATGATACAAGGAATCTCGATACCGGGCACGAAGACCTAGAGGAGATATGGAGAATATATAGTTTTACGCAACTTGTAATGATTACGTAGGCCTAAGTCGTGATAAATGTTATCACATACGTGATAAATGTTACGTACGTGATAGCATAATATTACGTACGCAATATTATTGCGAACGTATACCTGATAATTACGTACGTAAAAATTATTACGTGATATTATTACCTACGTGCGTGATAATATACTATTTCGTACGTACGAAATACATATTTTATTTTGTATATATTTGTATATATACATGTATATTATTAGCAATGTACGTGATAATATACTGTTACCTACGTACGCAATATTATTGCGTACGTACGTAATAATTATCACGGACATACGTGATATAAGGGCCTATTACCTAATATGTAATAATATACTATTACATATGTAAGCAATATAATTCCCTAAGTAGACCTACGTGGTAATAATACGTAATAATTATGACGTACATATATTCAATATGCCAAAACTATATAATTCCCCATGTCCCTTCAATGTCTTCGCACGTGGTAAAATTTGCCAAACATTAGCATAAATGTGCCTGATTGATGATAAATTCTACCAACAATCGACCAACTTATGCCTATTGGGAAGAATTTGCCCAAGAGTGTTAAGGCAGTCGGTATAATTGACCAGCATTGGGCCATAAACCAACCGAGTTGCCCAACCATTTTAAAGTGTATCTTGGATTTCCTTTGGATTTTCCTTTGACAATTCGTCTTGGATTTTGTTCAGTAAGACGTCGTCCTAGCTATAGGATCCTATACGCAATGCAACTGCTTTGCTTTGAGCTGCTGCATATGCACGCGAGCTTGTGCGCCCCTCCCAACTTTACAAAAAAATCCCAATTAATTTGTTTGCATCACTTGCACCAACGTTTTGCCCAATATATTGATACTTTTTATAACGTTTATATTTTCTTTGGTTTAGATGGGTTTAGAGGGGTTTAGATTTGGTTTAGGATGGGGATTGGACGTCTTGTAATTGCCTTCTCTATAAAGTGAGTTCTTCAAAACATGGAAGTCAATGTGACAATGCAGGAGACTCTGTCACGGGTTTATCATTGAAAATACTGGTGTAAATTAGTGAAAATATTTTTGAATTAGGCCTATGCATGGGACAATTTGAAAAAGAACGCTTCCACTGGAAAGCTACCCTTCAAGACCAGCTATCGATAGTTGGATTAAAAGGAATTTTACTCTCGAAAACAATTATATTCAGTAAACCTTAAGCTGTAATCTTTGGTGTAAGATTTCAACCTTGTTGTTGTTTTTTACCCTAAAAGGGCCGGGGGCGGAATCCGCCCCCTCAACTTTTTCCGCGATAACCTTGAAATTGCTTTTTTTTCGCGACCCCAGTTGTTACGACTTTTTAGCCTCGAGCCTTGCGCATCTATTGATACCAAAAATATAAAAATCGGACTACGGGTTGCCGCTAAGCGCCGGAAAATCAGAAGAGGTTATATGCATGTACCAAGTTTCAAAATTCACTCGATGGCCGAGAGATGGTCAAAATAACCCGGCCCTTTTAGCGTTAAACACCCAAGGAGTTCTCCGTTTCTGGCGACAATGAATTTGTATTTACCACCGCTTCCTCAAAATTAAAGCATTTTCTGGGCCTGAAATAAAGTGTATACCCGCTCAGCCATCAAACAAAGTCCTGATCAGCGGCACAAGTCTTTCAAAAATCAAAACTTTCTGGGATTAACGGAGCCTATAGCCACGCCCATTATTTCATTTCCAAACGTGCGAACGCAATGTCACTGCACGTGAGAAGAATTCCTATGCAAATGTTATAGTCACGTGTGAACACAATGTCACTGCACGTGTATTGTAAGTAAAGCGCGCGTGAGACGAATTTCTATGCAAATTTTATAGTCTACGCGCGAACGCAATGTCACTGCACGTGTGACGAATTCTTATGCAAATTTTATTATTTTCAACACGCGAACAATTTAACACTGCGCTTGTCTGTCAATGTCTATCGCAAATGCTATATTGTACATGCGAGCACAAATATGCAAATTAACTTTTAGAAGAGCGCTGAATTGCTTTTTGCTACTTGAAACGAAAAATGAGGGCCTTACACTTATTTGATTACTTTCAATTGCACTGAAATTAACAGAATATCCTCTTATAAAGTATTTTACTCTTTTCAAAATGGCCGTCGGCCCTTTGATCAGTGATTCTTATAACTTGAAACATTTTTAATACAATACAATCAAACATTAGTATGTACAACCTATACATGAAATTATCATTATTTCAACTTAGGCCAACAATCATATTTTGATACCAATCACATCTCCTTAACGGATCACTGGTTGATTGAAGACGTCGCGCCCCCTCTAGAAAAGCAACATAAAAAAGGAGAGAAAAAAAAAGGAAAGGCTTAAAAAAGGGCAATTGCGGAAAGACTGTTGCAACCTGACGCTACTTCGGTGGTTGTGTACAAAGTCTATGGAGGGTCAAGACAATTTTCAAAGTATTTCCTAACAAAATTGGAAATATTTCTCAGTCCCAGATTCGTGTCTTATTGTTTTTGCAATGACTGACCTTCATTGAGATCATATATGAAGAAAAAAAGCAGCGTCAGGTTGCAACATTCTTTCCGGAAATGCTTAACAGAAAGTGCGTATTCATTGCTGTTATTTTTTTCGCCCATTTAACAACGTGGGCGTCCGCAGGGGGTGTCAATGTTGGTGGGGTGGGCAAGTGTACCCGCGTCCACCCTCGAAAAATGATAAATTGAGAATATGCTAGAGCATTTGGAAAATAATGTCCTTTGAGAAAAAAATGTTGCAACCTGACGCCACTTTTGTCCTCATATATCATCTCAGTGAAGGTCAGTCATTGCAAAAATGATGATAAGACATGAATCTGGGACTGAGAAATATTTCCAATTTTGTTAGGAAATACTTTTAAAAAAATCTTGACTCTCCTTAGACTTTGTACACAACCGCTGAAGTGGCGTCAGGTTGCAACATTTTTTTTCCGAAGGACCTTATAATTTTACGCATGTCTTTTTGTCCGAAGAACCGTATATGCATGTATGATGGGAAAGAAAGTTGCAACCTGACGCTATTTCAGTGGTTGTGTACAAAGTATTTCCTAACAAAATTTAAAAGACTTGGCAACAAATTCCTTACAGTTCTCACACAAAAGTATACTCTCTGAGGTCAACAAAAATGGTCTTTTTTCTGTTTCGAAAGTAGCGTCAGCTTGCAACATTTTTATTCCGACACATGTAACGTACCTCCGCCTCTGTACTCTTCTGAAGACATTTTGTCCCTCTTGGGGCTGATCTTGGTGCAAATAAAGGCGATGGTGTAAGTTTTGTTGCATGTGGTTGTGTGCAGTGCTACTGCAAACCGTGACGCCAACCAAAGTGAAATTGTAATGTTGGAGCATAAGCAGCTAGCACGTCACAACGACAGGCCTATCCCGCGTTCTGAAACAACTAACGTAAGAGAAAGCCCAGCTAGTGATGCATGATCAGCGAGGCATGAATGTAACAATAGAGGCCTACGTGAAAATATTCTAAACATGTTCTTTGCATGATGCGTACCGCCACAAGCCGGCGCTACTTTTAAGAAATGCGAATAGACGATAGAATGCTGATGACGTAACGGTCCGTCGGCGGCGAGCCGATTACTCGGATTTATTGTTCATAATATTTCTTGATGGTTTCTGAGCCTTTTAGTCTGGTGGCTAAGCCCAACCAATTTTTGACAAGATCATGACCGACTGTTCAAAAGCACCAAACTTGGCAGATAGATTCTTACAGCCCTAGAGAAAAATATTTAGAAGGGGTGACACCTGAAAGGAAGGGTGCATCCCTTGCGTAATTGTAAATACCTGCCGTGTAATATATTTGTTCCTATGAATTTCTTATATTATTATTATTATTTTTTAGGTATATTAATTTTCATGTTTGTGATCCCACGGATAATTTTGAATAAGAGGTCCTTGCGGCCTATAATTGATATTGATTGAAGAGATATTTATGTAAATCAAGTATTTGTGACATGTGGCTACAAACTCGGGCGATTTTGTAACAAAACAACAACTTGTTGGTCTATTTCGCATCATGCAGGCGGGGGTATATAGTTGGACCTTGGCCCAGGGATTGGCAACCGGTTTAGGGGTAGTTTTGGGAGAGGGGAATATATAAAAAAAAAAATTGATGTGGCTACCTCTGGTTAAATTAACGGAAAATTGTCCTACAGGTCGCAATCTTAAATTTTCAGTTAAAAAAATCATTGCCACCTTGCTGCTGCTGAGCGTCACAAGGCGGCGCTCTTTGTGTAGTGTGCAACCATTCTTTATGTCTATGATATTTACTAACTAGCGGGATGCCGCGCTTCGCGCGGCACCCGCTAGATGGGTGGAGTTGACTGTTTCGTAATAATTACTGTATACAATGAAATCTCGATAATTTAAACTCCAATAACTCCAAACAACTGTTAAGTCAAATAAAGAATCAGACCCTCTGCTGCAGGTGAGCCTATTTGGACTGGCCATCAGTCTCGCCTAAGTTGTATTTGCGTTTAGCAACGTGCGCGCACATAACGTTTCCTGCGGAGATTGGGCGAGGGTCCAGGACATATTGTCAATATAGGGGAAGGGACTCAAGGGTGCTAGTTGGAACGCCCAATTTCCGTAAAACCCGTCAACCATGTCACCAATATTTCCGGGGATGGGGAGAAATATTTCCAGGGATGGGGAGAAATGGTTTTTGTTATAGAGGGGAGATGGTGATATTGAAATCGCTGATATTGTGGAGGTTTATGTTTGTGCTAGGATTCATATTGTTTAAATGTTGTTTTAAATTGCGCGCCGATTAGGAAGGTCTTGCTGTCAACAGTTGAATGAAATTAAGTATTTATTGCCCACCGATTGTCTCATGCGATGTCTCATTATATAAAGCTCATAAATAATGTTGTGCTAGAATATTGTCCAGTCAATTTGAACATTGATTTTTCAAGGTGCCAAACCATTAAGGACGTATACTATACACCAACTGTACAATTAGGTAATTTAGATGAAACGCGGTTTGATCTTGGCCTATACAACGTCGTATCCATCGTTCTCACTACAGAGGAGAGGAGGGGGCATCCAGTGGGGGTGGGGTTGGATATTGTGTGGGCGTCGCCAGGATTTTTTCTAGGGGGGGGGCCAAAACATATTTTTGCCTAAAAAATGCCTGTTTTTCTCAACACATTCTCGATTTATCAGTTTTAGAGGGGGGCAGGGACGTTTTGCCCCCCCCCCCCAAACCCATTAAATTCACACCACTATGACTTTGCGCCTCTTTTTTGTTTTGTTTTTTTGCTTTTCCGGGGGGGGGAGTGCCCCCCCCCCCTCTCGCGACGCCCATGCCTATTTATGTTACTGTGAATGGTCACTTATATTTCCGGGGAAGTGGGCAACAATTTATATTTGTTATGGTGAAGGGGGTGTTTCTTATGTATTAAGTAGAAGTTAATGTCATTATAGCAGTTGGTGTTTTTATTATGGTGATGGGGTTGTACAGCAAAGTATTGTAACACGTTTATTTGCAGAAGAGAGTAAAACTAAAAGAAAGGACATATTGGAGCACTTCATAATTATGTCAAGCACCACATGTTAAATGTATTTATTACAAAACTGTGAAAATAAAATCAGGTATACACGAATTTTTTTAGTAATAATGTATTTGCATTCATTACTGTACAGGGTAGTACTTCGACAAAACTCAGGGGATATAATTGTAGTCAGTTTTCGGAGCAATTTTCGCAAGGGACGTCGGTTCAGGCTTGTTTACCATAGGCACGAACATTCCATGAAAGATTTTCAAGCAAGACGGCCAAAGGTTATTGTGCAATTGCAGTTTTTTGTGTTAAAAGCTGTAATCATAAATAATGACAGTGGCATTGTAAGTTACAGGACAACATTTTTTTAATGAGTGTTGGTGAAAACTCATGAGATATGGAGGGGTATGCGAGTATGAATATTTTGTTGTGAAATTTTAAGAGTGATTATGTAATTTGGTAATCAAAGACATTGTTTTGTTATCAAATAAGTTTGCCAGGGTCGACACAGTCTGCTTGGCCAGTAATTATCGGGTAGTCATTCCATCATTATTCTTGGGTACAACTAAGCCAAGGATATAATGTAAAAAAAGGATGGACATAAAACAGCAGAAAAGAGTGATTTTTTTTTCACTATTTCATGACTTCTAAAAATGAAATTATGGCTAGAAGGAAAATGTGTTTTGAATGGGTAAAGAGAAAAAGCAGGAATCTTGCAGTTGAACTGGAAAGAATAGGTGTGTCACGTCTTCGTCTTGAGTTGAGATTATTGCTTTGGGAACTGGTTGAAGCATGCACTGGAGCATGCTTGGAGCATGGTTTGAGCTGGTCATGTGATGTGGGTGTCATCGGGAGTCCTGTGTAAAGGAGTTAGAAAGAAAAGAATAACGACTAATAAGGTGAAGAAAACTTGTAAAAAAAATACATCGGCTAACAATAGCTACAAATAAATTAGACAGGTGTTGCAATACCCCATTTATGCGGAATGCACTACTGAAGTACTAACCAAACATGCCAAACAACGAAACATGTCTTAGTTATATGTTGTATTTTTGTGCCCCCCCCCCCCACAAACAACAATGCTTCTCATTGCCAGTGGCGTTCGAAAGAATACCACTTTTCACAAACAACAATACTTATCACAAATGAGACTCACCGTTCAAAGAGAAAACTGGAGCAAGGAACAGATACATCAACCATCTGTCCTTGCTCTATGCATCAACCATGTCAACAACGCTGTGCTGAAGAAATGTGGGGCAAGTTGCATGCGCTGCATGCTCATAACGAACGTATACGTGGCACGTCAATTATCCGGCCCATACGCTGCATGCTCATAACGAACGTATACGACGTGGCACGTCAATTATCCGGCCCATACGCAAGATGGCCGGCGCGGCCGGCTCAATGGGGAAGGGAATTATGGGAAAATAGGGTGGAAATAGCCGGGCCCCGTTCCGCATCCCCCGCAGCCAACGGGCGCGATGGGGACGGGAGACCGGTCGGGAAAATGGCAGCGCCCCCGAATCATTTTCGTGATTGTAGTATAGATGGAGATCAATGTGTGCAACGGTTACAGCGCCTCCTAGTGTTAAATGACTAGTGCACAACACTATGATCGACATCGAAGTAAGGTTATTCCGTGCACGACGATTTTGGACAAACAGTAGAGGTTGATATTAGGGATTTTGTGCCTTTTCCAATCTTCTCTGATGCGGATATTAAAAGCTAAACATGTCATCGTAATAAAACAACAACACAGGAAAATTGGGTTTACGATCGTCATGGTAATTAGTTCTGAATCGCCGCAAAGACAAGTTCCATCAATTATTGATATAATCTGAAGGCTGTCCGGTCCACCAAATTGTCATCACTCAAAGTATGCGCGTTGACAACAAACAGCCATCAAGGTTATTTTCTCTACAGGCCGGCAGTAAACATTTATTCTGCAACCAATTAAGTAGGTTTATGGTCAATACCACAATAGGCACCTTGGCCTAGTAATTATTCTTAGTAATATTTATTTTAGCACTATAAAAATGGACGCTGTAGTTTTTTATTTTGCAAAATGTGAATGTTCTTATTTTCTCGTGTTTAAACCAAGTCCTTAAAGGGAATATACAACATTTGCAAACATCAAAAAAAACTACCAAGTTTTTACGAAATACCCTACTAGGATGTTGGTAAATGACAGTCTAAAGCATCCTGTAAAATTATGGCACCTGGTGTCAAGTCATTTTCAAGAAAATGGTATTTTTGTATACATTTCCAACGGTGGTCGACCGACCACCGTTGGAAAAACCTAACTATTTTTCAACTACTGCTCCAAATTTACAATTTTTTTTCAGTCCAAATTTAGTTTGCTATTGGTTACATGTTCATGAATGGGTGCAGGCCAGCTAGACTGGTTCCCTTACCTTACAATTTTCCGACATCTATAAATTGATCCATTTTATCTTTGGTGGAGTCAGGGAACCAGATTACTTAAACAATTTTTGTTTTCTTGGTTTTTCAAGCATTTTCAAACACAAAACTTAAAACATGTCACTTAAACAATATTTGATCTATTATACTAACCCCTCAAATAGTTCATTTCTGAAAATTACAGCAAAAGCCAATGATGTACATTCCCTTTAATTTTCACTGGAATTACTTCACTTTTTTTGTTTCCGATATATTACGGGTGGGTTTTTAAGGGCACCGCCAAAACACCATACTATTAAAAATTGAACCGTGTTTTGAATGAGGTATTTGCACCTTATTTCCACCAGAATCTCCAAAACTCTGTACGTTTCCGTGGATGTACTAGCCTTGACCAAGCCTATCAGCTTGTTCACATACGAACTTGTTCCCGCTACTGCACACCGCGCGCGCCGCGACACAATCACTAGTTGTACTATACCGTTAGCCTCAACGACCCTTGCGTGTGCTTTGTGTGCATGTACGTACGCCCCACACACACTTCCGCAAACAGCCGTACGTACAGCAAGTCGAGGCCTCGACTTACTGTACGGCTGTTTGCGGAAGTGAGTGTGGGGCGTATGTACATGCACACAAAGCACACGCAAGGGTCGTTGGGGCTAATGGTATAGTACAACATTGTGTTGCTGCGCGCGCGGTGTGCGGTAGCGGGAACAAGCTCATATGGGAACAAGCTGATAGCCTTGGTCAAGGCTATGGATGTACATGTTTTGCAGTGTGTGTGAATTTGAGGGAAATAATGGCAGAGCACGCCCAAATCCCAAATTCAGTGTATTGGATTTAACAATAATAGTTATGAACGATGGAGTGGAGCCCACGATGCGGCCTATCTACAATTACATCCGAGAAAGTCATTAGCAGAAAAATGAGACTTTGAAAGTGGCACCTATATAAAAAGGAACATAATTATGTCAGACTCAGTTTTCTCACGGGAGTTAATTTGAGCTCCTCCCTGGTAAAATATATTCAACGCGTAATAGGGAAACATTAATACAGTCGGGATTATGTCCAAAAAGAACATGCTCGTCAAATGTATTTGTTTTTTGTTTTGTGATTGATGATGACACCGAAGTGATATTACATCAGAAAACATCATAGGCAAGATTACAGGGGTTAAAGGGGGTCTAATAAACCTCTCCCCGCCGTTACGAAAACAATGCAGAAAAACCACATGCCGCCATCACCCCGCCCCCCCCCCTACCCCGCCAGGCTGCATCCGCCCCTTACTTAGTATTCCATTCTGGGACTAAGACAGTGTAATTATGGAGCTGTCCTTGCTTCACCCACCTGAGCTGAAGTGACGAACACACCTCCGTAAACGTGTCTCTTGGGGCATCATTACGTGTCTCTCAGGGCATCATTACCGGGGGCTTTGTTGCTTTTCCTCGGAATTTTTTTGGAATTCATCTTTTCCAAGTCACGTTTTGCCACTGAAGGCATAACAAGCTCATTAAAGTCGTGTCAGAGACTCCTCTGACGTCAGCATTTGTGACACTCAGTTTGGTGTCATTTCAACCGATAAGATATGACATGTAGTTACATGTAGCCACGGTATTTAATCCTTCTTGACTCCCAGATGACTATGAACGTGTAGAGTTTGCCTGATATTAACCATCGTCTGTCATCATCCTTAATGACCCTTATACGTTGATGACCGCGGTTTTGATAACCATTTTGAGTGTCCACAGACAAGCTCAATGCAATCAGCCTGCCCCGTATACAATGCATCGCTGCCAGTGACGACCATTGTACTCCTTGAATGCTGTGCCTTTTAATTTCTCCAGTAGCCTTTATAGTTGCATGCAGTGACGAACCCATCACATAATACACACTGCCCGTGACTTGGTTGGCGTCATCACAATGCTCTCTTAGTCAATCACAAGTTTTCAAGGTAGCATTTGCAAACGGCATCTTCAAGTGTTGCATCATTGTATCATCATCATTCATTTTCTCAGTTAAATAGACTGATCAGAAGCAGTTCTGCTCCACCAGTAGTACCAGGGAAGTTTAACAATGGAACTCGAAGGCCAACCTGAAAATGCAACACCTGGTTCTGACGGTGCTGATCTAGCTGGAGCACAGGATATCGCGATTGGCGTGGTTCTGTGGTTGATGTCCCTCTTCGGCGCAGCAGGCAACTGCCTGACGATCCTCGCCATCATCACCGACCGCCAGCTCCGCTCCCAATCGTCCAGTTACCTGATCGTCAACCTGGCCGTGGCTGACATGGTGGTCTTCGTGGTCATCGAGCCGTTCTTGGCCTTTGGTACAGCCACCCGTACCTGGCCCTTCTCCACACCGTTCTGCGCATCCCTTGGAGTCCTTGTCAACCAGCACATGGTGGTATCCGTGTGCAGCATGACGGCTATAGCCGTCAACAGGTACTACAGCGTGGTCAGGCGCACCAGCTATCACCGTGTGTTCACCGGTCCAAGGACCCTCATCATGTGCCTTGCCACATGGTTGCTTGGTTCAGCCTTATTCCTACCGCTGGTCGCATCCCCGTTCTATGCCAACTACAGCGCCTACTACGGCGTCTGCGTCGTTACATCGCAAGACACCAAACTGGGAAAGGCCGTAATTACACTGATTGCTTTGAATATTGTTGTCAACATAGTCATCAGCTCAGTGTGCTACCTGCAGATCTACCGGGAGGTGAGGAAGAGCAGGCTCCGAGTTATGCCGCAGGTACCCCTGCCTGGCAGTGACGGTCAACCTTCCGAAGACCAGCCCGCCTCGAATGGGTCAAATCAGAAAAACGGCGTCCCTGCACGGATGGCCATCGCTAAGCAGCAGATCCACCGAGCTGATGTCGCTATTTCTATCAACCTCTTCATCGTCTTTGCCGTATTCTGCATCTGCTGGACACCCTTGGCTATCTTCATCTTTATCCAGACCTCAGTTAGCGTGCAGCTCATTCCCGGTTCGGTGTGGCAGACAGCCTACAAATTGGTTCTCTTCAACTCCACGCTTAACATCTTCATCTACGCCTGGAAAAATCGCAAGTTGCGATCGGCCTATATCAAACTTTTGAGATGCCAAAGACGTACATGAGTAGTCCACATTGCGTGTATAACAAAGGCCGAGAATTAGGACAAAAACGCCTCACGTGTTACAAGTCTTAAATTCTGTAGGTAAACTTAAAGGCATGTAGGAACATTTGCAGCAAAATATTGTCATTCAGTACTGTTATTGGATACAGGGAACATGAATGAAATGGCGGCAGCATGATAACGGTTTCTTACCCGGAAACTGATACCTATAGGTAGGACTGGTACGAAATACCCTGTGATTATTCCGTGCCTGTCGTTTTGGAAGAAACCTAACATTGAAGGTTGTTTAAAAAACAATGAATGTGCCCATGGGCACATTCATTTTATATCATTTTTTATCATTTTATCTATTTACGAGAACCCAACAACTGTGCATACTTTTTCTCTCATTCATTCGTTAGGCATTTGCCCGTGGTCTCCTCCTCAAATTATACACAGTTGGGATCACTGGCTACACTCCCACCACAGCCCGTCTTTCCAGTACTGCTGCTTTCAGTTCGGTGGTGTCACACCCTGACCCTGCTTCGACCATATGCGCGTGCACAAGACCGTGACGCCCTCGCACACACACACGGCGGCCATTTTGAAGCTCTCTCGAAGCTCCCTCAAAGCCCCACAACGCACGGATCCGTATATAAAAAGCACAGAATTACAAAAGTTTAGGAATCAATTTGAGATCATCAAACACATTTTATTTATTCATTTTGCCCACAGTGTTATTTTACTCATGTTACATTTTGTTCAAATATATAATTTTATTTCATGACTTTGCGTAATGTTATGTGGCCAAAGGGAGTGTCAAAATGGCGTCCAGTGACTTCACTCCCACGGCCCGGCCCGAAGCGCTATCCAGTCAGTATATAATAGAGATCATTGATCTTTGGTCGGCATCCCTCAGTGGCATCCCATCCACAACAGATGTCGCCATGCCGCCCTGCCGAAGTATTCTCTGTTTACTTAAAATGTATAGAAATAATTATGTAGTATCCACTAAGCTAAAACTTCAACAAGTTAGATGTTAGGCACTTTTGTTATTTGGTTAAGATTTTTTGAACAATATTGTTGCTCCAAACGAAAATAGAAAATGCACCAAAAAAAAAAAGAAACTTTGTACAAAGATGTACCTTTAAGTACTTGCATGAATAACGATTATGTTTAAAACTATTTTTTTAAAGAATGACATTCTTAATCGAAAGTAATTCAGAAAGGTATGTAAAAACAAAAAAATCCACAACTGAAGTTCAGCATTTGAAAACCTGCAACACCTGTTCTAAATTTCTGTCCCACACCCATATGTAATTGTCGTTTCAGCAATTTCAGCAACGTTTAAAAACCTTTATAGGTAAAGAACTTCAAAGCCTAGGCTTTCAAAACTGGAGCTTCTCCACGGAACAAAATAAAAAAAATTTCTGGTAAATTAACAAGCCGTTGCCTATACTGGCACAAACAAACGTAATCACAGCAAGGTTCATTGCCCAATGACATCTTACCAATTTAATATTCGTTTTTACACCTGAGCCCCGCGCTTGTCGCGAGTTTTAGCTTTTTAACAACGCATAAAAAAATTACACTTTTTCTTTTTCAGACCACTCCACGATGTCACCATCTCGTGTTTTTCCCCTTGACGTTGTGTTTCGTGTATATTCTTGCAGTCTGTGTATACTGTCTTGTATTGTATGTTTATATGTGTTCGACTGTTCTCAACAGGCCTCCGTTTATACGAACTGCCCCATACATTTAAATTTATATAATTACCTTCTTGTGGAAAGTATGGTGATAAGTGTTGCCTTTGAATTGAATTGAATAAGTAAGACTCGAAGGATTGTATGTCAATAGATGTTACTTTGTGGCGGCACCCATGTGTATGCGTGTATAATGTATATCTCTTGTGTTGCTTTGTGTAGTTTTAAGAAGAACCATTTTTTTTGATATAACACGACGTTTTTATTAAATATACTTAACAGTGTGCTCTGTTTCAACCTCGTCCAAAGGGTGTCGAGCAGTGCGCGCCCACCACTACCTGCTCTCTAGCTCACTCTGGTATTGAATCATTTGCATGTGCGAGATTTTGAACGCATATGCAAATGAGGAATAGTCTGGTGCCTGCATGTCAATACATTAGCGTTTATTTTGTATGCGGTGTCTGGGGTAAAAACAGCATCAATTCGTCGCGCCGTGAGTTATGAAAACACGATTTTTTTGAAAGTCAAAATGTTATTATGCAGTATAACCTTTCATAGTAATATGAGCAAACTGGAAAGAAAAGGAGTATTTTGGCTGGAAGGCGTGGACGTTATAATTACAATGATCGTGAAAACACGTAACTCACATTGGAAATAACACCAACTACACGATTTAAATCCATTATTAGCAAATTGCGATATCGAATCAGGATACAGGAAGAAAGCTTCCTATCCAGGGCTTACTATTGGGAACGAGGTTGGAAATAAAGTAAGCACCGGGGACGAGGTCTGTCTGTCTGTCTTCAGTAAAAGATGTTACCAGCTAAAATGTCATGCAGTGGTATACTACTCATGACTGGTATTCATCCGATTGTTGCTTAGCTTATAAAAAAATGTTGTTTTTGGCAATACTTTCTCTTTAGTAGCTCCAGTATTAGTCCCTTCCCTCAGATGTCGCGTCAGATATTACGGGGTCTAAGAAATAACCTTCAAATATGTACATGTATTTTAACACATCCTGCACTGAGTGTTCTTGTTTACCCTAGGAATTAACAATTAACATAATGGCATTGGTAGAAAGAAGTACATGTATGCAGATATTTAACTGGCGGGGAAATTATCTATTCTCAAAAAATGATGCACGATGGATGAGGATCACTGTATGCTTGCAATTTTGTCCTTTGGTATTTTGTGTACGGTACCGTCAAAAACCTTTCAGATTTGGTTTCACTTGTGTATTCTAAAAGATGTGCACGGTCAATGCATAAAAGTGTAGTTAATGTATAACTCTGATTGTTGTGATAACCGAATATAATGGTGTCAGACTTCAGTTACCTCGAATAAAGTACATCTGACATCAGTCATGTTGTAACATGTCTGATATTAGATGTACTTTATCCGAGGTCGATTAGGGCCGAGTTAGAGTGCTTGACCTTGTGGTAATTATGGTTGCGAAGCTATTTCGTTCCGGGTTTTAATTCTTATATTAAAGGCACGTACAGAAACACCGGTAATTAAATGTATTCAGGAAAATGAACCTACCGAATGAATGAGAAAAACCGGCTTACTCAGAGTGAAGATATGACTAGTTCCAAAACATCCTATACAAGACCTAAATGTACAGTATTTAGAACAAACAATTTTTGAAGTGGTTGTAATATAAAATACGTTTGCACTCACACTGTATTTATTTATAGTATAATTTCACAAAAATCTTTCGGGACAACACTGAGTAGGTGGGTTGATGAAATGTCATGCATGATACAGTTGTGCTTTGAATCTTTGCAACACACTAGGGTTCTCGTTCTCTTTTTTTCCCCTTAAAATAAAATTAACTCAATGATAAATAGTCGATGAGAGAAGAAAATAGTCGAAGAAAATGATCTTTGTATCCATAGCTCAACACGCTATCCACTAGACCACCGTGGTAGCTCGACGAGATGCGTACTTAAAAATGCTTTAAAGGTAACTGGTTGACTAAATAACATCAATGTTCTCGATATATTATTCTGTTTCATGAATAAACATGCTGGCCCGATCGAAACTATTGAATTATTCATGACTTTGGAGTATATCCCGCCTATGGGAAAGAAATTCGCGGCCTGTACATGTCACTGATGTGTTTATAAAACTCGACGGTGAAGCGCAAAGCCCAATAATAAACTGATGATATTCGATACTGCGAATACAGTGGTGTTCCCTAAGGCCAAAAAAAAAAGTCTCCGGTTTCTGGTATGGAGCTTGCCCAAAAAGTGGTGCGGCGACGCGGCTTTTTTTTTTTTTACCTGATTTTTTTGCTTCAAATGTCGGCTGATGACTGCAAATGGTGCCCGACTAAACTTAGTGCAAATATGTGGGAGTCCAGAGAGGCCACATAAAGCTTATTCTCGACCATCACCCCCATCTTAAAACACGTTAAAATTGTGCAGCAGCAGGATTCCAGTCAAACCAGTGAGTTTGGCGGTTTTGAGACATCATCTTTCATTCAAAAAAAACCTGGCTACGGCGACGCGCGCGCATACCAGAAACCGGAGACTTTTTTGGGGGCCTAAAAAATGCGGCGCACTTCGACGTTTTCCCCGTTTTTTTCTCATGTTGTGTTCCCGCACTTCAAATCATTCAGTCAAATATGCTTGCTGTTGAACCTTTGTGAACAATTTCAGTGCCATGAAATTTAGTCCGAAATCTAGAAACGTGGCGTCCGGAAATTGGGCACAGAATCAGCTGCGTGTTCCCTAACGTGGCGCACTTGAGCAAGTCTCGGAAAATACCAAATACCATGTGGACCTGTTTTGTTGTCAGGTCCACATAAAGACGGTTAGGTTGGTACACACATCCCGAAATGTGTCATCGCTTTGTTCTCGTGTAGGCCTATACAAACAGGTTAGAAATCGAAAGTTATTTTCAAAACGCTCCTATTTGAACCCTGTGTCGAAATTCTGACCTAAATGCCCCTTATAATACATGTACATTAATTTGCAACTGAGATAATTATGTCCACCAAGGAGGTTATGTTTTCATTGGATTTTGTTGGTTGGTTGGTTGCCTTTGGTTCGTCTGTTAACAAGATAACTCAAAAAGTTATGGACGGATTTGTATGAAAATGTTTTAAGGGGTGGTCCTTGGTGCAAGTGCAAATCGATTAGATTTTGGAAGCGTTCCGGTCCGGATCCGGGATTTTTTTAAAGGATTCTTCACCATTTATGCCAGTATTTCTTTGGGGGTGTGCTGACAACATGGCGGGGAATTAGCGCTCTCTGAACCATGGCGGAGGTTTGCGCTCTCTGAGTGCTTTCCAATTTTTTTTTTTTTTTTTTAGAAACGAATGATATCCTAATTACTATGTTGAATCGGCATTCTGAGTCTCCTTCAATAGGACGCTGTTTAACGCATACCCAGTATCGCAGTTAATAATTAAACTTTGGAAAAAAATGAACATGTAACATCCATTCTTTTACATCCACATTACTAATTCATCAATTTTATTATAATCATTGGATGTTCATACAATTCCAATAGACCTTTACCACAAGAATTACATACATGTACATACATACATACATACAAATATTGCCTGTGAGATAACAAAAAATACACAATTTCAAAGATTCATAAACCAATTACAAAGAAATTAAAAACATTCTGCAGCTTGAAAGGGAGAAATGCAATTTATGATTAAGCTACGAGGATGTATCACTTCTTTTGTTTTGTGAAAATGTCCTTCGAAATGTGTTTGGTTAGATGAACAAGCTTCGCCAAGTTCTCAGGGTTTATTTTAAATTGAGTATAAATCTAGCCTTTTGTTCTACTATAAACATAAAAAAGCCACTGTCTATTACATCCGCTGCAAATACGAAATCACCAAAGGTGAAAATTGTGTTGTACTTTTTAGCACATGAAAAATAAAATTAAACAATCAAATCAATGCAATATTTGGGACCTGCCCTCAATTTGTTTAACCAGAATTCTAAAATGTCAAAGCTTTCATTGCTAAGATTAAATCTACGTGTACATTAACCTATAACTCCCAAGATGATTAACTAGGAACCTTCCTCATCCTTGCAAATTCCAACACCCAGTGCTATTAAACTGTGCACTAAACAGCTTGACTCCACCGAACCCTTGTGTTAGAGTTAGGCTGGTTTGGGGATCGTTAGGGTGAATTAAACCATGAATGGGTTGAGGAGAGTTAAAAGATTTGCAGATTGGTTCTTGGCACGGTACTCGATGTACAAAATATGACATGGATGAGCTAAACTCGGGCATACAAAAACAGTTTTGAATTCGAGACTTGAATCATAAATAATATTTATGACATGTAGGCCTAATGTAAAATGCTGTGGCATATATTATAATGCCACTTCATTTAACAGTACGCCTAAATGTCATACAGTTCTATTTTTTTTTTTTACATGTACGTGTATTTCTACCAGCTATCAATCATGCAATTCTTCATTATCAGGGCCCCATTACGACTCCTGTTTTTATCATGTTGTTAGGAGCAACAGGGAGGGACCTGTCCAACACAATAACATGTATTATAGTAGATAAGGTCTCTGAAAGCCTGGCCTATTTCATTATACCACGACAGATGAAGCTAAACTGCTGGCTGTGACTGGCATGAGGTAAAGATCAGGCTGCAATATTAATTGGGTCTCAATATTAAACCCCAATCATCACACGGTCAGTGATTGATGATGTAGCATCCAACAAAAAGCCTCGACTGTTCTTCACAGTCACTTCCAATTACTCAAGCTCTTTAGATGTTTGTATTCCCAATTGTCCATCCATTGTTTATCTAAACTGAATGCCAGCTTACAAACCCAACAGCTCTAAGTGCTTCGAATGCAATTATGGCTGATGCCGATCTGTTGGTTTTAATGTGTTGAGCTGTTGGCGTCAGGTACCAAACAAAATATGCCAATGCACACTCCTTCGGCGCGCAGAACACAACATCAAAGCAACACAAACATTCACCGAGATTCATGCTACAGCAAATATTGAACCAAACGGATACATTCTAGTGTATCTTTTTTTTCTCCGAAATGTCTTTATCACTTCGCAACATTTTAAGAGAATCTCGAGTGGATAAAGACAAAATACAGCATCCAAACAGTGGTTATGATTTTAATGTTTCCATTTTCCCCCGTTATGCCATATTAAATATACTTCTTGTTTATTATACCATGTTAACCAAAACAATCGTGTTCACGTCTACACCAGAATTTCATTTAAAATTATATGAACCACATTTATAGGCCGAATAAAGAAATACCAGTTTCTCGTCCTCGCCCGCATCTTTTTCAATGCCGTATCAATTTTTTTTTTATTTATAATTTTCACTTATTTAACCATAATCTGCCGTATTTTCTGATATTTTCACCATCAGAAATATCTTGTGTCTTGTGTCCAATATGAGTGAGTAGCCATTTTGAGGTTAAAAAGCTAGAAAGGTGATACAAATTTTGGGGGAAAAATAGTATCTGCCGTCTTAAGGAAAAAATCGCATGAATGCGGTGGTTGTTTTGAAAAACAGACCAACCGCCATCTTGAATCCGTCATTTGCAAGGAAAAAAGAGCCCGCGTTCTCCTTTTCTTCAAAACGTTCGGACGAGAAACTAGTTTTTGTTTTTACTTGGCCTAATGGACTGAGCCAATGATCAAACCATGATTAAACCATCACAATGTACACTTTTCAATACTTTTAACAATAATGATAAATACTGTACTTCATGTATATAGCAAAATGTGCTCTGTCGGCATGCTCCACTATATCCAATTAAACCAAGACAGAAGGGGATGGTCGCCGCAATTAGGCCTGAACTGCCACCTAATGAGCAGGAAAACCAACTAGATGACAGGCAAGGCCACGAACATGCATTGCGGATGTACGTGGTCAGGTTTCCTGTTCGATATTTTTAACTCCAACAGCGACGCTTCTTCCACCAGGCTTGATGACTTTTTAACACGTCTGTGTGGACCATGCATTTAAAACCATGCATGAGGTTTCTGATAACAACGGTAATGAATAACGCTTCTTCATTTAGAGGAGTCCCCCAACGCGGCGCATTTTGACGTTTCCCCCAACTTTCCTCACACAGTGTTGCCAAACCTCTTTGTTGATAAGCTTCCAATTCATTCCGTTAAATACTGGTACTAGGACTTTTACCTTAATAATGCTCGATGTTGAACCCAGAAATTTCAAAGTGAATATTTCAGATTTTAAAGTTGAGAAATTCTGACAAAGCATTATCATTATTATCATTAATCTTTCTTTTTTTCTGGTTTTTTTTTTTCTTTTCTTTTTTGGGGCCACATTTTAAAATGGGAAATCACGCCAACGTAAAACTTTCTCTCGTAACATTGTAACGGGTATATAAACTCCTAAGGTTGATAAATGTTTTGAGCTTGATGAAATTTCACTCACTGTGAAATTCAAGGTAAAACGTTTACTCTAGCAAGGCACTGTACTTGTAGGCGAAAAATCACAGTGGGCCACGCTGGGGAATGCACCACATTAGGGGACATCAACAGTATTCCCTGTTTAAAACAATTTACTATGCTGACTGAACACTTACTTAATGCCCCACACTCCTGAAGCAACTGTTCTGAAGCAAACAAATAGAAGGATGCTTATTTAATAAAACAATTAGTACAGGGTGGTCCCCCCCCCCCCTCCAAAAAAAAATAATAATAATGGAACGGCATATTTCCACTACCTTGAGACTCAAACCACCTGAACCAACTGATGGAGAATCCTTTTAGAAGAATTATGATAAATCTCCTGATTCGGTCCAGTAGTTTATGCTGCAGAGTCTATTTTGTGAAGCACACTTCTTTCATGCCTGGGTATTATTACATAATAACCCCTTTATCAATTGCAATGTAAGTCAAATTCCCGGGCGCGGTTTAGTAATTCATCCGGACAAAAATTACCCCACCTTGCTTCACAAAATAGGCTCTAAAGCAAAAACTACAGGACCGAATCGGGCGATCTTGGTTTCATTTTTCTTCTAAAAAGATTTCCCATGCATTGGTATACATGTATGTGGTTTGAGTCTCAGGGTAGTGGAAGTGTGCCATTTCGGGTCATTTTTTTGACCGACCTGTATATCATTTTTGTGGAGGCATGTTTTCTATACAATATCACAATGACAAGCCATCAAACCCAGAAGAGTTTCTGGTGCTATAAGTAAGCACGCTGATGAGGAATAAAGCTCTACTCTACTCCAAAATTGTCTGTGAATGATGGCTCATTTCCGATGAGTTTCGTTATCTGAACATGATTTTCTTGTAGCTGTAGGATTTATCTTGGTTTCTGTTTACGTTTTGTTTGATTCAGTTGGGCTCTTCATGAAAGGGCTTCATAAATGTATATCAAAAGGGAAAATAGCCGAAGCCTGTAAAGGCATATCGCTAAAATTCAAAAGTTCCCACAGTTTCTAACACAATACTGGTATACACAATAAGTGGCTTATAATGTAATGCACAATCATGAGAGATTTTTCTTTTCTGCACAAATACGAAATTGCTAATAATACCGTAAACAGCACTACTTATGCAAAAAAAGGAAAATGTGTACAAACCACGGTGCATTCAATAAAGGCAAGCATATTAAACATCTATGAGAAGTATAAATAGAGGAATCAGTTATTAGGAAAAAAAGGCTATAGTATCTAGTTCTGAAACTACGGATTGCCCACCCTAGAGCCACAAATCTTACTGGGATAAAAAGAAAAAACAATCCAATTTTACACATGAAAAATGCCATTTTGTTTTTAGTAAGAATTGTCAAGTAACTAGGAGGATTAAAAATCTGAGTAACAAGTGTCATGCTTACAACAATCTCAATCATAATTGACTTGATTTAACCACTATAATTTGTTTATATAAATTTCAGTAACAAAACACGGTAACAGCTTACACCATACACTATATGGCACAATACAAGCTAAAGTTTCCCTTCAAATTCTACCATTGTTTTTCCTAATCTGGGCACATATTATGAGTACACCGCAGTCATGGTGTTGTGCACACTACTACACCTCATGCATTTATCCACATTTAATAAGGAAACTAAATATGTACGAGGTTTAACTCTAACCCTCCTCTATCCTCCTGGCAGTTTTGGAGGATTTTGGAGGATTGAAGATGAATAGTGTTTGAAGAAGAGGATTTTGGAGGATTGAGGATGAATGCATTTTGAGAGGCAGGACTGTCAGACGATTTTGAAGGACTGTGGCGCTAGGTATCCTTCATTTGAACATAAGTGCACAATTTTGGAGGATTGAAGATGGTTCTAACTTCCTAGCAAAAAGAGCATAGGGGTTAGGGTCAATGAAAACCCCCCAACATGTTACAGGCCTGTAAGATGAAATTGCGTCGGGGAGATGCAGTTTTTACATTGGGTCTTGCCCTTCCCAGTACCCGCTGCTACATCCGACTCGGATGACAAATACGCCTACTTCCAAAATTCAGGAAAAATACTCACAACTCGCCAAGGTGTTTGAGACACGTATCAGATTAAAGCTTGTTTCGTTATCGTTCACTTTCTGTTCATTTTTTGGGGGGTTAGCCAGTGACATTTGGGAGAAAAATCAGATATTGACCGTGGAAAATACCGCAGAACATGCATGTTAAGCATTATGCAATGTACATGTACTATACGATCGATCAAGCACGCTAGACATCCAAAACGGCAGATCTTGCAACGTTCACGTGATTATGTAACGTGGATGCAAATCCTCAATAAACTTCTTCTTTTAAACTACTGAAGCTTCTAGCAACACATGACTGAGAAGTGTACAATAACTGTCAGTTTCTTCACATGTACCACATTGCAGAAGTTCAAATACCGGTGCATCTTGAGCCGAATCATAGACGTACCTCAGGTTTAGAAAAACCCCATGGATGCGGTGTACCCATAATGTCCTTAGCATGCAAAGTATTGGACTATGTAAGTGCAACAAGAAAAGGAATTCTCTATTCTGAAATGTAAAAGCATGCATCCATACAATGAGTTAAATATTTACTCTGACATTCCGAATGTTCAATTGAATTTGAGCATGATCAAACAGCAATAATTATTCAACATGCAATAGTACAAGTAGATTCAAAGACGTCCGAGTATTATGGAGTATATATATTAGTGTTGAACGTACACTGCGGAATACATGTATTTACATAGTATTATACACCCTAATACCTAAAGTTCGGATTAGGTATAGGATATTACATGTACTTTATAGTATGGTATTTAGTTTAACTTAGACCAACTGAGAATTGGAATGGACACAAAACTGAAGCATTTTATCAGCAAAAAAATATAAGCAAGGGTGTATTTTAAATCTTACATGAACATGTATGCAAATGCATCAGGTTTGTGTAAGACTGTTCAGATTAGACCAGATTGTTGCGATGATACAAGTTATGAATGAAAAACAAAGCTACTAAGGTCCACGATCACAAGTTGGGTTTTTTTTCACATGGAGATCCTTTTCTTGGGAAAGATCACCAATTTTACCAGCTTGTTCTTGATGAGCACTTCTGAGCCTCGGGGATTCACACAATGTCACATTAAAAACCTAACCACCCCCAACCCTTCAAAATCCAACTGCATGTTTTTTGTTGGAATCTGTTGGAGTGAGTACTGCACTAGTAAACTCATTAAGCTGTTGGATAGCACAAGAGTGAGGAAGGTTCCTGGTAAATCACTGAAGGGGTTAGGGTTAAGTCTTCATCAGCATTCCATGAGAAAAGCTATCAATGAAATAAACCACCATGGGAAACTGGTACAATTTGATCTTTTTCTTAGACATTAGGTTCAGTTTGTTTCTTTGCTGTTTCAGACCAAATTTGGAGTACTTATTTAGCATGTTGCCACAAATCAAGCCAGATTATTGAGAAGATGTGGTTTGATAGGATGCTGCTCAATAAACCAATCATTTTCTTTTGATGTTTGGTGAAGACCAATCAAAAATTAGTTTCATATCAGAAAAATGAGGGTAGAGAAAAACTGGCCAACAAAGGGGGAAACGTCTTTTCTTAAGTACAAACTCTACTCCTTTAATATACATGACAACGAAATCGTTTAACACCTAAAAAGGGCACAAGATGTGTAGCTGAAGGTCTGAAGGTGTAGCATGATTAGCGAGAACAAAATAAATAACTCAGTTCAGAGCCTTTAACCCTAACAGCCTTGAGTAATTTACCAGGATCCTTCCTCACTGTTGTAAAATCCAACACCATGTGGTGACTCAACACCTACACTGTTGGACTATGATTATGGCGGTATGCCTGACCCCATATAAAGCATAAATCGGTTTACTAGTGCAGTCCTCACTCCAACAGAATCAAACAAAACATGCAGTTGGAATTTTGAAGGGTTGGGAGTGGTTAGGGTTAATCAAAATACTATTTTGCCTCATATCACAGGATTTTATATTCCTGAAACAGGACACTGACCAATAGATTGATTGCCTTTATCAGCCATTTTGGAGGTGTCTTTTGTTACATTAATTAACCCTAAACTTGCTAAATGTAACAGAAAGCAACAAAGGTAAAACAGTTGTTGCATACTGTTGCATTTAGCAGGGTAACTGCTTATAGTGCCCAGGTGATACAACAACATCCACTGTTGCTTTTGGTTGCATTTAGTAGGGTAACTGCTCATAGTGCCAAGGCGATACAGCAGAATCCACTGTTGCATTTGGTTGCATTTAGTAGGGTAACTGCTTGGTGCCAAGGCTGGTGTGCACTGGGTTCACTGCACAATGCAACAGAATCTACTGTTGCAGTTTGTTGCATATAGCAGGGTTCTCATTTCACTGGATATTGTTGCAATTAGCAAGGTACCTGAAGAATACCCGATAGGGGTTATGGTTAATTCATTAACAATGAATGCACAAGAGGTCCTCTCGTGCGTACCCCTGTTGAACAAAAGCACACACCCTCAAAGATGGCTGCAGTGCAAACCGTCTATGTTGAGCCAGAGTTCCCAAGTCAGGAACTTAAAATCTCCTTGAGATGAAGCAATGGCTTCCTAAACCTCATCTAAGTTTGGACATATATGTAATGTTTAACCCCCAAGCCAACTTTCTCTGTACACATACTCTCTGATACAATTTTACAAGAGAAACTACACATAAAATGACTAACTAACTGTCAAAATAATGTACAAAATAAAATTAACTCAAGCGTACACAATCACAAGCTTTGAACCGCAGGTACACATATGACTCCAATAAAATGGGTCCGTTTACATCAATAAAGGAGAAATTATTAAAGCAGAGCTCAGAAAGTAAAAAAAAACCACAACCCCACAAGATGAGAATGTACAGGGTTTGGTTCGATCACCCCCCATATAGACTAATTCGGCCAACAAAATTTGAAGCCATTTTGCAGGTGGAACCACGCTCGTGTGCACGCATGCCGGACATGATCTTAAAGATGGCATTGCGCCAACAAAAGAGGGTGCGTTAATACCACTTTTGACAGCCCTGTGGACGGGACACACAGCGTGTGCGTAACGTACTGTACTGGTTCGGCACTACATACGCACGACTTCTTGAATGTGCCCAAGCTATAGCCACAGGGTTTTCATGTGAGCGTCAGGCGTCAGCGCACGAATACGTTCGAATTTAACTTGCGATAGTCTCCAAGACTAATCCCGTCCCCAATAACTTTGGATCATTTCGAAATACGCAGTGGATGGACCAGGAAGCAGTCTAGGTCTCCCCCAACTCTCCTTTTCTGGCCGTTGAAGGGGTAATTGTGCATGGAACGATTGGTCAAAGGAGCCCGGAGTGGGTGCGTACTACCTGAGCGCGACTCGCGCGAGCCTGGTGCCACCTCAGAAAATGGCTGTCACTGGATTAGTCTATGGGCTCCGTGCGCCAACAAAAGAGGGCGCTTTTTTACCATTTTTGAGAGCCCCACGTGTGTGTACTGATTAACACGTGTAAAGCAGGAAGTACGCACTACTAATTTTATTCTGAATGCCCACAAAGCCATAGCGTCTTCATGTGAGCGTCAGGCATCGGCGGGGCGTTTGAATGTCTCTCCCAATGGGCTCCCTAGTTTGGTTCCCAGACCAAAAGATCTATTTTTGACGAATCTAAGATTCGTCCAAAAGGAAAGTTGGAATCTTTTGGTCAGGGAACATGACTATGGTCTCCCCCAACCTTTTCTCGCCGGTGAGGGGGTCCTTGTGAACGGAGCCCATACTAAACAACAACTGACGGCATGGCTCAATGCCGCAAGGTCCCACGGACTTTTACATCTGATGCTCTGTGTGTACGTCTGGCTCCGTGTTACGTCTGGCCAGTGTTAGGGTTATTCAACTCCCAGTAAAATGGTTTACATGTAAAACAAGAGAATGTAATGCCAAGGCGAACCAAGAGAACATCTGATGTGAATTTTTAGACTTTTCTGAGAAAAAAACAACTAGGAACATTATAAACAATATCTACAAGAAGAAGTGAATGCACAGGGACAGAGAAATGTGACACACCATGTGGTCACAGAAAACAGACAAGGGTACCTTAAATTACTTGGACACTTGAGGGCGCTATACATCTACAACCATCTTTTTGTGGATGTCTGTATTTCCGACAACCTGCAAAGAAAAAACAGGAAAACCACAGACTTGTAGTTACAAATTCCTAACCCTCTGCTAGAACCCTGCCAACAGGCATGCAACTGGGAATTTAGAAAAAAAACTGAGGAAATTCCAAACCACACAAGACTTTGTACAGTGTTTTTCAATTTGTAATGGCATTCATGAGAAGTAAAAAACGAGGAAATCAGCTGATTTGACGGGAAAAGTTGCATGCCTGTGCCAAATGTAGCAACGTACAACACTTGACTAAGTGACAAGCCTACCAAATGTAGTAAGATTCATCAGGGAAAAAGTCTCAAGGCCACACTGCCTCAAAGTCTGTGGTCACCGCACGCAGCAGGATACAACTGTGGCATTGTTCAATGGGACTTAGCTCTCATTGTTTCAGAGCTGGCCATTCTTGCACTGGTGTTGGTAGCTGAATGCATCAAAGTGCACCAGTTCTTTTCCACCTGATGCACTGTGCTGCATCTGACAGGGTTAGGGTCAACTTAAACTGCAATGAAAGCCTCGTTTTCATTCATTACAGGCCTTCAAATCAATTTAGACACCATTTGAGGACAACTGATTTATCAACTTTTGCTATTGCTGTAAATTTCAGAAATGGATGGATTTTGTGAATAGTATTTTATAACAAATATTGTTACACTAACCTCTTCTAGTTTTTTTTGTGTTCATGGATGCTGGACAAACCCAGAAAAAAACAATGCTGTTCTTGTAGTCTGGTTCACTGACCTTACTTCAGATGAAACGGAGCAATTTATAGACGTTGGGGAATTGCGCTGGGGAATTGTCAGGTCAGGGAACCAGAGTACCTCGCTTGCAACCGTTCACAGATGTGTAACTGATTGCAAACAAAACGAGGACTAAATAAATTTGGTAAATTGGGGGCAATATTTGAAAAACGTCAGGGGCGTTACATTTCACGGCAGTGCTGACTAAAGCAGAGATCTGTTCTGGAGTTACGCTCTTCTTCACGGCATGGATGTGCTAATGGTTGCACGCAAATTGAGATTTCTAATATTACGTCACCAATTTAAGCAAACTTTTCTTCTGAGATCAGCGTGCCTTTTGCTGTGCTAACTGCTTATCTCAGTGAAACAGATGAATGCTCAGTTAGCAGAAACTTGTGTGCTTAGCAGCGCCATGGAATTGGTGATTTTTTTTTAAGTAAGCCGGTGAATTTTTTTCATGCAAGGCTTCAGACAGCACTGATTAAAGAGGTTGTGGAATGCTCGAAGACATTTCCGTCATTTTTTGGGTATATGTAGCCTAAGGTGTGATGAAATAAAAACGACTATTGTTTCTGTCATGAAATGAGTACAAAGGTTACTTTTGAGAGCTACTTTTCAGGTCCTGTTTCGACCCAAACGTGCAATTTGTGTAAAAGTCGTCGTTGCGGGCAGCAAACAAAACACACTAAATCGTGACGTAATAAACAGGACTCGTTTATGCTACTCTGCATCGGGAGTCCTGTTTATTACGTCACGATTTACTGTGTTTTGTTTGCTGCCCGCAACGATGACTTTTACACAAATTGCACATTCGGGTCGAAACAGGCATGACAGGACTTGAAAAACAGCTCTCAAAAATACCTTTCGTACTCATTTTATGACAGAAACAATAGTCGTTTTTATTTCATCACACCTCAGGCTACATTTACCCGAAAAATGACGGAAATGTCTTCGAGCATTCCACAACCTCTTTAAACAGTACTTGTTAAAATTACAATGGCAAAACCAAATAACAAAAGCCGAATTTTCACAATCTGTCTTTGAACTTTTAATGACCTCTGCACAAACTGAGAGGAGGCTGAAGCCAGAAAAACACAGACTAACTTACCGCACAGAACTCATCGTAGGAGATCCTGCCGTCCTGATCTGTGTCGGCATTCGTGATCGTCTTGTCCACGATCTGTTGCAGCTGCGTATCCCTCAGGTTGGAGCCCACCATCATCTTCAGGACTTGAAAGAGCTCCCCGTTGGAGATGTACCCGTCCTTGTCCATGTCGTAGATGTTGAAGAAAACTGCAGAGACACCAAATAGGAGATAAAGACGATCAGAACTGCCGAGTCGAGGTAGACCCGAAAGTCTCACATTAGGACATATACATGTACAGTGACCTCGGTCAGTCATTCACTCAGTGACTCGATTCTCCAGTTGCCGGCTTTCAAGCAGACCCAAGTGAAAAAGTAAGAGAACAGTAGGATCAATTTTTTTTTCTTACACAGGATAAAAGTAGGACTTTGGAGGACAAAGTCAGGGTAAAAGCAGGACTTTTGTGGGGTTTCAGGAGTAGTTTTCGTTGATACTTACCCATGTCCACAGCACCCTAAGCCTCATTTGGCATGCTCTGTACTCACAATGCTCCATCCTCAACTAAGCTCTTGGAAGTACAATTGCAGTACTCCTGCGCCCAAGCCCTTCATTGTGTGATTTACATAATGACAATGTGAAACACTGTTATGAAAAATATTCAATGAGATTTCATTTTTCGGACTTGTGGGACAAAAAAAGTAGGGAAAAGTAGGAATTTCAAGAAAAAATTATTCAGTCCTTCTGATTTGAAAATCACAGGCTTGTGGAAAAAGGCACACCTGGATTTTTCTAGGTTTGTGTTTTTTCTAGGTGTGTGGTTTTCTAGGTGTGTGATCTGTGGTCCAGATAAATTCAGGCGTGCAATTAATCACACTTTTCGGGAAGCTTTTAGGTGTGCGATGGTGTGGGGATGTGATCGCACGCCTCAAATCTGAAGGACTGAGTATGAATTTCTAGAAAAAAGTAGGAAAAGTAGGAGCAAGGTAAAGTAGGAATACTTGAAAGCCTGCAGTTGACAATAAGCTGGCTTTTCAGATCCAGCAAAAAGCTGCAGCAAACTGCTTTCCGACTGGAATGACTTAAAATATACAAATCCCGGAAGTGTGAGGGCCTGGCGTTTCAATCCTAATGGAATGTGCCTCAGAGAAAGAAATTGTGCAAGGACAGAAGTGCTAGACCCTGATAATACTTGAGATATTACTTCGACTGATACTCACACTTCATTTTGGACTCCTTGTCTCCCTTGACGCTGAACTGTGACACGCCCTGGATAAATTCTGAAAATGATTCAGGAAAGAAAAGAGATTCACAAGCAAGTGTCCTTATTTAAACCAAAAAACACAAATATAGATTTTTACTTCTTCGTATTGGTTGTGGGAATCTAAAAGTTTAAACAAGCATTCTTACAGCGCAATATCAAATTCACATTTATTGACAGTTCCATTGCGAGATGGGCCATTCTATAAAGTTGGGATCCCCTTTTTTGCCCGGTCCCCGTTAGAATTGCACATCTAACATAACCCTCCAGGGTATGTTTGCTAGACCCTGCCAAACATGGCAACATGCAACACTTGACTAAGAGACTGTCCTGCCAAATGTAGCAAGATCCATCAGGGGAAAGTCTCAAGGCCACACTGCCTCAGAGTCTGTGGACCCGCGCGCAGCAGGATACAACTGTGGTATTGTTCAATGGGACTTAGCTCTCATTGTTTCAGAGCTGGCCATTCATGCACTGGTGTTGGTAGCTGAATGCATTAAAGTGCACCGGTAAGCCTGTTTGATATGACGATATTTCACAACATTTCGATTTAATTTTCATATCGGAAATCGTATCGATCTCTTTAAAAAAAATCGGCACATCGTGGAATTCAATATGCCGAAAAATATCGCGATATTCTTTTGTAGTACTGCTTTTGTAACCATTAAAGTCACCACTTGAGTTCAAAAAGTGCCGCTAAAGCGCTCCCATGAAAAACTGCAAACCACAAATTCATTGTTACCGCATTGTACCGCAAGGTCTTCGCTCTTAACCCCCGCCCTGCAAACAGGGCGCTGGGAAGGGCAGATGAGCTTCACAGAATCTTGTGAAAGAAGTGGGGATGGCATTTTGGGAAATTTATCATGACCTATGTATAAAGCATCTGGCTGCAGCTGTAGACCGTGGTTAGCCAATGCGCACAAATGCGATCCGAAAGGTTAGCCATAGAAATGCATACACACCATACGGGATGTGATTTCTTTTTCATTGCGGACCATGTGGACAAATTTTGTCCACATGGTCGTCCTCCATAAGTGATTATGAATAGCAAAATACATGTTACTTACCCAACAAATGACTTTTTGAAGTCATTCTAAATGATACTCGACTGGCAAATTACAAAGTACCAAGGCCACAGGGATTGGAAAAATGTCACACTTTGGACCCTGAATTTATAGAACGACCAGTTGCATCTGCCAGAAGGGGCCGACGAGTGAGACTTTCAAAGCGACATAAAACGCTGCATATGAATTCATTCTTCAGGTGTTAATAAACCTTTGCTGGCTTCAAAAATGAACTGTCTTTCTGATACCTTTAAAGTCCACCTCCCCGTTGCCGTCCACATCAAAGATTTCGATGACACGCTGCACCAGGGGATTCTGCTGGAGTTCAGGCAGGGACATGAACTCATCCACACTCAGAGCCCCAGAGTTGTCCAGATCTAGCTTCCGAAAACGCTTGCCTAACCTCTTGATTTCTTCAGTGTCAACTGGTTGAGGAACCGTAAACAACATGTGCGATTATGAAAAATATTGAGATGACGATTGCAGAACCACTCCTCAAGAAATGTAATTTGCATGTCATTATCAACTGCAAGTTAACATTTTTCAAAATTATAATTCAATATACATTTTGTTTATAGCTACTGACTAGTGCCTTTACGGAAAGGAGAAATGTACTTGTATAATTAATATAATACAAAATATATGCATAAATAGGTCTGTATCCCACAAAATACAAGTAAGTATTTCATATGTACACAGATAAGATATTAAAAAAAAAACATGATGGCAATCATCACAGAAATAACTTATTAATCAAAAGAGATGCATACATCTGTCTCAGTGTGGATAAGAATAATTTGGGTCTGTAGTGTTTGTACATTCACAAATGCCTAGTATCTGTTAATGAAAAACATGCTCGTCAATACCGTCCTGTTTTCCAATATTAAAATCAATATTAGGGTTGTCCTGAATATTCTGAATATTCAATCATTCATCAATCAAATTTTTGAATAGCTTTTTGCCCCTTCGAATACTGAAAGAAAAAAATACCCACGTACACACATGACTGTGCTGTAATTTTAATCGTAAAATTGTGACACATAATTGTCAAATGCCACTTGGTCGGGGGTAAATTTATTTGACGATGGTTCATTGTTCTCATCCTTTTAAGAGGTTAAGGGGGCCCTTTCCATTTGGTAATGTGTCGCACAAAACAAAAAGAAGTATCTGTGTCTGGTGAGATTGTGGCATACATGGTTTAGCCCCAACCCCCTAGGCCCTTTTGGCTAGGAACCATCCTCAAAATCACTGCAGGACGTTGAGCCAGTGCCGATGATACCCCAAAACAATTTGATACCCAGAAACAATTCTGTTTATCCCTAACAGTCCTGAATCCTCCAATTTCAACATGATTTTGCACACCCCCTAGGGAGTTGGGGATAATGTAGTCCTCAATAATGCAGGGATGAACATAACAAAGCGAGGCACAGCCTGAGACCTTGGCACGATGTATATTCCAAAATTAAGTGACGCTTTCTTTGCCATTCAGCCTCAATTCAAAATGGCAGCGTTTGGTAAGTTTTGAGTGAGGGAATTACGTGTACATGTACATTGTGTTGGTGGAAAATGATTCTTTATGTCCTGTGAGCTGTGCAGAATGCATTGAAGTGCTAGGCCATCAGCCTGGGGGTTTGGTCAGTATCAAATCAGGGAATAAATTATCACAGTGCGCATGCGCAAGGTATACCGCCCCTAGAGTGGTAACAAGCATTTTGATGGACATTTTGAAGACAAAAAAGGTGATAAAACCCAAAAAGCTGCCACCTCTGCAATGCTATTACATATTTTCCAACTCTGAAGATGTATCCCTTGTCAAAAAATTTCTATGACGATTATTCCCCTCATTTGATCCCGGTGGCCAAAATTTTGGACCGAGGCTGTTGGCCTATCCGCTCCGTTCACAACTACCCCCTCACTGGCAAAGAGAGTACAGTTAGGGGTGACCGACCGACACCATCTTGCCTTACTGCAATTCATTTGCTGCGAAGCACGGCCACTGCATGTACATAGTACAAATCGCCTGGTGTACGTGCATCACACACAAGGAACGGTGCGCGTCAACCAGCGAAATGTACCGCCCATGGGACGTCGTTACTAGGTAAAAGGGCGTCCTCTTTTGGTCGCGCACGGAGCTCGTAAAGCATGCCCGACAGTTTTCCAGCAAAGTACACCCCCCCAACCCCGGTATGGAGGGATTGATGGCGCAGGAAACGCTCCATTTTTCCAGTCAGCAATGTCTACAAGTGCCAACCAAGAAGGTGACCGACGGCCAACCACATCCAAAACTTGATAGAGTGAGTAGAAAGTGGAAAACAGTGGAAAGATTGGAAATTTAAATCACTACTTACAAGTGGAGCACAGCTCGACAGGAAGTGATTGTTCGTTTCCCTGAAAATAAAATAGAAATTAAACAATTAGTAAAAGCAATTCGAGACATAAAGAAAAAGTGACATTTACCCATGTATAAAGGTGATCTGCTTTTCTCATACACTTGTACAGGTCAGGCATGCACCTGGGAATTTTTTTAAAAATGAGGAAATTCCAAAATCCCACAAGACTTTGTGCAGCATTTTTCAGGTAAAAAACAAGGAAATCAGCGGATCCGAGGAAAATTTGCATGCCTGACAGGTACACGTGTGCATGTAAAATACAGTGGTGCTATACTGTACAATGTAATGTCTACCCTATTATTTGAAAGATTAATTTGCCTTTTGTTTTTTACAAAGTATCATTAGCACGGCATGCTAATCGGTGACAAACAAAAGCCTTTAAGAAAAACTTGAGAAGTCTTGACTGTTAAGTTGCTTTCTACAACGGTCTGAGTTCTGAACACTAAGCTGCAACTAAAACTAGTGGTGGGATAAGGCCAAAAAAAAAAAACATTCGGTCTCTGGTCAGACCAAAGTTCCGGAATTGACGCGGCCACGCGGCTTCTTTTTTTTTTTTTTTTTTCCTTCAAGCTTGGATTGTACAGACAAGGTGGGGTACTATTTTGCTTTTTTGGTGTCCTCATGTACATTGGTGTCCTCCATAATTTGCCTTGGTGCTTTCGATCATTTGCCTTGGTGCAATTTCCCATTCCTTGGTGCTCTTTGGTAAAAAAAAATTGAGGAGGTGCGGAAATAGAGGGCGCTGTTGGAGCTACTGCGGAACATTTTGGAAAAAAAAAAGATCGACGCACATGATTAAAATCGACGCGCGCGCTGACCAGAGACCGACTTATTTTTTGGGGGGGCCTAAAAATCTGTATTTTTAAAAATTCGGTTTGAATTACACTATTCGGCTTGGATTTTGGAAACCGGATATTTGAAACCAACTTTTAAAAAAATCATGCCTTCTGAGGTTTTTTGGTGACACAAGCTCACGAAAATATCTGGAACGTCCCCCTAATTTCACTGAATTTGCTCAATGTAACCGCAGTCACTCACTAGTGGTCTACTTAGTTCATGAATAACACTTCCCAATTCCCGTATGACTGATCAGAGAATTCCCACCTATTTACAGCTCTGGGGTGTTTTTGGAAAGGTCCAGTTGTCATTGAATCCCACAAAATGCGTGCACACAATTCTTGTGTGTCAGTTCATGAAAATCAAAATTACACATTACTGTGTAAACACACACAGGGTGAACCGGGTGTCAGTTCATTGTGTCAGTGACGAAATGCTCAACTAGACCTAACGAGTAACGTTATACTCAAAGTATGAACAGTGTCACTGTGTCAGTGTCAGGAAAGAGGGGCCATAGCAGAATCGCTGTTTTTGTTTCAGACCGGTTAAAATTCAGGCATGCAACTGGGAAATCACAAAAAAAAGAGGAAATTCAAATTTTTCCCAGACTTTGTACAGTGTTTTTCTATTTTCAATGGCACACATGGGAAGTAAAAAAAGAGGAAATCAGCTGATCCGAGGAAAAGTTGCATGCCTGCTATTATGTAATGCACCTATCAAATGTCTCCCCCCCCCCCCCCCCCCCCCGATCAGCTGATCAGATTATTCCTCGAATAATCGAGGAATAATCTGATTCACAATCTTTGAAGCCCTCAGCAGTGAAGCGCGCCCTCTTGTGTGCGCTCTTCATCCGCGGCCACATATTGCATCCGGGTACTTCACAGAGCTCCAAAGATTTTGGAATGACAGGTAACAGCCGCGGTGCACTTTGCCAAAGTTGACGCACACTCAGTAGATGATTAAAGCTCTTGTCTGGTTCCCTGACCCCATTGGAATTTTGACTATTATTATAGGGTGGCCGGGAAACAGTCTGGTAAATATCAGAGATGCCATGCTTTTTAAAAACCGTCGGAATTCTTTGCCGAATTACCATGATTTTTTGATAACTAGACCACTGAAGGTACTATTTTTTGTACTATTTAGCAGTCATACTATAGCTGGGTTGATTTTCTGCTGACAAAATAATTTCAATCTTTAATTGATTTTCAGCTCCCCTAGCAACGGGACCATCAGCGCACAGGCCGTATATGGCTCTGTGTTTGAATATACGGAGGTACATGTAGTCCAGTATTTCAGTCACATTTATGGGACTAAGTTCGAGGCATTCGGTCATATTGATTTAAGTGTCTGGAAGACAGCGGTACGTTATACGCATGACATTGACAACCATGACATGCATGACAACGCATGAGCTGGCCAATGACAGTGCAATACGTCATTATGAATATTAAATATTTAATTATTTTATGTCGGATACTTTAAATACGTCCAAAGATTGATCATTGGAACAAGCAATTGTGCGCGGTCTAGCGGTACGGTAAAAAAGTGTCGTGTTTCAAACAAGACAAAGGTTTGAATCTCGAAGTAAGTGACTGATTAAAGTAAGAAGGAAAGGAGAGGGTGAGACTGAGAGCAGAGAACATGGAGAAGGGAAATGGAAGAAATAACCATGATATAATAAAGGATGCAACTTTTGGCACTTGAAAAAAGTGGTGGCTTAGTACGGAAATTTTTGTACAACTATAGAATGTAGGGCCACTTCACTCTACATCCGCGCCTCCGTACGGCTGCGTGGAGGCGTGGAGCTGCAGTCGACCTACCTCCGAGAATTGTACCATGCTGCGTGGAGGCGTGGAGGCGTGGAGCCGCAGTCTACCTCTATCGGCGAACCGCGTCTGTGCGACTCCGCGCCTCCGCGTCTCGCTGACTCTGCGCCTCCCTCACTCCGCGACTCCGCGCCTCCAGTGCCCCGTCGCCTTCCTACCTTCCTTTGCGAGGAAATTAACAATGGATATGGATGCTTCGTTCTCTAAAAAAATACCGCCGAGAATTGCGCCCTCTATCGGCGGCCCGCGTCTCTGCGACTCTGCGCCTCCGCGTCTCCCCGACTCCGCGCCTCCCTGACTCCGCCACTCCGCGACTCCAGTGCCCCGTCGCCCTCCTACCTTCCTTTGCGAGGAAATTAACAATGGATATGGATGCTTCGTTCTCTAAAAAATACCGCCGAGAATTGCGCCCTCTATCGGCGGCGCGCGTCTCTGCGACTCCGCGTCTCCCTGACTCCGCGCCTCCCTGACTCCGCGACTCCGCGTCTCCGCGACTCCAGTGCCCCGTCGCCCTCCTACCTTCCTTTGCGAGGAAATTAACAATGGATATGGATGCTTCATTCTCTAAAAAATACCGCCGAGAATTGCGCCCTCTATCGGCGGGGCGCGTCTCTGCGACTCCGCGCCTCTACGTCTCCCTGACTCCGCGACTCCCTGACTCCGCGACTCCGCGTCTCCCTGACTCCGCGACTCCGCGTCTCCGCGACTAGACTCCAGTGCCCCATCGCCCTCCTCCCTTAACCTTCCTTTGTAAAAAATACCGCCGAGAATTGCGCTCTTTATCGGCGGTGCGCGTCTCTGCGACTCCGCGCCTCCGCGTCTCCAGTGCCCCGCGACTAGTCTCTGCGACTCCGCGGCTCCGCGCCTCTGCGACTCCCTGGCTCCGTGCCCCGACGTACAAGCGCCCTCCCTTCCCATTCTGATCATTGATGAGAAGACAAGTGTACTTAGCACTTTTTGCAGGTTTACTCCTATCCTCACATCGCCGGCCTCCATCCACGCCTCCAAGCAAAATAAAAAACCCTTGCTCCGGCGTGGCCCTGCATTCTATAGTTGCTCCGAAATTTTTCCTTGTTGGGTTGTGCAAATCATGTATTGGATAAACATGCTAAAACGACACGAACATGACGAATCACGAAAAACGAAATTAATTTTTCGACTTGTGAACCGACCGTGACCGTCATGACCGTCAATGAGTGGCTGTTGACGTCGGGAAAACATAAATGTCAGCTTTTCATTCAAATTAATGCGACAAAAAATACAATTATATTAAGCACATGGTACAACCCGTACATATTATTCCATATTTAACTAAAAATAGGCTTTCCAAATACGAATTTACCCACCATTTTGATGTAGAAAACTGGTTTCGTTGCGTCGCAAAAATCACTATGTCGGGGTCAACATCCGGGATATGGTCGGAATGACCTTTAATGGCCTCTTCCATTTTCTATTTAAAGGGAGATCCAGGGTGGGTTTCTACTCACGATTATCTTTCCACGATTTTGACACCGTACAAACAACTGAATCACCTGGAAAACTGAAACCCGTACCCTGTTCCTTGCTCTATGCCCGTTCAAACTTGTATATTTTATCCACCTTGAAATTTCCTGATAACTCCTTGATGAGGAATGTATTTTTCCCCTCCATGATGATGAAGAGTGTGGGGACAAAAAGGAGGCGGGATATCGTGGGCGTGACAAGGTGATCGATTGGCAGGCAGGACAGTGCACCCGCTGTGTATATCTAGGGTTCAATTTGCTGGAAAGGGCTAGGGGTAGGGGGGGGGGGGGGGGGGGGGGGGTGGGGGTGGGGATGCCGGGGTGGGTAAAAACAATTGAGAAAATAAAGGAAGGGGCCGTGGTGCCACCTGCCACCCCCCCCCCCTCCTCCCCCCCCCCCCCCCCCCCCCCCCCCCCCCCCCCCCCCCCCACCCTCCATCATCACCACCATCCCCTCGGTGGGTGTTTTACAGCACTTATTATTTGGTATCTGAGATTGTTTGCTCTCAGCATCTCCCCCAGTCAACTAAACCCTCCCTACTCCACTCAGCACAATTAAGTGGGGCACGGGGAGGGGAATGAGGGGGGGGGGGGTGGTCAATCACAATGAGACAGGAGGGGTTAATTTTGTGAACATTTTGTGATATTCAGTTCCCTACTGGATGGGGCCCGAGTGTAGCCATGGTCTAAAGCCATGGTCTATTACATAGACAAGCCTGAGCGGGGCAGGGATGGGGGGGGGGGGGGAGTTCAGACCCCAACCCTTGTGGATCAGCCAATTGTTTGGTTTATCACCAATCAGAGCACAGCACCATGTGCATCCACCAATATTTGGTTCTTCCACACCAGTTCAGCCCCAGTCCCAGCTCCCTTTGGATCCACCAATATTTGGTTCTTCGCCAGTTCAGCCCCAGCCACCCCTTGTGGATCGTCCACCAACATTTGGTTCTTCACCAGTTCAGTCTCAGCCCCCAATTGTGTATCATCTTCCAATATTTGGTTCTTCACCAGTTCAGCCCCAGCCCCTTGTGGATCGTCCACCAATATTTGGTTCTTCACCAGTTCAGCCCCAGCCCCTTGTGGATCGTCCACCAACATTTGGTTCTTCACCAGTTCAGCCCCAGCCCTCAAATTGTGGATCGTCCACCAGTATTTGGTTCTTCACCAGTTCAGCCCCAGCCCCCAATTGTGTATCATCTTCCAATATTTGGTTCTTCACCAGTTCAGCCCCAGCCCCTTGTGGATCGTCCACCAATATTTGGTTCTTCACCAGTTCAGCCCCAGCCCCTTGTGGATCGTCCACCAACATTTGGTTCTTCACCAGTTCAGCCCCAGCCCTCAAATTGTGGATCGTCCACCAATATTTGGTTCTTCACCAGTTCAGCCCCAGCCCCCAATTGTGTATCGTCCACCAATATTTGGTCCTTCACCATGTTCAGACCCAGCCCCCCTGTGGATCCACCAACATTTGGTTCTTCTTCAGGGCCCAATTTCATGGCTCTGCTTATCGTTAGCAAAAGATTCCTGCTTATAAAAAAATTACTGTAACGGAAAAATATGTGCTCATGGTTAGCATATTTTATGGTAAGCACATCACAGAATGGTTAAAGGGAATATACATCATTTGCTTTTGCTGTAATTTTCAGAAAAGGATGGATTTGGTAAATATATAACAAATATTGTTACACTGACTTTTTGACGTTTTGGGTTCGTAGATGCTATAAAAATCAAGAAAACCCATAATTTTCCTGTAGTCTGGTTCCCTGACTCCATTTAAGATGAAACGCAGCGATTTATAGACCTTGGGAAATTGTAAGGCCTGGGAACCAGTCTAGCTGGCTTGTACCCGTTCATAGGTGTGTGATTGATTGCAAACAAATGCGGACTAACTAAATATGGTCAACTGGTATGGGCCCAGTATTTGAAAAAAGCCAGTTTGATACGAAAATACATTTTTTTTCTTGAAAATGACAGAATACCAGGTGCCATGATTTTACAGGATGCTTTAGACTGTCATTCACTAACAGTTCAGCAAGATATTTCAAAATAATTTGGTAGTTATATTTTCTGATGTTTGCAAATGTTGTACTTTCCCTTTAATCAGGCAAGGGAGGAATTCTAGGGTGGTTTGCAGAGCCATGAAATTGATTCCAATTCAGGCCCAAGCCCCCCTTGTGGACCTGCCAATATTTCGTTCATCCCCAATATTGGTTCAATATTGGGTTCAAGTGTGCTCTTTGCATGGTGTTTGACCATTAAAACTGCAAAACACTGTTTTACTTCAAAAACTTTAAATTTCTCAATGACCATAAAAAAATGCAATACATCAATAGTCATATAATCCAGGTTTGTTCATGTTGTCTGCAACCCTTTTATTTTGGCGAAATATTTAACGGAGGGTCCTGCTAAACCAGGAAAATCCATACTTGATATGAAATTCCCTGTACTTTTTCCTTGCTCTGGTGTTAAAACTACCTTAATATCTCCAAGAAGTAGAGTTATGCTAATGCATACTTGTCATATCATCTCGAACACAGGGTAAGCCTAATTGGAATATTAAACATCCATTGCATTCTGACTAAAATAGTGGCGTTGGTTTTCAGTGCAACGCAACAGTGGAGCAGTTAAGTTTACATCACAGTCAAAGTAATGCAGGCAAAAACATAAAACTACTTGGTGATAATTATCGGCTCGCAACAAAACAATAGACTAAAATTTAATTTTTAAAAAAAATACATACTTTGAGAAAAATGGACAATAATGTCAATCATCCAAATGCAAGCAATTCCACTTTCACTACCCAATCATCCAAATGACAGAATTTACCATTTTCAAGTATAGCCACTTAATTTCTTAACCAGTTCGCGCCGGATGACGTGTATACACGCAAAGGTTTTGTGGTATTCGGAACGGATGACGGATAAACACGCAGGGAGCGAGGCCGGAAATATCTGTCAGCGACCCGCTCGCGGCGAGCGAGGCCGGAAATATGAGTGTGCTGCCCGAGGGTGATGGCTTCAAACCGTCTGGCTTGAGGTTGAGTGAAAATTAATCCCGCCCCTCGTTCCGTTCTTGTCAAAATAATGCCTGCGCGAACTGGTTAATTTGAAGCGGTTTCTACCATGAAAAAGAAAACCCCTTTCAGGTGCACAACAACAGAATCATGTTTTCATCCAAAGCGTTTTGTTGTGGGCTTGACCACCCCGCTCAATATTGGCTTTGGGACAGAACTTCCAAAAATGTAACTGGCAAAACAAATATCATATATTTTAAACGAGAATACAAATACAAACATCCAATGGAAATAAAATATAACAGGAGTTCTTTGGATTTGTTCCAAATTATATACTAATTCTCTTGTATTAGAGGCATTAGTCCAACGGTAGGAGTAATTGCAGAATACCCCGCCACTCGGAAATACACCCCTAAAATCTCTGGCTACGCGGTTGGAATCACTGGAAAAGAAACATTTCAACTTCCATGCCAGCTAAGCGGATACTGAGTGGGGGTCCATTATTTGAGAACGAAGCAACACAAAATGAATGGGAGTTGCTGAAAAAATTCCAAGTCCAAACCAACCACCCTGTTGGCGGCTACGCGGATACAAAGTGGGAGTCCCCTTGAATATGCTTGAGAACGAAGCAACACAAAAGGAATGGGAGTTGCTGAAAAAATTGTAAGTCCAAACCAACCACCCTGTTGGCGGCTACGCGGATACGGAGTGAGAGTGCAGTGGGGCATGACGCATAGTACATACAAGTAGCGCTGAGAAGGTTTATTGAGGTCAATCAACCGTGACCTCGTAGCCGGCTACGAGGTGGATAGATTGAGTGGCAGGGTATTCTGCAATTGTGCCCAACGGTATTAAAACTTGAGATAAAATTGCAGTTCAAACAGAATGTGAAAGTAAACCTCAAAAATAAGCCTACCACCCTTCCCTCACCACATTATCAAAAATGCCCAAAGGTTGAAAACTCATAATATTTCAAGACTGGTTTCTTTCTTTTTCATTTTGGCCCTAGCATTAGTTCCGGCCGCACCCACTGATCAAACTGTTCTTCAGTCACATGACCCAAGGCTAAGGCGGCTTCCTTGAGTGTCGTGCCGTTGGCGTGGGCATGCTTCGCAATCTTGGCGGCCTTGTCGTAGCCGATGTGCTGGTTGAGGGCAGTGACCAACATTAGAGACTCATTCAGGTATCTGAAATATGAAAAGAAAAACTGGCATTGACTGCTGGTATAATTGCTGCTTCACTACACAAGTCAAAACACACTAGGGCTGTGCATCGGAACCTGGTACCTAAGTACCCGACCATTGATGTCAGGAACCGGTTCCGTATTATAGGATTGGATAACCATAACCAACTTTGCAAATTACTTGGCAACTTCTTTGACAATGAAAAAGGTTTTGAATGTCATTTGTGGGGAATTTTCAAAATAAAAGCCAAGCTACATGGGAAAACAACGCATTACATGTTTGTGATGATCGCAAAAGTTGCAATTTACACCATAAAGCTATAAAGCTCACTGATACACACTTGTATCTTGCTGTATTGATGCACCGATACGGTAGTATTATCGTGCCGACCTTTATGAATAATCTCAACAACAACTTCCGAGATTTGAATGTTGGAATAAGGTTTCTCTTACAGGTACCCGGATACCCATTTTTTTTTTCAATCAGCAGTGGCGGCGCCAGACTCTAAAATTGGGGGGGGGGGGGGCAATTGGGGGGCAAGGAAATAATTTTGGGGGGCAGTCAAAAAATAATCTCAAGCCCGTGTACACGCAAGCATACCATTGTCAATGGTCCGGAAATAAGCCACTAGAGCAACTTAGAGGTGTAGTCGTTTTTATGAATGAGAAATGTATCAAACTGCAGAATTGTGTATAACAAATGTACAAAAACATTTGCTGCACACTATCTATGGCTGTATAAATGCATGTGTGGCGTGTTTTGTCTTAAGTACTAATGTTTTAATGCTTTCATTGGCCCCAAATTTTATGAATCTTAACAGCAAAGATAATAAACATAATTAATCTACTTGTAGATAAAGTGTTCTGGGAAAACTGGGGGAGGGGGAAAACTGGGGGGGGGGAGGGCAAAGACAAAACAACAAAGGAATGTGCTGAACGCCATGGGTTGAGCAACTTTAACATACCTGCTAATTGTGTCCGTGTTTGGCACAATGCCAGCCACGCATTTGGTCGCGAAGGAAACGCTGCCATCTCCCAGCAGACGGATGGAGCGCAGGACGTTGGAGACAATCATCGGCTTGAACACGTTCAGCTCAAAATGGCCGTTGCTGGCTCCGACCGTGACCGCGGTCTGGTTCCCCATGACCTGCGCTGCCACCATGGTGATTGCCTCGCACTGGGTTGGGTTCACTTTGCCTGTGCAGAAAATGACAAGACAGGATAAGGCACAGACTAAATAGGTTAGCTCCTTTCAAAAGTAGTTAAAAGTTCAAGATTTGAACAAGCTGCATGAAAATAATGAAACAAATTTTTTTCAAAAGTCGGATTTCAAACAGATATCACTTTTTGGGAAGATTGCCATCTCTTTGAAGTTGAAGACATATGCCCAAAGTTGAGGCTTGTAGTTCTTGTTGACGTTCCCTTTTTAGGCAGCGTTCAATTTCATGAAACTGCTAAGTGGAAATAGTTGCAAATTTATATGGTAAGCAAAAAGGAGAAGAGTACCAGTCACAAGCAGTACACTTCACAAGGCAATTGGGCTGGTTACCACATTTTGTGCAACTTTCTACTCCTCTTAAATGTATGAAAACTATTTGAAATCCCTTTCTGCTTAATTCTACTGAAGAGTACGCTTCTTCAAACATTGAAAGTTTTCCATGCTTTTCCGAACAACTGAGGGTGCTGTTGCGGTGATGCCATTTCAGGAAGACACTGTTCAGTTTAAGGGTTTTCTGTTCAAATTGTGAACCCAAAAAATATAAAAAGGCACCCAAAAAAACCTTTAAAATGGCAAAACAAAAATTGAAAATAACAATAAATGGGACTCAAAGGTGCATTTTCAAGGATGGCATAAAACATATTTCCTTGCATGGGTTCTGTAAACTTAGGGACTCATCCAAAATGGTCTTCAAGAACTACGGCTATTTCTCTTGTCAGCATGTTCCCACGTACTTGCCTAAGTTTGTGACGTTGGCCTCAAGATTCATACAAATATCCCACTCACCAGGCATTATGCTACTCCCGGGCTCGTTCTCCGGCAAACTGAGCTCTCCCAGCCCACACCTCGGCCCCGATCCCAGGAAGCGAATGTCATTGGCTATCTTCATGATGCTGCACGCCACAACATTGAGGGCGCCGTGGACCTCTAATAGGGCGTCGCGGGCAGCCAGGGCTTCAAACTTGTTGGGGGCCGTCACGAAGGGCAAACCTGGACAGGCCATGATGGAACGGATGTGAATTGCACATGATGCGGATAACAACAGATTTTAGGTCCCAAATGAACTGAAATTTGATTATTAGACAAGCCCATTGTATCAGTTGTTAACTGATAAGGCAATTCCGTAAATTCGGACAAACATGTCAGAGACATTAATGAGCTGCTGTTGGAAAAGTGAAATGTGATACATCCCTAAGGCCAAGAAAAAAAAAGTTCTGCTTCGGATTGCATGGCATTTGAAAATAGGGTAGGTAGGTAGGGAATTTTTTTGTGTACGATCATATGGAGGCGTCTGCGTGTAGTCAAGGGTAAAAGGTAGAAATTGATGGTTTTTGGTGTTTTTTTCTCAATTTTCCAATACAAAAATTAGGGTAGGGGCTGTTAGAAAAGGGTAGGTAGGGAAACCGGAAGCAGAACTATTTTTTTGGGGGCCTAATATGTGACGTCTAATAAGTAGAAAACAACTACAGACCAAACTATTAGGTATATGTACCACCATGCCTTAACGACCTTGTACCGGTACATGTACATCATGTGGTCTGACATCATTTGGATTTACGGAATTGCCCAAAACTAACCTTTACCATATGGGTTTGGTATGAGTCACTGACCGTTTTTGCCATAACTTTTAACTTTTTTTTTATCCAACTTCTGAAATAAACCACAATTAATTGTAATAAAATGTTGTATCCTCTCTGAGTGATCCCCGTTTGATAATGCTAATGTTAGCATTGTGCCTTTGAGTGTTGGACGTGATCCCTGGCTACATGGCATGTGTGTATACAGTTTATGGCTTCTGACTAGCGCTTGTTGAATAAAGACACTGACAAAATGGGGGACCACCAACATAAGGCCAAAAAAAAAAAGGCTCCAGTTTCTGGTATGGAGCTTGCCCAAAAAGTTTTTTTGCTTCAAACGTCGGCTGATGACTGCAAATGGTGCCCGACTAAACTTAGTGCAAATATTATGGGAGACCAGAGAGGCCACATAAAGCTTATTCTCGATCATAACCCCATCTAAAAACACGTTAAAATTGTGCAGCAGCAGGATTCCAGTCAAACCAGTGAGTTTGGCGGTTTTGAGACATCATCTTTCATTGAAAAAAAACTTTTTCATTTTGCCGACGCGCATGGCTACGGCGACGCGCGCGCATACCAGAAACCGGAGACTTTTTTTTTTGGCCTAAGGCAGAATAGCTTAATTTGTAGGACACCGGAACGGCAATCCGGAGGTCACATGTTCAAACCCCGCTTCAGTCAATTTCTTTGTTCATCTTTAAAATTATTTTTTAATCCAGCTGAAACTAACAGTATCAAGCATGTAATGTTGCTAATACACTGTAAGTATGCTTCAATAGCTAGGACAAATAAATTATAAGCATCTCAATATATCAGCTGGCAAATATAACACCAATTCCAGCAAAATTCAAGTCCATACCTGTGCGTTTCTTAATCGTCTCGGCCACTTTCTCGGCAAAGCCAATCCTGGTATTCAACCCAGTCCCAACTGCGGTCCCACCTACGAGAGGGGACAAAATGACACGAATAAGGCAGGGATGAAGAGCATTGGAACAGGCCATCACTCAGATGAAAATGATTGGTGCGTACTTTGGATCATACGTATATAAATCAGTGCGCGCACAGGCGGTTTGTCCCACCCGCTGGAGCTGGGGCTGCACCGAATATACCCAACATTTGAATATTCGACCATCCACCCAATATCTGATCAGCATTTGTATCAATTGAAACAGTTGAAAAATGTGAGCGGACTCAGGGAGATGATGAGAAAATGTACTTGTATTGCGTGGTGTATTGTTTGTCAAATGCCACGCTTTTGTCAAAAGGCAATTTTCCACTATGATTCAAGAGCTTCCATGTGGAATATGTCAGGCATTCTGGCAAATTGAGACGGAACTGGGCACAGGCCATAGTGTAGAAAAATGCAAAAAACAAACAAATGGAGGTGATTTTTTTTTTCTTTTCCAGATTACATATTTGTTATCGTTGATATGTCTGCTGCACATCTTTTACGGAATAATACAAAAAATAATGGAATAAAAGTGTTTTTAAGTTGAAACAATTGGCATTTTTCATTTGCACGACTACAAAACTCGAAAATTTGAAGGCCTTTTTTCTCAGTATTTTACTTTTTTGATATGTTGATAAATGCAAACTTTAAACAGCATAACTTGTCAACGGAATGCCCGAGTGAAGTGCAACAAACAGTATTGTAAGGAGAATTTTATTCTCTTTCCTAACACCTGCAAACCCTCATTTCAGCCCAGTTTTGTCTCATTCTGCCAGGAACGCCACATATATTAGCTCAAATTCTCATTTGAAATTAGCCTAATATCAGCCATTCCGCTACCTCGAATAAATGTATCCATACATACATGATGTTCTTTATCTTATTTAAACAAGCTCTTTGTCAATTTTTCGATATGCTAAACCCCACCAGTGCATGTAACATTTGATCAGCGCATTTCAATATTTGTGCATTCGATCAAGTCAAAGTTAGAATAATCAAATACTAAATTATTCCAAAATGCGCAACACTAGCTGGAACTCTTGTGAGTGGTCACACAGAGCCACCCCCTAACTCCTGCCTAAAATGGAGACAGGTGTACACATCTGATGCAAAACACTCTTGGGCCTACCTGCTGCCAGCTGATAGAGTCTTGGCAGGGTGTCTTGCACCCTGTCCATGCCGTTGGCTATCTGTGTCCGATACCCACCGAACTCCTGGCCGAGGGTCAAGGGCGTGGCATCCTATCAACAGAAACAAAATCCAATTCACAAAATGAAAACTTCAAATGACCCAACAAAATCCATTCTGCTACTTGGGAATGTAAATTTGAATAAAGTTTCGACATGCTGATAAATGTGAACTTTAATCAGCCATAACTTGTCAATAAGCCATTTGCGAGTAACCTATACCCTTTGGGATTTACATTTCAATAACATCTGGTACACTGACTTGCTCAGAATGCTTGGCACATTTTAACTTTGAATTCTCCAGACCAAAGACACTGTTGCTAATCACATGATTCGGGGCAAGCTCTTGCATAGTTACGTAAGAGACGCTCAGCATCAATACATCGCTCACAATGGGTGAGAATGGCACAAAGACACCAGACCATGCCAGAGCTGGGGGTTGCTAGCATAAGGCTTGCCCCGAATCACGTGATGTAGTAACAGTCTCTTTGGTCGGGAGAATGCAAAGTTAAAATGTGCAAAGCATTGGATTAAGTCAGCGTTCCAGATTTTATTCAAATTTAACTCGCAAATGGCTTATTGAATACCCGATTGAAGTGCAACAAAGAGTATTGTCAGGAGCAGTTTTATTCTCTTTCCTAATACCCTCAAACCCTACTTTCAACCTCTGCCCAGTTCTGTCTTACTTTGCCAGAATGCCTCACATGCTTTAAACTTTTAGATTGAAGTTTTGAAGTTTTACATTGTAAAGATGGAATTTTGCGTCGGGGTGATGTAAATCAAATTAGGTTTTGCCCTTCACCGACGTATAAACACTGTATACTCAGTGTGTTTAATACCTCCCGAGTGAAAGTTGGAAAAAATCACTCGGGTGGGACTCAAACCCACGACCTCCTGCTTTCTAGTGCAGATGTCTTACCACTCAACCACCAAGCTAATGGGATCAGTTGGCTGGTCCAAATCTGATGTACATAGCAGCGGGTACCGCATTAACTATTCATAAGATGGAATTTTGCGCATTACATGATAACAGAAACCAAAAATCTCCATCTGAGTAATTGGACACTTCCTGTCAATCAGTGCACATTGACCAATTAGATCACAACTTTTGGTCAGGTGACCACAGTAGCTCGGTCAAACCTGACCATAAGCACAGTGACAAATGTACACAAACCAAAGGTGGGGGCGGGGGTGGTGGGGTGAGGGCGGGGGTAGTGGGGTGGGGACGGGGGTGGTGGGGTGGGGGCGGGGTGGTGGGGGTGGGAGCAGGTGTGGTTGGGGTGGGGGAAGGGGTTATGGCCAAATCAGGAACAGGCCATTTGTGCCAATCGCACCCCCAGGGAACTACCTGTGTATACCTGTAATGGGGATTGGCTTCTCTTATGTAAATTTGCAAAAGCTTGCTCTAACTTGGCAAAAATGTCAGTAATTTGAAGAATTCAAGGTAAAATGTGCCAAGCATTTGAACAGGTCAGTGTATCACACATCAGTTGGATCAAACTCAGTGGGTAACTCACAAATGGCTAATTTACAAAGTATGTTAACAGAGTAGAACAAAGACATAAAGCAAGAATTTAAGACACACTTTGCATATGTTTTTTCGACTCTTTCTAGTAACTTAGTTCTAATATGTGGTTCTAATAGAACTTCCTATTTTTAGATGTGTTTTTTTTTTATAGTGACTGTAAAATTTATTAATACAAGTAGAAACTACTTTGCTTTTCATAATCACTCTTTGAGGACAACTGCATTAGGGAGTGCATCAGAATTAGAGAATCTTAATGCCAGATGTAACGGGGACAGGGAAAAAAATGGACCACAAATTTATAGAACGACCAAAAAAAATTCATTTTAAATACACCATACCTGAGTGTGAGTCCTTCCAATCTTGACGATTTCTTTGAAGTGTTCTTCTTTCTGCCGCAATGCATCATGGAGCGCATGTAACCCTGGCAACAGACAACTCTGGATCTCCAAGGCAACTGCTATGTGCATGGCAGTGGGGAATGTGTCGTTGGAACTCTGATAAGAGGAGGAGGGACAAATAATACTGATATAATAAAAAAAAAAAAACAATTCTTGCAGAACAAAAAAAAAAGAACAACAGGTTGTCTTCAAAACAGTACGTAACATGTACAAGATCGTGTCTGACAAGTTCTCATCATACGCTTCAGTGGTCATCGACCTCTAATCTTGCACCATGTCCAAAAGGACATTGGCTCCACGAATTTTTGCTCTCCACTCCTGTCTGTCTTGCGCTCTACGGTGTTCCAGGTAGAAGGTGCTGTTAACCATGATGTCATTTTCCCATCTCTTCCTTGGCCTACCCCGTCTATTTTTCCCAGTCACTGTTTCTAGCAGGATACCCTTTGAAACTCTGTTGTTTTCCATTCTCACTATGTGTCCAAACCAGGCAAGTTGGGTTTTGTGGATGTGTAAGGTAATTAACTCTGGTGGATTAGGCCAAAAAAAAAAAATATTCGGTCTCTGGTCAGACCAAAGTTCCGGAATTGACGCGGCCACGTGGCTTTTTTTTTTTTTTTTTTCAAGCTTGGATTGTACAGACAAGGTAGGTACTATTTTGCTTTTTTGGTGTCCTCATGTACATTGGTGTCCTCCATAATTTGCCTTCGTGCTTTCGATCATTTGCCTTGGTGCAATTTCCCATTCCTTGGTGCTCTTTGGTAAAAAAAATTGAGGTGCGGAAATAGAGGGCGCTGTTGGAGTTACCGCGGAACATTTTGGAAAAAAAAAAGATCGACGCGCATGATTAAAATCGACGCGCGCGCTGACCAGAGACTGACTTATTTTTTTTTTTTGGCCTTACCATCAGCCAAAATTCTCCTCCACACCTCGTCATTTTGTACCTTGTCTTGCAAAGAGATGTTCAGGGTTTTACAATAGCAGCACATCTGGAAGGCTTCTGATTTCTTTTGTTCAGCCTTCTTGATGGTCCAGGCTGCTGAGCCATATAGGAGAACAGGATAGACGAGTGCATTCACAAGACGACCTCAGCAAACCAAAATGTAAAGGTCTCCGCTCGGAAGCAAATTTGGTTATCCCCCGCATCACCAAGAATGCAGGGGACCATGCCTTCTCCGTTGCTGGGCCCCGAAACATTAAACTCTCTCCCCAGCACCATCCAGAATGCATCATCATTTGAACACTTTAAGGGACTCTTGAAGACGTACCTGTTTTGATTTCATTTACCAATTCTGTTGATTTGTTTTCAGCGCTTTGTATCCTTCAGCAAAGGCATTTTATAAATTCCTATTATTACTATTTAAGAACTGACTTTCTCTGCTTCGCATTTCTGATGAATCGTGAACATTTCTGATTGACAGATGGTCAAGCATCATCGCGAAATTTCTTGGTCCTTGCTCAATACTGCACATTATAATACGTCTTGCAATTGGTAACCGGTGAAACAACCAACTTGATCGCCAGTTTGTCTAACTATGGTTGACCATAGTTCGCAACTGAACTTGTTTGACTTGGACAGGGCCCGTGCAATGTAAAATCTTTGAAATTTCACCCGTGTGTCCTATTTAACCTTATTTTCAATTTTCGTTTTGGTTTTTATGCTTATGCAAATTTCCATATTCATGAGCAAAACTGTGATGTCATGCGGGGCAGATACCTCAATGTTACAGCTGTTTCAGCACACCGTTGCTAGAATTTTGGATAGTTGGCTTTGGTAAATTTTCTTTTCCTTGGTGATTCGTTGTGTAAGCACATGGCAGTAAGCCAATGAGCAACCCTTTCTCACAAATGTTTTCAATGAGCAAATTTTGGCTCCACAGCTTCAACAGAAAACCCCTAATCTGAACAGTGTCTTCCTGGAATGACATCAAAGCAACAGCGCCCTCAGTTGTCCGGAAAAGCATAGAATTTGTATTAATGTTTAAAGGGAATATACATCATTTGCTTTTGCTGTAATTTTCAGAAATGGATGGAATTGGGGGGTTGGAAATATTTAGCAAATATAGTTACACTGACTTTTTTGAGGTTTTGGGTTCGAAAAAGCTATAAAAACCAAGAAAAACGATCATTTTCCTGTAGTCTGGTTCCCTGACTCCATATAAGAAGAAACAGAGCAGTTTACATGTATGGGGGAATTGTAAGGTCAGGGAACCAGTCTAGCTGGCTCGTACCCGTTCATAGGTGTGTAATCGATTGCAAACAAGTGCGATGGTCAATTGGGGCCAGTATTTGAAAAAAAAGCCAGTTGTTTCCAACGCTGATCGGCCGATCAGCGTTGGAAATTGATACAAAAATACCACTTTTCTTGAAAATGGCAGTATACCAGGTGCCATGATTTTACAGGATGCTTTACACTGTCATTCACTAACAGTCCAGCAAGGTATTTCAAAATGATTTGGTAGTTTTATTTTTTGATGTTTGCAAATGATGTATTTTCCCTTTAAAGAAGTGCACTTTTCAATCAAATGAACCAAAAAGGGATTTCAAATATTTTCATACATTGATGAGTAGAAAGTTGCACAAAATATCTTCCCAAGAAAAATTCACCGCATGGACCCTTTAACACTGACGCTTACATTGCATTTTTTAACCAACTCTGAGCACCTACATTTTTGGTAAATGTACAAAAGAAAATTGTCTACAGCATTATTTAAAAGAAATGTATCACGTCTGCATTGCAGATTCCAAACCAACAAAATCAAGGAATAAACTTACCTGACTCTTGTTGACATCGTCATTGGGATGAATGGGGGACTTGCTGCCCATGACTCCCCCCAGCATCTGGATGGCCCGATTGCTAATCACCTCGTTCACATTCATGTTAGTCTGGGTACCAGACCCAGTCTGCCAAATCACCAACGGGAAGTGGCTGTCTAGCTTGCCCTCCTCAAGCTGGAGGCAAGACAGAAAGAAATACTCATAATTTCTCATGGAATCTCGAAACGAATGTACAGTGAATGTTAATGGATTTCAAACAAATAATAGTATTTCATTTGAAGTGTATATACAAGGATTTTTAAAAAGAAAACGTATCTTTCCTTCTTCCTTACAAGTTGTTACATTCTGTTGAAAATATTCCAATGACTGTTATTTTCAAAGGGAAGGCCTAAAAAAAAAATAGTGTGTTTATGATAACCTGACCTACCTGGATGTTTTTAGGCCAAATTTCCGACCGAATTTTATATTGCCACATGTGGCCATAAATTTAAAGTAAAGCATATGTTGAAAATAAAAAATCTTCTCCATGCCAGTTGTTTGTGTGTTACTGGCTAATCATACATTTAAACAGGTTAATTAAACGGAATACCGTTAGAAGTATCCTCAAGTAAACAAAGTTAGTTGAAAGACCGACAGACACACACACATACACAAAAAGTAACAAAATTTATTAATTTTCCTACCTACCTGAATAATTTTAAGGGCGTTACCATAATTTTAAGGGCGTTACCATAAGCACTGTTATTTTCAAAGGGAAGGCCTAAAAAAAAAATAGTGTGTTTATGATAACCTGACCTACCTGGATGTTTTTAGGCCAAATTTCCGACCGAATTTTATATTGCCACATGTGGCCATAAATTTAAAGTAAAGCATATGTTGAAAATAAAAAATCTTCTCCATGCCAGTTGTTTGTGTGTTACTGGCTAATCATACATTTAAACAGGTTAATTAAACGGAATACCGTTAGAAGTATCCTCAAGTAAACAAAGTTAGTTGAAAGACCGACAGACACACACACATACACAAAAAGTAACAAAATTTATTAATTTTCCTACCTACCTGAATAATTTTAAGGGCGTTACCATAATTTTAAGGGCGTTACCATAAGCACACAATTCTTTTTCTTCTTGGCCTTATGTTGTAAAAACATACGATCAAAAAAATAAGAGTGTAGCATGAAAAAGCTAGTTGAAATTTGCTAATCTAGTGCTGCGTAAGTTACTGCAGCAGAGGGTCAACTCAGCTTCTCAGAAGCCAACTCGCAGACAAGCCCGTCGCAAGTCAATCAGGTCACAATATCAGGTTGAAAGTGACAGCAGATGAGTTAGGCCATCAGCCTCAGTCCAAAATTTTGGCCACCGGTATCAAATGAGGGGAATAATCGTCATAGCGATTTTTGGCAAGGTATACACCTCTAGAGTTGGAAAATATGTGATAGCATTGCAGCGGTTGCAGCTTTTTGGGTGTTATCACCCTTTTTTTTAAATTTTAAATGTCCATTGAAATGCTTGTTACCACTCTAGGGGCAGTGTACCTTGCTCATGCGCACTATAATCATTTATAACCTGATTTGATACAGGCCAAACCCCCAGGCTGATGGCCTAAGTAGTGACAAAGGAATGTCACAACTCATCCCCCGTCACTTGACTTGGGACTGGATGACATGTGTTTGACTTTTGATTGACTTGTACAACTCTGCTGTAGGCGACTGTTGAATTAATGAGGTAATAACAGTGTGAGGAGCCGGTCTTCACTGCGTGATAATGACCGGGTGTGGGGTGACCGCCTTTAAGGTTCTTTACCTGATGGCGGAAGCTGAAATCTCGTTTACACATTTCTTGTGTCCGGAATCTATGCTTGGTTTGGGAAAGGTAAATATGTCGGTGGGTGAAGTGTTCAAAGAAAATAAATTGTAAATCTACGCTTTCGTCGTAAACATCCTCAGTATATACTGCACTGTACTGCTGTACGATGTCGTTTCAAAACTTCCTTACGTGCGCGCACCCACGCATCCCTAGCAACTGTGTTGCGTACGCGCGCGTCAGTCTCACGCGATGGGGGTTGAGCGCATGTGCAGTGCTCTATTGTTACAAGCTACCGCAGGACTGTTACTATATTTTGACCGATCATTGGCTTGCATGGGGCTGAACGGGGCTGGATCAATGCTGGTTCAGGGGCCATTTATTCGCTTGATCTTTGAAGCCGGTCCATTATCACCGTTAATGCCTGGCCACGTGATCGAGTCTGGACCAAACAGAAACCATCAACTCTCCAAGGTATTTATTAATGGAAACTAAATGACATCAAAGCATTTCTGTTTGCTTGGTTACCTCTTTAGCGGCTTTGACAATGTACTCGGCTTTCTTTGGATCAAGTCCAAATTTTTTGTTCACCTCAGCAGCAGCACCCTTGAGAACTCCGAATGCCCGAATTAGAGGCACCTAAAATAGAATGGGAGATATTAATGATCAAGTGTGGAAAGAAACTGACTGCTGAATATTGCTTACAAAGGGGATCAGAAGTATATGTGTGATACTGTGTCAAAAAAAAAGAAGGAAAGTCCGTCATGAGCCAATGTGGCCCATCAGGCCGGAGTTTAAAGGGAAGATACAACATTTGCACACATCAAAAAACAGATTGATCAAATTATCATGAAATATCTTACTGGATTGTTAGGAAATGACAGTCCAAAGCATCCTGTAAAATCGTGGCTCCTGGTGTGCTGACATTTTCAAGAAAACTTGTATTTTTCCAACGCTGGTCGGTCGACCAGCGTTGGAGAAAACTTTTTTTCTCTCTCCAAAACTCCTCCTAATTTTTCATATTAAGTTATTCCGCATTTACTAATTTGCAATTGATTACACACCTGTGAAGGGGTACAAGCCTGCTAGACTGATTCTCTGACCTGCAATTCCCCAAAGTCTATAAATTGTTCCGTTTCATCTTAAGTGGGGTCAGGGAACCAGACTACAAGAACACAGTTGGTTTTCTTGGATTTTTTAGCTTTTCCGAACCCAAAACGTGAAGCAAGTCAGTTTGACAATATTTGCTATAACATACTAATCCTCCGAATCCATTTATTTATGAAAACTGCAGCAAAAGCAAATGTTGTACATTCCCTTTAACTCCGGTTTCAGCAGCATGAAACGACTGAGAATATTTCTGTTCCCCCTGGATGGGATGCTAGTCCATCGCAGGTTACTCCCCAGCTAATACGGGTACCCATATATACTCCTGGGTGGAGAGAGGCAAGTGCGGGTGATGTGGCTTGCCCAAGGACACAACACATGGCCAGCAGCTGGATTCGAACCCCGGGCCCTCTGATCATGAGTGACATTACCACTAGGCCACACTTCCCACTGTATGTAATTCATGTACACACGGTCTTCACTACCTGTAAAATTGTGTACCGGTAAGATATTCCTGGTGTGGACCGAACAGTGTAAAAAAAGAGGTGCACATAGTGCAGGTAGGGAAGATATTATTGGCGTGAATTACACACACTCCGAGGACAGACGGACAGAATACAGGGTAGTTAAAAAAAAAAGGACACCCACATTTGACAGCAATTTTCACCTATTTTTAAAAATTATTTTTAACTTTCAATTAGTAACTATTAAAGTACTGGCCTTTAAGCAAATGTGACGAAAAAATCGTTGCATTTGCACATTTCGTCGTTGAGCTATGCTAATTTGAACATTTCATGCGCGAAACCTGTTTGTCCACGGATGTATACATTCCCTTCGCTTGACTGAGCTCAGCTATCGGAGCTTTATTTGAAAGGGCATGACGTTTGATTGTTATGTTATGCTCAGCTATCGGAGCTTTATTTGAAAGGGCATGACGTTTGATTGTTATGTTATGTGATGTTATGCAACAATGAACTTAAGCCGACAGCTCATTGAGTAGATGATCTTAACACTGACATGAATAATTGGACAGCTTCAATTAAAGTCACCAGGGCAAAATATATTTTTGTGGTAAGGTTTTATAATTTTTATGAACTACGAAAACGTCCAATTTACATAGAATAACCCGTGGACAAGACTGATTTTGGTGACTTGTATTCAAATTAGCATAATATCACTATTTTTACGACATTTACTAAGCTTTTTTCACCATGCATGGTGAAAGGCCTATACTTTACTACTATGTGAACAAATATTTAAGATAAGTTCATTAAGTAGGTGAAAATTGCTGTCAAAAGTGGGTGTCCTGTTTTTTTAACGACCCTGTAGAAACCACCTATAAACACTGCAGAGTGAACATGATGAATTGCTTAGCCAACAGGAAAATGACAAAAAAATCACCAGCAAATCAGAACAAAATGTACATACTGGCATCTTCTCCCGTTCTCCTCCGATGTCAAAGTTCATGAAGGACCTGGCCGTGTTGGCTCCATAGTACTTGTCAGCCGGAACCTCCAACTCACCAAAGGTGTCTGTCTCAATACGAAACTTTTTAGCCTGAAAAAAAAAAAGAAGTACTCGTATATCAACAGCATTACTAAATTGCAAGTCCATCACTATAGTCACCGTTTTAGTCGATTTTTGGCTAACTTTGACAGATTTTTTGTAAAAAAAACCCAGTTTGACAGAAAATTTGACAGAATGGATTTTTTTGGCAGATTTTTAGCAGAATACTGCAAAAATGGTTATTTGACAGAAAAACAGCAAATTTGTAAAAAAAATGGTATATTTGTTTACAAAAGCTTCAATCTTTTCAGACAAATCCTTGCAAAATAGGACAGGTTGCCTGGTCTACCGGTAGTTGCTGAGGTTCACTGGGAACCGGATTTCGTCGTGATGCAACCGCGTCTTGCCTAAAATTTACGCAATTTCATATTATCTTTATGTGGCTATAGATTGTTTATAATGTAATTTGAACATTAATTAAGGCAACATTACAACATCTGCATGTGATTTAAAGTGTTTATAGTGTATTTCGAGTAATTCTGGGGAATTTGGCAGATTTTTGATAAATCTGGCAGATTTTTGAAGTGCATTTAGCAAAATTTAGTCATGACCTTACGGTCACCCTGTCCATCACTAGTCCATCACTGACTCCTCACAAGTCCATCACAGGGTCATCTCAAGTCATCTCCTCCAACGTCCAGTCACAAGCTATTCAAATGAACAGTGACAAAGCATGCGTTTGTTAGTGATCAAACCCCTGTTTACTTGTGACTGGACTTATGAAATGACTTGTGAATTACTTAGGACTACACTTGTGATGGACTTGACTACAATACTGACATGACTGATATGTGATGACTTTGTTACGCCCCAACTTTATCTGGTTCATAAGTGACGGCCTCATACACGCACACGCACCACTGATAACGATCGCCCATTGGCTGAACATGCCACTTTGCACTTCTTTCAGTTCCATTGGATCCATTGCTACGCCGTGCGCAGTGGGTGCGGTTCAAGTTGAATTGACGTCACACTAACGAACCCGATAGCATCGGTCCAAGCTGTAGTTAACACTGTCCTACAATAGATGAGATGCCCTGAGATGAGACTAGCTCAACAACATCTACATGTATAGTATTGTAGTTAATTGGGCTGGCCCAACTAATTAGGATGTCGACATTCTGCTACCTCGCAAGATAACCAGGCTAGACCGTAGCGCACCAGTGAAAAGAGGCAAGTAAGCTGTGTGGGAGCGCAGTACCAGTTGGAGGGTGTGTTGTACACACTGATCTCTATATAAAGACTGGATAGCGGATAAGGAGCCGCACAATGAATGAATTTGACGCCATATTGGTGAGACTGGTGAGACCGGCTGGTGATCTACAAAGGACAAGTTGCCGACTTTATAGACAGCATGATTACTTTTGTAACATCGCGGTTCACTTTAACTTATATTTTGACAACCACCACTGACCAAGGTTTACAATTTTTCTAACGTCATGGTTTACTTTTTTAATGCCACAGTTCACTTTTTCGGCATTTTGGAAATAATAATCACTACAGAAATGTGTCCTTTTTAGAACATCATAATATGTGTATGTGACCAAAATGCGCGTCAACTGTTGATACAGCGTAGAACGTTCGTATACGCGGCATCTTCGCGAGACCAGGGGCCAATTGGTCAATATGCAAAGTCTACTGTGTGAATGGTGTATGGATATCCGCTATCCAGTCTTTATATAGAGATCAGTGGTTGTACATGATGGTCAGTTCTGGTGTTTCAAAGTTTGCTTGTCGAGTGGATTTTTTTCTTTAGTGTTGTGTGTACATGTCGTCCATTCCGTAATACTTTAACCCAAAAGGAAAATTTGCAATGAAACAGATATTCTTGGACAATTATTACATGTAAAAATGCCGTTTCGATGATGTTTTCCTTATAATTTTGTTTTGAACTCCTGTAACATGTGTCAATAGTAAGACAATTATTTTTAGACAAATTGTCACTGTTTTTTTTTTGTTTTCAGGTAAACCTTTAGATCTTGAAGTCCTGTTTTACCTTTCTTTTAAGTTTTTTGTTTTGTCAAACATCTTTAAACCAATTTCATCCCTTTATTATAAGTTGACTGCTCTATCACTGTAACACAACTGCAGGAATTTTAAACGCCATTTTCTCAAGCATCAGTGTTAAAACTTCAAGCAAGTTGGTGGTCTATATTTCAATTACTGAACTCAGTACCCCTTAATGTTACATACCATTGGAATGCTCTTGTTGTGTCGAATCCAGACAAATAAATATCTCAATTCTCAAAAGTCTGATTTTAAGCTCATTTTGTGATGACAGGTCACAATCACGGTGGAATCTTGATAAGTCAAACCTCAGGGGAATAGGCTCAAATTTAAAAGTAGAGTTTTGAGTTATCCAATGGATTTTCTATTCAACAACAATAGATGGGAGTAAGTTTTTAGTTTGAGTTAGAAGGGTTTTTGAGTTAACAGGTTTTGACTTATCGAGAATTCACTGCATGAAGTAGGGTATGTGAATGGATCAAATAATGATAATTGTAATTTGTCCGGTTAATACTTTCACAGGTTACATTGGTAACAGTGATTTAATGATATTTTTGTTGGAGAGCAGCACATTAGAGGACCCTTGTTGATTCTTAGTTTTCTCACGATTTTGCACAAATAGTTTTAGGTTGTTCAGGTTACACCAATATTCAACGAAATAAATTTGCATCTCTGCAACAAGGTCATTTTGCAAGGAACCCTTCCGATGAAATTTTGGGGAAAACAGTCTGAAGAGCCGAAGTTGAGGGGACTACGCTTTATAATCCATTTTTTTTTAGGATGGAGGCTGTGACTAGGCCTGAGTAGTGAGAAAATTAATTTTTCTGTTAATCCTGGGGCCAATCCTGGAGTTCAGCACAAACGCACGTTACAATAAGAACGCACGGGCGAGGTGACAAGCTTTAATGAGCTATGATATCACTTCATTTACATACAGCCAATTACAGCGCGCACTGGTTTGGGAAGTAATGAATACACATTTAGCGAATACGCGGTGACCATGCAGTACTGTGCATGAAGAGCAAACTGCACGTGCACGGCGAGTTGCACACGCGGCCCTCCCGGCGCACACACAAGCCAAATTGGGTTATCGGCCGATTATACAGTCAATCAACTTCAGATTGATTAATGGTTTAGGAATATTGCATAATATAGGTACATACAGTAAATTTTTGTAAATTTCATTCAAATTTGGTTTGAATATTCACAAGAGTTGACAGCAACTAACTGTGCAGTTACTTTATGAATAGACTTCGTGAGCGACAGGCAAATAGACCGCCCCGCGGGCCATCAGGCTGAGCGACTCAGACGCCTTAAACGCATTGTTAATAAATGTCTGACAGAATCAGTATGCCCGAAGTGCAAATGTTGTCATTTTGAATTCGATAGGTACATACATAAAATTTTTCCACAAGCAGAAATATTTGGTTTCTACAGCAGGCAGACAAACTAAATTTACATGGGGTACAGTTACTATGTTCAGTACCGTTTCTTTTAGGAGTTGTGGTTTCAGTAAGTCGAGGGTGTATGCAATTATACCCATCTGTGTGTGAATATCGCGCGTATTTCAACGCTGATTGTTTGTATGGAGGATGGCTATTTACTTATTGTAATGACTTGCTATTTTGCTTACATCATGCTTTTGCTATTTTGCTTACATCATGCTTACATGTTGTAGACACAGTTTACAAGCCAAAACTGTGAGATGTACATGTACAATGTACGGCACATGTACGTATGTATCTACTGCTTTTGAGGGTTCTCATATGCTTGGTAATTTTCCATGCTTAGTAGAGCCATGAAATTGGGCCTTACTCAAACACCAGCACTAGAAAAAAAGGAGTGACGAAAAGTGACAATTTATGAACAAATAGTAACTTTATTTAACAAAAGCATCCACAGATAATGGTTTTGCACTTGAAAAATGGCACATAGAAAACATATATTTGATATATATACTGTTATAATAGAAAAAAAGGACATGAAAACAAAACAATTAATTAAAGGGAAAAAGTAAAAGCAGACTTATTATATCTACAACGAATATTGCATGGAATGAAGACTGACGCATGATATACACTGTGTTAACTGTTTCATGAAAGTACACGTATGACCATTCATCTACTTAGAAATCATGTTGAATTCACTAGTACAGTTATCCTATGCAAAAAGCATTCAATTCTTCTATCAAAACTGTTATTTAATAATACTTCATGTGGCATAGATACATACTGACATCGGATTTGATAAACTTACTTGGCCTTTATGTTTGGACTTTCTGTTTGGTGTGATAATGGGAGTCCATTTCACGGGTGGTGTATGCTTCCTCTTAAGCGTCTTGCATGTCTTGGGTTGCTGGCAGGTCACGCAAAGAGAGCAAAACTTCTCTACGGCTTTCCTTGGTACGAGCGCATACCTCGATTGGATCTGAATGAAAAGAGAAATGAAAAGAAGAGAGTGAAAAGTGTGGATAGTGTACTTGTGCACGGGCATCATGGGCGTCAAATCCTAGGGGGGGGGGGGGGGGGGGAGAACAGGGGACATGTCCCCCACTTTTTGAAGGATGGGAGACACAATATCAAATGTCCCCCCCCCCCAGATTTTTGAACTCGTGTGTCTCATTTACAGGGCCCTATTATGTCAAATACTATCTTTTGCTCCAAAAAGAAATGGTCACAGTTTTCAGAAATTGGCTCAGATCGCACCACAGAGCAACTAGAATCAATATTTTTTTTCGCGCCCTTAAACTGGCTCCGAACACCACCCCCTATAGCTCAGAATAGCTGATTCAACGACTCCAACCTCGAAAATGTTTAAAGGGAAAATACAACATTTGCAAACATCAAAAAATAAAACTACCAAATCATTTTGAAATACCTTGCTGGACTGTTAGTGAATGACAGTGTAAAGCATCCTGTAAAATCATGGCACCTGGTATACTGTCATTTTCAAGAAAAGTGGTATTTTTGTATCAATTTCCAACGCTGATCGGCCGATCAGCGTTGGAAAAAACTGGCTTTTTTTCAAATACTGGCCCCAGTTGACCATCGCACTTGTTTGCAATCGATTACACACCTATGAATGGGTACAAGCCAGCTAGACTGGTTCCCTGACCTTACAATTCCCCAATGTATGTAAACTGCTCTGTTTCTTCTTAAATGGAGTCAGGGAACCAGACTACAGGAACATTATTGTTTTTCTTGGTTTTTATAGCATTTTCGAACCGAAAACCTCAAAAAAGTCAGTGTAACTATATTTGCTATATATTTCCAACCCCCCAATTCCATCCATTTCTGAAAATTACAGCAAAAGCAAATGATGTATATTCCCTTTAAATGATTATCTTTTGCTCAAACAAGAAATTGGTTAAAGTGGTAAGAAATGGCCTCAGATGGCACCACAGAGAGCATCTAGACTAAATAAAAATTTTGGGGCCTGCTGAACCCCACGCCGTAAGGGCTTTGCGCTCACATTAGTTCTGATCACGGTATGTGCCCCCACTTTTGAATAGCGATTAACGCCCTTGACGGGCATCAAGTATTTTGTTCAGAAAGGGTAACAAATAAATGTGTTATACCGTGTGCTTGGATACTGTCATTTTATTGGTCGAGAACGGCCACGTGCCCAGCCTTTCAATGCTAGAAATGTTTTTCAGTCCAAATTCACGGTTTTTTTTTCTTTCAACATTTGCAATGACTGATCATCAATTGGGTTATCTACAGGGTGAGTAAAAACAGAAGGAAACCCAAAGGGCGCCCCCTATTTTTTTCTACAGAAGTTCTGCATGAAGCGTTTTCCAGATCTAGGATGCAAGAGCCCACTTAATAAGCTTTCTTTTAGGGGCCATTCAAACTTTTCAATGTTTCTAAATATCAAATTGTTTTGACCCACACAACCACCCCCAATTTTCTTTTTTTTTAAATGTTGAACTGCTATTCAATATATCCTGTACACTGAAGAACGAAGTAATGCTTCAAATGAGCCAGATGTTTAAGGTCAATGCTCTCGGCTCAGAAGTTTTCAATGGCATTTGCAGGCTTTCAGCATGCAACATTGAAGTTGAAACAAGAGAATAAAAATTCTTTTTTTTTTAGAACACAGTGGCTGACTCAAAATGTACATTGTACGTATCAAAACTGTATATGTCAGTACTGTCACTCTGTCTGTAAATGGGGAAGAAGTTGAAAAGAAACGTGCATCGGAATGCTCATGCATAGGCAAGTCAGGAGACTTAGGGTTATTTGGGGGGTTTTTCTTTGCTTTTTCTATGAAAAGTAAATTTTGAAGATTTTAATGATATTAATCGGAAAGAACATTTAAAAGTAGGATATAAATATCCACACAACTATCCTTTAACCCTAACCGCCCTGAATCCTCCAAAATCCTTTTTGCAAATTGGAGGAATTTGCAGAATTGAGGTTACATGGCCAAAGTGCGTTGCTGATTTCGGAGTACGCACTGTGTCAAGGTCTTTGGCCGGACCTTGTGTTGTTTATGCTCAGCCCTGCATAAATTTAGTCCTTGATTATACTTGACATCCTCCGCACTGCTCCAGGATGTCACTGCCTCTGCCTCAGCCTATTGACAGTCATAGCCGGTGGATTTTGCAGGATTCAGGCAGTGGTCACCCCTCCATGGACCATATTCAAGAAACAACGGAGGAATTTGCAGGATTGAGGCTATATATGCAATTTTTCCATGAGGCCAATTGGAGGATTTTGCAGGATTGAGGCTACATCCTAGCAAAAAGGCCTAGGGAGTTAGGGTTAAAGTTGGGCATTTCTGTAGTATTCTTGTGTTATTCGTGCGAGAACGACTTTCAGGGTCCACTTTTGCGACCCCAAAAAGTCGGGATGTTCGTGCTGGTTGGGATTCCGGCCATAACGGTTCGCCTTTTGCGGTAAAGAATCACATATTGTGCATTGGTGATTGGTCACCGCTGTTCGTTAGCTCGGTGCTGTGTACGTGTGTAATACTAGACACACACAGCGTACATCGTACATTGAAAGAAAACGACAGGAAACACTCCGTGTCCGACGTAAACAATCTGGATTTTTTTTCTTTTCTTGGGAACGGTACGACATTAGGTTTGTTTCCTTTCAACCAGAATTTTGAAATAGGCTAAGTAAACAATCCAAATCATGATATTTTCGGGGATTTCAGGACGCAGTGCCCCTTTAATTAGTGTTGGTTTCGAGCCCACCACTATTTCAGTCAGAAATAAAACACAAGTCTTGTCACAAGCAACAGGGGGGATGAACAGTAATATCGAAGGACAACTTTCATCACATTTTATTCAAATAGTTTGTGACTTGACTTGTGACTGGAAGACTTGTTAGGAATTCGGGCGATTCACAATGCAGAGTCCATTTTTTCAAGTTTGCGGTCGACAAAACATGGCCCATGAGTGTCAGTAGACAATTTGTTATAGATTGGGGTATGGCGTTCTGCCGCCTTACATAAAACACCATATTGATAAAAAGCAGAGAAAAGGGCAAACAGATATACTGGAATCATACGCTTACGAAACTACTGACCGGAAAAACGAATAATTTCAAATGCCCCGCGCTACGAATTTGTCGACTTTTTCCCACAATGCACTGGGAGAAACTTTTGGTGGCGCACTGCATTGTGAATCGCCCGAATTGTGATGGACTCCACTACAACATAAGACGATCTACATTACTCGATCTACATTTGTAAGAAGGGCTTAAAAAGGGTTTATTTTTTCTTGCCCCTGAAGCATGTGTTTTGCTTAATTCATTAACCCTAACTCCCTAGGCATTTTTGCTAGGATGCAACCTCAATCCTGCAAAATCCTCCAACTGCCTCCATGTCAAAATAGCATACAGCCTCAATCCTGCAAAATCCTCCGTTATTTCTTGAATGTGGTCCTTGGAAGGGTGACCACTGCCTCAATCCTGCAAAATCCTGTTGAGGCTGAGCCAGTGACATCCTGGAGAAGTGCAGAGGATTTCAAGTATAATCTAGGTCTAAATTTATGCACAACTAAGCATAACCAACACAGGGTACAGCCCAAGACCTTGACAAAGTGCATCCTCCGAAATCAGCCACGCATTTTTGCCATGGATACAACCTCAGTCCTGTAAAATCCTCCATTTTGCAAAGAGGATTTTGGAGGATGTATGAACCATTAAAGGTTATTGTCTTACCGCATTGAAAGTACTTTTGGAGCTGCCATGGCCAACAACATTGTCGTGTACATCTTTTATAACATCGAAAAAGTCCTCAAAGCATACAACCCTCTTACATGTTTCGTTCTAGAAAGAAAGCGAAAAAATGGCATAATCCAATGTAAAGTAAAAACAGTTGGAAGAAAAAAATGTTAGAACATAAATAAGTGTTATTCAAATAATTGTGGCAAACAGGGATTAGGACATATTGCAAGCAAACCCCCCCCCCCCCAAACAAAAAACAAAACAAAAATAATATGGTCAATAACATACTCCGCACATGGGCGTCGCGAGGGGGGGGGGCAAGGGGGGGGGGGCAAGGGGGGGGGCAAGGGGGGGGCAAGGGGGGGGCAAGGGGGGGGGCAAGGGGGGGGGCAAGGGGGGGGGGCACTTGCCCCCCCCCCCTGGAAAAGCAAAAAACAAAAACAAAAAAAACAAAAAGGAAGAAAAAAGGAAGAAAAAAAAGAAAAGAAAAAGAGGCGCGAAGACAAAGTGGTGTAAATTTAATGAGTTGGGGGGGGGGGGGGGATGTCCCTGCCCCCCTCTAAAACTGATAAATCGAGAATGTGTTGAGAAATACAAGCCTTTTTTGACAAAAATGTTTTTTGCCCCCCTCTAGAAAAAATCCTGGCGGCGCCCATGACTCCGCACCATAACTCTTATTTTCTCAAATCTAGAAGAGTTGTCCAGTACCTAAAAGGTAGAGTAAACCATTAGTAATTTGTGGATTTTTTCACAAAATTTCTCAAAATCTGCAGCCAGATGCTTAATAAAAAACTCTGAGGAACTTTTAGCTCTGGAATGCTCTGTATTTCAAGAAAACAGAACACACATAAACACAATATTCTGTATCTTGATTTCAATTCTAATGTGCTACCGAGTCCTACTTGGTCTAGCCTTCTTAGTTGGTTCATCTCCTAAATACTCCGCATGGGAGTTTATACAGGAGGCCAGAAACACCGGGGCAAACCCCTTCTCTTAGCGATAAGTGTCACTGTGTTCTTTTACGTGCATTTAACCCCTTTAACGGAATATACATCATGTGCTTTTGCTGTAATTTTCAGAAATGGATGGAATTGGGGGGTTGGAAATATATAGCAAATATAGTTACACTGACTTTTTTGAGGTTTTGGGTTCGAAAATGCTATAAAAACCAAGAAAAACAATCATTTTCCTGTAGTCTGGTTCCCTGACTCCACTTAAGAAGAAACAGAGCAGTTTACATATATTGGGGAATTGTAAGGTCAGGGAACTAGTCTAGCTGGCTTGTACCCGTTCATAGGTGTGTAATCGATTGCAAACAAGTGCGATGGTCAACAGGGGCCAGTATTTGAAAAAAAAAGCCAGTTTTTTCCAACGCTGGTCGGCCAGCGTTGGAAATTGATACAAAAATACCACTTTTCTTGAAAATGACAGTATACCAGGTGCCATGATTTTACAGGATACTTTACATTGTCATTCACTAACAGTCCAGCAAGGTATTTCAAAATGATTTGGTAGTTTTATTTTTTGATGTTTGCAAATGTTGTATTTTCCCTTTAAGGACGGGGTATAATCATAATGGGGACATTCCTCCACACATAGAGCAAGTGGCCCGCATGACTGCACAGCCTTTGTGTGGTAGCGGGACTGCACAAAAGCAGCAGCTGTGGAACTACCCACGAGCCGCGTGCCACGGCTTACCACAGCTGGCAAATGCATTCCAATGAGGATTAGCGGCCGCTGCCATGACCGCTTGGGTTAACACACACGGGACCTATGGCTTTACGTCCCATCCGAAGGATGAAGCAAAAATGGTTAAGTGCCTTGCTTAAGGGCGTAAGTGTCCACCCAGCGGGCTCAAACCTACGCCACTGTTGCCTCTGAAACCGCTAGGCCATGACACTCCACTAAGTAAGTTGCTACCGACTACCGGTACCCTTAACTAGAATCGTGGACCCCAAGATTTTGAGTTAAGAACGAACAGCAGTGTGCCTGCATGGGTTTCCATTTTGTCCATGTTGTCTGGGAACCACTTGGAGAAATTGGTATTTCACAATTAAAAAAAGTTGTTTTTACCTTTCCCTAATTCTGAGTGCGGGATGGTCTTGTATATTCACTGTTGAATTAACATACAAAACATACTTCTGCTGAACTATATACCGAGAGGTACATGTCCCCCCCCCCCCCCCCCAAACAATACTCACTTGTTCCTTGACTGCTACGAACTCTTCCTCGTTACCGCATGACTGGAGGCTTGCCAACACCAGCTTGTGCTTTTGGGTAAAGGCTCTAAAGCGTTTCAATCTTTGATCCGACGAACTCGCTTTGCTATCACCTCTCAAAACCCTTTCGACGATTTCAAGTTTTTCACGGCTTACAACCGGGCTTGTCCTAGACTCTGCATAGGTTTCGTGGCAGAACTCATCAAAAATGATTCTATTTTCCGTTTCATCCATATCGCGATTTCTAGTAGTACAAGTAGGCCCGAAAGAAAGTTATTTAATTTTAATTGACACTAAATGACACACAGGTTCAAGTTTCAGCATATGTGCTGTGTACAGTACACTGCAGCGCAGGGCAGCGTAGGGCAGCACTGTTCAGTGTTGGGGTTGTCACTATCAGCTTTATACTAACTTGGACCGATTGAAGTTAAGTTGGTGAGTAACATACAATTTCAAGTTCAATACAACTGCATGATTGATGTATCATTCATACAAATTACAAATTTATACAAAGTTAGCCAAGTATCCGGCTGTCAACCCATGGAGGAATAAGAACACACCTCCATGGTCAACCCAACACTCAAGTTCAATTTGGAATAAAACTTTGGCCTTTTTTAAAGTATATTTTCAACCATCAGCGCCACGCACCATATCACTTAAATGTCGACAAACAGAAGCTCCTTTTCGAACTGAATAAAACAAAAAATTCGGCCTCACGATGTTACGATGAAAACCTAACATTTGGCGCAAGAATTTTGTTCTCGATTATCAGCAGATGACTGGGGCAGGTTCCACAAAAAACACAACACGTGCACACTGCATGCTGGACGCCGCGGCGCGCACAACCTGCAGTTTATATACCGAGAGGTACCAGACTAGCTTGGACGAGTTCACGTTTTGTCTAGGTACATGTGCCCACATGTTTTTCGAATTGAGGACATTTTCTGACAAATAACCTTCAAGCTGCGATTTTTTTTATGCAAAATGAAATATTTTTTTGACTTTAGTACCTCTGTGTGGCTTACATTTGTGATTTGAAAGAATGGTAACTATATTGTAAGTTGTTTACACACACTATAAACCAAAATGGATTGGTCCACAAAAATGTATGCGCGATCGATTGATCGCGAATTGCAAAATAGTCATATCGTATTACGCACGCAGGTACGGGTGTATGCTGATTAGACTACATCGTTGTACCGGTAAGACACAAGATTTTCGTTTTTGCTTTTCCTAATGAACGTGTTTTGAGTAGTGCCATGAGAATGTAAGCATGGAGAAAAACTTCAACTCATTGAGGGCCTAAACAAAACAGAGAGGCCTAATTTTTTTTGGCCATGTTTCCTTTTTGTAATTTTGTTTGGCTCCTATCCTCGAGTCGTGCGCAATTTGCGTTGCCTGGCACTAGGCCTAGCATTAGCCCCTGTTTTGGGTGCGGGGGGGGGGGGGGGGGGGGGATCGTGTTACAGTGTAGTGTTGATTAAATCATGGAGCTTTAAAAAGGATAGCTCCATGATCACATTAGACATGTTAAATAGAGTCAAGGGTGTTTTTATAACTCAACTGTCAACATGACTTTTTTTTAACAAATCTAAGCAGACTTCTCTCAATATGATGACATCTTTTTTGTAAGTCTTGAACAGTTTCTTGGGGTAAAAATTAGATAGTGGATATTTTGCCGGAGGTAATGACGGCAAACTAACGATTACTAAAGGTTTGCCGGCGGCAATCCATATCAACAGAGGGCGCTGTACTCTTTAAAATAGGGCTAAATTATAAGATGTATTAAATTCCCACCAGAAGTTGTGTAGCACGTTTGGTGTAATGGTTAAAAACAAAGGCTCTAGTAAGCGGAATGACTCGCGTTCGATTCCGACCACACCACATTTTAAAGTTTTTTTTTCTCATCCCCAAATAAATAAGAATATTCTTCTTTTATTATTTTAACATTTCTCAAACATTTTTTGCAGAGTATTACATTTCCTTTTTCAGATTTGTGGCTCTGGAGGATTTTTTTTAAAAGGGAAATAAAGTCCGAAATTATAAAATGGTCTGAATCCCATCTTGTGAATACGAGGTAACAACGATAATTTTGGCATGGAGCCAGACTAAAACTTTTCACCGGAAAATGTTTTAAGTACAAAAAACAGTGACTGCGCATGTTCAGTGCATATCCGGCAAACTAACGTTTACTAAAGCTTTGCCGTCTCCGGCAAAATATACACTGCCTAAAAATTACGATTATACTAAAAATTTACGACCTGTAACGTGAGCACAGTGAAGCAGTGTCATTACTATAGTGTACCAATTAGTGATCGGTACAACGATAGGTTGCTATTTAATTCGTCGGATCAGTGCGCAACATTGCGTCTACAGCTTCAATCGGCTCAGTGAGATCATGTCCCGGACGCTGGATTCATGCTCAATTCAAAACATGATTCAGCAACTTTTGATTTAAAATCGAGATCCTAGAATGTTGTTTTTCTCGAAAAATGCAGCTGAAGCTGAGCTGAAACTTCATCAGGTTAGTTCAGCATCCTTCTTCCGATATTGAGCACGTTTGTTGCTTCAAACGAACAAAATGCACAAATTACAAATGATGGACTGTACCTTTAATAAACAGTTTCCTTTGTATCAGCTGACAAGTGCCGTAGTAAAAAAGGATACAAAATGTTTCAAGTTGTTATGTGGTATGTACATGTACTGTGTGAGAAAGCTGTACAATGTGTAAAATTGTAAAATCTATTTTGTTTTTGGCAGCATACTGTTTGTAAACCCAATCAATGTTATTATTTCCTGGTTTCACGATTTGGTTCTTCCATTTCGTTCAAGCGAAGATCAAAGGATAAGATTGGCAATTTGTGTGTTATGAATGCAATTTCGAGAGGAAGTTGCGCACACTACTGTGCTCATGGGGTCATTCAGAGTATGAAGGAAGTCATTTACAGTCTGCATTTGGCAAGATATGAGTATTGTATGCAAGATATTAGGCGAAGTAAAAAAAAAAAACAAGTTTCTCGTCCCCGCCCGCTTCCTTTTTGGAGGCCGCCTGGATTTTTTTATTATTTTTTATTGTTGAAAAATGTAGTAGAAAAACACCGAAAAAGTCTACAAATTCATCGGAAAATAAATACCAATACCAATACAACTCTAAATGACACTGTAAATATGTTCAGTTCTCTTGTCCAACTTGTCTTTCATCTTTAAAAGTGTCTTTGAACAGTGGAACACCAACGGTTGCAGGAAATTTTGAAAAGGCGGTCATCTTGAAAAAAATAAAAAATAAAAAGCCCCGCTTCCTCCCTTTTTTCAAAAACCCTGGACGAGAAACTATTTATTTTTTTTACTCGGCCTTATTTTGCATATTGAAAATGCAATTGAGACTTGCATGTGTTGTTGTATTTGGTTACTAGTCCAAAAAGAAACCTGAATGAAATTTTGTATTACATTGTACATGTGCAACCCTAACTCCCTAGGCCTTTTTGCTAGGATGTAGCCTCAATCCTGCAAAATCCTCCAATTGGCCCCATGGAAAAATAGCATATAGCCTCAATCCTGCAAATTCCTCCGTTATTTCTTGAATATGGTCCATGGAGGTGTGACCACTGCCTGAATCCTGCAAAATCCTCTGGCTATGACTGTCAATAGGCTGAGGCAGAGGCAGTGACATCCTGGAGCAGTATGGAGGTTGTCAAGTATAATCAAGGACTAAATTTATGCACGGATGAGCATAAACAACACAAGGTCCGGCCCAAGACCTTGACACAGTGCGTACTCCGAAATCAGCAACGCACTTTTGCCATGTAACCTCAATCCTGCAAATTCCTCCAATTTGCAAAAAGGATTTTGGAGGATTCAGGGCGGTTAGGGTTTTAATTGTCCAACAGTTCAACCCTGTTACTAGTCTAATATCAAGTCTGAATGTGCTTGGAGTGTGCTCTTTAAGTTCATGTGGCTTTAAACAATGCTGTCTTGGACTGGATTCAAGTCTGTATATTTAGTAGCTCTCAAAATCTTAGTCTTAATAGATGGTACATCATGTACAGATTTCACAGTGTGTATTTTTTTGTTTTACTAAGGTCAGTCGCATTAACAGTTGCTAGCACACGCCTGGCTTTTCCCCTGAATTCATTAAAACAAAATGAAACTGACATGATTGCATGTAGCAAATGAAATAAAGCCCGTTTTTGCAGTTTAAACATGTTCATTTTTGCTTTCATGTTTACATGTACATGTAGTCTCCAAGGGTTAAAATTTACCAAAGGGTAAAATTCTTGCTGGTACACATTATTATGGATTACCATGCAGCTATTCCATGGGATTACATTTTGTGTTTACATACATTTGTGATGCCTTCATTTGATCATCAAGATCTGTGGTTCAATATTAATGGAGTGAATATGACACACATTGCAATTTATGCATAGTGTCTGAGTCACCCTTCTAGTCTACATAACAGCAGTGTAGTGAACAAGATGTTCACTGCCTGTAGCAGGGTGACCATGAGGGTATGGCCAAATTCTGCTAAATGCACTTCAAAAATCGGTCAGATTTATCAAAAATCTGCCAAATTCCCCAGAATTACTAGAAATACATTATGAACACTTAAAATTACATACAGATTAGTAGTAATTGCCTTACTTAAGGTTCAAATTACATTATAAACAATCTACAGTCACATGAAGATGTTATGAAATTATTGCGTAAATTTCAGGCAAAACTCGGTTGCGTCACGACAAAGTTCTAGACCAGCCTACCTGTCCCATTATGCAAGGGTTTGTTTGAAAAGATTGAAGCTTTTTTAGACAAATTTTCTATCACATAACCATTTTTGCAGAATTCCGCCAGAAATATGCCCAAAAAATCTATTCTGTCAAATTTTCTGTCAAATTCGTTTTTCAACAAAAAAATCTGTTAGAATAAGCCAAAAATCGGCTAAAACGGTCACCCTGGCCTGTAGGCTGTACTAGACTATGCACACTTTGTGGGCTGTTTTATTTCACAAGTATCTGGAATAATATGGTAGTGTGCATGCATAACAATGTACATGTACATGTACAGTTTATACACGAATAGCATGCAAATGTACATGTACATGTACATGTATGCATTATTTATAGGTCCTTTTAACACTACTCCCCAAAATCTTTGTGTTGAGCTGCGGTCTAACCCTTTTCACGCTAGCAAGAATCCAACGCAGGTTTTGCAAGGGTCTGAGTACTGAGGGCTGAGAAGCTCCACCGTACCTCAATATGGAAGCCAAAATCTACAGCTGACCAGCGTACAAACTGAGTGTAATACATGTAAGTGTAAATGGCGCACACACTCTTGTTCTGTCATTGTAGGGACCACACACCTGTGGAGCAGTATACATTGTACATTTATTATGGGGACGGAAGATGCTATGGGGACAGCAGACAGTCCCCACAACTTGGTCCTAATTTCCCTAGCAATTGGCTAGGGAAGTAGCAATAGAAAACTTCCTCATAATTACAATGTGGTGTCAGATATAGCACTTTGTTGCGAACCCGTGTTGAATTAGCCATTTGTGAGTTAAATTGGAATAAAATCTGGAACGCTGACTTAATATGTGCTTTGCACGTTTTAACCTAGCATTCTTCTGACCAAAGAGACTGTTACTATATCACGTGATTTGGGGCTATAAAGCCTTATGCTAGCAACCCCCAGCTCCGGCATGGTCTGGTGTCTTTGTATCATTCTCAGCCATTGTGAACAATGTATTGGTGCTGAGCGTCTCTTACGTAACTACATGTATGCAAGAGCTTGCCCTGAATCATGTGATTAGCAACAGTGTCTTTGGTCTGGAGAATTCAAAGTTAAAATGTTCCAAGCATTCTGAGCAAGTCTGTGTACCAGATTTTTTCAAATGTACGGTAAATCTCAAAGGGGTATAGGTTACTCGCAATTGGCTTATTCGACATGGTTGAGTCCTGAATCCCCAATAATCAATCAATTTAAACGTTTTGTTTTTTTACACAGATCTTATGTCACAACCTAACATGTACATCTCAACTTGAAAAATACATGTTTGATACTGATACTTAAGACTTGAGACGTAAGAGTTTTTTAACACAGATCTTACGTCTCAACTTGAGACCTAAGGGCAAACAAAACTGTTAAATTAGTTGATTTTTGAGGACCTGCAAGAATGTTGGGAACAATCGTTTGTGTGGTCAAATCAATTGAGAACCTTTTTTCTGTGCATATTTTTTTTGGGGGGGGGGGAGTGTAGTAATTTAAAACTTGTCCAAATTTTGGCAGAGGAATGCGGGCCTGGGTGTCTTCCATGCCCTAAAAGGACATGTTGTCACCCCTTACAAAGTGCCAGGGCACTTTTGAATTGCTTCCTTTGTCATTCAATGCACTTTGCAAAAGTTTAATAAACCCTGTAAACTGTGCAATGTACAGGGTACAGGGGACCACACATGTCAATCAGATTTAGTTACACTTTACAGTGATGAATTGCAAAAAGATAAAATCAATCTTTTTTTTTCCTCATTTTTTTTTTCAAAAGTGTCTGTTCTTATTGCATTATGACTCCAATTGTTTGATTTGCTAAATTTGTTTTCAGTTTTGTCCTCTGTCATACTATTTTTGGACCCTGGCATCCTATTTTTGGCCTCAAAGGGACAAAAATATCTGATTTGTAAATTTGCATTGGCTATCTTTTGTACAGTATCACTTAACAAGTGTTTGTGTACACATTTCGATTCATCTCAAAATTACTCCATGTTATTGTATTGATCTTATAAAAGTGCATTGATCTCCATCTACATATGGCTGTGAAGTTCTGGTTAAAAATTCACATCATTCAATAGGCACAAGTATTTTCTGTTTAAATGTGAAAGAATTTCCTCCGAAAAAGATGTAAGTGAATTATAAGCTCCATCTATACTTGTATATCGATATTACTTGATTATTCGATATTATTTTGATATTGAAATGCTGATAGCAATTTTTAAGCATCTACATGTATATCGAAATATTCAATATTGAGGAATGATATCGAAAATACAGAAAGTGCGTCAGATTATCTTCAAAATTAATCTCCTGTTTGTGCTTTTACTTTGTGTTTAACTTTGCTATATGATAAAATAAAAGTTGGCGGCTACTTGTGCTTGTGATTCAAAATAAAACATTGCAAAATGCCATGCAGTGTCACTTTCTGTTCTGTTTTCGGTGGTATTGGCGGTCTCCCCTAATGTAAAAGCTGAAAAGAAACAGCCCATTCTGGACAAACTGTCAGAGCTGAGATTTGTTTTAAAAAGTTTGAGCACTAGCTCAAGAGAAAGCTGTCATCTTTATGGTCTTTAACTTTTACATGGGATACTTGATATGCATGATACATGTATGCATATCGAATATTCTCGATATTGGATTTCTGATTATTAAAAATTCTGATATCGACGGTGCTTAGTGAACTGAGGGATGTGTTAGAGTTGAGTACTTGCAAGTCCCTGCTAGTGCATCACAAGCGCATCATATGTGCATCAAAAGTCCATCACAAGTCAATCACACGTCCATCACACGACCATCACAAGTCCATTACAAGTCCACCACAAGGCTATCTCAGATTTAAGTATCTCAGATTTGTTAACACTGATGTTACATGTAAGTATCTCAGATTTGTTGACACTTGGGCCTATATTGTAGCCTTTCCTACTGCACGCTTCCGGGATGTACATATGTACATGTACATGACCAGGTGTACAATGTAAATACACAGAAAGCCACTGACATCTCTCAGCACACATAAAACATGATAAACCACACTTTTGTATAGTTTTTTTTTTTTTTTTTTTTAACAAGTACCAAACTTGTACCGGTCATTCAAAACTGTACATACATTGTAAAGGTACATGTACATGTACGTACATTATGTACATGTACATAGTACATGTATATAAATTATATAGCGCTAACAGTCCTGAATCTTCCAATTTTAATATGATTTTGCACACCCCCTAGGGAGTTATGGGTTAATAAACCAAAATGTAAAATGCAATTAAAAAAAATATAAGGACAAATGTTCAATTGAGAACCATTCCTAGTAAAAAAAAAATACTGGTTATGCTGGTCATAAGAATCTACATGTACACGTTTGTATAATGCACCATTCTACCAGTACTTCTTATCAGAAAGCCTTCCATGTATGTAAATCAGTAACAACTTCCGTTCAAGTTGCCTGTACCTGCATTTTTTCCGTCATCAGAACTGTTTTATCAAGATTTTCCTATTGAAAAGTGGGAGATTTATAGAGGAGCCTTTAAATTTTTGGATTAATTCTCACAAAAGGGCACATTGAAACTACATTTTGTAGTTTTGTTTTTCCTTCCATGTTGTGAGTCCTGGATCCCTGCAGATTTTAGTGTTGGAAACAGGGCTTATTACCAGTTACTTAAACGGTGGAAGGAAGTTGACTTCCCGTAAAATTTTGACACTAACTTCCTTACTTATTTTTACTAAGACTAGAAGACCATGTCCATCAAAATCTATCTCTCACTCAGCTTCACATAATGCTTCAGTACCAAATCCGTTGAAATCCACCACTGGTGCTGGTGGATTTTGATGGACTTGGTGCACATGGCTTACATGTATCTGCCCAAATCCCCCGAAATGGGAGGATAGATTTTGATGGAGTTGTTAAGTTCGTGCATTGTGCATTGACTTGTACCATGTACTAAATTAACAAATAAAACTGACTTTGCTTCCGGCTGCTACATGTATGGCACTTACAGGTTTTTGGATTTCAAATACATGTAAAGCCTTTTATTTGTTTTATCCTGACTGTTTGTTTCTTCTTTCAGTTTCCTTTTACAGGTGCAGTGAAACCTCATGTGTCTCATTCATCCAGCATCTTGCCAACTTACATGTAAAGGCCTGGTTGAAATCATTTGAAGCAGAACTTGGTGTTTGTATATGTACAGGAAACAATAACGTACACGTACAATGTATGTTCTCCTGGCTCTTGCCTTGTGAAAGCTAGAGTGGACCGGCCATAATTGGCAAAACGTATGTGAATTACAACACGTATCTTCCGAAGTACACAGAACTTGTTTTGTGGCCTACTGTGATTGCCTACAGCTTAAGCTTTTGCGGTTGTTACTACTTCGTGCACAATACCAAAAATAAAATGGAGCTGACGTGGTTGTACGCATCCCTGATAATTGCTGTCTGTTGCAACACGTTCTGTGCCGCGACAACACAGACCAGTTCAAAACAGACTAATTTTGTCGTCTTCATCATGGACGACGTGGGAATGGGCGATCTGGGCTGTTTTGGGAACGACACGATGAAGACCCCGAACATCGACCGTTTGGCGCAGGAGGGGGCCAAACTCAGCCACCACTTGGCTCTGCCGCTGTGCACACCGAGCCGAGCTGCGCTCATGACGGGACGACTGCCTGTCAGATATGGTGAGTGGTAGAAGTAGGATTCAGCAATTCCACACCAGAATCAAATACAACTTTAGTGTTGAACCTAGTCTTTGTTCAGGACTGGACTTGAATTTTCATTCCCCTATTTTGCAGCCGGTCACGTGACGAACGCGGTTAACCTGCTGCGGCGGTGGAGGTCTCTATATCAAATCCAGTCTTGGCAACATTGGCAGCACTACCCAGGAAAATCCGAGAATACCTCACACGCGCTGTGTTCGATCTAATACATGCGCCTGAGGTATGCTCGGAATATCCTGGGTAGCGCTGCCAATATTACCAAGACTGGATTTGATTCATCTTGCTGATAGCGACATCGCTTGTCACGGAACCGGCTGTAAAAAGGGGAACAAAATCCCATTCAGTCTCGGACCAAGCCTATGTTGAACCCGGAATTGGGCCTTACGATCTCCACTTTAATAAATCCAAACATATCTTCCATTGTTTAGTTCCGACATTTTGTTTGATCCTTCCTTCAGGAATGGGTTCCAGGCACATCATGAGAGTGTTTACGTTCCTCTCGGCCAAGGCCGGACTCCCGTCCAACGAGACCACCATTGCCGAGCTTTTGAAGGAGTCTGGCTATTCCACTGGACTTGTTGGTAAGAATTCTCTCTGTTGGGGTCCAATATTGGCTGCTAGAATTTGCACATGGCGAAGTTACACAATAGGCTGCAGTAACTACTGACATTGTAAAGTCCCCCCAATGTACAAAAATCCAATCCAAATCTCTGTTTTGCTCGATATTGAGAGATTCAGTACGGAGGCCACAATGGGTTTTCTCTAATCAAAACATCTGCAAGCAATTTTTATTCATGGCCATATTACTTCATTGTTTTTCCTAAGAATCACAACATAACACTGCCTCTTTCAGTGTGGACTGTGTCAAAGTCCACTTCTTCTAATTATGAACCTCATTGAGACATACATGTATGTACATGTGCTTAGCTTTTTGCTGTTCCACAGTCCTTGGAATTAGGCAAAATTGCATTGTGTTGAATTGTTACTCAGCAACAGAAATCTGTTTGATTTTTTTTTTTAGGAAAATGGCATCTGGGCTCTATGTGTGAGTCAGAGACTGAGTGTTCCCACCCTAATGGTCAAGGCTTTGATTACTTCTTCGGCCTACCTCTAACAAACCTCCGAGACTGCGGCGGCAAGAGCAACGTCTTTGTTGCCTGGGATCCCCACATCTACCGCGACATCGTCCTGACCTTTCTGGTGCTGCTGTGGGCGGCCTACACGGCCCGTAAGAATGGCTACATTGGGCCCCAGGGCTTTGTGGTATGCGTGGCTACGGCGGTCATACTCTGCGGGGGCTTCTTTGCCTTCATTAAGTCCATCCGCATGATGAACTGCGTGTTGATGGAGAACCAACGAGTGGTGGAGCAGCCCCTCCAGTATGACCGACTCACGGAGAGGCTCGACCGTCGAGCCGTCAGCTTCCTGGAGCAGAACCACGACAGACCCTTCCTCCTAGTTGTGTCCTTCTTGCAGGCCCACACGGCCCTCTTCCGATCAGAGCGATTCACAAATCACAGTCGGCACGGTTTTTACGGCGACGTCGTGGAGGAGATGGATTCGAGTGTCGGGCAGGTCACTGCCACTCTGAAGCGGCTAGGCTTGGAAGACAACACATTCGTTTACCTGACTTCAGACAATGGTGGTCACGTGGAAGAGTTCTCAGAGGAAGGGGAAAGAGAAGGAGGATGGAACGGCGTCTTTAAAGGTAGACAAAACTTATGTTCAAATATCAAGAATCGTATTTGATTCTAGACTTCCAGTGACTGAAGTCTGACTTGATTCAACATTTGCGTGACACAGTAAACATTGTAAACAGTGGATACTATCCGAAATGTTGTGCAACTGCATATTTACCTATCACCCATTTCATACTGACGTTCAAGAGTTGTGCCAGATCGAATTATTGAAAAGAGTGAATTAAGATCAATGCATTTTTGAAACAACCTGGAGTGATTTCATGTGAAAGACTGACTGTTGCAGTTGCTGGAAATTACTCCAGATTCCAGTCAATGGAAAATTTATACATGCAGTCTGCCTCTCTTCAAGGTAGAGTTTATCATTTGCACCTGTCCAAAAAGTAACTGATCAGCTTACTTGGCACTAAACTCCCTGTTAAATTATTCTTTCTGGCATGCTGTCATTTTGAAGAAAACAGCAAAAGAAGACCATTTCCAAAGATACGTCTAAAGACGGCTTTTTTTTCAAAAACTGCTAATTTTTCATATTTAGTTATTCCGCATTTTCTTTACAATAGATTGCACAGCCTGCCAAACTGATTCTCTGACCTTACAATTCCCCAAAGTCCACAAATTGCTCCGGTTCATCTTAAGTGGGGTCAGGGAACCAGACTACAAGAACATGATGGGTTTTCTTGGTTTTTCCAGCATCTACAAGCCCAAAACGTAAAAACAAGTCAGTTTTTATTTATTTAACATTTGCTATAAAATTCTAATCCTAAAAATCCATGTATTGCCGAAAATTGCAGCAAAAGCAAATGTTGTACATTCCCCTTACTTGTTTGCAAACTAGGAGGGAAAGCCAGCACCTGGGAAGGCGGCATCCGCGTGCCGACCATCGTCAAGTACCCTGGTGTGGTCTCTCCGGGGTCAGAGGTCACAGAGCCCACCCAGCTGTCAGACCTGCTGCCGACCATCGCAGGGATCGCGGGCGTACCGCTGCCAGACGACAGGGTTTACGACGGCAAGGATCTCATGCCGCTGTTGCGAGGCGAGACGATCGGCAAGCCCCACCACGAGTTCATGTACCATTATTGCGGGAGCTATCTGCATGCCGCCCGCTACACGCCATCAGGTATTGAGGTTGACATTTAGTTCAGGGATGCTGACTACGGGCTCCGTGCGCCGACAAAAGAGGGCGCCCTTTGACCTAGCGACGATGTCCCATGGGTGGGACATTTTGTTGGTTGACGCGCACCATTCCTTGTGTGTGCAGGGGTGTGAAATCTCAGCTTTAAAGCTGATTTCAGCTTTTTTTGTTTTGGATTTCAGCTTTTTTTTCAGCTTTTTCCCTCACTTGCTGTGTACAAAAGTATAGGAGATTTCCAAAGTTCAGCGTTTTACACCTTTTTTCAGCTGTTTTCAGCTATTTTTATCAGTGGTCACTCACACCCCTGTGTGTGACGCACGTACACCAGGGGATCTGTACTATGTACACGCAGTGGCCGTGCTTCGCTGCAAATGAATTGTAGTCAGGCAAGATGGCCTCGGTCGGTCACCCCCAACTGTACTTCCTTCCTTTGCCGGTGAGGGGGTACTTGTGAACGGAGCGGATAGCCAGAATTTCTGGCTTTTTCACGTTTTGGAAAAAAAATCAAGAATTCCATCACTTCCCGGCCATAAAAATAAATCCTTGTGTTGCGTGCACAGGAAAAACATTTACAATGTATAACAATTTGAAAAACGGCTACACGTCATCGTTCGGCCAATAGGGAAATCATTTGCTAAATGATGTTACATTCTTTTTTTACAAATTGACATGTGACAATTCTAAAACAATGAAATTACATTATCCGAGACACGATTTAAAAATCTGGTTTTCGCATGTTTTGCACAATCCCGCCAGTCCACTGTACTTCTTATATTATTTAACCTGACATTTTGACATTGTTGGTTTGTTGTCCCTCTCTCAATACAGACTCTGACAGCATCTACAAAGTTCACTTCAGCAGCGTCCTGCACGTTCCCGGACCCCACGGCACCACGGGCTGTTTTGGCACCTATGCCTGCCGCTGCACGGGGTACTCTGTCATCCAGCACGACCCACCTCTGGTCTACGACCTTACCCACGACCCCTCCGAGCTGAACCCCCTCGACCCGGACGACCCCGAGGTCAGCGAGGTCATCTCCAGGATGCAGGAGGCGGTGGCCGATCACCAGAGTGGACTGGTCAAGCAGCAGGACCAGTTTGGAGTTCTTCGGCTGCTCCCCCGTCCCTGGAAGCAGCCGTGCTGCGGCACGTTCCCGTTGTGCTCTTGTAAAGACTCCCTGCATTCGGAGAAACCCATGTTACCGGAGGTGGTGAACCAACCAGACTGGGTACCAGTGGCCGAGGACATTCCACAGAGTTGAGGTAATTTCCCTTAACTGAGGTAACTTGAGGTAACTTTCCTTAACCGAGGTAACTTGAGGTAACTTTCCTTAACTGAGGTAACTTGAGGTAACTTTCCTCAACTGAGGTAACTTGAGGTAACTTTCCTTAACTGAGGTAACTTGGGGTAACTTTCCTTAACTGAGGTAACTTGAGGTTACTGAGGTAAATTGAGGTAATTCTGAGTCTCCCACCATTGGAGGGAAGGTATTACAATTGTCTGTAAATAAATTTACTATTTTGTGTTCTCTATCCACTTGGCTCAGTTTCATTAGGGAATCTTCACAAATGCAAACAACACCTGTTCGACTTCTCACCGAGGATCGGAGCTGGATATAATAGTTGATCTGCAAAAAAAGTCTTTCGTGTGTAATTACACTGGCAGTGCATGGAAATAAAGAGAAAGAATAAGAAATGGTGCTCTTAAAAAAACACATGAATTGGAGAATTTAACTGGATTTTTTTTTAACATTCCTTGTTTTTAGAGGCAAAATAATGTTCAGGATTTTATTTGTGTCATTTTTATGTTACATGTAATGTACAGAAAGACAAAATGTGTGCTCTTGAAGTGTGTGCTACTTGTAATAGTGTAGACTTTATGAATTATTAATTTGTAAATATTTTGAGTATTAATTAATGTTTAATATATATTTATATATGTGGGAGAACGTTATTTACACATAACATGTAACATGATTTTCTTTCCTTTCTTAAATTAACCCTTCTGCTGTCTGAACAGTCACAGACAGTAACAAAAAAATCAGTCCTGGTCCCCTGCCATGCCTCTTCCACAGGCTAGTCACCAACAGTCAGAGCATATTTCTAGCAAGCACTGTGACAAGTCAGATTCAGTCAACAGACAAAAGCGGGTACAGTCAAAGCATAGCTGTACCAAGTAAATAAAACAGTCACAGCCAGTTAATCCCAGCTTTATTGAGTGCTCCCCGCCTTTTTGAGGGCTATTATGCTGGCAGGGAGCACTCAACCATTAAAACTGTCACTTGACTGATTTTGACTGAAAGGACAACATTGCACAGAATGTATGTTTACATTGGAGTGTTAATGTAAGTTGCTGTTGGAAATATTTCAATGAAAATAGGAACACAGTGTGCTATGCATCCGAAATGAACACCGGTGTAAACCCATTCCACCCATTTGGAAAAAAATCCGGGCAAGCTTTCCAAGAAACATCCCTGTTTCTCTACAACAATTAAGAATCTATATTGTAAACAATGAAAGTTCATTCAAGGCAGTTGTTTAGGCAGTAAATAGATAGTCGAAGTTTTATGTACATGTATTTGTACATTAGGAATAGGAAATCCTTGTTCTTTTATGAAATGCACTTTGCTGTATGTACATTGTACACCATTTCGACACCTACATTGTAACTTTGTCAATATTCGGTATTTTATGAACTTTACATTGTTGCTACGTAGGTAATTTATATTCGTGCAATGTTTTTATACTTTTAGCTTTTAATGCTGAATGAAATTTTGCCTTTTGGCTGGAGGGGTATTGTCATGAAAGTTACCTTGAGGTTTCTTACTGTTCAGATATCTGTCCTTTTTTATCTTGATGTCCATGTCAATGTAGATGTGCTATTGTTCAGGGCAGCAGGGTGTGTTTGAAGTCGTCGTTTTTTTAACGAAACTTAAGTGAATGGTTACCTTTGGAACAAGAAAGGTTAGCATTATTCGGCAATCAGCCGGGATAACCCATGAATGTCTTCCGACTCATTTCCAGTGGGCATGGTGGGGTCCCATGGTAGAAGATGTGGAAGGAAATTCTAGTTTTAGTGGTGGGAGGAAAACCCCATGTATGTATTCTAGGAGAAACCCACGGAATCGGGCAGCCGCAGGGACTGAAAACCCAATCCACGTATTGGCCCAGGCGGGATTCGAACCCCGGTCACAGCAGTAGAATTTTATTTGGAGTTGATGAAATGTTCATTGATTAACCCGTACTCTCTGAGGGTAGTTTACTGCATGTCAGTTGGTTATGCCAATGCCCTCCAGCTGCAGTTTATTGGCAGATAGTTTGTCTTAACAGTGAAGGCTCCAATTGGCAGGAGTTGGAGGCCCTGGAGGGTGCCTGATACTGACCAGCTGGGGGCACTCACTTTGTTATCAGAGGACTCTCATTGTTCTCTGTGGCATGTATTGGAGTGCCTGTCCAGTTACCCTTGAAATGACATGGCAGATATTGGAGGGCCATGCAAAAAACATAGATTTTCTTGAGGCACATATTGGCATGCGTTGGAGGGTCTAGTAGGGTAAGGGTTAGTGAACGCATAAAAAGTTGAAGGCCTTGACCACTAACTTATAATGTCAACTTGTAGGTGGTGTTATTTCAGGAAAAGGATATTTGGTATTTGTTCTAGTAATTTGTGAAGAATTAACTCGGGTAGGACAAAAGGGGACAGTTTGCTACCACGACCACTCCTAAAATACCCGTGAAAAGGTTACTGTGATGTCCAAAATCTGAAAAGTAACAGAGGATTCAAGTCCCTGAACCCCCCCCCCCCCCCCCCCCCGCAGCACTCCACCCACTTCTTATCATCTTTTCCGAAAATAGTATTTTGTCAATTATCTTTTGAATCTAAACATCAGATATTTTGCCTTTTAGCAGCTCTTTCTTCATCAAATATTCATCAGATGGGCTTTTACGTCAAATTAGGTTTTGCCCTTCAAATATACGGTGTTTATACGTCGTGAAGGGCAAAACCTAATTTGATTCATCAAATATATGTCGCATTTAAATGTCTTAATTGTATTTATCCAAAGATAGCTCTAGCAATCACCAATGCAAGGCTGTTGAGAAAGAATCAAGTTGCTATTTAAATCAGTTGCTATTGATATTGTTATTAAGTGCGTATGTTACATTGTATATATTTTATAATAAAACATACATTTATACTAGGAACATGTACATTATTTTGATAAATACGTATTTTGTCACCCATTTCCCCCCCCCCCCCCCAAATTAAGTGGTTCCGTACATTTTTGGTAACATTTTCTACGAAAGAGGAGAACGTTGTTTATTTCTCTCTCGCATTATTCCTTGCTGGCGTGCAGAATATTCTCCTCGGGTGAATCTGCGCGGTGAAATAAGATTGCACAGTTTTGCACACACTTTGCTGCACTTTGATTGAAGGAAATTTTAAACTTGAAAATATAACTTCTTTTAGTGAGTAAATTCAGCCTTTTGACGTCTTTCCTCTTGGTTTTTACTCAAACCGTGTATGTAGCTTTATTGAACTATTTCAGACAAAGAAAGTTCACAAGATAACATTATATACATAACAATTCGGGCGTTTCACAATGCAGGGCGCCACCAACAGTTTGCCACGGAGAGTCAATTTTTCAAGTTTACGGTCGACAAAACACGGCCCATTTGAACGAGTATCAGTAGACAACTTGAGCTAATTTGTTAAGGATTGGGGCATAACGTTCTGCCGCGTTACAAAACACACCATATTGACAAAAAGAAACGAAAAAGGCACTGCGAATTTGTCGACCATCTCCCACCATGCACTGGGAAAACATAACTCTCTGTGGCAAACTCTTGGTGGCGCACGCCATTGTGAAACGCCCGAATGAGGGATGTGACATCATTCATTATTTCTCTTAATGAAATTGTGCAAATATAAAGTTGTGAAACTAGTACATGTACATTTGTTTCTTACAAGTCAAAACAACATAATTTGGTCCTTGGCCGTGCTGAACAAATCCAACGTATCCATACAGCTTTGGCAAAGGGTCTGATAAACCCTAACAGAACTCAACCCATCAAACCCCTACGGCATGTGTTGTTGGAGTCTGTCAGGATGGGTACAGTAACCCTAAACTGACAGTCTTTTACATTGGGTTGGCACACCTCCAGAATCAAAAGTCAGAAATACAATGTATATGTGTGTGTGCAGTTTCCCATATGTGACCCGCTCCGCAAAAATGAGGCTGTTGTGGCAAAACTGACATTTTGAGTTAACTACATTACTAAAATGGGAATGAAATAAGCTTTCATTTGGTATATCATGGACCTCTCTAGGACATTTGGTTGCATTGTTGTGCTTGTTTCATTCTGTAAAGTTTTTGCAAAGCTAGAAGTGTCTCAATGGAGAAAAAGGGCTTTGAAAAATGACGAATACACTGTAACTAACCAAGAAAAGCACCAAAGATTCATAATTTTTTTCTTTTTCTTACAATATTTACATTTTTGTGTAAGATATTTGAACTAAAACTATCAAACAACCAAAATAAAACAAAAACAAAAAATCCAAATTTTGAGCAAATTTTTACTGTTTCCATTTCAAAATGGCAAAAGCTTGAATTCAAATTATGGGACATCAGACTCATTTTTGCAGAGTGGGTCACATATGGTGTTGGAATTTGCCAGGATGGTTATGGTTCCTTAGTAAATCATGCTAGGGAGTTAGGGTTTGGCACAAGAGTATTCCATCTTGATGAAGCATATTAATTATACTCTTGTGTTTAAACAGTGAAAATGCCATGGAAATCCGCTCATGGGTAATTCCATAAATCAGGGGTCCAAACTTGTGACATTTTGGTTTCTCTGTTACACCGTGAACCATTCAGTGTTTTTGCACGTAATAATGTTATAACTTCATAACTTTGTAGATTGTACAGTACACTATACTGTTCATATATAATACAAGCTGGTTTACCCGATCATAGATCGGGTAGGGCGTAGTGTTGGGGATGAAAATGTGGGGGAGTTAAATGTAAATGGGGGATATAGTTGGGGAGACATGCAGTAAAAGAATAGCAATTTCTGTGGTGTCGGGTAGGGCGTAGTGTTGGGGATGAAAATATGGGGGAGTTAAATGTAAATGGGGGATATAGTTGGGGAGACATGCAGTTAAAGAATAGCAATTTCTGTGGTGTGATCTGAGGCAATTTCTGATCACTAAAACCAATTTGAGCAAAAGATCATCTGTGAAAGTTTTGAGTTTTGAGTAATTGAATCAGCTACATGTATTCTGAGCAATAGAATCATTATTGTAGGCAACAATATTTTTATTCGGGGAAGAAAAAGTGTGTGTGTGTGGGGGGGGGGGGGGGGAGACCAAACAATGTCCCCCCTCAAAATGTGTGTGTGTGTGGGGGGGGGGGGGTCCCCTGTCCCCCGTCGATTTACGCACATAATAATTATGTACCATGGCAACTGTCTGTAAATGTTGCCGTTGGTCTGTTAAATTGGCTTTTTGTGAGGCAGTCGCATTTGGAAAACGTAGTGAAAAGGTTACTGTAGTACACAGGCGAAGGCTGGTTGTACAGTTTGACAATAAATCATAATGCAATAAAACGTGAAGGTGCCATTTAAAATGAAAATGTTGAGTGTTACCAAAAAATTACAAACGGTCTGAATCATGGAGGAAGGTCATAATTAAGTTTCAATATTGGGCTCTTCAACAAACGTAAACTTGAACTTCTTACAATTTGCGAGACCGTCTGCGATTCAACTTTTATTCAAGTTGGTTCAACCATCTATATATAAGAGCAAGTTTTACTCGGCCTCCGAGAAATGTTTGCTTCTGAAAGGATCCGAGACCGCGGCTTCACGTCCGTGGAAAAATGTGGGTGTCTTCCGCCGGGTCGGACACTTTTTCGTCGATTTTTTTGTGACTTCGTTTAAGATCGCGATAGTTGAAGCGATGCATCGATCCTTCGTTGACCCCAAACAGGCCCCCGAAATTATAACGCTACACTGAATTATACGTGGCGGGCAGCGAACTCACAACGCTCAGCCTTGGTGGAAGCTCGAGCTGTAAACACATTATGGAAGCAACAACACTCTATCACGCGACGTCACATGCTTGTGCTTCAAATAGCGAGCACCGTAGACTCAACCTCGTTTCCAGAGTGTGGAGCAGGCTGCAGTACGCGTTGCCAGTGACGGTTTTACGCATAGCCGGGAAGTACCACGCAGTGTAGACTTTCGATTGGTCAGACCGCGCTAGGCATACTAATGTGTAGTCCTTCTGAGTATTCGTTGCACTCGGCGCAGGGGCGGCAAGCGAAGCATATGAAAGAATAGGGACACTTGGTGGCCACGCACCATGGACAAAAAATATTTTACCAAGGTCACCACATACTAACGTTTGGTGAACGCTTTTGCAGAAGGGCCGAGTAGAACACGTAAACGAAATCCCTACGTTGACCTCGCTGACCTCGCACAGTCTAGACACGCAGAAAAGCCAGCACGGGGGGCGGCCAGGCAGTCAACGTGAAAGCGCACACGACGGCAAATTCCTGTGCAAAACGCAGTCACGAAAAATCGACGAAACGGATCGCCAGTCCGTACGGGAAAATTAGGACGACCCGAAGCGTCCGACCCGGCGGAAGACACCCTCCGCATTTTTCCACGGACGCGGAGCGATTTTGGCGCCGCGGGAGCCCGCGGTCTCGGATCCTTTCATGAGCAAACATCGTCTCGGAGGCCGAGTTAAACTCTCTCTTATATATATAGATACTGTTCAAATCTTCAAAATGTTTCATTAAGCTGTTATAACGTTAGGTGCAAAAAAACCTGAATGGTTCACGGTGTAACAGAGAAACCAAAATGTCACAAGTTTGGACCCCTGATTTATGGAATTACCCTCATGCAAACCAGAGATCTAACAGATTGTAAAAGGCTATGGGTTTTTCACCCATTCCAATGGGGTTTACGCAGTTAGCAATATCAGTTCATGAGATTGTCATGGGCCTTTTCACTCTAATGTAAATTAAGTTGACTGTGTAAATTCTATCCCATTGGAATGGGTGAAAAACCAATGGCCTTTTACAATCTGTTAGATCTCTGGTTTGCATTGAAAGGATTTCCATGGCATTTTTACTGAATGTTTAGGCCTACACAAGAGTATAATTAATATGCTCCATCAAGATGAAATACTTATGTTTAAGTAGTTTTTGCGAAATTAAAAGATATCTGCTTGCACGAATTTTTTGGGGACACCCTCAGAACATGGGCATTTTGGGGTAAACATGTAGGATAGCGCTGCCTTGCTTACAAAGTGTGGTACAGAATTAAGACACTAAGATGCCACTCTGGTACCAGCAAAAAAAGAAGAAGAAAGAATGTTGGGTTGTTTATTGATTGTTGATTAAAAAAATAAGCAGTTGACCATGTCTTATTGTTTAATGTTAAATTCTTAATCTAGGCTAAATAATTAATGCAAAAATAATGCAATCATGGTACCAAAATTGATGGAAAATTTTTAAGACAAATTGGCTGATGATGGATATTTATGCAATAGTTTTTGAAGCTGTTAATTAGATCACTTATGTACAGGTTTGCAGGAGAATAATTAATAGGCATTGTTTTAAAACACCATTAATGATTTAAACCTATTATATTTAACATGTTTATTTGGAGCTGTCCGTTATTTTTTTTGCAATATATTCAAGGTCAAAGTTTACTGCAGAGTGCATGTGTATAGCACAGGAATAAATCAATATCCCTTTGATTGTGGATTGGATGTGTCTCACTGCATTTGAATGGAATGATCAATAAAATTGGCATTCAAAGATAATTGTTGCCCTTTTCCCCGTTTGTACAATATTTTCCCATGCATGCCATCTTCTGTGAAGCTGAAAGGAAAGCTACTGATTTTGTAGATAAAAATTATCAGTTTAGGCCCAAAAAAATACTTCTGCTTCCAGTTACCCGACCGACCCTAATTTTAGGTTGCGACCCTAAAATTTGTATTGGCAATTCTAAAAAAAAACCACCATAACAAATAAAATTTTGTTGTCTTTTCTGTCTTCACAAAATACCAATCAACAACCCTCTTGCGTCAAAAAATGCTTGTATTTATTTGGTTTTTCTACTTACATTCGCTATTTTTTTCAAAAGAAACCTCCGTTATGTTTACAAATTCGCTAATTTGCGATATAACTACCTCGCAATTCGATGTCACGGTGACTAAACACGTGCGTAAACCTAGCTCAATGCAGCGACGACTGGTTCCCGCCGCGCCGCGCAGGGGCCAATTAAGCACCGACCGACCCTATTTTTTGAAAGGCATGTAAAATCGGAAGCAGAAGGTTTTTTTTTTCGGCCTTATCCTGAAATCACGACTAAACAAACACCAAACTGCTTGCTTACCAACAAGGTTGACTTGAAATATAGATCTTCAATTATTTGTCTTGAAGGAATGCATGCATGCTACGTATTTCCATGATCTATATACATTGTTGTTGTATTGTCACAGAGTTAATTAAAAAGCTTGATGGTTAAAATCCCTGGGAGGTTGCAACTCTTGGTGAACATTTACAAGGGCGGATCCAGAACACAATTTTTTGGGGGGGGCCAAAAAAAATTTGGTCCCCCCCAAAAAAAAAGTGGGTCTAAAAAATTACGGCGTGGGGTTCGGGGCCCGTGAGGGCCCCGAAAATTTTTTGGATTCTAGATGCTCTGTGGTGCGATCTGAGGCAATTTCTGAACACTTTAACCAATTTTTTTGAGGAAAAGATGGTGGTGTACTCATTGCCTGCCTTTATTGCGATGTCACATTAAAAAAAAAAAAAAATTGGTTTCGTTTTTTTGGGGGGCCATGGCCCCCTTTGGCCCCCCCCCCTGGATCCGCCCTTGAACATTTAAACAGTTTTCTCAGGTCGGCGTTGTGTTCCCCTCACTTACTTGTATTGGTACTTGGTTGATTTCCTCAAGGAAACTTCCACGGGGGAATATTACGAGGATGATAGGTTTTGAGGAGGATGGTGGTCGTGGTTTTAGTGTTGGCCTTGGGTAAAGTTTTCCCGTGGTGTTCTTAAAACCATGCAGGTTTGAAGGAGAATCTATGACGTATTGTGGAAGAATATTCCCGTCTCTGGTGGTTGAATATTCCAGTCTCTGGCAACCTCGTCCCCAGCGTTTACTTTATTTCCAACCTTGTTTTCAATAGTAAGAGAGAGCAGGTAGTGGTGGGCGCGTACTGCTCGACACCCTGGGGACGAGGTTGGGTCTCTGGCGGTTCAGGGGAAGAATGAATTGGCCTAGGTGGCTGTTTTGTGCTGACTTGCTGGGATTGCTTGTTATGACCTTTTTGCGGTCTATCTTGGTTTCCTTATCCGATCCATGTATGATTTGCTCATCTGGAATTTCACTACGTATAACAGGCCTTTGGGAAGGATGGAGGATAGCCAATAAACCATGGGAAGACCAACCCTAACCCCCCCCCCCCCCCGTAGGCCTTTTTGCTAAGAACCATCTCCAATCCTCCAAAATCCTCCAAAATTTTTGCAACACCACCTAAATTCTTCAAAATTGTCAGACAGTCCTGCCTCAAAATGCATTCATCGTCAATCCTCCAAAATCCTCCTCATCCCAAAATTTTGCACTCGTGGATAACCAACGCCTAAATCCTTCAAAATCATCAGACAGTCCTGCCTCAAAATGAATTGTTTGTATCTGATAGAACCAATCACTTTCTGTATATACATGCGCAATCTGCATGACATATCTATTTAAAATTCCCATTGTTTAAGTTTAAAATGCATCTGCTTACATCTCGTCTCAAATTGCCGATTGCACAGTGCTAACTTAACCGATACAAAATACTGTTTAGTTGCCTTAGCGTAATAACGTTTCTCAGTCTCACACTGATCATGCCTCCGCCTTCTTGTTCCCTCCAGCCACGCCCCCTCCTGTTCCTCCTGATGTTTCTCCATCTTGGATGACTTTCTGCAACAACAAAAAATCTGATTATTGCATGCACCGGTTTTCATATCTCTCATTAAACAGGTATGGGGGAATGGGTTAGAGGTCGACAAACTTGCACAGTTAAAAACAGTTACACCAGCTTGTCAGATATATAAGATTTTTTCCCCAGAGGGAATGAACCACAGTGGGATGTAAATGTAGATGTATATAGGCCCTTCCTAATAGCGACCCGTTTGAGTAGCGTAAAAGTTCATTGAATTCACACAACTTCTCGCAATTTTTCATTATTTTGTCCAATACATGCAAGGATAATCGACATAACGCAGTTCAGTATTGTAGCAGCATGGAGATGTTTTCCTACCTCCAACTATAGAGGCGAGTAAAAAAAAACGAAACCCAGATGTCGGAACCATTGTTTTAGTGAAGTTCTGGGTGTAGCACTTTCAAAATCTAGAATTAAAAGCCCAATTCATAAGCTTTCTTTTAGTACAAGAATCATTCAAATCACTCATGTAATTTTCAAGTTACGGAATTTTAAACACAACCACCGTTTTAAAGTTTTGTCCAATGGCACGGATCACAAAAAGGTAAGTGTTCTTTCAGCAAAGTGAAAACAAATCACGTGTGTGTGTGAATTGTTTTCGTTTTGCTGAATGGGCGCACACCTTTTTTGTGATCCGTGCATGGACAGAACTTTAAAACGGCGGTTGTGTTTAAAATTTGAATGATTTGAATGATTCTTGTACTAAAGAAAGCTTATGAATTGGGCTTTCATATCCTAGATTTTGAAAGTGCTATTGCTACATGCAGAACTTCACTAAGACAGTAGTCGCGACATTTGGGTTTCGGGTTTTTTTACTCGCCCTGTACATGTACTAGTACTAGGTTCTGGCGCCACAAGTTGCTTAATTCGTGCTTACCAGCAGGCCTTTCGTTTTCTTAATATCTGCCATGAGCGACTTCTTCTCTTTATGCAAGTGTGCGACGTATTTGTCCAGGTTTTCCCTGTACTTTTTCCTCTTCTTAACCACCTGGTCTGCCATCTGAACCTCTCCCGTTTGGATCTTGAGTTTGTCCTGCTCCTCCCGGAGTAGCCTCAGAGTTTCGAGTAGCTGCTCTCTCTCGGCTTTTTTCCTGGCCGTCTCGATGATCGTTTCGTCGGCGAGGGTCTGGCGCCGTCTCGCCAGGTCTTCCGTCTCGTTGAGCCGTGCTCGCAGAGACGCTCCTGTTTCCACGGACTCGCGAAGTCTGTCGAGGCACTGAGCGCTCTGGCTCGTCAAGTTAATGTTCACGAAGCAGTTTTGGAGGATGATTCCAAGCGAAAACAGGGAAAGCAGAAGGGGCCAGTGCTTCGAAGTCATTCTTCTAGTTACGAAGAGCCAGGGTTCACTTTTAAATTACAAAAAAATAACCTCCCCCAGTTCACAAGGATGGAAAAAAAGACCGATCGTGTCGTAGGAATGCATGTACTGCCTCACTAGTTGCATTGGACCGGCGATTTGTGGACGTGGTATACTCCATAACAAAGACAAATGCCAGATTATTACGTTGCTGCTCTAGTGTACGACCTCCAACTAGAACTGCCATCTGCTGCCCGGATGAGCAAAAATGATCAATACGATATCTTCACCTTTGCCTTCGATGGTCGTTGATCCAGTAGGAAGTGTTACTATTTGTCACGTACTTTTATGCAACTACAAGTTCACAATTTGTGTATAGTCTCTCTTTGTATCTCTGCACTGTCTATTGTTTTCTGTCGAATATAATCAGGGGTGTGAGTGACCACTGATAAAAATAGCTGGAAAAGGTGTTAAAAAAATGAACTTTGGAAATCTTTTGTACACAGCAAGTGAGGGGAAAAAGCTGAAATCCAAAACAAAAAAAGCTGAAATCAGCTTTAAAGCTGAGATTTCACACCCCTGTATAATTTTATTTCTAATAATCATGAGCGATCCCTACCTGGTAAGCAAGGAAGGGGACATTTCCGATCTCTATAAGAGGATAATCAGACTATCAGAGGGCCCGTTCTAACAACACTGGTATATTTCTCATCCGGAAGGTGCGTTGAGGATTGATAATAATAATAATGTGTATTTATATAAAATAAAGCGCATATATCCACCAGTATTGGTGCTCAATGGAATATACATCATTTGCTTTTGCTGTAATTTTCAGAAATAAATGGATTTGGGGCGTTGGTAATATGTAGCAAATATTGTTTCAATGACTTTTTTGACGTTTTTGGATTCGTAGATGCTATGAAAACCAAAAAAAAAAAAAACAATCATTTTCCAGTAGTCTGGATCACTGACTCCATTTAAGATGAAACAGAGCAATAATTTATAGACACTAGGGAATTGTAAGGTCAGGGAACCAGTCTAGCTGGCTTGTACCCATTCATAGGTATGTAATCGATAGCAAACAAATGTGGACTAACTAAATATGGTCAATTGTGGCCAGTATTGAGCCAGTTATTCCAACGCTGGTCGGCCGACCAGCGTTGGAAATTGATACGAAAATACCATTTTTCTTGAAAATGTCAGAACACCAGGTGCCACGGTTTTACAGGATGCTTTAGACTGTCAATCACCAACAGCCTCCAGCAAGGTATTTCAAAATAATTTGGTAGTTTTATTTTTTGATGTTTGCAAATGTTGTATTTTCCCTTTAAACTTTTTGAAACACAAGCCATAGGGAGTAAAGCTCCCGTTGTTAACAAATCTTTCCAATAAAAAAATGATTACAACAGTTGGATTTTTCTGTTGTTGTGCTTTCCGGAAAAGATTTGTGTGGAGTCCGTTTTTTTAGGAGTTAGGGATCTGCCATTTTGAACCTACGGATACAACATATAGTTAGCACTCATTATAGTTATGTCGAATTCCCAATGAGCATTATGCGCTGGAGTTACTCAAGCTATCTCTAACTAACGTTATATATTAGTTTGATATGACTGAAACAGTGGATTTTGTTCTCAATATAGGCCTGCTTGGAGCAGGGCCAGCGCCAGTAACTACCTCAAAAAGCACACTTCCAAGAATAAATGAAATTGTGAACAGCTACCGTACAACAAAAACAGCTTATAGGGGCCTATACTTATGAAGAACATACTCACGGGGAAGAGATTTCTTGCGAATACCCATTACCCTCTCAGTATTATAGCATTCACTGTTTCAAAACTTACAACACATCAACTACTAAACGGCGGGATGCACTCGACATACACCGTGTACGTGTAATCAATGCGGACGTAGTTTGCCCAACAGTTTTGGCATGACAAAAGTGTAATACATTGGCGTACACGTACAAAATGCGCCTATCCATGTATCAATAAGTGGCCACCGAAGTGACCGAACGGTGATGCTCAAAATACATGAAGAATTAAAACGAAATAAAAAAATAATAATAATATATAAATTTATATATATAGATGTACACACGAGAAGCGACCGTAAACGTGTGGTGCGGGGAAATATTTAAAAAAAAAAAAAAATGGGAAAAATTGATTCCGCCCGGGCTTGAACCGGGGACCTTCCGCGTGTTAGGCGGACGTGATAACCACTACACTACGGAATCGGCTGAAAAACGGCTGTGCTTTTAAAAATATAAAGAAAAATTCTATTGTGTGCAACAGAAATGTAGAGCTTTGAGCTGCATCTTTTGCTTTACTGAGAGATATTACATGGAAACTATAAACATAACATGTCCATTTTATTTGAGTGTTTATAGAGCAAATGGAAGCGATTTGATAAACCATTTGCACAGCGCCATCTACTGTTCCACTATGGCCATTCATATTAGACTGGTTCCCTGCCGGGTCCCATTTTTTCGCGGAGCGCGCTGAACTATGTCTTCCTATATATAGCGCCACTCCCCTTATTGTGGTTACGTATATGCTTATATTTAAAAAATGAAAAATCATCAATCCATTAAATTTAAAAGTAAAACATATGACGTTCCCCTTAGTAATGTTTCTGCTAATATTTAAACACGCCTATTCAATTTATGATGCGAACGAGCTGTGGTATTGTTCACCCCGCGGACGCCCTAGCATGGGCGCACCCAGGATTTGGCTGGGGGGGGGGGCTCAAACAAAAATATCTCAATTTTTTTAGAAGTTAAATATTGAATAAAGAAAAAAATTGGGTTTTTTTGGAGGGGCGGACTATTTTGACGTTGGTGGCGCCACTTGCACCTCTATTATACTCTTTATGTCTATGATTATACTACTCGAAAATAGGCCACATACATATCACCAAGGTCAAATCGTGGGACTAAAAAAAAAATACCAAAAAAACAAAAAAATTGACAACCTCTTGGGGGGGGGGTGTCAAGCCCCCCGAGGCCCCCCCCCCCCCCCCCCTTGGGTGCGCCCCTGCGCGTGCGGCGCGCATGACGTGAGCAAAATTAGAAGACACTTCGGTATTTTTTGCCCCATTAAAGTACATGTACTTATATATGATGTTAATCTGCATCGAATTTATATTCCTGCTTCAATTTCAAAAACAAAAAGGTAAAAACCAGAAACTGTTTGTCTTGATTAATGGCATCAAATACTATCCACTGGCTCATGATTACTTCGTTGCTATGTAGGCATACATAATTATGGCTTATCGGCGGCTTAAAAAAGGGCACACTCACTTTTAACCAATCTGAATGCTGCAACATTTATGAAAGAAAATGACATGACAACGTTTCCTGCGGAGATTGTGCGAGGGTCGAGGACATATTGTCAATATAGGGGAACGGGCCAGCTAGGGAGTGGGGTGCTAGTTGGATGGAACGCCCAATTTCCGTAGAAACTGTCATCTCCATGAAACCAATATTTCCGGGGATAGGGAGAAATATTTCAAGGGATGTGGGAAATGGGGTTTGTTGGGGTGAGCTTGTCTTACATACGCAGTGTGGACTTCCGAACAAAAGACGTCCACATAATGTAGGTAGCACCGACGTTGTGTGGACTTACCCCACGTCCACACAGTGTTTCCCCATTTCTGGAAAACAGGTTTAGAGGCATTTTTGGGTTAGGTTTATCTGTAGCAGAATGAAGAGAAACACTAAAGGGAATCATAGAAAAAAAATTGGGTTGAAAGAGTTTTCACAGTTTGAGAAAAATGAGTTTTTTCACTGGTTTTTCTTAACTACACGAAAGCAATGGAAAGTCCACACTAGTCATGTGAAACAAGTATTTGTGTGTGTGTGGGTGTGTGTGTGTGTGTGGGGGGGGGGGGGTGATATTGAAATCGCTGATATTGTGGAGGTTTTTCTTTGTGCTGGGCTTTATACGGTTTTAATGTGGTTTTAATTAGGAACGTCCCGCTCTTAATTCAACGGTTGAATGAAATTAATTACTTATTGCCGACCGATGTTCGCGTGCGATGTCTCATTAAAAAGCTCTCATGTTTTGGTAGAAAATGTTTTGGTTTGACGTTGGTGGCGCCACTTACACCTCTATTATACTACTCGAAAATAGGCCATATACATATCACCAAGGTCAAATCGTGGGACTAAAAAAAAAAAAAAAAAAAAAATGACACGCGCATGACGTGAGCAAAAGAAGACACTTCGGTATTTTTTACCCCATTAAAGTACATGTACTTATATATGATGTTAATCTGCATCGAATTTATATTCCTGCTTCAATTTCAAAAACAAAAAGGCAAAAACCAGAAATTGTTTGTCTTGATTAATGTCATCAAATACTATCCACTGGCTCATGATTACTTCGTTGCTATGTAGGCCTACATAATTATGGCTTATCGGCGGCTTAAAAAAGGGACACACTTGGTAGACTTTTAACCAATCCGAATGCTGCAACATTTTATGAAAGAAAATCGAAAATTGCCTTCTCAATATATTTCATGTATTCATTTACATGAAATAAATTGAGAAGTCTCTTTTGAACAGGTGTATCGACCAGGGGCGGTGGAACGCTTTTTGCAGAGCCGTTCTTCTAAGTATTTGTTCGCCCTCTGTGTAAACATCACAAGTAATCAAGAACCGACATTTCAATTTTATCTCTTTTTATTGACACATGCAGTTTAAATAGAACATTAATATTATAAAGTATAACATATTAAATACAGGGTGACCCCAGAAAAATGTAATCCTGAAACATTTGCTTTTTTTCCAAAAACGTGATTGGTGAATTTTTATGTTTTGGATATCTGATTAAAGCTGCAAACTTTTTCTTTCAAATACTGAAAAAAGTCATGAAAATAACACATTGGGTTGCTGAGAAAATGTCTATTATGTTAAAGAAGTGATTTTCCAATATTGTAATAACTATTATATAAACCAAAAAAATCATATCTTGAACAAAAGTCTACATTTCGTTCTTGTTTAACAAAAAATGACATTTATCCAAACATATTCTTTTTTTTACTTTAATGCTATGACCTTTCAATCAGGTCTAACAAACATTGTTTATCATCAAGGGTGAGTTAAAGGGTAGCCTTTTCAGTAATTTCAACTGCTATTCTTAAGGGCCCTAAATACATTAAAATAAGTTATTGAATTAAGTTAAAAAGGTATAAAGAAACCAGTGAAAACAGTTAACAAACCAAAATTCTTTAAATAATTAAAAAAAAAAATTATAAGTTAAAAATTTTAAAATAAAATATACATAAAAAAGTCAAAATTTACGTAAAATCAAACATGTGAAAAACAAAACGAAAGTAACAGGATCAAAACTATTAAAACAAAGGAAAGAAAATGCTTAGAAATCAACATTAATATAAAAAAGCAAGCACGATGAAGTTAAGAGATCAAACAAAGCAAGAAAAATACATATGAATGTTTATAAATTGTAACCACAAAAGGCATTAATATAATGAAACAACCAAAGTTCTGAACGAATGGAATCATAGTATATTAAAATTAGAAATCAAACGAGCTAGAAACAAACACAACAGCTAACTACACCCCCGAAAACTTCTAATAGTTAAGAGAAAATAATACAAAATGTAGACAATTTTATGGAACATCATCATTTCAAAAATAGAGCCATCACGATCATGCATGGAAAATATCAAAAACAGGACAAAAGGTAAGTTTTTAATGAATGAATCAGAACTAAAACAGTTAAAACAATAATCAAATTATACTAAAATGATGGTAAAATAAATAATAATATAAAATCATGCATAAAAAGATGTTAAAAGATATATAAAATAGAAATATAAAATACAAAACAAATATAACCAATTAAACTAAATCAAAAATAAAAGGTTAAAACAATAAATCAATGAAAGAGAGATAAGAAGGACAACATGTATTGTTATACCTCTGTCTTGAATACTGTATTTTCATTGGCCTAGAACGATCACGTGTTAAGATTATAAAAAGTCATGGCACACTCCCTGTGGGATATCACGTACGTGATATCCCACAGGGAGTGTGCTATGACTATTTACGGTACGTACGGTGTGAAACGCTTGTATCGTTGGTACCCACGCTATTTTTACCATGTTTTCACACATGAGTGGGAGCAGCGAACTAGCAGACGATCAGCTGTTTCGAGCACGCGACATGCATGTGAGTTGACGTTCGACTGTCATGATTGTTGTGTTTACTTCTGTTTGTTTTCGTGATTGTTACATCAAAATCCAAAGAATGCAAGACAGAGGTATAATAACAAAACAATTGTTGACTGATGTGATATATGACGTTTGAACACCCGAGGGGCGCATAGCACCGAGGCGATTAAAGTTAGTAATAAGAGAACTTTCAAACTTGGATAGTGATTCGACTATGTGAGGTGTTTAACTTGTTCCATCCCAAGGACAACTCATTGGAAAGTGCATTTACCTGCATTGGTCTTATAGGAACTTAGGACATGCATACTGAGCAATTGGACAGAGATTGGGTGCCAATAGGCCTGAGACCTAATGACGTCACACTTTGTTTACATGTGCGCTTTCCTATGTGGTAGACGGTCGATCCCCACTTTGTCTGGCGTCCCGACTTCGCAACCATAGGAGAGCGCATATGTAAACAAAGCCATTGCGTCATTAGGTCTCAGGTCTATTGAATGAGTTGGGCCTCAAAACGAGAGTTGGGATAGTGCGGGTTAAGTTTGTTAATACATTTGTAAACTTCACACATTCTGTTATAATGCCAGCGAAGAGGGAGTGCAGTCCATGAGAGGGCCTCATGAAGTTCAGCTATAATTGTATGTGTCCTATAATCAGCAGTGAGGATTAATCTAGCGAGGCGATTGTGCAATTTCATAAGCCTCTCAGTATTACCGTTTGAACAACCGGACCACGCAACGCTACAGTAATCGAATAAAGGCAAGACCATGACACTACTATACTAAGCATTTTAAATGTGGAATGGAGGCAAGGTTTAGCAGAACGTAGAAGAAAACCAATTTTATTGAAAATTTTCTTAGCGATGAAGTTAATTTGAGCAGACTAGGATAGACATTCGTCCAACATTACACTGTAAACCTTGACGCGTGTGATAGTCGCTGACGAGTGAGGAGCATGAATTTAGTTTTGCTAACGTTAAGGGTAAGCTTGTGTTCATGTAACTATTGCTCACTTGTTCCAGGCCTGTGACCATGTCCTTGATAAATGCTGAAGAAGTGCCGCTGAACATAATTATTGTATCATCTGCATTTATTTTGCACCGAGGAACGGTAATGCTTGTTGGGAAGGAGTTAATATAAACAGTAAAAAGCAAGGGCCCCAGGATCGAACCCTGAGGTACCCTAACATTGGCTAAATCAGAGAGAGCACCGTCTACGTGTGTGGCTTGGATTCAAAGTAAGATTCAAACCATCTCAGGTCGAGGCCCACGACCCGGTAGCCAGTCTGCAATTTTGACAACAAGATTTCATGGTCAACAGTGTCAAAGCTAGGCCGTTTTTAGGTCCACAAGAGAATAGCACCTGTCACACTACCTGCATCCATGTTGTGCAAAATAAAATCAGCAACATCCAGAACTATTGTTTGGGTACATGCTGTGGTCTGAACCCCCGCCCGATTGCTGATCTGCAAAGAAATTTTTCTTACCAAGAAAATCGCGAAGTTGGTTATTTACAGCCTTTTTCACAGAACTTTAGATACAAGAGGGAGCTGAGATGGGTCTGTTGTTTGTGACATGATCACGATCACCACCTTTGAAAATTGGAGTGACTCTGGCTGTTTTCCATTTCTGTGAGACGATACCTGAAAACAAAGATTTGTTGCTTAGGTATGTAAGCGATGGGCATATGGCTGGACATGCAGCTTTTAGTACCTTGATTGACATACCGTCAGTGCATGTTGCAACAGACGGATCCATTTTAAGTTCATCTGTTTTTTAACAAAGGCGACTGTTATGGAAGAAAAAGCAAAGTTATCTGCATTATATCCAGAGTGCCAACTGATGGGTATATAGTTAAACTGATTGGTCGTCCCGAAGCGCACTATTATAGCGAGCTCAGCACCTATATTGACAAAGAAGGATTTAAAGTTATTGCTAAGGAGAGCTTGTTCAAACAAGATGGTAAGGGAGTGTTGTTTTTTCTTAAACCTCGCTTCCTTAGCCAGGGTCCACAATTTCTTGAAGTTTCTCTGGCTGTTGTTGATTTCACTTTCACAATAATTTCTTTTTAGGAATTTTGCCAAATTATTGGCTTGATTTCGCAATTGCTTATCAACAAGCCAATCCTCGTGTTTCGAGGTCTTTTGAACTTTAGCCCTCATGGCATCCCGTTTACGACCCAACTCAAGCATTTGTTTTGTCACCCAAAAGGCCATATATTTCTTCTTTGGCGAATTTTCCGATATGGCTCATGTCCATTGCAGGCTTCATTAAACACTATTTTGTTCCCACATGTCCCGAACTTCATCGATATCATCTGTGTGGTTTGAATAAGTTCCCAAGACACATCAAACAACTCATTTAAAAACTGATTTTCGTCAGAGTGTTAAAAGTTTCTTATTTCGGAAACCTTGGGAGGAACTTTAATATGTACATTTGTTTTCCTGTTAGGCAAAACCATCGAGTGATCATTTAGCCAGAGAGGGAAGACATTTGAGACAGTAATTTTGTCTGGGTGTGAGAAGAAAACAAGATCAATATGTGCTGGAGGTTGGTGTGACTCTTGTTGGACTGTACTGTCAATCGGTTGTTTAACTTGAAGTTCACAACAGAAATCGTCAATGTTTGAACGCTCTGCATCATCAAACATAAATTAAGGTTAAAGTCACCAACCATGAGCAATTCCTGGTACCCTAAAGTAATTTGATTCATCACGTTTGTAAGATTAGGCAGATGTTCACATCGTTTGTATGGGAGGTAAATAACACCTAAAACAATCGGGTTAGAGTTTTTCTGTTTAACCTGTATCCAGCGAGATTCGATGTCACTGTGAATGTCTGACATATTGCGATAAGGAATGGAGTAAGAGGTGTAACATGCAACTCCACCGTGCTGGTTTGTGTGCCCTCACAATCATTACGAATTACAGTGCAACCTTCGATGTTAATTTCAGCATCATCGATACGACTATGGGGCCAAGTTTCACTAAGGGTGAGTAGGTGGATAGGGTGCTCTGCCAAAAAGAGACGCAAGTGTTCAATTTTTGGAAAGAGGCTTTGCACATTTAAATGTGCAATTTTCAACCCTCGGATATGTTGGAGCTGGTCGAGCTTGGCATTTTTCTCTTTGCTGGGCATTTTGTGCGAATACTCTGCATTGGTATTATTTTGAATGTTCGAGCCACGCTATACCCTCAATATCACCCTTTACCAGTATATCTTATGTTGTTTTATTAAACACGTGTGTAACATATGATCTTTAAAAAAAAAAAAATTCTTGAAAGGGGATTCTTGAAAAGTGTATTTTAAGTCCATCAGCAATGGTATCAAGTCAAGAGACGCAAAAATGTGCTGAATGTTCCACAGGTTAGTTGTTTTACACCCCACGTAAGATTTTATGCAATTTTGTTGTTTTCAACGAACAAATGCACCAAAGGAATATAATTATGATCCTACATGTATAATTCCAAGTTGGAGGCAAAACATCTAAAATGTGAGACTTTTTAGGATGGTCGAGAAATACATCAAGTACAGCAAATTAAGGAGGGCCAGCTTATTGATGTGAATCAAAGCAAACTAATGCTTAACATCGCCCTTTTAAGTAAAAACAACAACAACAACAACAAATGTGTAGCTAATATTTTCGTCCAAAAGATATCTGCTCGCTGACAATGACTGAGGAAAATTAGAGTAGAATAAGACAACTGTTATTTTGATTTGGAACCGTGGAAGATGACGTAGAGGTTGTGCATTATAGTTTTGATCATCTTCAAAAATGATGACGAAAGATTTACCCACAGCAGTTAGATTGTTGCAATAGGCCATAATTTTTAGTGTACACGGTTGCTGAGCTTGCTCTAAGGGCGTCAATTGGGTAAAACTAGACGTGAATGCCGAGTTATTGATGAAGGTTTAGAAGTTTGCTGCTATTGAAGAATTACATTTTTGCAAAGTTAAAAAAAAATTATATGGCATTTCGCTGCACACTATTTCGACATGACTTGCGTTAGTACATGTTATTACACAGCACACAAAATGAGTTGAACAAGTATTTGCAAATGGTTCCATTTTTCAATTTGCTTAGGTTTGTTAACAACCCCTTCACTTTTGCGAAACGCACTTCCAGTCGAACTTGTTTCATACTGGATTCAAAAACAGGCCCGAATGTGCTCTGCAGGCAATCCCTTTCGTTTGGGGCACTGAACTGCTTGAAGAAATCTCCTTGGGGTAAAACTTTCACACTGTTTTTAAAGTTGTTAAACCAAGTATGAAACAATAATGCTTCGAATGCGGAGACATTTCCGTCTTTTGGAGATGCCTGCCATTCAGAAGCCTTTAGGATAGCAGTCTCTAGGAATGGATGACGTCTCTCGAACCTCATAAATGAAAGATCGAATGAATTCTGCTTCTCACTTCCCCAAACTAGAGTATTTATCAACGAGAGATCGAGTTGTCGCAAGAGGATAACATCTGCGTCAATGTACACCCCACCCCATTGGAATAGTACCGCCAGTTTTGCAAAGTCTTCTTCGTTTAAACCGGATCCAAATCTCCGGAAATGTTTGATATCAATTTTGTTTTTCATTATGTTATTAACAATGTTGGCACTGAGGCCGTGTACTTCAATTGTGTAACCGGACTCTGTTAATACATCAAACTGGCCTGTCTGTAAGTTATCACTATGAATGATAATCCTAGCATGCGGATAATGATAAAATATCGATTCGATGGTTCGCCATTTTGGCCAGTCCAGGCTTGTAAGGTTTCTGGTACGGTTCAGGATTAAATGGAACACTAATTGATTCGGCGTGTTTGTGGCGGGAGGTGATAGGGGTAGCAGGCCAAATTTACGAGCGCTATCGTACAAAACTAGGTCCTGTCGAATCACATTCCAGTCCGTGGCCCGAAGGCGCATGCGCATGCTTACGTCGGGGTTCGGCGGGGGCTTTCTCCAGTTGAAATCACGCAGCCATTGCGCAATCGATTCTTGAGACATATTGAAGGCATCTATAGTGTGGAAGAGAGTCGTAAGTCCCGTCACACGGGGCGACACTTTCAAACCACGTTCTGCGCCTCCCCCGGGCATGCGATTGAAATTGATGAAAATAACCGGTGTTCCCATGGCAACACAAGGTAGTGCGCAATGGACGCGTTGCGTAATAACCACACGTGCCTTGGAGTATTTTTGTATCAAATTGTATGCTGCTTGAAAACGTCCCTTGTTGGTAGATTTGCCGCCACCCTTACCTTTATAATGCATGACACGAATCGCTCTCCGTTTAATATCCGGGGGGAGAAGGGCAGCAAAAGCTTTCTCCACGTCGACCAAGAATATTTGGCCTGAACGCTTGTCTTCAATGTTGGGAGTTTGGATGAGGAGTGTTAGGCAGCCAGAAAGGAAGGCTTCAACGTTGTTTTGCTTCAGAAACTCCAGAGTGTCAGAATCCCTGCATCCTATTGGTTCTTTAGATTGAAGGTATTTGATATATTTTGTGAACATTGGCCTGACTCGATTATGAATATGCACAGACAGCGTGATGGGGTCGATGTTACGCGGTGGGGGCCAAGTCATCCCTGCATCTCCATACCACGCGTTGAAAAACATCCGGATATGAGTATCCCTCTTTGCTTTATTAAAGTTATCTCTATCAACAAAACGGTCAACGAAAGGTAAGAATTGTATCCCAGGGAAACTTTGTACCTCATCCCCAACATTTGCGCGCTTAAATCGCCTTGCTCTGCTTGCGTACGAAAGTGTTCCGAAATGGCGTCTTCTTGCATCAACTACAGAAATCCTTTCGAGTTCAGTTTCTATGTGGGTGGGACAACAGTCTCCAGACATGCAATATCGGTGAAGCATGTTACCGACCAATCTCTGAAAATCAAACTTCTGCAACGAGCGCGGTTTTCCATTGGTAATATTCCGAGAGTATTCGCGACAAAACGCTTTGGTAAGATTCGCAATGAAAGCGCTGTGCACTGGAAACCGAGACACACTGAGAACTCCATGTGTTTTAGTTTGTGTGAGGTTTGTCCCAATACTAACCCAAGCCTCTTGGTGCCCTGGGATAGTGAACTCGCCGTGTTTGATCGAGGGATCGAAATGAATGCCACCATGATGCCATAACAGAGCTAACCTCACTGCCTCGTACACGTGATCTTCAAAGTCAACACCTGTCAGGATCTTGTGGATTGGATGTCGGGCTAACCAGAGCTCCAGAGGGGTCTTCTTAAAGATCTCTGGTAGCACTAGAAATTCCCCTGTAATCTCTGGGTTATGTGTATCTTGCACTGCCTTCATACACTGGGAGGTACCGCAGAATACCTTCACGGTCATACCGGGATTCCTATCCAAAAAAGCTTCAATGTTTTCTACAACATTGTATGGAATCGGTCGTTCATATACCCAAGCTGTAGTGATGACTTCTCTCGGTTGGTATTGTGTAAGTTGCATTTGTAATTGGTTCATGAGTGCATCAGATCGAAAGAATCCCACGAACCAACAAAATGACGAAATACCAAAGATGATGATGGCAGGAGAGAAACATCGCCGCATTTTCATTATCTGCATGAAAATGCGGCCTCCTTGATTATTATAATGTCCACTGAAGATGACCAAGAGACCAGTGACTGTCCAGAATGTAAACGGTGTAGAGAAGACAATCATATTTGCCAGAATAACAAACATTCTCTTCGAGAGGTTCAACATGGCATGTTCCACAGGACTAAATGCTTGGAGCACCATTATGGAGGCGGCGTTGTAGATGAAGTGGAAGGTGGCAGAGGTGAAACTCTCCAAACGAGGCAGTTTATCTAAGCTGCTCATACTCATGATCGCAAATGGAAGCAGAATCAGGACGTTCAAGTTAGAAACCACTGCAATTTTTTGAAGAGGATCATCCCAAGACTGACCCAACTTCTTCAGGTAGATGTTCCGTATCGGGAAAGCGATGTTAGAAATAACAGCAGCACCAAGTCCCCAAATATTGAAGGACACCTCGCCTGAGATAAACAGACATGTGCCCACCACCATGACGATGATTGAGAACAGCACGTTGCGGGTCAAGTTACCACTGTTCTTGTAAAACAGCAGTGCGAACACAAAGGTGAAGATTGGTTCACATGATTTGATGACTTGAGTTAGACTCGAACTGACTGCAGCAAAAGATGCGTTAGTGGCCAGATTTCCCACTAGGTTGCCAGTCACTGCAAGTAGCATGTGTTTGGGATTGATACTTTCTTTGGGAAAGACTGACTTGCGACGGAATACAAGGAGCCACGTGTTGGCTAACAGCGCCCCAAAGAGGTGTTGTAGCATTGTCAATTCAATCCACCTGAGATCCTTTAAGGCCGCTGTTCCTGTCCAAGTGGCCAGACTGTCAGTGGCGTCAGGCTTGATGCCACTCGCTGCTTTCTTTGATGATATAGTGGCAACCATGTTGGCAATCCACCAAACTGCCACAAACAGTACCACTGTAGCCATGCTGCTTCTCGTCGTGGAGTTGCGTAAGCTGTATACCTGCACAGCAGGGGATAAAAGACCCAAAAGAAAAGAATGGCACAAGTGAAAATAAGTGAGAAGATCACCCAAAGTAAAACAAAAAATAATAAATAATAAAGAAAAATTACCCTTATCATAAATCGAGAACATAGAGATAATTATTATAAGCCCTATGCAAACTTTAACTATCGACATCTTTGAGGAAGCCTCCACATTACGTTATACATCATCGGGTCAGCTGAGAATTTTCGACCAATCAACGGCCGGGCTAGGCGTCATTTCTTATCAAAATAAATTCACAACTTAGGCCTATATAAAGTCGTCAAAGATTGGTTGACGCACGGTGCTAGCGTTGCAATACGTATGCCCACACCATCCGCCCGTTTTTGAAAAGTGGGCTTCACCGAATTAAAGCTCCACTTATTAAAACATGTTAACAATAAGCCCCACTTTCCTTTTTCTTTGGTTGAGATTACTTGGAGCAATTGGGATATTATGTTGGCTTCAAACCATCCTGGTCATTAAAATAATTAATTGTTCACAAAAATGCACCCCGTCAATGTACAACTTCATTGTAAAAATATATAAAGCCCTCAGTTGACACACAGAAGTCTACAAAATAATCTCTGTTAGTCAGGTGGCATATGGTCGGAATCATGCCCGACTGGTCCAAAGCACCAAGCTTGGCAGATTCATTTGGGAAGGGTGCCTTTGCATAAATCGTTAATTATATTAGATTAGATTAGATTGAACTTTATTATCCCTCACGAGGGAAATTAAAAGTGCCTTGACAGAGAAACGGGTTATAAAAACATACAATCATTAATTAAAAAGATGTAATATGCAATATAGTTACCACAAACTTATATAAATCCAGTAATTACATGTAAAAAAAAAAAACTACTACATATATAAACATTATTACATTACGTCAATGAGGGATCAGAGTCAGCCACACGACAGCTTATCGTTCCAGTTGCTCATTGTACCATTTGATAGTTGCTGGAACGAATGAGCTGCCGTATCGCCGTGTCCTGATCCTTCGTTGTAAAAAGTGATTACTCCTGGAGTTGGTTTGGAAGTTGGAATGTAACGGGTGATGTGAGTCGGAAAGAACTGTCTTAATGTTATTGCACATAAGAGACCTGTATAATGCCTCTGGAGACTCTTGTTGTAAACCAATAGCTTTACTGGCTTGCTTAACTATTTTGTCTAACTTAATCCGATCCTGGCACCTCATATTTCCGTAAAAACAAACAAGACAGAAAGTGAGAATACTCTGTACAATGGACTGGTAAAACAGTTGTAAAATAGTTGTATCAACGTGAAAAGACTTGAGTTTGCGCAGAAAAACACAAACGCCTTGCAGCTTGTTATATTTTGACTAGGTGCGTCAGATTTCAATTGGTCATCAATTTCAGTTCCCAAGTAGTTGTATGTACAGACACTGCTTCCACACATTCGCATTTAATGATAGCTGGTGTAATTGGAGATTTATTTTTCCTAAAATCAATTACCATCTCTTAGGCCAAAAAAAATAAGTCTCCGGTTTCTGGTATGGAGCTTGTCCAAAAAGTGGTGCAGCGACGCGGCTTTTTTTTTTTTTTTTACCTGACTTTTTTGCTTCAAATGTCGGCTGATGACTGCAAATGGTGCCCGACTAAACTTAGTGCAAATATATGGGAGTCCAGAGAGGCCGCATAAAGCTTATTCTCGATCATAACCCCATCTTAAAACACTTTAAAATTGTGCAGTAGCAGGATTCCAGTCAAACCAGTGAGTTTGGCGGTTTTGAGACATCATCTTTCCGTTGAAAAAAAACTTTTTCATTTTGCCGACGCGCATGGCTACGGCGACGTGCGCGCATACCAGAAACCGGAGACTTTTTTTTTTTGGCCTAAAATATGCTAAAAGTGAATGATGTAAATCTTACAGAATAGAAACTCGAAATTTGGCCATTTAAATTGTTGTATCTCCGAAGGGCAAACACCTATGAGCCTGATTCAAACGCCATTGATTTTGTTGTGTAATTTGCTTTTCAGTGATACAAAACTTGAGATTGCTTTCTTTAATAAATAATATTCGCCGGACTCCCTACAATAGGAAACCCATTGCAAGCTGTACATTTATAAGCAAGGCACTCCAAAACTCAGTGAATTCAATTAAAAAGATGTTAAAACTCCAACATAATCTTAGCCTTGATTTAGTGATTTATATTTTATTTAAAACGTATTTTGATAGCTGGCCTCAGCCTCGGCCTTGGCCTCGGAGGTGGTGGCCTCGGCCTCGGCCTTGGCCTCGGAGGTTGTGGCCTCGGCCTCGGCCTCGGCCTCGGAGGTTGTGGCCTCGACTACAACACTGTTTAAGATACTAATAATCAATTACAAAAACTCTTTTGCCATAGAATTTGAACTTTTCTCTCGAACTTAAAAACAACATCTCACAATACCACATACTGTTTGCATGTTAAAACAAAGTGTCAATGTGACTACCCAAAATCCATGATTTTAGCCTAAAAAACATGTCTTTTGACCAAAATAAGGTTTTTTGACCCACAAAATCACCCTTTACTATATTCCATTCCCATGATATACCACTCAAATGAAAGAGCTTGCTGTCCCCTTTAATTTGATACCACATTTGTTGTTGTGATGCTTGTAGTTCTGAAGATTATTATCAATTTATATATTTTCATGTAATAATTAGCTGATGACGTCATAATGACGTCATACACGCCCTTCCCATCATCAAACTTTTTGCGTCTGTCTTTTTTTTCGAAAAGGTATACCATGGAGATGCTTTGGTGACAAATTGTGCTTTTGTCCACATGTGTCACGATTTTTTCACTAAGGTGCCTCACTATTAGCAATGTAAGTACAGCATCCTCTGCACTCCTCTGAGAACGGTAAACAAACTGGTACTCATCTAGAGAATCGGTGACAAAAGGCAATAATCTCTTCAATACAATTTTTTTCAAACGCTTCATTTTCCAATACCTGCCGTTTAGAATATTTATTCAAATATTTTGGTATATTTCTATTTTTAATTTTTTTTTTAAACATATATTTGTGGGGACTCTACTTAAACATCCTCACCTCAGTAACATTTTCTAAAGCATATCAGAGACCCGATGATTATGAGGACATAATAAAGATAAAAAATGGCTACAATTTTACCCTAAAATTGCGCGCATTTACTTTTTCCTCAGATATCATCAAGTAGTCTCGCCAAACGTCAGTATTGAAGAACTTCAAATTCACAAAGTTACTTACTGGCACAGTTACCCTTACAAAAAATAAATGGGAAATCATGTATAAAATGATAGCATCTTGATATTTAGCCCAAAACTCAAAAAAGGGGAAATATGAGGTGTCCGTAAATTGCGCTAAAAATTAGGCGAATGGTTGCCTAACGTGGGGGACTTGAACATATTCAAGGAAATCCCCCAAAATAAGAGATTATTGTTGTTTAAAATAATTATGTCTAAGCCAAAACGTTTTCTTACCGACAATTTTGGGAATTTCCTTGAACTTGTTCATGTCTCCCACGTAAGGCAACCTACTTTTTAGCCCAATTTACGGACACCTCGTTTTTCCTACGTTTTTGTTTTCCGGGCTGAATATCACAATGTAATCGAGGTTCACGTGATTTTCCATAAAGTTTCAATAGGGTAACTGTGCAATTAAGCAACTTGGTGAATTTGAAGCTCATCAATACTGAGGTCTGGTAAGGCTTCTTGATGATTTCTGGAGACAAGGTAAATGCGCGCAACTTATAAAGGGTATAATAGTAGCCATTTTGGATCGTCATTACTTTGTCCTCATAATAATTCAGTCAATTTTATGCTCTAGAAAATGTTATGGAAGTAAGGATGTGTATGTAGAATCAGCAAAATATACTTTTCAAAATATCAAAAAATCAAAAATACACCAAATATGGGAACAAATAATACACGGCAGGTAGGCTATCTACGATTTATGCAAATTAGGCCCCTTCCTAAAATAATTTCAGGTGTCAACCCTTCTAAATTCTTCTCTAGGGCTATAAGAAGCTATCTGCCAAGTGTGGTACTTTTGACCTGTCGGCCACGATGTTGTCAAAAATTGGGAGTAAGCCACCTGACTATGTGGTAACGCAGAATAGGCCCTGTTAGTACATAAAAATGCGCCCCATCAATGTACAATGTCATGGGAAAATGCAAATCGCACTTTGTTGTCGCACAGAACAATCTACGAATCTATGCACTTTTACATAGCCCTTGCAATAGCAATTACCTAAGATGAATTCTGTCAGAAATAACAGGGACATTTGTAGCAGTGTGATTCGGCTTGCAGTTCGACGTACGGACGTTTATTATGCCCCACACCATTCACTGCATAATCAACCTATCGCGGTAGAATCGCGTCAACGCAGCTTGTGAAATATTGTCCAATTACGTGATATAGGACGTTATTTCAACCAGTCAGATAGAGGTCACTTTTATGACCTCACACAGACGCAATAAGTTGGTCAGGTTTTGACGTCTAAATAACTTGCACTTACATGTAGTTTCAACCATAATACTGACCTTAATTCAAGCAATTGGTAAGACTGCATGACGTCATAACTTGACCATATGTTACGGACGTTAGATTTTCAAAAAGTTACACTTTCAACCATGCCCGGACCCCCAAAACAACGCCGGAATCGGTCGGAATCTGACGTTGGCGGATAGACGTTAAACCGACCAAATATACCTGCCGTGTTTCTCTACATTTCAGAGTACTAAAAAGTTATCAAACAGTACCTGGTTTGTAGGGTAAAATTATGAACCTGGACCCTGTCAATATTCCTTCATCAGCAAGGGTAGTTTTACCAGCTCTCCACGCCACTCCAGTTGTACATGCACGTCATCATAGGCCTAGCGTGATGTTCTGGCGGACCAAGGTGGCTGATTGCTGGCGTCCATACAAGTGCACATGCAAAATCAGCACGTAACGACTTGTCCAGTTAGGAGGTCAAACAACTTTGCAAACAAAGAAGTCATTGATGGGAACTTGGCCATGCATGGCTGCGGATATGCTGCTGGCATATATAGGCCTTCTTCTTCCATTGAGTACATCCCTCCATAATGGAGTATTGTCGCCTATACAGGGTGGTAAAAAAAAAAAGACTCCAACTTTTGACAGCAATTTTCACCTACTTTAATGAACTTATTTTCAATATTTGTTCACATAGTAGTAAAGTATGGGCCTTTAACTATGCATGGTGACAAAAGATTAGTGAAAGTCGCACACATAGTGATATCATGCTAATTTGAATACATAACACCAAAATCAGTCTTGTCCACGGGTTATTCTATGTAAATTTGACGTTTTCGTAGTTCATAAAAATTGAAAAAACCTTCCCACCAAAATATATTTTGTCATGGTAACTTTTTTTGAAGCTGTCCAATTATTCATGTCAGTGTTAAGATCATCTACTCAATGAGCTGTCGGCTTAAGTTCATTGTTGCATAACATTACATAACATAACAATCAAATGCCATGCCCTTTCAAATAAAGCTCCGATAGCTGAGTTCAGTCAAGCGAAGGGAATGAATACCTCCATGGACAAACAGGTTTCGCACATGAAATGTTCAAATTAACATAGCTCAACGACAAAATGTGCAAATGCAACGATTTGTTTCGTCACATTGGCTTAAAGGCCAGTACATTAATAGCTACTAATCGACAGTTAAAAATAATTTTTAAAAATAAGTGAAAATTGCTGTCAAATGTGGGTGTCCTTTTTTTAACCACCCTGTAGAGGCCAAAAAGAAAAATATTTGTGTTTGTATTTTCTCACAAAACACGTACCATGTCGCCTTGCGGGCAGACATGTAAGGAATTAAGTGCAGAGAGGCCAAGGCTTGGGGCAATAGGGTGCATATGTTCCCCAATACCTATTCCTCAATACCTACTCCGAGTGTTAAAGCATTAAATATATTTTCTTTGGGTTAGCCAAAGCGAGAATTTACATTTGAATTGAGTCAGCGGAGTGTGACATTAAGTACGGTATGGTTGAACAGGCGTGTTTAAGTCACTGACCGAATTCACCAGCAAGCAGTACGCACGTCAAATTTGTGTGTGTTCTTTTTTCGTGCCTAATTTTCGATAGAGCAACCATGTCCTCAAATGAACAATCTTCTTCTGCACAAGAAGCGCCTGTCTCCCTGAAACTTGTCGGAGATACCATCAAAGCAGCATTGGGAGATTTCAAAGGGTATTTGGATACCTCGCTCGCCTCATTCAAAAAAGACAGCGAGCGTAAGTAACAGACGACGTCGGAACAAGTACAGCAGCTGAAGCGAGCTTCGGAGCTGAGCTTTCGCTTCAAAGGAAACAAAACCCAATATGATTTCAATGCAGATATTGTAGAGAAATTAGGAAGGGCAGAAAATTGTCTCAAAGAAGACGACGGTGGGTCAGCAAAATCCCTGGTGACAGAGGTCATTGCAGATGTAAAAACGCGAAACAAGCTGATAAGACTAGTAGCCGATAAATCTGACGCAGGTTAGTGGATGGACAGAGTATAATAATATATTGTCATTCAAATGCTTTGTAATTAGCTCAGCCTTTTTCCTTTGTACTTGCCAAGCTTGGAATACCTGAGCTGATGATGAGTTTAAACTTAGCTTATTATTCAGCAAATACAAATAGTAGAAATTGTTTTTATAAAGCAATGCCTATAGAGGCATACTGCGAATTCTGTAAGATGTATTCAAGAGAGCCTAATGGGCTTTTGGTGACAATCTTTACGAAACAATTAGCATAAAACGAGAATTGCATTGACAGATTAGACACTAAAGATTCACCGATGCGTAAAGTACATTTCTTTAACCTATATCGCTATACCCTTCTTACAGGCTGGACAGCTGTAGATGAATACCTCAGTGACGAGCTCGCTAGTGACTCCGAGGATGACAAAAGAATCAGACAAGCTCAAGCACGGGCGGTACGGAAAAAACGCCTTCAGAAAAGCAGTCAGCTTGCGAACAAGCGTCAACGTCAAAATGCTACAGTGGAGCAGTTTTCTCCTTCTACTTCTGGCACTAGGCTTTTTCGAAGCTTTCAGCCAAACCGTAGATTCATGCCTGGGGCTACCTCAGCTTGGAGCGCAGGACCCAAGCCAACGGACTTGTGCTTCGCCTGCGGGAAACCAGGTCATTGGAGACGCAACTGTGGATAGCAAAGGCAGGCAGTGGTGGGAGGAACTAGAACCAGCAGGGGGTAGTACAACTCAGCCCCGACAGTGGTGAATCAGACGACTCACATAGTGAAGCAGAAAATGTAAATACAGAACATTATTGCTCAATTCCAAATACAAAAGGTAGCAATAACAATTTACATTTTAATCTTTATAATGAGAAGAACAACTTTTTAAAAATTCCCAAATCAGACAGAACAAGAGATCGTGATGCTTATTAACAGGCAACTATAAACCAATCTGGGCATGCTATCAATTCTATCACGAAGGCCCCCTTATAAATAGCGAAAGCATTGTGCTAGCTTTTGTTCAGATAATCCGTCACAAGGCAATTGCTTTGTACAATAGCGTGCACAATGGTTCCAACATTGAAGGGGTCCTCGCGAGTGTGTGGTGATCCCGTGCGCGGACAGCCGTGTGGTTGCGAACGCGAAAGCGTGCCGGTTGTCAAGCAAAGCTTATCCGATTACGCGTACGCACTTAAACGCTGTAACAGAGCAGTGTTGTAGTCGAGTACTTTTTTCTGAGTCATCGCGTACTTGCGTAAGAACGAAAATTATAACGACGCCAAGATTTACCTACCTACATCCGATGTATTCTAGATTTAGTCGGGTTGGCTTGAATACAGTTCCTATCAAGAGTCATTTAAGATTTGTTTGTAAATGAGAATTGGTCCTTCAAGTTTCATAAATGTTCATCTTTGTACGAGTGCTCCGAGTTCCACTAGTCCACATGTATTTTAGATTTTCGGAAGTGTCGCAGAGCGGACCCTTGCGCCGCTCTACTCAGACCAAAAACCAAGGAATAACTCAAAAGAACAGAGGACTCAACACAGGACTTATCAATCACAAAATTAAACTATTTATTACGAGAAAGAAATAAACCACAATTAATTATATACATCCGTTTGATTACCGGCCAAAATTATGTTCACAGTTTGTGTCCCCAGAATGTTTTAGTGTTCGCGTTACTTTGCCCCATTACAAACAACGTAAATCTGACACAGCTCTATTTATTACAATATAAGTATGACACAGCTCTATCAATTAAGACATGAGCATTTGGGTCCGGCTTGAGCGTCGCCGTGGGACGATTCCCCCAGGAACATGAGAGCTGGAGAACCCGGTCTGCTACAGAGGTAGGCCCCCTACGCACCGACCGTCGGAGTGTAGGTGGAGGTTCCCGTCACGTCCAACTTCAGTGAAAGTAAAGGACAGTGGCTGCCCCGCTAGCCATCGTAGGGTAGGATTACGGGAAGCCCTGTAATATCCATTAGGGCATTCTGATAAACATGCGAGTTGGACCAACGTTTTACATTAAGAAAATACACAGGTTATAAGTTGTTGAAATATTACAACTTCAAACAATGAACACGGTTTTCACTTTAAATGCCGCCATGAAACGGGATTCATCTTAAATGTGAAAATACAGAAAGACATTAAAATACAATGAATCTTTCTCAACAAAAATCAAATCTCCAAGCAAAACATGTCATCTTCCAAAGAGAAACCAAAACTTTTAAAACAAAACTTGATAAATATAAACTCATAAAAAACATTCTTCCAACTGTAAAACTATAGTATACAATACACACTACACAATAAATGATTATACATAACTAATAATAATAATTACTCACACGGCTTCGTACGGGCCTATCCGTGGGTCTGGCGTTCCCGGGAGATTGCGATGCGGTACTAACACAATGGGCCTCAATGGCCCACAAGCGGGATTTTTAAAAACTCCCCTCTCAAAGAGGGTACAAGAAGTCCGCCCGACACGCAGCCTTCGGCGGCTCCCAACTCGACAGCCTCAGCGCTGAAGGTCCACACCCCTCCGCTTAGCGAACACCCAACCCGGCGAGACACACTCACTCCGGCTCCCGCCCCGCAAAACTCAATCCAAAAACACGTGGGCGAGGTTTATACCCCTCCCCGGAATGCCAGTTACCCGATTAACCCAGTTCTGAATACAAACTTACTGGAGCTTGCACCACGACTGAGCCCCACATGGGTGCAAGCCCGGAATAGGTATGCAACAAAGGGAAAAGGAATTACGATTTGCATAATTCACCTAGCATAAACCTCAGACGTTACATAACACTTTACGGGAGTACAAATTTAGTCTATTAATAAATTAACTCGGAAAATAAAAGAAATAATTTTCACACGTCTTGTGACAGGAAGTTAGAGGTTAATTTTCAGCACTAAATTTCTCTTTCACGTCATGCGATTTTTCAGATTCTATAAATTGGGACGCTAGTCACAATTTTACAAAGACCTTTTCCGAGGGGGATATTTTTTTACATCAATGTGCCCAAATGTTTTTTTTTTTTAAACTCTGACTTTTACACCCTAATTTTCCTGTTCGAGGGGTCCGGAAGCGCGCCACCTGGGGTCAACTTTTCTGTATTGTCCATCGAAGTAATGGTCAAACTATAGCCATGTGCGCTATGGCTATACTGATGAATCTCATGTTAAATCCGACTACTTGTGATCGTTAATATATATTTAGTCACCTCTTTTTATTTACACAGGTTACATAGAAAACTAAATATAAGGTAATTATCCTCCTTTAAATGAATGTATTAATATCAATCTAAAACTTAAACTATTGTATAAACAAAACCTCGTACATTTCTCGTTAAACAAAAAATAAATCTACCCAAACCGAATGTTGTTTTTTTAATACCTTTTTATACTTTGAGCTTTCAATCAGGTCTATCACAAAGTTTTAACACAAACGCGCACACAACGCAACACGCACACCAGCATGCATTTGCACACAAATGCCGCGCCGTGGAAATAGTACTTTGGTTGCTAATGGTATAGTACTTTGGTTGCTACGGGTATAGTGCTTTTGGCCGTGCACCGAAAGATAGCAAAAAAGAAAGTATCATGTGACTCGCTCTCGGCTTATCAAGACACAGAACTGTTGGCGAGGTGTTATAATACCAAATACTCTATCAACTTTTCCGCATGAAATGGTATCGTTCGGAAGAAAACAACCATTGAAGGTGGTTTTCAAAAGTGCATTTTAAGTGCATTAGCAATGGTGTGGTGTCAAGTCACGACACGCAAAAGTGTGCTGAATGTTCCACAGGCTATTTTGTTCAATTTTGTTGTTATAAACAAAACAATCCACACAAAAAAGAAAATTATTATATGATCCTACGTGTCAAAGTCAAATAGCAGGCAAAACATCCAGAATGTGACACTTTTTAGGATGGTCGAAAAATACATCAAATATTGTTGTACACAGCAAAGTAAGAATGGCCAGCTCAATGATGTGAATTGTCAATCAATGCAAACTAATACTTAATATCCCCTTCTCAGTTAAAAAAAATGTGTAACCAATATTTTTCGTCCAAAAGATATATGCGAAGTACACACTGACAATGACCGGGGAAAATTAGAGTATAGAATAAGACAACTGTTATTTTGATTTAGAACGGTGGAAGGTAACAGGTTGTGCATAATAGTTTTGATGACGAAAGATTTACCCTCAGCAGTGAGATATATATTTATTTTTTTCAGTGCATACGGTTGTTCCCCCGTCAATTGGGTCAAAACTAGACGTAAATTCCAGGTTATTGAAAGAAAATTGCTGTTATTGAACCCTAAAAGGGCCGGGGGCGGAATCCGCCCCCACAGCTATTTCTTTATGCGATAGCCTTGAATTTTTTTTTTAAATGCGCACACCAAAAGAATATATGATCCTACGTGTAAATCCTCTCGAGGTTAGTTTCTGTGGTTGTGGGACAACGGTCTCCAGATATGCAAAATCGGTGATGCATGTCATTGACTGATCTCTGAAAAGGCCAAAAAAAGTCTCCGGTTTCTGGTATTGAGCTTGCCCCAAAAGTGGTGCGGCGACGCGGCTTTTTTTTTTTTTTACCAAAGAGCACCAAGGAATGGGAAATTGCACCAAGGCAAATGATCGAAAGCACCAAGGCAAATTATAGAGGACACCAATGTACATGAGGACACCAAAAAAGCAAAATAGTACCCCACCTTGTCTGTACAATCCAAGCTTGAAGAAAAAAAAGGAAAAAAAAAAAAAAAACCGCGTCGCCGCGTCAATTCCGGAACTTTGGTCTGACCAGAGACCGAATTTTTTGGGGGGGGGCCTAATAGTTTTGACTCAAAATGATGACAAAGATTTACCCACAGCAGTGAGATATATATATTCTTTTTCAGTGCATACGGTTGTTCTCTATTCAATTGGGTCAAAACTAGATAGAAGTTTGCTGTTATTTGAGAATTACATTTTTGCAAGTTTCAATTTGTTTGGCCATATCGCTGCTCACTATTTCGTCATGACTTGCGTTAGTAAACATTATTACACAGGACACAAAATGAGTTGAACAAGTATTTGCAAATCGTTCCATTTTGCAGTTTGCTCAGGTTTGTTAGTGATCCCTTCATTTTTGCAAAAACCACTTCACGTCGAATTTGTTTCATATTGGATTCAAAAATAGGTCCGGATGTGCTCTGCAGGCAATCCCTTGCGTTTTGGGCACTGAACTGCTTGAAGAAATCTCTTTGGGCCAAAACTTTCACACTGTTTTTAAAGTAGTTAGACCAAGTATGAAACAATAATGCTTCGAATGCAGATAAATGTCTGTCTTTTGGAGATGCCTGCCATTCAGAAGCCTTTAGGATAGTCTCTAGGAATGGATGACCTCTCTCAAACCTCATGAAAGAAAGATCGAATGAATTCTGCTCCTTACTTCCCCAAACTAGAGTATTTATCAACGAGAGATTGAGTTGTCGCAAGAGGACAACATCTGCGTCAATGTACACCCCACCCCATTGGAATAGTACCGCCAGTTTTGCAAAGTCTTTTTCGTTTAAACGGGATCCAAATCTCCGGAAATGTTTGATATCAATTTTGTTTTTCATTATGTTATTACCAATGCTGGCACTGAGGCTGTGTACTTCAATTGTGTAACCGGCAGTGTTGTAGTCGAGGCCACAACCTCCGAGGCCGAGGCCAAGGCCGAGGCCACAACCTCCGAGGCCAAGGCCGAGGCCGAGGCCACAACCGCGAGGCCAAGGCCAAGGCCGAGGCCACCACCTCCGAGGCCAAGGCCGAGGCCAGCTATCAAAACACGTAATAAAATATAAATCACTAAAACAAGGCTAAGATTGTGTTGGAGTTTGAACATCTTTTTAGTTGAATTCACTGAGTTTTGGAGTGCCTGGCTTACAAATTTACAGCTTGCAATGGGTTTCCTCTTGTAGGGAGTCCGGCAAATTTTATTTTTTAAAGAAAGAAATCTCAAGTTTTGTATCACTGAAAGCAAATTACACAACAAAATCAATGGCGTTTGAATCAGGCTCATAGGTGTTTGCCCTTTTGAGATACAACAATTGAAATGGCCAAATTTTGAGTTTCTATTCTGTAAGATTTACATCATTTACTTTTAGCATGTTTTATAAATCTTATTTTCAAAACCTATCAAAATGCTTAATATCATAGGAATCCCCATTAAATAAATAACAACTTCATTTTTGAATCGCCTCTGTACCCCGACCTTTAAAAATGATTTGCGGCAAGGTGCGGCAAGCTTAATCATTTCTTTTTATAGGCCACTGCATGTTTCAGTAAAAGTCTGAACTTTCTGGGTACGATCGAGTGTACTAGTCCGTACCATTTTTCCACCATAAAGATATGATAAAAACAGTTACGATTTATCAAGTAGATTTTATTTTTACACGGTGATTTAAATGAAAGTTCCGGCTCACACGGTAATGTTTGGCGCAAATGGTCGATATGGAAAGCGCGATTTCAGAATTCGTTTTTCCATCCAAATGAATGCAAAGTTCTGAATGAATGTTTTAATAATATGAGTCAGTATTCCTCGTGGTACCAGGATACTTTTTTGTATTTTTAGAGCCATGTTGATACTTATTACATGTATAACTATAAGCACGGTTTGAAATTGACTAATTTTGCGTGGTTACAGATATACGGCCAAAACCTCTGGACTCCCTACCAGTGTTGTAGGTCTCGAGACCGGTCTCGGTCTCGAGACCGGTCTCGAGACCACTTTTTGCTGGTCTCGGTCTCGGTCTCGGTCTCGGAAGCTGTGGTCTCGGTCTTGGTCTCGGTCTCGGTCCCCTTTGGTCTCGATATTTTGGCTGGTCTCGGGTCGAGACCGGCAATATTGTAGCTTTTACAGCTCGATCGATTACTTTGTGTTCACTTCGTTCAGTACCGTTGTTATTTAAAACATTTGCTAGCCCGTAGATCAAGCTTGTTATATATCGCGGTCGGTTTGGACTCGCCTGCACGTTGGAAAGTCCCCAAAGTACATGTAAAGCTGCAGCAGTACCAGTTACTGAACGATTTGGAACAAGTTCGGCATTTATCTGTTGAATCGGCCACATGAAGCAAAGTATAAACTTGTACATGTAACAATTTATGCAATAAGTGTCAACCATTTTCGGGGATTGTGTAGTTTAGCCCACCCCTGTGGGCGTTATCACTTGCATTTTGTATTCTGATATTAAATGAGGTGCTTCAAATTAGTTATATTTTCGACCCCACACAATGTTCTCTTTAATTTGGGACAGTATTTTGACAGTATTTTTAAAAGTAAATTTTTCTACCTGATTTTCCAGCTTTGAACTCACACACTCTTAGGGGCCATTCAGAATTTTCAGTGTTTTAAAATTTCGATCTTTTTTCCAAATTGTGGCTGGGTGGGTCAAGCTAAATAATTGAAAATCGAAATTCACTTTCCATGGAAAAAAAGATACAAAAACAAAGAAAGATAGATCTTTTGACTTGCAAACGCGCAAACGTTCCGATATCGCGATGCGTGTTTCTTTTCCAACTTCGTCCCCTGTATGTACTGTCAGTGGCATAGCCAGGAATTTTTCAGTGTGTGTGTGTGTGTGTGTGGGGGGGGGGGGGGGGCTTGAACATTTCATGGGGGGGGGGGGGCGTCATGTAGATCAATGATATTTTTTTTCGAAACTCAAAATCTCAGTGGGGGAGGCGACTGGGGGGTGGGCGACAAGGTTTCATGGAGGGGGGGATGGCGCCTCCCACGCCCCCCCCCCCCGTGGCTACGCCACTGCAGGTCATACAGTTAAAGTTTATGTAAACTTGTATGAAAAGTCAAAGAAAAGTAACTCTCATGATCTATTTGACACCAAGTTTGTGTTAACTTTCCGGTAACGCCCTAAAAAAATTATCCAGACAAATATGTTTATTTTGTAACATTTTATGTTCGTCTGTCGGTCTTCTATGGTGTTATGTTTACTTTTAGGTACCTTCAATTGTACTATGTTTGATTAACCTGTTCATTTGTTTAATTAAACTAATAACGCACATATAGTTGCCAAATATGGCACTAACAAGTTTGAGGTCGGCAATTTCGTCTTTAAAAATCTTGGTACGTCGGGTTACCGTACACACAATTGTCCTGGAAATAACAGTACCAAAGTACAGAAAGTCGTACGCAAGAGCTCCCCAGCAAGTATCGCTGACGCCATTAGGCCTATGATTCCAAAATTTTTCACTGTGTCACACAGTGAAATAACTAAAAAGCGTCGTTGTATTGTGGACACATAAAGCATTCAGGTCGCGTTCTTGCACACTTTCTGCAGGTCGACTGGATATCCTTGAACCACTGCCCCTGCTTTGCATAACAAGTGCACATGAATGAACGATTCGACTTTTATTCAAAGAAATTTCTATGTACAGTCACCAGACTCTATTCAGTAAAGTCCCCGTCAAAACGAAAGTAAACAATCCACGTGCATAACGCACGGCTACACCATCGTACAGTGTGGCAGGGACACCAACAAGTAAAACAACAATTAAACATTTAAAAAAAAATGGATAAATATTCTGATTGAATTTCGTTAAAAGATACTTTTTGGTGAGGTATCACATATTTTATCACATAAAAGAGGATGACCAACAACTTCACGCCGTCACTGAACTAGACACACATGTACATGTACATGGTGTTCAAGTACATGTACATGCAAGTGCATGTACATGTACAGTCATGTTCAGTTTTTTTATTAATCGAAATTAGGGGTGGGTGGGTGGGTCAAAATAATTTGGAAAAAAAGTCGAAATTTTAAAACATTGAACATTCTGAATGGCCCCTTACATGTACAAGTTACCACCCACTGTTGCCATGAGAGTGTATGATGAGACCCCATTTTCTGGCTACTCATTTTAAAGTACCCCATTATTCCTCAAAAATTAAAAATCCCGTTCAGAAAAAATTAAAAATCCATATCTGGCACATTCTGGCTACCACCTCGCAACTTGTGGGTCTACATGTACAAGTCCACATTCTATGACAAAAATTAATTCAACATTTTCTAGCTCCCATTTTTTAAAATCAAGTACACAAGTCTTGTTAGAAGTTAAGTCCTAAATTTATTTTAGGAAAAAAGAGGCAATGTAAAATTAAAATTGCATCTTTAAATAACCGTTAGAAGTCATAGCTGAACCAAGGGGGTGAATGTGGAGTTTAGGATCCGAGTTCCTATAACAGATGAAACATCACCCTTAACTTTTTACTTTTGTCACGATTGGGTGTAGACAACATGTCAAAGCCCATGTTTCTTAAGTGTAACTACTTTTTGCTCAGGTAAGGTGTCATGTATCAATTTGTCAACACTGCCACTGGTCGAAATTTTGGTCTGTATTCTTTGTGAATAGAAAGGTAAATTTTTCAACTATAATAACGTGTCTTGTTTTTTTTAATTTCGACTTTTGTTATTCATTATCAGCGGTCTCGGTCTCGGTCTCGGTCTCGGACCATATTGGTCTCGGTCTCGGTCCGCCTTGAAGGGGCTGGTCTCGGTCTCGGTCTCTGTCTCGAATCTTCAGGTCTCGGTCTTGGTCTCGGTCTCGGACTATCCGGTCCCGACTACAACACTGCTCCCTACCTCTTGCCATGATCTTAAAATTCTTCGAAGCCATTGGATTCAAATCGGATGATCCGAGAATTCATGGTCATTTTGATGAATTGAGTGTTATCATAACGCATGTTCCGTGTTGCCGTGTTGTTTGGAGCGGGATTGGCCATTGCCAGACTTTGTCTGGTACTGCGGTATTAACAGTGATAATGCGTGGACACTTATCCCGTTGTGTGGAGCGGGATTGGAACTATGCTTTGCCCGTGCGTAACGGCGGGCCGTCTGGCATTGTCTGGTCGCATCGCAGTGTTTGCTCGGCGCGCGCCTGGACAGTGCGAAGGTCGTGGGGGGGGGGGGGGGTCGTAACTTTTTGGTTATGAGTGGTAAAAACCTGATTCCAAAATCAAGTTGTTGTTTATTTAATGGGGATTCCTATGTCCCACCAAGCGAAGTGGTGGGACATAGCATCGCGTCTGGCAGGAAATGAACTCCGAGGCCACAACCTCCGAGGCCGAGTCGGCCTCGGAGGTTGTGGCCTCGACTACAACACTGGAAAAGAAACACGCATCGCGATATCGGAACGCTTGCGCGTAGTTCAGGCAAGTCAAAAGATCTATCTTTCTTTGTTTTCTTTTATCTTCTTTCCATGGAAAGTGAATTTCGATTTTCAATTATTTAGCTTGACCCACCCATCCACAAATTGGAAAAAAAATCGAAATTTTAAAACATTGAAAATTCTGAATGGCCCCTAAGGTACCTCACTTTTCCGCTTATCTTTGGAACAAGTTTAAACATTTAAGATACTAATAATCAATTACAAAAACTCTTTTGGCATAGAATTTGAGCCTTTCTCTCTGACTTACAAACAACATCTGTTTGCATGTTAAAACAAGGTGTCAAAGTGACTACCCAAAATCCATGCTTTTAGCCGACACACAAAATCACCCTCAACTATATTCCATCCCAATGACATACCACTCAAATGAAAGATCTTGTTGTCCCCTTTAATTTGATACCAAATTTGTTGTTGTGATGCTTGCAGTTCTGAAGATTATTATTGATTCATATTTTTTTCAAGTTATAATTAGCTGATGACGTCATAATGACGTCATACATGCCCTTTCCATCATCCAATTTTTTTGCGTCCGTCTTTTTTTCGAAAAGGTATACCATGGAGATGCTTTGGTGAAACAAATCGTGCTTTTGTCCACTGTGTCACGATTTTTTCACTAAGGTACCTCACTATTAGCAATGTAAGTACAGCATCCTCTGCACTCCTCTGAGGACGGTAAGCAAATGGGAAATCATGTATAAAATGATAGCATCTTGATATTTAGCCCGAAACTCAAAAAAGGGGGAAAATGAGGTGTCCGTAACTTGCGCTAAAAATTAGGCGAATGGTTGCCTAACGTGGGTTCACGTGATTTTCCATAAAGTTTCAATAGAGTAACTGTGCAATTAAGCAACTTGGTGAATTTGAAGCTCATCAATACTGAGGTCTGGTAACTAAAGGCTTCTTGATGATTTCTGGAGACAAGGTAAATGCGCGCAACTTATATAGGGTATAATAGTAGCCATTTTGGATCGTCATTACTTTGTCCTCATAATAATTCAGTCAATTTTATGCTTTAGAAAATGTTATTGAAGTAAGGATGTGTATGTAGAATCAGCAAAATATACTTTTCAAAATATCAAAAAATCAAAAATACACCAAATATGGGAACAAATAATACACGGCAGGAGGGCTATCTACGATTTATGCAAATTAGGCCCCCTTCCCAAAATAATTTCAGGTGTCACCTCTTCTAAATTCTTCTCTAGGGCTATAAGAAGCTATCTGCCAAGTGTGGTACTTTGGACCTGTCGGCCACGATGTTGTCAAAATTTGGGTGTAAGCCACCTGACTATGTGGTAACGCAGAATAGGCCCTGTTAGTACATAAAATGCGCCCCATCAATGTACAATGTCATGCAAAAATGCAAATCGAACTCTGTTGTCGCACAGAACAATCTACGAATCTATGTACTTTTACATAGCCCTTGCAATAGCAATTAACTAACATAAATTCTTTCCGAAATAACAGGGACATTTGTAGCAGTGTGATTCGGCTTGCAGTTCGACGTACGGACGTTTATTATGCCCCACGCCATTCACTGCATAATCAACCTATCGCAGTAGAATCGCGTCAACGCAGCTTGTGAAATATTGTCCAATTACGTGATATAGGACGTTATTTCAACCAGTTAGATAGACGTCACTTTTATGACCTCACACAGACGCAATAAGTTGGTCAGGTTTTGACGTCTAAGTAACTTGCACTTACATGTAGTTTCAACCATAATACTGACCTTAATTCAAGCAATTGGTAAGACTGCATGACGTCATAATTTGACCATATGTTACGGACGTTAGATTTTCAAAAAGTTACACTTTCAACCATGCCCGGACCCCCAAAACAACGCCGGAATCGGTCGGAATATGACGTTGGCGGATAGACGTTAAACCGACCAAATATACCTGCCGTGTTTCTCTACATTTCAGAATACTAAAAAGTTATCAAACAGTACCTGATTTGTAGGGTAAAATTATGAACCTGGACCCTGTCAATATTCCTTCATCAGCAAGGGTAGTTTTACCAGCTCTCCACGCCAAACAAAATGATTGACGAGACATCCAATTGGCATTGTCAATTATCCACGTATTATATACAGGTGCCCCGAAATGATACCCGTTTATTTACCCACTGTACTGAGCTCTAAACTAACCGAACTGGCTCATGCCCATAACACGCATTGAAGCAACCGCTGCCATTCGCTCGTACCCCTGCCCTGCAAACAGGAAGCTGGGATACGCTGAGAGCTTCACAGAATCTTGTAAAGGAAGTGGCCTACGACCTATGCATAAAGCATCTGGCTGCAGCTGTTCAAGACCGCAGTTAGACAATGTGCGCAAATGCTATCCGAAAAATTCCCATAGAAATGCGCACGTTCCACACCGGATGTGATTTCTGTTTCATTGCGGACCATGCGGACAACATTTTGAGCATCGCATAATGCAATAATCCGATTGCAAGTCAATTTACAACACGGATAAGTTTTACAGAATTTCCTACATTATTGCGCTTTTCAACGAAAAAAAAACATCTCTAAACTGAAATAAAAGAGTAATGAATAAGTCTTAACGGCCGTTTCAAACCTTGCAGAGTCATGACCGTGATGACGCGCAGGTCACAGGTCACGCAAAATCCAACCAATGAGAGCGTGAATTCATCAGAGTATGCCAGCGTCCTGTTTGCAGGGCGGGGTACCAGCGAACCGCTGCCATCTTGGCTCACCCATAACGCAAGCGCAGTAAACGCACTTTTTAAGGGTAGTTGGTATCGGAGTAACTCAACCGAAGATCAATGTACAGTCGGAACTATTGTTGTATTGAAGTTCTGCATGTAGCACTTTCAAAATCTAGTATATAAAAGCCTAATTCATAAGCTTTCTTTTAGTACAAGAATCATTCAAATCACTTATGTACTTTTCCAAGTTACGGAATTTTTTTAACACAAAACCACCGTTTTAAGTGGCTTTAATATGCAGTGGCTTTAATATTTTTAGTGGGACTGTTCGCGTAAATTTGGGCCATAAGGTTGCCTCGAAGTAGCTACCAGAACTTGCAGAAGGGCAAAAATAGCCTAAAGGTCAACGTGTAACTATATGTTTTCGCCACTATAGTTATCCCTTCACGTCAGTTTATTCCAAAACGAAACCACACTCTTGTTGAAGGTCACATCCATTAAACAAATTGTAAACGCACAACCTAATTACAATACGTGACCTTTTGTTTTATTATACCCTTCTTATCTTCCAAGATTATCTCTAATTTTAGGTCTCTCACTTTGAAAGTTGTGCCCTTCTGCTTAAACGAAAAATCGATCGCCAGATCTTTACCACTATTATGTACAATATTGAATACTTGTTTTACTTTGAGAAACAAAATTCTCCAAACCACATTTCCAAACTACTAAACAAAATGCCCTAAATTGCTGTAAAAAAAACCTATTTAAGGGAACGAAATTAAACAAATAATGAATGAAAAGAAAAGCAATGACAGTTCACGTAGTATCCACTAGACTACATGAGTGACTCCTTCCACTGAGTTGTTGTATTCATTATATTATTGCATGTACATGTATTGCGCCATACGCGGCAATCATCCATGTAGGACCGACTTTGTGGTACAGAAAAAGCTTGCCTCTGGTCAATGCAGTCCTCGGCACGCCCTGGGGATAGGGCGCCCTCATTCGAGCGGCGCTTCATTTGAATTTTTTATTTTTTTTTTACTTTTACCCACCTCCTTTTATAACATTAACAGGGTCCTGACTCCGATAAGTGTTGCAATTGCACCCAGTGTGGCAATTGCAAAACATAATAAGGACATTAAAAAGTCACTTGTGAGAGTAATGGAGCCCAAATAAAGGATAAAATAAATCAGATTCCATAGGACGTGGTAAAGATAAGAATTGTCTTCCACATTATCAGCAATGTAGACCTACATGGAAATTAAACAAATCGATCGGCCGTCGGACACAATGGGTCGGACATAATCGTTCGTCGGACACAATGGGTGGGACATAATCGTTCGTCGGACACAATGGGTCGGACATAATCCGCCGTCGGACACAATGGGTCGGACATAATCGTTCGTCGAACACAATGGGTCGGACATAATCCGCCGTCAGACACAATGGGTCGGACATAATTCGTCGCTTTGCTCACGAAGTGACAAAAACCTAAAAATTTGACAAAAGTTATTCATTTTTTTCAAAAGACATTTTCGACCACTTTGCAGTAACAGAATTCGGAATCTTTTGCATTGTCCGATAGGATATGATTTGCTCTTTGTTAATTCATAGTTGTTTGTTAAAAATAGTCCGTAATTAAACAGTAATTCATTAATAAAACTTTTTTGCACTTCGTGAGAACATCAAAACTTTGGGTCCCATATTTTGCCATTTACTTTGTACACAGTTTTTGTCACTTCGTGGGACTTTTTTTGACGCAACAAACTTGTTACTTTTGTGCGTCACGACAGTTGAGCGCGCGCGCGTCTGTTCTTTTTCAACATCGTTCGCGCGCGCGTGTAAGCTCCCATCCTTCCGCGTGTAGACCACTGATCTCTATATAAAGACTGGATAGCGGATATGCATACAACATTCACACAGTAGACTTTGCATATTGACCAATTCGCCCCCGGTCTCACGAAGATGGCCGCGTATATACGAACGTTCTTCGCGTAAATACGCGCGCGTTGTATCAACAGTTGACGCGCATTTTGGTCACGTACACATATTATGATGTTCTAAAAAGGACACATTTCCGTGGTGGTTATTATTTCAAAAACGCCGAAAAAGTGATTTGCGGCATTATAAAAGTAATCACGACGTTAGAAAAATTGTAGTAAACCTTGGTCAGTTGGTCAGTGGTGGTGGCCAAAATATAAGTCAAGTGAGTGAACCGCGACGTTACAAAAGAAATCATGCTGTCTATAAAGACGGCAACTTGTCCTTTGTAGATCACCAGCCGGTCTCACCAATATGGCGTCAAATTCGTACATTGTGCGGCTCTTTATTAGCTATCCAGTCTTTATATAGAGATCAGTGGTGTAGACCATTGTATAATTTCTGGCCCTGCTCACGAAGTGACTTTTTGTCACTTCGTGAGAACATTTTACACATTTTTACACTTGGTGAAAATGAAAATCGCCGATTTCAGGCTTTTTGTCAATTGTTTGTTTACAATAATTAAGAAAGTATACAATATTTTGCCTTGAAACTTGGTCAAATTGTTCCTTGAGACAACTATAATAAAATGGCTAGTAAAACTCAAAATCAAATAATTATCGATTTTCGAGGTTTTTGTCACTTCGTGAACAAAGCGACGAATTGTACGTCGGACATTATGGGTCGGACATAATCGGCTGTCGGACATAATGGGTCGGACATAATCGGCCGTCGCTCGTCAAAATCTGTTGTCGGACGTAATCGACCAAACGGACATAATGGTCGTGAACAGACGCGTGATAACGGCCCGTACTGGTGGCAAATACCATGAATACTTTTCAACAAAGACCACTGCGCGCGGTGGCTTTCAGATTTGCAAGGCTCTGCGCCCGATCTGGCCTCGAAGTCTGTCAAGCCAGCGAATTATATTTTTGAGTATTCATGAGTCTTCGTTTTTGGTCTTTATTATTGAGTTCTGATAAGTGATAACTGCATAACCATGGTAATGCCGAGCACAATATCTTTAGCTTTAAGATGAACAATGAAATGTCGCTTTTGCTTCATCGGTTCGGCATCTTATCTCTCTAAAACGTTTTAATAAAAGCCTAATTAAAAACGAAATTTGAGTATTAAACGGTGTTCTCCTCGAAATTTGACGTTTATTTCCCGGGTAAATACTTCATCTATGACGACAAAATCTGCACAATACCATCTGTTATATCCTGAAGTATTTATTTTTAAACAATTTTGGAACAATTAAATCTTAAATAAGAAGTAGTTTAACTTACAGTTTTATGAATATTTCCGTTTTAGATGTCGTGCAAAAACCCAACACAATGGCACATCTGGAAATTCGCGATTACGCGCCAACGGGTATTAATGCCCGTTATCACGCGTCTAACCAATTAGGCCTAAAAAAAAAAGTGTTATGTTGGCGTAACCCGACCGACCCTAAAAATGCGGCCGACCCTGGATATTTTTAATTTTTTTTGAAGGGAAGAAATATAATTAAAATCTATAGAAATGTATTTTAAATACGTTTTGAAACCATTTCTGACCGTTTCTCCTCAATTGTATGACGATAGCGCGCGTGGAACTTTGCAGTGCACAATGTTTTGCACCTTCCTCTCCATGACACAACGAACATGCAGAAGATCGCGCAGGCCTAGCCTACAGGCAGTGCGCGTGCGGAGATCGATGCACCAAGCATGCATGATAGATGCACATGTACATGTACAGTACATGTATAGCCTCGTCCTAGACTGTTGCACGGCGCGAACTGCTACATACACTATTGAAAATACTTCGCTATTTATTCCATGTTAAAAAAAATAGTTCATTTTAATATAAATTATTTTAATTAATTTTCCACTATTTTACACGATAACAATTGATATATATTTATTCTAAAAATGGTAAACTATTCTGTAACCCCGGCGGCCGACACGACCCGGCCGCGCCGCGCCGGCCCCCGGCCCGTGGTTACGCGCGTACGCCGTCGCATCATGGCGCCCGGTACCGAAGCGTACAGTGTTTCCATCAAGGGCAAATGGGGATCTTCGGTCATTTTCGACCGTTTAATGCGGATAAATTTGAGTCTAGAGCTGGGGGTAATCGCCCAGAGCTGTGCCGATGGTGTACAAGCGGGTTACACCGTGCTAAACATACAAACTTCAAGGAAGAATCGGGTCCATATAAAGATGTCGATGCAGATGAAACGGCTAACATTTTGTCTGATTTTGGATTCCGCTTTTTGATATGTACCTTTGATATGTACCATGCCTTCCTTAAATTTTCCTCGATCTGACAGTTTTGTTTTTATTTGCACAAAAACAAGAAACTATAAAAGAAAGACATAAAAAGTGAAATAAATGTCACTCAGAGTTTAAAAGTATACAAATAGTAGCCTTGTTTTCTTTTGTTATCGTGTACTACTACCGGCTTAATGTCGTTTTCGTTGCTGGGATTTAAAAAAAAAAAAAAAAAAAAAAAAAAAACACCGACCGACCTACCCTATTTTTTCTGGCCCGTTACGCCAACATAACTTTTTTTTTTTTTAGGCCTTAAGGCAAGTCCATTGAGTGCATTTTGTACTATAGCTCAGAACAGTCGTTTATCCTGGTGTCTAGGATCCGTGGGGCAATAGGGTGCATTATGTTCCCCAATACCTATTCCTCAATACCTACTCTCTATGCAAAAGAGTGAAAACATCACTCTCTCGCCCGAGTGTTAACGCATTAACTCTTTTTTTTCCAGTGGAATTCGCTCTGATTCGAGTGAAGAAATGCTACAAAGTCATCTAAGGGAAATCACTCTTTATCGAGTGAGCCACTATACCACTCAATATTTGGAGTGATTCGATGCAAGAAAGCATGTAGAAGTTGTACATTTTTTTCAAAAACTTAACCGAATTTTTAACATACATAGGCCTACTGACATCCGAGCAGATGAGAGTTCTGGGGTACATGCGTTGTTGTCCTATTATCCCTTTTATTTAAAATTTCACTTCTGGGGTACCGTTTTTCTAAGGGTGGTGGGGTAACATTTGTGTGAGTACCCCACAAGTAGCTCTGGTAAGTACGGGTCTACGGTCATACAGAATTTAGTAACGGTTAGTGTTTCCCAAAACTTCGTTTAGGCGACACAATAAAGTCGTTACTATATAATTTTGTTCATTTGTCTCAGTGTTATTCCATTGCACCGGGAAATCTCGTACCAGTCCCAAGGCTCATAAAAATGTACAAACCTATTTTATTTTATTAATAAAAAAAACTCGCGTTGTCACTCTTTAATCTATAGAAGAACGATCCCATTCAAAATGTTTAATTTTTCTCATAATTATTGCTTAATTTCAAATACAAAAGGTAGCAATAACAATTTACATTTTAATCTTCATAATGAGAAGAACATTTTTTTTAAAAATCCCATATCAGACAGAACAAGAGATCGTGATGCTTAACAGGCAACTATAAACCAATCTGGGCACGCTATCAATTCTATCACGAAGGCCCCTTATAAATGGCGAATGTTCAGATAATCCGTCACAAGTCACGGTTGTCAAGCAAAGCTTATCCGATTACGCAGTTTTAGACGCTGTAACAGAGCAGTGTTGTAGTCGAGTACTTTTTTTCTGAGTACCGAGTACTGCCGAGTACCTAGGATGCCGAGTACGAGTGTAGCCCAGCCAAAAAATGAAATAGCGCCCTCTAGTGTTCACACTGGTTGTGTCTGAAAAAGCACCATCACAACTGTCATGGGGGCATCCATGTTTTCTTCACGTTCTGCTGCAATCAGCATGTAAAACGGGCCCAAAACGCTATTTTGAAGGCTCAATTCGACAGATGAAATAGTCCTGTTGAAACTGTTGGCTCTCAGGTAAAGCTAAACCTTTTGTAATTTTCATAATACATGATAGTAAAGATTTAGTTGAGAACCACATGTGCTCATTGTGCATGTAAATGATTCATATGCAATGCTAGTGTGTTATATGCAAAATAAGCAGATAAGGGTGGTTCAGAGTAATAAGATTTAATTATGTAGGGGATATTAAGCAGACTATTTAGGTTAATTTTGATCTTTTAGTACACTGTTTTGGACTTATTCTGGATACAAATGAAGCTTGGGGGATGCAAATGAAGCTTGGGGGATGCAAATGAAGCTTGGGGGGGGATCTCTAGGAAAGTGTGTGTAGATAATGTCCTGTTTTAGGGGATATGCATGTGCTTACATAATTAGCTTATAGATGGGGTATTCTTACATCATCCTTTGGGTTAGATATGTACTATTATGTTTTATAAATTGTTTGCGGTTAGGTGAAAGCTAAGATGCTTATAGGCTAAAAACCAAGACAATTGTGTTCATATTCTTTTATAAAATGTTTATTTTTGTCATAAATTGCTTTATATTGTAAGATAAGTTTTAGAGCTGACCGAAGATTTATTGCCTTGGTCGGTATCAAAATTTACAATTGTGGATGACAACTTTTGTCACTTCTTGTTAAATTTTGAACTTGACAACCTGTTTACTGGAGCCCAAGTCAATTATATTGATTACTCCATGGAGCCTTGGGTAATGTAAAATTAGCTATGCCTAAGCTATATTGATAATTGAAATTGTTATCAAAGTATAGCAACATTTGAAGTTGTTTACAAAGTAGCATGTATACTATATGTCTGCATGGTTTTCTTTGACTCTCAGGTTTGGATCATCAGATTCAGCTCTCAGTTTTTGCTAAGTCCCAGCTCTCAGGTTCTGCTCAGCTGAGACTCAGTCGGCTCTCCGTTCCCGACTCACATCACAGCCGTCAGGTGACGAGCTGCATGAAGTGCAGGCCCTGGTCAGAGTGCCCCTGATCCGGACCATCTTCAGAGAGATTAACCTGTTGAGGGAGAGTTCTTCCCCAGTCGACGGTACGGAGACAGTCTACGGTGGATTCCGTTCTCCAAGGAGCAGTACACCTGGACTGGAACTAGAGCACGCGTGCAAATATCCTTTGGAACTGTCTGTTCCTTGTTAGTGGAACACAGAGCGAGGACAGAGACAGAAAATCCAGGATCCTGGTTCGCATTATGTACATGTGCACGTTTTATTAAAGTTGAGCGCTCATTTTTTCTTGTTGTTCTTAAATACCTTAAATCTGTATTCATACGGTCTAAGTAGTTTAATCCGATTAATCAAAAGTAATTTGTTGTTCAGAAATCCGTGTTGAATTAAAGTGTTAAATCAAAACGAAACAGATAGAAGTCTTTGTGACACTGGTAGTTTGTTTATGTGGGTTACACGAGTACAAGTGCGAGTATACTTTTGCTTCCGAGTACAAGAACAGGTCTCCGAGTACGAGTACTTGAACGTCCGAGTACGAGTTCGAGTACGAGCACTTCCACTTACGAGTACAAGTACTTGTATTCCGAGTACGAGTACGAGTACTTGTATTTCTGAACACGGCACCGGGTACATTATTATGCTTGAAGCCTAAAATTATATGTACTGTTAATCACTTGTGATACAAACTAGGGTTCATCTTTGTTAGCTTTTTTAATTATTTGAAATTAATTTTGTTTTTAATCGGCAACAGCAGGAAGTATTTTCCAAGGAAATGCTACACAGCTGAGATGTCGAGATACAGGCGCTACGGTTGACCGATTTCGGCCCGGCAACACAGTGACGAAAGGCACACATGTATTAGCATATTCATTAGCGTCACTCGGCGTGACTTGGCTTGGGTCTCGGTATCGACCAATAATGAAGCCGTCAAAAAGGTTGATATTTTTCCCAAAACGAGATCCCACAATATAAAAAGAGGGCGTCCTCTCTCTGCTTTATGTTTATTCATGATGTCCAGGGCTTTAGAGAATAAGTTTTATAACAAGGAATAATGGTGTTTAAATCACCGACGACTATTAACTATTTTCCAAGTTGCAACTAACGGGAGTAGGGTTTCCATAGCTACACTGAATGTCGTCGCTCAGCCTCTGTTAATAGCTTTATGTTCAGTGAAAATACCAAATCTTTACTTTGATTGAAATTAACTACTCAGTAATAACCATGTAATTTTGACCCAGGACGTTGCGACTAAGCTCAGCGTATCCAGAAGGGCATTTCGTCCCTTTTTTCATTTCTTTTTAGGAAATGAAAGAAATACTTCCCCCGTTTTAACATGTGTTTTTTTTACGAACGACAAAAAGTGGGGTTTTTTTTCAGAAGTTGTGCCTTCCCTGACTGGAAATACGGATACGCTAGTGCTAGAATAGATGGAATCCAAAATATCTACTATCTCGGAGTCTTTTTCTTGTCAGCTTTAAAATGATTCAGGTACGGATCGGTGCAGGTGTAGAAGGGAAAGCTCCCACAGCGCGGGCGATCCCAGGGGCGGGGGAACGTCTGCAGAACGCTGAACTGATGCGACTGCTGCTCGGGAATCGTCAGACGGTGTCTGGACACCGCCTCCTCCACCTTGCCGATGACCTCTACGACTATTGGGTCCTTGCTGTCCAGCGGGCTAGCCTCCGAGGGGTCCCTGGTTAGGTCGTACACTAGGGGCGGGTCGTGCTGGTCCGTGCTCCAGCCCGTGCAATCACACGTGTAGGTTTGGAAGCAGCCCAGCACGCCATGGGGCCCTGGAATGAGACGACTGGTTGTGTAGTGAACCTTGTACGTGGTGTCACCTGCGTAAGAGGCATAAACAATACCTGTCAATAAACACAGTGAATCGATCAATTCCGAGCTGTGGTACACGATGAGAAGTAGGCCTATTATTGCAACGAAACACTTACACTGTGATGACGTATTCCTATCCCAACTTGGGGTCAGTTCTACGGTAGAATAAGATGAATGCATTTTACTCTTTCATTCATTATAAAATTATCGTAAATGACATTCACCTTCTTATTCCTCCATCATGCAATAAATTACTTACCCCCTTCTGTGCGTGTACCGCACCGCGTTGATGAAGACTCCGCAGTAATGGAACATAAACTCATGTGTCATCTCGCTACTGTCGTTAGTCAGTAATGGCATGAGGTCCCGACCATCGTAGATCCTGTCAGTGGGCAGCTTGACTCCGGTGACTCGGGCCACTGTTGGTAAGACGTCCGGTAGGTGGGTGGGTTGAGACACCACGGTGCCTGGCGGGATGACGCCAGGCAGTTTGACGATGGCAGGAACTCGGATGCCACCCTCCCATGTGTTACCTTTGCCTCCTATATAAGAAATTCCCAAAATCACCGGTTCCATTTTCAAAGTCATATGCTTACTCTTCAAGATTTTACTCAGTGATCACTCTCATTGCCGTATATATAACGACTGCTATATGGTTGTCTCGATATTATGATGAAATCACTTGTGTTCAGTTTTTCTGGCTTTGGAAAGCGAATAAAGTGCAATGATGACTACATATCGCTTCTGAGTGGGCAGACAATCTGCTGGAATCAAACTCGCTGTGCCCTAATTGTTGAGTTTGAACAAACTAATCAAGCTATACCTTTTAAAGGTGTTATTAAGATCATCGATTTATTAAAAAGCTGGATTGTATAGGGACACCTGATTCACATATCGAGTTTGTAATACCTTTATAGATTCCGTTCCAGCCGCCTTCTCGTTCGCCATCGTCTGTGAACTCCTCCACGTGACCTCCATTATCTGACGTCAGATACACAAAGGTGTTTCTCTCCAGGCCCAGCTTCTTGAGTGACGACAAAACCTCCCCGACACTCCAATCCATCTCCTCCAGGTTGTCCCCGTAGCTGCCGTGCACGCTGCGGTTGCGGAACAGGTCGTTGTTGTAAAGCGCCGTGTGAGCCTGTACGAAGGACATGACAAGCAGGAAGGGCTGCTGCTGGTGGCTCTCCATGAATTGGACGGCGCGGCTGTGCAGGCGCTCGGTCAGGTGATCGTACTGGAGTGGCTGCTCCACGATCTCACGGTTCTCCATCAGGACGCAGTTGATCCTGATTGCCTTCCAGTACATCAAGAGTGAACCGTTGGCAGCGAGGGCTACAAACAGGAACAGCACAACGCTCCTGTAGCCAATTAATTCCATCCACTTGAGGAGCATGGCGGCTGCCAGTGCGCCAAGTACCGAGTACGCCATCTTGGCGTATACCCTTCATGGCTTGGCCCAGGCATAGGAGACGGTGCTCTCCGTTCCGCAGTCCCGTAGGTTAGTCACGGGAAGGCCGTAGAAATAGTCAAATCCTTGCGAATTAGGATCGGAGCAGGAATTCTCATCGGTGCTTTTCCCAAAACAGCACAGCCAGAATTCTTCGTAGTTAACCCAAGTGGACGCACCAATATCCCTCTTATCAAGATTGACCGAGCTGGTTTCCATTAAATGAAACTGTTAAAAGTTGTATTTTTATCACCTGGGTCCAAAATCGTATCACTTCTTTATTAAAAAAAAGTCACGTGAAAATCTATGCGTTTATTTAGTGCCTGTAAACTGGAGTCCAATTTGCAGACCACTATTAGGCCTCGTTTTCTTAAAGGGGGCTTCAATGGGTTTTAACAACAAAAAGCTTACCTTTGCCTTTCTCTAAATTTTGAGTGGGGACACAAGAGGTAGGGCTACAGGCCTTGAGTGGGGATCCAAATGCTCCCCCTCCCACCCTTACACCACTGCCTAACACACCTACCTATCATGGCCGTAGCGTATCCAACGTCTTTCAATAATTCGGCAACCGTGGTTTCGTTAGAAGGTACACCACCACGCGCCGATATGTAAATAAACACCCTCATCCTTCCTTCGGCCCCCATACCTATAAGACGACCAAACTCGGTAAGCAAACTTTGATAAATCCATGTAATTCTTTCAATGCCCCCTTTTTGGGGGGGGGGGCTGTAAAAAGACATAGTTCAAAGATTCTACATTTTTGTTGAGGAAGAAACTTAAGTTAAGGCCTACGGCAGAAACCCGATCCAAGGCCTTCTGCAACGGTTCACCAACTATCTAATGCCGTTACAGATTATAACTATAAGGTTTTGTTCCGAGCTGTAGTAATTTCATGAAACTCTTTGGTTTTGTTTGATTACAAAGGTAGACTATTGATTAAAGTCGGACTGTCGTCGGTAAGTGCACCTACAATCCAGACTCTTATCAATTCGATAGCAGTATCGAGAATCCTAATCAGTTAGACCTATACGAGGAAACGCAATATCATTAATTCATTATTAGGTTTGCCAGACACTGTATACTCAGTGTTTTCCCGAGTGATTGTGAGAAAAAACACTAGGCCGGGACTCGAACCCACCATCGGACCTCCTGCTTACTACTGCAGACGTCTTACCACTCGACCACCGATCTTGCCGGGGTCGGCTGGCTGGTTTGAATCTGATATAGCAGCGGGTACCGCAACCAATCTATGTATTCATTAATCAAATATCATTAATGAGTAATAAATCAGTTTTGTGCATGCAGTGGTACCTTTCTCGCTTATATTTTTACCTCAGTGACATTTTGTTTTGACGAAGAATTTGTTTCGTTATCATGAACGAATTCATTTAATGATAATATCGGGAGGTCTTATAGAAACATATCAGCCTTGTGTTCCGTGTTTATAGGGATTTTCACACTGCCATGCATACCCGTGTAGATATCTACACTTCTAATAGGCCGATAGCGTACCCAGGTAAGATCGAACACGGGTTGGAAAGACATAACGTCCTCACTACCTTTAGCGAGTCCACACTAACGTTGGCCGTGTATAACGCGGGGCCGTTTTACTCGTGTGCAACACGTGAAACGTTCACAGTACGCATAGCCAACACGGGTACGAGTGAATGGAACAGCGGTAAGACTGGTTCCTGACAAAGAATATTGAGGGACTTAGAACCATTCTTCTGTCGAGGTCCGGCGTAGCTCGATATTTGGGCCGACTGTCACGGTTCGGAATTTGGTCGCGACACACTTGACCACTAGCACGTGTGCAGATTTCGCCTAAATGTCCCGCGTACAACTGTTGCTTGTTGTTTTCTCCCTACAGGCTAGGGAGGAGCAACCGCGTCAAGCGCAACACGGAGATCGTTCACACTACCAATCTTTACACGGGTAAGCTACAAATTTTGATTGTCTACCCGGGTAGAGCCTCAGTCTACACTGTTCCCGACCAGGGTAGGATTTTACCCGGGTAGAGCACTGTACCCTGTGTAGGAGCCGTGTCGGAATCTTGCTAGTGTGAAAGGGGTTGCTAAAATCTCCGTTTTCGGCCCGGCCGGGTCCAATACGGGAATTTTTGATAGTGTGAAAGGGCCTATTATAGCAAATGATTTAGCACACACCTTTTAAGATATTAAGCCATACAGTAATACCTCGGGTTGTATACAGCGCTATTTTCTATGCCTTTAAAAGTTACGTGGAACCAACTTAGCGGCTAACTGGATTTATTTAAACAACCTCCTTTTGTTCCTAAAAGACTTTTGGATGGCAACAAGTAACGTATATGTGTGCTGTGCAATCAGTGACATTCCCTTTATACGAGCAACGACTTACCCGTATCGCACTGGCACCCGACCAGTTATCAGCGCAGCTCGACTGGGCGTGTATAACGGCATTCACATTTGTTTGTACAGTGAATGTCCATCTTGCTGTTTGGATATTGGACATTGGATATGCACATTGGTTTGTATAGTGAATGTCCATATTTTATTTGGATATTGGACATTGGACATTCACATTCGTTTGTACAGGGAATGTCAATCTTGCTGTTTGGATATAGTGTAAGACCAAAATTTAGACTGACCCTGAGCACAAATCCCTGATACTACTCTCACAACAGGTGTTCCACATTACACCCAAGGTCTCACGTCACTGTTTTCCCAAGCAATACACACACATCATACCAAGACTGTGATTTAACCCTTGTATAGGGGAAAGTGACCTCATAAGGGTACTCCCCCAGACTGACCATTACGTCAGTCTATGGTCAGTCTACCTTTACTCAGAAATGATGTCATATAAGTTATGTTTTCCTTATATGACATCATCTCCTATTTTCACTCCAAGTGGTCCCTCTGAAACTGTATAAAATGTCCACATTTTCCCACTTTCATTGAGTTCTCCTTCTTCTCCCTGGGAAACCAGAGTCATTGCCATAAGCTGATTCAGCCCTATGCCCTGGCCAGTCTTCATCTACAAAACTCTTCAGAACTTCTGTCTTCTGTCTCCAACTTCCGTATTCTAGTACCCAGCCATACCCATAAGCTGATGCAGCCGTATGGTCTGAGGTTATAGTTCTGTACATACACAATACCGGTAGAATATTGAGTTCTTGAAAATAAACCAGTTTTCCATATAGCCGAGCTCATAGTCATTACCAGTGTGTCTTTGTCTTCGTAGTCATCTGTTCATTCTGCTCTTAGCCACAGCTACCCTATCCTAACATATAGTATAGTCAAACAAACCAAAGACTATAGCCAAATGTTACACTGGTGGCAGCGAGTGTTTACCCGCACAAGCCGTTGAAGTGGCATCTCATCTATAACTAACTTTGTCGCCTGTTCCTGCTGTTCCTGCTGTTCCTGCTGTTCCTGCTCCTATTTCTACCTGTTCCTGCTTCAAGTTTCTGCCTGTTCCAGTAGTCCTGCCTGTTCCAGATTCCAGTCATCCTGTTTGTTCCCGTTTTTTTAACGGCTCACCAAAGTCCCCCTTTCTGCACTTCCTGAGACGTCTCCTCGTGGCTGATTGGACCTGATGTTCCAGCCTCTCTCCCCTGTTCCTGTTGCCGCTACTGCCGTTCCTGTTGTCTGCAAGCCATCTCTCCGTGTCTCGTCCTCCTGTGTCTTCTCTTCCGAACTGTTCCTGTCTTCGAACTGTTCCTGTTTATCCACTAGCTGTGTTCCTGTTCCTGTTCCTGTCCTCCCCGTCCTCCGTACTTCTTGTCGTCTTCTCAGCTGTGTCTAGCCAGTTCATTCAGTCCTGCAAGTGCCAATCATCCCTGTGGACAGTGCATCGGCGACTGGACCAACGCTGACAGTGCCCGGCTGAAGACTTAATTCTTGCAAGTTATTCTGTTTTTGCATTTTTTGTACCATTTTCCTTGTTTTATACCATTTTAATTTTCTGTGTTTTCTTTCATTTTCTGTGTTTTTCATCATAGTTTGTGCACATTGCTTATGTTAGCCAAATTTCTTTGCAATTGTTTATTGTTGTAGCCTTATCGTTCCTTTTAATAGGTTTATTAGTTTTATGTTTATTATCTTTGTACTGTACCACTTGCCCTCACCATGTCTCCCCCTCCCACGAGTAGTAGTAGTAGCTCCACCTCCCGCTTCCATTCCCATCACTATCCATGTTCCCTCCACCACCAACCCCTGAACCTCCAGATCCGCCACAATTTCCTGCGACCTCTCCCACACGATCAACTTCACCTCTCACCTCTATTCGTTAATTCCATTCATTACCCATTTATTTGATTTATAAGAAGTGCATTGTTCACTCCAATATGTTAATGTCCATTTCACCAGATTATCCACTTATACCTAATATCCATCTAAATTACTGATGTTTTGTCTTGTTTAACAACTTGTACTTCCTTGAATATTCCGTAATTTTTTTCGTTCATTGTTTTGAATAGTGTAACGACAATTCTGTGAATTCATAAGTTTAATATTCTTGCACACGCATTGAAAATAAGCAATATTAATTTGTTTTTTGTTTAACTCAATGCTTTATTTTATGTAACAGTAATTCGTTCATTTTTATACCATTCTTACAGCAAATGTAAGACCAAAATTTAGACTGACCCTGAGCACAAGTCCCTGATACCACTCTCACAACAGGTGTTCCACATTACACCCAAGGTCTTCACGTGACTGTTTTCCCAAGCAATACACCCACAGCATACCAAGACTGTGATTTAACCCTTGTACAGGGGAAAGTGACCTCATAAGGGAACTCCCCCAGACTGACCATTACGTCAGTCTATGGTCAGTCTACCTCTACTCAGAAATGATGTCATATAAGTTATGTTTTCCTTATATGACATCATCTCCTATTTTCACTCCAAGTGGTTCCTCTGAAACTGTATAAAATGTCCACATTTTCCCACTTTCATTGAGTTCTCCTTCTTCTCCCTGGGAAACCAGAGGCATAGCCATAAGCTGATTCAGCCCTATGCTCTGGCCAGTCTTCATCTACAAAACTCTTCAGAACCTCTGTCTTCTGTCTCCAACTTCCGTATTCTAGTACCCAGCCATACCCATAAGCTGATGCAGCCGTATGGTCTGAGGTTATAGTTCTGTACATACACAATACCGGTAGAATATTGAGTTCTTGAAAATAAACCAGTTTTCCATATAGCCGAGCTCATAGTCATTACCAGTGTGTCTCAGTTGTATAGTCTTCGTAGTCATCTGTTCATTCTGCTCTTAGCCACAGCTACCCTATCCTTACATATAGTATAGTCAAACAAACCAAAGACTATAGCCAAATCTATATGTTACAATAGTATTAGTTATCTTGCGAGCGCAAGTGGAACACGAAATAATGTAGTGCGTCTGTGTCCCACATACCACGAGGCCGAAGGCCGAGTGGTATGTCACGTGGGACACAAACGCACTACATTTTCCGTGTTCCACGAGCGCGAGCGCGATAACGAATTTCAGGGGTTTTGAACAAAAATGAAAAAATCCACGAACTTCGGTTGACATGTATACATGTACATGTAGCCTACATGTATTAAATTGTACATGTTCTTGTATAGATGTACATGTATACATGTACATGCACGTATGTCCGTATATAGGGCATGTACATTTTATGTACTGTAATTTCTGTAATGTTTGCAAATTTTGTCGCTTCAGTAAAGAAAACAAATGGGGGAAAAATGAGGAAAAAAGTCTGGTCATTAAATAATATAATCCATACGTGATTGATTCAATAATGTCTGTTTCTGTGTGTGATGTTATTATTTTTGCAGGTTTGCAGAGAGAAAGAAACGATTCACACACAAAAATATGAACGGTGCTTAAAAGTAACAGTAATACTAATCTTACTTTAAACTCCCAGGCTTCCAAAACATTTTTGAAATTTTGTGTTGGTGGTGGCTACGGCCAAAAAAAATATAAGCTCCGGTTTCTGGTATGAAGCTTGCCCAAAAAGTGGTGCGGCGACTCGGCTTTTTTTTTTTTTTTTACCTGATTTTTTGCCTCAAAATGTAGGCTGATGACTGCAAATGGTGCCCGACTAGACTTAGTGCAAATATATGGGAGTCCAGAGAGGCCACATAAAGCTTATTCTCGACCATAACCCAATCTAAAAACACGTTAAAATTGTGCAGCAGCAGGATTCCAGTCAAACCAGTGAGTTTGGCGGTTTTGAGACATCATCTTTCATTGAAAAAAAACTTTTTCATTTTGCCGACGCGCATGGCTACGGCGACGCGCGCGCATACCAGAAACCGGAGACTTTTTTTTGGCCTATTCAACTGAGCACTACTGCAGCTCATACTGATTTCCATCTGTAATGTGTTAACGTATTACTCTTAATGTTAAAGAGCGCCCTCTCTTTAAACGACACCGGCGGCGTAATTTGTATTCCTAGGAGGGTTAGGGGCAATGTCATGAATAATTCATGTTTATCCATGAGAACGGACAATGACCTCAACAGCATTGTTGTTAGTTACTCAACTAGTTACAATACATTAAAGCATTTTAAAGAACGGTTGTCGTCGAGCTACCACACAGTAGCCTAGTGGATAGCGAGATGAGCTATGGATACAAAGATCCCTGGTTCGAATCCACGTCGTCGCTGCTCATTTTCATCAGCTATTTTTCTTCTCCAAATTTATCACTGAGATAATTTTAAATTAAGGGGAAAAGTCTTGCAATGATTCAAAGGAAAAACTGAATTATTCATGACATTGCCCCTAACTCTCCTAGGAAAAAAAATTACGCACACCGGCGAGTGTCTCGTGCACAATGGCCGCCACGTCTATCTAGTTGACTCTTTCTAGGGAAGGCACTGTTCGAGAAAAACCAAAATGACATCGTCATACATCATGAATATTGGATTTGATCTTGAATATTCATTAATAAGATCGATGCGCCCATACAGTTTCGCCGCGAATTTTAACGATTGACTCCGCTGTCAAATTGACGGTATATATCCTGGGAGCGGTTTTACTAGACTCGGGACGATCTGTTACTGGCTGTGTATCAAATATTATTTGCTTTCAGTGTATTTCCGTTCACCTCGCGCCTGCATATTACATCCCTGCTGAGGAGATTATGCAGTATTCCACCAGAACCAGAACCAGAACCTTATGTTTGCAAGATAATTAAATCGGACCATTTTGTAGGCAGCCATTTTTTTTAAAATTTAGCACATGTTTAGGTTTGCACATAGTCTAGGGCCAAGGAATTTTTCAACCTACACGGTTGCTGTAATTTTAAAGATTACAATTTTTACAAAACTATGACCATTTTTTTCCCAGTTTGTGAGGTTAAGTACATGTATTTAACTTAAGTGTAGTAATTATTTAGGCCCTATTAGGCCAAAAAAAAAATAAGTCGGTCTCTGGTCAGCGCGCGCGTCGATTTTAATCATGCGCGTCGATCTTTTTTTTTCCCAAAATGTTCTGCGGTAGCAGCGCCCTCTATTTCCGCACCTCCTCAATTTGTTTTACCAAAGAGCACCAAGGAATTGGAAACTGCACCAAGGCAAATGATCGAAAGCACCAAGGCAAATTATGGAGGACACCAATGTACATAAGGACACCAAAAAAGCAAAATAGTGCCCCACCTTGTTGTCTGTACAATCCAAGCTTGAAGAAAAAGAAAAAAAGCAAAAAAAAAAAAAAAAAGCCGCAAAGCCGCGTCAATTCCGGAACTTTGGTCGGACCAGAGACCGACTATTTTTTTGGCCTTATTAATATTATTTTTTTGGGGGGGGGTGTTTTTAAAATTAACTTTCAAACAGGAAGAATTTTTGTGTTCTTGTGAAGATAACAAAAGTATATTCATAAAATACGAGCCCTTTAAATCTACCAGCCCAACGGTTTCACTCCAATTCAATTCTTTGACATTTATTTCGTGCATCCGATTAAATGAACAAGTTGCACAATTGTTCGGAAAAATAAATGCACCAGGGTTAGCTGTAAAAAAAAAATAAACAGGAACAATTTTCGTACCAGGTATTGTTAAAAAAAAAATAAACTTAAAGAATTTTTGTATAAACGACAATGAAGTATCTTTAACGTACCAGTTCAACGGTGACATGACACGTACATGTTGTTATAATAAGTAGGCCTATACCCCTGTTTTCCTACCGAAAGGCTGCGTTTGCAACCAAAATGACTTGTTTTTCCACCGAAATGACATATTTCCCACATGTTTTTACAGTGTTTTCCCAGAACCGAATTTAAAATGGTGTGTTTACCCAGCCAAAATCACGAATAATCTACCAAAAAAAACCTGTCCGAATCTGAATTGTGTCTGGCAACCACCTGCAAGTTTGGAAACTTCCTGAAGGATGCCCTAAGAGATCGACTAGTGTGTGGGTTGATCAATACCACATGTCAGAAGAAGCTGTTAACCGAGAAAGAGCTGTATTTTGACAAGGCACTGCAGCTGGCGGTAGCATTTGAGATGGCAAATAAGCAAGCTCAGGAGCTACATATACAACCAAGAGCCAGTCTGGAGGTGAAAAAGATGACTGCCAAGCAAGTCTTCACTCCAAAGAGGAAGCCAGCACCCACTGCAATAAGTGGTGGGCCTAAATCGGCACAGAACCAACCAGGTAATGGGAACTGCTACCGATGCATGGGTCAACATTCGCCAAGGGAATGTCCCTTCAAAGGAGCAACATGCTATTGATGTAATAAAGTTGGGCACATCTCCCAGGCATGCAGAAAGAAACCGTACCAGAATCAGACACCAAAGGATGGCAAGTCTTCGAAGTCTGTGAAACACGTGGCCGCAGACGTGGACAGTGATGAATCAGGCGACTTTCTGGTTTACACGATAAGTTTGGTGAGCTCACCAGCAAAGGACATCGCTGTGACTGTTGACCTAGCAGGATTTTCAGTAGAGATGGAGCTGGATACCGGGGCAGCTGTATCCATCATATCGGATAAGACCTACCAGCAGCAGTTTTCAAGCTGGACATTGGAACCGTCGTCCGTGACACTGAAAACCTATAGAGGAGAATCCCGGTAGAAGTGCGGGGAAAACTCACTCTGCCAGTAACGTACGAGCGTCAGACACATACACTGCCACTGTACGTAGTGGCGGGAGACAAGCCAGCCTTTTTCGGTCGGCCGGGAACTGGTTGGACAAAATCAAGGTGAACTGGCCTCAGATCTTCAGAGTACAAGACACAAGCGGAGCAGCCAAGAATTCTCCACATGTCAGTCATCCAGCCAAGGACATGGCAGGACTGAAAGAACAGTATAAAACGGTATTTTAATAGAAGGGGGGCCCAATCACTGAGTTCAAGGCGTACATACATATGATTGATAATGCTAAACCTGTGTTTTGCAAGGCGCGTCCCGTACCGTATGCTCTGAAAGAAAAACTAGAAAAAGAGTTGAAAAGGATGCAAGATGAAGGCATCATAAGTAAGGTAGAACGCAGTGAATGGGCCTCGCCTATTGTACCAGTACCTAAGCCTGATGGTAGTTTGCGATTGTGTTGTGATTATAAGGTGTCAATCAATAAGTTGTTAGATGACACACAGTATTCCTTGCCAAATGCAGAGGACCTATTTGCGACACTAGAAGGGGGAAAGATTTTCACAAAAATCGACCTCACACAAGCATACCTACAGCTCGAGTTGGATGCAGAGTCCAAAAAGTTCCTGACCATAAATTGTCACCTTGGGCTGTTTCAGTTCAATAGGTTACCGTTTGGGGTATCATCAGCACCCGGGATATTTCAGGGTGTGATGGATCAGATTTTTCAGGGGATTGAGGGAGTTGTCTGTTATCTAGATGATATCCTCAATTCCTCATCTCTGCACCCTCTGAACAAAGGCATAATGAAATACTCAATAAGTCTCTGAAGCGTTTGGAGAGGTATAATGTGCGGGTAAAAAGCCAAAAGTGTGAATGGCATAAACCGTCAGTAGAGTACTAGGGCATGTAGTTGATGCTGAGGGTATCCACCCAACTGTGGAGAAGTTGGAAGCGATCAAGCAGGCACCCAGCCTAACAAACATCACTGAGCTCCGGTCCTATTTGGGACTACTGAATTACTATGGGAAATTCATTCAAAATGTTTTAGACACTGTAATTGCACCCCTTGAATGAGCTCTTGCGAAAAGATGTGAAGTGGAAATGGACTGTTGCCTGTGAAACCGCTTTCCAGCAAAGTAAAATCCAGCTCATGGAAAGTACTTTGTTGGTACACTATGACGTAAGTAGAGAATTACGTCTTGCGTGCAACGCCTCTCCATATGGAGTAGGTGCTGTGATTTCGCATGTAATGCCAGATGGGGAAGAAAGACCCATTGCATTCGCCTCGCGTACTCTGTCACCAAGTGAGAGAAGCTATGCGCAAATAGAGCGAGAAGCATTGGCGTTGATATTTGGGGTCAAGAAGTTCCACAAATACTTGATTGAACGGACATTCATTTTGGTCACAGACCACAAGCCTCTCACAACCATTTTCAATCCGCAGGCCTCCATTCCAACATTGGCCGCAGCGCAAAGATGCAAAGATGGGCTATCATATATATTTTGACATATTGACGTGCATTTGATGATGATTTGAAGTTTGACGTGCATTTAATGATGTGCATTTAATATTGTGTCTGTGCATTTTTGTCAATTTTTTTTACATGACTCAGTCAGTATTTAGGCTGTAATTTTTGGTTGGATTTTGTGTGTACAAGTTATGTCATTGTATCCCTTGTAGGATTGACAATAGGCTGTATTGTGACCTTGTTATATCTGTGTAGGTACAGATTTTTGGTCACTGAATTTGTGAAGCCTTGTATTTTCATGTACACTGTAGGCCGTAGGTCGTCATTTATATCACAACCTTGGTTTCGCCAGACAGTATTGTTGTGTCACATCAGTATTTAGCACAAACTATTGTCAATGTGTTTTCAAATTTATTGGAGGATGGTCATGATGAGGTCCACTCACTTAATGCACAGCCTTGTGAATCTGTTGATTCCATTTCTAAGCTAAGTGTAGCTAAGTCAATAGAGACAGCACTCAATGAGCATGCTGCTATTTTACTCAAGTTTGTTGAAGACCACCAGGTCAAAAACCTGGAAAGTTTGTCTTCTGATAATGGTGTCCCAGTTGGTGATATTCCCAGTGAAATTAGTGTGACAAATGTTGATTCTGAGCCAGTAGTTATTGTCCCTGCATGTACTGATGTAGCAGATGTTCTAGAGGTAGAGGTGTGAGGTGTCAGAACAGATTTTGATAAAACCTGTTGATGGTATTGTGGAAGTTTCAGATCACCATGAGGTTGTTGATGAAAGGCCTGTTTTAGAGCCCAGTGTTGTGTTTGCACCCGTTTGTGATGAGTTGGAAAATAAGTCGATATTAAGTTGCAAGCCGCAGGAGTGTGTTGTATCTCCTGGTTATTCTTCATCACATGTTTTACTGCCTCCTTTTGAGAAAAGGCTCAATTTAGTTTTGGAATGTCACCCATCACAGCAAGTGCCAAACGGCAAGGCAGGAGAAAAAGTAGGGAACCACTGGGCACCCCTAACATTTCATCTTTGTGCATTTGAGATATGGCCAACAGTGTTGCCAGATCAGAGACTGGCAAAGCACCACATGATGAAAAGGAAACATGGGGGTCTCTGGCCAAATGCCATTACTTAAATTGTGTCCAATGACATAACAGATAAGCAGTTTGAAATTTACTGCACTGAAGGGTTCCATTTGAACCATGTGTTTCATCACAATTGTATTAGAATGAGTTAATTTTGCTTGAGGATACACACACGCTTCACATTAGTGTTGATGGTCATGGTTCGCCACCTCGAGATGCTCTTTTATTTGTGGTGTTTTGACTCCCCAAGTTTTAAGGCAGGAGTATTATGCATGTTTAAAATGTATTATGGATTTTTTTTTATCTAATCCAGACACTTTTTTCATATTTTCTGTATGAGTGTAAAACTTGACCATAAATGCCCAATGACAGGAAAGTTATTGTTTAAGTAGAATCCAGGTTTTGGTCCAATATGTGGAAAAAAATATATCCACTTGCCATTTGTTTACACTCTGACAGCTGTGTATGCTGAGTGTTATATTTTTGGAAAGTGTTTGGGTATTGTGCAAGTTGTTACTTTTGTGATACTGTGTATTAAGTTTCCTAAGGAAGTAGGTCATTGAAAGTTTATCTGGTTCACTCCGCTGATAAGAGTGTACATGCAAGATCTAGAAATTCAGGTACAATAATTTTATTCAAAGACTGATCTTGATTGTATTTAGAACAAAAAATGTGACCGGAATGTCATTTTGCTGTCAGTGACAGACTACTGGTGTTAGCATGTATTGGCCTGGGGACTTCACATAATATTTTGCCCGCTTGCTCAGTTTATGCATCACTAGCACCATGGGTGTAATGTGTACAAAGTATGGCAACACTGGATTTGATGTTTGTTGTGATATGTGAATTACAGCTGTTGTTCTTATGGGGACAGGGTTTGTCCAATACTTATGACTGTAAGGTAGTTTGGATTTATCAACAAATGTGTTTATACACTGCAAATCTGTAGTGTTAATTTAACACCATTCGGTATCTATATAGGACAACACCAGCAAAATTTAACACCATGCAGATGGTCCCATATAGATACCAATGGTGTAAATTTAACACTGCAGTTTTTGCAGTGTAGGCAACAAATAGTTGGATAACTTGTAAAAGGGGTCTTTATTACCTAGAATTTTGATGCAGTACCTGTATTTGGCCATCAAGTGGGATGTTCCAGGTGAAGACACTTGGGTGCTTATACTCTGGAGCCCATTTTATATTTGAGGCTTGTGTGTAATTGTGAGCTCTCATTTGAGATTTATGGTGACTGCTCTATGTTCCGACACCCCTATGTTCCGACAACCTAGATTGTGTTACTCCCGGTTAGGGTTAGGGTTAGGGTTAGGATTAGGAATAGGAATATGTGCAGTCGGAACATATATAGGGGTGTCGGAACATAGAGGTGTAACCGAGATTTATGCCTTATATGTGACATTGTTCAGTTGTTGTTCATCTTGTTTGGACCAAAAAAAGAGTTCTGTTTGTTATCAGTATGTGATATATATGTAAATTTAACTGGCTAATGTAAACCCTTGACATTGCCATTTTGTGCATACCGTTGGCCGATTCAAGGCGTAAATAATGTTCAAGGGATCTTGATATAATGCCATGTTGATTCTACATGTTTTCTATAGATTTAACATAATTGTGCGTCGGTCGCCCTATTACTTCATAATTAGACCATTCGAGGGCGCATGGTTTTAAAGTAGGGAGCATGTAGTGAGACGTATTTTACGAGGCGCCGTACAAATTGGCACACAGCCCAGAAAAATGTATACAAACGCGCACTCAGTGTGAGTATCGTGTTCATAGATTTGTGCTTGAAAACCAACATTTCAGTTTCAAATGAGCGAAATTTGTATTTTCTTTACATTCTAATGTCACCATGCAAGATCTCTGCTACTGCTGGGATAGGTGTTAGTTTATTTCGTGTTGACGAGTGATTTTGGGGTGAATTAGTTTTCGTAATCTCAAAGTTTTAATCACCGTTTGTCACATGTTGATTTATTGCAATACGACTGTTTCATGTCAGGTGCAATTTGGAGGCCTAGTTCACTACAAAGCCGTACACTGGCCAGGCGTTCGGGGAACCTGATTAAAATATTAGAACCAAGAATATTAGGAACCTGAAAATCTTAGGAACCGGGGCAACTTTAGAAATACAAACTTTGTGATTATAATTTATCATTGGCAACGTTATTACAATTTATAAAGCTGGAAGTTGAATCTAAGTTATATGATTTTTGTAACACTTGTTTTGTGAGTTAGATTAAGATTCAGATCCAGAACTATTGTAATTGATTTTGTATACAAGTAATCTGTTACAAGTTCATGAGACCAAACATAATTTGACTCCTCCTAGTGTTTTGATTTTGTCTGTTTGTCTTGATTGTCCTTGGCGTCCTTAAATCTAATCATTTGAGCGGACCTCCTTAATGGCGTACCGCTACATAAATACCATCTTTAAATCGTTCTTGAAATGTAACTTTATCCGACTTTTTTCCGTTCTTAAGTAGCATTTTTGGTATCATGGGGTCAATCTCATCTTATTAAATTTTGGACATTTGACCTTTGTCCCCTGACCCCAACCGACCTAGGGTAACTTAAGAATGGCCATGTCAGTATTCCCCTGACTTGCAATGGCCTGGTTCCATCAAACCTTTTGTGCTCAAAAAAATGTTATTTAACCTCCACTTAGCTCCCTGTCTAATACCACGAATCACACTTATTTTTTTTTTTTTTATTAGCAGCTCCACTATAGCAGCTCCCCTCGTGGGAGTCGTTGACGCGATTTACAGCAGGGGGCGCATCACAATTACGCCTCCTCCCAGACTTTATCCTACATGCATTTCCAGTGTCCGTGTCTTACATGACCAACTTGTCAGGGCGTCCCCTGGGATCCTTCGGCGCAATTCACGGCATGGGGCGCATCACAATCACGCCTCCTCTCGGACTTTAAACATATGGACATTCGCTATGCAAACATACGTGCATTTCCAAAGTCCAATATCCATGTAAAATATGGAACATTCACCATGCAAAGCTAGGGGCATGTCCAATGTCTGTGTAACACCAGACAAAATTGTCAGGGCGTCTCGTGGGATCAGTCGGCGCGATTCACGGCAGGGGGCGCATCACAATTACGCCTCCCCTTAGCCCTGCAGGTTGGACGAAGTCTTCATTGCATTACGACTAACGTCCAGGATGATAATTCTATAAGACCACCCAAAATTTGGACCAGATTTTGGTTACGTTTTACCTCGTTAGAGAAGCTTATTTCAAGCCTACATTTTATATATGTCCTTCTCTATTGATCCATGGGTTCAGGAATTCCATATGTGATGCTGACCGACATTAACCGGGAAAATAAACTCTAAAGCAACGTTAAATTTGTACAATTTGGAGAACTTTGCCCAGAAAATCAAAGCCCTGCATGCTCTGCGGTCACACACAATGGTGCATTGACCCAGCGACCTGCACAGCACTGCGTTGACCGGCGGGACTATACATAAACAGCAGGTCGATCCTCAGAACAAAAGCGATGTCTGATTTGACAAGAAAAGTGCCCCTTGTTCTTCTCAACCAATCAAAACGGTTGTTACCGGAGAGAGATAGGTTGGGGAAGTTTCACGGTGAACCTTGCTATTTGTTAATCTTGAGTACAGAATGCTAGCAATGTCAATGAGACTTTTAAATGAAAAGAAAAACCTTCAGGGGAAAGGTATGAGTATTTGCCCTATTGAAAGATCGAATGAAAAGAATCCTGGCAAGCATATTAATCAACTTTGCCACCATTGTCATCTCCGAGGTTATTGCTTTCCGGTCAAAGCTTCCATCAAAGCACCCCCGCTCCCGCGGGCTTGCCTAACAAAAGTTTCGATTCCCATCGGTCTACTGGTTTTTATGAGGAAAAACTTGCAGAGGGTAAAGCATTAATAGCTTTTTTATTAAAACGAACATACACTGGAATTGGCGTAAAGCATGACTAGTTTCAATCAAAACAAGTCCCACTCTTTTTAGGTTGGGGAAGTTTCACGGTGAACCTTGCTATTTGTTAATCTTGAGTACAGAATGCTAGCAACGTCAAGGACATTTTTAAATGAAAAGAAAAACCTTCAGGGAAAAGGTATGAGTATCTGCCCTATTGAAAGATCGAATGAAAAGAATCCTGGCAAGCATATTAATCAACTTTGCCACCATTGTCATCTCCGAGAGTATTGCTTTCCGGTCAAAGCTTCATCAAAGCACCCCCGTTCCCGCGGGCTTGCCTAACAAAAGTTTCGATTCCGGATGCTCTGTGGTGCAATCTGCGGCGATTCCAGGCCACTTTTGTCAGACGTTTTAGCAAATGTGTTTTTTCTTTGAGATTATAAGGACAATTTATTTCATTATTTTGTTTAAAATATACTTGTGCTCTTATAACGTTTCTACTGTTATACTGCAAAGTCGTGAATGCTGTATTTTTATCTCTGGTCATTATTCTATTTCTTCAGCTTGTTTCAAAATAACAATGACCACAGTTCACGTGTAATAATGGGTAATGAGCCCGATCGATACACGAACGACAGATATTAGCACAACATGTTTTGTATAGGCCTACACATTAATTGTTTAATGCCAGCGGGAAAGTGTATCTTGAGTACAGAATGCTAGCAACGTCAATGACACTTTTAAATGAAAAGAAAAACCTTCAGGGGAAAGGTATGAACATTTGCCCCTATTAAAAGATCTAATGAAAAAAATCCTGGCAAGCAAAACAACTTTGCCACCATCGTCATGACCGAGGTTATTGCTTCAGGATCAAAGCTTCCATCAAAACGAACAAAACGAAGGAAATATTAGTAGAGCAAGCATAATGTACAGCGTAGCGGCGCAATTTCATCGTCGTTGAACACTGCTGGCTGGAACACATTTTTTTTCCGGGAGAGGGGGTGCTGAAGCATATTCCAGCACCCCAATCCCAAAAGTTGGGGGTGCTGCAGCATCCACATACGGGTGATTATGGAAAACAACATGGTCAGTAAAAAACATTGACCAGAGGATTTTTTTATGGAAGTCGGCCTAGTGGCCCAAGTGCCATTTTGTTACATATTTTCAGAAGCATGTCAAAGTAACAGAAAATAAGTGGGAGAACTGTTCCACAAAATTGAGCTTAAATACATTATTTTCTATTTGTAATTCAAAAACAGCTTCATCGTGTGTACTTAACGAAAAGTTAAATCCACAAATGTGCGACTGCAAGGTGAAATAATTATTGACGTTCTAAAAAAAACCGAACTGATGTGATAAAAAACTAATGACTAGTATGACTAATAAACACATAAATCTCATATTGGGTATAAACTTCTCTAAGTCATAGATGTAATTTGTATGATTATATGTTTGAGTACTATTAGGTCGACATAACATTGCTTTTTAATCGGGTTTTTTTTTGCGAAGACTATTGTTTTGGACTGCGGAAAAGAAATTGTATGAATGTTCAATAAACCAACCAAGAGATAATGAACTGACTTGTATGGGTTGTAGTTTTTCGTTGACTGAATTGCATGAGTGGCGATTATTAAAAATGAGTACAAAAATTGTTTTGAGTACACCTATTTCTGAATATTCAAAACACTCTGTAAAAAGGATGACAAATCACCAAACTATTGGATATTTGTCCAGGTTTTATTTTAACATAAACCCTGTGAAGTGTTGCATATTTCCAGAGTGATTCAGTCATCGGATTTCTGTTGAAAAGTAAATTAGAGCTTACTTTGATCATAACTCAAAGCTTTGATTCACCTTCCCACTATAAGGGGAGAAATTCTGTTGACATAAAGCATATTTTAATCGGCGCTCTTCATAAGGGGCAGATTTAAAATGTTGACAATTTAAGGCTTAATTCCTTTGATTCGCCCTCTCAACAAAGGGACGGATTTCAGTTTAACGTTGAGAGCTTAGGCGGGCGGGCTAAATACCCCCTGTTCATTTACCGTGGGACGGTATTGTTACTGAGGAAGTGTGGGACCCTTCAAGCCAAAGCGGGAGACGGTCCACGCATGAACGCACACGGTACAGCCGTGCATGGTAACGGTTTGCAGTGGGGCTTGTATGTTTAGGGCAGACAAAAGATCAGAGGATTAGCAATGTACCAGGTCTTTGCGGTCGGTGAGTAGAAGCCGCCACTGATGGGTATGAAACCGCAGGATTCATTGTTACAAAAATGGTTATTTGTAGCGGGAGCCGGGAGTGCCAACCGTGGGACGGTTCGTAGAAACAGGTCACCCGCTTTCTTTTCAAGCGGGAGCCGATAAAAGAGGGGCTCCATTGAAAGCGGCTCCCGGTAAGTGAACAGGGGGTATTTAGCCTGTCCGCCTTACTTTGATTAGCCCTCTCAATATTAGGGTCGATTTCTGTTGCCAATTTAGAGCACTCTTTGATTCACCCTCTCAATAATAAGGTGAGGATTTCTTTCGTGTCCGCACTGGACTTTTTTTTGGGAAGGTTTTACCGAGACGATGGTAAAATGAGAAATGGTCAAATGTGACCACTGTCCGCACTTGGACTTTCGACACGGGAAAATTTACCCAGACCGCGTGGGAGAAGTGACCGAGCTGTCACAGTGTCAGTATAATGACTCACCGTACACAGAAAACAAATTGCCGATCACATTTTCAGCCGCCGATACGCACAGTAATATTACACACGCCATTTGCATGCACAACATAATCGTTTACACGATATTATTTCATCTTGCATTGACACGCTAAATCTTGACAAAAAGGCCATAATTCTGACGCATTTGTGATGCACGTCGTCGAAGCGATGCCGCTGTACGATGTTCCGTGCGGCAGCAGTGCCATCAGTATTCGTTGGTTCCCATCGCATGCTTACAGAATCGAAGCTATGATGTGGGCCAGGAACCAGTGACTACGGCCTACGTACGGTATAGACCATACGTAGACCATAGAAAATAACATACATCGGTGGAGAAAGAGAATTTCCGCAAATTAATTCTCAGAACGTGATCTCTCTTCTCTGTGTATGTATTTTGTCCATTGAAATATATATTTTAAAGAGATTTTATCGCTCGGACTTGATGATACACCGCAGCGTATTTCTACAAAATGTTCGGCCACTGCACGTGCAGGTTCGTGCGGTCTCTGTATGCATCACAGGGCGCTCGGGCCGGATGTACGCTTTAGCCGCTTTTACCGACTCGCACTGTCCAAGGGCGGATCCAGAACACAATTTTTTTTGGGGGGGGGGCAAAAAACCCCAAAAAGTGGGTCTAAAAAATTACGGGTCTTAAAAAATTGGATTCTAGATGCTCTGTGGTGCGATCTGAGGCAATTTCTGACCACTTTAACCAATTTATTTTGAGGAAAAGATGGTGGTGTACTCATTGCCGGCCTTTATTGCGATGTCACAATAAAAAAAAAAATTAGTTTCGTTTGGGGGGGGGGGGGGCATGGCCCCCTTTGGCCCCCCCTCCCTGGATCCGCCTTTGTGCACAAGCATAATGCACCTAAAGCTGGTGTCGAGTGTTGTAGCAGGGTTATACATGTAAATACATGGAGTTCAATGGCGGATGTTTAAGTACGGTGTGTATACACAGTACCTGTGATACCTGCGTCCGTTCCATTCACTGCATGGACGCCATTTTGTAAAATAAAAAAACATTTTGATACATTGCAATGACGCTGGTAATTACTTTTTAGTTACAATGTGCTACAGCAGGGGCGGAGCCACAAATCGGATGGGGAAGGCGTTTTAGTCATTAGTTGTGGCTTCTGAATGCATAAAGGGGACGAGACACCGTTGTTTGAAAAACACTCCAAGTTTAGATTCGGATACTCAAAGGAAAAGGAAAGAATAAATCCTACAAATGATGGTAATTATTGTCTTGCAGATGGTAGTTTCCTTTAAAGAAATAAAATCATGAGTTTCTGATCTGTGTAGTACACGTTCTTTTAAAGGTGCACTGGCACACACAGCCGAGAAAAACACATTATATAGTGCAGTGAAAACAAGGTTGCCGTATGTGTTCTAGATTTGTCAATTCTTCTTACTTCGGACAGGTTTTAATATGGCATCAATAAACTGTGTCAAAATAAACATGAACGTGTCGTTCCTAATCTCTGTGGCACATTTTCTCCATCAGTCATGCCACCAGACCACTGATGGGGTCAGTCTCTTCAAACAGTAGGACGTGTACCAGTCTAGTCTTAGGTTTCAAATCTAATCATTTTGCTTTCAGGTGCAAACTTTTGAAGAAAAGTGTCATTTAATACATTAAATTGAGACCTCAAACTTGAATGGTGAAACACTGAGGACCTTGCATTTGCCTCGTGAAATGTTTGGAGAATTTTGTCAGCTATTAAGAGTGAGTCAAGCTGGGCTAACCTTAGTTTTTTATGTTTTCGGCACTCACGGCCATATGGGCCCAAAAAGTGTCTCAACTGGACTGGAACACATGGTTTGGACGGTCCCAGACAATGTTGGCAGCATGCATGGTCAAGTTGGGGCGTAACATTAACGGCTATTTATACACATGCAATAATCTACGAACATGAAGACAATATGATCGCTCGATCAATTCTTTATGCAATGAGGAGGAATCATTTGAAAATTTTAACTGGTTCACAGTCCCAAAGGTTTGTGCAGAAATTGCCTGGTTTGCTATTGACATACCAAAATATAACCGATTTCCCAAATTGTATGGAACATTTAGTCAATAAAGGCTGCAACATTTTCTCTTGGGCTCACGATGTAAATTAATGGATTTTGAGATGATAACATCAGGATTCAACATTCGGGTCTGTACATGAGTTCATAATACAAGCCAAATCACATGACATCTATATATATTTTTCTCTCCATCAAAACTCAACCTCCTACTCAGACTGAGACTCAGATATAGGGCACACAGACTCGCACTTGGTGTACTCTGACTTTGATTCAGACTTTATGACAGGGATGTAACGAAATTGATCAAGAAAAACACAAAATATTGGTTCATAGGGTTTAAACGGGTCCTTGCAAGCCATTGCTGTATAGCTATGAACTAGAGCTCTGCCTGTGGCCTTGGAGTTGAGGCTTTGATGACGCACCTTTATGAAATTCCAACGCACTTATTATGCAAATGACCATAAGAAAAGATCAACATCACAAGCTTGCCATAGGTTGCTGCACAACTTGCACACGCATAATGCACCTAAAGCTGGTATCGAGTGTTGAATTTTAGCAAAGCAAAAACAAGTTTGGCCCCCGACGTGTCTGCTACAAAGAGACTAGGAGGGTGTAGCAGGGTTATACATGTAAATACATGGAGTTCAATGGCGGATGTTTAAGTACGGTGTGTATACACAGTACCTGTGATACCTGCGTCCGTTCCATTCACTGCATGGACGCCATTTTGTAAAATAAAATACATTTTGATACATTGTAATGACGCTGGTAATTACTTTTTAGTTACAATGTGCTACAGCAGGGGCGGAGCCACAAATCGGATGGGGAAGGCGTTTTAGTCATTAGTGGTGGCTTCTGAATGCATAAAGGGGACGAGACACCGTTGTCTGAAAAACACTCCAAGTTTAGATTCGGATACTCAAAGGAAAAGGAAAGAATCAATCCTACAAATGATGGTTATTATTGTCTTGCAGATGGTAGCTTCCTTTAAAGAAATAAAATCATGAGTTTCTGATCTGTGTAGTACACGTTCTTTTAAAGGTGCACTGGCACACACAGCCGAGAAAAACACATTATATAGTGCAGTGAAAACAAGGTTGCCGTATGTGTTCTAGATTTGTCAATTCTTCTTACTTCGGACGGGTTTTAATATGGCATCAATAAACTGTGTCAAAATAAACATGAACGTGTAGTTCCTAATCTCTGTGGCACATTTTCTCCATCAGTCATGCCACCAGACCACTGATGGGGTCAGTCTCTTCAAACAGTAGGACGTGTACCAGTCTAGTCTTAGGTTTCAAATCTAATCATTTTGCTTTTCAGGTGCAAACTTTTGAAGAAAAGTGTCATTTAATACATTAAATTGAGACCTCAAACTTGAATGGTGAAACACTGAGGACCTTGCATTTGCCTCGTGAAATGTTTGGAGAATTTTGTCAGCTATTAAGAGTGAGTCAAGCTGGGCTAACTTTAGTTTTTTATGTTTTCGGCACTCACGGCCATATGGGCCCAAAAAGTGTCTCAACTGGACTGGAACACATGGTTTGGACGGTCCCAGACAATGTTGGCAGCATGCATGGTCAAGTTGGGGCGTAACATTAACGGCTATTTATACACATGCAATAATCTACGAACATGAAGACAATATGATCGCTCGATCAATTCTTTATGCAATGAGGAGGAATCATTTGAAAATTTTAACTGGTTCACAGTCCCAAAGGTTTGTGCAGAAATTGCCTGGTTTGCTATTGACATACCAAAATATAACCGATTTCCCAAATTGTATGGAACATTTAGTCAATAAAGGCTGCAACATTTTCTCTTGGGCGCACGATGCAAATTAATGGATTTTGAGATGATAACATCAGGATTCAACATTCGGGTCTGTACATGAGTTCATAATACAAGCCAAATCACATGACATCTATATATATTTTTCTCTCCATCAAAACTCAACCTCCTACTCAGACTGAGACTCAGATATAGGGCACACAGCCTCGCACTTGGTATACTCTGACTTTGATTCAGACTTTATGACAGGGATGTAACGAAATTGATCAAGAAAAACACAAAATATTGGTTCATAGGGTTTAAACGGGTCCTTGCAAGCCATTGCTGTATAGCTATGAACTAGAGCTCTGCCTGTGGCCTTGGAGTTGAGGCTTTGATAACGCACCTTTATGAAATTCCAACGCACTTATTATGCAAATGACCATAAGAAAAGATCAACATCACAAGCTTGCCATAGGTTGCTGCACAAGCAAGGGCGGATCCAGAACACAATTATTTTTTTGGGGGGGCCCAAAAAAAACCCAAAAGTGGGTCTAAAAAGTTACGGCGTGGGTTTCTGGGCCCGCTTAAGGGCCCCGAAAAAAATTTGGATTCTAGATGCTCTGTGGTGCGATCTGAGGCAATTTCTGACCACTTTAACCAATTTATTTTGAGGAAAAGATGGTGGTGTACTCATTGCCTGCCTTTATTGCGATGTCACAATAAAAAAAAAATTAGTTTCGTTTTTTGGGGGGGCCATGGCCCCCTTTGGCCCCCCCCCCCCCTGGATCCGCCCTTTGCACTGTCCGCACCGGACTTATCGTCTCGGGAAAAGTGACCTGGTCAGTTTTCCTGGGCGCGTGGGAAGTTTTCCTGGGCAGCAGTTGACCAGTAAAAGTAACCGCTGGACTCAGGAAAAGTAACCGAGAGGAAAACGTCCTAGGCTGTCCGCACTGGACTTAAAATGGCTCACACGGTAATGTTTGGCACAAATGCAGGCGCGGTTCTACGGGGGGGGGGGGGCTGGGGGGGGGCTGGGGGGGGGGGCTGTATCCCCCCAAAAAGTTTGTCTAGCCCCCCCAAAATAAATTCTGTAAAAAAAAAATCGGCATTAGCCAAAAGAAGGATTTACATGTGAAGTACATGCGAACGGTCTCCCCCTAAAGAAGATATAGCCGTGAGAAGGGTGCATTAGTTAATATGGTGTGAATGATTTTAGGATTTTATTGGCGCTTCCCATTGAAAATATGGCATGAACCCCCCCCCCCCCCCCCCCCCCCCCCCCCCCCCCCCCCCCCCCCCCCCCCCCCCCCCCCCCCCCACCACCACCACCACCACCACCACCTATTGATTTTCGGAGGCCTAAGTGTCTGGAAAAAATCACCGGTCAACTGAATGCAAAGTTCTGAATGAATGTTTTAATAATAGGAGTCAGTATTCCTCGTGGTACCAGGATACGTTTTTGTATTTTTAGAGCCATGTTGATACTTATTACATGTATAAGCACGGTTTGAAATTGACTAATTTTGCGTGGTTACAGATATGCGGCCAAAACCTCTGGACTCCCTACCTCTTGCCATGATCTTAAAATTCTTCGAAGCCATTGGATTCAAATCGGATGATCCGAGAATTCATGGTCATTTTGATGAACTGAGGGATATCATGCACGCATGTTCTGTGTTGCCGTGTTGTTTGGAGCGGGATTGGCCATTGCCAGACTTTGTCTGGTACCGCGGTATTAACAGTGATAATGCGTGGACACATACCGTTGTGTGGAGCGGGATTGGAACTATGCTTTGCCCGTGCGTAACGGCGGGCCGTCTGGCATTCTGGTCGCATCGCGGTGTTTGCTCGGCGCGCGCCTGGACAGTGCGAAGGTCGGGGGGGGGGGTCGTAACTTTTTGGTTATGTGTGGTAAAAACCTGATTCAAAAATCAAGTTGTTGTTTATTTAATGGGGATTCCTATGATATTAAGCATTTTGATAGGTTTTGAAAATAAGATTTATAAAACATGCTAAAAGTAAATGATGTAAATCTTACAGAATAGAAACTCAAAATTTGGCCATTTAAATTGTTGTATCTCCAAAGGGCAAACACCTATGAGCCTGATTCAAACGCCATTGATTTGTTGTGTAATTTGCTTTCAGTGATATATACAAAACTTGAGATTTCTTTCTTTAAAAGATAAAATTCGCCGGACTCCCTACAAGAGGAAACCCATTGCAAGCTGTAAAGCCAGGCACTCCAAAAACTCAGTGAATTCAACTAAAAAGATGTTAAAACTCCAACATAATCTTAGACTGGTTTTATTGATTATATTTTATTACGTGTTTTGATAGCTAGCTCGAAGGTTGTGGCCTCGGCCTTGGCCTCGGCCTCGGAGGTTGTGGCCTCGACTACAACACTGCAGGCGCGGTTCTAGAACCAATATTTTTTTTGGGGGGGGGGCTAGCACGGTGGATCCAGAATTTTTTCAGGGAGGCGTGCTGAAATGTTGACCAGTGATTTTTTCCAGACACTTAGGCCTCCGAAAATCAATAGGTGGGAGGGGGGGGGGGCTCATGCCATATTTTCAATGGGGAGCGCCAATAAAATCCTAAAATCATTCACACCATATTAACTAATGCACCCTTGTCACGGCTATTATTTCTTCTTTAGGGGGAGACCGTTCGCATGTACTTCCTGGGCAGCAGTTGGCCAGTAAAAGTAACCGCTGGACTCAGGAAAAGTAACTGAGAGGAAATGGGAAAAGTACCCACAGTCTCGGTCAGTTTGATCAAAAAATGTCCAGTGCGGACAGGGGTTAATTACCGTCCCAGTTAAGGTGTCGGATTTCTGATGACAATTAAACTTTGTATAGTATACTTTGTGGAGTATACTTTGATTCGCCCTCCAAAAATTGGGGGCGGAATTTGAAAGTTAGGGGGCGTATATTGATTCGCCCTCCCAATAAGGGTGCACATTTCTGTTGACAATATAAAGCTCATTTTGACCCCCCCCCCCCCCAATTTAAAAGTTGAACATATTCCGAAACAAAGTCCTTTAAAGGCCGGTCTTAAAAACAAGAAAAACAGATTTTATAAATCGTATTGTTTGCCTAACCAGGGTTGTAAATAAAGAAATTGTTTGCTGCAGTTGTTGGCAGTTGTTGGAACAAGTATTCTGAGTCAATTTCTTTGTTGTTCCAAACAGTCCGAATACACAATAAACTGTCTTATTGTGTGTGTGATGAAACAGGTTTTAGGGTCATTGCGTTAAAATGTTGATATTCTCTGAACGGATTGAGCAATTTCAGTATTTTTTCATCTATAGCAATAGCTTAAGAATGGTATAAAAGCGATAGTTTGAGAATTGTAGCCTCATATCTCCAGACAAGCTCCAAATATAAGATGGACAATCTACTAGAACTCGTCTGCCCTCCCACCCCCGGCTCAATGGGTGGGCGACGCAGATAGTTCATCTATCCAACTTACAAACCAAACGGCTCTTTTCAGAGCCACCAAAACTTCACAAAAGAGATAAGAGCTTTCATGTCTGAAAAAAAGAACTCCCATGTTTTATTCCTCTCACTTTTCTTCTCCTTCTTCTCCTACTCTTTTACTATCACCTCTCCTTCCCCCATGCGTTCCACAAAAATATTGAAAAGCCTTTTCTCTTTTGTTTGAAGAGTCTAAAAAGTACGATAGAACAATCCACTTATCTATTTGCGAGCATTCTTTTGTCACTCATTTTGCTTAATTCCTCTCATAAAATAAATAATGCGAGTCTGGACTAGCCCCTTTCCACAATACAAAAATAAAGATGACGGGCTGCTCCTCACTCCATCCATGTATTAAAACATAGTGTCAGAAATCTAAATCTACACGCAATGATGGTAATTGAATCGTCGCTTCTCTCCCCACCTTACTTCAACGTTCTTCTAACCCCCCCCCCCCCCCCACCCGCCCAGCTGGTTCTTTTGCGCTTGATTACACACGTCTTGCAGTGACTTTGCACCCCGTCTTGCACATGCGCTGTACCCCTTACCTCGTCCCAGCTCCCACATATAAGTTGCTGGCATGCCACTAAAACCAAAACCACAATTTCCACGCTCTCTTGCAGACCTCATTCAGCCAATACTTATTGAACACAAGTTTACATTGAGTCTGCTTGAGCATGGCGAGGAGAATAATAAAAGCCAAAAAATAACAAAACGAATGCAGCCAAGAATAGATCTGTCCAATCTCGCCAAATAAGCAAAAAGCACAAGAAATGGGCGAAGACGATCTCTCTTGAGCTGAAAGCTAAACAGAGTATGCCTTATGTTAAGAATCTCTCGGACTCTCAGCTCTCTAACATTGAACTGATTGCTCTAGGCAGGGGTCTGAACTTTATACCCACCCCTAGAAAACCAAAAAGGTCCACCATCCTTCGCCATTCCCAATCATTTTTCAGAGAAATGAGATTACGTCTAAAAATGGCAGGGAGAGTGAGACCTTCAAATTCGCATCCTTTCAAATTGCCCTCCACTTGGAATCCCCAACCTACCTTCAACCTTAATCTAGAATCATACATTGAAGGTACTTTGGAGGAATTATCCAAGTTGGAAATGAAAAAATGTAAAATCTAACATATCAAAAGCGGAACGCATCGCTCTGACCGGCCTTAAGCAAAGACGAGACATAGTCATTAAACCATTCGATAAAGGCCGCGGTGTATGTGTGTTAAACAGACAAGACTATATACATGAGGGGCTACGACAATTATCAGGCCCACATTATGAAGAGATTGATAGGGATCTGACTGGGGAAACCGCGCAACAGGTCGCTCAAGCCATACGCAGACTTCACATTGATGGAGTAATATCCAAAAAAAAACATTTGAGTTTCTCAACCATGACAACCACGACATCAAAACTCCTTGCCTCTACCTCTTACCGAAAGTTCACAAAGAAGCACCCAAAAAAACGCGGTTTGTGGGGAGGCCTATTATTAGTGGTTGCGGAGGTCCGACTCAATCAATTTCAAAATACATAGACTATTTTCTGCTTCCGATTGTCAAACAACAAAGCACATACACACGCGATTCCGGGCATGTGCTTGAAAAACTAAACAACGTGACATTGAAGCAGGATAGCCTATTGATCACATTGGATATTGTGTCCATGTATACGAATTGCCCACAATTGAATCAGTCTGCGATGCACTTGAAGTTGCCGATAACAGTCTGTACGCAATACCCAAACCTACAAGAGAACACGCTCGCTGTCTCCTGGAACTTATCATGCATCGAAACATATTTGAATTCAATGGAAAGTTCTTCGGACAGAAAATTGGCGTGGCTATGGGAAGCGAATGCAGTCCAGAAATATGCGATATAACCCTGTTCAAATATGAACAAGAAATTATTCTCCCACACAATCCCTCAATTGTGAGTTACATGAAATACAGGGACGACGTCTTAATAATATTTAACGGTAACGAAGACCAAGCCGGTGACCTCGTCCAAACTCTAAACCAAATTCATCCCACGCTCAAGTTCACGTCAGAGGTTTCAAACAGTCAAGTCACCTTCCTCGACCTCGTCATCTACAAAGGCGAACGGTTCAAAACAGAAGGGAAACTGGATACTCGAGTAGCAACCAAAAAAACTGATACCTTTCAGTATCTTGCTCGAGATTCAGCCCACCCTGAGTCAGTGTTTGGCGGTTTGATTAAGGGAGAAATAATGAGATATGACCGTATATGCACACACTCAAAAGAATTTGAGGAGAAGGTTGAATTCTTCAAAGACAAACTACAAAAACGCGGATACAACCAAGAAGATTTAGCCCTTCTTCCCCAAAAAGGCGAAACTCGCGTGAACTCTAAAAAGCGTGCAAAAACCGAAAAGAATATCCCGCTGGTCTTTGTTTTACCCTACAACCCACAAATTAAACACCCAGCTCTTAAGCAGGCCCTTCTGAAACACTGGAATCTGATCAGCGATAATGACTTTCTTAGTGCACTCTTTGCGACCCAACCCATCCTGGCATACAAACGACAAAAAAAACATAAAAGATGGCCTGGTCCGATCAAGGATTAACCCATCTCCACCATCCAACCAAGAAAAAAACTTGGATGAGGAGAACGTTCAAATCCTTTTGGAACTTCTTGAAGAACAGAACTAACATAATGGTCATTTAGGCATGGATTTCGAAATAAAAATAAAAAATAAGGAATCCACTTAGTCTGATCATTACAAGAAAAGCTAACGCGTACAATATTCTTTACCATCATTAGCAATAAAGTAAATACGTAAAAAAGAATTAAACAAAGGGTGACTGATGAAGTGCGTAAAAAGGGCACAGAAAATATGCACTGTTTCCCCCGACACACAAAAAAGAAAAACAGGTGGGACGGCATATTATCACCGGTATAAATCAAATCACTAAGTGAACTAGAAACAAAAACCACATGTACACAAACCAGTCCATGCGTCGCCTAAACACCGGATGAGATTTTGAAACTCCCGCTCTCCGGTTATCACCAATCTAATGGGCCCGCTGGCGAGGTATGTGTTGACAAGTTGTACCCCACCCATCACCGCAACCCAGCAGTGGAACTGATTTTACTCCCTATATGCGTATTGTATTGAATTTCCAAAAAAAGAAAAAAACCTTAACAAATACGCTCTAGGCAGTTTAGTCATATACTTACACAGGTATCCATACCAGTGCTTCTAAGTCTTAAATAAACGGAAATCTTCCCTTGCTGGTTGCAAATACAATGTTTTCAAAAAGATTCATCAGCTCGCAGAGCCCCTCGTACTCCAATGTTATCATACATCCCATAAAAAGAAAAGAATGAGGAACGGCCCTGCTGATATGCTGATAGAAAATCCCATCCTCCTCCCTTGTTTTAACCCTAATTCACGGCGGCAACTTTCTTGGAATGACTCTGGAACTTTCCAACAAGTTATTAGTATCAACAGATTGTTCCCTGAATTTTGCTTGCACAAAACCGGTTCTTCCTTGCTATTTTCCTAGCCATAAAACACTTCTTTTTAAGAAAACACAAGTCTGATAAAAACTTAAATGCATGGTGGCGGCCAAACTCCATTCCATTTAACTTAAAATGTAGTGGCGACATGTATGATTACGCCTCTTCCTATTAAACACAAAACACCACAAGTAGGCTCTTATCAGTCTAAACATGTTAAAACATCAGGTAATCCGCTGCAGGCACTACATGCTTCATTAGGCTTGAACCTCAGAAACTGAGGTTCGAGAAAATGCATTATATCATTGTAAACAGAACTGGTTTGATACGTTTGATCCACCACTGTTTATTAAAAGCATTCTCGAACATGGTTACATTATTCCTTTTCTAAGTTTCCCACCAAAAGCCCTCCTAAAGAATAACAAGTCAAGTTTGGTCCATCCTGAATTTGTTATCGTAGCAATGTCAAAATTATTAATACAGGAAAAAAAGTATCAAAGTAAAAAAAAGTTCGGCTTGTTTTGTATCTACGCCCGTAAACCCATATACATATTGTAACGTGCGTCGCCAAGTAGGTTCCCTGCCTGTCTGGCCAGGTCCCGATGGAGTTGAAGCACCCGTGGTTGTAGGCCACAGCACCGAGGGACGTCCATCACTCCGAATTCCATACCACCAGGGCCAGAAGCACTAGAGCAGCGGACTTATAGCTTGTTGTGGGTGTGATTGAGTGGATTGGGTGGATAGCCCAGTGGAATGGGTGGATTAACCTGTGGATTGGGTGGATTAACCTGTGGATTGGGTGGAGTACCGGTGGATTTAGGGTGGCTGACCGGTGGCTTTGGGTACTGACTGTTGGCTCCCCGTGGCTGACCGGTGGCTTTGGGTTGCTGACCGGTGGCTGTGGGTGGAGACTACACCTCTAATTAGCAACAATTAGATAATAAAGCAGAGTCAGGAGACTTCTGTGACTTCTTTGGTCCCACCAAGCCAAGAAGTTAGGTTTATTCTCTCACACTCTGCCTTTTATGCATGATCCCTATTATATTTGCTTACACTAAATGCGCATCAGTGCTGAAGTACAGAGGATGCATTAACCAATCAAAATGTAGTATTGCTCAGTAGATGACTTAAGCCACGCCCACTAACAGTGCTGGCCAATTGGATTATGATATTCCAGCATGAGCGACTTGGCACTCTAAGAAATGTCGCTACACAATTCATGTTGATGTATAAAACGTATAGTTGGTGACTCATCACAATATGTACCTAAGTTTAAATGCGAGGGCCTTCCCGATTTGGCAGATATGTTTTCCCGACAATATGATTTCTTTACCTTGACCTCGAATCCGGATACCACTACATAGATGTTTTCACTCCCCATCGAAAGGGTTTTAGTTGGAACTTTGGAAATCGAATTTGTTATTTCACTAATGTGCTTTGAACACAGCTGGTCACTGTTTTACCAAAATGCTACGACCGCTAGTTAAGAGATGGCGTTCCATGGGACATTCCGCAACTGTATATCGATTGCGGTATTTCAGGCCATGCTGATAAGATTTCAGCTCTCACTGAAAAATTGGCTGGGTTAATTTTACCCAAGAAAAGGGTAAACTGCAACTATCCAAACTTGGGTTGTTCTTTACCCAACTGTTTGGGTTATAATCACTGCTAAATTCAGCAAAAACTTGTGGCCATAAAAGACCAAATTTAGTTCGGTCTTGTATGACAACAACTTTTGGTTGAATTTAACAGAAATTCTAACCCAAACAATTGGTTATAGAACAACCCAAACAATTGGTTATAGAACAACCCAACTTAGGGTAGTTGCAGAATAATTTCTTGTTCATATTTGAACAGGGTTATATCGCATATTTCTGGACTGCATTCGCTTCCCATAGCCACGCCAATTTTCTGTCCGAAGAACTTTCCATTGAATTCAAATATGTTTCGATGCATGATAAGTTCCAGGAGACAGCGAGCGTGTTCTCTTGTAGGTTTGGGTATTGCGTACAGACTGTTATCGGCACTTTTTTGGGTAAAATTAACCCAGGTAATTTTTCGGTGAAGCAGCAAGTCAGACCTAGCATTTTCCGGTTGGAAAGTCTCCACCTCAAAAAGCGACTTTGAGCCTGGACAATTGGGAGATTGGTTAGGAATGCTTATCGATACCGTTACCATGAAAGTTAGACTTCCAAACCAAAAATGTCGAAAACTCAGACCGATATGTGAATGTTTAGACAGAAGTGCGAGTCGTGTTCCGGTACGTGAGGTTGCACGAATTGCAGGTTTTATTGTATCTAAATCAATGGTCATTAAATCGCAATGTTTTCATCCTCTTAGATAAGAAATTCGGTCCTCACTCAATCGACAGATTTGCTTCGTACAACACCACCCAGCATTCTAGATTGAGCCCTGGCTAGCTGTGAAGCCGCATATTATTTTGCCCAAGATTGGTCACTTAAAAATAATAATAGGTTTGCCCCCCTGTCTCTATATGGTTCTAAAGGCAGTGCAGTACATGTTTAAAAAAAAAACAAAGCAGCGGGTACAGTGATTGTGCCGCAATGGCCGTCTGCATCATTTTGGCCAGTCCATGATCACCTAAATGTGGGTCATTGAAGAAATTCCTAGTTGACTTTATGTTTTTGCCGAATATCCCAAATTTGTGAATCATGGGTATAGGTCAGTGCATGACATACAATCCTGGTAAACGGCTCTTTCAGGGTTCCTTATGTTTCAAACTGGTGCCCCAGAGAGGCCACATAAAGCTTATATACTCGATCGTAACCCCATCTAAAAACACGTTAAAATTGTGTAGCAGCAGGATTCCAGTCAAACCAGTGAGTTAGGCGGTTAAGAGACACCATTTTACCACCAAAAAAAAAAAAAATTGCCGACGCGCATGGCTTCGGCGACACGCGTGCACACTCTAAACCGGAGACTTTTTTGGGGGGGGGGGCCTAAAAGGGATTTTTTATACTACAGTTTCATCAGTGGGAAAGGAGAAATCAACAAACTTCAATGCACATGGCAGACAATGCATAGGCCTAAGCTGTTTAAAACAATCTGCATTTTCATTCAATTTTCAGATGAAATATGATTTATGGATCCTCCTTCTTGCCTTAAAATTGGTCTGGGTAGAAACAGAAAGCATCATGTTATTTAAAGGGCGCAGACCTGTAAAAAGGCCCAAAATTGCCTACGCCGGCCTAATCACGATTTGCATGCCCTAAAATTCTTCAGTATTACAGCATTATGTGGGCCATGACCTGGAAGTTTTGTCCAAAAAATGAAGGGTGGAAGCCGTGCACAGGACTGTGAGCTTGTGTTTCTGTGACATTTGGATGAAATCGGGCACTAAAATGGTTCTATTTTGCAATGGAGCGTATGCATCAAAATGGCGATGGACTTCAGAACTATTTTAAGGGGTGATCATCTTTGGATGGAAATTTCTCCCAAAACACATAAGATTACCCCAACAAAAGTGAACAGAAATTAAAATATGATGAAATAAGCCTTAACTTTGATGTGTGTCTCGAACACCTCAGAGAGTTGTGAGTATTTTTCATGAATTTCCGAATTGGGGCATTTATCATTGGGGTGTATGGCAGTTTATTTTATACCGGTCTGCAATCCTACTTACAAAATGGACTCGACACCGCGTCACGCATATGCGCTATGCCGCGATAGTGGTTTTCCAGTGGGCGGGACCTGAGAGAAGGGAGGCAAAAACATTCCAAAGGGGTCACCAAGGGCGAATCTGCAACAAATGCTCACAAAAAGTCGAAGGTCCAATAGGCCATCGGCCGATTAAAGCAATTTCGGGAGGAAAACGGGGAGAGGGGTTGATTGGGGGTTGGGAGGAGCTGGAACTCAATTAACATTCTACAGCCAGGGAATGCGCATAAAAGCTGCCCATGTTCAGGCCTGATATCGACCTCAGTCAGTTTTTTGGTTTCTTTCATTTTTTTTTATCAAATACGAGTTATGGATCCATCCTCTTTCCGTTTTGGGGAAAATAGCAAACTTTCGGGTATATTAAAGAGCCGGAAAGTATGCCATTTTGTCCTTGAGCTTCTGGACCCCTCCGTGACCCTTCTATGGGCAATTTACACGGGGTTGCCCTTTCCCTTGCCATAATTTTTGACAGAATGATTTTTAACCGTAATCACCCCAAGAAACACTCATGTTGGAATTTTATCCTATAGGATACACGTTCGTTTTCACATCGCGTACTTGCGTAAGAACGAAAATTATAACGACGCCAAGATTTACCTACCTACATCCGATGTATTCTAGATTTAGTCGGGTTGGCTTGAATACAGTTCCTATCAAGAGTCATTTAAGATTTGTTTGTAAATGAGAATTGGTCCTTCAAGTTTCAAAAATGTTCATCTTTGTACGAGTGCTCTGAGTTCCACTAGTCCACATGTGTTTTAGATTTTCGGAAGTGTCGCAGTTCGACCCTTGCGCCGCTCTACTCAGACCAAAAACCAAGGAATAACTCAAAAGAACAGAGGACTCAACACAGGACTTATCAATCACAAAATTAAACTATTTATTACGAGAAAGAAATAAACCAAAATTAATTATATACATCCGTTTGATTACCGGCCAAAATTATGTTCACAGTTTGTGTCCCCAGAATGTTTTAGTGTTCGCGTTATATTGCCCCATTACAAACAACGTAAATCTGACACAGCTCTATTTATTACAATATAAGTATGACACAGCTCTATTAATTACAACATAAGCATTTGGGTCCGGCTTGAGCGTCGCCGTGGGACGATTCCCCCAGGAACATGAGAGCTTGAGAACCCGGTCTGCTGCAGAGGTAGGCCCCCTACGCACCGACCGTCGGAGAGTAGGTGGAGGTTCCCGTCACGTCAAACTTCAGTGAAAGTAAAGGACAGTGGCCGCCCCGCTAGCCATCGTAGGGTAGGATTACGGGAAGCCCTGTAATATCCATTAGGGCATTCTGATAAACATGCGAGTTGAACCAACGTTTTACATTAAGAAAATACACAGGTTATAAGTTGTTGAAATATTACAACTTCACACAATGAACACGGTTTTCACTTTAAATGCCGTCATGAAACGGGATTCATCTTAAATGTGAAAATACAGAAAGACATTAAAATACAATGAATCTTTCTCAACAAAAAATCAATTCTCCCAGCAAATCATGTCATCTTCCAAAGAGAAACCAAAACTTATAAAACAAAACTTGATAAATGTAAACTCATGAAAAACATTCTTCCAACTGTAAAACTATAGTATACAATAAATGATTATATATAACTAATAATAATAATTACTCACACGGCCTTCGGCTTCGTACGGGCCTATCCGTGGGTCTGGCGTTCCCGGGAGATTGCGATGCAGTACTAACACAATGGGCCTCAATGGCCCACAAGCGGGATTTTTAAAAACTCCCCTCTAAAAGAGGGTACAAGAAGTCCGCCCGACACGCAGCCTTCGGCGGCTCCCAACTCGACAGCCTCAGCGCTGAAGGTCCACACCCCTCCGCTTAGCGAACACCCAACTCGGCGAGACACACTCACTCCGGCACCCGCCCCGCAAAACTCAATCCGAAAACACGTGGGCGAGGTTTTTTTTACCTTTTTATACCTCCCCGGAATGCCAGTTACCCGATTAACCAATTCTGAATACAAACTTACTGGATCTTGCGCCACCGTTGAGCCCACATGGGTGCAAGCCCGGAATAGGTATGCAACAAAGGGAAAAGGAATTACGATTTTCATAATTCACCTAGCATCAACCTCAGACGTTACATAACACGTTACGGGAGTACAAAGTTAGTCTATTAATAAATTAACTCGGAAAATAAAAGGAATAATTTTCACACGTCTTGTGACAGGAAGTTAGAGGTTAATTTTCAGCACTATTTTTCTCTTTCACGTCATGCGATTTTTCAGTTTCTATAAATTGGGATGCTAGTCATAATTTTACAAAGACCTTTTCCGAGGGGGATATTTTTCTACATCAATGTACCCAAAAATAATTTTAAAAACTCTGACTTTTACACCCTAATTTTCCTGTTCGAGGGGTCCGGAAGCACGCCACCAAGGGTCAACTTTTCTGTATTGTCCATCGAAGTAATGGTCAAACTATAGCCATGTGCGCTATGGCTATACTGATGAATCTCATGTTAAATCCGACTACTTGTGATCTTTAATATATATTTAGTCACCTCTTTTTATTTACACAGGTTACATAGAAAACTAAATATAAGGTAACATATAAAATATACAAAAATTATCCTCCTTTAAATGAATGTATTAAAATCAATCTAAAACTTAAACTATTGTATAAACAAAACCTCGTACATTTCTTGTTAAACAAAAAATAAATCTACCCAAACCGAATGTTTTTTTTTATACCTTTTTATACTTTGACCTTTCAATCAGGTCTATCACAAAGTTTTAACACAAACGCGCACACAACGCAACACGCACACCAGCATGCATTTGCACACAAATGCCGCGCCGTGGAAATAGTACTTTGGTTGCTACGGGTATAGTACTTTTGGCCGTGCACAGAAAGATAGCAAAAAAGAAAGTATCATGTGACTCGCTCTCGGCTAATCAAGACACAGAACTGTGGGCGAGGTGTTATAATACCAAATACTCTATCAACTATTCCGCATGAAATGGTATCGTTCGGAAGAAAACAACCATTGAAGGTGGTTTTCAAAAGTGCATTTTAAGTGCATTAGCAATGGTGTGGTGTCAAGTCACGACACGCAAAAGTGTGCTGAATGTTCCACAGGCTATTTTGTTCAATTTTGTTGTTATAAACAAAACAATCCACACAAAAAAGAAAATTATTATATGATCCTACATGTCAAAGTCAAATAGCAGGCAAAACATCCAGAATGTGACACTTTTTAGGATGGTCGAAAAATACATCAAATATTGTTGTACACAGCAAAGTAAGAATGGCCAGCTCAATGATGTGAATTGTCAATCAATGCAAACTAATACTTAATATCCCCTTCTCAGTTAAAAAAAATGTGTAACCAATATTTTTCGTCCAAAAGATATATGCGAAGTACACACTGACAATGACCGGGGAAAATTAGAGTATAGAATAAGACAACTGTTATTTTGATTTAGAACGGTGGAAGGTAACAGGTTGTGCATAATAGTTTTGATGACGAAAGATTTACCCTCAGCAGTGAGATATATATTTATTTTTTTCAGTGCATACGGTTGTTCCCCCGTCAATTGGGTCAAAACGAGACGTAAATTCCAGGTTATTGAAAGAAAATTGCTGTTATTGAACCCTAAAAGGGCCGGGGGCGGAATCCGCCCCCACAGCTATTTCTTTATGCGATAGCCTTGAATTTTTTTTTTAAATGCGCACACCAAAAGAATATATGATCCTACGTGTAAATCCTCTCGAGGTTAGTTTCTGTGGTTGTGGGACAACGGTCTCCAGATATGCAAAATCGGTGATGCATGTCATTGACTGATCTCTGAAAAGGCCAAAAAAGTCTCCGGTTTCTGGTACTGAGCTTGCCCCAAAAGTGGTGCGGCGACGCGGCTTTTTTTTTTTACCAAAGAGCACCAAGGAATGGGAAATTGCACCAAGGCAAATGATCGAAAGCACCAAGGCAAATTATGGAGGACACCAATGTACATGAGGACACCAAAAAAGCAAAATAGTACCCCACCTTGTCTGTACAATCCAAGCTTGAAGAAAAAAAAGGGGAAAAAAAAAAAAAAAACCGCGTCGCCGCGTCAATTCCGGAACTTTGGTCTGACCAGAGACCGAATTTTTTTTGGGGGGCCTAATAGTTTTGACTCAAAATGATGACAAAGATTTACCCACAGCAGTGAGATATATATATTCTTTTTCAGTGCATACGGTTGTTCTCTATTCAATTGGGTCAAAACTAGATAGAAGTTTGCTGTTATTTAAGAATTACATTTTTGCAAGTTTCAATTTGTTTGGCCATATCGCTGCTCACTATTTCATCATGACTTGCGTTAGTAAACATTATTACACAGGACACAAAATGAGTTGAACAAGTATTTGCAAATCGTTCCATTTTGCAGTTTGCTCAGGTTTGTTAGTGATCCCTTCATTTTTGCAAAAACCACTTCACGTCGAATTTGTTTCATATTGGATTCAAAAATAGGTCCGGATGTGCTCTGCAGGCAATCCCTTGCGTTTTGGGCACTGAACTGCTTGAAGAAATCTCTTTGGGCCAAAACTTTCACACTGTTTTTAAAGTAGTTAGACCAAGTATGAAACAATAATGCTTCGAATGCAGATAAATGTCTGTCTTTTGGAGATGCCTGCCATTCAGAAGCCTTTAGGATAGTCTCTAGGAATGGATGACCTCTCTCAAACCTCATGAAAGAAAGATCGAATGAATTCTGCTCCTTACTTCCCCAAACTAGAGTATTTATCAACGAGAGATTGAGTTGTCGCAAGAGGACAACATCTGCGTCAATGTACACCCCACCCCATTGGAATAGTACCGCCAGTTTTGCAAAGTCTTTTTCGTTTAAACGGGATCCAAATCTCCGGAAATGTTTGATATCAATTTTGTTTTTCATTATGTTATTACCAATGCTGGCACTGAGGCTGTGTACTTCAATTGTGTAACCGGACTCTATTAATACATCAAACTGACCTGTCTGTAAACTATCACTATGAATGATAATCCTAGCATGCGGATAATGATAAAAAATCGATTCAATGGTCCGCCATTTTGGCCAGTCCAGGCTTGTAAGGTTTCTGGTACGGTTCAGGATTAAATGGAACACTAATTGATTCGGCGTGTTTGTGGCGGGAGGTGATAGGGGTAGCAGGCCAAATTTACGAGCGCTATCGTACAAAACTGGGTCCTGTCGAATCACATTCCACTCCGTGGCCCGAAGGCGCATGCGCATGCTTACGTCGGGGTTCGGCGGGGGGTTTCTCCAGTTGAAATCACGCAGCCATTGCGCAATCGATTCTTGAGACATTTTGAAGGTATCTACAGTGTGGAAAAGAGGTGTAAGTCCCGTGACACGAGAGGAGACTTTCAAACCACGTTCTGCGCCTCCCCCGGGCATGTGTTTGGAATTGATGAAAATAACCGGTGTTCCCATGGCAACACAGGGTAGTGCGCAGTGGATGCGTTGCGTAATAACCACACGTGCCTCGGAGTAGTTTTGTATCAAATCGTATGCTGCTTGAAAACGTTCCTTGATGGTAGATTTGCCGCCACCCACACCAATATGCGTGACACGAATGGCTATCCGTTCAATATCCGGAGGGAGAAGGGCAGCAAATGCTTTATGCACGTCGGCCAGGACTATTTGGCCTGAACGCTTGTTTTCAATGTTGGGAGTTTGGATGAGGAGTGTTAGGCAGCCAGAAAGGAAGGCATCAACGTCTTTTTGCCTCAGAAACTTCAGAGTGTCAGAATCCCTGCATCCTATTGGTTCTTTAGATTGAAGGTATTTGATATATTTTGTGAACATTGGCCTGATTCGAGGACTAATATGCACAGACAGCATGATGGGGTCGATGTTTCGCGGTGGTGGCCAAGTCATCCCTTTATCTCCATACCACGCGTTGAAAAACATCCGGATATGATTATCCCTCTTTGCTTTATTAAAGTTATCTCTATCAACAAAACGGTCAACGAAAGGTAAGAATTGTATCCCAGGGAAACCTTGTACCTCATCCCCAAGATTTGCGCGCTTAGATCGACTTGCTCTGCTTGCGTACGAAAGTGTTCCGAAATGGCGTCTTCTTGCATCAACTACAGAAATCCTTTCGAGGTCAGTTTCTATGTGTGTGGGACAATGGTCTCCAGACATGCAAGATTGGTTAAACATATCACTGACCGCTCCCTGAAAATCAAACTTCTGCAACGAGCGTGGATTTCCATTGGTAATATTCCGAGAGTATTCGCGACAAAACGCTTTGGTAAGATTCGCAATGAAAGCGCTGTGCACTGGAAACCGAGACACACTGAGAACTCCATGTGTTTTAGTTTGTGTGAGGTTCGTCCCAATACTAACCCAAGCCTCTTGGTGCCCTGGGATAGTGAACTCGCCGTGTTTGATCGAGGGATCGAAATGAATGCCACCATGATGCCATAACAGAGCTAACCTCACTGCCTCGTACACGTGATCTTCAAAGTCAACACCTGTCAGAATCTTGTGGATTGGATGTCGGGCTAACCAGAGCTCCAGAGGGGTATTCTTAAAGATGTCTGGTAGCACTAGAAATTCCCCTGTAATCTCTGGGTTATGTGTACCTTGTACTGCCTTCATACACTGGGAGGTACCGCAGAATACCTTCACGGTCATACCGGGATTCCTATCCAAAAAAGCTTCAATGTTTTCTACAACATTGTATGGAATCGGTCGTTCATATACCCAAGCTGTAGTGATGACTTCTCTCGGTTGGTATTGTGTAAGTTGCATTTGTAATTGGTTCATGAGTGCATCAGATCGAAAGAATCCCACGAACCAACAAAATGACGAAATACCAAAGACGATGATGGCAGGAGAGAAACATCGCCGCATTTTCATTATCTGCTTGAAAATGCGGCCTCCTTGATTATTATAATGTCCAATGAAAATAATCAAGAGACCAGTGACTGTCCAGAATGTAAACGGTGTAGAGAAGACAATCATATTTGCCAAAATAACAAACATTCTCTTCGAGAGGTTCAACATGGCATGTTCCACAGGACTAAATGCTTGGAGCACCATTATGGAGGCGGCGTTGTAGATGAAGTGGAAGGTGGCAGAGGTGCAACTCTCCAAACGAGGCAGTTTACCTAAGCTGCTCATACTCATGATCGCAAATGGAAGCAGAATCAGGACGTTCAAGTTAGAAACCACTGCAATTTTTTGAAGAGGGTCATCCCAAGACTGACCCAACTTCTTCAGGTAGATGTTCCGTATCGGGAAAGCGATGTTAGAAATAACAGCAGCACCAAGTCCCCAGATATTGAAGGACACCTCGCCTGAGATAAACAGACATGTGCCCACCACCATGGGGATGATTGAGAACAGCACATTGCGGGTCAAGTTACCACTGTTCTTGTAAAACAGCAGTGCGAACACAAAGGTGAAGATTGGTTCACATGATTTGATGACTTGAGTTAGACTCGAACTGACTGCAGCAAAAGATGCGTTAGTGGCCAGATTTCCCACTAGGTTGCCAGTCACTGCAAGTAGCATGTGTTTGGGATTGAGACTTTCTTTGGGAAAGACTGACTTGCGACGGACTACAAGGAGCCACGTGTTGGCTAACAGCGCCCCAAAGAGGTGTTGTAGCATTGTCAATTCAATCCACCTGAGATCCTTTAAGGCTGCTGTTCCTGTCCAAGTAGTCAGACTGTCAGTGGCGTCAGGCTTGATGCCACTCACTGCTTTTTTTGATGCTATAGTGGCAACCATGTTGGCAATCCACCAAACTGCCACAAATAGTACCACTGAAGCCATGCTGCTTCTCGTCGTGGAGTTGCGTAAGCTGTATACCTGCACAGCAGGGGATAAAAGACCCAAAGAAAAGAATGGCACAAGTGAAAATAAGTGAGAAGATCACCCAAAGTAAAACAAAATAATAATTATAATAAAGAAAAAATTACCCTGATCACAAATCGAGAACATAGAGATAATTATTATAGGCCCTATGCAAACTTTAACTATCGACATCTTTGAGGAAGCCTCCACATTACGTTACACATCATCGGGTCAGCTGAGAATTTTCGACCAATCAACGGCCGGGCTAGGCGTCATTTCTTATCAAAATAAATTCACAACTTAGGACTATACAAAGTCGTCAAAGATTGGTTGACGCACGGTGCTGGCGTTGCAATATATGCGCACACCATCCGGCAGTTTTTGAGAAGTGGGCTTCACCGAATTAAAGCTCCACTTATTAAAAAATGTTAACAATAAGCCCCACTTTCCTTTTTCTTTGGTTGAGATTACTTGGAGCAATTGGGATATTATGTTGGCTTCAAACCGTCCTGGTCATTAAAATAATTAATTGTTCACAAAAATGCACCCCGTCAATGTACAACTTCATTGTAAAAAATATATAAAGCCCTCTGTTGACACACAGAAGTCTACAAAATAATCTCTGTTAGTCAGGTGGCATATGGTCGAAATCGTGACCGACTGGTCCAAAGCTCCAAGCTTGGCAGATAGATTCTTATAGCCCTAGAGAACATATTTAGAAGGGGTGATACCTGAAATTCATTTGGGAAGGGTGCCTAATTTTGCATAAATCGTTAATTAGATTAGATTAGATTGAACTTTATTATCCCTCACGAGGGAAATTAAAAGTGCCTTGACAAAGTAACGGGTTATAAAAACATACAATCATTAATTAAAAAGATGTAAAAATGCAATATAGTTACCACAAACTTATATAAATCCAGTAATTACATGTAAAAAAAAAAATACTACATATATAAACATTATTACATTACGTGAATGAGGGATCAGAGTCAGCCACACGACAGCTCATCGTTCCAGTTGCTCATTGTACCATTTGATAGCTGCTGGATCGAATGAGCTGCCGTATCGCCGTGTCCTGATCCTTCGTTGTAAAAAGCGATTACTCCTGGAGTTGGTTTGGAAGTTGGAATGTAATGGGTGATGTGAGTCGGAAAGAACTGTCTTAATTTTATTGCACATAAGAGATCTGTATAATGCCTCTGGAGACTCTTGTTGTAAACCAATAGCTTTACTGGCTTGCTTAACTATTTTGTCTAACTTAATCCGATCCTGGCACCTCATATTTCCGTAAAAACAAACAAGACAAAAAGTGAGAATACTCTGTACAATGGACTGATAAAACAGTTGTAGAATAGTTTTATCAACGTGAAAAGACTTGAGTTTGCGCAGAAAAAAACAAACGTTGTTGCAGCTTGTTATATTTTGACAACGTGCGTCAGATTTCAATTGGTCATCAGTTCCCAAGTAGTTGTATGTACAGACACTGCTTCCACACATTCGCATTTAATGATAGCTGGTGTAATTGGAGATTTATTTTTCCTAAAATCAATCACCATCTCTTAGGTTTTGTTGATATTGATTTCGAGATAGTTTTCATCACACCACTGAGTAAATTGTGCCACCTCACCAGTGAAACAATCAAGAGATTCTTGTTTGCCATCCAGAAAGCCAACAATAGCAGCGTCATCGGCATACTTAATTATTCTATGTGATGTTGCCAGAGTCGTAAGATCATTTGTATACAAAGTGTACAGGACAGGTGACAAAACACATCCCTGCGGGGCACCTGTGTGAGTGTGCTGGACGAATGAAATTGTGGAATTCACTTTAACACATTGACTTCTATTGGTTATAAAATCGTTGATCCATAAAATAAGCCTGGGGTTAACATTCCAAATCATTAGTTTTCGAGCCAGAAGATGCGGTTGGATGGTGTTGAAAGCGCTAAGCTTGAGAATTCCACAAAAAGAACTTTAACGAAAGCCCCTGCTTTTTCTAAGATACCATTTATAGTGAGGTACATTAGTAACAAAATTGCTAACCGTTACACAGTGGACAAAAGCACCATTTTTTCACCAAAGCATCTCCATGGTATACCTTTTCGAAAAAAAAGACGGACGCAAAAAATTGGATGATGGAAAGGGCATGTATGACGTCATTATGACGTCATCAGCTAATTATTACATGAAAAAAATATAAATTAATAATAATCTTCAGAACTGCAAGCATCTCAACAACAAATTTGGTATCAAATAAAAGGGGACAACAAGATCTTTCATTTGAGTGGTATGTCATTGGGATGGAATATAGTTGAGGGTGATTTTGTGTGTCGGCTAAAAGCATGAATTTTGGGTAGTCACTTTGACACCTTGTTTTAACATGCAAACAGATGTTGTTTTTAAGTCAGAGAGAAAGGCTCAAATTCTATGCCAAAAGAGTTTTTGTAATTGATTATTAGTATCTTAAATGTTTAAACTTGTTCCAAAGATAAGCGGAAAAGTGAGGTACCTTAGGGGCCATTCAGAATTTTCAATGTTTTAATATTTCGATCTATTTTCCAAATTGTGGGTGGGTGGGTCAAGCTAAATAATTGAAAATCGAAATTCACTTTCCATGGAATTAAAAAAAAAAAAAAAACAAAGAAAGATAGATCTTTTGACTTGCCTGAACTACGCGCAAGCGTTCCGATATCGCGATGCGTGTTTCTTTTCCAGTGTTGTAGTCGAGGCCACAACCTCCGAGGCCGAGGCCAAGGCCGAGGCCACAACCTCCGAGGCCAAGGCCGAGGCCGAGGCCACAACCGCGAGGCCAAGGCCAAGGCCGAGGCCACCACCTCCGAGGCCAAGGCCGAGGCCAGCTATCAAAACACGTAATAAAATATAAATCACTAAAACAAGGCTAAGATTGTGTTGGAGTTTGAACATCTTTTTAGTTGAATTCACTGAGTTTTGGAGTGCCTGGCTTACAAATTTACAGCTTGCAATGGGTTTCCTCTTGTAGGGAGTCCGGCAAATTTTATTTTTTAAAGAAAGAAATCTCAAGTTTTGTATCACTGAAAGCAAATTACACAACAAAATCAATGGCGTTTGAATCAGGCTCATAGGTGTTTGCCCTTTTGAGATACAACAATTGAAATGGCCAAATTTTGAGTTTCTATTCTGTAAGATTTACATCATTTACTTTTAGCATGTTTTATAAATCTTATTTTCAAAACCTATCAAAATGCTTAATATCATAGGAATCCCCATTAAATAAATAACAACTTCATTTTTGAATCGCCTCTGTACCCCGACCTTTAAAAATGATTTGCGGCAAGGTGCGGCAAGCTTAATCATTTCTTTTTATAGGCCACTGCATGTTTCAGTAAAAGTCTGAACTTTCTGGGTACGATCGAGTGTACTAGTCCGTACCATTTTTCCACCATAAAGATATGATAAAAACAGTTACGATTTATCAAGTAGATTTTATTTTTACACGGTGATTTAAATGAAAGTTCCAGCTCACACGGTAATGTTTGGCGCAAATGGTCGATATGGAAAGCGCGATTTCAGAATTCGTTTTTCCATCCAAATGAATGCAAAGTTCTGAATGAATGTTTTAATAATAGGAGTCAGTATTCCTCGTGGTACCAGGATACTTTTTTGTATTTTTAGAGCCATGTTGATACTTATTACATGTATAACTATAAGCACGGTTTGAAATTGACTAATTTTGCGTGGTTACAGATATACGGCCAAAACCTCTGGACTCCCTACCTCTTGCCATGATCTTAAAATTCTTCGAAGCCATTGGATTCAAATCGGATGATCCGAGAATTCATGGTCATTTTGATGAATTGAGTGTTATCATAAACGCATGTTCCGTGTTGCCGTGTTGTTTGGAGCGGGATTGGCCATTGCCAGACTTTGTCTGGTACTGCGGTATTAACAGTGATAATGCGTGGACACTTATCCCGTTGTGTGGAGCGGGATTGGAACTATGCTTTGCCCGTGCGTAACGGCGGGCCGTCTGGCATTGTCTGGTCGCATCGCGGTGTTTGCTCGGCGCGCGCCTGGACAGTGCGAAGGTCGTGGGGGGGGGGGGTCGTAACTTTTTGGTTATGAGTGGTAAAAACCTGATTCCAAAATCAAGTTGTTGTTTATTTAATGGGGATTCCTATGTCCCACCAAGCGAAGTGGTGGGACATAGCATCGCGTCTGGCAGGAAATGAACTCCGAGGCCACAACCTCCGAGGCCGACTCGGAGGTTGTGGCCTCGACTACAACACTGGAAAAGAAACACGCATCGCGATATCGGAACGCTTGCGCGTAGTTCAGGCAAGTCAAAAGATCTATCTTTCTTTGTTTTCTTTTATCTTCTTTCCGTGGAAAGTGAATTTCGATTTTCAATTATTTAGCTTGACCCACCCATCCACAAATTGGAAAAAAAATCGAAATTTTAAAACATTGAAAATTCTGAATGGCCCCTAAGGTACCTCACTTTTCCGCTTATCTTTGGAACAAGTTTAAACATTTAAGATACTAATAATCAATTACAAAAACTCTTTTGGCATAGAATTTGAGCCTTTCTCTCTGACTTACAAACAACATCTGTTTGCATGTTAAAACAAGGTGTCAAAGTGACTACCCAAAATCCATGCTTTTAGCCGACACACAAAATCACCCTCAACTATATTCCATCCCAATGACATACCACTCAAATGAAAGATCTTGTTGTCCCCTTTAATTTGATACCAAATTTGTTGTTGTGATGCTTGCAGTTCTGAAGATTATTATTGATTCATATTTTTTTCATGTTATAATTAGCTGATGACGTCATAATGACGTCATACATGCCCTTTCCATCATCCAATTTTTTTGCGTCCGTCTTTTTTTCGAAAAGGTATACCATGGAGATGCTTTGGTGAAACAAATCGTGCTTTTGTCCACTGTGTCACGATTTTTTCACTAAGGTACCTCACTATTAGCAATGTAAGTACAGCATCCTCTGCACTCCTCTGAGGACGGTAAGCAAATGGGAAATCATGTATAAAATGATAGCATCTTGATATTTAGCCCGAAACTCAAAAAAGGGGGAAAATGAGGTGTCCGTAACTTGCGCTAAAAATTAGGCGAATGGTTGCCTAACGTGGGTTCACGTTATTTTCCATAAAGTTTCAATAGAGTAACTGTGCAATTAAGCAACTTGGTGAATTTGAAGCTCATCAATACTGAGGTCTGGTAAGGCTTCTTGATGATTTCTGGAGACAAGGTAAATGCGCGCAACTTATATAGGGTATAATAGTAGCCATTTTGGATCGTCATTACTTTGTCCTCATAATAATTCAGTCAATTTTATGCTTTAGAAAATGTTATTGAAGTAAGGATGTGTATGTAGAATCAGCAAAATATACTTTTCAAAATATCAAAAAATCAAAAATACACCAAATATGGGAACAAATAATACACGGCAGGAGGGCTATCTACGATTTATGCAAATTAGGCCCCCTTCCCAAAATAATTTCAGGTGTCACCTCTTCTAAATTCTTCTCTAGGGCTATAAGAAGCTATCTGCCAAGTGTGGTACTTTGGACCTGTCGGCCACGATGTTGTCAAAATTTGGGTGTAAGCCACCTGACTATGTGGTAACGCAGAATAGGCCCTGTTAGTACATAAAATGCGCCCCATCAATGTACAATGTCATGCAAAAATGCAAATCGAACTCTGTTGTCGCACAGAACAATCTACGAATCTATGTACTTTTACATAGCCCTTGCAATAGCAATTAACTAAGATAAATTCTTTCCGAAATAACAGGGACATTTGTAGCAGTGTGATTCGGCTTGCAGTTCGACGTACGGACGTTTATTATGCCCCACGCCATTCACTGCATAATCAACCTATCGCAGTAGAATCGCGTCAACGCAGCTTGTGAAATATTGTCCAATTACGTGATATAGGACGTTATTTCAACCAGTTAGATAGACGTCACTTTTATGACCTCACACAGACGCAATAAGTTGGTCAGGTTTTGACGTCTAAGTAACTTGCACTTACATGTAGTTTCAACCATAATACTGACCTTAATTCAAGCAATTGGTAAGACTGCATGACGTCATAATTTGACCATATGTTACGGACGTTAGATTTTCAAAAAGTTACACTTTCAACCATGCCCGGACCCCCAAAACAACGCCGGAATCGGTCGGAATATGACGTTGGCGGATAGACGTTAAACCGACCAAATATACCTGCCGTGTTTCTCTACATTTCAGAATACTAAAAAGTTATCAAACAGTACCTGATTTGTAGGGTAAAATTATGAACCTGGACCCTGTCAATATTCCTTCATCAGCAAGGGTAGTTTTACCAGCTCTCCACGCCAAACAAAATGATTGACGAGACATCCAATTGGCATTGTCAATTATCCACGTATTATATACAGGTGCCCCGAAAACATACCCGTTTATTTACCCACTGTACTGAGCTCTAAACTAACCGAACTGGCTCATGCCCATAACACGCATTGAAGCAACCGCTGCCATTCGCTCGTACCCCTGCCCTGCAAACAGGAAGCTGGGATACGCTGAGAGCGTCACAGAATCTTGTAAAGGAAGTGGCCTACGACCTATGCATAAAGCATCTGGCTGCAGCTGTTCAAGACCGCAGTTAGACAATGTGCGCAAATGCTATCCGAAAAATTCCCATAGAAATGCGCACGTTCCACACCGGATGTGATTTCTGTTTCATTGCGGACCATGCGGACAACATTTTGAGCATCGCATAATGCAATAATCCGATTGCAAGTCAATTTACAACACGGATAAGTTTTACAGAATTTTCTACATTATTGCGCTTTTCAACGAAAAAAAAACATCTCTAAACTGAAATAAAAGAGTAATGAATAAGTCTTAACGGCCGTTTCAAACCTTGCAGAGTCATGACCGTGATGACGCGCAGGTCACAGGTCACGCAAAATCCAACCAATGAGAGCGTGAATTCATCAGAGTATGCCAGCGTCCTGTTTGCAGCGCGGGGTACCAGCGAACCGCTGCCATCTTGGCTCACCCATAACGCAAGCGCAGTAAACGCACTTTTTAAGGGCAGTTGGTATCGGAGTAACTCAACCGAAGATCAATGTACAGTCGGAACTATTGTTGTATTGAAGTTCTGCATGTAGCACTTTCAAAATCTAGTATATAAAAGCCTAATTCATAAGCTTTCTTTTAGTACAAGAATCATTCAAATCACTTATGTACTTTTCCAAGTTACGGAATTTTTTTAACACAAAACCACCGTTTTAAGTGGCTTTAATATGCAGTGGCTTTAATATTTTTAGTGGGACTGTTCGCGTAAATTTGGGCCATAAGGTTGCCTCGAAGTAGCTACCAGAACTTGCAGAAGGGCAAAAATAGCCTAAAGGTCAACGTGTAACTATATGTTTTCGCCACTATAGTTATCCCTTCACGTCAGTTTATTCCAAAACGAAACCACACTCCTGTTGAAGGTCACATCCATTAAACAAATTGTAAACGCACAACCTTATTACAATACGTGACCTTTTGTTTTATTATACCCTTCTTATCTTCCAAGATTATCTCTAATTTTAGGTCTCTCACTTTGAAAGTTGTGCCCTTCTGCTTAAACGAAAAATCGATCGCCAGATCTTTACCACTATTATGTACAATATTGAATACTTGTTTTACTTTGAGAAACAAAATTCTCCAAACCACATTTCCAAACTACTAAACAAAATGCCCTAAATTGCTGTAAAAAAAACCTATTTAAAGGGAATATACATCATTTGCTTTTGCTGTAATTTTCAGAAATGGATGGGATTGGGGGGTTGGAAATATAAAGCAAATATAGTTACACTGACTTTTTGGAGGTTTTGGGTTCGAAAATGCTATAAAAACCAAGAAAAACGATCATTTTCCTGTAGTCTGGTTCCCTGACTCCATATAAGAAGAAACAGAGCAGTTTACATACATTGGGGAATTGTAAGGTCAGGGAACCAGTCTAGCTGGCTCGTACCCGTTCATAGGTTTGTAATCGATTGCAAACAAGTGCGATGGTCAATTGGGGCCAGTATTTGAAAAAAAGCCAGTTGTTTCCAACGCTGATCGGCCGATCAGCGTTGGAAATTGATACAAAAATACCACTTTTCTTGAAAATGACAGTATACCAGGTGCCATAATTTTACAGGATGCTTTAGACTGTCATTTACCAACATCCTATTAAGGTATTTCGCAAAAACTTGGTAGTTTTATTTTTCGATGTTTGCAAATGTTGTATATTCCCTTTAAGGGAACGAAATTAAACAAATAATGAATGAAAAGAAAAGCAATGACAGTTCACGTAGTATCCACTAGACTACATGAGTGACTCCTTCCACTGAGTTGTTGTATTCATTATATTATTGCATGTACATGTATTGCGCCATACGCGGCAATCATCCATGTAGGACCGACTTTGTGGTACAGAAAAAGCTTGCCTCTGGTCAATGCAGTCCTCGGCACGCCCTGGGGATAGGGCGCCCTCATTCGAGCGGCGCTTCATTTGAATTTTTTTTTTTTTTTTTACTTTTACCCACCTCCTTTTATAACATTAACAGGGTCCTGACTCCGATAAGTGTTGCAATTGCACCCAGTGTGGCAATTGCAAAACATAATAAGGACATTAAAAAGTCACTTGTGAGAGTAATTGGAGCCCAAATAGAGGATAAAATAAATCAGATTCCATAGGACGTGGTAAAGATAAGAATTGTCTTCCACATTATCAGCAATGTAGACCTACATGGAAATTAAACAAATCCTCGATCGGCCGTCGGACACAATGGGTCGGACATAATCGTTCGTCGGACACAATGGGTCGGACATAATCGTTCGTCGGACACAATGGGTCGGACATAATCCGCCGTCGGACACAATGGGTCGGACATAATCGTTCGTCGAACACAATGGGTCGGACATAATCCGCCGTCAGACACAATGGGTCGGACATAATTCGTCGCTTTGCTCACGAAGTGACAAAAACCTAAAAATTTGACAAAAGTTCATTCTGAGATAATCACATTTGAAGTTATTCATTATTTCAAAAGACATTTTCGACCACTTTGCAGTAACAGAATTCGGAATCTTTTGCATTGTCCGATAGGATATGATTTGCTCTTTGTTAATTCATAGTTGTTTGTTAAAAATAGTCCGTAATTAAACAGTAATTCATTAATAAAACTTTTTTGCACTTCGTGAGAACATCAAAACTTTGGGTCCCATATTTTGCCATTTACTTTGTACACAATTTTTTTTACTTCGTGGGACTTTTTTTGACGCAACAAACTTGTTACTTTTGTGCGTCACGACAGTTGAGCGCGCGCGCGTCTGTTCTTTTTCAACATCGTTCGCGCGCGCGTGTAAGCTCCCATCCTTCCGCGTGTAGACCACTGATCTCTATATAAAGACTGGATAGCGGATATGCATACAACATTCACACAGTAGACTTTGCATATTGACCAATTCGCCCCCGGTCTCACGAAGATGGCCGCGTATATACGAACGTTCTACGCGTAAATACGCGCGCGTTGTATCAACAGTTGACGCGCATTTTGGTCACGTACACATATTATGATGTTCTAAAAAGGACACATTTCCGTGGTGGTTATTATTTCAAAAACGCCGAAAAAGTGATTTGCGGCATTATAAAAGTAATCACGACGTTAGAAAAATTGTAGTAAACCTTGGTCAGTTGGTCAGTGGTGGTGGCCAAAATATAAGTCAAGTGAGTGAACCGCGACGTTACAAAAGAAATCATGCTGTCTATAAAGACGGCAACTTGTCCTTTGTAGATCACCAGCCGGTCTCACCAATATGGCGTCAAATTCGTACATTGTGCGGCTCTTTATTAGCTATCCAGTCTTTATATAGAGATCAGTGGTGTAGACCATTGTATAATTTCTGGCCCTGCTCACGAAGTGACTTTTTGTCACTTCGTGAGAACATTTTACACATTTTTACACTTGGTGAAAATGAAAATCGCCGATTTCAGGCTTTTTGTCAATTGTTTGTTTACAATAATTAAGAAAGTATACAATATTTTGCCTTGAAACTTGGTCAAATTGTTCCTTGAGACAACTATAATAAAATGGCTAGTAAAACTCAAAATCAAATAATTATCGATTTTCGAGGTTTTTGTCACTTCGTGAACAAAGCGACGAATTGTACGTCGGACATTATGGGTCGGACATAATCGGCTGTCGGACATAATGGGTCGGACATAATCGGCCGTCGCTCGTCAAAATCTGTTGTCGGACGTAATCGACCAAACGGACATAATGGTCGTGAACAGACGCGTGATAACGGCCCGTACTGGTGGCAAATACCATGAATACTTTTCAACAAAGACCACTGCGCGCGGTGGCTTTCAGATTTGCAAGGCTCTGCGCCCGATCTGGCCTCGAAGTCTGTCAAGCCAGCGAATTATATTTTTGAGTATTCATGAGTCTACGTTTTTGGTCTTTATTATTGAGTTCTGATAAGTGATAACTACATAACCATGGTAATGCCGAGCACAATATCTTTAGCTTTAAGATGAACAATGAAATGTCGCTTTTGCTTCATCGGTTCGGCATCTTATCTCTCTAAAACGTTTTAATAAAAGCCTAATTAAAAACGAAATTTGAGTATTAAACGGTGTTCTCCTCGAAATTTGACGTTTATTTCCCGGGTAAATACTTCATCTATGACGACAAAATCTGCACAATACCATCTGTTATATCCTGAAGTATTTATTTTTAAACAATTTTGGAACAATTAAATCTTAAATAAGAAGTAGTTTAACTTACAGTTTTATGAATATTTCCGTTTTAGATGTCGTGCAAAAACCCAACACAATGGCACATCTGGAAATTCGCGATTACGCGCCAACGGGTATTAATGCCCGTTATCACGCGTCTAACCAATTAAGGCAAGTCCATTGAGTGCATTTTGTACTATAGCTCAGAACAGTCGTTTATCCTGGTGTCTAGGATCCGTGGGGCAATAGGGTGCATTATGTTCCCCAATACCTATTCCTCAATACCTACTCTCTATGCAAAAGAGTGAAAACATCACTCTCTCGCCCGAGTGTTAACGCATTAACTCTTTTTTTCCAGTGGAATTCGCTCTGATTCGAGTGAAGAAATGCTACAAAGTCATCTAAGGGAAATCACTCTTTATCGAGTGAGCCACTATACCACTCAATATTTGGAGTGATTCGATGACCACTCCAGTTTCATCAAAATGCAAGAAAGCATGTAGAAGTTGTACATTTTTTTCAAAAACTTAACCGAATTTTTAACATACATAGGCCTACTGACATCCGAGCAGATGAGAGTTCTGGGGTACATGCGTTGTTGTCCTATTATCCCTTTTATTTAAAATTTCACTTCTGGGGTACCGTTTTTCTAAGGGTGGTGGGGTAACATTTGTGTGAGTACCCCACAAGTAGCTCTGGTAAGTACGGGTCTACGGTCATACAGAATTTAGTAACGGTTAGTGTTTCCCAAAACTTCGTTTAGGCGACACAATAAAGTCGTTACTATATAATTTTGTTCATTTGTCTCAGTGTTATTCCATTGCACCGGGAAATCTCGTACCAGTCCCAAGGCTCATAAAAATGTACAAACCTATTTTATTTTATTAATAAAAAAAACTCGCGTTGTCACTCTTTAATCTATAGAAGAACGATCCCATTCAAAATGTTTAATTTTTCTCATAATTATTGCTTAATTTCAAATGCAAAAGGTAGCAATAACAATTTACATTTTAATCTTCATAATGAGAAGAACTTTTTTTTTTTAAATCCCATATCAGACAGAACAAGAGATCGTGATGCTTAACAGGCAACTATAAACCAATCTGGGCACGCTATCAATTCTATCACGAAGGCCCCTTATAAATGGCGAATGTTCAGATAATCCGTCACAAGTCACGGTTGTCAAGCAAAGCTTATCCGATTACGCAGTTTTAGACGCTGTAACAGAGCAGTGTTGTAGTCGAGTACTTTTTTTCTGAGTACCGAGTACTGCCGAGTACCTAGGATGCCGAGTACGAGTACAAGTGCGAGTATACTTTTGCTTCCGAGTACAAGAACAGGTCTCCGAGTACGAGTACTTGAACGTCCGAGTACGAGTTCGAGTACGAGCACTTCCACTTACGAGTACAAGTACTTGTATTCCGAGTACGAGTACGAGTACTTGTATTTCTGAACACGGCACCGGGTACATTATTATGCTTGAAGCCTAAAATTATATGTACTGTTAATCACTTGTGATACAAACTAGGGTTCATCTTTGTTAGCTTTTTTAATTATTTGAAATTAATTTTGTTTTTAATCGGCAACAGCAGGAAGTATTTTCCAAGGAAATGCTACACAGCTGAGATGTCGAGATACAGGCGCTACGGTTGACCGATTTCGGCCCGGCAACACAGTGACGAAAGGCACACATGTATTAGCATATTCATTAGCGTCACTCGGCGTGACTTGGCTTGGGTCTCGGTATCGACCAATAATGAAGCCGTCAAAAAGGGTGATATTTTTCCCAAAACGAGATCCCACAATATAAAAAGAGGGCGTCCTCTCTCTGCTTTATGTTTATTCATGATGTCCAGGGCTTTAGAGAATAAGTTTTATAACAAGGAATAATGGTGTTTAAATCACCGACGACTATTAACTATTTTCCAAGTTGCAACTAACGGGAGTAGGGTTTCCATAGCTACACTGAATGTCGTCGCTCAGCCTCTGTTAATAGCTTTATGTTCAGTGAAAATACCAAATCTTTACTTTGATTGAAATTAACTACTCAGTAATAACCATGTAATTTTGACCCAGGACGTTGCGACTAAGCTCAGCGTATCCAGAAGGGCATTTCGTCCTTTTTTTCATTTCTTTTTAGGAAATGAAAGAAATACTTCCCCCGTTTTAACATGTGTTTTTTTTACGAACGACAAAAAGTGGGTTTTTTTTCAGAAGTTGTGCCTTCCCTGACTGGAAATACGGATACGCTAGTGCTAGAATAGATGGAATCCAAAATATCTACTATCTCGGAGTCTTTTTCTTGTCAGCTTTAAAATGATTCAGGTACGGATCGGTGCAGGTGTAGAAGGGAAAGCTCCCACAGCGCGGGCGATCCCAGGGGCGGGGGAACGTCTGCAGAACGCTGAACTGATGCGACTGCTGCTCGGGAATCGTCAGACGGTGTCTGGACACCGCCTCCTCCACCTTGCCGATGACCTCTACGACTATTGGGTCCTTGCTGTCCAGCGGGCTAGCCTCCGAGGGGTCCCTGGTTAGGTCGTACACTAGGGGCGGGTCGTGCTGGTCCGTGCTCCAGCCCGTGCAATCACACGTGTAGGTTTGGAAGCAGCCCAGCACGCCATGGGGCCCTGGAATGAGACGACTGGTTGTGTAGTGAACCTTGTACGTGGTGTCACCTGCGTAAGAGGCATAAACAATACCTGTCAATAAACACAGTGAATCGATCAATTCCGAGCTGTGGTACACGATGAGAAGTAGGCCTATTATTGCAACGAAACATTTATACTGTGATGACGTATTCCTATCCCAACTACGGGGTCAGTTCTACGGTAGAATAAGATGAATGCATTGTACTCTTTCATTCACTATAAAATTATAGTAAATGACATTCACCTTCTTATTCCTCCATCATGCAATTACTTACCCCCTTCTGGCGTGTACCGCACAGCGTTGATGAAGACTCCACAGTAATGGAACATAAACTCATGTGTCATCTCGCTACTGTCTTTAGTCAGTAATGGCATGAGGTCCCGACCATCGTAGATCCTGTCAGTGGGCAGCTTGACTCCGGTGACTCGGCCCACTGTTGGTAAGACGTCCGGTAGGTGGGTGGGTTGAGACACCACGGTGCCTGGCGGGATGACGCCAGGCAGTTTGACGATGGCAGGAACTCGGATGCCACCCTCCCATGTGTTACCTTTGCCTCCTATATAAGAAATTCCCAAAGTCACGGGTTCTATTTTCAAAGTCATATGCTTACTCTTCAAGATTTTACTCAGTGATCACTCTCATTGCCGTATATATAACGACTGCTATATGGTTGTCTCGATATTATGATGAAACCACTTGTGTTCAGTTTTTCTGGCTTTGGAAAGCGAATAAAGTGCAATGATGATATTGCTTCTGAGTGGGCAGACAACCTGCTGGAATCAAACTCGCTGTGCCCTAATTGTTGAGTTTGAACAAACTAATCAATCTACCTTTTAAATGTGTTATTATGATCGGCGATTTATTAAAAAGCTGGATTGTATAGGGACACCTGATTCACATATCGAGTTTGCAATACCTTTATAGATTCCGTTCCAGCCGCCTTCTCGTTCGCCATCGTCTGTGAACTCCTCCACGTGACCTCCATTATCTGACGTCAGATACACAAAGGTGTTTCTCTCCAGGCCCAGTTTCTTGAGTGACGACAGAACCTCCCCGACGCTCCAATCCATCTCCTCCAGGTTGTCCCCGTAGCTGCCGTGCACGCTGTGGTTGCGGAACAGGTCGTTGTTGTAAAGCGCCGTGTGAGCCTGTACGAAGGACATGACAAGCAGGAAGGGCTGCTGCTGGTGGCTCTCCATGAATTGGACGGCGCGGCTGTGCAGGCGCTCGGTCAGGTGATCGTACTGGAGTGGCTGCTCCACGATCTCACGGTTCTCCATCAGGACGCAGTTGATCCTGATTGCCTTCCAGTACATCAAGAGTGAACCGTTGGCAGCGAGGGCTACAAACAGGAACAGCACAACGCTCCTGTAGCCAATTAATTCCATCCACTTGAGGAGCATGGCGGCTGCCAGTGCGCCAAGTACCGAGTACGCCATCTTGGCGTATACCCTTCGCGGCTTGGCCCAGGCATAGGAGACGGTGCTCTCCGTTCCGCAGTCCCGTAGGTTAGTCACGGGAAGGCCGTAGAAATAGTCAAATCCTTGCGAATTAGGATCGGAGCAGGAATTCTCATCGGTGCATGAAATGCCCAAGTGCCACTTGCCTGTTGGAAAGGGAAAGTATTGAGGAAACGACATCAAGAACTATATTCACAACAAACAAAAAAGGATTTTGTGTGAAATGGGGGTAAACTTGCAATAAGGCTTTTTTCCAAAACAGCACGGCCAGAATTCTTCGTAGTTAACCCAAGTGGACGCACCAATATCCCTCTTATCAAGATTGACCGATCTGGTTTCCATTAAATGAAACTGTTAAAAGTTGTATTTTTATCACCTGGGTCCAAAATCGTATCACTTCTTTATTAAAAAAAAGTCACGTGAAAATCTATGCGTTTATTAAAGTACCAGTAAACTGGAGTCCAATTTGCAGATCACTATTAGGCCTCGTTTTCTTAAATGGGGCTTCAATGGGTTTTAACAACAAAAAGCTTACCTTTGCCTTTCTCTAAATTTTGAGTGGGGACACAAGGGGTAGGGCTACAGGCCTTGAGTGGGGATCCAAATGCTCCCCCTCCCACCCTTACACCACTGCCTAACACACCTACCTATCATGGCCGTAGCGTATCCAGCGTCTTTCAATAATTCGGCAACCGTGGTTTCGTTAGAAGGTACACCACCACGCGCCGATATGTAAATAAACACCCTCATCCTTCCTTCGGCCCCCATACCTATAAGACGACCAAACTTGTTAAGCGAACTTTGATAAATCCATGTAATTCTTTCAATGCCCCTTTGGGGGGGGGGGGGTTGTAAAAAGACATAGTTCAAAGATTCTACATTTTTGTTGAGGAAGAAACTTAAGTTAAGGCCTACGGCAGAAACCAGGCCCAAGGCCTTCTGCAACGGTTCACCAACTATCTAATGCCGTTACAGTTTATAACTAAGGTTTTGTTCCGAGCTGTAGTAATTTCATGTAACTCTTTGGTTTTGTTTGATTACAAAGGTAGACCATTGATTAAAGTCGGACTGTCGTCGGTAAGTGCACCTACAATCCAGACTCTTATCAATTCGATAGCAGTATCGAGAATCCTAATCAGTTAGACCTATACAAGGAAACACAATATCATTAATTCAATATTAGGTTTGCCAGACACTGTATACTCAGTGTTGTCCCAAGTGATTTTGAGAAAAAAACACTCGGGTGGGACTCGAATCCACCATCGGACCTCCTGCTTACTACTGCAGACGTCTTACCACTCGACCACCGATCTTGCCGGGGTCGGCTGGCTGGTTTGAATCTGATATAGCAGCGGGTACCGCAACCAATCTATGTATTCATTAATCAAATATCATTAATGAGTCATAAATCAGTTTTGTGCATGCAGTGGTACCTTTCTCGCTTATATTTCTACCTCGGTGACATTTTGTTTTGACGAAGAATTTGTTTCGTTATCATGAACAAATTCATTTAATGATAACATCGGAAGGTCTTAAGAAACATATCAGCCTTTTGTTCCGTGTCTATGGGCATTTTCACACTACCATGTATACCCGTGTAGATATCTACACTTCTAATAGGCCGATAGCGCACCCGGGTAAGATCGAACACGGGTTGGAAAGCCATAACGTCCTCACTACCTTTAGCGAGTCCACACTAACTAACGTTGGCCGTGTATAACGGGCCGTTTTACCCGTGTGCAACACGTGAAACGTTCACACTACGCATAGCCAACACGGGTACGAGTGAATGGAACCGCGGTAAGACTGGGTCCTGACAAAGAATATTGAGGGACTTAGAACCATTCTTCTGTCGAGGTCCGGCGTAGCTCGATTTTTGGGCTACAACTGTCACGGTTGCTACAATCATGGAGCTATTAAATAGCTCCATGCTACAATGAAATACCGAATTTGGTCGCGACACTGTGCATGTTAAATTGATCACTGGCACGTGTGCAGATTTCGCCTTTGTCCCGCGTATAACTGTTGCTTGTCTCCCTAGTAATGGGGAGGAGCAAACCGTGTCAAGCGCAACACGGAGATCGTTCACACTACCAATCTTTACACGGGTAAGCTACAAATTTCGATTGTCTACCCAGGAAGAGCCTCAGTCTACACTGGTCCCGACCAGGGTAGGATTTTACCCGGGTAGAGCACTGTACCCTGTGTAGGAGCCGTGTCGGATTCTTGCTAGTGTGAAAGGGATTGCTAAAATCTCCGTTTTCGACCCGGGTCCAATACGGGAATTTTTGATAGTGTGAAATGGCTTATATAGCATTTAGCACACACATTTTAAGATGTATTGGGCCTAAGCCATACAGTAATATCTCGTGGTGTATACAGTGCTATTTTCTATGCCTTTAAAAGTTACCGCGTGGAACCAAGCTAACTGGATTTATTTTAACAACTTCGGTCTTTTGTTCCTAAAAGACTTTTGAATGGTAATAAGAAACGTATTTGTGTTGCAATCAGTGACATTCCTTTTACACGAGCAACGACTTACCATATCGGACTGGCAGCCGACCAGTTATCAGCGCAGCTCGACTGGGCGTGCATAACGGCAGGGCCATGTGCTGTGTCAGTTTGGCTCCTTCCTGGGCCAAGTTGTCGAGGTTAGGCGTCTTGATCGTGTCGTTACCAAAGCATCCAATGTCTCCCATCCCGACATCATCCATTATGAAAAGTACAACGTTCGGCGGACGAGATTCCGCGTCGCCACAACGTGCGGCTGGAGCAAACGCCCACGCAAGAATCAAAACAAGCAATTTGGCCGATGTAGTGCGCGATCTGGTGCCCTGCAGGCTACCTCCCAGAACCTTGCTGAAATCCCTCATTTTCGGAGTAGTGCTTCTTGGTCTACTTCACCAAGAGGAATAACACTTCTCCACAAGACTCTCGGCTTCGCTGTAGGTAAAATTCACTCAGTTAGGCTCTATCTATCATAAAACATGTACGCGAAAATGGTTTCGCAAACAAAATCAACGTGAGTTCAATGTTCAAGGTATAAATAGTAATTTAAAACTATACGCACCTGTTGCACCCGTGACAAGTGTTTGTTTATATTCATAAATTTGTTTGCCAATCGATTCTGTTTTCCGTGTGAAAAATTGTTGCGATAACGATAAATTGCTACGGAACATTATATAGCCACGATGCTCCATTTACGCAATACAGGGGGAAGTGCAATGAGGACAAATAGAACTAGGTACGTGCAAAAGCAGTTCAAGTGATAATCATAAACAACGTAAATAAAACATGTTCGTAATAACTGGCCATGCATGGCTTATATACAGGTCTACCAGCAATACTGATCAAGGACATGTCGTTTATAACTGGATTTATACTAATGTACACTCGAAAGCAAGTCGTCTTTGGCCTCGCAGTACACCGGTGCATCATACCAATGAGGGTTTGACAAGGTATAGGTACGATGGGCTCCATTGGCGAATGGGTAACAAGCTTTGTCTCCACATAATAGAGCAAGGAACAAAGCAATTTCAAAAACAAAAAAAGGTCTCAATAATACACTAAAATATTCAGATTTTTTAAAGACCGTTCCCTCGTCACGTTTTCGTAATCACATTATGAGAAATAAAAACCCGATGACGTCACATCTGAAATCGATATAACGTATACATGGGCGCGATTTTCTATCCTGCCTAAACCCGTGCAAAAACCCGTGGACTCGCTGTGTTAAACGGAATCACACCCACAGCGCGCTGAAGACCATTCGACAATAAATTCTAATGCTTTTGCATTTTAACCGTTGAGAGATAATCATGCAAGGTCTTTTCTGAGACAGTGTTGTCTAAATAACAGCAGCATGTCCCAATTAACACCATGGTTATTTTGCGGTGATGGCAAAAGAGCAAGACCTACAAACAAGACTGGGCAAACAGTAAAGCTGGTCCCACAGTGTGCACAATTTTTTATTCAAATGATTTAGGGCGGCTAAAAAGTTCGTAAAATATAAGCTTCAGTGGTCACGTGATTGACATGAACAATCCACTTTCGCTCATCATGGAGACTTCACTAATTGCCTACACGTGTCGTGAAAGTGCATGAATCAAGCGGTGCCAGGTGTGACAGTCAGTGAGTGATAACCAGTCTAATTCACAAGTGATAGTCGGTGAGTGAAGTAGGTAACCAGTCTAATCCACAAGAGACACTGTGAGATCATGGAGTTCATATGTTGAGATCAGTCTGGATACCAGCAAAAGTAGGAACGCCACTACCTCAGAAGTTGGGCGTTAAACAAAATTGAACCATCATGGCATTTATATATTATAATTGCCATAACCTCAACAAGCAAACCGCCAAAATAAACATATGCAATTGCAAACTAATCGAGCATGTTAATAGCACAATGGTTCCTTATGAACTGGTTTCGATTTCCGCCGGACAGTTTGGGATTTTCTTTCAGTCCGCACGCCGCACGGTTGATCACGTGCACTTCCCCTCAAAATTCTAATTCTACAGTTTTCTCCCAAAAAAAATTCCGTCACAGGCCTCTGATCCATCATTTCCGGGAGGAAATTAAATGGAAGGACAAGTAATTAATGCCATATGTCGTGTGTGAGTTGAAAAGTCGCAAATTGGAAAAGGTAGTGAAACTTTTGGTAGCCTTCCTTTAGACATGGTGAGATTGTGATGAGGTTAAATGCAGGCTCGAGTCCTCGTCCAAGACCACAGTAAAACAGATAAACAAGTTATACGTTGATACTGGCTATGTGATTTATAGATTCCGGGTCAGTTCCGACCTCGTTTCCATGGATACGATCTTGCTGCGCCATATGTTGGTTCCCATCATGCCTTGCGCGATCTTAGGAACGCGCACGCGCCCATGGAGTCGAGGCTGGGTCAGTTCTTGCAAATTCAAACACTGTTATGATTGTGGTCTATTGTTGTGTTGCACGCATGTGACAGATGGTATATTAAAAGCATATCCAACATAGGCGGTGGTTAATTGAAATTGCACTTAATATCGACTGTGTCTTGTATGATTCGGTGAACTGCATAAGTTGTAGGCTCATTTTTGTAATTGTTTATTTTGTGCTGACCCTAAACCGGCCTTATACTTGCGAAAAATGCATTCTGATCATACAGAAATGAAAAAAAATGGCGTACTCCACAATGTGTAATGGAAGACTGCTCAACAGGGTCACTGTACATGTATACTTTTTTTTTTTTACAATCAAGTGAAATGATCTCAACCTTTGTTACACCGATCTAGGTATACCGAGCAATGACCAACAACAATACACCCTGGGAATTGTAATGTAGGGCCCTATACCGTGCAGAATACAATAGGATTAGGAAGAGGCCTTGGAAACCATCCATCACATTATGTACGTAGTAACCTGCAGGCGGGACGGTAATACATGTTATACGTGTCTGTACATTAAAGGCTCTTAAATGACTCTACATTAAAGGAACTGAATAAATAAATCAGCAAAATTTGTCGTCTGTATAATTACGTTTGAAGAAAAAAGCGGAGACGCGTTCTGTCTATCTTCAAATCAACCGACCAACAAAACAGCTGGACAGGCAGCGACAGTTTACGCGTACCCTTTTGGGGTGAACTAAATATGTGTATGGACGGATTGTAGCCTATACAATATTTTTCTTCATGAACAATTTTGAATTAATAGAGGTCACAACGATGATTTACAAACCAGACATCCGAACAGTGCACATGTATACAGGAGGAACGTTGGATTCCCCGCGATGCATGTGCACATAACAAAAAGCGACCTACTTTCTGGACGTCGTTCGTTCAATCGTTGTATGTGACCGCATTTCTTTTCAACAAAAAAGTACAGATGCGAACTTCTTACATTTACAAGGATGACAGCCGCTCCGCAAGTTGGCGTTGAGATTCGGCGGCTTAGGACAGCATGGGGAGACATGAGAGCCGGTCGGTCATGTTGGTAGTTGTGTCCGGAAGTAACTCAGTGCTGTACTACTCATCATGTCAGTACATGGTGCGTTCGTTTAGCTCACCCAGGTCGACGCGGGTCAGCCCCGTGCCGTTATACGCGTTCCATTAGCTCTGACGTTATTCACGGGGCTCACCTGGGTCAGCCACCACAGACCCTGCTCGTGGAGCAGAGTCACTGGTGGAAGTATACGTCATGCATGCGTTGTCCATTCCCTAGAAACGGACAAATATGGCGGCCGGACAGCGGAAATCTCAAGTGGACGGTTAAAAGTTGACTTTATGTGAAGTCCAAAGGTACTCATTTATTGAGTTCATTGCGACTTTTGAGGCTATTATTTCAGCCCAACTATTTTTTGAGTTTTGCAGTTGACTAAAAAGCAGTAAATCTAAAACTTTTTGGCGCTTTGTCAGTGGCTACTTCCGTGTACGGCTTATAAAGGCGCCATGTGAGGATCGTGATCGGCCCGCAGTTGAGCGTTCGATTAAGCCCGGGGCAAGTTCAAGCAAGGACTAGTGGCTGGTTGGTTGGTTCGTGACGTACCTAGCGCATGCGTTCTGAAGTAGAAGTGCGAACGACTCTAGTCGACCTATTGCCATGTCAATGACCGTCAAAAAATGGCGATCGCACAATTCGTCACCGGTTTCACGACGGGACGGGCATGTGGATTTTGAAGTAAAACCGTTTTCGAGATAATCGCAAGAGAAGTTTCTCCGTTTTTTAAACTGCGAAAACTACTTCTTTGCAACAACTTTATGCAATAAGGAAACCTTGACGTAATTCTTTGACAGGTAAACTTTAATTAATTTGAACCCAGTAATTATAATTAATACAGTGGTTAATTAGCCAAAATTAATAAGTAAAGATGCCCGTCTTTTCGTGAAATCGAAAATCTCACTTTTCCACACTTAGGCCTACGCCCTTTTTGTTCAATGTGTTTTTCCATAGGGAATGGGGTGCGCGTGATTACGCGCGCGCAGCTGAGAATGCAACAAAGATGCCCGTCCCTTCGTGAAAACGAAAATCGCCGTTGACCTACTTTACGCCTTTCCGTGCAATACGTGTTGTACGTGTTCAAGGGGCAGGCATGATCGCGTCTCTTCGTGAAATCGCAAATGCAATTATCGAGATGCCTGCCCCTGGCGTTGTTGTGCCCATTCTTGAAAATCACGCATTCTCGAGAATGGGCATGCACATTCTCGAGAATGGGCGCGCATTCTTAAGAATGAGCGCCCATTCTTAAGAACGAGCACGCGTTCTTAAGAATGAGCGCTCATTCTTAAGATTGGGTGGGAATATCATGTGCACAATTTATGAATTTTGCCCAATCTTAATAAACATTGCACGACATAATTATGTTAAATGAATTGTATAGCGGTTAAAAGGGAAACAATTCACATAAAGAGGAAAGAAAATGTGCTATGCTTCTGTACTCGTATAACTACGATAATTTGAATCAAATTAAACCTGTTATTATTGCTTTTTTTCTGCCCACTATGAGAAGTTTTGTAATAACGGAGGACTGGGAACTAGTCTGGGAAGTGCTTTGTTTAGGCTAGACAAGTTACAAGTCCCTGCATGTATCATATGCGTGCCACGAAAAAAAACGATGTCCAGAAGCTGCCAAAATTGCTCTTTTGACTAGATAGAATCCAGCTCTGCGACGTTATGGTGGGATGTGAACAATAAATTGGTGGCAATTTAAATGGGAAATAGCATTAGCACTATGGGATGTCGCAGTATTCATTCTCATTCTTCACATTCTTCATTCTTACGTCCCCCCCCCCCCCCGCTTTTATTATCCCAAAAATCAGAATTCTTTGCACTAGTATTATTATGTCTCTTATATTTTCCCGGTCCCCCCCCCCCATATCAATACGCCTTTACTTATCATATCCACTCTACTTTTCAGCGCCTTGCGTTGCAACAGTATAATTATTGAGAATCAGTGAACGAGGATTCAGCTAGACTTGCCAAGCGCAGCCGGTGCTCGGCATCGACAAGACCGTTATCTTGTCGCGCATTCTCGAGAATGTGCGCTCAATCTGGAAGAGTTATTTTTTGCCAAGATTGAGCAAGGATCCAGTTGCACATTCTCAAGAATGTGCATGCCCATTCTCGAGAATGCGTGATTTTCAAGAATGGGCACAACAGCGTCATTAATGTTATTCAGGAATTGATGATGTTTGGCTTACGGAAACATGTCAGAATGATAAAGTACCATGTTTTAAAGCAAAATAGTGAAAAAACTCGAAATCGAAAAAAATTGTCAATTTTGACATGCCCGTCCCTTCGTGAAACCGGTGACGAATTATTCAACATTTGTTGTTTCTCTTTATTTACACAAAAAGAGTGATTGTGTATAGTTATATATAGGATAATCGCCAATTATTGCACAAAGGTGACAAAGTGACATAATCGTAAACTAACATCGAAAAACTGTGCAATGAAAATGTAATTTAGCGCTCACAGTTTCGTTTTCCGCCATTTTTGTTGATAGATGGTCCCCTCTGCACTATGCTATAGCATACAAATATTGACTGCTTCGAGTTGTGTAGTAAAACTAGACTCCCGAGGTGATCCATGAAGCATTCTATTAATTTTTTCCCGAGGCGAAGCCGAGGGAAAATAGAATGCTCCTTGGAGTTTGTGGCCGCGGCCTCGGCCTCACAGTTGTGGCTTCGACTACAACACTGCTCAAAAAAGCATTGCGCGATCAGCCGCAGTAGGCTGGTTCCAAATACGAAATGTAGTCGACTAGCGTAGTCTACCATCGTCGACTAGACAGAGTTCGGGCTATAACTTTAGTCTAACTACGGTTAACCATTGATCACTAATAGTTCTTGCGCGAACTTGCCCTATGCTATCACATATTTTCCAGAATCAAACTACTGAGGGGCGCATACCAGTGCCACAAATCATAATGAGCATTATTCCCCTCATTTGATACCGACCAAACTTCCAGGCTGATGGCCTACTATGGCATACAGGCGAGGATGGAAAAAAGGACTTTGCATCAATTTAGTTGCCAATATCTCGATGGCTACCTCTGCCCAGAATGTCCCGTTTTGTGAATTTTAGGTTGCTTATCAATGCCTGGTACAGAAAATGAAATTATGCCGACAATTTCAAATAATTGCTAACGCTTGATATGTTTATTCACAATACCACAATCTCGAAGAACATACACCAATGGATTTTGTTTTAAATGCATACCTTTTAAAACCTGGCTCCTCTCAGTACAGCCCATGGATGCCCCATTGTTAGGACCACTCATCATCTCATCTCTGAATCAACCAAACTTTCTGGGTTTTTTTTAGTTGTAGGCCTACATTGTTAAATCTGAGGTAGGTGCATGTGCTCGGTCATCCAAATGACCACAGGGATTACAAATACAGAGCTCATGAAGTGCTTTGGAATAGGCAACCCCCGGAAAGTTTTTTTTTAATTCATGTTAACGTAGTGCATACAAACTCATTTTTAATTTATATTTATTAACTTTTTTTGATACACTTTGTCTTGGTATACAACTGGCACAGAAAGAAACTAAGCAGTTTTTATAATCGTCCTTGTTTGGACATTAATTGGTGAACAAAACATAACAAATATATGTTCTGTGACGGAAACTTTGCGGTTGCGATTTTCAATGGGAATTGCAACACACAATTGAATGCAATGATGCAGGCCCGCAATTGTGTGTTGCAATGCCCATTGAAAATCTCACTAAAAGTGCAACTTTTAGTTTTGGGGTTTTAAGAGGTTGTGGAATGCTGAAAGTCGTTTTGTTTTTTATATATTTTTTTATTGTAGAGTAGACCCATATATATCATAATGACAAACTCCCATTCTTTTGTAATGTGCGTTTATATGTTTATAAAACTGAAATTCATCGAGTAATTTGTTGGTCGGCGAGCGCATAATTGAAATCAACAGTCGTCGGGTTCTTCGTAAAATCAGAAAAATCGTGACGTAATAAACAGGACTCGTTTATACTACGCTGCATAGGGAGTCCTGTTTATTACGTCACGATTTACTATGTTTTGTTTGCTGCCCCCAACGACGACTTTTACACAAATTGCACGTTCGGGTCGAAACAGGACCTGAAAAACAGCTCTCAAAAGTACCTTTTGTATTCATTTCATGACAGAAACAATAGTCGTTTTTATTTCATCACACCTTAGGCTACATATACCCGAAAAATGACGGAAATGTCTTCGAGCATTCCACAACCTCTTTAAGGAGCTTCAGCGCTAATGCTCTCGTTATTTCTTACACAGCGTTCCCAAGTACAGGTATCACATTGAACTGGAAAGTTTCCATGACAAAACGTATACATGTATTTCGGATTTTTTATTTTGTTCACGGAGAAATGTCCAAACAGGGACTCGAATACAACACTGCTCGTGGCCAAGTTGAAGTTACTCAAAAATTCCCAAGTTAAGAATTATTTTCAGTGAATATAATTATATTGCACAACTACGACTGTCCAAAATTCAAAGAGGTTAACCTACCCCGTCTCCTTATTAAGTTTCATCTCAATAATTTATCACATACAAAATACCCTTAAAATCTCCCCTTTAAAAAAAAAAAAAAGGTCATTCAATATTGCAAATCCGAGCTCTGTCTACGGCCTAAGGAACAATTTTGTACTGTGGCTTAAAGTACTTTCAAAAAGTGTGCTTTTGGAGATAAACACATTTCTAAAATCGAAAGCACCTTTTAAATCTGGTTTTTAATCAAAGTTTCAAATTTGATCGAAAATAAATGTGAAATCAATGTTTCTTTGATTGAGGTTTGGTCGATTCTGCTGACATGTCCTGCTTGTTGAATATTCCTGGGTAGGCGATTAGCATCAGGACTGTTGAACCACCTATATACAGTTTAAATTAAAAACAAAATGAAAAAGAAATTATCCAGAGATTCAATAAATCAATCAAACATGAATAATTTCTAAGATTTCCTGCCCAAATTATCTTAGGTTTGCTGTATTTATGTTTCCCCTTCCTGGTTTGACATACAGTTGACTCTTGTTAGTACAAACTCTATTAATACAAATTCTGGTTATAACAAACATAAAGCCTTGGTCCTGACTTTGCTTTTATATGCACAATGAATGGGACTGATGTTCCTCTTAATACAAACTTTTGATATAACAAACAATTTGGCTAGATCCGAACGAGTTTGTATTAACGAGACTCCACTGTATTATTCTCCTTGTCCCCAAAACCGATAGCTGGCTGAAGTACCATATTCTTGCATGCAAATAATAATATATTGGACAGCTTTGAGAGAGATACAAGAAAAAAACTATGTCTATGTAATAATAAATAATATATTGCACAGTCCGGGTACTATTCCCAAAGTACTGTTGGGGGGGGGGGGGAGGGGGGGCGAAACTCCCCGGGCCAAACCTATAAGTTCGTTGGGACCAAGTCTGACACCTATTAGGGTGTAGCTGATCTTCCTGAACCCAAGCTTTCCCAAGACGAGAGACCACTCAGAGCGACCTCAAGGCTTATTGGGGAGCAGGTCAGTGTTGAAGGAAATGTACCGCTGATTATAAAGATTGTTATTACTCTCTGTTAATTGCACAATAAACCAGCAAGAAATACACCTTGATAACAGGATTGTCGGCACAACCAATGTGATCGTAATTTATTATACAATAATCAAGAAATACACAGCAGTGATTGAGTCTTTATGAGGTTGTTAATTAATTACTCTTGTGAGACAACTAACAGCTCACATATGCAGCAAACTTTACGCGCACAGCCCGAACAATGTGCGCAATGTACATGTACACCAATGTAAGTAGTACACCAATGTAAACAATGCACGCCAATATAAGTAATGAACACCAATGTTAACAACGCATGCCACTGTAAGTAATGTACGCCAATGTAAACAATACTTGCTGTTCAGCCTGAACCTGATTACGCTTTACCATGCAAGCTAGCGTCAGCATCGTACATTGCGCGTCAGCATCACACAGCAAAACTTGAGCAATCTGGGCATGTACACAGTGCAAGTCAGCATACACAAAACACAGAGCGCGAGCAATACACTACCTTAATGTCCACGACTCAACTCACCCGCGCGATCACGTGAGACTACCCCTCACGTAAACACGCAAATGCTGTACAAGCATATTTGCATGTACTTAACCTATGGGCCTCTGCGAACGTGCATTCAGTCACTGTGAGCACTACGCCACGCCCAGTCACGCACGCACTACATTTATAGTTCATGACATTAGAATACGATCACGTTCCAATAGCAACCGAGCATGGTGGGGTATGATCTCATACTCCATAACCTAATACAAAATAAAAGGAAAGTGTACCAAAAGCTTAACTTTCCCTTTATATTTCAATATAAAACATAAGGGAATCGCTGATTTCGAAGCTCATTAAATGATCACAATATATTGTACACGGTATAGGGGCACAAGAACACCAAATTTTACCTAATTAAATATTCACAAAATTTCACAGGGAAAGAATACTGTAATGTGGGGAGCAACTGCGCTGGCTCTGCTCCATTGATGTCGACCGGATCCTGGGTTTTCACTCACCAGACGAAGGAAACCACAGAAACTATTCTTCAGGGTTTCCGGGCTCTTGGCCATTTATTTTTGCCACTTTCTTACACGAGGCTCTCTTTTCATAGAACTCACCACGAAGACACATTATACAAAAATGTCACACAACTGAGTCGACGCGGTCTGGCAACGGGTCTCCCTGGCCAAGCGCAGGGGTCCCGACGCTACGGTTGCACCGTGAGTCCGTGCTGGCCCCTCTGCCCCCTCTACCCCCTCCAAGGACCCTTGTTTGTCCCCGAACAAGGCGGCACCTCCACTGGGGTCTCCTGGTCTCTGCTGTGGTCACCTCTGGGGTCTCCTCTGGGTTCTCCTCTGGGTTCTCCTCTGGGGTCTCCTCTGGATTCTCCTTTGGGTTCTCCTCTGGGTTCTCCTCTGGGGTTTCCGCTGGGGTCTCCTCTGGATTCTCCTCCGGGGTCTCCTCAGGGGTCTCCTCTGGGTTCTCCTCTGGGGTCTCCTCTGGGGTCTCCTCCGGGGTCTCCTCAGGGGTCTCCTCTGGGGTCTCCTCTGGGGTCTCCTCTGGGGTCTCCTCCGGGGTCTCCTTTGGGGTCTCCTCTGGGTTCTCCTTTATTGACTCCTGTGCGGAGCAACTGAGCCTGCTCATAACTTCCGGTCTTGAGCAGCTCTGTCAGCTCCACCAACTCTGCTCCATAGACTTCCTTGCGGAGCAACTGCACCGGCTCCACTCCATTGACTCCCGTGCTGAGCAACTCCATCGGCTCTGCTCCATTGACTCCTGTGCAGAGCAACTGCACGGGCTCCGCTCCAATTGACTCCCGTGCTGAGCAACTCCAAAAGCTCCACTCCATTGACTCCCGCGCGGAGCAACTGCGCCCGCTCCGCTCCATTGCCTCCTGTGTGGAGCCGACCCACAGGGGAACACGCATCCGACGCATGGAGATGCACGGAACGGAGCCGTTTCCGAAAGGAAACGTGCGTCTGTCTTATGAATGTGTGTGTTACAGGCTGTTCCGGAGGGAAACATGCATCCATTGTATGAATGTGTGTGTTACGGGGCTGTTTCCATCGTGGGCCCTGGCACTTGTGTTGATGCAGAAGGGGCATCTCTGGATGACCAAGCCCGGCCACCCCTGCTGCATCAACAGGCACAACTCGGCAGTGTTCTGAATGGAACAGAGCGTCTGTTGCGCCACTTACACAGCGTGGGGCGATACCCCCTTGGGACTTGGCACTAGGCTTACTGGCACAACCATCCTGTAGCCTCCCAAAATGAAGCCCCGCCCCTGCTGCATCGACAGGCACAGCCTGACAACCTCAGAGTCATCCAATGTGACGAACGCTTTGCTGGCCATCTCTAATTGGTCTACGCTCTGTGAGGCCCTGATCCAGCATGCGTACCCGCCGTGTGACGAGTCAGACGCCAGACTAACTTGGTGTATTCATGGCGAAAAACACTCCAAATTCTACCTTTTTTTCCTCCGTCAGACATATGCCACGGCTGCACCAATGTAACATCGACAGGATCCTGGGTTTTCACATGCTAGACAAAGGAAACCACAGGCATTATTTTCAGGGTTTCGGGGCTGTAGGCCATTTATTTTTGCCACTTTCTTACACGGGGCTCACGTTATACAAAATGTCACACTTCTGAGTCGGAGTAGTCCTGCAACGGGTTCCCCTGGCCAAGCGCAGGGGTCTGGACACTACGGTTGCACCATGAGTCCGTGCTGGCACCCTCTGCCGGCAGCCTGGCACTGACGTTTTAATATACAGAAATTGAATCAAATTTTGTTGATTAAATATTCACAAGAATGTTTACAGAATACACCATGATTTTATACAATTTAGAGGAAGAATGGTTGGATAATTTGAAGTGATTTGTACACATACTTTACCTGTTCAATTTAGGCCAGTTACAAATCAACAAGATTTTGAAAATTATGAAAATGGGGGGATTTTGATTAAGTGATTTTTCCTAATGACAATAAACATTTAATTTTAGTGAAAACCAACTCAACATTTTAAACAGTTAGATTGTTCAAAGCTGGTTTCCCATTGCGCTGGTTTCCCATCGCGCTCTCTTCGTCTGCCTAGACTTGACCAGCCTGAAGTAAACCCCTTGTGCTCCTTGATGGTGACTCCCTTGCCATCTGGAGGCCAGTCCAAATGGTACTGTTTAGTTCCTGTTGGATCTACCTTTTTGAAAACATGTACATGTACATGTTTAAATACATGAAAAGGCATTTTTGTTATTTTTGCATCAAAGAAAGAAAACATGGTTTCATTACCCATCAAAAACAAATATTAGGCTTCATATTAAATTTATGAAAGATCTAGGTGCGAAGAATGACTCAGGCATGTCAAACAAGTCGTTAACTCAAGCTATACTAATTGTTCCCTGCTGGTAGTAGGCATTCAACTGGTGCTGAACTGCCTTAAGGAAAATAAATCTTGAGATAAAAGAGAGATAAGAAAGCCTGGTACAGTCTCGATGAAAAAACCGACTTATAGGGCCAATGTATTTGGGTTTTCTTTTAAAAGAGATTCACGGCATTATTTACAAAACTTTGCTGGGAATTTCAACGAAACGCCCAATAGCCCTCACAAGCCTATTGATACTCGCTTCATTGGCACTCCGACTCGGTACTGCTGTAAGGGTGCAACCCTTCTCTTGTAAATACAGGGGCAACCCCTTCCCTGTGTATGCCATCACATCCAACTCATCATGAATTGAACTAACCTCAACCTGGGAGTTCACTTCCGCTGTCGTTCCCTTACGGGCAACTCTTTTCTCCCTTCCGGGATTAAAGACCAGCAGCGGAACATCGGCTTCAGTCTCAACCAGAGATCTGGCCAACACCAAGCCTTTCTTGGCAAGGTCACCGCCACCTTCCACTTGGACCATGGCTGGCCCAAGCAAGTCAGGACCCTTCCAAGCAATTTTGCCGGGGACCACAGCTTCATGACCTGGCGGGATTACCGTAGTTCTAGAAACTACAACGCATCCCACAAAGGGCTGGCCTGCACCATTTGTGCACTAAATTTGCTCATCATTGAGCCTCCACTCCTTTAATTGGAAGTCTATGTTTCCACCTGGTGGCATGAGAAAATCCATGCCCAGGATACCACTATTTTTGATTTCAGCAAATACTGCCATCACTTGGTGCGTGGTCCTACCAACTTGCACCTCAACCAAAGCTATGCCTAGCACAGCTTACTGGCTTCCGTCCACCTGTTATACCTGGACGTCTACCATCTCCAAGATGGGTCTTTTCTCTTTTGGGATTTGGTAAAACACCCCACTACTTATTAAAGTGTCGGTGGACCCCGTGTCAATCAAGAATCGACACTTGGTTGCTCTTACCAACCCATCCACAAGCAACCCATACCGAGGACCATGGCTTGGATCAGGCACAGTTATTACTCGTTGCCCATCCTCACATTTGGACCTCACATTTCCATTTTTGGTTGTACCGAGTCTACTTTTGAACCCTCTCGACCACTCAGCCTTCCCGCGGGTCCTCGGGGGAGGGGGGGGGGGGGGCTGACTGTCATTTCCCTTTACACTGATCCTGGACAAATTGTCCTTTCTCACCGCACTTGAAACACTAAAAGGGTTCCAGGTTCAGCTTTCCCGGGCTTGTTTGTCTTGGGAGACAGCACTCCCTTGCATGTCCCTGGCCTTTGCTCTGGTCGAACAATGACTTGACCACCTCGGCCACATATTTCAATGTCTTGGCCTGCTCGTTGAGACTTTCTTCTAGGGTTCCTAACCTCTGCTGTGTTACCGAGTCTATAGCCGTCGCCAATTTGGCGGGCTTTCGGTCCAGCAATCTGTGCTGTTCGACCTCAAAATTATCAGTTTCCAGGGCAGCCTGGACTGCTTTGTCCAAAGTTTTTGGACGGGCTCTATTGATGCCCTCTCTAATTGAGTGTCTGTCAATGGCATCTATGAAGTGGTTCTTTGCCAACTTCTCTCGAGCATCTTCTGGTATTTCAGGGTTCGCTCGCAACATTAACTCATGGATTGCCTGCCGTAACTCTAGCAATCCCTCTTTCGGCTTTTTGCGCCGGTGTCTGAGCTCAACGAGATACCTCTCACTCTGTCAAGCTGACCCAAGCCTACGCTCAAGCAACTTGAACAGCGCACTGTACGTGTGCTTTTGACCCAAGTCATCCACCAACCGTAGAGCATTCCCTTGCAAGCTTGCTGATAACCACTTCACAGCTTGCTCTTTGCTCCACTGGTTTAGCTCACGCCATGACTCAAAATGGCAGAAGTACTCCTTCCAGAGCACTTTCCCACTATACCGTCAGGGGTTAAGTTTGGCCTAAGATTTAATTTGGTGGCTCCAAACTTCCCTTTGGACCTAAGTCACCACATGGACATGTGCCTCTCATTTCAGTGGCCAAGGACCTACTGATGAGGTGTCCAATCTTTCAGCTGAACTGCCGTCTTTCGCCTCGACTGGTTGAGTTGCAAAACTTTGCAGTTCACTGTGCTCCTGTGTAGGGGTCACCTTTTTCCTGAACGAACGGGTTAGTACTTGGCCTACCCTGTTCCACACCACCTTTCCCGGACAGGAACAGCATCAGGTCGTCTAGACTCACACGTTCCAAGGTGATTGGCGCCAACCCTGCTAGGGGTTTTTCCTTTAGTCTGAGTCCTTCAGAGGTGTACTCTCTTAAAGCTCACTTACATCCCAAATTTTGGGACCCATTCAGGCACCACCTTTGTGCCTGACTCTCGTCTCCCCGTTGCTCTAGAGACATACAAAGTAGTCTCTTCAGGCAACCTTAGCTCAACATCGGTATCTACCTGATGGAAGATACTCTGGCTCCCACCTGGCGTGCTGGGGTTCCCTCTCTTTGGGGAACCACCCAACTGCAACTGCATGGCAGCGAGCACCAATCTTTCCCAAGATGAGCGACCTCAAGGCTTAGGGAGCAGGTCAGTTTTGGAGGAAATATACCACTGATTATGATGATTGTCATTACTCTCTGTTAATTGCACAATAAATCAGCAAGAAATACACCTTGATAATCAGGATTTTCGGCACAACCAATGTGATCGTAATTTTTTGTAATTTATTATACAATAATCAAGAAATATACAGTAGTGATTGAGTCTTCATGAGGTTGCTAATTATCAGGTTCATTTATTTACACTTGGAGACAACTAACAGCTCACAAAGGCAGCGAACGATAGGCGCACAGCCTGAACAATGTGCCCAATGTAAACAATACACTGTTAAGGCAACAATGTAAGTAATACACACCAATGTAAGAAACAAACACCAAAGTAAACAATACACATCAACGTAAACAATACACGCCAATGTAAGTAATGTACGCCAATGTAAACAATACACGCCAATGTAAGTAACGTACGCCGATGTAAACAATACACGCCAATGTAAGTACGGTACGCCAATGTTAACAATACACGCCGTTCAGCCTCAACTGATTACGTTTACCCATGCAAGCTAGCGTCGGCATCGTACAGTACATTCACTTGTACGGCTGCGCGTCAGCATACACAGAAAACAGAGCGGGAGCAAAACACTACATTAATGTCCGCTGTCCATGACTCAACTCACCCAGGCAATCACGTGAGTATCCCTCACGTAAACATGCAAATGCTGTACAAACATAATGTACATGTACTTAACCTATGGGGACCAATAATGTACGTGCATTCAGTCACTGTGAGGGCTAAGCCACGCCCAGTCAGGCACGCACTACATGTACAGTTCATGAGCATTGGAAATTGATACAAAAATAACGCTTTTCTTGAAAATGTCAGCACACCAGGTGCCATGATTTTACAGGATGATTAAGACTGTCATTCACTCATTCAACAGTCCGGTAATGTACTTCATAATAATTCAGTAGTTTTGTTTTTTGATGTTTGCAAATGTTGTAACAATTTCAATACTGTGGCTAAATGTTCACTCTTTCACATAATAACTGAAAATTTTGCTCAAGCCTACTGTAATTCGTGACTTTATTTTGGGCATTTTTTTGCAGTACAACAAACCTGCCACGATGAGAGGTGATATTACTCCAACTGTAAGGGCAGCCGTCTTGAATATGAGGAACTCGGCAGCAAAATAGGCAAGGGCTAGCACAAAGGAAAACAATGTAGCTATGTATAACCTGTTGGTGAAGAGGAACAAAAATTAGTTGCCACAAAATAAGTTGCCACGCAGTCTAGCTATGTTCATTTGATTAAAGTACTGTATACCACAATGCTGAAGAATCAGGCACAGATTGCAGAGCCTATGTCAAATGATGGTGTTTGTTAGGCTGACCCTTGAACTGTGGTCAGGGGTGAAAGGTCACGAGAACACTCCTATTAATAATACACAGTGTCTGCCCAGGAACATTGGGAGCAATGGCGAGAGAAACTTTTGAAAGATTTTCTCCAAATGCCACGTGTTGCTATAAGCCTGATCACAAATAGCAAATTAAACTACTGCGCAAAGCATTATGGGCAGGATAAGGGGGCAAAGAACCACGCACCAAAGCTGTGTTCGAACGCGCACGCCTTGTTAAGCCATGCGGCATATGCGTTGACAGCGTACGTACCTGGTCAATGTCCCTGAGTCTTCCCGTGATGCTCTCGGATTTTGCTATTTGCGATACTGCTTATGGATTTGAGGTGCGGCAATTCAAGCATTTTTTTAATGTGGATTTTCAAGTAATGCTGTATTAGCTAATTTTTTGTTTTAACTGAGAACTGTGTTTTACTGTGCTCAGTATCAAATCTGTAAGAACTAGAAAAGAGACTTACAATATGTTTCTCCTACATTTACATGTACTACTTCTCTTTCATCTCTCCTTATTGCAATGTTGCAATAAGCATGGAGGAAAACTGCTAGAGTACTTACGGTTTGCTATTGATGTTCAGGGCGCACATCGCTCGGACAACACCAGCAAGACAAGTCCAGGTGCCAAACAGTCTGCCTAAGGCTGGGGTGACTGCCAAAATAATTGAGGAGGTTATTAAACGTGCTTTGCTTGACATTGTGGTCATGAATTTCTTAAGAAATGATTACCAATTTTGAGACTATCCGCTCTGTACACAAGTACCCCCTCACCGGCAAAGAAAGTACAGTTGAGGGTGACCGAACGACGCCATCGTATCTTGCCTGACTGCAATATTTTGCCGCGAAGCGTGGCCACTGCGTGTGCATAGTACAAATCCCCTGGTGTACATGCATCACACACAAGGAACGGTGCACGCGCGTCAACCAGCAAAATGTATGTGTCCCGCCCACAGGACGTCGTTGATAGGTAAAAGGGCGCCCTCTTTCGTCAGTGCACAGAGCCCATACATGCTGTGAGGGGATCTATTGGCATTTGTACAATGATGCATACTGTACGTGGGAACTTGTCAGCTGTATCTTCATCATTGTCAGCTGTTTGATCTTGGGGCCCTTTCCAAAACGTCTTTAGCCTGACTACCCTTGGGCTCAGGCTCTGTACGTAGTGGTTTAATAAAGTTGGACCTAATTCAGACTTCACTTTCCCTTGGAGAAGAAACTCCTCCAAAGCTACCGTGACGTGAACTCATTTTGGGTCTGCGTAAAAAGTCTAAGTCGCATTCCTGTAACTGGATGTAAAACCAGAGGGGTTCAACAGATCTGTGGTCGAAGTGGGAAATGCATAATAATTTCATGCAACAAGAGCATGACCGCGAAGCTCAGAGCTGGCTATAACTATAGTACCAATTGAAAAAATATGTGGTGGGATGTTCTGCAATATTATTAATAGTGTCGGACTGACTTTTTCTTCTGTTTTGTCGGCTTCTGACCCTTTCAAGGTAAAAAAAAACAAACAAACTGAAACTGTTTTATTTTTCCTTAGTATTTTTTGGAAAGATGCCCATCCAACCCTTGAGTTTTTGCCTGTTTCAATCCTTGTATTTATTATTTTTTCTGAGCTACACTACAACTACACTGCACAGGATCTAATGTGATTGCACTTAATGCATGCAGGTACAGCAATGTACATTGTAAATCCTATACTTCCTTCAACTCTTAAATGTTCACGTAATAAAATGTACTGTATGTAGGCCAACATTACTACATGTACTCGCCTGCAACACCATGGAGTTTTGCCTACAATACATGCACTACCTACCTGCATCCTTTTCCAGTGTGTAAATCCTTTCTGCTAGGAAGGAGCTGTCCACGAAACATTGCAGCGAAGTGACTAAAGCCGTCAGACCTACAATGCCAACCCAAACGCGGACTACTGTTTCTAACATGACTGAGTTAGGACCTGAAGTTTAGAAATGTAGATTGTAAATTACTTGCTTGAACTTACATGTACATGTACACTAGATCGACACGACTCGACTAGATCGACAAGCCCAAGACACGTGCCACTGTACCAAGTAGGTAGCGCCCCCATGGTTTGGTCTTTGGACTCTATCCGAAGCTGAAAATAATACAATGTTTCGAATATGTCAGCCCATTAGTAGGGTAACAAGACGACACATTTATGAAAAGTAAGCATAACAGGTCTAGGTAACAGACATAGTAGAAGCTTTTTTTGTCGGCGGCTACGACTATTCGCTGTAACGTGCGAATTGCAACAACAACGTTACCGACGGCCCGGCCATAGCCGCAAGATTTGACGGAGTGTGTGAACTTTAATATGCGGCTGCGACTCGGAGTGAACAGTCAGTCGTGAAGCTTGAATTTTGAAGTCTGCTAAAACACTTTACAGTTATCATTATGATGTAAATGTTAAGTGAGTGTGAGCTCTAGTATAGTGTTTTCTGGTATAGCCTACTTAGGTTTTATTGATTCGAATTGTTCATTATATTAAAACTAAAATGGGAAAGAATGTTGCAGCAACCTGACGCCACTCAGCGGTTGTGTACAAAGTCGGGAGAGTCTAGCTTGAGTAACTCCAGCTGACATGCTCCATATTAAAGGGAATATACAACATTTGCAAACATCGGAAAATAAAACTACCAAGTTTTTGCGAAATACCTTAAAAGGATGTTGGTAAATGACAGTCTAAAGCATCCTGTAAAATTATGGCACCTGGTATACTGTCATTTTCAAGAAAAGTGGTATTTTTGTATCAATTTCCAACGCTGATCGGCCGATCAGCGTTGGAAACAACTGGCTTTTTTTCAAATACTGGCCCCAATTGACCATTGCACTTGTCTGCAATCGATTACAAACCTATGAACGGGTACGAGGCAGCTAGACTGGTTCCCTGACCTTACAATTCCCCAATGTATGTAAACTGCTCTGTTTCTTCTTATATGGAGTCAGGGAACCAGACTACAGGAAAATGATCGTTTTTCTTGGTTTTTATAGCATTTTCGAACCCAAAACCTCCAAAAAGTCAGTGTAACTATATTTGCTTTATAATTCCAACCCCCCAATTCCATCCATTTCTGAAAATTACAGCAAAAGCAAATGATGTATATTCCCTTTAATTCACAACATGTGAATGAATATGGAGCATGTCAGCTGGAGTTACTCAAGCTATGGAGAGTCAAGAACATTTTCTAAACTATGTTCAAGTTTTAGTCCGAGTAACTTGGTGGACCCAACTTATTGTCTTTTTAACATTCGAATGTTAAAAAGGTGATAAGTTGGGGCCAAGTTACTCGGTCTAAGTTAAAGTAGGGAGGGGGCCTCTTTCCGGAAAGATTCCCATATCATATCTAGATCTGGCCATCACTAATTTTTCCTTTCACAAGTTTCAGTGATCTATCAGCCATCAGAGAGTGATAATAATGTCCTAAAAAGTCCATTATCTGCACAGGTAACGCTTGCATACGCGCGCGCGTTGTCACACACAAATTGAAGGCATGGAAGGTGACAGACTGGGACCGTGAGTGCATAAAAACGTGCAAAATTACTACTGACGTTTTTTTACTCGCCATTCAGCTAATTAATGCCCACACAACACATACATCAAAATGCTTAAGTTGCAAGCATGTCACCTGCGAAATTTGAGACCTTAAATCCAATTTTAAGGCAAGTTTTTGACAGTTCAAAAACTATCCTTGTCATTCTCCATGCTCTAGAAATGGTCGTGTGAATTCCCAAGGTATTCTGGGTAGGTGTAGGAAGAGCCTTGCAGCTTACTTGTTTTTTAATCGATGGCCAAATGAACATAGCGCCCTCTGTTAAAAAATGAAACATTCTGCATTCACTCAGACCAACAAGAGGGCGCTGTTTTATCTACACGATGAAAATGTTTTAGCTGAGGAGTCTTTTTGCACAATGCATTGCAGTACACATAAACGTGATGTTTGCGTTTGGATTTCGATAACTCCCTGCAAAAATAGAATTAAACGCTGCATTTTTGGTGATGCAATGCTCACAACAGCAACTTTGCAGGGCAGAAGTTTCAGGGATTATTGAAGAAACTGTAGTGAGTAAGAAGCTTGCACATGTGATTCACACTGGTATTGTTATGCAGCACAAACTTTTGCACATTATGGATACCTTAAGTTTTGGGACTCTCATACACAGTATTGAGAGTCCCAAATTTTCGGACTAGGAAGGTGAGTGCGTAGAAAAAGGGCCGCGTAGTTTTAGGGGGTCTGAGTCTGACGATGCCCTGTTTTATTGTTTATTGAGAAAACACTAAGAGGAAACTTTCAGACCACTCTCTCATACGGTTTGTGCACAGGGTGACAAGTGATGGCCAGATATATTTATGGGAACATTTCCTTCATGGAGATGATGTATGAAAAAAAAGGTGTCAGGTTGCAACATTCTTTCCTTTTTTCCCCTAAAATGTTAGACTGACATAACCCGTTTCGCAGCTATTGCCATCTTGCTTGAAATCGTGATTTTGCAGTGGCATGAGGGGCCAGGGGGGAGGCTCATGTGACCCAAACTGAAAATCCGTAACGTAAAAGGCATGGGGAGGTCAGGGCTGCTCTGAAAATATCTCTCTTTTTTCATTGAACAGTAGTTACAGTACACAATGTTGGATCTGTATCTGTATGGTTACGTTGCAGAAACCTATTCAGACATTATCGCAACGGAGTATAGGTACTCAAGGCACTGGGAGTTATGTCTATTATTTGATGAATGAAGTACATGAGTTATATGAGACCCATTATGTAGCACCTTTTAAGAGTTTACAAGGTGCTGCGGCCACTGCCAGGACACCGGGGCGAACCCCTTCTCTTAGCGACAAGTGTTACTGGGTTCTTTAACGTGCATTAGACAACACACGGGACTTACGGCTTTACGTTCCATCCGAAGGACGAAGCAAGAATGGTTAAGTGCCTTGCTTAAGGGCACAAGTGTCTGCCGGCGGGCTCGAACCCACGTCACTGTTGACTAAACACCAGAACACGAGTCCGGTGCTCTTAACCGCTAGGCCATGACACGCCATATTGAATTTTAAAAACTGATGGGACATTGAGCTGTCCATGGGTGAAATGATTTCTGTTAAGATGTAAACTGTAAAGCATTGCAATTCAGTCTTTGGACTGCGAGAATGGTAGGAACAATTAAAAAAAAAACCTTCAATTCAATTCAATTCAAAACAATTATTTAAAAAATACCTCACGCACATCGGCACCAAGCTCAAAAAGGGAAAATAGATCGCGAAAAAGTAGTCCCGTGAATGCGCATGTAAGAACACATGAGGAGTGTCCGATCGTGAGTGTGATCATATTAAAGTGCGGCCTCCAAAAAGGAAGCGGCTGGGATGCTAAACATCTAAGAACAAATTATTTGGCCTTAAGTAATTAAACAATCGTGTAAACGTGTCCATTTCAGATCACAAATTTTATTAAGAGAGTGCACTTTTTCCTTACCTAACAGGCGACCAGATATGTTTCTCCCAAGATAGTGATACCTAAAGTTGGCATGGAAGGACTCCGCTCATGCCCACACAAGGTGGGCAGTGCCACGCTGTGGTTTGGACGCCAGGTTCGCCAGTATGTGACCGTGGAACCTGTCATGTTGTTTTACATGCTCGGCAGTTTCCTCCAGTACTCGGCTGTCATACAACTGCTGTACCTCAAGCTCTGTGTGATCAAGTTCAACGATACTTCGGCGTGTCAGAGTCTCAGCAGTCACCCGGATATGGAGAAATACACGCAGGACGCAGGGTCCAACTGGCTGATCATCCTCAACGCTTTCCTGACGGTGGCTTCGATAGCCAGCACTCTGTTCTACGGCGCGTGGTCGGATCGAGTCGGACGACGGGTCACAATCATCCTTCCAGCCGTCGGTTCTATTATTAACGGCATCGTCTTGATCCTTTGCGCAAGGTTCATGCTATCGTCACCTTGGTATGTCGTTGTGGGGACTGCCTTGATGGGGCTGTTTGGCAGCTTCCCCACCCTCACCACCGCCGTGTTCAGTTACATGGGGGATGTGACCAACTCCGACAACAGGACCATGAGATTCAGCATTCTGGAAGCCATGACCTTCTCCGGCAGCTTCATCGGGCTCATCACGGCCGGTGTGGTCATCGATAATGCCGGCTATATCGCAGCCTTTGCTTACTACATCGCCTGCAATGTCGTGGTGGTTCTCTACACCATATTCTGGTTGCGGGAGTCGGTTCCCAGTTCGTCCCCTTCGAACGCTGCCACAGACAGTGACATCAAGGTGCTCGTCGATGACATAGACAGTCAAGTCGAAACGGACCTGGGGACGCCGGATGCCGCACCCAAGGGTTGTTGCCGGGAGCTGGTTCGGTTTGAGAACGTCAAAAGCATCGTACGGATTCTCATTAAAAAGAGGCCACATTACGGACGGCTGCAGATATTTCTACTGATATCATGCCTGTTCACTCTTCAGCTAGTTGGAGAAGGTAAAAATGCCCCATACGTTCTTCAGCCCCTCAATTTATGTCGAGTTTTTGCAGATGTAAAACCTGTAAGACCATGGAGAGAAGAACTTATGCATCATTGCAGTCCGGGACCTTGAGCCCAGAAAACATGCAAAACCAATTCAGGCCAACTTCACTCACTCTTTAGCATACAAAATTCCTAAAAATTTTCATTAGCCAAAGACAAGGGCCCAATTTCATAGAGCTGCTTAAAGATACAGTATATAGTCCATCATTTTTAATTTGTGCATTTTGTTTGTTTGAAGCAACAAAAGTGCTCAAAATCTTAAGAAGGGTACTGAACAACTAAGTTTACCTCATGAAGTTTCAGCCCAGCTTCAGCTGTAGTACATTCCGAGAAAAACAGCATTCTGAGGATCTCAATTTCAAATCAAAAGTTGCTGAATCTGTTTTGAATTGGGCCTGAATTCAGCGTCTGAGACACGTTCTCACTGAGCCGATTGCAGCTACGCGATGTCGCTACGCGAAGACTCACCATTGGAAAGGCCTTCTTTCGTTGATTTCTTCAAAATGACAGCTTGCCGGAAAGAATAATTTCACAGGGAGTTTAGTTCCCTTACTATCTTTCAACCAAGTTTGTTTTTCAACAATAATTACGCCAGTTACTTTTTGGATAGCTGCAAATGATGGACTCTGTCTTTCAGCAGATAATTTGCTTAAGCACGAAAAAACATTGCTTAGTAAAATTAGGTTACCGGCCAAAACTCCATGTGATGTACATTGCTTGTGACTGGTATTTAGCTGTTGTTTACTTAGCATAACAATCGCAAAGAGTTTTGGCCGGTAACCTGATTTAATAAAGCAAGACGTTTTTGTGCTTAAGCAAATTTTTTGCTTAAACAGCTCTGTGAAATTGGCCCCTGGTCTTCAGTATTTCACCAGCCGAGTTTGAAATATGGACCTTTATCAACAATCCGAACAGCAACTTCCGAGATTTGAATTTTGAGGTTAGATAGGTGCCCAGGTACCCGTGATTTTTTTTTTTTTCCAATTGTGTACCCAGTTCCCGTATTCCGTAAATCATAGAGCTATATTAAATTACTAGAGCGCTAACTTCGTGTACAAAGTAATGCCTGCTGGGCGCATCCATGTTTGTACGCAAACCTTTGGAGACCTAGAAATTTTGTACGGCTTTTGTACGGCTATTTGCATATCTGCGTTTGTATTCCAAACCGAAACGCACGATTAGCAAATGAGCGTGTCATTTTACTTTACGCAAACAGTGCGACGCGTGCGCGTATTCGCTGCAGATGCTCTTTTCCATCACGTTTTTTTGAACCGTCAATGCACGTTGTTTGCGTAAGTTCTACTTGCGCGTTGCATGTAGAGTACACTTTTAAAATTCAATCCATCTAATTTCATTATGTTCTACAAACACGCACATGAATTCAAAATGTCTGCGCCCAGGACCGCTTCAAAGCGTCTCCGCACGCAGAATGACGAGTTAGCGCTCTAGTAATTAAATATAGCTCTATGCCATAATTACACACCCATAGATTGTAGTCGGGTTATTTGCACATGGTGTTTCAGGCTTGACTTTTGACAGTTAGATTTTGTTTTGATTCTTTCAGGATTTACTGACACAATCATTCTGTATCTCAAGAAGGATCCGCTTGAATTTGATGCCTCAACAATCGGTAAGTACAATGTACTGCTACTACCAGTGCTGCACCATACTTTTTAAAACCCGGTCTGTTTTCTGTTAAAAAGAAAAACACTGCACATATTTGTTGAGTTGTAGCCTCCGGATGTCAAATTGCTTTAAGATGTCACAAAGCTGCAGTAGAACAACATTGACCGGGGAGCAGGGGAGGGTATGCTCATTGTGTGGACGTGTCCCAACCATTTTGGCCGGGATTGTAGCATCCTAACATTTTTTTTTTGTACTGGCTCTCTAGGATTTTTCCAGGGTCTCAAGAACGGCCTGACAGCGTTGACCCTGATCGTCGGAATGCCGTTACTGAGATTGACCAGACTCCACGACACGGTCATTGCCTTCGTAGCGCTGCTGTTCCGCAGCGGGGCATTCGTTATGATAGCCTTCGCTCGTCAACGTCTGACAGTATTCCTGAGTAAGTAAATGACCTAACCTTGGACTTCAAATTGGGAATTCTCTGCCACTTGGTCATTCTATAAATATAGGGTCCACTTTTGTTTTCCCTGTCTCTGTTACATCTGACATCTATGATTTTGTCATTCTGCATGCACTTCTGATGGAGGCAGTAGACTTCAAGAGTGATTATGAATAGCCAACTACCTACACAACAAATCAGAAATGGTTTGAAGTCATTGTTAACCCTTACCCCCTTGAGTGATTTACTAGGAACCTTCCTCACTCTTACAAAATCCAACACCACATGGTAACTCAACACCCAAACTGTTGGACTCTGATTATGGTGGTATGCCTGGTCCCATGTAAAACATAATCAGTTATACTAGTGCAGTACTCACTCAAACAGCTAGAATACAACAAAACATGTAGTTTAATTTTGCAGGGTTGGGGTTGGTTAGGGGAATGATACTTGAATGGCAAATTACAAAGTACCAAGGTAAGGCCAACAACAAAAAATAGTCGGTCTCTGGTCAGACCGAAGTTCCGGAATTGATGCGGTGACGCAGGGTTTTTTTTGTGGCTTTTTTTTTTTCAAGCTTGTATTGTACAGACAAGGTGGGTACTATTTTGCTTTTTTGTGTCCTCATTATACATTGGTGTCCTCCATAATTTGCCTTGGTGCCCTTTATCATTTGCCTTGGTGCAATTTCCCCATTTCTTGGTGCTCCTTGGTACAAAAATTTGAGGAGGCGCGGCAATGTTGTAGCTTCCGTGTTAATTTCAAGAAAAAAAAAGTTTGACGCGCATGATTAAAATCGACGCGCGCGCTGACCAGAGACCGAGTATTTAATTTTTTTTGGCCTAACAGGGACAGAATTTTTTTCCCGGTTTATTTTAGGTTTTTCACAAGATGACTTAACCGAACTGACCCGACCGAAGTCGTTTTCAGGTCGGGTCGTGTCGGTTTTGGGTTGGGTTTGCACAACATTTCAGTATATATACACATGCATGCATGATTATATTTTAGATTTAATAGTTTCACATTAATTTTGAATCAATATTTTTCTTGTAAACAGTCCATTCTTCTTGGTTTTTTTCTTGTCCTTACTTCAGTGCCGATTCTCTACTGTCCCTCTGGCATCCCTGCCGCCGTCACACGAGCCCTTCTCTCCAAAAATGTGGGACTCAACGAACAAGGTAAGGGCCCGTGACCATTCAGCCCCGGTATGAAAAGGGCCCCCCAGTATGCTCGTCCCCTCCCAAGAAGTCCTCTCGTACCGTCCCAGCTACCGGCCCAGGAGCTGGTCCGGTTGCTAATCAGGAACTCCTCTATCCTGGGGTCCATTGTTTGCAAGTATTGACACATGTAATATATCCCAGAAGAAACCCGCTTGTGGTTTTCATCTCTCAGCGCAAAACAATAGAACACTTTCGTCGGCACAGAACAAAACCCCTGCCATGCGGTTTCACGCACAATGGCACCGTAAATTACCTAGGCGTTATGGAAGGATTTTATCTTTAATCCGGTATTTCTGCAATTGTTCTGCTGTGGACGTTCTCTGAAGGGCAATAAATTGATGCGCCTGACTGACTTCAAAACTTCTGGTCAGACAGGACCATGTACCGGACGAGATTGGGCTGAAGACCGGACTGGCTTTGGACCGGACGAGGTAACGGGGGGCCCTTTTCATACCAGGGCTGAATGGTCACGGTCCCTAAGCTTTCCAATGCAACTGTTGCTGTCATAATAAAGCGGAACTGCATAGCACTGAAGGAATGTATAAGTAATGAAAACAAAAGTTAAAGCAGTGCCCGCCGGGAATTATTCTGGCTGAATTTTCGGCCTGACTGGGCCTTCAGCAGAGCTGCACTGACCAGCTGTCATGCATGGACACTACTTTGAAAAGATCTTTCCAACCATCAGGCGTGCAAGTTTTTTTTTTGGATCAGCTGATTTCGTCTTTTTTTTACTTCACATTTATGCCATTAAAAATTGAAAAACAGTGTATAAAGTCTTGTCAACATTTGGATTTTCCTCTTTTTTGTGTGGTTACTTCCTAGTTGCATGCCTGAACCATGCTATGCGAGGAGGATTGCATTTGTATAGAAAAAAAATGCTCAAATAAGGAGAGTATGGTCCTTTATATTTACAGATTCGATAATGTACAGATATTACAATTCCTTTTTTTTTTCCCGTTCACTTTTAATCAAACCTGCCACTATTACCATTCCCTCAAAAATCAACCCGAAATGGCCACTATTAAAATGACCAGTGTCAACAACAATGTCTGATAATCAGCCAGTTTTTGCCAGTTCACCTCCACATCAAGATTCGACGATTTTCAGGCTGGCAAAAACAATCTGCTTTGTTGAATACAATAAAATACAGGGGAATGTTTTGGAGCAAGAGTATTCAGAAACCTGCCACTGTAAAGCACAGGCTCTGGCACGTTGAATATAGATTTCTAGGCCAATGAACAACAGTATGAACCCTTTTTTTTTGATTTTGTGGAAAATTGAAGATAGCTGACTAAATGCTTACCATTGCCTTCCACAGAATAAGCACTGATTTATCTGGTTTGTTTTATGCAAATGGGAAATTAGTCAAATTGTGATGTGTTCATGCATAGTTAGAGAATCAAACTAGTTGACAATAACATGGTTAATTTTGGTGAATAGTCGATATTAGCTTCCTGAGGTATAACGTATTGGAAGTTGACGAACTAAATGTACCGATAGTTCCTGAGGTGAAGCCGATGGAACTAGAATATCAACTTCCAATACTGAGGAGAGATATTATTAACTATCGACTCGAAATTAACAATGTTATATTTGTTTTGTTATACCTCATACATATTCACCAAAATTTAGTCAAGTTATATACGCATTAGTTACATGTATCTCAGCAAAATGTTGATGTGCGTGTACCCACATCTTTTCATATAACGTGGGCAAGTGCTACCCCGTGCGCTAATTCCACAATAGTTTCGCAAAGCGCATGCGTAGTGGACTAGCGCACAGGTAACCCGTGCGATAGTCTACTATGCTTTTGTAATTTGCCCTGAGTGTGATTCCTTGCGTACGCGCTTGGTAAACAGCAAAACTAGCAGCTGAAACATAAGGGTGGATGGACCAGTGCGAATTCGGCTCTCGGTCATGAATATGTATGAGGTATAGTAATTGATTATTACATGTACTTGTTCACATCTCTTCAGGTGGGCTGTTCTCCCTGACTGGTGCCCTTGAAACCATGACAACCTTGCTCTCCTCTGCAATCTTCAACGCCCTGTACCCTGCCACCAAGAGCATCATTGGGGGAGGCTTTGTCTTCATTGTCATGGCAGTCCTACTCATCATACCCATGCTGTTGATGATGTAAGTTATCCCTCAGAGGTACAGATGGCCCAATAAGGCCAAGTAAAAAAAAAAAATGTTTAGTCTTGCCTTTTTGAAAAAAAGGAAGGAGGCCCTTTTTTTTTCTCCAAAATGGCTGCCCGGCCGGGCTGCGTAATTTTTTTTCCTAGGAGGGTTAGGGGCAATGTCATGAATAATTCAGTTTTTCCTTTGAATCATTGCAAGACTTAGGTTCTCGTTCTATTTTCCCCTTAATTTAAAATTATCTCAGTGATAAATTTGGAGAAGAAAAATAGCTGATGAAAATGAGCAGCGACGACGTGGATTCGAACCAGGGATCTTTGTATCCATAGCTCATCTCGCTATCCACTAGGCTACTGTGTGGTAGCTCGACGACAACCGTTCTTTAAAATGCTTAAATGTATTGTAACTAGTTGAGTAACTAACAACAATGCTGTTGATGTCATTGTCCGTTCTCATGGATAAACATGAATTATTCATGACATTGCCCCTAACCCTCCTAGGAATAAAAATTACGCAGCCCGGCTATTTTTCAAGATGGCCGCAAGTTTTTTTCTTTAATGGCCGCCACTTAAACTCAGGAAATGACACACCAGCTTTATATGGGCTACATGCAACAGACAAAGAGGCCCAAATGATGTCACTGTTGAAAATTTATCATTTTTTCGTTTAAAAAAAAAGGGAAAAAAAGGAGCGCCCTTCAAAAAGGAAGCGGGCGGGGACACTTAATATTTTGGGTTTTTTTAATTGGCCCTACCAGGACCTGCCAAACGGAAAATAGATGTTGGGTTTCCGTTAACATCGCCAAAATATTAAAGGGTCAGTCGGTTGGGATTGTTCGGTCGGAAATGTTGCTCAAGTCCCCCCAACTCATAATACTTTGTGCATTAACTAGAGTGCGAAGTTGGGTACAGAACCCGCAATAAACATTTATGAAGGAAATCTCGTGTCATGAAATGAAAAATTAGGTCTCCACGTGCTGCCTATGGTAAATTTACCCCAGGGAATGTGTTTCTTTGTAACAACATTTAAAGGATAAAGAATATTCAACCTTTTGTGTCATACTTTTTTCGACTTTTTAACACTTCCAAACCTTGTTTTATGCTTAAGGTGGGTCCATGATCTTCAAAAGGGAAACACAGCCTACAACCTTGCAAGGCAACCAGCTAGCGAAGGTAACGAATCCTCGATTTATGGAGACACCTAAACCACCTCAATAACATGAATCCAACACCGTTGAAATCATCTCTCACAATGTGAGTTCATACATGTTCAGTGTACCAGTACATGACTCATCTTAAAGGCCAACTCTAATGATGAATAGAAAATGATTTAAAAAAAAAGCGTGCTGACTTGGACACCAAGTTATTTTTCATTAAAAAAATCAAAGTTGTGGGATGTATGACACCTATTTATCTCTGATTTGTGTAGAAACATTCTGCCTAGTAATGCTTTTTAGATATTTTGATTTTGATGGTTTATGGCTGGAGAACGATGCTGTAATTCTCCCAGGAATTTTTGCAGATGTGTAAATGCAATACCCCCACCATTTCCAAGTATTGATGTCCATGTTGGATTTTAATAGCATCTAACTGAAGTATACAGTAACAAACATAATTTTGGCAAAAACAAAATGTTTGTTTCACTCTTGTTGTAGTTGCTCTTTGAGCTTGCTGTGTGAATAGGTCCATCAGTTATAAGATGGAATTTTGCGTCGGGGTGATATAAATCAAGTTAGGTTTTTTTTTTTTTTTTGCCCTTCACAGACGTTTAAACACTGTATACTCAGTGTGTTACCTCCCGAGTGAAAGTTGGAAAAAATCACTCTGGTGGGACTCGAACCCACGACCTCCTGCTTTCTAGTGCAGATGTCTTACCACTCGACCACCGAGCTAACGGATCGGTTGGCTGGTTTGAACCAGGGCAAACCTAATTTGATTTATATCACCCCGACGCAAAATTCCACCTTATAATAGTTTATGCGGTACCCGCTGCTATGTACATCAGATTTGAACCAGCCAACCGATCCTGTTAACTCGGTGGTCGAGTGGTAAGACATCTGCACTAGAAAGCAGGAGGTCGTGGGTTCGAGTCCCACCTGAGTGATTTTTTCCAACTTTTACTCGGGAGGTAACACACCGAGTATACAGTGTTTAAACGTCGGTGAAGGGCAAAAACCTAATTTGATTTAGGTCCATCAGTGAGAAAATTACATGAAATAGATGCTTTTTCTAACCAAATAGAGAAATTGGAGAATTTTACCCATTGAGTATCTGTTTTTTACTGGGAGAAATGCTGAGCTTGTGCAGTATGCAAACAAATACCATACACCATCTTCATAAAATCCACCCTGAAGCTGACATCTGGGGTATCATTATTTTCCATGTCTTGTACATGTTCATGTACATCCCTGTAGTAAAACATCAGGAGGGGAAAAGTTTAACATGGGGGAAGACTTATGTCACAACAAGGGTGCTAACACAAAGAGAAGTAACAAAGATGTGGGCCCAATTTCATGGCTGCCCAAAACCAAACCATGTTTACAGTACTCGCAAAGAAATGTTGTGCTATACTACTATCGCCATGGGCTCCATGCGCAAACAAGAGAGGGCGCTTTTTGACTACTTTTGAAAGCCCCATGGACGAGACACAATGTGTGTGCATACTGGTTCACACGTGAAATATGCATGACTAATTTTATTCTGAATGTGCACAATGCAACAGTGTCTTTGCGTTTTGGACCATGATAGGGTATGACCAAATGTTAAAATGAGAATCTACTGCTCTTGGTTGGATCCAGTGGCGTAGCCCGGAATTTTTCAGGGGGGGGGGGCTGGAACATTTCATGGGGGGGGGGGGGCGTCATGTAGATCAACGATAATTTTTTTAGAAACTCAAAATCTCAGTGGGGGGGGGGGCGACTGGGGGGGACAAGGTTTCATGGGGGCTATCGCCCCCCCCCCCCCCCCCCCCCCCCCCCGGCTACGCCACTGGTTCGATCATACATTTTCCCTTACTTTCTTTGAACATTTTTTTTTGGGGGGGGGGGGCGGGGCTGGCAAAGTTGGGACGCATTACAACTGTTTTGACTCCAACACAATTGTCTTTGGGTTTTGGACCATGGTAGGGTATGACCAAATGGTAAAATGAGAATCTACTGCTCTTGGTTGGATCATACATTTTTCCCTTACTTTCTTTGAACATTTTTTTTTGGGGGGGGGGGGGCGGGGCTGGCAAAGTTGGGACGCATTACAACTGTTTTGACTCCAACACAATTGTCTTTGGGTTTTGGACCATGGTAGGGTATGACCAAATGGTAAAATGAGAATCTACTGCTCTTGGTTGGATCATACATTTTTCCCTTGCTTTCTTTGAACATTTTTTTTTGGGGGGGGGGGGGGGGCGGGGCTGGCAAAGTTGGGACGCATTACAACTGTTTTGACTCCAACACAAGTGTCTTTGGGTTTTGGGCCATGGTAGGGTATGACCAAATGGTAAAATGAGAATCTACTGCTCTTGGTTGGATCATACATTTTTTGGGGGGGGGGGGGGGGCTGGCGAAGTTGGGACGCATTACAACTGTTTTGACTCCAAAGACCTACACGCTTACCATTTTGTGGTCTAGTGCCATTGACATAACATTATGTACTTTCCATCCTTTCCTTTTACTTCTCGCACAGGTAGATTTGGACATTTAGAGCTGCAAAGTTCAACCATAGATTCATCCAGCCTGTAGCAGTGTACATCTCACTTTAATATTTGAAATAAAGTATTCCAAGGCTTTTTTTAATATCAAAATAAGGTGCCACACTGTTAGCTTTTTGGTGTTCAAAAATGAGTGTAATTTATCTGTTGTCAATTATGGCCTTCAACATTTCACAGGATGAAGTTGACGTTGCAAGTTAATTGCCAACTTTAATTGTGTTATAAATGGACAACTGCTTCAGCAAGCATAGATTGTGGATTTGGGAGTCAAAGTGTGCATTTCTTTTCAAAGTGCTATGTATATACTGTTGAAACCAAGTAAGGTGACAAAATTTGACGAAAATGACCGTCCAACTTCAAGAAATTATTAACTGTTAAAAGAAAAGACAAATTTCAGTTGATTGACTTATAAAGCCTGATCAAAATTGTAAATTAATATGCGGGTCAATTTTGAAGGAAAAAAACATCTAATGTAAGAATGTAGCAATATAATCAGTTTGGTGTTATTTTAAAGCTGATCTTTTAAGTGTATCTTTACCTCAAGAAGAGGAATTTTCAATTTTGAATCCTGTTGGTGGACAGTAACTTGTACTGAATTTAAAAAAAAAAAAAAAAAAAAACACAATTTATTTTGTATTAAATTGTGATAATTTCTCAAATTCTAAATTTCTTGGATTATGGTATTGGGCAAATGAATTACGTTACGTCCCAGATAAGGTCATGGTATATACATGTAAAATAATGAATGTTTGTGAGTGCAATGCTAAGAATAATTTCATGAGGTGACAGATGGAATGTTCCATTCCACGAGGTGAAGCCATGTGGAATGGAACATTCCATCTGTCACCTCGTGAAATTCTTTCCATTGCACGAATGTGTAACATTCATTATTTGTTTTATGCAACACCAGAATAAATCCTTGTCATCTGACTTGTCAGAGCCGCCAAAAGTGTGACCGTGCAATGAAACTTCCACTTACCCTGGATTGGGATTTCTATTTTGCCGTGCATCGAGATGAATATTCCGATGACACCTAATCAATGACCCACCAATCAGACGACATGTCTTTATTAAGGCTTTGTATAATGCAACATATTCAAGGAAATTGAGGGAAAACATGTTTTTTTTTTAATTCTGTTTATTTGAAAATCTAAACTCAAACTGGTTGAAGTATATGAACATATTTTGCAAATGTTCATTATTATACAAATAATGAATGTTTATGAGTGCAATGGTGAGAATATTTTTATGAGTTGAAAGATTGAAGGTTCCATTCAACGAGGCGAAGCCGAGTTGAATGGAACATTGCATCTTTCAATGAATGAAAATATTCTCACCATTGCACGAATGAAAAATCATTCATTATTTGTTTGATATAACATCCAAGTAGATCTTTGTCATTTGATTGGAGGATAAAACTTTAAGAACAAACAAAACTCACAAAATGTTATCATATCCACTACTTTTTTTTAGCTTGTTCAAGGCTAACTATGGTTTGAAATTACGTAAGTTCTTAAAATAATGTAAAAAAAAAACTCATCAATGCAACTGCATCCACTTCAAAGGCAAGTTTTGAACTGCTATGACATGGTCTAAATAGCGCAAAGATAACACTGGGCCGCTGCGCATCTCAGCGTGCAATAGATCAAAAGAGATGGAACGAAAATGCACGGTGAATGGAACCAAAAATGCATGGCTATGACGTAGGCCGTGCAATGGTTCGATTAATGAATGCCGTGTGACCTACAATCCTCCAATCAAATGACAAGGATTTACTTGGGTACATGTATTATGTAATTGCTTTTAACCTCTGGAGTATGAGCTTTTTCAATGAGAATTAAAACCTGAGGAACAAGATGAAGTGGACCGAGTATTTGAGCTTTTGATTATTGGTAGAAATGTGAGTATTTGGACAAAGGGGCGGGGTAAGTAGAAAACGCCCAAACATCACTGAATCACTGGAACTCGGCCACGGTGAAGCCCACCGCAATTGGGCACCGCGATACAACAAGGGAAAAGGAGTGGAAAGGAGCCCTGATGATTTCCTTCGCCTCGTGTGCACGGGACAAAAGTTTTTATTCCGTTCCCCCCCCCAAAACACACTTAGGCCGAAAAGTAATGGCTACATGTATGACGCTTTTAGTGGATTTTGTTGAGAAAAAAAAAGACGACAAATCCTGGACATATTGAGAGAAAATGTCCAAAAAATTTGGACCCTTGTACATTTACAATAGACCGCTTTTGCTTTTGTTGCCAGGCCCATTTATGCAAATGCATGCATAATTATGAATTTATTAGTAAAAGGTCCCTGATTCAGTGTCGCATGACTAACGACCCATCATTCAGATAACTGGAATTTATTCAGGCATTGTACAAAGTACACTGTTCTTTACCTTTACATGATCATGTGATGTGGAATTATTACATGCTCGTTGGTCCAAGTCAATTTTCAACTAATTTCGTATTCAAATAGAAGTAAATTTTAATTGTTTCCAGATTAAATTAATCAGTTATCGCTTAAAATAAAGCAGAATCTGTGGGAGAGGTGTTCTAAAACAAATATTGACTGCATTATCTCCTGATGTAGTAAAACTAGCCTCCCTCGGTGAACCAGGGAGCATTCTATTTTCCCTCGGCGGTGCTTCATGGATCAACTCGGGAGGCTAGTTTTACTACACCACTCGAAGCAGTCAATATTTGAATAATATTGACTGACCCAAAACATAATGTGTGCCCTCTACTTGGCCCTAAAATTGCGAGTCTAGCGCTGTCACTGGCAGAACTATAAAAGGCCGTAGAAGATCTGGACTTCTCAGTTTTAACAACCTGCAGTTATAGCAAGAGCAGACACTGACTATTGTAGAGTTCGCTCTTCCAGTTCCAGGTTTCGCATGAAGGCCTCCAAAACTGACAAAACAAGCTCACAAAATTTTTTCAGATATCCCTCTCTGGGGCTGTCATTCAGTTTTCCGTTGTGATTTTCTTGGAGGGAAGGATTTTCAGTTGACCAAACAGGATTTTGTGGGTGTCCACAATGTCTTTCTTTCGGTAGCATCTCATGTAGAACAGGAGCCTCTCCTCCAGGAATTCTGCTGCATCCAGCGTCAAGACCAACGTGTGGTGCTTCAACATGCTGTACACGTTCATGCCTTCAAGGAATAAAGAAAGTGTGTTCATGTTAAAGGTCTGTATTAACATTTGGGCTTGTCCAAAAACAGACTTGCGTTGTTTAATATAGAAAATAGTAACTTGGTTTATAGATAATATAAGCCGAGGGAACATAGAATGCTCCATGGATCACCGAGGGAGGCTAGTTTTACTACACCACGAGATAAAGCAGTCAATATTTTGTTTTATAACACCTCTCCCACAGATTCTGCTTGATTTTCAGCGACAACTGATTAATTTCATCTAAATACAACTAAAATGGTAGCGCTTTGGAACAATACGCGCAACGCGCACACCCATACACATGCATTTGCAAACAGTACTGGTTATGTGTATAGTACCTTGGCTGCTACGGGTATAGTACTTTCGGCAGTGCACAGCAAGACAGCAAAAATAGCGAATGCCATGTGATTCGCTCTCGGCCACTCAAGATACAGAACCTGTTGGTGAGGTGTTATAATTTGAAATATAACTGTATGAACACAATTTCACATCCTAATAACCACGGTATGTACAATTGAACATGGTACCGATATAACAGGACGATGAAGACACTCACCTTCCGTGGATAGCACATTGTACGTCTTGATCCCGCTGACTGCCTGTAGGAAATTCTCGGGCATTTCTTGAATAGGTTTGCTGATTATAACAAAAAAAAGAATGACCGAATTGTAAAAATGTATCAATACTGCTGGCATTTGGGTTATCCCAGCTTGTACAATCGAAACTCATTGACATTTTTTTTTTTTTCAAAATTAAAAACTAAAACAATTCGTGTTGAGGTTCGGGTCAAATTGGGGACATTTTTGGCATTTTCTTTGGTCGCCAAAGATAGAAGCAAGAGTAAAGAAAAAATCAAGATCAATTTATGGGAGACACATATTGGCGGAAATGCTGCATCTCTTCCGAATGACAAGGACAATTTTATATTAAGCCTGATGCAATGTTTAGACTTCTCAGAATTTGATGGCAGATAAAGGCCAACAGCCACAATACTGAAACACAATTACGAAACTTTGCTATGCGATGAGATGAGGCTCGGGTGTTTAAGAAAACTCTGCTGCAGCCGTGGACCCACACCCATCACAGCCAGCAGTGAGTCAAATGACCCAAGCATCCAAGACAAGCTTTTCAATGAGATCATCACAAGCCATTACAATTAGTACACAATGACAATCACACACAGTAATTCTTCTTCTTCTTCATTCATTCATTTTCATGATGACTTGATGAGTTGGGCCCAACTCTCCCTGTCGAGCATAGTGTTGGAAAGAGATGGACCACTCAGACCAGTTTCTAGCTCGATGGATGTTTTCAGGGTCATGTTGGGATGACCTTTTCGTCGAGGGGCTTCAGGATTCCAGAGGAGAACTTGACTAGCTGGCTCATTATGTCGATAAATGTGACCAGCTAGCCGAAGGCGACGCTGTCTGATGGTGGTGGAGATAGGGGGAAGGGCACCATACAGAACAGAGTTAGGGAGATGTTGTTGCCAAGGAACGTTCTGAACAGCCCGCAACATCCGTGTATAGGTACCATCAATGGACACAGAGATCTGTTTGGTCAGGGTCCAGGACTCGCAACCGTAGAGGAGGATGGATTCTACTGAGGTCTTGAAGATCTTAAGTTTGGTGGTCTTGGAGATCGAGGATCTCCATACTTTGGTCAGTGAGAACAGAGCAGACCAAGCTTGAGCTTTTCTACACTCGATGTCATGAGCTGTGTTGGTGTAGGAGCCCAGATACTTGAAGTCATCAACTTTATCGAGCTTACTGCCATCTAGTGCAGTGACGTCATCAGAGGTAGATGGGTTGATGACCATGTACTTAGTCTTCTTTGCGTTAAGAGAGAGACCAACGGACTTGCAGCAAGCTTCTACTTTATGGAGGAGAGATTCGGCAACAAGGAGGGTGTCAGTAATACTACTTTTAATACAATGTAAAACATTTACTCACTTGTCTACGAAGAGAACAGATCCTCCCCAGTGCCTTTGCATGGCCACATCTTCCAGAAACTTCAGGTAAAAAAAGAAAGTAAAGAACAAATAACAGGCCCTGATTTACTGAGGGTACGTTTTGGTCGGGGTACCCGCTGCTACATCAGGCTCCAACCAGCCAGCCAACCCTGGCAAGCTCGGAGGTCGAGTGGTACTTAAGACGCCTGCACTAGTAAGCAGGGGGTCGTGGGTTCGAGTCCCACCTGAGCTTGTGATTTTTTTCTCACGAACCTTCGGACAACACTCAGGCATGCAACTTTTCCTCGGATCAGCTGATTTCCTCTTTTTTTCACTTCCAATGTGTGCCATTGAAAATAGAAAAACACTGTACAAAGTCTGGGAAAGATTTGAATTTCCTCTTTTTTTGTGACTTCCCAGTTGCATGCCTGAACACTGAGTATACAGTGTTTATAAAATACGTCGGTGAAGGGCAAACCCAGTATAAAGCAGATGCATGCTCAAAAGTCAGTTTTAAACCTGAAATTATGCTTTATATGGTCGGTTATTTGAGGAGCAAATCTGGACATGCATTTGTGATGTCTCGACAAATAGTTGCACTGCACTCCTGCAAATATTCAACTCCAGTAAATGTTGCTGCGACTGTTCCGAACTTTGCCTTGCATTAACATTTGCGTGTGAAGCATGAACCTGCGTTTAATTACCTGGGGTTCAGGTGATGGTAGGTCCAAGGAGTCCACTATGTGCAGGTTGTCCTGGGCCAGCTTGACGGTCAGGGCAACCCTCAGACCGTGGGCTCGCACCTTGACAGGCAACTCGTACCAATAGCTTCTTGGGCCGCGGGGACCTTTGGCTCGACCACCTGAAAAGGACCAGGAAAAAGGATCATTCAAAAAATAGAATGTACACGTACCACAAAGAGGTTACCATGGAGTGGTAGAGTACTTTCAAGTTCTGGCAAGTCAATCACAATTCATCCAGTTTCAAGCCAACTGACCGGCTATTTAAGTGAACTGTGACAAGGCATTTCTTTGTCATTGTTCATCCCCTGTAACATGGAACTCAGGCAAAAAAAAAAAAATAGTCGGTCTCTGGTCAGACCGAAGTTCCGGAATTGATGCGGCGACGCGTTTTTTTTGGGGGGGGGGTGGCTTGTATTGTACAGACAAGGTGGGTACTACTTTGCTTTTTTGTGTCCTCATTATACATTGGTGTCCTCCATAATTTGCCTTGGTGCCCTTTATCATTTGCCTTGGTGCAATTTCCCCATTCCTTGGTGCTCCTTTGCAATAGAGGGCGTTGTTGTAGCTTCCGTGTTAATTTGAAGAAAAAAAAGGTTGACGCGCATGATTAAAATCGACGCGCGCGCTGACCAGAGATCGAGTAATTTTTTTTTTTTTTGCCTTATTTACGATTAGACTTTTTGGTGACTTGCTGTGAAGTTGACTACAAGTCTGAGCACTTTTTTTTTCATGCAGTTCATCATGGGTTAAGCCGACATTGTTTAATGGTGCTTTTTTGGGGCACAAATTCACTAGAAAGTTTTTTTTAGGGGGATTTGTAATTTTGGTTGAGGTTGAAATTTATAAATGAATACGAGCTTGGTTGACATTTTTCTGAAATGTCAATATGGAAATTTTGAAAACCGATCCATAGCCATACCGATTAACCCTAACCCATATCCTTCAAAAATCCACCAACAAGTTTTACAGATATCGGAGGATTAATGGAACTAGCATCTATTACTTTACATGGGACATAATTCCTCAGGGTTTCAAACGCAATGAATATTCCATTGGGTTTTTGCACAGCAGTCAGGAGGATTCAATCAAGAAGATTCACGGTAAAAACACCCAAGGGAGGTAATTAGAGTGATTACCTACCTCCCTTCCAGATCGGTGAACGGATGCTACCATGCCTTGCTCTTCCTGTTCCCTTCTGTCGCCATGGTTTCCGTCCTCCCCCTCTCACCTCGGCCCTGGTCTTAGTCTTGGCTAAACTCTGTCAGAGAGCAACTTACAATTTCAGTTTTTACAATTCAGGGTATTATTTAACCCTAACTCCCTGCTGAGATGTAGCCTCAACCCTGCAAAATCCTCCAATTGGCCTCATGGAAAAATAGCGTATATATAGCCTCAATCCTGCAAGTTCTTCCATTATTTCTTGAATATGGTCCGTGGAGGGGTGACCACTGCCTGAATCCTGCAAAATCCTGCGGCAGTGACTGTCAATATGTTGAGGCTTGACCAGTGACATCCTGGAGCAGTACGGAGGATTTCAAGCATAATCCAGGCCTATATTTATGCATGGCTGAGCAAAAACAACACACGGTCTGGCCCAAGACCTTGACAAAGTGCATCCTACGAAATCAGTAATGCACTTTTGCCATGTAACCTCAATCCTCCAAATTCCTCCACTTTGGCAAAGAGGATTTTGAAGGATTCAGGGCGGTTAGGGTTAAAAACGCACAAATTTGCTGATTATATTGTTTAGATGATACACTTTTAGGAAGCCATGATCTGGCAAGACAAAATTTTGTCTACTATCTTTTCCAATTCAAAGAAACCAAGAACAAGTGAAGGCCTGCACCTGAACTGACAATTAATTCATCACATTCATTCTCTTTCATTTGTAATAAATTTTAGCCACGGGCATGATCTGAAATTTATTGTAATCCTAAATTTGACCCATTTACTTTTTAGAACTTTCCTTCATCATGCATGGGGTAAAAAAAAAACACACTTATTTTTTATTCATAAGAAATGAAGCAATCGTATGTTTAAAGACACTTACTATTCTTTTGTAGTCCCTTTGCCATAAAACATTCCGATACAAAACATCAATTCTGAAAAAGAAAAAAAACATCAGGTATTGATTTTTAAGTTTTCACAGCAATTTTATAAAATAGCAAAACAAAACACTGAAAACTGTTACTAGATTTTCCTAGTGGTAAGACTCTGCACTAGAAAGCAGGAGGTCGTGGGTTCGAGTCCCACCCGACTGGTTTTTTTTCAACTTTCACTCGGGAGGTAACACACTGAGTATACAGTGTTTATACGTCGGTGAAGGGCAAAACCTAATTTGATTTACATCACCCCGACGCAAAAATTCCATCTTATGAATAGATTTTCCTATGGATCATGGTTCCTTGTCAATAATCCATGGTTTCTTTCATGGCTTCTCCTGTGGTTTTTTTCTCCGACAGTCATAGCAAGGTTGACCCGAGGGCTGCCTTAAACTCCAGCTGCATTTTTATGTAAAGTTCTGACCATGGCACTGAAGCCAAATGTGTTGTGTGAAATCTTTTTAATGTCAGCTGTGGAAGTTTGGAGTTTCCCAGTATTGTTGATGTACCCTAACGTGGCGCGGCCCCCAACGTGGCGCACTTTGATTTTTCGCCTGTAGCGCCTACCTAGAGCAAAAGTTTTAACTGAAATTTCACAGAAAGTGAAATTTCATCAAGTTCTAAAGACTCCCGTTCATAAATCGCGAGTTTATTTACCCGTAACAAAGTTAGAAGAAAATTTATTTTGGCGTGATTTTCTGATTTCATTTTCAAGTGCAAAGTGAACCCTTTGAAAAAGCCCCGAAAAATAAGAAAATAATTTTCTGACAAACATCTAGCTGGGTATGCAAGTAAAGATAATAATTATTTATCAGAATTTATCAGATTTACAGAAATTCTTAAATGTTAATTTGGAATTTTCCGAGATTTGTTCAAGTGCGCCACGTTAGGGAACACTCTGCCAATTTGTGCCCAATTTCAGGACGCCACCGTTTTTGAATTTTGGATTGTTCACAGAGGTTAAATAGCAAGCATTAATAAGGTAAAAGTACTGGTATTTTACTGTATGAATTCGAGGTTTGTCAACAAAGAGGTTTGGCAACACTACACGAGGAAAGTCGGGTAAGCTTCGAGGTGCGCCACGTTAGGGAACACGACTATAATGGTCAAGAACCTAAATCTGAAGAAAAACCCTATCTTTTCTACGCCTACCTGGGCATGGTTGCGAAGACATCAGGATGTAGATCTACCATGCCTAGCTTGATATTCTCCAGGGTGCTGATTGTCTCCAGCCAGGCCTGGGGCTTCTCTAGACACGCCGGGGCATCCACCGGCCTCCCTGTCATCAGGGGTAGATTCTGCCATCTCTCAGGACTCTCAAACTCTGCCACAAAGTAGAACATGAGAATTCTCTAGTGGGGGTTAACAAGTTTTTGGCTTTCTCTCAGAATTTGGCTTCAGCCCCAAACTTTATTTTATGCAATTTTGGTCCAGTTTCTGTTTTAGAGACTTGGAATACTGTAACAGGGCCATTAGATTACTCTCACCACATGTAGATGTGATCGTGACGCGATAGTCTCTTTTAAACGTTACACAGCCACACAAAAAAGTCGGAACTGGCCTGGAGACAACTGGATCCACTTTGATTTGAACATAAACCTTTATTCCCTTGCCATTTTTTGTATATAAGAACCTCCATGAATCCTCCAAATTCATCCACTGAGTAGGAACCAAACATTGTCACATTCTTTGTACTTCACTTTTTAAGGTCCCCAAACCTCCTTGTCAAGTACAGGGATGAAGTTGAGTCCAGTTACAAGTCCATCACAAGTCCAGTCACAAGTCCATCACAAGTCCATCACAAGTCCATCACAAGTCCATCACAAGTCCATCACAAGTCCATCACAAGTCCTGTCACAAGTCCATCACAAGTCCATCACAAGTCCATCACAAGTCCATCACAAGTCCATCACAAGTCCATCACAAGCCCATCACAGGTCCATCACAAGTCCAGTCACAAGTCCATCATAAGTCCATCACAAGTCCATCACAAGTCCATCACAAGTCCATCACAAGTCCAGTCACAAGTCCAGTCACAAGTCCAGTCACAAGTCCATCACAAGTCCATCACAAGTCCAGTCACAAGTCCATCACAAGTCAATCACAAGTCCATCACAAGCAACAGTGGATGGACAGTAACAAGGGAATGCTTTCGTCACAGTTCCTTTAAATACTCTTTGTGAGCTTGGATGACTTGTGATGGACTTGCAGGGACTTGCAGGGACTTGTGATGGTCTTGACTACATCCTTGGTTAAAGGGAATATACATCATTTGCTTTTGCTGTAATTTTCAGAAATGGATGGAATTGGGGGGTTGGAAATATATAGCAAATATAGTTACACTGACTTTTTTGAGATTTTGGGTTCGAAAATGCTATAAAAACCAAGAAAAACGATCATTTTCCTGTAGTCTGGTTCCCTGACTCCATATAAGAAGAAACAGAGCAGTTTACATACATTGGGGAATTGTAAGGTCAGGGAACCACTCTAGCTGGCTCGTACCCGTTCATAGGTTTGTAATCGATTGCAAACAAGTGCGATGGTCAATTGGGGCCCGTATTTGAAAAAAAAGCCAGTTGTTTCCAACGCTGATCGGCCGATCAGCGTTGGAAATTGATACAATAATACCACTTTTCTTGAAAATTACAGTATACCAGGTGCCATGATTTTACAGGATGCTTTACACTGTCATTCACTAACAGTCCAGCAAGGTAGTTCAAAATGATTTGGTAGTTTTAATTTTTGATGTTTGCAAATGTTGTATTTTCCCTTTAAGTAAGATCAACTGGGCCTTCCTCACTCCTGCTAAATCATACTAAGGATCTGAAAGGGTTAGGGATAATGGAATCCTTTACAACGAAAAATTTTGAAAAAAGACAAAGGAATGTTGATGTCACATTTCAGTTGAATAGCATGTCACTGTACTCGAGACTTATGTATGATCACTTGCAAGCAAGTTCGGGTGTGAAGTAGAGTTAACCATAGTTGGACTAACTTCACTCAAACGCAGGATAGTTGGGCTCCTCTAGTCGATTATTTGGAACTGCAGCCTGGGGTATGGTTCCATCGCTGGTTACCAATAGCCGCGCGTATCATACAGCATGGCAGGGCACCAGGATCATGAAATTTTGTGATGATGTTTTGAACATTGTTTGGCGTAAGTTCTGTCACAAATCAACCGAGAGTCGACTAATGGTCCTCGCCGAACTTGCTTTATGATTGACTTTTATTAGGACCGAACAATATCTCTAATTTTGGCCAGCACTCCTGCACTGAATCACAACATCTTTCTCACCTGTATTGACAACCTGTATTAAGTTCTCGCCCTGGTTTGTCCCTTGGTCAGACTGTTGTAGATGTCTGGCTGTTGTGAAAAGACTCTGTTGAGGTTAAAGAAAAAGGACTGCTGATAATTCTGATAACGGAGCATATCTCAACTGGGTCATTGTATAGGCATGATAGGCCTAAATGTAGGGTTCAAAGTACGTGACATATGAATTACAAATAAATAAATTTTAAAAAAAGCAGCGGGCAGGGAAAAAAGGAAGTGGGCGGGGACGAGAAACTGCCTATAATGTATAAACCAACGAAAAATAAAAAAAGCCTTTCCAAAAATTGTTGATGCTATTGCAAATCTGAAATTTTATTCTCACTGCTAAATTACGCAAAAACAGCTTCAATTCTCAGTCATACAAGAGATAATTCCCTTCCCTTTTATTAAAGGTTTTAGAAATCTTGGAATTTTTCACTTTCAGCAGGTTCAGCACCCAACCTTCCGTCCCATCCGATGGTTGGTTCAATTCTTCCCTGTGCAAATGCTGTGGCACACTGCACTGGCATGCAGTGACAAGAGTTAATGCACTAACCTTTCGTATTCTTGGAGGATCCGAGAAATTTCGAAAGACTGAACAGTTGTTGCACAGCCGTGAGATTCTGGTGAATCGCGACAACATGATTGTAAAACTATAGGTAGTCCTATACACGACTGTTTACAATTAATCGTACATAATCATGTAGAAACACGTGCACAATCGGTGGCAGATGTTGATTCTCGACGATAGTCGGCCTAGAATTAAACCAATTGTTGTCACGTGAGGGCGCTATCTACATTGTTGGCGCACATTCCGAAAGGCATGAAAGGGCGAAAGGCAGGCCTAGATCGTCCGTATATCAGGCTAATTTTCTGCGGAAAAAAACGCCGAAAAACCCTTTTGATTCGACAGTTAAAAAGAGTACAACGTGGAACCCTTTCTAGGTGTTGAATATGGGTTCAAATGAGACATTATTTTCGTTGGAACTGGCAGTGGAATCACTGCGCATAAACTCGTCCACTGTTGTGTGCCACCTGCCGTCCGTTGCATTTCGCCTGCTCGACTTTCCCACGCTGCTCCTTCACCATGTGGACCCGGAAGAGGCGCAGAATATCAAAGAAAAGATCATTCTGGACAGCTTTGGAGACATTCCATGCCAGCTGCAGGAACTGAAAGACCACCGGGGCAACTTTTGCATCAACAAATGTAAATCTTCCTTGTTCAAGATGGACCCGCAAATGCTTCTGTCGTACTTGAGGAACACGCCCCTGTACGTAATGCTCATCGACGTCTGGCCCAAGGTCCCCAAACTGGTTGCGAATTGTACAGTTTCCTTGCAGACTACAATGGAGGAGATTTCGCATGACATTGAGCAAAATGGTTCAGATGTTCCGTCGGTTCATGGCGATCGAGACAGTTACAAGTTGTACAATCTGATGGGAAGTGAGGTGGGATGGATCGTGGTGCGATACCGGATGCTCAGCATGGGTGCTAGTCTGATTCCACATATTCCTCAATCAGAAATTACAAAGAGAGGGTCCGAGACTGTTGACCTGGCACTGGCAGTGACCCCAAGAAAGAGCAAAGATGATGGAGTTGTTCGTGATACGAAAAAGGGAAACAAGGAGACGGACGTTGTGCTGGAGGACTTGGAAGTGCAAGGTCAACCAAAAGGCATTTCTGTGGCCGTATCCACTATTGATGATCGTGATTTTATTCCTAAACCTGCTGGTTCAGAGAAGAAACAACAAGCAACGCAAACAATAAAAACCACAAAAGGAAGTGGCCACCGTAAAAATGTATTTCAGAGGTCAACACAGTTAATTAGAAATGATGACCTTATTGTTAACAATACCCATTGTCCACCTCCTTTGTTCTTCAACACAGCAAATGAAGATGTACCAGCATCCTCAGATCAGCACAGGCATGTTGAGTCAGTGAGGAGGATTGATCAGGACATTCAGTATTTCCTATCAGGTAGAAACGCTGAACCCAAAACGAGAGCTGAAAGTTTTAGTGAGGACTTGAGTTCATCAAGTCAGACTCAGTCTGACGACATTGTTCATCAGATTGAGACACACTACAAGTTCCCCTCAGAGGAACAGAGTACAGCTTCACCAAGTTGGAGTGTACGAAAGACCCATCGGGCACTGAGGAAGGAAAAATCACATGCGAAAAGAATGGAAAGGCAACCCGAGGAGAGAAAAACAAAGAGTGAAACTGAGTCAGCTCAAGAAGCTGGTTATCAAGCATCAGATATCTGTAACAGGTGTCAGTTAAAGCTTGAGCCCAATCAGCGCTCCCAGCTGCCGGTTCTTGAGGCTTTACTTCAAGAATTGAGTCTACTCCATGGAAACTCCCTTCACAATAGAGCTGCAACTCTATCAAGAACACCTGCCCAAGTTCACGTACAACATGCTGTTGCCAAAAATCAAGTGACTATAAAGGAACCAACAGATGAGAAAGAAAACGTTCACGTAAACCAACCAAAAGTTGTACATCAAACCAAGCCATATCGTCACAAGCACAGGGAGTGCGCTAAGCCCCCACAGGGAGTCCCACCGACTAAGGGATGGCTGAGGCAACAGAAGCCGGTCCCGAAGGTCAAACGCAGGACGAAGTTGCGCTTTGGCATGACAAACTCGCAGAAGTTAAGATTGCAGAAGAACAATCCCGAGCTCCTCAGGGAGATGGAGATTCAGGAAGCAAGGATGCGAGCCTACCAGGAGGAGAAAGAGAAAGCGATAAAGAATCATCATGTCACAGATGAACTGGACTTCATTGATGCCGTCAATGAACATGACATCTCAACAGAGATTGCCCACCATTTTGAGGGGGAGGATCAGGCTGTTCACGCACGACATCCGCAGAAGAAATTGCCGTCAAGAGCTGATAGTGGAAAGTCGTCTGCATCTCAAACGAAAGCAGCGCAACAGAAAAGGAGAAAGGGTTCGTTTTATTGATGCTTTCACTTGAGGAATCCAGATCCTAACAAAAATTGTGCACCAAGTCCCAAAATTCTCATTACATGGGTTTTTTTTATCACTTCATGTGTTTCATTGTTTATTCTGAATTTCAGTCCTTCTGATTTGAAAAATCACCTGGAATTTTGTAGCTGTGTGATTTTTCTAGGCGTGTGATTCTGTGGTCCAAGCTGGGGCTGAACAATCTGGTATTGTTTTCGAAAATATTCATCTTGGTTTACAATAAAGCCATATTCTCTTCAGTCTTCACCAACGTACTTTATTTTTCACAAATTATGAAGTATAATTATGCCGTAAATGTATGCCGAGGTGTGCGGTACAGAGGGATTCAGGCGTGCGATTATTCGCACTTCGCAGGAAGCACTTATGCGTGTGATGGCGCGGGGGTGTGATCGCACGCCTCAAAACAGGACTGGAATTTGGGAATTTGCAACAAATTTGTGTATACTGTATTTGATTTTTATTGAAATTGTTGGGTTTTAATTAAACTCATTGTTTATATCCACTTTTTGAACTGTTTAGTGTTCATCCTATCATGTTCCAATTTGGCTGCATCATAAGTTCATTTTTTGTACGAATAATATTTTTCTCACTTGATATCCATTTTTGTTTCAATTCAAACACAGAGCACTCAGACCAGAGAAACCGCCAGATCGTCAGCCCAGAGCAGCCCCCTGTGGCGGCGCCCCGCAGACCCAAAGGAGCAACATATTCCTGGGCAGATAAATCCTCTCCTCACTCAGAGGATGGAATGGGAACTGACCAGGAAGCAGCTGATGATGGAATAGGGGCCAGTGGAACAGAAGCTAGTGACTTTCGGTTCGACGGGAGCAGAAGGGACAGCAGGGGATCGGTGGTACAAAAAGGTACAGCAAATCTAAATTCTCTCTGGGGTTTTTTAAGTTTTTGTTTATTTTTCTGTCTATCCATCATTAGTTCCCATAAACAGATACATGTACATGTTTTATCATTTAACCCTAACCATCCCAACTCCATCAAAATCCATCCCCCCATTTGGTGGATTTTGGGGGACTTGGTCCAGAAGGCCTGGTGTGACTAAATATTGATGGAGTATGATGGACTTGGGCCTAATGGCCTGAAGCAGTGCTAGGGGTATCCGATTGATTTTGCCTAGCTTCCTGTACTGCTATTGTGATAAAAGCCATGTGTAGCAAGTCCATGAATGTCAACCAGTGCGTCGGTGGTGGATTTCATTATGTCATGTACAGTTTTGTGTTGGACGCACAGTGAGTGATGGATTTTGATGGACTTGGTCCAGTTCCTTGTAAAATACGCTAGGGAGTTAGGGTTTTAATGTTATGGAAATTGAAAGCAGCTGAAAAGGCATCAAAGGAGAAAACTTATTATAACTGCTGTAGAAATGTAACTGTGGTGGAAATTGGTAAATTATTTTAAAATGATAGAGTTAAAGATGCAAAATGATAACTGTTGAATTACCAAACTCAATCGTTCAGTTTAATACAAAAGTACGAAGCCTGCCGATTTCAAGAAAATGAAAACTCATGTTATTAACATACAACAGAACTTTGATGTGGCAAGGAATGTCACTGTTTTCTTTTACAGTGGTTTGGGATGCTTTTATTTCCTATCTCAGCCATTGATATCATGCCATCATAGTTTCACCTCTGGTATGAAAACTTACAGGATGTAAATCTATATTTCAAGGAATGTGAAAGTTACCATCCCTAAACCTGCTCAATCCAACAGGATCCAACTATTTGACATACCCGCTGGTGCCTGTTGGATTGAGTAATAAACCCCTTGTAGATATTCCTGTTAAAATGTGTTGGATCAGCAGGCAACTGAAAACATTCAGAGTCGGATTCTGTTGGATACTGGTAAATAACGTTATGTTGGACTCGGTTGGAGACAGCAGACGACTGAAAAATGAGGCACAGTTGGATTTTGGATTGAGCATGCCAGTCATTTTATACTTTCAAGAACCCAACAACTTGGCAAGTTGGGTTGCGTTGGAATGTGTTGGATTGATTGAGCAGGAAACTCATATGAGTAACCGTCAGACTCTGTTGGATTTTGCAGGGTAGTCCTGGGAACTACTAGGGGGTTAGGGTTAAAGAGATTGTGGAATGCTGAAAGTCATTTTTTTTTTTTTTCTTATTGTAGAGTAGACCCATATATATCATAATGACAAAGTCCCATTCTTTTGTATGTGCGTTTATATTTTTATAAAACTGAAATTCATCCAGTAATTTGTTGGTACCTTTTGTACTCATTTCATTACAGACACAATAGTCGTTTTTATTTCATCACACCTTAGGCTACATATACCCGAAAAATGACGGAAATGTCTTCGAGCATTCCACAACCTCTTTAACCCTTACTCTCTGAGGGTAGTTTACTGCATGTCAGTTGGTTATGCCAATGCCCTCCAGCTGCAGTTATTTGGCAGATAACAAGTCTTAGCAGTGAAGGCTCCAATTGGCAGGAGTTGGAGGCCCTGGAGGGTGCCTGATACTGACCAGCTGGGGGCACTCACTTTGTTATCAGAGGACTCTCATTGTTCTCTGTGGCATGTATTGGAGTGCCTGTCCAGTTACCCTTGAAATGACATGGCAGATATTGGAGGGCCATGCAAAAAACATAGGAGATTTTCTTGAGGCACATATTGGCATGCGTTGGAGGGTCAAGTAGGGTAAGGGTTAACATAGCTGATTAGGTGCAGTGTTGTGTGAATGTTTTATTTGATATCACCTTTGTGTTTTTTTTAACTGATGTAGATTTAAGCAGCAGTGAAAAGAGCGCCAGGAGTATTGACGTCTATCTGCCAAGTGCATCAGTTCCTGAGTCTGACTCAGGGAGCAACAGTGATGATTCAACTGACACCGACTTACAGTTTTCATCTGCATCGAGTTATGTCAAGCATCCCAAAGCAATCCAGATACCTGGCCTGCCATCAGAACAGGACTTGCCACAGGAGGCTGTGAATCAATCTGATGATCCGACAGACATACAGTACTCGGATGACTTTGTGGGATCTGACAATCTCGCCTCGACGGGGGAGCAAGAGCTGGCTCCTCTTGCATCCAACCATTCTGATTCTTACCATTCAACTCATTCAAGCGTGTCAGGCACATCAAGGAGCAGCAGCGTGAGAACCACCAAGTCTCAAACCACTCAGATTGCGGGGAAAACTCCTGAAGCGTCTGGCCCGAGACCCAGTGGGAAGCCTGCCAATCCCCAGACCAGACGCCTCAGCATCCCCAAACCCAAACTCTCCAGCATATCACCTGTGCCGGTCCGAAAGACCTCCAAGACGTCAACCCTCTCCATCAACACGGCAGTCGTAACCCCCGACCCTCCTTCAGAGACCAAGCGATCTCAGACTCCTCCAACTCCTAAACCAAGACCTTCCCTCTTGAGGTCTGCCAGTTCCTTTTCAGAGACCTCCTTGCTTCAGTCCACTGTTCCCTCGTCGGAGTTCAAGACGGAAGACTCTCTCAATCCTGGACAGTGGACGAAGCAAGACGAATCTTCAAACAGCTACTCTGATGATTTCAACAATTCAGAGCCTATCAGTGATCACAGTGACACTTTTTAGTATAAGATCTGAAGAGTATAATCTTAAGGAAATAATATAAATCATTTGCTTGAACTTGAAGGCCAAAGTAAACAAAACTTCAGTGGATCAGCCATTATTTGTACAGATATTAATGTGTGCATTTGAATTACGATGTGATCTGTGAAAACTATTAACATGAGTAAAAATGTCTTATATGAACCCTTGCTCTCTAAATTCCAAAGAGTGAAAATTCTTTCCATTTAAGTGAAGATTCACTCCCCCAGTCGGAAACTAGGGACTAGACATTTTAGAGTGCAATTTCTTCAATTGTAAAGATCGAGTTTTCACTCGAGCTTCGACTGAAGTGGCTCATTTTTCAGACTATTTCAATCGAAAATGAGAGTGATTTTTACTCTAAAATGTCTTGTCCCTAATTTCACTCTTTGGAATTTAGAGAGTGTCCTTCCAGACTGTCCAAGATAATTTAGTATTTTTCTTAAGAAAATGTCCAATGTTAATGCATCCACATTACGTGTAAATGCATTGACATAACAGTGGTAAGCAGCCACACACTCCAAGGATTAAGAACCTGCTAACTCACTTCATTTGAAGTTTCTTTGCTGGTCAGCTTCAACACACCCATGCACCATGTCAAACTGACTGGTGCAATTGCACTTAGAGAGCAAGGTTAACTTTTTTTTTTTTAAATACAGTATGAAAGCTGAGACGGCTCTTTCATCAACTGGTTCTACCTTTATCAACAACATCCACCTCAAAAGTTAGATTTTATGAGTTGGCAATTTTTTTTCAAAACGTAACATAATGTTAAGAATGTACATGTGTCATTACAGTCGAACACCTTTACAACAAGATCCTTGGGACTTTGTACCTTGTTATAACAGGTACCTTGTATTAACAGTAATGAAAAACAAAGCCCAGGAACCTAAAATTTTGCTTGTTATAAGCTTGTATTAACAGTGCGCTTCTTATCAGGGTTCAACTGTATTTAGGAGCTTTAATTTTTGAATGGTTAAAATCAGAGATTAGGTACTCAAGTAAGACTCTATTGTACAACGTATTCAGTGGGATGTTATGATAAGGTAGAACGGAAACAGGTATGTTTAGAACCTTGGAGAGAAAAAGCAGGATTTTATTGAGGCAGAGAAAGGGCTCCAATCAAACAGTGTTGTACAGCCAAGGAATATCTTAAAAATAAATAAAGATATTTGTTCCAATACACTTTGGGCGGGGCCAAGCCCTGTTATCCCCAAATATATTTTGGACCTTGAACAAAATCCCAAAAGTAGTATAGATTTTGTACATGTGCATGCACCAGAATTTGGTAATCATTAGGTGTATACATAGGCAACATAGCAATTGTATGTTAATTTGATATGGGTTATTATTAGTGTGCTTAAAGTTGAGTTCCTGGTGCTCTTCAACCAATTCAAAGTTTTTTTCTACATGTATTCATAAATTTTCAACTTGGTATGTTTTGCGAGCAAACTGGCTCCCGATCCGTACATTATCGATTTCTCTGATTGTGGGGCGGGAACCTACCTACCTCGCGAGTACGAAATTATCGTCTGGCAACCAATAATTCAAAATTGTAAAGTAATAATATAGCAACTAAATGTGAGCCGATTTATTTCGGTCGATGTCTAATTTAAAATTGAATAACTTTTGTTTTATGCTAGAAATATAGCAATTTAGATAAGGAATATATTTTTTTCGGATGACACTCGAAAATAGCATGAGGAACAAAACTTTAAGCTTCAACATATACGAACAAAACCACTGAACTTTTTTCCCCCCAGACAATATTTGACAGGCATGCTTAGGCCCCTATGATTCTTGTTCTTTTTGGTTCAGAGTCACCTAAGGAAAATATTTGCTGTGTCCCCAGTTTTACAAAAGAAACAACAAACGGCTATAGTTACAGGTTGTCTGCATATGATTGATACATTAATTGGTACAATCGGTGACAGAAGAGGAAGCAAGTCTAAAGATATTGCTTTCTCTTTGAAAAGAAAATATTTATTCAGGCACCATTTTTAGAACAAAAAATTGATATCAAATACATGTACAAACTGTTGAATTTTATTCCTGGTTTCTTTACTGATTGAATGAAAGATTTGTAATATTTAGTCTCTGTAGTTAAACAGAAATCATTAGAATTGTGATGCTATTACTATTAGTTGTAAATAAAATAAACATATTGAAAAAGAATTGAGAATCGCCTTTTATCATTTATTGTTTGACTTGTGCAGTGCGAAATATTTCCTAGTGCAGTTTACTGTTCATCAAACAACGAATAAGACGTTACTGTTGGGGACCTCCCCATTCGAAGATTATAGGCCAGCTTAGTCGGAGCGTAGGATCAATTTGCTCTTTGTGCTTTTATTTTCGTTTGGAGCAATAAAATTGCTCAAAATGGTGCATAAGAATGTTTCCTTCCTGGGTACATGTTAACATTATTTACAGGTACATGATGGCACAGCAATGGGTACTCGCATGCCGCCCTCTGATCCTTTGCATGTCTCTCCGTGGGTTACTGTGACTTGAAGAACGCATGCTTGCTATGCATGTCACCCCAGGATCTGCTGGAACAGAGCATCCTTGCTCTATGGTTGGAGGTACACTGGTGATGTATTTTTTTCATCTGGACCACTGAGTGATGAGGCAAGTCTACGAGACCTGATTGTTAGCTGAAGTCCCCGCCTTGGATGCATCCTCCCACCCAGCATGGCGCTTTTAAGTGCAGTTGTAGTGTTGTAATTGTCAGATCCACGTCCAGGAGACTGACTCCTTTTCTGGCCACTCTTCCATCTGAAACTGCTCACAGATGGTAACATACTTTGCGACACTAATGTCATGTATCTCATCTCTTGCAGGGTTTGTGGTTTCCAGTATGCCGGGGAGATCAAGAGCTTACTAAAGAAGCGTTTACATGTTATGGTCACAGATCAACTGAGACTGAACTCCTCCTTCCTGGCAAATCCTCTTGGGGTTTATCACCTCCATTGTCCTCCCATATATGTTACCCCATGGAGCTATAAATTACCCACTGTCGCACTCCTTTGTGTCGTCCCCCCCCCCCCGCTATAATTATCACCTCCCATCATGATGCATCACCCCCTCCTCTCGCAAACTTCCTTCTGCTGCCACTCTCATTTGTTCTCCTTTCCATTTGTCTGTCGGGGATTGTTTTCTTTCGATCGAAATGAGGAATCCCACAAATGCGGGCGCCATTCAAATTGGTCAAATTGCGCCATCAGTGGTTATGTGTTAAACCAAGCCCGGACTCGGCCATCATTTCGTGGTGAATTTTTTTCAACAAGGTTCTTTAATTTAAACTTTCTCGTTTTGTAAGGCTCTGCGAAGTTCGCTGAATAGGACATGATTTTCGGGAATGAAGGTCCCTTTCGCAAGTTTTGGGTACGACATGACAATCGTTGAAAACAGTTAGAAGGTAGTTGATAGAAACTCCGGGAAAATGATCATGATCGTGACTTGGAATCGATCGGCATTGATAGGACTGCTGGCGGGATTCGCTCTGCTGTGGGCACCTGTGGCGCGTTGTGAAGGTATGCGGACACTAGGCCTTGATTTTGTTTTACTTGGGTAGGTACGTTGCCGGGGCAAGTAAAGTCAGGAAAGAATGTTGCATCCTGATGCCACTTTTTCATCATGTATTATCTCAATGAAGGTCAGTCGCTACAAAAATGTTGAAAAGACATGAAACCGGGACTGAGTGAAAAACATTTCCAATTTTGTTAGAAATAATTTGAAAATGCACTCGACTGTCCATAGACTTTGCACACAATCAAAGAAATGGCGTGTGGATACTACATTCTTAAAATATTATATTTTAGCATATATATATAATAAATAGAAATATCGTGGCCTCGTGGTTGTATATAAATGGGTTTTTTTAGTCATCATTTTAACAAGTAGATTTTAAATGCTTCTCATCAATAAATTCATTATTTTAAAAGAATATATATATACCGGTAATGGGTTACCACATTAAAGGGAAAATACAACATTTGCAAACATCAAAAAAACGAAATGATCAAATTATCACAAAATACCTTACTAAATTGTTGGGGACTGACAGTCTAAAGCATCCTTTAAAATCGTGGCTCCTGGTGGGCTGACATTTTCAAGAAAAACTGTATTTTTCCAACGCTGGTCGGCCGACCAGCGTTGGAGAAAACTGGCTTTTTTCAAAAACTGTTCTTAATTTTTCATATTTAGTTATTCTGACTTTTCTTTGCAATTGATCACACACCTGTGAAGGGGTACAAGCCTGCTAGACTGATTATCTGACCTTACAATTCCCCAAAGTGTATTAATTGCTTCGTTTCATCTTAAGTGGGGTCAGGGAACCAGACTACAAGAACATGATAGGTTTTCTTGGTTTTTCCAGCATCTACAAGCCCAAAACATGAAACAAGTCGGTTTAACAATATTTTATATAACATAATAATCCTCCAATCCATTTATTTCTGAAAATTGCAGCAAAAGCCAATGTTGTACATTCCCTTTAGAGGTTAAATATAATTAGTAATTGAAACTTCGCAAGTTTAAAGTAGAGGACATTTGTTGCATTTGGTATTTTCTTGGGGGAAAAAACAATCAACACTGTACAGTAGTTTTACCCATTTACAATGATTTTCATCCATTTGATAACTTTACGTTCGTACTGTGTAAAAATGACTGTGTAAAATGAGAAGTGGCAATTGAACAATACAATTTCTTCAAAGTTCTTATGGACAGCACAAAGTACTCATGGACAGCACAAAATACTCATGGATGGCACACAGTACTAATGGATGGCACAAAGTACTCATGGACGGCACAAAGTACTCATGGACAGCACAAAGTACTCATGGACAGCACAAAATACTCATGGACGGCTCAAAGTACTCATGGACGGCACAAAGTACTCATGGACGGCACAAAGTACTCATGGACAGCACACAGTACTCATGGACAGCACACAGTACTCATGGACGGCACACAGTACTCATGGACGGCACACAGTACTCATGGACAGCACAAAATACTCATGGATGGCACACAGTACTCATGGATGGCACACAGTACTCATGGACGGCACAAAGTACTCATGGACAGCACACAGTACTCATGGACAGCACAAAATACTCATGGACGGCTCAAAGTACTCATGGACGGCACAAAGTACTCATGGACGGCACACAGTACTCATGGACGGCACACAGTACTCATGGACAGCACACAGTACTCATGGATGGCACACAGTACTCATGGACGTCACAAAGTGCTCATGGACAGCACACAATACTCATGGATGGCACACAGTACTCATGGACGGCACAAAGTACTCATGGATGGCACAAAGTACTCATGGACAGCACAAAATACTCATGGACGGCTCAAAGTACTCATGGACGGCACAAAGTACTCATGGACGGCACAAAGTACTCATGGACAGCACACAGTACTCATGGACAGCACACAGTACTCATGGACGGCACACAGTACTCATGGACGGCACACAGTACTCATGGACAGCACAAAATACTCATGGATGGCACACAGTACTCATGGATGGCACACAGTACTCATGGACGGCACAAAGTACTCATGGACAGCACACAGTACTCATGGACAGCACAAAATACTCATGGACGGCTCAAAGTACTCATGGACGGCACAAAGTACTCATGGACGGCACACAGTACTCATGGACGGCACACAGTACTCATGGACAGCACACAGTACTCATGGATGGCACACAGTACTCATGGACGTCACAAAGTGCTCATGGACAGCACACAATAATCATGGATGGCACACAGTACTCATGGACGGCACAAAGTACTCATGGATGGCACACAGTACTCATGGATGGCACACAGTACTCATGGACGGCACAAAGTACTCATGGACAGCACACAGTACTCATGGATGGCACAAAGTACTCATGGACGTCACAAAGTGCTCATGGACAGCACACAATACTCATGGATGGCACAAAGTACTCATGGACGGCACAAAGTACTCATGGATGGCACAAAGTACTCATGGCGGGCACAAAGTACTCATGGATGGCACACGGTACTAATGGCACAAAGTACTCATGGATGGCACAAAGTACTCATGGATGGCACAAAGTACTCATTGCGGGCACAAAGTACTAATGGACAGCACACAGTACTCATGGACGTCACAAAGTACTCATTGCGGGCACAAAGTACTAATGGACAGCACACAGTACTCATGGACGGCACAAAGTACTCATGGACAGCACAAAATACTCATGGATGGCACAAAGTACTCATGGACGGCACAAAGTACTCATGGATGGCACAAAGTACTCGTGGACAGCACAAAGTACTCATGGATGGCACAAAGTACTCGTGGATGGCACAAAGTACTCCTGGATGGCACAAAGTACTCGTGGACGGCACAAAGTACTCCTGGATGGCACAAAGTACTAGTGGACAGCACAAAGTACTCATGGATGGCACAAAGTACTCGTGGACAGCACAAAGTACTCCTGGATGGCACAAAGTACTCGTGGACAGCACAAAGTACTCATGGACGGCACAAAGTACTCCTGGATGACACAAAGTACCTGTGGACGGCACAAAGTACTCCTGGATGGCACAAAGTACTCGTGGACAGCACAAAGTACTCCTGGATGACACAAAGTACTCGTGGACAGCACAAAGTACTCCTGGATGACACAAAGTACCCGTGGACGGCACAAAGTACTCACAGCCAGCACAAAGTACTCTTGGACGGCACAGAGTACTCGTGGATGGCACAAAGTACTCGTGGATGGCACAAAGTACTAATGGATGGCACAAAGTACTCACGGACGGCACAAAGTACTCGTGGCCAGGACAAAGTACTCGTGGATGGCACAAAGTACTCATGGACAGCACAAAGTACTCGTAGACGGCACAAAGTACTCGTGGATGACACAAAGTACTCGTGGACAGCACACAGTACTCGTGGATGGCACAAAGTACTCATGGATGACACAAAGTACTCATGGACGGCACAAAGTACTCGTGGACAGCACACAGTACTCATGGATGGCACAAAGTACTCATGGATGACACAAAGTACTCGTGGACAGCACACAGTACTCATGGATGGCACAAAGTACTCGTGGACAACACAACGTACTCATGGATGACACAAAGTACTCATGGACGGCACACAGTACTCATGGATGGCACAAAGTACTCATGGATGACACAAAGTACTCGTGGACAGCACACAGTACTCATGGATGACACAAAGTACTCATGGACGGCACACAGTACTCATGGATGGCACAAAGTACTCATGGATGACACAAAGTACTCGTGGACAGCACACAGTACTCATGGATGGCACAAAGTACTCATGGATGGCACAAAGTATTCATGGACAGCACAGAGTACTCATGGACGGCACAGAGTACTCATGGATGGCACAACATACTGATGGACGGCACAAAGTACTCATGGACGGCACAGAGTACCCATGGACAGCACAAAGTACTCATTGGTGGCACAAAGTACTCATGGACAGCACAACGTACTGATGGACTGCACAAAGTACTCATGGACGGACAACGTACTCATGGACGGACGTTCTAGCCAGACAGACTTGTGGGGTGATAGCATTGTGTTCCCATTATCCCTTTTTCTAAAGATTCCCTTCTGGGGTGATGTTTTTCCATTGTGTAAAACAATGGAAAAAGGGTGGTCTGGTCAGAACGGCACAACGTACTCATGGACAGCACAAAGTACTCTTGGACAACACAAAGTATTCATAGATGGCACAGAGTATTCATGGACAGCACAATGTACTCATGGATGGCACAAAGTACTCATGGACAACACAACGTACTCGCGGACGGCACAAAGTACTCGGGGACGGCACAAAGTACTCAGGGACAGCACAAAGTACTCATGGATGGCACAAAGTATATGGATGGCATGGAGTACTCAAGAACAGCACACACTAACCCTGGATGGCACAAAGTACTCACGGATGGCACAAAGTACTCACGGATGGCACAAAGTACTCAGGGACGGCACAAAGTACTCAGGGACGGCACAAAGTACTCACGGACGGCACAAAGTACTCACGGACGGCACAAAGTACTCACGGACGGCACAAAGTACTCACGGACGGCACAAAGTACTCACGGACGGCACAAAGTATATGGACAGCACGGAGTACTCAAGAACAGCACACACTAACCATGGATGGCACAAAGTACTCATGGACAGCACTCAAGATTTATGGACAACGCACAATACTCATGGATGGCAGTATGTACTCATGAATGACAAACAGTGCTCATAAAAGGTTCACTGGTTAGGAAACTTACAAATATTCACGGTTGGCATACTATAGTCAGATACCACACATAAAAAAAAGAAGGATTGTTTACATTGGCCAAAGAATCAATGTTAAAGCTGATATACATGTGGTAATATGACTCCTTTTCTACAATATAATGTCAGAATCAAACAGTTCGTAACAAGTAACACCGACTACATTTTGACTTCCCTGATTTGTTTTCCCTTCAGATTATGAAGACCATGTGTTTCTCAGTTGCCCACCAAATATCACCATAAACCTCACATTGGTAAAAGCAGAGGCTGTAGCCACATGGCAACCTCCCGAAATATCAGACACCTCGGGTGATTACAACTTCACCTCGGATCACAGCTCGGGAGATGTATTTCCTATAGGAGACACCACTGTGCATTATACTGCTACAGATGCATCCAGCAATACTGCAACTTGTGAATTTGTTGTCAGCGTAAAAGGTAACTATGTTATAGTGATTGCTTTAAAATTTGTGTAAGAACTTGAGTACAAGTATTTTCATCAATTGTAACACAATGGGAGAAAAGGCAAAGTATGGAAGATTTGCGGTAACACCGTTTGAATATTATCTCTTTTGAGTTGTGTGGTTTTGAGAAGAAACAGTTGTTTTAACTCGACGTTTCAAACAGTATGCTGTCTTCGTCATCAGGATACTGATTACGAACAGTCAAATTGAAAAAAATGGTTCTTCTCTGAACCCCACAACTCAAGAGAGATATATTCACTTGGTGTTACCGCAAATTGTCCATGCTCTGTTCATGTCCAATATGCAATACCTACAAGTCTCGTTTAAGGCAAAACATGTACACCTTAAAAATATCATGGTATAATATCTGAATTTGCAATGTGATTGTTGCACTGCAAACAAGCTAAAGACAGCGATTTCAAACAGCATTTTAGGCTACAGAACTAGTTCGTATCCAGATTTGTTGTACATACTCAAATCTTCACAATTAGTCACTAGTCTATCACACATTGTCAAATTACAAGTCAAGTGAAAATTTATTTCAATAGACTGACCAGGGCATTCTTTTGTCATTGTTCTTCCCAAGTTATTTGTAATCTTACCCTGTAATTGGCTTGTCCGAAGCATCCTCTTTCCAACTATCATTTAGATCATTGAAACACTGTGTGAGTGAGATTGCCACAGTATCCATTGTTCACGTGGATATTTCTCATACAATTATCATTATTAATTATTTCTGGTAATGAAACCAAGGATTCCTCAAAAGCTCCAAGGCACTGTAGCTTGCAAGCCTGAAGAAACCTGTGGAGAGAAGACTATGAGAAGAAATTACAGTTTTAGAAGTGGGAGGAAAACCTCAGAAGAATATTCTGGGGAAACCAACGGAATCAGGCAGGGACTGAAAACCCAATCCACATGTGGACCGGGGCTGGAATCGAACCCAGATCACAGCGGTGGAAGGCGAGGAAAGTACCGTTACCCCACACTGACTCCCCATGAACCCTCTGCTCTCAACCCAGCCTTCTTGTGACTAACATTTTTTTTTCAAACAGATTTGAGAGTTCTCGAGTTCAGCAATTGCCCCACAGACATCACTCAAATCCTGCAGAGCGGCCAATCCAGAGATGTGGCCGCGTGGCGAGAGCCAATCATCTCGCTGGAAGGCAGAGAGGTCTCTGTTACAGCCAATCACAGGCCGGGCGAGTTGTTTGACCTGGGTCGCACAGAGGTCAGCTACACTGCCGTGGATACTCTGGGGAACTCTGCATATTGCAACTTCATTGTCATTGTCACTGGTAAGAATCTCTTCTTTTTTGTTTTGTGCAGTTGTTTTTTCAATGCATGTACAGTGGAATCTCGATAAGTCAAACCTCGTGGGAATTGGCTTAAATTTTGAGTTTTGAGTTATCCAATGGATTTTCTATTCAACAACAATTGATTGGAATAAGTTTTTACTTTGAGTTAGAAAGGTTTTCTTGAGTTGACAGGTTTTGACTTTTCGAGATTTCACTGTACTTGTTAACTCACAACCTGTCTGCAGCTTCTCCTTGCAGATAAACTTGTTGACATTCCTTTGTTCTTGAGCAGTTAAGAGAAAACGCGTGTCATAGAGTTACTACTTACACTGAAACTGAATTTGAACTTCGATTTCCTTGAACTTTCTACTGCACTATTTTTGCGACGGATAACCATAACCCAAAAATGCCTCTAAGAAAACATTGTGTTGGCCTGTGCAAGTGGCAGAACATCTTAAGGTTCTACATTGTGTGGACATAAATGTATTTTGTTCGCGGGTCCACACAGGGACTGTAATCTATGTATGCCCTTGCACACCCACACACACCTGTGCTTGTTTTACATACGCTATGTGGACATTCCTTTTTTTTCGTGTAGTTAAGAAAAACTGGAGAAAAACAATATTTTACTGTCACTGTGAATACTCTTTGAATGACTTTCTTGAGTGTTCCTCTTCATATATTTACGACAGATAACCCTAACCCAAAGGCGCCCCTAAAGCTGTTTTTCGTAGAGGGGGAAAAGCTCGTGTGGACTTGGCTTAGCCCACAGAAGCCTGCATCGTGTAGATCCGTTTTATAAAATGGAATTTTTGCGTCGGGGTGATATAAATCAAATTAGGTTTTGCCCTTCACCGACGTTTAAACACTGTAAAACACAGTGTGTTACCTCCCGAGTGAAAGTTGGAAAAAATCAAAAAATCGGGTGGGACTCGATTCCACGACCTCCTGTTTTCTAGTGCAGATGTCTTAACACTCGACCACCAAGCTAACAGGGATCGGTTGGCTGGTTTTTTTCCAACTTTCACTCTGAAAGTAACACACTGAGTATACAGTGTTTAAACGTCGGCGAAGGGCAAAACCTAATTTGATTTAGATCCGTTTTGTTTTCAGGTCCATGACATGTTTGTTTTTTTTCTCCAGGATATCCCTACAACCATTTTGTCCTTATCGAAGACTCCTTCCTCCCTGGCCGTGATGACCGCATCCTGTTACATTCCAGCGTGGAGGAATGCCTCATTGCCTGCATCAAGGAGGAGTCATTTGTCTGCCAGTCCGTAGATTTCAGTGCTAAGGAGAAGTGTATGCTGAGTCGCACCACAGCGGCTGATCTGTGGGGGATACTAGCCAAACATGAGGGCTTCGCTCACTACGAGAGACTGATGGGTAGGTGTTATGCTTCTGAGTTTCTTTCAGTCAATTTCTCCATCTTTTCACCATTTAAAGGCACATATAGGATCATTTGCAATTACCCAGGAAATATCTACCAATTGAAAGACAGTCTTGCTCAAAGTGAAGATAGAACTAGTCAAATGCCCAGTGAAATTACCCTGCCTGAAATGGTATTGTTTGGGGTGCTCGCGGGTACACTTTGTTAAGGTTCGACATTAGGGCTGTCCATTTTCGAATAATTTAGTATTCGATTATTCGAAACTGCATTTGACCGAATTTTCAAATATTCGAAACTCGCCGATCAAGTTTTACACACGCCAGCTGCAACTGCACTGGTCGAAAGTTGTAAAGCGTTTTTGTTTTCTCAAAATGTATAGTATCTTCTGAGGGGAAACGTCAGCAGGTTATGCGCTCTTTTTCAGCAAAGCCGCAAGCGAAACAATTCGCAAAAAGCAAATGATATTCATTTACAAAGCAATGCCAAGAGGAAAATGCATTGCTTTGTAAATTATTTCATGAGCTAAGGCCAAAAAAATATTTCTGCTTCAAATTACATGGCATTTGAAAATAGGGTAGTTAGGTAGGGATTTTTTTTTAGGCATTTTTTTTTTCTATGTACGATCATATGGAGGCGTCTGCATGTATAGTCAAGGGTAAAAGATAGTAAATGATGGGTTTGGTTGTTTTCTTTTCTCATTTTCCCATAAAAAAAATTAGGGTAGGGGCTGTCAGAATAGGGTAGGTAGGGAAACTGGAAGCAAAAATATATATTTTTTTGGCTTAACATGACCGACTTGTACTGCAGTCAATCTCAGGTTCTGTTGACTCTCACATGCTGCTTGTGGCAAGGTTAAGGTTTTTGCCAGGTTTTTTCATATTCTTTTTGGAAAGAAGTAGTAAAAATGAATGATTAAGTGTTAAAAACCAATCAGTGAACAAAATGGTACTAAGAAAGCTTTTAAGTATATTTGTTTTGGAGGTATTTTAAATTGTTATAATTTTGCTAAAAATTTATGTGGGAAATAATTTTGTTCTCAATTTGATAACTACCTGGCAGTATTTGCAAAACACAACTTCAATCAGTGAACTTTCAGTAAACCTTAATTGATTTGACCTGTAATATCTCTCAAATTTATTTTAAATGGGTAATAAATGTATCTGTAGAATGTTTATTGATCCATACAAGTCAGTATAACATCTAATTAAGTACTTAAAACAAAACAAAAAAAGAACCCCTTATTCCTGCATGTTGGCTGAAATGTTCTTTTGGGGTCTGAATCTGCATGTGTCTACATGGTTATGAGGAACACTTTCAAATAATTCTTAATCCCTGTCTAACACTTTTAACATCATACTTATTAGATTTGTATACTGTGTTAATTTTATGTCTGTGTGATATTTATCCCCTTAACTACAGAGGGTACCAGGCCTGTTTTGATCGGCTGCCCACAACACATGACACTACCAACCGAAGCTGGTCAGGCTTATGCCACTGTCAGCTGGCGGGAACCAACCATGAGTGACGGGGAACCAGCCGTGATCAAAGGCACTCACTCTCCGAAGTCCAGGTTCTACGTCGGAGCGACGAGAGTGGTGTACACAACCAGTGACAGCACAGGGAATACTCTAAGCTGCGACTTCTTTGTGACCATCAAGGGTGTGTTAAAAGTCACTTTTACAGGGTGTCCCCCAAAAAACTGAACCCTCAAAGCACCCTCTTTTTCACAGTTTTTTTTTTTTTTTTAAACGCATCGCAAATTCATATTTGACAAGCATCGTTCATTAGCTTTTCAACCATGAAAAGTTCCTTCCAATCAGAAGAATATTTATCAAGTTATGGCCAGTTCAAAAAAAAGTGCTGCTTTTTCATTTTGTCCACAGAGAGCTAATGTTTGCCTGCTGCAGTGAGAACAAGGGCTAAACATCGAGTAAACATCTAAGAAGTTAAATGAAACGGTCCTTTTCAGGACGACCATTTCTTCCAAAAAGAGAAATGACCATTTTGGCGAAAATACCAAAAATAACAAATAAAGGAAGATAGAAGAAATCCATTACATTCCTAATACATGTAAGTGACAATTCGTCACCATCACCACGGAGTGACACTAACCTCGAAAAATCGATATTTTGTGATTTCGATTTTTTTTCCTGATTTGTGATTAAAAAAAATACACATAATCTATCACCTCAAGAAGTTACTCAACACATAGTTAATTAGTTTTGTCAAAACATTAATTAACATTAATTTACATTTGCAACTTAATGGGTCAAAACCGGAAAATGCGTTTTCACGAAGATATACCATTCTTTCGCGTGTAAAGTGCCTGCACACTACGTGTCAAAAACGGGTTTTGCGTTTTCACGAAGTGACACAAATGTTACGTGATATGCGCGACTCACTTCTGGCGTTTTCATGAAGTAGCGCTAACCCATTATACACGTGGTTAGTGTCACTTCGTGAAAACGCGAACACAGCGTAATCTGAATTTTGAGTTTTCACGAAGTGACGTTATGGTTAATTAGTTTGATAACTCATTAATAGTAATTTATTTCAATGAAAATCATACATTAACGTGACATTCAAGATCCCAGCTTTCAGACACTGTAAAAAAATATGAATTTTGAGGCTAAAACGATGTTCAGATCACCGTTTCAAAACATCGCCAACTTAAATCGCTTGTATCTCAAAACACACATTTTCCACTTCGCGGGGGTTAAGGTCACTTCGTGGTGTCGGTGACGAATTAAGACCATGGACAAAATTTAAAAAAAAAAAATTTGAATTGTGGCCATAACTCAATAAATGTTTTTCTCCAAAATTGGAAAAGATGTTTTCGTTGTTGAAAAGCTAATGAGCAAAACTTGTCAAATATGTATCAAGATTTGGGATGCTTTTTTTTTTTTAAAAGCTGTGAAAAAGAAGGTTGCCTTTAGGGTTCGGTTGGTTTTTGGACACCATGTTTGTAATTGATTTCATCCTCAGTGAGTTGTTAGAAATTCCGGAAAAGTTTGCATTTTTGTTATCATAAACCCTTAACCTAAACTTGTTCATCATTTGATCATGTGATGTTAAGTGGCTGATCATTTTTACAATAACTTAAAATGTCCAATATTGAAATTGTTATTTGATAAAATATCTAAATTGCCAGTGTTACCATAAGGAGGATTTGGGGTCAACAAAGCAATAATAGTGACATTTGTAATGATGTTGCACAAAATGTCACAGCATAATTGTTTCAAATAAGCTTCTGTATTTATTAAGAACTGCGAATAGCAGTCAATTATTTAAAAAATGCTTTCATCACACAAAAATATGACAGACTACATGTCTGGTATCAGTCTTTTCTTCTGTTATCTAACTGCATTTCGCTTCTAAATGTTTGGATACAAAATTGTTTTAAAAATCAGAAATTGATGGAATATTACAAAAAGCAGTATTGTAATGGGTCGACAGGGTTGTAACAAAGTCGTCACAGTTCATCGTAAGTGATCACAAGTCATCTGTGAGTCAATCACAAGTAGGTCACATGTAGCTTGTGATACCAAATGACAAGGGAATTGCCATTGTCACAGATCAATGGAATCGGCTTGTGAATTCAGACTGAAGGACTTGCGATGACTGACTACAAAAATGAGGATGCAGATCATCCTCACAAGTCAAACACAAGTCAGTCACAAGTCAAGTCAAAAGTTATCCCGTCTCAATTCAAGTTACATGCTTTTCATATGAATTGTGTGAGTACTGACCTTTTAACGTGATTTTGAGCTTTACAAGTGATTTGAATTATGTGTAGCCTTTGTAACCAAATTACAACTGTGGTATCATTATGTGTTTTCAGATGAAGAGCCTCCCATCATAAGCAATTGTCCGCAGAACATCACCAAGGTTACGAGTGACCAGGAAGCAGTTAAAGCATCATGGGTAGAGCCCACGGCAACCGACAACTTGGGACCCCCTCAGCTGATGAGTAGTAATCACCGACCAGGCAATTGGTTCCCACCTGGTTCCACCACTGTAACATACAGTGCTCGGGACAATGCGGGGAACCGGGCAGAATGTTCTTTTGTCATTCTCGTGGAGGACATTCCAGGTATGTTTTGTTGATGTTATAGACAAATCCGAGCACACTATCAAGAAGGCCCCCTGCAATGGCGAAAGCATTGTGCTAGCTATTGTTCAGATAATCCATCATGGGGCAGTTGCTTTGTACAGTAACAAACACGCTTGTTTCTCCATTCAAGGGGCCTCGTGAGTAAAAAGTGATCGCACGCTAGCATTTTTCTATACAGGGTGTCTCCAAACAAAAGTAGTAGTCAACAACATTTTTTTTTCTGAGGATTTTTTTTTTTTGGAAAAAATTTACCATGAGATGATAGAGTGTTTCTTTATCCTTGACAATTAAGTTTTTGCTCTGTGTGATTTGGACGTTTGGTTTAAAAGTTACAGTGAATCTTGTAAAGACTTGTCAAAATCTGTTTGGGCCACTTTCTTCCCCTTCTTGGTATGTGAATGCCTTTCATTAGATACCAAGTGGCCCAACTTGGAATTCAAGTCATTTCATTTAATTAGCTGTATCTCTGGACTGGGGTGTTTAATTGAGATGGGATAAAGTGTAGAGTATTTACTATACCTTCACACTCTATAGATAAGTTTTGCAAAAGAGAGTGCTAGTATTTTTAATATTTATGGATTGACTGCTGCATTTTTTTTTTTTGAGACACCCCTTATAGGGTTGACTTTTCAAAAATATTTAATAGCTCATTGTTTTTCATTCTTAATATTTTATGTAGTTTGTTTTCTGTAAGTGTGTTTTTTATTATTATTTTTAATAAACTCTGTAATTCAAACAATAGGCTGCTTATACCGTTAAAAGTAAACCTAGATAAAGAAATAAATTGAGTCGGTTGGAAGCCTTTATCATTGAAGAGAATGTTGAAAAAAAAAATCACCGGAGAACCCTTCAAAGGTTTAAAATCTGATAATTTCTTGACTGTGTTGAAATGAAATAATTAGCGTTGTTTTGTGTTGTTTAAACATGAAATGTGATCTAGCCTTCCCCCGTTTTAACATGTAAACATATTGTAAAATCCTGAAAATTAAGAAAATGTTGAATTCAAGAAAATCTTCAGTCTCCTTTCTCCCAGATTATAAAATGTGTTTCTTTTTTTCTTCGACTTAAACAGACTCCAATTATATTTGGCTTCACCTGGTACTTCACAACATCACTTACTCTGATGCCCTGCAGGACAACAACTCAGTGGAATTCCAGAAATTAGCCTCCACAATTGAGAAAGATGTGATTACAGGTTTTCCTTTTTATTATTTCATATTTCTCGAAGTATTATGTTTTTTATTTTGAATGATCGATTTTGCCGACAGAAAAATTGATATGATTTCTTATCGTACATTCCATCAATGCATGCTTTATACACTCCTTATCTAATAAATGTATCTCCTTATCTATAAGTGTCTCATTCGTTTTCAAAATAAAATTACTTTTGCAAAAAACAAATCTTAATTCACACTTAAAGTAGATATGAAAATCTTACAAATTACACAATGTACATGAGACTTTTTTGCATCAGTAACTAAATGTGGATACAATGTTAACCATATTTGTTTTTTGTGTATTGCATGCTGTACTTTTGGATGGTGCTTCTTTAAATAGATAGTTACTGAATGATGCAAAGCCGGTTTTTTTTTTTAAAAGTACGTCCTCAAAAGGTGTTGCCCACCCCCAAAAATTATGGACCCCCAGAACTCTTACCTTATGGCCACTTTGAATAAAATCTATCACTTCATTTTTTTCTTCAGGTTTTAAACATCTTCCGTGATGATGGTACAGTATTGGGTGTTAAAATAGATCGGTTCAGGTGAGCTTTAGTATAATTTACTTGACATTTCTTAGTTGAATAATTGAATTAAGTGACCAATTCTTGCTAGTTAACAAAAAAAATCAGGAAACTGCTAGAAAAATTGTAAAGGATATTGCCAAAGAAATTTTACTATTAAAGGAAATAATTACATGTTGCAGTTTTTTTTATCATTTTCCGAAAGTAAAAAATTAAGTTGATTTCAAAATTAGGAGATTTTGAGCCCCACTCGGATAATCTAACAGAATAAAAAAAATATTTTGCCTCTGAAAAAGGCCTTGCTAAGGCTGTAATATCGGGCCATTTAAACTTTATGATTTGCATATTTCTGGTCAGTCCAGTCAGTTAATAGCAATTTGCAGCAGTTTAATATATTTTCATTTTCAGGATTAAATAAGCTTTGATTCATTTCTTTGGCAGGTCTGACACGGATGATGGTGTAGCTGCTGATGTGAAGATAGGATTCTCCGAGCCTCTTAACCATGAAGATCAACAGAGTAAATTGCATGCGATTCTTGCGGCTATTCTGAACAGAGTACTGGCAAACGTGGCAAAAGTTAAACTCGAGCAAGATAATGGTGGGTATTGCATCCTTGCTGCTCCTCTGGTTGGGTCTTTGCATGTTATACCAAGAAAAAACTATATTTTGAACCAAACATATTTTTAAAACAAGATTAAGCTTACATGCCTAGTTGACATGAAGCCAATGCCTAGTTGACATGAAGCCAACAAGGGCGGATCCAGAACACAATTTTTTGGGGGGCCAAACATTTTTTTGGACCCCCCAAAAAGTGGGTCAAAAAAATTACGGCGTGGGGTTTGGGGCCCGCTTAAGGGCCCCGAAAAATTTTTGGATTCTAGATGCTCTGTGGTGCGATCTGAGGCAATTTCTGACCACTTTAACCAATGTTTTTTTGAGGAAAAGATGGTGGTGTACTCATTGCCTGCCTTTATTGCGATGTCACATTAAAAAAAAAAAAAATTGGTCTCGTTTTTTTTTGGGGGGGGGGCCATGGCCCCCTTTGGCCCCCCCCCCCCATGGATCCGCCGTTGGCAACCAAAAGTCTAATCGTCAGTCAGTCAATGATTTAGTCAGTCAAGGGACAATGGGCTCCGTGCACAAGTACCCCCTCAACGTTAAGAAAAGGAGACTTGGGGGAGACCACTGGGAGAAACATTTGAACACATTGCTGATTGGCGTTGCGGTTTGTCCTAGCTGTCCACGGGGCTCGCGTAAATAAAAATGCCTCTCTTGTTTGCACAAGGAGCCCATAGGCTGACACTTCTAGCAAAAGCAAAAAACCCAAATGGAGACACTGATTGTTTCCCTTTTTAACCATAATAACTTGACTCGTATGTAACAAGAAACGTGCAAGTATTTTGGAGGTTAAAATCCACCAATTGTTCAGTTAAAAAAAATAAATCTAGTCAGTTTTCCATTATGAAAGGAAAACTGACTAGGTGCACTATAATATTTTTTTAGTTGATCAAAGAAATTGACTTGTGAGGAGTTCGACCTCCGGATTGCTGTTCCGGTGCTCTGCCAACTGGCTATACGGCATATACGAGTTTACGGCTTCTGACTAGTGCTCGTTGAACAAAGACATTGACAAAAATGAGGGCCCGCCAATATAAGGCTGGATAGCTCAGTTGGTAGAGCACCGGAACGGTAATCCAGATGTCACAGGTTCAAACCCTGCTCCAGTCAATTTCTCTGTTCAACCCCTTAAAAATTACTATAATGCACCTAGTCAGTTTCACTTTGTGGTTTATTTGAAAATTTAAAATAATGAAATGTAATTGCTGAATTTTTTTTGAGTGATCCCTGATACCTGTTTCTCAAGTTTGAAATTGTGTATTATATTTTTTTCTGCAGGCAAGTTTCAGATTTTAGATGCTTGCACACTTTCGCCATGCCCGGCCACCATGAATTGCAGGGCAATTGGCCTTCAGTGCATTGCCATGTGTACTGATAATGCAGAGTATTGCCTGAATGGTGGTCACTGTGGGACCAATGAACAGAACCTTATTACATGCAAGTAAGTTCAAACATTATAAAACTTTTACAAGTTCAAATATAACTTTTTAAAAATTCTTCAAAGTTAGTTTTTTTGATTCTGTACATTTCTCTGACATTATCTTGGAGATGGCAAGTGAAAATTGTTGTTCTAGAAGTTATCTTTAAGCAACTGTAAATTAAATATCATTCCTTAGTTTGCCAACAGCTGTTTACAGTCCTTTTTAGCTGCAGGAAAGCAGCTCAACAAATCATCATGTCTCTCCGCATAGTCCGTTGGGGAGTTTAAGTTAGATAGTTAGTTTAGTTAGTTTAGTTAGTATACAAACGTTGATAATTGCTCCTGCATATTTTGACCGATTTCAACCAAACTTTGTCAAAAGTATCAGTAGCCCAACCCCAACATGCCACATGACCAAACTAGGGTCAAAGGTCATCATGGGGTCACTGGGGTCAAAAACCTGATTTGTTTACTCAAAACACTACTTCCAGAAATTACATGGCACAATCATGCGACTTGTGCATGAACACAGATTTGTTGGCCCGCAGCTTACAAGATATTTGCGATTGAGCTAATGTTACAACATAACATCTTTTTCAACCACTACTTTGTTTGGAGTTTGCCTATCACCATTGTACAAAGTAAAAGAAATGTCCGTCACGAGCCAACATGGCCCATCAGGCCAGCATTTATGTCCCGTTTCCTTGACACGAAACAACTGAAAATATTTCTATTCCCACTGGATGGGATGCCAGTCCATCACAGGTTACTCCCTGGTTAATGCCGGCACCCATTTGTACTCCTGGGTGGAGAGAGGCAAGTGTAGGTGAAGTGGCTTGCCCAAGGACACAACATATGACCAGCAGCTGGATTCGAACCCCTGATCCTCTGATCATGAGCCAAGAACCCTAACCACTAGGCTACACTCCCCCACAATTGTACGAAGTGTATGTTCGGAACATGGACTTGATTCTCACTGTGACTTTTCCTCCTTCTTCATTGTTCTTCAGCTGCCACGGTGAAAATCAAGTGTACACGTACTCTGGTGACAGGTGTGATTTGACAAGAATGGCCTTATCTGGTAAGCGTGCCTCCCTGGATGGCTTTCAAATATTTTGGGGTGGAGTTCCACAGAAGGGGGAGGCTAGTAAGTGTTAATTAGCCTCCCATGTACATGTGACGTTGTGCAAAGTGCAGGCAACCAGTTTTCCGCTGAATGTGAACAAATCAGTACCATCTTTGCATGCAAGGATTGCACCTGAGCATAATAAACGGATGTGACGACAGCATGATATGCTTGAGGCACCGAACTATTTGGGTCATTTGGCATACCCAGCCAATCAAATCCATTGAAGTCAACACTAAATAAGGGATTTTTCCCTAAGGCCAAAAAATAAAAAAGTCACCAATTTCTGGTATGGAGCTTGCCCCAAAAGTGGTGCAGAGACACGGCATAAAGCTTATACTCGATCGTAACCCCATCTAAAAACACGTTAAAATTGTGCAGCAGCAGGATTCCAATCAAACCAGTGAGTTTGGCGGTTTTGAGACATCATCTTACACTGAAAAAAAAAACTTTTTAATTTTGCCGACGCGCATGGCTACAGCGACGCGGGCGCATACCAGAAACCAGAGACTTTTTTTTTGACCTAATGTTTTGAATTCTTTTGTTTTACCACATGACTTTTAATTCAGATAGCCAGTAAGAACAGACACGCAAGAAGAAGTGGTGCTGTTTTCAGATGCTCAAGTAAAAGTGAAAAGATACAATTTTGGGAAAAAGAGAGTGTACATAAACTCTACAACGGTCATGGTTTTATGGCCAAACTAGAAAGCACTCAGACAGTGCAAACCTCTGCCAAGGCTAAACAATTCCAGCCCGCCATATTGTCAGTATGCTCAAAGAAATACCGGTACTTGCATAAATGGTGACGAATCCCTTGAGAAATCCTGGATCCAGACCCAGATCCAGATCACCTCCAAAATCTAATCAATTTGTACTTGTACCAAGGACCACCCCCAAAAAAAATTTCAGGCAAATACATCCATATCTTATTTTTGAGTTATCTTGTTAACAGACAAACCAACCAGCCAACCAATCAATCAGCTAAATCCAATGAAAACAAACATTATAACCTCCTTGGCAGAAGAAACAAGTATAATGACACGTCCACCAGATTTTTGTTGGTGATGGGGTGCGAGTGTCCTTTGAAAACATTACGATTCACATTTGTGTCGTTAAGGGCATAGCCATGCTGTCCATACTTCTTTCCCAGTTTTAAATTCTTTTTAGGGCTGGTTCATTTCCAGCACAAAAGCTAACGACTGAACATGACTTTGTGATACAGCAGTTTGTGAACTTGTGTTGCAGAAAGTGTTTGCAGTTTCTGCAATTTTGCAAAGTTGAGCACATTCCGTCTCGGGCGAACTTTGCCACAAACATTTGGGGATACCAATTTCACGTTGCATTCACATTCAAATTAAGCATGGAATGACCATTTCTACTGTGATACAGGCAAACAGCTGACTATCATCTCCCTTGGGGGTGTGTGGGCCGCCATCATGTTGGGAATGTTGGCTATGTACTGCATTGCATTCAGGTGCAGGAGACGTAGGAAAGGGTGAGTGAGTGGTAGGCCTTACTCTTCATGGATGTCAATTTTCAGGCTATAACCCAAATTCTGGCTTTTTCATTTTTTTTTTTAAACAACTCCGGCATACCAGACCTTCACAGACCGGAAATCTGTATGAAATCAGAATTTTTTTTTTTTAACAACGATATCACTACATGTCGTCGTTCAGCCACTAGGAAAATGTGTAGCGTTGTTCGATAGTCGCGTGTACATTTAGTTTCATTGTTATGCATTCGACTCAACGCAATCACATTTTGTTGGCATACGAAAGACAGGTATACTGATGTGCAAGTCTCGGATCATATCATTCATGCCCTGAATTGATAATTGTATGTTCATTGTTGACTTGCTTAACCAGGGGCGGATCCAGGATTTTCAAAAAGGGGGGGCACAAAAACTTTGTGCGCGTTGCACACATAACGAAACTGAAGCGCGAAATCCCTTGCGGGCAGGGTTGAGGGCACTGGAAGCTCTACGATTTTAGATGTTCTCTCCTACATCATGAGTACTTTAAGCCATTTAGAGCAAAATTCACAATGTTTATTTTTTACTTTTAATAACACTATTTTTGCCTATCAAATATAGAATTTAAAGTCACTGTTGATGTAAGTTGAAAATGAACCCCAAAATTAGAAGGTGCTGATGACAGCCCCCGGGTGAAAAAAATGAACGTGTTATTTTGCGAGCGAGCGGAGCGAGCGAGCCAAAACAAGTCATGTTTACTATTAAAACATACATTTCCACCCAGAAATTTGCCTTGCAAACAAAGAAAATAAAATAAATTGAATTTCATTAGGGGACAGCCTGCCCCAAGCAGCCCCTACCCCCACCCCACCCCACGGCTGAGCAAATCAACCGGCCCAGAAAATTTCTCCGTCCCAATTCCTTTGAAAAATGTTGTATAACTTATAAGCCTGCTGAGTATTTCATTACGAATAGTCTTTACAAACAAAAAGAAGAAATAAAACTTTATTTCAAAACCATCTCGATTGTCATAAAAAAAATTGATATTAGCAAAATTTCCCCGTAGCGTTTATATGTTTAGTCAAGACTTCAAAAAGACTGCCGCCTGTGTCCCAGTATAATGTGAGGTAACTGCGGTCACATATATACTTACTTTGTATATACACTTGTATACACTTTAACCACCATTTTTTTCCATGTTCTTTTGAAGTCTGCAGGCTAAATAATTTAAGACGAAATGAATCGTCTGCATTCTGCAAGTGTTGTCGAATCACTTCAAGAAATGTCAAGGCCTGAGGAAAATCGTTTATTTGTATTTTTTTTGGGGGGGGGGCTCCGATTTTCTTTAATAGAAAACAAAAAAACAACCTTTAATTTAACGGAAATGCAAACTGCATCAAAATTCCAAATTCCAAAATATGAAAAAGTTTGTCTGCACAAATTTCCCGAATGTGGCAGCATTCCTGAGCTGTTATCAAAGGCCTTAAAGTTCGGTGGCCTACAGCTGAACCCAAATGTATATATGCTTTGTAACGAACAAGAGTGGCATTGTATCAATTTGAACAATGCGGCTATCAATCATTCTCTGGAAAGGCTTTTCGGAGCTGAGATTTTATTGGGCATTTTTTTTTCTCAGAGACAGGGGAAACCTTTATGCGAAAAATGTGGGAAACTGAATTGAACGTGAAATTTCACCTCCGTGTTGTGTACATGCACATAGATAAACGATTGGGGGATGATATTCCAAGTCCAAATAATTCATTAAATGTAGGGCTCCCGATGTCTTTTTTCGTAGTACGATTTTATTCTTCGCTTATTTAAAAAATAAAACTGCATGGCCTACATTATTTTTGTAAATGTTACTGTAAAATATTTCGGAATACATTTTGAAATTAAGTTTGAAGTCAAAGGGCTGTTGATAATCTTATTCGTATTCCTTTTAAAATTAGGAAAAACTAAGCATAGTTCGTATTAAAATTTCCCCTGGAATCTACAAAAGAATTAACTGAGAGTTCAGAACTTAATGGGCTAGGGTTTTGAAATCGTTTTACTTTAAAAATAAATCGAGAGAACAAGACATACTAAGTCGTATTAAAATAATTCCTATTTATTTGATGTCTCTCGATTTGAGGCAAAAGGGATGACGATTAATTCTTCGTGTATCTAAAAAATAAAATGCATGGCCTACATTATTTTGTGAAAATGTTTTACTCTAGAATATATTTTGGAATATATTTTGACGCTATTATTTGAGGGATGTTGTTAATCCTGATCATATTCATTTAAAAATAAGAAAAACCGAGCATAATTCGTATTAAATTTCCCCTGGAATCTACAAAAGAATTAACTTCGAGTACAAACTTTAACGAACTAGGTTTTTTTTAAATCATTTTGCTTTAAAAAAAAAGTTTTTGTAGAGAACCAGACGTAAATCTCTCTCTGAGGCCGGGAAAATAAAAGAAGGGGGTGGCGATTTTATTCTTCATTTATTAAAAAAAATACATAGCCTACATAATTTCGTGTACCGGTACATGTTCTACTCAAGGGTGGATCCAGAACACAATTTTGGGGTGGGCCAAAACAAATTTTTGGTCCCCCCCAAAAAAGTTTTGGTCCCCCCAAAAAGTGGGTCAAAAAAATTACGGCGTGGGGTTCAGGGCCCGCTTAAGGGCCCCGAAAATTTTTTGGATTCTAGATACTCTGTGGTGCGATCTGAGGCAATTTCTGACCACTTTAACCACTGTTTTATTGAGGAAAAGATGGTGGTGTACTCATTGCCTGCCTTTATTGCGATGTCACATAAAAAAAAAAAATGGTTTCGTTTTTTTTGGGGGGGGGGGGGCATGGCCCCCTTTGCCCCCCCCCCCTGGATCCGCCCTTGGTTCTACTCTAGAATATAATTTGGAATACATTTTGACATGAAGCATTAAATGCAAGTGCTGTATTAAATGTGCCCCTAGTCCAGCCGGGAAATAAAAAAGTGTCTTATAAAAATATATTCTTGCTTTGAAAGAAATTTTGAGACAATGATTGACAGGCGACCTTCAAAACTTATACATTGTATATTTTTGTTGATAATTATGTATAATAGTTATGTTCCAAGCGATTGATTTGATGACCGCCCGTCCGCCCGCCATAATGACTCCTCAAAAAGGAAAAAGATAGCCATGTTCTCAAAGGGATGTATTTAATGCCCGCCCGCCCTAAGATGACTCGTTAAAAAAAAAAAAAAAAAAAAAAAAAACAGTTGCAAAAAGGGGGGGCACGGGCCGGGTGTGCCCCCATCTTGATCCACGCGTGGCTTAACAGTGTGTGGCAACATTTTTTTCCGGCCTTGGGGCAAAAAAAAACCACTGGCATCTCTGATTCTTGATTAAATCTATCTTGTCAATCGCACAGATCCATGCACAGACAAATTTGTTTATGGTGTAAATCGAGGATTTCCTATTGTTCCTCTTCCCTTTTCTTTGTACTCTTTTTCGCAACAGCTCTCATTGATTTTGTACACGTTTTCCAACTGAGGAGTCCTGTCCTCGATTCACAGATGATGTTGCGTGTGTGTATCCTCGATTTACACCATAAACAAACGCGAGTGTGTAAACACACATACTGAAATTTGTATCCTTGTGGAGACACTTCTTTATTCTCGTGTACTAAAAGTTTTCGAGTTTGAAAGTACAGTTTCAAAATGCTCTTATTTTAACCAGAATTAATTTCCTTGGCTGAAATTCAGACTTAATATTCCTTTTCAAAAACTCTACCATTTTTGACACATCAACATACCTATTTCGTGAAAACCTTGTGGAGACGTATGCATCTATAGAAATTGCCCTGTGGAGACGTATACAATCTGTTGTTACATATTGTGTGCATGTCTCCAGAGGGCACGGTGTATCAGATCTGCACATCACACACTGCAATGTAAGGTTCACATGCAGGTGACACATAAGCATTCTTATTATTGCTATCATTAACTCTTTCTGGTAAATAAAACCAAGGATTCCTCAAAAGCACCCTAGGCAGTGTAGCTCACAAGCCTGAAGAAACCTACAGAAGAAATTACAATTTTAGAGGTGGGAGCAAAACCCAAGAAGAAAATTCTGGGGAAAACCCGCAGAATCAAGTAGGGACTGAAAACCCAATCCACATATTGGCCCAGGCAGGAATCGAACCCGGGTAACAACGGTGGAAGCGAGGAAAGTACCGCATCACTAACCTGACGCAACAAACATGGACATTAACAAAAGGGGTTGCAAAAACAGGTAAACAAACACCCCCCCCCCACTCACGATTTCCATGCTAACTACCGGTACTTGCTCAGTGATGTTCTAAAAGGACATATGCTGACGTGCCCTTTAAAAAAAATCTGTTACCAGATTTCTCTCTTGTTACAGTGAAGCCAGCATTCCCTTGCATGTCTTCGCTGACAGCCCCGCTGAGGTGCCAAGGGGTACACATATGGTGACCAGCGACGACCTGGGATACACCTCACAAGGAGAAGATGAGCTGAGCCCGGCCGAGAGTGATAGCCACATACGGATCCACTTGGAAGACAGCAGGGAAGAATCTCCTTTGGATCAGTCAGAGGGGAGACCTGGGGGCAGGCTTGGTGCCCATGACAGCATGGTTGGCCCCCATGAAGGTAGTGCGAGACCCCATGATGGCAGCACTAGACCCCGCAATGAAGTCCCTGGCACCCATGGTGGAATCCCTGGCACCCATGATGGAATCCCTGGCACCCATGGTGGAATCCCTGGCACCCATGATGGAATCCCTGACACCCATGATGGCATCTCTGGCACCCATGATGGAATCCCTGGCACCCATGATGGAATCCCTGGCACCCATGGTGGAATCCCTGGCACCCATGATGGCATCCCTGGCACCCATGGTGGCATCCCTGGCACCCATGATGGAATCCCTGGCACCCATGATGGAATCCCTGGCACCCATGATGGAATCCTCAGTCCTCAGGGCAGCAAAGCTAGCCCCCAAGAGAGCAGTCTTGGCTCCCATGACAACAGCGCCATACCTGGCCAATCACAAAGCAGCAGCAGCTGCTCCTCATGTACTTCTTGCAGCAGCGCCTCAGATTCCTCCGACTGCCGATCTCACACCTGCAGTTCCTGCACCTGCGACAGCGGGACAGAAGTCGTCCAATTTCCCAGTTTGGGCGATTCCAACACTACACCCAAAGGTGCGGCTATTACCCCAACAGCTACTCCCCCTCAGATGACAGTCCAAGTGGATGTTGAGAGAATCCCCTTTGAGCCGTCCGACAGTACGCACTCGTACGATGGAATGATACCAGACCCGCTTGTCGAAAGTGACGTATCTGTAGATGAATCAGTTCCCCTCATCAACCCACATCCACAGGCACTAGACCCACCAGAAACAACCCCTTTCTTATCCCACTGCTTTGACAGAGAAATGCCTGAATGTGACCAGCCGATAAGTGAAAGTGCTTCCCTCCTCGAAATACAACCGCAGGTGAAAAGAGAGAACATGTCTGAACAAAGGTCTGTGTCATCTCACGGTACCCATTCCTATGAGGGAACAATACCGGATCCCGTTTCAGAGTTTGATGAGCGCCGTGACAAACAGTCCGGTGATATACGCGACCCAACGCCAACAGGTGATGGTGCCCCCATAGAGTTGTACAACGATGAGAGTTCCTCTGGCCAGTTATTTAATATCCCATCTATTCACTTTGTTGAAGAAAGTGACGACATTGTAATGACCGAAGAATACTTTGTCTAAAAGAGTTCAAAATGGCCTTTTCTCTTTCTACATGGCTTGAAGCAGCTGGGTACTGAAATGAGAAACTGAAGATGTGAGGAAACATTTCAGTTGGTATTACTGTTGAGCAACGGTGAGGGACATTGTGTAAAAGAGGATCCGAAAGTGAGAGAGCATAACCGCAAAAGATTTTTTTTCAAAGCACCCCCTCAAGTTCACCACCTGTTAAAGGGAAAATACAACATTTGCAAACATCAAAATATAAAACTACCAAATCGTTTTGAAATATCTTGCTGGACTGTTAGTGAATGACAGTGTAAAGCATCCTGTAAAATCACGGCACGTGGTATACTGTCATTTTCAAGAAAAGTGGTATTTTTGTATCAATTTCCAACGCTGATCGGCCGATCAGCGTTGGAAAAAACTGGCTTTTTTTCAAATACTGGCCCCAATTGACCATCGCACTTGTTTGCAATCGATTACAAACCTATGAACGGGTACGAGCCAGCTAGTCTGGTTCCCTGACCTTACAATTCCCCAATGTATGTAAACTGCTCTGTTTCTTCTTATATGGAGTCAGGGAACCAGACTACAGGAAAATGATTGTTTTTCTTGGTTTTTATAGCATTTTCGAACCCAAAACCTCAAAAAAGTCAGTGTAACTATATTTGCTATACATTTCCAACCCCCCAATTCCATCCATTTCTGAAAATTACAGCAAAAGCAAATGATGTATATTCCCTTTAAGTTTACATTATATTGTATTATACAACACCTGGATAAATCCCTGTCGTCTGATTGGTAGGTCGTTGATCACATGTCACTGAATTATTTGTCCCAAGCCACTGCCTGCCTGCATCGCAAAAAAAGGAAGTTCCATTCCATGTTAAATAGAAGTTCCATTATACAGTCACATGATTTGTGGCTCTGACCAATCAGATGACGAGGTTTTATTCAGGTGTTGTATAAACCAAAAATGAATGTCTGCCTTGTCTTTAAGGTCCAGCGTCCTTAATAGTTTACTCAGCGCGCCGGGGCGCACTGCGGCGCCTTTGCGGCATTTTTTTTGCCAGCATTGATACGTTAATCAGGCTCACAACTCAGCCTGACGTTCGGCCCGCCCTGGCGCGCTGTGAAGATTAGCATTCAGCGCACCTTGGCCAGCCGGTAAGACTACATGTATCTTGATCAACAACAAAAGACGACGAACAAATGCTATTCATCAGTCCCCAAAGATGCCACTGAAGTTTCAAAAGCTTGTTTAACTTTAAGTACTTTCATTGTTGAAGCTAGAAAATACACGTCGAACGCATGGCACCACCGTAGTAACGGCTTTCAATTCTGGTCGCCAGATTCCACTATAGCCTGTAGGCAACTGCCAAGAATGATCGATATCTCCAGTGACACGTATGTTAGTTTGGTTTTATTTAACAAATTTCGAAAATTCCTCTAAATTTGGTTATTCTTAACCCTTTCAAGGTCATATATACACAGAGTAATTAACACTGTTTCAGCCCAACATTCCAAAGTCTGGTTAAACGAAATATTGAGCCACTGGTCAAACCCAAAAATAGTTGTTAGGTTTCAAGGAGGCAAACATGATGAACTAGTATTCCTTTATGCTCCATAGTTGTTCACCCTTCTGACTAAATCTTTTGTTTTCAGTAACTTAGTTGGCTGAAATTTTGGAACTCCAGTCTAAAAGAAGTGTTATTGAAATATGGTTATCTTTATGAGTAAATTTGATATGATCTGATTTAAATCAAATGCAGTTAGTTATTCAACTAATCAAGTTCTTTTGGTTAAATAAAACAAAATATAAAAAAAAACTGTGTAGTTTATTGTGTGTTTCATGCATTTAGGTAGAACGTCAAAATTGTTTTTGCTTCCGATTACATGGCATTTGAAACTAGGGTAGGTAGGGGACATTTTTTTTTTTTGGGGGGGGCCAATTTCTTGGTTGTGTACGATCATACGGAGGCGTCTGCATGTAGCCAAGGGTAAAAGGTAGTAATTGATGGTTTTCAGGTTTTTTTCCTCATTTTTTCCAAAAGAAAATTAAGGTAGGGGCTGTCAAAACAGGGTAGGTAGGGTAACCAGAAGCAGAAGTATTTTTTTTTTGGCCTTATCATGACCAAGGAGAGTTCAATTGGAATACAAATGCTACCAGGAAGCCATTTGACTTTCAGTTGTTCAACTTTTGTGAACTCTTGCCATGACATTACAAAAACCATTCACGATACTGTAGCATTCACGTGAACCGTCCTTGATGGTACATGTACAGATGTTATCTAAACATTATGCAATTGTTGCCTGCTGTGGTGCAGTAGTCCGTGGCATTTTATATTTCTGATGGGTTGCAAATGGGCTACTATCACACCTTTGCTTTGATACACACTGTATTTTGATGATACCGACTCTGGCTGTAATCTTCTTGAGCATTACTAGATGATTGTATAAAGTTTGAAAAATACATTTTCAGGTTAATTCACAGAGCACTTAACAGTTCTGTCACGGACATTACACAGCACTGGAATCGCCCATTGTTGCCATTCTCCAGTGGTTGATCCACGGGAGGTTTAGGGAGTCTAACCCCCCCCCCCTCCCCAGGGCCATAAAAATATAGGAAAATCATGCAGAAAACACACAGCAAATGCCTGCTACCCCCCCTCCCCTTGGCAGCTACACCCCCCTTTTTTCCCAAACCTAGATTCCCCTTGCACTGTAGTTTAAAGGCAGAGCTTCAGACCAGTCAAATTTAAGAACAGACCAAGCCACAGTACATACAGTTGGACGTCGCTATAATGCACATGGCAGGATCCACAGAAAATGTTTGCAATGGTGATCGTTCGGTACAGCGATTTTAAGCTGCCAGTGCTCCGGTATACACGTGCCAACTGTTGAATCACGAAATTACACAGTGTTTTCGCTTATACGGGTGGCTTTGTCCCTTTTATTCCTTGGGGAAATTATAGCCACTTTTCACTCTTCTGTTGACAGCTTTCAACAACAATGTTTGGTACGTTATGAAACACAAAACTCTATAGCCAAAGATGATGTTCAGTATAGCCGAATGTTCGGCATAGCGGTGTTCCTTATAGCAACGTTCCACTGTACATACCGTACTTTACACAGTATCCTTTGAGAGTGAATGGTTTAAACTGCAAATATTTTAATACCTTAGATTAGAAACTTTAAGGAGGTTGTGGAATGCTTGAAGACAGTTCCGTCATTTTTCGGGTATATGTAACATAAGGTGTGGTGAAATAAAAACGACTATTGTGTCTGTCAAGAAATGAGTACAAAAGGTACTTTTGAGAGCTGTTTTTCAGGTCCTGTTTCGACCCGAACGTGCAATTTGTGTAAAAGTTGTCGTTGGGGGCAGCAAACAAAACATAGTAAATCGTGACGTATAAACAGGACTCCCGATGCAGCGTAGTATAAACGAGTCCTGTTTATTACGGCACGATTTACTATGTTTTGTTTGCTGCCCCCAACGACAACTTTTACACAAATTGCACGCTCGGGTCGAAACAGGACCTGAAAAACACCTCTCAAAAGTACCTTTTGTACTCATTTCATGACAGACACAATAGTCGCTTTTATTTCATCACACCTTAGGCTACATATACCCCCAAAATGACGGAAATGTCTTCGAGCATTCCACAACCTCTTTAAGTTGCGATCAATTATATGAGCTACTGGAGCAAATACCACAGGTTCTCGTCATACATGTACATGTGTATGTTTGAGCTCTGAAGGTGATGCACCTGATTTCAAACACGCTAGTTTTATTTGCTGGAAAGCCAACAGCAACATGCACAGATCCAGTAAATTAAATTAAACTTCTAAAACCCTCCCCCTCTAGCTGGCAAATTCAGCTACGCCATCACAGCCAGCAGTCAAAATAATAAAGTGACTGTTTTAACACTTTAGAACTCGCTTGTTAATTTGTTATCCATGCTTTGACTGGAGGTGATTGATATGCCAGCTGCACCTACCAGTTACCTCTCTTGTCTGTTGATGGAATTTGACTAGTCCGAAAATTTGGGACTCTCAATACTGTGTATGAGAGTCCCAAAACTTAAGGTATTGAAAACATGCAAAACTAGAAAGTAGACTGGCACCTAAAACAACCACTCCAACACAGCTTCAGTACTGCATCAATCAACCATGCCAAAAGAATTTTAAAAAAATGTGGCATGAAGCGGGAACTAGTCTCAATTTACTACACATATTTCCATAGTCAAGCCACCAGACTATTGACACTGAATGAAGTGGTCAGTCTTTTCAAATAGTTGGACCATGGTTGGACACATGTACCAGTCTAGTATTTAGCTCCATTTTGAAATCACTTGACTTCCCTCTCATGTGCAAAATATTGAAGAAAAGTCTCCTTTAAAAATTGAATTCAGTCTGCACACTTGGTTGGTGAAATACTGAGGACATTTTCTTTGCTCCAGTGAAATTTTCGGAGAAATTTGCTGGCTAAACTGTGAGTAAAGTGGGCCTGATTTAGTTTTGCAGGTTTCAGAGCACTCCAGAGCCCTGTCTGGAATTTGACTAGTCACAGTGTTTTATGCTCGAATGTGATCTGACTGCTCCTATACTGGCCTGTGTACAAATGTACCGGTATGGCAGAGGAAGCGGACGAAATTTTGTGACTGATCAAACAGCGTGAGGGTTTCATGTCAAGTCCAGACTGGCAAAGTCCCTTTCTCCTGCACTATGACTTGGTCTCCTCCTGCGGGGCGTCCAGTAACGCCGATCGGATGCCCAACTTTTCCAACTCCTCCACCAAGTCCCCGTTCTGATGCATCTGGAGCATGATGTCGCAGCCACCGATAAACTCACCATTGAAGAAAATCTGAGGGATGGTGGGCCACTCGGAGTATTCTTTGATACCTATGGACAGGTACAAAAGAAGATTTATACTCTTGAGGTGAAACTATAACAAAAAAATTGGAACAACAGGGCATTGAGCCCATATTTGGAGATGTTTAATATTTTGTTCTACTGTGGGAATAGGTTATAGTGGTTTACCACCCTGCGAGTGCGAGTGACGTCATGCACCACATTGCGAAAGCATCGGTCATCACAAGATCACACAGCAAATGAATTTGGGCAATACGGTAAGCCTCTGTACTGATGTGCACTTTCCTATAGGAGCCAGTGGGGCCCACTGAGCACCATAGGAAAGCACACACGTAAACAAAGTGTGACGTCATCAGTACAGAGGCTTATTACAAAATATTTAAGCCCTGCCCTGGCCATCGCGCATTGACCAACACATCTGTGATTAATGTTAAGGCGATTAAGTTGTTTTTGAAACTTTATTTGTTGTGTCCCAAAAAGTAAGATTGTCTTCTTTTCCTGACATTTAATTGCAGAGCATTTCATCTTCCGCAAACCACCGTTAGATGATTGGTTTATAATTATATTGCTTGATTTATATTACGTGAATAAATGAATAAGTGCTTAGTTCCAGGAGATAGTAAAGGCCCTCGCGGCTTCACCGCTCGTGCTAGTCTTTTTACGTGCCAGCATCCGGGGTGCGTTACGTGTCCGGATGGTCCGGCCTACTATAGGCGCGTGAGACTTGACTAAAGGCTAGTGTTAGCGCGGAACCAGATGAAGATTCTTCACTCTCACACTAACAGTAAAATTTTCAAAAAAAACCCAGTCACTGCGCAGTGCCATGCCGGTACAATAAGGCCTAACAACAGTCGCGGTAGTTCACAGTCAAATATCGGTAATCCTTACTTTTAGGACCCCGTTCCTATATAGGAAGGGAAAGACTCACCAAAACAGTTGACTAAATGACACTCAAAATTGACATTCTGATACTTCTTGGCATATCTGAACAATTGGCAATGACACCTTCTTGAATATCAGCAGGTTTAATTTTGTGGAAAGAGGGCAGGGCTTTGATTTATGAGGGAAATTCAGGGGTAAAAGACGACGATGACAACCAGAAAACAGACTCAAAAACCAAGATGGCAAACGTGAAAGCTCGATGCGATGAAAGCTCGATGCTGATTGGCTGATAAAAAATAAACATCTTATTTTTTTTTTTTAGCAGCCAATCAGCATCGGGCTTTCATTATGTAGGGCTTTCACTGTGTTGTGAGAACTACAACATGCACGTCTGACTGCAAAAAAAGGTAGGAAAGTCACATTTTCTTTGAAAGTGCTTTCAAAATTACAACTAACATGAGTTTATGAAGAAAAAAGACTGCTTTAGCCTGCAAAAGTCACTTTGGTACTGGACAGACATCTGCAAAAGTCAGTTTTGAACAGAACTCGTAAAAAATAGAGGTGTCCTAAAAGTAAGGATTACCCAAATATCCACTGCCAATATTTTATGCGTACAAATACGCAAGATGAAAATCTTGCGTACCTTGCCTGAGATCCTCATCCTCCAGCACATTATGACTGCTGTAACTATCTACTCCATGCATCCTGAGGATCTGCACCACAGCATTGCTGAATCCACACATGGGCTGTGTGGGAACTCCCTTCATGAACACCACCACCTTGTCGCTCTGCACGAGTTTCTCGATGTTTTCTCTGCTGCCGGCATTCGCCGCGTAAAATCTCTGCTGCAGGAGAAACCTGTAGGTCCGGGGCCGCACCAAAAGCTTTGTAATTAAACTACTCATCGTGTCGGTTTTTATTCGTTTGATGAATATTTTTGGCGACTTTTACGACCGAGTTCAACCATAGAGCACTTTTTCCTGTGATGATGTTTCGTATGTTACGCATGATCGATCGAGTTTGCCTTTGACCTTCCCCGTCAAGCAAGGTGCCAGGTGCTATCGCCCTTGTATAATACAATATTATGTGGTCTGAAACCCTGCCCCATTTTGATGCATACATATAACGGATGCGTGCATGCCCAATTCTGCCGATCATGCCGCGCCGATGGGATTGCCAGTGCCACGTACTTTGCTTGTTACCGTTGACTGCTTTTCGTGCTTCACTAGTCTGTAGACTGTAGTCAATGAATAGACACTGAATCCCCCAAACTACTACAGAGTATTGAGGGTTGAAGGTGATAGGTGAATTTATTATGGACAAGAAAAGCGCAGAGACACATCAAAACCTGCGGGTGGCAGTTGAGAAAGGCCGAACTGACATCTTGCGGGCAGTAATCGGCGGCAATACAAACATGACAAACGGTGGGTGGACTCTCATCTTTTTTTTCATTGTACATTTAGGCATGGAGCTAGGAAGCTACCTTTAAACTGCTAGCAATTATAATTAAATTAAGCACCAACGGGCCATAAAAGCCACGTTGGATGGTCCACGTTGTAAGAGTAATTATGTTTAAGTATAAAAAAATTGAACAGGCAAGCCCATTTTATGATGTTTATAAATGCCAAGTTAAAAAAAAGTGTTGAGCATACGGCCTTTACGGGTTTTTGGAAAAAGGGAAGGAGGCCATTATCCCTAAAATTTGATGTTGTGTACACAATTAGAAAAAGTGGCACAGACGTGATACAATTTATTATAATGCCGACTTAAGATTCAGCCGTGTTTGCTGAGATTTAAGCTTGTCTTTGCACATATTGATCTCGACCTAAAAAAATATGAATATGGTGTTCATTGCTTTTATAATTCCTCTTCAGAGCAGGTTAAGGCTGTGTGTATATATGTAGGTCTGTTTGAGGAGTACCTACTAGTATATTGGTTTCCTTCATCTGGCGTGTAAAAAAAAGGATCCGGTCGACGTTACTTTGGTGGCAGTGGCGGCACATTTGACGAAGGAAAAACAGAGTGTCTTTCACCATGAATACACCAGGTCAATTTAGTTTGGCGTCCGAGTCGCCATGCGGTGGGTACACACACTGGATCAGGGCCTCCCAGAGCACAGACCAACCTAGTGAGATGGCCAGCAAAGTGTTAGGGATTCAATGGAGCCGAGCCGGCGCAGTTGCTCAGCACAGGAGTCTATGGAACGGAGCCAGTTGAGCCGGTGGAGTTGCTCTGCATGGGAGTATATGGAGCGGAGTCGGTGGAGCCGACAGAGCTGCTTTGCAGAGGAGCCCCCTGAGGAGACCCCAAAGGAGAACCAAGAGGAGACCCCAAAGGAGAACCCAGAGGAGACCCCAGAGGAGACCCCAGAGAAGAACCCAAAGGAGAACCCAGGGGAGACCCCACAGGAGAACCCAGGGGAGACCCAACAGGAGAACCCAGAGGAGACCCCAAAGGAGAATCCAGAGGAGAAGCCAGAGGGGAGGAGACCCCAAAGGAGACCCCAGAGGAGACCCCAATGGAGAACCCAGAGGAGACCCCACAGGAGAACCCAGAGGAGACCCCAAAGGAGAATCCAGAGGAGAAGCCAGAGAGGAGGAGACCCCAAAGGAGACCCCAGAGGAGACCCCAAAGGAGACCCCAGGGGAGAACCCAGAGGAGACCCCAGAAGTGACCCCAGAGGTGACCCCACGGGAGAACCCAGAGGAGACCCCAAAGGAGAATCCAGAGGAGAAGCCAGAGGGGAGGAGACCCCAAAGGAGAACCCAGAGGAGACCCAGATCTAGAGGTGACCCCAGCGGAGACCAGGAGACCCCTAGCGGAGGCGCTGCCTTGTTCGGGGACGAACAAGGATCCTCAGAGGGGGCGATGTAACGTCGGTGCCGGGCCACGGGCAGAGGGCGCCAGTACGGACTTATGGTGCAACCGTAGTGTCTGGACCCCACGCTTGGCCAGGGAGACCCATTGCCAGACTGCGCCGACTCAGTAGTGCGACATTTTTGTATAACATGTCTTGGTGGTGAGTTGTATAAAAAGAGAGCCTTGTGTAACAAAGCGGTCAGAATAAATGGCCTGGAGACCCGAAACCCTGAAGAATAGTGTCCGTGGTTTCCTTTGTCCGGCGTGTGAAAACCCAGGATCCGGTCAATGTTACAATATGTAGGCCTATATGTACATGTAACTATCGAATACAGGCCTAGGCCTTCATGTACATGATGTAGCAACATCTTTTGAAAATGGGTGGAGGTGATGCTGTAAATTGCTTATCATCGCCATACTTCTAGAACTAGAAGGTACCTGTGCAACTTCTTGTTCTAGAAGTAGTTAACCCACACCACTCCCCCCCCCCCCACTAAACATTTGTACAAGTAGTGCTGCATTCTACATGTACATGTATCTTTTAACAACAGAATAATTTAACGAAAAGAAAGACTGAAAAACTTATTCTAATTGTTACAATGCTTGTACATTTTGTATAACACGTTAAAAATGAACTTGCTCTATAGCTTTCTTTTGTGTAATAAAATACTTGTAGCTAGTCTGTTTCACCAATGCCATGAACTTTTTCCATTTTGTTTATTAATATGATGTTCACACTCAACTTGCATGTATACAAAAGTGCAACTTTTTTGGCATCATTTGTCATAAATTGCGTAGTTTTGTACACATTATCACTGTTTTGGGCCAAATAAAGGAGTATGGCTGGATTGCTAAGGAATTTCTGTACTGATTAGTCGATATTTGAGCGAAAGATGTTCAGTAGTTTTTGAGTTAAACAAACAGATATTTTTTTTTGGGGGGGGGCTTTCTTGTTTGGGTTGAGTGTATTTAGTCGTCACCATAATGCTAATTTGCCGTGAGTGCACTCTGAGAACCCATGTCAGTAGTTTTGGTGGAATGACTGCAAGACACTAACTGGTTGTTGTCGTACTCTACTTTTACATTTTATAAATTTGAAAAAGAAAAATAGTAGATGAAAAATGGGCATTGGTGTGTTTGAACCAGGAATCTTTCGATCCATAGCTAAGGCCAAAAATAAGAATATTTCTGCTTCCGGTTTCCAATACCTTCTCTATTCTAACAGCCGATACCCTTATTTTTTTATTGCAAAAATGAGAAAAGACACCCCAAACCATCAATATCTACCTTTTACCCTTGACTACACGCAGATGCCTGCATATGATCGTACAAAAATTTGGCCAAAAAAAAAATCCCTACCTCAGGCATCTAACTTTTCCTCGGATCAGCTGATTTCCTCTTTTTTTACTTCCCATTTGTGCCATTGAAAATAGAAAAACACTGTACAAAGTCTGGGAAACATTTGAATTTCCTCTTTTTATGTGATTTCCCAGTTGCATGCCTTGCTACCTGCCTACCCTATTTTCAAATGCCATGTAATCCGAAGCAGAAGTGTATATTTTTTTGGCCTTACTAGTTGACTAATAACAGTAGCATGACGTTATCTTCCTTACTCAATGAATAAACATAACTTTCCCATCAAAATTGCCAATCACTGCGCACTCAAGGCAAAATTGCGTTAGTTGGTTTGCCGGTCACGGCAAAATATCCACTATCTAAAATATTGTGTAATGTATCAGGGGCCCCAATGGAAACCACTTTAACTGTGTGGGCATACCCTGGGTAAAAAAATAAAATTACAAGCCCGAAACAATTGTCTTGTTTTGTTTCATTTTGTTTAGTCTTATCATGTCTTGTTTTGCTTTGTTTTGTTTTGTTTTGATTTGTATTTATGTTGTTTTTGTTTGTTGGTTGGTTGGTTGGTTGGTTTTGTTTTGGTTTGTTTGTCTGTTTTTCCCCCAGTCTTGTATAATCTGCATGTTGTTATGTTTTTACACCAGCTATTCTTGCCTTTGAAAACTTTTGTCAGGGTTTTAACTGTTAATCCTTTGAATCTAATTATCTTTGTAAGTTTTATTTTTAAGGCGGTCTTATTTTTCATTGAATTTTGTACCTTTTAATATATTTTGTATGTTACATGTACCATTCAAGTTAGGATTGGCAGGCTTTCGAGTCACAGTGTTTTATTATACTTTTGTCAATCCTAGCCAGATTGGATTGTTTTTGTTTACTTTTGTTTACTTTTGTGGATTGCTTGTTGTATCTTGTAATTTGGCCGAATAAATAATAATAATAATAAATCAAGACTAAATCATTTGGGTTATATGGGTTAATACCAAAGTGTCATTGATGCTCGTTTCCGCAGCAACTCCCAAATGATGATAAACAGTTACTATGGTTACAGGTGCACACGCAGGCACAGGACTCAGAATCTACCAGTATTGACAAGTTTTTTTTTTCCCTGGACACTTGGCCTCCGTACAATCAAAAAGGGGGGGGGGGGGGGGGGGGGGCTGGTACCATCTGTTGATGGGGGCGCTCTTCAAAACCGATGATCGTGCACACTAATAGACACTATATGGTGCTTTTCAGGGCGATACATGCACATAATTCACACAAAAAAAGCACCCGGAACGGCCGATGGGACACAAAAAGAAAACGACTTCTTTTTAAAAAGGGCACTTGTTCAGACAAAAAGGGCACTTGTGGAAAAAAAGGGCACTCGTTACAAAATATTGGGGGGGGGGATAAGTGTTGGTGTCCAAAGGGCATTTGAATGGAAAAGGGCAGTCTTTAAAAAATATGGGGGGGGGTAAATACTACCTCCCCCCCCCCCCCTTTCCACTGCCTACGCCTATGTTGTCATCAACCAGAAACGGTAGTTAAGTTTCCAATAAAATGTCAACCTAACAATCAGCGCCTCTGCAAACAAACATCAGTATGTACAGATCTCTCTTGCAAATGTGTATAGTGCAACACTCAGATCGGGGCATCAAGTTGCTATGGATACATCACATATGTTGATGTGGGTACATACATGTGTAAATAGACGTTATGCGTTGCTGGTGTCGCCGAGGGTTTTCTTCATTGTTTTGACTAGAAATGTACAAAAGGATCACTCATTGTCTATTCTAGAGATTCAAAACCATTGACCTCTAACTCCGCCTTAACGGATAAGGTCTGCACTCTTGGTGTGGCATACCATCTATTTCCTCCGTGGGCATACCAGTAGTGATGGGTTTTAAATTCAGATTTTTCAAAGTTCGGTTTGAATTCCACTATTCGGTTTTGATTGGTATCTGATTTTTCCTGGAAAAATTTTAGAATTTGTTTCTTCAAAATTCATCTGTGTCCATTCCACCCAATGTGTAGGTTTTTTGTGTTTTTTAATTTTTATTTTACCCATGCTTAGAGAGAACAATTCAGGATCCAGGAGTTTTTGCAGGGGAGTCTTTTCATCAGCAAACAAATTTGAAATTTAGACAGCAAGAACAACATTTTTGTTTTGGTTTGACCAGCATCTATGATTAACACAAAACTTTAAACAGGTCAGGGTAACAATATTTGCAATAAAATACTCGCCCTCAAATCCATCCATTTCTAAACATCACCGCAAAAGCAAATGTTGTACCTTTCAAAATGTTGACAACCTTTGTACATGTAGTTGATGGAGAAAAAAAAATAGAGTCCAGCTGGATAAAAGTTCAATACATGGGCTCATTTGATTAAAAAAATACCCATTGAATTGATTGTGTGATGTGTGACCTTTGGTGAACTAGTGATGCATGTGTAATGGGGAATTCATTGTGTACATGCTTAATAATACAATTTGGGTTTTGGGGAGTGATGCCTGAATGACTAGCTCAGCATGCACAGGTTTAGCGTGTGCACTTCACGCGTACAAAAGTATCCTTTCGATTTCAAAGCACACTGGGTTATTTTTTAACCAGTTTTGCTGATTGATCACTGAACTGAGACAGCGTTGTATTGTTACGTGGCCTACAGACCGACGTACAGTACATTGTGTACGTGTCGGGTTGGGTGTGTCGTCATATAGTGTGCAGGATTGTGCCAGCAGTGGTTGCATTTTTGGCACAATGTCTGTGAACAAGCCAACTATTCCTGGGTTTGACAGTAGTTCTGGCTACGAGTTCCCTTCCACGTGCACTACCCTCGGTAGCGTTGGTGGTATGAGAGTTGCGTTGGACAGGGACTTCGCTGTACCGCACCGAAGACGTAAGCTCATGTGGTTTTTGTTCTGTTTTTGTACTTTTCGTTTTGGTGGAGTCCATATAGAGTTTAAAAAAAAAACTAGAGAGCGCACTCACTATACGCGACACGGACAAGCTTAGAAGGACACGCGTAGGCCATTTTCTAAGTGGGCAAAACCACTTACAAAACGTACAAATGTAGAGTGTTAGAACATACATGTAGTGCATTAGTAGAACGAATATGAAATACCAAGATGTGCCTTCTTTCAGTGCGTAAAATCTTTGCATTTTTCCCACTTAGAAAACGCCCGCCGCGCGTCCTCGTAGTGCATGTAGCATAGCAAGTGCACTCTCTAGTTCTATGGCAGCGAGATATTGCACTGACATTATCAACGCCAAATATCTGTATTCGTTCACGTAACAATGCATGTGTGCATATTGAATAAATTAGGATTGTACATGTAAATGTAAATGTGTATAAGCGATGAAAGGGGCTGGTAACTTCGCTTTTCTGAAAATGTCAGTTACATGTACCGGTACACTATTTTGAAATTGGAATTGTAGCTACATGTACATACATATGTAAACATTCTGCAAGCTGCATCATCTTTAACCTACCGGTACATGTATCATAGCACTTGTACTGTGCATGTACACTTGGTGACAATGCCATCATTTAAGGTAAATACACATGTACGTACATGTAATGGACATGGTAACAAAAATTGGAGTCACAACCAAAAATACGTAGAGCTAGATTGACAGTTCTTCAACAAGTGAGTTTTCTCCTGTGAAAAAATGATCTTCCCTGACAGGTTTTATGCCAATTTTAAGCTGCGTGTCAAATTTTGGAAGTTAGCACAATAACAGGACATAAAGTCAAAACTTAGCTGACTCTGTCGTTCAAGTCCTAGTTGGCCTATACAATGTAAATAGTCGACAGTAAAAAGGGAGTGTTCCTGCCACACTTGTACATGTACAATTGTTCACCTGTAGTTAGGTCGAGTAAAAAAAATAGGTGGTTTCTCGTCCGGTCTCTCTGAAAAAAAAATGGAGGAGGCGAGCATTTTTCCCCCAAGATGGCAAATTTTTCATGATGGAGGATTTTAAATTTTTTACATTATTTTGCCGATACAAAATTGTGTCCAATATTAAGGAGCCATCACCCTTTCTTCACAGCTACAATTTTGTTGGAAACATTGTTGGAAACAAATAAAAAGACAATACATTGTAAATGCAAAATACAATGTATATCCTGCAACTGTATGAATTTTTAAAAAAACCGGGAGGCGGCCGAGAAAAGAGGAAGCGGGCGGGGAAAAAAGGAAGAAGGCGGGGATGAGAAACTGGTTTATTTTTTTTACTTGGCGTTATTCTCAGTGTTTCTACACGTTGCATTTGTGATCAGATGATGGCTTATTAAATTTGTATGGATTGAACAGCAGATGTATGGCGACTGGTGTATTTCTTTTGTTATGAATGAGTCACACATGTTATGGTGAGTGTAAAGCTGTCTGCACCTGTTGCTCTTCCATTCTGTTTGCACATGTCGTGTTGAGACAAAAAGATAAACCATTATCTAAAACATTCTACAAACTTGTTCATCTGTCTGTGTAGAACTTGACCACACTTTGAGTCTGAGATATTGTCAGCTTTCTGGACGATCATTTCCAGTGATAAATTTATATTTGACAATGATAACAAAAAATGTGTGTTTTGCAATTTAAAAAAAAATGATGAAAAAAAATTAAAAACTCAGTGTCGGATGTTCTTACCAGGAACGTGTCGTATCAAGTTATTTCCCCACTATTTTTCGAGTTTCACCTCAAAACACAGATTAGTTTTTTTTTTCAATTGCTTTTTTCCCAAGCAATATATGTTATTTACTTTTGAACGAAAAAATTTAACAACGTTAAGGCCTAGTAATTGCATTTTTTTGGGCAGGTTTATTTTTGCACAAAATGAAAACGCTTTTTTCGGAGGAATTCAGACATCCAAAATCAGAATAAATTAGGGTGTTTTTTTTTGTTAAAATTGAAAATTTGTTGGGAGAAAAAAAAATCCTTTTTTTTTTTTTAAGAGCACAGGGTATACAACTTTAAGACACCATTGCTCCAACAGCCACTCATGGGTTTGCTACAAATTTATGGCCCAAAGCATACATGTAGTTTTCCTGTTCCTGTTACCTTGGTACTTTGTAATTTGCCATGCAAGTACCGGTATCATGAGCAATAATTTCAAACTTTTTTTTTTATTTGTTGGGTAGGTACATGTACATGTAGTTTGCCATTCATAATCACTCTTGGACGACAAACAAATGTCAGATGCAACAGGGTCTCACGAAAAAAAAGTGGACCCCAAATTATAAATCGAATGAACCATAGTTAAAAGGCTGAAAACTACTCACAGGATGAATGTAATAGATTTGCTCATCAAAAATGTAAGTCTTCATGGAATTGCAGAATTTCCTGCTTTTTAAAATTTGCAGATAACAGTTCCTGTGCCATATGCCATCCATATTTTCTGGTGTGCGTCGAATTTGCTGCTAGAATGTGGGATCCCACGTAATACATGTACATCGCCAGTTTCTGAGAAATATTTGCATTCATGGTATATTTGATAGAAATTAGGGACAAAAAAGGGGTGAAATAATTAGACATTTCCTGTTTCCGAAGGTAGTCAACAATAAAAACTGAACAAATGACAAAAGCCGAAGACTGTACATGTACAATGTATAATAGTGAACAGAACTGAAAATCCCAGAGTGCCCCGAGACAGCCAACCTTTTCACTCCTCTGTTTTATTATTATTAGTGGTTTTAAAAATATTTTGTATCAACAGCACATGTCATTGTGATGAGTTGTTGTACAGTTCAGGTCCATATGTATACATGTGTATGCTTTCATAAATGTGTAAGGACACAATACTGGCTGAATTTTAGGGTGGAACTCGATGTTGTCACTCCAGATAACTAAATAGTTGGGTAAAGTCTGTTTTGGTGGTTTAACATGTTAGGTGCAAGTATGAACGGATAAATTAAAAAATTAAAATTAAAAAAAATCACAATTTTCATTTTTTAGTGGTAAAATTCTTGATTTTTGGTGAAAATTTACCTCAAAATACCACTTACATTGTAAAACGGGACATAACAAGGAAGCCTTTTTGAATGACTTAAAAACACGCTTACATTTTATTTCCTCAGATGAATATTGTATTGAAGTTGTTGGTAATGGAATGAATTGTACAAATACAGGTAACCTGTATTCAAAATATTTCTGGTTTGTGCACAGGGACGCCAGATAAACTGCATGTATTTAACGTAAGTTACGTTTGGTGTCCACCTATTTAGCATATTTACTGGGGTCTGTATAAACCCTCCTTAGTATATCCTACAGTAATTTCAGATGATATAGGTAGTCTTCAGAAGCATAATATCAGTTCCTTTTTTTTCACAATGTACATAAGTTTTTAAACTTTACCTTTTCTCATATTTAAGGGTGGCTCACCACTTTGGTGTCCGTTTTTATTCAACATAATGAATGCCTAATTCATTATGTGTTAGGAGGAAAGGCCAAATACTCTAACAGTGATGTTGTACCCTACATGTGTACCAATAAATGTATATCTAATCACAATTAGGACATTTGATCTACTGGTACATAAAAAAAATCAGTCATTCTACACTATGTAACTAACGATAAATGGTGTCCACTAAATGATGTAACTAATGTAAGTATAAAGCTACATGGATAGAAAAGTAAATAATAGCTGATTGGTTTTAAACAGCACATTACTTTCTGAGGAATATCTAGCAGTTTAAAATATTTACTGTGATATCCAGAGCACTCGGAGTACAAATGTCATGCATGTGATTTAACGTTAGTTACAGCTGGACACCAAAGTTGCATTAGTTACAATGTGCACTTTGTATAATACGATAGTTAATATCTACAAGCGACAACTTCCCATTGGAATATTGGTGTTAATTAGTTAAAATGGGTCCCTATGGTATTATGGAGAACAACAATTTAATATCAGTTTTGGGATCAATAATAATATAAAGTTATGTAAATGAAGGTCTCTGTGGTGTCCACATGTAACTTACGTAACATTTTGATACAGAGATTGTCAAAAGAGGTCCATATAAGATCGTCACAGGAATATAACTTTTAATGGATTAATTTCCCTCTGAGGTACTTACTGTGAGACACTGTTGTCATAAAATTGCAATTGATCTGCTATTAAAATGGTTTAACAGCTAAATCTCATTTTATTTAACATTAGTTACGGAGTCCACTTGTTAAATTTGCGACAAAATATTATATAAAAAAAGAAATCGTCTAAATTTTACATTTTCAGCAATGAATAGCTTATATTGCAATAAAGAAACTACATGTATAATTATCTCCATTTCTGCCATTTATGGTCTGGTAATACAAGCAGGAAGTGGACACTTCCTGTCACCAACATAAAGCTGCTAATAAAGGAAAGATGCTTTAAAACTTATCTTCTCATTATTCTTTTCTAATGAGGGAAGGCCGGTCGAGCATTATGAAAGGGAAACAAAATAAATACAACCAATTTTATTTTTGATCCCCATGTCCCTATTTTGTTCACCAGTATTGTGTCCTTACACAAATATACCAGCAGTATACATGATAATATTCTTGTTTTGTACGATATTTTAAGTTTCAAGTTTTGAACCAAAATAGTCACAGACTGTGTCTCATTTGTACATCGCATATAAGTTTATAGTCACTAAAAAGGTTAAGAATTTAACTTAAGTTTGAAGCAAATTGCTCTTTTTTCCTCTCCCGAAACGTTGAGAGCTGTTTTCTCTGATAACTTTGATATGCAATCAAGTAATAAAGTGGTGTACATGTACTGTCCTCTTTGAGTTAATGAACCGTTAAATAACCTTGAGTTATTTTTTGTTGGGGTGGGGGGTTACACCTTTGACTTCTATTGAAGTAAACGTTGTTTTGGCTGTTTGATTGAGAGGGTAATAAAAAAGTGTCAGAGGTCGAATTCCGTAGATGTTTGTTGCTGAAAAAAAAACTGAGAGAAAGTCTGCATAGGACATTGAATACAACTTAACAAGCTTGTCTGGTTCTATTATTGGTTGCTATTTCAGAGGTAAAGGAGTCCAAGCGAGACAGCCAACTAGAGACAGTGCTGAACAACATCACGCCTGGACAGGGAACCATGCTACACTTGGCTTCAAAGGTAAACTGAAATATTTTTCAAAATTTTTAATTGTTTGTTGTACATTGGCAAAGGCAGATTATTGTTTGGTGAGTGGAAAGAGGCTGGCTAAAGCCTCAGTCACACGTTCACGGTTTGGAGCTACGGATCTCCACGGTTTCAAATTCGTGATAAACCGTGGGAGTACCGGATTCATCTTTAGTACCTCTGTGGTTATCCGTCATCTTCCTTGGGTATTCTTGCAGGAACTACGGAAGTTTTAAACTGTTCCAAACCTCCGATTTTCTCAGAAAATCATTTTCTTATTTTTGAAGGCATTTCAAATTTTTCGGAAGTTTTAAACTGTTCCAAACCTCCGATTTTCTCAGAAAATTATTTTCTTATTTTTGAAGGCATTTCAAATTTTTCATTGTGCACTTCGAAATAAAATCAGAAAATCACGCAAAAATAAATTTCTCTGTTAACTTCGTAATGGCTAGATAAAGTCACGATTCATGAACGAGGATGTTTAGAGCTTGATGAAATTTCACTTACTGTGTAATTCTGGTAAAACTTTTGCTATAGCAAAGCGTTTGAGGCAAAAAATCAAAATGCTCCATGTTAGGAGCCACGCCACGTTATGGTACGGTACATCATCAATATTACATGCTCCCCTGTACATTGTACATTTATTTTACTTTGTCAATAATTTTTTTTACTATGTAGACATGCTGTTTTGTTTCTAATGTCATACAATGTATGCGTTGGTGATCGCCTAACAGGCTGACCCTTCAAGCTCTGCATTATGTAGCTATTATTTCTGCATTTTTGATTGAGGCATCATATTATTTATCACCAGTCTGTTTGTTTCGACACCAGGATCAATCTGGACCAATTTCAGACATTTCAGTTACTTATTGAGTGAAATAAGAGAGGACGAAGATCTGCAGTTTAGACTTCATGTAGTCAGGAGTTGAAACTACGTCCACCATGTTGCATGTGTGTAGCATTGAAGTTCGCTCAAGCAGTCTTTTGTATTGTCCTCCTGAATAGCCACCTGGATCTGCAATGGAGTTAGTCAAGCTGATAACTTTTGTACTCATTGTATCTACCCTGGGAAAATGTGGATTCACTGCACACTGTACATTCAATAAAGGCCTATTTAGTGGTGCACAGTACAAACCCAAGCACCTTAAATTTCTAGGAAACCGCCTTGCATACTATGCAAATACTACATCAACTTTTCAGCTCCAACTTTTGATAGCTGGTGATGTGAACCCGAACCCTGGGCCTATTATCTACGACTCGACCTTGGAAAAGCAGAGCCATGCATCAACTACCGTACCTCCAAACAACCCGAGGCAGTACAGCAGGTATGAACTCCTTCAGTTTAAAGTAACTAATCTACAAAGAATGGAACTCCCGGGAGATGTTAAAGAGAACATTTGTTTTCTTGGTATTGAAAGGAGGAATGAGAGGAGAGATCGGAGGAGCCACAGAGGAAAGAGAGCAGGAAGAAGAAAGCAGAGACCCATCCCAGTAATTATTACAGCATGTAATCGACCTTCTTTGGACAACGCTCCAAAACAGGGAACTAATCATAACCTGATCAATGTCCCAAGATTGAAAACTAACGTTTCTTCTGGCACAAAACTCTGTCTGTGGAACGCTCGTTCCCTTAGAAATAAAGTTCATCTTACTTGTGATTACATCCTTGAACACGACATTGACATATTAATCATTACAGAGTCGTGGCTGAAAGACGACGATCAAGTCATCATCGGGGAATGTACACCACCTGGTTACACGTTTCATAGTTCGCCTCGAGAAAGTGGTCATGGAGGGGGTATCGCAGTCATCTTTAAGTCAGAGCTTAATCTTTCTACAAAGCCAGTCTCTAACTTCACAACATTTGAATCAATTCATATTATCAGCAGGACCTCGACGCTTCACATCGTTGCCATCTACCGTCCACCACCCTCGTCTGCAAATGGACTCAGGGGCGGATCCAGGATTTTCAAAAAGGGGGGGCACAAAAACTTTGTGCGCGTTGCACACATAACGAGACTGAAGCGCGAAATCCCTTGCGGGCAGGGTTGAGGGCACTGGAAGCTCTACGATTTTAGATGTTCTCTCCTACATCATGAGTACTTTAAGCCATTAAGAGCAAAATTCACAATGTTTATTTTTTACTTTTAATAACACTATTTTTGCCTATCAAATATAGAATTTAAAGTCACTGTTGATGTAAGTTGAAAATGAACCCCAAAATTAGAAGGTGCTGATGACAGCCCCCGGGTGAAAAAAATGAACGTGTTATTTTGCGAGCGAGCGGAGCGAGCGAGCCAAAACAAGTCATGTTTACTATTAAAACATACATTTCCACCCAGAAATTTGCCTTGCAAACAAAGAAAATAAAATAAATTGAATTTCATTAGGGGACAGCCTGCCCAAAGCAGCCCCTACCCCCACCCCACCCCACGGCTGAGCAAATCAACCGGCCCAGAAAATTTCTCCGTCCCAATTCCTTTGAAAAATGTTGTATAACTTATAAGCCTGCTGAGTATTTCATTACGAATAGTCTTTACAAACAAAAAGAAGAAATAAAACTTTATTTCAAAACCATCTCGATTGTCATAAAAAAATTGATATTAGCAAAATTTCCCCGTAGCGTTTATATGTTTAGTCAAGACTTCAAAAAGACTGCCGCCTGTGTCCCAGTATAATGTGAGGTAACTGCGGTCACATATATACTTACTTTGTATATACACTTGTATACACTTTAACCACCATTTTTTTCCATGTTCTTTTGAAGTCTGCAGGCTAAATAATTTAAGACGAAATGAATCGTCTGCATTCTGCAAGTGTTGTCGAATCACTTCAAGAAATGTCAAGGCCTGAGGAAAATCGTTTATTTGTATTTTGGGGGGGGGGGGGCTCCGATTTTCTTTAATAGAAAACAAAAAAAACAACCTTTAATTTAACGGAAATGCAAACTGCATCAAAATTCCAAATTCCAAAATATGAAAAAGTTTGTCTGCACAAATTTCCCGAAAGTGGCAGCATTCCTGAGCTGTTATCAAAGGCCTTAAAGTTCGGTGGCCTACAGCTGAACCCAAATGTATATATGCTTTGTAACGAACAAGAGTGGCATTGTATCAATTTGAACAATGCGGCTATCAATCATTCTCTGGAAAGGCTTTTCGGAGCTGAGATTTTATTGGGCATTTTTTTTTCTCAGAGACAGGGGAAACCTTTATGCGAAAAATGTGGGAAACTGAATTGAACGTGAAATTTCACCTCCGTGTTGTGTACATGCACATAGATAAACGATTGGGGGATGATATTCCAAGTCCAAATAATTCATTAAATGTAGGGCTCCCGATGTCTTTTTTCGTAGTACGATTTTATTCTTCGCTTATTTAAAAAATAAAACTGCATGGCCTACATTATTTTTGTAAATGTTACTCTAAAATATTTCGGAATACATTTTGAAATTAAGTTTGAAGTCAAAGGGCTGTTGATAATCTTATTCGTATTCCTTTTAAAATTAGGAAAAACTAAGCATAGTTCGTATTAAAATTTCCCCTGGAATCTACAAAAGAATTAACTGAGAGTTCAGAACTTAATGGGCTAGGGTTTTGAAATCGTTTTACTTTAAAAATAAATCGAGAGAACAAGACATACTAAGTCGTATTAAAATAACCCCTATTTATTTGATGTCTCTCGATTTGAGGCAAAAGGGATGACGATTAATTCTTCGTGTATCTAAAAAATAAAATGCATGGCCTACATTATTTTGTGAAAATGTTTTACTCTAGAATATATTTTGGAATATATTTTGACGCTATTATTTGAGGGATGTTGTTAATCCTGATCATATTCATTTAAAAATAAGAAAAACCGAGCATAATTCGTATTAAATTTCCCCTGGAATCTACAAAAGAATTAACTTTGAGTACAAACTTTAACGAACTAGGTTTTTTTTTAATCATTTTGCTTTAAAAAAAAAGTTTTTGTAGAGAACCAGACGTAAATCTCTCTCTGAGGCCGGGAAAATAAAAGAAGGGGGTGGCGATTTTATTCTTCATTTATTAAAAAAAATACATAGCCTACATAATTTCGTGTACCGGTACATGTTCTACTCAAGGGTGGATCCAGAACACAATTTTGGGGTGGGCCAAAACAAATTTTTGGTCCCCCCAGAAAAGTTTTGGTCCCCCAAAAAAGTGGGTCAAAAAAATTACGGCGTGGGGTTCGGGGCCCGCTTAAGGGCCCCGAAAATTGTTTGGATTCTAGATACTCTGTGGTGCGATCTGAGGCAATTTCTGACCACTTTAACCACTGTTTTATTGAGGAAAAGATGGTGGTGTACTCATTGCCTGCCTTTATTGCGATGTCACATAAAAAAAAAAATGGTTTCGTTTTTGGGGGGGGGGGGCATGGCCCCCTTTGCCCCCCCCCCCCTGGATCCGCCCTTGGTTCTACTCTAGAATATAATTTGGAATACATTTTGACATGAAGCATTAAATGCAAGTGCTGTATTAAATGTGCCCCTAGTCCAGCCGGGAAATAAAAAAAGTGTCTTATAAAAATATATTCTTGGTTTGAAAGAAATTTTGAGACAATGATTGACAGGCGACCTTCAAAACTTATACATTGTATATTTTTGTTGATAATTATGTATAATAGTTATGTTCCAAGCGATTGATTTGATGACCGCCCGTCCGCCCGCCATAATGACTCCTCAAAAAGGAAAAAGATAGCCATGTTCTCAAAGGGATATATTTAATGCCCGCCCGCCCTAAGATGACTCGTTAAAAAAAAAAAAAAAAAAAAAAAAACAGTTGCAAAAAGGGGGGGCACGGGCCGGGTGTGCCCCCATCTGGATCCGCGCGTGAATGGACTTACTGTTTCAGACTTCTTCAATGAGTTTGAAAGTTTTCTAACCGATTTATCGGGCCTCCCAGGCAAATTGCTTTTGCTTGGAGACTTCAACTTTCATGTGGATCTACCTGCCAAGCCTGACGTTGGTACCTTTCTTCGAGCAACATCCTCTGCTAGTCTTCGTCAACATGTCATAGGTCCAACACACTCTCATGGTCACACACTGGACTTGGTATTCACAAGAGAGACAGAATCCTTTATTAAGAAATGCAATGTGTATGATGTGCAAATGTCGGATCATTTTGTTATTGATGTACAGTTAGACATACCTTTACCTAAACCACAAAAGATTCTCACAGTATCTCGTAATTTCAAGGCAATTGATAAGGAGGCATTCTCGACAGCTTTGTGTGAGTCAACTCGGGGTTTCAGCCACCGAGGTGATGCTGAATCTGGGTTCAAGTGGTACAACGAAACCATGCAATCACTTCTGGATGAATATGCCCCTCCAACTGCCAAAGAACGTCCAGTACGTCGAAGGATGCTGTGGTACAACAACGATATTCATTTGGCACGTCAGGAGAAACGTCGAGCTGAGCGAAAGTGGAGGAAGACTAAATCAGATGCGGACCGTGACGAATTCTTGAATAAACAACGTTATTCGTCAAATCTGATCTGTTGCACAAAGATAGCATATTTTCATAGAACCCTGTCATCATGTGAACATAAGGAACTCTACAAGACTGTTGATTATTTGATGAATAGAAGGTTACCATCTCTCCCTGTTCATGACTCAGTTGAAACATTATGCAATAACTTTTTAACATTCTTTGATGATAAAGTAAAGAAGATTCAGAGTAGCATTAATGATGATCAACATCTTTCCACATCTGATCTCAATGTGAATAATCGAGTGCATGTTAAACCACTCTCTTGTTTAGATCCTGCAACTGAAGATGAGGTTTTGAAGATTATTATATCATCTCCTAGTAAGTCATGTAGTTTGGATCCCATTCCCACTTGGTTTTTGAAGGAACATGTACATTGTCTTCTTCCTGTATTGACAGATATTGTTAATTCATCATTGCAAACTGGCACATTCCCTTCTGCAGCACGGTCGGCAATAATTCGTCCTCTTATCAAGAAACATAATCTTGATAATGATTGCCTTTCTAATTATAGACCAGTCTCTAATTTAAGTTTTATTGGAAAGTTAATTGAGAAGGTTGCGTGTCGTAGGCTCACAGCTTACATGAATGAAAATAACTTGTGGGATCCTAATCAGTCTGCATATAGACCCTACCATAGTACTGAAAGTGCACTTATTAAAGTCAAAATGACATTTTGTCTGCCATGGATAAAGGTCAGGTAGTTTTACTTTTATCATTAGACTTGTCAGCAGCGTTTGACACCATTGATCGTCATATTTTGATTAATCGTTTGTCAACCAGGCTAGGTATAGAGGGTGTAGCCCTGAGTTGGTTTATGTCATACTTGGATGATTGGTCTTTATGCGTTGAAATCAAAGGAAAACATTCAGTAGTAGCTACCAACACAGTTGGTCTACCTCAGGGATCTGTATTTGGACCCATTGGATATACTATATACACTTTACCTGTCCCAGATATTGCAAGACATCATAAGGTTTCTTATCACACTTATGCTGATGATACACAGTTGTATGTTTCATTTGACCCTAAGCAACCAACAAATAGCCTAGATACAGCATTACAAACCCTTTCAGCATGTGTTATGGATATCAGTAATTGGATGGGAAAGAATAAACTTAAACTTAATGAGCAAAAGACAGAATTTTTGGTAATTGGATCTAAACACAACTTGGGCAACATGAATGACGTCATTCTAACACTTGGAACCACCCAGATTGCACCATCAACATCAGTCAAGAACCTTGGTGTATATTTTGATTGCAATATGTCTATGTCTAACCAAATAGACCAGCTTTGCAAATCTGTTCGATTTCAGTTAAAAAATGTGTCACAGATAAGGAAGTATGTATCTGAAGATGCATGCCATCAAGTGATTCGCAGCCATGTTCTTTCCCGGTTAGATTATTGTAACGGGTTGCTTACAGAAGTCCCACAGATGCATATTAAGAGACTTCAAAGTTTGCAGAACTGGGCTGCTCGTGTCATCTTTAAGTTAGATCGCCGTCATGATGCCATGCCTCTTCTAAGATCGCTTCATTGGTTACCAATTAAACAGAGGATTGTGTTTAAGATTCTTTTATTTGTATACAAATTCTTTCATAATCAGGCCCCAGAGTATTTTAATGAGTGTCTTGAGTTGTATCAACCTGTGCGTACTAATCTTCGCTCCAATGCAGATCCATCTCGGCTAACTTTTCCCAGGACTCGTAGTAAGGCAGGAGATCGTACATTCACTGTTACAGCAGCTAAGGAGTGGAATGAACTTCCCTCCTATATTAAATCTGCTCCATCAGTGGATGTGTTTAAGAAGATCCTCAAAACATACCTCTTTCCCAATTGATGTATTATTGTTGTTTTGTTTGTATAATGTTTAATGATTTGTTGTTATATTGCTCATTACTACTGTAATCGCTGTGATATAGTTATACTATGAATAGCGTACCTAAATGCATAATAATAATAATAATTTTGAGCAGATTTTAATGTTTAAAATCACTCCCTATTGTGTGATCGTAGCTGGGTAATGCGGATGTTGTGCGTGCCCTGTTGATATCTGGTGCGGACCCATCGGTGCTTGATGAGGAAGGCATCACAGCATACGACAGTTCATTTTCAGAGCAAGTGACCAAAGTGTACCACGATGTTCTACTGCAAGCCGTCGCGCAATCCAAGTAGGTCACATAATGCTCTGTATAGAGCTCCAACATGAATGCTTTCCTTGCTCAGGATACTACAAATTGCTTCCAATACAATCCTGTCTGGTGAATACAGTAAAGCAATGCTGATGTTACAAACCGCTCACAGCAAAAGTTCACTGGAGTTGCAATCTGTTTGACTTTCGCAAATTTGTTGGTACCGGTACTCAGGAAAGATTCCCATACCTGGCCATCACTAATTCCCCCTGCAGTGACCAATCAGCCATCAGAAAGTGATAATATGTCCTAAAAAGTCCAATTTATCAGGGAAAATATTGAAGCATTTACTGAGTAAACACTGAGTAAACACATTTTCAGACCAGCCTCATAGGGTTTGTGCACAGGATGACAAGTGATGTCCAGTTATGGAAATCTGTTTTTGTTGTTTAGTGAGACATCTCTAATACCGGTATGTGCTCTTCTTTGTATAACGTGCACGATTTGAGACAGAGGGTACCCCCCATTGTCCCTAAACCCTATACACACTCTAGTCTATTATTACCTAACACATCCCCCACCTAGATATCTGAACAAAATTTCTGAGACTCCGGGAACACAGTGACCAATTCGGGCGATTCACAGTGCAGTGCCCCACCAAGAGCTTGCCATGAAGAGTCCATATTTTAAGTTTATGGTCGACAAAACACAGGCCATTTGAATGAGTGTCAGTAAACAACTTGAGCTAATTTGTTATAGACTGGGGGATGGCGTTCTGCCGCCTTAACACAGTTATTGATAAAAAGCAGAGAAAAGGGCGAACATACACTCGAATCATACGCCTACGAAACTACTGACCGGAAAAACGAACAATTTCAAATGTCCCGCGCTGCGAATTTGTCAAACATCTCCCACAATACACTGGGAAAAATCAACTCTCCGTGGCAAACTCTTGGTGGCGCACTGCATTGTGAATTGCCCGAATTAGCATTAATACATGTACATTGTAGAGGGAGAGGGTCCCCTCTGTCATATATCTTGCTTCAAATTCTCATGTGCATTCACACTGAATATGAACTGAGTCAACATTGAAATCACACAATGCCCCCATGCACTTTGCGTATGTTCTTAAATTTGAGGTGCGTCTGCATTTGCCAAGTTTTCAATAAAATACGGATAAAGTAGAAAGATTGCGGGTAACACCATGTGGAAAGAAATCTCTTCTTGGAAGAAGTGTGGTTCTGAAAAGAACCGGTTGGATGAGTGTAGACGTTTCGGAGAGTGTGCTCTGTCCGTCCTCAGGAGGGTAGACGGACAGAGCATACTGACCGAAACGTCAAGTTCTACACTCAACCAACCGGTTCTTTTCAGAACCACACTTCTTCCAAGAAGAGATTACTTTCCACATGGTGTTACCCACAATCTTTCTACTTTATCTCATCCGCCATGCAAAGCTTCAAGTCATATAAAATACAGATAATAAGCTTCAAAATAATACACGTTTCATTTGTTGTATTTGGACCATTTTGAAATTCATCATTGCGGTTTACAATTCTGTTGAATTGCCCAATTACAAAACCATTTCAGCTGCTTGTTTATTGAATTTTCACCAGATTTCAGGGCTTCACTCTTTCTTCAGATAAGCAGTTCAAATGTTTTGGGAGGCTGAGGCCTTGTTCATACTGTGAGCAAAATTTTAGCAAAATTAGTAGAGCAAATTTGAAACAACGATTTTTGGCCACAAGAAATTCACTTCTGTTTTGCTCTCACTTCCTGATGTTTGAGCCAATATTTGATTGCAATTGTGTGCTTATTTACAGTATGGCATTAGCCAGGAATCTACTGAAAGCAGGAGTTGATGTGAATATTCAGGATGACGAGGCCACAGGCAACACAGCGCTACACTGGGCTGCATCCTACGGTAGTAAGGACACAGTCAAACTCCTGATCGGTGAGTAGCCTGTCCCTTCTTGCTGTCTTAGATCTGCTCAAGCCAAACCCCAGTAAATAATCGATATGGTCCAAGGAATGGGCTCTGTGCACAATTACCGCCCTCGACGGTAAGGACGGGAGAGTTTGGGGAGACCACTGGGAGAGACATTTGAACGCATTGCCGATGACGCCTGACGCTCAGACAAAGACTTATGGCTTTGTGCACATTCAGAATGAAATTAGTCGCGCGAACTTTGCGCTATACATGCACAAACCAATATGCACATTAGGTATGTCCCGTCCGTTTGGCTCTCGAAAGTGGTAAAAAAAACTTTTTTGCGAATGGAACCCATATTCTTGTGTGAAAATCTCAAATCTTAATCACAAAATTATGGAGATTGAGCAATTACCCGTACTATCCATGGAATTCATTTGGATGCTTTTAGAGTAGGTCTTCGTATATTTTTCAATACTGAGTGTTATGGTCCTGTCCTCCGATCCTGTGCATATTTAGTACCTGCAACTTGGTCTATAAAAACCTTATGTATCACACAGCTATGGGAAATACTGCTATGTATCTAAAAGGCGCCAACCTATTTGGAAGATCATTTAAAGTTGCATTTCCCATGCTATGTTAAGTTTTGTCCCCAAAAATAGATTCCTATTGCTCTTGCAATACAACTGTTGTTAACTTTTGAATGAGACGCCGACTTAAAAAGAAAATTGGCCCACGTTGAGTTATTAAATTATTAATTTACAAATTTCAAATTACTTGCTGCTGGACAATAATTCCATTCTTGCGGGGTAGGCAGGTTCCCGCCCCACAATCAATGACAAATCAATAATTTGTGTACCAGCAACCAGTCTGCTCTCAAGGCAGATCTGTTTTTCCCCAAAATAAGAACCTTTTACAGAGGGTTGCAGAGAATCCCCCCCCCAAAAAAAAGGTGTTTTTGGGGCTGAAATAAAGCATACAAAATGAAATTTATTGAAACCATAACTCCATAGGCATTTTTGCTAGGAGGTAACCTCAATCCTGCAAAATCCTCCAATTGCCTCCATGTAAAAAATAGCATACAGCCTCCATTTTGCAAAGAGGATTTTGGAGGAAGGTTTTGGTTAAGAAAAACAACAACTGAATGTGTTGAAGAGGACGGGGAAAGCAACTTCAAGGTTTTTTTTACCCCCTACTCCCTAGACGACAAAGCAGACATCAATGCAGCCAATGTTGACGGAGCTACACCGTTACACGATGCCGTAGCCAGGGGAGATGTGGGCATCATCTACGAGCTGGTCAGCAACGGAGCCAATCGCTACGCTAAGGCAAAGAAAGGGTGAGCATCATTAAATCATATTCTGGAACATGTACTATCAGCAGCCGCTTTCACAAAACTTTATACGCAATTGCCTAAGTCCACTTGAGCCACAATTTACTGCGTAAGTTGCACAACATTTCACGCTGCGCAACATTTCAGCTGTGACAATTTCACGAAAGTTTCATCATGCGTAAGTCCTTGACTTGCGCCACAAATAATGGCGCAACTTGCACAGTCATTTTAGGTGGTGTAGGTTAGGGCGTAGCGACTGAAAATGACCTATTTTACTAGCAAATCGTGATCGTCGTGATCAAGGGGTCATTGTTTCAAAATGCACAAAATGTGACTTTTTTTAAGATCACAGAACATATAGGTATTGACTGCGAAAAAAGGCGACACATGCAAGCCGCGGATCAATCTTGTTTTAACTGCCAATCTTTTCAAGTCTTAATTTTTGTTATCCCTTGTTATTCATGAGTCATAATCTCCCTTGTTACAAACTGAGTTAATCCAATTCGTTTCGGTCGTCTTCCCAGAAAATTTGCAGGCAAGACGCCCATGTCGATGGCAGAAAACAGACCAAAAGTCAAGAAAGCTATGGAAGGTGTACAGCTTGCCAACGGTGACGTCAGTGAGTATTCAGTCAAAATCATTGAAAAGCTGCTAATTTCTGTCCCTGGCAGCTGATTGAGATCGGCCTGAGCTTTAAATTACTTCTATCAGGGCCAGCATTTTGTAAAATTGTGCTAGATGTGGGCTCAGTTAAAATCAGGGACGTTAGTCCAGTCGACAAGTCCCTGCAGGTCACTGCAAGTCCATCACAAGTCCTCCAGTCCCCATAGACCTTTCTCAGGGTATGCCATCTTGAAAATCAAAGCGAGGCATATAATGCAAACAAATATGGCGGCGTAAATAGTGTGCGCGATGAATGAGTGACTCTCGCAAACCAGCAGCAGATTGACGCTCATATAAATGGATGGATGGCTTAAATTCCCCAAAACATCAATCAACATTCTACGTAGTTCACGTCTCATTGTATTTTCAAGAAGGATCTTACAAATATAAAGCCCAAAACCACGCTGCCATGTTTGTTTGCGTTATATGCCCCGCTTCTATTTTCAAGATGGTGTACCCTGGCCTGAGTTAGGTCTATTCAAATCACAAGCTATTCAAATGAGCTTTAGCATATAGACCTTCCTTTGTTATTTCTCATCCACTGTTACTTGTGACTGGACTTGTGATTTACTTGTGACTGGGCTTGTGATTTATTTGTTACTGGGCTTGTGATTTATACTGGACTTGTTAAAGGACTTGTGTTGGACTCGACTTTGTCCATAGTTTCACACATTTTGTTCAGGAGGAGATATGGTGTCTAGTTTAATTCCCCCCAATGCTGTCGTGATCAATTGTAGTTTGTTTTTTTCCCCCCAGAACATGCAGAAACAGCGGCAGCAGCTACCAAGCCTGTCTCGCCACTCACGCCACTCACTCCAGTACCCGATGCAGACATCCAACAAGTGAGAAACTCTTTCACTCCCATATCACATGAAACAAACCACACACTGTGGTACACATCCCTGGGTCCAGACTCTTGTGTTCACTCAACTTGTAGCTAACAAATAAGAGTGACTTATAGTCCATCATTTGTAATTTGTGCATTTTGTTCGTTTGAAGCAACAAAAGTGTTCAAAATCTAATGAAGGATACTGAACAACGAACCTGATGAAGTTTCAGGTAAGCTTCAGCTGTATATTCCATTATTCCGAGAAAAACAGCATTCTAGGATCTCAATTTCAAATCAAAAGTTACTGAATCATGTAAGTTGAATTGTTTTGAATTGCAGCTAGACGCGATGTCGCGCACTGATCCGACGAATTATAGCAACCGCGCACGCTTGTGCGTCGTGCCAATGCTTGCGCGGGCTTCGCCGAATAACAAAACGAACTACTAATTTAAATTTTCCTACGGTGCGTCTTTAGACGCACCGTTGGAAAGCCCTTCTTTCGTTGATTACTTCAAAATGACAGCTTGCCAGAAAGAATAATTTCACAGGGAGTTTAGTTCCCTTTTCAACCAAGTTTGTTTTTCAACAATAATTACGCCAGTTACTTTTCGGATGGCTGCAAATGATGGACTATAGCTTTAAAGTAGGTCTCTCTCGGAGACCCGCGTGACGCGGCCTACATCCGGGTATCGGAAAGGCAGCATCGGCATTGTAGTAGGCAAAGATCATATATAAAGCGCCGTGTGCAGTAGGTAGTGGGCAAGCCTTCAAAGCTGTGATTGATGGTAAAAACTGTGAGAGAAACACAGAGCCAACACCCAGTGCTGGGTCGGCACGATTATGACAACCATACACGGCACAGGTAGTAACCATTGTGCCATTCTATCTCTCATGGGATTAGCAGCAGTATTTGATAACAGGGGCCAGTTTGTTGACAAGGGGATTAACAAGATAAGAGTGAAGGGGTAGAAGTACTGTATTCTTTCCGAGTTTACAGGCCCTAGAAGCACTTACACCTGATGTGGAATTGCCCTAATTTGGGTAATAATTTACAAGCTAATTTGTTTCATGTTTTGTGTCTTGCAGCAATTGTCGGACCTACTGAATGCACAGAAGCTTGCCGGTCGGTCTCAGCCTAGTCCGGTCACCGATGAGAAGTTCCAGCTCCTATGGCCCAAGCCGCAGAGTATGATCAAGAAGTCAGGGGACCCGCTCAAACTCAAGCCGCATTTCCTGGTCCGAGTGGCCGCTGGACCGACGGCGAATAGTGGTATGTTTGCTCTTTAAGGATGTGAATTTGCGTTTAATTTTGTAAGCATTAAGCAAATATTTTGATAACGTTCTAGCCATTTCATAAAGGCTGTTGCCTGCCCATTACATGTATGTCTGCAGGCTGGTGTGACTGACATGATAAATCAACAATGATTGGCATAATAAATAGTGGGCAGTCATTGAAAAAGTAAAAACTTAACTACGTGTACCCCAAATGTAATCAAGCACCATGGTGCTTCTAAGGTTTTATAAATTGAATAGGTTTGAAAGCATTGTTAATTATTTGTGCCATGTATGTTTAAACTCAAAGGAAGATCGCGTGACAGAGGTCCCTTTTTTATATTTTGGGTTTTGTTTAAACGTTTTGGAAAATTTGTAAATGGATTTAGAATTGTTTAAATGTGTAAACATCACATCCTTATTTGCTCTTGTTGACATATTAATTTTGAGATCAAATTTGACGCCAATTCCTGCGGAAAATTTCTCTATAAATGCTGCCTGAAGCCTCCAAAATCAGGTGCTGTGCAGAAATCGATACATGTTATGTATTCTCAACTTCTAAGATGCAACCAGTCTAATGTAAATTAAGAGCTGTGCTCTACCTCCCTCAGTCCTGCAAAATCCTTCAAAATCTTTCAGCTGAAATTTGAAGGATTTTTTATTAATGCCAGTTGGTATTTTGTGTGCAAAAATAAAAAATAAATACAGCTTTGTCATGTTTGTGATGTATTCACGCTGCGAATTCGCAAGAGCTGATGAGCACATTTCAAATCCTGAAAATTTTTGCCACTAACGCTCCATGACGTCAAATCAAGTTAGCATTTGTGTGAAGAAGGAACGGTCCTTTAGGGTTAAAACCCTAACTGCCTAGGCCCTTTTGGCTAGGATCAATCCTCAGTCCTTTAAACTCCTCCAATTGCCACCATGTAGAAATTAGATACAGCCTCAATCCTCCAAAATCACCGTTTTTTTTCTTGCATTAATCTAGAGAGGGGGTGGCCACTGCCTCAATCAGTCAAAATCCTCCAAGAATCATTGTAATACAATGAGGAATTGTCAATGATATCCAGAAGCAGCGCGGATGATATCTGGTATAATCTAGTCATAATTTATGCATGGCTACGCATAAACAACACTAGGTGCAGCTAACCTTGGCGCAATGCATTCAAATTCATCTGCCACAAAAAAAGAATACAGCCTCAATCCTCCAAAATCCTCCAAAACCGCCTGGTTTGATTTCGGAGGAATGATGAGGGTTAGGCCAAAAAAAAATAAGTCGGTCTCTGGTCAGCGCGCGCGTCGATTTTTTAATCATGCGCGTCAATCTTTTTTTTTTTCCAAAATGTTCCGCGGTAGCTCCGACAGCGCCCTCTATTGCCGCACCTCCTCAATTTTTTTTTTACCAAAGAGCACCAAGGAACTGGGAATTGCACCAAGGCAAATGATCGAGAGCACCAAGGCAAATTATGGAGGACACCAATGTACATGAGGACACCAAAAAAGCAAAATATTACCCCACCTTGTCTGTACAATCCAAGCTTGAAGAAAACAAAAAAAGCAAAAAAAAAAAAAAAAAAAAAAGCCGCATCCCCGCGTCAATTCCGGAACTTTGGTCTGACCAGAGACCGAATATTTTTTTTTTGGCCTTAGGGTTAATTATTTTCTGTTCCCGTGTTTCTGCCGTTCAGATTACCTGCAACAGATGGTGGACATCTGGAGTATACACGGCCCCCTCTTGGGCGAGATGGGCTTCAAGTGTATCCTAGAGTGTGCCGTCAGACCAGAGTACCCAGACCCCTTCATCCTGTGCCAGTATGTGCCCAATCTCTTCACCGGCAAAGACCAGTACAGGATTACTGTCACCGAAAAACAGGTATGGGCTTGTCACTGTCAAATTGAAAAATTGCTCTGTTTCTTCTTAAATGGAGTCAGGGAGCCAGACTACAGGAAAATGATTGTTTTTCTTGGTTTTTATAGCATTTTTGAACCCAAAACCTCAAAAAAGTCAGTGTAACTATATTTGCTATATATTTCCAACCCCCCCAATTCCATCCGTTTCTGAAAATTACAGCAAAAGCAAATGATGTATATTCCCTTTAAGGGGCAAGCTGTGGCTTTGTGAATCAGTTTTGCAAGTGGAACCTCGCTTTTGTTTCTATGGGCTCCATGCGCAAACAAGAGAGGGCGCTTTTTGCAGGTCCAGTGGTTGGGACACACAGCATGCACGTAGTGGATTTTGCACACATTTAGAACAAAGTACACAAGACTTATTTTGATGGAATTTGCACAAAGCCATAGTGTCTTCACTCGAGCATCAGGCATCATCGACATGTATTTGAGTGTCTCTCCCAGTGGTCTCACCCAATTCTCCCTTTCTTACCGTTGAGGGGGTACTTGTGTACGGAGCCCAAATAATCCTCCAGATATCGTTGTGTAAAGCCAGTGGAGTCTCCCCTTCAGATTTAATGGCAGACCCCATAGCATTTGTACTGAATGGACAGTGAACACAACAGTTCTAGTATAGTGGTTTTGTTTAATACTGAAAACCTGTAGCAAACTTTCTGTCATTTTGGAGCCAGTTTCCCGGGCACCATTGTTGTAGTCAGGTTCGTATCGAGTGCACGTTATCACACCGGCATCACACTGATGGTGCAGCAATCTGGGGAAAATTGCATGATGAGCACTTCAAATACAGGTGTATAATTCATTGTCTACACAAGAAATCCTTGCTGAAAGTGAAGATAACACTGGTACCAAATACCCTGTGAAATTATTCCACCCTGAAATGGTATCATTCGGAAGAAAACCCATCATTGGAAGGTAGTTTAAGAAAATGTGCCTGCAGACACACTTACGAAGTGCGTTAGCAATGGAATCCAGCTACGAGATGCCAACAATTGTTGCAACTGTTTTTCGCATTATGCGTATTATCCGCTAAGCTGACACTTCAACAGGTTAGTTGTTGTGTACCCTTCTTCAAATGAAAAACAGTGATCCTGTGTACCTTTATAAACTTTGGTTAGTTTGGGGGTAAAATCCTGTCAGAAAGGGTTTATCTTGCGTGCAAGCAACTTCAGTTGACCTCACAGCTACATGCTCAGTGTGCAGTACAGTGAGTACACCACTCAACATTGTAATATGTTGTACACATGTAGATTATTTTTGTGCCTCGGCAAGCAACAGTTCTCTACTAAAATTCTTGAGTCACTGTAGCGCCCAAAACCGCTCTTCCAATTACTCCCTGTAGCGCCCGAAACTGCTGGAGCAGTCTATGGTTTTATTGAGTTTTCAATGAATAAACACAATGTAATACAATGAAGTACAGGTGCTTATGGGTTAAAACAATATCGTTTCAAACTTCTTATTCTTTGATTTCTTTGCTGTGTCAGATGACTGTCCAGTGTGCTGACTTCAGTGGTCTATGGAATGCTAGCTGTACTGTAGTACAACTCATTCGGCTGTTTAACGAGGAAGGCATCCCAGCAGTGCAGGTTAGTGGTATCATTGATCTAGTATACAAATATTGAGTGGCTCAGCGTGGAATGGGCGGAATATTATCGCAAGGTAAAATCTGGACTTTTGCATTTCACGAGGCAAAGCCGAGTGAACTGGAAAAGTTTTTACCGAGCGACAATATTCCTCGCATTTCACATTTTAAAGCCACTATATTTGTTTTATATAACTGACATATAGATCCTTGTCATTTGATATATTTGAACTTTTATTTCAATACAAAATTGGTGGAAAATGTATTGCTCTCTTCCTAACCACCCCTTCAGGAAAATGTTTGAACCCAACTCTGTAGCGCTGGCTCTTTGGAACAATACGCGCAACGCTGAACGCGCACATGAGCATGCCTTTGCACACAAATACCGCGTCTTGCAACAAGAATGATCCTAACTGTTCAATAGTATTTCCCATTCCCCATGGGCGAAAAGGACTTCTTGAGCCCCGGCGTGAATAGGAGTAATAACGAATGTCACGTGGTGTGAGTTCCACCAATCAAATGACAAGGATCTGTATGTCGGTTATACAATAGGAGCTGACGAAATCCACATTTCTAAAAACAATCCAATAAAATTTTGCCTTTGACAGAGATTCTGCTAGGATCGAAAGGTTAGGCTGCCTATTTTTGTTTGATTTGTATATTTCATGTCAATCCAGTCAGCAAGTAGTTTTATTCATTTTCAATAAAGGTTAATATTTGGTTTCCCCTTCACTGACACAATTTCATGCTAAAAATTCCATCATCTCTGCAACATGAGATTCGAACCAGCCGACGGTAATGCATCTGCACTTGTAAGCAGGAGGTTGTGGGTTCGAGTCCCACCCGAATAAGCTTGCAAATTGTTTTTCTTGCAAGTCCTTGGACAACAATGAGCATACAGTGTACATGAAAATACGTCGGTTTAAAGGCAAAACCACTTATAAAGTTACATCTCTCTGATGCCAAAAAAATTAATTCAATCAAACAAGCAGTTATCCAATACCATGTTTGTTTGTTTACAGCTGTGCTAAGTAAACTTATTTTAATACATTGAAACAGACACTAATAAATGATGTATATTTTTTTCCCAGATTTCTGATTGGCCGGATCTTCGATACAGGGGCGTGGCCCTGGACATTTCTTGTGGGAGGGTACCTAAATTAGTGAGTATCCCAAGAAGTTGAAAAATTTGACACCAAATTTGCCGAAAGAAACATGTGGCATGAACCGGCAACTAGTCTCTATTTACTACACATTTCTCCACAGTCAGTCACCAGACTAATGACACTGAATGAAGAGGTCAGTCTTTTCAAATAGTTGGACCATGGTTGGACATGTACCAGTCTAGTATTTAGCCTCATGTTGAAATCACTTGACTCTCATGCGCAAAATATTGAAGAAAAATGTCTCCTATAACAATGAATTGAGTCTGCAAACTTGGTTGGTGAAATACTGAGAACCTTTTCTTTGCCCAATAGATTTTCTAGAAAATTGCTGGCTAAAGAGTGAGTTAGTTCATAGCCTGATTAAGTTTTGCACGTTTCAGAGCACTCCAGGCCTGAGCTGATATTCGAAACAATTTAAAGATGAACATCAAAGCTAATATTTCTCACGAAAGCTCTCGAATCATGTGTGTAAAGTGAATGCCGGCAAACATGAGGCATTTGACAAACTAAACAAAAGTAAGGGTTGTTTTTTACATCATTTCTTATAGACCACTCACGTTTTCAAATGTTCAGATTTGAAAAATGCTTTTCGCGTATTCAGGTGATGATGATCATATATATTTGAATATTTGGTTTATTCGGCACAACCCTAGTGTCCTCTAGGAAGCAGTTATTATTAAAAGTGCATATTAGCATCGTAATATTTAGACAGGTTCCAAGCTGAAGTTTTTAGAAGACAAATTTGCTAAAAGAAAATTTTTCTGTGATAAACTGGCATGTCACCAAATAGCTCCTAAGACCAAAAAAAAAAGTCTCCGGTTTCTGGTATGGAGCTTGCCCAAAAAGTTGTGCGGCGACGCAGCTTTTTTTTTTTTTTTACCTGATTTTTTTGCTTCAAATGTCGGCTGATGACTGCAAATGGTGCCCGACTAAACTTAGTGCAAATATATGGGAGTCCAGAGAGGCCACATAAAGCTTATTCTCGACCATAACCCAATCTAAAAACACGTTAAAATTTTGCAGCAGCAGGATTCCAGTCAAACCAGTGAGTTTGGCGGTTTTGAGACATCATCTTTCATTGGGAAAAAAAACGTTTTCATTTTGCCGACGCGCATGGCGACGCGCGCGCATACCAGAAACCGGAGACTTTTTTTTTTGGCCTAATAGACTACTGACCTACTTGTAGTTGTAGAACTGCTTTTTCTGTTTTGTTCTACACAATTTAACTGCTTGTCATCTTGTCCTTCCCCCCCCCCCAGGATTATCTGATGCATGTCGTCAATATATTAACCCTTATGAAGTTCAACGAGGTAAGTTATTGCCTTTTTTTCTCAAAGAAAGATAGTTTGACATTAAAATTGGTTCTGTTACAGTGAACTTAAAAAGATTGTTTTGGACATTGTCGTCATCGTAGCAATACGCACTAATTTTCATTTTTCAATAGAATCTTGTCCTTTCCATCTTTGCGTCCATTGATCTAACAGATACAGGAATGTGGTTTGAGTTGTCCAGTTTGAATGTTGGAACAAAATTAAATCCGCTCCAGACAATTTCTTTGTTTAAATGTTAAATTATTATAATGGACCTAGTCAGTTTTCCTTTGTGCTTTATTTGATAATTAAAACCTGCGATCCCGTTTGCTATTTCCCAGGTTTGCAGCACTGCTAGTGTTGCTAGCATCGTGACTTTGGGCAAAATCCCTGGCTAGTGCCACAAAAATGGGCAAAAATTACTAGCACCCTTTGAACCAAGACATTAACAAAATGGGGGAACTGCCAACATAGGGCTGGATAGCTCACTTAGAGCACCGGAACAGCTATCTGGAGGTCGCAGGTTCAAACCCTGCTTCGTTCAATTTCTTTATAATGAAAAGTTTGCGGAAACACTATTTGCGAATAATTTCTCAACTAAGAGAATGGTTCTGAAAAGAACCAGAGGTATAAACTCGACGTTCCGGTCAGTATGCTCTGACCATCTTCAGGAGAGTGCCTAAACTCTAAAAAAGAGTTTCTTTCTTAGTTGAGAAATTATTCGCACATGGTGTTTCCGCAAACCTTTCATTATTTAGTATCTCCACCATGCAAAGCCTCAAATCTTACTTTTCAATTTCGTTGTTCAACTTTAAGAATAACCCCTCCAAAAAAAAAAAAGATTGATAAGTACATCAAATATCTAGAACTTTTTTGCATTCAAAGGCATTTGTTATTCATTGTGAATTAACGTTTTCTGCTTGTGTCTTATTTTTAGCTTCATCTGCACATGAAGAGTGTGGAAGGGGAGGAGGTGGAAGGAGTTATGCCTTACTCTGAGAGGTGAGCACCCTGAACGCAAAACCACACCTCCAAATGTAGAGCAATGCATAGAAAGTTACTAAACGCTAATCAAATCTTTAAAAAAATGAGTGTTGGAGATTTTGATATGTGATGCGATCAAGTTTAAATGAGTCGTTTGTTGGCCCTTATCAAATTTTGGTGGTTTTTTTTTTTTTTTACATTTTTGAATAGAGCTATCTTTCAGTATATATTTGGTGAAAACCCCATGTGAATACGACCTTCCGTTCAGAAGTTATGAGACTTTGAACAAAGGCAGATCAGAAAGAACAAAACAGAGAAATCAACGATTCAAAATCGAAGTGTTTAGTGAGCAACAATAAACATGCTTTATTTCAGGTTATTGAATATTATCTCCTTACAGTTGACATGAAAGAGGACACATGTAGCCATCCAATTTTATTAAAAAAAAAGTCAATTTTAAAATTTCCACCCCTACTGACCTATTTTGGGCTGTATCTTAAAATCATAATTGCAGACAAATGACTCATTTAGCTTGATTGCATCACATATATTCGATTTTGCTCTTCGCATAACATCTTTTTTTGGGGGGGGGGGGAATGGTACTTATTTTGTAAAGTTTTCATCGGAACTGTCTGGTCAGTGCTTCTCAGTTTTTGCTGAGTTTTGAGAAAACATTCCTCCGTACAAGAGGACAAACTAAAAGAGTGGCCACAAGAAAAATAAAGGTTTCCACCGTCATGGAAAATCCTTGAATTCCTTATTTTACAAGGGAAAAAGTCATGGAAAAGTCTTGGAATCCTGTACAACCCATACGTGATAATGTGTAATATTTGGTTAGAGCCAGAGTCCATCATTTGCAGCTATCCAAAAAGTAACTGGCGTAATTATTGTTGACAAACATTCTTAGTTGAAAGATAGTAAGGTTGAAAGATAGTAAGGGGACTAAACTCACTATTAAATTATTCTGTCTGGCAAGCCGTCATTTTGAAGAAATCAACGAAAGAAGGCCTTTCCAATGGTGCTTCTTAAGAAGCACCGTAGGAAATTCAAATTAGTAGCTCGTTTTGTTATTCGGCGAAGCGCGCAAGTACTGGCACGACGCATACGAGTGCACGGTTGCTATAATTCGTCGGATCAGTGCGCGACATCGCGTAGCTGCAATCGGCTCAGTGAGAACGTGTCCCGGATGCTGAATTCAGGCCCAATTCAAAACATGATTCAGCAACTTTTGATATAAAAATCGAGATCCTAGAAATTTGTTTTTCTCGAAAAATACAGCTGAAGCTAAGCTGAAACTGCATCAGGTTAGTTGTTCAGCATCCTTCATCAGATATTGAGCACTTTTGTTGCTTCAAACGAACAAAATGCACAAATCACATATGATGGACTATACCTTTAAGGCAGTCTTCCACTTGGCATTCCAGTTTACTATACCTCCTCTTCATGTATATAATCTCTATATCTGTTGCTCATTTAGTGCACTATTGTCATGCTGTTATGGTGCTCAGTGGTCTTGTGCCGAGCAGGAAGGTTGAAAGGGAGTGGTATCCCTTGCCTCCAGAGCAATAGGCACCCAAAATGCCGACGTAGGAATTGGCCATGGAAAGCCGATTTTGCCCCGAAAAAGTTATGGAATTGTATTTCAATACTTCTGTAGAATCCCTGACAAATATTTAGCCAAATTCTGTGCCTTGTAGAATATGACCCCTCATTGCTTTAACAATCCTTTAAAAAAACAATTGTACTGGTCACGTAATTAGGTTTGTATTTTACTTTTCATGTACAGTGAACTCCTGGATCTAGAGATTTACTGCAGGTGGCGATACATGGACGTGATTCCCCACCTGGACATCAGCTCCAAGACCGAACTCACTCCCAAACAGATGGGCATCTTCAAGCAGGTCTTAACCTCGTTCGGATCCACAAGGTAAGAGTTGAGATGTTTGGTCATTCCTTTTCATACCTGAGGAATGTTTCACAGGTTGAAAATTAATTTTCCAGGAGTTGATAATTTGAATGTACTGCTTGGCGAACATGCATGATGTGGAGCGCTCGTGGCTTTTTGGTCTGGAACATTGAACTCATAGTCTGCGGGTAATTCTGCAGGTGGTGGGTTCGAGTCCAGCCTGGGGTTGTGGTGTGTGTGCCCTTGGGCAAGGGGCTTTGTCACTCATTGCTTCTCCCCACCCAGGAGTAAATGGGTACCTGTGAGGGCAGAGATGGTTATTGTGGTTGATTTTTAGCTGCTTTGCGCCGAAGTGGCAGCAATGAGCTTTATACTCCCAGGGAGCTGACATTGTCTTTTAAATGTTTCATTAGCCCGATGATCAGGGGTGATAATAAATTAAAACACTTTGATCTTTGTTAAAAGTGCTATATAAATGTCAATTGTTATTATAAAAAATCAGCTGGGAGCCTCCGGGTTTAGCAAAACGACCCTCTTTTTTTTCTGGTTTTTTTTTTCCTTTTGTGTTTTTGTTTTTTATACTCAGGGCAATTTTCTCAAATCAGCAAATTCGTCTTGACATCCCAGCTTCTCGAAACTGGCAAATTTTATCAGACAGGTTCAACAAATCAACCATTTTTTGTAAAAAAAAAAAATATTAGAAACTAGTCAATCTCAGTGGCATAATAATTATCCCTAATGTCTGTTTGCTGATTTGATATTGTGGTTTATCTGTATTACATTCAAGAAGTCGAGTAGATTTAGTATTTTCTGTTCTGGTGATTGCTGTTTTTTTAGTTGGTACAAATCAATCTGTATGTTTAACCTTAGAGCCCTCCAGGGTATTCTGACTAGAAACCCTGCTAAACGCAGCAACATGCAACACTTGTCAAAATGGCAAGCCTGCTCAGTGTGGCAAGATCCGTCGGGTCAAAAGTCTCAAGGCTAAATTTCCTCAGAGTCTGTGTTCACCAACTGCAGCAGGATACTACTGTGGCATTGTTCAATGGGACTAGCCCTCATTGTCTCAGAATTGGCCGGTTATGCACTGGTGTTGGTGGCTCAGTGCAGCACTCTCCCACAGACGTTTACACCTGTGTTGCACCTGGCAGGGTTAGGGTTAATTGTTTTTGATCTTTGAGCAACAGTACAACCACAATTTCCAATTAAAATCCATCTCGGCCCTTGTCTCCTTCTCCCACGTGCAGCTCGGTCAACATCGGCGCCACGCTGACCAAGAAACTCCTGGCCACTCCCTCGGACGATGACCAAGACGGCAAGGATTCCTCCCACCTGGCTCAGCTGGACGTGAGGGACCGTCTGCACCTGCTTGGGGTCAAGGACAGCCACAATGTACGGTTCTGTGCCAACACGGTGGACATCAGCGCAGAGACTATCGCCAGGTTACCAGTGGGCAGTATGGCAATGCATTATGGATGCAAGGTAAGCACTGGCATGTTTCTGTGGGGCGCTGTGGTCCAATGGTTACGGTGTTCGACTCGTGTGCCGTGGTACATGGGTTCAAATCCTGACCGTGAAAACATGGTGCTTGTGCTCTTGAGCAAGGCACTTTACCATTATTGCTTCGTCCTTTCGGATGGGACGTACATTTAAAGCCGTAGGTCTCGTGTGTTGTGTAATGCACGTTAAAGAACCCAGTAACACTTGTCGCTGAGAGAAGGGGTTTGCCCCGGTGTTTCTGGCAGTGGCAGCGATTATGCGCCGCAGCACCTAGCAAAAAGGTGTTACATAATGGGTCTCATATGTTCATATACTTCATTTACTTGTCTTTGGTTGCATTCTCCCCCAGCGCTTTGTATCCTCTGGCAAAAGGCGCTATATAAATACAGTTATTATTATTATTAGATATTCTACTTCGGCTTCTACCTGTTAGGTAAAAAGCTTAGAATTTATTGTTTGTTCAAAACGTTGTTAGAAATATCTGAAGCTTTCACTCTTAAATGAAAAATACAACTTGAACATTTTAAAGCCGTTTTTTTTAATTATGAAAAGAAAATGGAAATGGTTTAGACATTTTACATGTAAAGGACCGTACCATAAATGACCATCGCATATTCTGCAGCCCCTAACGGTCAGTCTGGGGTCCCGTCACCCACAACCATTCAAAGAATGGTCATCCATAGACTGGTCAGTATGACTGCAGATAGATGAAATCTCAGTGTGGTGCTGAGGTAGGAGTTGAAGCAGACTTGAGCTCCTGTGCGATGAACCACACACAGTAATTTCCAGGTCATGAGCGTCATTTTGAACATGCGCACATTCACTTGATGCAAACGATTGAAAAGGGCCGTTGTGCTTAGCTGCCACGTCTAACTGTACATCTAACTTGCTCGCGGTATCCAATGTGTGGGATCTGTTGGATATTATACAAATACAACATGGTTTGTCGGGAAATAGTGAAAACCTAATGACCCTGAGGTGTTGGATGAGCCGGGGGAGATAGTCCCAATCATCTAACACCGAGGGGTCATTTGTTTGCACTATTTCCCCGCAAAAACATGTTGTATTTGTTTTACTATACCCCTTAACCCTAACTCCCTAGGGGGTGTGAAAAATCATATTGAAATTGGAGGATTCAGGACTGTTAGGGCTATTTATTCATCAGGCAGCTGCGGTATTCAATTCGTCCATTCCACCATGTTTTTGATCGTGCAGTATTTGGATAAAGGGAAACATTATTTTAATTTAAGGAGACAGACAGTATTGAAAGTTAATTTTGTGTCATTTAATAACTCTAACATTCACACAAAACACTGCATTTATTTTCATTGTGTAAAATTTCACCCACTTCCTCCTCGGTTAAAATCGCAAAGCAAGCACCACCGGTCGCCATTTTGATGTACGCCGTAATAGACTGGCACATGCATCTGTCCTCACTGGTGTTCTCCATGTTAGGCACGTAAAGCACATGCATCATTGGTAAAGAGATAACACAGTACTGTACTGAGCTGCGACCCAGGTGTGTGATAGTACGTCCCTGGTTTTTGCGCGTCACGCGCGCGTACGAAGACGCAGGGTGATGGCTAAAACTTTCCCACGGTTGAGTTGCTGGAATGGACCAATTAAATGCCGCGGTTGCCTAATGAATATTTATGAGGTATTGTAACAGCACATGACTGAAAGGGATAATGAGCAGAGTCTTCCACTGTCCATTCCCAGGTTGACTATGACTACAGTGCAGCGTGTACAGCACTGACAGAGGCAGGGTGAGTACAACACATTGTAACATTTTGTCCTCAGCTATGAGCCAGCACATCAACATTGATTGCGAGGAAAACAATCTCACTCTGTGGCATTCACTCATACAGTGTTCAATATATGGACTAGCCAGACACGCCAGTTAGAACTTGTCGTTTCTGTCAAGATGTCATGGCAAGGAAGTTTGAGACAGCCATTTAAAAAGGCAGTGAAGTTCAGATAGCCGTCAGACTGTGCGCTCTTGTATTGTTTTACGCTCGAGGACAGACAACAAAAGGACAGACTACAAAAGGAGCACAAAGGGGCCTTTGATCCTCGGACGACGGTGCCTATTGTTAAAACTGGTCCTCGATCGTATGGTTATGTGCTTAGTCTATGGGAAAGTGTTATATTTTAGAGGGACAGAGGGAAACACAATAGGTTGTCCTCAGACGTATAGTAAAACACGACTGTGCGTACACATCCATGCAACACTGAGTGCACAGACAATAGACCGATTCTCTATGTTGTTTTTGATCACAGCTTTGATTAACCCTAACCTTCCCAAATTCTCCCCCATCCTCTTTGCAAAATGGGGGATTGAGGCTACATGTCAAAAGTGTGTTGCTGATTTCAGAGGATGCACTGTGTCTTGGGCCGGACCTTGTGTTGTTTATGCTCAGCCGTGCATAAATTTAGGCCTAGATTCAACTTGAAACCCTCCACACTGCTCCAGGATGTCACTGGCTCTGCCTCAACATATTGACAGTGATTGCTGCTTTGCTGGAGAATTTTGCAGGATTGAGACAGTGGTCACCCCTCCAAGGACCACATTCAAGAAATTACGGAGGATAGTGCATGACGCACTATAAAATTATTTAGAACTATAAAATTCTGACTCGCTGGTAGTGTTGCGCATGCCTACGTGAGGATTGTGAACTTTCAACCAATGAAACGGTAAGAGGCACTGGATTTTTAGGAGTCCACATTTTATTGTGACACTGGAAAAGTGTTTAAGACCAGCTAACCACGTCTTTATCATCCGTTTAAGACCGGCCACGTGACGGGCTCTCGACCAATAGGAATGGCTAAACTGTCTGAGGTATTTATGAATTATTGTTCAAAAGGAACATCAAACTTAAATAAATTGTTGATGTCGTTGGCTTTTTGTTTTCAGAGTGGCCTTCTCCGTTTGTCCTGGAACTGCAGCCTGGGACAGGTAAGTTTGAAAACATTTTTGATCCGTCTGTTGCTTTTTTTCTTTCCTAAAAGTTAATAGTGGACACTATTCATCACTGATCCCACTTGACCTTCTTTGTTTTACAGTTCTCACAACCCATTCTTAATTTCAACCATAGCTATCATTATGAGAGTGCATGGCACAGAAGACAACATGTTTCTCTGGCTTCGGCATGTCATTGTTGTGGATCTTTTGTCCGCAGTGTTCAAAAAGGAAACAATATACCTGGTACCCTCCATATACGTTACCACACACAGCATTGTATCCACGAGCCCATCACAAGTCATCACGTCTCAAGACAATTTATTCAATGGAAAAATAACATTCGCTACTAAGCCTGTGACTGGACTTGTTAAAGGACTTGTGTTGTACTTTTGAACAGATTTGTTTGAATGGACTTATCTACAACATGGTCCTTGGTAAAAATCTCATCAATTTTCACTCCCTTCCTTCTTTGTCTTTAATTGTCCAACACATTCTGAATTCCTGTACGCTGAGGGATGGTGCTTAATAAGAGCAAAGTCCGTTTTGCTTAATTTTTAAAATACTCTGATATTTGTTGGTCAAACAATTCAAATTTCGCAAGTTCCTCATTTAAACATAGCCAAATAAAGTGGTGAGAGCCCTTTTAGCCAGGATTGAACTATTGATACTAAAATTCCTAGCCAAACCCCAGCCCCTCTGACAAGAACCACGTTTGTGCAATAAAATCCTTATAGTGAGTCTGGCCGGCCTCACCATAGCTGATGGAAATCAATCATATCCTAGTCACCGAGCTCAAGTGATGCTGTTTGCAATTTTCTGACCACTATAACACCCCAGACTGACAGAAAGCAGGGTTCGACTTAAGTGGTAGCCTGCTAGCCAAATGCTAGTCAAAACAGCGGCAGGCTAGGCAAACTATTCATAAGTAGCCCGGCTGGCGAGTAAAAAATTATTGGGCTACTGCAAAGATGAAAGGACAGGAAGAAATAAATCATTAAATTCAGAAAGCAAACCTGTATCAGTTTGTGTCTAATTTTACTAACTGTTTAGGGTGAAATTATTAGATCTGTTTATTTAAAACACTCACAGAATTGCTTCAGGATACATGTTTTCCATGAATGTACATTGTTGTTTATGAGACACTCTATAAAGAAAAAATATGCAGACTAGTAAAAATGTTAGACTAGTTAAAAATCTGTTCCAGTAGCCCGGCTTGCTAGTGAAAAAAAAGAGTGAAGGTCAAACCCTAGAAAGCACAAGGTTGTGTGAATTGGGACGTGTAACCTTTCTTTTTTGCAACCTATTGCAGCATTGTTGGCTGTCCAGAAGCCGCCATACGCAACATTCACAACGCGGTCCTCTCGGCTGCCGCCTCCCCCAACGCCGTGGGTCTGCTACTCACTGATTGGTCAGGGACTATGCAGATCAACCAGCCCACGATCAGTTTCCCTGGTTTCGCCACGGCCGGCGGACTGGCTTGGAATAAAAACGTACCCCTGGTGAGTTTGAACCTCGGCCCGAGTTTGTTGTACACTGGTTTCAATTAAATTAAGCTGTTTAGCACAAAATATTGCTTAGCACGTTTCGCGTGCCAAGCACGCTGAGAATCATCCACAAACAGTATGTTCATAACATGACCTCATGACATTTTGTTTTAACCAAAGGTTCTATTGACCCTAAACCCTTAAAGAGGTTGTGGAATGCTCGAAGACATTTCCGTCATTTTTTGTGTATATGTAGCCTAATGTGTGATGAAATAAAAACGACTATTGTTTCTGTCATGAAATGAGTACAAAGGGTACTTTTGAGAGCTATTTTTCAGGTCCTGTTTCGACCCGAACGTGCAATTTGTGTAAAAGTTGTCGTTGCGGGCAGCAAACAAAACACAGTAAATCGTGACGTAATAAACAGGACTCGTTTATCGGGAGTCCTGTTTATTACGTCACGATTTACCGTGACTGTGTTTTGTTTGTTGCCCGCAACGACGACTTTTACACAAATTGCACGTTCGGGTCGAAACAGGCATGACAGGACTTGAAAAACAGCTCTCAAAAAGTACCTTTTGTACTCATTTTATGACAGAAACAATTGTCGTTTTTATTTCATCACACCTTAGGCTACACATACCCGAAATATGACGGAAATGTCTTCGAGCATTCCACAACCTCTTTAAAGTATTTTGGCTAGAAACCCTGCTAGATGCAGCAAGTTGCGACACTTGTCAAAATGGGAAGCCTGCTCAGTGTAGCAAGATCCATCAGAAAATAGACAAGTTTGCGGGTAACACCATGTTATGTCGAAAGAAATATCTTCTTGGAAGCAGTGTGGTTCTGAAAAGAACCGGTTGGTTGAGTGTAGAACTCGACATTTCGGACCAAAATGAGGACCTACAGAGCATACTGTCTGATGCACACTGTGTAGACCTTTATTTCAGTGAGAGGACTTGCCAAGTATGGTACATGTATATAGGCTCCTTAGATCCAAAACGTCACAGCAATTCACAATGCAGTGCGCCACCAAGAGTTTGCCACAGAGAGTTAATTTTCCCAGTGCGTTTTCGGAGATGGTCGACAAATTTGCAGCGCTGGACATTTGAAATTGTTAGTTTTTTTCCGGTCAGTAGTTTTGTAAGCGTATGATTCCAGTTAATGTTTGCCCTTTTCTGTTCTTTTTACCAATGTGGTGTTTTTGTAAGGCGACAGAACTCTATGCCCCAGTTTATAACAAATTAGCTCAAGTTGTCTACTGACACTCATTCGAATGGGCCGTGTTTTGTCGACCGTCAACATGAAAAATGGACTCTCCATGGCAAACTCTTGGTGGCGCACTGCATTGTGAATGGCCCGAATTGGTCATGCAATGCGCTTATTTTGTGCTGGGAAAAGTCATAGAATTTCATTTTAAGATTTCTGTGGGATCCCTGGCTAGTAACTAGGGTGGCATGGGTGGCTTGTGCATAAAAGCGCTCGCCTCTCGCCTAGGTGACCACGGTTCGAATCCTGGCCGCAGATCACACGTGAGTAGAACTGTGCGTTGGTTCTCTCCTGTGCCACGAGGGTTTTTCTCCGGGCCCTCCGGTTTTCCTCCCTCCGGAACAATCAAACACTTTTGATCTCTCAGGCTGTGCTCCGTGGTCATATGGGTCGATGTGGCCGGCAGCCATGGGCACCTTTACGTGCCAGCGGTCTGACCACGTTGTAGCCGCGTCCTTCGCAATTCAGCATACCAGCTCTGAGTAAGGATGATTAGCCTCCCAAATTATTATTATTATTATAACTTATACTCTCCCGCCCAATTTGCCTTTCTCTAAACAGGATTTCATCACCAGCAGGCTTGCCGACATCATCAACCACTACTTCTTCATGGATGAGGACTGTGTCCTGGGTCAGGTGATTGTAGAGCTGGGCCGGGCCGAGACCTTCATCACCCGGTCAGCGTGGAACATGCTGGAGGGTCAGCTGGCCAACATCCCTAACCCTAAGGGCTCTTTCTTGTGTCAGCTCATCAGCAAGCCCGATGAGGTGGACTTGGAGCATGTCACCCCTGACGTCATACAGGTATTTAAAGGAAACCACACTTAGATTCTTTCAATATTGGGTTGTTACCCCTGCCAGTGGGCTTGGTGGTCTAGCGGTAGGGCACAGGATTCATGATTGTTAGATTGTGGGTTCGAGCCCCGGCCATATGCGTGTTGTGCCCTTGAGTAAGGCGCTTTACCTCAATCACTCCTCTCAACCCAGGTGTTAAATGGGTACCGGCATTACTCAGTGCTGGGAAGGTAACAGACTCACTGTGGAGGAGGTGTGGCGATCCCCCCACAGCAGCATTTCATGGACTCGAGTCTCACCCAATCGCTTCGAAAGAGAGATGGGCACTCCGTCCTGTGAACACAGATTCGTCCCCCTTACCCTTTCCAGTTGTTATTTTACAACAAAAAAATAACCAACTTTCTCTTGGCTCTGTTTGCCTTTCAGAAAACTCTGAATCACCTTCACAAGATACAGAGGTCCCTGGAGTCAGCTAAGAAGACTCCCGTACAAGAGTTTGCCATCGTGGAGCTGCAGCTAGCCACGGATATCATGCTGTGGGCCAGCAGGTAGGCACCTTCTTAACCCTCACCTCACCTTAAACCCTTACCCTCCTCACTCCTCCAAAATACTCCTGGCGGTTTTGGAGGATTCTAGAGGATTGAGGATGACTGGTGATTGAATCACATGAGGATTTTGGAGGATTGAGGATGAATGGTGATTGAAGCATAGGAGGATTTTGGAGGATTGAGGATGAATGGTGATTGAAGCATAGGAGGATTTTGGAGGATTGAGGATGAATGGTGATTGAAGCATAGGAGGATTTTGGAGGATTGAGGATGAATGGTGTTTGAAGATGAGGATGATTTTGGAGGATTGAGGATGAATGTATTTTGAGGCATGACTGTCTGGTGATTTTCGAAGAATTTAGGCGTTGGTTATCCTTCATTTAAACACGAGTGCAACATTTTGAGATGAGGATGATATTTGGAGGATACACGATGAATGCATTTTGAGGCAGGACTGTCTGACAGTTTTGAAGAATTTAGGTGCTGTTGCAAAATGTTGGAGGATTGAGGACAGTTTTTAGCAAAAAGGACCTAGGGGGTTAGGGTTAATCTACGGAGTAGTAATCTGTAGTGTGCATTTCTTTCCCTACAAGTGTGCACAACACATGAAGTATTCTGTGGTATTTGGTACTTGACCCCCAAAGAGCCCTTAGGGGGCCAGGGTTAAAGGCACGTAGGAACACTTGCAATTACCCGGAAAAGTACCTACCGAGTTCACGAGAGAATCCTTGCTCAAAGTGAAGATGGGACTGGTACCAACTACCTTGTGAAATTATTCCGCCTGAAATGGTATCATTTTGAAGAAAACAATCATTGACAGTGGTTTAAGAAAATGTGCCTGGCACAGTTTTTTTAACCCTTTCCTTACCATGGGCGACTTTTGTCGACAAGAACTACCCCCTTGCTGATTCCCATGGGCGACTAGCTAGTCGACTAGGAAACCACACACAGAACACCCTCAACGCAGATATATTGACTACTTTTCAGAAAGGCGGCATGTTCATATGTTTGGCCGCCCATACATCAACCATGTACCAGCTGAAAGAGTGTTTTTGGAAAGTTTCAATGGTGTAGTTTATTCATAGTGTTACCATTACAAAAAAAATGAGAAAAAGTGCTTCAGAAGTATCCACGCACAATTTGAGGTATGGAGTGTCATTTGGTCATGTGGTGAAATGGCTTGCAGTTTGATAAATGGGACCAGATGGACAAAAAGGCATATAGTACAGGCAATATAAGGTTTGACCTCAAACAAATTGCAACAGAATTTTTTTCACCACAGTACATTTCTATAAGGTCCCTAAAATGACATACTAAAAGTCTTAAGAAATCGAGGTGGTGGAAATATGCCTAATTTGCATAAATCCAAAATGGCCGCATATGTTAGGACTTTCGGATTTGATTTGGTCATATTTCTCATACTAGGTGGATTTTAGAGGTACTTTAAACAACAGATTTAGTCCTTTTACATTGATTTACTCATTATTCAAGTCCTAGGTAAATTCCAAGATCCCTATGTTTCCGAAATTTTCCAAATGCCGTATAATTTGCATAAATGCCGTATATTTTTGCCTAATTAAAGTTAAAATAATGGATGCCATGTGTGGACATGTACCAATTGAGTGTTCCCTGATAATCCAAGTCAAATTTCACACCACAGTGCATTGCTATAAGGTCCCTAAAAAAGTTGTTAAAAATCCAAGTGGTGGAAATATGCCTAATTTGCATAAATTCAAAAGGCCGCTAATTACATGATTTTCATATGATTTGGCGCGGCCATAATAGTATATAGGCCGTTATGTACTTTTGCTTTTTTTTGTTTAAGAAGTAATTTTTGCCATATTTGGAAAGAGTTTACCTCCCTAAGCCGGAAATGCATTGGAGACATTTTTCCCAGCTACCGTGTGGCGGCCATCTTGGATTTCAAAATGGCCGCCATTTCGAGCCTAATTTGTATCATATCTTCGGACTTGATTGTCACATGAAGTTTATTTTGATGGCAAACCCCATGTTTTTGATACCAAGGAACCTGAGTACATTATTGTTTATGGTGTACTCCAAATGGATGGCAGCCATCTTGGATATTTCAAATATATGACCGCCATTTTCGGCTTATTTGCATGATAAATTTGGGCTCGAATGGCGTACGAAGTCAATTTCGGTAGCAAACCCCATACATTTGATACCAAGTAATCTTAATGACCCATTGCTGATGATCTATCCCAGATGGATGGCAGCCATCTTGGATTTTTTTCAAAATAGTCGCCATCTTGGATCTTATTTATAATAACATTGCACCTGAATGTCCTATGAAGTCCATGTATTTGAATGAACTCAAGTAAATCACTGTGGACGGGGTACTTACAGTTGATGGCAGCCATCTTTGATATTTCATAATTGCCGCCATTCTGAACTATTTGCATATTAATTTTGCACTTGAATGTCGTATGAAGTCACTATTGGTGGCAAAGCCCATAAATTTGATACCAAGGAATCCAATTAGCACATTTAGGCATCCCAAATGGACGACAGCCATATTGGATATTCAAAAATATCGGCCATCTTTGATTTCATTTAAATAATAAGGTGGCACCTAAATGTCGTATGAAGTCCATTTTGGTGGCAAACTGCATATGTTCTTGATACCAAGGAACCCAAGTTTATCATTGTTGATGGGGTACTCCACTGGGAGTATACCCCATCAACAATGATTTTCGTGGGTTCCTTGGTATCAAAAACATGGGGTTTGCCACCAAACTGAACTTCATATGACAATCAGGTCAGAAGTTATATACAAATTAGGCCCGAAATGGCGGCCATTTTGAATTCCAAGATGACCGCCACATGGTAGATAGAAAAAAAATGTTACCAATGGATTTCCAGCTTAGGAAGGTAAAGTCTATCCAAATAATTATGAGAAAAATTCCTTCTTTAGCAAAGAAAAATGCAGTGGCCAAAAATATGACATAATATGCTATCTAGTAATAACTCTCGTCCTAAGTTGCTTTTCGGAGTACTTTAAACAACATTTTGTCATTTGACATTGGGGCCATTCAGTGTCAAATCACCCCCCAAAACTTTTAAATTTGAAACCCTAACCTCTTCAAATTGGATCATATTTAGTTTATGGGGTAATTTCGGCTGAAAAGCCGAAATTTTCAGTTTTAGCACCATCGGACAAACAGTTTTCGCGCTACCGCCCAGGCAATTTTGGTCAAAATGGACATTGCTGCCATTTTTAAATGACCATATTTCTATAATCTGTGAGCCAAATGTGTTAATCTTAATTTCTTTTGAAAGGTTACATCATGAGAAATCCAAATTTACCATTGTTTTTTTCATGTCGGGGTTATTTTAAGTATAATGACATTTTGACCTTTAGTTTGACCTTGAATTTGACCTAGGGATCACCCGACATTGAGACAAACTTGGATGAAAATTAAACCCCAAGATGTTCGCTACAAAATATCAAAAAATTGGGAAAGATATTTTTTGTTCGGTTTTTGGCTCATCTCAAAGTTGGCATACGCGTTGCATAATGTGATATCCCTATGCAGTGTACTAGTGGATTTAAAGTAGGGATTTTTTTGTCCCTGAAATGTGTTTATGTACAGGGTGTCACAAGACTGTTAAAATTATTTCATCAATCACTAATTTTTTTACGGCCGTAAAGTGTTATGTAACTTCGGAGGTGGGTGCTAGGTGAATTATGCAAATCGTAATTCCTTTTTCCTTTGTTGCATACCAATTCTGGGCTTGCATCCATGCGGGAGGGGTATAAAACTCTCGCCCACGTATTTTCGAATTGAGGTTTGCGGTTTTTTGGTTTATTTCTTTCCCGTAATATTGATTTTTGTGATTTGTAACTCCTGTGTTGAATCCTCTGTTCTCTTGAGTTATTCCTTGATTTTTGGTCCGAGTAGAGCGGCGCAAGGGTTCGCTCTGCGACACAGGGATATCACATTTTCCAACACTTATACCAACTTTGACAAGAGCTAGAAACCTTAACAAAAAATATTATACCCCATAGGAAACATAGGATCTCATAAGGTACCTCGGACTGGAATGATGATGAAATCAATGTCAAAGGACAAATTGTTGTTCAAAGTACTCCAAAAAGCAATGCAGGACAATGTAATTAGTGGCCATTTTGAATTCATGCAAATTAAGCATATTTCCACCCATGGATTTCTTTCCTTTTTTAAGGAACCTTATAGCAATGCACCATGGTGTGAAATTAATTTATGTACATGACTGGACTTGGATTTTGAGGGAAAATTTTATTGTGACATGTCCACACATGACAGCCATAATTTTAACTTTAATCTATGCAAATTAATAAATGGCATTTATGCAAATTATTATCGGCATATCGCAAATTTGGGAAACATAGGGATATTGAAACTTACCAAGGTCTAGAATAATGAGTAAATTCGCCTGATGATCGCCACGCAGTGTGCGTGTGCGTGAAACCAATGGTAGCAGAATAGACTGAACCTATATGTTATATATAGATTCATATATATATCATATTGCAAATAGTATTACAGCATAATAAATGAATATAAATCATGTACAGATCATTTCTGAAGTCAATGGGCATCTCAATAATAAATTAAGATCAACTCTCTGTGTTTAGTATTAAATATATTGTTGCAGCATCACTAAATATTCCATTATAAAGTAGCAAAAAAAGTGGTACTGGGTGTGGTTAAGAAACACATTAGAAAACTACTTTCCACCACTCAGATTTCTTAAGACTTTTAATATGTTATAGAGGAGATTTTTCTGAGTAATAACCTTTTTAAATGGTTTCTGTTGCAATTTGTTTGAGGTTACCCCTTATTTTTTCACATAATGCCTGTACTAATAACATTCTTTCATTTTTAAATCACATAAAAGAACAAACTTTACACACAACACCTATGATTTTAATCACTCCTTGGCAGTGAAAATCTGGGTTGAAAAAAGTGATTTTTCGACTTGTGGTCATTTTGTTCACGCTCGAGTGATTTTCGCATGACTGAGCAAACAATTCGGTCCTGGGGAGAGCCAAGTCAATAAGCAATGTGGTAATGAAAGGGTTAAGTGCTTTAGCAATGGATCCAGTTACGAGGCCCCAAAAATCGTGCGTATGTTTTCTCTGTTTTCTCAAAATGTATAGTATCTACTGAGTTGAAACTTCACCAAGCTAATTGTTGCGCACCCTTAATATTTTGAGCAACATTTTTTCTTCAAACAAAAAATGCACGAAAAGCAAATGCTCCCTTGTACCTTCAAGGCAAGTTCACACTTCACACAAATGCGAAATGCCAGGCAAAGTTGACTTCGCAAAACATCTGCAGCAGAATTCACTCCGGAGTTGAAATGTGTTGAAATGTTGTTAAGTACTTCGCATCATGAAAAACTTCACATGGCGTCACAGATTTTACATCAGCATTTGTGTTAGCCCGAGTTCGAACCTACATGCACTTCACAAGTATATGAGCCATCCAGCCCCAAGTTAAAGGTAGCTTCCATCATTTGTAATTTGTGCATTATGTTCGTTTGAAGCAACAAAAGTGCTCAAATTCCAAAGAAGGGTGCTGAACAACTAACCTGATGAAGTTTCAGCTCAGTGAATGCTGTTTTTCTGAGTAAACAATATTCTACGATCTCGATTTCAAATCAAAAGTTGCTGAGTCAGGTTTGAATTGGGCCTGAATTCAGCATCCGAGACACGTTCTCACTGAGCCGATTGCAACTACGCGATGTCACGCACTGGACCGATGTATTGTAGCAACTGCGTGTACGTGTGCGTCCTGTCAATGCTTGTGCGTGCTTCGCTGAATTTTTAAAAATGGAAATTTCGAAGAATGCGTCTTTAGACACATCGTTTGAAATGGCCTTCTTTCATTGTTTTCTTCAAAATGACAGCTTGCCAGAAGGACTAATTTCACAGGGAGTTTAGTGCCATTACTGTCTTTAAACCAAGTATGCTTTTCAACAATAATTTTGTCAGTTATATTTTGGATAGCTGCAAATGATGAACTGTAGCTTTAAGTCACAACCTGTTGAACTAAACTTTCACGAAGGCATCCCTTTGCTGCTGTTCATCTCCTGTAACTTATAACCAGCGTTGTGAGTTGACTTTTGATTTGCACACTGGCTTTGTCTTGTCTTCTTGTCAGAGTGGCTCGTATCCTGGTTGTGGCCGGTAAGAAACCTGATGCAGCGTCTGCAGGCTCAGATATCGTCAATGTTGGCCTAGCGAATGCTAACATGACAGCTAAGACAGACTCCGCCAACAAGTAAGTACAGGAAGTCTTTTCAGAAAGCATCGAAGAGAGATCCTAACTAACAAGTGTAATCTCCCTTTCCCCACCCCCACCCCACCCCCTTTTTCATAAGGGCCCGTGACTATTCAGCCCCGGTATGAAAAGGGCCCCCCTGTAAGCTCGTCCCCTCCCAAGAAGTCCTCTCGTACCCCGTCCCAGCTACCAGCCCAGGAGCTGGTCCGGTTGCTAATCAGGAACTCCTCTATCCTGGGGTCTATTGTTTGCAAGTATTGACACATGTAATATATCCCAGAAGAAACCCGCTTGTGGTTTTCATCTCTCAGAGCGAAACAATAGAACACTTTCGTCGGCACAGATCAAAACCCCTGCCATGCGGTTTCACGCACAATGGGACCGTAAATTACCTAGGCGTTATGGATAGATTTTATCTTTAATCCGGTAAGTCTGCTATTGTTCTGCTGTGGACGTTCTCTGAAGGGCAATAAATTAATGCGCCTGACTGACTTCAAAACTTCTGGTCAGACAGGACCATGTACCGGACGAGATTGGGCTGAAGACCGGACTGGCTTTGGGCCGGACGAGGTACCGGGGGGCCCTTTTCATACCAGGGCTGAATGGTCACGGTCCCTAATTTGGTAGTTTGCATGAGGTAATGCTGAAAACTTTCACGGTTTTTTTCCACACCAAAACCTATCAATGCCTATATTTCGGCACTTAAATACCTTTAAGAAGCTACCTCAATATTTCGATTTACAAAAACCTATTCATAAATACCTGAGACAGTTTCCCCATTCCTATTGGTTGAGAGCCCGTCACGTGGGTGGTTTTAAACCGCCGGTAAATCACCGCTGCATTCTGCGCCACATCGCGCAGTACATGCCCCGCGCCACATCGCGCAGTACATGCCCCGCGCGCGCCAGTTTCAGATTTTTAGCACTAAACGCGCAAGGCACATACCATAGTCATGGCCAGATGGGTGTTTCACAAAACATAAAGTAAAGTTGTTGGAACAAAATTGTTGGAAATGGGTGAATTTTTGACTTGTTTTGACCTTTTTACCATTAATGAATGGGAATAAATATGTGCTTGGCCGATATTAAAGGGAATGTACAACATTTGCTTTTGCTGCATTTTTCAGAAATAAGTGGATTTGGAGGGTTGGTATGTAATAGCAAATGTTGTTTAACTGAGTTGCTTCACGTTTTGGGCTCGGAGATGCTGGAAAATCCAAGAAAACCAACCATATTTTTGTAGTCTGGTTCCCTGACCCCAAGCAAGATGCAACGGAGCAATTTATAGACTTTGGGAAATTGTAAGGTCAGAGAATCAGTCTAGCAGGCTTGTACCCCTTCACAGGTGTGTAATCAATTGCAAGAAAATGCGGAATAACTAAATATGAAAAATTAGCAGCCCTTTTTGAAAAAATGTCAGTTTTCTCCAACGCCGGTCAGCCGACCAGCGTTGGAAAAATACAAGTTTTCTTGAAAATGTCAGCACACCAGGGGCCACGATTTTACAGGATGCTTTGGACTGACATCCCCAAGCAATCCAGTAAGATATTTCATGATAATTTGATCATTTCATTTTTTGATATTTGCAAATGTTGTATCTTCCCCTTTAAACAAGTATGTTTGAAGCAGGCTAGGGGCCTGGTTGTGGATGATGACCCTTGGGCCGTTATCAACGCCAAGGCCCCTACCCGGTTATAAACGTCCTTGTGAAAAACCCGCCAAGCACATATTTATTCCCTTATTAAAAACCTATATTGATGAAGAGTGGCAGTGTGAGGCCTCTATATTAAAACTTTTCTGAACTTTTTTTTTTGATTTTTCAGGCTTCTAAGCATCATCGATATGTACCGGAAAGTCTGGCTTCACACCAACCACACTTCGGGGCTGTTGGAGTGCCTGGAAGTCTTCAACCACATCTTAGAGAAACTCATCCCCACGGATGTGGAGGGCTTACAGAATGGTGATGTAGAAGAGAAATAATGAGACGCTTCAAAGGGGGAAGGAAAAAAAACTTGCTCAGTCTCCTCACCTGGCAGAACGCCATAAAAATTAATAACATTTGTCACGAGTCTTTCTTTCATTGCATCCACTGTAAAATTTAGCTTTGCAGTATTACGACCACAGATAATAATCACATGATTATTGAGGCCTGGGGCCAATTTCACGGCGCTGCTAAGCACAAAAATTTGCTTAGCACAAAAAAAGTCTGGCTTATAAAAGCAGGTTACCAGCCAAAACTTTATGTGATTTTCATGGCAAGCAAACAACAGCTGAATACCAATCACAAGCAATATACATCACATGGAAATTTGGTCGGTAACCTGCTTTTATAAGCCAGACTTTTTTTGTGCTAAGCAAATGTTTGTGCTTAGCAGCTCCATTGGCCCCATATGTGCATGTATCGACGTCGACATCAAAGCATTTTGTTTCAATGTCCACTAATTGCAATTTGTTGAATTGAAAATCAGTCGTTGAATCGCATGTTATTGGTTTAGTTTGGGCCAAGGCATTTGACCAGATGTGAACCACAGACCTCTGGACTGCTGTTAAAGTTTTTAAAAAATGTGACATGGACAGTTCGCAGGAGCTGGTCAGTATTTATTATCTCCAAGCAAACTTGAATCTTCGAGCGCGATTGGTCGATCCATGGCAATAACAGTGTGGTGTTATACAAATATTGAGTGGCTCAGAGTGGAATGGGAGGATATTATCGCAAGGGAAAATCTGGACTTTTGTGTAGTCCAGATTTTACTGAGCAATAGTATTCCTCCCATTTCACAATTTAAAGCCACTCACTATTTGTTTTATATAACTGACATATAGATCCTTGTCATATGATTTACAGTTAAAATGAACTTCTATTTCAATAAAATTGGTGGGAAATGTATTTCTCTCTTCCAAACCACCCCTTCGCGAAATGTTTGAACCCAACTTCTTAGCTACTGGCTCTTGGGACCATACACGCAACATGCAATGCTGAACGTGCACACCAGCATGCATTTGCACACAAATACCACGCCATGAAACAATGACGATCCTAACTGTTGAATAGTATTTCCCATTCCCCGTGGGCGAATAGTACTTTTTGAGCCGCGGCGTGAATGGGAGCAATAATGAATGCCACGTGATGTGAGTTCCACTAATCAAATGACAAGGATCTGTATGTCAGTTATATAATATCCCATTATACCACAGTCCATATCGCACTCCATGTATCGCTATGCTAGTTCCATCTTTACTGTGCTTCAAGTTTGCTTGAAGATAAATTCATTATCGCCCTCTTGCTTGTGGAACAAGGAAAATGTAGTGTGTCTGTGGGACACATACCACTTGGCCTTCGGCCTCGTGGTATGCAGGACACAGACGCACTACATTTTTCCTTGTTCCACTCGCACTCGCGGGATAACTTATAATATCCAAATTTAATAACTCCTTGGCAATCGTGTTCCCAGAAAATAAAAACACTTGAAATTTTGCCGGTACAGTATGCTTGATACAACATCTTAAACTGGTTGTCTGTTCTCATAGTGAATTACAATACTTTTTTGTAGAATGCTTAATTTAGGGGAAAGATGTATGTATAAAATGTGGTCCAGTGCTGTATATTTGATAGAAATCACCGTTCAGAGGAACAAAAAGTTTAATGGATTTGTACATATATAAAAGTAGTTTAACCCAATGAAATCTTTTTTGAAATTATAGTTTCCAGATATCCTTTAATTTTGCGTCAGCTTACATTTATTTTTTTATTTGGATTCTGCAAAATTGTGCCAGACTAGTGTGCCTTTCACTAATTTCAATGTGGTTTATAATTAGGAAAACTTGGAAGTCCTATTGGGTACTAGATTCCCATTAAAAGTGGTTTTGTTTGAGTTTTTTCAACATGCAGTTGGGTAGGGTTGGATGTGAACCAGACAGCAAAATCCACATGTCTGCATCATAAATGGGCCCAGTTTCATGGCACTGCTTACTGTTAGGGAAAAATCCCTGCTTAGTGTAGCAGAAAATTCTGTGATTAGAGACCCTAATCACAGAATTTAGGGTTTAGCATATTCCAATTTTGGCTTATGTGCATGTGTACATCCTGTAACTAAGGTTTCCGTGCTTACAGGGTTAGCACAGATCTTATTAATAGCGCTGTAAGCACAATGGTTATAGTGAGTGCGGAATTCCGTGGTTAGCAGATTCATGAAACTTCAGATTTGCTAACCAGTTCAAAAAAGTTCCTGCAGTGAATGTAGATTTTTCTCCAAATATAGAGATTCATATATTTTTTTCACTTATTATATATTAAAATGGAACAATTTTTCCTTGAATCCAATACTTTTGGAAGGTGTTGGACGTGGCTGATGGAGAAAAGCTTGTTAGGCACTTATTTTATTTTAACATGGAATATTTTAGAAGCACTGTGGGAGAGGCACTGCACATAAGTGGCATTTATTGCAATACACACAGGTAGTGTATTCTTGCCTTTTAATGTGCATTGAAAAGTTACACATATCTGAAAAATATCTTCAGTACTTCTTACAAATGTGAATGCTTTTCATGTTTTTGCACTTAAATTATTTGCCTTGTAAAGACTGTTAGTTTGTCAAACTAAGTCTATAGATCTCTCTCATTGGACGCCATCTTCGTAGGAAAATTACAACTGCGTATTCAATGCTATCAGGTGCGTGTGCGCGCTGTGTGCAAAATGTTCTAAACACGCACGTGTTGCTCCAAATTTCTTTGGAATACGGCGCAGCCGATGCGCGTCATGAAAATTTGACGCCCAAAATGTGGCAATCTGCAGGAAGTAACGTCATTTGAGAGAGACCTATTGAAATCGTCCACATGTCTTATATTTTTTTACCTAAAATTTGTTCGTTCTTAAATTTGATTCAGGTTCGTCTTTGTGAAAGAATAATGTTTAATCCAATAGGAATTTAGCTTCAGCCTTTATCTCTCCCACATTAATGATTTGAAACTGTAACATTAAGTGATCTTTAAACTAATTTATCTTAAATTTTTTCACATGTAATTGCCAAGGCTTGTATGAACTTTTATTTGAAGACTTTGTTCCTTTCTTTCTGTAAATCTTAAATTCAGTGTAACCATCTGTGTCCAACTGTATAATGCTAGTTCCTTGATTTGTGACCTTTTTGAAAAGTGTATTTTTTTATGCAATTAAGTATGTTAAGATTTCAGACATTCTTAAGTGCCTTGTGTTTCAAATAAAACCTGCTGCAGATAATACATTTGTTGATCAGTCTTGGTACAATGTTTAATAATTAATCTTTGTAATTGTAAAGCAACAATCATGTTACAATTCTTTTTCTGTTAAATGCCAAACAGATCCTAATATAGGAAACCGCCAATATAAGGCTGGATCAGTTGGTAGAACACTGGAACGGTAATCCGGAGGTTGCAGGTTCGAACCCTGTTCCGGTCAATTTTTTTTAATTCAACTTTAAAAAATAATTATGCACCTAGTAAGTTTTCCTATGTGGTTTATTTTTAAAAGGGGAATGTATTATTATTCTTTATTATTATTATATTTTTTTAAATTATATTTCTGGTACTAAAACCAAGGATTCCTCAAAAGCGCCCTAGGCACTGTAGCTCGCAAGCCTGAAGAAACCTGTAGAGAGAAGACAGTGAGAAGAAATTACAGTTTTAGAGGTGGGAGGAAAATCCCAGAAGTATATTCTGGGGAAAATCCACAGAATCAGGCAGGGACTGAAAACCCAATCCACATGTTGACTAGAGCAGGAATCGAACCTGGGCCACAGGGGTGGAAGGCGAGAAAAGTACTGCTACGCCTACCTGACTCCCAGCATAAACGTACATTGTATTAATAGTTATACCTCACTCAAGCCACATGGTGGAACTGTACAGCATAGTGGAAAATGTATACGGTAAAGCAAGGATTTGTTTTTACTCTTAACCCAAATTCCCAGATGGAAAAAAATAATGAGTAACGGAAGAATGAAGGGATATTGGAGTTGAGGAATTATAATGATCAATTTGTGTGAAGCTGACTGTTAAGAAAAGTCTGTACTTTGAAGGACATGCAATATTTTGACTGTGCCTTGTTTAATAGATAAATACACATAAAAAATGTCCCCATTGTATTTAGGATGTCTCCAAAAAACTGTAGCGGTCAATCCATAAAAATGTTGAAAAATACCAGCACCCTCTTTTTGCAAAACTTATCTATAGAGTCTGAAGGTGTAGTAAATACTCTACGCAATGGTCTTTATCCCATCTCATTTGGACACCCCAGTCCAGAGATACAACGAATTAAATGAAAGGACTTGAAATTGGGCCAATTGGTGTCTAATCAAAGGCATTCACATACATGTACCAAGAAGGTGAAGAAAGTGGCTCAAACAAATTTTGACAGGCTTTACAAGCTTTGTCGTAACTTTTAAACAAAAGGTCTAAATCACACAGAACAAACGTCCTGCCAAGGGTGAAGAAACACTATCAACTCATAGTAATTTTTTTAAAGGATGTTTCCTTAGAAAAAAAATGTTTGAATGCTACATTTTTTTTAGACACCCTGCATATGCTGGTGTTCATGGTATAATTATAAGCACAGGCATTGTAACAAAAGGCGTCCGCATTGTTTTGGCTGTAAATTTAAAGGTGGCAATTTAGTTATGATGATAATTATGTTCTCATTCTGTTGAAATGGTTGCCTTGATGCACAAACAAAGGTTGTACAATAAACTAATTAAATGTCGATTATATCCTAAGTGTCCTATGATACATCACTTGTGTCCTTTTTTAAAAGTTTCATTTGTAGGCCTACATAACATCTTCATACATTTGAAATCCCATAGCAATTTGTCCTGCTTGTCATCCACACAGGCCAGTACATGCAGGATTTGAAGGCTTGTCACATAACCATAGGGTATCATGAGAACTGGACTGAAAAGGAGCAACTGTTGATGAAAAAATTGGGGGGGATCTGATTTGAGGCGTGCGATCACACCCCCACACCATCGCACACCTAAATAATTGCACGCCTGAATTTCCCTGGACCACAGATCACACACCTAGAAAACCACACACCTAGAAAACCACACACCTAGAAAAATCCAGGTGTGCCTTTTTCCACACGCCTGTGATTTTCAAATCAGAAGGACTAGATCTGAAGCCAGGATCTAGTGTGTACAAAAAAAAACCCATTCACAGGTTATCGGTGACTACCTGGTGACCTGGTCTGGTAACTGGTTGAATTTTCGACCATTTTTGACTGAAAAGGAATCATAAAAATTCCAAAACCATTCAATTTAGTTACTTTCTTGTTTGTTTTGTTTGGTACTTTTGCTTGAACAGCTTTTTTTTTTTTTTTTAAGGAGGCTGGGTGGGTGAAGGTGTGAGGGTTGGAGCTCCCTTACTTGAGATGTGGACGAAAAAAATGCTCTTATTTCGCTTTTAGTGCCAAATGGAATATATGTAGAATCATGGTAGAATGAATTTTTTTGTTTTTTGTTTTTGCTGTAGTAAACGTGTTTGCTTTGACTGTTCATCTTAGCAGGGGAGGACCCGTTTGGACCATTATGATCCCGGGCAGAGGGCGCTCTACTACTACCAGCAAATAAGCACGCACACCGCCTGGCCCGCCCGCGAAAGTGTTCAGCGGGCGCGCGAGTAACGTTTTGGAAGAGAGGTCACAGATAAATCTTTCGAATTGTTAATAACTTCCTAGCCAAAAATGCCGGAAGAAACACGTGGGAAAGTCATCGACGGAAAGGCTATTTCAGCGTAAGTCTAAGTGTGTGTAGTACTAGTGTACGTGTGAAGTTGTAATGGAGTCTGGGATCGACCACAACATATCCATGTTAACAGAACAACATAACACAGATGGAGAGAAGCTCTAGTCATGCATGTCATGCTAGTGTATCTATTTAAGTATTTTATGTAACAAGTATTGGAAAGATTTCCATATACGAAGTTCACTCAACACCCTGTGTACAAACCCTATGAGATTGGACTGAAAAATTCTAAGTGTTTTCTAAGAAAATGCTTGTATTTTCTCACTGCTCAAATTGACTTTGATGACATGAAATTGCTATCTGGGGGCTTGTTACTTAGTCAATACAGAGGAAAATTAGTGAACTTCGTATATGGAAATCTTTCCCAAGTATTACGTGCAAGGCTGTGGATTTGCCAATTTGGGATGGGAAAAACCGTGCATATTAAACCCTCCGAAGTCCGATCAGCATTAACGTTAACGGCGTCACAACTTGGGTGCATGCAAGTTGCACGACCAGTAGTGGGAACTCGTGGGCCTTGACCATGGCATGGACGGTCATGACCCGTAAACGTGGCTTTTTGATAATAATATTAAATAAAATATTACTAGGGCCTACATTAGTAGCCACGGTTCGTTTATATTATCTGGACCATGTGGACTTTCGACGTGTTCGAAATCCCAGCTGGAGACCTTCCACTATATACATGTATAATATGAAAATTTATTGAGCACTGTTTGTTTAGTACTTAGGCCTACTACATTAAGAGTTTATCCAAGAACTTCCAGCGGCATAGGATCTGTCATTCCAAAGAAATTCAAGGAAAAATGGAGCCCATACGAACATCCGCTGTAGACATTTTTCGAAAGTCCAGGGATGTGAACGGAGCGTGGCTACATCATGTATGTATAGCCACATTCACAGGTCTAGGAGGAAGGAGTCTATTTTGCCTTCTCAAACACTGTCAAATTCTGAGGGGGTGGGATGGAAGCACACGCCCACACGTCCAGGACCGGGTGGTGGTTGGGGGAGGGGGGGGGGGGGGGGGGTGCCCTTACATGCCTTAGTATGCCACTGCTGATCAGGCCTTTACATTCGTATCATGATATTTTCTCTGAACCATGTACCCTGCGTTTTGACATGTTCATTCATCATGTTCAGGAATAGGCCTATATTCCAAGGCGTTGAAAAAGAAAAGAAAAAAGATTGTTTGATTTGTTTCTTAGTTGGGAGGGAGTAGGTTGTCTTTTAAATTGTTAGGCCTTAACTTTAAGTGTTGGGCCCTGTTCCCTGGCTTATGTTTGCATTGCACTATTTTTGTAACTTTATTTTGCCACAATGTATGACATAAAGGAACGTTGCCTTCAAATATCAGTTAACAGTCAATAATGCCTTGTTATGAAGCATATTTTAATGTTAAATGGTGTCCATAATACCCGAAGGTAAATTTCATTGAAAAAAAAATGTACAGAAGTCAATCTCAGTGTGTAAAGAAACAATTAAAATGTCTGCATGAGCTTTATCCAAGAAAGTCCAGTGCAGACACAGCTTACGATATGGGAACCTCCGATTTCTGAAATGAAATTCCAACGCAGTAATTTGTTGAAATTATGTGGTTAGTTTCAGTGTATAATCAAACAAGTTGTATAAGCCTGTGCAATGCGAACCTGTAACATACCGGTACAGTGCATACATACATCAGGTGATTATCTCAGAAACCTTTGGCCTTTACAGATCATCATCCCAGGCAGGTATTTGTGTTAGTTGTATGTAGATTGATAAATCACTATCAGGCTTACCCTGTTTTCATATTCACAAACCCATGGGACCATGTACATGTAATTGCCTCTGCCCACCCACCTGGTTTTTGGGAGTGGTCATGGTGCATATTTTTAGAAAAACAAACCAACAACATAAGTTAACAACCAAAAATAAAATGTGAGATAGTGGATTGGTGGGCTATAAATTTGAGCTAACAGAGAATCTCATCATCCCTAACCCCACCTAAAACTACAAAATACTACTAATAGTAGTGCTATTACTTTTATACATGTACTGTAGTATGTAATACTTCAACATATACTGGTAAGTGTGCACAGCACTCATAGTACCGGTATTTTGTAGTATATACTTTACCCCAAAGTAAGCTTTAGTTAGGGTTACAGCAATGATTTTACTTGATGTAACAACATGACATGAGAAGCTATTTAGAATAAATTACCTGCCCTGAAAGACTGTATTGTATTGCACATATGTAGCATTTGGTCTGGGCGTTCAGATTCATGTAAATGTACATTTTGTACGCCACAAATGTACAGGTAGCAATTGCTGTTATTAGGCCAAGTACAAAAATAAACCAGTTTCTCATCCCTGCCCACTTCCTTTTTTTTCTGCCTGCCTCCTTTTTTTCTGCCCCCTCCTTTTTTTTTTTTTTTTTTAATTCATGCATAAATTGCATTATATGCCTTTTTTGCATATAATTGACCTATCGCGGTAGAATCGCGTCAACGCAGCTCCTGAAATATTGTCCAATCACATGATATACAAATGGGCGCGGAATGCGCAAAATTTGAGACAAACAAAACTTAATTAATTAATGTACACAATTCCATACTGTTGTCTTAGTGGCTAACTCGCAAACGGCGATAGGTCAATTGTCCATACATTGTCTTTTTTATTTGTTTCCAACACAATTGTAGCTATGTAAAAAGGGGTTACATGTTTGTATCAGCAAAACAGTTGAGAAAATGGAAGAAACAAATCTTGGAAAATCAGCCATCTTGGGAAGAAAAGCACAAAAACAAGAGCCCGCTTCCTTCATTTTTTTTCTCAAAACGTTCGGACGAGAAACTATTTTGTTTTTTTATTCGGCCTTATGAACTTTCTGTACACTCTTTTTTTCACTGGGACCTTGAACCTGGCACAGTAGGTTGCCAGTTGTTACTATGGGAGGTAAGCCACTGTGATGGAGTCACTGTTGGCAATGAGTTATATGACCAAGACGTGTTTGCAACCCCTTTGTGTCTTTGAGTAATTGTGAATTTTCCTTTCAAAGTTATATTCCATGTATTTTTTTTTAGCTCTGGCATGAGCTTTTACATGTCACTTCGTGGTTGGTTGGTTGGTCGGTCGGAAATTTGACCAAAAATGAGACCCCTAAGTTTCCCATAAAATACAAAATTTTAATGTTCACAAAAAAAAAGCGAACAAAATTAATTAAATACTTCACAAAAATTGTTTGCAACAATTCGTAAAGTTTTTTTTATGAAAGTTTGTAAACGGAGGCAAGATATGTGCAGTAATGTTATAGTCACGTGGTATTTGTGGAAGAGGTTGGACGGTGTCCCGAAGGAGGAAGTGAAAATTGACCCAAAGCATGGCGTTCCATGGCCGCGGCTCGAGCTTGTACGTACGCACAATCATTTCGTGCAAGACTTTCATGCAAGACGGCCAAAGCTTATGTTTACTTTTGTTAACAGTCTGGGGTAATCAATGTTTAGGCGACTTCAAACGATCCTTTTACTCATGTTCGGTACGTATACCCTCTGTATACGACTACGTATACTCTATATTGTACACAAATTCACCGGGCCAATTAAGCAACACCCAATGGCGAAGTTGAAAAGCATAGAGCTCGCACTAGGAAGGTTCGTGGATCGATTCCGATCAAAACGTCCACTTTTTTTCCCCCCAAACAGTTTTCGATTTTTGCCCTAACTGTTAATTTATCAGTTGGATACTAATTTTATAGCAGACTTCATGCAAGACTTTCCTGCAAGATGGACAGAGCTTATTGTGCACTTGCACTTGTTTTCATCAAAATTAAATCAGAAAGTAAGGGTACTTTGCCGTTGATTTGGTATCTCAGCTGTTACAATGAAGATCTGCATTTGGTTTCTTTATGTCTGCACAGGGAATATCGGGCCGAACTGAAAGATGAAGTCGCAAAATTGAAAGCAGAGCATCCAGGCTTTGCACCTGGACTGGCCATTGTGCAGGTTTGTAGGATAATTTTATGGCGTGCAAATTTAACATTTAATCCTGAAGTAGAGATATCTGTATTTTGATAGAGATATCTCTATTTTAACCAGTGCGCGTCTGAGGCCGTGTTAACACGCACTGGCTGTTTTTATACACAGGCACGGCACGGGTGACGTCTAAACACGCTAACCCCTTGTGCCTTTTGTACACACAAAGTCCGTAAAGTCTGTCAAGGCGGACTGTGTGTTGATCTTGAATCCGCCGCTGTGCACGGCCTAATTGTTCTACAATTTACGCTCTGTTGTTCACCCCAGAGTGTTGAAAAATATGAGGTTTGGTCAAGAAATATCGTACAAGTACTGTTGAAATGACAGTATTTGTGGCGTTTGGCAATATATCAGAAGTTGGCCGCTATATTTTGCCTTTTTCGAAAATCGAACATTTCGGCAAAAATAATCCCGGCGCAAACTAGTTAATAGAGATATCTCTAGAGATATCTCTATTTCTAATGCAGATATCTCTATATATCTTTATTTTTAAAAGAGATATCTCTTTTTTTTAATCTATATGGTTTTAAACATCGCAAACTACATGTAGTTGGGAAACTCCAATAACCATAAAAGTGGTTTTCGCTCTCTTATAGGAACGGGGTCTGTAACTACACAATCCAATGTGTTTTAATTTCTAATTTGATTGATTCAATTATTTCTTCAGATTGGCGACAGGGATGATTCCAATCGGTACATCAAGCACAAGCTGGCTGCGGCAGAGGAGGTAAGAGTTTCTCCTGAAAACATTCAGTTTTTAAATATGAAACACAACATTTGTCATGGTTAAAAGTATGATCTAATATTACACAATTTATCATCTCACTGCGAAAAATGCAACGGGTCATTGTGGGTAAACAGGGTTCCATGTATGCACAATACTATGGTCTGTGTTTGCAAAGTATACAGTCAAATCTCGTTTAATAGTACAAACTCTGTTAATACAAAATTCTGGTTATAACAAACATAAAGCCTTAGTCCCGACTGTGCATTTATGTGCACAATGAATGGGACTGATGATCCTCTTTAATACAAAATTCTGATATAACAAACAATTTGGCTAGGTCCGAACAAGTTTGTATTAACGAGACTCGACTGTAGTTGTCTTATATTCTCACGGGGTTTGAATATGACAGGATTCTTATGAATCTTTGGCAGGAGATGAGCTAGTGCTGGAGATCAGACCAGAGTTTCGTAAATCTCCTATAGTCCATGAAAGGTGCTACATGTTGGTTGTGGGATGGATAGACAAATTATCAGTTACAGTGACTACACAAATTATTATCAATGAACAGTGGTCCTGTGTCATGACTAACTCGCTAAAGTCTAACCATTGTGAAATGTACAGTGTATGTACTTTGATAAATTTCAAATTGGTAACACACGAATTGGTCCTAGTAATTTTGAACATTTTTCCCATATAATAGATTGGTATTACTGCTAACCACTACAAGCTGTCAAAGGAATCAACAATCCAACAGGTATGTAGCTTTGGTTTGTTTGTTTTTACCCAACCCTAGCGTTTTTCCCTCCTTCAACCTTTTTCCCACACCATGAAAGTGACCTTTCAAAAAAGAACTCAACATTGGGTTCTGAAAGGGAGAACCCAATGTTGAATTTACATCATCCCGACGTGTGCAAAATTCCATCGTGTGAATAGTTTGGTTGCAGTGACCACTAATATATCAGATTCAAACCAGCCAGCCGATCCAGGCAAGCTCGGTGGTCGAGTGGTAAGACGTCTGCACTAGAAAGCAGGAGGTCGTGGGTTCTAATCCCACCCGAGTAGTTTTGTTCTCACAATTACTCGAGACAACACTGAGTGTACAGTGTTTTTATAATACGTCAGTGAAAGACAAAACCCAATATTGAATGGAATCTCATGAACACATGCTCACATCCAATGTAGGTTTGATAGAGAGCCAGAGAACCTGGCTGGTCCATTTTTTTGTCTTGATTGCTAATTTGACATGGCAAATGTTTCGTGATTACAAACTTTCTTCGCTTTCAAATTTACAGCAGAGTTGTAACGAGTCACTGATATTTGTGACTCGAGTCGAGTCGAGTAAAATATTTAGCTCGAGTCAATTCGAGTCACGAATATTTGAACACTATATACCAAAATTTATAAAAGGAGGCAATAAGTTTAGCCAGCTTTCGAATCCAAGAGCTTTATAAGAAATCGCCCAAAGCCAATGATGAAACAGCGAATTAGAAAATGTGTTTAAAAATCTGGTTCCTGGATAGTATTTGTGCGTTCTAGAACCATGAGGTGGGAGTCTGTGACACGTTGTATATTTATACATGACTGCTATTCGCAAAGCGAAGTGAGCATAAATTTTGCACCGTACGTCATTGCAAATACTTTTCGCAAAGTTTTGCTTTTATTTTTGGGACTCGAGTCTTATTAGCCTTCGCTCGAGTCGAGTCGAGTCGAGTCTTCTGATGAGGGAGTCGAGTCGAGTCAATTGCTCGCAGTGACTCAAGTCGAGTCGAGTCATTTACCCTTAGGGACTCGAGTCGAGTCGAGTCACCAAAAAAATGTGACTCAAGTCGAGTCATTGACTCGAGTCATTACAACTCTGATTTACAGGCAATTCAGTGTATGAAATTGCCGTTAGTCTGGCACTAAGTAGATCACTCTTTGTTAGGGCTGTGCATCGGAACCAGGTATCCCAGTACCCGACCGCTGATGTCAGGAACTGGTTCCTGATTATCAAATCGAGTACCCGTAACCAACTTTACAAATTACTTTGGAACCTTTCCAACGATGAAAAAGAAGGATTATGAATGTCATTTGTAGGGAATTTTCAAAATCAAAACCAGGGAAAGCCAAACATACTAATAATAATAATAATAATATCGGAGTCTTATATAGCGCACGTATCTACCAACAATTAGGTACTCAAGGCGCTGGAAATTATGTCTATTTTTAAAGAAAGGTAAATAAAGTCTATGAGAAATATGAGACCCATTATGTAGCACCTTATAAGGGTTAACAAGGTGCTGCGGCGCATATTGCAGCCACTGCCAGAAACACCGGGGCGAACCCCTTTTCTTAGCGATAAGTGTTACTGGGTTCTTTAACGTGCATTACACAACACACGGGACCTACGGCTTTACGTCCCATCCGAAGGGCGAAGCAATAATGGTAAAGTGCCTTGCTCAAGAGCACAAGCCCCATGTTCCCACGGTCAGGATTCGAACCCATGTACCACGGCACACGAGTCGAACACTGTAACCATTGGACCGCAGCACCCAACATTGCACATTTGTGACGCTCGCGAAAGTTGCACTTTACACTATAAAGCTGTAGAACTCACTGTACAGTGTACATGCTGATATCTTGCTGTATTGATGTACCAATGTTCATTTTGGACCTTTATAAACAATATGAACTGAAACTTCCAAGATTTTAATTTTGGTTTTTTTTAAAGTAAATGTCTGGTACCTTTATTTTTTGGCCGCAGGTATTGAGCAAGATCGAGGATCTGAACAATGACCCTACAGTCCATGGGATCATTGTGCAGATGCCACCAGATTCAGTGGTGCCCATGGACCAAGACACGTTAGCCAATGCTGTCGTCCCTACCAAGGATGTTGATGGGTCAGTAGACGAGGATACATCTGCCCTTTGAATGTCCAGAAAATGTTTTGAAATAATGTGGTACTTATAAAGAGCCTTATACCAAAGGTTTCAAAGCACTTCACAATTGTTACCCTGTTCATCGGGCCCTGGGACCATGTTTTTTCTGCAGCAGTTCGAGATCAGCGCAATCTGGTCTGTACCCTCACAGGTACCCATTTATACTTCAGGGTGGAGAGAGGCAATTGTAGTAAAGTGTCTTGCCCAAGGACACAAACACCATATTCCCCGTCAGGGTTCGAACCCAAGTGCCACTGCACATGGGTCGAACACCATTACCATGGACCACGGCGTTCCACAACTGTGACTCGGACCCATGACTGTGCTGTCTATTCAAGTTGCCAAATTTAATATTGTATTTTTTGCCCATCTATGACATAATTTTCACAAGTACTGTATGCTCACTGCTGTCCAAGTGCTTATGAGAAAAACAATATACACAATCTTACTGGAGTGGGACTCGAACCTACAACCTCCTCCATCGCACAAAATAATTAACAAAATAGCTACTTCCAAGTAAAATGCCTGATTCCTGCCCAAATTCACCCAAGCCAAAAGTCTAGTATTTAGATTTATAATCTTATATCCCCCCCCCCCCTCAAAGTTCCATGAATTTTTTTTTTCGTACCATTTACTGAGTGGTAAGATATCTGCTCTAGTAAGCCTGAGGTCGTGGGTTCGAGTCCCACCCAGGTAGTTTGTTAACTTTTTCTAACAATCACTTGCGACAACACTGGGCATAGAGTGTTTATACAAAACTCTGCCAATTCCATCTTATGAATACGTCGGTTGTGGTACCCGCTGCTATATCAGATTTGAACTGGTCAGCAACCCCCGGCAAACTCAGTGCCTTTGGTCGAGTGGTAAAACGTCTGCACTAGTAAGCAGGAGGTTGTGGGTTCGATTCACTCCGAGTAGTTTGTGAATTTTTCTTGCAATCACTCGGGACAACACTTAGTATACAGTGTTTATAAGATACGTCCATGAAGGGCAAAGCCTATATCCCGACGCCAAATTCATTTAAGAATAACTGTTCACTGAGTTCTTAATTTCTGTCATCAGGTTACACGTGCACAACGCTGGTAAATTGGCCAGAGGGGAGCTGGACTCGTGCTTCATTCCCTGCACTCCCAAAGGCTGCATGGTACTCCTTGACCGCAGCGGTATGTACAGAAATAGTTCACAGCAAAGAACAAGAAAGCACTCGGAAAGCGCAAACCTCCGCCAAGGCTAAACAACGCCCTGCCATATTGTGCCAATGTGGGACCCTTCAATGGGGCATGAGAAATACCCGGATGGGAAACGACCGCAAGGTGCGATGACCGCGAGTGTTGGAGGGCGCCATCTATTGACATGCTTGTCAGTATGCCCAAAAGAAATACTCGCATAAATTGTGCAGAATCCTTTAAAAAAATCCTGGATCCAGACTCAGATCCGGATCACTTCCAAAATCTAATCAATTTGTACTTGTACCAAGGACCACCCGTAAAAAATATTTCATGCAAATCCGTCCATAACTTTTTGAGTTATCTTGTTAACAGACAAACCAACCAACCAACATGATGAAAACATAACCTCTTTGGCGGAAGTAACTTGTTGACTTATAATCGACTTGTGATTATCTTGCGACTGACTTGTGAAGAAGTCGTGATTGACTAGTGATACATTGGAGCGCCGCTATGACAAACATCGCGGGATCCACAGAAATTGTTCGTAATAGCGATCGCTCGGTATAGCGATTTTACCAGCTTGTGGTTTTTCACACATTAGTGGCGCCCTCTTTTGACCATTGTTAAAGTGAAGTGGCATATTTACAAACGGTGCGTTGATTTGCCAAACTTGTCCATTCATCTTTACAATTCCGTAAGCAAAAATTGACCCTGTATGCCGTGGTAGTTACTAAAAGATGACTTTGAACACGTGCAACAATTGAATCAGGTCATTACACAGTTTTTTTAAGCTTACATGGGTAGCTTTTTCCTTCTATTCCTTGGGGAAGTTGACATTTTTCAACAACAATGTTCGGTACATTTTGTACACAAAAATTGGGAGCCAAGGCTGATGTTCAGTATAGCCGAATGTTCGGTATAGCAGTGTTCGGTATAGCGACATTCCACTGTATACTTGTGATTAAATTTTATCGTGTGATGGACTTTATATGTGATTGCCTTGTGACTGACTTATGATTGACTTGTGATTGATATTCTAAAAAGAGCAGAAACACTTTGTATTGAAATGCTTACCAATTGAAATTTATTCTGGGCATTAAAGAAAGTGATGCATTGTTGTCATTTTGGTTTTTAAATTGAAATTCCTAATCAGACGTGAAAGTTGAAGGCAAGCGAGCTGTGGTGATGGGACGCAGTAAAATAGTCGGTGCCCCGATGTCTGACCTGTTACGAGGCCACCACGCAACGGTTACCGTCTGCCATTCACGCACCCAGGTCCCAGCTTCTGTGGTAAGTGGACATAGAAAAGTCATACGTTGATAAACAGATGGTTTTTATTTAAGAATTACCTAAAAATGAAATTTCCAAATATTAGATGAAATTATTTTTCTTAGTCCGCATGATTAAGGTAACTAAACTCTGCCCGAAAAGAATACAACAGACCAAAAGAAACATTCAGAAACTTATGTCTCTTATTGTGAAAACTGATATCTGCTTGTTGGGAGACTATTTTGTAATTTCAGGTAAATGAAAAGAAAAACCTGAAAATGGCATGTCCCAGAAAAGGACAATTGTGGACATCTAAACGATTAAAACTGATGTAGACAGAGGATTGGGAGAGAAAACAAAATGGTTCAGTTCTTGTTTACGTCTTTGTTGCATCTTGATTGTTTTTTTTTTTTAAGTTGCATAAATTTAATATTTTGTAGTCGGAATACTTCTTACACCAAAGGATATTCATAGGACGGACAAATAGTTGTTACTATTTTGAAATATCTGCCTGATAGCTTTGTCAATTTTGCAACATATCTTCTTTTCAATATTCCAATGAATTGATGTATCTTGCCACAGGTTGCTGAGGCAGATATTGTGATTGTGGCCATCGGCAAAGCGCGCATGGTCAAGAGAGACTGGATCAAAGATGGCGCTGTGGTTATTGACTGTGGCATCAACTTCATTGAAGGTAAATTAATAAGAGGGTTCTTTCAGTGCAACTTATACAGCAGATGTAAGTGTGAGCTGGCTGGTACAAAAGTACTTGAATAAGAAAAGAACAATTCAAAATGTCTTTTTCTGTGAAATCATGATCTAGTTTTCATAACCAGTTCATGTCGGATGACGTGATCTGGTACACGGTACCCTGTGGAGACATGGGTATAATAGGGAACAGAAGATTGTATACGTCTCCACATGGCAATTTCTATAGGTGAATACGTCCCCACAACGTTATTACGAAATAGATATATGGATTTTACTCAAAAACTAGGAATTTCCAAGGTGGGTTGGTCGGCCGCAAATTGAAGTATTTCATGTAAGGGATATTGAGTTCGAATTTCAGCCCAGGAAATTAATTTTGGTTAAAATAAGAGCATTTTGAAACTACACTTTCAAACTCGAAAATTTAGTACACGAGAACAAAGAAATGACTCCATAAGGATACAAATTCCAGTATGCGTGTATACACACAAAGATTTTGCAGTATTCGGAACGGATGACGGATAAACACGCAACAAGCGAGGCCAGAAATATCTGTCTGCGACCAATCTAACATAGCCAAATAACATTGTGAGTGCCCCCATTGAAGTAGCTTGAACGATTGAACGTGAAAATCCAAGCCAAATGCCAGCCTTCTGACAAGAACCATATGTTTTGTAATAAAATCCTTATAGTGAGTCTAGCTGGCCTGGCCACAGGGCATGGATAATCAATCATGTCAACAAGGCTAGTAAGTTATCTAATATAAAACAACCTCATTTTGATGGACAGAAAATACTTGCATTTTATTTGGGCCCTTTTAAACGTGTATTGTACTTTAGAGTACGACCGTTTGATCGTGGGTAAAAACAATGATAGTGAGGCACAGGTTTTTAATAGGAAGACTTGCCAAACTCTGACCCTTTTCTATAATCAATCAGTTCATTTGTCAATGTCTTTCCCCAAGATGCAACTGCCAAGAGTGGTCGGCGTCTAGTAGGGGACGTGGACTACAACGACGTGAAGGAGGTGGCCTCCCAGATCACCCCGGTACCCGGCGGCGTGGGACCAATGACCGTTGCCATGCTGATGAGCAACACGCTAGAGGGCGCCAAGCGGGAGCTGAAGACCGCGAAAAACGTTAGTCAGTAAAAGAGGATCGCCGACACAAGTCACTCGTGCCGAGTTCTCCTCGAGGGCGCTTTATATATAAGAACCAGACTGTGCACTCTTGTGGTGCAGTTAATGCTGTCGGCATTCTTGGTACCAGACTGATAAGCTGCTGACTAGCATTTGCCAATCCAAACAATAGCACATTGTGGTAGTTCTGTGAGCTTATTTTTGATTTTGCAAGACGGTATTATTGTATAAATATGCAAAAAGGTGCTTAAATAAAAAAAAAAATTGTATGAACACCATCTGTAAGTTTTGTCAGCAGAGAATTTCTATAGGTTAATTATGAACAATCCACAGGTTAATTATGAAAAATTCATTATACAAAGCATCAATTTGTGCTAAATTGACTTACAATTAACTAGTGCTTTAATTCAATTACAAAAGGCCATTTTTAATTTTAAACAGCGCCCTCTAGAGGATGAAGCATAGTGACCCGTGTCAGTATCCATCTTACAGCTAATCACTGCATGCGTAAATTTGTTACCAATTTGACAGTTCCAGTACTTTTTTTGGTTAATTAAAAATGCTGCATCTAACCCTTTTGCATCGTGTGGTATAAAATCGCACTGTGGCAAGTGGTGAATATAAACATTTTGCCAAGTTGAACAAGTATTCAAAACTTTCTGAAAGTAATTCTTATATTTTGCCAGAATCATAGTGTTCAATTAAATTAATTGTAAGTTTGATATTTTTGATCCTCATCAAATGAGAAAGGTTTTTTTTTCTGAAATGCTTCAATGACTCAATTTTTAAGAATTTGTTTAATGAAAGTATTACGATGCCAAAAAGACAATGAGAAATCAATAAAATAATCATTCAATGCTGCATTGGTTTTTATGATATTATCCCAAAGAATTATCTTACAAAAACTTTGCCAAATATTCTCTTACAATGTTCTTTCATATAAATGTGTCTCTGCCAATATTAATTTCTTCCACGTATTCAGAAAGAATAAACAAATCCCTCAAATACAGGGTAATCAGAAATAGGAGTTAATGTATACACGTCCTTCATTTTTTGCAATTTTTAATTTTTGGGGGGTTCCTACAATAGATGACAATCATACTCAGTTTAACCAGTTCGCGCCAGATGACGTGTATACACGCAAAGGTTTTGCAGTATTCAGAACGGATGATGGATAAACACGCTGGGAGCGAGGCCGGAAATATGAGTGTGCTGCCCGAGGTTGATGGCTTCAACCCGCCTGGCATTGAGGTTGGGTGAAAAATAATCCCGTGCCTCGTTCCGTTCTTGTCAAAATAGTCCCGGCGTGAACTGGTTAAAGATCTCTTTTAGCAGACTACACTCCTGTCCTGTTGGTCTCAGTCAAGTGAATCAATATCTAAGAAACATAGTAATATCAAATTATTCATACTATTAACATAAGCTAACTACCCACCAAGTTTCAAGACAATCGGACATTCCCTTGTATGTGTTTTAAAAAAGTTCATTTTGATGACACGATAATGTCACATATTTTTTCGCAATTTTGAACATATTTTTATGACCTACAAAGCTTATTGCATTCATCATGACGTCGCCTGTCCATGCACAACTTTACTATGCAGTCTATGTCAAGTTTCATCAAGATTGAAGTCTGTTTAATGTCAAAAGTGACACCAAGAATGAAACATACACAAAGTCTATGGGATTTGGGATAGAAGAACAAGAAGAAGAAAAGGAAATAGAAGAGAAAAAAAATCAGAACAAAAACACAGGCTTTTCTGCACATTGCAGAAAAGCCAGTAATGACATATTAAATTTCTATATTGAAGTTAATTCTAATTGCATCTTTCATGCATGTACGTAAATCTGTGAAAAACTCATCAACAGATTTGTTTGGCAATTTCCATATACACACTGCTTTAGTGTTTATTTGGTCAGCAGTAAGCTCCTGGGCCCAATGTCATGGCACTGCTAAGCACCCAATAATCTGCTAACGGAGCCTCTATCTATTTCATGGAGAAGATAATCATGTAAGCACAGCAAAAGCACGCTTAACCCCAGAAGAAAACATTGCCTAAATCAGTAATGTAACAATAGAAATTCCATACACGCGCAACTGTTAGCACATCCACGCTATGAAGTAGCACAATTTTCAGCTTTACCGGGTAGTTGGCACAACTTTTCTCCTACTGTTAATCAGCGCCTGACGTTGGCCCCTGCAGCACAGAAAAAGCGTTGTTTTTTAAGCAAGTTAAGCCTGTTTGATTTCTTTCGCCTCACGAGGCGAAAATCTTACCGTGTGTGGTCAACCTGAGCTACGTGCTCAGCTAAAAAATGTTAACGAGCCAATGAAATCACATACTCTGTACATGTGATTTTAAAGGTACAGTCCATCATTTGTAATTTGTGCATTTTGTTCGTTTGAAGCAACAAACGTGCTCAAAATCTAAAGAAGGGTGCTGAACAACTAACCTGATGAAGTTTCAGCTCAGCTTCAGCTGTATATTTCGAGAAAAACAGCATTCTAGGATCTCGATTTCAAATCAAAAGTTGCTGAATCATGTTTTGAATTGGGCCTGAATTCAGCGTCCGAGACACGTTCTCACTGAGCCGATTGCAGCTACGCGATGTCGCACACCGATCCGATGAATTATAGCAACTGCGCGTGTGTGTGTGTCGTGCCAACGCTTGCGCACGCTTCGCCGAATAAAAAAACGAATTACTAACCGAAATTTCCAACTGTGCGTCTTTAGAGGCATCATTGGAAAGGCCTTCTTTCCTTGATTTCTTCAAAATGACAGCTTGCCAGAAAGAATAATTTCACAGGGAGTTTAGTCCCCTTACTATCTTTCAACCAAGTACGTTTTCAACAATAATTACGTCAGTTACTTTTTGGATAGCTGCAAATGATGGACTGTAGCTTTAAGATATTTTTGTGCAAATCTTCTAAAGCCTGCTGGTTTTTTTCCTCATTTTAAAAAAAATGAGCAACCGACATACAAGAATAACGTGCTTTCATTAGCTAGTTAGTCTTTTTAACTCAGCACGTAGCTCATGTTGACTGCACACAGTGAGTTTTTTGCCTAGCGAGGCCAAAGAAATAAAACAAGGATAGATATTTGCCTCATGGCCTTGCAAGGCAGAAAACTCAACAAAAATTCACCACACACCGAGAGCTACGTGCTGAGCAAATGGCCTCGAATGACTTTTTGCTCTGCATGTAGCTCTTGTGTGCGGCAGGCGTTAATAAAGAGCATTACTTGCTTATATTTTCCACATGCTGATGTACTTCATTTTCAGCATGTCCACATGCTACCCTCCAACTCTGCATAATTGAAAAGTATTTCCATATTAAAATTAAACCACTTTTGTACAAAAAGGCAGTGAGAGTCATTCACTTACTTCAATTATTTGAGTAATTGAAACCTGCTTTGTAATTCTGGTTTGATGCATGCAACTGCAAACTACCCCCTGAAAGAAAATGGAATACTCCCTCATTCACAAAGTATTAAATAATTCGGAACCAGCGATGGACGTTATAAATGCCACCTCAAGGCATTGAATTGTCTCTTTGTATAAGCACCGATAGATCCAAAAAGCACGTGCATTCTTGCTCTCTCCATACTAGCAAGACCTTTAAATAAAGTTCTACAACAAAATGAGACTTTGGCACTGCTTAATGATACACAGGGTGAGTAGTGGTCAACAACTCGGACTAAATATAATGTCCAATTTTTTAAAGTGACTTTTTTTAATCTCAGTAGAGTTACACACAAACACTCGGCCCCATCTCTCTGCGCAACCCATGTGGCATATTGGACTTTCAACAGAGACACGCTTCATTGACTCCTGGTTTGGTCCTTTTGTCATGTTTTTTGTGAATGAAGAAGGTTCCATTCTGTTGGAAGTGTGGTTCAGATTACTGCAGGAGTATCACCTAAACGTGCAATATGACCTCATGGTGTTTTTTTTTTTTTTTTCAGTTCTTTTGTATCAAGTAGTTGGAATTTCTCTGGCTGTAGAGCTGGGGCATGTTTTGGCGGTCGTAACCAAAAAACTGGTTCGATTGTTTCTCATTGGTTTAGCATTTTAGCAACTTGGGTTGTGCAGTAATTCACTTTTTACTTCACAACCACGTTTTCAAAACTATCAATCAATGTCAAACAACTAAACCAGGTTTTGGTTATGACAGCTAAAACATGCCCCTGGTCAGTGTCGACGAGTGTGTTTGGGGGGGGGGGTGGGATTGGGGATGACCAAAAATCCAAAAATTGCCCCCAAAATCCTTATATATCCTCCCCTCCCCAGGGATTTACGCCCTTGCCCCTGGTGTTGATTAATACAGTTATGAAGTGTATCAGATCATGGATGGAAGCTTTGTAATGGGAATATCATTTTTAAGGCAAAGTTCATGGTTGGGTCAGCCCACAAAATGAAGGTTGTTTTGCCTTTACATTTTATTTTATTTTTTATACAAAAAAATATCTTTCCTGACCAATATGAAATTTCATTCAAATATATAACAGACACCAGCAAATTAGACAGGTTCGGCCATTTTAGAAGGTTTTTGAGTTTACGTTTTTTTTTTAGAAATCCTTTAAATTCTTTGCAGTTCCTAAAACAATTTTTGAAATGTACCACTTGCTGTTTTTAAATTATTTCATTCCCCAAAATTTGAAATCAGTTGTATCTACATGTGATTACAAATTATCGAAGAGAAACTTTTTGGCCTGACATAAATGAACAAGTCATCAGATGTGTGGTTCAGATTTGATACCCATACAGGGTGGGGTTTTTTTTTTGGGGGGGGGGAATTTGAGGACCTGGTTTCAAATTCATATATCAATTTAAACGTAAAGGTGGGAGGGAGGGGATATTGAAAACTTTGGAAAATATTTGGATTTTAGAGGGAAAAAAATCAGTAAATTCCAAATTTATGCAATATTTTGCTAGTAACAGAAGTGGGTGTAAGTTTTTCCAAACAAACTTTTTTGACAGAATTTCTGCCTAATCTTGAGAGTGATTGAAGATTTACCAGTGGGTATCGTGTTACGATTAGTTTATGTGGTTATCACTGTCGAGGATATGCATTATGGCCATTTTCGCTCAGATAGTCCAAGAATTATTTTGTGAAGATAATCTATTTACTTGAAAATTGCCTGCTTTTATCATCTTTTTTGTATAGAGCAACCTGTGGAGGATGCGATACCTTCCCCTGACCCCCCTGGATCCCGTTCCCTCGGATATCGACGTCTCCAGGGCCCAGACACCCAAAGACGTTTCAGAGCTTTCTCAAGAACTGAGCCTCCTGCCGTCTGAGATTGACTTTTACGGCAAGAAGAAGGCCAAGGTCTCGCTGAGCATACTTGACCGTCTCAAGGACCAATCCAACGGGAAGTATGTCGTGGTTGCCGGGTGAGTATATGTAGTTCCCATCACAGGTACCGTAGTGGCCATTGCAATGAGCAGTTTTAGTCATTTTGACCTAATATTGACAGTGTTCAGGGGTGTGAAATCTCAGCTTTAAAGCTGATTTCAGCTTCTTTTTTTTTTTGGATTTCAGCTTTTTTTTCCTCACTTCTTGTGTACAAAAGTATATGAGATTTCCAAAGTTCAGTTTTTTTTACACCTTTTCCAGCTGTTTTCAGCAATTTTTATCAGTGGTCACTCACACCCTGAGTGTTGTAGTTGAAGCCTTCTTTGAGTTATATTACAAAATATATTGACATATAAAAAGTTGGTATAGTAGGAAACAGTCATGGTTATAAACACTATGTTGACTGAATGCTTGCATAGGTAAGAATACGATTTTTTTTCGGACATGTTGGACAAAGAAATATACAAATATATGCAAAAAAAGAAGAAGCATACTCAGTCTCAAACTGGAGGCCTTTTATGAATCCCGAGATGATTTCAGATAACATGTATCTTTTTACCCAAATACTTTTTTCACTTTGATGATATCTCTTTTGGAACTATCTGACCCTTGCATATGAAAATGTAGCTGCACTGTAAGTGTAATTTAAGTGAAATTCACTTCAGAAAAGTACAAAAAGCCTTTCATCGGTGTCATTTCAATACATTTCAATCATGGTAGAATACAGTCTGATGTGAGTTTAAGAAGAAAACTTGTGCAAATGGTAACAACATTTCATATGTGTAGACATATGCTGACACTTGTGCATGCTCTGAGATTTCTGCTTCACTATTTTGTTTTTTTTAGCAATCCCTTTGCTTTGATGAGGAAATGGATGGAGGTTCAGTTGTTAAAAAAATAATTCTTCGCAGCGTCATGAATTTAAGCCATGTTTCTTGTTAGCAAATTGACATTGTCAGGAAACTCTTACTATCTTTTTCCAGCATCACTCCGACACCACTAGGGGAAGGCAAGAGCACTACAACCATCGGATTGTGCCAGGCCCTAGGAGCACAACTCAAGAAGAATGTCTTTGCCTGCGTCCGTCAGCCGTCCCAGGGACCCACGTTTGGCATCAAGGGGGGCGCGGCAGGGGGCGGCTACTCACAGGTCATTCCAATGGAGGAGGTACACAAATGGCCAAAATGCAGCAAAATTTTCCGGAGATGAAATGGGCTCAATTTTTGTGAATTCATATTGCAAATATGATATGCTGTGCAAAATATCATGCTGTTTGTTGTAAATTTAAATTTGCAAATTTGCATTCATGCTGAGTATGAAAGAGTTTTAATGAATAGTCCAAATTAAAATTTGTTGTCTATCTGTGGCTATGAATATTTAGAGTTTATAAATATTATTTATCTTCAAGCAAACTTGTATACTCGATCCTGATTGGTCGATCCATGGCAACATCAAGGTGATATTATACCGTATCGCATGGTCCATATTGCACCCTGCATATTGCGCTATTCCAAGATGCGAGCGACATTCCAGCTGCATGCGCTAAACGCGCTAAAAATCTGCTGAGAATTATGAACAAGGAATTGACATCACTAGGCATTTTGGGAGGTGAAGTTAGCAAAACTTGTTTACGCTTAGCAGGTTTTTTATGCTTGGTAGTGCCATGAAACCAGCACATATTTGTGACAAAAGCAATGCTGTCCAAAATATCATGGCTTCCATTTTTTTTCTGTCTTAGTTCAATCTGCACCTGACCGGTGACATCCATGCCATCACGGCCTCCAACAACCTCCTAGCGGCCGCCATCGATGCCAGGATGTTCCACGAAGCCACGCAGACGGACAGCGCCCTCTATGGCCGGCTAGTGCCATCCAAGAACGGAGTCCGGAAATTTTCACCGATTCAGATGAACAGACTCAAGGTGACTTGAATGCTTTTAAGCCCTCCTGTGCATCATTCTACTTCATTGACATAAGCACTGAAGATGAATGCAGGGCTATATTCATAGCCCATGGGATCGCTTTTAAATTTTTGCATAATCTCAAAAAACTCATAAGTGTACAATTCCTTTTTCAGGCCAAAGAAAGTTCCTGTTTCAAAAACTATGATGTTCACAGAAACAAAAATTCAGACTTTTACTGCACATTTAAAGCAAAAATGTAAATAAAAAGAAAATTAAAAAGTTAATCATCTGGGCTTTTAAAAAATTGATGATTTTTACTTGGCCTAAAAACACATTTCCTGACTTTATTGACCGAGTCACTAAGTGTAAATGATGTCCTAAGGGCATCGTGCACAGGTACCCCTCATTGGGAGAGTTTGGGGAGCCCCCTTTGGAGGGACACTCGAACGCATTGCTGACGAAGCCTGGGGAGTATACAGCTCGATGCTGCCTGTTAGGCGCAAGCAAGCTAAATCAATCACATAACCATCTCTGCCCTCACAGGTACCCATTTACTCCTGGGTGGAGAGAAGCAATGAGTGACAAAGTGCCTTGCTCAAGGGCACACGCACCATGACCCCGCCAAGACTTGAACCCACAACCCGCAGCTTTACCCACAGACCACGAATCCAGTGCCCTTAACCACGAGGCCACAGCACTCCACACTATGGCTTTGTGCGCGCACATTCTGTATGCGCATGTGGTGTGTTCCTTCCACTCTTGAAAGTGGCAAAAAAGTTCGTGCATGGAACCCAAATCGAGGCTTTTGGGTCCAGGTTTTCCAATGCCTATGAATAGGTGTCGGATTTTAACCAGAAGTCTGTCAAGCAAGTTTGCACCTCCAATGGCAGGTTTCTTATATTGTGATTGCTTGAATTGTCCGAGTATTTGTGCAGATTTGTAAGGAAGGAATGAATGAGGACATTTACTGGGGGTAGTTTGGGGAAAACACACGCGATTGTCGAGTCTATTCTTTTTTCATGACAGAAACTTGGCATTGATAAGACAAACCCTGATGAATTGACCGAAGATGAGATCTGTAAGTTTGCCCGTCTGGATATTGATCTGTCAACACTCACCTGGCAAAGAGGTAGGTTGGGTTGTACCGAAAAAATGAAACAGGTGCTTGTGCAGAATTCCGTGGTTTATTTAAGACCCTTGAGGATATGTGGCGCTCTTGGCAAAGTGCCATGTTCCACATCACACCAGTACAATAGACCAATCTATCATGAAGCCCTGTCACATGATGTTCTGACATTACACAGTGTTTAATGTCCGACAACAGTCCCAAAAAGGTTTTTACAAGAGGGTACTTCATTATGGAGAAATGGTACCCCACAAGTCGTTTCTGTTTGCGGTAACACCATGTGGTAATAACTACTGTCGCTCAGTGGATATTTAGTTCTGATAAGAACTTGTCCTGCGTATTATCGACTTTTGCTAAGTAGTTTTAGTTCTGATAAGAACAGTCCTAGCTACTTTAAGTTCTAAAAGAACTTGTCTTTGGTCTCAACGTTTCAACTAGCCTGCTCTAGTCATTGTCAGGCGACTCGGGAGACTGAGACAGTATAAAAGAGTAAATACAATTGTTGTAAAATGTAAGGCAAGTGTTGATGGGTTTAATAATGTCTTTTGCTTGAGTTATTTCTGTCATGTTATGTTGAGTAATGACTTGAGAAACAGATGAACGTGAGTTTCTTATTCATCTCAACCGTGGCAGTGATGGACACCAACGACCGTTACCTGCGCAAGATCACCATCGGCCAATCGCCGACGGAGAAAGGCATCACCAGGACGGCCCAGTTTGACATCACGGTGGCCAGTGAGATCATGGCCATCTTGGCGTTGACCACGAACCTTGGCGATATGAGGCAGAGGCTGGGTAGGATCGTGGTGGCTAGCGACAAGTCGGGGAATCCCGTGACGGCTGAGGACGTTGGCGTGAGCGGCGCTCTGACTGTGCTCATGAAAGACGCTATAAGGCCCAATCTCATGCAGACGCTTGAGGTAGGTGATATTTTGGTTCGTCATTATCAAATAGATAAACTTGAGGACAAGTTGTCAGACAGTCGTGTTTTGTCAGACGAGGCCCCCAATATTTACTAGCACGGTGCTCGCTAGTGCTGTGTATCGGGTTTATATTAATTCCTGGCTTCGACGTGTCTAACGACTTGACTAATATGAATTCGGACTGTTATTCATAAATGCGCCCAGCAAAATACATATGCACGCACGTGAACTGAGACGCGTAAATGCCAGGTGTAATATAAATATTCATATCTTTCTGATTCTCAGCAGCAGCAGAAATGCTTTCAAAAGTCCCTCCTGACTCTGTCTTTGTTAACAAGTGAGGGAGTACTTGTGCACAGAGTCTATGGGGTTGCTCTTCAGTGCTGACTGACTGCACAATATCTTACACCGGTTGGTGCTGTTTGTCATTGCAGAACTTGCCAACATGGAATTGTTCTTTCTGGCAAGAAAAAAAGTTGCCAACAGCAAATGGGTTGTTGGGCCCCACACACCCTAGCACATTTGATTGTGGTTTAAATCGAGGATTTTCTTTTGTTCCTCTTCCTTTTTCCTTTGTTTGTACTAACTTTTTTCGCAACAGCTCTCATTGGTTTTGTACATGTTTTCTAATCGAGGTCGTCCTCGATTGGTTCCTGTCCTCGATTCACTGATGATGCTGCATGTATGTGTCCTCGATTTACACCATAAACAAACGCAAGCCGTTTCCGTGGGTGGATTATGCAAACCTAGAGTTGATTTTAAATTTCCAATGTCTCTTTCCTCCTACCCATTACGAATTGGATTATAAAGTATTTCCTTGTGCAATTGAAAAAAAAACTGATTTACTGTCTTTAGCTTTTTCAAAATCATATAAAACTTCCTTCCTTTTTTCCCCCTTGACTCTTAGGGGACCCCAGTGTTTGTGCATGCGGGGCCTTTTGCTAACATCGCCCATGGCAACTCATCCATTCTAGCTGACAAGATTGCCCTGAAGTTGGTTGGACCGGATGGATTTGTTGGTAACTGATATTAGAACTTCCCTTATGTTTGTATCGTACTACCTGCATTTCTACAATACAGACCAAATCAGCCGTTCGCTCAAACGAATTGTTCAATGTTTGTGGTTATTCGGCAATTGGTTGGGATAGCCCATGAAAATCTTTCAACTTATTTCCAGTGGGGTCCCTAGGCAGAAGATGTGGAAGGAAATAGAGTTTTTGTGGTGGGAGGAAAACTCCAGAATAATACTCTAGGTAAACCCAACTAATTAGTTAGGGACTGAAAACCCAATCCACATATTGGCCCAGGCGGGATTCAAACCCAGGTCACAGCGGTGGAAGGCGAGGAAAGTACCGCTACGCCAACCTGATCCTGGTGGTCGAGTGGTAAGACATCTGCACTAGAAAGCAGAAAGTCGTGGGTTCGAGTCACACCTGAGTGATTTTTTTTCCCATCTTTCACTCGGGAGTTAACACACTGAGTATACAGTGTTTAAATGTCAGTGAAGGGCAAAACCTGATTTGATTTATATCACCCGACGCAAAATTCCATCTTATAATAACCTGATCCTGACATAATGTATTTTTAGCATGTAGGAGATAAAAAGGTCTGTTCATGTGAATAGCTAAACGATAACAAACGTTAGTTTGTCTACATGTAAGACCAAGTTTTAGAACACTTTAATAAGTCCCATGTTAAAAATGCAAATCATGTTACTGTTATGTTTAATATTCTATTCATAAATACCTAAGACAGTTTACGCATTCCTATTGGTGGAGAACCCGTCACATGGCCGGTCTTAAACGGATGATAAAGACATGGCTAGCTGGTCTTAAACACTTTTCCAGTGTCACATGAAATTTTGACTCCCATGAAATCTGGTGCCTTTTAACGTTTCATTGGTTGAACGATCACATTCCTCACGTATGCATGCTCAATACTACATTGAATCAGTATTTCATGGTCCGAAATTCACAATACATCAGCCCAGCTGCGTTTCCCAAATGTTCTTATAAGGTAACAAGTTGTGGAGGGGCATTCCATATTATAGTCAGAGGCGTGTTTTTGACTTGTTTTGATTTTTGGACAACAAGATTTTGTTTTTTGACCGAAAAGGTATTTATGAATGGAATAAATATGTGTTCCGTCGGTATTAAACACTCTATTTAAAACCGGTGTGAGTCTGGATGGGTGATAATTACCCATCCAGACTCACACCGGTTTTAAACAGAGTGTCATAAATACCTCCGGAACAAACATTTATTTCCTTAGTAATATTCATTGTGTCCGATGTATACAGTGACCGAGGCAGGCTTTGGTGCTGACATAGGCATGGAGAAGTTCTTCAACATCAAGTGTCGTTACTCAGGTCTGCAGCCCAACGCTGTCGTGTTAGTTGCCACAGTACGAGCTCTGAAGATGCACGGTGGGGGACCAACAGTACGTTGTCATTACTTTTATATTTTCGTCAACTTTGTATTAAGGTAAAGGTCCACTGCGTCTTGGGCGTGGCATATGAGTGGCAGTGCCCAGTCCTCTCCTCTCGCCGTCTTACCTTCCCTGAACCAATCAGGTACCCATTTTACTGTTGGGTCGTCAGAGAGAGTTTTCCAGTTTTTGGTCGGAATGGGATTCAAACTCTAACCTTCCACTCCGTAGCTCCACGCTCTAACCCTCTTTTAACTTTGTATTAATTATTGTAAAAAAGTCTTTTTTAAACCTTTTATATAATTTGTTTGTCTAATGCTTTATTTTGCTGTAACATTCTTCTGATTAGAAAAGCTAATTGAAAATGGGTATGGCCCTAAAGCTTTAATTTAATGGAGGGTTTAACTCAACTCCACCAGGTAGGCAACAGCAAGTGTTTTCTGAGGAACTTGTTCAAGACAATGCTAGTTGATGCGAATAACTTTAACCATTTTGGTGCATAGTGTGGCTGTTAGTGACCGCCCAAGAAACGTGATAATTGTAGTGTAGTTGAACAGCTCCCTCTGTTGTTGTATATCTTTGACCAGGCAACTGTATCACATGCGATCCTGAATAAAACAGTTACTCTCAAATCCGTGTCCATATTCCGTTCCAAACATCACATTGGCGACGAGGACGGATATAACTAACAAAAAACTGATCCAGCAATCCATTGCATCAACCAGTGTCAACGTGGTGAGTCTCACACTCGTTGAATAGAACGTTTCTTTTGAAGAAATAATCGGAAAGCAGAACTGTAAATCCATACCGTAACTGGTCAACGTGAACTCTGCTACACCAATGCTGTACAGAACATTATCTCGACAGTTTCACAGTGCTCGTTGAATATCGCTATCGTAAAGCATGGCACTGCTACCTGTTTTTCCAAGATTTGACATTCATCAAGATGCTAATGCTGGTCCTCGCTGGAAGAAATGGCTCCAGAGATTTGAACGGCTAATGGTGGCCATGGACATAAAAGATGACAATCGAAAAAGTGCACTACTGTTACACTATGCGGGTAAAGATGTTGATGAAGTGTTTGAAACACTCAAGGATGTCGGAGATGATTACAAGTCAGCAACTGAGCACCTGACAAAATACTTCAATCCTCGCCATAACATAGCCACGAGGTATATCAGTTCAGGCAGGCCAAACAGGGCAAAACTGAAACTCTCGATACGTACCATACTCGACTGCGTCAACTTGCACAGACGTGTGAGTTCCAGGATGTCGACAAAGAAATCTGTGCACAAATCATCCTCAGTTGCCAATCACAACGCCTCCGAAGACGTGCTCTGCGTGAACCAATGACACTGGAAAACTTACTTTCCAGTGGTCGTGCCCTCGAGACAAGCGAACGAGAAGCTGACGCTGTAGAAGCAGGGAGAGCTGAAACAACAAATGCTATCACAAAGTCCGATGATGGCAGAAGCAGACGTGACAAGGCATACACAAGCAGGTCTTTCAAGCCCCGCCCTCCCCGACAGCGAAATGCATCACAGAACCGAGGCCGATCCAAGTCCAGGCACCGCCAACCACCACGCCAAAATCAACCACCACGCCCCAACCGTACCTGTTACTTTTGTGGAGGAATCTATCCCCATACTGGAACCTGTCCAGCGAAAGGAAAAAAGTGCCGAAACTGTGGAAAAATCGGACACTTTGATTCCGTATGTCGATCAGCATCAGCCAAAGTCAACGTCATAGAACAAGATGACTCTGACAATGACTACATCTTCGCCAACCAACGTGGCAGCGCTTACGTCATTCATGTTGCTAATCTACCTACCTGCAAAATGACCATCGGCAACACTACCCTGTCTGCCATGATAGATTCAGGAGCATCCGTCAAAGTGTTAGACTCCAAATCCCTTGATCTCCTTCGAAGTAGCGGGCAGACACTCAAGACACGAAAAGCTACTTCCAGAGTATTCGCCTACGGTACAAATACACCCCTACCAGTGCTAGGTGTCATCGAAGCTGAAGTAAGAGTCGGTCCCAACTCTTGCTCTACCGAGTTCCACATTGTCAACACACACAGTTGCAACCTGCTATCTTTCGCAACTGCCAAACAACTCAAGCTGATCTCCCTCAATGCAGACCATGTAACCTCCAACCAGATCAGCCACAGCGACCACCAACCGCCACTGCCATGAATCATGATCAGATAATGCAGCAGTATGGCGACTTGTTTTCTGGCATTGGGAAAATCAAAGATGTCAAGATCTCTCTTCACATCGACCCTGACGTAAAACCGAAGCAACAAAAGCATCGTCGCATACCCTTCCACACACGCAAAGATGTCGAGCGTGAGCTCCGGCGACTGGAAGATGCAGACATCATAGAGAGAATTGACGGTCCTACCCCATGGGTGAGCCCAATTCTTGTCGTTCCAAAGCCCTCAGGTGAGATCAGAATCTGCGTCGACATGAGAGAAGCCAATCGCGCAGTCCAACGAGAACGACACCCCATGCCTACCCTTGATGACATCATCACAGACCTCAATGGGTGTACAGTATTCAGCACACTAGACATGACAGCAGGCTACCACCAGTTTGAACTGGAAGAAGAATGCCGCAACATCACAACCTTCAGCACCCATGTCGGTCTCTTCCGCTACAAGCGTTTGATGTTTGGTATCAACGCTGCCTCTGAGATATTCCAGTCAGCCGTGGCACAACTTCTTACTGAGGTTTTCATCATCTTTTCCCGGCCAAGAGCCAACGGAGAAGTAGAGCGACTAAACAGAACACTAGGAAAAGTCATACGCATCGCCGAGACTGAAGGTGTAAGCTGGAAACAACAGTTACATAGATTCCTTCGCCAGTACAGAGCTACTCCTCATTCCTCAACAAACCTATCCCCCAGCGAAGCACTCAACTCCAGAAAGCTGAAATGTGAGCTACCAGAGATCCAGTCTCCCAAGCGTCCATACAGTAGCGATGACTCCTTGCGAGAACGAGATGCCCAGCAGAAATTGAAAATGAAGACACTCGCCGACACTCGCCTCTTTGCCAAACCGTCAAACATCCAGACAGGAGACGTAGTCCTTGTGCGTCAACCCAAACAATCCAAACACACCTCACCATTCAACCCAAACCCTTCCAAGTCACGATGAGAAGAGGAAACATGGTGGAAGCCACAAGAGGAGACAAAGTAACCAGACGAAACGTCTCTCACTTCAAAAAGGTCCAAACCCCACCCCCTCACCCCCACACCCTAGAAGATGACAACAGTGATGACCCTACAGACGACATACCTTTAGTCACTGATTCACAGCCATCCCAAGATCCTCAATCTTTCGTCAAATCTCCAGCAGTTCTTGAGGATAGTCCTAAACTGAAGTCCAGTCTTCGTCAATCCACACGTGTTCGCAAGCCTCCAGTGCGATTCAAGGACTATGTTCAGTGAACTCTGTGCAGACTGCAAACATTTATTTGCTCATTTGCATCAAACCTATGCCAACTACAAAAATAGGCCAAATCACACTCTCAGCCAATTTTAGAAAAGAAAAAAAAAACCTTCTGAAGTTTCAAGGTTTCAAAGTTTAACAGTTTAAAAGTTCAAAATTTTAAAGTTGAAAGTTTCCAAGAAAGAAAAAGGAATTTTGAGTTGTGTTAAAACAAGAAAAGAAAAAAAAAAGGAACAAGAGAAAGTTCCAAGTTCTACAAGTTTGTTAAAAAAAAAAAAAAAAAAAAAGAGAGAGAAAAGAAAAGTTTATTTAGATCCTTTTCAAACACTCAAATTAAAGGAGACGTACGACTCATTCTTATTTGGAAAATTTTATTTCATTTTATTACTTCCAAACTTATCTCATAGATCACTCGACCTTCAGTGCTCAACATAAAAAACTATCTTAAATGTTTTAACAAACTCAGTTAACTCAAGCAGAAACCCTTTTTGCAACTTTTCATTTAAATCATCCACTGGCACACTTTTCCAAGTTTAAGTGTTGTAACCATTTATCTAAAGAAAGAGGGTGAATGTAGTGTAGTTGAACAGCGCCCTCTGTTGTTGTATATCTTTGACCAGGCAACTGTATCACATGCGATCCTGAATAAAACAGTTACTCTCAAATCCGTGTCCATATTCCGTTCCAAACATCACAATAATCTGTACGTCTAACGAAATAATCTGTGCACCAAAGGGTTAATAAACAGCACTTTTTTTAGGATGAAGCACAAGAGTATGCTTCAATAGGCCTAAGTTATATTTTGTATTGTTACAATTTAAATGTTTTGCTCAAAATAAATTGACTTAAAAAATTTATTAGAAAATTTTTTACAAATTGTAGTGCTCACCAGTGAAACTTGTCGCCAAATTTTTGGACTAGCGTCTGCGTCTTAACAATGCAGACTGATGAGACGCAGAAGGAACAGAGCAGTATCTCATATTTTATCTTGGAGCGCTCACCCCGCACGGCATCAACGTTGAATATTACTGCGCTTTCTCACAGCAACGTACGTCCTGATGAAGGACGCTAGTCTGAAAATTTGGCGACAACTTCAACTAGTGAGCACTCACATTCGTTATATTTTTCCAATATTTTATTAGTGCTACGCAGCACCCTAATTTTCTTTGACTATAATAATATAATTGTTTATACGTTTGCTTTTTCTTTGATCCCCGCAGGTTTTGGCAGGCCAGCCTTTGCCCAAAGAATACAATGAAGAGCATCTGGACCTGGTCCAGGAGGGATTCTGCAACCTGCGTAAACAGATTGAAAATGCGTCCTTCTTTGGAGTGCCATGCGTTGTGGCCATCAACAGATTTAGGTAAATTTCGAATTTCACTGCAGATGGAGAAGTTTCATCAGCGCTGTTGTAATAACTCACTCAAACGAGTTATGTGCGGTTTGAGAAGAACTAGATATCTTGACTTTTTCAAACTCTGTTCTGGTTGTCTTCTGTACCCTTTCAGTGCAACAAAAATTGGCCACATTGTCCACATTGGCTCGTGACAGACTTGACTTACTACTTACTAGTGAAATTATCACACAAAATTGTGATTTATTAGGCCTTAGTATTGCCGAGCCGCATGCGTATCCCATACGCATACTGTTTCTAATGATCCCTATTCTGAATGTGCATAAACTCATAGACTCTTTGTGAGAGTGCCAGGCATGTGTCCCTGATGCATTTGAAAGTCCAGTCTAATTTTTGATTAGTCACTGTTGAGCGAAGATTCTTCACTTATTGTAAGCAGAGCCAGGAATTCGGCCCTCACTTAGCATTCACAATTAACAGGATGTATAGCACCCGACACAGTCCCTGCACTAGTGATGTACATCCAGTGGCGCACCCAGGATTTGGTTGGGGGGGGGGGGGGGGGGCTCACAACTTTTTTTTGGGGGGGGGGGGACCTATTGTGACGTTGGTGGCACCATTTACCCCCTATTATACTACTCGAAAATAGGCCATGTATATATCACCAAGGTCAAATTGCGGGACTAAAAACCGACCCGAGACATTTATTTTATAAACCGAATCCGAACTGAAACCGAACTGGTCCACCTAAAACCGACCTGACCCGACCTGACAGTAATTCAAAGAAAACCGACCCAACCAACCCGAAACCAAACCGACCCGAAAAAACCCGAATATCATGCTTCGGCAAATGTTTTTGCACCTGAACTGACCCGCTTCGCGTAAAAAAATGTCGGCTTTCAGTAACTGAATCATGCCGTGCCGCACTCACAACGTGACCTACTGGTGGGCCTACATGTCATAGACCGATTGAGACAGACCGCAAACCATTTTTAGTCTCACCGCTCACAGTGACTCTGCACTAAATAGTGCACCATGTGAATTTCCATTCTGTTTCGGTTCATCATTTCGGTTTATTTCGGGTTTTTCCAAAATGGCTTAACCGACCCGACCCGACCCGAAAATCGCAAACGCAAAACCGAAACCGACCCGACTAAAATGATGGAAAACCGACCTGACACCACAGGAAGTCGGTTTCGGGTCGGGTCAGTTTCGGTTTCGGGTCGGGTCGGTTTCGGTTTCGGGTCGGGTTTGCACAACATTGCCCTGCACTATTCCATGAGAAACCAACTCACACACCTGCACTGGTCTAACGATACAAACGTTTGTCTGACTGTAGATCTGACACCGACAAGGAGGTGGAGTTGATCCAGCGTTTGTCCAAGGAGGCTGGAGCGTTTGATGCAGTGGCCGCAACTCATTTCACCCATGGTGGTGCCGGGGCAGCTGACTTAGCGAGAGCCTTAGAGAGAGCTTGCCAACAACCCAGTGACTTCAAGTTCCTTTATGACCTCCAGGTTAGAGTTTTGTACAGTTAATGAAACTATGCGTTAGGAGTTGTAAACTCCAAATCTTGGTTTTTTTTGGCCATTAATTAAATTAATTTTAAAAGCAGTGTATACGTATGCTGATTGGCCAATCATTCAACCAAGCAGGGTTGTTGAGAGATATGACCTCTGCACGAGGCCCTGGATTCAAGTCATAACCGAACAAGTTTGTGAATTTCTTCTCTCAGACAGCATGAGTATGTTACGTTGTGTCCGTGCAACAAGGGCGTGAAACGCGAGTTTTCAATGTAAAATAGTTGTATCTCGCTTAAAATAACCTGGATGTACACACAAAGTCAATGGACATCACGATATGCGAGATAAGACCTTGTTGCACAGAGCGTATTCGTGCGAGATACGACTTTGTTGCGACCTTGTTGAACTGACGAGACAAGGTTCAAGGTTTTGCTGATGAAAAGAAAAACACTAAAGCTCTTAATTGTCAGACAGGAATATTTATACAAAAGTAACTGTAAGTTCTTTTATCGATCAGGATACACAGAGGGCGACTGACCTTAATGACATTGAAACTTGGGAACATTACAAGGGAAGAATCCATTATAAACCAGTGACTGCAGCTAATTAATGGTTCCATAAAGACTTCAACCCCTATGACAACTATTATTGGTGGTAAATTGCTGAAAGTTTCCCTTCACATCAACTCTGTCAGAAACTTGTAATCTTTAACTTTTTGTCGACGGACTTATTGTCAGTCATATGTGAAATCACATAATCTGCAGTTGTTAGGTTTTTACGCCAGCTATTCTTGCCTTTGAGAAAACTGTGGTCAGGGTTGTAACTGTTAATCTTTTGAATCTAATTATCTTTTAAGTAATATTTTTAAGGCGGTCTTATTTTTCATTGAATTTTATACCTATTTTTTGATATATTTTGTATGTTACATGTACCATTCAAGTTAGGATTGACAGGCTTTCGAGTCACAGTGTTTTATTATACTTTTGTCAATCTTGGCCAGCTTGGATTGGATTGTTTTTGTTTAGTTTTGTTTACTTTTGTGGATTGCTTGTTGTACCTTGTAATTTGGCTGAATAAATAATAATAATAATAATAAGTCATTCAAACGTCAGATCACAAGTAACGGGTTGATCAATAATAAAGCAATGCCTTGTGAGGCCTTTTCATAGTTTATCTGTAAAAATTGGAGGACTCGTATGTGACTGATAACTCTGTTATTTAACCTTTTCATCCATTCAAGATACCCATTGAGGACAAGATCGCAACAATCGCTCGTAAAATCTACGGAGCGGACGGCATCGAACTCTCTGAGGATGCCCAGAAGGCGGTCAACCGTTACCGCAGCCAAGGGTTCAACGACCTACCCATCTGCATGGCTAAGACACACCTGTCCCTGTCACATGACCCGACAAAGAAAGGCACCCCTACAGGATTCACCTTACCCATCAGAGACGTCAGGGCTAGTGTCGGAGCCGGATTCCTGTATCCATTAGTTGGAACGGTAAGCATTATATAACTGACATACAGATCCTTGGCATTGATTGGTGGAGCTCACATCACATGACATTCGTTATTGCTCCCATTCATACCAGGGCTCAAAAATTCCCATTTGTCCATGGTGAATGGAATTTACTATTCAACAGTAAGGATCATCCTTGTTCCATGACGCGGTATTTGTGTTCAAATGCACGCTGGTGTGCGCATTGATCGAGTGTTGTTCCCAAGAGCCAGTAGCTACAGAGTTGAGTTCAAACATTTCGATAAGGGGTGGTTTGAAAGAGAGAAATACATTTCCCACCAGTTTTCAATTGAAGTAGAAGTTCATTTTAACCGTAAATCAAATGACAAGGATCTGTATGTTATAAAACAAATATTGAGTGGCTTTAAATTGTGAAATGGGAGGAACATTATTACCCTGTAAAATCCGACAGAGATGTAAGATATACTTTTTTGATAAAGTTTTCAAATTTTGTCATCTCGAAAATCCAACTGAAACCATTTCTATACTGTCTTCATGTTATTCATTCTCTCGCTCCATTTATTACAGATGAGCACAATGCCTGGCCTTCCCACAAGACCTTGCTTCTTTGACATCGACATTGACCCCGAGACAGAGGTCATCACTGGCTTGTTCTGAAAGGTCATATCCATGCACAACTCCTTGAGGTACGCGCTGATTTTCTTCTTTTTTTTCATTTGATTTTTCAGAATCATGTGGTACCAGTTCACTCTTGATTCAGTTACATTGAGATCATATGTTTTTTTTTAAAACTAATTAACAATATGTGACCTGTTCTGTCAAAAGCAGATGTTTCTGGGCAGAGGTTGAAATTGAAAACGCTGTGGGGGGTGATTTTTATCGATTTTCAAATTTTTGCATATTTGTAATCCTGAACATGTCTAAAATATATTATAAAAGTTTGAAACCCTAATTTTGAACTCTACATATACTATTTTTGATGATTTTGATAAGGTATATCAGTTAAAGAAATAACTGTTTTGTGACGTTCTACTTTTCTAGTTTTCTACTTTTCGACACAATGAACTTCAAAATAGCATAACTCTGCCCAGGAATGACCAGTTTCAAAAATTAAACCACCTATTAAAAGGAAAAAGAACATATGTTAACAATATGTAAAAAATATCATTTTCGACCTTATGCCCAGAAAAGTCTGATTTTGACAGAACAGGTCACATATTCCCTTATTGTTAGTAATTTCTGATCAGGTGACCATTCAATAGGAGCTGTTTGATATTGGTTATAGATATTCATTCTAATTTTTATGCTATTTGGTACCTTTCTTAATTGATTTCAGATAATATTTATGATAGTTATGCTATTTGGTACCTTTATAAAAAGATGGTGGATAATCATCATGATCTGTAAGATCTTATGAGTGTGTGGTAGCATGCAAGCACTTGAGAATAAGACATTAACTATGTGTAAGGAAAGCCCAGAATGGTGCCTCCAAGGGGGGACTAAACTGACAGACATCTCAACCTCAATTGTTCATTATTTGAAGTTCAATCTATTAAGGAACTTTGTTTTACACCCAAAGAGTTGTTGAAGATAAGCCTTGGTCTCTGGCACTGTTCTTCACAACCTGCATTTTCTGGAATATAAACTACGAGGCTTTGCCTCGCCTGCTATGTGGGGGTAGGTGACTTTGCCGCCTGTCGCCCTCTTCGTGTTTGAGAGGCAGCACAGCGGTCGAGAGGCGGCCCGCTTTGCGGTCCAGAGGCAACTTAGCTGCCTGACGCCTGCTTTGCGGTCAAGCAACTCATGAACACACATGTTAACGTTACATACCTAGTGTGGACATTCCTTCGTTTTCGTGTAGTTAAGAAAAACCTGTGGAAAAAAATCATTTTACTCACACTGTGAAAACTCTTTCGACCCAATTATTTTACTATGATTCCCTTGAGTGTTTCTTTTCATTTTGCGACACATAAACCTAACCCCAAAATGCCTCTAAACCTGTTTTCCAGAGAGATGGAAACCTTGTGTAGACGTGGGCAAGTCCACACAACGTATCTGGAAACTGGTTTATGGGATAACAATTTCATCGTATGCGTGCAAAAGCATAGCGGGGTACCAGCAAAATTGAAGAGATCTGGTCCTGAAGTATAACATTTTGCAAAAAAAAACTTTGGACAGTGAAGTGTTTTTAGGTGTCTTGTGTGTCAAAACGTTTATGTGAATGACAGTTCCATCTCTTTTCGATTGCGCGAAAAATTGCACAGAATGCAGATTTGGTTACCACGTCCCCCATAGCCTTGTGTGTATTTATGTGCCGCGGTTATTCCGAAGAAAAAAATCGTCGAATCGTGCTGTACACCAGACTATTTTGGAATACCGAACTCGCTTAGTGTGGTCACTGCCTAAATCCTGTATGCAAGATGCAAAATGGGGCAAGGTGTATGCAAGATGATATAGAAATGCCCAACATGCAACAGTGGACAGCAAATTACTTGACCACAAAACCGACACAGCTTGTACAGTGTAAGTATGAATATTTTATTTAGTCTCATTTAATCAAGGATGACTTTTTCCTTCATTGTTTAGAAAAATAAATCAATTTATGAGATTAGATACTTTTATAAATAATTAAGTGCAATTTCAAAAAATAAAAGAACTCTGAACACCTGATATTTAGGAAAACCTACCCTCAATGTAGCTATTGCTAACTCTATAAACAGTTACAAGATTTTACCTCTGGAGAAGTAATTACATATCCGTTTTTCATATTTCCTGGACTTTTGGCTTATAAGACTTTTGTTGAGAACAATTAAACCTATACTATAGGAAAAATTTAATTAGCATACAATGCAGATTTGGTATGAAAATGGGTATATTATCAGTTTTATTTCTAACAGTAAAACTGTAATAAGAAAAAAAATGTTTTTGTTTTTTTTAATTTGTAAAGATTTTGTACATTGCTTGCATTGGACCTTAACCAGTTCGCACCGGGATTATTTTGATATTGACCGAACCCAAGCGCGGGATTGTTTTTCACCAACCCCGATGCCAGACGGGTTCAGGCTGTCGTCTGCGGGTAGCACACCCTAATATTTCCGGCCTCGCTCACTGCGAGCAGGTCGCAGACAGATATTTCTGGCCTCGCTCGCTGCGTGTTTATCCATCATCCGTTCCGAATACCGCAAAACCTTTGCGTGTGTATACACGTCATCCGACGTGAACTGGTTAAGAACAAAGGTCTGTTAACCATCAAGTAATCACTTTACTGTGTAATTAACAGTTTCATGTAATGGTAAGATTTCTGTAATGATAAAAGTAAATGTAGTGTAACATTTTGAGCATTGGAAGATCACAAAAGTTCAATATGTACCAGAATTATATGAAATTCAGGGGATTTTTTATGCAAACTTGGATACTTTGGGTAAGGGGCTGTACCCAGCTTTTGAACCGAAATAAAATACATGTATTATATAATCAACTTTCTTTCAGTGATGTTTTACCTTCTTTTACATTTTCTATGACTGTGTAATCACTTGGGAAGACAATAAAGTTGGTATGCCTAGATGTTCATAAATTTATAGTCAAAACAGTAGTCCTGATGTCTCTGCAGAATGTAGAGGCTAAAATCTCTCTCAAAAGGCTTTTGAGAAAGATACCGCTAGGATTGAAACCTCAGCCGGTCTTACTTTGCACAATTTGTATATTTCAGCTCACTCTTCCAGTTTGTGAAACGGTTACCAAATGTTTGGAACACCTTTCCAATTCCTCCAAAATCCTCTTTACATAATGGAGGATTTCAAAGGGTTCGAGGGCCTTTGAAAATCGAAGTACTGGAGGATTTTACAGGGTTGAGGGCATAACAGGATTTTGCCTCTGGAGGATAATGGAGGATCCAGGTCATTAGGCCCAATATGATGCTTGATGAAACTGGAGTCGAGGATTGAGACTCTGGCTGGATTTGCCAAAAAATGATTTTGGAGCATTCAGGCTGTTACTTGCTTTATACATGTATACTTGGGCAGGTATCCAGCACTTATACCACTGTTTATTGTACAGCCTCTTTTCTCCAATTAGTAGGGCCATGACATTGCCAATCCACAAACAGGATGACAATGGAGGATTTCAATAAGTTACACAGGCTTATGAACTCATAAGAGCATTGAAATCCGATTATGTGATAACATGCCATCAACAAACCCAGTGGAGCATTTCGAAGGATCCAGGCAGAGGCCTCCAGTGACAAAAAGTGGATGATTTTGAAGGATTCAGGTGCTTCTGTTTTTAAATCTTTGCCATTGGAGGATATTGAAGGATTCAGGCTGCTTCTGGGCAAGAGAGCTTCTAAGGGAGTCAGGGTTAATGGTTATTCAACTGGAGAGAAAACCAAAATCATATTTATTTTGCCATAAAGATCCAAATTAAGAATGCTCTATATGACAACCTCATGTTTGCTAATTGAAGCAAGGTTTTCTTTGCATAGACTCTGAAAGTTTTGGGCAATCTTTCTAGAGTTCAGTGCCACAATTTTAAATAGTACCCATTTTGCAAGAATAGAATCAGTGATTGTGAATTCCTGAAAGCTGCCATGGTGTTCTTCAGGCATGCTTGAGAGCCTCTCGTTTGCTCAGCGGAGCAAGCTTGTCCTCGTTCTCCTTCACGAAGTCTTTGACGGCCTGAGGGGCAATACGGAAGTGGTTGCGTAAAGCCCATCCTATGGATTTCTGGATGAAGAATTCCTTCTCATGACAACATAACAGGCAGTATCTGGATGAGCAAGATTTTAAAAATGAGATGGAATCAGCAGATCTGAGCTTTACGAAAATAGCTTTTCAAATTCCGCACCTCCCAGAGACCCAAGACATGGTCCCACCCCTCTGTCTTTGTCGTTTTCCAGCTTGAACCCATCTATTCAAGATGAACATGTTCTTGAACATTGGACGTTTTCCTTCCAACATCTTTTCAGTGTAACGACAACGTTCTAGATAAAAGGGGTTTGGCTTGCTTGCTTTTGCTCACATATAGATCTGCCTTGCGGGTAGACTGGTTTCTGGTGCCATTACATGTACTGTCGCTTTCTTTTCCCTAACCCTAAACAAGTGCTGTGGCCTCGTGGTCTGAAGCATTGAACTCATGGTCTGCAGGTAACTTTGCAGATTGTGGGTTCGAGTCCAGCCTGGGCTTGTGGTGCATGTGCCCTTGGGCAAGGCACTTTGTCACTCATTGCTTCTCCCCACCCAGGAGTAAATGGGTACCTGTGAGGGCAGAGATGGTTCATTATTGTGATTGATTTTAGCTGCTTTGCGCCGAAATGGCTGCATCAAGTTGTATACGGCCCAGGGAGCTGAAATTGAATTTGGAATGTTTCTTTGGCCCAATGAGCAGAGTAATAATAACATAAAGCGCTTTGATCTTACTTTAAAAGCTCTATATAAGCACCAGTTATTATTATTATTCTTTTGTTTGGTTTACTCCTTTCCCTTTTTGCAGTGAAGTTGGGGGGGGGGGGGGTTTAACCAAATAAGTGAAGACCAATCCTTACATTGATCCAAAAGCAGTTTGGGAAGGGACGAAGATATTTATAGTATTCAGATTGAATGGACCATACCTGAATAATTTGTCCTGGTCGGTGTTGTGCTTGTATTTCAGCTGATGAAGTATAGCAGCCCGACGTAACCACATGTTGGAGTGTGTTATCCAAGTGTCTAGGATCGGGTTCATTACAGTGGGTTTTTCCGTGGCTAGATACCCGACCACTGAAAAGAGAGTTACATGGGCAGAAGTGAAAGTTGTTTAACACTAATATTTGGAAATCACATACTGGAAGCTTCGTAAGATAAAGTCTCACAGATGTGAAAAAATATATCGCTTCACAAATTTCAAAAATCATGCCAAATTGTGAAAAATGTATGGTCATTGTGTAGGATACGCTTTAGAACAGTTGCCAGTCTTCTGTATAAACAAGGTGCTCATGAAATTGCACATAATTATGGTGATCGTTACGGCAGGACGATTTACATTAAGATCCCTCAAAAGTCCATCTAGAGATTTGGAAGGATTTTACTGAACTGAGGACGGTACAGCCTGAGCCTAGAGCTTGTCAAAGGGATACATCCCCCTTGAGTCATGAGCTGTTGGGGGTAAACACAGTCTTTGGTTAAGTAGAATTCAAGAAGCTTCCAAACAAGGAAAGGGAAAACTGAAAATTGGAATGATTTTACACCCAAGTCTTGAGCCCGACGAGCCGTCACTTCTAGATTTGTTGTAAACATGTACGAAACTATTTTGCTGCTCAACATACGGCCCACCCAACCAAATTTGTATACCAAAAAAACTTCCAGATATATCTTCACGATGTACGATTTCAGTACCGGCGTTGAACATTATTTTTTGTCTGTCTTTTCTTACGATTTGGTGAAATGGTGTCCACAGTATCCCACCAGCTCTTGGTAGTTATCAAAGTCTCCAGGCAGCTCGCCGATTCGCGACACTCCCCGGCCGTGCTTCCGAGCAAGTTGCGGTACTTCTCGCCGAATTTCAAGGCAATATGATGGCACTCTCGTTCGGGTTCATTCCACAGGGATAGCATTAAACCCCTGAGATTTGCCGAGATCGTAATTATGGGAATTTCTGCAAGGATCTTCAGAAGAGAAACCAAATAATTGCGGAGTGTTTGATTTTAATTTACTTTCTGTCATTTTAATAACGTCCCAAAACTTGGTACTTGGTTGGTGGTCCTCCGAAATATTCCATCTAAGGACTTTAAACTGGAGATGTGGTGTAGTGAGAGTGCTCAAGATTAGGTTTTGTCACAAAGAGCGTAGCTACCCTATGTAAATCCGGGCAGACTCAAGGATTTCTCTTTTCAGGAACAAATACGAAAGTAAGGAACGGTTCTGGATCAAAAATAACTTGAGGTTACTTGAAGTTAATAAAGGCATTTTCTTTTAAGATAAGAAAATTTAGGAAATTTTGAAAACTGTCAAAAATGCAATGAAACAATTGTTGAGACACATGGATAGAATACCGCCTGTCTCGTGATGTGACAACCCAAAGGGGGGGGGGGGATTCATGGGAAAACACGCTCACTCTTTTCACCAACGAACATCTTGATTCATGGATTCACTTTCACGTAAAATGACGTCTATACCCCTTACATCTTTGAAAGCGCTTTTCAGCTCCGGACTCGCGATGCCGTAGAATGCGAACTGATTCCGCATGTATTTGGCCATGGCCGGCGCTCGCTTCGGATCCGCTGCTTGGCGAAGATGCCTCGTTACTGTGGCAACTATACGGGTTGCCATGTCAGCATCGTCTGTCTGGAGGGTCTTCGCTTTCTTCTTGGCGGGCGATTTCTCTTCCTCGTCGCGTGACTTTCGCTTAGTGGTGGTCGGTGTCTTTGCCGCTTGATCTCTGGTGGGGACGGCTCGTCCACGTCTCGTGCTCATTGCGATAATCCTTGTCGACCGCTAATATTGAACAAGATAGAAAATGATTCCGTTAAGCTTCAGCACATGTAATATTAAAATATGGGCAACATCGTATGTGTAAAGGCTGCTTTACAATTTCATGGGAGTAATGATCAGAGGGAGGTGTAACTGGGGGCCTATTTGTAGGGGGCATTACTTTGTGAAGGGGGAAAACCAATGGGGTTGTAACAAAAAGGTTCATTTTGTCTTCCCAAATTCTGAGCCAGGAGGGGGGGGGGGGGGGGTACAAGATGGGCACAGGCCTCTACGAAGCGCGTTCCCCCCCCCCCCCCCCCCCCCCAACGCCAATGTAACATTCGCGGCGATCCGGTTAGGCAATAGTGATGTACTTCACAGTGAAGCTAATTTACGGACATAAGCAGAGCCGTATTTTGAACGAAGATACTTATGGCGCCCCCTATTAATTTATAGCCGCCCCGCTATTAACTTCTTGTCTGCATGAAAGACGGGGGTAGCTGACTCTCGGCTTTCAGCGGGGACAGGAAGTGGGTTGGGTTGGGAGTGGGCTTCAGGAGAGTGACCCAACAAAAAAAAAGTTTCGTTTCGCCCTATCAATCCACTCTGAACTTATATTAGGTACAACCGTTTGATCTCTCTCCTCCGGCTGGACGACCAACCCATTCAAGTTTTGTTAAAAAATAACTAATAATACCAGGTGCAAGATAGGCTATGTCTGGTCTCTAGGCTAGCAGTTTGACATTCATCTATCTTAAAGACATAAGGCCCATTTGCTTTTCATGCATTTTTTTTGGTTTCTAATGATAAACCACTCAAAATCAAAAGAATTTTCAAAACCTAACCTGTTGAAGTTTCAGCTCTAGTTAGTGGATATTACACATTTCGCCAACAGAACAGCGAAAACCCATGCACAACCCTTTGATTATAAAACACGATTTCGTCAAAAGCGCTCTCTATTTCCAAATTTGACTAGTCAGTTGACCAATAATCGGTTTGTATGGTGGTTTCCAATTATCATTCTTCTAAATGCCAGTGTAGAGGGGACCGTACCAGCAAGCCAGAGAGGGAAGTCCACGGCGTGTTTAGTACCAGTACGATCTTTAATCCAAATAAGCTTTTTTGATAATAATTCGGTAGGCCTAGTTACTTTGGGGATAAACGCAAATGATCCATTATTAAAACATGGAAGATAAACGCAAATGATCCATTATTAAAACATGGAGGGCTATTTTCCTTCAAACAGGGAATGACCGACACACTTGGCACAGATTATACCAAATATAGGCTTGGCTGATAGTGATAATGCTTTGGTTGACATAAAGGACTGAACTCGTCTCTGCTTAAAACGAGGGAAAAGTGAAGAAAAAAAATTAGGTCCTTGTTGAATTTGCTATATTTGAACCTCCGACTTCTTGAATAGGCCTACCGAACCGGCCGCTCTAGCCGGTGGTAATCGTAGGTTCAAATCTTGCTTCATTCAATTCCTTTGTTCTTTGTTCTTTATAATTATGTAAGCCTGCTGGGCTTCGTGTCCCCTTCACTTGATTAAAACAATGGGTCGACAAACGAATGTTCCCTTGCAGTATAGGGGCGTATAGGCAGTGCTGATCTGCTGGTGCAACAGTACTTGTAGGAATGTAATACCGAGTCCGAATGGTGCGTTGATCTTGAATTGAAGGCAGCACCCGAGACTGGCGGAAATAACAATTTAGTGGGGTTTTTTTTCGCGGGTCCATTTCAGCCAAAGTAGGCCAAATCTTGACATTGACAGAAAGTGTTACTGTTAAGCTAATGTCAGCACCACGTGCCAAAAATGTAATTGGGGCTGCATGTGCAGTGACGCCCTATATTGACACGCGTCTCATCTGGTAAAGCTATTTTTGAGTCCAGACGAAAAGGACTGAACCTCTAATAAATACATCTGATTAAAATCGTGAGGCATTTCATGTTTAAAACCTCGCTATTGGAAATGCTAGACGGGAGAATATTGTTTATGAATACACTGTACGATACCTTGCAGACAGTTTTGATCATGGTTTTGATATATAAAACGAAAGGGCAAAGAACGAAATGATAGCGATCATGCTGCATGCATTACGTGCGTGCAGTGTGTGTGCCGCATGAACACATATATAGTTAGATTCCGACTGGTTACCACAAGCAGGAAATTTCCGGTACAAATCTACCAGGCAGTACACACCCAAGGCCGTCAGACCCACTAGGCCTACTACTGCTAGCATGCAAACCACAAAAATCGCGATTTGAGGTTTTCTAGCTGGCGTTTCTTCGAGGAATCTGGGTCCGAAGTACAGGCTCTTTCTTGTGTGATCGAAGACGATACACATTGCTAACGCATGACTGGACTGGCACGTCGGCCATTGGCACGCTGCGTGAAGAACCCATAGGGCGATTCATAACGTACGTGTTGCTATGCACAGAATTAGAACCGTACCACGTGCGCGCATGCTGAGAAGAAGGAATTGACAGTTTTTGTTTGTCTTTCAAATTCGTCGCCATTTTTTTGTTTAGTTTAAGCGGTCTTTTGTTTTGAACAACGTTTACCAGTACCAGAGACTTTCCCTGTGGATTACTGAAAGACTTTATTGCAAAGATGGGCGGGAAAATGAGTAAAAAGAACAAGTCTTATAACATGACTGGCGGCAAAGATGAGGTCGGAGGAGGATCGCCGGTAGACGACGGAGGTTCGACTCCAGAAGGGGGTGAAGTCACCGTCACAGGAGTGAAAAAGACGGCAGAAGAAACCCCAGTAAGTATACATAAATATGGTTTGGTGGTGTTGGTTGTGTTGAGATAAATTTACATTAAACCTGACTATCTGAGATATATTACAATTCATTATAATAATAATAATAAGTGCCAGATTCCAAGGAAATAGATCCTGTTGTGCTGTAGTGCCGGTGGTAACTGAGCACTGTCAAATTCAATCCCAGTTTTCAGAAATGAAATTACACAGTTATGCCAATATTCCCCCTTCCCTCCCCAATTGCTCCTGCTATTTGTTGACTCTGTGGGTTTCTTTTACCTCAGTAATGTCTTGATTTTGGTATTTCATACTACCATGACTGCAGGTCAAAGGTTCAAATGCTTGTTGTGTGCTAATTTTTTGTTCTTATTTCAAAGTAGGCTATGTCTTTATCATTGTTATAAACCATTGGCATTGGCTTATTTCATAATGATAAATACAGTAGGATACATGTTATTGTTATTGTACAAGAGTGTTTGAGACTTTGAGGTTAGCAATTTTAAAACATCATTGTTCAAAATGTACATTATTTGCAAGTACTTAACAAAAACAATGGTCTAATCTAAGACCATTGCACAATTACTTTGTACCATTAATTCATTGACTAGTACTTGTAATTGTTTGATTCATCAGTTTTAGATATAAAGTGATGACAAATTTTACATTGTGCATGTGAGTCTGCATCTAGGTCTAGGCCCAACATGGTTTTGTCTGCGCCAGCGCATGCATAATGTCACCTTGATAAGTTGATGTCTCATCACATGCACAGCTGTTCAGAATAAAGAAAGTGTGACCAGTGCAGTGTACATGAAGATGATATCACATTTTTCCTGTCTTTCTAAGCTGTCATTTTCTGCTGGATTTAGCAGATCTTTTGCAAAAACAAAACAAAAGAATATCAGAAAAGTCTAGCTGATTTCCAGCAGAATTATGAAAAATGTTGATCCTAACAGCAAAATACAGCAGTTTTGTTTTGAACAAGCTTCAGTTATCACAAACAAACCCTTGAACAGCGGGGACAGGCCACATTGTAGGCCTACTGACTGGGCATGTTCACACGTTCAAATAGTACAGTGTGTGCTAAAATTTGACACGCTGTTTGTTCACAAACGTATGTTATGATATTCTAAAAAAGTAAAAAGAACGCGCTTTGCCTTAATTGGGACATTTTTATAACATGTGCAAGTATTTTTGATGTAGTTTGTGTAATACTAATCTAAGCAGAATTTTGAAATGCATCCAGCAAAAAAATTGCAATTTTCATCTGGTTACCCTGATTCTAAGCAGTGTCTGTTGAGGTGTTTGTAATATAAAGCCTGATATAAAATATCTCCAAATTAATACCGTTAAAGGAACAGAAACTCAATTCAAACTGCTAGAAAATGTTAGACAGGATGGAACTGAAACTGGAAAGGAATGTTCAACTTCAACCAAGATACTGTTTGGACCCACACCCATAGCTCCAGCTTGGTTATCTCATATTTATCAGCAAAGCAATCAGTCTAATCATTTTAACAAACTCCGCAAGCTAGTTTCCCAATCCTAAAGAGAAACCTTGAGCTGCATACATACCCGATGATATGTAATTTAAGTTGTAGGTTCAATCAACTTTTGAACAGGATTCCCATGCACATCTCCTATCTGTACAGGAAGGCGATATTTTTCCTGGGTTTGGTTTTTAGCTGGCGACAGGAAGCCGGTGCATTTATTTAAAGGAAGGGCATGCAAATAAGGAAATAGAAACTAGAACCTATGAGTTTACCCCATGCATGCATGAACATCATGATATTTTAAGACTGAAGATCTGCAGGCAAGAGTATAACGTTATTGATTTATAATTAGAAGAGAATGTAGCCTAGCTGTGGCCATCATTGCATTTAACCCCAGTCAATAACACTTCAAAACTGTAGAAAATTTGCGTTACTAAGAATCAGGATGTATTGTGTGGACCTTCCAAAATCTTAAAGTTTTGGCAGTGTTTTATATTCCAAAGAATTTAGACAGTTGGAAAATGTTTACATGTATATCCTTTACAGTTATATCCTTTAACCCTAACAGAACTCAACCCATCAAACCCCAACAGCATGATTTGTTGGAATCTGTCTGGATGGGTACAGTACCCCTAAACTGACAGTCTTTTACATTGGGTTGGCACACCTCCAGAATCAAAGTCAGAAATATGTGTGTGCACAGTTTCCCATATGGTGTTGGAATTTGCCAGGATGGGTATGGTTCCTGGTAAATCATGCTAGGGAGTTAGGGTTAATCACTTTCACTAGTTAATTCTTGAGAGCTTGAAATATCATAATATTGCTAAATTACATAGAGATCACATCTAGGCACTCTTCATTGAAGACTCATTTTCAACTCATTTTCCCCCTTGCTATTTTTGTCCAATTTTTTGTTGACTGGGGCAGCAACAGCAATCTCAATTTTATGAGGCGTAGTACTCTAATAAAAAAAATCGGCAGATCGATTGATCTGCTGAACCCAGTCTACGTGTATACACAGTGTATTTAAGCTGAATGAATTAACAGCTGTTGTCGTGCACCGATCATCTTACTAGTAATAATTTACAATACGCGAGGTACAGTGCAAACAGTGTGTAAAATTTCTATAATTCACTGTCTTGTGTTTGTGGCAATTTTTTGTGCAAATTAAAAGGAAACCAAAAGAATGCAGGGTTAAATACATGACAAAAAATGTATTTATTTCTATTTAGCTTATTCAAAATAAATATTTAAAAAAAAAGTGGAATTCGAAAAACATGAAATGCTTGTTGGTGGATCAAACTGTTATTTTACACTCTCTGGAGAACACGTCCTTGAATCCGGAGATATTGATTAAACTGGTACCTGCTAAATTCTATAACTCATTAACAAGAAATATGTGGGACGATCTTTGTGATGAGTAATCACCAGCAGAAGTTGCACAAGTTTGTATCCACAAATGGTATTTTGCTGGCAGGTGTACACAAAAAATTACCAAATCGAAAATGATGGAGATTTTTCTTTCTTCAATTGAAACATGACAGCGTTTCCTTCACTACAAAGCCTAAGGTTAATAAGATTGCTCCGAATGGAGCTGAGTCATGTCAGAATGACACGTTCATGACAAATGTTCGATTCTGACTTGTAAGCAAATGCCCAGTCATTACATTGCCAGTGCAATGTTCAGATGAACTTATCTGCTATGTCTTAGTCAGCTTTTGTATTCCTGCAGGGAAAACTGCAGGGAGGCTGAAATTGTACTCTGATGTACAAGTAGAACTAGTTACCATGTCCTTGGTGATAATTGGACGGACCCCTCAAGGCTTGTGGGTGGTGGTGTGCTATAATGGAAATTGGAAAACTGTATCTTGTCACACCTCAGGCGTTTCCAGATCCTTGGTGTGCAATATCATGTGCACATGTCAGCCTATGGACATGTTTTCAGATACATGCACATAATGCATGCATTGTGATGTTTGTAGTGATTGATGACCTACTATGCATCTGATGACAGCCAAGCTTGCTCAGTATCTTAAACCCAACTTTGCAGGGGATTTGTTTTTGGTCAGCCCCTGCTTATTTTCTTTACCAGGCTGGCTACTTTCCAGCACACATATCTGGTACTTAGCTCTACCACATCAGTCCAGGACACAGTAAAGACTATATTCGCCATCAACTCTGTTAAACATAAATATTTACAAACCTCGTGGCCCTTTAGTTCCTCAAAAACAGATCCAGGCCTGTTTTTTTATTTTTTTATTTTTATAGTAAATTTGTGCTTGCACATAAAAATGTATGCACAAAATAAAGGAAGTTGGAATCATTCTTTCAACATCAACAGGCCTGCAACTTTTCCTCGGATCCGCTGATTTCCTCATTTTTTACTTGTCATGAATGCCATTATAAATTGAAAAACACTGTACAAAGTCTTGTGTGGTTTGGAATTTCCTGGTTTTTTTTTTCTGAATTCCCAGTTTCATAGCTGTTTCAAGTAGACAGTTAAAGGGAATGTACCGGTATATCATTGGCTTTTGCTGTAATTTTCAGAAATGAACTATTTGAGGGGTTAGTATAATAGATCAAATATTGTTTAACTGACATGTTTGAAGTTTTGTGTCCAAAAATGCTTGAAAAACCAAGAAAAACAAAAATGTTTAAGTATTCTGGTTCCCTGACTCCACTAAAGATAAAATGGATCAATTTATAGATGTCGGAAAATTGTAAGGTAAGGGAACCAGTCCAGCTGGCCTGCACCTGTTCAAGAAGACGTAACCAATAGCAAATAAAACTTGGACTGAAAAAAATTGTAAATCTGGAGCAGTAGTTGAAAAGTAGTTAGGTTTTTCCAACGGTGGTCGGCCGACCATTGTTGGAAATGTATACAAAAATACCATTTTCTTGAGAATGACCTGACTCCAGGTGCCATAATTTTACAGGATGCTTTAGACTGTCATTTACCAACATCCTAGTATGGTATTTCGTAAAAACTTGGTACTTTTATTTTTCGATGTTTGCAAATGTTGTATATTCCCTTTAACTTAAATTCCATCAGATTGCCTTTAGTATGTATACATTCTATCCAGAATGCTGATCTCACATTTGTTTTTCAAATTGATTAAATTTATTTTTTACACGTATGGTAAAAAGGATTTAATGGCTTGCTTTCAATATAACCCATCTGTGTTTGCATGCATTGATTTCTGTCAAAGCTGTGATGGTTGGTTGGGTCTGTTGGAATTTGCAAAATCAATATTATGAATATCGCAAAAAAAAGATGGAAAAATATTCAATTCCCATACCTTCACCAGATGCAGTTGTAATAATATTTTTTAAATTTTGCACTGTCAAAATAATATACAAATGTGTTTTTATGTGGGCAGTATGTATTTTTGATATTGACACATTTTGATATAAAACTATAATAAATTGTAATGTAAGCATTCTGATAAAAACAAGGGGTACGTATTCGTATTCGCATAATAAAAGATCCTGCTATTTATAAATTATCATCTCCCAAAAAAGAGGACAGCTACATAATCAAACCACAAAATGAAATACGAATATTTTGCCAGTCATCAATTATTCCGAGGTAAGTACGATGGAGTCTGGCAAGAAACAATATGACAATTATACAAACAAAGGTTGGGGTTTGAATAGTCGCTGATTGGTTTGTATGCATGTCATGAATAAACCCTGCATTGTTAACTCTCTTCCCTTGGGACATATTCAATTACGCAGGCAGTGCACTCGTTACAAAACACACAATAAGAGATACAATACATAAATTTGCAAGTTAATAACTAGGGTGGTGTTGCTCATCTTCTGTGACAGTTGGGATATACTTATGATGTGGGCAAGTTTGCTTGCAATGTTTTGATAATTTGAACAGAAGATACAAAAACCACAGGGTTATATTAGAACATTCAGTCAGTAATATTTCTGCATTTATGTGAGAATTTTTTTTTTTTGTAGCTGCCTTCACTGATTATATACAAATATAAATCGGTGCTGACTAACGGAGTTCACAAACTTGGCTGCCATTCATTTTTACAATTTTTTGGTTCATTTTTACAATCTAATTTCATTATTCCTTGTAAATGTTAAATGCCATTAAATAGAATCAAATATCAAACTGACTAAAGCGTACCTAATTTCCAAGTAAGAAGGCTAACCTACATCATAGATTGTAGACCAAAATTTACAATCATACATTACATAATACCAGGGGTTTAAGAAAATGGGCCCATGTATGCCAACTCTTTATATGTCACTGTTTACATATAAAGTTGTCACCTCACTATAATAGTTTGACACAGATATTCAAACCAGGCTAGCTAACATGGAAGGTTATTCAACAGTCAAAGTACAGAAATTGGATACGAAGTCCCATTTTAAAACAAAGAAAATTGACTGAAGTAGTTTTGTTTTTTAATGGTAGTTTTGTTTTTTAATGTTTGCAAATGTTCTATTCCTTTTTAGTCTAAACTTGAAAATTGTGCAACTGACCAAGCAAGCTTTTTTGGTTAAAACAAAACAACATGCCCATAAAAAGTTGAACATTGTTTCCGGTACGTAATTTACAAAAATTGCAAACAGTAGTTTTTAGAGGGCCTTTTGTGTCTTCTTTATTGCATACATGTACTTAGGGTTTAAACCAATTGGCTGGGTTCACTGTGAAAATTACAAAATTAAGTTAATTACTTATTAATTAATTAATTAATTGAATTATGTGAATTTTAACTGACATTAAATTTGTGGGGATGGCCTAGATTGGATTTCAGATTAGAATGAAACTATACAGTAGTTTGAAAATAATAATCATAACTTTGTAAATTGTTCATCTTTATCAAAGTCAAATAACACAATTTTTTAACAAGCCGTAGTGATCTTGTATGGAACAAATAAAAGTAATTAAGTTTACTGCAGAAAGCTTTTATAAAGTGTGGAAACATTTCTCATGATTTCAGCAATTAAGCCTCAGTTTTCATGGGTGATCCCACACCGTTTCCCAAATGAGGAAATCTGCAAGATTTTACATGTGCCTGTTTATATAACAGCCTATCTTTTGAAATATAGGCCTAATTATGGAGTAATTATGAAAACTGACAAATATACATGTACTTGAGTATGCACGGAATGGGAGTCTGGTTGATCATTGATACTAAGGAAATGCTTTCGAGGACTAATCCAGGGTATATGGGGAAAAATAAAGTCATGTGCCAGGTACATGTAGTATCACGTATTGACAGTCACGAGCTTGATACTTCATTGTTTGTTCAGTTCGGCATGTACTAGGCTATTGCTGTGCATTGTTTTCTCTTTCAACAAGACATTTTGGATTCCATATCCTTAGTAGAATTATTAAGGGGTATCAAGAACAGAGCATTATGTACATGCATGCTCATGGCATGCACATTTGCAATAAATTGATGAACCCAAGATTACCATGCATCGCCTGATCAGCATGTGCATGCATGCATCCACATGTACTTTGATGTGCTGTATCAGGAAGAGGCATAACACGTACATATCATCACTAATATCGCAAAATAACCTCTGGAACTCTTAGTAGCAATTAGGGAAAAACAGTTGCGTGAGATATCCCCTGGATAAGTTATTTTGGTGCATTTTAACATTTATTCTTTAGAAAACTTCCTTGTTTGTTCAGTCTGGACTCTTGCACCTGTAAGAGGCTATTACTGTGTGTTTCAACAAGACATTTCAGATTCTATAATATCCTTTCCCATGCTCAGTAGAATCAAGAACAGAGCCCTGTAACTGACGAACCCATACAAGATTACGATGCATCGTCTGATCAGCATGTGAATGCATCTACATGTAACTTGATGTTCTGGATATCAGAAAGGAAACATAACACACATACAAAATAACATGTATCACATTTATTTCCAAATAAACTCTGAAATTCTCAGTAGCAATGAAGGACTGAGGTTACAGGGGAAATTTCCTGGATGAATTTCTGTGTGTAATTTAACGCGTACTTTAGAAAATGTTGGAGGTTACATCTTCTTTGGGGGTTGATAATAAACTAGATTTAGATTCCATCATTTTTTAAAAATAATTATCAATCATGTATTCCCAAGGCCTGTTGAAAGTATATTCTGCATCAGTCAAAGCTGTAGTATGGACTACAGTAGTATTTCCAAGTTTTGCAAGTACCAACTTCAGTTCATTATTTCACCGTTCAATTTCATTATTAGAAAAGTGCAATGTAGGGGGCTTACATGTTTATAAAAAAGATGCTTTCTCCAATAGGCATGCACAAAATATAAGCTTTGTTCTAAACATTTGTGTTACCGGTGTTTGTACTGAAGGACTGAAAATAGCTTTAATAAACACTGTAAGGTCGGAGCATGGAGCTTGCTGATATTAGCTATTGGAGTTACGTTGGGAAGCGGACGGCTTTCAGTTTGACAATCCAATAAGTGGATTGCCATCATCACTTCTATTTGATTATCATTTGTCATGATACATCAGTGTGAATGTGTTGGCATATTGGCTGTATAGTGTATAGGCCTATTCATCAGCTTGACTCCTCTGCCCTTCTAAATTTACACGTATGGTCAACACTTGAAAGACGCTACATGCTCTGAGTTGTATTTTTGCGCTTAAAGCTATAGTCCATCATTTGTAATTAGTGCATTTTGTTCGTTTGAAGCAACAAAAGTGTTCAAAATCTAATGAAGGATACTGAACAACTAACCTGATGAAGTTTCAGCTAAGCTTCAGCTGTACATTCTGAGAAAAGCAGCATTCTAAGATCTCAATTTCAAATCAAAAGTTACTGAATCATGTTTTGAATTGTTTTGAATTGCAGCTATACACGGCGTCGCGCACTGATCCGACGAATTATAACAACTGCGCGCGCGTGTGCGTCGTTCCAATACTTGTGCGCGCTGCGCTGAATAACAAAACGAACTACTAATTTAAATTTTCCTACGGTGCTTCTTAAGAATCACCGTTGGAAATGCCTTCTTTCGTTGATTACTTCAAAATGACAGCTTCCCAGAAATAATAATTTCACAGGGAGTTTAGTTCCCTTACTATCTTTCAACCAAGTTTGTTTTTCAACAGTAATTACGCCAGTTATTTTTCAGATGGCTGCAAATGATGGACTATAGCTTTAAACATGTTAAAGGTACAGTCCATCATGTGCAGCTGTCCAAAAAGTAGGCTAATTGACGTAATTATTGTTGAAAAGCATCCTTGGTTTAAAGATAGTAATGGTACTTGGTTTACAGATAGTAATGGCCATAAACTCCCTGTGAAATTCATCTTTCTGGCATGCTGTCATTTTGAAGAAAACAATAAAAGAAGGTCACATGCGTGCGTGGTTGCTACAATATGTCGGTTCAGTGTGTGACATCGCGTAGCTGCAATCGGCTGTATGAGAATGTGTCCCAGACGCTGATTTCAGGCGCAACTCAAACATGATTCGGCAACTTTTCAATTGAAATTGAGATCCTAGAATATTGTTTTCTCAGAATATACAACATTAACTGAGCTAAAACTTCATCAGGTTAAAAGCACCCTTCTTTAGATTTTGAGCACTTTTATTGCTTCAAATAACAAAAAATGCACAAATGACAAATGATGTACTCTTAAGTACCCACTGTGCCTCCCAACTTTCAGACTTGTTTCCAATAATCAGATTTATAATTATGTTGACATTCAGTTATTTATTTTAACCCTTTATTCCTACAAAGAGTTTCTCATTTCATGGAAAACTGGCATGATCTTGTGAAAGTTGTACAAGTATAAACAGTGGAAAATTGTTGCATCTCATTTTTCTAGTGTCACTTGTCAGTGAGCTGCATGTGATCAGATAATAATCCCATCATGGCTTTATCGTGTCACATGCTTGACCTCAGGGGGCAAAATGTCCCGGAGACGAGATACAGTTTCACTGCGCGTCTGGTCTCCGATGAGAGCACGTGCAAACAACAGGCCAGGACATGACTTGCATGTCACGTCGTCACCTTGCCTGAGAAAGCAGTACTGTATGTTTCAGCCATGAGTCATTCTTTCTTTGGTTAATTAAAGATGCTGTGTTGGTTGTGTCGAAGTGTTCTAACTGAACGAGGATTGAAATCGTTTAGGTGTAAATAATATGAGTTTTTCCATGAATTATACTGTAATATCGTCTCATAGCTCTCCCCCCCCCCCCCCCAGCTATAACAATGGACAACATAATGATCTGACACTGCTTTATTTAACTTTTTTTTTTTTAATCATTTGTGATTTAACAGTTTGAAAAATGTTGGTACCATAACAAGTACATGTGTAGATTTCATTTGTGTATATAGACATGCCCTTTACATCTGTTATGGATGATCTCTATTTAAAGCACTGGAATACATATGAGAACTTTATGAATGTGCTTTTAAAACAATCAAGTAAATTTGCGAAGGTGAATAATACCAAAAAAATAATATTAAATCAAAACCCTTCTATGCGAACATGCATTCTGTGCAAAGTTGTCCTTTCAGTCAAAATGAGTCAAGTGTTGAGGCCTACTGTTTTTAACAGTTGAGTGCTCCCGGCCTATTGTATTTGAAGCAGGATTGACTGGCTGTGACTGTCTATGTTACTTGATACAGCTATGCTTTGGCTGTATGATTGATAAGACAGTTGTGCAAACCAGTTGCCTGCTTTTGTCTGTTGACTGAATTTGACAAGTCACACTGCTTGCTAGAAGTATGAACTGACTGTTTGTGACTAGCCTGTGTTAAAGGCATGGCAGGGGAAGAGGAGAGGATTGATTGAGAATTTTGACTGTCATTGACTGTTCAGACAGCAGGAGGGTTAATCGAACTAGTTGGTAGAGTTGCATACTAGGCATACATAGTAAGTACATTACTGTTATAATACAAATCCCATTCGCAGTACATTGGTAATGTGCGAAGTAGACAACAATTGTAACTCTGTATGATACTTTAGAACAGGAAGAAGGAATCAATTTCTTTCTTTTTCCTCTGCACACTCAAGCAGCAGCAGGATATCCTGAAAGAAGGGATAGGCCTACTGTCCAAAAATCTGTGTACAGCAGTGTAACTCTGTGTACACCACTGCCTTCAGGAAACTGGCTGACATTGATTTCTTAACCCTAACTCCCTAGTGTCTTTTACTTGGTACTGGACCCAGCCCGCCAAAATCCATCACTGCATGACCCTGCTTCACAGGACTAATCCTCTGAAATCCACCACAAGACCACCACTAATTTTGGTGGATTTTGATGGACTTGGTACTCGTGGATTGCCTGCTAAAATCCCCCAAAATGGGGGGGGGGGGGGGGGGGGAGGGATTTTGATGGAGTTGGGAAGGTTTAACCTTCCCAACTTCATGAACTTTTTTTAACCTCAGAACTTGGTAGGACAATTACTAGCTCTTTACTGTGTCTTTTTTTCTTTTCTCAGTCAGAGATTTTAGAAAAATTCAGTTGACATATGTCATAAACATGGTCACATAGATGTTTTAGAGTATGGTGATGCAGACAAAACAGGAACTCGCCCAGATTCAATGTGATTCACCCCTTTAAGGATTAAAGAGCATGGGCAGCCCAATGGAATGTCAACACTGCCCTCTCTTGACTGAGGGTGACCATTCATCTCCTAGGTACAATTGAGCTTGATGCCTAACACTTACAGAACAACAAAAAGGTATGTCGACGAAATGAATTCGGGAAACTTTGGACATTTTCGGAAAAAGGAGGAATTCCTCCCGTTTTAGTCACGTGACGTAAATTGTAATACAATGTATTACCGGACGCTGGTACCTGACCTAAGATTCATCAGGAACAGTCTGAATCTTTTGGTCTGGGAACCAGACTATTAATAAATGATGAACAGGATGCACTAGGTGATTACTTGTTGAACCATGGTTGATTGTTCCCTGTTCTAAAAAGTTATCACCAAATGAACTCAGACTTGTACATGCATTCATGTAGAACTTCTGGATCTGGATCTGGATCGTTATACTCCGACAAAAGACTACCCGCAGTACATCAGTTTTGCCTCGCCTTGCCCCGCCCACTATGTGGAGGAGGCAGCTTTGCAGGCGAGTTGGTCATCTTGTGAACGATCAACTTCGCAAAACATACACACCCTAAGTACTTTATAATAGTGTAGCACTGGTAGTGATTAGTTTAGGGGAAGTTGAACAATGGAGGACAATAATGTCCACAATTCTGGAAGGTGTTAACACACTTGTGTGAGTGTACACAATGTAACAGGATTTTCGCCTTCAAGTACTAAGCCTAAACTGTTGATAAACTAATCCCTGATTACTTTTAAACAGATTGATTCCCCATTACCAACACAGATGACCTATGAAGTACTATCTGAAAGTAGCAATAGGTCCCTAATCCATTAGTGGACAGACAGGCATTAACATTTGGCAGTAAGTCCCTACTGGTTTCACAGGTCAAAAGACAATGATAAGCCCAGTGTCTTGAATTTAAGTGTGATAACATGGTTAAAAATAGGATTACCACAGGTGACATAACATGTTGCAAGGTTTTGTTAGCAACAAATAAGGCCTTCTAATAAGTCGATTTGATGTCAATAACTGTTGACACTTGACAGTTAAGTTCAACTGGCTAGATCAGGAGAACAATAATGGAAAGTCACTGTAAGTTTAGGAATGTACAAATTGAAGGTTACAACAAGCATAAACACAGCAACAGAGGCTAATCTCATTCCTGAGTTGTAACTGTTAACAGAATAATCTTTAGGTCAAAAGGCCAGAATTAAGCACTCAGTAAACTTGTTAACCACTTGTGAGAAAGTGTGCAGGATATAATTGGATCACCAAAGGACAAGCTGTGAAAATCTGTAGATAGTTGCATATCTCATTCAAGAACATTTTAGTGGTAGTGGTACCCTAGTTTGAAACCCCGTGATGAAAAAAAAGGGGAGGGGGAGAGCGAGAGATGGCTGCACATCTAGTCAATGCGTTGTATTCGCTCTCTGCACACGGCCTGCTTGTGCGTGGCACACTGTATGCGGATGTGGTTTGACTATCAGCATGGCCATCTGGCAAATTGAATTTTTTTTGGGGGGGGGGGGAACTTTGCTATGGTAAACCCCCTCTCCCCATGAAAATGCACTAGATCACATAATTGCACAATAGGCCATCAGCCTGGGGGTTTGCTCGGTATCAGATGAGGGGAATAATACTCATTGTGTTTTTTGGTAAGTATGCACCCCTGTAGTTGGAAAATATGTGATAGCATTGCAGCAGTGGCAGCTTTTTGGGTGCTGTCACTTGATGGCGGCCAAAACATGCTTGTTACCACATATAATTAATCCAGTAACAAGCATATTGGCGGCCATTTTGAAAAAAAAATAAAAGTGATAACACCAAAAAAACTGCCACCACTCACACTGCAAAGCTATCACACATTTTCCAACTCTAGATGTACATACCTTACCAAAAATCGCTATGAGCATTGCTCCTTTCGATCATTTGATACCGGTGGCCCAATTTTTGGACCGAAGCTGATAGCCTATAATGTATGTTTACTTGAATTGAGTAATTTTTTTCTGTGCTGTGATTTGTGGTCAATTTTTTTTTTTAAATTTTGTTATCCCTGATGAGGGGGAGAAATTGGAATAACCGGTACCGGTAACTGCATTTGTTGCCATCTGCTGTAATATAAATGATTGGATTTATCCATTTGCGCATGTGAATAACGCACAGGCTAAGATCCAAATCAAAGGTGCTGGGTACTTGGTGTACCTTAATTCTGAGTCATTACAGCATTAGATATGAAAATATCAAGCAGCTTACAGACACGTAAAGGTGGTATTTAAAAAAAATAAAAAAGCCAAAAACGTTTGTATGAAACTGAAGTGCTAGTGGCTTTCACAGTGGGCACACATTCTTCCAAATTCTTTGAACTTTATTGTCACCAATAGGAGTCAATATTTCACTACACTACACCGCAGAAACCCCCTGCAATCCTGCGTGAAATGGCTCACACTTGATAGACTTTCTATTTAATTCACACAAGTCTCCCGTGTGCATACGTAATTTGTGTAATCTCGTGACATTTCGGAAAAATCCCACTCGGTCTCTGTAAAAGACATGCGGCCCCATTGCGTGAGCTCCGTCCGAGTAATATACGACGCACACAGGAAATAATTGGCAAATTGCAAAACATGATTATTGCTGATTTACGGGTTGTTTTTAAAAATACAGAGCAGCATGACGTCAGGGGGGAAATATTTTGAATGCATGCCTTGAAGTGGTGCAGGAATGCCCATTTTTTATTTTTTTGATGATGATGGATTTTTTTTTTTGGTGGGAGATAATTTAAAACCAGAATTATGGGATGCCACTGGATCGGGACTTAAATAGTTGGTTCAAGTTGCAAATGATTTTGTATTGTGGACAGATTTACGTACGGATAGTCTGGACCAGCATTGCGGCATTTAGCTGACACATTGTGCGATTTCACATTGGATTTTTTTGCCAGTTTGAACTGTTGCGAGCGCATTACGGAACTGAAAATGCTTGGCTTTAAACACTGTGTAAGTACTGAATTATTTTCTGTTGTAGCAAATATTAAGAGCGGTTGACAAACTGATGGGAAGTTTTTGTTTTTAGAAGGCGTAAAAAAAATTGTACAAGCATTACATTCATTGTGTGGACCTCTCAACAAAAGATGTCCACGTAAACCAGTTTTCAGATACGTTGTGTAGACTTGCCCATGTCCACACAAGCTTTTCCCCTCTCTGGAAAACAGGTTAAGAGGCATTTTCGGGTTAGGGTTATTCGTCGCAAAATGAAGAGAAACACTCCAAGAAATCATAGTAAGAAATGTGGGTTGAAAGAGTTTTCACAGTGTGAGTAAAACGAAGGAATGCCCGCAGAAGGTATGTAAACATGTCTGTGTTTATGGTAAGCCAACCTACCCCAAATTGCCAACCTCAAACTTTTTATTCCCACATTTGTTTATTCCCGCAAAATTTTAAATTGGGGAAAAAAAATTGAGGGAAAAATGTCTTCCCTATGCTAGTTTTTGTATGTGTTATTGGTCAATTTAAACAGTCACTATTTAAACAGTCACTGACAGTCAAAATGTCCATCAACTTGCCCTGCTATACTTTTAACACAGGCTAGTCACTAGCAGTCAGATCGTAAGTCCAGCAAGCACTGTGACTAGTCAAACTCAGTCAACAGACCATGAACAGACAAAGCAGGCAAGTTGTGTGGGCACAGCTGGCTTATCAATTACCCACAGGCAAAGCAAAGCTGTATCAATATGCATTTAACAGTCACGGCCAGTCAATCTCGCTTTTATGTGCCGGTAGGCTGGACATTCTTAACTGTTGAAAACAGTCACTTGGTTGATTTTGACTGAAAAGACTTGGCACAGAATGTATGTTTGCATAGGAGGGTTAAACAATTCAACAGGTTAATTAAACAGAAAATTGTTTAAGGTATCATAAAGTAAACAAAATAGGTATAAAAAGGACTAATTTTAGAAAACAAATATGTTACTTTCTTACCTACCTATACCTGGATCATTTTTAGGGTGTTACCGTCAACACATAATTTTTTTTCCTCATAACATTTTTCGCAGCCTAATTACTCTAAGGATTTGTTTCAATAATGCACATCTGTAAAAAAGGTAAATTTACACAAATAATTTGGGCATGCAGTGTAAATCGGGTTCTCTGCCTTTCACAAGATAAAATAGTTCTCTTCCTAGTCAGACATTATGAATCAAGTTAAGAATTTTGTTGTGTCTGCATGGCTCTACAGGGTATGGCTTGTTTAATAATAGGCGTGGTGTTTACTGAAAAGGTTTGGCCATAAATCTTAATTCTAGCCAAGTATACTGTTTGTTCAGAGAGACCTCTGATCCCAGTTAAAATATGCACAGTCTTGTCCATTGATATACTTCCAAGTTACTGCCTCATGAAAAAAAACCAGATTTCATTTTGATATTTTCTGGAACCCAAGCCCGCCGCACACGAGACATAGCTCACCAAATATCCCCGTATGCGGTGAATTTTTGCTGAGTTTTCTGCCTCGTGAGGCTGTGAGGCAACTATCTCCCCTGTTTGATTTCTTTCGCCTCATGAGGCAAAAAACTCACCGTGTGCGGTCAACCTGAGCTATATGCTGAGCTAAAAAAAGATTAACTAGCCAATGAAATCACGTGCTCTGTGCACATGATTTTAAGATATTTTTTTGCGCGTTTGTCCCCATTTTTCAAAATCACGTGACCGACAAACAAGAATAATGTGCTTTCATTGGCTAGTTAACCATAATTTTAACCCAGTTATTTTGTTACTTTTCATCATGAATACTATTCAGATTAGGGGTGATGTCAGGATTTTCCCTGATTTCAGGATTTGTGAAGAATCCCTTTTGAAATCTAGAATTCCTGAAATTTAACTTAAAGGTATTTTACCTATAAAAATACCTGCAGAACAAACGAAATGGGTATTTTAAGGGATGGCTTCAGGCAAACACAAGCATATCTTAGACCCTGAGTTGCATTGGGCCCTTGGCAACCCTCAAATGCTGGATTTTTGCATTTTCTCCCAATCTCATCCATGTCATATCCAGAATAGCTTTTTGATGCATAGAAGAAATCAGCAAGTTGTTGGTTAATGTATCGGCATGTTACGTGTTCTATGGACTTCTAAATCTTGGCACTGTCATAAGGTTTGAGAATTTATTTAACTTATCCCTTACTCTCTGAGGGTAGTTTACTGCATGTCAGTTGGTTATGCCAATGCCCTCCAGCTGCAGTTTATTGGAGGATACTTTGATGTAGCAGTGAAGGCTCCAATTGGCAGGAGTTGGAGGCCCTGGAGGGTGCCTGATACTGACCAGCTGGGGGCACTCACTTTGTTATCAGAGGACTCTCATTGTTCTCTGTGGCATGTATTGGAGTGCCTGTCCAGTTACCCTTGAAATGACATGGCAGATATTGGAGGGCCATGCAAAAAACATAGGAGATTTTCTTGAGGCACAATTGGCATGCGTTGGAGGGTCTAGTAGGGTAAGGGTTAAGGAAGAAGACGTACCCGTAGAAATTTCCATACTTGGAGTAACATTTTTTTGTTGCTGACTGCACTCAAAAGTGTGGCGCAGGGGCCAAAACGAAGAGAGAAATGTTCAAATGAGTGGAGGATATTTAGTCAGAGACTTGAAAAGCGGGACATTTACAAGAGGATAAGGAATTAATTTCTACATGTACAGTATACCATATTTAATGATATTGAACCCTAACCCTCAATCCTCCTGGTGGTTTTGGAGGATTTTGGAGGATTGAGGATAAATGGTGTAGAAGCATGTGAGGATGAATGGTGTTTGAAGAAGAGGAGGATTTTGGAGGATTGAGGATGAATGCATTTTGAGAGGCAGGACTGTCTGACGATTTTGAAGGATTGAGGATGAACAGTGTTTGAAGAAGAGGAGGATTTTGGAGGATCAAGGATGAATGCATTTTGAGAGGCAGGACTGTCTGACGATTTTGAAGGATTGAGGCGCTAGGTATCCTTCATTTGTGCAAAAATTTGGAATATTTTGGAGAATTGAGGATGGTTCCTAGCAAAAAGGGCCTTTGGGTTTTGGAAGGGCCCAGGCACATTGTTGTTATTTATGGCTTGCACTTTACTGATGCATATAAAAATGACTTTTGGTGAAATAAGCTGACAGATGTATGTTTTAAGTATAGTTTTTGTGTGGAGAAAATGAGATATACAGATCATTTTATGATTTCATAATAGGAACAGGTTTTTTTTAATGATTTATTTACAATGAAGAGATGTTTACTTGATCTCACTGGACCAAATGGCACACCTATCAGCTTCACAGCAACCTACATCTTTAGTGCCTGGCACCCATCCAATACAACCGCACGTCATCTGACTTTGATTCAGCTCATCGGAATGTGAAACTTGCTGTTCCATCTCCTCCCCCCCCCCTCCATCACCCTGAGCAACTGCGCTAAGGATGAGAGGCAGAGAAAATATCTACAAGACGGCCATCTGTAAACCAAAGACAATCTGACAGATATAAATTCGTAAACACAAAGGGGTAAAAAAAGATCTGATCATGTTATCGGTCGTGCCCAGCTGATACCACAAGTATTCCTTAACAAGTTTTCAGAAGAACTTGAGATACCAACTAAACGACCACCCCTGAACTCGGAGCGGTTCACGTAGATGTGTATCTTGATTCGATCATATCTGCACAATGCCGTGGTTGAAGTCAGTGTCATGTGACTAGCCCCCCTGTTGTGATCCGAACACTGTTGTAGCGGTGGTCTGAAATCTAGGGCTCGGCTGTGATACATTATCCAAAATATTGCCAAACACTCCAGTTGGCGTCTGCCTGATCTGGGTAGTTGAGCAACTGTTCGTCTTTCCGAAGACTCGCTGAGCCAAGGACACAACTTTTTTTGGTAGGCTGTTGCATCTCTAAGCTTGCTTCATCTCTGATTACGTTGGCTCATCATTTCCAGAGGAGGGATATATATGTCATTGTCTCGTCACCATGCCAACAGAAGCGCAAGTACAGGATACTCTGAATGCCGTTTGGGCCGCAATAGCCACCTTGAATCGACGGGTGGAGATACTGGAGGGAAAACTCAAAGAGAAAGATCAGAGCCACGTAAGTTGGTGGGAGATATATGTGACTTGTGACCAAAGCAGACTTGCGGGCATGCAGGGTTCTTTTCTTTTGAATGTTATCTGGTTTTGGACAAGCCAACTTAAACTATGCTTAATTAAGGAACAACATTTTGGAGTTTTTACATTTTGTGTCACCATACTTGTGTAGATATTACTAGGTATTGTATTTTATATAGTTTGTGTGTTAACTGTCCTCCGAATATTTTCTAGTGTTGCATATTTTGAAGTACTGGCATTCCACTTGAAAAATCATTATGATAATGTAGCAGGTTGTAGAAACTGAAAAACACTTACATCTGAAATTCTAAGAAAGATACTCAATTACCCATTTGTTTTAGCGAGTTTTGGAAACTTCTGTCAATTAGTACGGATTACTGGTTGTGTTTCCTGTAACAAATGTATAAGACGGGTGTAGAAACAACTACAAATGGGGAATGTCACAAAAATTCTCGTCATAAGGAAAAAAGTTTTCAAAAAGTTGTGTTGTGTACACAGAAAATTCTGTATGCAGTGCACTTGCATCCTGTGGATTGATTCAGAGTCTTCTATAAAGCAAATGTCTATAGTGGCACATTGGTTCAAATTAAGATCAGCAGAAAGATTGGATGCTCCAGGTATAGGAATTTCATGTAAATTCAGCTAGCTTTAGAAATTGTCAAAATATGGGGAGTGTGGTCCAGTGGTTGGGGTTCGTGACTCGTGATCAGAGGGTCAGGGGTTCGAATCCAGCTGCTGGTCATATGTTGTATCCTTGGGCAAGCCACTTCACCCCCACTTGCCTCTCTCCACCCAGGAGTATAGCTGGGGAGTAAACTGCGATGGACTAGCATCCCATCCAGGGGGAGTAGAAATATTCTCGGTGTTTCATGCTACTGAAACCAGAGATACTGTAAACACCGGCCTGATGGGCCACATTGGCTTGTGACAGACTTTACGACTACTACTTTGAAATTGTCAACCTCAATAGCTCTTGGTTTCAGACAGACCACTTTACGTTTTTACCTTGATCATTGACGAGAGTGATGTCTAAAGTCAAGATGCTCTTGAGTTGTTCCAAATGATTCTGACGGTTTATATTTTGTGATAGGTGCTCCCACTTTTTTGTGGAAGATAGAATTTACGTCGACATGTAAATTTTATACTGGGTTTAGCCCTTCACCGACATATTTCATAAAAACTCAGGGCTTGCGAGAAAAAATCACATGCTTACTTGGGTAGGACTCGAACCCACAACCTCCTGCTTTATACTAGCGCAGACGTCTTTACCACTCCACCACCGAGCTTGTCGGTAATACTGTCCGCTTGTGCACAACATTCGGACTGAGCCAGCTGGGGTACAGAGGTAATTTGTACACTATTCTGTAATATAGTGTTCATGATTGTCGGATTTGAACACTCCCCCCCCCCCCCCCCGCCAAAAATTCCTGGATCTGCCTCTGTATGGGGTTCGGGTTAATACAACACCTTTGTGCAACCATCATCATAGATTAAGGTATATAACCCTGTGCCCTGGCCTACACCGCATTATGAGGAATTTTTTTTTTATTGTTAGCCTTAGGCAAATTAGAACCAAGTTATGGGGATGTTCTGCTGTCCCCACAGCATTTTCGGTCCCCACAAATAGCTCGTACAGAAGAGTGTATGTCCCCACAACTACGGAACAAGACTGTCTGAGCATGGCAGTGTCTGGCATTAAACATTAATGAGGCAGGCATGCTGATTCATCATGTTGGCTTCGTGTTGATCAGTATTCACGTCTGGCAAAAATGCGAAAGGTAAATGAGAGGGTAGATTGATTACGAGTTTAACCTTTAGGATAATGACAAGGAATCAAAACAGGAGCCGGAAGGCGCTCAAATTCCTGGGAAGATTCAGTAATGGCAAATGAACTAAATTATAGATGCAGATGTCATTATTTGGAAGACTGAAAGTTGCATTTGTGATGTATGTGCACAGTCGTTAAAAATAGTTGAGTTTGTAGAAGTGACACTTTGGGGTCAGCATAGCCTGAGGGAAGGGGGGTGGGGAGGGGGGTGGGTGAGGGGCTAGTTAGAGTGTCTCAAGTAATCAACTAGTAGAGGAAGAGATAGAAGGATGCATGAGATCAAGGGGAAAACCAGTATAGCTTGTAGCTGCAGCTTTATCACCCTTGGAATATACAACACTGATTTGCTTTTGCTGTAATTTTCAGAAATGGATGGATTTGGGGGGTTAATATGTTATAGCAAATCTTGTTACACTGACTACTTTGAGGTATTGGGTTCGTAGATGTTGAAAAAAAAACCAGAAAAAAAAACAATCTTTTTTGTAGTCTGGTTCCCTGACCCCACTTCAGATGAAACGGGCAATTATAGATGCCGAGAATTGTAATGTCAGGGAATCAGTCTAGCTGGCTTATACCCATTCATAGGTACTAACTAAATATGATAAATTGGGAGCAGTATTTGAAAAAGCCAGTTTTTTTCCCCCAACGCTGGTCAGCCGACCAGCGTTGGAAATTGATACAAAAATACCACTTTTCTTGAACTTGTCAGCACACCAGGTGCCATGATTTTACAAGATGCTTTAGACTGTCATTCACTGAAAGTCCGGTAAGGTATTTCGTGATAATTTGGTAGTTTTGTTTTTTAATGTTTGCAAATGCTGTATATTCTCCTTATATTAGAGAAGATGGACAATATCTTGTTAATAATATTTGGGAACTGATTTTTTTTCCATTTGAATTTTTATGTTTGACTGTTGTTTTAGAGTTTGTAAGAAAGATGTAACAAATTTGGTTTTTCCATTTGAATTGCTGTGTTTGACTGCTGCAGAGTTTGTAAGAAAGATTTTAAAAAATTTAGTATGTTGATTTGTGATCCTATTGAGCTAAAGACGGAACCGGGCACGTGATCACTGTACAGTCATGGGGCCCCCTTCAATGGAGACACCATTGTGCACGCTATTGTCTAAATATCAATTCTATCACAAAGGCCCCCTTCAATGGGGAACGCACCGTGCTAACTTTTGTTCAGAGAATCCATCATGAGGCAATGGCTTTATACACACTAGCGTGCTAAAAAAAATTGAAAATTGAAATTCATTATCAATTAAAATTTTGTTGTTGATTGTATTGAATAACAGTCAAATTTTTTAAGATCAAAAATTGGGTTGAATGGGTGGGTCAAAAATAATTTTTGGGGGAAAAAAAAAAAAAAAAAATTATCAAAATTTTTTAACATTGATACGTGTAGTTTTGAATGGCTCTTTAAGATATTTTTTGACAGATAAATATCATATTTAAAAAAAAAATTCAATGCTTAAGCCCCATGGTTTAAAACGGTCTTTTCTGAATTGAAGGAATGCAACACAAATCTACTCTGATTCCTATCTCCAGAGGTGGTCAGTTTGGCCGTGTAACACTACTCCCTAGTCCCATTACTATCCCAGATGGACACCCGTTGGTGCACACCAGGACCCATCTGTTAATCCCAATAAAAAAAACTGGACAAATTTAAGTGTCAGAATTCTTTAATAAATAATTGATACGATGAATGTCACTGACACTGAGAGAAAGTGACTTAAATACATGTAAGTGACGTACATGTCCAAAGTGGGCCAAAATAGGGTATTTTTATGCATTGCAGAATTGTTTATTACTGAAAAGTGGCATTTAATTAAGCATAATATATTGTGAGGTGTTCTGCCAAAATGAGGCAGAACTGGGCAGGAGGGTTTGCGGGTATTAATATGAAGGAGAATAAAATTCTCCTTACAATACTGTTTGTTGCACTTCAATTGGACATTCCGTTGACATGTTATGACTGTTTAAATTTCGTATATCGACTGTGCGTCAAAAAAGGTAAAATACTGAGAAAAAGGGCCTTTGACTTCTGACTGTTTTGTAGTCTTGGAAATAAAAAAAAAACCAGTTGTTTTTCCTTAAAAACACTTTTATACCACAGTTTTATACTATTTCTTTGAAATATATGTGTAGTAGACATATCAAAGATTATCAATAAAATATCCATAAATCTGAAAATATGGGGGAAAATTGTTTTTGGCATTTTTCTCCACTACGACCTGTTTTGCCAGAAATGCCCCACAATTGGGTAAAACTGTAACCATGCAGGAAAATGGTAGTGAATGGAGGTTTGGTTTAGTATCCACGATTCCATCATTTGCAGGGTCTAGATTATCATGGATGGCACATGTCTTTTGCCCATGCTGCTTGTGCTTGTCGCTGTGCGATATGGTATTGTGATTTTAATTCCACTGAGATCAACTATGAAATTTTGTTGTTCAGCCTACTCATATTATAGACTGACATGTAATGAGTGTTTGTCATGCAATAATTGCATAAAATTGATTCAAAGGGCTCTCTGAATAGCCACAGAAATGATTTGCCAGGCTTCTTTCTCCCCATTGAAAAATAGATAACGTGATGATTTCTTAAGAAAACGAAAGTGCCAGCACATCACAGGAAGGGGGGGGGGGGGTTGCTTTTCTATTAAAGCCACGATAATTGTTGTTGTAGGAAAAATCGAAATCGTGTTTGCAAAATCGTGTGCTTATTTGCAAGTATGCTGTCAGTGAAGCGCGCCACCTATTGAGCTGTGTTCAAAATCGTCCACTTTGAACAGCACCCCCGATTGTCAGATTGTGTCCAGGCCTTGCACGATTCCCCCCCCCCCAACACACACACACACCCCCACACACACCCACACTTTTTGACTGCGGCCTTTAACCATTCTGCCCCCCCCCCCCCCCCCCAGCCCCTGAACCAAAACCTGGATAAGCTGCTGGTACATGTCTAACCTTCACATAGGCCTGGTTCAAGTCGCTCCTCAGCAATGGCTCCAAATTGTCATTTGCCAGATTAGTGCCTTAACCGGTGATTCTGTGTCATTAAATTGTGTTCATAGTTTAGCTGTTAATGGCAGTGCGCTCGCTTCTAACGAAAGAACAATTTGTCTGATGAGTGGTCGTCCTTTCCGTGCCACTGCAAAATACAAATGATGGCATGGTTTGTACATCAGCAGTAAGGGAAGTTACGGTACATGCATCCTGCATTGCGCTAATTAACGTAAACAACTTGTTTTGTCCTGTTTTCATTTAGAATGAGAGCCCATCTGCTGCTGCCGAGACCAAGTCAGAGGAGCCTGCCCCGGCCTCCACTCCAGGCGAGACTAAAGAAAGCACCGAGAGCAGTAAAGAAGCTGCCGCTGGAGAACCCACATCAGCAGCTGGGGAAGAGTCTAGACAAACAGACGAACAGAAGGTATAGTTTTTGCTTGTCGAGACTCTAGACAGAAAGAAACATTGTAAAATACACAGGGTTGTTTTGATTAATTGTTAACTGCATATTTTAGATCCTTAGCTATGTGTTGTTTGTTTGTTTATTTATTTGTTTTTGGGGGGTTTCTTTGGGGGAGGGGGGCATTGGGATTGGCACATGATAATAATCATTTCCCATTTATGTTTTGCACTGAAAGAAAACCATGTTGCCAGATGGTAATGTGATTGCTGTACATACAGGTCTGACAGATTTTAGGATTTACCTCTCGTATAAAAATTGTGAATTTATTGGGACCACAAATATGTGCACTTCACTGTTCAAGGTGTTGAAGTAGGTCTGCACATGTTGACCTATGCATGAAGCAAGCACTCCATATATGGTCATCTGATAAAACAGGAGAGAGTGATAGATATGTCCTACTTCTCCTCGGAGTGTACAAATATATCATATGTTGCCCATGTACATGTCTGCATGAACATGTAGGTCTCTACATGTTAGATGTACATGTAACTGTGATTCCCATAAATGATTGTCTGTTGCTGGGAAAAGATCAAATGATGACAACACAGATGTTTATAATCTCAGTGTACATACATACCATGTGGTGACCGTGACAGTGTTGAAATTGACGTAGAATCACCAGTAGACATTTGCTGGTGAAATTTTCCTATAGGCCTATATCTGGATACTATCACAGAGCAATGTTTCTCCTGATACTTCCTTCCATGATGTAGTTATAAACCGCCCCCCTTCCCTCCCCCCTCCCCAAAAAAGGGAATCCTACAATTCTTGTTGCACCTACAGTAGACAAAGAAACTGTTGGATCAGTTTCACCGCATTATGTTGTAAACAGAGAATTCAGAACTGTGAACAGAGAATTCAGAATTGTGAATGAATTATTTGGGGCGATCTACGGATTTCACACGGCCATCTGGAAGGCCTGCCTGTAACATTCATGTTATTCGAATACCAAGATGTCACATGATGAATGAGTGGTTGGAATAATGCGGATACTTGGTACCCTGCTGGGGCCTGGTGTCTTTGATTTATCAGCTGGCGTGCTGCGCTGAAACTGTACAGTCCCCATCGCCCTGGCCCCCAGTCTGTGCTAAATGTCACACGCTTTGTTTAGAATTCCCAGTCTGTTTTTGAGCCGTCATCGGCAAGGGGTAGGGGGGAGGGGAATGTGGTTCGGGAAGAATGTTGAAAAGTTGATCAAATTTGTCTGGGAAATTTGGATGAAATGTCATCCATTTTGTTCAGTCACTTTAGTAGTCAGATGAACTACAGTACACAAACCATGGAGCTGCATATGTAGGGCCTACTACTTTCAAACAATTTTGACTGGGGAATGTGTGAAATCTTGTAGCTAAATGGTAGAGTATATCATTTGTCATTTATCCTTTTTTTCGTTTGAAGCAACAAAAGTGCTCAAAATCTAAAGACAGGTGCTTAACAACTAACCTGATGAAATTTTAGCTCAGTGAATGCTAGTATGTTCCGAGAAAACAGTGCTCAAGGATCTCGATTTCAATTCAAAAGCTGCCGAGACATGTTTTGAATTGCACCCGCAATCAGCGTCTGGGACACGTTCTCATTCAGCCGATTGCAGCTACGTGATGTCACGCACTGAACCGACGAATTATAGCAACTGCGTGCACGTGTGCGTCATGTCAAATCTCGCGCACGCCCATTCACGGCTTCGCTGAATAAAAATTGAACTACTAGTGGAAATTTCCACACAAAAAAAAAAACGTCTTTAGACGCATCTTTGGAAATGACCTTTTATTGTTTTCTTCATAATGACAGCATGCCAGAAAGAAGAATTTCACAGGGAGTTTAGTGCCATTACTATCTTTAAACCAAGTATGCTTTTCAACAATAATTCCAAATAGCTGCAAATTATATACTCTACCTTTAATTACATGCATGTGCATGTACACATTATATAAAAGATCAGATAACATAAACAATTCATGGCTGTAGTCACTGCACATGAAATATTTTCCATTCAAAGAATTTTTGTACATGGTCACATATGTTCCCAGTTGTACAAGAGAAGTGGCCCTGTGCCAAAACAGACTACGCATGCACATTCTTGAATTTTGGGCGATTAAATTTTGGGCTATATGTTAAACATATTTTTTTGTAAATATAATTAGGCTGACTTATAAGACATTTTAGTCAAAATTCTTATTACCAATTCAAGTCCTCAAAAAGTGATTAATTTGTACATCCCCCAAATTAATTTCAGCCCCTCCCCCAAAAAAGAGAGATGATGGTGTGGACCCGAACCCAATTCCAATTACCAAAACTCACTTGTCTAGAAAGTTAAAGAAAAGGTGTCAGAACATAACAAGTTTCTGAATAATGAGAATTACTATGCACACAGGGAAAAGTCTGAAATTCCATACCAGAAATACCTGATTGAGAGAGGTTGGGTTCGGAAAACAAGATGTCAAGAATGTGCGATTGGCTTTCCCCTGGCTGTGCATGAGAGCAGAGTTGATTGAATCCTGGTCATGTTCTCACATGCCTATTGTAACCTCTTCAAGACCCTATCACAGCTATTTATTTTGCTTCAGAACATTCTGTTGACTTTCCTTTACCTAATGTTTTTTTTGTTTGTTGCTTTTTGTATAATTTTCATTTAAACCCCAACCACATTTTGCAGTCTGAGGCAGAGCCAACCAAATTAGAAACTGTAACTTCAGAGGTGGCCCCTGAACCGGCGGAAAGTAAAGAGGCAGAGGCCCCTGAACCAGCAGAAACCAAAGAAGTGGCCAATGAACAGGCAGACAGTAAAGAGGTGGCCCCTGAACCAGCAGAAAGAAAAGAAGAGCCTGCTGCTACTGAACCAACAGAAACTAAAGAAGAGCCAGCCTCAGAACCAGCAGAAAGTAAAGCGGTGGCCCCTGAACCAGTAGAGAGTAAACAAGAGGAGGTCCCTGCTCAGACACAAGTATTAATGAGCTTAACTAATACATGTACAAGTTTTGTTGAGCATAATAAGATTGACCTATTAACTTGCATAATAAATTACCCCATATATGAATCTAAGTCCCACCCACCCATCCTTGACCCAGTTTGTGATAGAGAGTTGTTTCAAATTCACTAGTGTGCTATTTTCATTCAGCACTTTCAGTTCTTTGCACATCTTACTTTTGAGGACTATTTTCTGTGGAATTAGTATGATTGGGTAGTGTTTGTTCACAACGTTTCTCACTATGAACCAGAAATGTCTGAAACGTTTTTTTCCCCTGGACAAAATTTCTGAAACGTGAATAATGGCGATCATATTTCAGACAGTTGGTCACTGTTTCAAACATTTTATATCTGAAATATAATCCCCTCTTACGTTTCTGACATTTTGAAAGTCTGAAATGAAAACCTGTGAAAACCACCTACGTTTCAGACAATATGTTACCAAGAAACTATGGCCTGTCAGTCATCCGGAAATGTCAGAAACCTAACATGGCCAGTTTCTGGATAGGCGTACGTTTACGTTATTTTGAGGTTTACAGAATATCGGAAACATACCGGTACATGTAAGTGGTTTTTACAAGTTTACATAAAATGTATGAAACGGTGAGCAAATGTCTGAAATATAACTGCCATTGTTCATGTTATTCCAGACGTAGAGTGCGTTCGATTTATACTTCCCCCGCGCTTACTCGTGCAAGCGCGACAGCTTTTGATTTACCTCTCACGTGACTTCTTGCGCTTACTCGAGCCTGGTCCAAGTGACCGACTCACCGAGCCGGTTAGTTGGGTAAGTATCCCATAAGGCCATGCAATAAACATGGCTGCCAACGTGACATCCGGCGGGCGCCTCGGGCTGTGTCCGAAACGGGCTTCCAGAGCTACGGCTATCTATTGTCAGCGCGTCAGCGCGTATTTTCAATGGGCGTGGACCTAGACCTAGCTCTAGACAGTTGGATTCAGATGCAGCCTCAGTGTCATGTCAAAGTTCAACTTTCCAGCTCTTGCACGAAACTTTACCCGAAACCGTTCGTTTATTTATAGCCCCACTGCGCATGTCTGTCATCACGCGAGGAGCCAGGCGTAAGTAAGCTGGGGGAAGTAATCGAACGCACTCATTATGTCCAGAACAAAAGTGTTTCGGATATTTTTGGTTACAATATAGTGTCTGATACTACATGTATCTGATACTACACCCTGAAACTTTTGGCCCTGTGCAATGTACATGTAACTTGTGACTACATGAAACTCAAAAATTGTGGAAAGGACGGTATTTTGAAGACAACACCTCTGTCCATTAAAACATACATGTATTTGCTTGCTAATCTTACTCGTTACAAATCCGCATGCTTCACTTTGTTTGTATTTTGTTTGGCATGATCGCACCACAGGAAGAAAAGCCTGCAGAAGCTGAGGCACAAGAGGTGGTGGCCCCAGAACCAGCAGAAAGTCAAACGCCGCAAGAGGCCCTGAACCAGCACAAGTACACAACATCTTTTGTTAAATTTTAATTTTAATAACCAACCTGCGCTTTGGTTTTTGAAGATTCGTTTTAGTTTTCAAGTTCTTGATTGATTATTTATCCCAATTAAATATGGTGAAGCATTTTTTTTAATGGAACGCCTGGCCATTTTGCATGCCTGCACATTTTGTTGGCTATTAACACAACGCACTTACAATGTAATTTTCCCTCAAGGAAAAACCAGCAGAAACTGAAGTGCAACCTGTAACAGAAGATGTCCAATCAGGAGACAGTAAAAAAGAGGAGGTGGCCCCTGAACAGGCACAAGTACATGCACATTTTTGTTTATTTTTGTGTTACACAGTTGTTTTGACTTTTGTTTACTTTGAAAATAAGCTTAATTTCCTATTTCCTATCTGTTTTTGGCATTCTCAGTAAAGAGTTGTTGATCTTTGGTCTAAAACAATGAGGTACTCTTTTTTACCTGGAATTGTAATTCTTTTTGTTTACTCTGCTGTGAACATGTCTGTTTTGGAACTTCGCTGGAGTGATAGTGCATTTTTGTTTACAATTTGTAGGGAACTCCAAAAGTTATCTACATTCATAAGAAAAGTACATAAAAATAAAAGTGAAACCTAGCTTTACAGCTTTCATATCACAATGAACACATTTTCAAATGTACTTTTTGGAAGTCGTTCGGGATACACCAAGAGAAGTGGCCAATTCTCAACAAAGAGTGCTGAAAGGACCAGACGGGGTTATCTCCACATTTTGGTCAGCCTGCTCTGACCGCTATCAGGAGGATGTCTTTACTCTAGAGAAGGGGTATCATTAGATGGGAGAGGGATCAAGTATGGATCGATAAGATATGACAGGAGGCAGTAAGTGGGGGGGGGGGGGGGGGGGGGGGGGGGGGGGGGGGGGGGGGGGGGTGCATCTAGAAGGAACTGTCTCTAGGGTGATGATGCTGGGAGGATGTTAACTAGAGTTGGTGGGCTTTCACCGTGTTATGGGGAAGTTTTTTATTGTTAGGCAAATTAGGACCTAGTTTTGGGGACTTTCTACTGTCCCCACAGCGTCTTCGGTCCCTGTAGTACCATGGGACAACTCTATGTAGTCCACACAACTGCGGAACAAGAATGTGTGTACGTGAACTATATACACCCCACGGACAATGGGAGAACAACAGATTCTTTGTTGTCCTCGAGAGTTCATCTTTTGTTAAAAACGGTCCTCAATCGTGAGTTTGTGTGCTTAGTCTATGGGAGAGTGTTATATTACAGGGACAAAGGGAAACACAAAGCATTGTCCTCGAGAGTATAGTAAAACACGACTGTGTGTATCAGTGTATGTGCATATGAAGACCTTTGGATGCTTTGCTGTCTGGCATTTTTGAAGATCCAGCTGGTTGGCAATTTTGCAGCTTGTTCACTGTCTGCTTCCTGATTGGCTTTACTGCCAAGTGTCTGAACTGTTATTTGACCAGGAAGATAAATTGTAGCTCATTGACAGCACACTGGCTGAGGCTTTCTGTTCCCTGCTACATGTATGTTGACTGTCTAATAGCGGCTTTGTTGGGCTGATGCCAATTTGTTTTGGCTGGCCATATAACTTGGCTGTTTTTGGAACTGGCTCCAGAGATTGTGGCTTTGTTGGTCAGTGCATGAATGACAATTTTTTTCTACAGCCTCGAGTTTTACTAGTACTGCACTTAACCAAAACTGACAAGGAAATAGAGCCATGGATTTTTACATGCTCCCCATGTAGTAAAGATCAAGGCAATGGTACTAGATTTTCAACCATAGTCATTCTCTGACCTCACTGTAGAACAACAAACCAAGACAAGTCTACATGTTGATGAGTCTGTTAAATATTCTATAGTTTGCTTGCTGCTTCTATTTATTTGCACTGTTTTGGAATTTCTGCTTGTTGCTCATGTTTGCACGCAGGCTGAGGAACCCTTGACTATCACTGAGACCCAGGAGGCAGCACCAGAAGAGTCTGCAGAGAGCAAAGGGGAGGCAGCTGCGACCACACAAGTACATATTTAACACCACCCTACTTCTAACCAATGCACTGCTTTCACACTTGAGAAAAAAATCACAGGGTTTGACACTGATGATTAATGGGGTTGCATGTTCACACCGACATCATTTTGATCCCGGTGTCACGGTCTCACTTCTCCGGCATGCTAGCTTCTCCGAGAGGGACAATTCGCTTCTTTGAACACGCATGCGCAATATTGCACTTACATTTTCGCCAACTTTATTTGCGTGCCGAGTTCTTTGGGGCTGTACTGGTGCACGTAAGATCTTAGGATATTTGTATGTATAGGTTACAAGGTACTAGCCATACTTGGGAAAAAAGTGTGAAAGGGATCCACATCTGTCGTTCCAGGCTTGCCTGCTTGTTTTTATGGGTGTTTTTGCATGCAAGCATGCATGAAATTCTTCTATGATGTAAGTGGAATGCATTAACATTTCAAAATAATGCATCTTGACAAATGAAACCAATCGATGTTTCAAGGTTTCGCTGTTAGATTGTGTCTGTCACTCTTGTGTCTTTTGAAGGCAGTTTTTCTGTACTATATGACCATGATATAATAGCCCTAATAAGCAAACAGACATGATTTTCCCCCTCACTATACTAACATAAGTGTAAGTTTTCTAGCTGAACAATATTATGTACAGGTTTTTATTCAGTAGGGACCAAATATACACCAATTTGCCAATGTAAGAAACTTGCATATGCCAAAAAGCACATACCTGAGAAAACGAAATGCGTTTATGTGTACATGCATGGAGAAACATGTAGCTGATGATCACAATAAAGCATGTATACACGCATGCAACTGTGAATTTAGAAAAACAAACGAGGAAATTCCAAACCGTACAAGACCTTGTTCAGTGTTTTTCAATTTGTAATGGCATTCATGAGAAGTGAAAAACGAGGAAATCAGCCGATCCGAGGAAAAGTTGCATGCCTATGTATATAGGCTGTGTGGATTGTTGGAAACAGTGCAGAGGTCGTGATCTGGTACACGGTACCCTGTGGAGACATGTGCACAATAGGGAACGAAAGATAGTATACGTCTCCACAGAGCAATTTCTATAGGAGGAATATGTCTTGACAAGGTTATCACGAAATACATGTAGATATATATGGATTTTACTCAAAAACTGGGAATTTCCAAGGTGTGTTGATGTGTCGCAAATTGAAGTATTTTATGTAACGGATATTGAGTCCAAATTTCATCCCAGGAAATTAATTCTGGTTAAAATAGGAGCATTTTGAAAGTACACTTTTGAAACTCGAAAACTTTAGTACACGAGAACACAGAAATGACAAGGATACAAATTCCAGAGTGCGTGTATGAACTAGACAGACATACACACCCATACAGATGGGTATAGACAGGCTGTTACTCATAGTGTAGCTTGTGAAATGCTCTTTGCCAGAGATGAAGGCAGCAAAGAAAGCGTCATTTGTCTCATGGTCTAATTAGTAACATCAGTCGCATTCCAGCTGCTGGGCAGGTTGGGTCCTGATTGAGGGGGGACCGTTTATATTTCCTTCCCTGTCTTGCTGTCAATAACTGGGTTTGTAAAACATGCACAGCACCCGTCCAGTTGATGATTGAGTTGGCAATGATTGTTGGTATGCGGCTTCAGTATAAGGAAAGACTGGAAGCCAAACTAGGCAACCCTAGTTCAGTTTTGATTTCATCAATGTTTTGGTGATACCAAACTTCATGATAATAATGACGTGGTGCTTATATAGCGCTTTATACCAAAGGTCTCAAAGCACTTCACAATTATTACCACTGTTCATCAGGCCATGAGACCAATTTTGCAGCAGTTGGAGATCAGCGCATTCTGGTCTCTACCTTCACAGGTACCCATTTATACTCCTTGGTGGAGAGAGGCAATTGTAGTATAAAGTGTCTTGCCCAAGAACACAAGCTCCATGTTCCGACAGGGAGGAAGCCTGCATCGTACCTACCTCTCACAGATCATAGACAACCTTAATTCCATCGGCCTCAAGTATGATCAGGCTGTTCGTGCTGCCGAGGATTGGGCTGTATGGCCGAGACGAATCTCAAGCATTAGATAAAACAATTACCGGTAGTCACGTCTAGAGTACGACTCTAGTAGCATCAACTACATGTAGTAATAGTAGCATGTTCCCTGTCAGGGCTCGAACCCATGTACCATGGCACACAAGTCGAATAATGTAATCACTGGACCACAGCGCTCCACAAGATACTGACACTTGTAACATTGATGATTGGAACAAAGGTGAAATAATCTCAGTTTAGCCAAGAGCACATCATAAGGAATTGTCATTACAGTGTCGTATGTAGCTGTACTAATGAGCACATTAACCAACCATGCATCCCGCATGCTTTGCTTAATGGTGATTTGTTTTGCTTGTATTGATTTGTGCTTGACAGTGCTGCTCTGTGTAACATTTTGATTTTTCAGTCGGAGGAGAAACCAGAGGAAGTGCCTCAGCCTGCTTCAGAAGAACCAGTCACTGAACCAGAACTAGCCGAAGAAAAAGTATTCTTTTACTTTCTTTTCCGTTATATTTTTTGTTTTTGTTGGTTTTCAGTTTTAACCATTTTTAAGATTCCGACTCGGGAAAGACAATTCAGGATGTAATTCACTTGATTAACCTTCCTTTTTGTTTGATCAGTCATAGACAGTCAAACGTTCCATCCTGTTCCCTGCCATTCCTTTTACACAGGCTAGTCACCAACAGTCAGATCATATTTCTTGTAGGCACTGTGACTAGTTAAATTCCATCAACAGACAAAAGCACGTGACTGGTAGGCACAGCTAGCTTACCAATCTCCTGCAGTCAAAGCTAGCCAGTCAATCCTGCTTTATCAAGGCAGGGAGCACTCAACTGTTGCAAACAGTCGCTTGCTTTATTTTGACTTCTGGACTGGCCTTGTTGAAATTGCCAGCCAGAGAGGGAGCTCAGGTTTAAGTCAAATAAATTCACCCAATCTATCTGACAACATGGACTCCGTTTACAAGTACCCCCTCAACAGTTAATGCACATGAGCATGAGTGTTTGGTTCTCAACATGCATTGCTTGGCTTTACAGTGAGTTGAAATCCTACACCTTCATTGCTGCTGTAACGTCCAGATATCACATTCATGAGTCATAACTCCATGTTCTGATCATAGCAGCTGACAGATGGTTTTGAAATATGATGTAGCTGATCATGCAGATTGACGGATGTTAAAACGAATGCTATGACTCATCTGACCAGTGCATGGCGTTGGAAATTAATGAAATCGGGAGATGCAATTTCTTGTTTTTTAAAACACAAAGCGCAATTCTGCATTCCATAAATGTAAAGGTGCACAATCACTTACATAATTAGAGCAAGAAACTTCGATTAAAATGTTGTCACAACATTCAGACTGTGTTTTAATACTCCTGGTGTATGTTGCTGGAGTTTTTGTAATGTGAAAGATTTAAATCAACCCGTCACTTTCTTATTTCTGTAGATGTTTTAGCTGAGCAGTTCAACTTGTGCATCACACCATCAAGTTGTGTTCCCTTACTGCAGCCGAGGGGAGATGGTATAAAACAAGTTTACAGTAACATTTCACTGAGATTTTCTCCCGTCTCTTCTCCGACTAAACAGAAAGAGGAGGCTAAGGAGGAGGAGCCAGCAGCGCCAGCCGAGCCCGAGGTGAAAGCTGAGACTGCCCCAGAGGTGGAGTCGGCCCCGACACCAGAGCCTGCCGAGACGGAAACCAAGACCTCAGAGGAGGCGGCGCCAGCAGCTGATGAGGCTGAGACCAAGGAGCAGACCAAGGAGGTTGAGGAGGAGGCAGCAGCTCCAGAGAAAGAGGCCAAGGGTGAGGAGGCTGAGCCGGCCCCCGCCGATGACACCGCGGCAGCTGCTGCTGCTGATGATGCCCCAGCAGAGGAACAGGTACTGACATCCTAGAACCAACACCCAAAGGAAATTGGCAAAAGGCCTGATGATTGCAAGGACAAAGTATAAACCTGCTAAAGATATAAGAAAATGGTGCTGAATCCATGAGCCAGACTGCGTACATTTTGAACATGTTTTGAAAAGAAAACAAAAAACACATTGACAGATTATACAAATTCATGGAAAATCAGTCTTTAGGTGACTGCTCTGTTTACCTCAAACTTCCATTTTTTAAACCAAAAACCCAGATTATGGTGCAACAATACTTTCATAACAAGAACCTTCAAGTAATGGCTTAAGAAGTTGTTTGATGATTATTCTTTGGATGGGACCATCACCTTAAAAAAAAGGGAAGTCTTGATTCATTATCCATCACCAAGGTTATACACTATTGTACACAAAGATGTGACCAAAAAAACATGTATGAATTCTCAGAAAAAAAACTAACTTACATGTTATTAAGCAAGGACTGACAAACCCAATCCACATGGTTTACATATTAAGATTTTTAACCAGGGTCATGAGAAGTTGAAGGCAAGGAAAGTGCCGCTGCCACATCCGGACTGCCAGAGAGTTGGTAAACTTGGAAGATTGCATCATCTTGATGCACTGACTTGTATCCAGTCTGCCAATCAACTGCGCTGGCAGTAGACCAATATATGAAAGCTCTGCCCCAGTCCAATGTAGAAATGTTCAATTTATAAGAACATTGAACAAATTTGACTGGAGTGGCATTTGAATCTGCAACCTCTGGAACACCAAACCAGTGCTCTGCCAACTGAGCTCTATCCAGCCCCATGTTTGCAGTCTCCCACAGTCGATATCTTTCTTCATGGGGCACTAGTCAGAAGCCATAAACCTGTAAATGCTATATTAAAGCAATAGAGTTCTAACTCCTCATTCCCCCGCGTAGAATACTTTCATAGGGTCTTGGGAGCAGACGTTTTGAATCAATGTGTGTGATCGTAGCACATTATGGAAATTAGATGAAATTACCATTTCACCGATGAGCTAGCTCTAAATGTAGCGCGAGAGGGCGACTAACGAAGCTGCATGCCACATGCATTAAGGTGCAGTTTCATAAGTTTGAAACACATGTATCTGAAGCAAATACCTGCAAACATGCATGTTGTATGGGCACAGCAGAATGAAAACCTTCATAATATTATTCTAATTGTGTGTTTCAGTTTTGTTCATATCGGCTTCATTTACACATTGGTTTCTAGTACAAATATGCAAATAGCTGTAAAAAAGCCTACAAATTTTTCTATAGGTTTGTACACAAACTTGGATGTGCCCAGGAGGCTACATTGTGTATTAGCTCTACTAATTTAATTAATGAAGCTCTATGTGCCAAAGTCTTGTAACAAATCAGCATTTTTTTTATTAATGTGCCTCTGTCGCTATTACAATCCCTCAGCCAACTTCTGAAGAGCCTGCCGCCGATGAGCCCAGCCCAGCAGCCGAAGAACCAAAGACGGAGGAGTCCACATCTGACCCACCACAGGCAGACGCCGCAGGTGATGCGCCGGCACCCGAGGCTGAAGCAGAGACTAACCATGAAGTGGGACCCGGCGGTGACGAGGTGGCAGCTGAGGAGGAGACTAAGCAGGAGGGGGAAGAGAGTAGTAGCCTGAAGCAAGAGGCGTCTGGTGCCGAGACTAACGGGCCTGAGACTGTGGAGGCGGCAGAATAATATCGGAGGGCAGTTTGTAAGAATAACAAGGTAGATTGTTTGTTAAGTTGGAACATACTTGAGGGTGTTATGCATCTTGTGTGCATGGGTGGTACACTGAAAAATATAAACATTTGATTTTCGCATGCCGCTAAGTTCAATGAGACTGTGTTCTCTTATGGGTTTCAGTGTGCCATGATTGGGCACAGGAAGAAGATTTTGCGTGAACTTGATAATTTGTTGATGAAGCTTTAAGACAAACTTAGCTGTAGAAATTTTACAGAAAGTTCACATTGCACCCTGATATCAGATCACCAGCATTTTGATGAAGAAAATGCAAAATTTCACTAAATTTCAGTTTAAAGGGGTTAAAATTAAAAGAAAGTGCATGAATAAGAGATTTGGGGAAACTTGAGGAGGTTCATAACTTTATTTGCAGAATTGAAACTTGGGACCTTACCAAGGGTTTTAGTAAAAATTGGTTTGTGAAATGAATCGAATACGAAAAAAAAGACACGCATTAACCCTAACCTTCCCAAGTCCTCCAAAATCCTCCAAAATCCTCTCTGCAAAATGGAGGAATTTGCAGGATTGAGGCTATATGGCATAAATGTGTGGCTGATTTTGGAGGATGCACTGTGTCAAGGTCTTTTGCCGGGCCTTGTGTTGTTCAAATGCTCAGCCATGCATAAATTTAGGCCTAGATTATACTTGAAATCCTCTGCACTTCTCCAGGATGTCACTGCCTCTGTCTCCACATATTGACAGTGATTGCTGGAGATTTTGGAGGATTGAGGCAGTGGTCACCCCTCCAAGGACCACATATAAGAAATAACGGAGGATTTTGCAGGATTGAGGCTGTATGCAATTTTACATGGAGGCAGTTGGAGGATTTTGCATGAGGTTGCACCCTAGCAAAAATGCAGGAGTTTGGATTAACCCTAACTCCCTAGCGTCTTTTACTAGGAACTGGACCAAGTCCATCAAAATCCATCAATCACTGTGCGTCCAATACAAAACTGTACATGTACATGACATAATGGAATCCACCACTGACGCACTGGTTGACATTCATGGACTTTCTACAGTATGGCTTTTATCACAATAGCAGTACAGGAAGCTAGGCAAAATCAATTGGATACCCCTAGCAATGCTTCAGGTCATTAGGCCTAAGTCCATCATACTCCATCAATATTTAGTCACGCCAGGCCTTCTGGACCAAGTCCCCCACAATCCACCAAAATGGGGGGCTGGATTTTGATGGAGTAGGGGTGGTTAGGGTTAATAAAACCTGAGAGAATTAAGTAAGGACTGACAATTTGAGCATCCATGGTTCAATGTCTTGGCCCTTACCAGACTACCTGGCATCTAAAGCACTTTTTGTCACTCCTCTTCCACTCCACATCTTTTATATTATAGGACCTTCTAATTGCTCACTCCCATTGTTGTTTTTTCTTTCTGTCTGCAGTTCATTTTCCGAACCAGTGCAAGCACTGTGTGCATCACCCGTGTGTACAAATTTGTAAGCAGAAGTGCACAACCCATCTCCCTTCAAGAATGTTCCAAGAAAGAATGGCGCGACAACAAAAGACTGAACAAGAAAGTTATGGAGCTGTAACCTTATACTGCTGGAAATGGTCTAGTAAATTACTTGTATGTAATTACTGGGCTGGGTTCTTAGTCAGAAAAAAACCCACAGAATACCCTTGATATATACGCTGATTTTTTTGGAGGTACATTTTTGGAGTGCTACCCTCAATACAATGATTTTGGTGAGTGTTCAAAGAACATCGTTTTCAAAATGCTGCCTTGAATGAAATTGACGTTGATTTGTGATTATTATATTATTTCAGTCATAACAATTCTGCTTGGTGGCTCTTTTTAAGAATAAAAGTAAGAATCATGTGGCTCTAAAAATCTGTCATAAAAAATGACACTCAGAAGAGCTTTTTGTCCATGTAAGACACACACAATGTAAGACACACGCAATCTAAGACACACACAGTGCACCCTTTAGCACTTGTATTACATTGTATTACATTGTGTTTACTCCTCCATAAATTCATGAAACCATAGAGTGCTGGGGCGGGATGGTTTAGGGCAATATAAGGGCTAATTGGCATTGTATAAAAGTGAACAGTGCTTAAAACTGTACAGAACTTCATTTGGGCCAGTTTCTACCCCGGGCCCCCCCCCCCCCCCCCCAAAAAAAAACATAAGTAAATGGAGGAGATGGATGATCCAGTATTGAGTGTATATTATAATGCAGTTTGTGAACGATAATAATATTGGCAAAGCTGCCAATTAAGTTCTGTGCTTGATAAACACACGCCCACTTTATAAGCTGGGATAGTGTGCATGTGAATATGAGTGATTCACTATACAGTGCGCCACCAAGTGTTTCCCTCAAAAGTGCCACGTGTCATGGTCGATATCCTGTAGTTATTCATCTGTACTTATTCATCTGTACTGTTGTAAAGCACTACTGAAACACAAAATGCTATGAGCCCTTGTAGAAACACTTTTCTGTTAATATTCACACACAAAAACACTCTTAAATCACATGCGACAAAAGGTACAGAGTACTTTGAAAAAGAAACTTAGTTTGGCGCACAGATGTGGACTTTTCTGTGTTGACTTGTGTGGGCACTGTATTGTGAATTTGTCCTATTTGAGATATCGCGTAGTACTTATAAATATATAAAACTTAGCCGAAGTAGGTCTAGATGGTAGAAAACTGCTTACCATAGAACCTAGTATAAAATGTATTGTAGTCAATCAGTGGAGAAATTGAGATGTTACTTCCATGGCAAGTGGACTTTTTGAGACTTTTTTATAGCATTACTTGGCTGAACTATAATCTTTAATAACTGTAGTAAGAGTGTTGCATATGGCACTGTAGCTTTTCACGTAAAATTGTGATTCCTATTTTTTTGTCACTTGTTTTATCCACAAGTTATCAGTGCCTTCCACAAGTGCGTAAACAATTTTTGCAATGCAATTTTATTTTTACCGAAATTAAACATTAAAAAAAATACAGTACAAAATGGCAAGATGCAGGTGAATTTTTAATTAAGCCGTCCCGATCAAATTTGTACCATTTTGTGGATGCAACTGTTGTGTTTTATAAGAGCTGCATTTGTTAAATAGTTTGATGCAAGTACTGACGTTTAGTCTCTTTATCTAAACATGACTCGGGTTCTTTTTGTATTATGCTTCACAATTTGAAGCAGGATATTTTTTATCTTTTTGGCATAGTCAATCCAAAATAGCTGCAGAATTTAAATCAAAATAAAAGGTGGTGATTTCTGTGGAAGATTTTTTTCACGGCAATTTAAAGGCACTTTTCACTTTGCACATTTTCGCGATGAATTGGCAGTCGTGTTCAATCCAGTATGTAATTGCAGGGTTCCTGGCACTTTATGAAAACAAAAAATTCCCCGAGTTTTCCTTGAACTTTCCAAGAGAAATTAACAAGAATATCCGAGAGAAATAGTTCCACTTAACAAGATTTCTGGGAAGTCAAGAGGTGGTTGTAGCAAAACATATTCATACTTCATAAACACTAAAAAGCCACCCTGGCCAATCAAGGGACACAATTAACTTGGACACATGGCACAAGACACACACGCCAACTTTCCCTTCTGGGTCACTGTCAAATTCCCCGAGTTTTCCCTGATATTTGGTGTGGAAAAATAGAAAGTCGTGAAGTGTGATGTCATTTGAAGCCAGAAGTTACTGGGGTTAACCGGTTTAAACACCAATAACAACTGGACTAAACATATGTGGTTGCAAAAGACCTTGATGAAAAACTGTCAGATTTACAACCATAATGTCCATGCACACATATCTGTCATGAAAACAGAACAGGAATGTTTTTATGGGGTCCACTTGCTGTATCTATATCAGCCATCTTGGGTGAATATGCCAGTAGTTGTGCCACCATGCATTGCGGGGTAGATTTGGCCAGAACAATTTGCATAATGTCTGTTGTGGTATACTTTTCTATTGTATCTATTTTTGGTGGCCATAATCACTGATACCAGCATGGCGAGGTACATCTTTCGTATCACACCTGACCTGAAGAGACAGGACTGCCTGATAGCGGCATTATTTTATCCATTTTTATGCAAATGTATTGAAGTTAAGTGATAATATAGGAATTGACAGTTAATAGTAAATTTACAAATTGGAAATATCTAAATTAGCATCACTGTTATAATGATGACTTTTAGTTTTGAAGTACTCCTATGCACAAGGTATTGTATAAATTATACTCAGTACTGAAGAACAAAAAAAATTGTTTTAATATTAGTAACTTGAGGAGTAATAGCACGAACAAATGTGAAAAAAAGGCAAAATTAAAAGATAAAAATTTACACAGGCAGTAATTTGAGCAACGCTAATAGAGTAATGAAACTATACAACTGATGTCTTGTAATATGTATTAAAAAATGATGTAAAAATTACCCCAATTTTTGAAAATGGCATCATGTAATAGGCAATGTGCTGTATTGGCTCGAGGCAAGAAAAGTAGATGTTGCTATATGGATTACTCATGCCCGTACTTTTGGCATTCTGAAAAAAAAAAAAAATTCTTTTAACTGTGCATGAGGTACACAAACCTGTAGCCTATGGGCTCTGTGCACAAGTACCCCCTCAACGGTAAGAAAGGGAGAGTTGGGGGAGACCACTGGAGCTAGGTATGTATTGCCAAAGACATATGACGCTCACGTGAGGACGCTATGGTTTTGTACACAACATTAGTTGTGATTACTTTGAGCTACACGCGCGCGAACCAATACATGCGCAAACCTGTGTGCGCATGCGATATGTCCCATCAAGGGGCTCTTGAGAGTGGTGAAAGAGCGCCCTCTCTTGTTCACGCACGGAGCCCATAGAGGAGGTGAATGTGTATGTGGCAGCAGCAGTGCCCAAGTTTCCTCCACATTTCAGTTCTCTCTCTTTCTCTGTCATTTCAACCCTTTGTTTAATAATTGGTGTCATTTGTTTAATGTGTTTCCAGGTATTTGAAGTGTTATCACAAGTGCCAAAAATTACCCTACCGGTATTTTCCACACTTGCAAGAATATCTTGAAAAAGGACAATCACCTTTATCTCCTCTTTTATATTTGAGATTTGTGTACAGTTTTATTTACTGATCACTCAACAAATATTTGGGTGATGAGTTTAGTTTTGCTTAAGCCAGTCACTGTACTTAAGATTTTTGTTTTTATGCTGTGGAAATGCAGTTAACCCCTTCCTGCTGGCTATAGCGGACTGGTATGCTGTGGTACGTCGTCTGTGGGTAGCTGCTCAGAAGCTGCTACTGTGCAATCCCGCTTCTGCCACTACTGCACAGAGGCTACTGTGCAGTATGCATACAAGCCTGTGCAGCGAAGTGTAAAAACCCAGGGTTAATTAAAGATCGTCCACGCTAAGGTCATTTCTGGATAGTACTGGTTGTGCTCATTTGCTTTGCAGGAAAAGGGTGTATCTCAGAGAAAGGGTAAATTCAGATAGAAATGATCTCAACTTCTGCCCAGTTAAAAAAAAATTGCCTAATAACTGCCTTTTCCCTGGGCAAACCTAGATATATCCCTTAAACCTGTGAAGCAACTGGGAGCATACATATAAATTGCATTAACGGCTTTATGGAATTGACTTACCGCCGTTTGCGAGTTAGCCACGCCCCTTAGGCTTAGACAACCCTATGGAGTTTTTATACACTAAGTTTTGTTTGTCTCAGATTATGCGCGTTCCACGTCCATTTGTATATCATGTAATTGGACAATATTTCACAAGCTGCGTTGACGCGATTCTAACGCGATTCTACCGCGATAGGTCAATTCCTTTTAATAAGCCTTCTGCCCAGCATTGGACAATTATTAGAGTTTCCAGGTAGCTATCTTTAGGATAGGCTTCTATGGAATCCAATGTGGAATAACATAAAAAAATTAAAAAAAATTGGCAAACCTACAAGTATTTAACAGACCAAAAGAAAGTGTAAAATCTAAGTATTGATAATTATCTTGCCAATTATTTGCTTAATTTTTCTTTGTGATTTGTGTAAAATTGATTTAAATGTTAGCTAATGCAATATTTATTTTGTTGACTTTGAATTTGCATGTGATTCAATTTTTTTTGTTTAATAATGTTTAACATTATTGTAGACAGCTTCGTGGTTTATTTCAAGATTTGTGTACATTTAGTTTTCTGATGATTTTTGTTTTCGAGCAACTTAATTCCAGAATCACTGCTGAATAACCATAGAATTACAGAAAACATGAAATGGAAAAACAAATTTAGATCTGGAACTTTAATGACAAGAAAAGTTTTGTGTTTGCCACAAAGGTTAGAACAGAAATCAGTTGAGATAAGTTGTAAGCTGTATAATGAAGAATGGATGCTACATGTATGTATGTCAATTGCTGAGATCTAATAAATGAAATTGCACACAGACACAGTACATGACCTGGTATACCATGAATGTAAGTAAAAGTCATTAATTTTTTATGTGTGTTTAGTTTTGCTATGAGGTTTCAGTGGAATGGCAGAATGCCGGGGGTTGTATTAGGAATAATAATATCTGCATCTATTAAGGTGTCAGATGACAAATGTTCAACCCAGAGACAAAACACATTGTTGATGTGCCCTCACATGGCGCACTTTGATTTTAAAGGCAGAGCAAAAAGTTTTACCTGAAATTTGTACAGTATGTGAAATTTCATCAGGCTCTAGACATTCACGTTCATAAATCTTGAGTTTACCCACCCGTTACAAAGTTAGCAGAGACATTTTTGGGCATGATTTCCCGAATTTATTTTGAAGTGCACTGTGAACCCTTTAAAAATGCGCCCCAAAATAAGAAAATCATTTTCTGACAAATTTCTAGCTGAGTATGTGAGTAGAGATCTGGTTTAACAGGATTTTTCAATTTTAAAAAAATCTTAAATGTGAACTTGAGATTTTGCGAGATTTGTGTGCGCAACATTAGGGAACACAGCCGATGGATTTGTGCCAAATTTCTGGACGCTACCGTATCTGAATTTTGGACTCGATTTCATGACACTGAAATTGTTCACAAAAAGCTAGCATTATTACATGTATTAAGGTAAAAGGACCAAATTTGGCAACACTGCATGGGGATAGGGGGGGGGGGGGGGGGACATTGAAGTGTGTCACATTAGGGAACACCAATATAACCTCTTGTAATTCCATGCTGCAACTAACTGAGGCCAAGTAACAACAAATACCAGTTGATCGTCCCCGCCCGCTTCCTTTTTTTGAGGCTGCATCATTTTTGTTGGTAATTTTTTTTTTTAATCAACTAATCAACTAGTAGACAACTAGTGCCCACATGGGCGTCGCCGGGATTTTTTCCGGGGGGGGGGCAATTTGTTAACTTTTTCATTATATTCTCAATTTATCATTTTTCCGAGCGTGAGCAGGGGAGCATTTGCCCTACCCCCCCCCCCCCCATCGAATTAACAGCAATTAATATGGCTTCACACCCCTCTTTCCTTTTTTTTTTTTTCTTTTTTGTTTTGTTTTCTGGGGGGGGGGGCAAGTGCCCCCCTTGCCCCCCCCCCCCTCGCGACGCCCATGAGTGCCCAGAAAGTGTCATCAAATGAAAAAGGACCTGCTTTTTTGGCTATTTTAGCTTATTTTTCAATAAAAAAATTTATAAAAAGGCCCTTGTCCTCTTTTTTGACAAAAAAAACCGGAATAGGCCAAAAAAAAAAAGTCTCCAGTTTCTGGTATGGAGCTTGCCCAAAAAGTGGTGCGGCGATGCGGCTTTTTTTTTTTTTTTTTAACCTGATTTTTTTGCTTCAAATGTCGGCTGATGACTGCAAATGGTGCCCGACTAAACTTAGTGCAAATATATGGGAGTCCAGAGAGGCCACATAAAGCTTATTCTCGACCATAACCCAATCTAAAAACACGTTAAAATTGTGCAGCAGCAGGATTCCAGTCAAACCAGTGAGATTGGCGGTTTTGAGACATCATCTTTCATCGAAAAAAAAACTTTTTTCATTTTGCCGACGCGCATGGCTACGGCGACGCGCGCGCATACCAGAAACTGGAGACTTTTTTTTTGTGGCCATATCCACTGGTGTATTTACTTGACCTATTTACAATTTATTACACAGAGAACTGTAAAACTTTCCAGAGATGCTTGTGGATTTTTTAATCCAGATGTCCCCCCCCCCAAAAAAAAACTGCTAGAAGAAATCCCAGCCCAGTTGTTTATCCTACTTTGTATTAATTAGTCAAGTTGGTCATATAGCCTAACATAGCCCGACTGCGTCTGGCCGTACAGTACTATCGCAAGCTCTGTAGTACGGCCAGACGCCCGATGCTTCCACAGAGACTGAATTTTTTTGGCCGCCGATGTAGCGATTTTGCTACATCTTTCGATCGCGATTATCTTTTCATCCAGGACACAAATTTCCAAAGTTAAGGTTCGTAGGCGTAGAGCAACTCATACCTTTTCGAAAAAACGTTCTTTGGTCTCAATATTTTCATCCATCTGGCCACAAGACGAATTTCAGTCATCAGATTCCACAAATATCGTCCCCCATGCGATCCCCCATGCGATTTCAAAATGGCGGCCGCGCTGTAATGTATGCATTATGCGAGCGCGCTTGGGCAAGATAATGAATATGCATCATAGTTTATGACGTTTGCCAGACACTCAGCGCGGCTGGCCATACAAACACGAGGTCATGAACTAAATAATGCATATTCATTATCTTGCCCAAGCGCGCTCGCATAATGCATACATTACAGCGCGGCCGCCATTTTGAAATCGCATGGGGGATCGCATGGGGGACGATATTTGTGGAATCTGATGACTGAAATCCGTCTTGTGGCCAGATGGATGAAAATATTGAGACCAAAGAACGTTTTTTCGAAAAGGTATGAGTTGCTCTACGACTACGAACCTTAACTTTGGAAATTTGTGTCCTGGATGAAAAGATAATCGCGATCGAAAGATGTAGCAAAATCGCTACATCGGCGGCCAAAAAAATTCAGTCTCTGTGGAAGCATCGGGCGTCTGGCCGTACTACAGAGCTTGCGATAGTACTGTACGGCCAGACGCAGTCGGGCTAAGCCTAACACTACAGTAACACAAAGTGACTTCCTGGCTGGTTTCATTGCAAAACATAAAAGTGTATTTTCGTTTTCTTATTTAGAAAGAGGTCCTAGTAGTAATAACTACACTTTTACCCGAGAAAGTTGAGCGAAATAAGCTCCGGCACGCCTCAGGCACGCCCCCACCACGCCCCCTCCCCGCCCCCTCCCTCCAATAAACCTGCTGAGTAGTGAGTAACAAACAAAACACAAGAGGTGGCCCCGCCCCGCAGACCACTACATAAACCAAAGTCTTTGGACTAAAAAAAACACTGTGGAATGGGAAAAGCTCAATATCCTACCTGTATAAGGTTTCTAAATAGCACGGCTCAATTTGTAGACCGCCCTAGCCTTTCTGAGAACATTTCAGGGCTTGATTTATCTGCAGGTTTTCCTTCCCCAACCGGTTTGTTTACAATTTTCTCCTTGCGTTATCACAGAAAATTTACGCGCGGCGTGGTTTAGACCTGTCCCTCAATTTTCAATTGACTTTTCTTGGGGCGGAAACCAGTCTAATCCCAGCAAGCGCAAGCAAGGGGGTGGGGCTAGCGTACGTTGGGGAGGTCCACAGCATCTAAGGGCGAAAGCTGAATTACATCGGAAGGGGAAACGTGAAATACATATACAAATTGTGCATTTTTCTTTACTTTGTGCTTAATACACTAAGTTTAGATACGAAATAAAGTGATATCGATAAAAATTAATAATCAACTTCCATAGACTAGTTCCCAGTCCCTCCATCAGGTCACCGTGCCCATGAAGAGGTCAACTGATATCTTGAGAGAGGGACAACATCAACATGTATCGATACAGTTGGAAATAAGTGATTTCTCCCTAAATTGTCCAGCCAAACTTTCGCAGGTAGGTTCATTGGTATATTTAATGCGTTTAGAAGCTTGCATGTGGATATTTGTTTTGAGAGAAGGAGCAAATCGATCATATTTTGTAAGTGGAAAAAGGCACTTTTTTGCTCTGCATGAAATACGTTTGCTGCTTCATGCCATGATGGCGCCGCCACTTGGTTGTGTACAAAGTCTATCCTATGGAGAGTTCGGCGATCGTGTAGTGGTAGGGTCCAGTTCCTAGTATAAGGGAACAAAATCCACTTTAGAATTATTAGACCGACTAAACTAGTTGGCGACATTCTCAATAAACAGGTATGTCATAGATAGAGAGCAGGGTTTTGATTTTTTTTAGGGAAATTTTGGATGTACGGCGTGGGCACCCACGGCGCGCTGAATCGCATGGCACAAACCGCGCAGGAAAATCGTGATTTCTACCTCAAGAAACTGTTCAAAATTGCAAAATGGGCATCATTAGAATTGAGAAAAGTCTGCTTTTGAGTGTAAAGGTGATTTTTGAGCAATAAAAAACATTTTTTGACTCTAATTTGATCAAAAGAAAACAGGGGCCCTTCACTACACGATTGCCGAGAGTTCAGTGCACTTTCAAAGTATTTTCTAACGGAATCGGAAGAAAGAATGTTACAAACTGACACTGCTTTTTTTTCTTCATATATCATCTTAACAAGCTGATTTACCCGATCATAGATCGGGTAGGGCGTAGTGTTGGGGATGAAAATGTGGGGAGTTAAATGTAAATGGGGGATATAGTTGGGGAGACATGCAGTTATAGAAAAGCAATTTCTGTGGTGTGATCTGCGAGGCAATTTCTGACCACTAAAACCAATTTGAGCAAAAGATCATCTTTTAAAGTTTTGAGTTTTGAGTAATTGAATCAGCTACATGTATTCTGAGCAATAGAATCATTATTGTAGGCTACAATATTTTTATTCGGGGAAGAAAAAGTGTGGGGGGGGGGACCAAACAATGTCCCCCGCCTCAAAATGGGGGGGGGGGGGGTCCCCCTGTCCCCCGTCGATTTACGCACCGTGTACCGTGGCAACTGTCTGTAAATGTTGCCGTTGGTCTGTTAAATTGGCTTTTTGTGAGGCAGTCGCATTTGGAAAACGTAGTGAAAAGGTTACTGTAGTACACAGGCGAAGGCTGATTGTACAGTTTTGACAATAAAGAAATTCGATTAAACTTTTAGTCAAGCTGGTTCAACCATAAGAGCAAGTTTTACTCGGCCTCCTAGAAATGTTTGCTCCTGAAAGGATCCGAGACCGCAGCTTCACGTTCGTGGAAAAATGTGGGTGTCTTCCCGGCCGGGTCGGACACTTTTTCGTCGATTTTTTTGTGACTGCGTTTATAGATCGCGATATTTGAAGCAATGCATCGATCCTTCGTTGACCCCAAACAGGCCCCCGAAATTACAACGCGACACTGAATTATACGTGGCGGGCAGCGAACTCACAACGCTCAGCCTTGGTGGTGGAAGCATGGAGCTGTAAACACATTATGGAAGCAACAACACTCTATCGTGCGATGTCACATGCTTGTGCAATAGCGAGCACCGTAGACCCAACCTCGTTTCCAGGGTGTGGAGCAGGCTGCAGTATGCGTTGCCATCGACGGTTTTACGCATAGCCCGGAAGTACTACGCAGTGTAGACTTTCGATTGGTCAGACCACGGCAAGGCATACTAATGTGTAGTCCTTCTGGGTATTCGTTGCACTCGGCGCAGGGGCAGCAAGCAAAGCACAGGAAAGAATAGGGACACTTGGTGGCCACGCACCATGGAGAAAAAATATTTTGCCAAGGTCACCCCATACTACCGTTTGGTGAACGCTTTTGCTGAACGGCCGAGTAGAACACGTAAATGAAACCCCTACGTCGAAGCCGTTGACCTCGCACAGTCTAGACTCGCAGAAAAGCCAGCACAGGGGGCGGCCAGGCAGTCAACGTGAAAGTGCATACGACGGCAAATTCCTGCGCAAAATGCAGTCACGAAAAATCGACGAAACGGATCGCCGGTCCGTACCGGAAAATTAGGACGACACGAAGTGTCCGACCTGGCGGAAGACACCCTCCGCATTTTCCCACGGACGTGGAGCGATTTTGGCGCCGTGGGAGCCCGCGGTCTCGGATCCTTTCAGGAGCAAACATCGTCTCGGAGGCGAGTAAACTTCTCTCTTATATATATATAGATGAAGGTCAGTCATTGCAAAAATGATGATAAGACATGAATCTGGGACTGAAAAACATTTCCAATTTTGTTACGAAAGTTTGCTTGACTCTCCATAGACTTTGTACACAAACTGCCAAAGTAGCATCAGGTTGCAACCTTCTTTCTAACCTCTGATAATGTCTAGACATGTCGATATATGCAAGTTGCGTGCCAGCCGATCGGAGTCGACTTTACTAAATCGTGACTTCATTTCATTCCTAAATCAGAACTAAATGGTTTGATTGGTCAAATCGAATGCAGTGTTTTGTAACAACAGCCCGGCGCGATATCGCGTAACATGATACAGAGCGTGTGACACCTTTTTTTATCCATTGTATATGACGTTCCACGGGTGAATGACCGAAGACTCGCTGATTGGTCAAATCTAGGAGGTCAAGAGGCGGGGTCTTGCCTTATTAATCAGCGAATCTCTTCACGCATAATGGACTAGTCCTATGACCGATCCTGTGCAAATGTAAACTTGACACTTCGTTGATGCTAAATAAAATAACACGAATTCCTTCCTAGAACAATGACAGGTTTGGGAGTCAGGTTGACGTGGCGGTAGCAGCACAACTACAAGTCACCAGGTCACAAAGGAAAAGCGAAATGAGGATGAACGAGTTGTCTGACTTCTCTTTCATTTTAATAGCAACTGTCTGCCTTGCAGTATGCCAATGACATCCGGCATTACTGGCATGGATAGCATCAGACAGGGCTCTGGAGTGCTCTGAAACGTGCAAAACTAAATCAGCCACACTTTACTCACAGCTTAGCCAGCAAATTTCTCCAAAAAATCCACTGGGACAAAGAAAATGTCCTCAGTATTTCACCAACCAAGTTTGCAGACTCAATTCAATTTTTAAAGGAGACTTTTCTTAGATATTTTGCACATGAGAGGGAAGTCAAGTGATTTCAAAATGGGGCTAAATACTAGACTGGTACATGTCCAACCATGGTCCAACTATTTGAAAAGACTGACCTCTTCATTCAGTGTCAATAGTCTGGTGGCTTGACTATGGAGAAATGTGTTGTAAATTGAGACTAATTCCCGCTTCATGCCACATGTTTTTTAAAATTCTTTTTGCATGGTTGATTGATGCAGTACTGAAGCTGTGTTGGACTGGTTGTTTTAGGTGCCAGTCTAATCTCTTGTTTTGCATGTTTTCAATACCTTAAGTTTTGGGACTCTCATACACAGTATTGAGAGTCCCAAATTTTCAGACTAGGATAGCATATTAAAGCTACAAAACAGTACTCAAAATTTACCTTGTTTGAAGATGACCAGTAATACCCTGTATATGTATTGCCTGTTTTCTATTAAACTTTCCGATGTAATTTCTTTTTACTTCTGAACCAGGACAGTCGTAGTTTTGGGGAGACACTTGCAAGTTTGGCAGCATGGGAAACACCAGCGGAAAGAGAGAAGGGAAGGATTCCGGGGGACCCATGTCACCGACGAAGGAAAACCCAAACGCGTTTGACTTCCATGGCAAGGGTGGAATACTCCAGCAGGCATCTATGGATGATAGCCTGGACCTTCCCCCGGGAACCTTGAAGGTAGGTGCATGTCTGGACAGCATTTCCTGCTGTTAACTCTAACCTTTGTCAACCCGCCAAAATCCTCCAAAAATCCTCCAAAATCGTCCAAGATCCTCCAAGATCCTCCAAGCTCCTCCAAGCTCCTCCAAGCTCCTCCAAGCTTCTCCAAGCTCCTCCAAGCCTCTCCAAGCTCCTCCAAGCTTCTCTAAGCTCCTCCAAGCTCCTCCAAGCTCCTCCAAGCTCCTCCAAGCTCCTTCAAGATCCTCCAAGATCCTCTAAGCTCCTCCAAGCTCCTCTAAGATCCTCCAAGCTCCTTCAAGCTCCTCAAAGCTCCTCCAAGCTCCTCCAAGCTCCTTCAAGATCCTCCAAGATCCGCCACGATCTTCCAAGAGTTTTGGAGGATTTGGGAGGATTGAGGCTGAATGGCAAAAAAAACGTCGGTTGATTTTGGAGGATGCATTGCGTCAAGTTAGTAGGTTGTACCCTACACTGTTTATGTTCAGCCATGCATAATTGAGCCATGCATTATGCTCGATATCATCCGCACAGCTTCTGAATGTCATCAACACTGCCTTTAGAAACCCATTAACAGTGATTGTTCGAGGATTTTGAAGGATTGAGGCAATGGTCACCCCTCCACTGAACCAATTCAAGAAACAACAAATGAATTTGGAGGATTGAGGCCAAATCCAATTTTTACGTTGGGGAATTGGAGGATTGTGCAGGATTGCGGATGTTTTTTTAGCGAAAAGGGCCTAGGGGATTAGGGTTAATAGATGTTGTTTTAACATTTGGTCTGGTAGGATTCAGAGACTTGTTCCATTTGAAAACAGGAGAGATCAAAAGGAATTCAGGAATTCAAACGCAACTGTCGTTTACTTCAGTGGAATGCCGCTATACCGAACACCGCTATACCGAACATTCGGCTATACCGAACATCATCCTTGGCTCCCGGTTTTAATGTACAAAACGTACCGAACATTGTTGCTGAAAAAAGTCAACAGATTAACAAAAAGTCTACCGGTTGTACATGCATTAAACACTATTTGGGCCACTTTTAATTCCCAACATCAAACGACCCATAGATACATCGACCCATAGATACATCGTGTTTGAATGTTGAAGAGTGATAGATGGCTATTATTTCCCCAAGGATTAGAAGGGAAAACCACTCGTGAGAAATGCCAGTTCACTATTGGTCAAAAGAGGGTATCGGCGGTTCAAAATCGCTATACTGAACGATCGATCGTTATTACGAACACTTTCTGTGGATCCAAGGATGTTCGTTATAGCAGCGCTCCACTGTACTGACAAAGACTTCTCATTTCTCCAATTCTAACTGGAATGTATATGCCTTAACCCTAACCGCCCTGAATCCTCCAAAATCCTTTTTGCAAATTGGAGGAATTTGCTGGATTGAGGTTACATGGCCAAAGTGCGTTGCTGATTTTGGAGTACACACTGTGTCAAGGTCTTGGGCCGGACCTTGTGTTGTTTATGCTCAGCCGTGCATAAATTTAGTCCTTGATTATACTTGACATCCTCCGCACTGCTCCAGGATGTCACTGCCTCAGCCTATTGACAGTCATAGCCGGAGGATTTTGCAGGATTCAGGCAGTGGCCACCCCTTCATGGACCATATTCAAGAAACAACAGAGGAATTTGCAGGATTGCGGCTATATGCTATTTTTCCATGAGGCCTATTGGAGGATTGAGGCTACATCCTAGCAAAAAGGCCTAGGGAGTTAGGGTTAATATAAAAACTGAATTTCACTCATCAATTCTTATGGCATTGGTGCTTAACCCTAACAGAACTCGACCCATCAAACCCCAACGGCATGTTTTGTTGGAATCTGTCAGAATGGGTACAGTACCCCTAAACTGACAGTCTTTTACATTGGGTTGGCACACCTCCAGAATCAAAAGTCAGAAATATGTGTGTGCAGATTCCCATATGGTGTTGGAATTTGCCAGGATGGGTATACAGTGTAGTTCCTGGTAAATCGTGCTAGGGAGTTAGGGTTAATTAACTTCAACCATAGCTGAAGCAAATGCATCTACTTTGAGCCATCAAGATTGAAATTTTTTTTAAGCTTCCATATTTGTGAATTCTGCTCGTAGCTGTTCACAGCTTATGTTTGGCCACAATATATTTGGCCAAAAGGCAAGACTAGTCATAAGGGCTGCTTTCTCTACAACACTGTAATTTTGTTTTACAAAAACAAGTGAGCAATACTCCCTAAAGCGTTGGCAATACCATATTATGTTATGCGCACAGGAAATGCTGAATCGACAGGGGGAGATACCAGATCAGAGGATGAGAGTGAAAATGATGGAGTCGCCGGGCATGGAGAGCAAGCACACGCCGGTCGTCTTCAAGTGGGAGGGAGGTGGTAAAAATGTCTTCATATCGGGCTCCTTCAATCATTGGGCGTCTAAAATACCGCTCAATAAAAGGTACGACCGGAGATTTCCAAAAATTGGTAGTTTGAAAGTTTCACAAATCTATTAAAACCTGGCCCCTATGTGACAGCACTCACAACTTCCATTTAATGGAACCCAGCAGCTGTGCAGATAGCACACTAACTTGCTGAAAATAATACAGGGTGAGTAAAAAAAAAAAAAAACCCAAATGTCGGGACCATTGTTTTAGTGAACTTCTGCATGTAGCACTTTCAAAATCTAGGATATGAAAGCCCGATTCATAAGCTTTCTTTTGGTACAAGAATCATTCAAATCACTTACGTACTTACACAACCAACATTTTAAAGTTCTGTCCACGGATCACAAAAAAAACAATTCACGCACATCCTTATGTGATTTGTTTTCGTTTTGCTGAAAGAACACTTAATTTTTTTGTGATCTGTGGACAGAACTTTAAAACAGTGGTTGTGTTTAAAACTCCGTAACTCCGTCTTGCGCCCGTCCCACTGCGCGTTCATGCGCCTTCGATGAGCGTTCAGTTATCCTAAATGACCCCTGACCCATATCATTATGCGCATGCACAGTTGAAATACCAAACTGTTTTCTTACTGTTTTCTTACTGTTTTCCTTACTGAGCTAAACATTCAGTGATTCCTAACAAACGTTCTACTCCTTTATTTACAGCCAAGGTGATTTTACCACCATTCTTGATCTACCAGAGGGTGAATACCAGTACAAGTACTTCGTCGACGGCCAGTGGCAACATAACCCTAAACAGGTCAGGCAATAGCTCCCTCGGTAGTTTTCCCAGGAACATATCTGAATCGGTCAAAATGTCACACTCTTTGCACTTTGCACTTTCAGGGGCCCCGAGCCCTATGTAAAGCAATAGTGGTGAACTCGGCTTTCATCAACCCTGCAATTTCCTCTATAAGGCCAAAAAAAAAAATTGGCGGTCTCTGGTCAGCGCGCGCGTCGATTTTAATCATCATTTTTAATCAGAGCATACTGACCGGAACGTCGAGTTTATACCTCTGGTTCTTTTCAGAACCATTCTCTTAGTTGAGAAATTATTCGCACATGGTGTTTCCGCAAACCTTTCATTATTTAGTATCTTCACCATGCAAAGCCTCAAATCTTACTGATTTTAATCATGCGCGTCAACCTTTTTTTTTCTCTTCAAATTGTCCACGGTAGCTACAACAGCGCCCTCTATTGCCGCACCTCCTCAGATTTTTGTACCAAGGAATGGGGAAATTGCACCAAAGCAAATGATGGAGGGCACAAAGGCAAATTATGGAGGACACCAATGTATATGAGAACACACAAAAAGCAAAAAATAGTACCCACCTTGTCTGTATCCAAGCTTGAAAAAAGAAAAGCAAAAAAAAAAAAAAACCTGAGTCGCCGCATCAATTCTGGAACTTTGGTCTGACCAGAGACCGACTATTTTTTTTTTGCCTAATAAACGCACGGGTAGTACGGGAACCAGGTACCCGATTGAAAAAACCCAAAAACCTTGGTACCCGTTAAGGAAACCCAACTCCACAATTAAAATCTGGGAAGTTGCTGTTCAGATTGTTCATCAAGGTCCGCACGATAGTATTACCACATCGGTGCGCAATACAGCAAGATACAATTATGTACAGTGAGCTTTATAGCTTTACAGTGTAAACTGCAACTCTCTCGCATATTATGTTTTCCCATGTAGCCTGATGTTCATTTTAAAATTCCCCATAAATGACATTCAAAATCTTTCTTTTTCATTGTCTCGAAGAAATCAATAAGACAATCTGCAAAGTTGGTTACAGGTACCAACGTGTTCTATGCGCAGAAGCGGCATATCACGCGTGTAGACAAACCTTGCCGTACATTTTGTACACAAGCTCAGATGAGTCGTGTCTCCCTGTGTAGTGGATCTGTGATTTGATTCAGTAATAGGACTTGAAACGAACTATCACACTCAACTAATGAGTCAAGAAGCCATTTCAACCGGAAATCATAGAAAACAGCTTTATTTGTACTGTTACAAGTCAACTATTGATTTCCTAATGTGACAGATTTCAATCCTCTCAAGACTATTTTTATTTTTTTATTTTTTTCGTCCAGCCTACCAAAAATAACGAATTTGGTGCCACCAACAATGTTCTCTCAGTGAACAAAACAGACTTTGAGGTCTTTGAAGCGCTAGCAATAGATTCGTCAACGAGTGGCACGAAGCACAGAAGTAAGTGCACAATTTGAATGTTACCTTTGAGTAAATGGTTTGGGTTCTCCACAACTACACTCGACCCAAAAAAATGCCCCTCCCCCTTCCAATACTTTTTTGTCTAACTCAAAAACTACTGAGTACCTCTCACTCAAATAATGACTAATCAGTACAGAAATTTGTTAGCAATCCGACTATTTATATGGCCAAAACAGTGATAATGTGTACGAATTTATGCAACTTATGACAAATGATACAGAAAACAGTTACACTTTTGTACACGTGCAAGTTGTGGTTCACGCTCACCTTGCACGTATACAACAGTGCACTTTTTTTCTGTTACCTTTTGTCATAAATTGCATAATTTTGTACACATTATCACAGTTTTGGGCCAAACTAAGAGTATGGCTGGATTGCTAAGGAATTTCTGTACTGATCAGTCGTAATTTGAGCAAGATGTGCCCAGTAGTGTTTGAGTTTGACAAAAAAGTGTATTAAGGGGGGACTTTCTTTTTTGGTTGAGTGAAGTATTGAGTGCGCTATGAACTGTCTTGCTGTGTTTTTGGTGCTTAAGAATTAACCTTGAATGCATTTTGACTTACCTTGTAGTTTCCCAACCAAACTCCCCCCTCTCAACTACACCCCCACCCCGCTCACCCCCAAGCATCTTTTAAATCTTCTTGCAATCAAGCTATCAGCATGGTTTACTTACTGATAACCTCAATGAAGTTGTTCAGAACCCTGCCCTTAATACCCGATACAATGAGCAGATAAACTTGTTTACAACTTATTCAGGATATTTAAAGGAAATGTACATTTGCTTTTGCTGCAGTTTTCAGATATGAATGGATTTGGAGGATTAGTATGTTATAGCAAATATTGTTAAGCTGACTTGTTTCACATTTTGGGCTTGTAGATGCTGGAAAAACCAAGAAAACCAATCATGTTATTGTAGTCTGGTTCCCTGATCCCACTTAAGATTAACAGAGCAATAATAAATAGAATTTGGGGAATTGTATAAGGTTAAAGAATCAGTCTAGCAGGCTTGTACCCTATGACATAGGTGTGTAATCAATTGCAAAGAAAATGCGGAATTATAACGAATAACTAAATATTAAAACTAAGAGCATGCAGTTTTTGACAAAAAGCCAGGTTTTTCCAACGCTGGTCGGCCGACCATTGTTGGAAAAATACAGCTTTTCTTGAAAATGTCAGCACACCAGGAGCCACGATTTTACAGGATGCTTTAGACTGTCATTCCTTAAGGTATCAGTAAGGCATTTCATGATAATTTGATCGTTTCGTTTTTTGATGTTTGCAAATGTTGTATCTTCCCTTTAAAGGTAATATACAAAATGTTCATTTACTGGAATTTTCAGAAATGAATAAATTTTTGGATTAGTATTTTATAGCAAATTCACACAGTCCTGTTCCATAGTTGTGGGGACATACACTCGTCTCTAGAGGTATTTGTGGGGACTGAAAACCCTGTGGGGACAGCAGAAAGTCCCCATAACTTGGTCCTAATTGGCCTCACAATATTAAACTTCCCCATAACGGGGTGTAGGCCAGGGCTGTTACACCGACCTGAGTAAAGTTTTGTGTTCATAAATGCTGGAAAAACCAAGTAAATAAATAAAAGCTGTTCTTGTAGTCTGGTTTCTGACCTTAATTCAGACTAAACAGCAATTTATAGGCGTCAGGGAATTGTCGGGTCAGGGAACTAGACTTGCTGGCTTGCACCCCTTCACGGATGTGTAACCAATTGCAAACAAAATGTTGACAAACTGAATTTGGTAAATTGGAGGCAGTATTTGAAAAAGGTGTTTTTTGCAATGATGGTCGGCTGACCATCGTTTAAAAAAAATCCACTTTTCTTGAAAATGACAGCATACAAGGGGTCGGAATTTCACAGAATGCTTGAAACTATTATTATACTTGCAGTCAAGTATTAGTAAGATATTTCGTAATAATTTGGGTTTTGGGTTTTTGTTGTTGATGTTTTCAAATGTTGCATATTATCTTTAATAAGATGACTTCAAAAGGGTTGACCACAACCTGGAAGTACCAAGCTGAGGTCTAGATTTTATATTTGTCCTTTGGTTTGGTTTTGCCCTAGACTTGTCAGGTTCGCCGCCGGGCAAGTACGCTCAGGAGATTCCGACCAGAGAGATGCAGACTAGCAGTGGGGGCCCGCCATTCTTACCACCTCACTTACTCAATGTCTTACTTAACAAAGATGTTGGTGCACAGGTAAGGACCACACCTCTGATAGTAGGCATTTGAGAATCAGATTGACCCTTCGCATCAGCAGTCTTGTATATTTGAAACAGTTAAAATTTTTGATTTTTAAACAAATTTTCAAATGACGCTAAGGAGCACCAGAATGGTGTTGATTTTATGCATGGTGTCCTTCAATGACAAAAATTCTTCAATTTTAATCCTTAACCCTCCTGCTATTTAAGCAGTCACAGACAGTCAAAATTCACTTCCACCTCCCCTGCTATACTTTTAACAAAGGCTAGTCACCGGCAGTCAGATCATATGCCAAGCAAGCACTCTGACTAGTCGAACTGGGTCAGCAGACAAAGCAGGCAAGTTGTGGTCACAGCTGTTTTGCCACTCACCCAGAGTCAAAGCATAGCTGTATCAAGTAACTTAATCAGTCCCAGCCAGTCAGTTGTGCTTTATGTGGACTGGGAATTCTTACGGGTAGAAAACAGTCACTTGTTTGATTTTGACTGCATTAGGACAACTTGACACAGAGTGTATGTTTGCATAGGAGGGTTAATGTCACAAAACTTTTATCTTAAGAGAAAGATTTGATAATTTTGATACGTATCGACTTTAAAGCAACCAATACATTTGATTTAAATAGAAATTGAAATGAAATGTGTAAAAAAATATAGCATTTGTGGCTTTTTACACATGAAGACAATGAATTGTGTTCTGTTTATATTTCAGTATGAGCCTACGCTGCTACCCGAACCGAACCATGTGATGTTGAATCATCTCTACGCATTGTCAATAAAGGTATAGATGCTGCCTTTGTTTCCTTTGTCACTGCCTAACTATGAAACTCTGAAAATATGATTTTGTTGGTTTAAAAGTCCCAAGACTTCTTCCATCAGCCACCGCACTTTGCCTGGGATTTCTCACGTTAAAAGTATTTCTGAGCTTTTGAAAAAAAAGTGGCTACATGTAACCAACAAGCTGGTTGAGTAATGAGACATTTGCATTAGTCGGAGGTTCGAGTCACTCTCGATTAGACTTGTAAAGTTGGTTTCTCAGATGGGCATCCCTTTTTTATTTCTATGGTTCTCATATTTTTTTTGCTTCTGAAGTAGGAAGTAGGGTCGGTCACTTGGCAAAAAGGAAAAATCTGAAGAAAATTCAGAACAAGTTTCATCCAAGTTCGTCTTAAGGTCACGTGATCCACAAGGTCAAATTCAAGGTCAAAGAAAAGGTCAAAGGGTTATACTTGAAAATATAAATAAAAATAGTGGTAGATTCCTTATGATGATACATTTCCAAAGCAACCAAGATCAAGAAAAAAAAAAAATTTGGTCGACAGGTTATGGAGATGTGGTCATGTGAAAATTGGCGGCCACGCCCATTTTGGCCAAAATCACAATGGCGGGCGGTAGCACAAAAACCATTGGTCCAATGGCGCTAAAACTTTAATTTTTTTCCAGACAAAATTTCCCCAGTCGTTAAATATGAATCAATTTGAGGGGGTTATTTGACCCAGAATGACCCCTATACTCAACTTTTTCATCGCAACTGGAGCCTCGATTTATTGTGAAACGAGGGACCAGAAATTTCCCATTTCATGAAATAAGAGACATTTCCTCTGCTGCACCCATCATGTATTGCTAGTAATTCCTTTCTTATTCTCCAAATGTTAAGTATCATTTTACATGTATGATTTCTTCGCAGGATGGTGTCATGGTACTCAGTGCTACGCATCGCTACAGAAAGAAATATGTCACCACACTGCTGTACAAGCCCATATAGGTTTGGCTACATATGTATATTATTTATCTAGAATTCAATAATGGTAGAGTATGGTCATAACAGTATTTGGCACTGGATACTTCCAAAACACGGTTCAGACTATTTCAAGCTTGGCCTGTTGGGGCGATTGAGTGAGTATGCTGGTCGTGAGACTGTCCACACATTCTTGTTCCGTAACTGGGACTACACACGTGTTGTCCCATGGTACTATGGGGACCGAAGACGCTGTGGGGACAGCAGAAAGTCCCCATAACTCGGTCCTAATTTCCCTAACAATAAAAAACGCCCCCATATTGCGGTGACGGCCTGCCTACGTACTGAGATTCTTGCATTTAACCTCTCAGGCTTTTAAGTTTCCCTACTTTTCCTACTTTTTCCTATTTTCTTTTTTACCTGCCTGTACTTTTCCTACATTATTTTATTGAAATTTGTTGTTTTGAATATCCAGTCTCCAAAATCGAAACCGAAGAGTGGAATTCAAACCAAATGTTAAAGAATGTTTGAAATCCCACCACTATTTCCCCCTCAGCAGTCAGAACAGTTGGAAGATATGTAACATAAATGTACAAATGTGTATGAAGTTTTGAACATAGACTCAGCAGCAGATAACTGAATAGAGACTTTGGGACTGATGAAAAAACTTCCCCAGTAATCACAGGCGTTAATTCAATAAAGATTAAGTGTTTTTGAGTAAAGTATGGAGTGCCGAAGTGAATACGTCACGCGCACAAAATGTGTGTAAAAGACATTAGCGCGTGATTCCGCCCACGAACCAACACGCGCGTGTACTCCATTTGTTTGCACTGCACTCTCTGGTTCTAAATGACGTCAGACTTCGGTACTCCATTGTAGTATAGACTATTATTTTAGTATTTTAGCATGTTATTGCTCTTCCATAGCCACACGCAAATAAGTAGTTAATAAAAAGTACAAAAAAAAGATCAGGTCTGATCATGATAACTGTAAATAGTTCAATCTGAAATGTGCTGATTTTTCATTACGTTTAATATTAGTGAACAAATTGTTGTTTTTTTAATTCATCGTCGCATGATTACGCACACAAGTTAATTTTAGCCTTTTATTGCCATTTCGCAGGATATCTTATCATTACTGACTAACCCACAGGAGTTTGTGGCGGTTGTGTGTTCTCTTATTTACCGATTTTCTATTGCATCATCAAATTGAGTACGCTCGTCCAATCTCAATCATACCTAAGCCGGTTTGACCTGTTTTTGACCTGTTTTTGACCTGTTTTTGACCTGTTTTTGACCTGTTTTTGACCTGTTTTTGACCTGTTTTTGACCTGTTTTTGACCTGTTTTTGACCTGTTTTTGACCTGTTTTTGACCTGTTTTTGACCTGTTTTTGACCTGTTTTTGACCTGTTTTTGACCATTCCCGTGGACTCCATGTAAACCACTGTATGCCAGATGCCCATGCAAAGATGCAACCGGTTTGTGCGTATTTGGATAAAACTAAGTCATGCCCTTGCACAATACTCATACAAATTTACCCGTGCGTATAGTGCGTCTTGCACAATGGAGCTCTCTAGAATTTGACAGAAACCAGACTTTTTTTTTTCTCAAAACTTTTTCTTATTTATGGTTTTTATCATCAGTAGTGGTTTTGACAGGAGCATGTGATTGTGCACACTCATAGGTTACCGTACAGTTTTAAAGGCATACAGCATGCAGTACTCTTGAACGAGAACATTGCGGAAATAATACTAGGACATGAGCATCTTTTTTTTAAATCCTTTTTTTTTTATTCCTGTGACTGCTTTAAATACCAAAATCTATGGAAGACACTTAAAGGGAATATACAACATTTGCAAAAATCGGAAAACAAAACTTTACGAAATACCTTACTGGGATGTTGGTAAATGACAGTCTAAAGCATCCTGTAAAATTATGGCACCTGGTGTGAAGTCATTTTCAAGAAAAGTGGTATTTTTGTATAAATTTCCAACGGTGGTCGGTCGACCACCGTTGGAAAAACCCAACTATTTTTCAACTACTGCTCCAAATTTACCATTTTTTTAAGTCCAAGTTTTGTTTGCTATTGGTTACATGTTCATAAACGGGTGCCGGCCAGCTAGACTGGTTCCCTTACCTTACAATTTTCCGGCATCTATACATTGATTTATTTCATCTTTAGTGGAGTCAGGGAAGCAGACTACTTGAAGATTTTTTGTTTTCATGGTTTTTCCAGTATTTTCTAACACAAAACTTCAAACATGTCGGTGTAACAATATTTGATCTATTATACTAACCCCTCAAATAGTTCATTTCTGAAAATTACAGCAAAAGCCAATGATGTACATTCCCTTTAACTTGAAGCTGATGTAGTAAAGCATTGGTCATCAGTGTCATTTATGTACATGACACCTTTATGCTCTGTCCATATATTCATCAGCAAAATGCCGTATCACTTGTTTTCGGAACCTTTTATGTTGTTAATCGACACCACAAATAGACACTAACAAAAACAAACTGTAATAATTTCACTTCATCTGTTTGAGGCACAAAAGCCCATTGTCAACCGCATTTTGTTTGCACCAAGTTCGCAATACGCAGTATAATAAAAGAATTGATATAAAGATGGAGTTATTACAGGTATTGAAAAAGTGCCAAATTTATAATTCTTTTTTTTTTTTTAAGAAAGCAAGAATGATTTCTCTTATGAAGAGATTTTACCTGAATGGGAGTTGTAAGCTTTTCAATATTTGTTGTTGAAAGAATTTGTGAATGATATAAGCTACATTTCTTTGACATATTTCTCTAGCAGTGTGAAGGAGATTATTTTTTTTAGGAAAAGGCCTTGCTGATAGTGTATTGCACTGCAGTAGTATGTCTGTACAAGAAATAATTTTGAAATACATGTACATGTACCTTGAACCATTCTACAGGTTTCCCAACAACATGTTTTAATGGTGAACCAGCAAGTACTGAATATTTTACATGTGGAGTAGATGTGTACAACTATAAATTGGCACAGCATCATAGCCAATTTGATAACAGATGCAAAGTCTAAAACATGTTCATTTCATAAAGCTATTGTATGATTTGAAGACTTCAGTTGGCCACCAAAAGCTCTTATTTGTTAGGATAACTTTTTTTCACACAAAAAATGGCAAGGATGATTCTCTTTTTCAATTTTCGACTTGACTTGAGCCCCATTTGCAGATACGTCTGAGAAGCAACTATATTTCTGTATAGAAATTATGTGGGAAAGACCCATTGATAAAAATGCATTTTTATCACTTGTGCATTAATGCTGTATGACCAATATCCTTTTCTCTGCCTCAGAAATCCGGTTTTGTCATGGGATTGGCTAAATGTAACGCAATGTGGAAAATCATTTCTAAGGTGGATAAATATTGTGTGGGAAGGTGGAAAGAGCTATGTATACTATTATTTTTGTTTTATTTTGATTACATATATTATACCTGATGTAATCCAAACTTTCCTTGCGTTTTTCTGCTCACCTTTTGAAGGTAGATTTTTGTAATGAATGCTCTAGCATCTTTATTCACTATTTAGTTTAACTTACTTGGCTACAAATTCCTTTTTCTTTGTTTTGGCAATAAAGCTAGGTGTAAATTCTGAATGATAATTCCGTGTACTCATTCACTTTTCTTTGTTAGAATAGTCAGTATATGCAAAGAGGATATGACATCACTTTGATGGAGCCTTGAAACTAAGTATATTAGAGACAAAGAGCTAGGAAAGAATGTTGCATCCAAACGCCACTTTTTTTCACCACATTATCTCAGTGAGGGTCAGTCATCTCACAAATGTGGAAAAGACAAAATTGGGCAATATTTGACTTTTCTTGAATATTTAAAATTGTAAGGGGTTGACCTTGCATTTTCATCAAAATTGGGCAAAATTTAATTCTGGGAAATTTAACATTGTAAGAGGGTAACCTTGCATTTTATCAAAATTGGGCAAATTTGACTTTTCTTGAACATTTAAAATTGTAAAGGGTTAACCTTGCATTTTCATCAAAATTGGTCAATATATGACTTTTCTTGGAAATTTAAAATTGTAAGGGGTTAACCTTGCATTTTCATCAAAATTTGGCAAAATTTGATTTTTCTTGGAAATTTAACATTGTAAGGGGTTAACCTTGCATTTTCTTTAAAATTAGGCAAAATTTCAGTTTGATTGGAAAATTTAAATAGTAAAGGGTTAACCTTGCATTTTCATCAAAATTGGACTAAATTTGATTTTTCTGGGAAATTTAACATTGTAAGTGGTTAACCTTGCATTTCCATCAAAATTGGGACAAATGTGAGTTTTATTGGAAAATTTAAATAGGGGTTAACCTTGCATTTTCATCCAAATTTTGTGAGAAATAAATTAACATTTTTGACTGATTTTACCCCATATTTTCGTCCATTTTTTTTTTGAAAAGCAAATCTTTCTACAAATGGAGTTGGAATGTGTTCTAGGGTCCCTAAGGCATCTTTCTAGCAAGTTATAAGAAATTTCGTTTGAAACAAATTTAAGGGGTTAGGCCAAAAAAAAAAGTCTCCGGTTTCTGGTATGGAGCTTGCCCCAAAAGTGGTGCGTCGACGCGGCTTTTTTTTTTTTTTTACCTGTTTTTTTATTTTTTTGGCTTCAAATGTCGGCTGATGACTGCAAATGGTGCCCGACTAAACTTAGTGCAAATATATGGGAGTCCAGAGAGGCCACACAAAGCTTATTCTCGATCATAACCCCATCTAAAAACTGTTAAAATTGTGCAGCAGCAGGATTCCAGTCAAACCAGTGAGTTTGGCGGTTTTGAGACCGCATCTTGTATTGAAAAAAAAACTTTTTCATTTTGCCGACGAGCACGGCTGCGGCGACGCGCGCGCATACCAGAAACCGGAGACTTTTTTTTTTTGGCCTTAGCCTTACTTTTTTACTCAAATTTCGCAAAAAAATTTTACTTTTCTCCAAACAATGCAGAAAATCCTTTCGAAGTCAGAGGAGCACCAATCAATACTCAATATTTGGAAGATTTGACCAAAAACATTCATTTTGTGAGAAATAAATTATAATTTTTCACTGATTTTACCCCATATTTTCGTCCATATTTTCTTTTGGAAGGGCAAATCTTTCTACAAATGGAGTTGGAATGTGTTCTAGGGTCCCTAGGACATCTTTCTAGCAAGTTACAAGAAATTTCGTTTTTTGGTGAAAATTGAAAAAAATGCAATGGGTTAGCCTTACTTTTTTATCTAAATTTGGCCAAAAATTGACTTTTCTCCAAACAATGCAGAACTTCCTTTCGATGTCAAAGGAGCACCAATCAATACTCAAACACCCAATATTGGGGAAGATTTGGGCAAAAACCATCGATTTTGTGAGAACTAAAATATCATTTTTGACTGATTTTACCCCATATTTTCGTCCATATTTTCTTTTGAAAAGCAAATCTTTCTACAAATGGAGTTGGAATGTGTTCTAGGGTCCCTAAGGTATCTTTCTAGCAAGTTACAAGAAATTTCGGGTTTTTTGGTGAAAATTGAAAAAAATGCAAGGGGGTTAGCCTTACTTTTTTACTCAAATTTCGCCAAATCATTAACTTTTCTCCAAACAATGCAGAAAACCCTTTCGAAGTCAGAGGAGCACCAATCAATACTCAAACACCCAATATTTGGAAGATTTGTGCAAAAACCATCGATTTTGTGAGAAAAAAATTAACATTTTTGACTGATTTTACCACATATTTTCGTCCATATTTTCTTTTGAAAAGCAAATCTTTCTACAAATGGAGTTGGAATGTGTTCTAGGGTCCTTAAGGCATCTTTCTAGCAAGTTACAAGAAATTTCGTTTTTTGGTGAAAATTGAAAAAAATGCAAGGGGTTTGCCTTACTATTTTATCAAAATTTCGCCAAAAAATGACTTTTCTTCAAACAATTGAGAAAATCCTTTCGAAGTCAGAGGAGCATCAATCAATACTCAAACACCCAATATTTGGAAGATTTGTGCAAAAACCATCGATTTTGTGAGAAATAAAATATCATTTTTGACTGATTTTACCCCATATTTTCGTCCATATTTTCTTTTGAAAAGCAAATCTTTCTACAAATGGAGTTGGAATGTGTTCTAGGGTCCTTAAGGCATCTTTCTAGCAAGTTACAAGAAATTTCGTTTTTTTGTGAAAATTGAAAAAAATACAAGGGGTTTGCCTTACTATTTTATCAAAATTTCGCCAAAAAATTAACTTTTCTCCAAACAATGCAGAAAATTCTTTCGAAGTCAGAGGAGCACCATTCAATACTCAAACACCCAATATTTGGAAGATTCGGGCAAAAACCATCGATTTTGTGAGAAATAAAATATCATTTTGGACTGATTTTACCCCATATTTTCATCCATATTTTCTTTTGAAAAGCAAATCTTTCTACAAATGGAGTTGGAATGTGTTCAAGGGTCCCTCAGGCATCTTTCTAGCAAGTTACAAGAAATTTTGTTTTTTTGGTGAAAATTGATAAAAATGCAAGGGGTTAGCCTTACTTTTTTATCAAAATTTGGCCAAAAAATGACTTTTCTTCAAACAATTGAGAAAATCCTTTCGAAGTCAGAGGAGCATCAATCAATACTCAAACACCCAATATTTGGAAGATTTGTGCAAAAACCATCGATTTTGTGAGAAATAAATTATCATTTTTGACTGATTTTACCCCATATTTTCGTCCATATTTTCTTTTGAAAAGCAAATCTTTCTACAAATGGTTTGGAATGTGTTCTAGGGTCACTAAGGCATCTTTCTTTTAAGTTACAAGAAATTTCGTTTTATGGTAAAAATTGAAAAAAATGCAAGGGGTTAGCCTTACTTTTTTATCAAAATTTGGCCAAAAAATGACTTTTCTTCAAACAATTTAGAAAATCCTTTCGAAGTCAGAGGAGCATCAATCAATACTCAAACACCCAATATTTGGAAAATTTGTGCAAAAACCATCGATTTTGTGAGAAATAAATTATCATTTTTGACTGATTTTACCCCATATTTTCGTCCATATTTTCTTTTGAAAAGCAAATCTTTCTACAAATGGAGTTGGAATGTGTTCTAGGGTCACTAAGGCATCTTTATATTAAGTTACAAGAAATTTCGTTTTATGGTAAAAATTGAAAAAAATGCAAGGGGTTAGCCTTACTATTTTATCAAAATTTCGCCAAAAATTTAACTTTTCTCCAAACAATGCAGAAAATCCTTTCGAAGTCAGAGGAGCACCAATCAATACTCAAACACCCAATATTTGGAAGATTTGTGCAAAAACCATCGATTTTGTGAGAAATAAATTAACATTTTTGACTGATTTTACCCCATATTTTCGTCCATATTTTCTTTTGAAAAGCAAATCTTTCTACAAATGGAGTTGGAATGTGTTCAAGGGTCCCTCAGGCATCTTTCTAGCAAGTTACAAGAAATTTTGTTTTTCTGGTGAAAATTGAAAAAAATGCACGGTGTTAGCCTTACTTTTTTATCAAAATTTGGCCAAAAAATGACTTTTCTTCAAACAATTGAGAAAATCCTTTCGAAGTCAGAGGAGCATCAATCAATACTCAAACACCCAATATTTGGAAGATTTGTGCAAAAACCATCGATTTTGTGAGAAATAAATTATCATTTTTGACTGATTTTACCCCATATTTTCGTCCATATTTTCTTTTGAAAAGCAAATCTTTCTACAAATGGTTTGGAATGTGTTCTAGGGTCACTAAGGCATCTTTCTTTTAAGTTACAAGAAATTTCGTTTTATGGTAAAAATTGAAAAAAATGCAAGGGGTTAGCCTTACTTTTTTATCAAAATTTGGCCAAAAAATGACTTTTCTTCAAACAATTTAGAAAATCCTTTCGAAGTCAGAGGAGCATCAATCAATACTCAAACACCCAATATTTGGAAAATTTGTGCAAAAACCATCGATTTTGTGAGAAATAAATTATCATTTTTGACTGATTTTACCCCATATTTTCGTCCATATTTTCTTTTGAAAAGCAAATCTTTCTACAAATGGAGTTGGAATGTGTTCTAGGGTCACTAAGGCATCTTTATATTAAGTTACAAGAAATTTCGTTTTATGGTAAAAATTGAAAAAAATGCAAGGGGTTAGCCTTACTATTTTATCAAAATTTCGCCAAAAATTTAACTTTTCTCCAAACAATGCAGAAAATCCTTTCGAAGTCAGAGGAGCACCAATCAATACTCAAACACCCAATATTTGGAAGATTTGTGCAAAAACCATCGATTTTGTGAGAAATAAATTAACATTTTTGACTGATTTTACCCCATATTTTCGTCCATATTTTCTTTTGAAAAGCAAATCTTTCTACAAATGGAGTTGGAATGTGTTCAAGGGTCCCTCAGGCATCTTTCTAGCAAGTTACAAGAAATTTTGTTTTTCTGGTGAAAATTGATAAAAATGCAAGGGGTTAGCCTTACTTTTTTATCAAAATTTGGCCAAAAAATGACTTTTCTTCAAACAATTGAGAAAATCCTTTCGAAGTCAGAGGAGCATCAATCAATACTCAAACACCCAATATTTGGAAGATCTGTGCAAAAACCATCGATTTTGTGAGAAATAAATTATCATTTTGGACTGATTTTACCCCATATTTTCGTCCATATTTTCTTTTGAAAAGCAAATCTTTCTACAAATGGAGTTGGAATGTGTTCTAGGGTCCCTAAGGCATCTTTCTTTTAAGTTACAAGAAATTTCGTTTTATGGTAAAAATTGAAAAAAATGCAAGGGGTTAGCCTTACTTTTTTATCAACATTTGGCCAAAAAATGACTTTTCTTCAAACAATTTAGAAAATCCTTTCGAAGTCAGAGGAGCATCAATCAATACTCAAACACCCAATATTTGGAAGATTTGTGCAAAAACCATCGATTTTGTGAGAAATAAATTATCATTTTTGACTGATTTTACCCCATATTTTCGTCCATATTTTCTTTTGAAAAGCAAATCTTTCTACAAATGGAGTTGGATTGTGTTCTAGGGTCACTAAGGCATCTTTCTATTAAGTTACAAGAAATTTCGTTTGATGGTGAAAATTGAAAAAAATGCACGGTGTTAGCCTTACTTTTTTATCAAAATTTGGCCAAAAAATGACTTTTCTTCAAACAATGCAGAAAATCCTTTCGAAGTCAGAGGAGCATCAATCAATACTCAAACACCCAATATTTGGAAGATTTGTGCAAAAACCATCGATTTTGTGAGAAATAAATTATCATTTTGGACTGATTTTACCCCATTTTTTCGTCCATATTTTCTTTTGAAAAGCAAATCTTTCTACTAAGGGAGTTGGAATGTGTTCTGGAGTCCCTAAGGCATCTTTCTAGCAAGTTACAAGAAATTTTGTTTTTTGGTGAAAATTGAAAACAATGCAAGGTGTTAGCCTTACTTTTTTATCAAAATTTGGCCAAAAAATGACTTTTCTTCAAACAATGCAGAAAATCCTTTCGAAGTCAGAGGAGCATCAATCAATACTCAAATACCCAATATTTGGAAGATTTGGGCAAAAACCATCGATTTTGTGAGAACTAAAATATCATTTTTGACTGATTTTACCCCATAATTGTCGTCCATATTTTCTTTTGAAAAACAAATCTTTCTACAAATGGAGTTTGAATGTGTTCTAGGGTCCCTAAGGCATCCTTCTAGCAAGTTACAAGAAATTTCGTTTTTTGGTGAAAATTGAAAAAAATGCAAGGGGTTAGCCTTCCTTTTTTATCAAAATTTGGCCAAAAAATGACTTTTCTTCAAACAATGCAGAAAATCCTTTCGAAGTCAGAGGAGCATCAATCAATACTCAAACACCCAATATTTGAAAGATTTGTGCAAAAACCATCTATTTGGTGAGAAATAAATTATCATTTTTGACTGATTTTACCCCATATTTTCGTCCATATTTTCTTTGGAAAAGCAAATCTTTCTACAAAGGGAGTTGGAATGTGTTCTAGAGTCCCTAAGGCATCTTTCTAGCAAGTTACAAGAAATTTCGTTTGATGGTGAAAATTGAAAAAAATGCACGGTGTTAGCCTTACTTTTTTATCAAAATTTGGCCAAAAAATGACTTTTCTTCAAACAATGCAGAAAATCCTTTCGAAGTCAGAGGAGCATCAATCAATACTCAAACACCCAATATTTGGAAGATTTGTGCAAAAACCATCGATTTTGTGAGAAATAAATTATCATTTTGGACTGATTTTACCCCATATTTTCGTCCATATTTTCTTTTGAAAAGCAAATCTTTCTACTAAGGGAGTTGGAATGTGTTCTGGAGTCCCTAAGGCATCTTTCTAGCAAGTTACAAGAAATTTTGTTTTTTGGTGAAAATTGAAAACAATGCAAGGTGTTAGCCTTACTTTTTTATCAAAATTTGGCCAAAAAATGACTTTTCTTCAAACAATGCAGAAAATCCTTTCGAAGTCAGAGGAGCATCAATCAATACTCAAATACCCAATATTTGGAAGATTTGGGCAAAAACCATCGATTTTGTGAGAACTAAAATATCATTTTTGACTGATTTTACCCCATAATTGTCGTCCATATTTTCTATTGAAAAGCAAATCTTTCTACAAATGGAGTTGGATTGTGTTCTAGGGTCACTAAGGCATCTTTCTATTAAGTTACAAGAAATTTCGTTTGATGGTGAAAATTGAAAAAAATGCACGGTGTTAGCCTTACTATTTTATTAAAATTTGGCCAAAAAATGACTTTTCTTCAAACAATTTAGAAAATCCTTTCGAAGTCAGAGGAGCATCAATCAATACTCAAACACCCAATATTTGGAAGATTTGTGCAAAAACCATCGATTTTGTGAGAAATAAATTATCAGTTTTGACTGATTTTACCCCATATTTTCGTCCATATTTTCTTTGGAAAAGCAAATCTTTCTACAAAGGGAGTTGGAATGTGTTCTAGAGTCCCTAAGGCATCTTTCTAGCAAGTTACAAGAAATTTCGTTTTATGGTGAAAATTGAAAACAATGCAAGGGGTTAGCCTTCTTTTTTATCAAAATTTGGCCAAAAAATGACTTTTCTTCAAACAATGCAGAAAATCCTTTCGAAGTCAGAGGAGCATCAATCAATACTCAAACACCCAATATTTGGACGATTTGTGCAAAAACCATCGATTTTGTGAGAAAAAAATTAACATTTTTGACTGATTTTACCCCATATTTTCGTCCATATTTTCTTTTGAAAAGCAAATCTTTCTACAAATGGAGTTGGAATGTGTTCTAGGGTCCTTAAGGCATCTTTCTAGCAAGTTATAAGAAATTTCGTTTTTTGGTGAAAATTGAAAAAAATGCAAGGGGTTAGCCTTACTTTTTTATCAAAATTTGGCCAAAAATTGACTTTTGTCCAAACAATGCAGAAAATCCTTTCGAAGTCAGAGGAGCATCAATCAATACTCAAACACCCAGTATTTGGAAGATTTGTGCAAAAACCATCGATTTTGTGAGAAATAAAAAAGCATTTTGGACTGATTTTACCCCATATTTTCGTCTATATTTTCTTTTGAAAAGAAAATCTTTCTACAAATGGAGTACGAATGTGTTCTAGGGTCCCTAAGGCATCTTTCTAGCAAGTTACAATAAATTTCGTTTTTTGGTGAAAATTGGAAAAACCTGCAAGGGGTTAGCCTTACTTTTTTAATCAAAATTGGGCAAAAAATTGACTTTTCTCCAAACAATGCAGAAAATCCTTTCGAAGTCAGAGGAGCACCAATCAATACTCAAACACCTAATATTTGGAAGATTTGGGTAAAAACCATTGATTTTTTGAGAAATAAATTAACATTTTTGACTAATTTCCCCCCATATTTTCGTCCATATTTTCTTTTGAAAAGCAAATCTTTCTACAAATGGAGTTGATATGTGTTCTAGGGTCCCTAAGGCATCTTGCTAGCAAGTTACAATAAATTTCGTTTTTTGGTGAAAATTGAAAAAAATGCAATTACTTTTTTTATCAAAATTTGGCCAAAAATCTCCAAACAAAGCAGAAAATCCTTTCGAAGTTAGAGGAGCACCAATCAATACTCAAACACCCAATATTTGGAAGATTTGAGCAAAAACCATCGATTTTGTTAGAAATAAATTAACATTTTTCTTGAACATTTAAAATTGTAAGGGGTTAACCTTGCATTTTCATCAAAATTTGTCAATATAATTTTTATGTCTTTTCTTGGAAATTTAAAAATTGTACGGGGTTCACCTTGCATTTTCATCAAAATTTGGCAAAATTTGATTTTTCTTGGAATTTTAACATTGTAAGGGCTTAACCTTGCATTTCATCTCAATTGGGTCAAATTTCAGTTTGATAGTAAAGGGTTAACCTTGCATTTTCATCAAAATTTGACTATATTTGATTTTTATGGGAAATTTAACATTGTAAGGGGTTAACCTTGCATTTTCATCAAAATTGGGCCGAATTTGAGTTTTATTGGAAAATTTAAATAGTAAGGAGTTAACCTTGCATTTTCATCAAAATTTGACAAAATTTGACTTGTCTGGGAAATTTAAGATTGTAAGGGGTTAACCTTGCATTTTCATAAAATTGGACTTTTCTTGAACATTTAAAATTGTAAGGGGTTAATCTTGCATTTTGATCAAAATTGGCCAAAATTTAATTTTTCTGGGAATTTTAACATTGTAAGAGGGTAACCTTGCATTTTCATCAACATTTGGTAAACTTGACTTTTCTTGAACATTTAAAATTATAAGGGGTTAACCTTGCATTTTCATCAAAATTGGTCAATATATGTTTTTTCTTGGAAATTTAAAATTGTAAGGGGTTAACCTTGCATTTTCATCAAAATTTTGCAAAATTAGATTTTTCTTGGAAATTTAACATTGTAAGGGGTTAAAGGGAATATACAACATTTGCAAACATCAAAAACTAAAGCTATCAAAGTATTATGAAATACTTTACTGGACTGTTAGTAAATGACAGTCTAAAGCATCCTGTAAAATCATGGCACCTGGTGGGCTGTCATTTTCAAGAAAATTTTTCAAGAAAATCAATTTCCAACGCTGGTTGGCCGACCAGCGTTGGAAATAAACTGGCTTTTTTTCAAATACTACCCCAAATTTACCATATTTAGTTAGTCCACATAGTGTTTGCAATCGATTACATACCTATGAATGGGTACAAGCCAGCTAGACTGGTTCCATGACCTTACAAATCCCCGATGTCAATAAATTGCTCCGTTTCATCTTATGTGGGGGGTCAGGGAACCAGACTACAGGAACGTGATTGTTTTTCTTGGTTTATCCAGCATCTACGAACACAAAACTTCAAACAAGTCAGTGTAACAATATTTACTATAAAATACTAACCCCCAAATCTATCCATTTCTGAAAATAACAGTAAAAGCCAATGTTGTATATTCCCTTTAACCTTGCATTTTCATAAAAATAGGGCAAAATTTGACTTTTCTAGGAAAATTTAAAATTGTAAGGGGTTAACCTTGCATTTTCATCAAAATTTGACAAAATTTGACTTTTCTGGGAAATTTAACATTGTAAGAGGTTAACCTTGCATTTTCATCAAAATTAGACTTTTCTTGAACATTTAAAATTGTAAGGGGTTAACCTTGCATTTTGATCAAAACTGAGCAAAATTAGATTTTTCTGGGAAATTTAACATTTTTTTTTTGTTTTTTGCATTTTCATAAAAATTGGGCAAACTTTGACTTTTCTTGGAAAATTTAACATTGTAAGAGGTTAACCTTGCATTTTCATCAAAATTAGACTTTTCTTGAACATTTAAAATTGTAAGGGGTTAACCTTGCATTTTGATCAAAACTGAGCAAAATTTGATTTTTCTGGGAAATTTAACATTTTTTTTTTGTTTTTTGCATTTTCATCAAAATTGGGCAAAATATGATTTTCTTGGAAATTTAACCTTGCATTTTCATCAAAATTGGGCCAAATTTGACTTTTCTTGGAAAATTTAAATAGTAAGGGGTTAACCTTGCATTTTCATCAAAATTTGACTTTTCTTGAACATTTAAAATGTTAAAGGGAATATACATCATTTGCTTTTGCTGTAATTTTCAGAAATGGTTGGAATTGGGGGGTTGGAAATATAAAGCAAATATAGTTACACTGACTTTTTGGAGGTTTTGGGTTCGAAAATGCTATAAAAACCAAGAAAAACGATCATTTTCCTGTAGTCTGGTTCCCTGACTCCATATAAGAAGAAACAGAGCAGTTTACATACATTGGGGAATTGTAAGGTTAGGGAACCAGTCTAGCTGGCTCGTACCCGTTCATAGGTTTGTAATCGATTGTAAACAAGTGCGATGGTCAATTGGGGCCAGTATTTGGGAAAAAAAACAGTTGTTTCCAACGCTGATCGGCCGATCAGCGTTGGAAATTGATACAAAAATACCACTTTTCTTGAAAATGACAGTATACCAGGTGCCATAATTTTACAGGATGCTTTAGACTGTCATTTACCAACATCCTATTAAGGTATTTCGCAAAAACTTGGTAGTTTTATTTTTCGATGTTTGCAAATGTTGTATATTCCCTTTAAGGGGTTAACCTTGCATTTTGATCAAAACTGGGCAAAATATGATTTTCTGGGAAATTTAACATTGTAACTTGCATTTTCATCAAAATTGGGCAAACTTTGACTTTTCTGGGAAATTTAACATGTTGTTAGAAAATACATGCAACTCTCCATAGACTTTGCACACAACCAAAGTGGCGTCTGGATACTACATTCTTTAGGGATCATTCCATAAATTTGGGATCCAAAAGTGACTTTTTTGTACCCCCTTTACACCCGACCTGTATTATTAAAAAGGAAGATACTTTGCTCTACATAATCATTCTTGGAGACAGAAGGCATTAAAGAATGTTCCCTGAATATACAAAATCATAAATCAGATGTAAAAGGGACACACAAAAAATGACCCCAAATTTATGGAATGACCATTAAAGCATTTCTGAGTTATGTGTTGCTGTGCTCAGATTAAAAAAAAAAGACGAAACACACACAAATTGAAACAGGTTTTAGAAACGGATATATCGTTTTTAATGTCTTAAATGTTTGAAACTAAAAAACAGAATTTGCAGAATGATAAAGTCATAATACTGTTAAAGCATTTAACTTCGGGCATATTGATTTATTACTACATTTGAAGTCCATAGAAAATAAAATGTCAAATTTGTGTACATACAAACTTATATTCACATCTTATACTTAAAAAAGCAAAAATGCAACAGCCAATATACAGAATATATTTTCAGCATAAATATACCAATAGAATTACAATTAAAATAATGCTTCCTTGTTGACAATCAGGTGCACCGTGCAGCAAAATCAAACTCTTAAATACCATTTCAGTGATTCTATAGGCCTACTACATTCACACAAAAGTGCCCACTTAAACCCAATCCTCAGTTAGTTTGCATGATAACTTGCCATATTTTATAACACTATAAAAAAAAATATATAAAATCTGGTCATTGCATATTTTTAAAATTATGATTATGTACACTATTTGCACAATTCATTCTTATTGAATATAAAAGTTATTTTATTATATTTTATACAACTTGCATCATTTTAAGAGTTGAAAGTTATCACGGGAATGTTGAGCATACGGTTCAATGTCTGAACAGAAATTACTGGAGTGTTCTTCCAAGCACATATTTTGCTGGGAAATGATGTTCTACGTTACAAGGTTTGCATAAAAAAATAACATCACAATTTAAAAAAAAAATTGAATATCAAAACTCAAACATTAACAACTAAATAAAATAAATACCAACAACGAAAAGACAGGTTTGAAGCAGCATTTTGATCAAAATTAAGAACAACTTGTTTCTTAACAAGTATCCACGGGCTCAATCAAAAACATATTCTGGAAACTAATTAATTCTACATGCAAAAAGTTATTTTCATTTAAAGAAAGACACAACATAGGCACTTCAAAGAACGTGTAAATTCTACACCACCTGTGTGGAACTCCTTCAGTTCCTCATTCCTTTACACACACACTTGAGCCTCCATATCTCACGCACTGGACTACCCTGGTGTAGGATCTGAAGGCATGAACTGTTATTTAAAGATATCATAGGTATCTGTAAAGTGATGAAAATTATTAGTCAACTGTGTGAATTTGTGATGTGAAATATCATGTTTAATATAATAGATATGAATGAAAGGCATATAGGACCATTTTCTCTTCATGTATTTTGTTTCTTTCCAATGTAGCACCACTCAAACTCCAAAGAATGTTCAAAGCCTAACCTGTTGAAGTTTCAGCTCAGTTGGTATGACACTTTTCGGAAAAACAGTGTAAACTGTGCACAGCCTTTTGACCACAAAACACAATTTCGTCCATAACACGCTGTATTTCTAAACGTCAGTCAATTCACTGATTGTTAGAATTTACCTACATTTCTGGATTTTCTTCTAAATGACATGTACCTCGTAATTAATGAGGTAGGTTTGAACCTCGAGTTTAACACCGCTTGTATAATTTCGCATTCTTTCCTAAGCTTGGTTTCTGCTGCCTCACTTCTGCATTTCTTTATGTCCTACTTTCCTGTGTGTTTTTGTTGAACAATAATCACGATATCAAGACAAATTCTTAATCTGCTAATCTCATAAAGTTGTTTGGAGGAAATTTTCACTCGCACTTTAACAACGGTGGAATGCTTAACATTGCATTAACTCCTTCAGCATGGCAAGCTGGATATATCAGTGCCTACTGAAGATGCCAATAATATATGGTTTGATGTCAGGTGTTCGCCGTTTTCGGATAAACGATTTATACAATAAATTCTGTAGTCTAAGAGCTCAATTTACTGAAATCTCAACTTTTAACAACCGGCTCATGCATTGCTTTATCCCTTGACCCAATCGTTATACTTTTATAATTGATCCCTGAACAATTTCCACTTTTTCAAAAATAGTCACATTCAAATACCAACTATATCTATGGTAAACTAGTTGAAATTTTACAGATGAAATCTGTCATGGTTAATGGATAAATATAATGCTGTTAAAACTTTGATACTGTATATATATGTCATAGAAACGATACAGCTGCCATTTGTCATCAAATTCACAATTTAAATATTATTCTTAAGGTTCTGGTATTATATCATCCACAACATTGACGACTAGAAAATGCGTAGATACATGTGAAGGCCATCCAAATGTCATGAGGTGATTTTCCCATTTAAAAGCCTGGGCCCTTTTTAATACCAGGATTTCACTGCTTATCTTTGACTGAGCCCAGTGTGACTTTATCTGGTAAATCTCTTAAGGCAATTAGTTACGCCACAGGAGGCCATAGGCATTCGTACACTCGCACTCTGCAGTTCACACTGCGTGAACGTATATTGTGCGCCGCAGGGGCCACACTTACGATCCGATAATTTCTGGATTTTCATTGTCTGTGCATCAATTTAACAATCAAAAACAGAAAACGTGGTTTCATTACTGGACAAAAACAAATATTACGTTGGATATTAAATTTATGATTGATCCACGTGTGGCCACTGAAGAATGATTCAGGCCCGCCAAACAAGTCGTTCAGTCAAGTGATACTAATTGTTCCCTGCTGGTGGCAGGCATTAATCCAGTGAAAGAGAGAGCTGAAATCCTGTTACGACTTTGTGCCAATACCCGAATATAAGGTCTATACTCGGGTGTCCTGGTAAAAGAGGATTCACGGCACGGCGTGATGCTCAAAAAGAACTCAAAATAATCCTTTGAAGATTGTTATACTTTTCTGTTTTTGTATATTGAATATTATTAATATTTCATAAAAAAAAAGATACAGCTGACCATCTGTTATTAAATTCAAACTGTTTTGGTTTTATTCTTGAGGTTCTGGTCATATATTGTCCACAAAATCCACAATTACAAAATGCCAAGATAACAGGGATCCAAAGGTGTGTGATGCACCCCCCCCCCCTAAAAAAAATCCTTTGAAGGTAATAATACTTTTAAAGTTGTTTTTTTTATTGTCAAGCTTGACTGTGTATTCTAGACTTTACCCGTGCAATCAAAAGTTGATTGACAAACGTCCCAAAAACATGATGTATCTTGGCAATTCAAACGACCTCACCGTTAATCTCCTCATCTTCAAACACAACGTGACCCGACGTGGAATTGAACAAGACTCTCCTGTTGGCGGCATCATTGATGCTGCTGCTGCTGTTGCTGCCGATGATGACGTTACTGGTGTCGGGTGTGCTTCTGGCTAGCCCAGGCTGGCTGGAGAGATCCGTCATGGTGTACGGGTTGGGGTTGACCGGTAAACTCTGCATCCTGCTCAGCATCGGCAGAGAGTTGTTGGGCATCATCTGAGACGAGGACGCGGAGGTGTTGGGGACCTCGAGACTACTGTGGCGAGAGAAGACGGGCATCCGAAACCGGTTGAGGATTCGCGGGGAGAAAGAGGTTGAATGTGTCTCGTCTGCGGTTCTGGGGCTGTTTGTTGTGGCAGAGCCCCTGTCAGGTTCCGTTGCCTGAGGTTCAGCCCTGCTGCTTCTGCAAAGATCCTGAGAGGTATCAAAGTCTCCTTGTTGAGAGTCCTCCAGCGACAGCTGCGCAGCTGCCCTACCCGAGTTTCTCGATGTTGATTCTCTTGTCAATTGCCGGCAGGACGTGTTATCATTTTTTGAGTGGAACGCCCCCTCTGGTGTGGAATCGTGTGAGGACTGTTTGGTTAGCTTACTGAAATCAAGAGGAGGCACCTTGGAAGAGTTTCTTGGCGTTGCAGATCTTGTGAACGATGTCTCAGCCATGTCATCCTCCCCTCGGTCTAGGAGGTCTGTGGCTTCGGTGGCACATTTATCCTGATTGATTGGTGGGTCAAACGAAGTGTCCGAGTCTGGTCTGGGTCCCTTATGACCGCTCCCCGTACGCTTGCGTCTGTTTTTCAGTTTGCTGACTGATTCATGGTTCAGTTCTTCAACGGGCGCCCTCGCGCAGGCTTCCAAGACATCCCCTGAATTGTTGATGTTCCCATCCTCCAGTATGAGATGCTCTTTCATTCGTCCTCCCGGGATCCAATCAGGCGTCAAATACTCATCATCGTCCGCTGCGCCGACCACCCCCTGGCTGACAGTGGTATGGGCCGCCGCTGCACCAAAGGACTGGCTGCCGGATCCATGTACTTGAAGGACAGGGGAGTTCTTGGAGTTACGCGGCCTGATTACTGCCGGTGCTCTGTCATCATCAAGCAGTTCCTGGGGAAGGGGTGCGTCCAGGATGCTTGTATCCTGCAGTGGTAAACCAAGAAAATTAGTACTCCATTACATTGGTGAAGGGCAAAACTCAATATTGAAAATCGTTCCATATTTTGTTTTTGTTCATCACTTGTTATTGTCTCATTTATTAGTTTTGTTCGAGTATCTTTCATATTCTTGTTACTCTGTTTCCATTGAAGGGATACATATGCACAGGGTCCATAACGATGTATGATTGTAACCTGGCCCCAAATAATTAGCAGAAGTTGTTATTTCAATATTGGATTGTGGCCTTCACTGACGTAATTTCTGTAAGCACTTTATACTCAAAGCTGTCTGAGTCTGTGAGAGAACAAATTCACAAGCATGCTCAGGATGGATATGAACTGACACCCTCCTACTTAGGAGCGGGGACGTCTTCAACACTAAGCCTCCGAGCTTGCAGGGGGTCCGCTGGCTAATGAATCCTGATGTAGCAGATGTAAACTTGGAAAACAGACAAAGACCAACCAGAAACAAAAAAAGTGAATGGTGCTGGCTCATACCTGCAAACAATTTGAAAGGAAGTGCAGGATGGTGGAGAAGTTGGGTCTCTCATCTGGGTCCTGATGCCAACACTGATACATCAGATCTTGTCTGTTAATAAAAAAAATAGGACGGAAACCATTGGTTTATATTATCTACACAATTCATTCATAAATCCTGCACTGAGTAATTTTGGCCAGGAATCGCAGTACACGCAGCTCTCAAGAGCTTAGTTTTTCATCAGGTTACAGAAGCAGATTTTTCAAAATTTGTTTTGGATTTTAAAAGATGTACTAAAAGAATGAGCTAAAAACAGGCATGCAACTGGGAATTTAGAAAAAAAGCGAGGAAAACCAAACCACTCAAGATTTTGTACAGTATTTTTCAAGTTGTAGTGGCACTCTTGAGAAGCAAAAACGAGGAAATCAGCAGATCCGAGGATAAGTTGCATGCCTGTAAAAAAAGGGAACTGAAACACTAACAACAGTCTGAAGATTTTCACTGCTGTTTTGGGGTAGAGCTTCAGCCATAAGAATCACTTTAAGGAATTCTTAAGTTTTTGAAATTTCTAAACGTGTGAAAGTGTTTCAGAAATCTTGACTGAGACAAAACTTATCTTTTGAGCAGAAGGAAGTCTTGTGATGACAAATGAGGTTAACCAACAATAACTGACAATGTTATGATGAAATATCCCATCTGATCTTAACCCTAACCCACCCACATCCACCAAAATCCAAGAGGAGGTTTTGGAGAATTTTGCAGGATTAAGAGAGGTACAGCCAAATTGCTTCCGGAACCTGATGCCCCAAAACAGTGTGAGTACAGAGAAGGTGACACAGGTTGCCTGAAACAAAACCCCAGGATTGTGAAGGATTCAGGAAGGTTCCTAACCAATTTGCCTGGGGGTGTTAAGCTTCTTAAGAAGTCTTACATTGGTCTTGGGCAGTTGCGGGGAGCGTTCATCCTCTGCCCTTGCGTGGTGAAGTATATGACCTCCTGATTACTCATACCTGGATACGGCATGTAACCAAGAGACATGATCTCCCATAGTAACACTCCAAACGACCTGACCAAAGAAATAAAACCAAAAAGGGCAAACAAAGGTCAGGAAATTGTGAAGACAATACGAGCATGTGGGTATGAGTGGATTGTATACAACACAAACAGCGCCCAAGCCAATGTGCTCTTTCACGACCCAGCCTACATCCGGCTACCGGAAAGTCAGCGTCATCATACAGTAGTATGCAAGGTTCGTATAGAGCACTGCACAGCAGGTAGTAGGCAAGCCTTCAAAGCTGTGATGGATAGCAAACACTGAAGAAAAAAACCGACACCGGTAGTGACCATTATGTCGTTTGATAAAGAATTTGCGGTTATTTTACGTGAAAATAAGCCCTGCGGTCTAGTTCACAATGCACAATGTCATTGCTAACTAAACGCTTGCCTACTACAATGGAAGCTGATCACAGGCAGGCCTCGAAATAGTACTAGCCCGGCGTACAAATTCTAACGAAAAATGCTCCGGGCTACCTAAACTTGGATCCTTGGTTGCCCGGTGGGCTAGTAAAAAATTCAGTATTAAACCTACCTGTTAAAATTTTGATCAAACTATATAATGCTTTCGGTGATAATAAAAACATGATCGCAAAAACTGAGTCGTTGTGGATGTTTTTATTTGTGTTTTCGAAACGTGATACTCGCGCGAATGCCACGAACAGAGTAGACTGGTGGGTTCATAGCACACAGTATGGCGCGGTACCGCACGTGCACACTATTCTCGTTCACATCGTTTATCAAGTTTTCTAACCTTGACTGGCCACAGCTAGCTGTACTGGGAGTTGCAGGAGTACTTGAAAGCGTTTGATACGAAGTCTACACAAAGCCGTGTGCAAACAGCGCCCTCTTTGATTAAAAAAAGGTTTTTCTCGTTCACCGCGCACATTCGGAGGTCTAAAGCAAGCAAAATGTGGCGATTTTTGCCAAACGTAATGTCAAATTCTTCACTGGTAAGCTGATAATAAATTTTGGGGTTTTCTTATTTTTTATATACGGGCTAGTAAAACTCTAAACGGGCTAGTAAAATATCCAGTTAAATAGCCCAGTGGGCTAGCCAGGAAAAAAAGTTAGCGCAAGGCCTGACAGGGAAACCGGATGGTTATTTGGTACTTTGAAATAGGTACAAGAATGGTCTGATTTGGGGGGGGGGGGGGGGCCTTACCAGACATCTGTTTTGGAGGTGAAGATTCCATCTAGGAAGGCTTCAGGTGGCATCCACTTGACAGGCAGCATAGCCTGACCTCCCTTCCTGTAGTAGTCAGCTCTGAAACCAGATGAAGAATGAAAGTATTAAGTGTTAAGAGTGAATATGGATGCAGTGCCTACACCTCAACATTTACAAAGAAAGAAAGATTGGAGGAAATACGGAGAGGGACTCTTGTAGGCATTGCCAATGGTGCCAGGATGCTACAAGTTTGAGCATATTCAGAATAAGGGTGCAGTTGCCGTGGTGTCATTTCAGGAAGACACTGATCAGTTTCGGGGTTTTCTGTTCAAATTGTGAACCCAAAAATTTGCTCATTCAAAACACTTGTGAGAAAAGTTTTGCTCATACCGGCACTGTCATGTACTGATACAACAACGAATCACCAAAGAATAGAAAATTCACGACAGAAAAATTTTGAAAATTCTGGTAACATTTGGTGCTCAAATAGCTGTAACAAGTTTCTTCCTAAAATGACATCACACTTTTGCTCATATGGATAAGGAAATTCGCATGAGCATAAAAGCCAAAAAGGATCCAAAATACCCTTAAAATGTCAAAATTAAATTGAAAAAAAAAAGCTTAAATAGGACACAAAGGTGCATTTTCAAGGAACCATTTAAAAAGTTACATTAATTGGGGCCTTTTAAACAAAGTCCAAAGAGGGTTGTAGCTGAAAGATCCCTACCCACACCAAATCTCTTCCTCTACCATTTTTTATTTCTATTTTTCTTGGTAACGGCACTGGCATTTCTTGGTGACCTAAATACACTACCTGTAGATGTCCCTGGCCATTCCAAAGTCCCCAATCTTAGCCGTGCGGCCTTTCTCCTTGCTGCTGAGTAAGACGTTCCTGGCAGCGATGTCTCTGTGGATGAAGCGTTGAGACTCCAGGTACTCACAGCCTTTGGTCACGTCATGGGCGGCCATCAACAAGTCAGACATGTCTAGCCGTGACGGCTGGCCCTGTGCCAAGAACAAAAAAAATAACAGATATTGAACCAGGGCTGAATTACAGAGAGCTGCTTTCAACAGGTAGCACAAGTAGAACAAGAGAGGACGCCTATTAACATAAATCAAAACAAAATTTGTAATGCTGATACAGCGCTTTCCATTGAATAAACGATCTAAAAGCGCTTTAAAATTATTCCCCCGTTCATCAGGCCACGAGACCACGCGGCAGCCGATATCAAGGTACATTGGGTCCTCTACCTTCTAAGGTACCCATTCATACTCCTGGGTGGAGAGAGGCAATTGTAGGCAACTGTTTTGCCCAAGGGCACAAACGCTAAGTTCCTGGCAGGGTTCGAACCCATGCAGCCATATATCCAACTATGATATAACAATCCATCTACTTTACCTTTCTGGGTCGTGAGTCCCTCAGAAACTGCTTGAGTTCCCCGCCGGCCATGAATTCCAGCAGGATGAAGCGTGGGGCCTGAGTGAAGCAAACTCCCTTCAGAGAGACAATGTTGGCGTGGTCAAAGTTGCCCATGATCAGAGCCTCCATTAGGAAGTCTGACTCGTCTTGCTTGGTACTTCTCTCAGGTAAAGTCTGGGGAGGGGGAAAGTAAGTAAAGTAAGTCTCTCACGAGCCGATTTGGACCACCAGGCCGCGAATTATTTTTCCCAAACGAGATCCGACAATATCAAAAGAGGGTGCTCTCTCTCTGCGCTTTGCATATTCATGATGTCCAGGGCTTTAGAGAATAAGTTATATAACAAGGAATAATGGTGTTTAAATCACCGACGTTTGGCAGCTGATTCGTGGACTGGTTGGAAGTAGTCCTGACTTCTAATCAGGTGATCCGAGTTTGAATCCCAGTGAGCGTTTTTCACTTCTTCTCATTTTACCTTTTAAATAACTTAAGTGAGGAAGTACATTTCTCACAAGATGCCTATCTTTGGTTTGTGTTGTGGAGAACAAGGCATTAGATATGCATGTAATGGACCAATCAGAAGATGGGAAACGGATGTCGTTTGGGAAAAAAACAATTTGCCACCAGGCCAGCGTTTATCTCCGGTTTCAGTGGCATGTTTCATGCCACTGAAACCGGAGATAAACGCTGGCCTGGTGGCAAATTAGTGACTCAGAATATTTTTATTCCCCCTGGAAGGGATGCTAGTCCATCGCAGGTTACTCCCCAGCTCAAGCCAGTACACATTTATACTCCTGGGTGGAGAGAGGCAAGTGGGGGTCAAGCAGCTTGCCCAAGGACACAACATATGACCAGCAGCTGGATTTGAACCCCTGACCCTCTGATCATGAGTCATGAACCCTAACCACTAGGCCACATTCCCTCACTGGAGGGGGAAAGGGTTGAAGAAAGTAGATGATATTCCTGGTAAACTTAAAATTGTTTACCACGAAACTAGCAATAATTTTTTCCCCAACATGCAATTTACATATAATTATTTTGTTCAATGAGAGCTTGGGGAAAAGGATATACATGCATACAAATGGCTTTCGGATATTCAGAAAAAGCAAGATAACAATTTCTAAACTTTTGTGACTTTTCTGAATCAACAAATGATAGAGCATAGTCATTGACCAAGGTGACATTTGAACCTACCAACTGAGCCATTCATTCATATTTTATATTTTCTGACAAACGGTTTCAAATGTCACATCAAAATCAACAACGCACAATGAATAATTCTCTCAAAAACTTTCTTGATTTAACCTCGTTACAGTAATTGGTTCACATCGGTCTTCAACCATGCTTTTTCAAAGTTTTATTCTTAAGAAGTTGCTGACTATTAAAATCGTATGTTGAGCTTACCTTAACTGCTACATCAAATGGTTCTTTCTCATCAGAAGGCTGGAAATGGCCATGGTATACCTCACCAAAGGCTCCCTGACCCAAGGCTCTGTATACATGTATGAGAACAAGTATTACTTTCCTTCAGAAATGTAAAATCGGAATAGCAAAATTTACTTTGGAACAAGGTCAAAGTCAAACTGACTGCATCTAATGGCATCATTTCAAGTTAGAGTATATCATTTGCAGCTATCCAAAAAGTAACAGACAAAATTATTGTTGAAAAGCATACTTGGTTTGAAGATAGTAATGGCACTAAACTCCCTGTGAAATTATTCTTTCTGGCATGCTGTCATTTTGAAAAAAAGAAGGTCATTTCCAAAGATGCATTTTGGGAAATTTCCGTTTGTTTTTAATTCAGCAAAACCATGAATGGGTGCGTGCAAGCGTCGACACGACGCACACGATTGCTAAAATTCATCGGTTCAGTGTGTGACATCACATAGCTGCAATAGACTGAATGAGAACGTGTCCCGGACGTTGATTTCAGGCGCAATTCAAAACACGACTTGGCAACTTTGGAATTGAAATTGAGATCCTAGAATATTGTTTTCTCGGAATGTACAGCTGTATTTAGCCATTAGCTGTATAAAGACCCGAATCTTCAAAGTTTAATATAATTGTTCACACATCATGGTGCGAGGGGTTTAAAGGGTTAAGGTGAATATTCCCTTGTTAATGCCATCGGTTTTTACCTGATCAATTTCAAATTCTCCCTAGGCACCTCCTTCAGATCCTTCACAGTGACTGCCCCATCCCCCAGCTGGTAACAGGGGTTGAAGTCCATTGCTGCATTGTGTCTCAGCTGATTCAGCTGGTAGTCTGCTGATTCGGTTGGTAACCTCTCTGTGGCCTCCCGATCTTTCCTCTTCTTACGATGGTAAGCTTTGAGAACAAAAATGTTAATTCAATTACCAGTATTCGCTTTTTTCACACTCCGCCATTGGGCATTCAGAGCCTCGATCTGGCAACTTTACGCAATAAAAATAGCCGGTTCAGTGATCTAAACCCCGACACAGGAATCTCTGAACCGGCTGTATTTATTGTGTCAAGTTGCCAGATTGAGGCTGTGCATGCCCATGGCGGAAGTGTGAAAAGAGCGAATGAAGTCGAATTATGTGTACGTGTACTTGTCTGGTCACAAGCATCAAATGATGAGTGTTAACAAATGAATTCCTTTGTCACTGTTCACTTGTGAGTTGACTTGGGACTTCATGTTTTGTGATTGACTTGTGATCGATCACAAGTGCCTTGACTACAAAAATCAATAAGGTTTGGGTTTTTTATTTGAAGGGGGGTATGAGGGGGGTATGAACGGGGAGAGGGAGGTCTTTAAACTATACCATGGTTTTGCACTAATTTTGATGAATCTTGTTGGTTATCATCACAGTAATATCCTTATAGTTCCAGTTGTGCTCCCTGTGCTCTTCAACAAATTCTATATGTTCCTATTGAGAAATGTGCAACTTGCATGTTTAAATACAACCCCCAAAATCGCCTTTTTTGTGTGACACCCCCCAATAATTTGTCTCAATTGGCATTTAGAGCATCAGTCGGCAATGCTAGACAAGGCGATGCTAGACGCAGGCATGCAACTCTGAAGTAACCCCCCCCCCAAAAGGAAACTCCAATCTTTACAAGACTTTGTACAGTGTTTTCCAATTTTTCATGGCATAAGTGTGGAGTGAAAAACAAGGAAATCAGCTGATCCGAGGAAAAGTTGCATGCCTGTAGACGAGGGTTGTGGGGGTGTAATATCCCTCATTAATTTTTTTTTTGGGGGGGGGTTTGGGCCAAAACGTCGTTGGAAAATTGTGTGTCTATTAGCAAATATGCCGCAACGAAGGGGGCCACCTATTGTCCAACGGTGTCCAAGATTGCCTGCTTCGTAACGGCGCCTCCATTAGTCAGACGGTAGTCAGCTCCCCACCCCCTAACATTTTGATTTTGCGACACTCTGCTGATGGGCAAAAATTCCTGGCTACCTTCCAGCATGGAGTGACAGTCGGCAAATTGGTTATCACACCCCCAATCAAATCGGTCATGCTACCTCCCTGGCTTCAACTACATCCAGGGGTGTGAGTGACCACTGATAAAAAATAGCTGAAAACAGCTGAAAAAGGTGTAAAAAAGCTGAACTTTGGAAATCTCCTATACTTTTGTACACAGCAAGTGAGGGAAAAAGCTGAAAAAAAAGCTGAAATCCAACACAAAAAAAGCTGAAATCAGCTTTAAAGCTGAGATTTCACACCCCTGTACATCACCGTGTCAAACTTACCAATTATGAAGACTACAATTATGCAGGGGATTATGATGACCACTGGCACAATACTGCCCACAATGATGGCAGCTGATGGACCATCTGGGAGAATATCTGGAAAGAGAGAAATCTTATTATTAGTAATTTTTTTGTGAAGAATAACATGCCTTCTTTTTTTAGTTCCATCATGCTGAGTTTCAAGGGCGGATCGGGGGGGGGGGGGGTGGTTGGTTGCAACGGGGGTTATTTTTTTAAAAGTGACGTCGCAATAAAGGCAGGCACTGCGTACACAACCATCTCCCCCCCCCCCCCCCCCAAAAAAAATTGGTCAAAGTGGTCAGAAATTGCCTCAGATCGCACCACAGAGCATCTAGAATCCAAATTTGTTTCCTTGCCCCCCCCCCCCCCCCCAAAAAATTGTGTTCTGGATCTGCCCTTGCTGACCTTTGATCAGATGAAAAAACGCAACAGACGTGTTTTTAGAGGTGGCCAAAAACTATAAATTGTACTACATATTCAACCACAAAGGCAGTCCAAGGTAACTTTTTTTAATTTATTTCTTTTATCAAGATCGGATAAAGTCTCAAAAATATCCCTTTTGATACTGCAGTATTTATAACTTACTAATGCAAGTTTTCTTTTCTTCACCAAGCCTCGTCCCAGCTGGACAGGTGAGGAGTGCTGTGATCACAACCTCCCCGGCTCCCACGTTTGCTCCTACAGGGGAAAAAGAAACCAAAGGAAAGACAATGTTGTTTTGGGGATAGTAATGAAATATTAGTCACTATGACTGGTTCATAATTAATGTGGTATTTAAAGGCACATTGTATCATTTGCATTTGTCCCAAAAGTAACGTACCAAACTACTATCAAAAAATTACTTGGATTAACGATTCTACTGGCACTAGTCCCCATAAAAAATATTCCCTTTGGCAATTAGATGAAATCAAGAAATGTAGGTGATTTCAAATGATCAGTCAATTGAATGTTTTTTGGAATAAAGAGTGCTATGGACAAAATCATGTTTCATAATCAAAAGGTTGTGCATGGTTTTTCACTGTTTTCTTGAAAAGTGTAATATACACTGAGCTGATACCTAAACATGTTTTTTTTTAACATTCTCTTCAGATTTTGTGTGGTGTCATTATTGGAAATGAACAAAATGCATAAAGAAATGATCCGGTGTGCATTTAAATCACTTCAAGGTTTATTTAAGCCTACTGACTGGTCTGACTTGAAATATACAAATTGTTCAAGTTAGACGGCCATGTTTTGCGATCCCAACAGATTCTTTTCAAATGGTATTGGTGACAAATTCTGTTAACATTCAAATGTCAGGCCCTCAACATTTTACAAAATACACAGAAACTTGTTAAGTCTCATAGCTTGAGAAGAAAGACTTCAAAACTGAAATTCCAAGAAAGCAGAAAGCAGTATCAGTGTACAGCAACATGTCACTAAAAAGTCACTTTACCTGCCACCTTCTTGATACTAAAGCCAGATGGATGCACATAGGATGTTCCTCCCTGACCACTTCCATACAGATCCTTGATCAGTGAGGCATCTCCACCTGTAACACCAACAATGCAGTCAATATGTTTTAGTTTGCAAAAATATAGGCATTTATCCGCTCCGTTCACAAGTACCCCCTCACTGGCAAAGAAAGTACAGTTGGGGGTGGCCGACCAACGCCATCTTGCCTGACTGCAATTTTGCCGAGAAGCGCAAAGCGCGGCCACTGTGTGTACATAGTACAAATCCCCTGGTGTACGTGCGTCACACACAAGGAACGGTGCGCGTCAACCAGCGAAATGTCCCGCGCATGGGACATCGTTGCTAGGTAAGAGGGCGCCCTCTTTGTTCGTGCACGGAGCCCATAGGCACAGCCTCAGCCCCCAGGCACTAACCTCTCTGGATCTGCCCTTGAATGTGGTTATTGTGGTATTATGCTAACTAAACAGTGGGTCAGACTGATTTTAGGTTTCCAACTTGAAAATTAGGTTCTTATAGGTTTTATAGGGTTTAAAGATTTCGCTGCGAGACCTTTTAAAATAATTTTTGGAAGGCTAATCATCCTTACTCGCAGCTGGGATGCTGAATTGCGAAGGACACGGCTACAACGTGGTCGGGCTGGCTGGCACGTAAAGGCGCCTATGGCTGCCGGCCACATCGACCCATATATGACCACGGAGCACAGCCTGAGATCGAAAGTGTTTGATTTTTCCAGAGAGGAAAACCGGAGGGCCCGGAGAAAAACCCTCGTGGCACAGGAGAGAACCAACGCACAACTCTACTCACATGTGATCCGCGGCCAGGATTCGAACCGTGGTCACCTTGGTGAGAGGCGAGCGCTTTACGCACGAGCTACCCATGCATACCTAATGAATCACATCAAATTTCAAATCAACAAAAAAAGTGGGCCTCACATTTCCATCCTGAGCAGGACCTTCTCAAAGACAAAAACGCTTATACATATATGTCAGTACACTTGTTGGACTTGAATACGGACTCATCTCTGACACTGCATCCACAGTTCTGCCACAGAGTCAATACCCCATTTCTGTTACACACTTACCTGTGTAGCCGCCTCCCCCACCGCCCGTCGTGCATCCCCCTCCCCCTCCGCCAAACCCTCCATGGGTTCGCCAGTCTGCTTCCAGATGAGCCAGTGAACACTCGATGCCACCCCGGCCTCCTTGAAGGAAGGCCCTGCCGCTGACTTGGGTCATGTTGCTCCCTGTGCTGTTCCAACCTCCCCCTGCCCCTGAGGAAGGATTTTAAACAAGCAAGTGTGACATTTGAGGCAATGGCTAGGAAACTGGAGAATGTGCACAGAGATGCCAACTTTACAGACTACAAAATAGTAATGATTCTTCCTGCAAAGATTAATGCTAACTTTACAGACTACAAAATAGTAATGATTCTTCCTGCAAAGATTAATGCTAACTTTACAGACTACAAAATAGTAATGATTCTTCCTGCAAAGATTAATGCTAACTTTACAGACTACAAAATAGTAATGATTCTTCCTGCAAAGATTAATGCTAACTTTACAGACTACAAAATAGTAATGATTCTTCCTGCAAAGATTAATGCTAACTTTACAGACTACAAAATAGTAATGATTCTTCCTGCAAAAAGTAATGCTAATGTAAATACATAGGACAACAGTCAAGTTTAAGAGTAACCACAGTACTCTTCAGAGTAACCACAATGTTGGCGTATAGGACAGCTGGAAATTTCAAGAGTAGTTACATGCCTCAAAATCCTAATAATTACTCCAAAAGAGCAATGGTTGGCATCTCTGTGTGCAAGGGGCTCCCCACACTAAGAATTAAAGTCACATTCAAAAGTTACTTTCATGTTATTGCTGTTTTGAATTTGTCTTGCTGTAGTAACACAAACCTTCCAAGACTCTTAAAACCAATCCATAATGGGCTTGTGGAGAATTTGGAAAATTAAGTGAAGGGGGTATTTATGCCCTTTGAACATAAGTATTAAGAATTTACAATACGTTGTCACAGGTTTGTATGTGGTGGAGCATTTTGGAGAGTTCAGGAAGGTTCCAAGCAAAAATGTGTGGGGAGTTAGGGTTGAGTGCCTGGTACTGTTTAACATTGCATCTGTTAAAAACTGATATTTCATTCTGCTGTGCTTGAAGTTTCAGTGAATGAAATATCCTGTGTGATACAGTGGTGCTCTCCTTAACCTCGAACATTTATGAGCCAGGTTTGAAATGTATTGATAAGTGGAATAAGCTTTAAGATTAGACGTGATTCTTTCGATTTTTCATCCGAAAAATCTGTCTGGGGTTTCATCCCCCTAATAGCTACCTACATATTTCCTTCACTGTCTAAGCTTCTTTTCAACTTTTTCTTTGGACTAGTCAAATTACAATGTTATCAATTCTTTTGGTTTCATTTACAGAAATTCTATTTACCTACCACGGTATTCAACTACGGCACAACTTTTATCAGCGTCAAGAAATACAAATTATTAAGTCCCCACCCCTACCCTGCTGTTAAAAGAAAGTGAACTCTACATCTCCCCATTTTGGCTGCTAAGCAGTTCTCTAAGAAACACAGGAAGGCAGTTACCAGAGACGTCATTGGTTGCTCCTTGGGTACCAGACAGCCCAGGTCCAGGTGTGTCTACTGACCCATGGACACCAACCATGGTCTGACTAGGGCTGAAAGCTAGACCCCCTCCACCTCCAGCTATCAACAGGGGAACATACTCCATGGTAGTCTCATCAAACTAGGAAAGAAAATTGGGGGAAAAATAACAATCCTACTTTTTCATTATACAATATGTGTCACGATACTGAGGTCACAGTAAATTTCATGAACGGTTCTTTGTAGGACCTACATCTATGAGGCATCGTGTGGCTAAAATCAATTGTAGCTATGCGGGGTTCTCGAAGAGGGATTTTATTCAACACACTATGAATATGACGTATGGAAAGTGTACTTCTACAACATAGCTTGAATGTTTTACACACTTACCCTGTGAATATTTTCTCCCAACAAATGTCAAAATCATAAAATAAAATAGTGTACAATTATCCTGGCTCAAGGCTGGTTCATACTCTGCGTGAACGCGAATGTGAATTTGTGACGTCAGGTCAAGTTTTCGCACTGCAAATTCACAAAAGTTAAATACATTTCAACTCCGGTGAATTTCCCAGCGAATGTTCATTGACCTCAAATTCGCATCGTATTCGTATATGCCTGTAGTATGAACCAGCCTTTAGCTGGATATAACAACTTAAAGGGAAGATACAACATTTGCGAACATCAAAAAACAAAATGATCAAATTATCACGTAATACTTTTCTGGATTGTTAGGGAATGACAGTCTATTGCATCCTGTAAATTTGTGGCTCCTGATATTTTTAAGAAAAATTATATTTTTCCAAGGCTGGTGGGCCGACCAGCGTTGGAAAAAACTGGCTTTTTTTAAAAATCTGCTCCCAATTGTTCATATGTAGTTATTCCACATTTTCTTTGCATCTGATTACACACCAGTGAAGGGGTACAAGCCTGCTAGACTGATTCTCTGACCTTACACTTCCCCAAAGTCTATAAATTGCCCTGTTTCATCTTAAGTGGTGTCAGGGAACCAGACTACAAGTACATGATTGGTTTTCTTGGTTTTTCCAGCATCTACAAGCCCAAAACGTGAAACAAGTCAGTTTAACAATATTTGCTATAACATACTAATCCTCCAAATCCATTTATTTCTGCAAATTGCAGCACAAGCAAATGTTGTACATTCCCTTTAAGGTTTCAAGGAAAATACAATTTTATTGCCTGTATCTGTACCTGTAAACCTCATCCTATAGATTTTGAGTTTGTTTATTAATTGTTATGTTTCAGAAATGGCTCTGTAAAGACTCTTACATTATGATGTCAATAATTTTGATGTCCATAAGTTACACAATGGACCCCCCACCACACTCACCTTAGCAATGAATGATCCACCACCGCCCCCTCCCCCTCCTCCAGCTAGGTTGCCTCCCACCCCAAACCGCTGCCTGTTCTCATCTGTCACATCACCATTGCATATGCCACTCTGACCAAAATCAGTCTGTAATTAAAGTATGTGTAGGATGTTAAAATGGTGAGCTTTAGAAAAAAACAGGACGTGAAATAAACAATGCAGTTACAGTGCCAGTACTATCGAGAAGTATCTTCAGGCAATATTTTAATGAGATAAATGATCCCAAGTCTCCCCTTTCACTGACCTCTCCTCCATTGTCGCAAGCGTCTTCTCCTGCCTGACCGACTAAAATGAAGAGCTGATCCCCAGCGGTCAGATTAAAACTGGCTTCCATCTCAGCTCCGCGGGACGGGCTGGTATTCTCCACACCGGTACCCCCACCAGCTCCTTTGATTTGCATGCTGTACCAGATGGACAGAAAAGAGGTTGGATTCAGTGGTAGTGATGGAAAACTACAATGAATTACAACCCCACCCAAAAATGGGGGTTACCAGTTTAAATGAGTTGTACAAACATTTCCTTCAATTCGGGCGATTCACAATGCAGTGCGCCACCAAGAGTTTGCCATGAACAGTCCATTTTTCAAGTTTACAGTTGACATTTGAATGAGTGTCAGTAGACAACTTGAGCTTATTTGTAGTAGATTGGGGCATAGTGTTCTGCTGCCTTACAAAAAACACAGTATTGATAAAAAGCTAAGAAAAGGGCAAACAGATACTCAAATCATACACTTACGAAACTACTGAACGGAAAAACTAACAATTTCAAATGTCCCGCGCTGTGAATTTGTTGACCATCTCCCACAATGCACTGGGAAAAATGAACTCTCCATGGCAAACTCTTGGTGGTGCACTGCATTGTGAATTGCCCGAATTGGATTACAGCAATATTTTGCTTACCATCCAATGCAGTTCCGTAGTATTTTTCTGTTAAGGAGCACTGCATCAGGCAAAAGTCATTTATTTTTTTCATAATTACAACGATCTTTGATGAACCACTGAAAATTGTGTAATTTATGCTAATCTTATCTGCACCTCCTGCTAAAACGCTAAAAACAAATCAAAGATGGCTAAAGTATCTTTAAGAAAATGTCCTAAGTACTGATGTTTTTTTGTTTTTTTAAATGTTACTGTTTATTTCTTCATACTTTGTACAGAAACTGTTCACAAAGTAATCAGCCACAACTAAGGTTTGCAACACTAACATATAAATACATTTTTATTGACATGAGTATTGCTATTATTAAAGGGTCTTATTATTACAGAGAATGGTACTTTAGGGAGACATTCTCATAGGGTTGTGCACAAAATTGTTCAAGCTTTCATGACCCCTAATCCCCATTTTACTTTATCCTACCCAACAAATTTTTGTACATTTATGTTTTGGACCAGGAACAATCAATCTAGCCTACTAGAGACTGTAACATTTTGCCTCTAAATAGACATCAGGGAGACACTGAAATGTCTCCTTAATCTACCTTGTCTCCTTAAGGTTCAACTTCTGACGAGAAAATGTCTCCTTAAAGCTACAGTCCATCATTTGCAGCTATCCAAAAACATACTTGGTTGAAAGATGGTAAGGGAACTAAACTCTCTGTAAAATTATTCTTTCCGGCACGCTTTCATTTTGAAGAAATCAACGAAAGAAGGCCTTTTCAATGGTGCGTCTAAAGACGCACCGTTGGAATTTTCCGTTTAGTAGTTCGGTTTTTTATTTGGCGAAGCGCGCAAGCGTTGACATGACTCACACGCTCGCGGGGTTGCTATAATTCGTCGGATCAGTGCGTGACATCGCGTAGCTGCACTCAGCTCAATGAAGAACGTGTCTCGGACACTGAATTCAGGCTCAATCCAAAACATGATTCAGCAACTTTTGATTTGAAATCGAGTTCCTAGAATGCTGTTTTCCTCGTAAAAGACAGCTGAAGCTGAGCTGAAACTTCATCTGGTTAGTTATTCAGCACCCTTCCTTAGATTGTGTGCACTTTTGTTGCTTCAAACGAACAAAATGCACAAATTACAAACGATGGACTATACCTTTAAAGGGTACATTCTCACCTGTATGTTTTTGTGACGGGCACTACCCATTTCTGGATGCCATCTATTATCGTGACGGACACGTTCTCGTAGCGGTAGGCCACATTGCACTGTGCCTGGTTGGGACCTGCCTCGCCTTTGCTGCCACATGTGCTGAACTGAAATACCATGGGGTCACTTGATGGCAGTGTGGGTAGAGGACTCACTGCAGGGATAAAGAAGCAAAGAAGTAGCAGGTTCAGTAAAAGAATTAAAAGAATTTCCCTCACATAAGAAACTAGACTTTTCAGAATTATGCTACACCTCGAACCACATCTTACTGTTTAGGGCATATATTACGACAATTACTTCAGTTTAATATTTGAGTATAATCTATCATGATACCTGTTATGGGATATTGTCCCGTAACGTGCGTGACATTTGGAAGCTTTTTTTTTGAATACTTGTTTTTGTTCATTAATATTTTAAGATCTATATACATGTAGCATAATAGACAATTACAGGGGAAACCTACCTATAATACCAAAACACTTGTTTCAAATTATCTGAAAGTTTCATTTTATTTGAAGAAAAGTTGTAACGTGTATGACATCAGGTTCACTATTTAGTTGTCAGTCCAATTCATCGATAAACCAAATTGTTGACATTTATGCTACAGGTATCCCTTGAAACACTTCTGCCCAAATATTATTCAATTCTTTGTATAATTGATCATTGTCCCTGTTATTAGGTTAGAGGTCTTTCGTTTAATTAAAAACAACTTAGTCAAAATTAAGGATACCTTCCTTTTTCCAACTAACTTTTACATTTTTACGAACAAGAGGGACAACAGCAAAAATAAAACGAGTGAGATAATGATGATCAGTATTATTTCAATACAAATTCCTTTGATTTTGCCTGATAATCTATATTATCCTTTAACCCTAAAAGGGCTGGGTTATTTTGACCATCTCTCAGCCATTCCATATGTGCGAATGGCAATTCTGCTCTGTGTACACTACATATATGGGCAAATTTTTCCCTGCGTGGCAACCCGTGGTCCGCAAGGCTCGAGGCTGAAAAGTCATAACAGCTCGGGTCACGAAAAGAAATAATTCAAGGCTATCGCGGAAAAAGTTGAGGGGTCCGCCCCCCCCCCCCCCCCCCCGGCCCTTTTAGGGTTAATCAGTTCCCCTCATGAACCCATCAAAGTCAGCCTACCCGGCTCTGTAGATTTGGATCTGCGGGTTGCAGTCATCTTGACCTCTGTGGTTGGGTCAGGGGTCATCGTGGCTGAGGTCAGGTCATCCAGCTGGAAGCACTGGCGACTGAGTGAAATGTCATCTAGTGCCATGTCGCCTGAGTTCCCAAAGGCACGAGTACTCTCAAACTGCAGATAATAACTGGATAATCCATAACCAAAAAGATATTCAATGCTGGTTACAAACATTCACGAGCATCTTAAAGGTATAGTCCATCATTTGTAATTAGTGCATTTTGTTCGTTTGAAGCAACAAAAGTGCTTAAAATCTAAAGAGGGGTACTGAACAACTATTATGATGAAGTTTCAGCTAAGCTTCAGCTGTATATTCTGAGAAAAACAGCATTCTAGGATCTCAATTTCAAATCAAAAGTCGCTGAATCATGTTTTGAATTGGGCCTGAATTCAGCGTCTGAGACACGTTCTCACTAAGCCGATTGCAGCTTCGTGATGTCGCGCACTGATCTGACGAATTATAGCAACCACGCGCGCGTGTGCGTCGTGTCAACGCTTGCGCGCGCTTCGCCGAATAAAAAAAAAAGAACTACTAACGGAAATTTCCAACGGTGCATCTTAAGACGCACCGTTGGAAAGGCCTTCTTTCGTTGATTACTTCAAAATGACAGCTTGCCAGAAAGAATAATTTCACAGGGAGTTTAGTCCCCTTACTTTCTTTCAACCAAGTATGTTTTTCAACAATAATTACGTCAGTCACTTTTCGGATAGTTGCAAATGATGGACTATAGCTTTAACCATATAATGTAACTTTTTTTTAAATTAATCTTATTCTTTCAATTTTATACCTTTATCATGTTTAATATATCCATTTAGTATCATTTCTTATTATAGCTTATTGATTTGTTTATGTGTGTGAAGTTGTCTCAAATTAAGAGTTTGCCACAATTAAAATGAATGAATTTACACATTTTTGTTGCAGACACTAGACACGTACGTACAGGTGCAGGTATGAGCACAGTATATCTTTCCCTGTCTGCTCTACTTCCTGTTTTTTTCTTTGCGGTTCCAAAGGTGGAAGGGTGGGGGGGGGGGAGGGGGGGGGGGAATTCATTGTTTTGTAGAAGAAGGCGAAACCAATGTTCCCCCTTTCCCATGTGCTTTCGCCCCTCTGCATTTCATGCTTTTTTGACCAGCCGTGTAGTTCCAACTCACGCAAAAGGTCCTAAAAGCCAGTAATTACAATATATCTAAACTTTTCACTGCTGCGATGAAAATACAGGTGTTCACACTAGGCGTGGGCGATTCCAAAAGTTTTGGAGTCAATTTTGATTCCATTAAGAAGTCGTGATTCCATTCGGAATTGAATCCATTTCTACTCATCCAAAAAGCTGTGAGGAAAGACCTCCATAATTTCACTTGTAAATAACATGCAGTACTGAATCACTATAAACAGTTTCATTACATGTATATCTCAGGGGTGAGATTGGGAGAAAATGAAAAATCAATGAAATAATCGGCAGAGGAGTTTGAGGGCTGCCAAGGGCCCCCAATGTAGGGTTTATTGTATGCGTTTGTGTTTGCCTTAAGGCACCCCTCACAATACCCATTTCTTTTGTCCTGAAACTTTCATACCGGTAGGTAAAACACCTTTACGGCAAAACCTCAGGGAATCCAGATTTCATAAGGGATTCTTGAATCCTGAAATCCTGAAATCAGTAAAAAATCTGAAATCAGAAAAATTCTGAAATCAGGAAAAATCCTGAAATCGGAAAAATCCTGAAATTAGGAAAAATCCTGAAATCAGGTAAAATCCTGAAATTAGGAAAAATCCTGAAATCAAGAAAAATCCTGAAATCAGAAAAAATCCTGCAATCAGTAAAATCCTGAAATTAGGAAAAATCCTGAAATCAGGAAAAATCCTCAAATCAGGAAAAATCCTGAAATCAGGAAAAATCCTGAAATCAGGAAAAATCCTGAAATTAGGAAAAATCCTGAAATCAGGAAAAATACTGAAATTAGGAAAAATCCTGTAATCAGGAAAAATCCTCAAATCAGGAAATATCCTGACAAATATCACTCCTGATACCTTGTAAATTGATAATTTGCCACAAATATGTACGTGTCGATCGACATCAATTTTGTTTTCAAGTGTCTGGAATCGGCACTTAGGAGAACTGAATTGTTACTGCTGGGAATCGATTCCTCCAAAAAGTGGAATTACAATTCCAATTCCACCTGGATTCTGACCTGGAATCGCCCAAGCTCAGATCACATCAAACAGTAGGATATCTAGCTGGAAAAGAAATCAAGCTAGTTAAGAAATTCAATGCCAGATCATCCAAAAACTCACAAACACTATACCTCTCTGTGATGGCTGGTAGGTAGGTATCATAGGCCTGCCACAAGTCGCTGTTTTCATAGGACTCACTGAATAACTGACGGCTGGTTTCACTGGTATTCATGATGGCGTATAGCTTCAACTGTCCGATGTTGCTGCCATACAAGTGATAGTAGAATCGCACCTGGGCCAAAAAAAAAAAATGCATAAGGAGCTATGTTAAGGACTGGTGGTTAAAAAAACAGGTCTGCAGTGGAATCATTAATTCTAGGGTATTTACCAAACCTTGGCTTTTCCTCCAGCCGCACGGCTTCATCTCTGATTCCTGAATCATTTCTAAAAACCTTCAAATCTAAGTCCAGTGTTGTAGTCGAGTACCGAGTACTGCCGAGTACTTAGGTTGCCGAGTACGAGTACTTGTACCTCCAAGTACAAGAACAGGTCTCCGAGTACGAGTACTGGTACTTCCGAGTACGAGTACGAGTTATGTACTTCCGTTCCGAGTATGAGTACGAGTACATGTATTCCGAATACGGCCATACGGCAAATGGTTCATTGTGCGTAATTGGCCCAGGCCCAGTCAGACCGATATACAGACCCAATCATGGCTAGCTGTTAAATGTGTTTGTCCAGACGTGCACAGAGGAAAATCAGGAAACTTCGATTTCTCCACAAGCCAATCACCCATTTCATACTAAAAGTATCGATAAAATAAGGCCATGGTGTATAAAGTCAAGCTATGTCATTTCCCCCCCGAGTACTGCTATTCGAGTACGAGTACTTTGCTGCCCGAGTACAGTACAGTCATTTCGAGTACGAGTACTTTGACATTCGAGTAAGAGTATGAGTACTTCAAAAAAAGTACTCGAGTAGTACTCGAGTACGAGTATCCGAGTACGAGTACCGAGTACGAGGACTACAACACTGCTAAAGTCTGAACTCTTTTCAAGGACTTGAAAAATGGACCTATTGTGAGCAGGGCCCCTCTAAACCAGGCCTAAAATCATGAAGCTTGAGGCCGAACCAAAGTTGGTATTCGGGAAAGCCTTGTAGCTGACTGGAGAGTGCTTAAAAAAGGGGCCAATCTACTGGCAAGTCTTCCCATCAAATAGAGATGTATGTAGTCTTACTTTACAAGTTTGATAGTGTGGTGAGGCTGGGTTGTAGGTCTCTTCAGGCGGTGGTGTGAACACGACACTCCGGAGAAATGCCTTGCTGGCTGGTCGGATGCTACTCGCTTCAGTGTAAACGTAGAAACCTATTGGAAGGGTGAAAAGGAACCTGAAGTGTGAACTCCTACAGACAGTTGAACATTGAAATGGTGATAAATGAAAAAAAGAGCACACTGTTAAAGATACAGTCCATCATTTGTAATTTGTGCATTTTGTTTGTTTGAAGCAACAAATGTGCTCAAAATCTACAGAAAGGTGCTGGACAACTAACCTGATGAAGTTTCAGCATTCTAGGATCTCTATTTCAAATCAAAAGTTGCTGAATCAAGTTTTGAATAGGGCCAGAATTCAGCGTCCGAGACACGTTCTCACTGAGCCGATTGCAGCTACGCGATGTCGAGCACCGATCCGACGAATTATAGCAATCGTGCACGTGTGTGTGTCATGACACTGCTTGCGCGCGCTTCGCCGAATAAAAAAAATCCCAAAACTCAAGGAAATTTCCATTTTCTAAACCCCCAAAACTCAAGGAAATTTCCATTTTCTTCAAAATGACAGCTTGCCAGAAAGAATAATTTCACTGGGAGTTTAGTCCCCTTACTATCTTTCAACCAAGTTTGTTTTTCAACAATAATTACGTCAGTGGATAGCTGCAAATGATGGACTGTAGCTTTAACTGAGTAAAATGTTACCGGTATGGTACTCATGAGATAACATGTTTCAGCCCTGCAGTCCTTCTGATTTGAGGCGTGCGATCACACCCCCACACCATCGCTCACCTACAATTTCCCTGGTTCACAGATCACACACCTAGAAAATCACACACCTAGAAAAATCACACACCTAGAAAAATCCACGTGTGCCTTTTTCCACACGCCTGTGATTTTCAAACCAGAAGGACTGGCCCTGTTTAAAAAGTACGATGAAAGAAAGGTGTGATTATTACACAAGCATACAAAGCTGAATCTCCTCGCTAACCTTGAAATATGTCTACATGCATGGCAAATACAAAATGTTGTATCTACAGAAGTAAGTAAACTTCTTCATTTAAGAGTGTGAACAGCGCAATAAAATTGAACAATTGATATGAACCAGTGGTTTCCTGTTTTACATGTAGATGTACATGTACAGAACAACCAAGTGAAAAACAAGCTCGATCGGATCTCGGAAGCTGCGGGCCAACTAATTTGTGTTCATGCATGAGTCACGTGAATGTGCCATGTTATTTCTGGAAGGAGTAGTGTTTTTGAGTTTTAAGAAAATAAGACTTTTTGACCCCAGTGACCCCATGTTGACCTTTGACCCCAGTTTGTTCATGTGACATGTTGGGGCTGGGCTACTGATACGTTTGACAGAGTTTGATTGAAATCCGTCAAAAACATGTAAGAGCAATAGACAATGTCAACGTTTGTTACTAACTAACAAACTAACTAACGGAGAGATATGATTTATATGACTTGAAGCTTTGCATGGCGGATGAGATAAATTATAAAGTTTGCAGGTAAGACAGTGTGCCCTGTCCGTCCTCTGTCCATCCTCACACCCTCCTGAGGACAGACAGAGCACACTGTCCGAATCGTCGAGTTCTACACTCAACCTGCCGGTTCTTTTCAGAACCACACTTCTTCCAAGCAGACATTTCTTTCCACATGGTGTTACCTGCAAACTTTATAATACAGGGTGAGTAAAAAAAAAACGAAACCCAAATGTCGGGACTATTATTTTATTGAAGTTCCACATGTAGCACTTTCAAAATCTAGGACATCAAAGCCCAATTCATAAGCTTTCTTTTAGTACAAGAAACATTCAGATCACTCATGTACTTTTTAAGTTACACAATTTTAAAGACAACCATCGTTTTAAAGTTCTGTACACAGATCACAAAAATGGTGTGCGTTCTTTCAGCAAAACGAAAACAATTCACACACAGCCCTATGTGATTTGTTTTTGTTTTGCTGAAAGAACACTGAACTTTTTTTGTGATCCGTGGACAGAACCTTAAAATGGTGGTTGTGTTTAAAATTCCGTAACTTGAAAAGTGCATGAGTGATTTCAATGATTCTTGTACTAAAAGAAGGCTTATGAATTGGGCTTTTATATTCTAGATTTTGAAAGTGTTACATGCAAAACTTCACTAAAACAGTGGTCCAAACATTTGGGTCTCGGTTTTTTTTTACTCACCCTGTTATGATGATTTATTGAGTTGCTACCTGCAGCTAAAAAGTCCTTCCAATGTATTTTTTCACCACAGAGTTTGTCTCTTTTTATTGCATACTTTTCTCTTTTCAAACTACTTTTCATGTTTTCTTGTGATATGCTGGAAAACAACAAAGTATCTCTACATTGTCATTCCGATTGTACGAATTCCATTACAAAGTGAAATTGTGCGTGTAACTCCTACTCATTTCTATTTGCATTATGTGAAAAATGCTGTCAAGTGTATTTGGCTCTGCAATGAGTAAAATGTGTGTGACGTCAGAACTGCCAGCTGAGGTGGGAATCTATATGGGATATTCTTTTGGGCATAAGAGTCACTGACGCTTAATGTGAATGGCGCCACGAAAAAGTACACAACACGTCAATACAAACATAATCTACGATGGGCGATAACAGCCTGGATTAGCCATCTTGGAGAGTGTTGCTGGTGAAATTATTACGAAATTATTACATGGTGTTACTCATGAGCATATGAAGTGTGGTAGTACTTGTATAGACCAAGATGTGTGCGTCAGAGATCACTGACAGTGCATTTGTCCAGAAACCAGCACGGCATACAGCTCTGATTAAAATTGCTCACGACCTTTCAGGCCAATCACAATTAAATGAGTTGTATTAAGATTACTGTTACAAGTCACACATACATGTATTGTTGTATTACCTACTTGATCAAATACCGCATAAGGTGCACTGAGATAACACATTATTGCCTGCCAATTTGTATTTCATACCATTAGAGGGTACACTTTCAGGAAATAATAATAATAATTAATAATAATAATAATGTGGTGCTTATATAGCGCTTTATACCAAAGGTCTCAAAGCACTTCACTGCTCATCAGGCCATGTGACAATTTTTCTGCAGCTCGAGATCAGCACAATCCGGTCTCTACCTTCACTTGTACCCATTCATACTTTTGGGTGGAGAGAGGCAATTGTAGTAAAGTGTCTTGCCCAAGAACACAAGCACAATGTTCCCCATAGACCACACTTTAAGTGGCCCTTGGCATTGTGTTTGGGAGATACCAGTGAAAAATGAAAATCCTTATTAAACAGGTTGCTATAAAGCCTTGCCTTTGTCTCTAGCTCCCGCCTCAGGCTCTAGATCTACTTTTTTAATATTTGGATTACCAGCTCAATACTTGCCATTTTTCTGCGGCAGAAACATTTAATGTCCTACAACACAAGGCCAAAGCAGGGTAGAGATTGGGGTGGGGTTTAGAAACCGCCAAGAAAAACTTAGGGACTATGGTATATGTTTGTATTTCACTAACGGCACCCCTTAGAATACCCATTTCTTTTGCTCTGTATAAACCTTTCTAGGTACAGAGACCTCTTATGGTGAAATCTCCCAAATTCAACATTCAAAGGGATTTTTATGTTTTAATCCTGAAATCAGGAAAAATTCTGACAAATCTGGAAAAAGCCTGACAAATCTCACCCCCGGACCAAAGTGTAGGCCCTACATGTAAGAGTAGTTCTGTTGTTTTTAACACCAAAGGCTTTCTAATGATTTTGGAGCCAGGGAAGAAGGCAGAGCCAGGGAGGGAGACAAAGCTAGAGACAAAACCAAGGAGATGAAGAAGTCCTACATCTGAATCATAGATTCTTTCCTGTCCTTTTTTTTAAGGGGGGGGGGGGGAAATTACCTTTGCTGTTACCCAACGTATGATCATAGCTCGGTCCCGTATTGGATGTACGTGTGCTACCGTTGTGTCTGGTCCAGTCAAAATCGTCATCTTGGATAACATTGTGCCAGCCACACCAGCCATCCTCAAAGGAACATGCACCCCCAAAGGGAATGACCCCTGTTAAATCACGAAAAAAGAATTTTATTTTATAAAGCTACATGCCTTCAAAGGCACAAAAGGGTCGGGATATCGACCTTCGGAATTACTGTCTATCCTTAATCATAGCTGCCAACATTTCAAAATCCCAATTAGTAATCAACCCGCGCGGTCATTTTCAACTTCTCGTTTTATCAAAAGCTTTACCAACATGGAGTACAGGTACATGGTTTACATGTACACATACATGTGCATACCCTTCTTCTTGTGAATAATAATGTAATGTAGGCCAAAAGATAATTTAATTTTTTTTTTTTTTTTTTTTTTTTAATTAATTTTTTTGAATGTCTGTATTTGTTTGTTGGAGTCAAATAAATAATAACAATAATAAAATATGCACATATTTTTTTGGAGATGCATGCTATCGATGTGGAGTTTCGAGTTCGTATCAATGTTTTTTACACACAATGATTTAGGGCTACCGTCATGACCGTATGCAATAGAAATATCCCGCCAACATACCTTGCAAACGCATGCTGATTTATCTTTTCTGGACGTTGTGACAAACTCAAACTTCAATACCAATTATTCCAACCATACTCTTATTAAATTCCATGATTAAATTGTCGCACTGATGGGTCTCAACCCGGCAAAAAGCGACCAAAAGTGCTCACGATCGTCACTGAAAAGTACTCACATACAGTACACACAACCACACATCCACGAGATGCACACAAATGACACACCATTGAAAAATAGTTTTAGTCTGGTCCTCAAGTACTCCACTGCGCACACTGCATTGATGTCTATCAGGTGCTTGACTGCATTCTTATTAGACTTGTCACCAGTCCATCCATTATCGCGACATTTCGCCAGAAGTTTTCGGTCAAAAACGATACTTTACAAGTATTTTTTTTTTCATTAGGTAGAAAATGGGAAATTCGTAATGTTTTAGTGGCAAATCGTATTTTCGTAATTTAACAAACAATTCGTAATAATTACGAAAAATTAGTAACAGTTGGCAGCTATGCTTAATTATCGAAGCGGAGGGAGGTAGTCAAGCTGACCTACACAGAGGGACCAGTAATTCCAACTATTTTCCAGAAATAAACCATGCAGTATTTGTTTTACTACAACTCATAGATATTTGTAGCATCATCACTGTCTTTTTAGTAGCCTCACGTAGATTTTGCATCTTTATTCAGCACAATTCAAGTTCTTCGTCACAGTACATGAAATAGTCTGGTGCCAACACTCTTTAATGTGTTTTTACTGCGGTAGTAGCAAGGATTACAACAACAGACTGGTTCCGCAAAGATTACATGCCATAGTCTACGAGGCGGGTTCCAGAGGGAATTTTTGGTGCTACCAGAAACAACTACCGCACGGCAGCGAGCTGGATACTCACCGGGATGACGTCACCTGGGCGCGTATCATTTTTACTTCCCGGACGCGCGGTGGAATCGGCCAATGACGCGTTCCAATTTGATCATGAATATTTATGAGGTGTAGTAAATCGCAATAACATTTGCTTCAAAATACTTGACTCTTTTTATTTTCTTAAACATTTCCGTGATGCAAAAATTCCTCCTCTAGCTTAGGCACTTATACTCAGGATAAGGCAATTGCTTACAATGAAAACTCACAAGGTCAGTGATCATCACTTGAGTTGTAAGTCAATCATAAGTCGATCAAAAGTCAAATCACGTAAGATCACAAGTAACAGGGGATGGACAATGACTAATAATAATAATAATAATAACTGTATTTATATAGCGCCTTTTGCCAGAGGATACAAGGCGCTGGGGGAGAATGCAACCACAGACAGGTAAATGAAGTATACATGAACATATGAGACCAATTATGTAGCGCCTTTTTGTTAGGTGCTGCGGCGCATAATTGCTGCCACTGCCAGAAACACCGGGGCAAACCCCTTCTCGTAGCGACAAGTGTTACTGGGTTCTTTAACCTGCATTACACAACACACAGGATCTACGGCTTTACGTCCCATCCGAAAGACAAAGCAATAATGGTAAAGTGCTTTGCTGAAGAGCACAATCACCATGTTCCCACGGTCAGGATTCGAACCCACGTACCACGGCACACGAGTCGAACACCGTAACGACTATAGTTCTGTACACTTCATTTGAATAGCTATTTGGTTTGGAACTGGATGACTTGTGACTGATTTGTGACCGACCTGTGATAACTTATGACAATTTTTGATGACTAACTTTTGATATCGCTATATCACCACTTAGCCTCCCTTAACTACCTACGGTACTTGCTCCACACGACAACCACCTACCACAGTGTTTCACGTCTTCATCTTCACCCAATAGGCAATCCTTCCGCAAACTGCACACGTCATCTGGTCGCACGCAAACCAAGTTGTCGCAGCGGAAGTAACCGGACATACACTGCTGGCTCGGCAGAGCTAAGGGGGATAGGTGTGAAAAAAAAACCAGCGAGAAAGAAATTGAGATAAGAATATAGACATTAATGTGATGAAGGACGGTGGGAAAGTCAACAACTGAGGCACAGGTGTGAACGCATCTACATAAAATAATAATGCTGAATATAAATTAAGGAATATTTATCAATCGATAATACTGTGGGTTTATATAACCCACATACCGGTAGCTGCTCATGGTGCAGTACATTTATACATCATTATTATTACCCCTGCTCGGGGACACATGAAAACATGCCAATAATTATCTCATCTCTCTGGAGAGCATACAGCTTGCTGCTGCTATACAGGGTGAGTTAAAAAGAAATTAAGTAAAGTTAAGTCTGTCACAAGCCAATGTGGCCCATCAGGCCGGAGTTTCTCTCCGGTTTCAGTAGCAGGAAGCAAACGACTGAGAATATTTCTATTTCCCCTGGATGGGATGCTAGTCCATCACAGGTTACTCCCCAGCTAATGCCGGTACCCATAAATACTCCTGGGTAGAGAGAGGCCAGTGGGGATGGAGTGGCTTGCCCAGGGACACAACATCTGACCAGCAGCTGGATTCGAACCCCTGACCCTCTGATCAAGAGTCACAAACCCTTACCACTAGGCCACACTTCCCTCCAAAAGAAAGTGACCTGGATTAATGATCTATTTGATACACCAATGAATATAAGAACATGCACTTCCACTCATCTGAAAAGAAATTACTGAAATTGATCCAAGCTATTAGAAGTTATGCACTTACTAAAAGAACCTATTTTTATAGCTGCTGTCCATAAAATGCAATTGGAAGCTATTGAGCCAAGTGAGAAATAAAGATTACACACAGGCATTCAAATACAAATGCAATTTTAATCATATGAGTCAAGACTAAAACATTATTTCGACTGAAAATTTTTGAATATGAGGAACAAGTTGACCCTTTTTTTTTCTTCGGAAATATTGATTGCGATTTCTGTCTGTTTCCTTTGCAAAGTTTTTGTCCATTCATGGAGGTAGGAGAACGTCCATGTTTCACTGTATTAAATGGGTATTCATAAGTTCGATCTTGTTATTTAAATAGACATAACTTGGGAATACAGTATGAAAATTAACCTGAAATGTTCACAGTCACTAGTCAATATCATGTACCGGTACTTTATCCCTGTGTTATTTTTGTGAAATGGAGCAAGCCACATATTTTGAAATGTTTTTTTTTCTAATTCAGTCACTTTCTTTTTGACTCACACTGTATAGGTGCAATCGGCTCAGTCAAACACAACTACAGGTAGTTTACTCCTGGCACCACAAACCCAGGCTGGAATCAAACCCACAGTCTTCATAATTTATAGCCACAAGATCTCAAGTTCAACGAACCAGACTACAAAGTCACCACACCCTGCTAGTGGGGCAGATAGGGGTAATATTTGGGGGAATTGTACCTTTGAAAATACAAGCATGGCATTTGGCACACAGTCAGAGTATGTCTTAAGAAAGATGTTTGGCTATAGGGCCATCGCAGATTTGTCCCTTGAAAAAAACAAAAAAAACAGGTAGAATGATAACAAACAATTTTCTAAACTTTCAAAACGGCTGCCATTGCTTGTTATTCTACCTATATTTGTTTCAAAGGACAAACCTGCAATGGCCCTATAGCAAAATATCTTTCTCATGACATACTCAGACTGCAGCGTGCCAAATGCCACGCTTGTATCATCAAAGGTGCAATCCCATCACCTATCTGCTGTTTTTGCACGATCAAGACAGATGAGACTCGGGGACAGTAAAGGTGCCAAACTTCTTTCCTATTTCTAATTTGTTCTTTTCTAATTTTGCCCCTGTGTGGCAAGTTAAGTTCATTAGCTTTTGGCATGGGTCCAAGATAAGATCTTATAGTATGGTGCAATGTCTCTTTAAGTGGAAGTTGCTCCATCAACAAGAGCTACGCTTGGATAGGATGACTGGAACGTTAACGTCCTCGAGCGTTGAGGGGTATGTCTGTCACAATGTAATGGGATATGAACTGCGCTCAATACTGAATGACAGCAGAGATGTGATAGAGTCAAACTGTAAGTCAATTAAATCACCAGTCAATCACAAGTAAAATCAAAATCACATTCCGGTAACAGGTTGGATCACAAGAAAGTCACAAGTAATCCAGGATGAAAAATGACGGGCTTGACTTGTGATGGGCTTGGCAACAGCTGGCAGACAGGTGCAGCAAGATTAATGAGAAGAAACAAGGAAATAAAAGCTGCAGGAAGTCAAGGGGAAATATAGAAAACTGATTTTATAAAACCTGATACTTTTATTGGTGCTCTATCCCTTAGAGATTATTATAACACCTCACCCACAGATTCTGTGTCTTGATTGGCCCAGAGCGAGTCACATGATACTTTCTATTTTTGAGATCTTTCTGTGCACGGCCAAAAGTACTATACCCGTAGCAACCAAAGTACTATACCATTAGCAACCAAAGTACAATTTCCACAGCGCGGTATTTGTGTGCAAATGCATGCTGTTGTGCGCGTAGCGCGTTTTGTTCCAAAGAGAGCGTGCCACAGAGTTGGGTTCAAACATTTTGCGAAGGGGTAGTTTGGAAGAGAGAAATACATTTTCCACTAATTTTGTATTGAAATTGAAGTTTATTTCAACTGTGTTCAGATTTAAATAATTTCAAATATTAAAACCAAGCAGAATCTGTGGGTGAAGTGTTATAAAACAAATATTGAATGCTTTATCTCGTGGTGAAGTAAAACTAGCCTCCCTCGGTGATCCATGGAGCATTCTATTTTCCCTCGGCTTCGCCTCGAGAAAATAGAATGTCCATGGATTACCTCGGGAGGCTAGTTTTACTACACCACTCGAAGCATTCAATATTTGTACACCGTAACATTACTCACATAGCTTGTGACGCATAGCACACAGGCAATAAAAAAAGGTGACAGATCAGCTTGAACGGTGCCTGTTGTAATACTGATCAGTCAAAAAAGCCATGAAAATTATCCAGATACTGATTTTATTATCACATGAGTCAATCATGAGAACCCTTTAAAGCCGGCGTCACATGGGGCAATTTTCTGGCAATTTTGAGGCAATAAAAGTTGCTGGCAATCAGGTTGTTCACAGATTTCCATGTGTGTCCATCATGTCATCAATAGATGTGATGAAGTGATATGTAATCACGACTCATTTAGCTTGATCGCATCACATTTGAGTCAAGACTAAAACATTATTTCAATTGTCAGATTTTGTGTTTTGAATATGTCAAGTCCATCACATCATGTCAAGCAATCCGAAAGTAATACACTGGCGACACAGATGCAACGTAAATTCTGAGTAGAATCGGTTAATTCTAGGGTACATTTGTAGCAACTACACACAAATCTAGGCAAGGGCAAACTAGTTCGGGGGTGGGGGGGGGGGGGGGAAAGGTATCAATGCTTAAATTTAGCAAGCTTGGACGCACATCCTGGGCCCAATTTCACGGCGCTGCTAAGCTCAAAAATTTGCTTAGCACAAAAAAAGACTGGCTTATAAAAGCAGCTTACCAGCCAAAACTCCATGTGATTTTCATGCTAAGCAAACAACAGCTGAATACTAATCACGAGCAATATACATTACGTGGAGTTTTGGCTGGTAACGTGCTTTTATAAGCCAGTCTTTTTTTGTGCTAAGCAAATTTTTGTGCTAAGCAGCGCCGTGAAATTGACCCCTGTTCATCATACTGCCTGTATTGATTTTGCTGCAGAGAGGCAGCGCAAGCCAGTATCCTTCACATGACAATCTCTCATTGCTCAGCTGGGCCACAATCATGTAACTCAGTCCATTCCCAACACTCACATCCCAAGCGTTACATCTTCAGGTGGTCCTCTGTGATTTTGTCTTGTTGAACTTGCACTTTGTGGGCAAGCCTGAACAAACAGCAAGTATGACTTTGGGTGCTTACAGCTACGAGATTCTGGCGTCACTTGGGAATCATGCCCTCAGGCTGATCAAAGCAAAGCTAGAAAAAGGTTCAGTATAAAGAGTTGGAAACTAGGGTCAAGATTTGTGCTTTGTGCGTGCCCATGTGTTGAAGCTTACCAATTTGTAAATCTGATGAAAGACGTGAGAATGTTTACAGAGTATGTGTGCCTTAGTAAGGCATTATTAAATGCCCTAAAGGGATCCGTAAGGTGATACTCTGAGAAATAGGGCGTATGTGTTTCACACGCGTAAATTGATAGCTTGATATTCCAAGCCAGGTTTTTTTATGGTTCTAAATGATAATTTCATCCTTCCTCCAAAGTCAGAGAGAATGTAGGAAAGAGACAACAAGGAGTTTCTTTTTACTGCGGAATGAAGAATTTCTATTGCAATTCAATGACATAAAATATGCACAAGAGAATGAAACTCTGTGCATACCTGTCAACAGGCTTCTCAATAAATTATGTGTGAGTGTTGATAAGAATGTTAGGAAAAAATGTTGCAGCCTGATGCCACTTCAGCGGTTGTGTACAAAGTCTATGGAGAGTCAAGAAAATTTTCTAGAAAAGTAATTCCTAACAAAATTGGAAATGTTTCTCAGTCTCAGATTCATGTCTAATCATCAGTTTTGCAATGACTGACCTTCATTGAGATAATATATGAAGAAAAAAAGTGGCGTCAGGTTGCAACATTTTTTTCTGAATGTTACTTCTCTTCATCTTTTTCAATAAGAAATAATAATAAATTTTGCCTTTTTCACTTCATGAAAATTGGAAGCACACAAATCTACTGGTTGGATTTCTTATTTTTAAATTAGTCTGCTTGGTTTAAAGGGGGAACAATCCTGTTAGATTCTCAATGCAGAAGGCCACTGCAGTGACTTGACCGCTTGCCACTGGCAATCACGGGGCCACATCAGGAAATTGAATTGATCGAGGGTTCGTATTAAAGACGCCATCAGTTTAAAGCTGTATTGATTGTAATTACTCGGGTTGCAGGTATCATGCAAAAGAATTGATTTTCCTCCCCTTGTGACACCTTAATCACGAGGCGCCATTATGAGAGTGTCATCATGTCATGATCTTTGAGATGCTCTTGCCATTTACAAGTGACCCACACCTTTTATGACTAAAATTTGAAAAAAATATCTCAGACACGAAACACTTGTTCACATTTCGACATATAATTATGAAATCCCTTTGATAACAGAACATGTTTTTGTATATATCTTGCACAGTGATACCCAGACACTTATACTATATTCACAAAAGGTGAGACAGACACAAGACTTATTTTGAACAAAAATCGCTTGTAATTTGATACCTAATGATGTCATCATGACGTCAGAGTAATATGCAGCACTCTGGGTCAGGGTCGATATATGTTAAAAATTTCAAGTTCATAACTACATTTAAAACTGATTATAGGAGAAAACCCATGGAGTATGCTTGCACGGGACAAAAAATAGTAATATGCACCACTCAGGACCAGGGTCGATATATGTTGGAAGTTTCAAGTTCACACCTAAAACTGATCATCGGAGAAAACCCACGGAGGATGCTTGCATGGGACAAAAAAGAAAGAGGGAACGAATAATGCCTGAACCATTTCAAAAGATTGGTCGGGCTGTGCCCCATCACTAAAAGATATGGCCCTAATGAGCAGAATCAGTCAGTGGCGTCCAGGTTCGTTCAAAATTCATGAACTTTCTCCAAAGCTGCTCTGGAGCATACATGTAGGCCTTTCAGAAATGTACATAGTTCAGTACATGTGTTGTAATTTTACTCCCCTAATGACAGCAAGGTGTTTTCAATATGAAACCATCACATCAACAATTGATGAGAGACTTTTTGGAATGTCTGATTGCTTGGCTGTGGAACGGCGTCAGTCTCCAATTAAACATTCATTGCTGGGCAAATATCGTCTCCGTAATTATTACTGGATGTCTTGCTTCCGTACTGAAGTCATTCGTACTCACATAGCATTCACACCAGTGTAAGGTGAAATTTATTTAGCCATTATGAAAACATTCGGAATCCAATCAACTGTGCCGGAAGTCATTACAAATTCTAAGAGCCTATGAACACATTTGGAATAGGTTATTGAGAATACAACATTCCAAATGGATTTGGGTGGTTTATATCATTTATTAACCCTGTCAAATGTAAACTTTGTAAGAGAAACTTGCAAGTTTCCTACAGTAACCCTATCATGACTTGCAGAATGCAACTCAACGCCAAATAAAACTATGACCATAATTTGCAATGTATAACAGGAGTCTAGTTTTCCCCCTTACTTAACGTTAATGAGAAATCCTTTGGAAACACACTGTTGTTCATAACAACATTTTCTATGGTTTTGCCAATTGATGCATTTCAGAGATCAACTAAAGAATCAGTTTAATACGCAGAAAACACCTGTCTTCTAACAGTGATGATTTTCTTGCTGACAACCTCAAATGATGCTGGAGTCAAATCTTTGTTGGCAAAGAGAAAACTAGAACATGTTCTCAATTTTTTTTTACAATTAACGAACTGACTAAAAACATTGTGGGTCAGTGAAATTTGTTCAGAATCATTCGTTGATGCGGTTTGTAAAGGTTTATAAAGGTAAAGGGGATGAACCCGTGTTCACAGGAATGGAGTGCCCATCTCTCTTTCAAAGCGATTGGGCCAGACTCGAGTCCATGAAATGCTGCTGTGGGGGGATCGCCACACCTCCACAGCAAGTCTGTTACCTTCCCAGCATTGAATAATGCCGGTACCCATTTAACACCTGGGTTGAGAGGAGTAATTGAAGTAAAACGCCTTACTCAAGGACACAACACACATGGCCACGCCGCCATGGCGGGGCTCGAACCCACAATCTCACGATCATGAGGCCTGTGCTCTACCACTAGACCACACGTGCCCGGGCTGTTTGTAATTTACCCACAAATGCATTCGTATAGCTATAACTGTTTATAGAAGACATTGTATTGAACTGATTCTTTAGTTCACTGAAAAATAGAATTAGCAGTTCTTCTCTGTATCTACAGTCACATATTCATTACATACAAATACAATTTCTAAACCATCTGACCAAGAACCGACATTTATTCCCAAACAAGGAGCCGGGAGAGGAATGTTATTTTGTAGCGATGTAATGATCATTTGCTTCTCCATGTACACTTGTATGATGCTTTTGCTATCTGTTGACATTTATGTAAACCCTAACCCAAAATCATAACCTTGCAAGCAGTAGCGTAGCTAAATTGGGGGGGGGGGGGGGGACCTTGGGAGCACGGCCCCTCAAAAAAATTCCCAGTTGCCCCCCCCCCCCCCCCCCCCCCGAGAGAGGAATGTTGAAGGGAGAGGAATGTTATTTTGTAGCGATGTACATGATGTAATGATCATTTGCTTCTGCATGTACACTTGTATGATGCTTTTGCTATCTGTTGACATTTTTGTAAACCCTAGCCCAAAATCATACCCTTGCAAGCAATAGCGTAGCTAAATTGGGGGGGGGGGACCTTGGGAGCACGCCCCCCCAAAAAATTCCCAGTTGCCCCCCACCCCAGAAAAAGCTTGAAATTTTCTGCTTGCCAAGAGTCTTTTTACAGCATCTTTCTTGAGTAATGAAACTGAAGAGGAGTGAAGTTGATTATTTTTTAAGTGATTCTAATCCCCTTTATTCCCTTGACCCTACAGCTTTATGAAATGTGAATAAATTGATTACAAAAAGGGCGCCCTCTAGTGTCAAAAGAGGTCCAGCACCCCCCCCCCCCCAAAAAAAAAGGTGCTGTAAAGGCCTGGAACACATCATTCACTGTCATATAATGTCACATCTTGAGGATCATCATATGTTATCAGGTGAACAACATGGATTCCGGGAAGAGAGATCGAGCGAAACTCAACTTGTTAATGTTGTAAATGACATCATGAGATGCCTACATGGATTTCCATAGCAAGATGGATCTAATCAAAATGGAATTTTCAAAAGCGTTCGAAAAGGTCACTCACCAGCGACCGTTAAGGAAACTGCCTGAAAGTGAGTATTCAGGGTTCCCTATCGAATGGATCGAAAGCTTCCTCACCTCAGCATCCAACAAGTTATCATAGGTGAGTCATCTGCTGCCACCTGTGTTACATCTGGAGTTCCCCAAGGTATACTGTCATGCTTCCTCTTTTGTTCATCTTGTATTTAAATGACCAGCCAAAAACTCTGACTTCTTGGGTTAGAATGCTTGCAGATGACCATGTTGTCTACCGTGAGATGACATCGACTCTTAATCCTAACTCCCTAGGGGGTGTGCAAAATTATATTGAAATTGGAGGATTCAGGACTGTTAGGGCTATGAGTATAGAACTTCAGAAGGATATAGAACTGGGCATCTAAATGACAGATGCAGTTTGATGCTTCCAAATGCTACTGTATGCATATGAAAGAAATCACCCCTCGGACTTTTCAATTTTTTTCCCTCCCAATCTCAGCTTGAGCACCGCCTTGCAGAGAGAGTTTAATGAATTCCTTTCCATGGTCAACTGTGTTAACTGACCGGATTGCTCACAGCAATCCCCAAGGGGCCAGACAGCCAGACACGGACGCACAATCCCGAGATTGTAAGGTCCCTGATTATCAAGAGCTTCCTGATTCATAATTTATCTTTCGGCAATTTGTTAAATTGGACAACTGCACATAATGAAAATCTTATACTGGAATAATGAACCAATTAAATCAGCATTGTTGGACAAGAAGTGTTGATATTAAATGAGGTTGTTTCATCAGAATTTGCCCAAATTTTCAAGCCCCCCAAAAATTATAGGCAAGTGTGTATGCTAAGCGATAAGCAGAAAAACAGTTTAAGCGATATTATTTATGTGACGCTTTGGTAGGGGGAGTGGTTAGGGCTTGTGGCTCATGATCAGATGGTCAGGGGTTCAAATCCAGCTGCTGGCCATACGTTGTGTCCTTGGGCAAGGCACTTTATCCCCACTTGCCTCTCTCCACCCAGGAGTAAACATTGTAAATGGGTTCCATTAGCTGGGGAGTAACCTGTGATGAACTATAGGATCCCGTCCAGGGGGAATAGAAATATTCTCAGTCGTTTCCTGCTACTGAAACCAGAGATAAACGCCGGCCTGATATGTCATATTGGCTTGTGACAGACTTTATTTACTTGGCAGGTAGCTTCACAAATGTATTCACTATTAAGCAGTGAATACGCTGAGCTCTGATCATGACCCGCCTTCAGCCAAATGATTGGTCAAGTTTACTCCACGAACTCCCTCTCTTTGTAACCACTGAGGAGGTACTTGTGCACGGGGTCCATATGATTTGCGTAACCTTCACCACTTTAATAGTGTCTATGGAAACTTTCATATTAATATGCAACATTGCTGAAATTTAAAACAGGGATTTTTCTAGGGCACTTACACTTGTGAGTCCATAGAATGATCAGTTCTGAGACACCTTTGACTAACTAACAAAACAAGGCCCATCTCTGCAAACATTTGTCTAATGAAATTATGTTTTAGCTCAGCAGAATCGACAAAACCTGATTCCTTGGTAAATTCATACATGTTCTTCGTAAATGTAGCCCGATTTCCAAATATTTGGAAAGCAAACGGAAAACAATCAGTCAAATCCAGCATCCTGCTCGTCGCAGGTCACATCCCAAAATAAACCGCCAATGTCTTAAGCTGAGAGTATAAATGTCTTCCTTTTAAAATTGATACAAGTAGGATGCACGACAGACAAATAAAACCCCGATGTTAATCACCTAAAGCAAAGAGGAAGTCCCTCTGCGGCTTCCAATTGAATTAAACATGGAACCGAGGACGGTTAAAAGCATTCGCTACTCGAACAATTACCGCTGGTAGAAAAAAAAGAAGACAAGAACCAACTCAACAGCTAATTGTGATTGCGGGATGGGGCCTGACAGCACTTGGTCAGTGATGGAGTGAGCACAGAGATAGCAATCAATGATACCGTGGACTGTGACATTTGCTAAGGCAGGAATACAAATCGGGTTGGTTTTTCAATGAGTGGAGTGGGCGGCGTCGGTAAACATCTGAGACCGTAAGAACAAATGACACACGAGCAGCTGGTTGGAATACAAATGTTGGCATTTGCAGGGCGATATCTATTTAGTCATTCTTGTGTCTTCCAAAGAAATAAAATGGGAGTTATGAAGCTTCAGTCAGAGGAGTGTCTGGGTGTCTTTCTGGCAGGCCTGTAGCCTGTTTTAAACATCCCCTTTGTTATGCAAATACTTGCATATATGATGAAGTACAGCGCATCCCAAAGTACCCGCAACAGTTCTTTTGCAAGGCTCTAGCATAGCCGCGGCAACACATATTGCGATTATTTTAATATCATTTTAAAGCTTGTAATCTTAACTTTATTCCTGGTAAGTATTGGTTTGATTTTCAAAAGGGTTTTGAAATTATTTGTGTTAATAATAAAGGCATGTCAAAAATAACTCAACCGATTTCAAGGAAAATCAATCATGCATATTTTTTTTAATGTGTAAATGCTTCATGTTCATGATGTGATGATCTCGTTGCCTTTTACTTTGTGTTTCCTCTTCTTTTCATTCCACATATATATAAATTCACAATATTGTTCTTTGTTTCGAGCTCAATGTGTTTTTAATATAAATCACCTGCATTTTTTTGTGGGTTATTTCAACAGCTTGTTCATTCGAGTTTGCATCTGATGTACCACATCATCGATTTCCCTAGGAATCGGTTGAGTTCATTTTCGACATGCCTTTATTTGAACACAAATAATTTAAAAACTCTCTTTAATATCAAACCAATACTCGCCAGGGATAAAGTTAAGATTTCAAGCTATAAAATGGTATAAAAGTAATGGTGGTACGCGTTTCCGCACCGACGCTAGAGACTCGTTATAAAAGGTCGCAGGTATTTTGGGATGCGCTGTATATGACTTAAGCACCTTGGCACCGTGTGTTTCAATTTAAGGCAAATTTGGACAGACATTTCCCTACTTCCAATATTTTGAAATCTATTCAGAAATAAACAGAATACACCCTGTCCAAGTACTGGTTCGTGCACGCATATTAATGCATGGGTAATTTATTCTGAATGCGTGCAACTTCAATTCCAAAGTACCCAAGTCATATTTTGAATTGCATCCCCTCGTAACACAATCCCGAAATCAGCATTCGGGACATGATTCTCACTTGGCCATTCACATATTCACCCAATTGCAAACCAACATCACGTTTGAACGCATAGGGGCCAATTCACAGAAATTTCCCAAAATGTCTCACTTCACACATCTTTGGAAATGACTTTCTTTTGTTGTTTTCTTCAAAATGACAGCATGCCAGAAGGAATAATTTCACAGGGAGTTTAGTGCCATTACTATCTTTAAACCAAGTAAGAATTTTCAAAATAATTTTGTCAGTTACTTTTTGGATAGCTACCTTTAAAGAGGTTGTGGAATGCTCGAAGACATTTCCGTTATTTTTTGGGTATACCATGTAGCCTAAGGTGTTTCGACCCGAACGTGCAATTTGTGTAAAAGTCGTCGTTGCGGGCAGCAAACAAAACACAGTAAATTGTGACGTAATAAACAGGACTCGTTTATGCTACTCTGCATCGGGAGTCCTGTTTATTACGTCACGATTTACTGTGTTTTGTTTGCTGCCCGCAACGACGACTTTTACACAAATTGCACGTTCGGGTCGAAATAGGCATGACAGGACTTGAAAAACAGCTCTCAAAAGTACCTTTTGTACTCATTTTATGACAGACACAATAGTCGTTTTTATTTCATCATACCCGAAAAATGACGGAAATGTCTTCGAGCATTCCACAACCTCTTTAATATAGCATGTCATTGGCAATACACTTATTTGCTTTTATTCATGCAAAAACAACCTACAACACTTCCGTAATCTTTTACACCCAACCAAAGGTGTTACTTGCTTTCTGATCTTACCTTAGAATCCAATAGCCTTTAGCAAAATATAAAGTCCTATATGAGTATTTACTAATTAATTAAATAGAAAACGAGCACTTGTTCATAATGAAACAGAAATGTCTGAACGAAAGCATCAGTTAGTTGGTTATGGAGCTGGACATTTCACAAAGTGTTGTGAATATTTCCACAGAGATGGCCATCAGCCATGGTTTTCAAGGTTCCACTATAAAGTCTTCAATGCCACATCATTCCATCACCGGCCCGCGAGATATGCACGTCCTTGGCATTTAGTTAAGTGGCCATTATCTGCTGCAACAACCACCTTCAACAAAATGCCATTGAGCTTGATCTCTCGGAATATCTGCAAGAGGTTTCAATGAATCTGCTGACTCGGAAACCAAACACTTTGTAGCCAATCAATGCCACAAATTGACTCTCTAGGAATATCTGCAAGAGATTTCCATGAAGCTGCTGAAATCCAGCACTCCGTAGTTAATCAGTGACTCAAATTGGAATATCAAGGGACCATTAGAAATGACGCGGGTATGGGATACGTAGGTGGCTCGGAAAAAGTTGTGTTACATCACCATTTTGCATGTTTATTTTACTTAAAGGGAATATACAACATTTGCAAACATCGAAAAATAAAACTATCAAGTTTTTACGAAATACCTTAGTAGGATGTTGGTAATTGACAGTCTAAAGCATCCTGTAAAATTATGGCACCTGGTGTGAAGTCATTTTCAAGAAAATGGCATTTTTGTATACATTTCCAACAGTGGTCGTCCGATCACCTTTGGAAAAACCTAACTATTTTTCAACTTCTGCTTCAAATTTACCTTTTTTTTTTCAAACCAAATTTTGGTTGCTATTGGTAACATGTTCATGAACGGCTGCAGGCCAGCTAGACTGGTTCCCTTACCTTACAATTTTCCGGCATCTATAAACTGATCCATTTTATCCTTAGTGGAGTCAGGGAACCAAACTACTGGAACATTTTTGTTTTTCTTGGTGTTTCCAGCATTTTCAAACACAAAACTTCAAACATGTCAGTCAAACAATATTTGATCTATTAAACTAACCCCTCAAATAGTTCATTTCTGAAAATTACAGCAAAAGCCAATGATGTACATTCCCTTTAATGGCACATTCATGACATTATATGGGCAAATTGCATTATACAATTGTACATCAAAATGTTAAGATATACAAGTGTATACAATTTATTGTGACTTTTGTGCAATAACCACACAACTTGGTGAGATTATACAAATAAAGAATGTTTGTGAGTACAATGGCAAGAATAATTTCATGAGGTGACAGATGAAATGTGGAATGGAACATTTCATCTGTCACCAAATGAAATTATTCTTTCCTTTGCACGAGCGTGAAACATTCATTATTTGTTTTATATAACACGTGAAACATTCATTATTTGTTTTATATAACACTTGAATAAATCCTTGTTATCTGACTGGTTGACTTTTAATAGCCAATTTTTTCATGTTAAAACCTGTTTAAAGTTCGACAAGTTCATCATATTTAATTTATGCAAACTGTTCAACAAGTTGAGAACTATCATATTGAATTTATCTCAATTTAAAACAGCGCCACCACCAGCAGCAGTGACACTGTGCTGTGGAAGTTCTATTCACTGTGTAATAGAACTTCCATTGCACAGTGCAATGGAAGCAATGACGAATAATTCAATGACATGTGATCAACGATCCACCAATCAGATGACGGGGATTTATTCAGGTGTTGTATAATATAAAAATAATGAATGCTTATGAGTACAATGGAAGGATTTTCGTGAGGTGAAAGATTGGCTGTGCCATTCAATCATTCAATAAGGTGTAGCCGAGTTCAATGGAACAGTCAATCTTTCACCTCATGAAAATACAAATGTATTCCTTTCATTGCACAAATAAAAAAACACATTCATTATATGTTTTATGGGCCTATAGCACCTAAGTACTTCCTTGTCATTTGATGTTTTATGCAAAAAACGGTTAGGCTATAACGTTCAATTTAACTTCATCTCCATGGCCATCCACAACAATCATGTATTATAAATCCAATAGGTAGTTCCAATCCAAATAGTTGTGAACACAACAAGTTCAAAGTTCAAGTCCAAAATTGTTCAAAAACAGTCTAGGCTCTATAACTGGTCGAACAGTTTAGTTTAACTGTTGTTGTTCGTGTCAGGGTTCGTGTCAAATGTTGTGATCCACACAGTGTCAGTACACTCGGTCATGTACGGTCAACGCAAAACGCTGCAATCTCATAGCAATAGCACAGTTCATGCTCCGGCGATCGATATCGAGGCGCACGTGCAATGAAGCGAAACGAATGGAACCAATGTGCACTGTAAATGAAACCAAATTGCATGATGTATGACGTACGTTAAATCGTAATATTTGTCAATGAAATGGGGCAAATGATTCAATGTGATGTGACTAATTCCACCTATCAAATGACAAGGATCTATTCAGGTGTTATACAAACCAACTGGTTTATCTGAGTCGCATACCGGTACGTATCCCGTACACGTACCATTTCTAATGGTCCCTACTAAGTGCTTCAGGGGAGCTGTGCAGTTCTGCAGTTCTGCATCCTTCAAAATACTGCAAAAGCTGGGAGTGGAATATTTCATGGATCTTGGTGATTTGGGATTGATATTCATATCTCTTCTCATTACCTACAGGTGATATATCACATAACACAATTATTTAACGCTTCAGGGCTCACGCGGTCGCCACTGTTTTAATAACAAACCCAAGCCATATGAATTATTAATGAATGGCAGAAAAAAAAATTACCACTTAAAAAGCTAAGCCACTTTATGATGACAGGATATCAGAGAAATCCCTCATGGCCACTGGGGTGAGAAATATGAAACGGGTGTTGATAAGAACGGCCTTGCCCACTGATCAGAGACTACATGTATACATGTACGTTACAGTCAAAAGGGCCTTTCACACTATCCGGAATACTCTTGTGTTGGACCTGGGTCCAACACAGAGCTTTCAGGAACCCCTTTCACACTAAAGCAAGAATCCAGCACGGTTACACAGGTACAATCCAACCTGGTCAGGACCGGGGTTGAGAGGCTGTACCCATAGGGTTGCAGACCAGTTAATAAACTTCCACAGACCCCAATGGTAAATGCTCCCACTTCAGAAATTCGGGGAAAGTACTCACAACTCTCCAAGGTGTTCGAGACACACATCAAATTAAAGCTTATTTCATCATCTTTCCAATTTTCGGGGGGTCAACTGATGAATTTGAGGAGAAATCTCCATCCGAAGATGATCACCCCTGAAAATAGTCCTGAAGCCCATCGCCATTTTGAAAAACGATGCCTACACTCCATTGCAAAATAGAGCGCTTTAAGGGCCCCAAGTTCATCCAAATTGAACGGAACTACAAGTTCACAGTCCTGTGCACGGCTTCCACCCATATTTTTTACAAACCCTCAAGTTCATGGCCCACAGCATGCTCAAATACTGAAGATTTTGAGGGCATGCAAATCGTGATTTGGCCGGCGTAGGCAATTTTGGACCGATTTACTGGTCTGCAACCATAGAGAAAGGACTCCTTTCTCTTTGCTCTACCTGGGTAGAAAATCCAAATCTACAGCCAACCAATGTACATGTACAACCTAGTGTGTATGTAAAGGCCTTTTCACACTATCTCCGTTTCGAACCGTGTTGAAACCTACCCGGATCCAACCCGGTTCAGCCCGAGTATTTTTCGACACGGATCGGAGAGACGCGACGTTCACACTGTCCTTTACGGGAACGGCCGCTACGTGAACCGTGTAACGTTCAATCCGGCTACGGCCCCTGTGAATTCACACTACAAATTCTCGACACGGATCGCATTCGGCACAGGGCGCTGCGATGATTTTCTCAATCCCATAATGCATTGCGACGCACGAGGCTTACGGACAGGCCGGTGTGCAGCGTGAATTTACTACTCTGTGAAATACGGACTCATTGGTAGTATTGCGCATGCCTTTTGGGAGAAGGACCTGTCACGTGAAAGGGTTTGACCAATAATAAGAGAGTAAACGAATCTGATTTGGGAGTCCGATTTTTGTACGACACCAGCGCAGCTGTGTGCAATATTTCCAAAATGGCTCCGGTCATTTCGTTAGACGATTCGTTCTATTTAACATTAGAAATGTACATTTTTGGGGTACATTTTGCGGACCTAATACAAGCCCAGACTCGGTAAAGGATGCTCCATACACCGATACATTAATGGATGATAATTAGGGAGCGATTGTTTCGGGATCGGTGTTTGTGACGGCGATAGTGGTGGAGGGAAATATTATGCTCGGGGTGTCAGATTTTCGGTAAAATGTTGGCCTCAACTCAACACGGATCAGCCGTGAGTGACTCAACCCGGGGCGGTTCACACTATCATTTTCGACACGGTTCACGCCGAAAAATGCAATTTCGATCCGGGTTGAGATTTTCAACCCTGGTCCCTCCCAGGGTTGATTTCGATCCGGCTAGAGCACTCTACCCGGGTCGGAACCGGGTTGAAACTGTAGAAGTGGGAAAAGGGTTGAAAAAAATCTCGGGGTTGGAACCGGTTCCAACCCGGAGATTTTGGACAGTGTGAAAAGGCCTTAAGTGTGAACGGTTCTGATCAAGGTGGTCCCATGTTGAAATGTGTAAGTGAGTTGATAGTGCGAGGGGGGAAATCTCAACGGACTGTTTGGGGGCAGCACTGGGAAGCCGTGTGTTTGATTATAGGGGCTTTATAAGAGGATGCCCTTGGACTTCACAGAGGCGATGGAGGCGTTGACCCATTAAATAGCCCTTGATCTCCGCCTTAATGACCAATTTCCATGGACAATCAATCTTCTAAAACAGAAGTACCCTTATCAAGGGGACAACTGGCACGCCTATCGAAGAGGAAAAAATCAGGACTAATACTTCACAGGAAGTGCAAAGGGCTGGAAACTAATTAATGTGTCCAGCAAGGTAATTGGGGCAGGGTCGGTTTTTTCAACTGAAGAAGCTCAGTTGAAAACTTTATTTTAGTATTGAAATATAAGGCGAAGTAAAAAAAACAACATGTTTCTCGTCTCCACCCGCTTCCTTTTTGGAGGCCGCCTGAATTTTTTTATTATTCTTTTATTTTTGAAAAATGCAGTAAATACACCAAAAAAGTCCACAAATTCATCGGAAAATACAAAACTGTTCATTGTAGCCCAAAACATCTCTAATTGGCACTGTATGTTCAGTTCTCTTGTCCAACTTGCCTTTCATTTTAAAAGTATCTTTAAACAGTGGCAACACCAACGGTTGCACGAAATTTTAAAATGGCGTCCATCTTGAAAAAAATAAAAAGCCCCTCTTCTTCCTGTTTTTCAAAAACCCAGACGAGAAACATGTTTTTGTTTTTTTCATTCGGCCTAAAGGTTAAATTTTGTTCACGCCTTCTGACCCTTCAAGAAATGGTGGAGCCCATACAACCAACCACCATTTCCACCTGTGTTAACCCATACCCATGGCTGGTATAGGTGTAGGCCTCTGGTATTGCTGCTTTTTTTTTTAGAACCCCTCAATCCAAACAACTTCAAACTTGAAACTGCACATTCTGGGGTCCTGAGCAATACACCTGCCGATTTTCAACTTCATACAGTGTCCGGTTTTGGAGATAATCGAAATATAGACAGACACACAGAGATTCCTGGAATTATAGTAAGATGTACATGTACTGTCCTGAATCCTCAAATTTCAATGTGATTTTTCACCCACCCTAGACAGTTAGGGTACTTGGAAGTGAGAAATTGGATACTTGTGTATATAAGGGTGAAGTGTAATAGGGTGAGGGTTACTTAGGCCAATTTTTTTTCTTGGAAGCAAAGTAAGGAGTTACTTGAAGTCATGGTAAACATGATAATGCACACTTTTGTAATGATCAAACTTGCTCTGTGTGCATGCACTGTGGGTACAGGGAGAACTGGATGTTGTATAAAACATGACATGTTTGCTTCCCTCTTTTATTACTTGTTTATGTTCACTCAATGTTTCTGTCTCTCATTATATAGTTTTTCCTGGTAATTTTTTTTGCCTTTTTTGGCCTGTTGTTGATTTTGTTACCGCGTTTTTGCCTTTTTCGTGTTTCTAATGGCTTGTTGTTACATTATACATTGTTTTTTTAATACATTTTGTGCTTAGTTTTTATGCATTTTACATGTACTTGTTTGGTTTGGTGTTACGTGTTGCATTATACCTTTTGCTATTGTAGCCATTTTCTTCTTGTAGCACTCTTAAGGTGCATGTGGTAGTTATAAATAATTGATCTTTTGATTGCTTAAATTTCCTGTTGGCTTTTTAGAGTTTTTAGGTTTGAATTGTTTTCTTTTGGCATAGTAACTTGCATTCTAATTTCGTTTGCCTCCGTGTTTTAGTACTTGTCACTGTATAGCACTTTAAGTAACTTTCATATTTTTAGTATTTTCATCGCCTGTAGGTTTTATAGTTTTTTTATTGTGAGGCGCTTTGAGGTATTTTTACATAAAGCGCCATAGAAATGCCTTTATTGTTATTATTATTATTATTTCATGAGACACTAGTGCTTTTGTCATCCTCATCATAAACTATGTTTGCATTTGACATTTGAGTACAAGGAGAACTCTTTGATCACATTGTCAGTGCGGCACAATCAATCACACTATAGTCGTACCCGGTTTAAATTAACCTGCAATCTGACATTTTAATTTCCTTTTTATTACGCAAAAAAAGGGGGAAAAATTAGACAAGCCCACGGAAGCAGATATTGAACAGGCGCTCTCCTGTTTGAAGTGTTCCATTATTGGAATCCTCCCAAATCATCTATCATCCCTCTCCAAATACGAGGCAATAATTGGCTTCTGGCTGTACTTTCATGAGAGCTCTCATCAATTTGGGATGTTCTTGATGAACTCAAACCTGCCTGTGTTAATAGTACAGGGTGGGTAAAAAAAAAGCGAAACCTAAATGTCGGGACCATTGTTTTAGTGAAGTTCTGCATGTAGCATTTTCAAAATCTAGGATATGAAAGCCCAATTCATAAGCTTTCTTTTAGCACAAGAATCATTCAAATCACTTATGTACTTTTCAAGTAACGGAATTTTAAACACAACCACCATTTTAAAGTTCTGTCCACGGACCACAAGAAGGTAAGTGTTCTTCAGCAAAACGAAAAAAAATCACATACATGTAGGGATGTGTGTGAATTGTTTCCGATTTGCTTAGAGAACGCACACCTTTTCTGTGATCCGTGGACAGAACTTTAAAACGGTGGTTGAGTTTAAAATTCTGTAGTTTGAGAAGTACATAAGTGATTTGAATGATTCTTGTACTAAAAGAAAGCTTATGAATTGGGCTTTTATATCCTAGATTTTGAAAGTGCTACATGCAGAACTTCACTTAAACAATGGTTCCGACATTTGGGTTTCGTTTTTTTTACTCACCCTGTATACACCGATGCGTCTACAGAGGATGTGGCAAGGGTGGGTCAATATATCAAAACATAGAGAAAGATTATGATCAATCTGGCAGAATATCGCGCTTGCATGCCCAGCTAATTAGGCAAAATATTAACAGGAATAATCAGGCCAAGTATGCATTTTCCCTATGAAAAAAAGTTTACATCAAAGCAACAATCAGGGCAAAACTGAATAAAGCTGAAAGCTGAAAATACAGGTATTGCTCACAGTATTAAGAAATAAACCAGCTGATTTAACCAGTGAACAGCAATAAACCTGTACCGGGCATGTACACCTTAGCCGGTAAAATATTGCTACGCATAATTAGTTGCTTACCTAAAATCAACTAAAAACTAGATATGTCTATTCCATGGACAGAACACAGGGCTTTTCCGCACTGTTGTTTTTTTATGAAGTTATGTTTTTATGAGTTTATGCATTTGGGGAGAACAAAAAGACAAAATGAAAACAAATCTGAAAGAATACAAAAGGCTTTTTATCTGCCTTTAGCAAATTTCTGTGGACATGAGCGCCATGGAATTGGCCCCTGCACTTGTAAAGCAAATTATTTCTCAGTTTATCACAATTTTGCAATAAGAAGCTCTATGAGATTGGCCCTGGTTGATGTTAACTTACTATTGGAAAAGCACTCAAACACATGGTATGGAGCAAAACAATCCACAACTTGATTGATATGAATACACATCACAGCAATAAGCAATGTGGGCTTAAGACATGTCCACACCTCCTGGGGAACTGTGAGCGACGAAGAAGGCCTGTTTTCCTGATGGAAGTAGGGCACTCGTTTGGTCATCACGAGTGCTCAAATGACAGCACTGAGCGATTGTGTCTTAGTAAATACATTTGGGCACACGCTAGAAGCTCTATTTCCCATGTTTGCTGCACCCAAACATGTAACAAATTCCTGATTTCTAAAAGACTCATGCTCAGGCACAGAAATGTATAGTACATGTACATGTAGTAACCTTCTAGTGCCACTCGCTTCCAGAAAACTTAGGAATAACCCCTTCCTGTTGGTTTCTATAATGGAGTGCATCACGATTTGCATTGATAATACACTAATAGGCCTGAAACACCTGTGACTTTTAAATTAGACTCTTAGTTGATATTCCCAGGATGAACCCTTCCGGCTCTTCGAAAGGAGATACACGAGACCCGCCTCATTAAACTCACTAACCTGGGGAGCAATCCTTCATCTCTAAGGTATCTACGGCCACGTCTCCCTCATCCCCACCTCCGCTATGCTCCGCCTCCAAAATGACACGGAAGGGCTCTTTCAGTCTCCCGAGGGACAACACATCACCCAGCCACCTGCCCGGAAGGGAAGAGAGAAAAAAGGAAGACGAAAGTGACTACGAGCGATTTGATCGTAGCAGCGGGAGCAAAAATACAGAAGCCGGAAGCGGTCAGAGATTTCAGCACTACAGTTTTCAGGCCTGGGGGCTTTGTTGACGGAAGTCGGCAAAGAAGTCGGTCAGAAACGCAAATCCATTAAGTCATCAGAGCGTGATACGGGCTTGAGGCAATGAAGTGTCGTTTTCTTTGAAGAGTTTGTTTGTGAAATGTTAGAGGGTTTTCTGGCTTTAAGGATTACAGAAAAAGCCACTTATTTTGGTAATAGCTAGTCAGAACTCAACAAATGCACAATTTGCATGATTTATCGGTTGAATAGGACTAGATAGCCACTTAGGACGGTCATCATGGGCCGTTGTGTACGCAGTTTGGTCACGAATATCACATTAGCGATGCGATTATAGTGTGATCAGCATAATTTGGCACTCAGCGGCCTATCAGATACATGTAGCTCTTGCCCATAATGACAATAAGGATTACACACGCAAGTCATACCTGTAATGTTGATGGTTTGTAGAAAACCATCAACAGCTGGTCTTCCATTACGGTGGATGACGTGGATTTTAGGTAGTCACGTGCTCATCAACAGTGTTTCCCCAATTCACAGTGCATGCTACAATACAGAGGTTTCGCATCTGAACGCGTACATTGTACGTTTAGCTATCCGTTAACTGGTATCGACCATTCTGTTGTTTCGCATCGTGTTCGTGTACACATATGCGCTTAGTTAAAGGGAATGTACAACATTTGCTTTTGCCGCAATTTTCAGAAATAAATGGATTTGGAGGATTAGTATATTATAGCAAATATTGTTAAACTGACTTGTTTCACATTTTGGGCTTGTAGATGCTGGAAACAACAAGAAAACCAATCATGTTCTTGTAGTCTGGTTCCCTGACCCCACTTAAGATGAAACAGAGAAATGTATAGACTTTGGGGAATTTTAGGCCTAAAGGCCAGAGAATCAGTCTAGCAGGCTTGTACCCCTTCACAGGTGTTTAATAAATTTCAAAGAAAATGCGGAACAACTGTTATGAAAAATTCGGAGCGGTTTTTGAAAAAAGCCAGTTTTTCTCCAACGCTGGTCGGCCGACGATTTTACAGGATGCTTTAGACTGTCATTCCCTTACAATCTATTTGTAAGGTATTTCGTGATAATTTGATCATTTCGTTTTTTGATGTTTGCAAATGTTGTATCTTCCCTTTAAAGGAACCAAAGCAGTAATCCCAAAATGACAGCCTCTGATGGAAGCCTCGTTTCTGCGGCTAATCCTGCTTTGAAACACAGACAAATGGTACCGGTAGAAATATGTTCACCAATTCATCCCCTTTCAATCAAATCATACACGATTAAATAAGTTATCAGAAAATAGGATGAAAATCCAGAATTTACTATGCGTTTCACACTGACGCGTAGCGCGCGATATATCCGTGCCGTGTACACGCGTAGTGGATAGTGAGTTGCGTATGATGACACAAGACCACACAAACTGATGACCTATCCGACGCGATAACCGTTTCCATTTGCTTGCGAAATCTCGCTAAAAGTTGACCCAAAATGGTTGACATGCATGTATGACTCACCTTTGAAGCTTAAACCCTTGTTCGGGATTTCATTGCTAAACACAACCCGCATTGTTTGATACTGCCTTTACTTTGTGATATTCACAAGTTAAAAGCAAAAAAATTAACACACCAAAATAATCCTGTCAACAACCAAAAACATGATAGGAAAACAACAGAGCAACAACAAAGACAAAAACTACATTAGATACAATGTACTGGTAGGTCATATTAACTTTAGCTCTTCACATGACAAACATGTACCGGTACATGTATGCAAGATCATATTGCAGGCTTTGCTCGTTATGAAAAGTACCCACTCGCAAAAAAAAGACCCCCTCCAAAAAAAAACACAAACTAAATTATTAAAATTAAGGCTCTGCTGTGATCATTGTGGTTCAAACACAATGCAGTTTTATTCAAGTCTGCCAAGCTTGTTTACCTGCATGTATGTCAGCATGATCATGGCCTCAGCCTACCCACAAAAGAAATACAATTTTAATAGTTCTTGGCACACATCCAAGTGATACCCTTGAGGTTGTTACCGAAGCATTATTGAGAGTCGATTGGGAGGCGTTAGTTGCAGGTCAATTTTGTTAATTCATGGCCACTTTTGATGAGCTGTTCTGCGCTCCATTATTACGCTATTAATCACTGGAATAAATTACTGTACATTGATCTTGGGATGGTCAAGGATTGTGTTCACAGTATATCTAACCTATATATTCATTAATATCCTATTCAAAACGACACAAGACAAACATCCGAGATGTAACCGTGTGGTCAAAGTATTTCAATCTGTAGCTCCTATTCCTCCTAAAAAAATTAATTAATTCTTCAAGTAAAACACAAACAGTCTCTGATAATTACTTAATCTGTCTCAACAACACTTGAAAAATTGCTCTAAAATTTCTTTCTTGTAACCTGAAAAATACTTTACCATCAAGCCCCAAATTCCAACCCAGCCCCCCCCCCCTTGGGCTAATAAAAGGTAAAACAAATTTTTAATATATATATATATATATAACAAATATTGATCTAAAGCATGAATGCAAAAAAACATGTACGAGTTCACAAGTAAACAATTCTTCAAACGCATTGTTCCATAATTTATTTTACACATTTTCTCTCAGGCACTCTTGAGGAACCCAGTTGATGAACTAACAGCTGAAGATGATGGTCTTCCGCTTGCCGTGGGATTGTTGAATTAAGCAGTATTAGGGTCTACCTTAGCACAACTGTAGGCAGAATAGAAGTATGCTTAGAATGGCTCAAGACTTCTTTCCCTGATTCTTAACTCGTATGTACATTGCTACTGTATTTACCCTTACTTGCCCTGTGCTACACGTATCAAAACAACTACAATTTTACAGCATTTACTCAAACGAACAGTCTAAATAGGTCCTCTGTTAACTAACTGCATTTCAGTACTTCATACCCAGTAACCAGGGGAAAGGGCTTACATGTTTGGTGCCGGTACATTCATTTCGAATCCTCTATAAATTGTTATCAATTTTATCTTAAATGAGAACATATGTATTAGGTTCTAACCATGGTAAATCAAATCTGAAATCAGAGGTTTGTAGTTCATCTTTAGGAAAACTTGTGCATACAGCATATGATGGATTTCATGTGATGAGTTACGTTTCGAGATCAATGTGGGATCAATGGGGAGCCTGCCGAATCAATGATGAATGAACCGACATGTGTATATTTTGTCTGTAAATTTGAAAAGGAGCAGGCAACTATCAGATGCAGATTGTCGACTGCTGAAACAATGCACAACAGTTCACAAATATATGTCAGCAGTGAATGCATATCATTATCAAATGGGGCAGTATCAAAAGTCCGAAGCCTCATACCCTAGGTTCGACGCCTCATAGTCCGAAATTTCGGACTTATGAGGCATCGGACTTATGAGGCATAACATTTATTCCGCCTCATAGGTCCGACGCCTCATAAGTCTGATGCCTCTTAAGTCAGACGTCGGAAAAACGAGGCGTTTAATTTGTCGGAGCTACGAGGCGTCGGAGCTACGAGGCGTCGGAGCTTTGAGGCGTCGGACTTATGAGGCGTCGGACCTACCGGTATGAGGCGTCGGACATATGGGCCTTTATTTGGTTAGGGGATGCCATTTTGTCGGACATTTAAGGCGTCGGACCTATGAGGCGTCGGACTTATGAGTGGACCCCTATCAAATCACTATCAAATCACCAACTCCGCCCCCCCCCCCCCTACAGACTTTTGGCTCCATAAATGAACAAAAGGATGCTTAGAAGAGCATGCCTGAAGGACACTTCTCTGGTCACAATATAACATGCATGCATACAATATACCAATGCACACGAGGCAAGATGGCTCCACTTGTCCTCCAATATTGGCACTCTGCATTTTTCATCAGCTGGATACTTATGTACCATAGTACACAGAGTCCATTCCATACATGTTTAAACTCCGGTATGGACTCCGTGCACGAACAGTAGATAGTGCTTTGCGACCAAGCACTTTTGGGTAAGGTGATCCACTGATCACACGTGTCGCCTTTTTTTTCGCGGTCCATCCCTATATGTTTTGTGTTCTAGAGCTTATTCTTGTGGAAGCTGTTCATTTTCAGTTGCAGAAATGATTGGCTCCTGGAATTTATTTTGAACTACAGAACCACCTCTTGACACCCTTAAGTTAACCTTTTCACCTAACACGTCTTCATTGACCTTCAGCGCTATCACAGTATCAGGCAGTTTTGTTTTGTTGTTCTAAACCATCCTTACACACACTGTGGCATTGATGACAAGGTGTTGAGGAACGGCAACTGACAAGTGATGCCGCTTCCTCCAACTGACAACCCAAAACTTCACACACAGTAAATTGAAGGGTACAAGAAATGCTTGTTTATCATCCAGTTCATAAGTGTGACGTCATTTCAACTTAAACCACGTTTTAATTTTTCAGTAGCCTGCTGGCCAAATGCTAGTCAAAACAGCAGCGGGCTGGTCAAACTATTCCATAAGTAGCCCAGCTGGCGAGTCAAAAATTATTGGGCTACGGCAAAGATGAAAGGACAGGAAGAAATAAATCATTAAATTCAGAAAGCAAATCTGTATCAATTTGTGTCTAATTTAATTAATATGTTTAGGGTTAAAATATTTGATTTGATTATTAAAAACACTGACAAGATTGCCTCTGGATACACGTTTGACATGTACATCGTTAAAGGGAAGATTTGCAAACATCAAGAAACGAAATGATCAAATTATAACAAAATATCTCACTGGACTGTTTGCGAATGACCGTCTAAAGCAAACTGTAAAATTGTGGCTCCTTGTGTGCTGACATTTTCAAGAAATCTATTTATAATACTTTCAAGTATTTTTTCAACGCTGGTCAGCCGACCATCGTTGGAGAAAACTGCCTTTTTTTTAAAAACTGCTCCTAATTTTTCATCTTTAGTCATTCTACATTAACTTTGCAATGGAAGGGATACAAGCCTGCTAGACTGATTCTCTCACCTTACAATTCCCAATGTCTATAAATTGCAACGTCTCATCTTAAGTGGGGTCAGAGAACCAGACTACAAGAATATGGTTATTTTTTTGGATTTTCCAGCATCTTCTGACTCAAAACGTGAAACAAGCTAGTTTAACAATACTTTCTATAGCACACTAATCCTCCAAATTCATTTATTTTTGAAAATTGCAGCAAAAGCAAATGTTGTATATTCCCTTTAAAGAAAAATATGTAGGCTAGTTAAAATGCGGGCAAGTAAGAGTCTGTTTCAGCATCCCGGCTGGCTGGTGAAAAAACAGTTACGGTCGAGCCCTAGTACGTGTCACAGAGTAGCATTAATAATCACTGGAACCTCTGGAACGGGAAGTAGTGCAAAGATGCAAGTTCAGCCAATGGGCGCTACTAATCAGTGGTGCGTGTACGACAGTAAAGCCCAGTTCATACTCGGCGCGAAAGTGAAAGCGAACGCGAATTTGTGACGTCATGGAGAGTATTCGCGATGCGAATTCGTAAAAGTTGAACACATTTCAACTCGGGCGAATTTCGCAGCGAATGTTTCATGACGTCAAGTTCGCTTCGCATTCGCTTTCGCATGAAGTATGAACCCGGCTTCACATGTACTTGACATACATGTACAGTCACTTACGAACCGGAATGTGACAATTTCCCAAGACGTTAGACAACACTTTCAATAATAATGTAGACATTTATAACGCGCAACATATCCACTCAGAAAGAGTGCTCAAGGTGCTCGCAATTAAATGTTCATGATAAGATACACAGTCTGACAGTGCAGATGCAACAAGTTCATCTGTAAGAAAGAGTATTTGTTCAGATGGGTGTTTTTAGTTTTCTTTTAAAGTCATTCACAGTCTCACCATGTCAGGCAGAGTCTGGGCAGAATCAACTGTGTTTTCCTCTGTCTTAACCGTAACCTCCCAAATTCCAACAAAATCCATCCCCCATGTTGGTAGATTTCGGGGGGACTTGGTCCTGCAGGCCTGGTTCGATTAAATTGTTGATGGAGTGTGATGGACTTGGGACCAGAGGCCTGAAGCAAAGCATGCATTGCAAGCAGTGCGATTGATGGATTTTGGCGGACTTGGTCCAGTACTTAGTAAAAGACGTTAGGGAGTTAGGGTTAAAAGGGGAAAAGTTTTTCCACCTACCCGGGATTTTTTGGGGGGCTAAATGAATGACTTACCAATTCCCTTGACTTCCACTCGTCTCCCAAACGGAAACATTCTGGTTGCCGAGGGCAAGAATCACCCGTAGCGTCCCAACATCTCTGCCGCTCATGTGGTAGAAGAAATGGAAGCTGCACTGTGGACCGCTCTCCGAGTACAGTGGGCTGACGAGACGCGAGAGGGCGCCTTTCTCTTTACCTGTTGCGTCGACATACAGGTAGCTGCTTGACTCTGTATGGGGGTGTAGTGGGGGGGGGGGGGGAGATTGAAATAAGTACAAGTAATCAATGACAAGATTTGGCGTGATTTAGTTTAAAGCAGTGTGGACTCAGTGCATTAAGTGCCCCTTCATCATCAGTGATAGAGAGATTTGACCCACTCTTAAATGCCACAGACCACTCATGCTGCCACCATTTCAGTCATGTTCCCTGTATCCAATAACAGTACTGAATGATAATTTTCTTTGTGCAAAAAGGAACCAGACTATTTTTCCTTCCAGCCTCGTTTTGGTTACGTTGCTTTGAATGGGGGAAAAAAAAAATCAAGATTGCTGCAAGGTGATAATGGTCTATTGCCACTGAGCACCGGCACCCACAAAGATGCTATGGATTTGCCTGAATTCAAATGAAAACAAGAAGTGCCTTCTTCGTGCCAATTTGTGCACTATACCAGGTATCGGTCCCATAGTTTCTGCATGATGTCAAGATGGGTCTGGGAACAACCAAACTTAAATTTCTGACCCAAATTGGTGTAAAAGAAGAACCCAAATCCATACTCCAAATAGTCTTTTCCAGGCATCTAGCCAAATGCATTGAAAAACTTGGACTTTCTACCATGTCAAAATGAATTTGAACAAATCTTAGCAAAATGAATTTGAACAAATCTTAGCATAAACTATCTTATAATAGTTTATGCGGTACCCGCTGCTATGTACATCAGATTCGAACCGGCCAACCGATCCCGCTAGCTCGGTGGTCGAGTGGTAAGACATCTGCACTAGAAAGCAGGAGGTCGTGATTTTGAGTCCCACCCGAGTGATTTGTTCAACTTTCACTTGGGAGGTAACACACTGAGTATACAGTGTTTAAAAACGTCCGTGAAGGGCAAAACCTAATTTGATTTATATCACCCCGACGCAAAAATTCCATCTTATAATAAATCTTAGTCGAGTTGGCCCATTCTTGTTGTCATGCATTCAGTAACAAAGTGAGTTAAACAAAAAAAATGAAACTTAGTTTTGGGCACTTTAAATACCATTTCCAAAAATATTATTTCTCAATCTGCTCATAAATAACAATCTTCCCTCGCCACGCAAAATTATATAATTCCTCCTTTTTAATTCTCCTTTAATAGCACAAACAAATGTCATCATAGTAACACAGAACTTAACCTTTTTCACAATTTTCGCCAACTCTTCCTTTCATTGCTAGGCGAAATGTGTTCACAATATGGCAACATGACAGCCATGCATGCATGATGTCCTAATACCATGGCAACATGTGCCTACATGAAACTGCCAAAACCCTCAAATCAAAATGTCAAGTTTCTACCGACCGGTACGGTTATTTTGTTTGCCTTCGCCATTGGGAGGAATCACAGAACAAACTGATTGCTTGGAGATGTGTCATGTTTGAAATCAATCTTGCGTGCACGTACCGGTACCTAGTGTTTGCTTTTTCAGTAAAGAAGGAGGTCCGCGCTAACAGATCAAATCACATACATGTACATGATTGTAGGATCTTGGTTTGTACTTTGGCAGCATGAACCCTAAAGAACGTGATCCACAGTCTGCTTCAGTGAGAAATTGGCGTAATGGATGTGAAGTGTTTTTTAAATGTCTTGTATTCTACGCACGAGTTTGTAAGACTGCTGGGTTTCTGCTGAAAGAATAACCTCTTGCCTTTGCTTTTGGGAATTATTTGTAGTTTCTCATTAAACAAGGTCTTGTCTGAGGAATTGGAATTACCATTTTTATCATATTAGCAATTGTAGTATCAATAGTGATTTCTTCTACTTTTTTCTATTAATTCTTTCATTTAGTGAGTTACTCTCAAAATGTACTGATTCTAGGAACCCTACCCATCCTGGCAAATTCCAACACCATATGGAAAACTGTACACACATATTTCTGACTTTGTATCTGGAGGTGTGCCAACCCAATGTAAAAGACTGTCAGTTTAGGGGTACTGTACCCATCCTGACAGATTCCAATAGAACATGCAGTTGGGGTTTGATGTGTTGAGTTCTGTTAGGGTTAAGTTTCAAATATTATTTGGATACATGATCCTTTCATGTGTCGCTGCTATAAAGCGCAAAGGGTGTGTATGTGTTCATGAGTTGTTCACAAGTTGAAGTTGGTGCACCGACGAAGCGACCTTTCGCCCCCAAAAACAGGTGACACAACCGTACTCACTCACGAAGTGCCCGACAGGCAGACAAGCTGCCTTCCCCACGAAGCAGATGAGGGGAAGCCTCTTATAAGATGGAATTTTGCGTCAGGTGATATAAATCAAATTAGGTTTTGCCCTTCACCGACGTTTAAACACTGTATACTCAGTGTGTTACCTCCCGAGTGAAAGCTGGAAAAAAATCACTCGGGTGGGACTCGAACCCACAACCTCCTGCTTTCTAGTGCAGATGTCTTACCACTCGACCACCGAGCTAACAGGATCGGTTGGCTGGTTCGAATCTGATGAACATAGCAGCGGGTACCGCATAAACTATTATAAGATGGAATTTTGCGTCGGGTGATATAAATCAAATTAGGTTTTGCCCTTCATTTGAGGGGAAGCCTCATTTCCGATAAAATTTGAAGAAAAAAAATATTGTAAAATACAAAATTTAAACTCAGGAACTGCAGTGCTAGTCTGAAATTCCTTTTCAGCAACTACTTAGAATGTTTGAAGTACATTGCACTGGTCACTTATTATTTATAAGCTAAAAAAAAAAAAGTCGGATGCTAATTTTATTTTTATTGACCCATACGAAGTTGAAGTGCATAATTTATCAGATACTGAATATTACAAAATACCAACAATATGGCGTGGTAAATATTTAATGGCAAACGGTGTAATTACTCAGTAGCTACGGCACATGTAATTTGTTAGTCTACTTTGAAGGCCATGGCATGTTTTATACATAGATCTTGTCCTTTCGACCCTTGGCTCGTTTGCAATAATACAAATAAAAAACAACTGCTGAATATTTAATGTAACTAACAATGAACCCAAAAAAATACAAGTGCAGAGATGCCAAGATCACGCAGAAGCTGGGGTGTGACAGTGTGAGTGGCACCAACGAAATATGGATCTGCACATGTACGCAGTGTTAACTCCATTAATAAAAGTTACATGAACAAACTGTAGATTGCAAAGCATTATTAAGGGACATTTGCATTCATGCATATATGATGAAGTACATCTCCCCATAATGTAAAAAATCCACACCAATCAAAGGACACTTGATACATGTAGGTTTCCTTTCTGATCACAGCTGGCTGAAGCGGAAGCAGAACAAAGGCAAGTGGAGCCATTCCCACTCCCCCACCCACACTTTTGGATCCCCCAGCAGAATGATGTATGTTCCCTCACCTACGTACTTTAAAGCTATAGTCCATCATTTACAGCTATCTAAGCAACTGACAAAATTGTTGTTGAACAGCAAATCTGGTTTATAGATTGTAACGGGACTAAATTCTCTGTGAAATTATTCGCTCTCGCAAGCTGTCATTTTGAAGAAAACAATGAAAGAAGGCCATTTCCAACAATGCGTCTAAAGCCACATCGACTCCTTGGTAATTTCCATTAGTACATGTAGTTCGTTTTTAATTCAGCAAAGCGCGCGCAAGCATCAATGCAATGCACATACAGTTGCTATAATTTGTCGGTCCAATGCACGGCATCGCATAGCTGCAAATTGGCTGAATGATAACATGTTCCGGACACTGAAATCGGGCGCATTTCAAAACATGACTCGTCAACTTTTGATTTGAAATCAAGATCCTAGAATATTGTGTTTCTCGGAATATAAAGCATTCAAAGAGCTAAAACTTCATCAGGATAGTTGTTAATCACCCTACTTTGTATATTGAGCACTTTTGTTGCTTCAAACAAACATGCACAAATTACAAATGATGGACTCTACCTTTAAGAAATGCTTTGTCAGTGTATTGATCTAGTTACATGTACACTTACTTGTACATATACGTAAATTATTCAGTTTAATTTGGTTTCTTGACTTCAAATTGCCATTTTCAATTTTCCATCACTATAAACAGCATCAGGCTTTAATACACAGCTTCTCCTTTATGCTGGATTCTGGAGCTCTCACAATGTCATCAGATTTCTACCAATTAAGGAACTGAACTGCATGTTTCTCCAGAAAAACAAAAACTGATCACCAACAATAATAATGATACTTGCACAGGATGTGTGAAAAGTTCACTAACCAAAATGGCTTAGCTTTCCATCTTCAGTGTTTGTAATCTCAAGTTCCTGTGCAAGTACTTGGCCCAGTTGGGTGGAATTGGGTGTTGATTCTAGGCCAGCCATCCCCTCTAGGTACAGGCAGAAAGCAGCAAAAGCTGCTTCCTCCAACCAAATACTGGGCCATGGCGAGAACTTTACTGTCCTTAGCTGTACCCGTATGTGTAACTCAGATTCTCAGAATCACTCAGACCATGCTCAGACAACACTGAGTATACAGTGTTGATAAAAATACGTCAGTGAAGGACAAAACCCAATATTGAATGTATCTCAGATGTTGTCCACTCCACGGCAATCTCCAGGCACCAGTTACCGGTGGTACACTTGCCATATAATGTGCGAATGCAAAGATGTAACGGCTTATACATATATTCATGAAAACTGGTCGTGTGTACTCAGAACCATGTGAACACGCTCTTGCACATGCTGTGTCCTGCACAGAGCGGGGTCTAAATGTTGTCATGAAATGCCATCTAGGTTTAACTAGGGCTGTCCATTTGTGAATAATTTAGTATTGAGTAAGATTTGAGGCTTTGCATGGTGGAGATACTAAATAATGAAAGGTTTGCGGAAACACCATGTGCGAATAATTTCTCAACTAAGAGAATGGTTCTGAAAAGAACCAGAGGTATAAACTCGACGTTCCGGTCAGTATGCTCTGACCCTCTTCAGGAGACGATCAGAGCATACTCACTCTCCTGAAGATGGTCAGAGCATACTGACCGGAACGTCAAGTTTATACCTCTGGTTCTTTTCAGAACCATTCTCTTAGTTGAGAAATTATTCGCACATGGTGTTTCCGCAAACCTTTCACTAATTTAGTATTGGATTATTCAAACTTTGACTTTATCGAATGTTCAATTTCGAAATGCAATGATCAAGTTAAACATGTGTCAGCCTATAACCGTGCCCTGTTATAGGCGTAACCGGGGCTGGGGCTGGGGGGGGGGGAGGGGTTGCAGAGTTGCAAAGATTGGTAATGGGAAGAAAATTTTATTGTACAACTCAATATTTTTTTTACTGATTGCCCTTTTTCATTTTTTAATGAGCGCCCTGTTTCACAAGAGCCCTTGCCCCCGCGAATGTCATGCCACGTTGAAGAGCGCAACCTATTGTCTAGAAATTTCTGCTTTGAACAGCGCTCCCATCGAAAGAAGGCCCCCCCCCCCCTCCCCAACACTATATTTATTTTACAGAGGCCGGGTGTCCGGTGAAAAAAACCTGTCTACCTTTCAGCACGGTTGCCGAGTGCCCTTTCTCGCCATTGCACTGGGCAAATAAAACCCAGGTTACGCGCAAGACCGTGCCGCCGATCGGGAGCTGCGTGCACCTGTGCTAGTCAAAAATTTACCAAGATTTTATTAAAATACATGTATGTAATATAAAGAACAGGTAGCTGTGGCTGATAATTAACCACTTTTAAACAAGAAATTCAAGCTGGTTTTCCTCATGTAAGCTCACAAATCATGTACGATAACGGCTTTCACCACAAATGTGGCATTTCACAAAAAAATTAAGCTGCACAACTTATATGTTTTTCATCATCTACTCGAGACCGCCCCCAGTTTTTCGAATACTAGAATCTAAAAACTGTTATTCCGATATTCAGTTCATGATCGAGTATTCGAAAATTCAGTGTAATCGACAAAGCCCTTGTTTTTACGCACAGAGCCCAAACTGGAAAGCGTTGTAAGCCTACAAATGTAGGCATTTGTGAGATACATTGAGCCTTGCCCCCTCTACAGTTACAAAATGTTAAAGGTTAAGCTGTTTTAGGCACCCAAAAAAAGGCTCCGGTTTCTGGTATGGAGCTTGCCCAAAAAGTGGTGCGGCGACGCGTTTTTTTTTTTTTTTTTTACCTGATTTTTTTGCTTCAAATGTCGGCTGATGACTGCAAATGGTGCCCGACTAAACTTAGTGCAAATATATGGGAGTCCAGAGAGGCCACATAAAGCTTATTCTCGACCATAACCCAATCTAAAAACACGTTAAAAATGTGCAGCAGCAGGATTCCAGTCAAACCAGTGAGTTTGGCGGTTTTGAGACATCATCTTTCATTGAAAAAAAAACTTTTTCATTTTGCCGACGCGCATGGCTACGACGACGGGCGCGCATACCAGAAACCAGAGACTTTTTTTTTTGGCCTTATGATGGCAAAATCCTTTTTCCCCTTAATACAGCAGTCAATAAGAGTAATTAGCTTTTTTCCCTTCCTTATACATGTACATTACATGTGTCATTTCACAGATGAATAGCCTCACCCATGAGCCACTAAATACCGTTTTGGTGACGAGGATAGTTAACAGTTTAGTGCAGTCGGACCTATGAAGTCATGGTCGCTGAAGCATGGAATTAAATATCCATTTCCTGGCATTCCGGCATCAAGAATGGGAAGAAATAGCTCATCAAGCACCCTGCCTTTGCCATTTTTTCCCCCCAGATATTTCCCATGTGGAATTCTCCCTGTGATAATCTCTCCGTGTTGAAAGAAAGGTGCTGTTTTCTCAACAGAGAGAACCATGTCTACTGTGGACCGCTGTTAATTAAAGATCCACAGGTCCAGCAATTCCAGATATGGCAGGTGTTTAATTTTAAAAAATGACCTCCATTTTTTTCACATTTTTATTTTGAGAGACGGATATATAAACAATCATACAAAAGCATTTACATGTACCGGTACATGTAACAACACAAGTTGTGCACAAATCAAATTCTAGTGTTACATCTTAGCCCATTATTATGAGCTCATTATTATTATCTTTCTTTTGAATATGTTATTCAAAAGTGAATAACTTTTGAAATTTTTTTTTTAAAGTTGAACAAAGAAATTAAGTTGAGCGGGGTTTGAACCTACATGTTTGTACTACCTCCACTCCAGATTACCGTTCCGGAGCTCTATGTTTGCCCTATGTTGGCGGTTTCCAAATTTGTCGATGTTTTGTTCAAGGGGCACTAGTCAGATGCCTTTAAAAAAATGTTTTTGTAGAGTTCGAAAAATAGCTCTTTTAAAAAGAATCCCCCAAAAAACACAGACAGTTCTGTTTAACTTTCACTTTCCAGGACCATCTCGTTGTACTACTAATCGCTCACCCCGAACACAAACAAACTCGCTTCTGCAGAACAATGCCACCAGAAGACATAAAACTCAGCATAACATCCTGTCTTCCTATTGTCTGATCCTCTGGAATCAGATAATGTAGGAAACCTGACTACATCAAAAGAACAGAAACTGAACTAGTCATTTGTGTTTGTTTGTTTTTTAGAAAAGAGACTGTTTACAAAACTATTTCCTTCGAAGTGGAACTTTTCTTTTTTGAATTGATCAACATCCTGGGATCGAATTTGGAATTGTTGACTTGATAAGTGCAGAAACAAAAAGAGAAATGGTCAACACACACCCACACGTGTGTGTAAATGCCGACAATCGTGGACGCCCCATTGTCCCTAATCCTCTTTCCTTTGTTTGTACTCTTAACTTTTTAGCGACAACTCTCATTGTTTTTGTACACGATTTGAGATTGTGGACGTTCGGTCGATCGTGGACGTATTGTTTGCGCCCCAATTCTTTTGTCCTACGTCCACGATTGCCGGTGTTTACATACTCACACACACACAAATTAGCTGAATAACAATGGGCCATTAGATTAAGGTATGAATTTGAGATGAGGAAAAGAATAGACAATTGAACCGAAGGCACCTTACAACCATTCCAGTGCTCCACCAAAAGGATTTTGTGCAAAACCCATCATCATAACAGGGATAACATCCCATGATCTTAAAACTGATGACTCATGAAAAAGGAGGGGGGGGGGGCTTTGTATCAATAAATCGACATCTTACCCGTACGTGTATGTTCAGTTTGAATTACACGACCATTGGTGAAACATTTGGACAGCACCTGTCAATGATTACACTCTACATTTCTACAAAACCAATGAACATGTACCGGCATGTCTAGATTTGAACAGCTGAAAGCATCCTAATCATGTGCACATACATACTGGAATTTGTATCTTTGTGGAGACATTTCCTTTGTTCTTGGGTACTAAAGTTTTTGAGTTTGAAAGTGTAGTTTAAAAATGCTCTTATTTTAACCAGAATTAATTTCCTTGGCTGAAATTTGGACTGAATATTTCTGCTTTAATCCCTTTTCTAAAATTCTTCCATTTTCAACAGATCAACATAGCTTGGAAATTCCTAGTTTTTGAGTAAAATCCATATATCTATTTTGTGAAAACCCTGTGGAGACGTATTCATCTATAGGAATTGCCCTGTGGAGATGTATGCCATCTTTTGTTCCCTATTGTACACATGTCTCCAGAGGGTACGGTATATCAGATCTGCAGTATACCCGGTATGTGTACCGGTATCTTAGATTTATTCTATTTCATAGAAATAATGTACCTTGGAGATTCACGTAGGCAAATCAATAAATCAGAACAAATCTTTGGACAACCTGCATTGTGGTTTACTTCGCAGAGCTATGAAACAGATCATTTCAAATTGCCAATCCTAAATTTTGCTACAACATGAGATTAAAATTTCATCATTTTGTATTTGAAGCGGACAGAGAAAAGGTGTATTAGTGTGAAGGAACATACATGTAAATGTATGTTCCTTGGCTTATGGCTCCAGTTCAACTATAGGGGGCATAGTGGGGCATACTTTGTTTAGTCTGTAATTTCTTGTCAGAAAAATGCCAGTCTACTGAGTACACTGAGTAAAGGCAGTACATGTACATATTCAGCACAAAAGCAATGCGAACGCAAATTTGGGATGGCGCGGCAAATTTGCGATGTCACAGCGAATTTGCAAAAGTTGAACACATTTCAACTCGGGTGAATTTCGCAGCGAATGTTTCCTGAGGTCAGATTCACTTCGCATCTGCAGACTGCGCATTCATCATTTCATGTGAAGTACCATAAACCGGCCTTAACCATAAGGGAAAAATGGTTGATTACGTTAACTGTCCATACATCCACTTCTTATCTTCGCTACAACATGCTGGACTGACATCAAAGCAAAACCATTTTCAGGCAGAGTTAAAATATCTTGTTTTCTAGATGAACATTCCTGAGGGTAAATTGATTTAACAATTTCATTCCAATTAACGAACATCTGCTCTAGTTGCTCTGCACATCTGATATGAATTCCAGTCCCCTGAGTAGGACTCGAAATATCCATTAGACCGGTGAACCAGGTCCCATGATGTAATTGTCAGCCCAACGATTTCTTTAAGAAATAGACCCTTGGTCCATTCGGTTGTTGTTTTTTTCACACAGCTGATCATTCTTAATCATATGCTTTTTATAAGTCTCATCTGACCAAGTAAAGTTTTCATATTACATGTACATGTACATGCTGTTTCCCATTATAAACCATTATTCATAAATAAGACAGTTTACCCATTCTGTCACGTCACGTACGTGGTTTGAATCTGTTGATAAACACCGGCTGGCTGGTTTTAAACATCGGTTTGAACCTGTTGATAAACACCGGCTGGCTGGTTTTAAACGTGGTTTGAACCTGTTGATAAACACCGGCTGGCTGGTTTTAAACGTGGTTTAAACCTGTTGATAAACACCGGCTGGCTGGTTTTAAACGTGGTTTGAACCTGTTGATAAACACCGGCTGGCTGGTTTTAAACTGGTTTGAACCTGTTGATAAACACCGGCTGGCTGGTTTTAAACACTTTCTGATGTCACATGAAATTTAGACTCCTATGAAACCTGGTCAAAAATTATTGCACTTTTATTGGTTGAACGTTCACAATCTTCACTTATGCATGCGCAAGACTACCACTGAGTCCCTATTTCATAAGAGTCCTAAATTCACACTACAGGTACACCGGCATGGTTGGTTCTGCGCCACATCGCGCAGTACAGTACGCGCCAGTTGCACGCCAATCTTCATATAAGTAGATTTTTAGTACTACTCGCAAGAGGCACATACCTACCAAATACCATAACATAGAGAGGTGTTGCAAAAAACATGAATTAAACTTATGAAACAAAATCTTTGGAAATTTACAATTTTTGACTTGTTTTGAATTTTTGACCCAATTGTATAATGAATGGGAATAAACATGTGTTTGGCGGGTGTTTAACAAGTACGTTTAAAACCTGCTTGGAGCCTGGTCGCGGTCTCGCCTTCAGTTTGGGTCATTATCAGCATCCCTTCCCCAAGCCCGTTTGTAAATGTACTTGTTTAAAACCAGACAAGTACATATACATGTATATTCCCTCATTAACAAGGAACAAAATCTTCTTATTCAATACTTGACTTCCACCTTCACAAAAACATCTCATCATTCTAGTTTAGAATGCACTTGTGTGCCAGTCAAGTAGTGTAACTTGTCACGTAACATGTTTTCTTACTATATAGCCCTGTTGTGTAGTGGATTTTAACATGAAATGTTAGCCCTGCCTGAGACACTCAATATTCTACAAGCCTTGGTTGGATGTGAGGGCCAGGAATGCAAGCCCTGAGAGGGCTGAGAATGCAATGATCTGAATGATTTCTCAAAAGTGTTCGTGACACTGTAATGTGCAAGGGTGGAATAGGGTGATAAAAAAATGTTGAGCTCAAAAATGCATCCCATTATCACTTGAATAACATTTTATTGTATAGAAATTTAGTCCCTGAAGAATCCGTGATACACATCATGCAGTGCTTAGGCAGTTTCGCGTAGTATAGACAGACAGGGCGGTTTGGGGCAGTATATGTTCACAAGTACCCCCTCACCGGCAAACAAAGTACAGTTGGGGGTGACCGAACGACGCCATCTTGCCTGACTGCAATATTTTGCCGCGAAGCGCGGCCGCTGCGTGTACAAAGTACAAATTCCCTGGTGTACGTGTGTCACACACAAGGAATGGTGCGCATACCGGTACATCAACCAGCGAAACGTATACAATGTATGTCCCGCCCATCTTCTATAGTTATAAAGAGCTGTTGAACTTTGAAGATGACATGAACCATTGCAACTGTACAGTGCAAGGCTTTTTTTGTTTTCATTTTTTCAATATTTTTCTGAAATTATGTCTTGATTTGGGCATGGCATTTGTAGTCTTCTGAAATTCTTTCTATCGCCTAAAATTGCATCTTATTTTTGATTTTTAATTTAATTTTCAATTCAAACTCATTTTCACCCTTTTTTTCCTTGTTAAGGACAATTATTTTCTTCAAATTTCTCATAAAAACTTTTTGATACATGTAAGTATATTTCCAGAAATTGTCAGTACTTTTCTTTTTTTCTCTCTTTCTTTTAAATCAACCCCTTGAGAATTAATTTTCTTTCATGTTTTTTTTCCCCAGCACAGCTGGAACCTGATCAACTCCTGCTACATGAATGCGGCTACCTGGCACCAAACTGCATGCTTTGTTCCTTTGCCGCTTCCGCACATACATGTATACCAATTAACCATGTCTGGCTGCAGGATGTTACTTTCAAGTTTTGTTTGAAATACAACCATTAGTGAAACAGTTGGACAACACTGGTTAATGATTACATGCGCAGGCACATTTGAACAGCTTTAATCTGTCTAATGACACACGGGGGTTCTTTGATCTCACATAATTAAAGCCATTATGTTGAGGAAACATTTCGATCTGTTTGACTTTGGAGAATCATGCAGACAATCAATACATTGGGACACTCAAAAGAAATTCCAATTACCGTTCAACGGAATCAATTACTTTGGCCAGCTGCATCAGAGCTACGTATTTACCAGGAGATGAACTGCAATTAGGGGTGTGCATCAGAACCGGGTACTCGGGTACCCAATCACAGATGTCAGGAACTGGTTCCAGTTATTGAGATACCTGTCTACAACTTTACATATTACTTAAAAGTAACCTCTCAGATAATGAAAAAGAAAGGATTCGAATGCCACCTGTGGAGAATTTTCAAAATGAAAACTAGGTTAAATGAAAAAAAAATAAAACAGATTCATGTTTACAATGTACGCGCTTTGCGACAATGCAACTTAAAGCTACACATGCAGGCCTATTGGCCCCGTGCGCCAACAAAAGAGGGCGGTCTTTTACCTAGCAACGACGTCCCATGGGTGGGACATTTAGCTGGTTGACAAGCACTGTTCCTTGTGTATGATGCACGTACACCAGAAGATTTGTACTATTTGCAGTCAGGCAAGATGGCGTCGGTTGATCAACCCAACTGTACCTTCTTTGCCAGTGAGGGAGGTACTTGTGAACGGAGTGGATTGAGCTGACTGTACACACTTGTATCTTGTTGTTTTGACACACAGATGCGGTAGTATTATCAGGCGGACCTTAATGGACAATCTGTACAGCAACTTCTGAGATATCAATTTTGGGGTTGGTTTCTTTAACAGGTACCCGTGATTGTTCAATCAGGTACCCGATTCCCGTACTACCCGTTAAATACACACTTTTATTGCAATAAACATGTCAGCCGAGCCGGGGTTAAAAAATCGGAACTTGTTTTGGATGATATTTCTTCAAACATACCATCCAATTTATAGTGTAGGATGTAGCTATGTACATGTTGAGTCTGCTAACATTCTCTTTATCACCCCTGTCAAAGTGTACAGTGCAAGTGTGTAAGTTTATATTTGAAAAGTTCACCATTAAATGTCAATGAATTATTTTTTGTATAACTTAAAGGCTCCAATGGTTTGTGAAAAATAATATCACGTGGTATAACAAAAGAACTCTTGCCTGTTGGGTAACTCAGGCGTCATCACCTTGTTGCAGACGAACTCCCAGGCATACATATACAAAACACTGTGGGCTACGTACTTAAGGCAGACAAACATTGTGTACTATTGATTACACCTGCATGCCTAGTTGAACAGCTGAAACTGCTTTGATGTTTTGAAATGAATCCTTGATTTTACTGTTGCCAAAATTGTATCACAAAAACGTTACAAATAGTCTGGCCTTTGAGAATTACATACCCAAATCAATAAATCAGAGAAACTGACAGTGATTCTAATTACCGCCCACAGGAATCAATTGCCTTCAGCCACCTGCATGTGATTTCCCATGAGAAGAATGGTAACCACAAGAAGCATCATTTGTTCTGTATCAATGGTGTAGAGTTTTTTCTTAGGGCGTTCCATGAAGGACGGACCCTCCTGGGGCTATGTACATTTTTGTACGTGCATGTATGATTTTTTTTCCAACTTACCGGTACTTTTATGCTGTGTTTGACCAAGAAAAACCTCCATTTGAAAGTACGGTATCACTAAATGACAAAAATGTCTGGTACCGGTAGGTCTCACATGCCATCATCATGGACAACCTTGGTAACCAATTTCAGCATTTACATGATTTAAGGATTACTTGTATTTTGTGAACTTTTTGTTTCAAAATTTGTGAGTAATCATTGAGAAACGGATTTTATACAGGAATGTGTTTAGAAGCAAATTTGTGATTTTAATATTGGGTTTTTGCCCTTTCATAGACATATTTTTACAGACACTGTATGCTGAGTGTTGCCCCAGAGTGATTTTGAGAAAAATCACCCAGGTGGGACTCAAACCCATGACCTCCTGCTTACTAGCGCAGACGCCTGACCACTCGACCAGGAAGCTTGCCGGGGTCGGCTAGCTGGTTTAAATCAGCAATGGGTACCGCAATGAAACTAATCATAAGAATAATTGCGTCGCGGTGATGTAAAACCCAATAGTTTATATCACCCCAACGCAGATTCCACCTTATGAATACATTTGTGATTTTGAACCACTTAGTGATGGATTATTTTTGCCGAAAATTAATTCAAAATATTTTAAAATATAGCAGACAACTTTTGATATACAGCCAAACGCCACAAATACTGATTTGCAAGAGTCATTTTGACATTATTTTGACGATACATTTCTTACCCCAACCTCATATATTTTAACAATCCGGGGTGTGCCCGCGGAGCGTAAATTGTACCACAACTGGCCGTGCACAGCGGCCTCGTTCAACACATGGTCTGCCTCCACAGACTTCTCTGACTTTGAGTGTGTGTACAAAACAAATAAGGGATAAGCATGTTTAGACATCATCCGGAGGCAAGTCGAGGCATGTTTGACGTTTTAACCAGTCAGTCGTGCCTGTGTATAAAACCTGCCATATCGTGTTACCATGTCATCCGACGCAAACTGATTAAATGAATGTAGTCAAGTTATGAAACTACTTTGTAGAATATCTGTGCTTATTATTCCCATGCTGTCATGAGAAATGAATGCCATCAATTTAATTAGACCTCCATCAAGTCAAATTATGAGTCAAACCCCAAGAACCTGGGGATACATGTAAGTATGAACAATTACAAAAGAAAAGCCTTTTGTCACAATTGATTTGTAAAGCTTTTCACCCGGCTTGAGAGTGGATGACTAATCAACTGACTCATGATTGCACTGTGATTGACTTGTGATGACTTGGTTATAAAAAACACAGTGCCTTGTAGCACGGACAAGTCATTACTGCATGACAGTTCACAGTCTGGTTGTCAAACCTAACGTGACAGATAGGGCCTATCTAATGATAATGAATCATAAATCAAGGAAGAAATAAGGCTGTCGACAAAGAAAGTTACCGTCGACAAAAAGTGGCACCTGACAATAAAGAGCTGCAGGTGCAACTTCTTGATAAAATAACATCACAGTCATGTTTGTACGCGGGTTTTTTTTGTTTTGTTTTTTAATATTCAAACAGGCAAAAAGCTATTCAAATATTCGGTTGATGATCGAATGTTTGAGTATTCAGTATATTTGGGACAGCCCTAGAAAGGAACCACACAGGACGAGATACCAACCAAATAAAAAACGGTGTCAAGACAACATACCATCACTGCCTGTATGGCTCTGACCACCTGAGGGTCCGGTACCAGACGTCTCTGTAGGACCACTGTGAACCTCCCAGCCTGGTACCCCGCTGGAGACTGCTGGGGTTCCCCAGGGACACGGCGTCTCAAAGTCACACTTGATACCTGAAATAAAAGGATAGGACATGCTTTCAATTCTGTATCAGCAAAAAACCCACATTTTATTCCTCGGAAGGCATACTGCACGGATGTATCATGAAAAGGAAGTCTTTGATAAAATAATACCCACAGTTTAAAAAGCGTATCAGAATAGTGAGTTTCAGTAACTTGCATCTTCACGAGTTAGAATAGATCATAGATAAAGAACAAAAAGACTTGATCGGCAGCACGTCCGAACGCGCCCATTCACTGTGTGATAAATCGCCACCATTTTTGTTGTCGCTCGTGGACGCGCAATAAAGTAACGTAAAGTAATACAGCTATAAAAATGTACCGGTAATTGTCCTCTAGCACGTGACCTAGCTGAATGCTCGTGGAGCTAGAAATGCGCACTGAGTATTTACGCGCTGCGCTCACGCTCGCTCACACGTTGGCATGCCGCTTTTCACTTCGATGAAGGTATAATCAGTTTATTTTCTGCAAACTTAGAAACCTGTTTAAGACAACCAATTTTGCTATTAGGCCCTAGTCATAATCATAATCATCCATATTTAATTGAAATAAACTACAAGAGTAGACTGGGATTTCAACATAATGAGAACAGTGTTATCTTATTTATTCTCTTGTGTATTTTAATTATCAGCATTGAAGGTCTCCAATCAAGTAGCAAACACGCATTGTGCGCGTAAACGGCGTTGCATTCGTCACGTCTAGCGGGCAATTTGTATTTGTCCTCCAGCACGTGACCCTCCATGTAAGGCTGCGCATATGCACGTGCTGCCGATCTAGTCTTTTTATTCTACCCGATGGAATAGATGAAGCTATATTGTTAAATTGAAAAAGAGCATGAAATACCGGTGTGCATGCAGTAAAGAGGTCCTATTCACTGTAGCAACACTGTCATAAGTGGTTGCAATGGTCAATGACACAACAGGCCTAATGTACAATGTAGCACCATATGGTAGGAGCGGAACGATAATATGCGCATGCGTACAAGTGCAAGTACGAACCCCCCACGGCGCGCTCCGAGCGATCGAACCGAAAATGACTGCGATCATTCTGCGCACGTGCACGTTTCAGGTTGGCTCAGTGAGGACAGGGCATATTTTTCATCATTTTGGCCGAAAAACCGACAGAATCCACCGATGTTTGTTTGGTGCACATAACGTGAGTATGTCATGAGGTATTGTACGAAGTTTAGGGGCAAACTGTGCAGCGGTTCTGTGGGAAATAGCTTGGTTGTGATGGACGTTTTTGTACTTAGTTGGTGTTTTGTAGAGGCAAACAGTTTTGCGGAGTAAGCTGCCTACGTGGAGCCTCATAGTTCTAGGAGTAGGCAGCACCATCAGTAACAGAAGTTACTCCCAAAACAAAACAGGACTAGTCTCAACACGTTTTAGGCGAGTGAAAGTAAGAGCATTTAGTCTGATTATTCAAAGTTGGGTGTGCAATTATTATCAAAATGCTAGACATGAATAAACTTCATAAATATCTTACTTTATGCATACATACCAGTACAATGTATGTAAATGTGGATTTTCCTATTTCCATAATTGATGCACATTACCGGTAGTTACCGGTAGGTTAAAAAAAGGCCATGTCGTACTTTTGAAAACCTTCCTCTAACAAATCTGCCAGGATTGTCAAAAGAATGAACATGTACCAAAAAAAGGTGGAGGAATTTGATACTTGCTGAAAAAAAGTGTCCCAACATGAGAAATGAACCATGAGTGATAACAAGTGCTCAAAATATATCCAATGATGAGTGGCGAATCACCACCCAATGAATGATCCTCAATTACTAGAAAGGCAAACTGAAAGATCCATGCTGTTGATTGAGTTGATGGACTTTAACACCTTGGGTTAATTGCTGCAATGATTTTTCCTTTGGGGAGGGGGGGGGGGAGTGTTTGGCAGTTTGACATTTTTATCAGATAAACTGGAGTGAGCTGTTTCTGGAAATGTAATCTCAGCACCCACGGTACTCCATTCTCCCATTGTGATTCGAATGACAATCAAATCGGATGTTGACAGAGTTTATTGGTTTGCGTATTCAATCCGAACAATGATCAAGAGCAGATTACTATTGAAAGCCATGACTATTTAAAGAGAGCATATTTTTGGGATAACTCCACTACCGGTAGCTCTTCATCTATCAAAAAAATGTTAAGCAACCGAAAGTGCAACAATGTGCCTAAAAAGCAGGTGTGATTTTATGGTGCTGATAAGCACACAATTTAGCTTGAAACGAAAACAGTTTTATTTTCTCAGCAACAAGGGGTCACCAGATTGTCAATTTGTTTAGCAATTCCTCTGCCCGATAGCACCTTTGCATGTGTACAGCAGAGTTAAAATTGAAAATATCAGAACCAATGTTCATTTCTCCAACCTTCCCATAATTTTGATTGAATTCCTTCATGGGAATCAGGTTGGCGTAGCAGTACTTTCTTTGCCGTCCACTGCTGTGATCCGGTTCGAATCCCGCCTGCGCCAACATGTTTTTTCAGTCCCTACCTGATTCCGTAGGTTTTCCCCAGAATATTCTTCTGGGGTTTTCCTCCCACCTCTAAAACCGTAATTTCTTCTCACTGTCTTCTCTCTACAGGTTTCTTCAGGCTTGCGAGCTACAGTGCTTGGGGCGCTTTTGAAGAACCCTTGGTTTCATTACCAGAAATAATCAATAATAATAATAACGAAATCAGTTCTCAGGGCTTGGGAGTCTCTTGGGGCCAGACAGTCTCTCCTCTCGTGGCCAGAGCATGTACGGTATTTCTATTAGAAAAATTAATTGAAGGTACCGGTACACGTGTGCGTACATAATCAGTTCTCTGACCCTTTGTTCTTTACTTTGTGATTTATTAACCATCACAATCACATTGGCTATTTACACAATTATATGGATATATGCTCCGTGTTTGACATTGATCAACTCTGTTCACATACCGGTACCGGTATCAACTGATGAAGAAGATACATGTACAGGACTTTGCTGATTACTAGGAAATTAACTGATTTATAAGAATCATAGTCGCAATTCTAAGCGTTAGTTATTTTTGTATTTAAGAATTACTGACAATGATAGGCTAGTGAAGTATTTTGTACATGTTTTAATTACATGTACATGTACATCCAACATTGTACATGTATAACCTTAATCTTAAAATTATTGTAATTGTTCGTGTTTTGGATATAGCATTGTAAATATTAGTGTTTTTGTTAAATTGTATAACTTTAGGATTGTACATGTATAATACTAATTTTTTTTTATTGCAAATGTAATTTTCCTGATGGATTAATATTAAAGTACCGGTATTTTTATCTGTAACCACATGCTGTTAGCATCAAAGATATGACTTTCAGGTCTTGGATCAGTTGAAAATATTTGAGGAAAAAAAAATTCTCCCTGGTAAAACTATTGATGCGACAGGTCCACCAACTGTTAAATCTGCTGGTCTTTAGATCGGTCTATTTATAGTCCAAATTGGCTATGGGGAAACAAATCCGGTTTTCCATTTGAGCGATCAGAATTGCCTGGAGCAACCTTAAAGTTGTTTCATTGGTTTGCTTGCTGTGAAGCTGGGACAATGATGATAGGAGATGGAACGTGAGCAATGAATGGACGATCTAATGCATGTCTGGAGGCGCGTGACTTAGTCCCACAAGCACTGCGCAAACTAGCACACTCAAAGTGGGTCAGAGTGCTCCGACAGCACTCTGCGTTTTGAAAAGGCGGAGATTAAAGGGAACGTAACTTGCTACGTTCTACGTTCTTTCTATCATTAGGATTTTAGTGAACTATAGGAACTACATGTATAGACGGACACTGTTATGCACAGAAAACAAGCATTCATACATGTACTTACTACACGTCACTTCGTCATTCCCATGTAGACAATCTTCAGCAAAGTTACAAACTTTTGATTGGTCAATGCAGCTGCCATCCAGACACTGGAACTGCTCACTAGGGCAAGACGTTCCTATTTTGAATATAACAGACAAAAATAATTAGTAATATATTTTGGCTTTTTTTGTTTTATGTTTTGCTTTTCCTTTTTTTTTTTAAATTCAATTTATTTTTCATAGCACTTCACTAAAAGATGGGGGTATTCTAAACAGATTTTTTAATGAACACACAACCCATCTTTAAAATAAAGAAAAAAGGAATTCTAAATAAAAATGATTGTATTTACAAAATAATTCAGGGTTACAATGTATGTATGTATTCCAACCCTGAATTTTATTTTTATTTTTGACAGGCACAAAGCACAAATCAAAGTTTTGAAGTGGGCATCAAAGCAACAATGATCAAACTTAGCTTTAAAGGCACATGTAATATACATGTACCGGTACAACAAAAATGCTGTAATTTTCAGAAATGGATGGATTTGGGGGTTAGTAGTTTATAGCAAATATTGTTACGTGTTTAAAGTTTCGTGATCCAAGAATGAAGATGCTTAGGCGCATAGGTTAAGGATGCTTGAGTCAAGTATATTTCACAATAATTTGGTAGTTTTGTTTTTTGATGTTTGCAAATGTTGTATATTATTACATTCATACTTGTCGGACAGAATAAATCCATCCAAATCACACATTCTAGTTTCCTCTTTCACTCTGACACAAGTTTAATGTTTCTGAGATTCAAAAGCTAAAATCATTTTGTGACGTACATTGTTAACCGAGAGTTCAAAGAAATATATTCAAATTATTGTCCCAACAGAAGGTTCTAATTTGATCCCCAGATCATCCTCACTGAAAAAGTTTCCAAATTTGCCAATGAAGCATTCCCTAATCTCCTAAAAAGCCAAGGGCAAAGCTTGTCGAAGCTATGTACATGTACATATGTACAACAAATGTACAGCGTAGGTATACATAATTTCAATACTTGGCAAGAATACACAAAAAACCCATCCCGAGACCTATCTCCCCTTGTGAGCATACGTACATTGTACATCTGTACAAGCATCTGATTTTCTGATTCTATCTCCAATTCTGAGTCAGAGGACAGAGGCAGTGAACTGGATTGATCCTGCATGCATGCAATCTGACAGTCAATTACAGTAAGACCTTGCGAGCGGAAATTTACATGTACATGTACATTCACGAGGCAACATTTTCCACAGATGGGACAGTAGGCCAGATCAACCTATAACGACATACACACGTTTTTCATGTAGGCAATGAGTAAATCGGAGAGTGCACTGCCCTTAAAACTGTCACTGGGATCAGGGGAAAATCCCAAAAGTGATTTAAAGGGAGGTTAATTGAGATGCAATTTGACACAAATTCATCATAGGATAGACACATTTGCAAGATGTGCAGCTGGGAGAAAAATCAAGTCAATCCAAATCAATTAAGTCAAGAAACATGGTGTTACATACAATGCAATACAACTTCAATTTATAACTGTACAGTCAAACCCCCTAGCTTTATACTGTATGTAGGCGATACTTTGGATCCCGACCAAATTGTGTGCATTTCTACGACAGAAAATCTGCAAGATAATTTAAACACAATTAGATCAGGCACAAAAGAACTTGGTTAATAATTAACTAAAACAGATGAAATACATTTGAAGGTAAGCTGTAAACAAATAAAGAAAATCCAACACCAAATATATTGGGAATAGTGTAGGCGGTTTGGAACTATATTATATAGGCCCTAGTGGTACAGATCTGTTTAGAATTCGCTGGAAAGTCTTGCCTTGTGTGTTTGTCTCTTACCGGTATTTTGTCTTGTGGGGTGTTTGTTTGTTTTTTGTTTTTGTTTTTAAATATGTTTGTTTGCCCATTTGTTATCTTCTGTGTGCTTTTGTCTGTTCTGTTTGTCATGTTGTTTTTTTGTGTATTTTTTTCAGTGTCTTGTGCAAAAATAATTGTACTGTTGTACCGTAGTTGGAGAGCTGATAACTTTTTTGTGTGTGTTTTTATTTTTTTAGCTTTGTAGGCAATCCTAAATCCTTCAGGCCTGCAACTTTATAATGTTTAATGTTTTTAAAAATGTTTTCTGTACTTTAAGTTCTCGTATCTTAGCCTTTTGCTGTTTGTTCTTTTGATATTTTCCTTTATTGTGACTTGTAACTTTTGTAACTACATGTAAATGAATTTTAAACCAGTCATAGATTTTCATTGTCTTGTATTTGGCCTGAGAAATTAATAATAAACTTGAATAAAGTGGTAGTGTGCGCAGGGTTCTAGCCAGGGTGAAATTATAGCGTAGGGGTAATTTTGGTTTGACGACTAATGCGAGCGCGGAGCGCGAAGCCCTTACGGCGTGGGGTCCGGGGCCCGCTTAAGGGCCCCGGAAAATTTTGGACTCTAGATGCTCCGTGGTGCAATCTGAGGCGATTCCCTGCCACTTTCCCCTGAATTTTTTTTTGCAGAAGTGCTTAAAATTATCAGAAATTTTGTTTTATTTGTTTCAATGATTTATACACTTGCTCCTGTAAAGGTTCTTCTGTTTTCAAATTTTAGATTATGTTTACAATAAATTGTTCCAAGATCGATGCTTTCTGATGTTTAACCATTTTTAGTAGTTCCTCAGTCAATGTTTTATAAAAATTTGGGATTTACGTAGTCAATATTAAGTGCGAGAACAAATCGCATGAACATTTCATATTTCAAGAAGCCTTGTGTTGAATAGCGCTGCCGTAGTAGCAGTGGGCCTAGTTCCCATTTTAAATTTGTAAATAAAACCATCCGATTGGCAGGGAGAGAAATTGTAAAACCATGGAGGTCTCAGACAGAAAAAGTCGTCGGCGATTGCAATTCCAATATGCTACAACACAATGTGAAGGAGAAATCTCATTTTTGTTATGTTAAAAAATATAATTGTAGATAATGACGATGAGAAATAATCACCGGGAATTGCTTCCTATCCCGGCCGCGGCCGGCCCCGGCCGGCCCGGCGTACGTGCGTGCGCAGGCCAGCCCACACCGGCTACGCCGGCGAACTACGCGACCAAATTTTCCCTCAGCATTTGAGAAAGCAACGCATTCGTGGAGCGCTAAAAAACTTGCTTTGTTGCAATACTTGCTGATTGGTTTTGTCCTAAGAACAAACAGATCCGTTTTTACTACCAAATTTATTGAACTGTTATTATCAGCAACGAGTTGTGTAGACAAAAATCCAAATTTTCGACAGCGAAATTCTTTGAGAAGAATTCTTCACGTGCGGCCATCTTTATGGACGGATCCATTGATATCGTAGGGGTGCTTAACCTTTCTTTGGACATCGTTTCTCGAATAAATCCTTTACGAAAATTATGTTCCGACGTTGAAGAACTTATTTTCAAACAGTAACATGTTTCGGACTTGATAAAAAGTATTATTTATAATTTTAAAACAGTTGAAATGCTTGTAAATATTGACCTTAGGAAAGCACACCCGATACCACAAAACGGTGTGGTCCACAGAGCGCTCTGTACGTGACATGTAATTGGTGACACGTACGTCCGTACGGAGCGCTGTATATATCTACGCAGCACAAAACAGTACGTGCTTATTGCTATCATAGCGAATGCGTGTGGCGCAGCATCACGGTAGGGGTATCGTACGGGGTACGTGCGGTGGGATCGTTGTTTATTTTTCGCTGTGTCGTATGGCCAGTGCGCAATGCTCAAAGCCGCGGCGCTTGTAAACGAACAAACGGCAGATATTTTTTTTTCGCAACCAAAATTTATAGCGTAGCGGTAGCGTAGCGGCGCGATTTAAGCGTAGCGCTTATTTCCGAAAGCGTAGCGGGTGCTAGCGCTATTTGATGCCTGGCTAGAACACTGAGTGTGCGCTATGTGAAATGGTTTTCATGAGTTGAAAGATGGAATGTTCCATTCAACTCGGCTTTGCCTCATTGAATGGAACATTCAATCTTTAAACTCATGAAAATATTCTCTCCATTGCACGAATGCCAAACATTCATTATTTGTTTTATATAACATCCAAGTAGATCTTTGTCATTCGCTTGGAGGATAAAACTTTAGGAACAAACAAAACTCACAAAATTGTATCATATCCACTACTTTTCTTCACATTGTTCAAGGCTTAAACAACGGTTTAAATGTCTGCTACAACCTATGGCTATAACGCATGATATACACGTAACGCAAAGATCGTATAGCGCCAGGCCGCTGCGCGTCTTAGCGTGTGCGCGGCGTGCAATAGATCAAAAGGGATGGGAAAATGCACAGTGTATGGAACCAAAAATGCACGGTTATGATGTAGGCCGTGCAATGGTTCGATTAATGAATGCCGCGTGACCTACCGGTACAATCCTCAAATCAAATGACAAGGATTTACTTGGGTGATATAATAAAACTAAATAGCTTTGTATTGGCAGCAATATGGCATGGGGCCAGTGGTAACTGGTTGACATGTTTGGCTGCGGTCCAACAACTACGGAAATCAGTCGGTGTGCCCTGGCCTGGCAGGGACTGCATCGTGGGAAGTTTTCTGTTTTTAGGTAAGCTGGATTGAGTTGTTGGACTTTGAATGTCCCTAAAAGTTTGGTTCCTGTAAAACCTACCGGTACCAACTGTTCATACTACAAGTAACATGCATACCATGCAGATTCACGCACATATCCCATGTTCATGTACATGTAAGATACTTGTACAATGAGAGGACATTCCTTTAGATTCACTCATTTGAGTAGCATCACGAACCCTTCACTTGAAACCCAAGGATATTTATATTTATAACGCTTTCTAACCACTTTGAGGTTTTAATAATCAATGAGTCTTGCATTACTTCCATAATGATGAATGTGCACCTGCCGATGTCAAATGTTAACAAATGAGACACTTAACAATCTGGGATGGCATTTCAGAAAGACGAGGCATTTGTAATATGTACGTGCCGACAGTACATTTGCTGTGCATGTAATAAGCTTCCTTTAGCCCCATTCTACTGGCATTTGGCAGGTAATATCTTGATTAATGGCAAGCTTATTTCACTGATTAATGTATGGCGACATAAGAGCAGTGTGTGAAGTAGGTCGTGCATTTCGTGGGTGTGGTTGATGGCAATGATGTTGTACATGTATACTTGTGCAGACACTCTTGTTTTACTATACTCTCAAGGACAATGCTTTGTGTTTCCCTTTGTCCCTGTAATATAACACTCTCCCATGGACTAAGCACACAAACTCACTACAGAGGACCGTGTCCAACAAAAGACCCAACTCCCGAGGACTGAAAGGATCTGTTCTTCTCCCTTTGTGTGTCGGTCCTCGATGAACAGGTGCATGAATTCAATGAGTACCCACCTAAATGACTTTGAAAACAGGAATACATATTGTTTTGTACATTGATACCTTTTTTCACATTTAACAAAATCTGCAACAACTAATGACAGAAACAACCACTGCCGACACATCAGCAACCATCTCTGGGTAGTGGGTAGTGTTGAATGTGCCCATCAGCTGCTACCCGTATGATGATAACCCCTCCTAAAAGCATCCCAAACAACTTTCAAAGTGTATGGATGCAAGAAGTACCGGTACGGTAGCATGCCTGAAAGTTGAATGTGCCTTTAAAGAAACGTGCTATTTGCAGACTCTGAAACATAATAATTTCTCCAAAATCAAACCAGTCTTTACCAAACCTTGAAATTTTTGAAGAACTACCGGTACATGATGTATGTACCTGCACATTTTACAAATTTATGCTTGGTTGTAAAGCACCCAAAAAAAACCACTCAGTCACGAATTTCACTTATTTTGAGATAAGAATTATCATCACAATCTACTTTTACTGTGTAGACGTACGCACTTCAAAAAAGCCAGTAAGCTACACGTATACATGTACATGTACATGTATACCGGTAACATTGATTGTTTCTTTAAAAATACGTAAATCATATTTTTGTGCTGGTAGTGAAAGCAAAGTTATTTTGTGAATGTAGAATAAAGCAAAGCCCATAGTTTGAAGATACCTGTATCACTACCAGTGTTTTTATGAGCAAATAGGGTGTTGATTGAAAACTGTCCATTCAATGGTCCAACCATACTATAACCGTCTGAAGATGTCAATCCATGGACAGGAGTCTCCTCATGTTTAAATTAAATGGATAAGTTATAACTTTTAACAATTTATTGTAGGGTGGAGCCCCTCTATTCAGAGAGAATCTATACAATGTCAATATAATAAAAAACAGGAAGTTCACCGTTATCTCAACCATGACAATAACAGTTGAAGGGCTTTAGGGCATTAGGACAAAAACCCACAACAGTTCAACTTTTTTCTGCTAAGCACCTCCCACGCATACCGGTACACATCGGTATGTGTGTACTGGTACGTGTACATATGAAATGTTCACCATTTTGTAATTATCCGTCCAAAAATATCTGCCTTGCGGGGAAAAAAAGTTGGCAGAATTCATCTTTTCAATGTTGTTTTCCACTTACGTAAAAAAATAGGGATGTTTCTCCTAACAAATTAAGAGAAAACTAACACTAACTGCATGCAGCTTTCATCTTGCTTCAGATACAAAAAAAGTAGATCTCTAATGTCCCACTTTCGGTTGCCAGTATTGTGTCCTTTACAGGAAAAAAAAAGAGTTGACTAATTCCCCATATTCAAAGGACAAAATCTGACAGTAAAAATAATGTTTAAGTCTTGATTTAAATGATTTTAATTTCATTTGTATTTGAATGCTTGTGTACAATCTGTAATTCTCACTTGGCTTAATAGCTCCCAATGACATTCCTTGTATGAACAGCTATTCATAAATACCTAAGACAGTTTAGCTAAATTCCTATTGGTCGAGAGCCCGTCACGTGGCCGGTCTTAAACGGATGATAAAGACATGGCTAGCTGGTCTTAAACACTTTTTCAGTGTCACAATAAAATGTGGACTCCTAAAAATCCAGTGCCTCTTATCGTTTCATTGGTTGAACGTTCACAATCCTCACGTAGGCATGCACAACACTACCAGGGAGTCAGAATTTTATATTCAAAACGCAACGCGCCAGGTGCGTTCTGCGCGACATCGCGCAGAACATGCTCCGCGCGCGTCAATCTCCATAAAAGGGTTGTTTACATCTTACTCGCCAGCTGAACACTCCATTATTTTGCAAGAGGGATGTTTCAAAAAGCATAAAGTGAATTTGTTGAACAAAATCGGGATGTTTTGAACGAATTATATGATTTTTTCTTACCGAAAAGGTATTTATGAATGGGAATAAATATGTGCTCGGTCGGTATTTATCACTCTGTTTAAGACCACTTAGAGTCTGGGTGCTGATAATTACCCTCGCCTCCGGCTCGGGTAATTATCAGCACCCAGACTCTAAGTGGTCTTAAACAGAGTGATAAAAACCTCCGAAGCACACATTTATTCCCTTATAAAAAAAAAAATCTGCACATGTGTATGCACACACGACTGTGATTTTACTTTTATGTCGATGGCTGAACATGTACCGGTACATATATATTGCATATATACTTTTACAGGTTAATTAAAAACCTTGACAGTTACAAAATACTGCAAATACCGGTATATCGATCAGCGCATGCAAACTTTAACTGGCGCGCTCTGGCGTGCAACTTCTGACCGGCACGGCACACATTTGCAGCTGGCGGTTTTGAATATCCAAATATTTGTTCAAACACACTTACATGTACGGTACGAGTAATCAAATCCTAAATTATTCAAAAACGGACAGCCCTAGTATGCAAAGCAATGAAAGCGGGTGTCGAATCTTGGTGACAGTGATGTCACAACAAATAAATTCATAATCATAAGTACGTCTTTGTAATATTTCCAAGCCAAATCTAATTTGTAAGACACAGAGTGTGCAAAAAAAAGGCAACATTTTGAGAAAACAAATCATTAAAACTGTTTTATGTTTATTTCTCCAATGAAATTATATACTACATTAAAGCCTGACTATTTCTCAATCGATTCTTTTTACCCCATTCCATTTGGGTCCCTAGATCCAGAAATACAATCAATTAAGTGAAAGGGTGTAAATTTTTACTGAAGTCACCAACTTCAATGCCTATTCAATGCTTAACCCAGATTCAGCATGTCCAGGTGAGAGTGGCCCAAGTAAAATTTACACCCTTTCACTTAATCGATTGTATTTCTGGATAGGAACCAAATGGAATGGGGCAAAAAGGAGTGGATTGACAAATAGTCAGGCTTTAATGTAATACATGTATGCTGTCATTGAATGTTGCACTTTTGTTTGGCACACTCTACATGTACTGCATGATGCATCTCAGCGAAAGCAGAATCCTGATTACACAGTACCCTCAAGTCAAAGCCGTCAGAAAACAAGGTTTCTGCAACAGGCTACAAACAGACTGATGACTGCAAGCTGATGACAAGTTACAGTGGTTTACCATCCGTCTGTGCTGACACGACATTTCTCAGATTCATTTCCGAGCCAAATCAATCACTTTCAATCAGGTCCTGGGACCCTGCTTACAAAAAAATAAAGAAAGAAAAAAACCCTGATGACTCAAGTCTTGAAATTTCTGACTCAACTCTCTAATTGCGGACCCAGAATCCTCACGCAGAGGGCAGGGCCCTGCAACTTGCCACCCCTCCTATGGGATGATGTAGACCGGAATCTTTTGCAATCTACATGTAAACCCCCCCCCCCCCCCTATAAAAGAAAGTAAAGATGCCTTCTCCTACATGTACAGTCTGGGCGAGCCAGCACAGCATCTTGATGGCATTCTCATTTGGGGACAGACGCCTCTCCGGAGACTGTGTGATTATCAGGTTACCTCCTGATTGCTGGCCAGAGAGTTTGAATGGGGAATTCATTCAGTGTCTGACCTGTTTTCCTAATTTGTTTGGACAAAAAAGGAACCAGGGCAGGATGCTTGCTCACCAAACACAATCAGTGACAAATGGGCACCTGCTTCTACACTAAACACAATTTTTAGTGACTACCTAAAAATCACAAAATGTCAGAGATGCGTTAAAGGGAATGTACCGGTACAACAGTTGCAAACATCACAAAACAAAACTACCAAATTATTATGAAACACCTTACAATAACTGCAAGTGAATAAGTCTCAAGCATCCCGTAAAATCGTAGCACCTGGTGTGCTGTCATTTTCAAGGAAAGTGGAATGTGTATCAATTTCTAATGACGGTCTACAGATCATTCATGCTAATAAAGCTGCTAGCCAGTGAGAATTTTTTTCGGTGAATGAGAATACCAGGGAGGCCTTTATGCAGCGCTGTGCAGTGAAGATTGCGGTGCGCCGATAAAATTTAATAGGCCGCCGGGCTAAATAAACATCGTAGATTCCCTGTACATGAAACCTGGAGGGAAGATTGCGCGAAATGCAAGGTCCCATTGTACAATTTGAGTTCCGTTTACACGTTTGTGAAAATTTCTAAACGGATTTGATTTTTTTTCCGTTTAAACGTTTACACGTGTAAACGTCACATTCTAAAGCCAAAGTAACGTTCTATTCTGGCTAACCCCAAATCCTTTTGAAAGGATATTAAACTACAACACTTTTCACAATATTTCTGAAAATTAAATAATCAGTTCTTTTATAAAAGCGCTTGCCACTTGAATAAGATATCTGCCAAATATAAAAGGAGATTGGAAGATGGTTGGGGTCAAATCAACTTGATCAGATCTAAGATGCAGCTACAGAGAAGATGTACCGTACATACCGGAAGTGTACAAGTTTACAAAATCGTAGTTGAGGGAACTTCTGCAGCAAATAATAACAAGAATGTTTACAATTTCCGGATTTTTTAATTCTGAGCGAATTCACCTTTTCATTGATATACAGTAGGGCCTGTGTTAAGCTTTTTTTTAATGAAATTTGCCAAATAATGCATAATTTGTAGGCCCTATGTGACAGCTTCAGTATTTTGTAAACAACCGAACCAAAAATTATATACAAGTAAATGTTTCTTGCCTAATAAAAAGAAAGCGCAGCAAAATAAATTGGTGCTTATTTTATTTGATTTGTTCTATCAAATTTCAGTGACTGAAGGCTGAATTTTTTAACTGATATCTGTAAAACTTTTAAAAACCAAATTTTTAAAAACCATTGTTCATAATTATTACATTCAGCGCACAAATGCACATGTTGTATGTGGCATGTTTTGTATTCTAAAAATGAGATGCAATTTCATAGGTCCACACATGTTAAAACAGATGTGCCATGTTTAACTTGGGACGTTTACAATTTCACCTATTCATGGTAAATACACAAACAAGTCTGTACTGGATACAATAAACTGAGTATTAGGCCTATAAGGTGTGGAATCCCCAGATTATCAAAGTTGATATCAACCACAAATATTTTGGCTTGTTGGTAGATTTACTTAATTGCGTAACATTATTGTGATAAAAATAAAATAAATACCCACAATATTGTGGCACCTGTTCTAGAATTGAGCAGATGCCGGATTGGTCTCTTCACAGATATTTAACAACAGCTGCCATTGATGAAATTAACTGCAAAAACTCTTTTGGCCGGTGCCTGTATTTAATCACGTGCTTGAGTTCATGTACAGGGGCATGGACATCGGAATCCTTTGAAACCAAATTTGCCATGAATTCACAAGAGAGGGACTTACTCATGCAGTAAGAAAAAAAAGTTGAGTAAGCAAGTGTGTGTGTTATTAGGAATTTAAAGCAATGTTTGCAAAGTGGATTCTGTGAGCGTGTGAGAAAAAGAAATCAGGCTTTTTCGGCTGGGACTACCGGTATCTGCTCACAACTCAATGCAGACACCTTAAAGGGAATATACAGCATTTGCAAACATCGAAAAATAAAACTACCAAGTTTTTGCGAAATACCGTAATAGGAAATGACAGTCTAAAGCATCCTGTAAAATTATGGCACCTGGTATACTGTCATTTTCAAGAAAAGTGGTATTTTTGTATCAATTTCCAACGCTGATCGGCCGATCAGCGTTGGAAACAACTGGCTTTTTTTTCAAATACTGGCCCCAATTGACCATTGCACTTGTTTGCAATCGATTACAAACCTATGAACGGGTACGAGCCAGCTAGACTGGTTCCCTGACCTTACAATTCCCGAATGTATGTAAACTGCTCTAATTCTTCTTATATGGAGTCAGGGAACCAGACTACAGGAAAATGATCGTTTTTCTTGGTTTTTATAGCATTTTCGAACCAAAAACCTCCAAAAAGTCAGTGTAACTATATTTGCTTTATATTTCCAACCCCCCAATTCCATCCATTTCTGAAAAATACAGCAAAAGCAAATGATGTATATTCCCTTTAAAAACTGAACTAAGTTACAAATGGGGGTCAGCTGGCTGATTCAAATCCATGGTGCAAAGTTATGAATAATGGGAAATACACATGTATGTAATTAATATTTACTAGTAAATGCCAGGAACCTGGGAAATCATTCAAATCATCCAGAGAGTTTACGATATGACAACTGTCCCAATTTGCTCAGTAACCTCCATATTGAGGGACAAGCAGCCTACAAAATGTCTGTTCCTTAATTATCAAGGTGTACATGTATGCAATTTTTACTGATGAATTAACTTCAGTTAAATTTAAGCCTGAAAGTTTAGCTTGAGGCGGTACATGCCTTGCTCTATGGTTACATACTATGCACCTTGAATATGTTGTGACATTGCAGGGTTCTCCCCAGGATTTTTTCAAACCTGTGGGGGAAGTTTTGTTGTGATTCACCAACCTGCGAAGCCATGGCGTGGGGTTCGGGGCCCGCTTAAGGGCCCCGAAAAATTTTGAACTTTAGAGGCTCTCTGGTGCATTTTAGAGCAAATCTGGGGAGTTTTGAGGAAGATTTTCCCTTAAAATTTAGAGGAGATCATGTGATATTTTTTGTAATTAAAAAAAAAATATATCAAAATTTTTAACTTAAAAAAAAAAATCAACATTTCAAAACCTGTGTTAAAACTTCCTGATCTAGAAAGTATGAATTATATTAACAAGCAAGTTTCAAATTAAGAAATTAAGGTGAAGAAAAATATCACTTTTGCTTCCGATTACATGCCTTTCAAAATAGCGTCGGTAAGTCGGAAAAATTATTTCGCCAATTTTTTGGGCTGCTGATTGAATCATGGAGGAATAAAAACACTTGATTGAAAGGAGCATATTGAACAAGGAATCATGTAGTTTTGTGCCTGGATTATTTTCCTTTGCACCACGAAAATTATCAAGACTGACCATCAAAAGTGATTAAAACTTGCCTCACCTAATTAAAAATATATTTGAGGTAGTTGATTCCACAATATGTTTAACGTACATCATGGCCCCTGGCGCCGTCAACATTCAGTCTGGCCGGCTGTACATCGCGCTGTGCTCACGGCGCAGCATCAGTGTGCATTACTGAACTGTGTACGGCCCATCCCATGTGGCTGAAAATTTTGCACCACTGCTTCTAAGAAGCATGCTACGCGTACGATGTTTCACCATACGTTCGAGCTTTGCAATCTCGTCATTTTAATGGAAAATACATACACAGAAAATAGAGATCACGTTCTGTGAATTAATTTGCAGAAATTCTCTTTCTCCATCGATGTTTGTTTGGTGTTTTTACGATCCAACTTCGGCCGAAATCATCATGTATGCACGTACAAGGCAGTAGTCACTGGTTCCGGTCCTTCATCATAGCATTGATACTGTTAGCACGCGAAGGGAACCAGTGTACCATGTACTCCTAGAACTTTGAGGTTCCACGTAGTGGAGCCTCATAGGTTCAGAACCCCGCAAAATTGTTGTCAGCACAAAACACTAATTCAGTACAAAAACGTCCATCCCAACCAAGCCGTTTCCCACAGAACCGCTGCACAGTTTGCCCCTAAACTCCGTACAATACCTCATGACATACTCACGCTATGTGCACCCAACAAACATCGGTGGATTCTGTCGTTTTTTTTTGCAAAAATGATGGAAAATATGCCCTTTCCGCACTGAGCCAACCTGACACTTGAAATTTGCACGCGCGCAGAATGATCGCAGTCATTTTTGGTCCGATCGCTCGGAGCGCGCCGCGGGGGGTATGGTGTAGGAGCGGAACGATAGTATGCGCATGCGTACAAGTGCGAGTACGTACCCCCCGCGGCGCGCTCCGGGCTAGCTAGCTATCGAACCCGAATATGACTGCGATCATTTTGCGCGCGTGCAAATTTCAAGTGTCAGGTTGGCTCAGTGCGGAAAAGGCATATTTTCCATCATTTTGCCGAAAAACCGACAGAATCCACCGATGTTTGTTGGTGCACATAACGTGAGAATGTCATGAGGTATTGTACGGAGTTTAGGGGCAAACTGTGCAGCGGTACTGTGGGAAACGGCTTGGTTGGGATGGACGTTTTTGTACTTAATTAGTGTTTTGTGCCGACAACAATTTTGCGGGGTTCTGAACCTATGGGGCTCCACTACGTGGAGCCTCATAGTTCTAGGAGTATGTACCATGCTGAATGCGCTAATATATAGCTGGGTGCTGGCGGTCGTCGCGAAAGACCCGTCATCGTGTGCATTTTGATCACACATGCAGCATCAGAAATACGGGATTTTTGTCAAGATTTTGAATGTCAAGATGAAATAATGGCGTATGAAACGATAATGTTGTGCATTTTAATGGCTTGTGTAATAAATTATATTGTGCGTATCGGGGGCTGAAAAATGTGATCGGCATTTTTGTCGGCGTATCGGGCCACAATTCCAGCGTATCGGGCCGATACGCACGTTTGTACGTGGGGAGAACCCTGCATTGTATACAACGTACGTACTGGTACATGTACTAAAAGACATCCACCGGTATAATGTTAGCAGGGTGCCCACAAATCAGGCAATGTACACCCACCGGATATCCCTATCACTAAAAGTACCAGCAATATACGGGTAGGATTTCAATGGTCCAGTAATTTTGGCTTCAATTAGACATAAAAAAAATATTTGTTTTTAAATCACTCACCATACATGTACATGTACAGGGTCTGAGGTGTAGGCTAGGCCCCTAAGGTAGCCTTTGTAGGGGGACCTTTTTGGTCAATGGGCATCCCTTTTTAATTCAGAATTTATAATGAGAATCATGGACATAAAAGGGACATAAAAGGGACATAAAAGGGACAACCAGGGGGCATGGACTTCGTGGAAGTGTGTAACAGTTTTAGTTACTAACAATAGGGTACTTTATAAGGTGTACGTGCACACACACATGTACCGTATATGTAATGTATGCACACTGATACTGTAAGCGGAAAATAGCCAACATCTGCTAGCCAGCCAACAACCCAGTCAGCAAGCCTTATGGAGGGAATTCAAGCTTATATTGTAATGTTTCATGGTAAATGTAAGTGGAGGTTAACCACTGAATGGTCTCCATTACATTTAGGCCTATAAATAAAATAAAATAGATTTAAAAAGTAAACGTTTAATCACTTCAAACAAATTCAGGAATAGCTTAAGTAATTTTTCACTGTATGAATTTCCTTACAAACCCTAGAGAGTTAAAGATAGTTATAAAGAATTACCAAAAGGACTACAATAGGGCCTATGTCTTAGAGTCAAAAACCAACATTTTAAGCACGACTCTCATTTTCCTTGATGATGGCAACAAAATTTTCTTCCAAAGAAAGTATGCAATCTCAAAATAATGTCGGTTTTTGGACTGCACTTTTTTTAATGTGTTTTGTTTTTATGCCTAGACCCTTCCCTCAACAGGTAATGCTTTCCATTTCTGCAAATTTTACCATTCTTCCCAAAATGCCTTAAACATGTGTCAACTGGCAAACTATAAAAAAAAGCTTTACTAAATGAGCTTTGATCATGAACTGGAAAAAGAAACTTTCCTACAAGAAAATCAGCAAAGAGAATGAAGAGATACATTGTACGACTTTGTCAATGAGCAATGTACATAGAATTTTTTGGACAGTACATGTACTTATTCCAAGTGGAAAGGTTTTTTTTTCCTAGAGACACATGTACTGCAAATTGTTTTTCCTTCTCTCCCTTGTTTGATTTTGGAACTTGGTATTCCTCCCTCTACAAATATACACTTTTATTGTTAAAATACTTTTTAGATGATCTGATTTTTTACTTGTTCTTCTCAAAAACTGTGATAGATTATTAGGATATATTAAATACATACTGTATGTATGTAAAAGTAATGCGCATGCCAAGTTTGTGCAGCCATACATGGAATAACATGTACATGTGTACTGCCTGCTCTGTCATCTTCTGCACTAGTGAGTGTAATATGTTTTGCAACGTACCAATATTTCCCATAGTAAAGGTATTAATGTATCATTCATGCAGATCTGCTCCCACCAAGGCCGAACCAAACCAGGGCTCTATATCATAAAGCTGCAACACAGCAGAAAATACTGCTTACTAAATTCATGTGACCAGCCCCAAAAAACAGCAGAAAACCAGGGAACAGCAGTTTTATCGCGTACAACATTACGGTCAGGTACCCTGTTTTGGCTAAGCATATTATTCCAGTCTCCAGCACAATTCAGATTTTGAGCGGCTCTTTGAAATCTCCCCCCTCCCCCTGTTAGCGCAAAGGCAATTGTCATGCTCAGTGATCCGGGGGGGGGGGGGGGGGGGGGGGGTTGTGTTGTGAGCATGAGAATTGCCTTTGCGCTAACAGGATTACAGCGGCAGCCCTGGTGACATGTTTGATTACCACATGAGGCAGAAGGGGGCAAAAAAAGTATTTTGTTAAAAAAAAAATGGATCTGTTTCTTTGCTCTATGGTATTCAAAGGGATATATGGACCATAATTTGCAAATGTCAAAAAACAAAAGTACCGAATTCGCATGACATCCCTTACTGGGCTGTTAGTGAATGACAGTAAAGCATCCTGTAAAATCATGGCACCTGGTGTGCTGTCATTTTCAAGAAAAGTGTTATTTTTGTAACGATTTCCAATGCTGGTCAGCCGACCAGCGTTGGGAAAAAAATGGTAATTTTCAAATACTGCCCCCAATTTACCATATTTAGTTCTAGTCCGCATTTGGTTTGCAATGGATTACACACAGTGTCAGTACACCTATGAACAGGTACAAGCCAGCTAGACTAGTTTCCTGACCTTCAAATCCCCCCATGTCTATAAATTGCTCTGTTTCATCTTAAATGGGGCCAGGGAACCAGCCTACAGAAACCTGATTGTTTTTCTTGGTTTTCCGGCATCTATGAACACAAAACATCAAACCAGTCAGGGTAACAATATTTGCTATAAAATATTACCCCCCCCCCCCAATCCATCCATTTCTGACAATTATTTGCAAATTCGAATGTTGTATATTCCCTTTAAACACAGCCAAATTTCTTTAGAAAACAAGTGATTGATCAGTTACAGATGTCATAGCATGATGTTGATATGACGTTATTATTAATCCAGCTTGAAACTTGATATATTTTACTTTAAGTAGAATGTCTGGGTGATAGATTGGTTCGCTCAGGGTAAACATGTACAATGTAGGCAACCTGTTACATGTACGTGTACAGCAGGATCTCAGTAATGATTTTTATGTTCAACCTTTAAAGATGCTGAAATACCCCAGTACCATGCTCATCTCATGATCAAAAGCACCCAGGCCCTGTGTAACTATTAATAAACACAAATGTACACAGTACACATGTTGTATGCATATGACAGGTTTGTTCATTAACTTCTTACCAGACACAGTCTACCTAATCACAAGTGCATTAAGGTGTATTAATCAGCTGATTGAATTCTACACATGGTGTTACAACAAGGCTGAATCATTTGCTTCACAAGCTTGCTAGTGTTATTCCACACACTGTGTGCACAATGTACATGTACATACTGTGTGTCCTTGTCAATGAACTGAACAAACAATACACTAGATTTCAAAGTATACATTATGGAAAAAATGGTAGCTTGGTTATCTCAAACAAATTGTGTACACTGTTACTACACACAGTATTTCACAATGTACCAGTAAGCCCTTGTGGAAGTGTCAATAGTAATCACAATGTGAAAACAATTTTCACATAAATTTTGATGAGGATTAAGCATATGAGCCACATTTAATTTTATTTTTTAAATGGCCAGAGTGTGCACTAAAGGTACTTTTGTAAAGTCCCCATTACTCATAATCAATGGCATATCAAGTGGGATAGCCAGTACTACCATAAAGAAAGGCAAAACAATGATATGTTGCCTTTTGTAGGAAAAAGCGCCCGCAATTCACAACTTTTACTCAACAGGCACCCTCACCCTATTCTGAAAATTTGGGACTCTCAGTCTTAATACTGTGTATGAGAGTGCAAAACATGCAACACAAGAAAATAGACTGGCACACTGTAACCAGTCCAACACCCTTTTAATTAATAAGTACTGTATTGATCAACTGTGTCAAAATAAACATCTGGTACAGGTCTGTATTTCTTCACATCTCTCCATAGTCTGCCACCAGACTATTAGTACTGAAGAGGTCTTTTCAAATAGTTGGACATATACATGTACATGTACCTCTCTAGTCTTAGGCTTCAAATTGAAATAACTTGGCTTCTCTCAGGAGCAAAAAATAGAAGGGGAAAAGTCTCCTTCCAAAATTTAATTGAGCATTCTCGAGACGTCAAACTTGGCATGTAAAAAACTGAGGACCTTGTCTTTGCCTCAAAAAAAATTTGGAAAATCTTGTCTGCCAAGAGTGAGAAAAATTGGCCTGAATTTGCTTTGCATGTTTTTCGGCACTCAAGGACCCAGTCTGCCCTAACCCTTTTCTAAACCTTTTATGGGACAAAATTTGGGGTGCCAAAAATACATACTGGTACTAGACACACCACTGGTTAGTAAACTACGTTGATATTAATTTTAACTTCAAAAAAATTCTAGTTTGACTCACCTGAATCAACAATGGTGTCTTGAAGCAAGACTACAAGCTCAGGATGTCTCTCCACATGGCCATTCTCAACAGAGGCCAACTTCAGTATAGACTCCACACCAGCTGCCAAATCGGCCCACACCAACAGGCCGTAATTGAGCAGCGGCTCCTCAAGCCAAGACTTGAAGATGCTGGGGTCGACGTCAAAAGACACTGTCGCGCCGCTCTGGCAACTGCTGTAGTCTATAGTGACGTCTTTCTGAATGAAGGGAGCGGTAGCATCCCGGCCAGTTGTATCAACCCCGCTGACCCACCACACACCACCTTCCACATTTCTGACGGATGAAGTTACGTAGGTCTGGTCCCACGGCAGAAGAAGTTTTGATATCTTAAGCACTCCCCTGAAGACACTGGTTGTAACATCGGCAATTGAGTAGTCCGCCACATTCACGCATGATAATCTGAGAGTGACGTTACTGATAACAGAGCGGTTTAAGTTGGGGAAGCTACTCTCCGCTCCCCATGCGCTGCTCCGCAGAAATTCATCGGGGTCGAACTTCAGTAGGATTCGGCTGTCTCGTCCGTCGTATCGGTGGCCGACTTCTAGATAGTCTTTCTGGAAGAGTGAAGGGTTGTTCATGTCCCCGTGAATATATGTGTCTTGTGTGGGGGCCAAGCAGTAGGTCCGCTCGTGATAAACCAACGCCGAGGACTTCAGTGTCAGCAATAATGCCAGGACAACTTGGGGATATGGATACTGCATGTTGACACGAACGATTCCTCGTGGCATTGTGGACTCTGTATATTCTTCACTTCAACTCCATTAAAAATAGTGTAAACAGAATGCTAAAGACCGGAACAAAACCACTGTCCAAAGAAAAATCAACTAAGATGAGTCGGTGCCAAAAGTTGCTTTTGTCCAGTTAATGACCGTAAATTTTGGCAGCGAGCAGCATGTTGCATGACATCAGTACTGGGAAGCAGTCTGGGAAGACTCCAGTGTTTAGGAAATCCTCCTCGCAAGACGTGGAACAACACACAGCCAATCTACTCTAAGAACACCAGTCAACACTGGTTTGCAATTGGCACGATTGCGGTCAAGCTCCAGTCAAGTACTGACAGCCCCCGTCCACTGCCAACAGCCTTTTCATGATTGCGGTACGCCCCAAGCCGTATACAACTTCCCTTGTCGGTGTGGCTAAGTCAAACCACTAGGCAAGGGAGCTGGGGGCAATTCCGTGGTGTGATGTCACACATCTGCCGATACATAATGAAGTGGAGAGATGCTGGGAGCTCAACAGCTGATATCATCTGCATTATGAAACACATCCTGTCTGCACTGTTATTAAGTCTTGCCATTGCATACTGTGCGCACTGCAAGAAAAACAAAAAACAAAATTGCAATTCGTACGCCCAGGGATCGTGAGAATGGCAAACAGGACAATTCTTTCTAACAAGAAATTCTAAATTGGAGTCTGGAATTACAAAATGTATCTAGAGAGCTTGCCCAGAGCTGCCTCAATGTGAACACATTTTTTTAATCTAAATTCTGTGACACTAAAAATGTCTTCTCAAGCGTAAGGCAAAAAAAAAAAATATTTGGTCTCTGGTCAGACCAAAGTTCCGGAATTGACGCAGGGACGCGGCTTTTGGGGTTTTTTTTTTTTTTTTTCTTCAAGCTTGGATTGTACAGACAAGGTGGGGTACTATTTTGCTTTTTTGGTGTCCTCATGTACATTGGTGTCCTCCATAATATGCTTTGGTGCTCTCGATCATTTGCCTTGGTGCAATTTCCCATTCCTTGGTGCTCTTTGGTAAAAAAATTGAGGAGGTGCGGCAATAGAGGGACGCTGTTGGAGCTACAGGGGAACATTTTGAGAAAAAAAAAAGATTGACGCGCATGATTAAAATCGACGCGCGCGCTGACCAGAGACCGACTTTTTTTCTTTTTTGGCCTAACACAGAGGAACATAAAATATAGACCTGTCCTGATTGAGAGCACTTTGTCTACTAGAGGCATGAGAATGAATTTCAATGAAAAGAAAACAGGAAACTTATGGAAAAACAGGAAAAAGATGTGAGATCAGGCAAAAAAGCCACAAAACAGGCTCAAAATAAATAAAAACACGGAAATTTGGGCAAAAAAAACAAAAACAGGAATTCTTGTTTAAACAGAAGATTCTCATGCCTGATACTACATGTGTAATTCTTCATTGCATTTGAAGTACTTGTGCATTTTTAATCTGCAATGCCGATTACAGCTAGCAGTAGAAATTTGTCATCCGTGAGTGATGATTGATTTGTATCCCTTTCAGTGGGGGAGGGGGTGCCTAGTGCTCGTGACTCAAAGGGTCAGCAGTTCGAATCCAGCTGCAGGCTGCTGGCCATAAAATTATGTTGTGATCTTGAGCAAGCCACTTCACCCGAAATTGCTCCACCCAGGAGCATAAATGGGTACAGGCATTAGCTGGGGAGTAACCTGCGATGGATCGCAATGGGGGAATGGAAATATTCTCAGTCGTTTCATCAGGCGCGGTTCTAGAGCCAATATTTTTGGGGGGCTAGCAAGGTGGATCCAGAATTTTTTCAGGGAGGCGTGCTGAAATGTAGACCGGTTATTGTCTTCGGACACTTACGCCTCTGAAAATCAATAAGGTGGGGGGGGGGGGGTGGGTCCTGCCATATTTTCAATGGGGAGCGCTGATAAAGTCCTACAATCAGGCACACTATATTAACTAAAAGTGCACAAATGCACCCTTCTCATTTAGGGGGAGACCGTTCCCATGTACCTCAAATTGTTACATTTTGCTAGTGCATTCTTTTTTATTGAATCTATTTTGGGGGGGGGGGCTAGACAAAATTTTGGGGGAGCCCCCCCCCCCCCCCAAAAAATTAGCGTTTCATTCCAAAGTTCGTAGAAATAGCAACATCGTTTTTTAGAAGAATTTGTAGACATATCCAAAAAATTTGAGGCAACTTTTGTCTCTATTTGATCATAAAAAATCCTTAAAAAGAATGAATTTTAGACAGTGAGTGGTCAACAATTAGAAGTTGGAGAACACTTTATGATTATTTAACATATGGGGCCTTACACCGAGAGTATCGTACCAGATGGATGTATGAACCTTACATTTGACAAAGACAGCCACCAACAGACCACATTTCAAAGTGTGACACTTAATTTACTAAATTAACTTTTATTGACACAACTGATAATTCGTACATGTATGTGTTCAGTTTCTAGGAAGTGTTTTAGGCACAATAAAGGCACAATACTTGTGACAATTAGCTTGATTCACTCCAGCTCTAATGCATTGGCATTAGAGCTGGAGTTACTCAAGCTATGAAAATGCTGTTTAAATTAAACTTGGTAATGGTAATCATGTAGTTTAGGACACCTCTATTGCTTTAATGTTTGCTTTAATTAATTGCTTTAAGTACATGTACCATTCACATTAAAATCAAAACCCTGCCCTCTTTCCACAAAATTTAGCTAGCTGATATTGGTATAGGCCCAGCAAACTAATTTAAATTATTCCAAATAAGTGACTTTTCCCGTTGTATCATCACCAAATGTAACGTGCAAGTATTTTTTTAAAATTTTTTTAATATGGAACAGTGTCCTAAACTACAAGATTACCAAAAACATAAACTATATACTTAAATTTAAAATCAATATTTAAAATTTATACCAAAATAGCAAAGTTCATCAAACTAATGATGATCTGGCAATACATGCAATAGCAACAGCCTAGCTCTGAGTGTAGCGTTGAATTACGGGTACCCCTCCATACAAACGGGGTACCCGTAATTCAACGCTCCACTCAGTCATTTCAGTAGAGCTAGCAACAGCAATATGACAGTATTACTTAAATTTAAACTTCGGACATGTCTGACCACAATTGTACAAACTTTAAACCTATTGTCACTTTTGTCAGCTATTAAAATCTATTAAGTTAACACAGCAGAGGATATGCGCGGCTAAAATAACACGTCCTAAAATAACGTGTTCAATCGCCTAGCTACGTACGTACGCCGTGTTCCGACATGCCCACGGACGGTACCGCGAGTATACCGCGGCGTCGGTAGCGTACGGCCGGCCGGCTACTTACCGGGTAACTGTGCGTGCGTTACATGATGTAGTTTCGTGTACCACTACTCAGCCGCCAAGCGTTTCAAGTCCTGATCCTTTACTGCCCAAATCCTATGCAAAATCAGTTTTATCGTCAAAGGAATTGTACCTCTTCCTTGCAAACCACAGTAAAAGCACGCAAAGTATTCCACTTTTCACGCAAACGCTCAAGATTGTTAAATTAGTCTGGTTCACATCGCCACGCACACTCAATAAGTACCGCAGCAGTTCAGTACAAGACCACTGCTTGCAGTTGATTCATCCAAAGTTTTCTGAAGTTTTAGGTGGAGAGTACTCATCGATAGAGGGGGCACTCTACGTTACGCGTACGCAAGTATACCATAGTTGGAGTTTGGTAAAGGCAGCCACGGTTATCTTCAGTAGTTCGAAATTTATTCGGATATTGGTTGCATTTATCTGTGACGGGAGAAAAAGTGAGTAAATAATGTCAATGATGATCGTGAACTGGACGTTGTAATTGAGGCGCTAGAAAATAGAAGTATTTTTTCCTCGAATTTTAACTTTAATCGGTCGCTAATATTATAAGTATTCGATCCGGCACCAATGACAAAGTTAAAAAAAAAAAAAAAAATGGGGGGGGGGGAGGAATCTAGCGCCTCAGTTACTGCCATACTTGGCTGGTTCTAAGTTATCAATAGTGAACATACATTGTAGTACACCGAATAACATTGGACTTCAAGCTTCAGGAATTATATATGCAACTATGCCATTAGATCAAACGACAAAACAAATGGTAAAATACGGTTCAATTTTTTTTAAAAATAAACTTGACCAATTTAGCTTTCAAAATTGATTTAATAATTACATTGTCTTAATTCTCAAGGAAATCCTGTTTTTAACTTAGTTGAACACTGAAAATACATCAATTGGCAAATTCCTTGATAAGCCCAGAGAATATGACCAACATATCGTTTTCAACTCAGTGGCGGGAGAACAAGTGATTAATTTGATGGCAGCGATGCACACCAGCCTGAACAATCACTGTAACAATTCCTAATATTTCATTAAGACAGTCTAAAATAATTGTAACGTCACTCCATCACCTCTGCTGCCCCTCCCTCGTCTCTGCCACTTCCACTTTCTCCCCCCCCCCCTCCAGTGCCTCTTTCTCCAGTGTAGCCTCCGAAACCACTGCCACATTATTTTGCCTAGGTCAACCTCCATTACCTTCACTGCATCAGATTCTACTGCGTCCTTCATAGCCTCGACAGTCTCCATTGCCTTTGATGCCTCCCTTGACTTCATCATATCCTACAGGGCCTCCTTCACAGTTCTCCTCTGCCTCATGCTCTTCTTCCCCCATTGCCTCCAAGACCTCCACTTCTATCCCCTCTGCCACCTCCTCCATAACTTTATGGTTTACATTGCCTCACAGCCACCACAACTTCCGCTGCCCCCATTAATTGCCTTTGTCATGTACAGTATCTCCACTGTCGTCATCCTCCGGATCCGCTGCCTCCTCCATTACCTCCATTGACTTTGTCACCTCCATTGCCATCGTCACTTCTGTCACCTCCATTGCCTCTGTCATCTTTGCCAAGTCTCCTCAGTCCCCTTCGGTGCCTCCACTGCACCTCGCCACCACCACAGTGACTGCCCCCCTTGCTGCCTCTTTTGCCTCTGCTGCCTTTGACATTGCTGTCTCCTCTGCCACCTCCTTGCATCTGCCACATCTGCTTTACCTCCCCAACCTGCCTCGCCTCTTGAGAGCTGACACGAACACCACTAGACAACCCGTAAGGTTTCAATTTTTATCACACATTGTCAATCAGTGAATACGTGTATAATACACTATGTAAAATACGCATGTCATTTTCACATTTTATTCTAATAAATATTAGTGCTCACTGCTCAACGTCTTACAGCACTGAGTGATAATAGGCAGGAAATCCGGACAACTGATAATCATATTTTTTTCAGATTATTATTGCATTCATGAGACTTTCACAAAAGTTAAGTGGAATTTCAAAATTGTAGCACAATAAATATACAAGTAGGCCCTAGTTATTAAACAAAATCCAATATCGCCCCTGCAGGGGCGATATTGGATTTTGTTACAGGGCCCTGTAACGAGCTTCAACAGATTTCTTCAGATTAATTACATTATAAATCTTCAAATCTGCCAGGTGCCCCTGCTCCATTGCTTCCATCTTCTCCATGGCCGGCTACCTCAGTTGCCTTTGTCTCCCCACCCCTCCATTGCCTCTGCTGCCTCCATGTCCTCTACCCCACTACCTCTGCCACTCTTTTTTGCATCCGTTGACTCCGATAGCTTTGCCAACTCCCCAGCCTTCATCACCAGCCAATCCTCACCATCCATCACCTATGCTTCCTCATTTGCCTCTGTTAAACCCATCACCTCCTTTGTCTTCTGCATCACCTAAATCACTGCCTTCATCACCTCTTTAATCTCCATGGCTGCCTATGCTGCCTGAAAAGGGAAAAGAAAAAGAGAGAATATCTGTCAGAAATACTGACAGTGCCTCCTCCATCCCTTCGAGTGCCTTTGGTGCCTCCGCTGCTTCAGTTGGCTTGTATCACTGCCTCCTTCACCTTCTCTGTCTTTGTTGGTTTGGTTGCCATCACCTCCGCCACCACCTCCATCCTTGTGTTGCCTCCCCTGCCTCTGTACTGCCTTCTTGCCTCCGCTGCCTCAGCCACAACCTTTACCCCCTCCTCTGTTCCCTCAGTGCCCTGTTTCCTCGAATACCTCCATGCCTGCTTGAAAAAAGAACATCTGGGCAGCTATTCTGATGATATTGTCTTCACTTTCCCTGAGGCCGCCATTGTCTATGCTACCTTGCCTCTGTTGCCTCTTCAGCTTCCATCACCTCTGCCAGCTTGCCGCCTCCATTGCCTCCATTGTCACCTGTTCCTTGCATTGCTGTACCACATCTGCAGCCTCTTCTATCCCTTTTGGTTCCTCTGTTTCTTCCACTACCATAGTTACATGTGGTGCTCTGACTCTTTGCAAACTTTATTCAAGATGACTTATCACAATGATAACTCAATGAGGTAGTATTTTCTGTGATAGCAAATAAAAAGGAAGCGAACCAATCAAAATGAAAGTATAAAATATAAAAATGAAAGTATAAAATATAAAAAACAATGAAAATATAATTAGTGTCGGGGAAATATTTAGGCCTTTATTGGTTTTGCCATTTGCCAACATATTTCATAAACACTCTGTACTCAGTTTAATTAGATTATTACACAAAAACATTAAAAAAAGTCTGTCTCCTGCCAATTAGCAGTAGAGTTTTGCAGTTTGAAGAAATCAATCACCAAACTGACTGTGTTTTTGGTTACCTCTGTCACCTCTGTTGCTCCCACCACCTCCTTCTTTAATTGTCACACCCATTGCCACTGCTGCCTCCACATTCACAAGTTGCTGTCACCCCCGCATCAATCATTTCTGTCACCCCTGCCATGTCTGTCACCTTCTCCATATCCTTCATCACCTCTGCGCTTCCGTTGCCTCTGCCATTGCTAAAGCCTTTTTCTCCTGCATCAGCTTGTCACTGTCACTTCCATCACCTCTGTTGCATCCGCTTGAAAAAAATATCTAAAATCGTGCAGCAATGCTGACATTACCTCCTCTGTTCGTCCATTTCCTCCTTTGCCTCTACTACCTCATATCCCTCTGTCAACTTCACCACCATAATGCCCTGTATGGACTCCATTTGCCTCACCTCTGCCATCTTCTTTGTCCCTTTTGTCACCTGTGTTTAATACCCCTGCCTCCGCCATCTTGTCACCTCCCTCGATTCTGTTGCCTTTGTGGACCCTTCCACTTTGTTGCCTCCACTGCCTTTGCTGCCTCTACATTTTCCGTTGAGTACGCCCCTCCATCATCACCTCGCAGTTGCCTCTTTTGCCTCCATTATCTCTGCCGCACTTTTGTTGCCTCTGCCGCCGTTTCTTTTCAGGCCTCCATTTCATCTGCTCCCCTCAGTAACCTCCTCAACCCCCAGTTCTCTGCTGCCTGTTTCCTCTGCTGCCTCCAACCCCTCTGTTGCCTCTGCGGCTTCCATCACCTCTGCCAGTTTGCCTCCTCCGTTGCCATCTGTTGCCTGCATTGCAACCTCTTCTATCCCCTCCATTTCCTGTTACCTCCACTGCCTCAGTTTAAATAGTGCTCTGACTCTCATAAAACTCATTCAAAATGATGACATCACAATGATAACACAATTAAGGTAGTAAAGTACATGTATTTTCTGTAAAAAGCAAATAAAGAAAGCAGACCAATCACAAAATCTATTCCAAACGAAGTATTTTGATGTTATCAGTGATATACAGTGTATCATGGCAGTTATCTGAACAGCACATCATTAGTGTAACAAGAATGTGTAGACACTTAAAATATAATTCGTGTAGGGAGATTTTTATATAGGGTTTTGCCATTTGCAGACGTTTTTCATAAACACTGTGCAGTCGGTTGAATATGCATCTTTTTTTACATAAACACCTATGAACGAATGTGAATTAATGTTCCCTGTTACCTCTGCCTTGTCGGCTCTATTGCTTCCCCACTTCCACCACCTCCTTCTTTGCCACATCCATTGCCACTGCTTCCTCCACATTCACAAGTTGCCGTCACCACCGCATCAATCACCTCCGTCACCTCTGTCATGTCCTTTGCCTCTGCCAGTTCTGAAGCCTTTTTTCACCTTCGCTGTCACTGTCACTTCCATCACTTCTGTTGCCTCCGCCTGTAACTAAAATATCTAAAATCATGCAGCAAAGCAGACACCACCTTCCGTCATTTTCCTCCTTTGCCTCTGCTACCTCAGATGCCTCTGTCAACTACAGTGCCTTTAAATAGTTGCCTGTATGGACTCTGTTTGCTTCGCCTCTGCCATCTTCTTTGTCCCTTTCGTCACCTCTTTCAACTCCGCTGACTCCCTACAATGCCTGTTTCACCTCCTCTGCCACCACCTGAAAAAAAAAAAAATGAAAATCATCCACCAAGAAATGGTGGACACCACCTCCTCTTCTGTCTCTCCTCCAGTGCCTCCCCTGCCTTAGATGATTCCTTTGACTATGCTGCCTCCACAGCTGTTGCTCTACCAACTCTGTTGCCTCCATTCGCTCTGCCAGCTTTTGTCCTTCATATCCCCTGTCTCCGCCACCACCTCCTCAATTACCTCCATTGTCTCCCTTTGTCTCTGCCAAATTTCTAGCCTATGTTGCCTTAGCCGTTTGTCCATTTTTGCTGTGCCACCTGTTGCCTCTGCCACCAACTGTAATACTTCTTCTATCCCCTATGTTGCCTGTTGCCTCTGATACCTCCATTTCTCACGTCACCCTACAGCACCTTAGCCTCCCCTGCCATCTCCTCCCTCGCAACCACCTTCTCTCCTGCTCTTGCAACCACTGCCGCCGGCCAAATCCACTACCATTCACTACCACTGTCATAAAATTGAAACCACTGGATAACTCAATAAGGTTTCAAGTTTTCTTGTTTCCACATATTGTCCATTTGAAAAATAATGTCAGTACTCTGAAAAAATTAAGTTATTCATTTTGAAATTATAGCACAAGCAATTTAAATGTATAAACTCCCCTGAATATCTTTCCTGTATTTTATAAGCTTGAATTAAATGCATAGCAAATCTTCAAATCTGTCTCAACATTTGCAGGCGTGGCTGAGTCAGCAATGTATTGATTGAAACATCACCTATTTTGCCTTAGCTGCCTCGTCCTTTGTCTCTGTACCACCTGTTGCCTCTCCCATCGCCTCCAATACTTCTACTATCCCTTCTGTTGCTTCTGTTGCCTCTGTCACCTCCATCACCTCCATTTTCCTCATCACCCTCCAGCACCTCAGCCTCCCCTGCCATCTCCACCATCGCAACCGCCTCCTCTCCTGCTCTTGCCATCACTGCCGTAGCCCCAATCCACTATCGTCCACCACCACTGTCATAAAATTGACACCACTGGATAACTCAATAAGGTTTCAAGTTTACTTTGTTTCCACACATTGTCCATCAATTTGAGAAATGTCAGCACACCGAAAAATTAAGAAATTCGTTTTGAAATTATAGCACAAGCAATTTGAATGTATAGACTCCCCTGAATATCTCCCCTGTATTAAGCGTGAATGAAAACAAATGCATAGCAAATCTTCAAATCTGTCCCAACGTCTGCAGACATGACTGAGTCAGCGATATACTGATTGACATTTTAGCTCGATTTTCTCCAAATGAAAGGGAAAAAATACATATAAAATAAAATATGGTCGGTCTGGCTGTCTAGCATCGTATTTTCAAATCTTGAGGGATATGTTCAGTTACAAAAATTTTCAAATTACTTTATGAAATATGTCTACACTTGCCAGAAGGTTCTCAAAATAGTTTGTGTTGGGGGTATTTACTTGGGGGGGGGGGGAAATTTGCCAGTGAGCAATTTTGTAGGTTATATCCATCCTCCAAGATAATGTCAAGATTGAATTAAAATTCAGCATGATAAGGAATTAAAACAAACTTTGTGAATACCATTATTTGGTAGTAAAGTGGTGGAGTTTGAAGAAATTAATCTCCCAACTAACTGAACGTTGTAGTTTCAATTTGTCCTCTGTGACATCATAAAAATGTTGTTCTGGTAATGAAGGATTGCCCCTGGTGTTCACTTCATCACATATAAAATAAGTAGGAAAATTAATCAAGGATGGCAGTCGAACATTCTTAAGGAAAGACTTGCACCATACAAACTATTAAAGCACAACAGATCACCGCCATCTACACGTACAAAAATGCATTATTAGCCATACCGGTAGCTCATGTTTCCACCACAGCCTCTGCGCCTCCAACACCTCTGTCCCTTCTGTCGCCCTTGTTTCCTCTGTCATATCAACTGCGAACTCTGTAGCCTCCGTTGCCAAAAGCTTGCTTCTCCATTGCCAACAGTCGCCTCCATTGCCCTGTAACCACCTCTGCTTCCTCCTCTATTCCCTTTGGTACCTCCATTGCCTCTATACTGCCTAGGTCCTTTGTTGCCTTTAATTGCTACCTCTGCCACCTCCTCTGTCTCCTCTAATGCCTCAGTTGCTTCCGCAGCCTTCATCACCTGGGTCACCTCGGTCATTCCCTCGGCCTCAGTTGTTTCCACCACCTCCAATCTATGTTGCATGTCACCTCCATCTGCTCAGCTGTCTCCACCAACTCCACCACGTCAACTCCCTACTCCATCACGTCCATTGCCTCAGCCAGATCTATAGCCTCTATCAGATGTTTCTCCTTCTCCTGTATTAAGCTTGAATGAAAACAAATGCATAGCAAATCTTCAAAACTGTCCCAACGTTTGCAGACATGACTGAGTCAGCAATGCATTGATTGACACATCATCAGGTTTAAGATACAATGTGAAGTAAGTACATAGACTGAAAAGTGTAATTTTAGCTGAATGTTCACCAAATGAAAGATATAAAAACTACAACAATAAAAAAAATGTCTAGAATAAAATTGGTTGGCTGTCAAGCATCATATTTTAAGTCTTTAGGTATAGGTTCTATTACTAAAGTTTTCAAATCAATTACTTAATCAAATATCTCTATACTACTCAAAAATCCTTTTTTTGGGGGGGGGGGGAGAACTTTACATTTTTGGTGGGCAAATTTCCCAAATTTGCCAGTGAGCAATTTTGTAGGTAATCTCCATCCTTGTAATCCTTTTTGTAAACTTTTTGCAAATCAGTTTTTAAACTGAAAAGTAGCTTACTGAAATTAATAAAGAATGTGAATGAATTTTCCCCGTTACCTCTACTGCCTTGTCGCCTCTGTTGCTCCCGACACCTCCTCTTTTGACACATCCATTGCCACTGCTGCCTCCCCATTCACAAGTTGCTGTCACCGCCACATCAATCACCTCCGTCACCTCTGTCATGTCCATCGCCTCTGCCAGTTTTAAAGCCTTTTTCACTTACATCACCTTGTTGCTGTCACTGTCACTTCCATCACCTGTTTCATCTGTCTGTAAATAAAATATCTAAAATCGTGCAGCAATCCTGACACACCTCCTCTGTCCCGTCATTTTCCTCCTTTTCCTCTGCTACCTCAGATGCCAGTGCCACTGTCAACTTTACTGCCATAGTTGCCTGTGTGAACTCTGTTTGCCTCACCTCTGCAATCTTCTTTGTCCCTTTTGTCACCTCAACTCCAATGACACCCTACAATGCCTGTTTTATCTCCCCCTCCTCTGCCACCACCTGAAGAAAAAAAAATTCCACCAAAATAATGGTGGGAACCACCTCCTCTCTCTCTCTCTCCTCCAGTGCCTCCCCTGCCTTATTTGATTCCTTTGACTCTCCTGCCTCCACAGCCGTTGTTGCTCTACCAACTCTGTCGCCTCCTCTATCTCCTTGTGTGCCACTTTAGCCTCTGCCACCTCCACCTCCTGTTTCCTTCGCTGCCTGTTCCCCCATCCCATTGCATCTGCCGCCTCCGTTGGCTCCGCCAGCTTTCCTCCTTCATATCCTCTGTCTCTGGCACCACCTCCTCAATATTACCTCCATTGCCTCCCTTTGTCTCTGCCACCTTTCTAGCCTATGTTCCCTTAGCCACCTCATTCTCTCTGTGCCACCTGTTGCCTCTGCCACCAACTCTAATACTTCTTCTATCCCCTCTGTTGCCTGTTGCCTCTGCTACCTCCATTTCCCGCGTCACCCTCCAGCATCTTAGCTTCCCCTGCAATCTCCACCATCGCAACCACCTCCTCTTCTGCTCTTGCTACCGCTGCTCCAGCCCCAATCCATTATCGTCCACCATCACTGCCAAAAACTTGACACCACTAGATAACTCAATAAGGTTTAAGTTTAATTTGTTTCCACATCAATTTGAGAAATAATGTCAGTACACTGAAAAATTTAGTTATTCGTTTTGAAATTATAGCACAAGCAATTTAAATGTATTGACTCCCTGAATATCTCCCCTATATTAAGCTTGAATGAAAAAAAATGCATAGCAAATCTTCAAATGTATCCCAGTGTTTGCAGACGTAACTGAGTCAGTAACGACACATCAGGATTACGGTACAATGTGAAGTAAGTACTTGTAAACAAAGTCTGTAAAGTGTAATTTTAGTTGAATGTTCACCAAATGAAAGATAAAAAATGTACAAAAATAAAATAATATTTGCTTGGTCTAGCTGTCTGGCATCATGTTTTCAAATCTTGAGGTATACGTTCTTTCACAAAAATTTTCAAATCAATTACTTCATCAAATCTAAAATTGCCAGAAGGTTCTCAAACATACTTTTTTTTGAGGGGGGGGGGGATTGTACTTTTTGGGGGGAACTTTCCCAAATTTGCCAAAGAGCAATTTTGTAGGTAATGTCCATCCTCCTAGATAATGTCATGATTGAATCAAAATTCAGCAAGTTAAGGAATTAAAACAAACTTTGTGAAGCCCATTATTGGTAGTAAACTTGTGCAGTTTGAAGAAATCAATCTCCAAACTAACTGAACATTGTAGCTTCAATTTGTCGTCCATGACAACATCAAAATGTTGTTCTGGCACTGAAGGAATGCCCCTGGTGTTCACTTAATATACAGGCACACGTACAATTAAGTAGGAAAATTTCTTAACTGCTACCTCTGCCACCTCTTCTGTCTCCTCTAGTGCCTCAGTCGCCTCCGCGGCCGGCCTTCATCTCTTGGGTCACCTCAGTCATTCTCTCAGCCTCAGTAGCTTCCACCGCCTCCAATATATGTTGCATGCCACTTCCTCCATCTGCTTAGCTGTCTCCACCGTCTTCTCCACCTGCTCCATCACCTCCACCCCATCAACCTCCTTCTCTATCACGTCCATTGTCTCAGCCGTCTCCATTGCCTCTGCCACATCTATAGCCTCCATCACCTGCATAACCTTCCCTGCCTTCCATTGCCTCCATCGTCTGCACCGACACCAACCTCTGCCTCTGTCTGTTGCCGATATTACCTCTGCCGCAACCGGTACCACCTGAAAAAAGATAATAATGAAAAGTCTGGCACCAATGCTGAAACCACCTCCTCTCTCCCCTCTCTTCCTCCATTGCCTACACTGCCTTGATTGCCTCATTCGTCAATTTCATACTGACGTTTTTATTGAGTTTTTGTTTTCATAAATATTTCTTTTTAATGAATTTAATGTTTCACGTTTTGAAATGTTTTAAAATTTAAGTTTTTACCTTATTATTGTTATTACTTCTTTTTTATTGCAAACTTCGTGGGTATCTGTTTAAGAAAGATTTTGAATCCCGGAAGTTGCTGTAAACACTGTTCACAAAGGTCCGCACGATTATACAACACGATACAAGTGTGTACAGTGAGCTCCATACATGTAGCTCAGTGTAATCTGCATTTTTGCAAAAGTCATAGAATGCTTTTCATTTTGAAAACTCTCGGCAAGTGACACTGCATTTCTGTCCATTCCTCTTCCTCCTTTGCCTCTACTGCCTCAGTTGCATTTGTCAACTCAGCCACCTCCATAGCCTATGTGGCCTCTTTTTCCTTCACCTCTAAATCTGCTGCCTTCTCTATCCACTCTGGCACCTACACTGCCTCAGTAGCTTCACCTCCTCCATTGCCTGTGTTGCCTCCCCTCCTCCAGTTCTGCCTGAAAATAAAAATATTAAATAGTAAAATGCTGGCTAGAATTTTGACAGCACCACACCTGTCCCCTCAGGTGCTTCCACTGCCTTATTTGATTGCAATGATTCTGCTGCCTCCGCTGCCTTTCTTGTTCTGCCTCCTGTGTATCTGCTCCCTTTTGGTGTCTCTGTCACCTCCGTAGCCTTTGCCACTCCTGCTGCCTCAGTTACTCATTTCCGCTGCTGCCTCCACCCCGTTAGTTCCTCTGTCGCCACCGTCAGCTCAGCTGCTTCCTCGATTGACTCCATAGTTGCCGCCACCTCCATCACCTCCATTGCTTCCTTTACATATGGTGCCTCTGATGCTTCTGTGACCTCTTTTTTCTTGGCCTCCTCCATTGCATCCATTGCCACCTGTTGCCTCCTCCACTGCCTCTGCTGTCTCCTCTATCCCCTCCAGTGCACCTGAGCCACCTCCATTTCCTGCATCACCCTCCAGCACCTCAGCCACCTCTGTTGTCTCCATCTCCACATCCGATCCGCCTCTTTCTCCACCCCTGCCACCATTGCCCTCAGCCCTCTTCCACTGCCCTCAGCCACTATCGTCATGTAATTGACACCAATATCAATAAGGTTTAAAGTTAATTTATTTCATTTCAATCAGTTTTAGAATACATGTTCAATATCACAATGCAAATTAAGTTATTCAACTTAACTTTTAACTATAACTCCTGCATGATGTCTCAAATTACTGATAAATTAGGTGGAATACCTATATGAAACATAACAAAATTATGTCGTAAATGGCCTAATATCAGTTAGTCATCTAACTTTTTCAAGTCATGGTAGAATGACGATACACTGAGTAATGTCCTCGAAGAACTCCGGTCACCAGCTTGCTACACCCTTCCCAGAAAGAACTGGTGTCCCTTCTCACAGGCCACTGGACAGAAAACTGGACTGTGGCATTGTTTGTCTGGCTAGCTGTGAACTGATTGCGACACGGTGGCCGTCGGACATGGATCTTGACATTTGATTCGGTGTTGCATACAAGAGCGAATAGTCATTCAGATGACTAATCACATTGGTCTCATAATTAAGGTAGTTTTTTTGTCAAAACAATCACAACCAATCACAACCATGACAACCACTCTCATTAACTTTTTAAAAAGATTTATTTATCAATGTTGATCATGGCGAATATTTGAACAGCCAAAAAGTCTGCAAAAGACTTTAACAAAGTTAAATACAACACAAAATTATAATGTTATAAATTGATACGTGTAAGACTTTGAGCCACTGCATCCAAAATATTGCAAGATAAACCTACATTTCATAGATTGAGTTTGCGTCGGGAGATGTAAATCTTATATTAGGTTTGCCCAATAAGCTGACATAGAGCAAAACCCAGTATATAATGTACACATCTGCCGTAATGTTTAAGTCTCCAATTAATTATGTTGACAAATCTTCGATAACTTTTCCCAATATCGATCGCTGCATTCAAATTTGGACTAGACGCTCTTTGTGCAACTTTTTACTGGCGCAGCTCATATTTGCAGCTTGCAGTTTCAAATATTCAAATATTTGGTCAAACGCAGTTTCAAGTAATCAAATACTAACTTATTGGAATGGGACAGCCCTGGTAATGTAGCACTGTCAGTAAAGGATTGCTGCTAGTGTTCACTTTAAAATGTACAGACACATCAACAAACAGGGCAAAATCAATCAATAGGTTCAAACATTCTTGGCATTAGAGCATTCTTGGCATTAGAGCAAACATGCAAGGCATTAGAGCATAAAATTTGCTTATATAATTATGTATCTTGATTTTACAAAAATTGCACCACTGAACATAGCTCACGCTTTCACCACAGCCTCTGCACCTGGAACACCTCCATCCCCTCTGTCCCTTCTGTCCCTCTGTTGCCTCAACTGCCGCCTCAACTGCCGCCTCCTATGTCCCCTCTGGTGTCTCTGTTGCCCATTGCTCAGTCACCTCCACTGCCATTGGCACCTGGGTCTCCAATACCTCCCCCTACGTCTCTATTGCCACCACCGCCTCCACTTTCTGTTGCCTCTGTCACCTCTTCCTTCATTGTCCTCTGCTACATTCGCAGCCACCTAAAAAGGAAAAAAAGGTAGCAATGAGAAAAAACCTGGCAGCTAATCATGACACAACCTCCACCGTCCCCTTTGGTGCCTCAACTGCACCTCAGCCGCAAGGGCGGATCCAGAACACAATTTTTTTGGGGGGGCCAAAAAAAAATTTGGTCCCCCAAAAAAGTGGGTCGAAAAAATTACGGCGTGGGGTTCGGGGCCCGCTTAAGGGCCCCAAAATTTTTTTGGATTCTAGATGCTCTGTGGTGCGATCTGAGGCAATTTCTGACCACTTTAACCAATGTTTTTTTGAGGAAAAGATGGTGGTGTACTCATTGCCTGCCTTTATTGCGATGCCACATAAATTTTTTTTAAAAAATTGGTTTCGTTTTGGGGGGCCATGGCCCCCTTTGGCACCCCCCCCCCATGATCCGCCCTTGCTCAGCCGTGACCCTCGCCTCCACCGCTGCTGCAACCCTCGTCCACCATCATCCAACATCAGTGTCATGAAATTGACACCACTGGAGAACTCAATAAGGTTTTAAGTGTACTTATGAATATGCCACACATTGTCTGTCAGTCTGAGAAAAACATATTAGTACATTGTGAAATTAAGTATCTTGTTTTGACCAAATAATGCAACCCTGCATGATGTCTCAAGTGACCGATATTAGGCACAAACCACAAATGAATTATTTAGTTTGTCAAATTTTAGCCAAATTTGACTTATGAATTTAGTCTTGTAGCCCAATTAAATTATGTCCAGTCCAGCTGCCAAATCCGAGCATTGGGGGGGGGGGGGGGGGGGCACACAGTACAAACTAAGGGGGGGGGGGCACACCACAAGAGAAAAACATACTTGTATAAAAAAAAATTAAAATGTGCATGGCCTGGTTGTATGGTATCATTAATTATTAAATTATCTGACATAATTTTTTAATCAATTATTTCATCATGTATCTATTAATTAATTAGCAGTAGAGGATTGTGCAGTTTGAAGAAATCAATCGCTCAACTGACAGAACGCTGTAGCCCAGTAGGAAAACCCATTGGAAAACACACTGAAAGAATGTTGCAACCTGACGCTATATCTACTTCAGCGGTTGTGTACTTGGAGAGTCAAGAAATTTTTCTAAGTATTTCCTAACAAAACTGGAAATGTTTCTCTGTGACTGACCTTCATTGATGTGATACAAATGTATATGAAGAAAAAAGCAGCGTCAGGTTGCAACATTCTTTCCAAACACACAATGTATAAACAAAGCACAAAATCATGATGTCTTTAGGGCTATGATTTCTAAAAACATGCATATAAACCATAGAGTTATTGTTATAATATAACTCTATGATATAAACCTAGATCTAAACTAGACTGGCTGTGGGTTCCTCATCATAGTTCTCACTCTGAATGTAGAACTTAGAGCATAATTTCCTGTGTTTAAAATGTTTTTAATGAAAATTTACTTGTGCTCTCTTTTTAAAGTCTATCATGTGTTTCCAGGGGCAGATCCAGCTTTTGCTCAGATGGGGAAGGGGGCAAAACAAAAACAGTCTAGATTTCAAGCCTAGAAAATGCAACTTTTGAGGATATTCATTAAGTGGTAATCCTTACTTTTAGGACCCCTTTCCTATATATAAGGTTAAAAGACTCACCAAAACAGCTGACTAAATGACACTCAAAAGTGACATTCTGATATTTATTGACACATTTGAACATTTGGCAATGACACCTCTTGAATATCAGCAGGTTTGATTTTGTAGAAAGAGGGCAGGGTTTTGATTTATGAGGGGTTAAAGACGACGATGACAAACAGAAAATAAATTTAAAAAGCAAGATGGCGAACTGCAAAACAAGGTAGGAAAGTCGCATTTTCTTTGAAAGTGCGTTCAAAATTATAACTAACATGAGTTTGTCTGAAGAAAAAAGACTTCTTTAGCCTGCCTGCAAAAGTCACTTTGGTACTGGACAGTCATCTGCAAAAGTCAGTTTTGAACAGAACTCGTACAAAATAGAGGTGTCCTAAAAGTAAGGATTACCCATTAGGTATCACCGTGTAGCTCTACATGTCAGAGGAGAAAGTCCAGTATTTGAGATACATTATTTCACAGGGCACCAGTTTCCAAGCTGCATTGACATAAAGGTGGTGATGGGGAGAATATATCCTCCCCTCCCCCATTTTTTGACAGGGGGAGGGGCCATTGTTCCACCCCCAGGCCTCCCTCCCCCCAGATTTTTTGGGGGTGAGAAACAAAAAAATGTGAATGTTACTTTTCAACACCCCACAAGCAGCACTGGAAAACAGAGAACGAACAACACAAAAGCTTTAAAAGCACTGTGGATGTCTTGTAATAAGCGCCAGATTGCATCATAATTATGTACATTTGTAGCACGCCCTAGTGCCATATCCATGTGGTATCTCAATTAAGGTCAGTAATTGCAAAAATTTTAGACATGAATCTGGGATTGAGAAACGTTGTTAGAAAATAAATGTCCTCTGGGCAATCGTGTAGTGTAGGGCCCCTGTTTTGTTTCGATAAATTAGAATCAGGAATTTATTTTTTTACTTCTAAAATTAGTAAAAAATGACATTGTCAAACCTACCTCCATGGTCAAACCAAAGCAGATTTCTCTCAATGTAATGACACCTTTTTGGTAATTTTTGAACAGTTTCTTGGCGTAGAAATTATGATTTTTCTACGCGGTTTACAGGCTGGTTGTTGCCGTGCAGCGCGACTTGCGTGCTGACGGTGCATGCATCGCGCGGTGATTGGCATGTTTATTTTTGTGTTGCGTTTTGTCGTTGTCGTTGTCATTTTACCCCCAAATTGGCCTCAAAAATTCAAAGTCCGCCCGTTATCTATGACATACCTATATGTTCTTAATGTCGCCAACTAGTTTGGTTGGTCAAATAATTTAAAAGAGGATTTTGTTCCCTTATAAGTTATAGGAACCGGGCCAATAGATACATGATCCCCATATACTCTGGACCCTCCATAGACTTTGTACACAACCAAATAAGTGGCGTCGGGATACTAGGACCTATACATTCTTTCCATTATTTGTCGCATCCAAACGGGATAAAATGTTTTGCCAAAATTAAATGAACTCCACTATTTTACACTTAGACGACTCACATGTATTCACTGTATAAACAATACTGTATTGGGTCTAATTCAAAATGGAAAGAGGAGACAGACTTACATTATTTGAAAGACACGTAGCGTAGCTGATTCTTGTTTCATGACACGTCGATACATGAAATCAAAAATGGCGGACACAACGAGGTTGGAATTTGGTTTGAAATTCGCCCGCCCGCCCCTAGCCCTGCAGCAGGCCGTGTGGGGCAAATACCACAATGCGCGTGCGTGGGGGGATCATAGGTTAGTAAGGCCATAGCAAAAACAAAATTGTGTTGCCCTCTCCGACCAACCCGAAAAAGATATCTCATGTCGTTTTATCCCCAGTCACTGCGGAAAAAGGGTAAATGTCATTCAAATGTGATTCCAACCGAATAGAATCCCGAAAACAAAGAAGACCGGCAAATTGAAAAATAAAATATTCAAATTCATGATACACTTCCCAACGAAAATCAATTTTCAAAGTTTCAAAAACTAAATCGTGTACTCAATAACAGCCTGCGAAACTTAAGTTGTACACACGTGCACGCGCGGTCGATTGGATAACGGTCAATCCTGAACTCAAGAAGCAGAAACAGTGTTCACGTGAGTGACGGGAACTACAAGTCCAACATAAAACACCTTGGCGGTGGTTTTTGTCAGAGGTGCTAGTTTAGTTCTTACACCACACTGCTGCGTTACATTATACGGTACAGCAAATGTTATACAATCGGGACCCAGATGGGTTTTTGACTGGGCAATCACGGTGGGCCCAAATTGCCATAAATGGGTCCGAAGTGGGCACAGACTGGGCAAATCTGGGCAAAAATGTTGTGACTGGGACCCATTTGGGCAAAAGCTGGGCAACCTGGGCAACTTCTGCTCACATCTTCCCAACTGAGTCCAAGTGGGACCCACGGTCTGATTGTAAATTATGGTCATGTGACATCTATATCACATTTCCATCCATAGCATTTTATGGTCAAAATATTTTTTTTATTATTGGGCCTTTATCACAAAATATATTTTCATAGTAATATTTTTAACATTTTTTATTTTTGTCTGAACAGCTCCCGACACCAAATTCGAATTGTTGCAGTGTTATGTAATACACTTGGGCTTTTGGAATGTTATCGGCATTTCTTGATTCTCACCACAAACTTGGGGTGATGCAATTGCCCATCACCCTGGTAAAAAAGGGGACCGTCTCCAAGCATTTACGCCCATGACCACCACAAATGTCAGAAATATCTCATCTTACGTACACCATATAGCTATTAGGCTTATATGCATCCGTTTGTTGCACTATTCCGCAATATGGAAACTGCACATTAATTTGCTGCTATGTTGTGTTGCCCTTATAAAAAAAAAAAATGAAATCTCGGGTCGGGTTCCCCCGTCACAAAAAAACCCCAACAACAACAACAACAACAACTCAACCAACAAAAACACCCCAGTCAGGTAAAATGTTGTAGCTTTGAGATTAGTGCCATAATTCGTATTTTGGTACAAAGCGTGCACGACTCTGACAAAAACCAACCGCAGGTACTGTACCAAAGACATCACTGAAGTGAACACTGGTTCAGGATTGGTCATCTATCCATGCAGGCGATCGCGCGTGCAGGCTGTTAATTATTGAGGATCCAACGAAACAATTTTTGGAAAATATTCGTTGGGAATTGAATCATGACTTTAAATACTTAATGTGTTTCAATTTTGCCGGTCTACTTTTTGTTTCGGGATTCAACTTGGTTGGAATTACATTTGTTTGACATTTACCCTTTTTTTCAAGTGACTGGGGATAAAACGACCCGAGATTTCAGATTTTTCTGGGTCAGTTAGGGAGGGCAACACAACCTTTTTTTTGTTATGGCCTTATATAGCCTGCGATCTTCCCACGCACGCGCTTTATGGCATTTACGCCCCGCACAGCAGGGCGGGCGAATTTCAAACTAAATTCCAATCTCGTTGTGTCCGCCATTGTTGATTTCATGTATCGACGTGTCATGAAACAAGAATCAGCGACGTGTCTTTCAAATAATGTAAGTCTGTCTCCTCTTTCCATTTTGAGTTAGGCCCAATACAGTATTAATTGTTTATACAGTGAATACATGTGAGTCGTCGTAGTGAGTAAAATATAGTGGAGTTCATTTAATTTTGGCCAAACGTTTTATTGATGTGATAAATTATGTAAAGAATGTATGTCCCTAGGCCAGTGAGGTTGGACTCTGTCAGTCGTTATGCAATGAAGGCGTGGTCCAGCCTGGGCTAGTAGGCAGTTCGTACCCCGACGCCATGGGCGTCGTGAGGGGGGGGGGGGGCCTGGAAAAGCCAAAAAAAAAAAAAACTATAGACGAAAAAAAAGCGAAAAAAAGAAAAGAAAAAGAGACGCAAAGTCATAGTGGTGTAAATTTAATGAGTCGGGGGGGGGGCAAAATGCCCCTGCCCCCCTCTAAAACTGATAAATCGAGAATTTGTTGAGAAATACAAGAATATTTTGAAAAAATATGTTTTTCCCCCTCTAGAAAAAATCCTGGCGACGCCCATGCCCGACGCCACTTATTTTGTTGTGTACAAAGTCTATGGAGACTTGAGAGTATTTTCTAACAACGTTTCTCAATCCCAGATCCATGTCTAACATTTTTGCAATAACTGACCTAGCTTCATTGAGATATGACACCCAAAAAAAAAAAAAAATGGCGTCAGGATGCAACATTCTTTTCAATTTTGTCTAGTTGCCGTTTTGTCCATAATGTTTTACTAAACATGAGCTATGGGCAATTTTTGTTTTTTTTGTAAATTCAAGATCAGGACATGTAAATTTATAAAGCGGCCTATAATATATACCTGTGTTATTGATTCTCTGGAAAGATTCCCATATCTGGCCATCACTAATTTTTCTCTTCAGTGACCCATCAGCCATCAGAAAGTGATAATATGTCCTAAAAAAATCAAATTTAGCAGGGAAAAATAATATTGAAGTACTTACTGGAAAAAAAACAGAGAAACTTTCCCAGAGGATATTTGGCCGGCTCTGGTTTCCTTTTTTTTTTTTCAAGTTGCCCCTGGCCCCAAATAAATGTTGCTCAAATACTCCACTTCGGGAAAAAAAAGTTGCAACCTGACGCCACTTTTTTTTCATATATCAACTCAGTGAAAGTTATTCTTTGCAAAAATGATAACAAGACATGAACCTGGGACTGAGAAACATTTCTACAAATTTTGTTAGGAAATACTATAATGCAGACTTTGTCATGTCAGCAACCTTTGGAGCAGAATTATATATTTATTATGCAATTATTTCATTCAAGCTTGAGTCAGGGGATGTATGGTTGTAGAAATTTTTTAGTGTTAGCACTTTTTATTACACTTTTTTTTTAAATGAAGTGCTGTACACATTTTGACCATGCTAAACACTAATAACATCCAAATCTTTCTGAAAAGAATTAGCTTGCTTCCAGTTCTTTTGCTTTTTTTACAGAAAATACTCCCTAAATCATGTGACCAATGTGATTGGTTATCTTTTTGAATGACTATTGCAAGAATTGAATGAATGTTTTGAATATCCATTTTAGACATAATTGCATTGGGCTGCAAGACTAGCATTTGGGTATGTCCATAAATAAGGGGTCCAAAAGTGTGACATTTTTGGTGTCCCTGTTACACCGGACCTGTTAATTTGCCATTCAAGTGTCAATAAAAATGACTTCACACTATTTTTCATTTGTTTACCAGGTAGTTTGCTTTACATAATCACTCTTAGAATCAGAGACATGTGTCCTGAATTACAAAATCTTACACAAGTCAGATGTAACTCGGACACCAAAATTGGACCCTAAATTTATGGAATCACCCATTTATAAGTCAAAATCCAGCTAAAATTTGACAAACTCAAATAATTCATTTGCAGTTTTTGCCTAATATCAGTCACTTGAGACATCATGCAGGGTTGCATTTATTGGTCAAAACAAGTTACTTAATTTCACAATGTACTAATATGTTTTTCTCAGACTGACAGACAATGTGTGGCATGTTCATAAGTACACTTGAAACCTTATTGAGGAGTCCAGTGGTGTCAATTTCATGACACTGATGTTCGATGATGGTGGATGAGGGTTGCAGCAGCAGTGGCAGGGGTGGAGGCGAGGGTCACGGCTGAGGTGCAGTGGAGGAACCGAGAAGGGGACAGTTGAGGTTGTGTCATAATTGTCTGCCAGATTTGTCATTCCTACTCTCTTTTTTCTTTTCAGGTGGCTGCAAAGGTAGTGGCGGGCAATGCTGAAAGAGATGACAGAGGCAACAGAGAAAGTGGAGGCGGTGGTGGCAATAGAGACGTAGGGGGAGGTATTGGAGACCCAGGTGCTAATGGCAGTGGAGGCAACTGAGCATTGGGCAACAGAGACACCAGAGGGGACAAAGAAGGCGGCAGTTGAGGCAACAGAGGGACATGACACAGAGGGGATGGAGGTGTTCAAGGTGCGGAGGATCTGGTGGAAGCGTGAGCTATGTGCAGTGGTGCAATTTTGTAAATTCAAGATGCATAATTACAAAAGCAATTTTTATGCTGTAATGCCTTGCATGCTGCAAGAGTGTTTTAACCTTTTGATTGATTTTGCAGCGTTTGTTTTTGTGGCCGTACATTTTAAAGAGAACCCTAGCAGCAATCCTTGTGTAAGGCCAAAAAAAAAAAATAAGTCGGTCTCTGGTCAGCGCGCGCGTCGATTTTAATCATGCGCGTCAATCTTTTTTTTCTTCAAAAATGTTCCGCGGTAGCTCCAACAGCGCCCTCTATTGCCGCACCTCCTCAATTTTTTTTACCAAAGAGCACCAGGGAATGGGAAATTGCACCAAGGCAAATTATGGAGGACACTAATGTACATGAGGACACCAAAAAAGCAAAATAGTACCCCACCTTGTCTGTACAATCCAAGCTTGAAGGAAAAAAAAAAAAAAAAAAAAAAAAAAAAGCCGCGTCCCCGCGTCAATTCCGGAACTATGGTCTGACCAGAGACCGAATATTGTTTTTTTTGACCTAACAGTGCAACATATACTAGGGCTGTCCATTTTCAAATAATTTAGTATTCGATTACTCGAAACTGCGTTTGACCGAATATATTTGGATATTCGAAACTGCATGCTGCAAATATGCGCTGCATCTGTAAATAGTTGCACGAAGAGCGTCGGGTCGAAATTTGAATGCAGCGATCGATATTGGGCACTGGAGTGATTTGCAGTAGGTAACTGTAAAGAGCTTTAACCATCAAACAGGTGTGAACGATGAGCTGCTATTAACAAAGAAGTTACTGTCAACAAAAAAAGTGTACCAATTTACTCTTGGATGGGAGAAGCAACAATTGCCAAAGGACACAAGCACCATAGCCACAGGCTGGACTCGAACCCACAACCTGCAGAAGTACCTGCAGATCACGAAATATCGCCCCAGACCACCAGGCCATGGCACTCCACACTGTAAATGTAGATTTATAATGCAATTGTTTTCTTCAGCATGATCCAGTGGCTCAAAGTTTATCAATTTATTACACTATAATTGTGTAGTGTATTAAAACTTTGTTAAAGTCGTTTGCAGACATTTTGGCTGTTCAGATATTCACAATGATCACATTGATAACATAAATAAATCTTTTAAAAAAGGTTAATGTGATCGGTCGTCTGTTTGAATGACTATTCTCTCTTGTATGCAACACCAAATCAAATGTCAAGATCCACGTCCGACAGCAACCTTGGTGCGATCGGGTCAAAGCTAGCCAGACGAACGATGCCATGGTCCAGTTTCTGATTGGGCACTCATTGACAATGTGCCTTGCGGTCTGATCAGCAGGACAACTGTCACACTCAGGTGTTGGTGTCTTATGCAACTTGTGTAGCATGTGGCCAGTATGCCTGTTGCCTGTGAGGAGCCGGTTTAGGCGACACACGTTCTTTCTGGGTAGGTTAATGAAGCCAGCAGGTACTTCAGAAGGGGATTGGAGTTCTTTTACCACTTTTGAAAGAGTAAGATGTCTAACTGATATAAGGTCATTTAAGACATAATTTTGTCAGGTTAAGACTTGACAAACTCAAATAATTCATATGGGTATTCCACCTAGTTCATCAGTAATTTGAGACATCATGCAGGAGTTACAGTTATTATGGTTAAATTGAATAACTTCATTTTAAAATGTACTATTTAATATGTATTCTCAAACTGATTGAAATGAAATAAATTGAACTTTAAACCTTATTGAGTTATTGGTGTCAATTACATGAAGGTAGTGGCTGAGGACGGTGGAAGAGGGCTGAGGGGCAATGGAGGCCGCACATGTACCGGAGGGGATAGAGGAGACGGAGACAGTGACGGAGGCAACAGGTGGCAACGGAGGAGGCCAAGAAAATTTAGGAGCCTAGAGAGGTCGAAGAAGCATCAGAGGCAGCATATGTAAGGGGAGCAATGGAGGTGATGGAGGTGGCGGCAACTATGGAGTCAATGGAGGAAGCAGCTGAGGTGACGGTGGCGACAGAGGAACAAACGGGTTGGAGGCAGCAGAGGAATTGGGTAACTGAGGCAGCAGGCGTGGCAAAGGTGACGGAGGTGACAGAGGCACCATAAGGGAGCAGATACAGAGGAGGTAGAACAAGAATTGCAGAAGAGGCAGCGGAATCATTGGAATCAAATAAGGCAGTGGAGGCAACTTAGGGGACAGGTGTGGTGCAGTCTAAATCCCAGCCAGATATTTCATTATTTACTATTTTTATTTTCAGGCTGAAGTGGAGGAGGGGAGGCAACACAGGAATTAATGGAGGAGGTGCAGGCTACTGAGGCAGTGTAGGCACCCGAGTGGATAGAGAAGGCAGCTGATTTAGAGGTGAAGGAAACAGAGGCCACACAGGCTGTGAAGGTGGCTGAGTTGACAAATGCAGCTGAGGCAGCAGAGGCAATGGAGGAAGAGGAAGCTATGTTAGCATTGGCGCCATATTTTTCCATAGTTTCTTTGGTTTTCTTTTCAGGAGGCAAAGACTGCATCCCAGGCGACAGAAGAGATGGAGGTGAAAGAGGCAGTGGCAGAGGCTGGAGACAGTGGAAGTGACGGAGGTAATAAAGGAGGCAAAGGAGGAGGTCTGGAGGAACATAAGTGCTGAATGAGGTGGCAAAGGTGATGGAGGTGCCGGCTAAAGAGGTCGGAGAGGCGGCGGAAGTAGCAGAGGTGATGGAGGTAGCAGAGGTGACGGAGGTGATGGGGAAAGTGGTGGCATAGCAGAGAGGATGGATGTTGTGGAGGCAACTGGGGAAGTTGCCTCCACATTCAGTCATTATTAATTAATTCTGGCATTAATTGTTCATTAATTAACAGTGGCAAAGGTTGATGTCGGTGCAGACGATGGAGGCAATGGAAGGCAGGGAAGGTGACATGCTATAGATGTGGCAGAGGCGATGGAGACGGCTGAGACAATGGATAATGATGGAGTAGGGAGTTGATTGGGTGGAGTTGGAAGAGGTGATGGAGCAGGTGGCAAAGACGGTGGAGACAGCTAAGCAGATGGAGCAGGTGGCATGCAACATAGATTGGAGGCGGTGGAAGCAACTGAGGCTGAGGGAATGACCGCGGTGACCCAGGTGATGAAGGCTGCAGAGGTGACCGAGGCACTAGAGGAGACAAAGGAGGTGGCAGAGGTAGCAGTTAAGGCAGTAAAGGCAACACAGGGGACCTTCAGACAGTAGAGGCAGTGGAGGCACCAATGGGAATAGAGGAGGAAGCAGAGGTGGTAAATGTAACAGGAGCAATGGAGGCGACTGGTGGCAATGGAGATGCAAGCTATTGGCAATGCAGACTACAGTGTTGGCAATTAAGGTGACAGAGGAAACAAGGGCAACATAGGGAACAGAGGTGTTGGAGGTGCAGAGGCTTTGGATGAAACGTGATGCTACCGGTATGGCTAATAATGCATTTTTGTAAATTCAAGTAACATGTAGCTTGTGGTGGTGTTTTATGCTTTAATGCCTTGTACGGTGCAAGTCTTTTCTAAATAATGTTCAACTCCTTGATTAATTTTACTACTTATTATTGATGTGCGTGTATATTTAGTGAACACCAGGGGCAATCCTTATATTAGTGCCAGAACAACATTTTGATGTTGTCACAGAGGAAAAATCGAAGCTACAATGTTTAGTTTAATAGTTGGGAGATTGATTTCTTTCAATAACGGCCTTCACAAAGTTTGTTTTAATTCCTTAACTTTCTGAATTTTGATTCAATCGTGTCATTATCTTGGAGGTTGGAGATTACCTACAAATTGCTCACTGGCAAATAGGGAAATTTGCCCCCAAAAAGTACACTCCCCCATTTTCAGAACCTTCTGGCAAGATATTTGATGAAGTAATTCATTTGAAAAATCAAAACCAAACGTACCTCAAGATTTGACAATAGATGATGCCAGACAGCCAGACCAAGCAAATATCATTATTTTAGTATATTTTTTCTTTCATTTGGTAAACATGCAGTCTTACTTTTTGTATGGAGTTACTTCACATTTGTACCTTAAACCTGATGTGTCAATCAATATATCCCTGATGAGTCAGACTTTAGTCACGTCTAACAAGGTTGGGACAGATTGGAAGATTGCCATGCGTTTGTTTTCATTCAACCTTAATACATATTCAGGGGAGTCTATATACAGGGTATATCTAAATTTCTTGTGCTATAATTTTAAAAAAAAACCGACTAACTTAATTTTACAGTGTGCTAATATTATTTCTCAGATTGATGGACAATGTATGGAAACAAAGTAAACCTGAAACCTTATCGAGTTTAACAGGTGGTACAGAGAGAATGAACGAAGCGGCTAAGGCAACATAGGCTAGAAAGGTGGCAGTGACAAAGGGAGGCAATGGAGGTATAATTGAGGAGGTGGTGATGGAGACAGAGGATATGAAGGAGGAAAGCTGGCGGAGCCGACGGAGGCTGCAGATGGCAATGGAATGGGGTACAGACAGCAAAGGAAACAGGAGGGGGAGGTGGCAGAGGCTAAAGTGGCACAAAAGGAGATAGAGGAGGCAACAGAGCTGGTAGAGCAGCAATGGCTGTGGAGGCAGGAGAGTCAAAGGAATCAAACAAGGCACTGGAGGAGAGAGAGCCAGAAAGAAGAGGTGGTGTCCACCATTTTTAGGTGGACATTTTTCATTATGTTTAATTTTTTCAGGTGGTGGCAGAGGAGGGGGAGGTAAAACAGGCATTGGAGGGAGTCAGCAGAGTTGACAAAAGGGACACAGAAGATGGCAGAGGTTAAGCAAACGGAGCCTACAGGCAACTAAAGGCGGTGAAGTTGACAGAGGTATCTGATGCAGCTGCACCATTTCAGATATTTTATTTACAGGGGGAGGCAATAATGATGGAAGTGACAGTGAGAGCGACAATTGTGATGCAGGTGAAAAAGGCTTCAGAACTGGCAGAGGCGACGGAGGTGATGATGTGGTGGTGACAGCAACTTGTGATTGCAGAGGCAGCAGTGGCAATGGATGTGGCAAAGGAGTAGGTGGCAAAAGTGACAAGAGCAACAGAGTCGACACGGCAGCAGATGTAACAGGGAACATTCATTCACAGAGGAAATAGAGGCCTGAGAAAAGATGCTGTCAGCGGCAACAAAAGTGCAGCAGAGGTGATTGAGCCAAAAGAGGCCACCTACCCACAAGATTTTCATGAGATATTTATTTTTCTTTTCACTAGTAATAGGAGGGAGGCAACAGAGGCAATCAATCTGATGGATATGATAAAGGCAGTTGTGGAGGCGAAAGAGGCAGCGTGAGGAGATATGGAAGACGCCATTGAACCAGCAAATGCAACCGAGGGGATGGCAGAGGTCTTGGAGGCAACGGAGGCAACAGAAAATAACAGAGACAGCAGGAGAAGCAGCCAGGGAGGATGGGATGGGGCGAGGTGACAGAGGTGATCAAGGCAGCAGAGGTGACTGAGGGCACAGAGATAATTGAGGCACCAGAGGAGATAGAAGAGGAGGCAGGCTGCAGGGAGCTAGCGAAAGCGGTGACAGAAGAGGTGATGGAGGAAAAGGAGACAATGGAAGTGTCGGAGGTGGTGGAGGCAAATTTTAGCAAAAGTGGCAATTGAGGCAGCAAAAGCAGTGGAAGCAACAGAGAAGTCCAGAAAGGTCTTGAAAGGCAACAGAGGTGGTAATAAGGAGTGGAGGCTGAAGTATCGGTGGCAGATTTTTCATTATTAATATATTTTTTTCTTTTAGGTGGCAGTGGAGGCACTACAGGTAATGGAGGTGATGGAGAAGTGAAAGAGGAGGCGACGAAGGGAACAGAAGTGTTGGAGGAGGCAGCCAAAGATGACAGAGGTGAAAGCGGATATAGAGCCGGCAGAGGTGACAGAGGCTTTAGATGCAACAGTGGAGGTGTAAGACATTTTTAGGTGTAAGACACTACGACACAGGTGATGGAGCCAACGGAGGCAGTGCTGGATGTGATGGAGAAGATGGACATAACACAGGCAATGAAAGAGGCAGCAACGTGACGGAGGTGAGAGGGGCTACAGATGTGGCAGAGGCAATGAAGGCAGTAAAGGTAAGATGGGTGATTAAGGAAGCAGGGGAAGTAGTGGAGGTGGGGGAGGTGACAGAGGCAACAAAAAGTGGAGGCTATGGCAGCAACAGAGGCAACGTAGGTAATGGAGACAGCAGAGGTGACTGAGGGGGCCGAGGCAACAGGAACGGAACGGAGGAGGGGGCAGTTTGTCATATTATATTGCCTTGTGTGCTGCAAGTCTTCTCTAAAGAATGTGTGTCTGTAAATCTAGGGAACACCAGAAGCAATCCACATCAATTGCCAACATTATGAAGATGTCCCAATGAGAGACTTGGGCCACAGTGTTCAGTCAGTGGGGCAAGTGTTGTGCTATAAATGGGCTCCACAAAGTTTGTGTTAATTTCTTGTTTTACTGAATTTTGATTCGATTTTGACAGGTTTGGATATGATAAAGATTACCAAGAAAAATTGCTCGATGGTGCACAATTAAGGAAAAATTACATGTTACAGTCTTAGCATGTCTTTAACTGATTACATGCACAATGTTCCTTAAAACTGATGGTGTCGAAAACAATAAATTGCTAAATTTGTTGTGCCAGCACACATTTGGGCAGATTTATAGATTAACACCAATTTGTTATTGAAGTTTCATACAGGATTTTTTATGGGTTTAAAATCTTTAATTTATGGTGCTATTATTTTGTATCTTAACTTTATGACACAGTTTGAAGACTTTTTGTTAAGGTTTGTGTGTAATGTATTAAACTATAGTTTTGAGTGCTGGATCCTGTTTGTTTTACTGTTTTTAATGGTGTGTTTATTAAATACTGGTAAAAAACATAAAAATAAACCTTTAAAAAAAGATAACATTGATTTTGTTCTTTTTCCTTTGTTTTACAGAAAACACTACCTTAATTATGTTACCTATGCATAGGTAACATAATTAAGGTAGTGTTTTCTGTAAATTATTATCACATAGCTATGTGATAATAATTTGCATGACTATTGCAAGAGTCAAAACGACTAACTGAGGCAGTGGAATGGATGTGACCTAGGAACTGGAGGGAATAGAGGAGGCAGCAGAGGCAGTGGCAAAGGTGACAAGGTTGACAGGTGGCAAAGGAGGCATCAAGGCAGATGACTTATGTGGCATTTGGAGTGCCTGGATCGGCTGAAGGCGGCAGAAGTGGCATGGCAGGGTTTGCAGAATGTTTGAGGTTTTGCAGGCAAAACAGGAGGCGCCAGAGCTGATGGAGGAGGTGGAGCAACAGAGGTAGCATAGGCAGCAGAGTAGATGGAATCAACTATGGCAGCAGAGGCACTGGAGGGGATGGGGAGGTGGTGTCACCAATTTCATCCAGATTTTAATTAAGTTTTTAGCAATACTGAAGATTTTCTGGGTTTTGTTTGTTTTGTCTTTTCAGAAAGCAGAGGTGTTGGCGAAGGCAATTGTGACGATGGAGGAGATAGACCAAGTGAAGGTTACAGAGGTATGATGGAGGCAAACGAGGTGGCAAAAGCAGTCGGGGAAGGGGAGACGAGGAAACAGAGATGAATGAGGCAACAGCGGGAACAGAGCTAATGAAAGCACCAGAAGAGATGTAGGAGGCAGAAGGAAAGGAGGCTGTGCCAGTGATTTCTTCGGAAGCAACAATGATGACGGAAGGGGCGATGGGAGCAGCATGGGCAAAGCTGACAAGAGAGGCAGCAAAGGCAGTAGAGGCAACAGAGGTGTGACGGAGGTGATAGGGCAGTGGAGGCAAAAGAGAGATGATGAAGGTGATAGGGCAGTGGAGGCAGAGGCACACCCGGGCAATGGAGGTAAGAGGGCAGTAGCAGATCGGAAAGGAGGAGGTTTCACCCCCCCCCCCCCCCATATGGAGGCATATATTCACTTAATATTGTTTTCCTTACACTTTTTACAGCACAAGCAATGAGAGGGGCAACGGAGGTGATGAAGGAGGCAGGGTAAGCAAAGGAGGCAACAGAGCGGACCAGTTCTCAAAGGCAATGGAGGTTACAGGGTGCGGAGGCAGAGCTAACATGGGCTATGGAAGCAGGAGTTGACCGAGGGATTGAAGTGAGCTCCAAAAAGGGTCAGTATATAGAGGAGGCTGTGTTAGGTTTGGTGCTAGATATTTCCATTTTTTCCTTTTAAAGTAGCAGAGGCTGTAGCAGAGGCAGCACAGGTGATAGAGGCTTTGGGGGTAAGAGAGGCAGTGGCAGAAGCTTGAGATGATGGAGGTGACAGAGGCAAAGAAGGGGCAACAAAGAAACAACAGAGGTGGTGGAGAAGGGAGCAAGAGAACAGACTCCAGATGGGGCAGAGTCGATGGATGCAATGGAGTTGATGGAGGAGGTGGTGCACAAGATGGAGGTGATGGATGTGGCAATGGGGAAATGTGATAGGATTGAGGGGGTGCCAAATGCAACGGAGAAAGGTGTTGGATGTAGAGGAGACAGCAGAATTCACCCAGGCAATTGAGGTAGCGGAGGTGACTGCAGGAGCGAAGGCAGCAGAGGCACCAGAAAGGTCAGAGGAGGTAGCGGATCAGTTATCAGAGGCGACAGAGGGGACGGACGAGACAGAGGGAGAGAAGCTGTTGGAGGTGCAGAGGCTCCGGCTGAACATTGAATTACGGGCAATAATGCATTTCTGTAAACTAAAGATCCAGGCAATATTTGTAATTCATTAATTTTGTTCTTATCGTTTATGTGTATGTAGATTTTAAGTGAACACCAGCAGCAATCCTTCAGTGGCAGAGCAATATTATGAGGATGTCTGTTTCATAAGGACAGACTGAGACAACAGTGATCAATTAGTTGGGCAAGTGATATCTTCAAAAGTGCACGTTTCTACTGCAAATGTCCTTCACAAAGTTTGTTGTAATTCCTTATTTTACTGACTTTTCATTAACTTTTGACATTATCTTGGACGATGAAGATAATTTGCTGGTAAAATCGCACACTGGTGCACATGAAGCTAAAATTACATGTTAAAGTCTTAGTTGGCATGTCTTTGAATAATTACACGCACAATTTTTCCTTTAAACTGATGGTGTCGAACTATATATTGCTAAATTTGTTGTGCTAGCAAACAATTGGGCAGATTTGTAGATTAATAATGCCAATTTGTCATTGAAGCTTGATACAGGGGTGATTATGGGTTTAGATTTTGTTATTTTATTCTGCTATTATTTTGTATTCTTCTCTCTTAACTTTGTGAACTTTTTCAGACCATCTTTGTTTGGGTTTGTGTGTAATGTATTCAACTATAGTTTTGAGTGCTTGATCATATTTGTTTTACTATTTTTAATGGAGTGTTTATTAAACACTGATAACATAAAAATTAAACCTTTAAAAAAAGGTTACGTTGATTTTGTTCTTTTTCCTTTATTTTTTACAGAAAACACTTTAATTATGTTACCTATGTGATAATCATTTTGAATGACTTTTGCAAGAGTCAAAGGACTAATTGAGGCAGTGGAATAGATGTGACCTAGGAACTGGAGGGGATAGAGGAGGCAGAGGAGGCAGCAGAGGCAGTGGCAAAGATGACAAGGTTGACAGGTGGCAAAGGAGGCATCAAGGCAGATGACTTATGTGACATTTGGAGTGCCTGGATCGGCTGAAGGCGGCAGAAGTGGCATGGCAGGGTTTGCAGAATGTTTGAGGTTTTGCAGGCAAAACAGGAGGCACCAGAGCTGATGGAGGAGGTGGAGCAACAGAGGTAGCATAGGCAGCGGAGTAGATGGAATCAAGTTTTTAGCAATACTGAAGATTTTCTGGGTTTTTTTGTTTTGTCTTTTCAGATAGCAGAGGTGTTGGCGAAGGCAATTGTGACGATGGAGGAGATAGACCAAGTGAAGGTAACAGAGGTATGATGGAGGCAAACAAGGCGGCAAAAGCAGTCGGGGAAGGGGAGACGAGGAAACAGAGATGAATGAGGCAACAACAGGAACAGAGCTAATGAAAGCACCAGAAGAGATGGAGGAGGCAGAAGGAAAGGAGGCTGTGCCAGGGATTTCTTCGGAAGCAACAAAGATGACAGAAGGGGCGATGGGAGCAGCATGGGCAAAGCTGACAAGAGAGGCAGCAAAGGCAGTAGAGGCAACAGAGGTGTGACGGAGGTGATAGGGCAGTGGAGGCGAAAGAGAGATGACGAAGGTGATAGGGCAGTGGAGGCAGAGGCACACCCGGGCAATGGAGGTAAGAGGGCAGTAGCAGATCGGAAAGGAGGAGGTTTCACCCCCCCCCCCCCCCATATGGAGGCATATATTCACTTAATATTGTTTTCCTTACACTTTTTACAGCACAAGCAATGAGAGGGGCAACGGAGGTGATGAAGGAAGCAGGGTAAGCAAAGGAGGCAACAGAGCGGACCAGTTCTCAAAGGCAATGGAGGTTACAGGGTGCGGAGGCAGAGCTAACATGGGCTATGGAAGCAGGAGTTGACCGAGGGATTGAAGTGAGCTCCAAAAAGGGTCAGTACATAGAGGAGGCTGTGTTAGGTTTGGTGCTAGATATTTCCATTTTTTCCTTTTAAAGTAGCAGAGGCTGTAGCAGAGGCAGCACAGGTGATAGAGGCTTTGGGGGTAAGAGAGGCAGTGGCAGAAGCTTGAGATGATGGAGGTGACAGAGGCAAAGAAGGGGCAACAAAGAAACAACAGAGGTGGTGGAGAAGGGAGCAAGAGAACAGACTCCAGATGGGGCAGAGTCGATGGATGCAATGGAGTTGATGGAGGAGGTGGTGCACAAGATGGAGGTGATGGATGTGGCAATGGGGAAATGTGAGAGGATTGAGGGGGTGCCAAATGCAACGGAGAAAGGTGTTGGATGTAGAGGAGACAGCAGAATTCACCCAGGCAATTGAGGTAGCGGAGGTGACTGCAGGAGCGAAGGCAGCAGAGGCACCAGAAAGGTCAGAGGAGGTAGCGGATCAGTTATCAGAGGCGACAGAGGGGACGGACGAGACAGAGGGAGAGAAGCTGTTGGAGGTGCAGAGGCTCCGGCTGAACATTGAATTAGGGGCAATAATGCATTTCTGTAAAGTAAAGTTCCAGGCAAAATTTGTAAGTCATTAATTTCGTTTTTATTTTTTATGTTTATGTAGATTTTAAGTGAACACCAGCAGCAATCCTTTAGTGGCAGAGCAATATTATGAGGATTTCTGTCACACAAGGACAGACTGGGACAACAATGTTCACTCAGTTGGGCAAGTGATTTCTTCAAAAGTGCACATGTCTCTACTGTTAATGTCCTGCACAATGTTTGTTTTAATTCCTTATTTTACTGACTTTTCATTAAATTTTGACATTATCTTGGACGATGAAGATAATTTGCTGGTAAAATTGCACACTGGTGCACATTAAGCTAACATTACATGTTAAAGTCTTTGTTAGCATGTCTTCAAATAATTACATGAACAGTTTTTTCTTTTAAACTGATGGTGTTGAACTATATATTGCTGAATTTGTTGTGCTAGCAAACATTTGGGCACATTTGTAGATTAATAATGCCAATTTGTCATTGAAGCTTGATACAGGGGTGATTATGGGTTTAGATTTTGTATTTTATTGTGCTATTTTGTATTCTTCTCTCTTAACTTTGTGAACCTTTTCAGACCATTTTTGTTTGGGTTTGTGTGTAATGTATTCAACCAAAGTGTTGAGTGCTTGAACGGTTTTTTTTATACTCTATATATAAATGGGATGTTTGCACTGTTCATGATAAACACTGATAACAAACATAATTAAAAATAAATCTTTTGAAAAAAAAATGATCAGACTAATTTGGTTCCTTTTCTTTTGTTTACAGTAAACACGACCTTAATTTTGTTACCTATGTGATAATCCTTTTGAATGACTATTGGCTGAGTCAAATGACTAACTGATGAGGCAGTGGAAGTGGATGTGACCAGGGAACCGGAGAGATAGAGGAGGCAGCATGCAGAGGCAGTGCCAGGGTTGACAAGGTTGACAGGTGGCAAAGGAGGCATAAAGCAGATGGCTAATGGGACAGTTGGAGTAGTTGGAGCGGTTGGAGGCAGTGGAGGTAACAGGCAGCGGAGGTGGCAGGGTTTGCAAAATTTTGGAGGGATTATGGAGGCAAAATATAGCGGTAATGGATGCAAGAGAGTCGGTAGCATCAGAGGACTAACAAGGGAAATGAAGGAGGAGACGACAAAGGGAATGGAATTGATGGTGGAGATGGCAAATTAAGAAAAAGGCTTCAGAGATGACAGAGGCAATGGAAGTGGAGAAGGCGGTTTCAAACTTGTCCTTTTGCCAGCTGGTTGGCCTACTCATAAGCTTTCGAACAACGTAAAGTTTGTGGGGAACTTCCCATGTGAAGGTGCCTTTTGACTGCGATATACGAAGTTCGTGTCGCGGACGCTTGCAGGCATTGCTGTTGGATTGTTTGCACAAAGCGTTTACTAGATGCATTGATGCGCTATATCTTGAAGTGCTCCACATTTCTTGAGTTTCAAGACTTGTCTTTTTGCCAGCTGGTTGGCCTACTCATAAGCTGTCGAACAACGTCAAGTTTGTGCAGAACTTTTCATGTTAAGGTGCCTTTTGACTGCGATATACGAAGTTCGTGTCCCGGGCGCTTGCAGACATTGCTGTTTGATTGACTGCACAAAGCGGTTACTATAGATACATTGATGCGCTATATCTTGAATTTGCTCAAAATTCTTGCGTTTCAAGACTTGTCCTTTTGCCAGCTTGTTGGCCTACTCATAAGCTTTCAAACAACGTAAAGTTTGTGCAGACCTTTTCATGTTAAGGTGCCTTTTGACTGCGATATACGAAGTTCGTGTCGCGGGCGCTTGCAGACATTGCTGTTTGATTGGACTGCACAAAGCGGTTACTAGATACATTGATGCGCTATATCTTAAATTTGCTCAAAATTCTTGGGTTTCAAAACTTTTCATTTTGCCAGCTTGTTGGCCTACTCATTAGCTTTCAAACAACGTAAAGTTTGTGCAGAACTTCCCATGTTAAGGTGGCTTTTGACTGCGATATACGAAGTTCGTGTCGCGGGCGCTTGCAGGCATTGCTGTTGGATTGACTGCACAAAGCGGTTACTAGATGCATTGATGCGCTATATCTTGAATTTGCTCCACAATTCTTGGGTTTCAAGACGTGTCCTTTTGCAAGCTTATTGGCTTACTCATAAGCTTTCCAACAACGTCAAGTTTGTGCAGAACTTTCCATGGTAAATTGCCTTTTGACTGCGATATACGAAGTTCGTGTCGCGGGCGCTTGCAGGCTTTGCTGTTGGATTGACTGCACAAAGCGGTTACTAGATACATTGATGCGCTATTTCTTGAATTTGCTCAAGATTCTTGAGTTTCAAAACTGGTCCTTTTGCCAGCTTGTTGACCTACTCAAGACGTGTCATTTTGCCAGCTTGTTAGCCTACTCATAAGCTTTCAAACAACGTAAAGTTTGTGCAGAACTTCCAATGTTAAGGTGCCTTTTGACTGCGATATACGGTGTTCGTGTCGCGGGCGCTTGCAGGCATTGCTGTCGGATTGACTGCACAAAGCGGTTACTAGATGCATTGATGCGCTATATCTTAAATTTGCTCCACAAATCTTGGTTTTCAAGACTTGTCCTTTTGCCAGCTTGTTGGCCTACTTATAAGCTTTCGAACAACGTCAAGTTTGTGCAGAACTTTTCATGTTAAGGTGCCTTTTGACTGCAATATACGAAGTTCGTGTCGCGGGCGCTTGCAGGCATTGCTGTTGGATTGACTGCACAAAGCGGTTACTAGATGCATTGATGCGCTATATCTTGAATTTGCTCCACAATTCTTAGGTTTCAAGACTTGTAATTTTGCCAGCTTGTTGGCCTACTCATAAGCTTTCGAACAACGTAAAGTTTGTGCAGAACTTCCCATGTTAAGGTGCCTTTTGACTGCGATACATATACAAAGTTCGTGTAGCGGGCGCTTGCAGGCATTGCTGTTGGATTGACTTTAGAAAGCGGTTACTAAATGCATTGATGCGCTTTATCTTGAATTGTCAAGAGATTATAAAGACAATTTATTTCATTATTTTGTTTAGAATATACGGTTGCTCTTAAAACGTTAAACTGTACTGAAAAGTGGAGAACTCTGTATTTTTATCTCCATTTTTGGTTCCATTTAATTCTGGAAAAAGAATTGTATCTTTACGCATGACATCGCATGTAAATATTATTGTTGCAAGGCTGCAACAATGTTGGATTCTGGATGCACTGTGATGCTGGTAAAGAAAACTGAAAATGGTTCCACTGGAAGCGGATGAATTTCTGTTCCTTAAAACAATTCACATAGTTCTAACTCACCAAACGATGTGGCTCTCGATATATATTGCAGTGTTATTTGTTTGTTACAGGGAATGGCAAATATACAAGACTAAAAGACCAAATGTATCTTTATGATCGGTTGATGGCAAGTTTGGGGCTATAGGCAATGATTGATCGGTCTACAGAGTTTTTATGAGGAAAAACTTGCAGAGGGTAAAACATGAATAGTTTTTTCTATTAAAACGAAACTACACTGGAATTGGCGTAAAGCATGACTGGTTTCAGTTAACCTTGCTCTTTGTAAATGTTGAGTACAGAATGCTTGCAACGTCAATGAAACTTTCAAATGCAAAGAAAAACCTTCAGGGGAAAGGTATGAACATTTGCCCCTATTGAAAGATCGAATGAAAAAAATCCTGGCAAACATAATCAACTTTGCCACCACCGTCATGGCCGAGGTTATTGCTTTCGGGTCAAAGCTTCCATCATGATGGCGGAAATATCATAGACATGTCATGATATTGGATACATTGAGAGAAATATCGATTCCGCACTGCCTGAAGATTTAGAAAATACCTCTGTGCTAGACTTTCAAAGCGCTGCGCTCAGCCGCTGGAACACATTTTTTGCCCGGGAGTAGGGTGTGCTGCAAGGGCGGATCCAGGGGGGGGGCAAAGGGGGCCATGGCCCCCCCCAAAACGAAATCAATTTTTTTTTTTTTTATGTGACATCGCAATAACGGCAGGCAATGAGTACACCACCATCTTTTCCTCAAAAAAAAACATTGGTTAAAGTGGTCAGAAATTGCCTCAGATCGCACCACAGAGCATCTAGAATCCAAAAAATTTTCGGGGCCCTTAAGCGGGCCCCGAACCCCACGCCGTAATTTTTTTGACCCACTTTTTGACATCGCAATAAAGGCAGGCAATGAGTACACCACCATCTTTTCCTCAAAAAAAAACATTGGTTAAAGTGGTCAGAAATTGCCTCAGATCGCACCGCAGAGCATCTAGAATCCAAAAAAAAATTCGGGGCCCTTAAGCGGGCCCCGAACCCCACGCCGTAATTTTTTTGACCCACTTTTTGACATCGCAATAAAGGCAGGCAATGAGAACACCACCATCTTTTCCTCCCAAAAAAAATTGGTTAAAGTGGTCAGAAATCGCCTCATATCACACCACAGAGCATCTAGAATCCAAAATTTTTTCGGGGCCCTTAAGCGGGCCCCGAACCCCACGCCGTAATTTTTTGGACCCACTTTTTGGGGGGAACCAAAAAATTGTTTGGCCCCCCCCCCAAATTTGTGTTCTGGATCCGCCCTTGGTGTGCTGAAGCATATTCCAGCACCCCAATCCAAATATTTGGGGTGCTGCAGCATAAACATAAACATTATGCAACAATAGGAGCTAAAATGTACATGGAGGGGGTTGCGGCCCCGCCCCTCCCGTGCCCTTCGAACCGCTCTTAAGTTAATTAGTCTGACCAAAAATCACTCTTTAGTTATATTTTCATGTCCCACATGTGCCAAGGCATCAATAAAAATTGTTTCATTTTCCCATTTTTAATTTGAAGTACATTTGCACAGCTTCTATTCGATCTGTTAGTCGGCACTCTGATGCACGCTTTCATATCATATCATGTGCATGTACTTTTCAATGGGAAAAGTTAACATTTGGACATTCTGCGATGGAGGTATGCCATATTTTCATAAACCTGGTGTCAAAATAACCGCAAGGCAACTGAACAACTGTCAAAGAAATTTGGCAGGATTTAAGAAATGCTCAACTTTTAACGTATTTAGCCATCTTGGCCAAACAGTGCATGTATCCAGACACTTTTTGTGTTTTTCTGTAGTCTCGAATAAATCTCGTAAATTCCTGCGTACGCTTTTGGGCCATGCGTGATTGCCCTCGGGACAAGAAAAACATGAGGTCAAACGGGGCTGTGTGCGTTAAATCGACACGGCCACTGACTGTGGCCTTGTAGTCTATTATCAAAGCAGCGCGCTGGAAGTAATGCACATTTGTATGTAAAATTGCCAACCAAATGGGTGATCTAGCACAGCAAGCGTTATTTGGAAATGATATGATGGGCCATGCACGTCGGCAGAATTTGATATCAGCAGAAGACCGTCATTAAAAATGGTGTGGAAAATTACCTTGTGAGGATCGAGTTCGGCGAAATCACTGCTCTTAAAGAAACGACTTTAATTACGGACGCAAGATAATTGCAAGAACATTACACGGAGTGGTTTCCTCCTATGTATCCACACCTGTTCATTGACTTTTTTTCATTACTTACTGAAGAAGCAGACTTAACTTTATCTTTGTTTCAGCTATAGGCCTAAACCGTGTTCCCGTTTCAACAATGAGCCGACGTCACCGGGTATCTTGGAGCCTTATAACACGGTCTATACCGTTCATTCCACGGTGCAACCATCGCTTCATGATCAGGTTGATCACGGCCTACATCGCTTTCTTCGTAACATTGATGTACTTAATTGCTTCCAGTGTTGTCGTTAAATCTACGGCAACACATCATCAACTTTATGCGGGGAAAAGTGTATTCGTTAAATCCACGGCAACACGTCACATTCACACTGGGAACAGAAGGTGGGTAAACATTAACTAGGCGGTAAGTTGGAGTTTAAAACCACTCAAAAGATTTCACCAAAACACATGTGTATGCTGTAAGCAGTGGCAAAATTTGTGTCAAATTTGCCGGGTGCAATTGAGGACCTCATTTTCTGGCGGACGACATTCATTACGGCCTAAGTATTTGGGTTTTAAATAGTCGTGTGTAAATGGGTAAACATTTCGAATTTGGAAAATAACATTGCTAAACATGTCTGAGATATTGCGAAAGGACTCGATTTTTGCAAAATATGTACACACTTCTTTAAATTCCGTGCATGGTGTATATGTCCAAGCATTCATACTCCTACCTCAAAAGTATTCTGGCTGTGCACAGAATTTTGTCAGAGCCAATCGGGTCACAGGGGTATTTCGACACTATTCTGTAATATAGTGTTGATTATCGTCAGATTTGAACAGCACCCCCCCCCCATCTCCCACCTATTGATTTTACGGAGACCAAGTGTCCGGAGAACAAAGTGTCTTCATTGCAGATTGTTTTTGCTGATGCAACCCCCCCCCCCCTGCAAAAATTAGTGTCTGCCGTATTAAAGTAACTGATCTTTGTAACCCATCAGGTCAGTTTAAGGGGAAGGGTTATGAAGTGTTAACGGCCATTATTTATATGCTGTTTTATAATTATTTAGAATATCTGAAAAATTTTACTTTTAATTTGGGATGCGTTTTTGTAGTTCTTGCATCGGTAAAAATCCAAACTTGTAACACTCTTACCACGCCTTTAGTTGAACCAATTTGATGAACGATTCTAATATGAGGAACAAAATACAAAACTGTAATTGTCTCCAGAAATTAGTTACATGTATTATATATATGCCCTCAGATGTGACATTGAATGGCACATGTACTTTCATTTCATGTGCAATGCCACATATATACTATTTGTTCCAAGATATTGATGAAATAGACATCTTAAAACCAAAAACTAAACGTGTGCCTGCATTTTCTGACTATAATTTGCATGCACATTGTGGTAGCATCAGAGGCGCAAGGGAACGATCGCATTACAGACGTTATTTAAATAAAATTCAATCGCGAGTACACCCCCATTTTTCGTGATGGCTGCCACGTCTATGAAAGGTTGAGTTTACGAAGGCCCCATGCACGTCGCATGACTATACAAACAGAGCCGCTGAACCGGCACTACAAAAACAAACACACTAGGCATTCGCGTTTGTTGAGTTACAAACGCAGGGTGATCGGGCTCCCAACTATTTTAAAGGGTTAGTAGGAAAAAAAACAACCCCAAATGGCAGGCCCAATTATTTAACGGAAGTTCTTGTACTTTTCAAGTTACGGAATTTTAAACACAAACACCGTTGTATAAACTTCTGTCCACGGATCACAAAAAGTGTTCTTTTTCAACAAAACGAAAACAATTTACAAAGGGACTCACCCTGTATGAGAATCTGTTTATACAGGAAGTCATGTTTTGTTTTGTTGCCCAAATTTCTGCGTTTTTATTTGCTTAGAGCCTGTTTGGGGGCCTTTTTGGCCTGATTCCACACCCCCCATGTTTTTGCACAAGTTCTCTGGTTTTTTTCATTGAAATTCACTCACATGCCTGATATGACATTGTCCAGTTACGTTGTGAAGAACAGAAAAGAATCACGAAATTCAGCCTTTTACTTTGAAAATATAATGCATATCATTTAGGGTTTGATGAATTTCAATATACATTTTAAATACATCATACACCATATTTCCGATTTGATGTTGATGACATCATCAGTTACAATGTGTTAAGTAGGCCTAAATATTGATTTGGCTCACGGGATGTATAATCATGAAGTGCATAGACTTCCGAAAATTTGGAAATTATAATGGATATTTAAGTGTATATACAAATAACACATAACTTCCGGTTTGATGAAGAGCATTTGAAAGCCCAAGGACAACAATGTTTACCGGATATCACTATTTGTGCTACGAACATAGTCAGATATGAATCAAAATAATGATTGATTTGAATTAAAGAAAAGAAAACTGATCATTTTGAAATTCTCCCTACACTAACCCTCGGTCTGATGACTTCACCACTCTGAAGCCTTGCAAAGTAATTTGGGGTCGTCGACAGAATTTCTAGGTGCAATTTAGTACAATTTTTGACGAATTGTTTGTAAATTTAAAAGTTCATCCGTCTTTGATGTGCCGCTAGAGGGCGCCCGTGTAAATGATGACGTCATAATACCACCACGTCAACTGTTCAGAAGAAATCATTATTTTGATTTCAGGGCCATTTCTGTGTTCTGTATTAACCTAACTTTGACCTTCCGGTAGCCCCGGAAGGAAAGGTCAGACGACTTTGACTGCGGTATAATCAAAAATATTCATCAAGTTAATTATGGTCCATATTGGGTCACAACCTACGAGCGTGATCGTCCTCTTTTGTTGATAAGTTACAAATGACGGAAAATTGTCATATTTTGACCCAAAATCGCTTGTAATTTGACACCTGATGATGCCGTTATCATGACGTTAGAGTAATATGCACCACTCGGGATCAGGATCGATGTAATGTTCGATAAAGTTACAAGTTAATACATAAACCGTTCAGGAGAAAACATGCGGAGTATTTTTGTCCGGGACAAAAAAAGTAAGAAAGATTAATATGTACCATTTCAAAAAGGTGACCGGGTCGTACCCCCCCCCCCCCAAAAAAAGAAAGGACCGTGAAGAGCAATGAACAGCGACTGAGTCCATCGCATGCCAAGCTGTATGCACACACAAGAAATATGCAGGGCTTTGTATCGTAATCAATGTTGGGTGCTAACTCTGGGCAAAAGTGATTTGTAAAACTTGAAGGGCTGTGAAGTGCAAAAGACTAGGACGGTTAATTAGTCAGATTGTTTACAAGCTCCATCAGTTCAAGAATCAGTTCAAGATTTCCCTTTCCCCCCGAAATATTTAACAAAAGAGAATAACAAACAACGACACCCATATCATAAATTGACATATACAAATATGTTTAGTTGGTTAATGGTTGTTGTAGCCTATTATTAAGCTGCAGAAATAACAATATTGAAGTAATAAACATGCTCAAAAAATATCTCAGTTGTTTCGAGTTGTTTCATTAGTACGGATAGAGGTACAGATAGGTACACGAGGAAACTTCACCAAAACCTTTTTGAGTACTAATAAAAAAAAAGTAATATCGTTACCGGTACACACTCTTAAACCATTCGTTCCTCCATAATAACATAAACAGGCTGTAACATCCGAACGCCTCCCCGCACTAACTGGGTCTTACAAGCCAAATATCCTAAAACTGACCAGCACCCCCCCCCCCCCCCCGCATCAACCACGCAATTCACAACAGTGATGCTTAGCCTATAATTATGAACACTTTATCTTTTTAAATTTTCTCGACAGCATGACGACGCGAGGTCCCAATTGCACTGGCTGGACCTGCAACCAAGCTGTCACACCGACACCACCGACCAATCATTCACTTCAGTAAGTATTCAGCCCCACCTTATGCATGCTTTTGTCGATTAGATTTTGGAAGGGATCTGGGTCTGAAAGTGCAGGATTAGTTAATGGATTCTTCACCATTTTGTATGTGCGAATAAGCTATTTGTAGAGACCATGAACCTCTGTGTACAACTGAACAGCTTCGTGTGCGCGCACTGACCCTGTGCCTTTTCGCCCACCTAATCTAACCACATAGGTCAATGGACTGGACCATTTATTCAATGGGGGAGCGGAGAGGTAGACCGACACAGGCATGTGCATGTAGACTACAAAATGTTTGACTTTAAGGATTTGTTTTGTTGAATAACTTTAACGATGTAAAGCGGCCTTTTGGGAATTGTGGCGGGAATCTCCCCGGGCCAACCTAGGTCTGTTTGGACCAAGTCTGACACTTATTAGGGTGGAGACAATCTTCTCAAACCAAGGCTCTTCCCTAAACGAGAGACCACTCAGAGCGACCTCAACGCTAAGGGTGCAGGTCCGTTTTGAAGGAAATATATACCCTCGATTGTGAATGATTGTTAATACTGTCTATTAATTACACAATAAACCTGTTAACGAAGTCGGTGCAGGCAATACAATTATACTTTACCTCACAACATTCAATAAAATTAATGTAAAGTAATTGAGATTCACTTGGGGCTGTTTTATTAGCTGGGTTCTTAATTATTGGGGAGAGAACCTACTGCAGCCTCAGTAATGCACAACAATGCCAGCAATGCACCACAGTGTAACCAATTCGATATAGGCCTACAACAACAATGCACATGCGCCCGTATCAGCATTACACATGCGCATTAGCATTAGCGCATCAGCTTTATACAACCGCATCAGCAATGTACAATTACCGCATCATATCAGCATTACACAGACGCATCATCATTACACAAGCGAATCAGCATTACACAGGCACATCAGCATATGCAACCGCATCGGCATTACACACATCCACGCCTGCACATGCAAATAAGCTGGCATCAGCAGCTTTGTTTTAGTCGCGACTCCGTTTCAGAAACATGGGCAACGTATAAACCTACGTGCAGCTTATACGGCTTTGTACTAGCTGCGCCGTATGCATTTAATACCACAAAATCACAGAGCGCAAGTATTACCTATATACTTCTCTGCCTCTGTCTGGCGCACACTATAAGAGCGTCACGCACGCATACACAAGGGCGCTAGCTATGTGCAATACAAAAATGCATTGGGAATACATGTACCTACCAGCAATAAGTCAACTTTCCGCCACAATGTTAACAACCTCTTTGTTGTCATAATTTCGCGTCTAGGAGGCCAAATAAAAAAAAAACATGTTTAGCGTCCAGCCTTTTTGCAAAAGAAGGGAGCGGGAGGCCCCCTTTCCCCCCCCCCCTCCAAAATGACCGCCCGACTGGGATATTTTTCAAGATGGCCGCCAGGTTTTGTTTTTAAATGGCCCCATTGGACTCGGGAAATTGCATACAAGCTTTACAATTATATGGGCTAGATGCAACAGACAAAGAAGCCAAAATGATGTCACTGTTGAAATTTTATTCTTTTTTTCGGTTAGAAAAAGGAGGCGTCCTCCAAAAAGGAAGTGGGCGGGGGCGCTAAACATGTTTTTTTTTATTTGGCCCGATATGTTAAGTCATCAATGTAATTAGCTCAGTCATGACGTCTTACACTCTAAAAAATAGTTGCTCAATATTGGGTAAAATTACTACCTTTTCGAGAGTAAAAAGGGAACATGGTCGTCAACTTGTGTACTTTTTTTTACACAACAGCTAAAGTGTAGAAAAGTACCCATTTCAGTGTAACTTTTACCCATAATTGTGTTACGTGTTTGCACAACAAAGTTGGGTAAGAAAGTTTACCCATGTGACGACCATGTTCCCTTTTTACTCAATTATTGGGTAAACTTTACCCAACCCTCCTTTTACCCAAGTGTTGTGTCAGTTTCTTACCCAGATATTGGGTTCTAATTTTTACCCTGCACTGTTGGGTTCTAAATTTACCCATCACTTGGGTTGTTTTTAAATTAGTTGTTGTGTACCTTTGTTATTGATCCTTGCGGTTTTATTCAACTTTGAACTCTGCAATGTGAATTGCATGCTAGAGACAGCAGTCGCGAGGGATTTCAATAACTGAGTCCTGCAGGGTTGGAAAGTCAGTAAAATGAATAAGATGATATTTCCCCAAATATGGTGCTGATGCATGAGGACTATTACGAGGAACGTGGGCTAAATGATGGGCAGGGTGTTAGAATTCCCTCAATCAACTCATTCAAAAACAATTCCCCAAATGTCGGTCACTTTACTCCGTGTTTCTAGATCTGAGAACACTCACTATACGGTACATGAAACGCATGCATCATGTGCATGGAAACGTGGTTGGTAGAGCCGTGACGTCCAAGTTGCAAATAAATGTCTAAATAGTAAGCATGTCACTTCTCCAATCTCCCCGATATTAATCCTCATACATCAGCATCGCATTTGGAGGAAATAACACTGAAATTCATTTCACTGACTTACCTGGAACAAAGAAATCACGTCTTAAAAATCCCCAAATTGTTGAAGGTCTCACAAGCGGCGGCCATGTTGTACATGAGTGATGACGCGTGCACAATATTGGGTTAACGTTGTCACGTGCGTCAGTTTACCCCACACAGTGGTAACTTTTACTAATGTCGTGGTAAATTCTACTCTTCGACGTGTACAATGAAATAATTGTTACACAGTGGTGGGGTAAATCCAGTTTCTTTAACCCATCGCTTGGGTAATAATACCATGATTTTAACTGTTTGCCTGTGCTGCTGGGACTTGTAGTCAATGTTGGGTACTATTTTACACTTTTCATGTGTAACACATTTGACACAAGTAGGAGGTACAAGCGAAATTTTCATTTTGCTCAATATTGGGCAGAAATGACACAATTTTTTTACACAACAGTTTTACACAACATAAATTTACACTTCTTTTTTAGAGTGTAGGTTCTACCAAGCTAAAGCATTTCTCAATTCTTGTTAACTATTCCTCTTGCAGCACTCAGTACTTTAGAAATGGCGTCAGGGTACAGCAAAACCAACTCTTATCTGATCTTGTTAAGGCCGAGTAAAAACAAAATAGTTTCTCGTCCGGGTTTTTGAAAAAAGGGAGGAAGCGGGGCTTTTTATTTATTTATTTTTTTTTTCAAGATGACCGCCTTTTCAAAATTACCTGCAACCGTTGATGTTCCACTGTTCAAAGACACTTTTAAAGATGAAAGACAAGTTGGACAAGAGAACTGAACATATTTACAGTGTCATTTGGAGTTGTATTGGTATTGGTATTTATTTTCCGATGAATTTGTAGACTTTTTCGGTGTTTTCCTACTACATTTTTCAAAAATAAAAAATAATAAAAAAATCCAGGCGGCCTCCAAAAAGGAAGCGGGCGGGGACGAGAAACTTGGGTGTTTTTTTTACTTCGCCTATTAACTCAATAATATTTGTTGGTTTTTTTTGGTCATGTTACCAGACCCTGGGCTGCTGACAATTACACAAATCGTTTCTTCTGGGAAACCTTCCTTGAGTCCGGGGAATTTGTCACCTTCAAAGGAGGAGAAGGACAGGAGCTTGAATTCAGGAAAAATCCAGGCTATGTTCCATCGGTGAGACAAAGCAAGCTTAATTGCGCGCGACCGTGGTGCAGGTGCCACGGGAGAGCTCTGTCACTTTTGCGGCCATAGCGCACCGTGCGACCGCGTTGTACAAAATGCACTGTACACGATGCATTGTTTAATTGGTGGCGCGTATATACACCCTCCCCATTCCACCGTTTGAATGTTTGCGGGAATTCCGTAGTCTTTTTTTTTTAGGGTGGGGTTGGGAATACCATTTAAATAGTTATACCCAAAAGCCCTTTCTGGTTCTTTCATTTTAATTGGATGCAAATTGATATTATTTCTAGACCACCTCCTAATGACCAAACATTATGCATGCAACATGTACTGATGAAACCCATTCTCCATTTGGGGTTTCGCCTTAGGGATATATCTTTGCTTCAGTTTCTTCCCCTTCATTTTTTTTTAATCTTCACTGTCACTATGAAAACTGAAAGAAAAATACTGCACAGAATATTGTTACATTCACTTCTAGTGGTAAATAGAAAATGGTGGTCCATCCCTTTGATCAAGTATTTGTCTGTATTCTTCATTGATTCATTGGCTTAACTTTGCTTTCCCTTGACTGTGTTTTGCAGAAATGCCCGACCTCAATTCAGCGGAGAATGTCCAACAATAGGAGAGGCCGTACAATATTCCACCCAGAGATTCACTTGCTAATGAACAGCAAACTTTTAAACGAGTCCGAGTTCAAAAGACTGGGCCCGTATTACATGCCATTCGGTTACAAATACAGGAAGGATCAGTTGCGGTATAAAGGTAGGTATTGGGCCTTCAAATTCACCAGGTTTGCACATGGCAGTCATTCCAGACCCGTCAACCTGACTTCAAGGAGCTGTGGTTTGCTCTTATGAAAACTCGTGGCGATTTTTTTTCCGGATTCGAATCCCGACCTTGCTGACGCGAGGATTGTTTTTCCAGTTTGTACTCAATTCTGAAAGTTTTACGCCAAAATGTATCTTGAGTATTCCTGCAACGTCTACAAATGAACATTTCTAATGCCAAGCTGACCATTTCTAATACCAAACTTGCCACTTAAATAAGAGGTAATGCCAATCCCCTAGAAAATGACTCAAATCTACCTGTAAGTCGTATAAATGTACCATAACCGCACGTTAAATAATCTCCTTCCCTTTTTGTACCATTAGATTACCTTGCTGCGCTCAAAATCTTCCCACCAAAAACTTCCATATTCGCATTTTCAAACGACCATCCCCGGCCTGAATGTCTGTCCTGTGCAGTCGTCGGTAATGGCGGCATACTCAAAGGATCCCGGAAAGGTGCAGAGATTGACAGCCATCACATGGTCTTCCGGTAAAGTCCCTCCACACTTCCTAATATTTAATCTAAAAATATTAAATTGTTACTTTTGTTATTATTATTATTATTATTATTATTCTGGTTTATTATTCATTGTGTTTGTGTAGCCAGAGGCCAAATTGTCACAATGCGTACAAATTAAAAACACAAAATCAGAAATACAAATCTACTAAAACATTTACCATCATACATACAAATATCAGAATACAGTTCCTCTAAAAAAAAAAAGAGTGAAGATTTGCACATCGGAATATAAAAAAGGCGCACTCTACCAGAATAGTACATGATAAAAAAGTTGTGTTTTTTTTTTCCTAAGTATGCAGTACATGAATAAAATAAGATTTTGTATTATTGTATTTTTATTTATTTTTTTTATTTTTGATTATCAAATTTTAGTATGAATGGGAGTTAAGACTTGGAACTGGTGTTCAAAAGGTCAACAAAATATGGGATGGGGCTGTTCTGGTATCGTTTAGTCTTGCACATCATTTTGGATAAGTTAACTATCTTTTGACTGGAAAACGGTTCAACTTGCAACCGGTTGGCATTTTTGTGTCGTATAACGGCTGTTTTGGGAGACACCATAACAGGTCCTAGATTATGACCGTATGTTCGTAGCCCCGTATTTTAAGGTTTCGGAATTGTATGTTCTCATTTCCTAGACATTTGCCTGAATTCCACAACACTTGGATATAAGGCTCATTGGTCGAGTAGCAAAGTTAATGTGGGATATTTTTCTTTCATAAATGTGTTGAAAGTTTACATTATACAGGCATTCATGGATTTTGATAAAACGTATATAAGGGGGGGGGGGGGGGTAGGGGATCAAAGATCCAGGAATTGGCGAGCTGAAAGATAGCGACAAGAGACAGGGCGGTTGGAATTGATGGTAGATGCTTTGTTTGGTACAGCACTGAACCATGATGCCGGACCACATACCACCCAAACCACAACACCTTCCTGTCCAGGGATCACTCCACTTTCAAGAAGGGGATCTCTCTGGATTATATAACCTATAGTCTTGCAGACATTGAAATAAACTAAGATAATACTTAAATAGAAAAAAATTGACGGGGGTGTTTCAAGCAAAAAAAGGGGAAAATACTGAAGTCTGAGAGAGTAAAGCCCGGTTCATACTCGGCGCGAAAGCGAAAGCGAACGCGAATCTGTGACGTCATGGCAAGTATTCGCGCTGCGAATTCGCAAAGGTTGAACACATTTCAACTCGGGCAAATTTCGCAGCGAATGTTTCATGACGTCAAATTCGCTTCGCATTCGCATTCGCATGAAGTATGAACCGGGTTTTATACATCAAGATGTAGGGGTCATTAGAGGTCATTTTCATGCTTCAAATGTTTCCTTGTCCATGAAGAATTTGATGGATTTCAATGTCACTTGGATGGAGTGATCCTTGGGTGGGGGTTCATCACAACTCTTCCAAAATTGGAGGTCAAATGTTATTTAGGGGTCATTGTAGGTCGTTGTTTAACAATGCATACCATTTAACTTGTTTTAAGAACATAAAACATATAGGGATCGACCGCGGAAAAAGGCGACACATGCGATCCGCGGATCACTTGTTATTTAAGTGTCATTATTTGCCCCTACATGGTGTAGTTGTGCATGGTATACACAAGTTCTTTTGGCGTACCAGGCTGTCAGTCACAGGTCAACCAGTCCCTGCAGGACCATGACTCACAACCCACTTAAATAGACCATTATCATGGTGCGGCCATCTTGATTTTTCCCATTCAAATCAACGTAACCAAAGCGAGGCTGGAAGGGAAAAATAGTCTGGTTCCTTTTTGCACAAAAAATTATCATTCAGTATACTGTTATTGGATACGGGGAACATGAAATGGTGGCAGCATAATAAAGGTCTACAGCTTGAAAAGGGAATTCCTTTGTTAAAGTGACATCTCTTAGTCAGTTGAAGTTTCCCCAGCATTTAAAAAAAGAAACTCAGTAAAAATTTGACTAGGAAAACAATTACACTTTACTAGACGTTCTTGGTCAGCTCAATGCAATTGAAAAACCGTCAAAATGATTTTCCAGTCAGGATCATTGACTGGCAATATTATCGGGTCACTTCTAGATAGATAAGATTATTAGGTCACTACTTAGCACGAGAGAATACTTTGGCTGATTTTTAAAAACTTCTTGTTTTTGATGAACTGTGTTGATTGTATCATTTGCATCCAGTGTTAACAAGGCTATTAGACGAAACCATGAAAGGGATGTTGGGAATCGCACAACACATTACATTTTCTATGACCGATCTCTACGCAAGACCAATGCAACGGACGTCCCAAATGATAAGGTAGGAGTGATTGTAGCACTGTTCAGCCATATTGGATTTCTCTTTTTGCAAATGCGTTGAATCCACGCAATGATGCTGTGGCCGTTTTATATTGATAGGCTTGCACTGATTAGTTGTATTCAATATTATATTGAACATTGAATATTGAATATTATGTATTTAACAATATCGTCCATACTTGGCGATTTTTATCCCAGGCAAGTTGGTTGTACTTGCAGAGCCGTAATCGAGAGCAGGGGTTCGTTCTTAACCATGGAACAGCAGAAACATTGTCACTTGTGTATATCATCTTAACCGTTTATTGGGCTTCTCCTTATTATTCAGTTCAAAACTGACTTTGTTTCCCTTCGTTCACAAAATTCAGGGATTAATTTACGTATTCGTGCCGTGCCGGGACAACGACTATAAATACATCACTTCCGTCGTGCGAGGCAAGGAACCAAAGCTTAAAGCCGCCGCTCAAGATGTTAGAATCCTGCATCCAGACTTCATAAGATACATCAATAAAATGTAAGCACTTCATAATTACGAGAAAGCTAGCCATTTTTCACGCGTCTGACACGGACGTTGTTGTCCTTAGCTTTGGCACGTGACAACGATATAGACCATTACCATGTTGCAGCCATTTGATTTTTTTCCTATTCAAATCAATGTAACCAAAGTGAGGCTGGAATAGTCAGGTTCCTTTTTGCACAAACAAGTTATCATTCAGTACTGTTATTGGATGAAGGGAACATGACTGAAACTGATTTTAGCCAATTCGTCAGGGGTGCTGTGCTTGTATTGTTTCTGTTTTGTCTGTAGTTTTAATTGTTTTTTGTAAATTTTAAAAGGCGATTTTTCATGTGTGTGTTTTTTTCTGTGAATATTGTGCATAATGTTCTTTTTAAACTGTGCTGTTTTGTATTTACCTGAGAAAATCAATATATTAAATGAAATGAAATAAAATGAAAAGTTAATAAAGCTGAGGTCACACAGCTCATGGAATTTTATCTCAAAGATATGTGACAATCCACTGTCTTGCCTCTTCTCCTGGTGTTTTTCCAGATGGGTGAACTCCCCCCAGAAGTCCTACCGTCCCACCACGGGTGGCATTATGCTCATGGCTGCCTTTCACTTTGGCTGCGACCAAGTCAGCGTCTACGGAATGGGTTATAACGTCAAGTACTCCCTTTACTATACCGACACCGTGTTTCGTCGCATTAGTATGAAAATAGAGAAAGGACGCAACACCGCCCACGACATACACAGCGAGTTGGCCATATTAAAGGGTCTGGACCGGGCGGGGATCATCAGTTGGTACAAGCGGGACGTGAAGGAGTTCTTTACCACGGGGAGCAACTCATGATGACATTAACAGTATACTCTTTGCGGTAGATCGTCGTAAAGCAAAGGGTGTACTGCAAAATACAGACTTTTGGGGTCGTTACTATAGGTTGTCTATACTTTAGCCCTTATTTCTTTGAGCATTCTTTTTGTATACTGGGTTGAGCACGAGATGCACGTACCCACCATCCTTTGCAACGCCTGTGTTTCCTTCCCAAATTTTCGTGAGAGGAATAGAGCCTGATAGATAGTTCACCCCTGGTGGCCCGCTTGCGAGCCCTTAAATAGGATTCCGACCAAATTAAAGTGCATGATGCCCGATTGAACAGTGCATGATTCCACAGCATCAACTGGTATATAATTCCTTAATTCGCACTACGCAAGTTGTGATATACAACCACAGAGATAGACCTGCAGGGTTGCCAAAAACAAGTTTACACTTTTTCAGACGCAGATTTCTCAAAATTGGGGAGACATATTGAAATTGTTTTAAGATATAGGCCTACCTAATCTACAAGATTTTGGTGTTAGGCCCCCTGTATGGTGAAAATGGCATCGAAAATAAATTTTGTGAAGCCATGTTCACAAAAATGTCAGATAGCAGTTTGTCCACATGCATGTATTTGGGCATCGTTATGGCAGTTCTTTGTGCATGCAGTGCTATTGTTTTGACCAGGTGTCATAGACTTGCATATGGACAAACTGGTTTTTGACAGTTTCTCTGCAATGATGTCTCCCCAATCCCCACCTAACTCTCATAGGAAAGTGCACATGTAAACAAAGCGTGACGTCTAGGTATCGGGTCTATTCCACCTACAATTACTGTGCAACTGCAAGATGTTCCTGCAAAGCACTGAACTGTGCAGATGTGAGTGAAGAGATGTGTGCAAATACAGCCAGCCACCCTGATGCTGACACTTTTTGCGAACTCATACAATGACTGATACGATTTCAGGAAAGCATGTAACCAGTTCAAATATACATAAATACATTACATGCAACACAAATCTTGTGTAATCCACCCAGATCTGGATTTAACTTGTGAAACTATACTCGTCGGTCTCAAGCTTTTCTTTCTGAATGAGGTCATAGATATCAAATGCCTTGTCAAACTTATGTCAAATTACAAGTGATTTATATTTCATTCGCTTAATCATCTGAGCTTGATAACTTATTGCTCTTTGACTTATTGAACTATGTCATTTTTTAGACCTTTTCCAATGGGTGTAAATGATATATCTTTGATATAAACTGTAAAGTCCCCGGCCATTTTGAAGTTTAAAATGGCTGTTACAGTTTGAGTGTACACTGCCAAGGAGGCCAGCATTGTATTCAGGATACAATATAAAAGACCAAGACATAAATGTCTCAAAAGTCGATTTCTTTATCAATTTATATGTGTACAATATGTAGGATAGATGTTTAAAGAGGCTGCCATTCAGAAATTCAAATTGGCAACCCTAGGGCGTTGGAAAAAGGGGACCAAACGAATTTTTTTGGACTTGTTGAGGTGTCCATAGGTGATCCTTTGAGTTTCAAAGAATGTATACCTGAAATGCATATGGGCTCCCCCAAGCCCACTTTTGGAATTTGCCCCCTTTTTATAAAAAGGGGGTGACACACCCCCAAAAAGGAACATTTTTTATGATTTGACAAGCAAGCATTCTGTCGGGCCGGTTTTCTGTACTGAATGAAAACAAAAACCAAAAACACCCCAAAAAGTCTGTCACAGCTCGATTTTCTGGTTATGACATTTGCTCTTGCTTGTATGAAATGTGGCCCCACCCCTGAAGAGGAAAATTTCTGGATTTTTTTTTCTCGTGCTTAAGCTCTTGGGTGAGCTGTCCAAATGCTAAAAAAAGGAGAAATTATCTGAATCTTTTTTTTGCGCACGAAACCCCCCCCCAACTTTCTAAAGTCATGGCCCGCCCATAAAAGGGTCAGCAAAAAAAATCATATAAGTTCCGAAGCAAACTCTCACATTTCTTCCAGTTATGCGAAAGATGCAGCAAGACGTTCGTGCAACGTGCACTGCGGGTCAGCTCTTTTGTTTTGTGTAGTGTGGGACTGAACACGAAAATAACAACGTCTAGACTAATAGTAATACCGTATTAAAGCCCACTGACAATGGCACAGCGCCAATACAAAAAAAAATGTGGTATCTGACACGTCCGCAAAAGGGCGAATACATGTAGCTGAAAAATGATTCGATGACGTCGAGATTTACCAAGGCGTGATTGGACACTCCACATATTAGCCCCACCTACTCAAAGTCTTATCTGTATTCGCATAATGAGAGCGTGCGCTGGAAATCTAGCGCAAAATGAAGAAAAAGATAAGCTTTTGCGGACGATTGGACCAAGGCGTTCGATCAGATCCAAATGATTTGCATAAAATAGTGGCAGTATAAGGTCGTTGTTTGCGCTGTATTTAGTGCGCATAGCGAGGATGCCGCCGATCGTTTACCGCATAATGGACGAATAATGACGAACGCCTTGACCAAGGCTAACTCGTATTCGGAAGTACAAGGTTGCAGACCAGTAAATAAACTTCCATTGACCCCAATGATAAATGCTTCCACTTCAGCAATTCGGGAAAAATACTCACAACTCTCCAAGGTGTTCGAGAAAAATTAAAGCTTATTTCATCATTTTTCATTTTCTTTTCAATTTACGGGGGGTCAACATATGACTTTTAGGAGAAATTTCCATCCGAAGATGATCACCTCTTAAAATAGTCCTGAAGCCCATCGCCATTTTGAAAAACGAGCCTACACTCCATTGCAAAATAGAGCGCTTTTAGGGCCCCAATTTTATCCAAATTGAACGGAACTACAAGCTCACAGTCATGTGCACGGCTTCCACCCATATCTTTTACAAACCCTCCAGTTCATGGCCCACAGTATGCTCAAATACTGAAGATTTTGAGGGCATGCAAATCGTGATTTGGCCGGCGTAGGCAATTTCGGACCGATTTACTGGTCCGCAACCACAATCAATTTTATCACTAAAGGATCAAATTATTTATAAGCAGCAAAATTTCCATTGATCTTCTCCTGTTGGTTATATTTTTTGTGTTGTGCAAAATGTAGGCTTACTCCATGCACACACATCTCGATCACTGTGAATGCATTTCATACTGTACTTTCGTATGAAGAACTTTGTACATGAAAACCTATTGACAAATTTGTGACAAAAGTGAGATCCTGTAAACAGGAGAAGAGCCAATCAACAGCCACGAATTTTAACCAATTGCTGAGAAGGCTTGGAGGGGCAACCAACCAATAAGAATTCTTGTTCTGTGACACTTGGCAAGGCCTGGCTATGGGCCAATGAGACGTAGGGTTGGTTCTTTACATTCTAGAAGAAGAAAGTTTAGGCGGGATGGAAAAGTTGCTGGCCAGTCACTTTTGTCTCAGCCTCTGAACAAACAACTTGGATAGCAAATTTTACTTCACATTTTTAATTCGGATGAGCTATTGGTGCTCTGGGCCTTTGTGGTGCCCAAAATGTGAATATTGACAATAATAATAGTGTGCTACATGGATGATGGGTCGGCTGCCCAAATTTCGGTACCCGACATTTTTGGAATAAAAACCTTCTGGCTGAGGCGTAGACACACAAATTTTCTGTGTTGTTTGTGATTTTTAATTTGTCTGCTTATAAGTACTCGTTCTCGGAGACCTGCACTTGTACTCGGAGGTACAAGTACTCGCACTCGTACTCGGCAACCTAAGTACTCGGCAGTACTCGGTACTCGGAAAAAGTACTCGACGACAACACTGAAAATTTTATGATGTTCCAAGTGCTTCATCACTGGTCGTGAATTATGTGTTCCATGACTTGGCACACCACAGATGTGAGAGATACTAGTCAGTATGTAAATATCTCTCTTGTGGCGGAAAGTGTGAGGACTTGGGGCCAGTTTATTTCTATTGTATTGTTGGCTCTTTTGTTCCGATCCAGACTTGTAGGCAATTTCACTGTGACCCTTTATTCTCCGGTGACGGTCCGGGTATAGTATAGACATATTATTAGAATGATTCCATGTCTGACGAACCGTCACATACACGACTGTAAAAAAATGGGTGCATTGTGTGAACATGGAGGAAGGAATAGAATACCACAACCATACACTGAAGGCAAGCTCATGAAGTATGATAAAAAAAAAGGTGGGCAACTCGGATTGCATTGGTCGATGTACATTTATTTTCAATGCATGTTACACGCTAAAATACCAACCGGATGTGTACAACCTCAGGACAAAGATAAACTTGGCCGTGGTAGTCTCTGCAATAATACCAAACCAGCGGTGGCCGTGGAAGTACGAGTTCAGTTGTCTACACTGTGTATCTTGTCTCTTCACATAGCATTTGGATGTGATGATGGGTGATCTAGAACAGAAGGCGTTCATTTGGAAATGATATGATGGGCCAATCATGTCGGCAAACCTAGCTGTCAACACGATATGTATTGTGATACCAGCAGAAGACCGTCGTTAAAAATGGTGTGGATAATTACCCTGTGAAAGGAGTTCGGCGAAATCACTGCCCATAAAGAAACGACTTTGATTACGGACGCAAGATAATTACAAGAACACGGAACCTGTTGATTGAATTTTGCTCAATATTTACTAAAGAAGCAGACTTAACTACGCTTCAGCTATATACCGTATTCCCGTTTCAACAATGAGCCGACGTCACCGGCAATCTCGGAGCCTTATTACACGGTCAATACCGTTCATTCCACGGTGCAACCAAAGCTTGATCAACCGGTTGATCACGGCCTACATCGTTTTCTTCGTAGCTTCGATGTACTTATTTGCTTCCAGTGTAGTTGTTAAATCTACGGCAACACATCACCTTTATACTGGAAACAGTTTATTCGTTAAATCCACGGCAACACGTCACCTTTACACTGGGAACAGAAGGTGGGTAAATATAGGTATACTAGGCGTTTATATGAAGTTCAAAACCACTCAAGAGATGTCACCAAAAAACGTTTTACATGTATATGCCTGTAAGCAGTGGTATAACTGGTGTCCAATTCGCCAGGATGCAATTGAGGACCTCATTTTCTGGCGGTCTGATTATTTGAGTTTTGAATATATATAGTCGTGTATAAATGGGTAAGAATTTAAAATTTGGAAAATTGATTTGCTAAAAATGTCTGAGATTTTGCAAAAGTACTCGATTCCTCGTCCTTGAGGAGATATGTACACATTTTCTTTCATTTCTGTGCATAGCGTTTGTCCAACCAATCATACTCTTATCTCAAAGTATTCATTTATAGTAGCAGTTGCATTATGCTTCAGGATTTATAATGCTAATACATAGGCGTAGCGGGAGGGAGGGGGTAAGGGGGGTATTCCCCCCCCCCAATATTTTGTTAAGACTGCCCTTTTCTATTTAAATGCCCTTTTTTCACCAGCGCTTACCCCCAATATTTTGTAAAGAGTGACTTTTTATAACAAGTGCCCTTTGTTTCTGAACAAGTGCCCTTTTTAAAAGTAAGTGGTGGCCATTTGGTGCCAACTTGCGGGTGCCAAAGAAATTACGACAGTTATACCGGTAATAATGTCCGCCTGTGCACAACATTCGGACTGAGCCAGCTGGGGTAACTCCTTATAGGGGTATCTGTACTCTATTCTGTAATAGGTTATATATTTTCACGATCGTCGGATTTGAACAGTGCTCCCATTGAAAGCATGGTACGAAAAACCCTTTATTTTTCAGCATTCATTTGCTGAGGGAACCCCCCCCCCCTACAAAAAATCCTAGATCCGCCCCTTCTTGCAAGTAGTCTTATCTATAGGGACTTTAAAAGAACACAACTAAACAGTTCTGGTGCAAAGTCCTACATACGATTTACCAGTTAACACCTCATAACCGCCCCTAAAACTCACCTGAAGGGTTACAAAGATCCGGCACTTAAAATGTAGCCAAACATTGACTTAGTGATCGTGAAATGATTTTACATCTGCTCTGAATATCGACTTCACACTATAGGAAGCGGGGATATGTGTCCACGTGTCTCTAATCTTCTCATTTGGACTACATAACCTGTAGTCCAAGCAGGAACTGTTTTCATGCTCGGAGTGGGCGAGGGTATTAATGGCCATAATGTGGAAAGCTGTTTATAATTATTTGGCATATCTGCACAATATTTTGAGATTTTGGATGCGTTTGTGAAGTTCTTGCATTGGAAAATCCAAACTTATAACCACAAAGTCTCTTACCATCCTGCTTTTAGTTGAACCACTTTGATGAACAATTCTAATTTGAGGACCAAGTCTCAAAAACTGTTATCGTCTCCAAAACTTAGTTACAGGTATAGTGAGTGCACTCAGTTGTGACATTGAATGGCAAACGTAGTTGTATTTCAAGTGCAGTGCCATATTTACTACCTGCTCCAAGATATTTGTTTAGATGAAATAGATGTCTATTTCCTTAATTGAAAACCAAGGCCTGACTGTGCGGTGCCTGAATTTTCTGGCTATAATTTGCACGCGCATTGTGGTCGCATCAGAGGCGCAAGGAAACGATCGCGTGACAGGCGTTAGGCCCTACTTACATGTAAATAAAAGTGCTAGTTGCACTCTCTCATTATTTTCACAATGGCTGCCACGTCTATGAACGGGTGAGTTTGCAATGGCCCCACATCATAAAATATTTGTCTAATGCATATAAAAATAAACCCACTGAACCAGTCACTACCAAAAACCCCAAAACAACAACACACTGCGGAGAGCATGCAATGAAGCGCGATGGAGTCCTTCGCATATACGTGCTGTACCGATATACAGGTATACCACACAAAAGAATTCTGCAGGGGTTTGTAGTGGAATATTCACACTCCACATCGAAGGTTGGGTAAACTCTGGGCAAAGGTGATTTGATATACGGTACCCTGCTCTGACATATTGGCAGGGACAATGGTACCCCGCAAGTCTGTCTTTAGACATTGAAGCACCCCATAGGCTATATTTTAAGATTTCCAAGGGGACAAAAGAGAACAAAACAAGGGGGTCAGGGTCAAAGAATAGTGGTACCCCATAAGCTAAGTGTGGGCGTGGAGACATGGGTATACTACTACTAGGGATTAGGGAACAAAATATTGTATACGTCTCCACAGGGCAATTTGCTATAGGTGAATGCGTCTCCACAAGGTTATCACGACATAGATACAATGTACTATGGATTTTACTTTAAAAAAAAAGTAAGAATTTCCAAGGTGTGTTGATCCATCGCAAATTGAAGTATTTTATGTATTAGGGATATATTAAGGCCGAATTTCAGCCCAGGAAATTAATTCTGGTTAAAATAGTGAGGGTTTTGAAAGTAGATTTTCACATTGTAAAATTTAAGTACACGAGAACAAGGACATGTGACTCCACAATGAAACAAATTTCAGTATGTATAGTTTGCAAAATTTGAAGCCTGTAGTGCAGACGACTAGGAGGGTTAATTATTGGGATTTATAGAAGCTCCGTTAGTTCAAGAATAATAGCCTTTTTCTATTTTTTTAACATAAGAAAATAACAAAAGTAGCAACGATACCCGTATATTTAAAATTATTTTAAATACATTGACATTTACAAATCGAAAACGAGTCATGAATTAATCACATTAATCGTTTACAGAATATAAATGCAAATAAATGAAGCGCTATCGAATCCATCGCATACGTGAGCTGCATACCACACAAAAGAATTGTTCAGGGGTTTGTAGTCGAATATCCACACTCCACAGAAGGTTGGGTAAATTCTGGGCAAAAATGGTTTGCAGAATTCGAAGCCTTGTGACGTTCAGACGACTAGGAGGGTTAATTATTGGGATTTTTTTAGAAACACCATCGGTTCAAGAATGATACCCTTTTCTATTTTTTTTAACAGAAGAAAATAGCAAACATAGCAACGATAACCGTATATTTATAATAATTCTAAACAAACTGACATCTATACAATTCGAAAACGAGTCATGAATTAATCACGTGAAGCATTCACAGGATGTACAGCAACCGTTGACACTTTTCGTCTTTTGTTGCAAAGTGAAAGAGACAGTCGATTATCAGTGGTTGTTTCTATGTGTTTCTTTTTCTTTCAGCGAACCGTCAATGCATGCATGATTATCATTGCTTTATTCCCGTTTCGTTTTGATAATATTTTCAATTTTCAATTGTATTCCGGATGATCCCTTGCGTTGCGTCCAGTTGCTTAATGGTTGTGGTAGCCTGTATTATTCAGCTGCAGAAATAACGAAATTGAAGAAATTAACATGCTTGAATATTATCTCAGTTGTTTCGAGTTGTTTCAGTACAGTAGCGTGTCCAGCTTTTGATGTGGGGGGGGGGGGGGGACCGCACATCCGCGCCGAAATGTAAAAATGTTTTTTTTTTACTCCGGGCACTTTTCTTTGGGTAGATGTCAAAACTCTCTAAAGTATATGGAAATACTTACTGAAAAAAAAATATCTTTCACAAAAACAATCCGCCCGGGGGAGGGGGAGGGGGGGGGGGGTCAAGGTGCCCCCTGCCCCCCTCTTGATAGCCACTGTTTCATTAGTACGGGTAGAGGTACAAACAGGTACACGAGGAAACTTCACACAAAAACAAACTCTTGAGTTCTAATGTCATTGGTACACATTCTTAAACCATTCTCTCCTCCCCAAGAGGAATGAGGCTGTAACATTTAAATGTCTCCCCGTACTAACATGGTCTAACAGCCAATTAAATATCCCAAAACTAACCATCACCCACCTGCCAATTCACAGCAATGGTGTTTAGCCTATAATAATTATGAACCCTTGTTCTTTTAATTTTTTCTCGACAGCATGACGACGCGAGGTCGCAATTGCACTGGCTTGACCTGCAATCATTCTGTCAAACCGTCACCACCGACTAATCATGCACTTCAGTAAGTTTAGCCTCATCTTATTGTATGCATTAATGCGAGAAGATACCGGAACATTTGTCATTTTTTTTAAATTATGCATTATGTTATTGACCAATCACAGTTTAAGTACTGATTTTGAAGTGAAAGACGTCACGATTTAGTAAAGTCGACTCCGATTGGCTGAGGCGCGAGATCGCATAAATCTGCATGCTCAGACGTTATACAGGAGACTTGGCTCCGTGGATAACGGGTGATACTCAGACTAACTCGCACTAACGTCTCGGCAATTTCGTATAAGCGGTTTAACGTTTTCTTTCTTTTCTCCCTAAAGGATGATACTCAGACTTACTCGCACTAACGTCTCTGCCATTTCGTATCCAGCAATGGTGTTTAGCCTATAATAATTATGAACCCTTTTTCTTTAATTTTTTTTCTCGACAGCATGATGATGCGAGGTCCCAATTGCACTGGCTTGACCTGCAACCATTCTGTCACACCGACACCACCGACTAATCAGGCACTTCAGTAAGTTTAGCCTTGCAGCACTCGGTGCTTTAGGGAACCAATGAGCGATCGAGAAATGCTCGCCAGACGGTTTTAAACAAACGTGCTATACACGTGCAGTACGTGACACAGCATCATCCCCCCATAGGGAACCAATCAGCGATCGAGATTTAATGGCTCGCCCGACGACTGTAAACATTCGCTCTATACGTGCAGTGAGCAAGCATCATCGCTAATTATGCAACGCAGTGATACCCCGCGATTATACTGCGGCAAATGGGAACATACCGTTTTGTTAAAATGGCCACGCCTCCAGTGCTACGAAATGACCAAGACGTTAATGAGGGAACGTCAAAAAGCAATCATGCAAGGGCGCTACAGAACATCGCTTCTATCGCTTTTGATCATTGACGTCTAGGGCCTAGACTGTTCCTCTTGCCGCACTTGGTGCTTTAGAAATGGTGTCAGGGTACAGCAAAATGAGTCTTATCTGATCCTGTTGTTAACTCAATAATGTTTTCTTTTGGTCATGTTACCAGACCCTGGGCTGCTGACAATTACACAAATCGTTTCTTCTGGGAAACCTTCCTTGAGTCCGGGGAATTTGTCACCTTCAAAGGAGGAGAAGGACAGGAGCTTGAATTCAGGAAAAATCCAGGCTATGTTCCATCGGTGAGACAAAGCAAGCTTAATTGCGCGCGACCGTGGTGCATGTGCCACGGGAGAGCTCATGTGATCATAGCTCCCCTCACGTTGTGTACACCATACCCGGTTAATTGGTGGTGTTTACCCCTCAGCCCTATTCCTAAGCTTTTTTTTTTTTTTGCGGGAATTCATAGATTATTATTTTTGTTAATTGGTGGGGTCGAAATACTCTACCATGAGTTTTATCCAAAAGCCCTTTCTGGATCTTTAATTTTGATGGGATGGAATTGATGTTATTGGACCAGTCACGACCACCTGCTTCTGACCAAACATTACGCATACAGTATATACTGATGGAACCCATGCTCCATTTTGAGGCTTTGTTTTAGGAAAATATTTTTTTTTAGGGATATCTCGTTGCTTCAGTTTCTGCCTCTCCATTGTTTTAAGAATATTAACTGTCACTGTGAAGAATGAAATAAAAATGCTGCACAGAATAATGTTACATTCCACAAAGCAATTCTGTGGTCGCTTATATGCAGCTTGTCGATATTTCAACGGCTCACTTCGCGTAACAAATGGTGGCATATCCCTTTGCAAAAGTATTTGTCTGTATATCTTCTTTGATTCACTGGCTTTACTTTGCTTTCCCTTGACTTGTGTTTTACAGAAATGCCCGACCTCAATTCAGCGGAGAATGTCCAACAATGGGAGGGGCCGTACAATATTCCACCCAGAGATTCACTTGCTAACGAACAGTGAACTACTAAACGAGTCCGAGTACGAAAGACTGAGCCCCTATTACATGCCATTCGGTTACAAATACAGGGCGAATCAGTCGGGCTATGAAGGTAAGGCTTCAAATTCGCCATGTATGGACACGACGCAGTATTTCCAGAAAACAAGGGATCGTGTTAAGAAGGACCCCATCAACTTGAATTACGGCGTTTTCCTGTTATAAAGACGGCTTGGCAGTCCTGCCCAGGCTGACACGCGGGATTTTCAGTTTGTACCCAATTCCGCGGATTTTGCGCCAAAGTATTTATCTTGCGTTTACCGAGTCCAACGTCTACAAATCAAATGAACATTTCTAATGCCAAGCTGACCATTTTGAATACCACTGATCTTGCAGTGACGTAATCAGCTTTTGATGTCGGGGGGGGGGGGGGGCGCACTTGCACATCCGCACCGAAATGTTGACAAGTGTTTTTTTTTTCTCCTGACACTTAGACTCCGTAAAAAGCGGGGGGGGGGGGGGGGGCGCTGGTACCCATCTTCCAAATGAGGACGCTCTTCAAAACTGACCATTATTATGCATACTGGTAAAGATATGCCGATTTTCACGGCGCATTGTAATGGTTTTGGAGCTTGATTTTCTGTTTGTGTGTGTTCATGTCCGAACTCTCTAACCATTAATGGAACTACTTATTGACAAATATCTTTCACACACAAAATGACTTAAAGCTCCCTGAACGTCATGTAAACCTCCATGACCGCAGGTTAAATTTTAGCTTTCCTTCTTCCTTTTCTTGTACCATTAGTCTATCTGTCTACGCTCAAAATCTTTCCACCAAAAAATTCCATATTCGAATTTTCAAACGACCATCCCCGGCCTGAATGTCTGTCCTGTGCAGTCGTCGGTAATGGCGGCATACTCAAAGGATCCCGGAAAGGTGCAGAGATTGACAACCATCACATGGTCTTCCGGTAAGGCCCATCCACAGTTTCGAAATTTAAAATGAAAATATGAAATGTATTATTTAACTGGAGAACAGTCAAACTTGCAACCGGTTGACACTTGCCCCTACGGTTGCAGACCAGTAAATCGGTCCGAAATTGCCTACGCCGGCCAAATCACGATTTGCATCCCCTCAAAATCTTCAGTATTTGAGCATGCTGTGGGCCATGAACTTGAGGGTTTGTAAAAAATATGGGTGGAAGCCGTGCACAGGACTGTGAGCTTGTAGTTCCGTTCAATTTGGATGAAATTGGGGCCCTTAAAGCGCTCTATTTTGCAATGGAGTGTAGGCATCGTTTTTCAAAATGGCGATGGGCTTCAGGACTATTTTCAGGGGTGATCATCTTCGGATGGAAATTTCTCCTAAAAGTCATCAGTTGACCCCCAAAAAATTGAGTTGTGAGTATTTTCCCCGAATTTCTGAAGTGGGAGCATTTACCATTGGGGTTTATGGAAGTTTATTTACTGGTCTGCAACCGTACGTGTTGTAGTCGTGGTACATGCATAAACAAGTCCATTACATGTACATAGTCAGTCACAGTCCCGGCATGATAGGACCGCGACTCATAACCTATTCAAATAGCTTGAAAAGGGAATTCCTTTGTTATCGTTCACTTGCTTTCATTGGTTATTTATCTATTCCGACTGAATGGAAAAGGTCAAGGATTGATAGAGGTGACACCTCTTGGTAGGTGAAAGCATTCTTCATCAGCTCAATGCAACTGAAAATCCGTCAAAATGACTGTAAAATGCACATGTATTCTTTGGCGACTTGATAAATTATCAGGTGCCTTTTCCACAAAAGAGATTATTGGATGCCAATACATTAGTAATGTGACGCTGAATTATAAACCTTCTTTTTCTGATACACTGTATTGAATTGTATTAATTTTGCATCCAGTGTTAACAAGGCTATTAGACGAAACCATGAAAGGGATGTTGGGAGTCGCACAACACATTACATTTTCTATGACCGATCTCTACGCGCTACCAATGCAGCGGACGTCCCAAAAGATAAGGTAGGAGCGATTGTAGCATGTTTGTTCAGCTGTCCTGAACTGCTCTTTCACAAATGCATGCAATGATGCTAAGGTCGTATTAACAGGCTTGCATTGATCAAAATGGCTTCAGTTTATTCAATGATATATTATCCATACTTGGCGATTTTTATCCTGGGCGATTTTGTGATACTTGCAGAGCTATAATCAGGGATTCATTCTTAAACATGAAATAACAGGGGAAAATGTCAGTTATCATCTAAATCGTTGTTGCGCTTTTCAAATTCACCAAAAACAGTTAAAAAAAAAGAAGAAGACTTTTGTTTGCTTTCCTTCACGAAATTCAGGGAATAATTTACGTATTCGTGCCGTGCCGGGACAACGACTACAAATACATCACTTCAGTTGTGCGAGGCAAGGATCCAAAGCTTAAAGCCGCCGCTCAAGATGTTAGAATCCTGCATCCAGACTTCATAAGATACATCAATAAGATGTAAGTTCAAATGAGAATGTTAGCTTAATTTCAATTCCACACTTGGTTTCTCGTGCGTTCTTCGTATATAATTTCGATGGTGCTAGAAGTTCACAAAATAATTTAGCCTTCGACGTGACACGTCCCGAATGAATGGGCCCGAAATCAGAAAAACACTGACACGAGTCCCTTCTAGGGAGGTGGGTTGAGAACTCTCGATCCGTGTAGAGAAGTCCGACACCGTGTTGAGAGCCGTAGTATGAAATACTTCTGGGTTACGTTCGAATTTGACATGTCTTGTATTCGGCTACTTTTCCCATGGCAATTCAACGAAAATAGATGCAAAATGAAGCAGCACCTGGTTTTGTTTTCATCTTTTAAGTTTTTTAAAGCACCAGCAGGAGAGCTATACTTGATAGTAATTAAGTTTATTTATAGCCAATCCGTCAGGGATGCTGGGCTTGTATTGTTTGTTTTGTCTGTAGATATAATTATTATATTGTAAATTTTGAAAGGCGCTTTTTGATTTTTTTTTCTGTGAAAATTGTGCATCTCTTCTTTTTAAAATTTTTCTGTTTGATATTTACCTGAGAAAGTAATAAATGAAATGAAATAAAATAAAACGAAACTTCATAAAGCCGAGTTCACACAGCGTTTGAATTTTATCTTAAAGACAAGTGACAATCCAGTTTACGTCTTGCCTCTTATTCTTGTGTTTTCCAGATGGGTGAACTCCCCCATAAAGTCCTACCGTCCCACCACGGGTGGCATAATGCTCCTGGCTGCCTTTCACTCTGGCTGCGACCAAGTCAGCGTCTACGGAATGGGTTACACCGTCAAGTACTCCCTGTATTATACCGACGGCAAGTATCAGCGCGTCGGTATGAACAAACACGCCCACGACATCGACACCGAGGTGGCCATTTTAAAGGGTCTGGACCGGGCGGGAATCATCAGTTGGTACAAGCGGGACGTGAAGGAGTTCTTTACCACTGGGAGCAACTCGTGATGATGACACAAACTCCTTGCGTGGGATCGTGGAAAATTGTGGATTGTGGAATATGTAGCAAGAGTGCAGTACAGACTTTGGCGTCGTATATGCAGGTTGCCTATGTTCGCTCTTAATATCTCTATTTCTTTGAGCACTCATTTTGTATACTTAGTGACCCGGCACTTCCGCGTGTGCTCGACCCTTGAGCACGAGATGCACGTACCCACCATGATTTGCAACGCCTGTGTTTCCTTCCCAAATAGGGGCAAATGTTCATACCATTTCCCTGAAGGTTTTTCTTTTCATTTAAAAGTTTCATTGACGTTGCAAGCATTCTGTACTCAGCATTAACAAATAGCAAGGTTCACTCACATCCCCAAGCAACCTAAATAGGAGTGGGACGGGCTTTAATTGAAACCACTCATGCATTACGCCAATTCCAGTGTAGTTTCGTTGTAATAAAAATAAAATTCATGTTTTACCCTCTGCAAGTTTTTCCTCATAAAACAATTCTGTAGACCAATAAATCCTTGCCTGTAGCCCCAAACTTGCCATCTACCGATCATAAACATAAAGATACATTTAGTCTTTTAGTCTTTTATATTTGCCATTCCCTGTAACAAACAAAATAACACTGCAAATATATCGAGAGCCACATCGTTAGGTGAGTTAGAACTATGTGAATATATTTATGAACAGAAATTCCAGTGGAACCATTTGTTTTAATTTAAACCAAAAAACATCCTTTTTGGTTTTATAAGTTTCAGTATACTACCAGTATATTTCATCACAGTGCATCCAGAATCCAACATTTCCGGGGCCTTAAAGCGGGCCCCTGGTCCTGTGGCCCCACGCCGTAAGGCTCGGAAAATAAAACAAAACATACACGACGGAATTTACCAAATGTAAGAAAGCAGCCTTGCAACAATAATTTACATGTGATGTCATGCGTAATGATACAATTCTTTTTCTAGAATTAAATGGAACAAACATGGAGATAAATATACAGGGTTCTCCACTTTTCAGAACAATTAAACGTTTTAAGAGCAAAAGTATATTCTAAGCAAAATAATAAAATAAATTGTCTTCATAATCTCAAAAATCTGACAATCTAGTCAGGTATCTCCTGATAATTGGATCATTTTCTTTTTTGATGTTTGCAAATGTATCTTCCCTAAATGTTTTTTTTTCGTTAAAAAGCGTAATAATGTAGGAAACTCTACAGGGTGTTTTAATAAAAAAGGAAACCCAAATTTGAAGAACCAGTATGAACAGACTATTTTTTTACTGGCTATAAAACTGGTATCATCTGAAAGCGTAATCTCTATGCTTTTCAATGATACCATGTTTACATTTCCAGGGTCATGCATCACTGAGCGCCACTGTCATGCGATTTTGATGCAAAATTGAAGAAGACACGAGTGCATAAAAAGAAACCAAAAAACAAGTCGGGTTGGTTTCAAAATTGGATTTTATTGTTTGTCATGAATTTCTCGTTGTGACCAAGCCACGTTCAAAACAATGTGCTTTTTTCCCGAGGATTAACATTCAAGCCATTTTACAGACATTTCCGTAACAATAGGCACACCTTGCCCAGTGTTTTTTTTTATGCGGAAAGTGAACCAACTGCATTTTTGCATCCAGTTTTCAAGACAATATTGCTCAGTGATGCATGACTCAGAAAACCTAAACACGGTATCATTGAAAAGCATGGAGATTACGCTTTCAGATGATACCAGTTTTATAGCCAGTAAACGTATCGTCTGTCCATACTCATTCTTTGAAGTTGGGTTTCCTTTTTTTGAAACACCCTGAATAGAGGGTCAACTTGTTCTACGCAATGAAGCCTTTCGGGACGTGCATACATGTTTGTGCACAAACCATAGAGCCTTTTAAGAGGTACCGGTGCATTACAATCTAGTTAATGTGGTGATTAGAAAGAATTGGATGCGATTACATTGTTTCTTGGGAATTATTTTGTGCTTGCTTACAGCCAATTGAGGGGGCTGACCATCCTCCCATACGGGCCAGAAAATAGGTCCAAGTATTGCCTACGCGACGCCGGCCGAATCACGATTTGCATGCCATGACATTAGAACAGTATATAATACTCCCTTTTTAATCGACTTGTGCTATTTTCTGAAAGAGGGCGCTTAAATATTCTGATGTGCAAGTCTATAATAATTTTTATTCATGTAGGCCTACTGTTTTCTGATATTTGTATGTAAGATGGTAATTTTTTTAGTAAATTTGTATTTCTATATATTTATTTATCATTTTTTATTGTACGCATTGTTGCAATTTAGCCCCTGGCTGCAAACACAATGTTTTAATAAACCAGAATAATAATAATTTTGGGCCATGAACTTTGGAAAGTTGGAAAGTTGGAAGCCGTGAACGGGACTGCGCGCTCGTATTTTTGTAAAAGTTTGGATGAAAATGAGCCTTAAGTTAAATTGCTCTGTTTTTGCAATGGAGCGCAGGCATCATTTTTCAAAATGGAGATGGGCTACAGGACTACTTTTAGGGACGATTATCTTTTGATTTTGCTCCCCAAAAGTCATTGGTTAACGGTTAATCCCTCAAACATTGAACAGAAAATGAAAGATGATGAAATAAGCTTTAATTGATGTGTGTATCAAACACCTTGGAGAGCTGTGAGAATTCCCCCCCCCCGAATTTCGGAAGTGTGCGATTTTATCACTGGGGTCTTTGACGGTTTATTTACTGGTCAACAACTTATGTTTACTCAGATCATCTACGATCATTATGCAATAATTAACATCGAGGGCTCTCTCTTCATAATGATGCTTTTCTGGCGAGGAGCAAGTTTGGAGTCCTTTTCCGGGGGGGGGGGTGGCACCGGGTAGGCGCTGGGAATTTGTTGGTGGGCGGGGGAGCCCCCACTCCTGGATACGCCTTTACCAAGAAACGTGCTTCAAATGTAAGGGGAATTTTGACGGCAATTTCAGTGCGGGAAAGCAGTGCGGTCAAAACTCCAATTTTGTTTGTGCACGACCCAAACCTGAAAAGGCGTGGGGGGGGGGTGCGTGGGGGGGGGGGGGGCGACCGCCCCCCCCATGAAACCTTGTCGCCCCCCCCCCCCCCCTTGAGATTTTGAGTTTCTAAAAAAATTATCATTGATCTACATGACGCCATGGGTGTCAATCCTGGGGGACAGGGGGACTGGTCCCCCCCCCCACTTTTTGAAGGGTGGGGGACACAATATCAAATGTCCCCCCCCCCCCGATTTTTGAACTCGTGTCTCATTTACAGGGCCCTATTATGTACTACAATGTATCTTTTGCTTAGAAAATATTGGTTAAAGTGGTCAGAAATTGCCTCAGATAGCACCACAGAGCATTTAGAATTCGCGGCCCTAAAGCGGGCCCCGAACCCCACGCCTATAGCTCAGAATTCTGGTAGCTGATTCAATGACTCCAACCTCAAAAACAATGTTCACAAAATTTTCGTATGCCTTTAGCTGAGAAAACCTCGAAAATTATGTTTAAATTATTATCTTTTGTGCTAAGATAATTATTGGTTAAAGTGGTAAGAAATTGCCTCAGATCACACCACAGAGCATCGAGAATCCAATTTTTTGGGGGGCCCTTAAGCGGGCCCCGAACCCCACGCCTATAGCTCAGAATACCGATAGCTGATTCAATGACTCCAACCTCGAAAACGATGTTCAAATAATTATCTTTTGCTAAGAAAATATTAGTGAAAGCATGGAGGAAAGTGGTAAGAAATTGCTTCAGATCACACCACAGAACATTTAGAATCCAATTTTTTTTCGGGGCCCTTAAGCGGGCCCCGAACCCCCACGCCGTAAAGGGCTTCGCGCTCACATCAGTTCTGATCAAGGTATGTCCCCCCCCCACTTTTGAGAAGCGATTGACGCCCCCCCCCCATGAAATGTTCCAGCCCCCAGCGCCGCCCCCCCCCCCCCCCCCCCCCCCCACTGAAAAATTCCTGGCTACGCCACTGAGGGGCCAGACTATTCCTCATTTGCATACGTGTTAACAAATCTTGCACATGTAAATGATCCAATAGCTGGATGAGAGAGCAGGTAGTGATGGGCGCGTTCTGCTCAACACCCTAAGTGTATTGTACTTATTACACTCTGATGTTTCAAGATTACGGCGCTCCATGAGTGCCATCCACATCTTTAGTTACTCAGATAATTGATCACGTCATGTTGACATATCGCCGAGAGTAAGGCGACTTAATCACATATCGCCCAGTCGACTTACCGAAGATCGACTTGACGACTTGTCCAGATGTATTATCTCACCAAGTCGACTTACCGAAGTCGACTTGGTGACTTGTCCAGATGCATTATCTCGCCAAGTTGACTTCGCGAAGTCGAGATGACGTCTTGTGCAGATGAATTATCTTGCCAAGTCGACTTACGATATGGAGATGATGAAGCACTGTCGTGGATTCTTTCTTGTTCGTCGGTTCATTTGAGGTTTTCCCCACCCGTTCTTATATGAACAATAAACTGGCAGAGGAACAAGAGATAAACTGTAGGGTATTGATTTGATCTGGGTCAAATGTTTTTTTATTTTCAACTTGTTTTAAATTACTCCCCCAAGCTTCGTATAGGAAATCACTCCTCTACCTTGTTTACCCCTATTTATCCCGCTGAAAAGTAATTCATTTCACGTTAAACATTAACAATCATAAATTCCCAAAAATGTCTTTATTGACAGGTTGCATAAAATTTGTATCTTAAATGACACTAACAAATTCAAGATTTGCTTTTAATCATATTGAGATCATTATTTAAGATAAAACGACTCTCATGGCTTAAATTGGAATATCGGAAATTTAGCAAAACTCTTGTCTGATATATTACGAGAAATGATTTGATAAAGATATCACTATAAAAACTCTTATTGTCAACACTAAGTCAATGTTTTATAAAGGACATTAGCTAGCCTTAGCACACTAAAATCACACTGTGATCATCACATTATAATAAAGTCCTGTTCCTAGCAATATAGAAGTTGTTCACTTTTGAATGAGACATCGGGCTCAATATTACTGCGACGTTATTCTGATGTCATGAAGTATGAAATTACAAGCGATTTTAGATCACAAATCGACCTAAATCGTTAAGGCTGAGAAAATCCCTCGGGAAGAATGAAATGTTGTCAAACATGTAATTCAAATTCCCAAGAACCTAAACAATTTCCCTATTAATAAGTTAATTATACTTTCCTCCTTGACGAAAGACACCAGGTGGAAGACGTTAAAAGAGAGTACTTTTTTGTTCATTGGTATTAACAGTCAGTGGCGTGAGGTTTAATTCCGGTGGCTGGGTGGAGGGGGGGGGGGCACATGGGTGCACACAATTTTTAATGGGGCACTGAAGGCAAATGACACATTTTTGTTCATTTCAAGATTTTAAACGGGGAGCGCCGGGCCGGGGGGGGGGGGGGGGTATGGCACGGGCATTCGTTGTGGGGGGGGGGGGGCACAACCCAGTTACGCCACTGATAGTACCAGTATGTTTTACCTTTTTTTCAAGAAATGAAAAAGAATTATAACTGTAAATATATGTCAGTATATTTTTTAATATCCTTCCTTTATCACCATGCAAACGCCGGTCATATTTTACAGCATAACCGGCTAATTCGACAATATTATACTTTTATCACATCTGCCTGTGAGTTGCGCAAAAGGAACGTTTTCCCTTTGGAATGTTGTTGTCAGTCTCTGTTTTTGGAAAAGCCGAATATATTGGCTAATAGGACATGATGCAAACCGCCATGCGAGTGGTCGGTTTCAGAGTACAGGTTACTGATGAGGCTACCGTGTATACAACCATGCATGCGGTGCTCAGCCGATACCGATTCGCAAGGCTTTCTACCGGCTTCTCCTTGCAGGGGAGTCAAAACAAGAAAATGACTGAATTTGAAAATATTAAAAAATATTGGGCGTGCTCAATTTCATTATGAAAAAAATGATAGAGTACATCTTATTGACTTTTAACTTTGAAAATTTCACGTCATTTGCAGACTTTATTCCCGCGTTATGTCTAAAACAAGATAGGTTTGCGGTAGCACCATGTGAATAAATCTCTTTTGTGAGTATGTGTGATTCTGAAAAGAACCGAGGGACTCAACGTTTCGAGCAGTATGCTCTGCCCGTCGTCAGGAGAATGTTATTCACATGGTGCTACCGCAAACTTTTCTTGTCTTAATATCTTTCCACCATGCAAACCTTCAAATCTCACGTTATGTCTATTTGAATAAAAAGATCACAAAAGCTCGGCTGTCCACCTCTGATAATTCTACGAACTGGTTAATACACATTGAGTATTATGAAACATGGACGTTTTCCCACCTCGATGAATGAACGAAAACTTGCAAAGGATTTTTACATCGCTTACAACATTTCAGAAGAAAAAGAGTTGTCTTGTTCCTCATATGCAAACCATTACAACTGACAGCAAAAACAATGGTCTTGATTTCAATTATTAATATCTCATGTTAATGAATGCTTGTGTGTATTATCACTACGCTCAATGGCACTCCAAGCACAGCTATAAAAATGGGTTCTTTAAGTAAAACATGCATAACTTCTGTTGGCATAGATCAATATCAGTAACTGCTTTTTTTTCAGATGAGTGAAAGAACATGCTCTTATTAGACATACTTCATTGTATCAAAGTTGTGTATCAAATTTGATTGCATTTTGAATCACCTTGTAGACGATAATAATTGCCGTATATGCACAACAACAATCGGGGGCGGAACCAGGAATTTTTGTGGAGGGGGTGGGTTTCATCAGCAAATTAATGCTGAAATGTAGACAGGGTTTTTTTGTCCGGACACTTGGCTCCTTAAAATCAATGGGGGGGGGGGGGGGGGGGGGGGGGGGGGGGGGGGGGGGGGACTCGTACCATACTTTCAAAGCGGTCGCTGTTCAAATCTGACGATTATTAACAATATGTTACGGGATGTACGAATACCCCCTAACCCAGCAGGTTCTGTCCGTATTTTGGGGAAAGGCGTATAATACCATTATAATTTCTCGGGGTGTCGGAGTAGGGGCGCTGGGCAGTACTATTGTACAGGATTACCCCGTAACGTCACACGAATGGGCTATTGTGTACACAGATGCATGCAAAGGCCTTAATTGAATAACCATTCGGCACCAGTGTAATATATTTTTTTTATGATTTGGGAAAAGCTTGGCTAGGCTTGACTTGTCTTTTTTATTGCCACAAGAACATTTAATTTTACCTCAAAATAAGTCATCAACTATTATTTACATCATTATGATGTTATCACAATATAAAACAACAAACCAAAAAAATCGACGAAATCTTTTTTTTTTGTAGATTGTGTTTTTCCAGCTTACAAACTCATGGGGCATCGAACCGGGGACATCTGTGGTTTAGTCGAATAAACACACACAAAGACATGTAAAATTAGAACTAAAGGAAAGTTGAGTGTCAATACGTTTGTGGTACATTTTGAAACGTGTAAATTATTTTCGCAAACGGACTTGATTTTTCTTAATTATTAAATAGCATTCCTAGAAACTAATACCCGACGAGACTGAAAATTTGATCAAAATGCGGCGTGCAGAGGCAACTAATGGTTGTGTCTCTTTTGTTGATGTTCATAAAAAATGCAAAACGTCTGCTCGTCTATTTCCTTTCCACACATGAAGCGGCACAAAGACGGATGATTAATGATGTCATTAGAGTTGTTTTCATTGAAAAGGTATTGTTGCTTTGATGCAAAGCATTTGGGTATTATCATCTATGGAGAAGCTGTTAAGCTTGACGAACATGCAACGCATGATTGTATAGTTTTGGGAATTTGAAAGGTTATTGTTGGTATAATTATATACGTGCTTTTTCAAAATTAAAAGAATATAATGTCCTGCAACAAATGCCCCCCCCCCCCCGGCGCTCCCCATTTAAAATCTTGAAATTAACACAAATTTGTCTTTGTCTTCAGAGCCCAGATTTAATGTTGGCAATAAGAGCTTTTATCAAATCATTTCTCGTAATATATCAGACAAGAGTTTTGCTAATTTTCCGATATTCCAATTTAAGCCGTGAGAGTCGTTTTATCTTAAATATGATCTCAATATGATTTAAAGCAAATCTTGAATTTGTAAGTGTCATTTTTAGGCAACCTGTCAATAAAGACATTTTTGTGAATTTATGATTGTTAATGTTTAACGTGAAGTGAATTACTTTTCAACGGGATAAAATAGGGGAAAACAAGGTAAAGGTGTGATTTCCTACGAAGCTTGGAGGAGTAATTTAAAACAAGTTGAAAAAAAACACCACAAATCAACTTGGACCCAGATCAAATCAATACCCTACAGTTTATTTCCTGTTCCTCTGCCAGTTAATTGTTCATATAAGAACGGGTGGGGAAAACCTCAAATGCACCGACGAACAAGAAAGAATCCACGACAGTGCTTCAACAACGGGATATCCATACAGAACGAGATTTTTGCATGTCATCATCTCCTCATCGTAAGTCGACTTGGCGAGATAATTTATCTCCACAAGTTGTCATCTCGACTTCAGGAAGTCGACTTAGCGAGATATTTCATCTGGACAAGTCGTCATCTCGACTTCGAGAAGTCAACTTGGCGAGATAATACATCTGGACAAGTCGTCATCTCGACCTCGGAAAGTCGACTTGACGAAATAATGCCTCTGGACAAGTCGTCATGTCGACTTATGGAAGTCGACTTGGAGAGATAATGCATCTGGACAAGTCATCAAGTCGACTTCGGTAAGTCGACTTGGTGAGATAATGCATCTGGACAAGTCGTCAAGTCGACTTCGGTAAGTCGACTTAGCGATACAATAATATGTGATTAAGTTGCCTTACTCTCGGCGATATGTCAACATGACGTGATAAATTATCTGAGTAAATAAAGAAGTGGATGGCACTCATGCGTCTGCCCTTCGAAAAATAGAAAGGGAGATCAGAGGTCATGACAAAATTGTCCATTGTGCCTGAATTCACGACATGCTGTATAGAATAAATACACTTCTTTTGCACTATTTAGACTTGGGTCATGAAAAAGTGGCATTTGGAATATTAGATATAATAAATAGCGGCAAATTGAGTATCCAAAATTAATTGACCCCTCAAAAGTCACCAGAGGTCACTGTTTACACATTTATATCATGGCAAGATCCAGCTTTCAGATACAGGTTGAGTAAAACAAAAGAGCGGAACCCAAACCCGCAAAAATATATTTCATATTTTAAATAAATATGTAGCACTAAACATAATAATGACTGGAAAACCATTTCACAAGCTACTTTTAGATGAAAAAAATACTGGAATGCTCACCGTCCATTCAAAGAGTATCACCATTTAAACACAATAACCCTAAAACCTCTTTCGTCCACTTAACAACCCCATGCACCATGGGCTATATTGGCAGTTTATTTACTGGTCTGCAACCATAGGGGGCGGGGCGCTGTTCAAAGCAAACGACAATGGACAATATCAGACAATTGGTGACGCTCTTCATGCCGGCAATTGCCGACAATTTTGTAGACAGGAAGACGAAACAGCCGACAAAACTGAACAAATAATGTGAGTGCCACACTCCAACCCCTCTTTAGCGACACCCGTTGGGCACATCATTGGTAAAAATGTGCACTCGTGAAAATATGGGGGGGGGTAGGTAATACCCCGCAACACCCTCCACCCCACCACCACCTAACCCCCGGATGCCTTGTCACTGACGTGTGAAATTTGTATCACGTGTATGTGGCTTAATTGTGAACATAATGTTTAGGCCGAGGGTTTCCCGTGCAGCTTCTCCATGGACGAGTTCAGTATCGACCTCCACACCGGAGCGTCAACTGATTTTCCTTCCATTTTGGCCAGCGGTTTGCTCCAACGTTTATAGAACCGGTTGGGCAGCACACATAAAGGGCTAAGAAAGAAGAGGCAACCCTGGAACCCATGTAGGCATTGGCTGGTTTGTTTTAACGATGATAAACTGCTTTGTTTTAACGATGATAAACTGCCAATCAACCAATGAGAAGATCGACACCCCACAACCCGACTCCTTATAACGAGTTAAAATTCATGCTTCAAAAGAGTTAAACCGTAACTTAATATAAAAAAAATGCTTTGTGCATTAATGGGGCGTACCTCTGAAATGGCTCTACAAAATGCCGTCGTATAAATTATTTCCTCACACCATTACTAATATGCAATATGCATAGGCTAGGCCATTTCTAATAGTGCGAAGCGGTCGAACGTTCATGCGCAAAGCGCCACGTGTTTGCACTGCTATTGGGGATAGTGTTGACTAATCACAAAGCAGTATTAAAGGGAAGCCTATACAACATTTGCAAACATCTAAAAACGAAATGATCAAATTATCACGAAATATCTCACTGGATTGTTAGGGAATGACAGGAAGCATCCTTTATAGTTGCGGCTCCTGGTGTGCTGACATTTTCAAGAAAAAGTGTATTTCAACGCTGGTCGGCCGACCAGCGTTGAAGAAAACTGGCTTTTTTTCTTCTCAAAAAGTGCTCCTAGTTTTTCATATTTAGTCCGTCTGCGTTTTATTTGCAATTGATTACACACCTGTGAAGACTACAAGCCTGCTAAACTGATTCTCATGATCACAAAATTCCCCAAAGTCTATAAATTGCTCCAGTTCATCCTAAGTGGCGTCAGGGAACCAAACTACAAGAATATGATTGGTTTTCTTGGTTTTCCAGCATCTGCGAACCCAAAACGTGAAACAAGTCAGTGTAACAATATTTGCTATAACATACTAATCCTCCAAATATTTCTGAAAATTGCAGTAAAAGCAAATGTTAATTTGTACATTCCCTTTAAAAAGTCCACAGGCACGATCATTGCGATGGAACTCTCATTAGTCAGTAGGTAATGGTCGTCCGACTGGGCGCAGCTTTAAGGTCAAAACCTTCCTGATATTAAAACCAAACAATAACGTCTCCTAAAATGTTCAGTCTATTATAAATCAAGCACAGTTAAATTTGTCTGAAATTTGTGGTTGTCGTTGTTGGACAAGTTTTCTTCTTCCTTTCATATACTTTATCCAAGTTACTGGTATTGGTGTTTCTGGGTCCCAGGCTAATCTTATATTTTTTTTTTACAAAGGCTAACAACAATAGTGTAGGCTTTTATGAAAAAACACATTCTCTGCGGCCAGTCCAACCTAGAATATATTGGAGTCATATTCTTCTAGAAATTAGCAAGTCAAGTCTGATCCTTTCCAGCTTCATGTCTTCAATATAAATACATGTTTTGGAATCAGTATTTCATCATCATTGTAACACATGCTTTCCGTAAGGATTATTTGGACATTCATTTTACCATGTTGCACCGAAATGTCTTCCGTGGAGGTCAATAATCTCTGTGTCGCCCACGAGGTCTTAGTCTGGTTTATGTTATGCATGATGCAATAGTTTCGTGCTGTAGAGTCAGGACACAGACATACGCTAGGTGCATGGTATCATGTGGGCTTTCTGCATCAAGTTCAACGTATTTGGGAAAGATAATCTGCCTAAGTTCTTTGTTTAATTAATAACTAAGAAAGCGACATTCAAGGCAGTTTGACCTGACGTCTTTTCTGCTAGTTTGCTGTAGTTGACCTGTGCTCAACAAAGTCGTGAGTCTTTGGTTTCATGACTATTTTGCATGCAATCATTGTTAGGATTGGGACTCTGAGGGGCACACATGTTTGGGGGAATAACACATGGGGATTTGTAATGCTGTCATATTCCTGATTTTGTTATTATATCTGTTCGACACTAAATTAACTGAATAATTTACTCCTCACATGGTTATGTTATGTATGTGTATTGTTTATTGTCATGAAAACATACTTACAAATTGTTATTTGATCTGTGGTTAATTTCAGATTAAACCTAGTTATATTCCACAAGTACATTTGCGTGGAAAGCGTCAATGACCACTTGAGAGTGAAGGGTTTATGCAAACAAGGCAGCAGAATTGCGTTACAATCATCATCATCAGCCCATCACCGGTGTGACCGCCTCCTTCTTTTCAATCATCATCATCATCATCCCCATCCCCACCATCACCACTGTCACCAACACCACCACCGCCACTACAATCATAAAATGCTTTAGAACAAGACTCAATGTCGAATCTAGCTTTTCGTTTTACATCACGTGCACTTGCAGCTGTTATTGAACTGACGAAACACCTGTTGTCTAAAGTACGTTTTGTCAAATCTGAATAAACATCATAACAAGATGCTTTGTGAAGCCTTTGATTTTTTTGTTTAAGCCTGAAATTAAAAGTGTAGTATAAACCATGCAGCTGTTTAAATCTCACTATTGATTTCTTCAAATATTATCAACGTAAGTCAAGCGCCGCGCATCGGAATTCTACACAATTTTATTTGTCATCCGAACTCCGCTAGTTCTACCTTCACTCCGAGTCCTCAACCGGCCACTGCTGCTATTTGGCACAATGTCTCCAGCCAAAAAGGAAATCACTCGTGTTGTGCAAGGTTCCCGCATTCGGACTCCATTGCCGATCACTAATCATTCACGTTGGGTGGCTCCTCTGACACTTTTAGTTACAGCAGCACTAATTTACATTTTGGTAAGTTTACGTGCCATTATACATTTTTTTCTCTCGAATTTACACGGATGCGTCAATAATCACGAAGTTCGTACTGCGGTGGTAACTACCTATCACTGTGGGCAGGCATATTTTTGAAATACCCAGCTAAAACGTTGTGTTAATAGCGTGGTGTACATGTTATGTCTAAAGTTGTCATATTTTGCAATAATGTTATGGCGACATAATGGTTTTAGAAACGTTTTAACTACACCTTCCTTATACATTAATAGAAAACGTTTGTGAGATGTGTTCATTACGTTATAAGTTGACATTGATGCTTAAACATCAAATAATGTCTGTTGTCGTGATATTTCGCAAAAATGTTATGGCGACATGGTCTTAAAAAACATTATTACTGCGCTCCAACAACTTTCCTCAAAACGTGCGGGAAACATTAATGTAGGCCTGACGCTACACGCACATTTTACAGGAATGTATAACCTCACCAAGACCATGTCGCTATAACATTATTACATAAGGCAAACAAAATAATAGTTCTGCTTCCAGTTACCCTATCTACCCTATTTTGACAGCCCGTACCTAAAGTTTTTTTTTGGGGGGGGGGGATGAGGAAAAAACCCCGAAAATCATCAGTTACTACCTTTTACCCTTGACTACACGGAGACACCTCCATAATCGTACGCAAAAAAGCCAAAACAATTCCCTACCTACCTACCTACCTACCTACCTACCTACCCTATTTTAAAATGCCATATAATCGGAAGCAGAACAATCGTTTTTTTTTAATGATACCAGACAAGTGACTGAGGTTAGTGTGCAACCCAAACCAAAAATCCAAAGCAATCCTTCCCCTTTCTCCAAGTCGGAACAGGCACCTTTACTGAGTTCACATTTTTGACTACCAACGTTTTTTCCCACAAATTCTTGGATTTTAAGGCCTTAACATGGAAATAATGTTACGCTCATATTTTAAAGAAAATAGCGGGATGCCGCACTTCGGGCGGCACCCACTAGCTGGGTGGAGTCGTAAAGCCCTCCATTGACGTATTTTTGAGAAGGGGTTTCATTGCACAGTCAGGTTTTGATATGTATATTTATATTGTACGAATTCGTACGATCGACGGTTAAAGGGTTATACACTAATGTAGTTTTTTTTTACCTCCATTTGCATGTTGACCACAAGTGGGCGTGGTAAACCTTGTTGGTGCAAAATTTGCCACATTTTACATCATCAACGTTACGTTTTGCGTAATAGCGATACGTTTTGAAGTGTTTTCATAGAGATAATGATGTAATATTTCACTATTCACTCAGGAGACCGGGGTTCGGATCCCCGCCAGATAAAGAAGATATAAAGATGAATATTCTTCACTGTTGACATCTATCCTCGATAGTATAGTGGTTAGTTAGAACGTTATGATAAATATACTTTTTTCAGCATTGACATGTATCCTCGGTTGTATAGTGGTTAGTATCTCTGGCTGTCACTCAGGAGACGGGGGTTCAATTCCCCGCCGGGGACGTATAGTCTCTTTTATTCAACTCTTAATATTCAATATAGTACAAGGGATTAAGAACATAATTATAAATATCCTTTTTTTTAGCATTGATATATATCCTCGGTAGTATAGTGGTTAGTATCTCTGACTGTCACTCAGGAGACCGGGGTTCGATTCCCCGCCGGGGAGGTATCGTCTCTTTTTGTCAACTCCTATCGTTCAGTATGGATAGATAAAGAAGATTAATAGATAAAGAAGATATAAAGATGAATATTCTTCACTGTTCACATCTATCCTCGCTAGTATAGTGGTTAGTATCTCTCAGTACTGTCACTCATGAGACATGGTTCGAATCCCCGCCAGGGAGGTATCTACTCTTTTACTCAACTCCTATCGTTTCAGTATATGTGCATTGTCTAAAGAAGATTTTGATAAAATAATAGATTCAACGTTGTTATCTATTGGGCAGTAGGGGGTATCCCCCCAATATGTTGTAAAGAGTGCCCACGTACACATGTGCTATATTTTTCACCAGCAGTTACCCCCCCCCCCCTCCCCAATTTTTGATTTTACGGAGGCCAGGTGACCCGTGAAACAAACCAGGCCACCTTCCTGCACGAATGGACAAGTGCCTTTTAACGTACGTCTGCCCCTCCCCCATGACTTCACCACTACACATCCTACGCAATATGACAAGCACCACAAATCGATGTATTGATGCGTTTCGTACTTGTTTAAACATTCAAGCCCGCGGATGGACCATATTCCTCCGAACTTTCGTCTGATGCTAGTTTCCACACAAAGTGTACTGTACATTCAGTTATACTGAACAATAAATTTGGCCGAGCTGACTTGGGAAACGCAGCTGTTTCAATTCAGCACAGAGGATTGCACGTTACAGGAATAGGATCAATTACTTTTTATACATGTTGCACGTTTCCAGTGATTAATATTCACTCAAAGTAGAACGTTCAAAACATATTGTGGCGGTCGCGCCGACAGCAACCCCGAGTCGTCCTCGGCCGACGTCAGCGAGCGGTCAATTCTGAGAAGGCCAAGGGAGCAGGCCCGTTTTGGGGCAGTCTACCGCCAGGCGCAGCAGGGGAACAACTTTATTCGCGGGCGGTTCTTACGCCAGCAGCTCTCGCGCCAGCACACACGGGAACAGGGCAGGGGAAGGGAAACGGGGCACCTCCAAATCAAACACGGGACCCTTCTCTTTAGGTTGACATTCCTTTATTATAATCTACTCAGACAGACTGCAAATCATCTCTAGACCTTGACAGGTGTTGATCACCTTCCCAGGTGCCTCCCCTAAACAGGTGCGGGTTTCCTTAACAGGTGCGAGTTTCCTAAACAGGTGTGAGTTTCCTAAACAGGTGCGAGTTCCCTGTACAGGTTATAAATCTTCCACACTAAGTTAACGTCCACTCACCACTACGGCCTCGCTACCTATTCCCGTGGACGGAGTTCCTCCCCTCTTCAACTGACCGAACAAGCCCCCGCTAAACTTATCCCAGTAAGAGCCTCACTTACGGACACAGCTGCCTACTACCGCTAATCTGCACGGGCGAGGGACTGAATAAACACGCTCAGCAACTGCGACGCGCTACTGGTCACCCGTGTCTCACTACTCTGGTACGGGACTGGAACGGTACTGCAACGGAACTCCCGCACTGAACACGCGCTCGCGCTTTTATAGCCACGCGGCAAATAGACTGGTGCCGCGGCGCATTACGCGCATCAGCCCTGGCTGACGTCTAGGTCGTTTTCTACTCTACAACTACGATAGCCCCTGGCTACCACCAAACTGCTATTGCGCCACACAGCCGCGCCTTAAGTTCGGTCAGTCCCTTGACCGATTAAACTTACAAAAACTATAAAAGCAATACAGTTTGTGCCTAATAAGGTGCACAATGTTGGTCCGCAACACTTTTAAACTAGAAAAGGTATAAAACTTGAAAACTAGAACACTCAATAAACTAGAAAAGGTATAAAACTTGAAAACTAGAACACTTTATAAACTCTACAAAACCTTAGAAACTTTTCAAAACTTTACAAAACTTTACAAAACTTTACAAAACTTTATAAAACTTTAGCTGAAACCTCTCAGGCGCAAACACTTCAATAACTTATATTTACAGTTAAACCAATAAGGGCTTCTTAATGGTTCCTTAGAAGGTGTTATAAGCTGCTGGAGTTCTTTACTTGTTCACGGCCACCCCGGCAGTGAATGCGACTTCGTACACCCGTGTGGTCTTGTCCTTCATGATTTTCTGATCATCCTGGTACACCACTCTCGATGAGGTTTCGGTGACTCTGGTGACCTTCCCTGCCATGGCTTGTTCCAGGCCTTCTTCATTGTATGAAGGTCCTAGGCGCTCCTCCCCTGTCTCAGTGGATTGGACGATCCTGCGGATCCTGGACTCAGGCGCCGGTGGAGCAGGTTGGGTTGGCACTGGTCGCAGATAGACCACGTCAAACTCCCGATGAGTTTCTCCTCGGAGCACTTTCGACTCCTCACGGTACAGGTACGTCTCACTCACTTCCCGCACCTTCACAGCCTGGCCTGGCAGGATACTACTAAGCCTCAGCAACGGCCTCGCCCCTGAAGCACTTTGTTGGTCCTCCTCCTCTCTCCCATCGCCGTGGTTACTGCCAATCTTCATCTGCATCAAGCGAGTGGACTTTCCACCTCTGGTTGGCCTGGGTACCTCGTCCACAAAGTCGTCGTCTGGCTCCCATACAGACATCGGGGTCGGTGACAGCTCAATCTCCGCCATCTCTCGTAGGTCTTCGGCAGTAAGTGGTAGTGGCCCTTGCACCTCCGGAGCAGCATCATCGACCTTCTTGTCATGAGCTTCTCGCTCCCTCTGATCAACTCCCTGAGTTGTCACAGGTTTATTCGCTTCTTGTTGCGGTTCCTCCACCTGTGCAGGTGCTCCAATCACTTGCTCCTCTGAACCCGAGTCAGGCGCCCTTGACACCGTACAGGCGGCTGGTCTAGCTGGCTTCTTCTTGGTAGATCGCTTCTCGGTAGCTTCTTCCCTACCTCGCTTCTTGGACGGCTCCCCGCCGCTCTGTGACCTGGCATCTGCTGATCTACACCGATCCTCTTTCCCACTGCTCCCAGGTGACGACCCTCGTTTCTTACCCTGTGGTTTCTCACTCGCCTTCCTGCAGGCGTCCGTCTCCTTCTTAGGTGATTTGTCTTTCTTTGGTTGTTTCTCCTTTGAGCTCTTGGGTGGAGTTGGGCTCCTCTTGCGCCGGTTCCCACCTGTCTCGCAACGACGCTCCAACTTCTCTATCTCCTCACAGGTTTCACCCTTGATGTCTGCTACCTCTGCTACTTTGTCTGGGTGGCAGTCCCGGTAGTGATAGCGAAGGTTGTCGCTCCTGTTATTTTTATGGGCGCACCTTCGACATCGGAAGTAGATTTTCGGCCCATGTTCGACGGCCAGGTGTCGGATCAGACTGCGCTGGTGCAGAAAAGTCTCGCCACACCTCCGGCACTTGATCGAATCCTCCTTTCGAGCCTGTTTGTCCACGCCGTCCTTCCCCATCATCTACCTGCCAACACAACACATAGGTTACACATCAACATCTTATTTTCTGGATTTACTTGCAATTTTTCTGCCCCTGGATTGGTAAATAGGTGCCCCCTGTTCCTTCAGCTACAGATATCGCTGCGGCTTTTTGCGCTGTCTTTTTGGATTTCGCCTCAACGCCTGTGCTGCAGCTGCTTGCGCCTGTGGAACTACCCCATGTGAGCCCTGCTCCGTAGTCGATGCCCCGTCCGCACAACTAGGGATTTCTGTATTTCCACTGGCATCCTCCACAGGTGTAACTGGTACTTCCATTTCGGTTGACACCGTCGAGCCATCATTATCTCGCTCATCAACCAACTCTTCAGCCGCGCCTAGCGGTGGTCCCTCCGGTGGAGCTCCCTCCATTTGTCTCGACCGTGTTGGACTATGCGTCACAGGTGTCTCCTTGGCATTCCACATCTCTGGCGTCTCACCTAAGTAGGGTTTAAGCCTATCAAAATGCACGACCTTCTTCTTTCCCCTCGGCTTCCGCTGTATCCGATAGGTGACATCTGACAACTTGTCAACAATCATGTATGGTCCCTCCCAGCGCCTTTGCAGCTTCGGCGATAAGCCTTTCTTCTTACTGGGATTATGGAGCCATACTAATTGTCCTGCGTCCAGCATTGTTGTCATCGTCTTCTTATCGTAGGTCCTCTTTTGTCTTCTTGCACTTGCTTTCAGGTGCTCTCTCGCCCGCTCATGGGCCGACCGCATTGCTCCCCTTAGGCGAAGAGCGTAGTCTTCAGTCTTACCCGCTTCACTGTCCTCAGTACCCACTCGAATTGTGAGGTCTAGTGGCAGGAACACTTCTCTGCCCAACATAAGCATATTAGGCGTCTCTCCTTGATAGGTCTTGCATCCCCAGTTTTTATACTGTGTTTCACCCAACCAGTACGCCCGATGTCACTGTCACTCTGGGAAAAGACATCGCTGTAGTCGCTCAGTAACCTTGCTATTTGGTCATGGTGCTCGGGTGAAACCTCTTCCTTGCTCCGCCTGTACAGGTCAGCAAGGTGTTCTGGAACTTCCACCCGCCGCGGTGTTGATGAAGATGGCTGCTGGACTGGTTCAACATCGCCGTCATCTACGCTTGTCACTTTTCCGGCCATGGTTCCCTCACGAACAACACACGTTCGCTTCCCTGGATTAAAAACCCTGATTGGTAGGACACCGTCATCGACCTTAACAAGAGTACGGGCTACCACAACACCTTTATTCGCCACCTCACTCCTGTCAACTGGTTCTATGATTCCAAACCCCTTCATAGGCGTACCTCGCATCACGTGTCCCGGCACCAGCGCCTCGTGACCTGGTGGAATTCTGGTTGTGCGGTCTACAACAACCCTGGCACAGAATGCTTCGCCTCTCGTGTCCGTACAACGCACTCTCTCCCCATTTATCACCAGCTCCATTGCCTGGAAGTTCAGGTTTCCGCCAGTCGGAAGTAAGAAGTCCATTCCCAGGATCCCTTCCAAGGTGTCAAGCTTACCAAATGTGGCTACTACTGGATAGGTAGTTTTACCCACGCGTAATTCGACCCACGCTCTACCAATGCTCTCCAGTGGAGTCCCGTCTGCACTCTTAACCTTCGGTCCCGTATTGCTCAAAGGTGGTCTATCCTCAGGCGCCATCTTATAAAACAAAGTGGATGAGAGAAACGTACTTGTAGCCCCCGTATCCACCAACAAACTCGCTTTATAGCCTCTGACAGTCACCGGAACAAACAATCCACTCTGGGCTTGAATCATCCGACTCGCCCCAGAACTTTTCTCCTCCCCGCGCTCTAGTGCTTGGGGTTCTCCACCATCTTCCCCTCTCGGCCCTGGTGGTTGTCCCCCAGCTCGCCCCCGGGCCGCGGGGTAAGCTGCGACTCGTTTCCCGACTTCTTAGTCTTGTCTCCATACGGGCGCCTACAGTTTCTGGCGAAGTGTCCTGGTTCTCGGCACCTAAAGCAGATGTCGCCTGGTGCAGGTTCTCGCCTTGCTCGTTGGTAAGTATCACGTCCATTCTCCGGCCGCTCTTGCTTCGTAGGCCCATTTCCGCCCCTCGCTATCTGCTCCATCAGCGCCTTCATCTCCTTCCGGCTTTCTGTAATGGCCTCTTCCATGCTCTTCTGCTTCTCGAAGATATCTGCTTGAAACTTCTGCCACAAAGGCTCACACTCGTCACCAAGCACTCTCGCGTACTTCGGCTTAATCCGTCCCGCCCTCTGCTCTTCAACCTTTAGAAATCCTTCAGTGGCAATTGCTGCTCGAATCGCTTCTTCCAAGGTCCTTGGCCTTGCGCGAAAGATCCCTTCGCGGGTCGATTGATCCTCTACGGCGTCAGAGAAATGTCCCCTCGCCAATCTGTCTCTTCCTTCATCTGTCAGCTCAGGGTAAGCTAGTCCCGACAGTTCTCGAATCGCCTGCCCTAGCTCCTGAAGCGTCTCTTTTGCACCTTGCCGCCTGTGGCGCAACTCCACCAGGTGGTTCTCCGCCAGCTGGCCTGGCCCAAAACGCTCCTCTAGAAGGCGCACGAGTTGACTGTAACTCACATCTTTCCCTCCAGCCTGTTGACTCCCTAGCACCTTGACTGCAATCCCCTGCAAACTTGCTGCCAGAAAAATCTTCGCCTGTCCGTCTGACCAATCGTTCGCCAGTCTACACGCCTCGAAGTGTTGCAGGAAATCACGCCATGGAGTTTTCCCGTTAAACCGGTCCGGTGTGATGTTCGGCCGCTTCGTCTTCACCTCCTGGCGCACCTTTACGGCAGGCGCAGCCTTGCCTTCCCCCAACTCTTCTTTGGCACCTTCAGCTGGTTGATCCACACTCACTGATGACGGTGTGCATGTCTTTTTCTCCTCAACCGTAGCCGGCGTGCAGTCGCTGGACTTGGCGCTGAGTGTACCCTCAATTGTTGATCTCGTTGTCACCGGAGAGTTTGCTGGTGCAACAGGTGTTCTGCTTAATTTAGTCCGAGGCTTGGGTGTAGGTTTCGGAGTGAATGGATTGAACGGCGAATGTTCCTCTCGTCCGCTGAAATGTGTAAACATCGAAGTGTTCGGCGTATCCTGAAATTCTGGTACTGTCCAGTTCTGCCGCCTATGTTCCCCAGTTCCCGCAACTCTCAGCTCACGCACCTCCGCCTGTAGCTGCAATACCAAATCTGCCAACCGACTTGTTTCCTCCCTGTAGCTCTGAAGTTCCGTGGATTCTCCTTCGGCACCTACCACCACGTCATCCATCGGCAGCAGTCCCCTTCCTTCCATCGAGTGCTGATCCATGGCTAAATACTAGTTGTTCTACCTACGACGCCTATCCCACTTCTGACACCATTTGTGGCGGTCGCGCCGACAGCAACCCCGAGTCGTCCTCGGCCGACGTCAGCGAGCGGTCAATTCTGAGAAGGCCAAGGGAGCAGGCCCGTTTTGGGGCAGTCTACCGCCAGGCGCAGCAGGGGAACAACTTTATTCGCGGGCGGTTCTTACGCCAGCAGCTCTCGCGCCAGCACACACGGGAACAGGGCAGGGGAAGGGAAACGGGGCACCTCCAAATCAAACACGGGACCCTTCTCTTTAGGTTGACATTCCTTTATTATAATCTACTCAGACAGACTGCAAATCATCTCTAGACCTTGACAGGTGTTGATCACCTTCCCAGGTGCCTCCCCTAAACAGGTGCGGGTTTCCTTAACAGGTGCGAGTTTCCTAAACAGGTGTGAGTTTCCTAAACAGGTGCGAGTTCCCTGTACAGGTTATAAATCTTCCACACTAAGTTAACGTCCACTCACCACTACGGCCTCGCTACCTATTCCCGTGGACGGAGTTCCTCCCCTCTTCAACTGACCGAACAAGCCCCCGCTAAACTTATCCCAGTAAGAGCCTCACTTACGGACACAGCTGCCTACTACCGCTAATCTGCACGGGCGAGGGACTGAATAAACACGCTCAGCAACTGCGACGCGCTACTGGTCACCCGTGTCTCACTACTCTGGTACGGGACTGGAACGGTACTGCAACGGAACTCCCGCACTGAACACGCGCTCGCGCTTTTATAGCCACGCGGCAAATAGACTGGTGCCGCGGCGCATTACGCGCATCAGCCCTGGCTGACGTCTAGGTCGTTGTCTACTCTACAACTACGATAGCCCCTGGCTACCACCAAACTGCTATTGCGCCACAATATCCTGTTGAAGTTTCAGCACTGTGGATATTACACATTATTTTCTTTTTTTCTAGAAAACAGTGAAAAACTGTATGCACAATCTTTTGATCACGAAACACGATTTCGTCACTAGCACTCTTTGTTTCCTACAATAAATCACTTACATATAGTACATTTCTTGATTTTTTCTAAATGACACCAAGCCAGACTGAAAAAAAACAACCCTGGTGTTTAGTACCAGTTACGACGATTATTAAAGCTATAGTCCATCATTTGCAGCCATCCGAAAAGTAACTGGCGTAATTATTGTTGAAAAACAAACTTGGTTGAAAGATAGTAAGGGGACTAAACTCCCTGTGAAACTATTCTTTCTGGGAAGCTGTTAATATGAAGTAATCAACGAAAGAAGGCCTTTCCAATGGTGCGTCTTAAAGCTACAGTCCATCATTTGTAATTTGTGTATTTTGTTCGTTTGAAGCAACAAAAGAGTTCAAAATCTAATGAAGGATACTGAGCAACTAACCTGATGAAGTTTCAGCTAAGCTTCAGCTGTACATTCCGAGCAAAACAGCATTCTAAGATCTCAATTTCAAATCCAAAGTTACTGAATCATGTTTTGAATTGTTTTGAATTGCAGCTATACGCGACGTCGCGCACTGATCCGACGAATTATAACAACCGCGCGCGCGTGTGCGTCGTTCCAATACTTGTGCGCGCTGCGCTGAATAACAAAACGAACTACTAATTTAAATTTTCCTACGGTGCTTCTTAAGAATCACCGTTGGAAATGCCTTCTTTCGTTGATAACTTCAAAATGACAGCTTGCCAGAAAGAATAATTTCACAGGGAGTTTAGTCCCCTTACTATCTTTCAACCAAGTATGTTTTTCAACAATAATTACGCCAGTTACTTTTCGGATGGCTGCAAATGATGGACTATACCTTTAAGACGCACCATAGGAAAATTTAAATTAGTAGTTCGTTTCGTTATTCGGCGAAGCGCGCGCAAGCATTGGCACGACGCACACGCGCGCGCGGTTGCTATAATTCGTCGGATCAGTGCGCGCTGCAATTCAAAACAATTCAAAACATGATTCAGTAACTTTTGATTTGAAATTGAGATCCTAGAATGCTGTTTTTCTCGGAATATACAGCTGAAGCTGAGCTGAAACTTCAACCCTTAGTTGTTCAGTATCCTTCATTAGATTTTGAACACTTGTGTTGCTTGAAACGAACAAAATGCACAAATTACAAATGATGGACTATATCTTTAATCTAAGTTAGTTTTGCGACAGATATTAGTTAGGTTTCGTTAGATTTTGAACACTTGTGTTGCTTGAAACGAACAAAATGCACAAATTACAAATGATGGACTATATCTTTAATCTAAGTAAGTTTTGCGACAGATATTAGTTAGGTTACTTTTGATATAAGTGCAAATGATCCTTTTATATGTTAAAAAAAAATCATCAGTGCAATGATAATTATAAAACAAATAAATTGAAATTATGATCACACAATTCGGAAATGGCAGTTGCACTTTCTTTGACGGGTAGCTAATTTATCCCTTCTAATTGCAATATAAAATTCAATTCTTCCCTTCATTCTTACTAAACTCATAACATGATTGATTTGGGGAGGCTTCTCTTCATACTTACATTTATAAATGTACTGTTTACCCAAGAAAAATACATAGTAAACAAAAAGATCTGGGTCATAAATAATTATAATTAAACATAACAGAAAATTGGGTCATAAATAATTATAATTAAACATAACAGAAAATTCCGAAAGAAAACATTGACTTTACAAATTTACGTTAACCATTCAATCAACCTTTTTCCAAAAATATGAATCAAAAGGACAATAATTAAACAAAAAGGATCCTATTCTTTAATACCAGAGACCCTCGTACAACTTTAATGATAGATACCGGTGTCATATGAACATCGACTGGCGCGGATGGCACTCAGTTATCTGTTCGCAGCTGGAAGTAAAGCTCAACGTCATTTCTTTGCTGTGCATCTCACATATGAGATTTGAAGGTTTGCATGGTGGAAAGATACTAAGACAAGATAAGTTTGCGGTAGCACCATGTGAATAAATCTCTTTTGTGAGTAAGTGTGGTTCTGAAAAAGAACCGGAGGGACTCAACGTTTCGAACAGTATGCTCTGCCCGTCGTCAGGAGAATAAGGGATTCCAACGATGATGCGATGTTTTAAGGATGGGTGCGGTGAGGCGTGAGAAGGATGCAAACTGGTGAAGCTGTCCCTGTCCAAGATGCGCCTGAAATCCCGCAAACCCTTTTGGTTCTCAGCCAAGTCCCTTGACGACACCAACTTCGACCCAAAGTCAGAGTGGACAGATGTCAACATTGCCAACAGAGAGCTCCTTTTCAGATCCTACATCGGAGCCACCTGCATGGCTTCAACCAGCATTGTAAACATTGGGTGACTCTAAATAGGATCCGTACCCTTCGTGCAAGAACTGCCCACCACCTATAATGGAGGATGAGGGATAACCCCTCCTGCGACTGTGTGCACCCAGACCAGACCATCCCTCATATTATGAATGACTGTCCTCTGAGACGATTGAGCGGTATTAAGGCCATCCACCAAGCAAAAGGTATGCCACCCTGGTGCGGCCTGGATGTCAAAACTTGATCTGACATTATAGCTGCACACGTCACACGACATAAAAAGAACCTGGTCATTGATGGTTCCAGTCGCAGTCTTGAAGGAGGCTGCATGGGACTCTCTGAAGCAACTCTCTCCTCAGGCCGAGAGGTTGCAGCAGCCAAGAGACAACGGGCAAGAAGAGAGTACATTCCATTTTTTAGTACATTGTATTTTTATTAATAAGTACCTTTACCGTAAATAATGGGGATTCCTCTGATATGTTTCGTTAGCAAAGGGGCTGCAGGCAAGTTTGCTCGTGATTTTGTTTGTAATTAAGCAGTTGAAATTCTCCCTATCACGCCTAATAAGAAACAAGCTGTTTCTGGCCGCGCCTTCAGGTTAAATGTTATACCGTTTAAAAAAAAAAAATCCGGGAGAGAGGTTGTTTTCTTAGACCATCACAAAATCTGCAGGGAACAATTTGAGGGCGTGGAAGATTTCAAGTGGTGTCCAGATCAGTTGACACTCGAGTTGAATACATTTCCAGTTATTCACATATCGGCGGTTAATCTGTAATGACATGTGTTAAAATGTGTACCATAGACTATCGCATCTTCCCAACTACCGTGAGTTGGGACCATTTGCTTTAGTAAGTTGAGGCATAACAGAATTACTGTACAGTTTCATTACCATGTTGGTTGTTCAGATTGCAGATGAAAATCCTCAAGTGAAGCATCATCCCCACTACCCTCCTCCTCCCAAGCGAATAGCATCTCCTCCAAAAAGAAGATCTCATCATTCAAAAACCTCAGCTGATCGCAACGCTGATGCGGATGAGAGAGGCAAGGTCTGCTTCGGGCCGGTTACCAACCACTCCAGTCCCAAACCGTGGAACAAATGCAAGAGGACCTTCGTTGAACCTAACGTCACGCTGGTGTCCCCACCATGGGACAATGTAACGTTAGGCGATACCATCCACTACCGGATCGAGTCCAACCTCGCCCTGGACCGTCACTGCGTGTCCGGTGGGAACTTCTGGTTCGCCGTACTGGCGTCTGCCAGAGGTGAACCTGAGGCGAGCTGCGGTTGCTTCGTAGTAGACCACTGCAACGGTTCCTATGATCTCTTCACGGTAGCTGCCTGGGCCGGGAAAGCCAACCTGAACCTCACCCTGGTGCACACCGGCGAGGCGGTAAACCATCTCAGGAATGTGGTGTGGCCTGCTAAGGATAGGGTGTCTTTCATTGGCTTTTACCACCCAGACAACGTCACGGACGAAAAGTGGCCGCGAACCGGTTGTAACTTCAGGGGCCCCGGCAACTGGACGGGTTTATGTGAGTATGAACATCCTAAAGCGATGGGGGATACGAGGCTGGTGTGCGAGAATAAAGATAATGTGCCGTGTGAGACCCTCTACCGCATGAAAGGCCACGGTGCTAGAATAGAAGGCAGTGTGTCCAGACTTACAAAGAACGTGACCTATCTTTTTGCCAGGTACGTACAATAAAAAATAAATATGAAGTAAACCTTTCCTAATCATATTTTGTCATGGTATCAGCAAAATCATTACAAAAAAAAACACTTTAATTTGTAGGGGAAAAATATTCCATGCTTGGGTGCAGCATCCCGGACATCTCAAAGCTGATTCAAAGCATAAGATAAGCATTTTTCAAAGCATTAGATAAGCTGTAACCAGCTGTGTTCAAATATTTCCATAATCGGGTCTTCGGAAATAAGTCGTTTCATTAGAACACACTCTTGGAAAAAATGGTCTGGTTAACTTATTCTTTATGATGGGACTTGCGGACGTTGCGGTTTTGCCGAAGTCAATTGAGTGTGATCAGCTGACTGATAATGTTTACGCCCCAAACCCCCGGCCAATGAGGTTTTGTATACAGTGATGGCCGGACTTCTTTTTGCGAGAGTGTGCTGGCAATGTTTTCTTATAATCATAATTTGGTTTTCTAAATTTCCTTGTGGTGAGAAGCATATGGGCTGTTTCTACGGCATTCTTCTCTGTTGTTAATTAGAATTATGTGTTTTTACGTCAAGGACGGTGTGCAAGTAGTCTACCTTAAATTATAACTTTTTGACACAATTCATTTACAGTCGACTTCTGCTAGTACGAAATCGGATAGGGCGAAATTCCGGGAAAATTACACACATTTATACATTTCTATGGGGAGAATAGTGCTAAAGACGAATTCAGGTAGTACAGAGTCTTGGTTATAACGAAAGGTTTTTGGTTACACCTTGCGTGCAAAAGCATCGACCGTTATCGATCCATTTACAAGAACGTGTTTGAAAACTACTAATTTAAAAGCTTACCAATCCTGCATCACGGCTTTATCTTTCAGACCTTATTAGAAAGCAGCATTGATCTCTTTAATTTCATTGTGCTCTTTTAATGTATTTTAATAATCCTGTCTGTTCATGTACATTTTTTGTGTACAGTCCCAACAGCTACACTCCGGTATCATGCTCCTCCAACTCCTCCTACACTCCCGTATGCTCCTCCAACTTGACAATTAAAGGTGCGCATTTTATTCAGGAACTAGAGAAAAAATGGTCACAGTAAGATTTGGAAAGATTTTACAGAGTGGTCCTTCAGGAAAAAAAACAAGGGTCTAGGGAGGCTACTTTTATTTCCAGTTTCTGGTGGCACATTTTAAAGACGCTCTCCCGTGCTGGCCAACAACTCCAGCGTTATTCTCCTAAAGAACTTTCAATTTGTGTGTATTATGTTTGCGAAAAACAAAAAGACTGTTTTTCCCTGCAACCCTCAGCGAGCGGTCCTGTTTTGGGGGGTTACTTTTGCGAGATCCCACTTGATTATTGTTGGCCGCCAAAAAATGAAAATGTATAGAGTAGTAATTTAACTGAACAAGGGTGGACTGCTTCGTTTGCTGTCTCATTAATTTAGAGGTGAATCACTTTTGCAGTGCTAGAAGATTGACAATATCTTGGGGGGGGGGGGTGGAAAGTCGAAAATAGCATGGAGACAGCATTTTTAATGGCAGCGAAGATAGTGCAGTTGTAACCTTCATGTATACATTAGTTCTGACAAAAGCCTCCTCTTTCAAGCATTTGACGTCTCTATGAAATTAAGAATGATTGATGACAGTTTTAAAATATCACTTTTTGGCAGAGGGTAGTTGTGCAAATACTTTGTCTTTGGAAACGAGGCTGCTTGTGAATACAGTGTATTGTTTTAAGCCAATTTTCATTATTCAACGGCCAACAAAAGGTTACTAGGTATTCGTATGTATTCAGTGAATTAAAACTAGTCACCTTCTTTCTGGACATCCACTAAAAAGAAGGTAGTTGATTTGATTTGACTTGTTATAGTGTTTTGTTAATTTTTCTTTTATCTTAATTTTTTTTGGGGGAGGTATACCCACATCTCTGCATCCAATCCCATTCATGTAACTGATTTTTGTTTTTGAAGGAACCGGTGAATTGGTCAGGAAGGATTTACCACGCTGTCGTCCTGACCAGCCCATTCCGAAATTCCAAGGATACTGGAAGGACGGTGTGTGGCACTCCTTACTCTGCGCCATGAGGACGGACTGGTTGGAAAAGAAGCAACTGGGACAGTGCCTACAGAACAAGCGACTTGTGCTCCTTGGGGACTCTACCACCAGGCAGTGGTTCACTGCTCTGAGTAGGCTGATTGGTGTCCGTGGGGTTAAGCCGCCTGGTGACATATACTGCTGCCATATGGTCCGGGTCTATGAGGAACTCAACCTAACCATGTGGTTCCAGATCCACCCCCACGTTCTGGCCAGCTACGCCGTGGACGTCAAAGACACCATGTTTGAGGTGGATGTCTTCGATGGGTTGGACGACCCGGCATGCAATTACATCGTTGTGATCAGTCCCTGGGCTCACTTCACACAGTGGACCCATCACAGCTACCTTACCAGGACTAAGCTGATACGAGAGGCGGTCATTCGCTTCCGTAAGAGGTGTCCGGATGTGCCAATTGTCGTCAAGGGACCGCATCCTAGGAATCATAAGACCTCCTCTGCCATTATTTATGGAAGTGATTATCTCATCTGGCAGGTGGGCTTGATTAACCAAGAAACCTTCCACGGCATAGGCGTGTGGTTCTTACCACTGTGGGACATCAATCTAGCTTACCCAAAAACAAACAATGTTCACATGCCCATGGAAGTTGTCAGAGAAGAGCTTAAGATGTTACTCGGCTTAGTGTGTGAGAAACACTAATGGCTACTTAGAACGCATCACTTAGTGTGTGAGAAACACTAACAGCCAGTTAGAACACATTAATTTAGTGTGCGAGAAACACTATAGCTATTTAGAACACATTACAGTGTGCAAGAAAAACTAGTAGCTAGTTAGAACACATTACTTAGTACGTGAGAAACACGAATAGCGAGTTAGAACACATAACATGTATTTAGTGTGTGAGAAACACGAATAACCAGTTAGAACACATTACATGTACTTCTGAGTGTGTTAAAAACACTAGCAGCTAGTTAGAACACATTACCTAGTGTTAAAAACACTAGCAGCTAATTAGAACACATTACTTAGTGTTAATAAAACACTAGTAGCTAGTTAAAGCACATTACACATAGGCATTGGCACAATTATTTCCTACAGGAACACATTGCTGAAAGGGTCATGAAGAGGTACCGAGAGCCCTGCAAACATGTCTAGATACTTTTATCACTACCTCTAGTGCCTTCCAGATACTTCTAGTAACTTCTGGCAGATTCAAGAAACAGACTAGTCTCAGTTGTCCAGAATAGTTACCTTGACAAAAACAAAGCAGCAGTTTATTTTCTCTGCAAGAAAACTCCCATTAATTTACATTACTAAGGGCCGCCTGTGTACATTTTGCCAACAGGGGAGGAAGCTTATTTGTGTTCTCGAGTTTGGCAATGGTGGCACAATAAAAATGGTTGTCAAGTATTGGCTAGGAACTAACTTGCCAAAACCAAATTGACAATTCTGCTGCTCATGTGCCATGCTTGAGAGAACGCTGCACATCAAACTGCTTCTTTGACCAAAGGCATGTTCATTAATTTGCACTCGCACCTCAAATTTAGGAACATACTGCGATACGTGCCTAGGTGTTTTCACCTCAGTTATGTCTTTTCTAACTGTGGTTGCTGAATGAGTCTTTAAGCCTAACCAGAAACCCTGCTGAACACAGCCATATGCAACACTTGAAATGCCTGCTCATGTGTAGCAAGATCCATCAGGTCAAAAATATCTAAAGGCCAGACTGCCTCAGAGTCTGTAGTCACCAACTGCAGCAGGATAATGTGGACTACAATCCCGGCCAAATTATTGGTTGGGACACTTCCTGAGCCTTCCACGGTCACCCACTCCCCCGCTCCCCCGGTCAATGTTGTTCTCTCCAGCTGATGGAGCACACACCGCGCAATGAGAGACAACATTAAACGGGGGCCGGGGGGGGGGGGGGGTTGGAGGCCCAGCGATATTTGGCCAGGATTGTAGCTCTCGCAGTTTCTGAATTGGCTGTTAATGCATTGGTACTGATGGCTCACTGCACCAATGTCCCACACACCTGATGCACAGTGTTGAGTCTGGTAGGGTTAAGAATAAATGGACATGGACAATGGAACTAAACCAACAAACCGATCCTACCGTGCAACTAATTCTATCAGGAAGGCAACCTTCAAAGCGAAAATATTGTGCAAGCCATTGTTCAATAATCTGTCAATGGGGCAATTGCTTTTTACAAAAATGTTCAGAGTGATTTCTCCATCGAACTGATAATGTGCCTGTATTCGTCCGTTTTGTGTCCATAGCACAGGAAGGCCTTTTGTTTAGAATAGCAGAAGAGCTGTGCCTGTCTTGTTTTAAGTCAATTATTGTTTAAGGCTGTAATTAGCCTATTTGAGATATGGCGGACACAATAGGGCACTGTTTTGGGTAAATGGGCCTTTCCACACTAGGAGTACAAAAGTGTGACATGGGATTGGGAAATGAAGCAGGGTAATAATATCAAGTTGTTTGTCCCATTTTCCACTTGTACATGTGTCCACCCCATTGTTGAGGGTTGTGCTTTTAAAGAGTTTAAGACTTTCCAGGCAAATTTGACAAGATATTTATGCTCACTGTGCTACGTACGTAACATGGATAGAATGTTTGTTAAAGAAAGTTATGTCTTTATCAAATATTGTACCTTTTCATTCTTATCCCTACAGCATTGTTACCTGTAAAAACCAAGACAATCAGATGTCACAGGGTATTATGTTCAGAATACGTATGTAGCATGGACAGGAAAACGTCACAACATTTCTGTCCACGTTTACATACGTTACCTATAAGTGTCGTAAAGACCAACACAATTGTGTTCATTGTGGCTGTTAGCATTCCTTATGGGTTATCATATGAATGAGATGACATTTGGGTAAATTCAGACACATGATAATTAGTGTCGTGTCAATCTGTCGCAAACATTCTGTCTTTTGTTACGGACGTAATTTTTACGATGACCCCTGCAATTTCTAAAGTTACAGAGAAGGTTTTCTATATTGTTTGTACACATGATCATTAAGTTCTCAGGAAGGCACAGGAAACAACTGAACAAAATATCTTGCTTTGCTGTTCTCTCCAGTGTCCCCCTCTCAAATCCCAAATTTGCAGTCAATTGTAACCCGTTAGTGTGGAAATGTCCATATACAAAAGGGCCGTATCATAAGTCCGACGCCTCATAGGTCCGACACCTCATAAGTCCGAAATTTCGAACTTATGAGGCGTTGGACATTTGAGGAGGCATACAATTTATTTATTCCGCCTCATAGGTCAGACGCCTCATAAGTCCGACTTCGGAAAAACGAGGCATTTTATTTGTTTTCGAGCCTGTTACAGTAGTGACAACATGACGTATCACAGCCTGTGCAGCCTACTCAGCTCACGAGAGGAGGATTTGATCCCATCACCGACACTGTATATTCTCTGCAGTCCTAGGGGTTCTGAGGAAAAAAGTCACAAGCTGACTCGATGGGACACGAATGCACGACTTATCGCAAGCCCTCAGACAACGGCGGCCGCTTATGGGACTCGAGTCTGGGCTCACGGACTCGAGTCCACTTTTGACGGACTCGGTAATTGGGGACTCAACTCGGACTCGGACTCGGACTCGGGCGTAATGACAAGAGGACTTGGATCGAGTCCGACACGAGTCCTCGGCACCCGTTCAGTGTAGAATGAATAATAAATGAATAATAAATGGGAAAAAAATACCTCGTCATCGTTTTCAAACGAGGACGAATCGTGTATGTACAATAAAACTAGTGTTTTTTTTTTTATTACGATTAGAAATAACCCGATGAGAGTTTCATTACCGTCCTAGTACAGGGTGAGTAAAACAAAAGTGGATCCGAAACCCTCAAAATTATAACTCATATTAAAAAAAAAATGTAGCACCAAAAATAATAATGACGTTCAACGAATATCGCCATTTGAACACAATGACCCTAAAACCTCTCGTCCAAAAATGCGATTTCAAGAATCGTTGTCACAATTGTCTACAAACATCACCAACGATAAAACTTTAGATTAAAAGTTACATATATTCGACAAAATCCTTATGAAGGCCCGTCTTAAAAAAAAAAAAAAAAAGGATTGTGTAAATCATATTGTTTGCCTAACCAGGGATGTCAATCAAGATATTGTGTACTACAGTACTGTTGTTGACCGTTGTTGAAACAAGTATTCTGTGTCATTTTTTGTTGTTGTTCCAAACAGTCAGAATACACAATAAATTGCTTTTTGGGGGACGTAATAGGTTTTATCAATCGAAGTTCTAAAGTTTTTTACAAACTCAAATAGAGTTTATAACATTACCCTTAGGGTGGGGCTGCAAAGGATGCAAATGTCTTGGAACTGCTAAGGCTGACGGACCATGTAACTGACAGTAAAAAGCAAGTCGGTAAAAGCCCCATGTAATGATTTTTTTCCCCAATTCAATCGTTAATGTACATTTTTGTATTCCACTTGACTTTGTTTTTCATTTGTATTTTCAGTTGTAAGGGTGTGGTGATGGGCTTTGTTTTCTTGCGTCCCCCCCCCCCATTTTTTTTTGCGAATTACTATATTTGTTGGAAATGTTCACAATTAAAGAAACGTTATTTGAAAGATGTAAATAATGTTTATATTTTTCTTTATTTTTTTCCCCCGGTATAATATGGCGTTTCTTACGTCAATTGGAAATTGCGCCATTGATAATGGTAGTCATATTGATCAAACGAAACTCCGTTTTAATTATTGTCAATTATGATTCTTTAATTCATGACATAGACCTCTGTTTCGTTTTCAAAACTACCGTACATCTGCCGAGCAGATGTAAATATCAAACTAAACCAAAGTATAAAAGATAGAGGATAAAAAAATCAAAAAGTTATGTGCTAGTCAAGCTTTCAGGGATCGGTCTGAGCCATAACAATGCCCCAGCCAATCCCTTAGTTCTCTTCCGGGGTCTCGGCGTCCCCGACCAATACACACTTCCTTCCCTATCCATCCATGTAACCCCGGAGGGCCAGGCACCATGTAAAAGCAAAGAGCTAAGGGAGGAACAGGGCGGCCCCTAAGCCCTGATCCCCCGAGTGGACCACATGCCCTGAACCTGTACGAAGGCGCCAACCTGGAATTCGCGGACAGTACCAGCAGCAGTGCTTACCGATTAAGCTAAGGTACTGTTGGTGATTTACGACGGGAAATTAAATCTCTTATAGTCAATGACTGAACGCGTACGTTAAAAACCAAAATGACACCAGCGGGATTCGAACCCCCGACTCCTCACTCTCGGATCAGCAATTTAACCGCTAGGCTATTTCACTAGTCACATTCTCTTTACCGTTTAAAACATAAACATTCCATGCACTGTATTCATAAAAGGAATTGTTTCATTTGTTGAAGTGCTACATTGTCTTTTCCGATCTCGGGCGACTGATGCAGCTCGCCAATTATACATGTAGTTGTGCTCTGTTACGTAACGTCATTTGTATATATTCTTATCCTCTTCTTCGCTCTCGTTTGCTTTGAGCAAACTCCCCCCCCCCCCCCCCCCCCCCCCGCCAATGCAGGCATCAGTCGCCTATGTTCCAATCTCAGCTTAATTAGCTATGCAGTTTCAGGTGTGGTTCTAGAGCCCACATTTTGAGGTGTTCTTAGCCGGGGTGGATCCAGAAATTGTTACAGGGTGGCGTGCTGAATAGACCGGGTTTTCTTTTCTCAAGACACTTAGGCATCCAAAAATCAATGGGTGGGGGTGGGGGTTCGTACCATATTTTTAATGGGGAGCGCTGATAAAATCCGACAATCATGCACACTGCCCCCTTCTCACGTCTATTTATTTTTAGGGGGGAGACAGTTCGCATGTTACGTTACCTTCTAACGTTTGCTACTACCGTGCTTTTTTAATGGAATTGGTTTTTTTTCGGGGGGGGGGGGGCTAACAAATGTTTTTTTTTTAATGGAAGAAAGGCCAGTTTACCTTGTCAGATTTGTTGGTCCGGCTGGCAAATTTAGCTATCGGAAGCTCATATAATTTGAGATATATACAAATTCAAGAGTTTTCAGATCGCGTAAATTAGCGTTTTCAGAGCTATTTAAAACCCAATTGAAAAAGACTGAGCATGCCAGAGATCTTGTACAGTATATCACAATTTATTGACAACGCTTGTGCTCATATAATTTTGCAATCTAAAGCAAAGCATATGTACAAAATATAACTAGAAGGGCGAAGCCGCCGTGGCTCGCTGTCGAAGGCAGGAAGGGAGGCTGAAGGTAGGGTTGGGGATGGGCATGATGGGGACGAAGATTCTCGTTGATGTGCCAGGGTATAGGGGTCAGTTTTTAAATGTCAACATAAAAAGTCAACAGATGACCTAATAAATACATGTGTATCTAGGTTAGCCGTCACTGCAATATACGGAAGTTTTCCATTATTAGAGTAATTAGGACCCAGTTTTGGAGCCTTTTTGCAGCCCCCACAGTGTCTTCGGGTCCCCATACTTGTATTACCATGGGAGAACTCTTTGTGTAGTCGCCACAAAAGCGGAACAAGCATGGGTATACATGTACATGTGGACACAGCACCATCACCAATCCCGATCTCCTTCCCCCTCCCCTGACCCATACCCTCCCCTACCCCAACCCCCTACACCCACCTACCCTATCTTCACCCCAGCCGTCCTTACCCACCCCTACACATCCCCACCCTAACCCCTACTCCCTAACCGACCCCAACCCCTACTCCGATCCCTATATATACTGCCCCCTCCCCTTACCCAACCTCTACACCCACCTACCTATCCCCACCCACCCCAACCCAACCCCTACTCAAATTCCTATATCCCTCCCCCTCTCCGACCCCCTCCTAACCCCACCCCTACACCCCAATGTGCTGTTTTCATGATCTTTTTCTTCAGAATTGAAAGAAAAACCCTCACTCTTAATCTCATATCCAAAAACATAAAAATTCACAGATCAAGTTTTTGAAAAAAAAAGGCAAATGTTTCAGGGCTGCATTTTATTAGTTCACCCTGTACTGTTAAGATACTGTAAGATCAAAGAATTATATTTACAAGTATTTTTGACCTTGTACTTCATGAGGAAATCGGTGCTGACTTATTTTACTAAAAGTTTTCCACATGTTGGGAAAAACCTTGATCACAAGTTGGTAGCAAAAGAAATTATTTACATATTGTTACATCCATACATTTCAATAACACTTAGTACTTAGTACCTTTGATGTCTCAACAGCGTTACAACCTTTTTTGAGGGGGGGGGGGGCAGAAGAAAGGATCATTAATTATTAATTAAAGAGTGGGTTTTGTGGACCACAGAAAGCTTGACTTCAACTTGACAACAAATTATTGATGGATAAAATGAGTTTGAAAATAATTTCTTTTTAGATTTTACATTATTTAGCATCATTGTTTTTATTTTGTTTTTTAAATTTTTCTTCAGCTTTCAAGTATCAAAATAATTCATCCATGCTCCCTTGTTCAAAAAGATGAAATCCTGGTTCATACTGCATGAAAATGCGAACGCAGATGTTAAGTTGTGGCCATGAGCAAGTGTTGACACTGCTTATTCGTGCAAAGGTTGAATTCATCTCAACTTGGGTGAATTTCATCACCAACTCTTCCTCGCGAAAGGCGAAGTCCACCATTTAAGAAACTGAGCAGGTTATCTTTCATAATCAGATGAATCAAGAGAGGAAGATGCTTTCTTCCAGAGTTGGTGCCTGTCCTGTGCAAACTGCAATGTCTTACTATGTTCCTCCTAACAGCTTCTTCTATCATCATTGTCTGAAGAAAATGAAAAGACTATCCATCTGAATCAGACGAGTCGCTGGAGGAAGATGCTTTCTTCTTGGAGCTGGTGTCTTTCCTCGGTGATGTCTTACTGTCCTCCTCTTCGCTACTACTGCTGCTACTGTCATCACTGTCATCATAGTCCTCATCGTTGAACTGCTCCGCTTCCTTCTGTGCATCGCTGGTTCCTGTCTCCTCAGTTCCCTCATCTCCATCTCTGTCTTCGTCCTCGTCGTCTTGGTCCGTCTGCTTCAGCTTCCACTGCTTAGCCATAGCCAGCAGCTTGAGGTTGGGCAAGTTGGATTCGTCGTTGGGGAAGATGTAGTCGTAGTATTCCTCCCAACCAGCATCAGACTATGGAGACAAATTTCAGATATTCAACGCAAATGTGAGGGTTGCTGATTTTCAGAAATAATTAAACAGACATTCTCCTTGCAATTTAACCCTAAACCCCTTTGGTGATTTAATACTAGGAACCTTCTTCACACCTACAAATTCCAACTCTAACCCAAACTGTTGGACTCTGATTATGGTGGTATGCCTAAAACCCCATGTAAATCATAATCAGTTTACTAGTGCAGTACTCACTCTAACAAATTCCAACAAATCCTGGTGATGGAGATTGACTGAATGGGAGTTGTTGGGGTTAAGGATCCATTATATGGTTTTGGATGCTAAGCAGGTGCATATGAGACAAATTTGGGGTGATTTTTCAACTCCCAGGAATTTTCATTGATTTTGAAGGATTGAGCAGTGGTCACCCCTCCACAGAACAAATTCAAGAAATAACGGATGACTGTGGAGGATTGAGGCTGTATTCAATTGTTACATGGTGGCAATTCGGACGATTCACAATGCAATGTGCCATGGAGAGTCCATTTTTCAAGTTAGCAGTCGCAAAACATGGCCCATTTGAATGAGTGTCAGTAGACAAGCTAATTTGTTATAGATTGGGGCATAGCGTTCTGCCGCCTTACAAAAAAACACCATATTGATAAAAAGAAAAGAAAAGGGCAAACATATACTCGGATTATATGCTTACGAAACTACTGACTGGAAAAACAAACAATTTCAAATGTCCCGCGCTGCGAATTTGTCGACCATCTCCCACAATGCACTGGGAAAAATGAACTCTCCGTGGCAAACTCTTGGTGGCGCACTGCATTGTGAATCGCCCGAATTTGACCACTTTGAAGGATTGAGGAAGGATCCTATCCAAAAGGGCCTAGGTGGTTAGGGTTAAGATTGCGAAAATAACTTCTGTTTGATAACTTCCTATTATCAGCCCCCACGCAGGGATAAAGGCAAAAAGAACACTAAAATGCAATGAATTTTTCCTAGGTTTAGAATCTGATTTCTCACCCTGTCTTCGGTCTGTATCTTGCGTCTTCTCTTGACCCTGTTTGGCATCTGCTTCTTGACGACTGCCTGGCTTTCCTCGTCGCCACACTCGTCCTACATACAAGGAAACACGTACAGAGTTATGAAAATAAGCTGAAGCATGATGGCAATCCTGTACGAGGACAACGATTAGAGTTGAGATCCAGTCAATCACCAGTCAAATCACAAGCCAGTCTCCACTTAAATCAATACCTTTGTCTCAGTATGTGTAGCGGCCAGTTTGCTTAGATTCGGCAGGGCGTGGCTCCCCGTTGGGCAACTCGTTATAGATACGCGTGTGTTGATTTCGTCACGTCCGTGCAACAAGGTCGCATCTCCTAAAATGGGCCGTACGTGAAACGCGAGTTTCAGAATGTCAAAAGGACATATCTCACTTAAAAATAATCCGGATATACACACAAAGTCAATGGACGTCAAGATACGACCTTGTTGCACGGAGCGTATTCGCGCGAGATACGACTTGGTTGCAGAATGGAGTTACAACCTTGTTGCGCTAATGCGACGATTTCATTGTTTTTTATCACATTTTTCTTGCATTCGTCACATTACATTCGCATCGGAAGAAAACCAGCTAAATTATTACTTGTATTTAAAGTCTTCAAATCGTTCCAGTATATTTCCAGATGCACCAGTTTATTGAATTCTATCGGCCCAGCGTAGCGAGTACCCTTTGTTTTGATTACGTTAGTCGTTTAGTATCTTATAGTTTTAATAATCTTAATAATCTCACTTTTTAGGTTTGTTGTTCACATAATTTAGTATATATGCACCTTGTTTTTGTTCACTTTCTCTTTGAACCCAGTTTGTTAGTTCAGTTTATTCCCTTTACCAGTAACTTTATATATTTCTGGGTTTTTGTATATTTGCAGCAAAACCTTCCGAACTTCCAAGCTTCAAACCTTACAAACTTCAAACCAATTCCGAACTGCAACCTTCCAAGATTAAACAAACCATACTCCATCTGCATCTACATCTTCATAGTAGGCTATGGGCTCCGTGCGCCAACAAAAGAGGGCGCCCTTTTACCTAGCAACGACGTCCCATGGGCGGGACATTTAGCTGGTTGACGCGCACCCTTCCTTGTGTATGACACACCTACACCAGGGGATTTGCACGGTACTATGTACACGCAGTGGTACGGCCGCGCGTTGTGGTATTCAGGTAAGATTGAGTCGGTCGATCACCCCCAACTGCACTTTCTTAGCCGGTGAGGGGGTACTTGTGAACGGAGTGAATAGTATGTTCAAATAGCTTTATTACATGGGACTGGGTGACTGTGCTGATTTGTGATTTGACTTGTGAAGAGTCTATTAACTCAAACAAGGCCAACAAGACAAATCCTGTGATAAAACACGGTGTGGTTGGTGGCCTTACCTCAAAGTCTTTCCACGCCTCTAGTAGCATCAGGCGTTCCTCCTTCTCCTCTGAGTCTCTCAGCGCCTTGCTGGCGTCCTTGTAGATGCACCTGGCCCTCTCCACGCAACCCTCAGCACCCACAGACAGCTCAAACTTGGCAAAGCTGATCCATACCTGATAATAATAAAATGTAAAAGGCCACTATAAACCACAATAACATTTAGGATTTTTTTTCTGAAACCATGGCTTTTTACTAACTTTTGCTTCTGGAGATTTTAAGCCTCTGTCTTGGCTGGTAGATTGAAGTCTGTCACAAGCCAATGTGGCCTATCAGGCAGGCGTTTAATTCCGGTTTCAGTATGAAACAACGGAGAATATTTCTATAGACCTTTATCATGCTGCCAACATTTTAGTCATGTTCCCTGTATCCAATAACAGTACTGAATAATTGTGCAAAAAGGAACCAGACTATTTTTCCTTCCAGCCTCGCTTTGGTTATGTTGATTTGAATGGGGACAAAATCAAGATGGCCGCAACATGATAATAGTCTATTCCCCCTAGATGGGGTGCTAGACCATTGCAGGTTACTCCCCAGCTAATGCCGGTACCCATTTATAATGGGGGTGAAGTGGCTTGCCCAAGGAAACAACGTATGCCCAGCAGCAGGATTCCCATCCCTGACCCCTCTGATCAGGAGTCACGAATCCTAACCACTATGCCACACTCCCCGCATTTTGTAGCAAATATATCCCCCAGCCTTGGCTAAATCTAAGTCTGTTCAAAATGAACACTGCATTCAAATGGTGAGGCCGGAAGTGCAAGTATAGCTGCTTTGCTTCGACACGACCCCTAAACTTCCTAAGCAGATTATTGTTAAGAATCATACTGAATCCTCAAAATTCCTCCACTGTGCACAGTGGGAAACCAATGGCACATTCTTTGTACTTCAATTTTCAAGGGACATCACCTCCATCCCCATGTGGGATTATTTTGCCTTCCTCGATCCTGCAAAATCCATCCAAACCTATCTGTAGATTTCAAAGGGTGTTTGAATGTTACAGTAACAGAGCTTCTTAAAAATTCTGGAGCTACAGATGAAGCAAAAGCCAGAGGTAACAAAAAAAACAAAAATTTAACACCATGGTTATAAAACTTCAAACAAACCTTGACATGCTGTGTCCGCTGAAGCAGACATCGGTACAGCGCCCTCGTCCTTTCGTACTCTTCCTGTTCAATTTCAAAGTCGATGTAGGCCTTCCACAGCACCTCTGGCATGTCCAGCTTGGGTTGGTTGATGGCCAGGTCAAATACCGCCCTCGCCCTGTCCGTGTCGCCCAGGATACCCTCCAGCTCTGTAAACTGGTTGACAAAAAAATGAAACAAAAATCACTATTGCTCGTTCTATTTCTCCGAAAATGAACGCATTTTTAAAATTTACAAACAGTCAACATTATTCCCAAATTATTTTAAATGGGGATGATCCAACTCATCTTTGGAAGTCCTGGTGGGAACTACAGTCCATTTCATCTGAGTATTTCTCTTTCTCATGACAGGTTTAGATTGGCATTTCTTGGAGTTTGTGAATGCTCACCCTTAAGTACACGTACTGTCCAAGCAGTAAATGTGGGATATTCTGTTTTAAAAGCAAATATTGAAGTGTTCTGGGGCCAATTTCACGGCGCTGCTAAGCACAAAAATTTGCTTAGCACAAAAAAGTCTGGCTTATAAAAGCAGGTTACTGGCCAAAACTCCATGTGATGTATATTGCTCGTGATTAGTATTCACATGGAGTTTTGGCTGGTAACTTGCTTTTATAAGCCAGACTTTTTTTGTGCTAAGCAAATTTGTGTGCTTAGCAGTGCCATGAAATTGGGCCCTGGAAGGTGTAATAGCAGAAAGGTTGAAGTGCGATATGTACAGGGTGGATAAAAAACCGAGATATTATTGCTAATTGGAAGAGAAGTAGGGCACATGTGAATCAAAGAGAGATACCCTCTGTTAGGGTTGAATCTCCTCTTTAAAATGACACCCTGATCATGTCATTACATTCACGGTTGACTGAGCAGTGACCAATTTTAAGAAAGGGCCTATTTAGAGAATTGTGCCACTTTTCATGGTGAAATCTCTTTTTTTCCCCACCTGCCTTGATTGGCAACCACAGCCACTTTTCAATTGTGTTTTTTTGTGGTGTCATTTGTCACATAGTGAAAGGCCAATCAAGGCAGGTGGAGAAAAAAGAGATTTCACCATGAAAAGTGGCAAAATTCTCTAAATAGACCCTTTCATATAATTGGTCACTGCTCAGTCAACCCTGAATGTAATGACATGATCAGGGTGTGATTTTAAAGAGGAGATTCAACCCTAACAGAGGATATCTCCCTTTGATTCAAATATGTGCCCTTCTTCTGTTCCAATTAGCAATAATATCCCAGTTTCGTATTTTGGTGACCCGCCCTGCATGTTTCCCGCCCTGTATATATGTGTCCGACCAATGTTTTGGACAATTTAACAGTGTGTCTGATTATAGTTATAATCACAAAGTGGATTTAATTCTTTATGAAACGTATAAGTTAGGTACTACAATGATTTAACGATATTATTCATCAAACTGTTTGGCTGTAGTAGAAATTGGCTCGAAACACCTGGTGTCGGATGTACGCACTCAGACAAAAATATTATTGTTACATTATTACATATGATCATTTTATGTATCCATTAATTAATTTTTCCGTAGCGAGTAACAGCTGCACTGTTGAACATTGTTAGAAATGAACATTTCAATAAAATACAAACAATAAGCTTAAAAATGATATACATTTTTCATTTGTTACATCTGTACCACTGTAAAATTTGGCAGTGAGGTTTATAATTTTGTGAAATTGCCCAAATACAAAAAAAACAAAAAAACATTGCACAACCCGGATCTTCCTCTTCAATCTCCCACAACTCGAGGACCAATCGGTGAGCAGATGGCTGGGTTAGGAGTCATCACATTAATATCCAGGATCAATTTGCTGATAGGTTTATATCCAAAAGCCCATTGTGTCTTAATTGCAGGTTTTGAACAACTTCCCTAGAAAATTCTCAAAACAAAGTTAAAAGATTGTGGTCATTCCACCGGGTTGGGAAGCAGTGCATGTTACATCCATATATTTGGTTTTATTATTAAAAGCATCAATGCATTCTAAACAAGTGCTCAATATAATATCTGTCTTAGGGTGTTCCAATACTTTAGAAAGTTTGAAATCATTTGAATGTACTTTGACAAAAATATGAGCAAAAATGTATTGATTCGGACGTAATTTACACCCTAATACTTATTTTTGCCATTTTTTATATTACCCAAAACTGACAATGCATATTTATAACTGGATGCCTAAGCACCAAGAAAAGCTTTTGTTTTGGTATAGTCAGTATTCAAATATAGCAGAAACAATACCTGAAGTGTGGATTTAACAGTGTAAAAATCACTCAATTGAAGTGTAACATTTTGGTTTTACACCGTGTGAATGTCATGTCCACACAACTGAGCTATCATTTCTGCTCCATTTGATACCTGACTACCTTAACAAAAGCTTTTCTTATTGTGTTGCATGTATAGTAAGAAGTAATTAAGTGAATTTGGGTAATGTTTCACAGAAAAAAAAAAAAAAGGAACAAATATCATATTTGGATGTAACATTGACATGGTGTCAAAGTTACGTCTGAAATGACATTTTTTGCATATTTTTGGCAACATACATTGAAATGATTTAAATATTTCTGCAGTCGTGAAACACCCAACAACAAATATTATGTAGAGCAACTGCTAGCAAGGCATTCATGCTTTTCTTAATATGGTCATATGTCACACATTGTTCCTCAACCTGGTGGAATGGCCCAACTACAGATAAATCCATTCCTGCCAGATGATAGGAGTTGTACAGAATTCTACTACTAGTACTAGCACACCATATAATGAGCCTATGGGCTCCGTGCACAGGTACCCTCTCAATGATAAGAAAGGTGGAGTTGGGGAAGACTCCTGGGAGAGACATTTGAACGCATTGCCAACAATGCCTGAACTCACGCAAAAATGCTATGGCTTTGTGAACATTCAGAATAAAATTAGCCGTGCGTACTTCACGCTATACGCGCGAACCAATACACGCACGCGGTGAGTTCCGTACTTTCAAAAATGGCTTTTTACGAGTTGACGCCTTACCTTCATCCAGGTGGTGCAGTTCTCAGGGTTGAACTCCAGGAATTTCTGGTACAGGATGCGACAGCGATCAAACTCTCTCAGCTGAAGCTCCAGCTCAATGTAACCCTTGAACAGCTTGTCCTTGGGACACTTGCCGATGGCTGCACCCTGTATCAACAGACAACAAAAAATGTGGAAATGTTTGATAAAAAATTGATACAAGTTTGTATTTATGAGACAAGCAGCATTGGCACGACGCACAGGCGCGCGCGGTTGCTATAATTCGTCGGATCAGTGCGCGACATTGCGTATAGCTGCAATTCAAAACAATTCAAAACATGATTCAGCAACTTTTGATTTGAAATTGAGATCCTAGAATGCTGTTTTTCTCGGAATATACAGCTGAAGCTGAGCTGAAACTTCATCAGGTTAGTTGTTCAGTATCCTTCATTAGATTTTGAACACTTTTGTTGCTTCATACGAACAAAATGCACAAATTACAAATGATGGACTATATCTTTAATGCATATTACAGGGCGAGTCAAAAAACGAAACCCAAATGTCGGGACTATTGTTTCAGTGAAGTTCTGCACGTAGCACTTTCAAAATATAGGATATGAAAGCCCAATTCATAAGCTTTCTTTTAGTAGAAGAATCATTCAAATCACTCATGTAATTTTCAAGTTACGGAATTTTAAACACAACCAACGTTTTCAAGTTCTGTCCACGGATCACAAAAAAGGTAAGCGTTCTTTCAGCAAAACAAAAACAAATCGCATAGGAACGTGTGTGAATTGTTTTCGCTTTAATGAAAGAACACGCACCTTTTTTGTGAAAACGGTGGTTGTGTTTAAAATTTCACATTTTCGCAAAATGCAACATAGCTTGGTGCCAAAAGGAGCCACCGGTAAGGAAGTGGCAGCAAACTTCGGTGCAAAAAGGAGACCATGGTAGTGAAAGGGTTAAGTTTCATACTGTCTTTGTTTATAATCGTTCTTGTCATCCTGTATCTTCTTTGTTTTTTATTTTCAGGGGACTCGCACTCGACAAGCTTTGCTTTTTGTGGGTCCCCTGCATCTCTAGGTGGTGTTATTCAAATGTTATTCTTATCTTTATATTCTAAAAATGCATGAATCATAGTAAATTCTAAGTACAAACTGTATTCTTTTATGCCTTGAGATGAAATAAAGTAAATTAAAGTTTTCAAATTGAAATATGCTTTCGATATTCAACACTAATACCTGTTTTTTCCCCAGATCCTATCAAATGTGATGTAAACTGATGCACAGACTGGCCCCTTACCAGGATTTTCCTTGCTAAGCTGAGGTTCTTCTGTCGGATCTCAAAGTGGGCAAACATCAGCCAGACCTTGGCAAACGTGAACTTCTTGTGTGGTATCATGTCCAGGCACGCTTTGTAAACCTGCCGGGTCCTCTCTGAATCCTAAGACAAGACAAGGAAGGTACATTTATGTTGTGTCTCGGAGGTGTTTGGTTCAGCTTTGGCTCTAGAATCACTGAGAAGATAAATGAAATGTCTGAGCCAAATTGAAATTATCTTAACTGGTCTCATATAGTAGGATGTGATCTTCTTGAAACTAAAACCGAGCATGGCTCCATATTGGGCTGGCGCATGAGCTTAAACCGAACTGAAGCTAAAAACCCTGGGATTATTTCATTTTCTTATGTATATTCTTTAGATAGTTGGAAAGAGTGTCAGGTATGTATGTAGTGTACAGTCGAACCCTGATAAAAAGAGCACTGCTAATACAAGGTCCTGCTTATAACAAGCAAAACTTTAGGTCCCAAGTCTTTGTTTTTCTTTGTTTTCCTTTGTTTTTCGTTACTGTTAATACAAGGTACCTGTCAAGACAAGGTAATTCGTAAAGTCCCAATGACCTTGTTATAAAGGTGTTCGACTGTATTGTATTTGTATGCAGGGCCCAATTTCATGGCCCCACTAATTCCGTGCTTATAATCACCATTTTGTGCTAACTTCGCTGGCAGAGAAATTATGTGCTTACCCTGTAAGCACAGAATCCTTACCTGCTACAGTAAGCAGGGATTTTTACGCTAATGGTAAGAAGAGCCATTAAAAGGGGCAGTAGGGAACCCTGAGGCACACAGAAGTAACAAAGAGACTGGAACAAAAATGTGAAGTTCTTGATAACATCCTGAACGTCAATTACAATGCTGTGTTTTGGTTTACTTTGCAGAAATTTTAAAAAGAAGTAGTTTTTTGGCCATTTTTCCCCACAAAGTCAGACAGATTAGCACTGGAGGCCATGCTGATGTGTTAAAAACTTGATGACGGTTAATGCTAGTCTCTGCATGGCGTTAACTAATATGACCACAATGTGTCTGTAGTAAACATACTGTATGTGTTTGTCAGGGGGGGGGGGCCTGAATGAGCCTTTTTTCAGTGTTTACATTTTTATAACCCTAACTCCCTAGGCCTTTTTGCTAGGATGTAGCCTCAATCCTGCAAAATCCTCCAATTAGCCTCTTGGAAAAGTAGCATATAGCCTGCGGCAGTGAATGTCAATATGTTGAGGCTTGGCCAGTGACATCCTGGAGCAGTACGGAGGATTTCAAGCATCATCCAGGCCTATATTTATGCATGGCTGAGCAAAAACAACACAAGGTCCGGCCCAAGACCTTGACAAAGGGCATACTACGAAATCAGTCACACACTTTTGCCATGTAGCCTCAATCCTCTGCGTTGGCAAAGCGGATTTTGAAGGATTCAGGGCGGTTAGGGTTCAAAAGAAACCTTAAACATTAAGGGTGAACCACCTTCTGTCTTTGGAAACACACCTTAGCGTTCAGTTCCTCATACAGAGCATAGTTGATCCACAGATAGATGTAGCGTCTCCAGAGACGTTTCTCCTGGGCTGGGGGGACGTTGGCAATGGCCCGCTCATAGATCTCACGTACCGTATCCTCGTTACCGTCCGTCTCCAGTAGGCGCAGGTAGTCAAACCATGCGTCGTAGTTGCTGGGGTTTGCTTTGACTTCCTGAAATTGAAAAACAGAATGAGGATTCAATATCAATAATATAAAAAACAATTATAACCTTAATAATGCCATACCTAACAAAATGCAACCGGTGTAACAAAAGCTGTCAGACTTTACTGCTTGGGGTGTCCCGGATATACTGAATACTCGAATATTCGATCCTCAACCGCATTCGAATAGCTTTTTGTCGGTTTCAATATTAGAAAACAAAAAACTATGCACATACACACACAACTCTAATGATATTTTATCGTAAAGTAGCAGCGATTTATTGTCAGGTGCCACCATATGGGAATCTGCACACACATATTTCTGACTTTGTTTCTGGAGGTGTGCCAACCCAATGTGAAAGACTGTCAGTTTAGGGGTACATTACCCATCCTGACAGATTCCAACAAAACATGCCATTGGGGTTTGATGGGTTGAGTTCTGTTAGGGTTAAAGACTTTTATGAATAGAACACATTAATTGAGTAAAGACACTGAACCTCATCCTCCTGGGTCCATCAAAAGCAAGGAGGTTTTGAAGGATTTTGCTGTTATGTGGCATCAAACAGGTTCAGGATTTAACATGAATGCAAACAAATTTCTATGTTCAATCTAAGTTTTCCAAAAGTTATTGACAAAGTAATCCCACCTCTTCATACTGGAAGCGTCTTTTGCTGACGATGATGTCCTCAATGCCAGCCCGATCCCCATATCTCTTCTCATGGATGGTGTAGGATTTGAAGAGATCCTCGGCATGCTGTTTGGGAATCTTGTCCAAGGCATATTTGTAGATCACCCTTGCCCTCTCATGCTGCGTCAAAGGAAAAGGTTTTAAAAAAAGGACAACAAAATATGTCAGATCAAATCAAACTTGCAAGATTTCAATTATGAGACCTTGTTTCTTAACTTGGTAGAGGTTCGCAGACAAACTATGTGAAGTAAAAAGAGCAGGGATGTAGTCGAGTCCATCACAAGTCCAGTCACATGCCCATCACAAGTCCAGTCACAAGTAAATCACAAGTCCAGTCACAAGTAAATCACAAGTCCAGTCACAAGTAAATCACAAATCCAGTAACAAGTAAATCACAAGTCCAGTCACAAGTCCAGTCACAAGTCCAGTCACAAGTAAATCACAAGTCCAGTCACAAGTAAATCATAAGTCCAGTCACAAGAAACAGTGGATGTTACAAACACCAATGAATGCCTTTGTCAAAGCTGATTTGAATAACTTGTGAGTTGAATTGGGACTGGAGGACTTGTGATGGACTTCACTGCATCCCTGAGAGATATGGTTTTGAGAAGACTCAGGAGTGTCTACCTCGACATTCCAGTCAGTATACTCTGACTCTCTCTTGGAGAAACACCTCAGGTTCTTCTCAAAGCTACCTCTCTTAGAGAGTGAGTCACTTTCTAACAGAGAATAATAATCAGAGATGAAACTGGCATGTGGCAAAAAAAATCGGAAAATAGGCCGAACAAAAATACGTGTCCGAAATCTGGGCCGCGCTGCCATTACACACATATACATGCTTGTACAATACACTCCATGCCCAATTTCCGGACACCAACTCCTGCTTTATTTTTGATTCAAACAAAATTTTACGATGAAAAAAAAAAACGGTTAGTGTTTTCATTGCATAGAATGCCTGAATTACGGTTAGAGTAATGGAGTCATCAATAAAGAAGTTCACTTCTTACTTGAGAAAGTCGAGGGAAAAGTCCAAAAGACAAGGGCTCCGTTCATGGTGCTTCAATCATGTCCATGATTCAACCACTTGCATTCATACATGGGAAAATATCAGGCATTATCGTCTTTCTCTTCCAACAAATGCCAGTGAAATGTTTCGCTAATGCTCTCTTCGCTATCCTCGAGATAATCATCATGATTTTTAAAGCATTGCATTTTGTACAACTGAATCTGAAACCTCCGAATATCGCACAACATAATGATTTCATCTTCAGGATCCTTCACAAGGCTACCCGTCCCGGCCAGCCATGTGCTAGCGGACGGTACGGTGGTGCGGTACGTACGCTGGTACCATTGTATATTCGCACGCACGTGCGACACAGTGATTTTTCCATGTCACCTGTCAATGTTAAACCTTTTGTCCAGCCGGAGAAGGCTCCGATCAGTGTTATGCCCTGTGTTTCTACCGTTGAAACTCTCCAATAACGACTGGTGAAAGAGAATAAAACTACGTTCGCGATGATTTTAACACGACATTTCCATCGACTTTTCTTCGAAATTATGATTGAAATAAAATGACATTTTGTGAATAAATCATCAGAAAATCAAATTTTGTGGGACACACTGTAAAAAAATCGGAAATTTCGTTGGAAAATTCAAAAAGTCGGTTTTCCGATTTAAATCGGAAAAGTTTCATCTCTGAATAATGCGTATTTATAAAGCGCACATATCCACCATTATTGGTGCTCAAGAGGCTACATCATTATTACCCTGCTCATTAGGCCAATGAAACATTCTGAATACCATCTCAGCTCCCTGGGGAGTATACAGCTCGATGCTGCCATTTCGGCACAAAGCAGCTAAAAATCAACCACTATAATAACCATCTCTGCCCTCACAGGTAACCATTTACTCCTGGGTGGAGAGAAGCAATGAGTAACAAAGTGCCTTGCCTAAGGGCACACACATCATGGCCGCAGGCTGGACTCACAACCTGCAGAATTATCCGCAGACCACAAATTCAATGCTCCAGACCCCGAGGCCACGGCACTCCACAAAAATGTCCACAAACCTCTCCGTGCAAAACCTCAAATTGCATTCATCTTCTCATTCAGTTCGTATAATCTATCTCTCAATGAGCTCACTGCAAACAAATTCTAATAACGTTAAACTGGACCTTGGATTATTTTGGGGTTCTTTTCAATAATGATCGTTTGCGGAGTCAGCAAACTTTGCGATAAAACTTAAGTCCATAGTTACTGGCAAGCAGTGAGTTCTGCATGCCCATTTGCATTATATAACAAAGTGCCTTTGTTATGCTAATGTGCACCTGACACATTTGAGTGGATATGTAGCAATATAATTATCTGTGCATATCATTGGCTTGAAATAGCGACTGCCGAAGACAAGCCACCGATATCAACTCGATTCAAATTGCACATTGATTTCCACAGGCAAAGAATAAAAAAGGCCCCGTACCTCTTTCTGTCTCTCTTCAAATTTTGAAAACGCCACGTAGAGTTTTTCGTCCATGTGCTCCTCTCCGAAGAACTCCACGGCCCTTTCAAAGACCTTGCGGGCACTGGAGACGTAGTTGTTGTGTTCCTCAAAGCTGGCAAAACGAATCCAGTTCTTGATCTCGGGGTGGCAGATGACAAGTGTGAGGAGTCAAGGAGAATCATCCAAAGATTATTAAAAAAAGACTTTGCAAGTTTGTAAGTTGTAATTATCTGACACAAAATGACAAGCTTATGGCAATATAGTGTAAATTTCAAAATTTCATGTAAGGCCAGAGAATGTTCCTAATTTCAAATACTTTACAAGCAAAAACAAAAAAGGACAGGGCTAGGGGTTGAGGGTTAACCCTTGCAATTTTCTGCATGAGGCATTTACCCTCCATATGTGACCGGCTCCACAAAAAAAGGGTTTTATGTCGCAAAAAAAGTGAAATTGAGTTATATACATGGTTGGAAAGCCCACAACCTAAGCTTTCATTTGGTACATGTATATAATAGAGCTCCATAGCCCCTCCCGTTCTGGAGATATGACGTGTTTACATATATCCCTAACAGTCCTGAATCCTCCAATTTTAATACGATTTTGCACACCCCCTAGGGAGTTTTAGGGTTACTTTCTAGGAGTTCAAATTACACAACTGAGAAAACAGGCTTTGAAATAGCTGGCTCTGTTTTAGACATTTTCAACATTTCTGTGAATGAAACCTAAAACTGTACGTATCAAAGATGTCATTCATGACCAAAAAAAATGAAAATCACATGTTGAAGAAATTTTCACCCTCTCAACGTTAAAGTGGGCCATTTTTACATGATAATGCACAGCGTGACTTAATACCCTTTTTTGTGGAGCCGGTCACATATGGAAGGATGCACAAGGCTGACACCAAAAATACCAATAGAGGTATTTCATGGAATGCATGATATAATAACAAGAAACATAGACTTGCATATTAGAGAATCGCTGTTGTTATCTTGGAGTGTCTAGCAGCTCACCTCTGGTCAAATGTGGCAGACATTATAGGTTCATGCAATAAACACAGGTCACTCTTTTCCACCAAATATATTTATTCACCATATCCCTCCCAGATCCTTGAAAACCTAATTGGATGGTTTGGAGGATTTTGCAGAATTCAAGAAGGTACAGGCAAGTCAATAAAACTTTACAATGGCCACAATGCCCCATGAATTTGAAGTAAAAAAAAGTCCTTGTATTTCCTACACAATGGAAGATTTAGGAGGATTGAGGAAGATGATGATCACAGTGGCCTCTATGCCAATTGGAAAAAGTGTCCAGCAGACCTTAAAAGTGTAATGTCCAAAGTACAGAATGCTGGAGGAATCAACAGGAAATGGAGGAATGGAAATGGAGGAATCAATGAGAAATTGAGAAATCATCAGGAAATGGAGGAATCAGTCCGGTTTGTTAGTAAAAACGTCATACACGCGCGCGCACCCCTGATTACTAGCGCCCATTGGATAAACGCTCGAGGTGCGTTAACTTCCGGTTCCATTCATGCTATGCTACACCGTGTGAAGTACGCTTGGCTGAATTGAGATGACGTCACACTAACAAACCGGATAGGAAAGCAGGAATCAATAGGAAATGCAGGAATCACTAGGAAATGCAGGAATCAATAGGAATGGAGGAATCAATAGGAAATACAAGAATAGGAAAATGGAGGAATCAACAGGAAATGAAGGAGAAAAAACATGGAAATCTATTAAATAGGAAATATATCATGCCTCGCATTACACACGCACCACTGACTACGGTGGATTTGGGACGATGCGAGACCTTCAGAGCTAAAATGCCAAGGGAGCGACAGGGTCGCCGATATTCCAAAGGATATATCTCTCGTAGATGTTGCGTGCCCGGTCCACCTCCTTGTACCTCAACTCCATCTTGATGAAGGACAGCCAGGCTTGCTCTTCGGGCTCCCACTGCATCCAGCGCTCAAAGACCTGCCGTGCCCCAGCCACGTTGCCGATCATCTCCTCCATGTAGGTGTACTTGTACCAGAACTGCTTGGCCCTCGGCAGGATGGTGATGGCCCGGTCCCAGATGTTACGGGCGTGGTTGATCTGCTTATGTCTGAGGAGGGAATCGATCAGGAGGCAAAATGAAAAAGAAAGTAAACGGCCTTCTTTTTTGATAAGCGTGTTTGGCTGGTACAACATGCACAGTTGTGATAGCCCTAACCTTGCTAAATGCAACAGAATGCACCAGTGGTAAAAAGTTGTTGCAAGTTGTTGCATTTAGCAGTCTCCTGATCTGATGCATTGCACCCCTGCATTCTGTTGCATTTGGCAGGGTAGGTACTTGGTACCAAGGCTGGCATGTATTAGTTCACTGCATTCTGTTGCATTTGGCAGGGTGCCTAGGGAATACCACGTGGGGGTTAGGGTTAATTATGGTGTTCAACTCATGTACATGTATGTGGGTTCGACCACTGACGAGAACTTGGTGCTTGTGCTCTTGGGCAAGACACTTTACTACAATTGCCTCCCTCCGCCCAGGAGCACAAATGGGTACCTGTGAGGGTAGAGACCAGATTGTACTGATCTTGAGCTGCTGCAGACAAGAATGGTCTCATGGCATGATGAACAGGGGTAATATTTGTGCAGCGCTTTTGAGACCTTTGGTACAAACTGGTCTTTTGAGCCAAATCAGCAACCAAAACAAAATATTGCACATTTCCCTAAACTCTAACTCCCCAGGTAGTGTATTAATTAAAGCAACAGGCTAACCAGGGCTGTCATTTATGAATACAGCTTACCCTCTTCTGTTATATCAAGGTTTTGTTCCCCTACATCTTTCTTCAACCCAAAAAATGTACAGACAACCATACTGAGGTTTCCCTTATTGTTAATTCTCATTGCTACTACATGTACCTCATGACTGATCTGCCGAAGTCAAATTCAGGTAAAAAAATGAAGCCAAGTTGGGAGATGGGATAAGGAACACTTTCATATCCCTCACTTTAAAAAAACAACTGAGTGACCTTCAGTTAATTTTTTTTCTCATGAATTAGGAATTCTTTTCTGGGAAATACAGGTGTCTGTCTCAGTGCATTGTAAGGCTTGTGTGCTAATTTCTAATATCCAAACAACCTTTTAGCCTTAACTGTCCCAAAACCTCCCAAATCCTCTTTGCAAAATGGAGGATTTTGCAGGATTGAGGCTATATGGTAAAAGTGTGTGGCTGATTTCAGAGGATGCACTGTGTCAAGGTCTTGGGCCGGACCTTGTGTTGTTTATAAATGCTCAGTAGTGCATAAATTTAAGACTAGATTATAGTTGAAATCCTCGGCACTGCCCCAGGATGCAGGAATGAGGCAGTGGTCACCCCTCCAAGGACCACATTAAAAAAATAACAGATGATTTTGGAGGATTGAGGCTGTATGCAATTTTGACATGGAGGAAGTTGGAGGATTTTGCAGGATTGAGGTCATATCTTAGCATAAATGCCTAGGGAGTTAGGGTTCATGTGATCATCAAACTCGCTTTTTTAACACATTGGCATAAATAAAGAGATAAATGTATTTATAAACAATTAATCAAAGGCAGATTCTGATGCCAATATCTTTTCTTTTTAAAACTCAATCCAAAAAAAAATAAAAAAATAAAAAATAAAAATATACAGGTTGCTACTCACTTCATTTCCATTTCAGCATACTTCAGCCACAGTGTTATGTTCCTGTGATCCACATCAAGCGCTCTTTCATGTACTGACCGCGCTCTGCATAAATTTAAAAAAAAACATGGATGTTTAAAGTTCTTTGAGTTGAACAAAAGAATTTGGTCGTACCTGGTTGAATTCTGACACCTATCAATGAGGAGAGTATTGTAAGAATATATCCTTATACAAGGTGTCAAATATCTATGTCAGTGTTTATTTATACAGCTTGACACAATATTGTCACATTGTTATATTATATTCATAAATACCTAAGACAGTTTAACCATTCCTATTGGTCGAAAGCCTGTCACGTGGCCAGTTTTAAACGGTTGATAAAGACCGGCTGGCTGGTCTTAAACGATTTTCCAGTGTAACATGAAATTTGGACTCCTATGAAATCCAGTCCCAGTACCGTTTTATTGGTTGAACGTTCACAATCCTCACACAGGCATGCACAATACTACCAGTGAGTCTATATATTTCATAGTCCTAAATTCACACTACATGTACATCGGCACAACTGCGTTCTGTGCCACATCGCATAGTGCGAGAACATTTTCATTCAAATGGGAAACAAAATTTGCAATAATTAATAAGGGTGAATATTAGTTAACAAAAATGAACACTTGCGTGTATATTGCCCAAATGGGAATTCACACACTATTCTGAAATTCATGATGATTGAAAATGTGAAAAGAAACACCAATAACAGTCATAGTATCAGACCAGTTCTGAAATCAATATTGGAGGCACTTGTTTCTGCGTAAGGCCCCCCCCAAAAAAATAGTCTGTCTCTGGTCAGACCGTTTTATTTTTTTTTTGGTGTTTTTTTGTTTTTTTTCTAGCTTGAATTGTACAGATAAGGTGGATACTATTATGCTTTTTTGTGTCCTCATTATACATTGGTGTCTTCCATAATTTGCCTTGGTGCCCTTTATCATTTGCCTTGGTGCAATTTCCCCATGCATTGGTGCTCCTTGGTACAAAAAATTTGAGGAGGTGCGGCAATGGAGGGCGCTGTTGTAGCTTCCGTGTTAATTTGAAGAAAAAAAAAAGGTTGATGCGCATGATTAAAATCGACGCGCGCGCTGACCAGAGACCAAGTATTTTTTTTGGCCCAATCACCAGTTTCAACTGGTCTTGAGAAAATGATCTACTCCCCGTACCTGTCAATCTCCCTCTGGCTTTCCTCCCAGCTGGCATACTTGATCCAGTTGGTGACGCTGGAGCGATTCTTACGGATGTTATCCTCAAACTCTTTCCTCTTCCTGAGCCGGTACTCTTGGAGTTCATCTGGATCAGTGATCTTCTGCTTTGGGGGCTATTTTTCGGAGGGTAGTTTGAGGTAGGGGAATTAAAAAAGAAGAACATATCAACATTAATAAATATTGATAAAGGAAAAACAACACCTGGCTTGGGTGACAATCGTAACTCCCTAGGGGGTGTGCAAAATCATATTAAAATTGGAGGACTCAGGACTGTTAGGAATAGCTATCATCCCCCAACCTAAACACTCATTAACCCTAACCGAACTCAACCCATCAAAGCCCAACAGCAGGTGTTGTTGAAGTCTGTTAGAATGGGTGCAGTCCCCCTAAAACTGATGTTTTTTTGCATTGGGTTTGGCATACCTCTAGTAACTAAGTCCAACAGTGTGTACGTATGATTTCCCATATGGGTGTTGGAATTTGCCAGGATGGGTACGGTTCCTAGTAATTTATACTAGGGAGTCTCATATTGGGTCTCATATTTCTCATAAACTTTATTTACCTTTCTTTAATAATAGACATATCTCCAGCGCCTTGAGTACCTAATAGTTGGTAGATACGTGCGCTATATAAGACTCCGATATTATTATTATTATTATTATTAACAACCCTCCTATGCAAACATACATTCTGTTGCAGTCAAAATCAATCAAGTTACTGTTTACAACAGTTAAGAATTCCCAGCCTACATAAAGCAGGATTGACTGACTGGGACTGATAAGTAACTTGATACAGCTATGCTTTGACTCCGGGAGAGTGATAAAACAGCTGTGACCACAACTTGTCTGTTTTGTCTGTTGACCCACTTTGAATAGTCACAGTGCTTGCTTGACATATGATCTGACTGCTGGTGACTAGCCTTTGTTAAAAGTATAGCAGGGGAAGCGATAGTGAATTTTGACTGTCTGTGAATGCTTACATAGCAGGAGGGTTAACCTGAGGTTGATTGGTTCTTTTAGTTGTGAATAAATGATAGATCTCTTTCAAGTGACTCACCGGGGGAACCAGCTCCAATTCTCTCTCTTTGGCCTCTCTCAAAATCTGTTCTGCTGTGATCTGAACCTCTGCTGGCATACGGTTCTTGACCTAGATGAACAAAACCAAATAGAATAAGAATAAACTATAAAAGTGTTAAAAATCTAGTTAAGAGTTCCACATGCGCAAAATGTAGGGAGTCCCACCAGTGGGTACACGACTACTCATCTTACACCAGATGACTGTAATACAATGTTAAGATTCTGCTAAATAAATCCACATCAAAATCAAATGTTACAAATCTGCCAAATCACCCAGTATTGCTGTTCCATTGTAATTGTGCAAGAGTTTGTTTAAGGGATCTTAACAAAAATGAATCTTTTTCAAAACCAAAATACATGTATGTGCAATTGTGCATGGTACAATCATGACAATCATGTGCTATATTTATATATACAATGTAGGCCCTATTTCTCTAATCTTTTTCTTTTTCCTTTAGCAAAAAACAATCTACATTTTCTGTGCAACTCATTTTTGTATGCAAATATTCTGTCAAATTTAGCCGACATTTGGCTAGAACGGTCAGTTGGTCACTGTAACCACAGTTTCCGATCAAAATAGTATACTTTTACTGTCATGACTGTAGCATACATGTAGATCAAAGGGTGGCTAACGCTAGCATGGCTAGGTAAATAAAATAGCCACGTTCACAGGTCTACAAAAGTACAATGGTCTAGTGCACAGGAAATCCTTCAAAATATCATCAGTTGAAAAATAGGAAATAATGTAAAAAAATACAAGTTCCGATTTTATTTTTACTTCAACAAGTTATTTGAAATGAATAATCTGACATGTCTGATGATAGTCATTGGTGAAGAGTGTCGGAAATAGGGAACTTTTCCCTATTCATATGCGTTTTCAAGAACTCACTGAACTAAAACCTTACTAATTCAGCTAGATAACAAACGTACAACCATATCTGCGGGAAAATTGCAACATTTTACCTTTGCCACCTTTGGCACTTTATGTTTTGCTGTCGAAGACGCCATGATCAGAATCCAGGACGAAATACTAAGCACAGCGCATGTAATTTCTTGTCGGAAAACAAACGTACTTCTCAATAAATATGAACTCTTGAGGGCGCTTTCTGTTGTAGGGGATTATTTAAAAATTTTAATTGTTTAGGCAAAAACAATTTTTTACGTAAAAGTATTTCGCTACATAAATATTTATAACACTTATTTATAATTTATTTGTTTGAGTAAATTATTTAAATATTTAAGAATAGCCAAAAATATCTAAGTTAATTTAATATTACAAGTTCGAGGTCATTTGTTGCCAAGGAGGCTACGCTCTCTTCGCACGAAAAAGGAATATTGCACTTCATTTAAAACCCATAAATCTCAGAATCGGGTGAGAAAAGTGTGTGACTTAATTAACATTTCTACCTTATGTTATGGTTTAAAGATGAGGTCAATGTATCGATACATTGTTCAGACTTGCACATTTTTGCAGTTGCTGTGTTTTTTTTTTGTGTGACTGTGAGTGTGAGTCTGTGTTGCTTTTTGGCCCGGGCCCGGCGGAGGGGGCGGGAGGGGGGGGGGGGTTGAAGTGTAGCGGCTAGCATATGTAACGTTAGACAGTAACACCCCTCATTTAGATTTTTTTTTAGTGTTATTGTTATGTTTAAATGAATTCTGCAACCGCAATCTTTAATTTACATGATTTAAACTACGAAGTGGCTATCGTTACGGCAGTCGTTGTTTAGCGCCCTCTACGATACTTTTTTAATACGCACGCAGTCGCAGGTATATAATTATTTGTTTCCACACGTTTTAGCGAGCAGTGCGACAGCTCAGTCAATAGAGGGTAGGATTTTGCACCGCGAGGTTGCGGGTTTGAATCTCGGTTTTGCACTCGAATTTTTTTCCTTTTGTAACCTGCATGACCTGAGGCTTTGGAGGATTTTTTTTAAAAGGGAAATAAAGTCCGAATTTCATAACATTCAAATTCACTTTTTTCCTTCTATTTTATATTTTCTTGTCATGTTTTTATAAAAGTTGCAGTCTACCGTAACGATAGAAAATGGGAAATGCGTTACGGTTGCCGTAACAATAGCCTCTGCGTTTAAACTAAAGCAATGTCTAGCTTGTCCAGTCTCAAACTCTAGTCTAATGCCTATCGCATTAGAGCTGGAGTCACAACTACGTTACAATCACCGGGTCGTAAGAATCCCGAAATCCCGGACTATGTATCCGTGGTACATTACAGAAACGGTCCATTACAGAAATGTTAAAAATGTAAAAGTACTATAAAAGAAAACTATGACATTGTGGATTCGCTCCCATGTTTACTCAGTCGAGCTGCCCAAGCGCTCACGTTGGATTTGCAGTTAGGCCCTACATCATATATCATGACATTGGGTGCGATCAGAGGATCCGTGCAATCAGTCTATCACACTGTGCTATTGGTCGATCTTGCTGCCATCGGTTGATTGCACAGCAATCAGGCGATCACCTCTTCTTTCTATTTTATTGCTCTAGTCTGGAGGATTGTTTTGAAAAGTCAAGTCTGAGATGTGTCCCACAGGATTGCCAGATTGGCGCTAAATCCCATTTCTGCATGATTGAGTAATAGCACTGATCCATCTATCGCGCCCAACATATAGATGACGTTGATGATAGTTTTTTTTTTGCAATGCCATAACTACAGCAGTTGAAAATTGCATTATTGCCACCATAACAATAGCTAAGTACGTTTGTTTGTTTTTAGTCATGGTGTCCCTCAAAATCAAAAACCTGCTCATTTTCAGCAAATTTCCTAGTATTGCTTTTCATAATTGCCAGCTATTTTGGTGAGTGCATTACTGTCTATGTGTAGGTGTGCACAAGTCAGTTGTGGTAATTGAAAATGTAAGTTGCAAATTTCCATGCAATTAAAAAGTACAGCCTGTCTAAAAAAAATGGTACAATCAGAAAAAAAATTGGTTAAATATGAAATTTCAAAATAAGTCATTCTTACTTGGCATACATGTAATATTAAAGAACAAAGACGGGGCTTTCCAATAGTGTTTGTTTGATCTTATTTGCTTTTGTCAATTCAGAGATATAATCAATTTAGTGCGGTACACCAAAATCGATTTTGTGCCACTTTTATGCATGGGCAGAGTTGTTTCGAGTACTGTGCCTTGCTGTCTTGAAGCTCACAAAAGATTGCAACTTGGCAAAAGAAACAAACTCGATGTTTGTGTTCCGCAGTAAACTGGAGTTATCTCTGGATGGACAAAAGCAAATGAGATGAAACAAAAAGTATTGGAAAGCCTGGTCTTTTTTCTTTAATGTGATGCTCAAAACGACTTACTTATGTTGAGATTTAATATTGAAAAAAAAAATCGTTTTCGATTGTACCAAATTCTTTTGGAGACAGGCTGTACATTGAAGAATAACGAAAATATCAACCAACTGTGCATCTCATTTTGGACCCTGAAAGTAAAGTGGAGCAAAGTTCTGTGAACGTATCCATAAATTTTGTTTTTGTTTTATGTTCCCCTTGTCTAGGCCCAAGTAACCGTGCAGGATGACCGCGGTGTTGATGTCAGCTAACGGTCCAGCTGAGGTCATCAATGCTCGACGCACAGAGTCACTGGATGCTCACAGCATCCTGAAGCTGGTCGGACCTGCTACCGAGCCCCAGTTCGGACTGGTCAATGTTGTCAACCTGATGTAAGACAAATGACAAGGGCCCATTTCACGGCGCTGCTTAACAGTTAGCACAAAAGTTGTGTTTAGCATAGCAGAAAAATTTGCTAACCTTAAGCACTATTTCACGGCGTGTGTGTGCTAACGGTCGCACGTGCATGGAGATTTCCATTGTTACGTCACTAAGTTAAGCAAATTTTTCCTCCGAAGTAAGCATGCCTTTTGCTGTGCTTATGCTTACGGTCTCCATGAAATAGACGGAGGCTCTATTAGCAAAAAAATCATGTGCTTAGCAGCGCCGTGAAATTAGGCCAAGATTTATTTGATTGACCCTTTGGATGCTGTCGTGAAAGAAAGGAAATAAAGATTACATCAACTTATAGAAGTTTCAAAATTGATTTGTTATATCGTGCGCTTGGATACTGTAATTACATTGGTCAAGAACGGCCATGCGTCCAATCTATAAAAACGCATTGTACACTGGTTTACCTCGTATACACGGCACATTGCAGGCCTGCGTGTAGAATCTGCAGGCGCGCTCATGACCGAGATCTGCATGCAATGCACAAACGCGCAGTCTCGTGTCCGACAGGAAAGCCTGCAGTTACATCCCACTGATTTTAATTTATTTCTTGCATATTAAGTTACAATCATTTACCATTTTGACTTATTGGCGATATAGCAAAACAGTTGTTGACAGCTGTGATGTGGGATACGCTGTTTTTAACCCCTCTGGGCTCCGAGAGTGCTATGCGCCCCTCGGATGTTAAAAACTGCATATCCCACATCAGAGCAGTCGACAATTTTCAAATGTATGTGAGTACCTTTGGGAGAAAGGAGTAAAGAGAGGATTTAAGTGATAGGAACAATTAATAATGCAGTGTGTCAGCAACAGTTTAATACTGCAGGCTGTTTTTGTTTAAAAAAGTTTACATCATCGCACAAAACTGAAGTCCTTTTGCTCAAGACTTTTGCACTTTTAAAGTTATTTTGATCTGAGTGTATTTACAAGACTTCCAATTGCATTTGTCGTTGTACGACTACTGTATGAAAGCAACTTCAGACAGATAAATAAATGCAGCATACTTTATACAGGATGGTGACCATGAGGCTAGAAATGTGGCATTTCCAGGACAAAGTCTAAGTGTTTAGAGAAAGTATTGCGAGTTGCTCATATTGTCTCATTTAAACCATAAACTTGAACTTTTATTTTTGGACAGTGAGAAGGCTGTGTTGGCAGTGACTCTGAATAATGACAAGGAGCAGATCTTGGCGCATTCTGCCTTCTTTGATTACCCCAATGTGCCCGACGTTGACCCGGCCAAGTGGCAGGAGTGGCTCAATGCATACTTTGACTGCCAAAAGTGCACTGTGAGTATTGACTCTACAATTAACCCCGCAGCCTCAGCTCAGTTTCATTGAACAGCTAACCAGAAGATACGGCTTTGCAATTTTTGTGCTGAAAAAAAAAATCAAGGAAGCGTAAACTGGCAAAAGTAATACAAATCACATGATACATGTACTTTGAAAATGGGCCATGATCTCATAGGAAAGAGTCTTCATTGTCTGATCAAAGACACAGTCAGGGAACAAATGTGGATGTGAAACAACTGACCTGTGGCTTGGTGGTCAAGTTCATTGTGGTCATGTTAAACTTTTGTGTACTACTACTATGAAGCCAGTTATTTTTGGGAAGAGAGAATTTTGGTAGTAAAAATAAGGGAATAAATGTGTGCTTTGCTGGTTTTAAGCACTCTGTTTAAGACCGGTTGGAGTTTGGATTCTGATAATTACCCAGTATCCAGACTCCAACCGGTCTTAAACAAAGTGTTTAATACCGGCCAAGTATGTATTTATTCCCATTCATAAATACCTTTTCGGTCAAATAATCAAAACTTTTCGGTCCAAAAGTCAAAACAAGTCAAAAAATTTCCAATGAATTTGTTCAACATTATTACCTCATGTTTCCGGGACACCCCTCTAGCTATATTATGCAATGTCCAGTCTCAGGAGTGTCGTAAACAGCTCATTATGTGGAGATTGGCTTGCGCGTACTTCGCGATGTGGCACACAACGCAGCTGTGCCGGTGTAGTGTGAATTTAGGACTATGCAATTTTGACTCACTGGTAGAATTGCGCATGCATACACGAGGATTGTGAACATTCAACCAATAAAATGATAAAAGGCACCAGATTTCATACATTGTAGGAGTCCAAATTTCATGTGACACTGGAAAAGTGTTTAAGACCGGTCAGACGGCCGGCAAGACCGGTCATGTGACAGGCTCTCGACCAATAGGAATAATAGTTTGTATGCTGTTGAAATTGTAAAACTAGCTACAACCTTGTTCATGCAGAGCAGTGTCTTTATGCATAGAACTTAATGTAAATCTTTTAAATATGTCATTCACGTTTATCAGAAACATTCCCTTTGAAGAGTTTTTAAAAGATATTTTATAGAAACTACTAAATGAGGAATGGAAAGTAAACTGATCAAATGCACTAGCCAACTTATAATGCTTTTCAATTGTCCACAGTGTTATTTTAATGTAACTTTGGCTTTTTCATTTACAGCCCTTGAACACGTTGTTCATGCACTACTTTGCAGCCAAACAAGAGTTTTCACATGGAAGTGCCAGGGAAATCATTCGGTAATAAAGAATGATTTTTATTTTTTGCTGTTGCACTTTATATTGTAGAAAAGTTTCTGAATTTATAAACTGTTAGGAGAAGAAAAACGTGTGGATTCTAACTCACATTCAATTTCAATTCAGTTCAATTCAATTCAATGCAATATTACATTTATTTCCATACTGAAACAATAACATAACAGAAAGCAAAATACAATATTGTGGAGGCACAATACTAATAAGCCAAGGCTTGTAGCGGAGTGCCTGTACAAGACAAAACCAAAGACATTGAATAATCAAATAATTAATTAATTAAGTCAAAGACAAAAATAAACAAGAGGACAAAATGATCTGACTAGAAATAAATTAAGAAAAATGACTGGAAAAATCATCTTTCATCTTTTTAGCCTCCTGACGATGGGCAGAGTGTACTGTCTGAAACGTTGAGTTTCCTTCGGTTCTTTTCAGAACGTCACAAACTCACAAAAGAGATTTGTCACATGTTGCTATCTTAAACCTTATTCTTATTGCTGTCTTTACCATGCAAACCTTCAAATCTTAATCAGCATCTTTTCTGTATAAAAGTACTTAGGCAATCAATAATTGCTCAGTGTCAGCCAAAAGACCAGTGTGAAGTTGTCCATTGAGATGTAGATTTTTTTTTGAGTAGAACTATTTTTTCCCTCAATAATCACGACGGTGTATGGGGCGCTGTGGTCCAATGGTTACGGTGTTCGACCCGTGTGCTGTGGTACATGGGTTCGAATCCTGACCGTGTGAACATGGTGCTTGTGCTCTTGAGCAAGGCACTTTACCATTATTGCTTCGTCCTTCGGATGGGACGTAAAGCCGTAGGTCTCGTATGTTGTGTAATGCACGTTAAAGAACCCAGTAATACTTGCCGCTAATTGAAGGGGTTTGCCCTGGTGTTTCTGGCAGAGGCAGCAATTATGCGCCGCAGCACCTAGCAAAAAGATGCTACATAATGGGTCTCATATACTTCATTTACCTGCCTTTGGTTGCATTCTTCCCCAGCGCTTTGTATCCTCTGGCAAAAGGCGCTACATAAATACAGTTATTATTATTATTACATTTGGCAAACTGTTGCAGCACCGTCTTCAATGCGGTACCAGACGTCCACTTCCTGTACCTCGTGGTGCCCAGTGGGATCTACCCGGAGCCCGCCCTGGCCGATATCTTCAAGCCGCTGGACAAGAAGTTTGGGGCCAAGCCCCTGGAGAGTCACTCGGTCTTTGTTTGTCACAGGCACGACCATTGTCCGGTGCTGTTTGTGAGAAAAGCCAGGTGAGTCGTGTGGAGATTGGAGGTAGATGGTGGGTTAATGTGACTGGGCCCAATTTCACGGCACTGCTAAGCACAAAAATTTGCTTACCACAAAAAAAGTCTGGCTTATAAAAGCAGTTTACCAGCCAAAACTCCATGTGATTTTCATGCTAAGCACACAACAGCTGAATACTAATCACGAGCAATAAATATCACGTGGAGTTTTGGTTGGTAACCTGCTTTTATAAGCCAGCCTTTTTTTGTGCTAAGCAAATTTTTGTGCTTAGCAGCGCCGTGAAATTGGCCCCTGGGCCCAATTTCAAAGCTCTGCTAACCACAGAATTCCGTACTTACGATCACCGTTCTGTGCTTACAGCACTAGCCCCTGGGCCCAATTTCAAAGCTCTGCTAACCACAGAATTCCGTACTTACGATCACCGTTCTGTGCTTACAGCACTAGCAAAAAAAAATCTGCGCTAATGCTGTCAGCACAGTCCTTATAGTAAGCCAAAATTTCTCGCTCGCCAGTGAAATACACTTTATACCGTTAGATCAGAATTTTTGTACTATGGTAAGCAGGGATTTTTCGCTAACGTTAAGCAGCGCCATGAAATTGGTCTAATGGTGCCTTATGAGATTGTATGCAGATATGAATGAACTTATGAGGCACAAATGATACTATGTGATGCTGTTTTTTTCCTTAAATGTTTGTCTTGTGCATTACCTTCCTCTCTAGACCAGACAATTTTTGGGGAGAAAAGTTGTTCTTTTTACATGCCGCCGGTTGCCTACTTTTCTGGCGAACACACATATACATACACCTTTTCTGCCTGATAGTATAGCAGTGATTGTGTCCCCTTTTTAAATAATTGGTAGACTGAAGTATATTAGTTGTCAGGAAAATTGATTTCATTAATCTTGCCTTTACCTATTTTAGAGTTGAGGATCATGATGACCTGACTCCCATCTTCAATCGTCAGAGTGACATGTTGAAGACTACATATGGTGATTTCTTTCTGGCCGAGTTGATTGAATCCCAGAATGTAGACAACCATGCCATCATTGTGGAGGTGAGTTAAACCAAACCCCAAAGATTCTATTTATGAAAAGAATTAATACACTTTCGTGAAAGAGAGACATTTGAGTACCCGACTACCGATATCAGGAACCAGTTCCAAATTATGGGAAAGGTTTTGAATGCCAATTGTGGGGAATCTTTATAATGAAATTCAGGCTACGTGGAAAGCCACAACTGATGTGACTTTGATGTGACTTTTTACGCGCGACAGGTGACGCTTGCAAAAGGTGCAGTTTACACTGTAAACCTGTAAGGTCGCAAAGGTCGTTTGAGGTCGCAAATTCAGGTGAAAGATACAACAGTTTTAGAAATTTCACATTCAATTAAAGCTTGCCTGCCTTCCTGGAAATCAAGATTTGGTTCATGTACATCCGAGCTTTTGCTTGTAATCTTCCGTTCTTCTTACCTTTGTTGTTGTTGTTGTGGCGCAGAGTGAAGGCACTGCCGAGGGATTCATGAGCATTTCCAGGAAAGTCAACCTCAATCTGCTCAGCAGCTGTTTTGAGTTGGGCCCCTTCCACGGTCTTCGCAAGCCCCACCCTGACGACGTTCTTGTGCCCCCTACCCCTCCCCCTCAAGGTTAGTGACCGGGGCCCAATTTCATGGCGCTGCTTAACAGTTAGCAGAAAAGTTGTGCTTACTTTATAGCAGAAAATTGTGCTAAACTGAAGTACTATTTCATTGTGTGCATGTGCTAATGGCTGCGCACGCATGGAGATTTCTATTGTTATGTCACTAATTTAAGCAACTTTTTCCTCTGAGGCATGCATGCTTCTTGCTGTGCTTACTGCGTACGGTCTCCATGCAATGGATGGAGGTTCTGTTAGCAGGAAATTGTGTGCTTAGCAGCGCCATGAAATTGGGCTCAGATGTTATGTTACTTTTAAACTTTGGCCAAGTTAATGCGAAGTAGCAGAGTTTCAACAGTCACTCTTACATTTGGTATCAACTGGTTCTCAATGTTGGAAAACAATAAAAACCTGTCAAGTTTTCACCCACATAATGCCCATATTAGTCAGGGTGTCAAACTGAGCAATATATCAAAATGAAATGAAGAACTATTTTGCCGGATCTTGTCAAAAATATCAAAAAAATTGTTCTGTACGATACATTGGACAACTTACATACTTCTCTTTTAGTGTCAGGGTGCATGTTTAGTTTCACAGATACATTTTGTTGCCATTCGAGTGTTTTTGCTAACTAAATGGGGAACCACCAAAATGGGGCAGGAGCATCAGTATGGATGTAGCGGGTTTGAATCCCATTTCATGATAATGCACAGTGTTGTAGTCGAGGCCACAACCTCCGAGGCCGAGGCCAAGGCCGAGGCCACAACCTCCAAGGCCAAGGCCGAGGCCGAGGCCACAACCGTAAGGCCAAGGCCGAGGCCACCACCTCCGAGGCCAAGGCCGAGGCCGAGGCCGGCTGTCAAAACATGTAATAAAATATAAATCACTAAAACAAGGCCAAGATTATGTTGGAGTTTTAACATCTTTTTATTTGAATTCACTGAGTTTTGGAGTGCCTGGCTTACAAATTTACAGCTTGCAATGGGTTTCCTCTTGTAGGGAGTCTGGCGAATTTTATTTGTTTAGGTTAGAAATCTCAAGTTTTGTATCACTGAAAGCAAATTACACAACAAAATCAATGGCGTTTGAGTCAGGCTCATAGGTGTTTGCCCTTTGGAGATACAACAATTTAAATGGCCAAATTTTGAGTTTTTATTCTGTAAGATTTACATCAAAATGCTTAATATCAAAGGAATCCCCATTAAAATAAACAACAACTTGATTTTTGAATCAGGTTTTTACCACTCATACCCAAAAAGTTTCGCCCCCCCCCCCCGACCTTCGCACTGTCCAGGCGCGCGCCGAGCAAACACCGCGCCTGCGACCAGACAATGCCAGACGGCCCGCCATTACGCACGGGCAAAGCATAGTTCCAATCCCGCTCCACACAACGGGATAAGTGTCCACGCATTATCACTGTTAATACCGCAGTACCAGACAAAGTCTGGCAATGGCCAATCCCGCTCCAAACAACACGGAACATGCGTGCATGATATCACTCAGTTCATCAAAATGACCATGAATTCTCGGATCATTCGATTTGAATCCAATGGCTTCGAAGAATTTTAAGATCATGGCAAGAGGTAGGGAGTCCAGAGGTTTTGGCCATATATCTGTAACCACGCAAAATTAGTCAATTTCAAACCGTGCTTATACATGTAATAAGTATCAACATGGCTCTAAAAATACAAAAAAGTATCCTGGTACCACGAGGAATACTGATTCCTATTATTAAAACATTCATTCAGAACTTAGCATTCATTTGGATGGAAAAACGAATTCTGAAATCGCGCTTCCATATCGACCATTTGCGCCAAACATTACCGTGTGAGCCGGAACTTTCATTTAAATCACCGTGTAAAAATAAAATCTACTTGATAAATCGTAACTGTTTTTATCATATCTTTATGAAAAAAAATGGTACGGACTAGTACACTCGATCGTACCCAGAAAGTTCAGACTTTTACTGAAACAGTGGCCTATAAAAAAAAATAATTAAGCTTGTCACTCCTTGCCGCAAATCATTTTTAAAGGTCGGGGTACAGAGGCGAAACGAGAAAATGTTGTACAATACTGCAAACCAGACTAGTCTACTACCACATGTTATTGTACGCAGATGGGATTGGTGCCAGACTTATGTAGTCTGGCACGCGGTAACAGTTATAACGTTTGCACGCACGGAGAAAGCTGAAGCGCAGGCTAGGCGAAGATGCTACGTACGTGAGTACGTTCAATGCAACCATTTCCAGTTCATTCGTGCGTACATTGTATATGCGTTCGTTTCACGGAACCCACTGCGGCAGAATATCGAGGGTTTGATACGGTAAAAAATTAAAATTAATTAGAATAGAAAACACATCAAAATGGGCGGCCTCGAGCCGGCCTCGACCGATTCGCCGAGGCCGGAAGGCTCCGAGGCCGAGGCCAAGGCCGAGGCCTTGCACCTCCGAGGCCAAGGCCGAGGCCAAGGCCATGAAAATCGGCCTCGAGGCCGGCCTCGAGGCCGAGGCCGGCCTCGAGACCTCCAACACTGATAATGCATGTATTTTGTTTTGACATCAGAGGAGCAGCCGGTGGTGATGGAGGATCAGGAAGGAAGTCAGATCGGAGGGGACAAACCAATCTCTAGATCTAGTTCTATCTCCAATAAAGGTACGAGCAATAAAAGTAGTTACAAGTGGCTGTTTGTTGCTAAGGCTTCAACGTTTGTTGTTTAAAATTGGACACGCTGAACTAAATATAAACTTCTATAGGCAATAGGCCATGCCCATTCCAGACTCAGCCTAACAATGTTCAAGTGATGATTATTATTATTATTAATTATTTCAGGTAATGAAACCAAGGATTCCTCAAAAGCCGCTGCGCCCCAGGCACTGTAGCTCGCAATCCTGAAAACCCTATAGAGAGAAGACATTGAGAAAAAATTATGGTTTCAGAGGAGGGAGGAAAATCCCAGAAGAATATTCTTAGAAAAACCAACGGAATCAGGCAGGGAGTGAAAACCCAATCCACATATTGGCCCAGGCGGGATTCGAAAACGGGTCACAGCGGTGGAAGGCGAGGAAAGTACCGCTACGCCAACCTGACTCCCCATATAAAATGACGCAATAGAGTCTGACAGCGGTTAAACGCTGTGTGGTAATGCGCTCAAGTTCAGAATATTTCAGTATTACATTAAGATAGGTTAACCTTATAGTCACTGTAGCGCCCGAAAAGCATTCTATGGTTTTATTGATTCTTCAGTAAATAAACACAATGTAATACAATGTGGTACAAGTGCTAATGGGTTAAACAAAATTGAAAAATGAAATGTGGCACTCTGGTGTTACTTTCCGTACCCTGTTACTTGTAAACTTGATACATGAACTGACATTTGATTTGACATGAGATTAATAACCACTCCCTGGGCAATTGGAATTGCAGTATTTTGGGTGCAAAAATAACCGTATTTTGAATGCATGCATGGGTATATCTATCGTTTAAAAAGTTTTATTGTTAGAAACTCCAAAGGAAATAATTAATAAATAGACATAATGTCTTGCTTGTATGAGTACCAAAGGACTTTGTATGTGGGTTTTCTGTTTGCCCCAGGTGACGGGACTGTCGTACCGACCCCATCCACTGCAACGAGACCAGCCAGTGGCAGCAAGACAACACCAGCTGCCAGCACCTTACCTCCCCAGAGCACGCCAGCACAACCACCCAAGCCAGGAACAAGTGGTCAGTATCTCCAAGTCCCTCCTTTATTTTCTCTCATTTCATTCAGAAAACTTCTTTCATTTCATTCAGAAAGCAGGAGGTCATGGGTTCGAGTCCCACTCAAGTGTTTTTTTCCCCAACTTTCACTCTGGAGGTAACACACTGCGTATGCAGTGTTTATACGTCGGTGAAGGGCAAAACCTACTTTGATTTACATCACCCCGATGCAAAAATCCCATCTTATTAATAGATAAATGTGTAGCAGAATATTTGTATTAGCGTTACTTTGTGTGTAACAAGACTTGGGTGTTTTCTAAACTTTGGACTTGTCTAAAGCTTTGGCTTTGTGCTCTTACCTCATGGTCCTGAATTTCGAGACTGCGGCTCTACATGATTAAATATTTCTGTTACAAAAAAATTATAGGACGCACTGCTTAAGTTTTTCGCTGAAACAATCAAGGAGTGTAGTCATCGTTATTTTCATAGTGTAAAATAACCAATAAATCAAAATATTATTTAAAGACAATTTAAGGTATCTTTCCATAATATACATTTCAAAAAGGCTTGTAATCAGCTGTCCGAATTGTTTATATTTAGTTGGAATAGTCGTATTTTAATAAAAATTGTTGTATCTTTTTTGGTTTTCAGCCAGCGGGGCTGAGTCAACTGATGTGAAGGTTCACACAAAGTTGAGTGATGCGCACATGGCAAGGTATTTTTATGACTGATTTTTGTAAAAACTCTAGGTTTCAGTCTCCATCAAAACCCAATTCAAATGCACCACCTTCATTCAAACGCATTACTGTACCTGCAGTTTTCATATGCAGATAACAACTATATTTGTATAGTAAGGCCAAAAAAAAAAAAAAATACGCGGTCTCTGGTCAGCGCGCGCGTCGATTTTAATCATGCGCGTCAACCTTTTTTTTTCTTTAAATTAACACGAAAGCTACAACAGCGCCCTCTATTGCCGCACCTCCTCAAATTTTTGTTCCAAGGAGCACCAAGGAATGGGGAAATTGCACCAAGGAAAATGATAAAGAGTACCAAGGCAAATTATTGAGGACACCAATGTATAATGAGGACACAAAAAGCAAAATAGTACTCGCCTTTTCTGTACAATTCAAGCTTGAAAAAAAAAAGCCACCCAAAAAAACAAAAAAAAACGCGTCGCCGTATCAATTCTGGAGCTTCGGTCTGACCAGAGACCAACTATTTTTTTGTTGGGCCTAATAGATAACCACTCTGTATCGTTATACATGTAGATAACAACTGTATCTGTATAGGGCTTGCTCAATGACAGCCATTACTGTTGGGAACTGCAGCTGCGTATTTTACGCAGTCAAACAAGCATTGCGCAGTGTTGAAAATGTTTCAAACACGCGCGCTTGGTGCTCGAAATGTGTTCAAAAGACGACGCAGCCGATGCGCGTTATGCAAGGTCATGCTCAAAATGCCGAGCACGTGGATGGTCTGTAGGAAATGACGTCATTTGAACGAGACTTATAGTATCCACTGAATGGAAACTTCCATGAGTAAGGTGTTATGCACCCTTCTTAAGATTTTGAGCAATTTTACTTCGAGCAGTATCAAGCAAATTTTCATAACTTTGGACAGATCTAAGAAATGAATGTCTTACCTTAATGAATATTCCATAATTCTTTATTATAATAAATAAGAAATGTGTTGTAGCTTCCTTGTGTGTTTTTCTTCTACAGTGTTGCCTCATTAATGAGTGACCAGGATGATGCAGAATCTATCAAATCTACAGGATCAAAGGTAAAATCAGTCTGTATTCTACATCTTCGCTATGTCTTTTCCTGTTTATCATAAATGCAGCGTGAGAATACCCCAACATCAAAATTGTGCAGACAGAATTGTAAACACTGTCTCATGTTAATTTGAGCTTCTAAGTCTCTGTGTAGGGCTCGTTCAATGACGGCCATCTTTGTAGAAGAACTGCAACTGCGTATTTTACGCAATCAAGCACGCATTGCGCAGTAGGGCTGAGTCAATTCGAATAATTGAATATTCGAATATTCGACCTTCCAATCGATCGAATATTCGAATATTCGGTTATTTGGCCATTCCAAATTCCCTCAAAAGCAAAAATATGCCATACATGTACATGTAGTCAACGTACGTGCGCATGTCAGCATGCCATGCAAGATTTCTTCACAGGTAGGTCAGGTATTTGAAAACAATCAGTTGTTCTTCAGTCGTCAGTAATTTAAAGATTAACAATAACCAGAGAAGCTAGAGTGAAGGATTCCTTGTTTGCATGGGGGACGTATTAAGCCGTGAACCCCAAACACGGCGGGTGGCGTCAGCTATTGTGACTCTCCGACCCTTAACTCACAAACAGGAACCGGGCATATCTATTACTGGAAGCTTCTTGAAGTCTACAAAACGGTGTACTTCCTAGTCACAGTATTGAGGATAAAAAAATCACTTTTATAATAATAACTCGCACTTTTGTCACCAAGAATTGAGGAAATGATTTTATATCATTTTAAATAAACTTATTCTCAACAACCAAAAACTCCAAGAAAAAAACCTATGATATTTAATGTCTTTATTCAATGAAATATGGGTCTTTGAATTGTAAATGCATATTTAAGTTTATGCAAATAATGGGCGTGGGCGCGGCATACACACGCCCCAGCTTGACACGTGCAAAGCAGTATTTCCTTGTTTGCCCAGTGCCCACAGGGGATGTATTATAAGCTGTGTACCCAAAACACGAAGGGTGACATTTCAGCAAAAAAATTTTTAAAATCGCCAGCCGAGCTCCGGCGGGCGCATTGTTGGCGGGCTAATTAGGGCACAGGTGCGCTGACCCGGTTCTTTTGTCTGGCTAAGTGCGTGCTCTGGAGATAACTTTCTAACAAATAGGCCACTAAAAGGTTTGGATATTCCAACTTGCAACATTTTGATACATTTTGTCGAGCTGTGGTTTTCTATGCTGAGAATCAGGGGTACGGTGCGGTGAGTTGACCGCGAAGTCTGTCTGGCGAAATAAATGAGAGCTCTTTTGAGTTTGAAATCCTCTCTGTTGTCTGCCCTTTTTCTTGCGTTTTGCTCGACTTGGAGTACATAAGCCAGAGGTTCCCGCTATTATTACTGAAAGTATAATTGCTGAACTAGTTTTTGAAGTGTTTATGTATGTTTTATTTGTGCAAATATTGGGTGCAATTAGCAGACTAACCCAGCGAACAAAGCTGACGGACAGCGAACGAAAATGTGTTCGATAAAAGGGTGCTCTGATCAGTTGAGAGAACTAGATTATTTTGTACATGTACATGTATATAATTACGGAGGCATTGAGGCGAACATCTAACAGCCATAATAAATTTACCCCTAAAAGTAAACAAGAAATTCTTTTAGAAAAATCCCAGAGTCCGTAAATGAACCAAGGTTTTCAAAACGTTTTAATGTAATGTTGGGGTTCATGACAAGTTTTCTACAACACCGCCACGTGCTGTGAGCAGCATACTGCGTGCAAGGCGATTCCCTATAATCACGTGCATTCGACACGATTGAACAGGCGATGGAAAACTTTGGGGGGAATTGGCTTCGCTGTATCAGTGTAATGTACCGCTTCTTGTGAGACCCTGTGCGAGCAGTACGTCCTCAAAATAAGTACATGAAAACGGAAAATACAAAGGCCCACACAGAAAAAAGAAATCAAGTTCTTTGCATGAGATTGCAGAGGTCAATAGCCGATCCAGTAAGCCCCTCCCAATGCGCACGTGGGCAAATTAACACGTGCTCCTCTCCAATGCCACGCTGCATTTTCCTATGCTGCACACATGTACATGTAACACCAACGCGCGGGGAAACTTGCCAGGATCGCATCGGGGAAAAACAGCGGCGGTTTTCTTTTGAAAGTAGGGATTGTAAGTAGGACAACAACAAACAAAAATACGGACAACGGAAACGTTACTACTCATGCTAGAAGTTTGATATGAAAAGGTGTCAGGAAGTGTTTTGTGAAGACATGAAAGACAAAATCTTGTTTATCTTGTCGGAAGCATCAGCGATTGGTGTTGCAGTCCGGTGTTAAAAAAATGGGTTGGCTTTACTGCAAGCACTCCCAAAGCAGAAGTAATATATGTATGGCATTATTGCTTGGCATATACAAGCTACTTTTATGGGGTTTTTTGGCAGCAACTTGAAACTTAACTTTGAGAATACACTTTTGTTGTTAAAAAAAAAGTTTTTTCCACCTTTTTATTTCATTGCATATCACCACCGAATATTCTTATTCGAAAATAAATATTCGAATATTCGTTTATCGATCGAATAACCGAATATCCGAATATTCGGCACAGCCCTATTGCGCAGTGTTGAAAATGTTCCAAACACGGGTGCTTGTTGTTCAAAATGTGTTCGAAATACAACGCAGCCGTTGCACGTTATGCAAGTTGAGGCTCAAAATGCCGATGCACGTGGATGGTCTGTAGGAAATGACGTCATTTGAACGAGATTGATTGATAAAATTTGCCAAGAATTTTCTTAAAACTGATTAATATTTAAGGCCGAATCATAAACAAATTTCAGTGCAAAACAAAATCCTTGAGCTACCGGCTAACGTCGGTTGTTGAGGTCAAACAATTGGCCTCAACCTTCGCTTTTGCATGGATTATGAACTTGCCCCTTAGACTGAAAAAATAAAAAGAAACAGTTTTCTGAGTTTGAAATGTTCATTGTGTCGCCCTCCTTTGGAACTGTGATTTCTACTTTCATTATCATTTCTCTGTTTGATACTTTTTCTGTCCGGCAGAAATCTACGTCAGTGCATTCGGCCCAAGAGAATGCTGATGTCGCCTCGTTCCGGCCAGAGCTGAGCCCCACCCCAGAGCCCACCGTCCCCACCCCTAGATTTGACCCCGTGTATTACGGGGAGTCAAACTGTTTCATCGTCCAACTGTTCTGCATTGATGAAAAATATGAGATGAGGTGAGTAAAATAGTGAGGTTGAGAAATTGTTAAATATCTGTCTGCTCTGTATAAGAGTAACTTTTATCAAAGACCATGGGACTTGTTTTTCCAACCATTAATTTGCTTGTCACTTTTAAGACCGTTCGTATGTGGAGTGCTGTGGTCTGTGGGTAAAGCTGCAGGTTGTGGGTTCGAGTCCTGGCTGGGTCATGGTGCGTGTGCCCTTGGGCAAGGCACTTTGTTACTCATTGCTTCTTGCCACCCAGGAGTAAATGGGTACCTGTGAGGGCAGAGATGGTTATTGTGGTTGAATTAGCTTCCTTGCGCCTAACAGGCAGCATCGAGCTGTATACTCCCCAGGGAGCTGAGATGGTATTTGGAATGTTTCATGTGCCCAATGAGCAGGGGTAATAATGATGTAGCGCCTTGAGCACCAGTCCTGGTGGATACATGCGCTTTATAAATATCCACTGTTATTATTATTATCATTATTATTTGGTTACTCGATTACTTGATTGATGCGTTGATTACTCAGTTAACATTTCTCCATTTGATTATTCGAAACCAATTTGCGACAATATTGGCTTCCTTTCAGAAGGTGCTGGAACAGCCAAAAGTTTTCATGCCGTAAATCTCATACATTCCATGCACAAAACTCTTTCCAAAAAGCAAAAGAAAAGTGAGACAAACACAAAGAGTGGCCTACTTGGTTGAAAGGTACTTGTAAGGTAGTTAAATGAAACATGCGTTCTCGGCAGCATGATACAACTTGACAAGTGGATGATATGTATTGCTTTTTTTACGTGGTTTATGTGAAAATTACCGTACACCAACAAATCGCCGTTTGATTAATCAAAACCGTAATCGAAAAGGAAACAACTAATCGATAGAAAAAAATAATCTCAAGCCTGTGGCCCAAGTCGCTTTATTGCCTCCACAAAGAAAAAACGAAACAATAATTCATGAGTACTATTTGGTTTGTTTGCGTAGATCCCTGGATTTTCTGCCGATGGCTTTCTCCCTGTTTCCTGACAAGGAGTTTTGCATACTCACCATGCCCCACATGGTGCCTGAGTTCCCTCTTCTCCAGAGTTTTGTCGTAAGTGCCGCTTTATTCGTAGAAAACAGAAAGTGCCTTTTACTCCTGGAAGCATTTGCCCTGAACGTTCGCAAAGAGACCTTGGGTGTTTTTTATCAAAGGTTGAACTGCACTAATTATTATGCATTCATTGGAAACAACGCAAACTCGGACAGAAAGAGCGCCACCTGGAGGCACTTGGAGAAAGGTGGTGATTTGTTTTTCACTGGAAATTAAAGATTACGACCTCCAGGACACTTTGTTTTTCAACTTTACCAAATTATTTTTATATTCCCCTCTCCCCCGAACCACCCCTAAAATGGTTGCCAATCTCTGGGCGCAGATCTAAATGTAGCCAAAATTTGAGGCCATCTTGCATGATCTCTTTGGAAAAGCATTAGAAAAGGTCCCTTCTGATGATTGATGTTTGCAACAATGATCAATTATAGGTATGAAATTTATCATAAAATGTCCAGGGCTAAAAAGGGATGTCATTTTGTTTGTGTAATATTCACATTGTCAGAACAACTTATTCTAGTTAAAGTTTCATCATTTTGCAGAAACTAAATTTCATTATTGGGTTGCATCTTGTTTTGCATCAAACAGTCAGATCTTAAAAAAAGTCAAAACCAATGAAGCTCCAGTGTTTTATGATACATTTCAAAGGCTGCTTTGCCAATGAATTTTTCCCAAGAAAATCTTGAGAAACAAAAGAGGTACTTAACTTTTATTATTTTTCCTACTGGTCATGAAACCAAGGATTCATCAAAAGAGCCCTAGGCACTGTAGCTCAAAAAGCCTGAAGAAACCTGTAGAGAGAAGACAATGAGAAGGAAATATAGTTCTAGAGGTGGGAGGAAAATCCCAGAAGAATATTCTCGGTAACACCCACAGAATCAGGTAGGAACTGAAAACCCAGTCCACATATGGTCTTGGTAGGAATTGAACCAGGGCTATAGCAGTGAAAGGCGACGAAAGTAACCACTGAACATTTACTTGGCATGTAAAGGCTGGGTAAAATCTGAAAGATATGGAGCTTTGCCAATAAATGAACATCCAGAACTGATCATAAAAAACTGATATTTTTGTCCCCAGCGCGTGACCCCAAAGTGCCCCAGTATCCTGCCCCAGGAGCTGTACGTCTTCAATCGCTCAGGCTTGCTGCAGTCCTTCCAGGTCCGGCCGGCCTGCACCAGCGATGAGCAAGGGGTGGAGGAGCTGACCCAGCACATTGACAACAAGGACGGCTTGATGGCCGACCTCAGGCAGTACAACAAGGCTAGGAGAGATCCTGTAAGCAGATCTGGATTGGCAACTATTGATCAACTCTTGACCAACTCTTGACCAAATCTTGATCAACTCTTGACCAACTCTTGACCAACTCTTGACCAACTCTTGACCAACTCTTGACCAACTCTTGACCAAATCTTGACCAAATCTTGATCAAATCTTGACCAAATCTTGATCAAATCTTGACCAAATCTTGACCAAATCTTGATCAAATCTTGATCAAATCTTGACCAAATCTTGACCAAATCTTGATCAAATCTTGACCAAATCTTGACCAAATCTTGATCAAATCTTGACCAAATCTTGACCAAATCTTGATCAAATCTTGACCAAATCTTGACCAAATCTTGATCAAATCTTGACCAAATCTTGACCAAATCTTGATCAAATCTTGACCAAATCTTGATCAAATCTTGACCAAATCTTGATCAAATCTTGACCAAATCTTGACCAAATCTTGACCAAATCTTGACCAAATCTTGACTAAATCTTGACCAAATCTTGACCAAATCTTGACCAAATCTTGACCAAATCTTGACCAAATCTTGACCAAATCTTGACCAAATCTTCATGACATTTTGATCAAGCTTGATGTACAGGGTGGTCTAAAGAAAGGTTTACACTTTTTGAGATACAGTTTTTCTTGTAATTGGGGAAACACGTTAAAATTGTTCCAAGATATTCCTAAAGGAAGGAACTACAGAGTATGCAGCATAACAGAATTGAAGCAGATTTGACTGCCTTTCAGAACACCCTTTTTTTCTCAGTAATTCCATCATGCAAGTGCAATTTTTTTCCTGAAGGAATGGGAGAACTATGCGATAACTGATCTGATTTATTATGGTAAAATAATTGAATGATTAAGTATGTTTTTATCAATTACAGAGGAACGTCGCTATACTGAACACCGCTATACCGAACATTCGGCTATACCGAACATCGTCTTTGGCTCCCGATTTTTGTGTACAAAACGTACTGAACATTGTTGTTGAAAAATACAAACAGAAAGTGACAAGTGGCTATCATTTTCCCAAGGAATAGAAGGGGAAAGCCACCTATTGTCGTAGGTAGTAATGCATGCAGGGTGAATTTCTGAAGGGCACTGTTTATTGAAAAGTGAGTACCGGAGCATCGCCACCTTAAAATCGCTATACCGAACGATCACTATTACAAACAATTTGTGTGGATCCCGCGGTGATCGTTATAGCAACGTTCCACTGTATACCATACCATTTTTTTCAACATTTGTATAATGTTTGATCTCATAAGGACGGTACCCCGATCCAAGCCTTCGTGGCCACCTGCCTGGACCAGATTGTTGGCCTTGCCATCACACGCCAGGAGGAGGACATCGAGTACATCCGCTCCCACTACAACATCGAGGACTTCATCTACTTCAACCACCACCGACGGGACGAGCACGGTCACCTCCATCACCTGGCCCTCAACCCCATCTTCCAGCACCAGACCAAGCTCTTGATGAAGGAGGTCCTGCGGCAGGCTCACTACACCTGTCTCTACTATCCCGTCTACCCAGTGTATGCGCCCCAGGAGGTGAGCGTCTTGCTTAGCAAGATAGCAGGGTTACCAACCAAAAGAATGTCATATCTTCATTGCCAGTGATACCTGGTTCCCAGCAGAGTGGATAAAAACCATAGAGCTACATTAAATTACTAGAGCGCTAACTCCTCATTCTGCGCGCGGAGACGCTTTGAAGCCGTCCTGGGCGCAGACATTTTGAATTCATGTGCGTGTTTGTAGAACATAATGAGATTAGATGGATTGAATTTTGAAAGTGTATTCTAAATGCAATGCGCAAGTAGAAGATACGCAAACAACTTAAGCGCGTCATTGACGGTTCAAAAAATGTGACGGCAAAAAGCACCTGCAGTGAATACGCGCACACGTTGCGCTGTTTGCGTAGAGCAAAATGACAAGCTCATTTGATGATCGTGCGTTTCGGTTTTGGGCGTATTGGCTTCGATAACGCACCGGTAAAAGCTGTACAAAATTTCTAGGTCTCCATAGGTTTGTGCACAAACATGGATGCGCCCAGCAGGCATTACTTTGTACACGAAGTTAGCGCTCTAGTAATTTAATGATAAAAACGTGTTTAGCAAGGTTGTCTGCTTATATTAGCACCTTGAGTAAGGCGCTTTTCCTCAATTACTCCTCGCAACCCAGGTGTTAAATGGGTACCGGCATTATTCAATGCTGGGAAGGTAACAGACTCGCTGTGGAGGAGGTGTGGGGATCCCCCACAGCAGCAGCATTATATTGAGTCTGGCCCAATTGCTTTGAAAGAGAGATGGGCACTCAGTTCCTGTGAACACAGGCTCGTCCCCTTTTAGTAGCACCCTGTCTTACAATCTGGGCATTGTGGGGTTCTTTCCATCCTGACATTAAAAAATCAAGGGTCCATGTTAGTGAGTGAAAAGAATTAACCATCCTAGTATTTAATCAAAATAATGCCTTACACTTAAAACCCTTGATTGTATCCTCAGTGTACCGTCATAATTCATAGTACTTTGTAGGATTTTGAAGAGATTTTTTTTTCTGACAAAATTTTGAACAGCAAAGTGCAAAGTTTTATTGAATGAGACTTACAGGTTTGCATGGTGGATATGAACAAAGAATAGAAAGTTTGCGGTAACACCGTGTGAATAATATCTCTGTTGAGTTGTGTGGTTCTGAGAAGAACCAGTTGTTTTAACTCAAAGTTACGAACATTGTGCTCTGTTCGTCATCAGGAGACTTATAAGGAAACTTTATACTACATCACTAAATCAAGGTCTTTTCTTCTAAAATAAAATGTCACAGGATACAAGAAACCCTATCTTGCTCTGTCTGTTATTTGTAACTTGGTTCAGAGCAAAATTACACTATGTGCCATGTTGGGTGCTTTATAAACGTGATGAAATGTTTGTGTGTGGCAGATACGAAGCAAGCATTCGTTGGTCACCAGCTTGAACTACATGGTACCAGTGAGAGCCAGACGGCAGATTGAGTATCCGGTGGAGCAGCTAGGGGGTAACGCACCCTCAGAGAGAGTCCTCAAAGAACAGGTAAATTACTTGTTTCAAACAATGTAAAAGTAAAGTCTGTCATGAGCCAATGTGGCCCATCAGGCCAGCGTTTATCTCCGGTTTCAGTTGCATGAAACGACTGAGAATATTTCTACTCCCCCTGAATGGGATGCTGGTCCATCGCAGGTTACTCCCCAGCTTATGCCAGTACCCATTTGTACTCCTGGGTGGAGAGAGGCAAGTGGGGGTTAAGTGGCTTGCCCAAGGACACAACATATGACCAGCAGCTGGATTTGAACCCCTGACCCTCTGATCATGAGTCACGAACCCTAACCACTAGGCCACACTCCCCACAAAACTATGTTTCAAACTATGTAACAAGACCTTTTTGAAAAAAAAATGAATTTTTTGAGATAACATTTCAGTATGTAGTTTAGTCAGTTGTGGACTCAAGTGCCAACTGAGCAAGCTTGTGAATTTTTTTGGCAAGTCTTTTTTTTTTGGAGCAAAAGTTTTATTTTCTAATGGCAAGTATCTTTGAGGCCCTTATTAAAAAAAAGTGGAATTTTCCAAATTTTAGATTGTTAAAAGTTTCACATTTAACAAGGTTGCTTCATTTGCATTTTATTTTTGTAGTGGTGTATTTTTAACATTCTTATTTGCATATCATGTAAATATATACAGCCCAGAATCTTTTGCATTCAGAATTCTGTCAACGAATTCAGAATTCTGTCAGTTTTGTTAATTTGTGCTCAGAGATACTTTTAAATGGACATTTTCAGGAAAAGTACGCTCTCAGCCACATGAATCGCAAGTTAACCCTTGAGCCCAAGGTCACCATCAATGCTCGGATCGTGGTTGTTGGGGCTTCAGACGTTGGTGTTGCTTTCCTGGAGACCCTCACATTCTGGTGAGTTTCATCGAGAAAAATATCGCCTTGTATTCCATTTTAAGTCCCTTTTGGTTGAACTGTAGAAAATCTTCTCTTTATTGCATCTTTCAAGTTTGAAGCTTCTTCAAGTTTGATTTCACTGAAATCACCACATTTGACATAAAGAGCGGATAATAAACTATCTTGTTACATGTTGGTCAAGAAATTTGCATTATTCTGACGATTTACATAACTCCCAACATAGTGCGCAAATGTTAGGGACAACAAAGGATTCAGGGCTGATGATAGGGCTAGCACTGTGCATAGTATTTCAAAGAGAAAAGTAATAGCAACTTGCTTTATCTTCGGTCATGGATGGACTGACAATGTGATGTTTAGCCCACAAAATCTAAATAATAACAGGGTACAACACACATGATTTTATAAAGAAGTGTGTTTAAGTAGATGTAACTTTTGAATGACCTAAATATGCAGCTTCCTTCTTGTCATAGCTGATCAGAGGGTCTTCAAGCAATTCGAAATGAAGATAACCTAGAGTTGGAGGCAAAATGTCCACTTTCAAAAGTCATCCATTTGTAGACATTGTCAAATCGTATTCCTTTGCACTAGATAACAACGATTGAGCAGTTTTTAGGGTTTTTTTCCATACAGTTTTAGTTGCCAGGCACAAATACATATTGCATACTATCGTCAATCGCTTTTATAGTTGGAATAGCCAGTCCTTTGTTGTATTTCACTTGATTGTTCAAAATACATGCATACAAAGATGTGGGTTATTCATTTCTGTGAGAGTTGTGCAGGTGGGTTAGAGATACCATTTTCTAGATGTCCACACAGCGTCTTAGGAAAGATCGGAATAATAAACTTTTTCGGATACTGGGACATTTGTACCTGCAGCCCACACCTACGCTTCAACAACCTGGTCCTGATCTCACCCAACGGGCTACCAGGAGAGCTTGCCCCCGACCCACTCCGGGCCAACTTCCTATCCACCAGCCGCTGCTACTCACAAGACCGGCTGGCTCAGATATCCCTGCGTTCCTGGATCAATGTGGTTGCTGCTAAGATGGTAGCCATCAACAGGTAAGGTTTCATTGCACCAAATAAGCGCTCATAGAAAACAACACAAAATCGGACAGAGACAGCGCCACCTGGTGACGCTCAGGAGCAAGGTGGCGAGGTTTTTTTTGCTGGAAATTAAAGATTGCGACCCCTTGAACACTTTTCTTTTCAATTTTATTAGTGGTAACCGGGTCAATTTTTTTTTTATATTCCCCTCCCCCAAAACCACCCCTAAAAAGGTTGTTAATCCCTGGGCCCAGGTCTAAATGTAACCCCCCGCCTCTATGCGATATAGACCCACAAGTCCGGCTTTTTAAAAAAAAAAATCGCCCGAGTTGGAAGCCACAAGTCACAAATATTTGATTGACATAGATAGTTCTACAATCTATTCCAATTATAAGCCACAAGGTCCTCTTATTCAAAAGTAACTGTGGGGTCACAAAATATTAATGAGCTCGTGCGCACTAATTTTAAGGTTTATGGTGGTGTGCACCAATAAGGGCTCAGGCTTCTCTCCAGTAACATCCTTCATTGGCAGAATCGCCATTCCCGTAACAACTGACCTCTCACCACTTCTCATATTCAAGTGGTGCTTCCAGAGTAAAACCTGTTTTTTTTTTCATCCAAATTTCACAAGTTGCAATGCAGAGTGACACTTGAATCAAACGTAAAATGCTTATCAACTTTTAAGGTCATTCTGCAAAATTGATCTTCATGTTAGCTGGGCTTCCCTAATTTCATGGATGTTCGAGAGCCATTTCTGCCTTTTGATCTAATTTCCTGAGTCGCATTCAGGTCATGCGTGTGCACAAAATGTATACATGAATATTACTTCACCCAAATTGCGCTCCCAATCATTTTGACGTTACTTTAATGATGCAAGGAAAAATGTCGGTGTCATTTCGTTCATTTGCTTCACATTATTCTGGAATCAAATATAGCACCAAAGTCAGGTTTGAGAAGAAGGTTTAAGAAAATTATTGGTGCTCAATGATTATGTGTTTTGTTGAATAACTGCTATTTGTAATGTGGTTTTGAAGAATTGTGTAATGGGAAATTGTGTTTAGGTTTAAAATTGGCAGTTGAGATGGGAGTTAAATTTGTTTTGTCGTTAAAAAGTTCCAATGAGGCTTACCAGGTCAAAAGTAATATGCATTCAGTATTGCTTGATTAAAAAAAAAGTTCAATTCAAAAATGTATCTTTATTTTACTGTCGGTGCGCAGAGGTAGCAAGTATGTGAAAGTAGCGGGAGGAGCCAAGGTACCATACGACCACCTGATCCTGTGCACTGGGCAGCAGTACCAGACTAGTTGCCCAACTGGGGCTGACATCTCCGAGCTTGTCACCAATGCCTCCCTGCCACAGAAGCCCGACGCTCGCTACAAGGGAAGAGTGCCCAAGAATGTCTTCATAGTCAACGATGAATACAATGCTGCCTGTGTCCTCAAGTGGCTCAACAAACACTTTCTCAACATTGAAGGTACGCGGTAGGGGTGTCTGTTTGTGTGCTGATCTGTGGACTGATTGGGTTGTGCACAAAGCTATCCTCTAGATATCTGGAACCGTATGTGTAAATATCAATCTTACGTGATTGCACTTTACTGCACATGGGGTTTAACATGCATGCACACTTCAATTTGAGCTTGTACATCCTAAATTCCTCTTGCTTGGCTCTTGTGATCAGGCACAGAGCACATTCCAATTTAGCCTTTAGTCGAGTCCCACGCGCTTACCCAGACACGTGACGCACCCCGGATGCTGACACGTAAAAGACTAGCACGAGCGGCGAAGCCGCAAGGGCCTTTACCATCTCGTGGAGAACGCTTATGTTTTTCTTTACATTTATCTACCGATTTGATAGACATGCATAATGCATTACCCATTGTGAATTGACCAATGAAAATGCAGAATTACTGTAAATCAGCCTGTCTGGCGCCAGACAGCACACGCGCCATGGCGCAGGTGCTGTTGCTGGTGACCGCAAACCACCGTTAGATGATTGGTTTATATTGCTTGATTTATATTACTTGAATAAATGAATAAGTGATTAGTTCCGCTCGTGCTAGTCTTTTTACGTGCCAGCATCCGGGGTGCGTTACGTGTCCGGATGGTCCGGGTATAGGCACGTGGGACTTGACTTAAGGCTAATTCCAATTGTGAAAGATCATGAAATATAAAGTATGGTTTACTTTTGTATATATCCAAAACCTTTCGTGGACTTTATTGCTTATAAGCAACTCTGTCTTCAGCAAACATTAAAACATGAGTGAAGCACTAAATTCTATTATGTAGAAAATACATCCCAAAACACTCTGTGCAATTCTGTGCACATTTTGCAGTTCATAAAGGGAAAATGGAAAGCTTCTGATCGGAATATAGTATATACTGGGAATGCAGTGTATTGAGTGGTTCTGTGTTGTTTTGGTATAATGGGCATAGGGAATGCATTTGTTGGTAACACAGATGGGCAATTTCTTTGATAAAGAATTCCTAGAAATTTGTAGAGAGCACAAATGCTCAGGACTCAGGACTAAGCCTAAGTAGCTATGAACTGTAACTAACCAGTGCGTTCTTATACAGGGAAAGCCATTGTATATGGACGCAGCTTGGATGCATACTCTGCGGTCCAATCGCTGCTTGCAGTCGGCCTGCCAGGCTCTCGCATCACCTTCGTGCAGCCACCTCTCAAGTACAGCATCACGTGCTTCAACAACCCCCAAGTTGAGAAGACTGTACACGAAGCAATAGAGGCACAGGGTGTGCAGATGTACGATGGTAGGTGTCAAAATTGTCTTGACTGTTTGTGAAATGAGGCTATAAGGCTATAGACTATTTTCATGTTGCGGACATTGTGATTTTTTTCCATTCAAATCAACGTAACCAAAGCGAGGCTGGAAGGAAAAATAGCCTGGTTCATGTTTTTTACAAAAACTTTATCATTCAGTACTGTTATTGGGTACAGGGAACATGACTAAAATGGTGGCAGCATGATAAAGGTCTATTGAGAAATAGATGAGGAGCTTGACCCTAATGCATTTTGCATTTCTCTGGTACCATGTCATATTAAAGTGAAGTCTTTGATGATTGCAAAAGTGTCTTAGAAAAATCCATTGAAATACAAATAAAGCTTGACAGAGTCAGTTAGTTGTGACAACAATTTTTAGCAAAACAGTTATTCTATGTGCGTTCCTACAGTTTGTTGAATTTGATTATAAGTGAGTTAAACTACTGGGTTTTTTTTAGATTGAAAAAACTTTAAAAGTAGTAAGATAGAGATTGAGATACAGCAGTAAGATTGAGATTTGCGAAAACAGAAGCATTGCATTTGCATTTGTGAAGCATTGCATTTGTGAAGCGCTTTGAGACATTTTGTGTAAAGCGCTTTAATAAGAGTCATTATACGTGTAATGGTACCATTTAGGAGACACGTTATCGTAATTTCTTTGCACGATGGGAGACATCGGTCATTAGGGAGACATTTTCACGTCTTTCACGTCTCCCTAATGTCACAGCCCCCCTTTAGAGGCAAAATTTTATTGTCGCAATTAGATTATATTTGTTGCTCGTGGTCTAATTAGTAAACATACCGAAATTCGTGGAAAAAGGACAAGGGAATATTGGGTTAGGCACATTTAAGTTTGAAAAAGTTATGCACAAGTCTATGGGGATGTCTCTCAAATGTCCAATCCAGGGTAATTAATATTATTATTATTATCATTTCCTGTGTTTTAAAAGTGTGTTACTGTCCTCACAAAAACTTGCTGGTCTGTTTCAAGTCCAAACAGGTCTTTCAGTCACAAGTCACTTCACATGTTATTCCTGTTATCGTCCAGGTTACTACCTTGCTCAGTGGAACGATGGCAAGGGAGGAGATGAAGTCTACTGCACCTCCTTCACCTCGGACACCAAACCCATCAAGCTGGAGTGCTCGGCCTTCTTCTGCTTCAACAACAAAGCCGTGGATTCTGATGCTTTCAGAGGTATCTTTATTCAGAACTTTAGTACTAGAAACCCTTAGTTAGGTACTTCAAACAGCATTTCTTGAAACTGTAGTACTAACTCCAAGCCTATCAAGCTAGAGTGCTCGGCCTTCTTCTGCTTCAACAACAAAGCCGTGGATTCTGATGCTTTCAGAGGTACCTTTATTTAGAACTTTAGTACTTGAAACTCTTAAGTTAGGTACTTTAAACAGCATTTCTTGAAACTGTAGTACTAACTCCAAGCTCATCAAGCTGGAGTGCTTGGCCTTCTTCTGCTTCAACAACAAAGCCGTGGATTCTGATGCTTTCAGAGGTATCTTTATTCAGAAGTTTAGTACTTGAAACACTAGTACTTTGATTTAGGTAATTTCAACAGCATTTCGTGAAACTGTAGTACTGAAACCAAGCCATGAAGCTAAAGTGCTCTGCCTCCTTCTGCTTCAAAAACAGTTTCAGTCATAGTGTTATAATGTTTTATCAATTTTTTTCTCTAGCCATTAATGACAGCTGTCTGGTGTTTGATGGCAAGCTGGTCATTGACGCTAACTTCCACACCAACGACCTGTCCATCAGAGGTGCCGGACCACTGACAAAGTTCCAGCGTAAATATCATGCTGACCAATGGTAAGTCTTATATAGCATACAAGACACGGTAAAAGCCCATCTCTCTTTCATTGGCAATTGGGCCAGACTCATATTGCTGCTGTGGGGGGATCGCCACACCTCCACAGCGAGTCTGTTACCTTCCCAGCATTGAATAATGCTGGTACCCATTTAACACCTGGGTTGAGAGGAGTAATTGAGGTAAAGCGCCTTTCTCAAGGGCACAACATGCATGGCCACGGTGGGACTCGAACCCACAACCTCATGATCATGAATTCTGTGCTCCACAGCTAGACCACACATGCCCTTTGACTTGTGACAGAGGAAAGATTTGACTTGTGATGGACCTAACTACAACTCCTTCAATTCATTCCAATTGAACAGGTCCCACGCCAACTTCAATTCCAAGGAGGTTGGCAGTGCCCTGGCATCCACCATGCTCAGACTGTTTGACCCTACCCTAGAGACTGACGTGACCCCGCCCGTGGAGTCGGTACCCCTCATCCCGATATACACTGAGGCTAAGGTGCAAGGGGCATGCCTACCGGGCGGCTTGAACTATCTGCACTTTGGCAAGCCCAGCTTAGACACGCCGTTGGAGGCAGACATGGCCCAGCTGGATTATGTAAGAATGTGGAAGACAGACTTGATTGCCTTAATGTAAAGGACTTCAAACAATGCACAATGATGTTAGTTTTTACCGGGAACCGTTGTGAGCTGATATGAGGGTTTACTGTACACATAGAGTTAAGCTTCACACTACCAATATGTATTCACAATACCAGAGATAATAAAGAGCTTTTATAATGTGCCAAATCCATCTTGGTTAGATGCTCAAGGCACAGAAAAAAACAACAAATAAACATGAACAGCAAGAACAGTAGGGAACAAAAGTACGCACAAATGAAAATACATGAATATGAACATGAGTGAAATCAAACTGGACGATTGATGAAATGAAAAATTAAGGAAGTTTGTTCCATAACATAGGTCCAGCATGAGAAAATGAACAGTCCCCCCAAGATTTAATAGTTTTAGGCACAACAAGCAGGGACGAATTTGCAGACCTGAGGATACCTAGCAGGGTTGTAAGAAATGAGCAAATCAGAATTATATCCAGGGGCAGAACCATGTAAGCAATGAAAAACAAGCAAAAGCAATTTGAAAACTGGCAGCCAATGGAGGGAACGTAGAACTGGCGTTATGTGAGTTTTACAACTAGTTAGAGTAACTAGATGTGGTCAAGTCAACCACTAGCCAATCACGAGTCATCTGTTCTCAAGTCAAACACCTGGCTTCAAATGAGCTTTTGACTGAGGCTTTCCTTTTTCATTATTGACTGCTGTTACTCTGGGATTGACTTATTAGTGGACTGTTGATTGATTTGTGATGGATTTGACAAGGACTGTGCACACAAACGTGCGTTCACCGTCGATCGTGGACGTCCTATTGTCCCTCTTTTGTTTGTACTCTAACTTTTTAGGAAGACTCCCATAGGTTTTGTGCATGACCCCAATCACAGACGTATGCTGGGAATCGTGGACAATATTGTTCTCTGTTGTTCTCTGGAATTTTTCGTCCACGGTTTGAAAAGATGAACACGTACACAATGAAGTGCGTACTGGTTTGCGTGCGTGAAGTACGCACAACTTGTTTTATTATGAATGTGCACAAAGCCATAGCGTCTTCATGTGAGCGTCAGTCACCAACGGTATTGTGTTCGAATGTCTCTCCCAGTGGTCTCCCCCAACTCTCCCTTTCTTACCGTTGAGGGGGTACTTGTTCACAAAGACATGGTACAATGCTTGAGTGTGTTCATCGATTCAAACCGTGGACGAAAAATTCCAGAGAACAAAAGAGAACAATATTGTCCACGATTCCCAGCATACGTCCGCAATTGGGGTCGTGTACAAAACCTATAAGAGTCTTCCTAAAAAGTTAAAGTACAAACAAAAGAGGGACCATAGGACGTCCAAGATCGACGGTGTGAATGCGCGCTTGTGTACGTATTCCTCTTCTCAAACCGTGGACGAAAAATACCAAAGAACAAAAGAGAACAATATCGTCCACGATTCCCAGCATACGTCTGCGATTAGGGTCGTGTACAAAACATATGGAAGTCTTCCTAAAAAGTTAGAGTACAAACAAAAGAGGGACAATAGGACGTCCACGATCGACGGTGTGAACGCGTTTGTGTGTCTGTGCGTGTGCATACTTCTCATGCACATGATATGGAACGCATAATGTTTAGGAACATGGTCCCAACTGAATGTGCGGGTTTTGTCCTATCGTAGGGACGTGTGCTGGCAACAGGTGACAAGGAGGGATCCACGCAGGATTACTTCCGCCTTCACATCAACCAGTACAACAAGATACAGACAGTGACCTGCCTGGCTCAGAAGGTATGTACTTGGTGCAAGGTTTTTAAGGGCACCTTATACCTGCATTGATTCATCCATGTTTTATTGAATAAACCAGAGAAGAAAGATAATTTTTTTCCTTTATAGACCTGTGAAATATTGGTAAAAAGGAAGAAAAGGCAAAAAGAACAGGATTATCAGATTGCCCCCTAGCATCATACAAGGTCCAGCCCCTTTTTAAATATTTTTTTGAAATTGGAAATGGCTAAAATGCTGACCAGTCAAGCGCTACCCTCTTTTACAACAAATGCTGGGAGTGCCTCTTCCTCCTTGACCCCTCCCTCTCCTCAAATAGAAACCACCCCCCCCCAATACAATTACACCCCCCCCCCCAAAAAAAAGGTCAGTTGGTTTTGGATCCACCATTTCACCTTTGCATTTCCCATTGACACATGCTCCTTGCAATTCTGCAATTCCAACTTTACTGTAGCATGTCTCATGTTAGTCCGAGTAACTAGGACTCTACGAATCACCTTTTTTAACATTTGGACATGGTCGGGCGATCGGAGTGTCCTAGGTACATAGCCGTATTGCGTTACTAATAAATTTTCTTGACCATTTTCACTCGTACCCCCAATCAAAATCTTCAGATTTCACCCCCCCCAACAGTCTTCAAACTGCCTTATGCGACCCTGTAGGCTTCAGTGGGAATCGGAAATACAAATGGTGGTGGTTAGGTTCACATACCTTTGAGAAGAAAATAGCAAATTTCACCTTCAATTCGGGAAACATCCTTGTCACATGTCCTTGTTTGAGGCTTCCATTTGTAATTCAGGAAAAATAGACTTGTGCAAGGCTCTGGCTAGACTATTTCCTGGCAAGCATCAGACAGACCAATCACAGGGCACTTTGATTCGTAGAGTTTTAGTTACTCCGACTAGTCTCATGTATCCTACCTCAGGGCTGCATATCCCATTTATACATGTTCCGGCCGGTCTTCTTCCCCATCTTCTTAATTTAAACATATTCTTCCTTCCCTCCTTTCCACTGCAATTTGGCATGTCCCATCAGCCTCGACTCCAGGGACGCGTGCGTGTTCCTTATACACTAACCTCTGGCCGTGATGATGACGTAAATGACGCTGATTGGCTATTCACAGCGTACTGCGCCCGAATTTCGAAGATTGCACGCCGGGCGCGCCCATAATGCGCTCGCGTGCTTTCCACGTAACGTCACGTACGAAAAAACATTTGTGATTCAAAAGTTGCGATGCCTGTACGATATGGATTATGGCAGCCGTGTTTTTCGCTAAAAAAAACCCCTGTATCTGTGGTTGTAAAGGCACGAAAGGGGTACGTACATTTAATACAATTCTTTGCTAAATAACGCAACGTCCAAACGTTATGTTTGAAAGGATTGATTCTTCAAAATCACAACTTTTAAAGATGGCGTCGGCCCGTAAAATGGATAAACTGCAGCCCTAATTATAATGTGCCATATTTTGACACATTTAAATTACACAATTCCAGGGGTTAAGATCGCGCAAGGCATGATGGGAAACAACATGGCGCAGCGCGATCGTACCCATGGGGAAACGAGGTTGATGTCCCATTTATCCATGTTCTCACACTTTTCCACCTCACAGTTGAATGTTCCATTGATCCACTCTCCCCTAATATCTTCTCACCCCACAGAGCATTGACGCCAGCAACCTCTTGTGCCTGTACGACCTCCACGAGCGCTTCCTGAACAACCTGGTGTCCCGATTCGATGAGGGTCTGATCCCAGACCTGTACAGCTTCTTCCGCGAGACCTGGTGCCTGGCCATCTTCCACGACCGCTTCCCGGACTTCCGGCAGGAGATCAGGGAACTCCTGGTGCAGAGACCTGTAAGATCATAGAGGCTGTCCTCCACAAAAGAATAAATATACAGATAAATATTTTAACAAAAATAAAAATAAGCAATGTGATGCGATCAAGCTAAATGAGTCGTTTGTCGGGAATTTTGATGTGGAGATACAGGCCCAAAATAGGGCGACTTCATCACGTGGCTTGAAAACATCTCTTGGTGTTGCGACTTCCAAAATTTTTGAACTAAAGATGGTATCAGCATGCGGTTTTCACAGCAGTAGTGCTGAGATTGTGCTCTTTTGAAATCTGTAATAAAAAAAACTTGACCAGGGTCGACAAACGACTCATGTAGCTTGATCGCATCACAAATGGAAAACAAATCCAAGTTCATTTAAGAGCCTCCGAAACTGTGGCTTTGCAAGCTCAAACATTGATCCACATGGACTAGTAAATACAATGAAACAATACTTGGCTCAGATCACATACCTGCCGACTGTCCCTATTTAATTAGAATTGTCCCTATTTTGAAGTTTTCCGATTGGAAAAAATCAGAATGTTCTGATTTCTGGTAAAAAACAGATTGGGGGAGGGGGCAGTTTTCACCTGTTATATATTCACCAAAGATAACAAGGAAAAATGAGGGCTCGCAGTACCCGACTGCTGATGTCAGGAACCGGTTCCTGATTACGGGATGGGATACCCGTAACCAACTTTACAAATTACTTCTCACTAACTACAAACTTCTTACTAACTTCTCAGACAATAAAAAAGTGTTTTGAATGCCATTTGTGGGTAATTTTCAAAACGAAAACAAGGCTAAATGGAAAACCTGAACACATTTCAGGTTTATGGGCATTTTGTAATTCTAAAAATCCTTGGACCGCCATACAGTAGTGCCTCTATTTCAGGCTCTCAAATGTTGGCAGGTATGATGATCAGTGTTGCAGTTGAATTGTTATGATTGTGTGATGAAGTTTAGTTTTAATTCTACTTTGCCTGTAATGTGACCTTTGTCCTTGGTAATTTGTTTTGGTCCTTGATTTTTTATTTCAAATTTTTGGTTTGCCTTTCCTTGTGTAGGCTGTGGATGTTACTGCCTTGGAGGAGAAGGTCAGACAGCTTATTGATCAAGACCTGGAGGTGAGAATGCTACATTGCAATAGGAGCATTAATTAGCCACGTCCAAATTAGTTGGATATGGCTTCCAGTTTACACACACGTCTATGGAAGCCATAGCCATTATTGTGACCCTTTGGATTGCCACTCAGCAGCAATTATATTAATTATCTTGCTTCCAGTGCAATGAAAACCCCAGTTGACCATCCTCAAAATGAAGGTTAATCCCTTGATGAGGAAATCATTTGTTTGCTTCATACAGATCCTGCTTTTGCTCAATGTTTGAAGACATGGGTGTCAATTGGTGGGGGACGTGGTTGGGGGGGACAGACGATTTGATATCCCCCCCCCCCCCCCACGTTTTTCATCCCCGAATAAAAATTTATGGTGGGGGATATCATATCGTTTGTCTCTTTCCTTCCACATTTTTTGTCCATGAATAAAACTTGTAGCCTACATATGATTCTATGGCTCAGGTTAGCTGATTAAATACTCCAAACGCGAAAATGATGTTTAAAAGACGGTCTTTTGCTAAAAAAAAATTGGTGAAAGTGGTCAGAAATTGCCTCGGATCGCACAACAGAGCATCTCGAGAATCCAAAATTTTTCGGGGCCATTAAGTAGGCCTCGAACCCCACGCCATTTGGGCTTCGCGCTTGCATTAGTTCTGATGAAGGTATGCCCCCCCCCCCCACTTTTGAGAAGTGATTGACGCCCTTGATTCAAGATCACAGTTTTAAATAAGACCTGTTAACATGGTTTGGTGTATTTTTTTGTCTTCACTTCTTTCTTCTCCCGTCCATCTCATCCCCATAGCTTGAGAAGCGAGAGCGTAAATACCTGGAGGAGCAGTTTGAGACCAGCGGCAACAAGCGATCTCTGGAGACGCGACTCCTCAGCTTCTTGAGTTACAACTACTACCACCTGCCAATGTATGCCAAGCCAGGAATGGTCTGAACCTCAACTACTGTCACCTACCAATGTTTGCCATTTCATAGAATGGTATGAACCTCAACTACATTCCCAAGTGTATCTCAGAGAATTTGTACTACTTATGCAAAAATAGGAATGGTCTTAACATCGATTATTATTGCCTACCAAAGTTTTGCCATTTTCCTTGAATGGTATGAACCTCAATGCTTTCCCAAGTGTACCTCAGAGAATTGCTACTACGTACCAATGTATGCAAAGCTAGCAATGGTCTGAACCTCAATTATTATTGCCTACCAATGTAGGCCATTTTCCTAGAATGGTATGAACCTCAACCAGGCCACTTTCCCAAGTGTACCTCAGAGAATGTTACATTCTTACTAATGTGTTCAAAGCTGGGAATGGTGTAAACCTCAACTATTACCACCTACCAATTTATATTCCCAGAATGGTCTGAACCTCTTTGCTATCGACACTGTACCTCAGTGAACCTCAACTACTTACCAATGTATGGAAAGCTAGGAAGGATGTGAACTTTGACTACTACGTACCACCTTCCAATTCATGCCATTCCCAGAATGGTCTGGACCTCTTCACTATCGACAATGTATACCTCAATGAACCTCAGCTACTTACCAATGTATGCAAAGCTGGGAATGGTGTGAATTACCTCTGTGATATAGTGACCCTTTAAGGGTCAGGAATTATATTATCATCATCAGATCATTGAGAACTTTTTTGCAAAACCCTCAGAATATGGGGGAAGGGGCTGTAAAATAGTGTTGTAGCATTTCAAAGAACTTATTTATACTGGAAACTGCAGCCAACATGTTTTCCCCACTTAATAACTTGACTACTTACTGCATTCATTACCCATCATAATTGTAATGTTCCGTCCATAAAAGAAATTAAGTTCGTAAATATTCAGCATTTTCCACTTATTTACAGTGTATTACAAAATTGATAAATATAATTCTGTAAAAATGTCGTGTATGAAAAATGATATTCGAAGACCGTCCAATAATAAATTTCCTTTGTAAATATTCAGCATTTTCCATAAATTCAGTGTACACATGTATTACAAAATTGATGAATATTATTCTGTAAAATTTGGTGTATGAAAATAATATCCGAAGACCGTCCAAAAATTAATTTAGTTTGTAAATATTCAGCATTTTCCACATATTCACAGTGTATTTCAGAATTGATGAATACTCTGTAAAATGATATGAAAAAAATAATATCCGAAGTACTTTGTCTAAAATTTAAATGCACTAGCTCAGCAAGTTTTAAGCAGTTATCAACTGAACACTTGTCTTGTAAACTGTAGCATTACCGTAACTGTATCATAATAATTAATGTACATGTTCATTTTCTGCAAAATGATTTAGTAATTGTCACCTAATTAAGGTTGACAAGGTTTGAGCTTGAGTGAAAAAAAAATGTAAATATTTGCAATAAACAGTTTTCATTACAAATTTCCATGTGTTCATTTGAAGTCTGTCAATGGTGGTTAAAGGGAATGTACAACATTTGCTTTTGCTGCAATTTTCAGAAATCAATGGATTTGGAGGATTAATATGTTAAAGCAAATATTGTTAAAATGACTTGTTTCGTGTTTTGGGCTTGTAGATGCTGGAAAAACCAAGAAAACCATTCATGTTCTTGTAGTCTGATTCCCTGACCCCACTTAAGATGAAACAGAGAATTTATAGACTTTGGGGAATTGTAAGGTCATAGAATCAGTCTAGTAGGCTTGAACCCCTTCACAGTTGTGTAATCAATTGCAAAGAAAACGCGGAATAACTAATTATGAAAAATTAGGAGCAGTTTTAAAAAAAAAAAAAAGTTTTCTCCAACGCTGGTCGGCCGACCTGCATTGGAAAAATACCATTTTTCTTGAATATGTCAGCACACTAGGAGCCACGATTTTACAGGATGCTTTAGACTGTCATTCCCTAACAATCCAGTAAGGTATTTTGTGATAATTTGATCATTTCGTTTTGTGATGTTTGCAAATGTTGTATCTTCCCTTTCAATTAAATGGGTTGAATAGGCATACAGAAATGTAGAAACGAGGAAAGGGGAAGCCACACTAAATAAAGTTGGAGGCGGTGGACAATGGTAGGGGGTTGTATAAGGGGTTAAGGCTGCATCCGAAACTCTTCTAGAGCCTAGGTTTCCCATTACAATTTTGTGGGATGCATGCTGACAGTAGACGTAGCCGCAGCTGAAGATCAGCCCCTTTTTCGGAGATGTCTGATGACATGCGATCGTCATACAACAAGAGAGGGCGCTAGACAATTCATGTGGATCCTCGCGCCTCGCACAGAAATTTCGTGTACAAAACGCATCGCTTTGTCAATGTCAGGTATGATGTCAAGTTATTGTATTCATTTTCAGAGAGATAAAAACGGTCGAAATAGGACCATATGTTTCCAGGTATCTTGTAACTATGTTCACGTGACGTAACATGTCAACCAGTCGACAGATTTTACTTAGATTTGTATGTTCATTTCGGGCTTACTCTCATTTCGCCCCCGTTGTCAGTACATTTAATGTACGTCCCGAACCACTTCGCCCCATTTCCACTTCGTCCTTCAGTTCATGGAGCTAATTCTAGTTTTCTACCTCCATGGTAAAAACATGTAGCTCCATGGATTAGTAGTATTAGTAAAAGGGCGAAGGGAAGGATTCCCAATATCTGGCCATCACTTTTCACCCTGTGCACAAACCAATAGCTATGGGACTGGTCTGAAAATTTCTGTTTTCTCAGTAAAAATTCAAAATTTGTCACTGCTAATTTTGACTTTTTAGGACATATTATCACTTTCTGATAGCTGATAGGTCATTTAAGGGAAAAATAAGTGATGGCCAGATATAGGAATCTTTCCGGGTGAAGTGGTAATGGGGCGAAGTGCCACTTCACCCCATTACTTCTTTGTCCCAGGCATTAGTGCATTACCGCATACATATACCGACCTATTGCTGTGAACATTCCCGTTCATAAACCTTGAGAAGTTGAGTTGTTTGGTGTGAGTTTCTCATCCTTTTCGCGTTACAAATTTAAGAGAAATTTCACTTGCGTTTCGCATGCAATGTTATTAATTTTAAGTGTGCAGTAAATCTTTTTTTACTAAAACTAGTTTTAGGCTTTCAAAAAGTAGGAGGTGTTTTAGCTGGAGTTACCCAGCCCTAAATTTTATCATTGGGTTGTCATTTAAGGCTGGAGGACATTTTTCACGTGAACCAGCAGAGTTGGCAGGTCCCAAAACAAATTCGAAAAAATGTTGAAAATGTGCAATTTTTATCCCTGTTACACAATAATTTCAACTGGAACTCACCCAAACCTTGCCTGGAATAACCATTACACAGGTCCTTGAAGTAAAAAAACGATCCACGATGAAGATTCAGCCTACAATTGCAGTGAAAAAAACGAGGCATAAACCGACAACCGTGCGGTCATGGCGAGGCCCGCAATTGGATTTGTGCACAGCGTATTTACCAGTTCGTTCTTGCCGGCTGCGCTGGCTGATGGCGCATGACGTCACGCGGAAGCGGAATACCCGACGACTGTTTCATGCACGATAACCGGCAAACTTTGGTTGCCGTCCAGTATTGCAGCTATGATGCGAGTGGTAAACCTCAACAGTCGTCGGGTATTCCGCTTCCGCATTAGTGACGTCATGCGCCATCAGCCAGCACAGCCGGCAAGAACGAACTGGTAAACGCGCTGTGCACAAATCCAATTGCGGTCCTTGCCATGACCGCACGGTTGTCAGTTTATGCCTCGTTTTTTCACTGTTATTGTAGGCTGAATCTTCATCGTGGATCTTTTTCTACTTCAAGGACCTGTGTAATGGTTATTCCAGGCAACTTTTTTTTCCGAATTTTTTTTGGGACCTGCCAACTCTGCTGGTTCACGTGAAAAATGTCCTCCAGCCCTAAATGACAACCCAATGATAAAATTTAGGGCTGGGTAACTCCAGCTAGAGGTGTTTGCATAGTAACCAAACCTGAAAGGCAGAAGGGTGACCATTTCTTGAAAAGTCGATTTCTCGAAAAAATGCAAAACAAAAGTAGGAAAAAAATGACCACGAGGTCTTAGATTTTTGTACCCGGAAATTTTCCAGATGTGGGATGGACAGGGTTGATGTTGATGACACAATTTAACTGAAATAAGTTTTGATGAATTTTTTTTCCCCCAAAATTCTTCAGGTGACTGAATAGCTCATTGGTCAAGATGAATCCATATCAGGGCGGTCCTGGACGACCACCTCAAATATACGGAAACACAGCCCAACAGAATGTGCATAGCATTCAGCAGAAAACAATGCAGGTATGTCCACCCAGATTTTCTTTTGAAGTGTTGAATTTTCCTCAATTTAGTGCGAAAGATGGAAAGATTTCCATATACGAAGTTCACTAATTTTCCTCTGTATTGACTAACAAGCCCCCAGATAGCAATTTCATGTCATCAAAGTCAATTTGAGCAGTGAGAAAATACAAGCATTTTCTTAGAAAACACTTAGAATTTTTCAGTCCAATCTCATAGGGTTTGTACACTGGGTGTTGAGTGAACTTCGTATATGGAAATCTTTCCCAAAAGGTTGAAGGTGAAATAAAGTTAGCGAAACAAAATTACTTGTGATTCTTACAGTGTTGGTGCTAAGGATGTGACTTTGCGTTTAATTTTGTAAATGTTTACAAAAGTTTGCAAGCAGATATCCTTTAATTTCTCAAAAACTACTTAACATGAGTATTTCATCTTGATGGAGCATATTAATTATGCTCTTGTGTAGGCCTTTACATTCAGTAAAAATGCCATGGAAATCCATTCATGCAAACCAGAGGTTTAACATTATAAAAGGCTAAATGGGTTTTCCACCCATTCCAATGGCATGGGATTTACACAGTTAACTTAATTTACATCAGAGTGAAAAGGCCCATGACAATCTGATGCACTGATATCACTAACTGTGTAAATCCCATTGGAATGGGTGAAAAACCCATAGCCTTTTACAGTCTGTTAGATCTCTGGTTTGCATGAATGGATTTCCATGGCATTTTCACTGATTATACACAAGAGTATAATTAATATGCTCCATCAAGATGAAATACTCATGTTTAATATAAGTAGTTTTTGAGAAATTAAAGGAAATGTACATCATTGGCTTTTGCTATAATTTTCAGAAATGAACTATTTGAGGGGTTAGTACAATAGATCAAATATTGTTACACTGACATGTTGGAGGTTTTGTGTTCGAAAATGCTGGAAAAACCAAGAAAAACAAAAGTGTTCAAGTAGTCTGGTTTCCTGACTCCACTAAAGATGAAATGGGTCAACTTAAAGATGTCGGAAAACTGTAAGGTAATGAAACCAGTCTAGCTGGCATGCACCCGTTCATGAACATGTGACCAATAGCAAACAAAATTTGGACTGAAAACAAAATGGTAAATTTGGAGCAGTAGCTGAAAAATAGTTAGGTTTCCCAACGGTGGTCGGCCATGGAAATTTACACAAAATACCACTTTTCTTGAAAACGACTTCACACCTGGTGCCATAATTTTACTGGATGCTTTAGACTGTCATTTACCAACATCCTAGTGAGGTATTTCGTGAAAATTTGGTAATGTTTTTTTCTCGATGTTTGCAAATGTTGTATATTCCCTAAAGGATATCTGCTTGCACAACTTTTTTGGGGACACCCTGTGTAATGTGCAGTTGGAGTTAAGATCAGATTGTTCAGATCACCACAGTTATGTCATCTCATACTAGTAACTGTGACACCTGCAAGAAATAAACTAATCTTGAATCATGAACTTTGCCAGTCATGTGGACTCTGTGCACAAGTACACTCGCAATGATGACGAAAAGATTATACTGCTTGTTTGCCAATTACAGCTTATACAGCCACACCATATCCAATCAGAGGATCACGATGACGCCGGCAACCAGCACCAACAATCCCAGCAGCGGCTCGGCGGACCCTCCCAGTCAGCCAACCCTAGCCTGCTTCAGGTCCCTTCCTCTGGCTATGGCCTGGGTGAAGGCAGCATGACCCCTAGCATGCCGCTCACCACCAGCATGTACCCACAGACACCACTCACACCTATGACACCGGCCACCCCTGGGAGCATGGAGTCATCAGGGATAGAACCACAGCTCCAGTGAGTGTTAACCCTAACCCCCTAGGCCCTTGTTGCTTACAACCATCCTCAATCCTCCAAAATTTTGCAACTCCGCCTAAAGTTTTCAAAATTGTCAGACACTCCTGCCTCAAAATGCATTCATCCTCAATCCTCCAAAATCCTCTTGTGCTTCAATCACCATTCATCCTCAATCCTCCAAAATCCTCATGTGCTTCAATCACCATTCATCCTCATTCCTCCAGAATCCTCATTTGATTCAATCACCATTCATCCTCAATCCTCTAGAATCCTCCAAAACCGCCAGGAGGATTTTGGAGGAGTGAGGTGGGTTAGGGTTAGGCCGTGTTTCCCTAGGCATTTTTGCTAGGATGTAACCTCAATCCTGCAAAATCCTCCAACTAACTCCATGTAAATATTGCATACAGCCTCAATTCTGCACCATCCTCCGTTATTTCTTGAATGTGGTCCTTGGAGGGGTGGCCACTGCCTCAATCCTGCAAAATCCTCCAGTAATCACTGTCAATATGTTGAGGTAGAGCCAGTGACATCCTGAGCAGTGCGGAGGATTTCAAGTATAATCTAGGCCTAAATTTATTCATGGCTGAGCATAAACGACACAAGGTCTGGCCCAAGACCTTGATACAGTGCATTCACCGAAATTAGCAACACATTTTTGTCATTTAGCCTTTATCCTGCAAAATACTCCAATTTGTAAAGAGGATTTTGGAGGATTTGGGAAGGTAAGGGTTAAAGACGTGTTTGCATTGGCCTGCTTATTCAACGATTATTATTATACCAAGATTGGACGAGTGAAATCTAAACAATGTTCGCATTTGGACTTTTGACTCGGTAACTGACCCGGGCATAAACACGTGTCTGCGCGATCGGCCATCCTATATCCTCAATCGTTGTATTATGGAACATTTAGTCAATAATGCCTCACTATTAAGAATATAAAAATGTCTGATAAGGCAACAAAAAAAAATAAGTCGGTCTCTGGTCAGCGCGCGTGTCGATTTTAATCATGCGCGTTAATCTTTTTTTTTCCAAAAATGTTCCGCGGTAGTACCAAAGAGCACCAAGGAATGGGAAATTGCACCAAGGCAAATGATTGAGAGCACCAAGGCAAATTATGGAGGACATCAATGTACATGAGGACACCAAAAAAGCAAAACAGTACCCCACCTTGTCTGTACAATCCAAGCTTGAAGAAAAAAAAAAAAATCAAAAAAAAAAAAAAAGCCGCGTCCCCGCGTCAAGTCCGGAACTTTGGTCTGACCAGAGACCGAATATTTTTTTTTTTTGGCCTAATGTCAAATTGTCCATAGTACCTATGATACCTTTTAAAAAAATATATACAAACTGAGCACAGTGTGTGAAGAAACAATAGAAATGCCAGCCAAAGAAATCACGCATAGTCCGTGTGTAGTGTGAACCCGAACTAAAACGCCTATTCTCGGGGTTTTTCATTTATGCTTTTGTTTACATTGATTGCAGGAATATTGTATCAACAGTGAATCTTGGTTGCAAACTGGACCTGAAGAAAATAGCCCTCCATGCTAGAAATGCTGAGTACAATCCAAAGGTATGCACAGAATTGTCACAAGATGTAGTGTTTCCATAGAAAGAAAACTCCTTTTGTGAGTATTGTGTATTGTGAGTATTGTAATTTCTCCTGACGACGGGCAGAGCATACTGTTCGAAACGTTGAGTCCCTCCGGTTCTTTCAGAACCACACATACTCACAAAAGAGATTTATTCACATGGTGCTACCGCAAACTTATCTTGTCTTAGTATCTTTCCACCATGCAAACCTTCAAATCTCAGTATTGTGTATGATTTTAATTCCCCGTGCTATTTTCGAGTTTCATCCCGAAAAATAGATTTCATTTTTAACTTGCTGTTTTTCTAGCAGTACAAAAGTTATTCAGTGTTGAATGAGACATCGGCCAAGTAAAACGGCCCATTTTTGAATTATTACTTTACGTTTTTGAATTATTGGCTGCCAGACAATAATTCCCATTCTTGCTGGGTAGGCTAGTGATTATGTACGGACGGGGAGCCAATCTACTCACAAAGTGGGTCTGTTTGTGCCCAAACAAAACCCTTTGTTTCCGAGGTTTGCAGACATCCAAAACGGGGGAAAAAGGAGGTTTTTTTTTATTGGAATAAAGCATACAAATTCAAAATTTATGAATAGGAAAAAAACCCTCAAATTTATTGAAGAGCACGGGCAACGCAACTTTAAAGACATCTGAGGTAATCAAAATTTCACTCATGCGGAAGAATTCCGAAGTTTGATTAGTGTAAGAAGGTAAATCTTAAATGAAGTTTTTGTGTTGGTCACATTTAGCCATGTTAATTCCATAAGAGCAAATGGCATAAAGATGTTAGACCTTGCATTATCATAATTGATACATCCATTGTGTCTTGACCCTAACTCCCTAGAATAATTTACTATGAACCATACCCATCCTGGTAAATTCCAACCCCTAAATCGTACACACACACTGTTGGACTTAGTTTCTGGAGGTATGCCAAACCCAATGTAAAAGACCATCCGTTTAGGGGTACTGTACCCATTCTAACAGATTTCAACAACACCTGCCGTTGGGCTTTGATGGGTTGAGTTCAGTTAGGGTTAATGTCTACTTGTTTAAGTTTTCACAGACAAAATAAAAACTACCTTTCTCTCATCTGTCTTGTTTTCAATGTGCAGAGATTTGCAGCTGTCATTATGCGGATCAGAGAGCCTAGGACAACAGCTCTGATCTTCAGCTCAGGGAAAATGGTGTGCACGGGGGCAAAGAGTGAGGACTATTCCAGGCTCGCCGCCAGGAAATATGCCAGGGTTGTGCAGAAACTCGGCTTCCCTGTAAGTTTCTGTCAAGTAACTTTGAGAAAAATACCCTCAGACATTCTTAAGTTTGTCTTAGAGATAAGAATAATGAACTATCCCAGTACGCCAGTTCCAACTGCATATGTGCACATCCAGATTTGACAATTTTTCTTTCGGGATAAACATTCCATCGTGTGTGTGCAAAAGCATAGCGGGGTACCAGCAACATTGAAGAGATCGTCGTGTTCTGAAGTAACATTTTGCAAGAAAAATTTGGACAGCGAAGTGTTTTTAGGTGTCTTGTGTGTCCTGGGTCCGGTCAATGTCAAAATAATCCCGGCGCAAAGTGGTTAAATGACAGCATTTTTGAATTTCTCCTCTCTGAATGAAAATCTTTGTAAGAACCTCTGAACACAAGCACATGATGATGGGAACATACTGATCATTCTTTTTTGTTTCATTTGACAGGCAAAGTTCACGGAGTTCAAGGTTCAGAACATGGTTGGCAGTTGTGATGTCAAGTTCCCCATTAGGTTAGAAGGTCTAGTACTCAAACACAGTCAGTTCTCAAGGTAAGCAGTGTATTTCTAAAAAAAAAAACACAAACCCCACCCCCCCCACCCAAGGAATTGCCCTGCATGATGAAGTGTTTCTAAGTACCAGATTCATATTTAGCATTAATAAATACCTTGGAGAGTTAGTGGCTTCTGATTGGTCGAGACTCGATCACGTGGGGGTGTATTAACAGTGATAAAAAGACCGGCTTCAAAGAACAAGCGAAAAAATGGCCCCTGAACCAGCATTGATCCAGCCCCATGCAAGACAATGATTGGCCAAATTTACAACAGTCCTACGGCAGCTTGTAGCAATACAGCACTGCACATGCGCTCAACCACCTTCGCGTGAGACTTACGCGCGCTAATGCAACACAGTTGCTATGGGTGCGCGCGCGTAAGGAAGTTTTCAAACAACATCGTACAGCAGTATACTGAGGTTGTTTACGACGAAAGCATAGATCTGCGATTTATTTTCTTTAAACACTTCGCCCACCGACATATTTACCTTTCCTAAACCAAGCATCTTTGTCTCGGTCCATTAACCGCGGTCACCCCCAAACCCGGTCATTATCACGCAGTGAAGACCGGCTCCTCACACTGTTATTCCCTTATTTTCAAGCCAATCGGTTATAGATTCGGGTGCACAAATCATCACATTAGCTGTGTCTTTACCCTTGCCGAACCATTTCTTAACCTTCACCTTACCAACTCCATCAAATCCACCCCCCCCCCCCCCCAATTTTGATGAATGTTGGGGGTGGGGGACATGGTCCTGCTGGCCTGGTTTGACTAAATTTTGATGGAGCATGGACTTAGTCAGGGAGGCCTAAAGCACTGCTGGGGAATTCGATGAATTTTACCTAGCATCCAGTACTGCTGTTGTCATATAAGCCATGTGTACGAAGTCCATCAAAATCCACCAGCTCTTCAGTGGTGGATTTCGCTATGTCATGTACGTGAAGTAGAGTGAGTGATGGATTTGGACGGACGTGGTCCTCTACTTAGTAACTCTAAGTAGGGAGTTAGGGTTAACCCTAACCGCCCTGAATCCTTCAAAATCCTCTTTGCCAAAGTGGAGGAATTTGGAGGATTGAGGTTACATGGCAAAAGTGCGTTACTGATTTCGTAGGATGCACTGTGTCAAGGTCTTGGGTCTGACCTTGTGTTTTTTTGATCAGTCATGCATAAATATAGGCCTGGATTACACTTGAAATCCTCCGTACTGCTCCAGGAAAAGTCACTGGCCAAGCCTCAATGTATTGACAGTCACTGCTGCAGGATTTTGCAGGATTCAGGCAGTGGTCACCCCTCCATGGACCACATTCAAGAAATAATGGAGGAATTTGCAGGATTGAGGCTATATGCTATTTTTCCATGAGGCCAGTTGTAGGATTTTGCAGGATTGAGGCTACATCCTAGCAAAAAGGCCTAGGGAGTAAGGGTTAATGTGTGAAAAAAAGAAAAGATCCGTTGTTTTGCTGTGATGAAAATGTATGCATTCTGATTTTGGTTTGTTCCAGCTATGAGCCAGAGTTGTTCCCTGGGCTGATATACAGGATGGTCAAACCAAGAATAGTCTTGCTGATATTTGTCTCCGGGAAGGTGGTACTGACGGGTAGGTGTGATTTGAGTGCGATTTTGGGTTATGTTTTTGGAAGATACAGATGTACGGGAGATTTGTAGCCATGTCCACTGTATGCACGATGCTCACATGAATATGCAACAGGTTCAGGATGCTCTTAGATATAAAGTCAGTAGTTGTTAGCAGGGATGTAAGTCCTACTGTAATTGACCTATCACGGTAGAATTGCGTTAGAATTGCGTCAACACAGCTTGTGAAATATTGTCCATTTACATGATATACAAATGGACGCGGAATGCGCAAAATCAGAGACAAACAAAAGTTGGTGTACAAAAAACTTGATCCGGTTGTCTAAGGGTCGTGGCTAACTCGCAAACGGCGATAGGTCGATTGCCTAATTTCAGTTTGGTTTTTTTTTCAAATTGTAAATAACATATTGGCACCGTACATGTGTGTACATGTACACCCCTATACCTCAAATTTCAGGCAGAAATATCAAGAGTGATTTATTAAATAATGTAATTACACAGATTGTGAGCTTACTACTGGTACCTACAGCAATGGGTGGCTTTCCCCTTCTATTCCTTTGGGAAATAATAGCCACAATTCGCTCTTCTATTGCCATTTTTCAACAGCAACGTTAGGTAAATTTTGTACACAAACATCAAGAGCCAAGGACGATGTTCGGTATAGCCGAATGTTCGGTATAGCTGTGTTCGGTATAGCGACGTTCCACTGTACTGTATTTTGCTAACCAAAACAAAGACGTGTACACGAGGAGCTTGGCCTTCATAACGCTAAGAACATTTTGGATATACAGCGCTTGAATTTGGGTTTTGCTGGCATGTAACTTTTCTGCTGATTTCCTTGCTTTTACTGCTCAGGAATGCCATTGAAAATTGATCAAAGTCTCGTGTGGTTTGGAATTTCCTCATTTTTTCCTAAATTCCCAGTTGCATGCCTGGGTTTGGAATGCACCTTGAATGCACTGGGTTGGCTGAGAGTGTTGATATTCCCGTGTGGAATAAGAAGCAATATGGGTCATTCTATAAACTTAGGATCCAAAGTGTGACATTTTTCCTGTCCCTGTTACAGTGGCGCTTCGCAATTTCCCAATTCAAGAATGACTTCTCAAATGCTTTTTGTTTTGTTGGGTAGGTATTTTGCTATTCATAATCACTCTTGGAGGATGACTGCTTTAAGGAAAAAAAAGGGGACCCCTAATTTATGGAATGAACCATGCATGTATGTTCACACTAACAGCAGCCTATTCTTGCATTCAGAACACAGGTGTTCTCGTCCATTTTTGCCGCTGAAAATATTTCATTTTTTTTCCCCAAAGGAATGTTTCAAATGGTCTAGGAATGTTTTCAGATGAGGTGCTTCTAAACAACATACTATTTGCGAAAAAAAAGTCAAATGCGGTTTCTTGATTTCCTTACCTTCAATTATTCCTTCTTCATTTTGGACTTGATCTTGAATTTTGTTTATCGTCTCACTAGGTGCTAAGGTTCGTCAAGAAATCCTAGATGCCTTCAACAACATCTACCCGATTCTGAAGTCTTTCAAGAAAACGTCATAGTGTCGTTGACAACGAGCATCCAGAAGAACTGTGTTGTGCTAGCAAGGTTGCAATTTTTGTTTTTTTCCAACTTCATGGACTGAAGCCTGAACAGGGGATGGTTAGAAAACTTTGAGAGATTACAGTCTTGATCAGCTGGAGCAGCATCCTGAAGAATTGATGGCATGATACAGGGTGAGTAAAAAAATTCGACACCCAAATGTGGGGACCATTGTCTTAGTGAAGTTCTCCACGTAGCACTTTCAAACTCTAGGATATGAAAGCCCAATTCATGAACTTTCTTTTAGTACAAGAATCATTCAAATCACTTATGTTTTGTTCAAGTTACGGAGTTTTAAACACGACCACCGTTTTAAGGTTCTGTCCACGGATCACAAAAATGTTCAGTGTTCTTCCAGCAAATCGAAAACGAGTCACTTAAGGGATGTGTGTGAATTGTTTTTGTTTTGCTGTAAGAACGCACACCTTTTTTTGTGATCCATGGACAGAGCTTTAAAATGGTGGTTGTGTTTAAAACTCTGTAACTTGAAAAGTACATGGAGTGATTTCAATGAAGCTTATGGATTGGGCTTTCATATCCTAGAGCTTGAAAGTTCTGCATGTAGAACTTCACTAAAACAATGGGCCCCGACATTTGGGTTTCGTTTTTTCTTTTACTCATCCTGTACTTCCTCCTGTAAGTGAGGTGGAGTGACTGGAGCCAAAGACAGCTTTAGAAAATTTCTGGATTGATGTTCTGGAACATTCTCCTTTAAGAGAATGCTTACATCAGAAATACCATAATCAGCAGTATAAGTGCCAAAAAATATGTATATCAGTAACTTGCACTACGTCATCAGGTCAACTGAGCAGTGGTAATTGTAGGCACTTCAGTTGACCTTCTGCATTCAGCAGTCATCTTTTAGTTTTGTTTTATTTGAATGCGCAAAAGGTCTACTCGTGCTGTCCTTGTGGAAGTAAAGCACACCATACCTCCAAAATGGCTCCAATGTAAAGGATCTATAGTGCTGTGTGTTCTTAAAGGATTCCATGTTGCTTGAGTTTGATTGCTTGATTTTGTTCAATTTTCTTACCCGTGTCGAAGGAGGTGAAAATTGTGTTGCAGTCGCCATACATTCTACATCATAGACCTGCACATTTGAAAAGTTAAGTGTTATATCGTGTGCTTGGATGCTGTCATTTCATTGGTCTAGAATGGCCACGTGTCCAGTCTGTGAAAATAACCGTTTACTTTATATACACTGCCTTCCATATAAATGAACCTCACACACTGTGTACCATATAAACGATCCTCATATACACTGCGCTGCATATAAATTGCGTGCATCGCACGTGGGTGTGGGGCTTGCCCGGTTTGCCCACGCACACGTGTAGTGCTTGCCCGTGTGATTGCGACTGAGAACTGCAACTGCTCCGTTTCATGTCCGGCAAAGCCTGCAGTTATCAAAGGCAACACCGCAATTTATTCTTGCATAGGAAATTACAACCATTCGTCTTTTTGGCTTATTGGCACGATACAACGAAACACCTGTTGACTGTTGTGATGTGGGATATGTTGTTTTTAACCCCTTGGGGTGCTATGCACCCTCGGCCCTATGCGCCCCTCGGGTGTTAAAAACAGCATATCCCTCATCACAACAGTCAACAATTGTTAAATATTTTGGAGGGGGTGGCAAGGAAGTGGACTCTTGATTTCAAAACCATGAGTTTTTCATTGACAAGTTAGAAGGAGTGCAGATGGCTCAAGTTTTCGATCTTTTGTTTCAGCGGCCAGTATTGACATTGTTTTGCGTGTCCACAGGTGCCTCCTAGGCAGAGACCTTTGTAAATAGTTTGTAAACTTTGTAATTTCTTTTATTGCAGATGATCTTTTATTGTATTGTGTTGTTTCTCGTGTGTGTGTGCCCATTTGTAAGCCCCTATATGATGCGATCAAGCTAAATCAGTCGCTTGTCGGGAACTATCATTTGGAGATTCAGGCCAAAATAGGGCCACTTCATCACATCACTTTATCACATCTCTTGGTGTTCCGACTTCCATAATTGTTGAACTAAAGATGGTATCAGCATGCGGTCTTGACAGCAGTAATGCTGAGATTGTGCTCTTTTCGAATCTGAAAAAAAAATTGACCAGGGTCGACAAACGACTCATTTAGCTTGATCGCATCACGTGTTTTCTTGTTCGTGGCCAAGTCTGGCACAAATAATGTCATGACAATTAAGTCTTCAGGTTGCTCTTGAGCAGTTTATAGAACATGACCAAGTTCATACTGCATTTCCCAAATACCGGTGTGACTTGTGCACAGCTGGCATCTGATGAAATGACGCTAAATCATGTTCAAACGAAAAGTAACTTTGTTGAATTTTGTTGCATTTTCATAACAATCATGAAAGCCATCTGTGGTATTCTTGTGATTGTGGCCAAATGCTGTGTTATGTGTGATAAAGAAAAAAAAAGAGATACAGTTTTGGTTCTCTTATTTCTCTCCGGAAAAAAAGAAGGTTTTTCTAATTTTCAGTCAATTCATGTGCTTTGCAGCCTAGCTTCTTTACATTTACACTGGGCTTGATATCCCTATTTTGTTCCCACTAAAAAGAAAGTGTTAAATTTACTGGATTTTTAGTATTGGAGGATCCTGCATTCCTAGAGAGTATATGTTAAGTTTTGTTTTGATGGGAAGTTTAGTCCAAAAACAGAAAGAAGACAAAGTACAAGTTAGTTACTATTCCGTAATTTTTTTTGTAAATACAAGTTGTTCATGAAGAAAATAAAGTGTTTTTATATGAAGCAGATTTGGTTTGTGTGAAAAACTTGACTCTTAGAAACTGACATCATTATGTAATGTTGATTTGCAGCTGACTTTTTTTTTTTTGGCTCAAAAGAAATGGTCCTTATTCCATCCTCACTCTTCAGTCAGCAATGCTGAGACCACGCACGTTGGCTGCCACTTATATTAGTGAAGAAATGGGATAGGGAACAAGTGTGGGAAGGTGTCTGAGAGCCAGTTGTAATAAGAAGTGTGGTTTACCGTACTTGTAATAGACGCTCGAACGGATGACACTTGGACTGAACATAGTCAACAATTGGACTATGTTAGCTTTTCAGCCAGCTGGTTTGGCTTCACACAGTCGCGGATTAAGGGGGGGGGGGGGGTTTAACCGTTAATGGGGTGGCCACTTCCCCACCTTTAAAATGACACAGAAACAGGCAGGTGGTCGATACTTCATTGATTATTTCAGTGTACATTTGCAAGGCAGTGATTACATCACTGTACCTGTACTACGCATTGCATGGGTCTTGCACCCAAGTTGGAGGACCCCCCCCCCCCCCCCCCAACTAGCATGAGTGGGGTGGGGGTTGGTTCTGCAATTTCTGTAAAACATGTTAGCCGTTGTCACTTATTGGACCAACAAATTAGCGGGGGGGGGGGGGGGGTGGGGGGGGGGGGGGGGGGTGGGGACAATTGTTTATTCCCTACCCACCCATTCCCACCCCCTTATAAAATTTCTAGATCTGCTACTGGCTTCACAAAGTACATGGGAGTGCGTATTTTCGATTGGATCTGATTGGAGAGGGGAGATTGACCTCAACAGCTTCCATGCCCGGACTGTTCTGTAACTAGGGCCCAATTTCATAGCGCTGCTTAACAGCTGACTTTGTGCTTACCGAACCTCCATCTATTTCATAGGGACCGTTAAGCAGTAAGCACAGCAAAAGCACGCTTAACCCCAGAAGAAAACTTTGCTTAAATCAGTGACGCAACAATAGAAATCTCCATGCGCGCGCAACCGTTAGCCTGAAATAGTGCTTAAACAGCAGCATGATTTTCTGCTATAGTAAGCACAACTTTTCTGCTTACTGTTAAACAGTGCTATAAAATTGGGCCCAGGCCTTAACAACGGAAGTATTGGCCATATACAATGTAAAAAGGTACTGACCCTATCTTTCTTTACCAACAAAAATTCACAATTAACACTCACAAATACTCAAGACAACAGAAAAAAAATCCATCACATGCAACTTTTTTATTTTTAGTTAACTTTTCAATAGGGAAACAATTTTATTTTTTTTCCTTGTATACTATTTGATAACGTAAAAAAAAAGGACATCAATATACCACTATACATAATATAATTTCAAAAAAATAAAAAAAATTCAAATATGCAACATAATAGTGGCTAGTATTACTATTAGTGAAAAAATAATGCAATTTCTTTCTTAAATTCATATACATTGCAACTGCTATGCCAAAAAAACATTTCAACTACCAAACGGACTACATTTTCTATATACAGATCAATAAACAAGTACATTTACATTTGTTTATTGATATTTATTTGTTAATGTATGGATTTTTCTCCGTGTTATACAAAATTTCAAGGCAAGTAACTAAAAATCCTTTAAAAATGTGTCAAGTTTTCTTAAAGCAGCTATCTATCTCTTGGGGCTCATCTCAATTCATATCCAGCACGAGTTCTGGACAAGTCACAGATATTGCATCGGGTACAAGTTGCAGGATTCTGAACAACTTCCCTGCAATCTTCCCGCAATGAAGTTATCAGCATTGGTGAGTCAAGCAGTTGCTGATGAAAGTTTCCCCGGAACATGTCCGGGACAAATGCAGAGCTTCTTCCGGACAAAGTGAATGATTCTACCCGCAACTTGTTCGGAACTCGTCCCGGATTTGATTCAAGATGGGCCCTTACAGACCCACATCTAAGTGATAAGAAATACAGTGATAGTTTTACTATCATCTAAACTAAGGGTTAAACAATACAAAGCTTGTTAATTTATATACTGCATCAAATTGCAAGATACACCTTTTCCCATGAAAACATTTTGTCACATGGTTCAATTTCCATCAAGTCTGCTGACAACTTGGAAATATTTTGACTTAAAAAAGGGTCCACTCTAAAGGTATAGCCTCCCTTTGGTAGCATTCTTAACTGTTTTTTTTCCCCAAGACCTATGACAATTGAATTTTACACGGGGTTGATGGAAAAATGGCAGAAACTTAAAGAAAGTAAAAACACACCCTACACACTTTTTTTTTGTTTCCAGTGTTTTTTAAGCACTTGTGGAAAATGGTGAAGTTATGTAAGCTACCAAAAAAAAACTATTTAAAAATATTAGCATTACATGAAAAGCATTAAAAGATTAGTAATATTTGTGTCATTTTTAACACAAACGCAAACGTGTACATTGTATTTCTTCACATCATGTCACACAACCAACTACAGAAAATTAAAAAATAATATGTTCTATCGACCCCTTTTCCTTATTAAGATTGGCCCATGTGCAACAAACTGTGTCACACGTGCAGTTCCGTTTGAAGTTACGATGTATTTACATAAATAAACAAGTAACTTGTGTTCAAGAAAACAATATAATTGGAACAAAAGCCTCCGGAAAACGATTGAATACATGTATGTACAAATAGGTTACAAATAGATAACTGCATACATGTACAAGCGTTCTCTGCTGTACACAAACCTTCGAGACAGTTCCATAGTCTGTTTTTCTCAGGAAAAAAAAAGTTATAACCACAAACAATACGAGGATAATATTAGGCCAGCGTAAAAGCTACACAAAAAAAAAAGTATGAAAATACCGTAATATGTACATTTTTGGCAACCCACACAATACATACTAAAAGCTTGCAAGCATCATGCAGGCGATGAAAAATTGCACGGGGAAGTCTATTAAGTGTAGCTGCAACTGGCTTTGTCACGGTATAATATGAATTTTTCTCAAAAAAATAACATTGGCTTTATTCACCGAAGCACCGTACACAGGAGGAACGAGCGAAAGAGGATTCACTGGTGCGCAATTTTGGCAAGATTTTGAATTTTTGTTTTCAGCGCTTGAGCCTGCTCTCTTGCAGAACTTATCAAATCCGGAACTTATTTTATGTACATGTGCGACGCTCTTATTGTTATTGCGAAATTAAAGAATATTTTTTTTACCGAGAAGAATGCCAGCTTTTAATTCAAGCCCTTCTAATGGTGAAACTAGCAGATTGATTGTACAAACAGACATGCTTAACATGCTGGTACAATATAACAACACTTTTCTACATGGCTACACTAAGACACTTTTTTCTGGTTAAAGACCACAAGTGCCGCGCTTGTACAACGTACGTGTTTTTGGATCGTGGCCCACATTTACTTCAATTTAAACAAATCTGTATCAACACTCTTCAACACCTAGCGGCAACTGCATGAACAGGCCCCAGTTTGCACATATCACCCTGTCTTGGTGATGTTTTCATTTGCTATGCGCACAAATTGGCTACATATAGCCACAGAACTGGAGCTCCATGTCGTCTTTTTTCCAAGACATCCTTAGTGGTGCAATCTTTCAGCGCGCATTGGTCATTGGGCTAAGCAGTGGTTCACCAAAGCGTGTGCCCTTTATACACGAGCCAACACGCCGCAAATGCTCTTTGCTAGCGGTTCGTCGACCGAGTCAGGTTCGTGGATGGCCCTATGGGACCGGGAACGTGCATGTTGCTGCGTGCGGTACAAAGGCTGTACTGTCTATCGTGAATTACCCTCTAAGAACATCTCGCACCTAGACTAGGTTCCAAGCCAAAATGTCAGTCCTTTGTTTGTATTTGCTTGCAACTACAATCCCGGCCAAAATGGTTGGGAGGGTTGGAGATTACATAAGCCTCCCACGGTCACCCGCTCCCCCGCTCAATGTTGGTCTCTCCAGCTGATAGAGAACACACCGCCCAATGAGAGACAACATTGAGCGGGGGCCAGGGGATTGGGGGCCCAGCGAGATTTGGCCAGGGTGGTAGTTCCAGGCCGATATATACTTAGCACATACATGTAAAACCATGCAACATTGCTCTGCAAACACAAGATCTTATGCACAAAACCCATGTTGTTGAATACCAAAAAAAAAGACAGAAGTTGTCCTTGGAAAAATAAATAAATAAAATTGAAATGAACATTTAAATGTCCATCAGCCATGGTACTTCTGTCTATCGAGTCCAGTACAGTCCTTTAGCTCCCTATTTAAGCAATACAGAACTTGCTTCAAAAAAGTGAGTTAGCATTCTGCAAATTTTACTTGTTCAAGCAAAGAGTAGGAATTCTCGTGGAACCAGGAACACAACCATAAGCCAAGAGATTTTCAAAGAAGGACCTCAACTTCATGCATGATGGCGAAGACACAGGCATGGAGCAAATGAAAGGTCATCGACCATTACCTAGTGATTTATAGTTTGAGTAAAGAGTCGTTTGCATTGAACTTGACCTAAGAGTGACTATACATGTGCACACGTGTGCCCCTCAAATAAACAAAACCATTGTCGTGGCCTCTTGGTAAATATCCTTGACAACAGTTCACGAGCATGCCATAAAGACAAGTTTCACGTAAGTTTAACACACCATCACATACAGCAATTTTACATCCTACTTTTATAGAACATTCTAACAAAATGGTACCTGAAAATGGTCCACTGCCTTTCAGCAGATTGTCACCACACCAGGTACAACCACAGCTGTGCTCATTTTCGCTTCAAAGAGGAGAATCAAGCCAATTATGAAACGGATTCACAACAGCCACAGCGAATCCACGGTGTTCACTTGGCCGGTGCATGTGCACGTGAACCAATCATGGTTCAAGTTGCACAGAGGTGACCTCTGAGTGATGTCATGACTATTCCAGAGAATACCAAAGGCCTTCTTTCATTCACTTTTCAAAATTCAGTCATATTTACAAGTCCTAAAGACTACTCTGAAGCACTCACTGTACAGACTACCACTGTATTCCGAAGTCTCAATCCCGATGCCGAGTATTCTGGGAGTCAGATTTTTGTCAGAAAAAAACAAACCATCTTGGCACTCTCAAGTACGACACCGGCAACCAAGACTTTTGAGAGTACATGTGGACTGATAAACAGTGTTTTGATTTACGTTTCAGAACTCTAAAACCTAGATAACCTGTCAGCGAAGGATCAATGTGATAAGAGGTTACTGTTTTGGGTTTTCCCCAGTTTTTTCAATCTCTGGGCACAAGTCAGCAGAAAGAGCATCTCAAAGCCTTGCAGTATAAACTGTAACTATGTTTGACAACACTCGTTCTCTCATGTATAGAAGTTTTTACATGAAACAAGACAGCCTTGAGGCTGTGTTGAACATTTTCACTTCAGCCTTAATTCAGTTTCCAAGGAAATTAGACAATCATTGACAAATCATTAGCGCAAAAAGGAATCATCATACCTTCAACAAGTAAACTTTGCACTGTAATGAAACAGGCCAGAGTTTACAGGCATGCAACTGGGAATTTAGAGAAAAAAAACAAGGAAACTCCAAACTACACAAGACTTTGTACAGTATTTTTCAATTTGTAATGGCATTCATGAGAAGTCAAAAATGAGGAAATCAGCGGATCCGAGGAAAAGTTGCATGCCTGAGTTTATGCCAAATTTTTGCATTTTACTGTTTCGGGTATCGGTACGTGTACATACTGGTATGTACAGTATTCAAGTGATGATTTTAGCACAAACTGCATGCGATAATGGCCAATCAGTAGGGGGGGGGGGGGGGGAGTCTGTTACTCCGAGTGCTTGGCAAGCACCCTACAGTTGGAACCTTTGTGACAGGTTGTAGTAGGCCAAGGGAGAAATTAATACCAACTCAACCACAGGGAGTGGGTGAACTGCATTGGCCAGCTTGTATTGTAGAATTTTTAGGTTAGTGAAAGCGCTCGCAAAAACTACCAAGCAGCTGCCATTCCTGGTTAGTATTTAAATGCTACCTGCGTTCAAGCGAAAACAATATAAATTTTCCCTCATGCTGTGTATGAGCAAATTATGGCTCATTTTCCTCACAATAATTTCCCTTTACCACGACCCAAACACAAAACAACCACTGGTCTCTCCAAGAGCTATTTACATGTACAAACATATGGGCACGGATAACTTAGAACCTGATTTTTCAGTTGTCCTAAAGAAATCATGTGCCACAAGTTTGCTCCATTCATCTATAAATTTCAGACACCTCTCATAATGCAGCGTGTAAGCCACAGACATGACGCTAGAGAGCATGGAGTCGGGTCAGGATTATGTACACGTACATAAAACTGTACACAATTTCTCCATCGGCCCATTCATTTGTAATGAACGCACCGATCACATGCACTTTAAATTTTTTACCAAAAAAGGCAACTACCACGTACATGTATCATCGGCATACATGTCCCCGACAAAACTTCTATAAATGTACACGCGACGCCACCAAATACCGAATGTCACATTGTTTCCCTTCTCTCAATCAATAGTTACTGGCCATAATGATGGTATCCACCTCTGCCGTATCCGCTATAGCCGGAGCCCGTAGCCCCACCGTGATTGGAGCCCGACCCCCCTCCAAAGCCAGAGCCGTACATAGTGCCTTGGCCATATGGGTTCCCGCCATCCTTACTGGTGTAACTTTGGTACTGGCTGTTATTCCCGTAGCCGGGGTTGCCACCAAAGCCAGGATTGCTGCTCACATAGCCGGCGGCGGCACCACCGCCCGCGTAGCCGCTGCTGGTGTTGGCGGTGTACGGTGTGAAACTCCCGTAGCCTATCGGTGGGCCGTACATGCCCATGTTGTTCCCGAATGAACTTGCACCAAAGCCACCACCTGCGGACAGTCCGTATGGCACAGCTTGCCTGTTTTCGGCTATCTTTATTTCCACCTGAGAAAGAGACGGAGCAAACAAAAATTGCATCAACTGCGAAACATGCACAGAAATGCACAAACAAAAATCATCAAAAAAACATGCCAAAGATTCTCCCTTTTTTATGACATTGAAAACTTGGAATTTTTGGATGCCAAATCCACATAAGGACTAGTATAGCTGAATTTTGGTGGGACTACAAGTACAATGTCAAGGTTTCAAAACTCACACAGTTTTATAATCCGACAAAATATGACTTTTAGTTTTAATTCAATGTTCAACTAAATGCATTTGTTTCAAATAAAGATCATGATGATAAGAGCTCATATTTGTATGGTACATGTTTGAAATGATTATCATGCTATTGCTACTTTTAACTGTTCTAATCAGAATAAATAAGTTCATTTAGGCTTTTGTCACATGTCAAAAATTACCGTCTTGCCGTTGATTTGTACAAACTGAGAGTGCACAGCATCCATTGCTTCTTTGGCACTGCTGAACTCCACAAATCCAAAACCCCTCATCCGCTGTGAAACTTTGTCAAATTTCTGTTCGACAGTTTCCACACTCCCAAATCTACTGAGAGCCATTTTGATATCATCGTCTGAGGTACCGTTGGATATGCCTCCGACGAACACCTTCCTCTGGTTGTCGTACACGGGCTGGTCAAGCCTTGCCCCGCCCCCTTGTCGCCCTCCTGTCTGGTCCATCCTCTGCTGTTCTCCCTTGCGGATCGCGGCTTTGCATTCCACCTTCTTGCCGTCGATAAAGTGGGAAGACTTCATCTGCAGAGCGTTCGTTCTGGACTCGGGGCTTTTGAAATTGACGAAGCCGAAACCCCGGCTGGTGTGCGATACCTGGTCCTGCAGGACCACGGCCGATTCGATGGGGCCGAAGTGACTGAAATAATCCTCCAGCGTTTCTGTCGTTGTGTTGAGTGAAAGCGAGCCGACGAATATGCTGCACGGATTCTCCATCTTGCTCCGGTTACCTTTTGGGATGTTGAACAGCTTGCAGAAGGTGGGTTTCTTCAGCTTCGATGACAGACCAAAATGATTATCGCAGACTTTGGAAGGACGTCAATTTTGGAAACCACCTTTTTCACGGAAACATCCACGCAATTCGGCCGCGGCTTAACACTACACACGTCGCACATTCACTCGACTCGTCATGACATCTCTCCCGGCCCCGTGAGTGTGTGAAATTACATTGCACATATAGGTGGACTGGTACCCCGAATCCCCTAGCGCGCAATGTAGATTTGTCTTTGCTCGAAATTACCTGTCTATAAGGGTTGGGGTAGCATGCAGGGAACCAATCTGTGTGTTAACCGTTCAAAGGGGTCAGGAAGTTCATGAGTACCAACCAAACTGGAAAGCCCTTGTGACGTTTCACCTAAAATTGTGATTTATGTTTTTCTTTAACATTGAGGGGAAACTAGATAAAGCCCATGGTTATATGTTCCATTAATAAGCAAACTTTCCTCACACACATTGATTACTAATCACAGCTTTCAATTACAACGCGAGACATGATAAAATCATGTACAGATGTGTACCTGCCACGCCCCCTTCAGACCGCACCTAAAGCTTGGAATGTTGTCTTATTAAACAAGGTGATCATTGACGTGGTCCAGCAGGGAGGGGCTCGTCGGAGGGGTAAACGAGAGGGGCAGTGGGGTGGGCGGGGGAGGCAGAGGCACTCTGCTCCCCCCGGCAGGTATTTGTCACAAACAAAATTTGTTCAGCAATTATTGTAATAAATGGTTAGAGAGTTCCGACATCAATCCCCAAAAGAAACCTGCTAAAATCATCACAATGCGCCGTGAAAGTAATTTGCAGTATGCATAATAATGGTCAGTTTTGAAGATCGCCCCCATCTGGGTACGAGCCCGACCCCCCCCCCCCCCCCCCCCCCCCCCCCCCCCCCCCCCCCCCCCCCCCCCCCCCCCCCGTTTTTTGATTTTACGGAGGCCAAGTGTTCGGAGAAAAAAATATGTCTACATTTCGGCGCGGATGTGCGGTTGCCCCCCTGACATCCAAAGCAGGATACGCTACTGGAGAGGAGGAGGTAAGGGGAAAACGAGATGGATCATAAACTATGATGTGCAAAGTTAATATGCCCGTTTATATAGGTCTATCATTTTTTATCACACACTGATTATTTATCATTTTAGACGGAGACGTCCATACAAGGTCGGTGCAACACCACATAACTGAATGTAAAAGAATACCTGTTAATGCTACCGTTGGGAGACATTTTGTCGTCATTAATTATACCTTAGGGAGACATCGGACACAATTGAAAATACACAATTGCGTTGTTCATTGTTGCGTAATGATCCGCCTAGCACACGACTGTTTTGCACATTAGGCTGTGTTATGCAGCTTCCTAACAAACCAAACACACTGGGCTCATTATATCGACTTGTTTTTACCCATTAAGGTAAAGCAAATGGACCCAGTAATCTTCCTGGCGCGTTTGCTCACCTATAAAGACAACTTTTCTCAGTTTAAGGACAATTCTAAGGTAACGAAATGGCCGAGTGGTTACGATTCGTCGTCCACAGTTAGCGGGGTCCCGGGTTCGAATCCCGCTGGTGTCTTTTTGGTTTTTAACGTATGAGTTCAATCATTTACTATAAGAGATTTAATTTCCCGTCGTAAAGTACCAACAGTACCTTAGCTTAATCGGTAAGCACTGCTGCTGGTACTGTCCGCGAGTTCCAGGTTGGCGCCTTCGTACAGGTTCAGGGCATGTGGTCCACTCGGAGGATCAGGGCTTAGGGGCCGCCCTGTTCCTCCCTTAGCTCTTTGCTTTTACATGGTGCCTGGCCCTTCGGGGTTATATGGATGGATAGGGAAGGAAGTGTGTATTGGTCGGGGACGCCGAGACCCCGGAAGAGAACTAAGGGATCGGCTGGGGCATTGTTATGGCTCAGACCGATCCCTGAAAGCTTGACTAGCACATAACTTTTTGATTTTTTTACCCTCTATCTTTTATATTTTGGTTTAGTTTGATATCTACAGCTGCTCGGTAGGTCTACGGGTAGTATCAAAATTGAAACAAAGCTGCATGTCATAAATCAATGACTATTTCATAATTGACTATAATCAAAACGGAGTTTCGTTTGATCAATTTGACTATCATTATATAATGACGAAATTGCCAATTGACGTAAGAAACGCCATAAATTATACCTGAAAGAATAAAGATGTACATTGTAATATAAATATTATTTATACATCTTTCAAATAACGTGTCTTTAATCGTGAGCATTCCAAACAATACAGTAATTCGCAATGGTATTAGAATGGTATATGATAGCACGATCAATGCGTCTCTATTAAATTTAAAAATATATAATTTAGGCCCCTATGTGTGAAATATTCTTTGATTGACTATGAGCATTCCATACGAATGAGTTAATTCGCAAAATATAGCAACAACAAAAGAGAAAGGAAAAAGACAAAATTCCTTTACCCTAAAAACTGGAAAAATAATTTGTTTTAAAAAAGTCAAATGGGACACTTCATGTATTGATTTAACAGTTTGCAAGGAGTTAGCCTTACATTTTAGCAAAATTGGGAAAAATCAGATGTTTCTGGAAAATTGCAGCTTGTAAGGGCTTAACCATTCATTTTTAGTAAAATTTAGATGTTTATGAAACATTTCAAATAGTAAGGGGTGAACCTTGCATTTTTTATCGAAATTGGGCAAAATCAGATCTTTCTGGAAAATTTCAGATTGTAAGGGGTTAACCTTTCTTTTTTAGTAAAATTGGGAAAATTTAAATGTTTATAAAAAAAATTTCAAATTGTCAGTGGTTAGCCTTGCATTTTTTAGCAAAATAGGGCAAAATCAGGTGTTTATGGAAAATTTCAGATTGTAAGGGGTTAACTTTGCATTTTTAGCAAAATTGGGCATAATCAGATTTGTATGAAAAATCAAAAATTGTAAGAGGTTAGCCTTGCCAAATTAGGGCAAAATCAGATGTTTCTGGAAAATTCCAGATTGAAAGGGGTTAACCTTGATTTTTTTAAGCGAAATTGGGAAAAATCAGATGTTTGTTGAAAATTGAAGATTGTAAGGGGTTAGCTTGGCATGTTTAGCATAACTGGGCAATATATGATTTATATGAAAAATCTCAAATTGTAAGAGGTGAACCTTGTATTTTAGCGAAATTGGGCAAAATCAGATCTTTCTGGACAATTTCAGATTGTAAGGGGTTAACCTTGCTTTTTTAGTGATTTTTGGCAAAATAAGATGTGAATGAAGAATTTCAAATTGAAGGGGTTAACCTTGCTTTTTGTAGTAAAATTGGGCAAATTTAAATGTTTATGAAAAATCTCAAATTGTAAGGGGTCAACCTTGCATTTTTTTAGCAAAATAGGGCAAAATCAGGTGTTTATGAAAAATGTTAGATTGTAAGGGGTTAACCTTGCATCTTTAGCAAAATTGGGAAAATCAGATTTATATGAAAAATCAAAAATTGTAAGAGGTTAACCTTTGCCCAATTAGGGCAAAATCAGATGTTTCTGGAAAATTGAAGATTAAAAGGGGTTAACCTTGCATTTTTAGCAAAATTTGGCAAAATCAGATGTTTCTGAAAAATTTCAGATGTAAGGGGGTTAATTTTGCTTTTTTAGTAAAATTGGGCAAATTTTAATGTGCATGAAAATTTTTAAATTGTTAGGGGTTAACCTTGCATTTGTTAGCAAAATACGGCAAAACTAGGTGTTAATGAAAAATTTCAGATTGTAAAGGGTTAAGATTGCACTTTTTTTAGCAAAATAGGGCAAAATCAGATGTTCATGGAAAATTTCAAATTGTAAGGGGTTAACCTTGCATTTTAGCAAAATTGGGCAAAATCAGATCTTTCTGGACAATTTCAGATTGTAAGGGGTTAACCTTGCTTTTTTAGTGATTTTTGGCAAAATAAGATGTGAATGAAGAATTTCAAATTGAAGGGGTTAACCTTGCTTTTTGTAGTAAAATTGGGCAAATTTAAATGTTTATGAAAAATCTCAAATTGTAAGGGGTCAACCTTGCATTTTTTTAGCAAAATAGGGCAAAATCAGGTGTTTATGAAAAATGTTAGATTGTAAGGGGTTAACCTTGCATCTTTAGCCAAATTGGGAAAATCAGATTTATATGAAAAATCAAAAATTGTAAGAGGTTAACCTTTGCCCAATTAGGGCAAAATCAGATGTTTCTGGAAAATTGAAGATTAAAAGGGGTTAACCTTGCATTTTTAGCAAAATTTGGCAAAATCAGATGTTTCTGAAAAATTTCAGATGTAAGGGGGTTAATTTTGCTTTTTTAGTAAAATTGGGCAAATTTTAATGTGCATGAAAATTTTTAAATTGTTAGGGGTTAACCTTGCATTTGTTAGCAAAATACGGCAAAACTAGGTGTTAATGAAAAATTTCAGATTGTAAAGGGTTAAGATTGCACTTTTTTTAGCAAAATAGGGCAAAATCAGATGTTCATGGAAAATTTCAAATTGTAAGGGGTTAACCTTGCATTTTAGCAAAATTGGGCAAAATCAGATCTTTCTGGACAATTTCAGATGTAAGGGATTATCCTTGCTTTTTTAGTGAAATTTGGCAAAGTTGGATGTTTATGAAAAATCTCAATTGAAAGGGGTGCACCTTGGATTTTTAGCGAAATTGGGAAAATCAGATTTATATGAAAAATCAAAAATTGTAAGAGGTTAACCTTTGCCCAATTAGGGCAAAATCAGATGTTTCTGGAAAATTGTAGTTTGAAAGGGGTTAACCTTGCATTTTAAGCAAAATTGGGCAAAATGAGATATTTATGTAAAATCTCAAATTGTAAGGGGTGAACCTTGCATATATTAGCAAAATTGGGCAAAATCAGATGTTTTTGAAAAAAGATCCGATGTAAGGAATTAACCTTACTTTTTTCTTAAGTAAAATTTGGTAAAAATTAGGTGTTTATGAAAAATTTCAAATTGTAAGGGGTTAAGATTGCACTTTTTTTAGCAAAATAGGGCAAAATCAGATGTTCATGGAAAATTTCAAATTGTAAGGGGTTAACCTTGCATTTTAGCAAAATTGGGCAAAATCAGATGTTTCTGGAAAATTTCAGATGTAAGGGATTATCCTTGCTTTTTTAGTGAAATTTGGCAAAGTTGGATGTTTATGAAAAATCTCAATTGAAAGGGGTGAACCTTGGATTTTTAGCGAAATTGGGCAAAATCAGATCTTTCTGGAAAATTTCAGATTGTAAGGGGTTAACCTTGCTTTTTTAGTGATATTTGGCAAAATAAGATGTGAATGAAAAATTTCAAATTGTAAGGGGTTAACCTTGCTTTTTTAGTAAAATTGGGCAAATTTAAATGTTTATGAAAAATTTAAAATTGTAAGGGGGTGAACCTTGCATTTTTTAGCAAAATAGGGCAAAATCAGGTGTTTATGAAAAATGTCAGATTGTAAGGGGTTCACCTTGCATTTTAAGCAAAATTGGGAAAAATCAGATTTGCATGAAAAACAAAAATTGTAAGAGGTTAACCTTTGCAGTTGTGGCAAAATCAGATGTTTCTGGAAAGTTGCAGATTGCAAAGGGGTTAACCTTGCATTTTTAGCAAAACTGGGCAATATCAGATTTTCATGAAAAATCTCAAACTGTAAGGGGTGAACCTTGCATTTTTAGCAAAATTCGGCAAAATCAGATGTTTCTGGAAAATTTCAGATGTAAGGGATTATCCTTGCTTTTTTAGTGAAATTTGGCAAAGTTAGATGTTTATGAAAAATTTCAAATTATAAAGGGTTAGGCCTAACCTTGCATTTTTTAAAGCGAAATTGGGAAAAAAATCTGATGTTTCTGGAAAATTGCAGATTGTAAGGGGTTAACCTTGCTTTTTGAATAAGATTGGGAAAAATTAGATGTTCATGAAAAAAATTCAAATTGTAAGGGGTTAACCTTGCATTTTTTTTTGCAAAATGGGACACAATCAGATGATTCTGGAAAATTGCAGATTGTTAGGGCTTAACATTGTATTTCTAGCAAAATTGGGCAAAAAGAAATGTTTATGAAAAATTTTAAACTGTAAGAGGTGTACCTTGTACATTTAGTAAAATTTGGCAAAATCAGATTTGAATGAAAAATCTAAAATAGTAAGGGGTTAACCTTGCTTTTCTAGCAAAATTTTGAGCATATTTTACTAAAATTGGGCAGAATCAGATGCTTCTATGAATCCAGATGTAAAGTTTCCGCTTAAAATACAAGGTTCACCCCTTACAATTTGAGATTTTTCATATAAATCTGATATTGCCCAGTTATGCTAAAAATGCCAAGTTAACCCCTTACAATCTTCAATTTTTAAGAAACACCTGATTTTTCCCAATTTCGCTTAAAAAAGCAAGGTTAACCCCTTTCAATCTGCAATTTTCAAGAAACATCTGATTTTGCCCTAATTTGGCAAAGGTTAACCCCTTACAATTTTCGATTTTTCATACAAAACTGATTTTGCCCAATTTTGCTAAAACTGCAAAGTTAACCCCTTACAATCTGAAATTTTCCATAAACACCTGATTTTGCCCTATTTTGCTAAAAATGCAAGGTTAACCACTGACAATTTGAAATTTTTCATAAACATTTAAATTTTCCCAATTTTACTAAAAAAGCAAGGTTAACACCTTACAATTTGAAATTTTCCATAAACATCTGATTTTGCCCTATTTTGCTAAAAAAATGCAATCTGAACGCCTTACAATTTGAAATTTTCCATAAACATCTAATTTTTACCAAATTTCACTAAAAAAAAAGTAAGGTTAATTCCTTACATCGGATTTTTTTTCAGAAACATCTGATTTTGCCCAATTTTGCTTAAAATGCAAGGTTAACCCCTTTCAATCTGCAATTTTCAAAAAACATCTGAATTTGCCCTAATTTGGCAAAGGTTACCCCTTACAATTTTTGATTTTTCATACAAATCTGATTTTTCCCAATTTCGCTAAAAAAGCAAGGTTAACCCCTTACATCTGAAATTTTTCAGAAACATCTGATTTTGCCCAATTTTGCTAAAAATGCAAGATTCACCCCTTACAATTTGAGATTTTTCATAAAAATCTGATATTGCCCAGTTTTGCTAAAAATGCAAGATTCACCCCTTACAATTTAAGATTTTTCATAAAAATCTGATATTGCCCAGTTTTGCTAAAAATGCAAGGTGAACCCCTTACAATCTGACATTTTTCATAAACACCTGATTTTGCCAAATATCACTAAAAATGCAAGGTTCACCCCTTACAATTTGAGATTTTTCATAAACATTTAAATTTGCCCAATTTTACTAAAAAAGCAAGGTTAACCGGGCCTTAACCCCTTACAATTTGAAATTTTTCATTCACATCTGATTTTGCATCTGATGTAAGGTTAACCCCTTGCAAACTGTTAAATCAATACATGAAGTGTCCCATTTGACTTTTTTAAAACAAATTATTTTTCCAGATTTTAGGGTAAAGGAATTTTGTCTTTTTCCTTTCTCTTTTGTTGTTGCTATATTTTGCGAATTAACTTATTCGTATGGAATGGTCATAGTCAATTAAAGAATATTTCACACATAGGGGCCTAAATTATACCTTTTTTAAAATTTAATAGAGACACATTGATCGTGCTATCATATACCATTCTATTACTTTTGCGAATTACTGTATTGTTTGGAATGCTCACAATTAAAGACACGTTATTTGAAAGATGTATAAATATATTTATATTACAATGCACATCTTTATGCTTTCCCGGTATAATTTATGGCGTTTCTTACGTCAATTGGCAATTTCGTCATTATATAATGATAGTCAAATTGATCAAACGAAACTCCGTTTTGATTATAGTCAATTATGAAATAGTCATTGATTTATGACATACACCTTTGTTTCAACTTTAATACTACCCGTAGACCTGCCGAGCAGCTGTATATATCATACTAAACCAAAGTATAAAAGATAGAGGGTAAAAAAAATCAAAAAGTTATGTGCTAGTCAAGCTTTCAGGGATCGGTCTGAGCCATAACAATGCCCCAGCCGATCCCTTAGTTCTCTTCCGGGGTCTCGGCGTCCCCGACCAATACACACTTCCTTCCCTATCCATCCATATAACCCCGGAGGGCCAGGCACCATGTAAAAGCAAAGAGCTAAGGGAGGAACAGGGCGGCCCCTAAGCCCTGATCCTCCGAGTGGACCACATGCCCTGAACCTGTACGAAGGCGCCAACCTGGAACTCGCGGACAGTACCAGCAGCAGTGCTTACCGATTAAGCTAAGGTACTGTTGGTACTTTACGACGGGAAATTAAATCTCTTATAGTGAATAATTGAACTCATACGTTAAAAACCAAAAAAGACACCAGCGGGATTCGAACCCGGGACCCCGCTAACCGTGGACGACGAATCGTAACCACTCGGCCATTTCGTTACCTTAGAATTTTCCTTAAACTGAGAAAAGTTGTCTTTATAGGTGAGCAAACGCGCCAGGAAGATTACTGGGTCCATTTGCTTTACCTTAATGGGTAAAAATAAGTCGATATAATGAGCCCAGTGTGTTTGGTTTGTTAGGAAGCTGCATCACACAGCCTAATGTGCAAAACAGTCGTGTGCTAGGCGGATCATTACGCAACAATGAACACTGCAATTGTGTATTTTCAAAAGGCAGACGCGTAGATTTCTACTCTTTGTATCTGGGCACATATAGATTCTCACCTCCCTCTTCAGCTATTTCGACTTTCTTAAAAAGAAAAATAGAGACTGTCAGCGAATCTCCGGGAGTTGAAATAAGGATCGTCCCCTCGAAAGACCTCAGACTCAGTAAAGTTCAACATTGGGCTCTTTTTCAACAGCTGTTTTTGTGGAAACTTTATATCTGAATTTTTTAGAAGCATCTGATTTTGCCCAAGTTTAGTCAAATATGCTCCAAATTTTGCTAAAAAAGCAAGGTTAACCCCTTACCATTTTAGATTTTTCATACAAATCGGATTTTGCCAAATTTTACTAAATATACAAGGTACACCTCTTACAATTTTAAAGTTTTCATAAACATTTCTTTTTGCCCATTTTGCTAGAAATACAGGGTTAAGCCCTAACAATCTGCAATTTTCCAGAATCATCTGATTGTGTCCTATTTTGCTTTAAAAAAATGCAAGGTTAACCCCTTACAATTTGAATTTTTTTCATGAATATCTAATTTTTCCCAATCGTATTTAAAAAGCAAGGTTAACCCCTTAGAATCTGCAATTTTCCAGAAACATCAGATTTTTTTCCCAATTTCGCTTAAAAAATGCAAGGTTAACCCCTTATAATTTGAAATTTTTCATAAACATCTAACTTTGCCAAATTTCAATAAAAAAGCAAGGATAATCCCTTACAATCTGAAATTTTTCGGAAACATCGGATTTTGCCCAATTTCGCTAAAATATGCAATGTTCACCCCTTACAATTTGAAATGTTTCATAAACATCTATACCCATACAATCTGCAATTTTCCAGAAACATCTGATTTTTCCCGATTTTGCTAAAAAAAAATGCAAGGTTAACCCCTTACAATTAGATTTTTTTTCATAAACATCTAATTTTGCCAAATTTTACATCTGAAAATTTTCAAACAAATTATCAGGTAACTGGATCATTAAACGGGACAGGTGCACATCGGCCTTGGAGCTCAGACCATGTGTCATGCACTCCTCAATGCATAGATGATGCACATAACACTAGGGGTAGTACAGGCACAGCTGGGGGTACTGCCCAAACAATGATGAACGCATTGCGTATGCTTAAAGAATTACCCACAATTCCGGTTTTTACCGTTTAGGTCTGGCTCTAATCACTTTACGCGATCCCCTGACGTCTCATACACTGACTTTAGGCAAAATAGTCAGACTTTCGCGGTCTAGTAACCAGACTTTGACTCTTAACGAAACATCGAATGAAAAGGGAAACATCAAATGCATATTGCAAAAGATCGAATGCAAACATACCGATGAAACATCGAATACAAATAGCTCGAAATGTCAAACATATGTGTAAAACATTGCTCACATATTTGAGAATATCGCAAATATGTTGTAAAACAACATACACAATTGTATCGAAAAACACCGCACATTTAATGCAAAAAATCGAACATAATATTGAAAACATCGCACATATATATCGTCAAAAACATCGCACATATAAATTGAAAATCGCATATAAATGTAAAACATCGCACACATATATTGAACATCGCACAAATATTGTAAAACATCGCACAGATATATTAAACATCGCGCAAATAATGAAAAACATCGCACACTTATACTGAACATCGCACATAAATGTAAAACATAACAAACACATATTGAACATCCAACATATATATTGCAAAATATTGAATATTGCAACGTTTGACACGCCATACTCGACAAGAGTGGTCCTTCCTCTTCCCAGTGTGACGTTTGGCGCTACAAACGGGTCACCTGTAGCATTACATCTCTGTCATCTGTATGGGCGCCTAGATATCAGCTGATGGGTCGTCCACTAATGAATAATAAGACCCTCAGACTAGGGGGGGGGGAGGAACTCGAAAATGGTACAAACAGCACATGTTTCAGATACAACTTGTAAGTTTGTAGGATACCACAAAAACAGATTGAGGGCGCAATTCACAGGGGCCGTTTTATAGACGAATCCGGGGACATAATGACTGTACACACAGACGAGGCGCCCTTCAATGGCGAAAGCATTGTACAAGCTATTGTGGCAAGCTACTGTCCCATGACGGATTATCTGAACAACAGCTAGCACAATTTGTTCGCCATTGAAGGGGGCCTTCGTGATATAAGGGATAACGTGCGCAGATTGTATCGTTCGCGGTATAGAGCTATTAAAATTTAAATGTTGATGTCAGATGGATATCAATCATCGTGCACTATAGGGTGAGTCAAAAAGAAAAGACCCGTATTAATGGGTTTTTTTCTTAAAAAGTAATCAAATTTGAAAACACCAATGAAGTATATCTCAAACGAGCATGTTCTTCCACTCATCTAAAAAAGCAACAAATTATTGAAATTGATCAATGCCATCAGAGGTTAGGCCTATGCACGTTTTACTCAAAGAACCCGTTTTATAGCTGTCCATGGAATGCCATTGGAAGCTATTAAGCCTAGTGAAAATTACAGATCATTTAAATCAAACGGTATTTTTTACCGTCAGCTTTTGTATTTTGAATATGAGGAACAAGGCTATTTTTTCTGAAACATTATTGACGATTTTGGTACGTTTTCCTTTGCAAGTTCTGCTCCATTCATCAGGTAGGAAAACGTCAATGTGTCATTGTATGTAACATCAAACATGTATTCATCAGTTCGTGGTAGACGGCTGAATTTTGTGACCTTCATTTTAAAATAGACGTAACTTGGGAATGAAGTGTATGCAAATAACGTGACATTTTCACAGTTACTAGTCATTAACATGTACCTTACGTCTTCGGGTTTTTGGGTATGAAATGGAGCATATATACGTGTAAAGGTACCACTAAGGAGACACGTTATCGTAATTACTTCGCACGATGGGAGACATCGGTCATTAGGGAGACATTTTCATGTCTCCCTAATGTCACAACCCTCCTTTAGGGGCAAAATTGTATTGTCGCAATTAGATTATAATTTGTTGCTCGTGGTCTTATTAGTAAACATACCAAAATTCGTGGAAAAAGGACAAGGGAATATTGGGTTAGGGCACATTTAAGTTTGAAATTTTTTTGTGAACAAGTCTATTGGGATGTCTCCCAAATGTCCAATCCAGGGTAATTATTATTATTATTATAATTTGAACATTGTTTTCTAATTTGGTCACCTTCATTTTTACTCACCATGTTAAATTTTTCTCTTTCGCGGCCCTCTACGTATACAGGCCTTCACTTGAAATTGAATTTAAAACCCAGTGTTAGGGAAACATTTTGTTCAAACCTCTTAGCATCAATCCAGAAGCCAGGTCAACAGCTCAAACATCACGAGAGCGACTGGTTGTCCGGAGAAATGACAATTATGTCTTTACTGGATAATAATTAAGACGCTCTAAAAATGAACACAAACAATAAATGCAAAGCAATGGGCAGCTGTGCACGCACATATTCCGTGCGGATCCCGGGTACCGGTTGAGCAATTTTGCCCGAAACTAGCCAACACCATTCCCCTTGGATGGTGTGTCGATGGGTTCCTGAGATTCCGAAATGGCCGGCATGAGGCGCATGACATGATCATCATGGAATAGATTAAACTATTTCCTCCTGGCTTCCTCTATGAAGCGATCAAAACACTTTCCCGAAACGAGGCTGTTCGAGTCCCGTGCCCCATGACACCATCAATTGCATTGTTAATTCTAACACGGAGGAATCCTCCGTGATTTCACACGATAGACGAAGCCCAAATTAGCACCGAAACCGAGGCTCTAAGCGCTAAGCCATTGTTTGAATTGAGGACCTATTTTTTTTTTATTAATCCTCTCAAGAAGACAGCACCGAGGGGCTCGGTTTCAGTGCCAATTTGAAATTCCTGTATATCCCTTTGCGCGTGCACGACATCATAGCCCTCCACGATACATGTAATGCAATATCTCCAGATAGTTGGTCGACAGCCAGAATTCACTCACTGGTACTTTTTGACCAATCGCATGCAGCACGACTGGACTTAATGCTCACGTCACGTAACGTCACCGGCGCACGTGGGTTGCTCCATATAGTGCTGACCGTATGTACACGCGCACGGGGGGTTTATAATATCATCGCGAGAACACTGTGTAGGATTACATGTATTACTGAATGGAAGAAACAGATGAGACGTCGTGTCCCTCGACAAACAACACAGCTATAGACTCGTCATCACAGCCATCAGCGAGGCACAATTGCATTCATCTTCATCACACTCGGCTCAGCCCGGCTTGGCTCGTCTCCATCCGTTTGGCATCTCACACAACGGGCCAACATCTCGCATCGTCTGCACTAGGCATCCATGACGCAAGGAGACCAGCAACATCCCACTGAGATGACCGGGGCGGCTGGGTCTGGGTCCTCCTGCCCTGAAGATGCAGATGCTGCCGAGCGGGGGAGTAGCAGTCCGCAGGAAGAAAGGGACAGGATTGCGATGGAAGATCGGCTACACCACGCTCACCAACATCACTTCACCCACCACCACCAACAACCCCCAGAGCAGACAACTGCAGCGGATGGTGATGTCAAGACGCTCCTTCATTTCGTCAGTCTCGCCTCCTCTGACATCAAAGCTGCACTGGACAAGTCCGCGCCATCCAACGCCAGGAAATCCTCATCAGTAGACAATATTAATCGAAAGTTTCCGCAAAAACAGCTGTTGAAAAAGAGCCCGATTTCGAACTTCACTGGGTCTGAGGTCTATCGAGGGGACGATCCTTATTTCAACTCCCGAAGATTCGCTGCCAGTCTCAACTCCCCCCAATCCCCGGGCATCCAAAGTGGCGCCCTGCACTTTTCGGAGAGGCTGATGGCTAGCGCTTCACTTCACCGCGATCACCTGATCAAAAACTCCGATCTTTTGAAAGAGTTAACATTTGGGAGTGGCATCCGCAGGGACCTGGATCAGCCTTTGTTTGGAAGAAGAGGCTCGACTCGGTATCATGATCATCGACGCAGTGCCGGTTTGTCTGGTCGTGAATTCACGGATATGGCGAAATTAGACCGCAGTGGTGAAGCAGAGCGGCCGGACAGTGACAATCCCCTACCGCTTCGGAAGCGCAGACTCCCCGCCTCATTCTGGCAGGAGCCTGATCGCAGCGAAAATCACAAAACCATACCGAGCACAATAACTGGCTTATCCCCAGTAAACCTTAGCTCAAATTTGAAATTTCCTAACCTCCTGCCATCTTTAGCACAGGGCTTCACCGACTCTAGACCGACATCTTTGGATAAGAATGCTATATACCCAAGTGGGGATCAGTGTTACTCCGGTTTAAACCTCCCCTTCCCGCCTCCTCTTTCAAACTCTCTAAACAGAGACAACTACTTGAACAGGGCGTTGAACTTCCAGTATTCATCAATTTGCTCGTGTAGCCAGCATACTGAACTGTACAGCTATGAGCACGGGCCCGCCTGTGCCGCGTACGCGGCCAGACACGGTGGGGAGACACCCGGCATTTTCAACCCAATCAGTGCCACTGGGCTACTCTCACGTTGGCACGTTCCATCACAACTCACCACCGAGAGAGCTGGCATGTGCCACCCATCAGCCCCCCGTGTCGTCAAGCCCATTCCTACCAAGAGTATCACATCTTATCCGCCCAGGTATCACCCCATATACACTTGAACCGAGAAAAAAAAACAAGCCCATTTCCATCGATAAAAATTCTCAGCTCATCAAAACCCTATCATCTCATTTTGGAAAGCGACTTGTCATTGTTCATGCCGCAAATTGACGGAATTCCTGCCAGGGGAGTTTGACATTTTCGCCGTGTATCTCGCCCGCGGCGATGATACGATCCACAAGAGAACTGGAATGCGAAACCCCTGGCGGCAGTTGGTAGCCCTACTGAAAGTTGAAACTCGCAAAAGAACACACAGCCCAGTTGGTGTGCTGAGAGCTAGCTACACACCCCACTATCCTGCAGAGAGTGACGGCTGACGGCAAGTGTTTCCCAGTGTCTGTAACGGGCTGTCTGGCACGCGCTCCACCCCGGGGGAGCAATTAAGACCACGAGTTGACAAGCCGAACGCGTGTACTGTCCGTCTGATATGCCCTTATATTACTTGGGACCCGTGAACGCATGAAGGCAAATTCATCAATCTGTTTTCCGATGAGAATGGTATGGGATCTGCGCAGCAATGTAAACCTTTTGCTCTAACCCTGAATAAACCTTGCCTCTCACTTTGCTTTGTAGAACCATTCGTTCATAACTCAAAGCAGGTGTTCAGGCCTAGCTGACCGCAAGCGACATTCAAATAAACATTATTCATTTTCTAATTAATGGGACATCGAGTTGATGTATATTGCAAAGGAAACAACAATTCAGTTCCGGACTCTGGTAGTCTTGAAAATTAAAACAGTTGGAGAAACATTAAATGCTGTAAAAGTGTGATTAGAATAAGCTGAATCGCTTAAACCTTCTCATAGTTGGGGGGAAAACCCGACGTCTGACTTTTCTTGATAATATTCAGCCCATTATGTAGTTTTGACAGGAACTTACAATGAGATAACTTGAGTTTAAGACTACCTGATTTTTAGTCCCGCTGAAATTTAAAGTGTATAGGTTTAATAATGAAAACGAATATTCGAGTGTGTCGTTTGCCTGAATCTTTTTATCATTTTCCTCTCTTCTTTCAAGTTGGATTGTTCAGGAATGTGAATATATTATAATAATACTATACAGCAATGTTTGCCATTCTGGGGTATCATCAATAACATTTAAAGGCTGGATTTCACACTATAGTATGTAATTTTTTTTTATATTCTTGCAAAACAACTTGCAGAATTGCAACGGTATAGATTGACTAATTTGAATAGATAGTAGTGATAACACTTGGTAACATGATTACGGATGTGATGCGTGCATTTTACATAAGTACTTAGAACAAATTCTATAGAGTAATTGGCAAGGAAAGTTTGATTTTGTTACATTTCGTGTTAATAATATTTCTAATCCCGTGTCTTTCCGCAAGGTGCAAGATGTTTTGCATTCATATTCCATAGGTCAGTACTAGATTGTTCCTGTAGCGTTTTTTTCCTCATGCACCGTGAGTTGCATTTTGTGCAACATCGGAGTTAATGGCATATTATCATAGAGTTAATAGTATAAAGTATCACTTAAATTCTGTGGCTCCCCAACCCCCTAAAAAAGTACTCCTATCCCCCACCCCCACCCCCAAAAGGAAAATAAACAACTTAAAAATCCACATTTAAAAAAAAACCAGTCATACATTACTAACTTTTCGGTTGACGGAGTCCGCTAATTTAAGAGACAAGTTCAGATCTGGATTACTTTTCCTGCATTTTTCCCTCTTGACTCTCCCAAAAGTTCTCTCCAAATTACCGTTGTGACAGCTTCCTACCAAGTTTCCAGCAACTTTGATCACAGAAAACAAGATGGACCATGCAGTCATCAAGTACAAAGCAGCAAAATTATTATTGTACTTGTCATTAAGGGAATACCGAGGGGGCATAGGTGTGCCTCTTTGAATACCCTATAGACCTACTTCATGCTTCCACCATTTTAGTCATGCTCCCTGTATCCAATAACAGTACTGAATGATAATGTTTTGTGCAAAAAGGAACCAGACTGTTTTTCCTTCCATGCAGCCTCGATTTGGTTACATTGATTTGAATGGAAAAAAATCAAATGGCTGCTATGCCAAACTCTGCTTGTTGTCACCAGTATTTCGATTTTTCCTTCCTTTCTTTTAAGTGCAAACCCGCGAATGTGTAACTGAAAACTACTAAACCCTTTATTTTGAAGGTGTAAGTTGACATGTAACAGTCGTGTACTATGATTTAGTTTCTTCGTGAATTTAACAGTGAGGCTTACTGATGATACTGTTTTAAGACAATAAAGACAAAAACAACGGCAGTATTATTTTAAAAAGACAAACGTCGCTGAGTTGTGTTTTGTTTTCTGTGAGAAGACCACACAGTGTTATCAAAAAGTGAAACCAACAAATCCTCCATAGAAAACTGATGCATCGTTTAATAACTACGCTAACATGGGAACGAAAGGTGTACACGGGCTTTGGAACTGGCGATTACGGTTTATGAGAATTAGGATGACAGGAATGGTCGGACTGGTGGGCGTATGATGTTTGCGTTGCCTCACTAAGGAAGTTAAATGCTACTGAATGAGACATTCCATCGGATTACGTCGGATCCAATCGGCTTATCCCAATGGAAATTATACACCGAGCTGGAAAAACCCACCAGGCTTAATCGCATAACTCCTTGTATTATATCGCTTATATCCGGATTTTAGGTATTCTAATCCAGGGTTTAAGTATTTCTGTCTCGAGAAAAAGGAATTCTGTCAATCGTTCGCACAAAGGCCATAAATGGATGTATTATCTTGTTAGCATGGTATGGCGTCAAGCTATGGCGGGTTTCCTTTAACCACAAATGGTTGTAAGTTATTTCAATTGATATCCCATGTTGTTTTGTTAAACTTACATTACTATACTTAAAAGGTCTTACATCTTAACCGTTCCTTTAACCACTGGGATTTTCTACTTGACAACATAAAAAAAACAAAGTAATTAAGCTTGACGTTGCATCCAAACAAAAACCACAGTAAGTTCATTTGGGAGATTGTGGCAACTCCAGTAAAATGAGTTTTCTAATATTTTGCCGCCAAATTATTATTTTTGGCCGGCCTTTAAAGGCTGACGTCCTCATAGCAATTTTAAAAAAAAAATCTTTAAAAATAAAAATTGCCAAGAAATCCCAAACAAAGCCTCTCGCGACACCCAAGCTGTTAGATGCATTTTCTTTTGTGGGACGGCTACCCACTGTGAAAGGCGTTTCTCTCCTCCTCTCAAAATACTACCAGAATTTCTGATCAATTGTTCGACTTTGAAATTGCCCAACGGCTTCTTGATGAGTTGGTTAACAGAAGGACAGTTAACGAGGCGATTTCTTTGGGTCTGTATTTGAAATCATCGTTGAATAGCCTTAATTGGACGACGCGACATTCTTATCAGCATATTTCACGCCACTTGGTGCCTAGCAACAACATGAAGCATACTGACGCGGTGGATGCATGTCCATTTCGGCATTTGTTGACAGCTTGCTCAAAAAATGAAACATCGTTTGTCAAATTAAATGCTGCCAATGAAATATACTGCTTTTAAAGATATACTGTCCGTGCTAGTTTCGAGTACAATCCAGAATTGATTTCAGAAATGTTATTCGTTCTGAATGCGACATCCAACAAAAGAAAGTCGGCCCAGGTTTAGTTACGAATTTCGAATTGTTTGTGGCCCGACAATAATTCAGTTCAGGCAGGCTAGACTGGTTTGCAACAACACCTCAAAATAACAGCCTTTTACAGAGGGTTGAAGACACCCAAAATCAAGGCCGGATCCAGATTTTTTTATTGGGGGGGGGGGGGGGTTTCATTCACGAGTGAAATTCCCAGGGAATTGGTATATGGAAGAGTATAATATGCTTATATGTCAAGTCAGCAAGTCTACTTACATTTCGGTAAGTGGTATCATCTCCTGAAGGAAGTTTGTGCATGATGTCGACGGGTTTCCACCCCTTGTTACATCCTTAATTTTCGCAGCCTAAAGGCAAGTTCAACCTTCTGGAAAAGTCATTTCCTTTGATGCATAATAACAAAAAGAACCTGCTCAAGCCATTACTCTGGCGGCTCATTCGGAGAAACATTAGCCAAATATTTTCAATGGCATTTGCAGATTAGTTAGATATTCGGTAAACAAGTTGTCTCCGTTTCTCTCTTTTACAAGATTTTTGCCCTTTCCCAATATATTTTTAACATGAGTAAATGACACCCACACCCTCAAGAAAAACAAATTGCCGCATAACTACCCCATATAAAGCAACGGAGAATGCAAACTCAATAAAATACGAGATTGTGACAAAAACAAAAATCACACATTAATTTGGAAACCTTAAAATGGAAGTTTAGGCTATATGGCGAAAATTTCCGAATGCTCTGTCTTCGTGAATGGCTGTCGTTTTGTTTTCGTGAATTGCTGATCAATAAAGCAATTGGCCGTTACGACCCAAGGAACATAAATCTGTGTATTTTGATAAACTAAAACTGTTATATTTGTTTGTTCTACAGAAGAAATCAAACCAAACAGCATACGTATACACTAATAAAATACCATTGCTTTCATGCCATGTATAGGGCCTATATACCTGTATATAAACAACATTCGTTAAAACGATTGGGCTTATCTCATTTGTAGGTTTTACTAATTAATGTTAACAACTCGGAATGCTTGCATATATCAAATTCGATGGAAGTCTGTCGTTCATTATGTTTGGATGACCTCAAATCTGTTATGCACGTGTTGTGTCATGTGCATTGTGCAATAACAACTGTTAAAGAGAATATCCAGTACAACGATATCTTCTCCCTACCTATTTTGGTAACAAATTCATCATAGGTCGGATATGGAAAATCACTTTTCCAAATGATTTTCTTCTCAAGACTGAAAATTCACTATAAGCGGTTGAAACATGGCCGCTGTTGGCTTTAATTTGTTTTCCTTCGTTTTTAAGTATGGCTTTTACAAAATGGCTCCCGGCAATGTGATAACTTGTACACCTGATTCACGAGTCGGTCGTAATTAAATTAAAGCGAGGTAAACTCTTCGATTTTGGAACCTGCGAGTAGAAACGAAAGCAATGACATAAAAGCTCTTTACAAATGAAAACATTAGTCCGCTTTTATGAATAATTTAAACTTTGAGATACACCCTTATGTTTTAATCCACAATTTAAAAAAAAAATGAAAGTGAGGCTTAGAACGCACTCCAGTCAAAAAATAAGCTGGCACACACCCTCTCATTCAGCAATAATTTTTATACAATTTATAAAATAGATTCAGCCTGAAATTACACGATCGAAAATAGCTTCACCGTGGATGAGGTCTATGAGGCTTCGAGTAAGGTTCTTGTTCATTTTTTTTTTACCCACTGACTCCTCATGAAATAAATTTGACGCTCAAAACGTTAGGCCTAAGGTTCAAGTCTTCCTCGAGAATGGAGCTGATATTGACAGCAGGTCAATAATTTATTACGACACCCTGCAATGTCAGGATTGCGATAATATATCCTTTAATGATATCTCCGCATTTATACAGGAACGCATCTCGTGGTTATAGCCGGAGCCCCCGGCGCCCTACCGCCGTACTGATGGGCCACATTCCGTTGTCACTGTCTCACTTCTCCGGCGTGCTAGCTTCTCCACAGAAGGAAATTTCGCCTCAACACGCATGTGCAAATTGCGCAGTAGTGTACATTTTCGCCAACTTTATTTGTGTACTGAGTTATTTGGGGTTGTACTGCACTGGAGCACGTGAGATAGGATATAGACGAATCCAGAATTTTTGTGGCGCGCGTAACTCCCAATACATGTTACCATGGAGCTGTAACCAAAAGGTTTTAAGGATACACATTTATTTAAAACCATGGTTACAAAAATATAGACAACCACGATCTAAACGAGCAAGGAACACAGACCAAGCACAGACCAAGGAGTTCGTACTCAAGCTGGGAACGCATATCAGAGTGCTTGCAAGACCATGGAATGACCTAGGAAATGACCATACTCCTCTCTATAAGCTCAATAGCTTGACCCACAGGAAGTGTTACATAACACATTCTTGGGTGTCACTTACTGTGTTATTTATGGATTTGGTAGACTTCAGAACACAGCCCGAGGAAAAGTAAGCACAGCGGACACATGAGCATGTATCGTGCTCATGTAATGTGCACTGTAACGTGCTCAATTATCCGCCGCGTTCACCCGGAGAATCTAGCACGCCGGAGAAGTGAGACCGTGACACCGTCACTCACAGCAGAATTGTCCTCATTCGAGACGATTGATTGTTTTAACACCGAACAGTTTGCGCATGCATTTCGCGGTGGTCTCTCGTGTGACTGACACATTTTGTTAATGTGCCGCGTCACAATTTGACAGAAGTTAGTGACGATGATGATTATATTCGTAAAATGTCCACCTCACTAGGCTATATTATAGGCCTAATATGACCAAAATAAACTCCAACCAAGGCTTTCACTTCACTCCATAAAGTTTGAAGGAATGGTTCAGATTTCAGAAAATGTAAGCTATTTATGTTGCGTACACAAAAAGCGTGCAGGCATTTTCGTTCAATTACTGTGATAAAGTATAAATCATAAATTTAATAAACCAATGTCGCCCTTAAAAGAATGTCCAAAACGGACCAAACCCTGAGGAGATTAAACTGGTTCCTGGTCTTTTCATTGTCCTTCGGACTTCAAATGCAGGGACAGGTAGCCCTGAATACAAAATCACAACGATAATGTTAGCACGGAACCAGCCTATTGCAAAATGGCATCAAGGCTACCACTAATGTGCAGTATGAGCTTCGATTTTCGCTGCATTAGGAAGTGTCTCTGTACGGCACTGACTATCAATAAAGAGAGGGGCACCACTTTTCAGTTTTTAAAATCTTCATGTACAGAGTTAACTTGCTTGAAAATTGCCTTCGTTCGGGACACTAGTTGCAGATTTTGCCTACTGGTTATGGTAAGAGGCAGTTTTTGTTAGTCATGTGTTCAACTGTCATCCATGCGCAAAGCTGTCAAAGGTTGCCAAATGTCAAAGATTGATTTTGACCCAGGCGATTTTTGCTCAGCAGAATATGTTTGCAATTCACTCGGGCTCCTCCAGAAAATTGAAAATTCCCTTCGTGCGGACACTAGTTGCGATTTTGCCTATACTGATTATGGTATAAGAGGCAGTTTTTGTTAGTCATTTGTTCAACTGTCATCCATGCGCAAAGCTGTCAAAGGTTGCCAAAATGTCAAAGGTTCACTCTAAAAACTGTGTTTAGCAATTAAACACAATCTTGCTATCACTTTGTAAACATGTTTAGAAGCTAAACATTATGTGTTCAATTCCTAAACATCAATGTTCAATGGCTAAACACTATCCATCCTTACTCTAAACATGTTTAGTATTTAAACATGTTTACAAACTGATAGCAAGAAAGTGTTTAGAAAAGTGTTTACCTGCTGCTAAACGCAGTTTTTGCAGTGTTGATTTTGACCCAGGCGATTTTTGATCAGCAAAGTATAATTGCTACTTCACTCGGACTCCTCCATAAAATTGGACTCTTTTTAATATTAAATATGGCAAGAAAGCATTCATCACAGTGAATTTGCAATGCAATGCCTTATGGACAGGTGTGGCTTTCCTAATTGAATCACCTTGTAGTCTTAAACGACTGAAAACGCACCAGAAAAAGCTATACACATCACCCAACAGCAGCCGCACCGTGAAGATGCCATAACTAACATTGTTTCATCTCTGTCACGACTCCAATTATTCCATCTGCTTCGTCAACGCCGTTGTAAGGTTTGTTAACTCATTAAGACGTTCCGTGAGTTGCCCGAAGACCAGCAGGGAACGCATCACGAGTATGCGATGAGATGAAGACACATTCTTGTTTGTTTGGAAGTATGTCGTTTGTAATCATTAGAACAATTCCAAGCGTTCTGCATTGATAGGTCATCATGCGTACGACATGCTTTCTAACGAACCGTCCTCATCCGAAATTCCTTCACCTCTTTGCCCCCCAATGTTTCGTGTAATACATATTTTTTACCACTGAAATGTATTGTTCAAAAGACTCTGAAAATTCAACGAAAACAGTGTAGATTTTTCGAGATAGATTTTCAGATAGATTTTTCGAGTCGCAACTGCCTAATTCATAAATTTCGAAGATTTTTTTGAAAAAGAGTTAAATCGTTTGCTTGCTTGCTTGCTACAGCCTTGGAGTAAATGACGCAAAATTTCACGTTTCTCTTTGGGTATAGTTTCCTCACATTCCGTATAAGTTGGTTCTATTTCTTGCAAACTTTTCAAATTATCATGTTTCAGTTCTCATGAAATATGTGACCTGCCGTGGCATAATGAGGAATAACCCCCAACTCTAACTTTCTGAGATATATGCAGGAGAATAAAAAGCATTTCATAACCTTTTTAAATGATACCAAATTGATTCATTGTACCCTATACTCCCTTCCGAAAATACAACGCGAGAAAGACGACACGGATTGTCAGGGCGGTCGAATATACTTTTCGGGAAAAACGGCTTTGAAAAAAAGACAACGCGCTGCGCCACCAACGTTTGCAACTTGCATTATTATTTGCAACCGTATATATACGCATTCCAGACGATTTCCAGATATTGTAACTTTATTTTGTCGTCACGTTTCTTTATTCACATTGACATCAATTATTAATTCCTGATATGTAAAATTTAAATATACTTAATATTCTTGTATGCATATTATAAGTATGATAGATCATCAGTGAGGAGGTTGTTTTCAAAACGCGTTTTATGGTTGTTTTCAATAAAAACCATTTTGTAACCTTTTAGAATGCCACCCTGTTGCCCAAAGTCAGTTTCGATGGTTGTTATATAGGCCTAGTTTCAAAATGAAGTTTAGAATGAACTGTTATGCTGTTTTTAGTTGTTAAAGTGCATAATCGTGCAAGTTTTCACTTCTAATGGATATATCGCGTTTTGGAAGTAAACTCTTATGATCGTGTGTCTCTATACCCTTGAGTTGGCACGGAATTTCCACAATTTGGCACATCAAACCTGCTTGCGCAACAGTTGGGCGGTGCAATATTTTGAAGTATTTATCTTTGACGATACCTAAAGGGAAAATTGATGTTATGAGAGCAAAGCAGAGAGGGTGCTCGGCAGCGGGAACGAAGAACCGGCTGACATGGTTCAGTTAAGCAGTGAGCTTTCCCCGCCGAAAAAAACTCCAGAAAACGCGCGGGGAAAAAAAACAAGCTCCGCCCGCGACCGGACGAGTGCTATAGTGATTGCACACCGTAACTACGGGATGTCAATGGGCACTTCGTTCCTGTCAGTGCATGGAACGTCACGCCAAAACAAGACCGGCCGGCGAGCTTGAAATCCACAGGGGAAGTCCTGCTTGGACAAACTCTCTTGGGTTTTGAATTTTTGTTTTATTTTCTCAGATATGTACTCCTGATTTTCGCATAAAAAAACCTTAAAGATTATATGACACGACTGCAAAATGAGACCACCAGGGACATTTTCATCTTCAGCTATGCATTGACGTGGAAACTTATGATTTTATAATGGTCCCTCTGGATACCGTTATTTCCCTGTGCAGAACAGTCTCCAAATTCTACAAATTTCGAAGTATTTACTTAGCAACAGGGAGTTTTGACTTGCAGGTCTTTCGTATATTACTAAAAGATATTCGCCCCAACGAAAGATTTTCCCAATCCCACAAAGTGAAACAGGCCTCCCATGTCTTGAACTGTATCAATGATCGATGACAAAATGTAATTTATTATGTTTTGTTTTCAATGAACTAATTGGAAGAATTATCTATTGCCAAAGAATAGCAAAAATGGGAAAATTTACTCGCTGCAAGGGAACGTCTCTTACATCTTAAAATAATTGCTGGTTTAAAATAAATTTTAATAAAAATCACAGTCATGGTTTAGGATGGCAGTCACATTTCGGGGAATAATCACCATGACACAAAAATGATCCGAACTAAACCATTAACAATCGATGAAAGAAGGTATATAGGTGCTCTGAGGTATATTTAAGAAGACTGTATAGTCCTATACTGGAAACAAATTGTGAAACTAAGAGAAAATCAAATATATTTATTATCAACCCCCAAATTCCTCGAGCGAGGGTCACGAGAAATTTGCGTTCCTTCTGACACGAAAAAAGACTTCCCGTTTGGTTAAATTCTTCTTTACCAAATTCTTAATGATCAAACGCCCGTCACGGGCGTCGCCCCTAAACCAACCCGCAATTTCTCCCTACACACGGCGTGCATCATTTACCATCGCTGCCTCATCGACTCGTGACTGCCTGGCTGTGTTTTTCCGTAGGCATGTTCAACATTGCTCCGGCATCCTGCTCAAATAAACACGAAGCCGCACAGTCAATAAACGGAGGGCTTGACAGCGATTACAAACTCATTATTTTCATACATCTCTGGAATGTCCAGAGAGATGCGCGATGGATGAGTCGGTTGTACATTAAACGATCGTTGAAGGACAAGGTTAGACTAGAATGACAATTATCTTTGGTCAGCTGTGGCCTGGCTGTGCTGCACACACGCAACCGGAGAAGTCAATTTGGAGACTAACATTGGATCGCTCCTATTTATTAAGATGATTACTCTAGATAAAAAAAAACTCAATCTCTATCTGGCCCTTCAAACTGTTAGCATACTGCTTTTCGTGCAACCCTGGTTTATTAACCCTAGCCCCTGATCGTATTCGGATTTAGGACTGTTATCGTTAACTCCAGTTAGCTAGGCCTATACACTAAATTTCCTTGCTTAATCATTTTTATTATGTGACAAGCTTCCTTATTTCTTTTATAGGCCAGTGGTGGATCTAGAGGTTGGGGGAGGTGCAACCCCCGTGTTCAACCGATGACTAATATTATGATACTATAGTAAAATGGGGCCAAAATAATAAATGGGAATGCTAAAGTTCCTAAATGTATTCTCAAATTGCTTGGAGTGCAGGAGAAAGCATCGAATATTTCAAAATTTCTCCGGGCATATAAATCGCGGACCCCTAGCAGGGCGTGCCCCTTCACTCAACCCCCCCCCGTTTCTTGAAAGCTAGATGCGCCCCTGTAAGCCTACCTTGAAAATGCAAGTAGAACATTGCAACTTTTGTTTTTGAGTTTGAGCCAAACCTTTTTAACTCACTAATGAAAGATAAATAGTATTATAGTGTATATCTGTATATCGAGTCGAGTTGGGACCCAGATTGATTTAGTTCTGACTGATGACGCCATAAATAAGTTCAACTTCCCAGCGTTTCAGTCAATCAATCAATTTCGATGTCGTCGGGGTAGGGCTATGTTGTCGGACTGATTTCGGAGATCTGGTATTGAAATTTCAATGAAGAATATTACTTTGTAACCGATTAACGCAACAAAAACCAATTACGTTTTTTATGATAAATTTGATCATTTTCGAAAGCATGCGAACACCTTTGATTGAGATTACGGGGTTAGGGAAAGGGCAGCCGTTTATTTTGCAATATAAGGGCGATAAAATGGTCTATAAATACACACTAAATATTCAATATATATTCTTGAAGATAAATTTCAAACGGTTGACAAGATTGTATGCGCTATAATATATGTCTCTATACACACACTCGAGGCAGAGTTTGTTGCCGGGTTATTTTTGCAGCTCACCTCAAGCTTCTAAGGTGAACCAATAAAGGTCAGGGGATGACAGCAAATTACAAGTTGATACACGACCCGCTACTGTGCCAGAATGTCATTTTGCAGGAGCCGAGAAATTGTGGCATTTGGACTGGGGGAGAAGCAAGCGCGACAGGCATGTCTCTCCCTCGGCCATAATCACCGGGAAATTATGCCGCGAATGGCAGCTATGCCGTGTTGCTGGGCGACCCGCGTTCAACTGCCTGCATCTGGTCGCTGCATCTTGCCCCCGGGGCTCGGCGTTTGGAAGAATGTCAAAGATGCGGCCAAGACATCTCTAAGAGCGCGTGCTCCCCCCGTAGAGCTCCTGCCTCCTGGCCTTTTGCTCCGTGGGTAAACATCATCCCAACATCCCAACGTAAAAAAGACACAACAGGGCGACGCGCGCATACCTGAAGCGGTAGCGAAACAGCCGTGATATCCATCGTGGGAAAGAAGAGAGGCGCGCGTGATGGCGAAATCGCAGACGGCGATAAATCCTTTGGAAGATCAGGAGTTTCAGGTGAATCCCAAGTGGTTTTAAGCGGCGGGAGAAACGTCTCCACAGGAGGACAAAAGTGGTAAATACAAAGTGACAACTTGGACACGGCACAACCAGGGTGGCGGGGAAATTTAGACTCCACAATTTGGGGTCGTTATTTGCATTATTTTATTGGGGAAAGTGTCCTGCTGGGCTGATAAAAAATTGATTCGCAAAGCACGCGCGGCACGCGTAGCGTAATAGACAAAGTGCAGCCATGTGGTGTCATTTTTTTTTTTTAAATATAAACTTGGTTCTCGGTTTCTCATGAGAAACAAGAGCCATAACCCAGACCACAGAGCAAGGAAACAGTACAAATAATTTGGTTAATCCTTTTGCATTACAGATACACAGGAAGTAAACCAATAGGAGTAAAATATTTTCTGACACCAGAAGTTAAATGCAGATTCTCCATTGTATAACACTGAAAACCAATGTATGAAAAAAAATACATTTCCGTAAAATGTTATAAAAGGTAACAAAAGTTGCACAGAACAGACACTTGTCAGCTTAAATTATCAAATTAATATTGAATTTTAACAACGATTTCAGAATAACACTATGAAAAAGACCAAAATAGTTAATGGCATAAGCAGGCCCGTCGTTGAGGGAGAGGTCCCCCGGCAAGCAATTGGCCCCCCTCGGCCAAAACCGGCATAAGTGTTGTGGGGGTTTTCCTTGCGGTGTACCCCCTAGCTGGTACTGAGCCCCCCCCCCCACCCCCCCCCCCCTCCCGTCCCAATGCCCGGATCTGGCAACGGGGCTGGGTGTAAGAATAACACATGGGATTCATGTCCCATTAACAGATCTCACATTATAGTAACCTGTCAGGCATAGATGTCAACAATCCTCTGTTCCAATTTGTGCCATAAAAATAGCCAAATATCTCACGGTTTTATCCCCGAGCTCATAGACTTATCGAGTAATCCCGCCGCCGCAAATGCCGGAGCTTTTGGCCGACGATTAGAGGACAAACTTTTGGCGCGTAAACGACACGGCGGCATTTCTGGCGAATGCATTCGGCTTGACCTACTTGTGCGAAGTGATAATGGGTTTCCAATGTGACTGTAATAGGCCCGTAGGTACCTTTTTGATGCAAGGCTCGATCCTATTTATGTCCAACAATTGTAACTGCCAGCAAAGGTCTTCAAGGGAATGGTTATTGGCGAAGACAGTTCCAGGGTAACATGTATCAATTTGACGTAGTCCATCTACAGATATTTCAAACCTGTTTTTCACCCATAAAATACAAACCATGCCCATGCCTGTGCGCAACAAAGAGTGATCCCTTCACCTGGTACGAATCGTGCTTAGGCCACACTCCTTCTCAATCGTCAAGGTGATACACCAATCCGGGTACGCAATCAATTCTATCACGGATGCCCCCCCCCCCCCTTAATGGCGAAATCATTGTGCTAGCTATTGTTCAGTTAATCCGCCACGGGGCAGTTGCTTTGTACATGTACTTATATAACGTGCACAATGGTTTCTCCATTGAAGGGGGCCTTGTGCGTTTGATCACGTGCCCACGGATTCGTCCCTATACTTGCCAAAGGCCATCAATAATTCGGACAATTTTTTCCCCCGCAGATGCAGTTTAAATGGGAAAATCTCAAAGAACTTTGACTAGTATCATTACATTTTGATCCAGGGCAAACGAGAGCTCAGTCAAACAATAACATGGTGAGCCAATTAAACAATGCAAGAGCTTAACATCAATAAAGCAACATTCCCCACTGCACAATTCTATAAGATAGTATTGAATTGGTTAATTTTAGTTTAATATAACTGAAAAGTTACATGGCTCTACCCGTCCGTGCTCATCAGCATATTTGTTTATTTTTCTCCAAACGAATTTCAATTTGTATGTTTTATTTAAACGGAAAAATGAAATTCTTCATGTTTTTCTTTTGAGTTGTTTATGAGCCACGGTGCACAAAAGAAACGTGAATTATTGTCGAATTAATTCGAATTTTGTAAAGTAACTATTCCACAAATAAACGTCTGCGGATATTTTTGCTTGATGTCCCATTTCAACGGGAATGTATTGCTAGAAAATAGCAATTTAAAAAAAAGTTATTTGGGATTCAATTAAAAAACAACACGGAGATGGCAACATTAAGGGCGGTTTAATATGTACAAGTGAATCCTGATAACAATTTGGTGAGAACTTTCCGAGAGAGGCCTGTTTTAAGGAAATTCGTTCCGAACGAGAGGCAAGGCCAAATAAGGAACTTTTAAACTAAACAAAGGACGGAGGGATACCGCCGAACGCCAGCTGATTGGCTCCTCCCAGACTTCTCCCCAGGGTGAAAGGGTGACACGCGCCGACAGGCCTCCGCCGGACTCTGCCCAGAATGCCAGATCAAGCGGATTGGTATACCCATAAACACCACAGCTCCTTGGTATACCACTGACTAATTTTAGGTTGGAGATAACCTGCTCCCGTTGGGAAACGGGTGTTTTTGGAGTCAGGGCCGTGAATTTGCACTGACACGCGCCAAGGAAGGTTGCCTTAAAAGAAGCCGCACAGCCGCTCATTGGCCAATTACGCCCCGACTTTCTCTTCGTAAATCACCATCATTATCCGCATCATGACTATAGCATTCCAAAGGGAGCAAGTCTCCAACGGGCCCCCACGCTGTCAACAGTGCAGGCTCGTCCCTGTAAATTGTCCACCCGGCCAAGTTCAGCTCCTCGCGTAATCCGCCGAGATTTTTTTCTTTAGACTGATACACAGCTGTCAGTGTGTTTGATACGACTTGCGGGCACGCTGGCCATTCATCTCAATCAAAGTGTTGACGTATATACCACAAGTCCTTCGGGAACCAGACTATCAGCCATCGCACACCGCGCGACCGACGAGAGATCCTAAAAATGCCAATCACGTTTTCCGAAAACATGTACAGCTACACAGAGAGATCGAGATCGGAGCAATCATCTTCCCCGCCATGAAGCATTTGGAGGATGTGTTTAGCTTGTATATTTTGGGTCAAATACCAGTGGATAAAGACAGGGTTGCATATTTGGAATGTCTGAACTGACAGGGAGTCCTGGGCCATGGTTCGATCAAGATGCCGGTTATTATCTCTCTCGGAAAGAGAGCTGAAGAGATTTCCAATCTGAATCTGTTGGAGATTTAATTTTGGCAATCTTTGTTTCAGATACCCACTATCATATACCATCTGCATTACAAAGCAAACGGCAAACCGTCAAAGTATATCAAGAATCTTCGCACAAGTTCTTCCACGATTATACATCTTCGTTTGAAATCTGCTGAAACAATCTCACGAGCAAGTGAAAGGACTGTGCTGTTAAGAGTTGATTAAGTGGGGCGCTGTGGTCCAATGGTTCGAACCCTGACGGGGAACATGGTGCCTGTGTTCATGGGCAAGACACTTTACCATGACTGCCTATCTCCACCCAGGAGTATAAATGGGTACCTGTGAAGGTAGAGACCAAATTGCGCTGATCTCGAGCTGCTGCAGAAAAAATGGTTTCATCATCATTCCCGATGAACAGGGATAATAATAATTGTAAAGCGCTTTGAAACCTTATATAGGTATAAAGTGTTATATATATATAAGCACCACATTGTACATTGTTATTATTATTACAGGAGTGCATGACTTGTGCAAGCTTTCATCTACACAATGATAATGCATGCCACACTCAAGAGAAGCGTTAAGAATAAAACAAGCAATTGGTTGTAGCTATTGAGCTTTATCACAAATGGATTGGGGCAGTTGCTTAAGAGACAGTCTGCCCAGCCCCTTACTGCCTCTGCTCAATATCTGGAGAAAAAACACACACAAAATACACGCCTATAACCGAACTCCTCCAGTGTCTCTCTCAACAAAAGAGGAACATTATTAGTTCACATACCCTTGGAAATTCACTGCAAAAACAACACCAATTGGTTATATATACGACAACACCAGTATTCAATTAAACACCAGATGGTCCTGATACCAATGGTGTTAAATCTAACACCGCTGTTTTTGCAATGTTGGACTCTATATAATAAATAACGTCGCTGGGTTTGGGAATGAGCGCTATAAATCTCCCTAAACACTTGAATTCATTCATTCCACTGATAAGGCCCCCAAAAAAAGTCTCCGGTTTCTGGTATGCGCGCGCGTCGCCGTAGCCATGCGCGTCGGCAAAATGAAAAAGTTTTTTTTTTCAATGAAAGATGATGTCTCAAAACCGCCAAATTCACTGGTTTGACTGGAATCCTGCTACTGCACAATTTTAACGTGTTTTTAGATGAGGTTATGATCGAGAATAAGCTTTACGTGGCTTCTCTGGACTCCCATGTATTTGCACTAAGTCTAGTCAGGCACCATTTGCAGTCATCAGCCGACATTTGAGGCAAAAAAATCAGGTAAAAAAAAAAAAAAAGCCGCGTCGCCGCACCACTTTTTGGGCAAGCTCCATACCAGAAACCGGAGACTTATTTTTTTGGCCTAATAGGTTGTATTTAATTTTTCACTTGCTGAAAACAGTTTTCATTGCGATGAATTCAATGCGGTAATACGACAATCACTGCACGGTGGAGACAACAAATGACCCTGTGGTCATAACTCTCAAAAGGTGTAAGCTTTATAGGTCTTGTAGCTAAAAATCATGCCCAAAATGGATAGCAGGCCTCCACAAGTACAAAACCGAGTCAATTTGGTCAGTGTAATATCCTTGTTCAAGTTGATGTGTGCACGGAGTGCAATTTGTCAAATTCCTGTCAATATCAATGCCGCCTGGTAAGTTCCTTCTCATTAGTCAAGCCGTTGTCTCTTTGGCACTGCAGGAATGTCCAGTGTATGTTCGTGAAATATTGTCTGCCACCGATTGATTAATGCATATCGAAAATGTTGGAGATTCCTTGGGTGAACAGGTCAGTTTAAGCTGCCCCTCGTATAATCATGTTGCAGGCCGCAATACATTGTATTTTGGGGTAAACCGTTATCAGGTCGGGTTCATTCACATAAGCGGCCAGTGGAGCTACAGAACGGTCCTTTGGGACTACAATTTTTTGCAATGATGATCTCTGATGATCAAAGGGTTAGGATAGACCGGGAAGGCGAGGAGAATTGAGCCACTCCTCTCCAAATATCCCATAGCGGCGTCTCCAACAGCCTCTCCTAACCGCCGCCTACTGCTTGGCTTCATGTGCCGTTCCCTGTTCATAACCGATGACAGAGGTGCGAAGGGCAGGTGGGGCTCATCAGCCATGGGAGGCAGCCCACCTCAGAGACGGAAAACTCCGACTCCAAACCTGGGCAGGCTGAGCCCGCCATAACCAACCTTGCTCCAGCTATCGGTTCAATTGTGAAGGAAGTCCTCTGCCTTGGGCGGATGCTAGGGTGAATAAACCTGCAACGGCAAAAGGACGTGAGCAAGTCAACTTACGGGCACTGGACAAACACAGGTTCTGCTGGTACCCGGATTACTGCAGATGCTAGTTGGAGACAGTGTCTGCAATGTCAAGGGCGGAAGTGATAATACATTATCTCAACGGCCACCAGACCATGATGCTTTCCACCCAGCTCATGGAACCAACCCGTAGGGAGAGTAAGTCAAGGTCCTTTGCCCTACTTCGGTAAAGACCACTGAAACCGCTCGGGATAAAGCCCCGACATGTATTCCGCCTCGATTGCAGGGCCTGACAAATACGGACGCACCAGCCTCAAAGCCAATTGAAAGGAATGACGGTCACCCTATATAGCAGGACGAACACCATCCCGAGCTCCATTAGACGGGCTGGTGTCGATGTACCTGACGGGATAAAAAGGGTCTCTTAATAGGCACCTGGAATGTAAGGACCTTACATAAGGAAGCTTAGATACCAACATCTCATCCATGAACTCAACCAGTTTAATTGAGAAGTGATAGGTCTGTCTGAAACCCATTGGACTGTTACGGGATAATTTTAAAAAGAAGAAGACGGATTCCAAATAGGCCTACTATGTGCAGGAAACGACACTACCCATAGCATGCAAAGAGAAGGCGTCGCTTTCATTTTATACAAGCAAGCGCAGAGAGCCCGTAATCGGCTATAAACCAATCTCTGAAAGAATTATTTCAATGAGACAACACACTCAAATTGGAGCAGCAACAACAATACAAATTTACGCTCCAACCTCACCCAGTAGGGCCTACAGAAGATGAAGCTGACAAAATCTACGACCTGCTTCAGCAAGCAACCCAATTTCCTCGCAAGACATTCTGATAATCATTGGAGATTTCAACGCAAAGGTTGGCAGAGATTGGAAATCATGAAATGGTTTTATCCTAAAATTTGGATATGGAATATCAATGACAAAGGTGAGAGGTTACAACATTTTTGTTCGCTAATTAACCTGTGCATCACAAACACTATATTCCAACAAAAGAAAACAAGCAGGGAATGGACGTGGGAGTCCCCAGACGGCCACACGACCAACAGAATAGACTACATCCTTGTCAACCAAAGATAGAAGAGCAGTGTACAGATGTCAAGGAGCTTTCCTAGTGGGGATGTTGGCTCTGATCATCAACTAGTACTTGCTAATAACTTCAAAGTCAGGTTGAAAGTAAAATCCAAGACAGAACGACAGAAGAAATTTGAAATTGCAAAGCTTAAAGACACCTTAGTAAGAAGGGCTTATGAGATCAAAATCGGTGGAAAATTTGGACCCCTCCTATAGATCTTCAAAACACTCATCTTGTAGTAGATAATTTATGGGACAAAACAAAAAGCAACTTCACAGAAACATCCCAAGAAGTACTGGGCCCTGCCACAGAAACCCTGTCGAAGGATATCCTCCAGCTATGTGAAGAGAGAAGAGTAGTTAAACAACAAAAAGCCACAGATAACTCTTAGAAAGGTTATTACCTGAATAGAGAAATTAAAATGAGATCTAAAGAAAGCTAATAGCAGTGGATCGGTAATTTATGTAAGGAAGTTGATGACTGCCATCATGCCTCCAAGACTAGGCAAGTGTACCAGATTATCAAAACATCATCCGTAAAACAAACCCTCCGGATGAAATGCATTAAGAACAAAAATAGGTGCATTTGACAGAAGATGAAAAAAATCAAAGATAGATGGAAAAAGTTACTCGGACATATACATGCCAGGCCCATCAGACACTAGCGTATTTAAGACATACCTACTACTCAACTAGAAGAGTCAGATCTGGACATAATGAGAGATGAAGTGTAGCTAGCTCTGAAACGCCTGAAGGAAGGGAAGGCAGCAGGAGACGACGGAATCTCCGCCGAAGAATTAAACGCTACTTCACCTTTTGTGCAACAAGATTTGGAAATCAGAAACCTTCCCACAGGATTGGGGAAAGGCCATCATTGTTCTCATATACAAGAAATACAAGAAAAAAAAGACAAACTGAACTGTGCCAACTATGGGTACAAGTCTACTCAATTTTGCAGGGAAGGTCTTCTGCTCCATTTTGCACAATCGAACAAAGCAAAGAACAGAAGAAATTTTATCTGAATCACAAGCAGGATTCAGACCGGGTCGAAGCACGATAGACCAGTTTGTTCACTCAGAGACAAACAATAGCAAAATAAACCGAAATAGGAAATCCCTTGTACCTCCATCTGTTACATCGACTACCAAAAAGCCTTCGACACAGTGCGACAACATGGACTCTGGGCTACTATGCGAGACCTGGGATACCCCGGCAAGATTGTGAGACTACTCCGGGCCTTGTACATCTCCAACAGCGCTGTGAGAGTTAACAACGACTTGACGGACTGGTTTAAAACCCTCATCACAGGCGTCAGACAGGGTTGCATCCTATCACCTTAGCTCTTCAATATGCTGCACGAGCTCATCACCTTGGCTGAATATAGGTGTCACTACGGTGGCCCACAACTGTCATGGCAAGAGCAAATTCGCAACGGCAAGAGCAAATTCGCCACGGCAAGAGCAAATTCGCCACGGCAAGAGCAAATTCGCCACGGTTTGAAAAGCAAATGACTGGGGGCCAGTCTATGGTTTGTGTTTAATAGGAAGGGGCGTAATCATACATGTCGCCACTACATTTTAAGTTAAATGGAATGGAGTTTGGCCGCCACAATGCATTTAAGTTTTTCTCAGACTTGTGTTTTCTTAAAAAGAAGTGGTTTTCTGGCTAAGAAAATAGCAAGGAAGAACCGGTTTTGTGCGAGCAAAATTCAGGGAACAATCTGTTGATACTAGTAACTTGTTGGAAAATTCCAAAGTCATTCCAAGAAAGTTGCCGCCGTGAATTAGGGTTTAAAAAGGGGAGGAAGATGGGATTTGCTATCAGCATCAACCGGGCCGTTCCTCATTCTTTTCTTTTTATGGGATGTAAATCAAATTGGAGGACGAGGGGCTCTGCGAGCTGATGAATCTTTTTGAAAACATTGTATTTGCAACCAGCTAGGGAAGATTCCCGTTTATTCAAGACTTAGAAGCACCGTATGGATACCTGTGTAAGTATATGACTAAACTGCCTAGAGCGTATTTGTTGAGGTTTTTCCCCCTTTTATTGAAATTTAATACGCATAGGCCTATAGGGAGTAAAATCAGTTCCACTGCTGGGTTGCGGTGATGGGTGGGTTAGAGCTTGTCAACACATACCTCGCCAGCGGGCCCATTAGATTAACCGGAGAGCGGGAGTTCAAAAAAACTCATCCGGTGTTTATGCGACGCAGGGACTGGTTTGTGTACATGTGGTTTTTGTTTCTAGTTCACTTAAAGATTTGATTTATACCAAGTCAAAATATTCTATATTAGAGTTTTGAGAGCCATAAAATTGGGAAATTGAAGAGACATGGTAATGAACCTCTGGCCTGGACTTGGGGCTTCCAATTCTGAGCATTTTGGATGCTATTGGGCTCGAAAGTGGCGCTATTTTCTTTGTAGTGGACGGGATCGTTTTTCAAGATGGCTACTTCCGCTTTGGGGAAAATAGGGGTCGTCTGCTCTGGGTGAGAATATCTCGAAAAGTCAACGGTCAACCCACCAAAAAATGAAAAGAATGATGAAAGATGACACATTAATCATCATTTTTCTGCGTAGCTTGAATACCTGTGAGATTTCTGAGTATTTTTAAAAGAATTTTGAAGTATGCGCATTTGGCACTAGTGTCTAGTATGGGATTTGTTTTGCAGGGTTGCACCCTTATTATTTCGCTTTTGCGAATTTGCTCTTGCCGTGGCGACTTTGCTCTTGCCGTGGCGACTTTGCTCTTGCCGCGGCGAAGTTGCTCTTGCCGCGGCGAAGTTGCTCTTGCCGCGGCGAAGTTGCTCTTGCCGCGGCGAAGTTGCTCTTGCCGCGGCGAAGTTGCTCTTGCCGCGGCGAAGTTGCTCTTGCCGCGGCGAAGTTGCTCTTGCCGTGGCCCTTTTGCTCTTGCCGTGGCCCTTTTGCTCTTGCCGTGGCCAATTTGCTCTTGCCGTGGCCAATTTGTTCTTGCTGTGACAGTTGTGGGCCACCGTATGTCACAGTCCAAGGCCAAACAATCAACAACCTACGTTTCGCTGATGACTTTGTCCTACTTGCCGAATCTAAAGAAGATCTCCAACTGCTGGTGTCCAAGGTTCAAACATCAAGCAAGATATTCGGTCTCACCATTATAACCAGAGTAAAACAGAGACGCAAAAATTATCACAAAAGCCAGTGCACACATTATTTCAATTCTTATCGATGACATGTCTTTAAAGCAAGTACCAATATTCACCGGTACCTAGGCGGTGTTATTACCGACAAATCTATACCAGCAGTGAGGACATCAAAAAGAGAATAGGTCTAGCTATGGGCAACATGCAAAAACTGTCTTCAATCTGGAAATCTAAAGATATAAGCTGTGACACTCAGACTGAGTTGTACACAGTACTCATCCTGTCAACTGCTACGTACGGCTCTGAATCATGGACATTGAAGGAACGAGATGAGCAAATCTGACTCCTTATAGTGTTCGAGATGTCCTGCCTCAGACATATCCTGGGCATACCAAGAAGAGACAAATCAGAACACTTTAATAAGAGAGGCCACAAAATGTCAACCTACGATCGTCAGTAATATCAGAGCAAAGCAGTAGTCCTACTTCGGTCATGTGATCCGTATGCCAAACACATACCCCAAAGTTGCCCTACTTGAAGTCGTCGCTGGTCAGAGACCCAGGGGCAGGCCCCCAAGCGTTGGTTGGACATCAAACAAAGCTGCCTGGATCTCGGAATACCTACACATCTCCAAAGCATGCAGACTAACCTACGACAGACACTACTGCATGGAATTCCATGGTAAAATGGCTGCTAGCTCAAAAGATTCCTCAATCAGAGGGAGGACAGCATTAAGTAAGATCCCTGAATTGAAATAATTATGACTTATGGAGACTAGTAACGACGTAGGTCTGGAGTCTCGCGGCTTTAGACTGAAAAAAAGGGGGCTTGGTAGTTTTGCATTTAAGTTTGCAGTAAATACACTGCGGCAACATTTGTAATAAAAAATGTATGCAAAAAGCGGCTTCAAACTGTTTGTTTTCTGTACTGCAACTAAATCATTAGCATTATATTTTACAAATGCCTGCAGTGTATCAGTGTATTTTTTGCAACAATCGTATTCAAGGAAATGGCCAAGACAGACAAATTCAGTGACCTATCCTACAATTCACCAATCAGAACCATTTATAACTCTTGAATACTCTTTTAACGTAATATTTATGTATGTGACCTTTAACTGTCCCCAATATCATCCAACTAAAACTTATTTTACTTTTACAAATAAAAACCGGGAGTCACTAAGAAGCATCCAAAACACCTAGAAGAAACACCGAGAAGAAACAAAAGATTTTTGACAAACTCATATAAACCTCTTTATTGAAGTAATACATGAATCTTTTTTTTCACAAAATAAGAAAGTTTAAGTCGACATTACAAAATCATAAGCTTCACAGAGTAAAACAGCGAAATCCCGAATGCCTGAAATCTGTCATAATAGCGGTTATAAGTTTTCGAAGCTCCCATGCATTTGAAAGTTTGAAACTCGACAAAATATGTGTTCCAAGATGGTCCCAATGAGATCCTGACCATTCCCGCTCTTTGCTTTTAGCCAATACAGGTGAAACATTAAGGAGGTGCAATCTTGAGAACTATCGTTTACCGTTTCTTCCAGATGCTAGATGACAAAAGGTTTTGGTAACATGCACTTATCTAACCTTAAAGAAGTTGGACATCACAACTTTGTGGATGCACCCAAGATGGAAGGTATGGGGGACAGCCTTCATGAAAGTGTTTTGGGAAAGTAGGTCCGTTTCATCAGGACCTGAGTTTCAGAGTATGCAGGGTATGGCAGTAGGCTTGGTTGATCCCATGCCGGAGTCATTTATAATCCATTTGATGGAATTGTTTCTGAAAGATTGTGACAAATTAAATGCTTAACTTGACCTAATACAAGTTCATGTTCTACAGAGCTAGAGGTTACATGTTGTAACAACCTCCAGATCAGCAATTGACCAATATTCACGCAGAGTCTTTATGGATATTTTCACATTATTTTCACCGAGGCAGATGGTAACAGGGTAGGGACACTGCCAAAGGAATGTGTTTGCTGCGCTGTTCATTTGAAGAGCTTGCGACTTGACTTAAGACTGGATGACTTGTGATGACTTGTGATGAACTTGTGATGACTTGTGATGACTTGTGATTACTTGTGATGATTTGTGACTCAGGCCTGATGAGCACAAACCTAGAACAAGCCCTTGGAACAAAGACACACGAATGTGTGTTACACAGTGCTCTCAGTAAAGTTTACGGTTGAGAGGTAACGTGTGCAGGTAGTCCATAGGTCAAAACCATTTTTTCCCCACAATTAAGCTGTTTCCTTGGCCTTCTGGTGTTGCATGCACAGGGGTGTCACCAGACCAATTTCCCCCTGGTCTCATTGCCGCAACAAAATCAAACGTAGGATGAGGAGCTTGACATCATCATTTGACTATTTGGGGCCCTGTTCTCGTTTGTATCATTCTGTTGGAAACTGTATCCAATAGTTTGCCAACAGAAACGACTTTGCTGACAGGGCGATTAGCGATCAGCCTGAAAAAAAAAAGATTATAGGAGAGCGGCTCCCCTGTACATGTAATCTTTACAAGCACCCGTGTGCATACACATAATGTTTGGTGGATACTGCTGTTCACTCAAGACCTCCTTGAGACATGGTGCCACGGTCTTGATTGTGGGACACAGTCCAACTGAAGCACAGGACTCCAAAGCCTGGAAATTGAAAAGAAATTCTGAAGTTAAATTTCAACATGAAATAAGTTTTTTTCATTTCATTTCATTACATTTATTTCCACTTCATTCACAGGCAGAGAGCAAAAAATACAGCATTAACAAACACAGAAATACAAATGCTATACAAACAAGTAGAGTGAAGTGGATGGGACCCATAGGAAGCAGAGCTTGTCGAGTACAGGACCCCTGGACAACAAAGTTTGGTTTAGTCCGCAACTCATCTAAAAAGTAAAAGATGTGCTTCAGCTCATACCTCCCATCCTTTATTAACCCACACATTCCAAATAGAATGATACAACCATTTTTTTTCTGAAGCAAAAGGTTGGAATTCTGGCTAACATCACGACTGTGTTGACCGAGTGCTTTGAATAAGCAGAAATATGAAGATGTGGTCACAGTTTGCCACGGTACGCAATAACAAAAAAGACCACTTATTATTTACATCAAGCAAGTAAAAACAAAAGTGCGATAATGCAAAGGAGCCAACTTTTTTTCTAAACCAAGTTGAGGTTTTTACCTTTCTGAACAGTGTAAGAATGGCATATTCGTTAGTAGCCTTGTGTGAAAAAATGAAGTTAATCGAATTTGTCTTTCGCGAACCTTTATAATGCGGTACCCAGTTTAGGTTTTTGTCCACGAGGCGTCTGAAAATTGCATAAGAGCACAAAATGTGTCCCCCAGAGCCGTTCTTTCCATGAGGTCTGGAACTGAGACATGCATTGCCTTGCAGGGTTGCCAAGTAGAGGGCAGGGCTGCAATTGTGTGAACAATGAAGGACACCGTAACTATAGTATAGCCCAGAGATACTGGTGGCATGGGTGGCTTGTGCGTAAAGCACTCGCCTCTCACCAAGGTGACCACGGTTCGAATCCTGGCCGCGGATCACATGTGAGTAGAGTTGTGCGTTGGTTTTCTCCTGTGCCACGAGGGTTTATCTCCGGGCCCTCCGGTTTTCCTCCCTCCGGAAAAATCAAACACTTTCGATCTCAGGCTGTGCTCTGTGGTCATATATGGGTCGATGTGGCCGGCAGCCATAGGCGCCTTTACGTGCCAGCGGCCCGACCACGTTGTAGCCGCATCCTTCGCAATTCAGCATACCAGCTGCGAGTAAGGATGATTAGCCTCCCAAATTATTATTAATTATTATTATTATTACTTTGCATAAAACATAAAGAAGTGAAACAGAAAAAGTCAGCTTGAGCTAAGGTTCAGTCGGGTTTAAATCTGTGTTGTCTATAACGTCTTTATTGTACCATTTCTTCTCTTATGCAAAAACGTGGACAAAAACGTTAATCACGTACCGCACGTACCGCAGTGAAAAGGTTCACATAAGACAACCAGTAAATGCGATTAACTTCATTTCCTGGGTTGCTGTGGTCTAGTGGTTACGGTGTTCGACTCGTGTGCCGTGGTACATGGGTTCGAATCCTGACGGGGAACATGGTGCTTGTGCGCTTGAGCAACGCACTTTACTACGATTACCTCTCTCCACCCAGGTGTAGTAAATGGGTACCTGGTTGGAAGAAATTCCTTCAATGCTTGTGCGCCGTAATGGCAGCCGTGCTAAAGCCAGGGTAATGATAAGAGCGCCAAGAGCGTCACTTCGTTACGAACATGAGCGCTATACAAGACGCATATTTGTATTATTATCATTATTTTTTTTTACAAAAGGTTATGACGAGGCTATTAAAAGTATTTTCTAAAAGCTTTCATAAGACTCTGAGTTGGTCACCTGATGAATTTTCCAAAATTCAGGAAATTTGGCATTGGATGACTCTTATGCATTGTAATTCTGTTTTCCAAACAGCATTCAAGGGAAAAAATTGTGATATGTCAAGTATTGTTGACCCAAGTATTTCAATATCTATCGTGGAAAATCACACGGTTACACTCTCAATGGTTATGATTGTTTGTGTTGAATAATCAAAACAAAATGGAAATGTCAGACACTTACGTTTTTGGACAAGCCGTGCGTATGCAAGTACATTCCAATCAGCATGGGTATTATCTTGAACTTGAACTGGTTTCTCATCGTAGTTACCATCGACAGAACCAGACCTAAGCCTGGAACGAGCTTTCCCACTCGCTTGCTTGTGCTGTAAAAACAAATGTTGAGTAAACTTAATTGTCTTTTTAACCTCAATAAATTAAACCAAAAACTTGCTGAAAACTGCTTTTTGACATGACATTATACAGGGTGTACCGGATAAAAAAAATGACTACTTTTACATAATTGGCATTTTCTCAGCAATCCAAAGTGCTATTCTAAGAAGTTTTTCAGTATTTGAAAGGAAAAGACCTTAGCTTTAATCTGATACCCAAAACAAAAAAATCCACAAATCCTTTTTAAAAAAAAAGGCAAATGTTTTAGGGTTGCATATTTTAAGGTTCACCCTGTAGTGCTAGGGAACTTACATTCTTAATTTAGTAACATCCCCAGGTGAGGCCACACAGCATGAAAGAATGGTGTACAGAATCGGCAAGTGCGTCTTGAATTCCTTCATGGCGTCTTGCCACTTGAAATTCATCACGTCGTCGCGGGTCACCTCCGATGTCTGCATGGACTCTTGTTGTAAGAACCGTTTCATTTGCATGCCTGCCCTTCTTGCGATGACTGCTATTATTTGTTTCGTTGCACACGGGTTACAGTCCATGGCGTGATCAACTGCTGCCCCATAACAACCTCTTTGGATTTGATCAAAGACTATATCTTTAAATCTCTGTGTGGAAAAACAACAAGATTAAAGGGAAAATACAACATTTGCAAACATCAAAAAATAAAACTACCAAATCATTTTGAAATACCTTGCTGGACTGTTAGTGAATGACAGTGTTAAGCATCCTGTAAAATCATGGCACCTGGTATACTGTCATTTTCAAGAAAAGTGGTATTTTTGTATCAATTTCCAACGCTGATCGGCCGATCAGCGTTGGAAACAACTGGCTTTTTTTCAAATACTGGCCCCAATTGCCCATCCCACTTGTTTGCAATCGATTACAAACCTATGAACGGGTACGAGCCAGCTAGACTGGTTCCCTGACCTTACAATTCCCCAATGTATGTAAACTGCTCATGGAGTCGGGGAACCAGACTACAGGAAAATGGACGTTTTTCTTGGTTTTTATAGCATTTTCGAACCCAAAACCTCAAAAAAGTCAGTGTAACTATATTTGCTATATATTTCCAACCCCCCAATTCCATCCATTTCTGAAAATTACAGCAAAAGCAAATGATGTATATTCCCTTTAACTGTCAGATGGCAAGCTCAAAAGTAAAAAAAAAAAAAAAAAAAACAAGTTCAAGTAAATTTCACAAATAAAATTGATTTATGTTTGAGGACAAACACAGGGCTGTTTCGGTAACTTTTTGTGACATGTGACATGTGAAGTTTCAAGTGTAGTTCTGTTTATAAAAAATGGTGGCATATACTACGTGATTTCATTCTCAAATATAAATCTTAACAAAAACAAAGGCTGTTTCGGCCGGTTGCCGAAACAGCCAACACGAAAAGTTGTGCTAAATTAACACATTTTCCCCTCAACCATGACCGTTTTCAAAACAGTCACGGTGGCGGGGCACTCTAGTGTGTAAACACCTTCGATCGTTGACCCCATTGTCACTCTTTTGTTTGAAGTTTTCAGGAAGATGCCCATATGTTTTTGTACACGATCGTCGGTTGTGGATCTTTGAGAATTGTGGACCCTATTGTCTTCTATTGTTCAATGTCCCCTATGGAGTACCGAAGTGTGACGTCATTTAGAACCAGAAAGAATAGTGCAAACGAATGGAGTACGCACGCGTGCTGGTTCACAGGCAGAATCACGCGCTAATGTCTTTCACACACATTTTGTGCGCGTGACGTATTCACTTCGGTACTCCATTGAATGCAGAAACAAACTGACAGACACCCCCACACACAGTCGTGAATATCTACACGCCCGAGGACAATGCTTTGTGTTTCCCTTTGTCCCTGTAATTTAACACTCCCCCATAGGCCAAGCACATAACTGTACGATCGAGGATTGTTTTCAACAAAAGACGCAACGCTCGAGGACTGAAGGGATCTTTTGTTCTCCCTTTGTGTATCTGTCCTCAATCGTAAACCACACATACTGAAATTTGTATCCTTGTGGAGACATTTCTTTGTTCTTGTGTAGTAAAGTTTTCGAGTTTGAAAGTGAAGTTTCAAAATGCTCTTATTTTAACCAGAATTAATTTCCTTGGCTGAAATTCGGACTTAATATCCCTTTTCTGAAACTCTTCCATTTGCGACCGATCAACCCACCTTGGAAATTCCTAGTTTTTGAGTAAAATCCATATATCTACTTCGTGAAAACCTTGTGGAGACGTACTCAGAAATTGCCCTGTGGAGACGTATGCAATCTTTTGTTCCCTACTGTGTGCACGTCTCCAGAGGGCACGGTGTATCAGATCACACATGTACACACAGATGGACAAGCAAACAGTATGACCCTTTGGCTTCTCGGGCGGGGCATAACAATTAAAAAATATTTAAAATTAAGCATACATTAACTAGCCTTCTTCCCCACCTGATTCTTATCCGTAGGACACTGCACTTCCTCAACTTGTACCGGTAGATCATCTGTATCACATGCTACATTGTGGCGTTTAGGCATCCGAACTTTCGACAAAAACAAACAAAATAGGAGTCAAGAAGATTCTGACAATTAAAAATAGGGTACTGTGCGGTTGCACGTGTCTCTTCAGTTACTGCCAGAGGATATGTTTACATATCTAGCAATGTATAAATTATTGGCAGGCATAAATGACAGATTAAGTCAAACAATGCTTCGGTACTGAATCAATCAACTGTGCCATGTGGCATGAATCGGGAACTAGTCTCTATTTACTACACATTTCTCCATAATCAGCCACCAGACTAGAACACTGATTGAAGAAGTCAGTCTTTTCAAATAGTTGGACCATGGTTGGACATGTACCAGTGATCTTAAGGCTCATTTTGTAATCACTTGACTTCCCTTTCATGTGCAAACCATTGAAGAAATGTCTTGAGTCTGCAACTTGGTTGGTGAAATACTGAGGACCTTTTCTTTGCCCATTGGAAATTTTGGAGAAATTTGCTGGCTAAAGAGTGAGTGAAGTTGGCCTGATTTACTTTTACACGTTTCTGAGCTGGTTAGTCTGGGTATCACCCATTACCCACGGAGCCCAGTTTCCTGTATAATGTCCAAGCATGCGTGATGTCATTTCATTCTGAAATCAGGGACTTAGATTGTGATTGGTCAATTTTGATGCTTCAGTTTTGTAATACAACATTCTGTACAAAAATGCTACTCTTTGTTGGCGTGATGTTTACGCACGCAGGGAGCTTGAATTACGCGCATACGGCACCTGCTGATTGGTCAGAGTCTCGAGGTCATACGCAGTCTAGTTGCATAATTATAATCACCCAATCTGTTGACACATATTAGACCATGGTCTATCGCAAAGACTAGGTCTCAGTCTGGTTCTGACATGACAGTGCACAAACATGACTTGGAAATTTTGGCCACCGGTATCAAATGTGGAAATAATCGTCATAGCGATTTTTGGCAAGGTATACACCTCCAGAGTTGGAAAATATGTGATAGCATTGCAGCGGTGGCAGCTTTTTGGGTGTTATCACCCTTTTTTTCAAAATGTCCATCAAAATGCTTGTTACCACTCTAGGGGCAGTATCCGCTCCGTTCACAAGTACCCCCTCACCGGCAAAGAAAGCACAGTTGGGGGTGCCCAACCGACGCTATCTTGCCGGACTGCAATTTTGCGTGGACATAGTACAAATCCCCTGGTGTACGTGCGTCACACACAAGGAACGGTGCGCGTCAATCAGCTAAATGTCCCGCCCATGGGACGTCGTTGCTAGGTAAAAGGGCGCCCTCTTTCGTTGGCGCACGGAGCTCATACCTTGCGCATGCGCACTATAATCATTGATGCCCTAATTTGATACTGACCAAACCCCCAGGCTGATGGCCTAATAGGTACCTTTACTGTAGCAGTGCTGCCAACCTACGAGGGTCGCTTCATCTCCTACTGTCCCTTTAGTTCTTTTCCTTGACACTCGCTTTAAAGTAAGTTTGACCCCTTGTGGTGCTTTGCTAGTTGAATGTTTGATAAATGGCTTCTTCTTTGTGGCTAAAAAAGAAGAGGGGGAGAGAGGAGAGAAAAAAACACCGCACCTCAGAAACGATGAATATTTGCTGTAAAACAAATATTTAATATCACATCCATTATCTAAGATTTTAGACTTTGCATCGTGGAGATCAGTATCATTTTAGTTTGCGGAAACATGTGGTAATAACTACTGTCGCTCAGTAGACATTTAGTTCTGATAAGAACTTGTCCTGCTTATCATCAACTATCGCTAAGTAGTTTTAGTTCTGATAAGAACAGTCCTGCTTTAAGTCCCTAAAGAACTTGTCTTTGGTCTCAACGTTTTGACTAGCCAGCTCTAGTCATCGTCAGGAGACTGAGGAGACTAGAGCAGGCAAGTCGAAACGTTGAGACCAAAGACTAGTTCTTTAAAGCAGGACTTGAAATCTGGCGTTCGAAAACTGTACACGTCAGCAAGTAGGATGAGCTGAACAAAATCAGTGTGTGATCTAGACGCAATTTTGACAGAACCTTCACGAGTCAAGAGAAGATCCCACCTGCTTTTGGCATTTTGATTTCAACATCTTTTTGTGCAGCCACGTTGTTCCATACAGGTGTTTGTGTGGCCCTGTGTGTCAGGTCCGTAATTGTGCTTTGCTCGCTTTGCTTGTGATGTTCGTTAAGTTTTGTCCTCTTTGATGCCTTCCTCTCTGCTTTTTGGACATGGTTCCGTTTGGATGTCACGTGTTCCGTCACTACTCTGACTTCACTTGTTGATGCCTTGACTTTCGACGTCGCATTATGGCAACCTCCTTCATCTTCCGTCATTACATTATGGCAAGCTGTTAGTAAGGGGAAAAAAAGAATGATTTGGACTTCACCACTACAGGAAAAATTACAGAATTTGGGGAAGGCACAAAATAGCTTTTTATAGCCTCAATCCTGCAAAATCCTCCATTTTTCAAAGAGGATTTAGGAAGATTTGGGAAGGTTCGTTGTCGTTGACCTCTGCAGATTGAGCTGTAGCAGTGTCGCCTGTGGCTGTTGAGGCCAATGCTGGAATAGCACAGCAGTCTTTGCCGCAGCAGCCACATTTATGCCTTGTCTCTGGACAGCTTGTGGGAAGGTATGGGCTAATCAATCAAAGCGTTGATTAGTCGGTTACATCTTTTGTTTGATTAATTAACTTTTGAAAATACAGGCTTCCTTTCAGAAGGTGTAAAACAATGGCCAAGCCTGCTCTAAAGCAAAAATCTCAAACATTGCATGTAGCAAAATCGTGGCTCTTTTCTCATCCTGCATATATTGATAAAGGGAACAATTAATCGATTGAATTCCTGAAGTTGTGGCCTTTACAGGTGAAACCTCAAGAATTAAGCAGATATCCTTATCAGACCTGCAAATCTTGGAGACTTGTAATTACCCTTGCACGGCGTCCATTCAGGCGTCTGTGTTTCTTTGCTACTCTCGAAAAAATCCAACCACTTGCGTTTATTTCTCAGCACTCCTATGTATCCTATGAAGAGAAATAAACATAACACACAAATTTCAATGCTTTAAAAATAATCAGTACTGAAATTGACAGTGTATATATGCTGGGCCCGATCGGTTGACCTGTCAAACGCGTTGTGTGATGGGTCGACTCTACTTCTAGAATAAGAAGGCACCTCTCATTAGCTAATGAGAGGTGCCTTCTAAATCAAGAAGTAGGTCGACTCTGTAAGATATGTCTGACTTTACTTACCTTTTCACACAAAAATTTCTCCATTAGAGCCGCAAAGTAGAAAGAAAAGGTCATGATCGACTTACACTTACACTTACACTTAATTGACACATCAACTGATCACACCCGACATACATGTATACTACATTTATGTCATGTTGCATGCATATTGAGCAAATGTTGGGGCTTCCTGGAGCGGGCCGGTGTATTCTAAGTATAGAGCCAAGTCCCCTGTATAACGTCTGACATGACAAAGCAAGCAGATTTATGCAATCTTGCTCGTGCCTCAGCCAAATTGTGACGTCATTTCATCCCCAAATCAGGATTAAGTAAAACTGTGATTGGCCAATTCGAATGCAGTGTTTTGTAATACTAGTAATACAACAGCCGGCCGGGAGAGCGCGTAACATAAATACAGAGCCTTAATTTGTCTGGGGGATTTTTTTCATCGTTGTCTATGTGGGTGGTGGGTGGGGGGGGGGGGGGGGGGGGGAGGGGGGGGGGGCCTTTGGCGCATTAGTCCAAGTAGGCCTAAGCCCTAACTTTGACCTAGCCCTAGCCCTGGCCTAGGCGGGCTTGAGTAACTCCAGCTGACTGCTGACATGCTCATCACTCCTCCTAATCCAATTGCATTTATTTTACCAAGTTTATCTTAATTGCTCACCGTTTTTGTTCAGCCGCTTTCGTAAACTGGAAAACTCCTTCCAGACTGGTACTAACTGATGTACATAAAACAAAAGTATGTTGCATTCGCTGCAAACAAACTGGTCCATGATACATGTGATATCGTTGGCTTCCAATTCAAATAAGTCCATCAATATTTGCGCGACCGTGTCGTCGTCCCGTTTACTGGTACGATTTTGTCTGTCATGTCTGTAAACGCGATCGCGCAATGTGACTCCAAAAACGACGGGATTCGTACAAATTACACAATTATTGACATTCAACACAATCTTTAAAGCCATTTTTTGGGACAAAATCTACACATTCATTCATGTCATGTGCACCCCAGCAACTCCGTGTTTGATCGGGGGTCAGACAAGACGACCGTTGAGACAACTCGACTCGGGACAAGTCACCCGTTGAGACAACTCGACCGTTGAGACAACTCGACCGTATGTGCGATAAATGGAAAGACAAGTCGACCGTTGAGACAAGTCGCCTCGCATGTTTTTGGGCCTAGTTTAGGGGAAAGTACCGGGGATTTTGACGGCGGCTGATCGCCGTTTGGGAGTTATGACACATAATAGAGCAGAGCCGATATAGCGCAGCGTGATTGTCCTTGCACATCGTTCGAATTTGCCGGGCCTGTGCGCGCATCTCCGGTCAACCGCGTGGCCGTACCGTGCACGTGCCGTGCACGTTAGCTGTCTCAACGGTCGAGTTGTCCCGAGTCGAGTTGTCTCAACAGCCGACTTGTCCCGAGTCGAGTTGTCTCAACGGTCGACTTGTCTGACATTCGTTTGATCCGCAATTCGCAAATTTACCGCGAATTGAACCGGCTATAGGTACTAGACGTAAACATGATTGCGATATTGTATGTAATTAGTCTGGTTCGCGACCTATCATGCGACATGTGCGTCACATGCACAAACAGTACAAATAACTACAAAGCTAGTTTAAACGTAAGTACTCGGGCACGCAGCTTTCCTGTCTAATTTTAATGATTATTGTCTTCTAAGTTCTAGCTGTCTTGTCTGAATTTTGCTGACGTGACGTTAGGGATATCTCATTTACGTACATGTTGGGCATCCGGGCTTTAATTTGATGAGGCGAGGCCAGGGTAAAACAAATCTATGCTACTGCTAGGAAAGAGTGTTCATGTTGCAACCTGACAACACGCTACTTCGATCGGCGGTTGTGTATTATTTATAGGCCTACAACAAAATTGGAAACTGTCTCTCAGTCCCAGATTCATTTTTGCAATGACAGACCTTCATTTAGATGATATATGAAGAAAAAAGCAGCGCCAGAATGCAACATGCTTTCCGCTATGCCTATGGTAACAGAACTATTTCATGTTAATTGGCTGGTTCCCTGACGAAATAGTGTTGAACGTCACAATCTTTGGCTGTTGGAACCTACTTCTGAAATCAGAAGGCTTCCTCCGTCTGCAGACGGAGGAAGCCTTCTGATTTCAGAAGTAGTTGGAACCCAAATGTTTCTCGGACTCTTTTTCTATAAAAAAAAAACAACACCCTTCAAACCATAGTCCGAGTAACTTGGACCTAGGTCTACAAGTCAGCTTTTTTAACATTGGGACATGGTCTGGCAATAGTCCGAGTAACTTGGACCCTAAATTGCCTTTTTTTAACATCGGGACATGGTCTGCCAATCCTGACATGCCCGATGTAGTCTGAGTATAAATTGGGACTCTACAAATCACCTTTTTAACATTTAAAAAAAAACCAAAAACCAACAAACGAACATACAACCCCAACATTCCAATAAACAACAAACAGACATGCATTAAAATCACACACATATCATATTTCACCGGTACATTACATTACAGTATGTGTCCGAAAATTTGTTTTAACATACTAAATTGTAACGAAATCTTGGATCCTTGACTTGATTGAGAACCAGCCAAATGTGTTAAAATTGACCGGGCGACTACAATCCGAATGACTACAATATTAACATATGATATTGTAATCATCCAGGTACTTTTCCCAAAAGAATACAATTCACAGACACTTTCAACTCACATCAGTCGAGAAAATTAATGACCTGCTCTAAACTTTTTTTTTGTTCCATTTAATTTCCGTTGTTACAGGTGTTGATGTCTATTCATACTATCTCCAGAGGAGCAATAATGTCACATCAGGAATAAGATCAGTCAACCAGCATGACATCTATTATAAAGCTGACCCCCTTCTCGGGGGTAGGGGATGAGTCTCCGCCCTGCTATATGCTTCAGGTGGATGAGTTCCGCTTTCTTCTGGACTGTGGCTGGGACGAGAGTTTCAACTTGGACTACATCGAGAACTTAAAAAAGTAGGTCTTTGAAATGAAGGTTACAATGTACATGTATATTATTTTTTATTGTTACCTGTGCTACACAACTGAAAACATACTCTTCAAATGTTCAGTTGTTCTTTAACCCTAACATACATGTACCTACATCCATCAAAATACACACCCCTGTTTTGGAGGATTTTGGTGGAATCAGGATACCTCCATATTGAAAAAGTTGGGGGATTTTGATGGATTCAGGACAGTAAGCTTAACGGTACTGTAGGATTTGATGGATTCAGGATACCTCCATATTGAGCAGTTGGGGGACTTTGATGGATTCTGGATCTCAACAGATTTACTCCCGGCTAACTGGTGGATTCTGATAGACTCACTGGCCACCAACATTTTTGTGCATGGCAAAATTGATGGATTTTGGCAGATTTAGGATACTTTCTAGCAAAAATACCCAAGGGGTTAGGGTTTAGAATTAGAAATTATTGTGATGACATTTTCTCTGTAGCCTGTACATTCATGTCAATTTAACAGATGGGAAGACTGTGAATTGGTTTTCCTTACCGGGAACATGGTGTTTGTGCCCTTGGGCAAGACACTTAACTACAATTGCCTCTCTCCACCCAGGAGTATGGGTGTCTGTGAGGGTAGAGGTCTGAATTTGGCTGATATCTGCCCCAGCGTGGTCTCTTGGCCTGATGAACGGGGGGAATAATTGTAAAACGCTTTGAAATTGTTGATATGAGATGGAAAGTACTATACAGGGTGGATCAAAAAAATGAAACCGAGATATTATTGCTAATTGGAACAGAAGTAGGGCACATGTGAATCAAAGGGAGATATCATCTGTTAGGGTTGAATCTCCTCTTTAAAATGACACCCTGATCATGTCCTTACATTCACGGTTGACTGAGCAGTGACCAATTTTATGCAAGGGTCTATTTAGCGGCTTGTGCCACTTTTCGTGGTGAAATCATTGTTTTCCCCACCTGCCTTGAATGGCAACCATAGCCTTTCACTCTGTGACAAATGACACCACAAAAACCACAGTTGAAAAGTGGCGCAAGCCTCTAAATAGACCCTTTCATAAAATGGGTCACTGCTCAGTCAACCGTGAATGTAATATTAAAACATGATCAGGGTGTCATTTTAAAGAGGAGATTCGACCCCAACAGAGAATATCTCCCTTTGATTCACATGTGCCCTACTTCTGTTCCAATTAGCAATAATATCTCGGTTTCGTTTTATTTATAAGAGTTACAGTTTATAAGCATTACCATTTGTTTTTATGAAAAATGTCATGCTTCTGTACAGAAAACTCTTCCCCTCAAATATGTAAAAAAAAAAAAGTAAGACACATTGGTCTTGCAATTTACTTGCGACGGTTCACTCCCTGTATGTACTTGCATTATCTATGCTCTGCTTTTTTTCCCTCCAGGCATGTTCATCAGATCGATGCCATGTTACTAACCTACCCAGACCACCTCCACCTTGGTGCCTTGCCGTACATCGTTGGCAAGTGCGGCCTGACGTGCCCCATCTACGCAACCATCCCTGTCTACAAGATGGGACAGATGTTCATGTATGACCTGTACCAAGTAAGTACCTGGTGCAACACAGTTAGGGATGCCTTGCACAAGACTTGTTCAACCCAGGATCCTTGCATAGTACCGGTAGATTGTGCCTGGCAGATAGTGCTTGGCATACATGTAGGTGCCGATGTACTTACATGTATGTGTCCTTCTGAGTGGCACCTCCAACTTTTCATTTGTATCTATTGAGGGGAAACTTTTGAATCTTGTGTGATCACAGGGAGTGAGACTCTAAAGAGTAAAATCACTCGTGTGATAGGTGAAGAATGTACCTTGCTCGATCTCAAGACTCTTGTTCCCAGCCACAAAGAGTCTCATATTTCAGAGTCTGCCCCCGCCCCCTCAAAAAAAAAAATATGCTACTGATAATTTTATAGAGGTATTTTTTTATTTTTATTTTTATTTTTTTTTGGGGGGGGGGAGATGGGTTAAATATGATCAGTGTAGCTTTCGTGATTATTTTTAGTGAAATTGCCAATCACGAGAAATATATTTTATCAAAAACTATTCATCCTTTAATCAAATTTTTAATGTTTTTTTTTTACCCTTACTCCCTTGGCATTTTTGTTAGGTTGCAACCTCAATCCTGCAAAATCCTCCAACAGCCTCCATGTAAAAATTGCATACAGCCTCAATCCTGCAAGATCTTCCATTATTTCTTGAATTTGGTCATTGGAGGGGTGACCACTTCCTCAATCCTGCAAAATCCTCCAGCAATCACTGTCAATATGTTGAGGCAGAGCCAGTGACATCCTGGAGCAGTGCGGAGGATTTCAAGTATAATCTTGGCCTAAATTTATGCACGGCTGAGCATAAACAACCCAATGTTCGTCACAGACTTTGACACAGTTGCATCCTCCAAAATCAGCCAGCACATTTTGCCGTATAGCCTCAATTGTGCAAAAATCCTCCATTTTGCAAAGATGATTTTGGAGGATTTGGGAAGGTTAGGGTTAATAAAGTGCAAGATTTAAGACCAATGTGTTGATACATGTATTCTTTATTAAATTGATGCATACAGAATACATTGAGGAAGTACAGGCAACCATCCCAAGACAAATATTAATATATCTTGCAAGTCAAGTAAGTGCACTGCACTTACATTTTACCGGAACTCTGTCTCCTGTTTTGTTTCGTTTTCAGTCGAGGCACAATTCAGAAGAGTTTGACTTGTTCACACTGGACGATGTAGACTCGGCGTTTGACAAGATCATTCAGTTGAAGTACTCCCAGAGCACCAACCTCAAAGGTACACATTACGTTTATTAGCGTCGCTGGTTCATTGCTGTGTGGCTGATGCATAACTCATCAAGCTGATGGCAGATTTAACCAGTTCACGTTGGATGACGTGTATTCACGCAAAGGTTTTGCGGTATTGGGAACAATTGACGGATAAACACGCAGCAAGTGAGGCTAAAAATATCTGTCAGCGATCCGCTCCCAGCCAGCGAGCAAGGTCGGAAATATCAGGGTATTCTACCGGCAGATGACGGCCTGAACCCGTCTGGCATCGAGGTTTGTGAAAAACTTCATCCGGTCAATGCCAAAATAATACCGGCGCAAACTGGTTAAGGAACTGGAGATCTTTTGAGCTGCTGCATAAGAGAATATCAAGATTACGGTACTTGGTTTAAAAGACCAGTCTTTTATAATATTAATGTGTGTTCATAAGTCACGCGTAACATAATTATTGCTCAAGGCACAACATCATTAGGCCCCAAAAAACAAAACTTGTTTTTCGAAACTTCGTGCGTTTATCTGTGCAACAATTTTGAATGTTGCATTTTTTGTTCCTGAGTTATGCAGATGTGATGAAAAAAAATGAAAAATCGATAAAAATTCACTCGATGATGTCATCATAATGTCACTTCAATTTTCATCTGTAACACATTCCTTACTATGTACACACAAAGTTTCAACCCAATTGGCCTTGTAGTTCTCTAGATATGGGCCGTTGAAAAATGCATCTTGAAGATGACTTCGCATGACCCCTGATGACATCATCGTGACATGAGAGTAAAATGCATGAGTTCAGTACAGGGTCTGTGCAAAGTTTCATCACATTTGAAGTCTGTTGAATGTCAAAAGAGGGGTGCGAAATGAAGCATGGACAAAGTCTATTGGATTTGGAATAGAACAAGAAGTAATCAAAAAAAAAAAAATCAGTAGAAAAACAATCCTTGACCAACCGACCTTCCTGATATTTTTAGTGTGAGGGCAACACAACAGTTTCATTTTGGCCTTATTACCTCTACTCGCTGGGTTCATTTTACAAAGACCATCTCTGGAGTAGACAGCTTAATGCTGCCATTTCCGCACAAATAAGCTACAATCAATCACTCAAAGTAACCATCTATGTGTACCAAGGATGGAGTACCCATTTGCTGGGCACGTGTGGTCTATTGGTTGAACACAGGATTCATGATCGTGAGGTTGTGGGTTCAAGCCCCACCGTGGTCATGCGTGTTGTGCCCTTGAGTAAGGCACTTTACCTCAATTACTCCTCTCAACCAAGGTGTGAAATGGGTACCGGCATTATTCCATGCTGGGAAGGTAACAGACTCGCTGTGGAGGAGGTGTGGCGATCCCCCCACAGCAGCATATGAGTCTGGCCCAATCGCTAGGTTAGGAGTAGGTTAGGAGTTGGTTAGGAGTAGCGATTAGTGACAAAGTATCGTGCCTAGAACACATGCACCACAACCCCCAGACTGGAATCGAACCCACAACCAGCAGAATAACTCACTGACCACAAGGTGGATTCTCCAGACCACTAGAGGCCCTGGCACTTCAGTCTCATTCTACATCTTCTCTTTCTACACATTGCAATTCACTTTTCCCACTTTGTTTCCCCCCAAATCAGGCAAAGGCCATGGCCTGACAATTACGCCCCTGCCTGCCGGTCACATGATCGGAGGCACGCTGTGGCGCATAGTCAAAGACGGTGAGGAAGAGATCATCTATGCCATTGACTACAACCACAAGAAGGAGCGACACCTCAACGGATGCGTCTTGGAGTCACTGAACCGACCATCGCTTCTCATCACTGATGCCTTCAATGCCACGTATGTACAGGCCAGAAGGAGGCTCAGGGACGAACAACTGATGAGTAAGTCTATCATCAGAATCGTTATTATAAATATTTGCTGGTAATGTAAGCAAGGAATCCAACCCTAACCCTGCTGAATCCAACAGGATCCAACTATGTCATATACCCGATGGAGCCTGTTGGATTGAGCAGTTAACCCCTTGTGTACATTCCTCATGCAAAATGTTAGATTCAGCAGGCAACTGAACCACATTATAACGCATTGTTGGACTCCGTTGGATTCAGCAGACAACTGAAAATGAGGCACAGTGGATTGAACAGGAAAGTCCGGTTGGACTCTGTTGGATTTAGCAGGGTAGTCCTGAGGAAGTGCTAGGGGGTTAGGTAGAGTAGATCATTTGCAACTATCCAAAAAGTACCTGACAAAGTTATTGCTGAAAAGCTTACTTGTATTTAAGATAGTAATGGCACTAAACTCCGTGTGAAATTATTCTTTCTGGCATGCTGTCATTTTGAAAAAAACAATAAAAGAAGGCCATTTCCAAAGATGCGTCGGGTGACACATTTTTGAAAATTTACGTTAGTTGGTTTGTGATCCATTAATAGGTGCGCGCAAGCATTGGCACATTAGGACATTATTCGTCAGTTCAGTGCATGACATCGTGTAGCTGCAATCGGCTGAATAAGAACGTGTCCCAAACACTGATTTCAAGCGCAATTCAAAACACGATTTTGCAAATTTAATTGAAACCGAGATCCCAGCATATTGTTTTCTCAGAATATACAGCATTCATCAGAGCAAAAAACTTCATCAGTTTAGTTGTTAAGCATCCCGTCTTTAGATTGTGAGCACTTTTGTTGCTTCAAACAACAAAAATGACAAATGATCTTTTACGCCTGCTGTACCGCACCCTTACTTCAACTTTCCCAAAAAGTGCCTTCTCTGTGGGTTTGTTTGGCGCTGCCAATTAATTTCTGCCTCAGCAGTAAGTCTGTTATGTTCAGAACCGATAGGAAATAAATACACCGAACAAGTCTATGGTGAGCTTCCCAGGCCCTCTTAATCCCTCTGAATCAGTACCATTAATGACTGCCAGATTCACCCTGTGGTGGCATTTATTATGCACACCATAAGTGCAAGGTTTTTAAACTCTTATGGCAAGGTCTAGCTTTCACGCATGAAGAAACCTTTGGAGAGACTCTGACAAAATGTTCAGTTTTAAAGAGAAATATTATGGGAAACCCACAGAATCTGTTAGGGATTGAATTCAAAATCAACATATTGCAGACTTGTCTTTAAGGCCTCTGATACTACCCTGTGAAATTATTCCGTCTGGCTTGTTGAAACGTAGGTGATTTCCAACGATTAGCTGATGGACTGATTTTTGGAATCAAGAGTGCTATCGTTCCATGATCAAAACGTTGTGCATGTTTTTTTCCCACTGTTTTCTCGAAAAGTGTAATATCCACCGAGCTAAAACTTCAACAGGTTAGGGTTTGAACACTCTTCTTTGGATTTTGAGTGGTGTTATTATTGAAAATAAGCAAAATGCATGAAAAACAAGTGATCCTATATGTGATGTGATCAAGCTAAATGAGTCTTTTGTCCGGTATTTTTATTTTGAGATACAGGCCAAAATAGGGCCACTTCATCACATCACTTCATCACATTTCTTGGTGTTCTGACTTCCATAAGTTTTAAACTAACGATGGTATCAGCATGCGGTTTTCACATTAGTAATGCTGAGAGTGTGCTCTTTTCAAATCTGTAATAAAAAAATTTGACCAGGGTCGACAAACGACTCATTTAGTTTGATTACCTCACATATACCTTTAGTTTATTTTTTCACTGTCGGGTATGGCTCGTCGTATGTACAGTACTAATTCAGATTTGATACTGTGCAGTGACGGCACAACCAAAATTGGCTAGCTACAGCCTACATGTAGCAATGATATATTCATGTGCATATTTTTGTCTTATATTTGACAGCCATTATCTTGAATACAATGAGGAGAGATGGGAACGTACTCATTGCAGTAGACACAGCCGGCCGGGTCGTTGAACTCTCACTCCTATTGGTGAGTTACATTTGTGAACCTAATTTAACCACCGACAAAGAACATGTAATTCGTTTCCCCTACCCTCAATGTGGTCCACATCCATAATTTCTCATTTCTAGCAATATTTTGATAGCACACCTACTCAGAGATAGAGTTTTTAGTGCTGCATACATGTACACACTTGCCTAAAATCCTCACCAGCCTTTGGACAAAATACACTAAATGTAAACATTTCATTTTCTGCTATAGTTTGCAGGGCTGAACTTTGACCCTAAATAGTAACCTCTGTTCAGCAGTAATCAATTACTGGTAACACCAACAGCACCCAGGAAGGGAGAAGGATATAATACTGTTTTTTTAATATTTTTTTTATAATTTCAGGATCAGTTATGGCGGAACACAGAGTCAGGTCTAACTCCATATTCATTAGCCATGATCAACAACGTCAGCTACAATGTGGTGGAGTTTGCAAAGTCACAGGTGAGCAAAGATAACGCTGTCAGGAGTCAATTGTGTAGGTGATTTTTGTTTTCAGTTCATCAGGTGACAATTTGGTAACTTAAGCATAACAAATAGTGAATTGCAGATTAACCCCTGGTGCTAGTTCCAGACAGGGTGGGCGTTGATAAAAATGTCTTTTTTTTCCCCTTGGGTCAGGAGCCCAAACTAGGGTCAGTAGGAAATAAGAACTAAATAATAAAAAGGGATGCATGGGTTATAACTCTACTCTGCTCATGGGGGTTCTAATTTTATGCAATCGGCAAACTTTACCCTAACCTTTCCAAATTCTCCAAAATCCTCTTTGCAAAATGGAGGATTTTGCAGGATTGAGGCTATGTGGCAAAAATGTGTGGCATGATTTTGGAGGATGCAATGTGTCAAGGTCTTGGGCCGGACCTTGTGTTGTTTATGCTCAGTTTGCATGAATTTAGGCCTATAGTATACTTGAAATCGCTCCAGAATGTCACTGGCTCTGCCTCAAACTATGGTCAGTGATTGCTGGAGGATTTTGAAGGACTGAGGCAGTGGTCACCCCTCCAAGGACCACATTAAAAATATAACGGAGGATTTTGCAGGATTGAAGCTGTATGCAATTTTTACAAAAATCTTAGCAAAAAATCTTAGCAAAAATGCTTAGGGAGTTAGGGTTAAGTATGCCTGATAAGACCCTGCCCAGAATTATTTCTACATGTAAAACACCTGTTTAGAAAAAAATGTACCTGTTTAGATATATGGGTCTGCATATTGGACCTGTAATCAGAACTCTGTCTTATTTCTAGGTTGAATGGATGAGTGACAAAGTCATGCGATCCTTTGAGGACAAACGGAACAATCCCTTCCAGTTCAAACACCTCAAGCTGTGCCACTCACTGAAAGAACTGGCCAAGGTTCCAGAACCAAAGGTATAATTTTGTTTGAAAGAACTATTACTAGACGGAATATCTACATTTATTTTGTAGTCCTTATTAGTCCATTTACTCCTCCTAAGCCAGCTTTAGTTCAATGATTTGAAAGGTAGATATTACCACTAAAAGAAACTTCAGGATCTTTCAAAGAATCCTAAATTTTGATTAACATCTTTCTGATGACATTATACAAATAAAGAATGTTAATGACTGCAATGGTAAGAATAATTTCATTCGTTGACAGAAGGAATGTTCCATTTCACTTGGCTTCGCCTCGTGGATTGGAACATTCGTTCTGTCACCAAATGAACTTATTCTGTCCATTGCACGAATGTGAAATATAAATAAAAAGTATACAAAACCTGAATAAATCCTCGTCATCTTATTGGCCAGAGCCACCAAGAGTGTGACCGTGCAATGGAACTTGTATTTACCATGGAACAGAACTTCTGTTTTTGCAGTGCGGCTGCAAATTTAAAGGCCTTCTTCTCAGTATGTTACCTATTGACATATCGAGACATGCAAACTTTTATACAGTTTTTTGTCAACGTAATGTGTGATTGAAGTACAACAAACAGTATTTTAAGGAGACGTTTATTCTCTTTCCTAACACATACATGTACCCTAAAAACCCTCATTTCAACATCTGCCTAGTTCTGTCTCATTTTGCCAGAACACCTGACAAAATATCACCCCGGGTCACTTGTCAAATGAAGATCTATCCATTGACAGCTCAATTTCCTGCCACCAGCACCCTTGGACAGAACAGCACCCGATTTCACGAAGCGCTGCGACGCGTCTCAACCTGAGTTATGATGTGTAACATGTTGCAACTCGCGATGCGTCGTATGATCCATTTCACGAAACTTCTTTCACGAAATGTGTTATAAGCATCCTAATTTCCTTGACAACAGCTTAAAACACTTCACAAGTTACGACGTGTCTAGTGGTCATCGCAAATAAGAAGCGTCCTTTTCTTAGCAAGTTTTATGCCATAAAAAAATCATAAACGAGACTGTAATACTGTACTGTGTGTAAAGTTGTAAATAGAAAGTGCATTGAATAATTATGAATTAGCCTGAATATTGCAGTTGAAATTTCAAAGTAGCTATACAGTCCACTGAGAGCTTGTTTTCCTTTAAAATTGCATCACACGTCTGCCATTTTGTTTTACATTTCAAAAGTTTTCAAGAGGAGATGTTGAATATCAGATGAATATTTACTGTACGCTGAATAGATACATAAAACAGTCACTGAGTTGTGCTATAAATACACCTACGATGCGTAGCATCACGACGTGTTTTGTGAAATGGATCGCAGGACGCGTCGCAGCGCTGCGATGCATTGTAGTTACGATGAGTTTCATGAATTCAGGTGCAGGACAGGTTTTTTGTTACAGAGGTAACATTCCTGTTTTCCCCTGACCCATCCCACAGGTTGTGCTTGCCAGTGTCCCTGATCTCCAGTGCGGGTACTCCCGTAGTCTCTTTGTTGACTGGTGCGACAACCCCAACAACAGCATTGTCCTAACATGCCGGAGCAGTCACGGAACACTGGCCCGGTCGTTCATCGATAACATCCAACAGAAAGAAGTCAAACTCAAGGTAGGTCAGAGTTGTGATGGGATGATCATAAGTAATATCACGAGTCTGGAAAAATATCTGCTAAGCAAAAACTGATTACCAGCCATATTGCCATGCAATAATGTAAGTCGTTGGTTGTGATGGTTCTCAGAAATAGTTTGGTTCAGTATGTAAATCTGCTTTGCAAAAGTTATTTGAATGAGTTTATTCTAAAACGCAATATTGAGAAAATGAGAAATTTGCAGCCCATGGAACTTTAAACAATAAAAACAATATAACATTTGTTTTTAAACTTCATTTTTTTGGTTTATTGTATTCTTAAATTGTGTTTAAAGGGAAGATACATTTCCCTACATCAAAAAACGAAATTATCAAATCATAACAAAATGTCTTACTTGATTGTAGTGAATGACTGTATAAAGCTCCCTGTAAAATCTTGGCTCCTGGTGTGGTGACATTTTCAAGAAAACTTGTATTTTTCCAACACTGGTCGGCCGACCATCGTTGGAGAACACTGGCTTTTTTTTCAAAAAGGGCTCCTCAGTTTTCATATTTAGTTATTCCGCATTTTCTTTGCAATTGATAACACATCTGTGAAGGGGTACAAGTCTGTTAGACTGATTCTTTGACCTTACAATTCCCCTAAGTCTATAAATTGCAACGTCTGATCTTAAGTGGGGTCAGGGAACCAGACTACAAGAACATGGTTGGTTTTCTTAGATTTTCCAGCATCTCCAGTCCCAAAACGTGAAACAAGTCAGTTTAACAATATTTTCTATTACATACTAATCCTCCAAATCCATTTACTTTTGAAAATTGCAGCAAAAGCAAATGTTGTATATTCCCTTTAATTATATAACAAGCACCGAAACTGACTTTGGGCATCCAGGACCGAGCAGGATTCTAAAGGTAAAAAAATGGAGTTTTTGAAGTTTTGTTTCTATTTCTTCTGTCTTCCGCAGCTGAGCAAGCGGGTCAAGCTAGACCCCGAGGAGCTTGAGCAATACCGACTGAAAAAGAAGGAAAGAAACGCAGCTGAGAAGCTCAGAAAGTAAGCCAGGAAAGCGCCGCTACAACACAGTATTTGTTGATCTGTAAAACCAAGAAAAGATCTTAAGTAACAGTAACAAGAAAATGCTTGCAATGGGTGATTCCATATGTGTCGTACTGGACATTCCAGTACAATGTCTGTAGTTGATTGCATCTAAAATCTTTGATTTTGTACAAGTCCAATCATCTTATGTTATCTTGGTATCATTGTGTGTTGTATGGGACAAAGTCATGTGTCGCACAGGACGAAATTCTAAGGCATTTAAAAAAATAAACTAATCCCTTTAATTTTGACCAAAAGTATCACATTCCCGGCCATTTTCATGAAACCTGATTTGGTCTCTGTATGTAGGTATGTAATTCACCCGTCGGCAGATATTTTAGGGAATTTCTAAATTTTATCAATGTTTGACTTTCTAATATGGAATCACCCGAATGGAATTCAGCACTTCAGGAAGGGATTGATCCAAGAAGCTAAACAGATGATAAAATAATAAATAGAACTCCTGTTAGTTTGTCATGGTACAAGTTAGCTATGGGCAACCTTCACGAGTATGCAAATCCCCATAATCATGAAAATGCGAAAGAGCACCAGTGGACTCCATACACGGACAGTGTTTGAACCACTTTGGGAGCCCCAACGGGAAAGACACACTGAATGCATGCACTTGTTCGTGCGCGTATAGCTCGAAATACCGTGCCTAAGTCTATTCTGAATAGCATTTTTTTTCCCCGATTCAAACATTCAAAAAACAATGTGACTGGTCTGAAGGAGAGGAGATCATGAAAAAACGTTTTGTTTACCAACTGCCACACTCTTGTTTAACCCTATAACCTCACCGAAAGCTACAAAATACTACTAGTTGTAAACTGAAATACTTCATGCACTTCAGCATGTAAGTGTTCGCAACACTCATAGTACTCTGTAGTACTCGATTCTTTATCCCAAGTAGTGGCTAGGACGTTAGGGTTAATGCCACTTTGCGGCATGGTTTTAAGAGCTTCCATGAGGAATCTTAGCACAAATGTCTTCTTAAAAACGGTCAAATATCAGCCGCTCCGCTACCTGTTCTTCTTTATTATTTTAACAAGTTTTTTGTCAATTCTCGATAAGCGAAGGAGCATGTGAATCCCAATCGGTGGTCAGTTCAGGCTGGTGTTTGTTGAACTTCATAGTGCATTTCGAAATTGAATACATGTACTGGAACATTCCATTTAGTCAAATTTGGCAAAAATCAAAGAATAACCAATGCACAAATGCACAGCTTTAAGATAAATCCAAAGCCGAAAACAAAACCAAGGTTTTTGAGAATGGCCCTTGATTTTACCCTGGCTGCGTTTCACCAGCACACCAACTCAATGAGGCGTTGATTTGGTTGCATTTAACAATTCTGATACCAAGTACATGTACATGTAAGTATAGTCATGACTCGGACCTTGCTACTGTTTTTGTCTCCAGGGGTGCAGACCTGGACTCCAGTGATGAGAGTGAAGAAGAGATGGAGATTGGTGAAGTAGGAGGATTGAAAGGCAACAAGAAATACGTCCAACATGATCTCATGCTCAAGGCAGAGGTACTTCCAAGTTTTTTTTGCTGGACCCATTCATGTAGGGCCTGCCTGTTGTCCTCTGTACATGAACCGACTGACTGACTAGCTAACTGACTCACTGAGTATAAATAGTTTCCTAAACTAAGATTTTTGCACTGGGTGGCTTTGTGCTGTCGAGGAGGTGAGGTTAATGAAGTCTTTTTGGTGATATTGTACTACAGTTGAGATACGTGTCATTGAAAAACCTACTAAAACTTTGGTCCATATTTCACAAGAATGCTGATGTGGACCTCATGAATTGACCTAAGACGTAATGACGTCACACTTTGTTTACATGTGTGCTTTGCTCTCATAGGAAAGCGCTGATGTAAATAATGCGTGACGTCATTACATCTATTGTTTGTCGCTGCAATATGTTGAACTTTGTTGTGGGAATGCTTGCTGTGACGACACAAATTCACTTTTGCATTTGCTTTCACAACAAATATGAACAAAGCCTCAAGTATCTTGGCTTTTAAGGGACATCAAAAATCCACCCGATTTCCAATCCAGTGGCCGAAACTTGGCATTTCAAGTTTTGTTATCGGATCTCCCGATTCTTGTATAACCACTCCATGGTGTGAATTTTTAAACGTCAAGGTGAGGGCAATATAAGAATTTGTGATGGGCGGCTTGGGGACTTGGTTTGCATGACCCACATAAAGTCAGGATTTGGATGCCACCGCTTGCTGAGTTTAGCGTTGTACAAACGCAACCGACACGAGATCAAGTCTACAGGTTTACCTCAGATGTATGAAAAATATGCGACAACACAATTTGCGACCGAGAGCAAATGCGAATATAGTCGTGAAATGCCAATATATGACCTCAATATTGAATGCGAATTTTGACCTCAAACTTGGTGACCGGGGAGCAAGACGTGAAGTGTTTGACGTGAGAGCGAGATGTAACATTTTTGATTTAAATATTGACATTAATATTTGCAATTTGGAGCAAGTCGTGAATTTTTGTTGCTGATAATGATGTCAATATATATTCACGACTTGCAATGTCCCTTCAATGCCACCATATTCAAGTCACTGAAATTCATTCGGAGGTTAGCTCATAGGCAATGATACCAAAACTCGTATGCCATCTTTGGGTTTCACACATCACAGAAAACATGAAGACATCATTCACAGAAATGTCTTACTTTTGCAGAGTGGCAAGAAAGGCACCAGCTTCTTCAAGCACGCCAAGAAGTCCTACCCCATGTTCCCATTCCACGAGGAAAGGATAAGATGGGACGAGTACGGCGAGCTGATCAAACCAGAAGACTACATGGTCACAGAAATGACACAGGCGGAGGAAGAGAAAACTAAAGCTGTGAGTTGTCTCTGCTCTTACTGTTTATGAATGGATAGATGACACTATGATCTAGGAATGTCTGAAATGCTGGACAATATATCTGAAACAGAGCAATTGGGATTTTCAGACATTTGGTCACCGTTTCAGACATTTTATTTTGAATGTCTGAAACAAAAACCTGTTAACCAGTTTGCGCCGGGATTATTTTGACATCGACCAGACCAAGGCGTGGGATTGTTTTTCAGGAACCTCGATGCCAGACGGGTTCAGGCCGTCATCTGCAGGTAGCACATCGTCATCTGGGGGTAGCACACCCTGATATTCCCGGCCTCGCTCGCTGTGAGTGGGTCGCAGACAGATATTTCCAGCCTTGCTCAGGTGCGTGTCATCCGTTCCGAATACCGCAAAACCTTTACGTGTATACACGTTATCCGACGTGAACTGGTTAAAACCACTTACATTTCAGAAACGGTGACCAAGTGTCTGAAATAATCACCCTTGTGCCGTTTTAGACATTTTGTCCAGAACCAAAGGATTTAAGACATTCCTGGTTCATAGTACGATGTATGTCTTTCTGCTTCTCTATTCTGATGGGTGGATCTGAGGCTTGTTCAGGTAATTACTTACGACCAAATTGCCCGTCGCCTCGTGCCTGTTGATTTTGTTATGCAACTCTCCCAAGCATCTGTATTAAAGCGTGACCATGCTGTCTTTCAAGAATTAACCCAAATCCTCCTCGATCCTCCAAAATCCTCCTGCCGGGTTTGGATGATGGTAGAGGATTGAGGATGAATGCCAAAGATCAGTTAACCCATTTATCCCTAAGGCCAAAAAAAAAAATAAGTCGGTCTCTGGTCAGCGCGCGCGTCGATTTTAATCATGCGCGTCAATCTTTTTTTTTTCCCAAAATGTTCCGCGGTAGCTGTAACAGCGCCCTCTATTGCCGCACCTCCTCAATTTTTTTTACCAAAGAGCACCAAGGAATGGGAAATTGCACCAAGGTAAATGATCGAGAGCACCAAGGCAAATTATGGAGGACACCAATGTACATGAGGACACCAAGTAGCAAAATAGTACCCCACCTTGTCTGTACAATCCAAGCTTGAAAAAAAAAAAAAGACGCGTCCCCGCGTCAATTCCGCAACTTCGGTCTGACCAGAGACCGAATTTTTTTTTTTGGGCCTAAATCATAATCGTTCAACCCATCAGTCCTGTACCACCCCAAACCTGCCCTGCCAGACATCTGATGTTACAGTGCTCATTGTTATCACTGGTTTGGCCTGCTAAACTTCATCTGAGTGCTGAAACTATTTCATATTTGTTTGGTGTTCAGGAGGAAGATGGCTTTGATGGTGAAGACTTAGGAGAAGGTGAGATATCCCTATGTGTTTGTCTTGTCTTTGTAAATGTGATGCGATCAAGCTAAATGAGTCGTTTGTCGACCCTGGTCAATTTTTGTTTTACAGAGCACAATCTCAGCATAACTGCTGTCAAAACCGCATGTAGATACCATCTTTAGTTAAACAAATTATGGAAGTGGGAACACCAAGTGATGTGATGAAGTGGCCCTATTTTGGCCTGTATCTCCAAATAAAAATTCCTGACAAACGACTCATTTAGCTTGATCGCATCACAAATTTGATTTTAAACTTTATTATGTCTAATATGTTAGCAATGTTAAGTTAATATGTTACCTGAACGGTAATAAGAAGTCCCGAAAAAGGTCATAGATATCACCAAATAGTCACACAACACTTTCAAAACAATTTATCATTGCAGAAAAAAAAAACTGTACTCAATTTTTAGGCTTAAAGGAATAAAGGGTCATTTGTATTTATCCCAAAAGTAAACTACCAAATTATTATCAAAAAGCTTACTTGGATAAAAGATCGTACTGCTGCCAAACACCGCGTGATATTATTCCGTCTGGCTTGCTGTCATTTGGAAGAAATCAAGAAATGAACAGGATTTGCAACAATCAGTCATTTGACTGATTATTGGAAATAAAGAGTGCCATGGATGAAATCGTGTTTCGTGATCAAAAGGTTGTGCATAGTTTCCACTGTTTTCTCGAAAAGTGTTACATTCACCGAACTGAGACTTCAACAAGTTAGGTTTCGAACATTCTTCTTTGGTTTTTGAGTGGTGTTATTATTGGAAACAAACAAAGCGCATGAAAATAAAAATGATCCTACATGTACATCCCTTTAGAATTGTTGTTGACATATTTTTTTTCTTGACCTCAGCTGGAGCAGACATTCCAACCAAGTGTGTCTCCCGGGAGGTCACGCTGGAGGTCAAATGCTCAGTCAACTTCATTGATTTTGAGGGGCGCTCTGATGGCGAGTCCATCAAGAAACTCATCACGCAGGTCAAGCCTCGGCAACTGGTAAGATGCAGCCAAGTGATTTGTGTGCATGTGAATGAATGATATTGTTCATTAACCCTGCGCAGCGTTTACAAATTTTTTTTACAACAACTCGTCAACGGAGAACCTCTGGGCAGCAGGTACTTTCCCGCGCTGCGCAAGACCCTATTCATAGCAATACAACAAAAAGCCACGTGCCAGACAGTGTCCAGACAGTTGCCAGACAGTGCGCTGGAAAGATAATTGACTGGCGGCTGTGGTATGCAGTTATGAAGGGAGATGGCTGTGTCAAGTTACAGGTCTTTGTTGATGTTTCAATGAGACTTGGCAGGAGGCCTGGTCGAAAGTTTGTTGACACGGCCTGGGTGTAGCCCTGGCTGCAAAGTTCATTGAACCAGCTGATTTGGCAAGGGTTGAATGAGGATTAGATAGGAGGTGACCGTCATTGGCCCTCAATTTTTTTTTTCTTCAAAAAATTGTGTTTTTTTTATGCCCCAGGGGCATCAGGTCACTCCGCCCAGGGTTGCAATGGCCTTGTGCCTACAGACAAATCCAGGCAGGTGATTAATGTACACATGGGGCTCACTTTAACCCTAACTCCCTAGGCCTTTTGCTAGGATGTAGCCTCAATCCTGCAGAATCCTCCAACTGGCCTCATGGAAGCCTCAATCCTGCAAAATCCTCCATTATTTCTTGAATATAGTCCGTGGAGGGTGACCACTGCCTGAATCCTGCAAAATCCTGCGGCAGTGACTGTCAATATGCTGAGGCTTGGCAAGTGACATCTTGGGGCAAAGGAGGATTTCAAGCATAATCCAGGCCTATATTTTTGCATGGCTGAGCAAAAACAACACAAGGTCTGGCCCAAGACCTTGCCAAAGTGCATCTTACGAAATCAGTAACGCACTTTTGCCATGTAACCTCAATCCTCCAAATTCTTCCTCTTTGGCAAAGAGGATTTTGAAGGATTCAGGGCAGTTAGGGTTAATGGCGAAAGCATTTAATTTCATTGTTCAATATACCAATTATTCTGTTACAGTTTTTGATTTGACTAATGGAAAACCATTCAATGAAAATAAAGGCTTCCTTTCAGAATGTGCGCAAGGACGCCCCAACATTTTTCAAGCCCCACCCCCCCCAACCCCAAATATTCCACAGTCAAAACTCCTTCTAAATGTTGCTAAAATAAGTCAAGCGTAGGCATTGTGAAATGATACCTGAAACTTCTGTAGTTGGCACCACGGTTCATGTAAAAGGGCGAGTCAAAAGGAAAGTGACCGAATTAGAAAAAAATGTTTTGAAAAAGATGTCGTTCACTCAATTTCATAAAACTAACATAGGGATAAAGTACATGTTATTGACTAGTAACTCTGAAAATTTCACTGAATTTGCATACTGTATACCCAAGTTATGTCTATTTCATTTTCATTATCCGGCTCGGGTAATTATCAGCGCCCAGACTCTAAGCGGTCTTAAACAGAGTGATAAAAACCTCCGGAGCACACATTTATTCCCTTATTAAAATAGAAACTTGTTGCCCTATGTAGCTAAAGACCAGTGACTATTTCCATTGATGATGCATGGGATAGCTTTATATTTGGAAGGAAGATGTCTTGAAATGTTTTCTTTGTATAATTTTGACAGATTATCGTACACGGTGCAGAGGAGGCCACGCAACATTTGGCAGAATACAGCCGTCTGCAGCTAGCAGGGACTAAAGTATTCACACCCAGTATCAACGAGACAATGGATGCTACTATGGAGAGCCACATCTATCAAGTAAGTTTTCTGGCTGCATTGAAATTAATCCCTCAGGCCCTTAACCCTAACTGAACTCAACCCATCAAAGTCCAACAGCAGCTTTTGTTTAAATCTGTTGGGATAGGTACAGTACCCCTAAACTGATGGTCTTTTACATTGGGTTTGGCGTACCTCCAGAAGCTAAGTCCAACAGTGTGTGTACGATTTCCCATGTGGGTGTTGGAATTTGCCTGGATGGGTATGGTTCCTAGTAAATTATGCTGGGGTGTTAGGGTTAAGGTCTTTGTTATTTTTTTTTTTTATGATTTCCGAAACAACAGCAATCCAAATCAGTAACAGAATTTTAAATACTACCCCGATGAAATTTCAGCCCAGCTCAGTGGATGCATTTCAGAGAAACAGTGAAAAACACGGACAAAGCAATCTTAGAATGTGCTCCTTATCTGAATCATGTCATCTTCGAAATTCTTGGTTTTCCCCTCATAGGTGAGATTAAAGGACTCGTTGGTAAGCTCTCTTGAGTTCTCCAAAGCCAAAGATGCAGAGCTGGCATGGATCGATGGCCAACTTGACCTCCCGACTTCTGACCTAGGTGTCAACAAGGAACAAACTGAGGTCACAGAAGAGGAGGGGTCAGAAGTCAAGGTCAAAGCACCAGGTAGATAGTTTTTTTGTGCTATACAAAACCGGCCAACCGATTCCGTTGGCTCGGTGGTCGAGTGGTAGGATGTCTGCACTGGAGGGCAGGAGGTCGTGGGTTCGAGTCCCGCCCGAGTGAATTTTCCGACTTTCACTTGGGAGGTGACACACTGAATGTGCAGTGTTTTTTACGTCGGTGAAGGGCAAGACCTAATTTGATATAAAAAACTTGTTTATACTTTTGAAAGCGAGGGTGTTGAGAGCGATTTGAGCTGGTTGAACCCCAAGTCAGGACTTGTTTTGAATACCATTAAACATGAGAAAGTCAGCACAATGTTGTCAGCTGTCCCTAGTTCAACTCTTCTGCTAACCATAAAGCAATGCCATGAATTTTGACTGTGGTTGCACTTCAGTTTGTTGGTTTTAAGTATTACCTAGGGTTTTAAATGGCATTGGTAGTAATGCCCCTATCAATCGTTTCATGTTTACAATTTCTTAACATTAAGCCAATGTAAACAATTCGGGCGATTCACAATGCAGTGCACCACCAAGAGTTTGCCATGGAGAGTCCAGTTTTCTAGTTTACGGTCGACAAAACATGGCCCATTTGAATGAGTGTCAGTATACAACTTGAACTAATTTGTCATAGATTTGGGCATAGCATTCTGCCGCCTCACAAAAAAAGCCCCACATTGATAAAAAGAAAACAAAAGAGCAAACAGATTCCTAAATCTGTTTGCATACCTAAGCATACCTTTACAAAACTATTGACTGGAAAAACGAACAATTTCAAATGTCCCGCGCTGTGAATTTGTCGACCATCTCCCACAATGCACTGGGAAAAATGAACTCTTCGCGGCAAACTCTTGGTGCCGCACCGCATTGTGAATCGCCCGAATTCCTGTTTATGTCCTCGCCCACCTGTTAATAGAAAGCAAGTCTTTATTAAACCCTGCAAAATGGTGTTCCGACCAATCACAACAGTGAGTGGAGCCTGCTGGACCCGTCCATTGATACTTGCTGTACATTGTGATGAGTTTAGACTCTGCCGTTCTTATTGTTTTCTCCCAGGTTTGGGTATCGGCAAAGACACCAGTGCTGATGCTGACGAGGTTATACCAATGCTGGGAGCTATCCCACCACAAGAGGTATGTCTGCTATACAGTGGCGTAGCCAGGAATTTTTCAGTGGGGGGCGCTGGGGGGGGCTGGAACATTTCATGGGGGGGCGTCATGTAGGGGCGTCAATCGCCTCTCAAAAGTGGGGGGGGGGGACATACCTTGATCAGAACTGATGTGAGCGCGAAGCCCTTACGGCGTAAGGGCCCCGAAAAAAAATGGATTCTAGATGTTCTGTGGTGTGATCTGAAGCAATTTCTTACCACTTTCCTCCATGCTTTAACTAATATTTTCTTAGCAAAAGATAATTATTTGAACATCGTTTTCGAGGTTGGAGTAATTGAATCAGCTATCGGTATTCTGAGCTATAGGCGTGGAGTTCGGGGCCCGCTTAAGGGCCCCGAAAAAAATTGGATTCTTGATGCTCTGTGGTGTGATCTGAGGCAATTTCTTACCACTTGAACCAATAATTGTCTTAGCACAAAAGATAATAATTTAAACATAATTTTTAAGGTTTTCTCAGCTAAAGGCATAAGAAAATTGTTTTCGAGGTTGGAGTCATTGAATCAGCTACCAGAATTCTACGCCACTGCTGCTGCTATAAGATAAGGGCTCAGTATTTGAGGAGAATGATGATAAGATATCAATATGCCTGTCTTTATCCCTTTGGTGCACAGATTATTTGGATTAGACGCACTGGTTATATATAGTTTCTTGGGCCTTCACTAGTCACTGCCCCGTGCACCTAAGGATTCATAACAAAGTATTCAGGGTTTTGTATCAGAAAAGTATTATTTCTGACTGGAACGGATGTTTGGAAGATTTTGGTTTATTACTCAACAGAATAAAGTGAGTTGAAGGTGCTTGAGGAAAAATCAGTAGAAATGTTCAACATTTTCACAATATGTAATATCTGCATACATTAAAATATTAAACCAGCCCAGCACTCTCCTGAAGACAGACAAAGTAAACTGTTGAAAACGTCGAGATCTTACTCACCACCTCTCTTCTGAGCCAACACTTACTCACAAAAGAGGTACACCCGCAAATCTAACTCCTTAAAACCAAGTGATAAATCAAATTATCAAAAGTACATGTACATGTACATGCATACTCTTACAATACTTACAAGTGAGATAGTTGTCCTTAAGACTCATTTTGTGCGATCTGGTTAGGCAAAAAAAAAAAAAGTCGGTCTCTGGTCAGCGCACGCGTCGATTTTAATCATGCGCGTCAATCTTTGTTTTTTCCAAAATGTTCTGCGGTAGCTCCAACAGCGCCCTCTATTGCCGCACCTCCTCAATTGTTTTTACCAAAGAGCACCAAGGAATGAGAAATTGCACCAAGGCAAATAATCGAGAGCACCAAGGCAAATTATGGAGGACACCAATGTACACGAGGACACCAAAAAAGCAAAATAGTACCCCACCTTGTCTGTACAATCCAAGCTTGAAGAAAAAAAACAAAAAACAAACAAACAAACAAGCCGCGTGGCCGCGTCAATTCCGGAACTTTGGTCTGACCAGAGACCGAATATTTTTTTTTTGGCCTTACATGTAACTTTTTATTTTGTATTCCTGCAGGTTCCAGGCCATTATCAAGTCTTTGTGAACGCTCCTAAATTTCAAGATCTCAAGCAGGTCATGTCACGCAACGGCATACAGGCGGAGTTCAATGGCGGTGTGCTGGTCTGCAATTCGGTCGTGGCAATCAAAAGGGTAAGACACTGACAAATCAAGGATACCTCAAAAGTGCACAAGGCATTCTGGATCAGAAGCTTGTAGAGTCTGACTGAAGAACTTGCACCCATATCAGCCTGGTGTTCTACTCGCGCCAAACCAAAACAGTTTTAAGAGCAACCCAAGTCGAACTAAGTTTATTTTGGTTTCCGATATTCAACCTTTACGTATTATTTTTTCGTTAACTAAACATTGGAGTCATCCTTATAGACTGACACATTCAATCTTGTGATGTAGTCACTCTTTACTATTTCAAACCGCAGACTTTGTATGTACTTGATTCAATTCTTCAGAATAAATTGGTTCCGTGTGACCTTGGAACTTGGAACGCCAGGCCGAAATGGGTGTTAGAGGACGCAGTGACGAAATATTCCATTTTGTAGTTTGGAGGAGAATTCTGGAATGATATTCTTAGTGTAAAGCGTCGTAAACAGGAACGAATCCCGGGAAACTTCCCGTGAAGTGCTGAAGGGGAATTTCTGGAAGATTCAGTCTTGCACAAAAACAGTCGGTCACACTTCAGTTGTGTTTACAAAACCTTTATTATAGCTCCCACTACAATATACATCCTTTCTCTTTCCCTACCAAACATTAACTCCAATACAAGCCATCATTAACCGCCCTCCTTCGCCACCCAATGCCAACTCTCCCTTCTTTTTAAGAACAAAATAATATTATTATATTCGCAGTTACCCCAACGCGCGCGTGCACGCACGCAGCTGTCCTCTTGCGCAGCTGTTCACACGCCATGCATAACAATTATAGTTACTTTTCAGATCACTACATTATAGGAGAACCCACAAAATCAGGAATGGTTTTAATAAAACCAAATCCACGTGTTGGCCTAGGTAGGATTTGCACACAGTTACAGTGGTGGAAGGCAAGTACATGTACCACTGTGCCAACCTGACTTCCTGCTGTTTTTGGAGGAATAGAGCAAGGTCAAAATGGAGATTGATAGCTAATATAATATGTTATTCAATCAAGCTAAATGAGTCGTTTGTCTGAAACTTTACTTTGGAGATTCAGGCCAAAATAGGGCTTCTTCATCACATCACTTCATCACATCTCTTGGTGCTCCGACTTCCATATTTTTTTGAACTAAAGATGGTATCAGCATGTGGTTTTCACATCACTAATGTTGATGAGATTGTACTCTTTTCAAAACTAAAAAAAAAATATTCAATCTTGTTTTGTAGTCTCTCTTTACTGTTTCAAACGGATGGTCGACGTTGTATTAATTCAAATCTTCAGAATAAATTGGTTCAGTAACTTGTTTTGCTGTAAGTGATCATATGAAGGGTGTTGCATGTTTGGATTGTACAGTTACTTGGATAGGTCTTTCCATTCTTTTCTGTTAATAATGTGTAGCAAGACCCAAAAGAGTGAGGTGTTAATGTAACCTGGAAAAATGACACACTTGGGGGAACTCCGAAAACTAATACTCAATGGATCTTTGAAGGGAAAAGTCGCGAGGAAATTGAATTAATAGAGACCAGAGACCAATTCTAGATTTCAAACCAAAAAGGACCAAAAAGAATTTATTTACAACAACCTTAAACCATGTCCTTGCTCTATGCTTAAACCAAGAAATTGAGACTTAAAACCTAAAACCCTAATACATAAAAATGAAACCTAAAAAACCAAAGACTTAAAAATAACTTAAAGCAAAGACTTAAACCGAAAACCAACACAGTGTGAATAGTGAATCTTTCAAAGAACACTCAAGCAGGAATAAGGTCTGTAAACAAGAAAATACAAAAAGAGAAAACATATAAGAAAATGATCTAATGAATATTAGATACAAAGGAAGTGGGGGACACTAATCCCCAAAGTGACAGATTTGCAGTAATAAAACAAGTCCAGTGGCACCATCCTATACACAGGCCATGTGAGTTAAATGAGAACAAAGACAATTCTATGAAAAGCTAAAGCACATGGTTGAGATCATCTACATGTATACTTATGTATTAATACTTTTAAAAATATGCAAAAAGAAAATGAGAAAATCTAAAATCAAAGTGAAATCTTAACCTTACTGAATGAAACAAGGCAAAATCTATCCTTCAGTAAAACCAAGGTTGCAGTCAAACAGCCGAGAACAACTAGAAACTTTTCTCTTAAGGAATCAAAATGAGACTTTCATACAAAACTTTAACCTTCATCATTAAAACTGAAAGGATAAAAACAACTATCATCAAAAAGAAGTAAAAATACTTAAGTCTTAAGCCAAATAATATGAAAAGGGTCACTTCAGAACTGGCAATTCTTCAAAGTTTCAAGCTGACCAAAATCCACTTTTACTTAAACTATAAAAACTAAACAAACTTTCAAAAGAAAACTGGACTATATTTTTAATAATAATTATACATGATAAATGAAAAGTAGACAATATACAAAAGAAAACTCACCAAAGCAAATGACTCGGCAACAGACTAACTTCAAGCAGAACAGGCACTCCAGTTAGGAGGAAAATATATGCATGTATGTCTATTGTCTGCTGGCTGAACTGAAATGTGACTTGACCATGTGGCAGCTTTTATAGGGGGAACATGTGGGCTTAAGTAAACAAACAGGGGGTCACACTACCAACAAAGGGGGGGGGGACATCTTAACTTCAACTAAAATGATTTTCTTTTTCTAAGGGGAGCTACTCCTATTTAATACACTATCAAAATACACAAGTAAAACTTGGCCCTGCCACATTATTACCTCTCATTTGAGAAACAACCCACCTGAGAAAGCACCAAAAGTAACACCCCAAAAATGACTTTTTGTTGATCTTTTTCATTTTGTGCAGAACGATTCAGGAAGGATAACATTAGAGGGCTGCTTGAGTCCAGATTACTTCAAAGTGCGAGAGCTTCTCTATGAGCAGTACGCCATTATCTGAGATGGAGACAAAAACTGTGGATTCAGTTTCTTCAGGAATTATCTACACATCTTCTGGTATCAGCACAATCTTCAACCATTTTCGAAACCATGATTTTGTCTCTGGCTTCAACTCAAAGGGACGCAAAATGTCAAGCGTGGATGTGAAAATGTACATTTTGTGACACTGGACATTATTTATCTTTACGAGTTATGAGTTTGTAAGTATTCAGTTATGAGTTTATAACCCAGTACCGAAGTGTGATGACATCTGCCTGGTTAGCGCGTATGATGACTTGAGCTATGCGCATGAACCAAACTACGCAGGAAAACATTGTAGTCTATTGCTTTTTCATTAACTTGGAAACACATGAACATGAACATGAACACAAATGTTGTAGCCAAGTCACAAATCAGGTTTCGAGAAGTCGAGTCACAAGTAATGAACAGTAACAAAGGAGTGTCTTGTTGTTGCAGTTCATTTCCAGTTCAACCCTGATAAGAAGAGCACTGTTAATACAACATCCTACTTATAACAAGCACAACTTTAGGCCAAAAAAAAAAAGTCTCCGGTTTCTGGTATGGAGCTTGCCCAAAAAGTGGTGCGGCGACGCGGCTTTTTTTTTTTTTTTACCTGATTTTTTTGCTTCAAATGTCGGCTGATGACTGCAAATGGTGCCCTACTAAACTTGGTGCAAATGTATGGGAGTCCAGAGAGGCCACATAAAGCTTATTCTCGACCATAACCCAATCTAAAAACACGTTAAAATTGTGCAGCAGCAGAATTCCAGTCAAACCAGTGAGTTTGGCGGTTTTGAGACATCATCTTTTATTGAAAAAAAAACTTTTTCATTTTGCCGACGCGCATGGCTACGGCGACGCACGCGCATACCAGAAACCGGAGACTTTTTTTTTTTGGCCTTAGGTCCAGAGTCTTTGTTTTTCTTTGTTTTCCATTTTACTGTTAATACAAGGTACCTGTTATAACAAGTTAATCTGTTAAGTCCCAAGGACCTCGTTATAAAGGTGTTCGACTACTTAAGCCCTTTTCACACTAGACAAATCTCGGGGTTGACGCAGGGTTGACGCAGGGTTGAAAACATGCATCGTTTCACACTTGAAGAATTTCAACCCTGCGTCAACCCTGCGTCAACCCCGAGATTGAGTTTGCCTCGGGTTGAACTCAACCCTGATCCAGACCAGGGTTGAGATTTTCAACCCGGGTTGAAGTTCTTGCCAGGGTTCAAAACAGTAGTAACTGAGCATGATAAGCTTGATTTGCATGAAACAAGTGTGAAATGATGCGGGGTTGAACGCGGGGTTGAAAAATCAACAACTCAATCCGGGGCGGCACTGGGTCACCCAGGGTTGAGTTCAACCCGGGTTGAGAGGCTCTAGTGTGAAAAGGGCTTTAGCTTGACTTGGCTTGGATCTGAATAATTGACTTGTGATGGACTCAACTACGACACTGTCTGTACAATTGATATTCTGTTAATAAATGGAAGATTTCTTCAAAATTTGTACGGTTGTATTTTACACCCAAGCCTCAATTTTAAAAGGAGACCCCCTTAAAAGAGGGGCGTGTAATGTAAAGGTAAAAGAAACGAACCTGTGTTCACAGGAACGGAGTGCCCATCTCTCTTTCAAAGCGATTGGGCCAGACTCCAGTCCATGAAATGCTACTGTGGGGGGATTACCACACCTCCTCCACAGCGAGTCTGTTACCTTCCCAGCATTGAGTAATGCGGTACCCGTTGAACACCAGGATTGAGAGGAGTAATTGAGGTAAAGTGCCTTACTCAAGGGCACAACACGCATGGCCACCGAGGGGCTCGAACCCACAATCGCACGATCATGAATCCTGTGTTCCAACGCTAGACCACACGTGCCCCACTAAGAGCGGATTGAAACATGGATAACACATGAGAATATGGTTCTTAATGCAGTTGCAAATCTCGCAAGAGGAGAATTCATTTGGATAGCGGCAAACGTCACAATGAAAATTCATTTGTTTACATGAAATTCACTTCGCTTTCGCTTTTGCGTGGAATGTGATCTGGCCTCTAGCCTGCTGCAAGTCTTTAGGCTAAGTTGTCACGAGTTTATCCATAAGCTTTGGAATAAAGAAGGCTTCAATAGCCTAAAATATGAGCAGTGTGGTACAACTGTTTCTGTATTTATCGTGTGCACCATTATACCACTGAACTGTCCTGTTACAGTGATTTTTTTCCCCACGATGGGTGAAGTTTTGACAAGAACCTATTATAAAGCTCAGTTTATTCATTTGCTCTAAGCATGCATTATTGAAGCTTTGCCCACACACACACGTATAATATGAAACTACATTATTTTTTGTCCTTGGGGATCCCTCCACTTTCCAAAAGTTCTAGATCCCGATGGTGCCACTTGTCAGTTCAATTTTGATTGGGATACACCGCACCGGTAATCTTGACCAAGATATCCCACAGCTTATCCTGCAGGTCCTTGTCATTGGAAACAGCCGAGGATTCGGTTTCTTTGTCGTCCACAAAATACTTGCCGGACGCCCCATCTATTAAGGCAGGGTCGGTGGCCGCTCTGACAGTAGCCGTGTCTAGGTTTCGCGATATAGAAAGCGCCCGCTGATTGGTCAAAATCTAGAGGTCAAGATGCGGTAATTAATCGGCTAATCTGACTAGCTGAGCTGTATGACAGGGCAGACCCCAAGATTAGATCCGAGCTCCTCGACGCAGATCACAGGTTCCGCCAAGCGGGTGGGAGTGAGCTAAGTATATTTTGGTTTCAGATATGCAAACTTTACTTTTAAATTTTTCGTTTTATTTTTTTTAGTCATCCCGACAGACTGACACATTCAATCTTGTGATGTAGTCACTCTTTACTGTTTCAAACGGCAGACTTTGTATGTACTTTAATTCAAATCTTCAGAATAAATCGGTTCAGTGTGACCTCGGAATGACAGTCCGAAATGGTTGTTAGGAGGACGCAGTGACGAAATATTCCATTTTGTAGTTTGGAGGAGAATTCTGGAATGATATTCTTAAGAGAACCCACATAATCAGGAATGGACTGAATAAAACCAAATCCACGTGTTGGCCTAGGTAGGATTTGCATACAGTTACAGTGGTGAAAGGCAAGTACCACTGTGCCAACCTGACCTCCTGCTGTTTATTTTAGGTATAGGGCAAGGTCAAAATGGAGATTGATCATTGATAACTAATATAATATGCTTATATTCCTTACCTCAAAGTTCATCCATAAAAATGGATTACAGGAACAGATGGGCTTGGCATGTTTGTCTGGGAAAATAGTCACAGTCATTAAAAGCCTTAACCCAAGGCTGTCAACTTGTTTGCTACAAGCTAAAAATCTGCCTTTACCAATATTCAGATGTACGCAAGTTAGGGTCAGGATGCTCCAGGTATAATTGTGATTTAATTATATGGAAAGTGATTTGCCATTGGACTAACTCCATTTTTAAAGTCGAAAAAGTTGGGGAAAAAAGACAACTGCACTTAAACGTACTGGATGGAGAACAATTTCACGACCTATCTGGGTCGCTTCCTTAGCTCAATGGGCGGCGGGGAAGCGACCGGTGCCTGAAGGGGCGTTGTGATTGTCTCTTCTACTGTTCTGTTGATCACGTTAATCACCGGAGTGTAGTGTAGGGACACCGGCTCTTTCCAGCCGCCCATTCGGCCCAGATAGGTATAGTGAGACTGTCCTCCGTCAAGTAAGTTTAAGTCCAGTGTCTTGTTTCACCTTTTTGCGAATTGATAATACCTGGATGTCTGAAAATCTCCAGCAATCCCTCTTTTAAAGCCCTACATGTGTATGACAGTCAGTAGCTGAAAATGTTTGTAAAAAAAATCTTGTTTTGCCGTGAGTGATCATAAAGGGTGTTGCATGTTTGGAGTGTACAGTTACTGGGATAGGTCTTTCCATTGGTTTCTGTTAATAATGTGTAACTATAAGACCCAAAAGAGTGAGGCGCTAAAATGACATTTTTTGTTTGTTACCACCATTTGAGAAACAACCCAAAAATGACATTTTTGTTAATCGTGTTCATTTTGTGCAGAACGATTCTGGAAGGATAACATTAGAGGGCTGCTTGAGTCCAGATTAGTTCAAAGTGCGAGAGCTTCTCTATGAGCAGTACGCCATTATCTGAGATGGAGACAACAACTGTGGATTCAGTTTCTTCAGGAATTATCTACACATCTTCTGGTATCAGCACAATCTTCAACCATTTTCGAAACCATGATTTTGTCTCTGGCTTCAACTCAAAGGGACGCAGAATGTCAAGCGTGGATGTGAAAAGTACATTTTGTGACACTGGACATTATTTATCTTTACGAGTGAAGAGTTTGTAAGTATTCAGTTATGAGTTTATAACCCAGTACCGAAGTGTGATGACATCTGCCTGGTTAGCGCGTTGATGACTTGAGCTATGCGCATGAACCAAACTACGCAGGAAAACTTTGTACTCCTTTTTCATTAACTTGGAAACTCACATGAACATGAACATAAACACAAATGTTGTAGCTGAGTCACAAATCAGGTCACAAGTCAATGCAGAAGTCGAGTTACAAGTAACAATAATACCGGAGTCTTATATAGCGCACGTATCTACCAACAGTTAGGTACTCAAGGCGCTGGTAATTATGTCTATTTATTTAAAGACATGAATTTTATGAGAAATATGAAACCCATTTTGTAGCACCTTTTATACAGGGTATACAAGGTGCTGTGGCCCATATTGCAGCCACTGCCAGAAACACTGGGGCAAACCCCTTCTCTTAACGATAAGTGTTACTGGGTTCTTTAACGTGCATTACACAACACTGGGACCTACGGCTTTAGTCCCATCCGAAGGACAAAGCAATAATGGTAAAATGCCCTGCTCAAGAGCACAAGGACCATGTTCCCCGTCAGGATTCGAACCCGCGTACCACGGCACACAAGTGAACACCGTAACCATTGGACCACAGCCCCCCCCCCCCCGTAGTGAACAGTAACAAAGAAGAGCCTTTTTGTTGCAGTCCATTTACTTAGCTTGACTTGGATTGGAACTGGACGATTGACTTGTGATGGACTCAACTACAACACTGTCTGTACAGTTGATATTCTGGAAATAGATGGAAAGTTTCTTCAACTTTTATCAACTTTTACAGTCGTATTTTACACCGAAGCCTCAATTTTAAAAGGAAACCCCCTTCAAAGAGTGGCAGGTAGAGTAAAGGTAAAGGGGACGAACCTGTGTTCACAGGAACGGAGTGCCCATCTCTCTTTCGAAGTGATTGGGCCAGACTCCAGTCCATGAAATGCTGCTGTGGGGGGATTGTCCCACCTCCTCCACAGCGATTCTGTTACATTCCCAGCATTGAGTAATGCCGGTAGCCATTTAGCACCCATTTAATTTGAGATGAGTTACTGAGGTAAAGGCGCCTTACTCAAGGGCACAACACGCATGGTCAAGGCGGGGCTTGAACCCACAATCTCAAGATCATGAATCCTGTGTTCCAGCGCTAGACCACACATGCCCCACAAAGTGTGGCATGAAATATGAATAATTCATGAAATATGAATAATACATGAGCATATGGGTCTTAAAGGAAATGTACATCATTGGCTTTTGCTGTAATTTTCAGAAATGAACTATTTGAGGGGTAAGTATAATAGATCAAATACTGTTACACTGACATTTTTAAAGTTTTGTGTTCGAAAAGGTTGGAAAAACCAAGAAAAACAAAAATGTTCAAGTAGTCTGGTTCCCCGATAAAATGGATCAATTTATAGATGATGGAAAATTGTAAGGCAAGGGAACCAGTCTAGCTGACCTGCACCCGTTCATGAACATGTAACCAATATAGCAAACAAAATTAGGACTGAAAAAATTGTAAATTTGGAGCAGTAGTTGAAAAATAGTTAGGTTTTTCTAACGCTGGTCGGCCGACCACCGTAGTTGGAAATGTATACAAAAATACCATTTTCTTGAAAATGACTTTACACCAGGTGCCATAATTTTACAAGATGCTTCAGACTGTCATTTACCAACATCCTAGTAAGGTATTTCGTAAAAACTTAGTAGTTTTATTTTTCGATGTTTGAAAATGTTGTATATTCCCTTTAATGCCATTGCATATCTCCACGAAGCGAATTCATTGGGGTAACAGCAAACGTCACAATGAAAATTCATTTGTTTACATGAAATTCACTTCGCTGTCGCTTTTGCGTGGAATGTGATTTGTCTTTTGGCCTGCTGCAAGTCTTTTATTCAGGCCTAGGCTAGGTCTTTTGTGAGTTTATCCATGAGCTTTTAAATAAAAAAGGCTTCAATAGCCTGAAATATGAGCAGTGTGGTACAACTAACTGTTTCTGTATTTATCGTGTGCACCATTACACCACTGAACTGTCCTGTTAGTTACAATGATTTTTCTTTCACCACGATGGGTGAAGTTTTGACAAGAACCTATTATAAAGCTCAGTTTATTCATTTGCTCTAAGCACGCATTATTGAAACTTTGCCCACACACATATATATTATGAAACTATATTTTTTTTCTCCTTGGGGATCCCCTCCACTTTTCAAAAATTCTAGATCCTGATGGTGCCACTTGTCAGTTCAATTTTGATTTGGATACACCGCACCGGTAATCTTGACCAAGATATCCCACAGCTTATCCTGCAGATCCTTGTCATTGGAAACGGCCGACGATTCGGTTTCTTTGTCATCCACAAAATACTTGCCGGACACCCCATCTAAGGCAGGGTCGATGGCCGCTCTGTACTCGAAGTTGGCATCCTTGATCGGCATTCCGATCGGGCCCAAAGCTTTCAGGAGCATATTGGTGTTGACGGTTCCCGGATCCAGGCAGTTGACGGTGATACCGCTACCTTTCAAGAGTTCAGCCGTCTTGTAGGTGTACATGATCTCGCAGGTTTTGGACAGCGCGTAGGAGGTGTTCAAGCCGTCGCCGTAGTTCTGCTTGTAATTCAAGTCACGCAGCTTGAACTCCTCGAGAGCAGCGTGGGTGATGGAGCTGACGTGAAGGATGCGGCTGGCCTTGCCAGCCCTCAGGAGATCCATCAGGAGGGAGGTCAGCAGGAACGGTGCCAGGACGTTAACAGCGAACGTCATCTCATGCCCGTCATGAGACTGCACCCAGGTTGGCTTGTGTATCCCGGCGTTATTGATGAGGACGTCCAGGTGGTCGTGTTTGCTGTGAATCGCCTCGGATAGCTCGCGGACCTGCTGGAGGGAAGCCAAGTCGGCAGTGTAGACCTCCAAACACTTGTTGCCGGTCTCCTGGGCGATCTCGCGCTGGGCTTGGTAGATTTTCTCAGTGTCCCGGCCGTGCATGAGCACCGTCGCCCCAGTTTGGGCCAGGCGTAGAGCCGTGTGCTTACCAATGCCATCCGAGGCTCCCGTTACCAGAAAGATGCGACCAGCCATTGATGCAGAAGACATGATTCGGACCTATTAGTTGTGCAGAAAATAAAGATTTTTCTCAAACCAACAATAACAGAGAGTCTGAAAATGTGTCCCATGCTTTTTCCTTTTACCATACTAACTGCTTTCAGTTAATTTAACATGTAAAAATTGAAATACTCCATAAAATAACGATTCAAATTATAGAATTGGTCTCCAAATTATGCATATGGGTTGGTGACGCCAAATTAAAAAAAAAAAAAATCAGAAAAACGGAAATCCGGTTCTTCTGTTAAAATAAAACACTCATTTGTCAAATCCAGTATAGGAGAACAAAAAGGGATCATCATCATGGCATTGCATCGTCAAAACAGTCATTCGATGTATTCACATGACAAAATTCAAACTCAGTTGGTCATGAAGATTGCAACTTCGACAAAGCGAGCTTCAAGAGGTCGATGACGAAGCCAGGTTCATGAATTGAAACATTCATAATTCACGGGTACAATATATATGATTTCTATCAATTTCGTTTCTGTGGTTAGTATTTTTGCTTTTTGATTTATTTTTGCGAGAATTACTTTCTGATCTGGTGTCTTAGTACAACACATCACTCTCTCACTCTCAGGGTGATTTTTTGAACAATAAAGATGGTGCCCACACTGCCCAGTGATCACAACATCGTGTGACCCCGTGTCCGGGGAAGCTGGTGAACGCACCCACTAACCTTTATGCAAAAGTCAATCGACGGATTGGTCTGGGGTTATCTAGGTCCGTGACTGCCAATCTTATAAGATGCATTATTTGAGAATAAAAAGAGGCCTGTATACCGACACGCAGTCGAATATACGGTAAACCCTCGTCTTAACGATTAACTCTCCGATACGGGTTCCATTGTTAATATTAAGCTCTCTATATTGGACAATACAAAAGGGTTGCGAATTCCGATCAAGGTATTCAAAGTAAATAATTGACTTGCCACACGTAAACTCAACTGAGTCATTTTAAATTGAACACTTGACATTAATGTTAAAATTGATGATTCCTATATATAAACAAAACGAGGGATACCAAATCAGGCGCTGTTCGATGGATGAAATTGACTGTGTTCTTGTATGCCTTTTTAATCCAAATGGAATTACAACGAACCTAAGTAAAAAAGAACGAAGCACGATAACGAAACTGAATGCAACCCTTTGGCCTATAGTACTATCATACTGACCCTATTTTCGTGTACAAGACTTTATGGGTAAACTGCGTCTATTTGAACGATAATTTCAGTTGTCGTCCCCCCCCCCCCCGGAAAACAATCAAGCCTTGAAATCCGTGTGTTTGTGTGTGTGTGTAGTGTTTCTAGTTGCGATCTGAACGAACTATCTAGATATGACTATACACATTACATGTACGCCTAATAGCTTCACGGTAAAAAAAACTGAGACATGAAAGGGCGCGATGTCCGCGGCGCGTGGCGTCGCGTTCCAATCACTTAATCTGTATCCCCCATCCGTGAAAATTCGTTGGGCAAAGGGTGCACTTAATCAATCGGGAAGTCCAAGAAACTCACCCGTTTGTTGATGCTCAAACTTCCGACGTCGTATTAGTCTACAAAAGACAGTGTAGTAGGTTTGCTTCAAGCCTATACGTGGCCTACGTGGTGAAATTTGAAACCGCACTTGACCTCTTACTGTGTTTATTTATTGAGCAAGGTGACGTCAGTGGACTCGTTGGCGTGATTTCAGTTTACATAACCTGTTAGGCCTACCATACCCCCGCCGCGCGCGAGTATATACCGGTGTAGCATGAATTTAGGTTTTATGAAATACGGACTCTTTGGTGGTATTGCGCATGCTCATGCATAGATAATTAGGAGAGGGACCGGTCACGTGAGAGGGTTTAAGCCCTTACGGCGTGGGGTTCAGGGCCCGCTTAAGGGCCCCGAAAATTGGATTCTAGATGTTCTGTGGTGTGATTTGAAGCAGTTTCTTACGACTTTCCTCCATGCTTTAACTAATATTTTCTGGGCAAAAGATAATTATTTGAACATCGTTTTCGAGGTTGGAGACATTGAATCAGCTATCGGTATTCTGAGCTATTGGCGTGGGGTTCGGGGCCCGCTTAAGGGCCCCGAAAAAAATTGGATTTTCGATGCTCTGTGGTGTGATCTGAGGCAATTTCTTACCATTTTAACCAATAATTATCTTAGCACAAAAGATAATAATTTAAACATAATTTTCGAGGTTTTCTCAGCTAAAGACATAAGAACATTTTGTGAACATTATTTTCGAGGTTGGAGTCATTGAATCAGCTACCAGTATTCTGAGCTATAGGCGTGGGATCAGGGCCCGCTTAAGGGCCCCGAAAACTTTTCGATTCTAAATGCTCTGTGGTGATCTGAGGCAATTTCTGACCACTTTAACAAATATTTTCTAAGCAAAAGATTCATTGTAGTACATAATAGGGCCCTGTAAATGAGACACGAGTTCAAAAATGGGGGGGGGGGGACATTTGATATTGTGTCCCCCACCCTTCAAAAGGTGGGGGGGGGGGGGGACATGTCCCCCTGTCCCCCAGGATTGACGCCCATGGCGTCATGTAGATCAATGATAATTTTTTTAGAAACTCAAAATCTCAGTGGGGGAGGGGGGGGGGGCGACAAGGTTTCACGGGGGGGGGGGGGGGGTCGCCCCGCACGCCCCCCCGGTGGCTACGCCACTGTGTTTGACATTTCGAGCTATTTGTATTCGATGTTTCATCGGTATGTTTGCATTCGATCTTTTGCAATATGCATTTGATGTTTCCCTTTTCATTCGATGTTTCGTTAAGAGTCAAAGTCTGGTTACTAGACCGCGAAAGTCTGACTATTTTGCCTAAAGTCAGTGTATGAGACGTCAGGGGATCGCGTAAAGTGATTAGAGCCAGACCTAAACGGTAAAAACCGGAATTATGGGTAATTCTTTAAGCATACGCAATGCGTTCATCATTGTTTGGGCAGTACCCCCAGCTGTGCCTGTACTACCCCTAGTGTTATGTGCATCATCTATGCATTGACACATGGTCTGAGCTCCAAGGCCGATGTGCACCTGTCCCCTTTAATGATCCAGTTACCTGATAATTTGTTAGCATAAGCTGAATGTAAAATTGGGCAAAGTTAGATGTTTATGAAAAAAATCAAATTGTAAGGGGTTAACCTTGCATATTTTAGCGAAATTTGGCAAAATCAGATGTTTCCGAAAAATTTCAGATGTAAGGGATTAACCTTGCGTTTTTAGTGAAATTTTGCAAAGTTAGATGTTACGAAAAATTTCAAATTGAAAGGGGTTAACCTCGCATTTTTTTAAAGCGAAAATGGCAAAAAATCAAATGTTTCTGGAAAATTGCAGATTGTAAGGGGTTAACCTTGCTTTTTGAATAAGATTGGGAAAAATTAGATGTTCATGAAAAAAATTCAAATTGTAAGGGGTTAACCTTGCATTTTTTTAAAGCAAAATAGGACACAATCAGATGATGCTGAAAAATTGCAGATTGTTAGGGCTTAACCTTGTATTGCTAGCAAAATTGGGCAAAAAGAAATGTTTATGAAAAATTTTAAATTGTAAGAGGTGTACTTTGTATATTTAGTAAAATTTGGCAAAATCAGATTTGTATGAAAAATCTAAAATGGTAAGGGGTTAGCCTTGCTTTTTTAGCAAAATTTGGAGCATATTTTACTGAAATTGGGCAAAATCAGATGCTTCTAAAAAATCCAGATGTAAAGTTTCCGCAAAAACAGCTGTTGAAAAAGAGCCCATGTTGAACTTTACTGAGTCTGAGGTCTATCGAGGGGACGATCCTTATTTCAACTCCCGGAGATTCGCTGACAGTCTCTATTTTTCTTTTTAAGAAAGTCGAAATAGCTGAAGAGGGAGGTGAGAATCTATATGTGCCCAGATACATAGAGTAGAAATCTACGCGTCTGCCTTTTGAAAATACTGACACAATTGCGGTGTACATTGTTGCGTAATGATCCGCCTAGCACACGACTGTTTTGCACATTAGGCTGTGTTATGCAGCTTCCTAACAAACCAAACACACTGGGCTCATTATATCGACTTGTTTTTACCCATTAAGGTAAAGCAAATGGACCCAGTAATCTTCCTGGCGCGTTTGCTCACCTATAAAGACAACTTTTCTCAGTTTAAGGACAATTGTAAGGTAACGAAATGGCCGAGTGGTTACGATTCGTCGTCCACGGTTAGCGGGGTCCCGGGTTCGAATCCCGCTGGTGTCTTTTTGGTTTTTAACGTATGAGTTCAATCATTTACTATAAGAGATTTAATTTCCCGTCGTAAAGTACCAACAGTACCTTAGCTTAATCGGTAAGCACTGCTGCTGGTACTGTCCGCGAGTTCCAGGTTGGCGCCTTCGTACAGGTTCAGGGCATGTGGTCCACTCGGAGGATCAGGGCTTAGGGGCCGCCCTGTTCCTCCCTTAGCTCTTTGCTTTTACATGGTGCCTGGCCCTCCGGGGTTATATGGATGGATAGGGAAGGAAGTGTGTATTGGTCGGGGACGCCGAGACCCCGGAAGAGAACTAAGGGATCGGCTGGGGCATTGTTATGGCTCAGACCGATCCCTGAAAGCTTGACTAGCACATAACTTTTTGATTTTTTTACCCTCTATCTTTAATACTTTGGTTTAGTTTGATATCTACAGCTGCTCGGCAGGTCTACGGGTAGTATCAAAATTGAAACAAAGGTGTATGTCATAAATCAATGAATATTTCATAATTGACTATAATCAAAACGGAGTTTCGTTTGATCAATTTGACTATCATTATATAATGACGCGATTGCCAATTGACGTAAGAAACGCCATAAATTATATCGGGAAAGAATAAAGATGTACATTGTAATATAAATATTATTTATACATCTTTCAAATAACGTGTCTTTAATTGTGAGCATTCCAAACAATACAGTAATTCGCAATAGTAATAGAATGGTATATGATAGCACGATTATTGCGTCTCTATTAAATTTAAAAAATATAATTTAGGCCCCTATGTGTGAAATATTCTTTGATTGACTATGAGCATTCCATACGAATGAGTTAATTCGCACAATATAGCAACAACAAAAGAGAAAGGAAAAAGAGAAAATTCCTTTACCCTAAAAACTGGAAATATAATTTGTTTTAAAAAAGGCAAATGGGACACTTCATGTATTGATTTAACAGTTTGCAAGGAGTTAGCCTTACATTTTTAGCAAAATTGGGAAAAATCAGATGTTTCTGGGAAATTGCAGATTGTATGGGGTTAGATGTTTATAAAACATTTCAAATTGTAAGGGGTGAACCATGCATATTTTAGCGAAATTGGACAAAATCAGATCTTTCTGGAAAATTTCAGATTGTAAGGGGTTAACCTTGCTTTTTTAGTGAAATTTGGCAAAATAAGATGTTTATGAAAATTTCAAATTGTCAGAGGTTAACCTTGTATTTTTCAGCAAAATAGGGCAAAATCAGGTGTTTATGGAAAATTTCAGATTTTAAGGGGTTAGTTTTGCATTTTTAGCAAAATTGGGCAAAGTCAGATTTGTTTGAAAAATCAAAAATTGTAAGGGGTTAACCTTGCCAAACTAGGGCAAAATCAGATGTTTCTGGAAAATTGCAGATTGAAAGGGGTTAACTTTGCTTTTTAAGTGAAATTTGGCAAAGTTGGAGGTTTATGAAAAATTTCAAATTGTAAGGGGTTAACCCTGCATTTTTTTTAACAAAATTGGGAAAAATCAGATGTTTCTGGAAAATTGCAGAATTGTATGGGGTTAACTAGGCATTTTTAGCAAAACTGGGCAATATCAGATTTTTATGAAAAATCTCGAACTGTAAGGGGTGAACCTTGCATTTTTAGCAAAATTGGGCAAAATAAGATGTTTCTGAAAAATTTCAAATTGTAAGGGGTTAACCTTGCTTTTCGAATTGTTAGGGGTTAACCTTGCATTTTTTAGCAAAATACGGCAAAATCAGGTGTTTATGAAAAAAATTAAGATTGTAATGGGTTAACCTTGCATTTTTAGCAAAATTGGGCTAAATCAAATTTGTATGAAAAATCAAAAATTGTAAGGGGTTAACCTTTGCCAAATTAGGGCAAAATCAGAGGTTTCTAGAAAATTGCAGATTGAAAGGCCAGTGGTTAACCTTGCATTTTTAGCACAATTGGGCAAAATGATATTTTTATGAAAAAATTTCAAATTGTAAGGGGTTAACCTTTGCCAAATTAGGGCAAAACCAGGTGTTTATGAAAAAATTGCAGATTGAAAGGGGTTAACCTTGCATTTTTAGCAAAATTGGGCTAAATCAGGTTTGTATGAAAAATCAAAAATTGTAAGGGGTTAACCTTTGCCAAATTAGGGCAAAATCAGAAGTTACTTGAAAATTGCAGATTGAAAGGGGTTAACCTTGCATTTTTAGCAAAATTGGGCAAAATCAGATGTTTCTGAAAAAAATCCGATGTAAGGAATTAATCTTGCCACATTAAGGCAAAATCAGAAGTTTCTAGAAAATTGCAGATTGAAAGGGGTTAACCTTTCTTTTTTATCGAAAATTGGCAAAGTTAGATGTCTATGAAAAAAATTGAAATTGTAAGGGGTTAACCTTGCATTTTCGTTTTTAGCAAAATAGGGCACAATCAGATGTTTCTGGAAAATTGCAGATTGTAAGGGGTGAACCTTGTATATTTACCAAAATTTGTCAAAATCAGATTTGTATGAAAAATCTACAATTGTAAGGGATTAACCTTTCTTTTTTAGCAAAATTTGGTGCATATTTTACTAAAATTGGGCAAAATCAGATGTTTCTGAAAAATTCCAGATGTAACGGGTTAACCTTGCTTTTTTTGTAAAATTGGGCAAAATTAGATGTTTATGAAAAAATTCAAATTGTAAGGCGTTAACCTTGCATTTTTAGCAAAATCGGGAAAAATCAGATGTTTCTGGAAAATTGCAGATTGTATGGGGTTACATGTTTATGAAATATTTCATATTGTTAGTGGTGAACATTGCATATTTTAGCGAAATTTGGCAAATCAGATGTTTCTGAAAAATTTCACATGTAAGGCAGTAACTTTGCTTTTTAGTAAAATTGGGCAAATTGAGATGTTTTTGAAATTTTTTTCTGACTGTAAGGGATTAACCTTGCATTTTCAGCTTAATTGGAGAAAATCGGATTGGGCAAAATAAGATGTTTCTGAAAGATTTCAGATGTAAGGGATTAACCTTGCCTTTTTTAAGCGAAAATGGGGGGGGGGGAAATCAAATGTTTTTAGAAAATTGCAGATTGCTTTTTGAATAAGATTGGTAAAAAATTAGTGGTTCATGAAAAAATTCTAATTGTCAGGGGTTAAGCTTGCATTTTTTTAAGCAAAGTTGGAAAAAGTTTTAATGTTTATGAAAAATTTCAAATTGTAAGGGATTAACCATTATTTTTTTAGCAAAATAGGGCGAAATCAAGTGTTTCTGGAAAATTGCAGATTGTTAGGGCTTAACATTGTATTTTTAGCAAAATTGGGCAAAAAGAAATGTTTATGAAAAATTTTAAATTGTAAGGGGTGTACCTTGAATATTTAGCAAAATTTGGCAAAATCAGATTTGTATGAAAAATCTAAAATTGTAAGGGGTTAACCTCGCTTTTTTAGCAAAATTCGGTGCATATTTTACTAAAATTGGGCAAAATCAGATGTTTCTGAAAAAATCCAGATGTAATGGATTAACCTTGCTTTGTTTTTTAAAATTTGGCAAAATTAGATGAAAAAAAATTCAAATTGCAATTAACACATTACATTCCATGGACCTTTTTTGAGATAAAGCAGTCTTGCCCTTTACTATGTCTCCGTTACGTGAACTTGTAGTTGTAGATTAATATGAATTCATTACGATTAAATGAGCCACTATATTCTATGGCCCAACTATAACATCAGGTTTCAGTGTTCCTCACTGCACGGCCGTCGCTGGGGACCCCCCCCCCCCTTGTCAGTTTTGTCGGCTAAATCATGGTGCTTTCGGCAAAATAGAAAATGAAGAATGGAGAAGGAAGGGGAAAGGAAGAGGGAATAAGAAAAAATGTAAAAAGTAAACACCGCTGTCCAAAACCCCGCGTTCATAGCCCGTAAAAGCTGACAAGTACAAGTAAATACTCTTGGTTCATTTTTATTCATACAAATGCAAGTACATGCTTTAAAATGGGATGTGGGAGACCCTGCCCCCAGACCCAGGTAGAGGCGCCCGAACATGTCAGCTGATGGATTGTTAATAAATAATTTTATTCTCAGACTTGGGGGGGGGGGGCTCGAAAATGTTACAGACACATATAAAGGCACACATTTTTTTAAATTCATTAAGATACCGCATATATACATAATATTGAGGGCGCAATTCAAAGGGTCAGGTTTTTTTTTTTTGAGGATCCGGGCACGTGCAAGTTGGATAAAAAAAAAACTTTTTACGAAAGGATGTAGACGCCCAACAGATAGGGGGAAAAAATGAGTTTTTGTTTTATAAACTAAATAAAGTGAAGGTACGTAGGAAAAAAGAAGAAATTGTTTTAATCACGAGGACAGCAACTTCAAAACACCGATTTGAGATTTGAGGCTTTGCGATCGCTGCAATCATGGGCAAGGGCGGATCCAGAACACTATTGTTGTTGGGGGGGGCCAAAAAAAATTTTCGTCACCCAAAAAATTTTGGATTCTAGATGCTCTGTGGTGCGATCTGAGGCAATTTCTGACCACTTTAACCAATGTTTTTTTTTGAGGAAAAGATGTGGTGTACTCATTGCCTGCCTATATTGCGTTGTCACATAAAAAAAAAAAAAAATGGTTTCGTTTTTGGGGGGCGGGGGGCCATGGCCCCCTTTGGCCCCCCCCCCCCCTGGATCCGCCCTTGATCATGGGCACGAATTATTGAATGATTTAATTGGAGGCAGAAAGTAACCTATTTGGTGAAGAGGTTTTCACAAGTATTTTTGATAAAAAAAAATATGTTTGTGAGCCGCTTGTGCTTAGTATAACTTGTCACATTCGGACGAATACACAAGCATTTGAAGCCTAAAGTAGCAAATGTGTTATCATTTGACATTTAATAATATATTGTGAAGGACAGCGTAGACATATGCCTAGTAAACAATGTACCTATACAGCATCGTTCTAAATTGTGACCACTAAATCCCAGGCCGTCCCGAGGTTTGCCAAAATTTAGCATTCGGTTGTTGTTGTTGTTGTTGAAAACTAGCGTACCAGTGCTTTTCTGGTTTAATGGTCCCAGAGAATATTCATCAAACATGTTTTTGGAGAGGGCGTGCCAAAGAGCGCCCTCCCCAACACCCCCTATGGGCGCATACCGGTAAATAGTATATTATACCGGTACCGTCAAAATATTCTACAAGGTTAACCCCTTACCATTTGAATTTTTTTCATGAACATCTAATTTTTCCCAATCTTATTCAAAAAGCAAGGTTAACCCCTTACAATCTGCAATTTTCCAGAAACATTTGATTTTTTCCCATTTTCGCTTTAAAAAATGCGAGGTTAACCCCTTTCAATTTGAAATTTTTCATAAACATCTAACTTTGCCAAATTTCACTAAAAAAGCAAGGATAATCCCTTACATCTGAAATTTTCCAGAAACATCTGATTTTGCCCAATTTTGCCAAAATGCAAGGTTAACCCCTTACAATTTGAAATTTTCCATAAACATCTGATTTTGCCCTATTTTGCTAAAAAAATGCAATCTTAACCCCTTACAATTTGAAATTTTTCATAAACATCTAATTTTTACCAAATTTTACTAAGGAAAAAAGTAAGGCTAATTCCTTACATCGGAATTTTTTTTCAGAAACATCTGATTTTGCCCAATTTTGCTAATATATGCAAGGTTCACCCCTTACAATTTGAGATTTTTAATAAAAATCTCATTTTGCCCAATTTTGCTTAAAATGTAAGGTTAACCCCTTTCAATCTGCAATTTTCCAGAAACATCTGATTTGCCCTAATTTGGCAAAGGTTAACCCTTTACAATGTTTTGATTTTGCATACAAATCTGATTTTTCCCAATTTTGCTAAAAATGCAAAGTGAACCCTTTACAATCTGAAATTTTTCATGAACACCTGGTTTTGCCGTATTTTGCTAAAAAAAGCAAGGTTAACCCCTAACAATTTGAAATTTTTCATGCACATTAAAATTTGCCCAATTTTACTAAGAACCAAGGTTAACCCCCTTACATCTGAAATTTTTCAGAAACATCTAATTTTGCCCAATTTTGCTAAAAATGCAAGATTCACCCCTTACAATTTGAGATTTTTTTCTAAAAATCTGATATTGCCCAGTTTTGCTAAAATGCCAGGTTTACCCCTTTCAATCTGCAATTTTCCTGAAACATCTGATTTTGCCCTAATTCGGCAAAGGTTAACCTCTTACAATTTTTGATTTTTCATACAAATCTGATTTTTCCCAATTTTGCTAAAAATACAATCTGACATTTTTCATTAACATCTTATTTTGCCAAATATCACTAAAAAGGCAAGGTTAACCCCTTACAATTTGAAATTTTCCAGAAAGATATGATTTTGCCCAATTTCGCTAAAAATACAAGGTTCAACCCTTACCATTTGAGATTTTTCATAAACATTTAAATTTGCCCAATTTTACTTAAAAGGCAAGGTTAACCCCTTACAATTTGAAATTTTTCATTCACACCTTATTTTGCCAAATATCACTAAAAGAGCAAGGTTAACCCCTTACAATCTGAAATTTTCCAGAAAGATCTGATTTTGCCCAATTTCGCTAAAAATACAAGGTTCACCCCTTACAATTTGAGATTTTTCATGAACATCTAACTTTGCCAAATTTCACTAAAAAAGCAAGGATAATCCCTTACATCTGAAATTTTCCAGAAACATCTGATTTTGCCCAATTTTGCTTAAATGTAAGGTTAACCCCTTACAATTTGAAATTTTTCATTCACATCTTATTTTGCCAAATATCACTAAAAAAGCAAGGTTAACCCCTTACAATCTGAAATTTTCCAGAAAGATCTGATTTTGCCCAATTTCGCTAAAAATGCAAGGTTCACCCCTTACAATTTGAGATTTTTCATGAACATCTTACTTTGCCAAATTTCACTAAAAAAAGCAAGATTAATCCCTTACATCTGAAATTTTCCAGAAACATCTGATTTTGCCCAATTTTGCTTACATGCAAGGTTAACCCCTTTCAATCTGCAATTTTCCAGAAACATCTGATTTTGCCCTAATTGGGCAAAGGTTAACCTCTTACAATTTTTGATTTTTCATACAAATCTGATTTTTCCCAATTTTGCTAAAAATGCAAGGTGAACCCCTTACAATCTGACATTTTTCATAAACACCTGATTTTGCCCTATTTTGCTAAAAAATGCAAGGTTCACCCCTTACAATTTGAGATTGTTCATAAACATTTAAATTTGCCCAATTTTACTAAAAAGCAAGGTTTTTGCCAAGGATTTTGCCCAATTTGCTAAAAAAAATTCATTCACATCTTATTTTGCCAAATATCACTAAAAAAGCAAGGTTAACCCCTTACAATCTGAAATTTTCCAGAAAGATCTGATTTTGCCCAATGTCGCTAAAAAATGCAAGGTTCACCCCTTACAATTTGAAATGTTTCATAAACATCTAAATTTTACTAAAAATGCAAGGTTAACCCCTTACAAGCTGCAATTTTCCAGAAACATCTGATTTTTCCCAATTTTGCTAAAATGTAAGGTTAACCCCTTGCAAACTGTTCAATCAATACATGAAGTGTCCCATTTGACTTTTCTAAAACAAATTATTTTTACAGTTTTTAGGGTAAAGGAATTTTCTCTTTTTCCTTTCTCTTTTGTTGTTGCTATATTTTGCGAATTGACTCATTCGTATGGAATGCTCATAGTCAATCAAAGAATATTTCACACATAGGGGCCTAAATTATATATTTTTAATTAAATAGAGACGCATTGATCGTGCTATCATATACCATTCTATTACTATTGCGAATTACTGTATTGTTTGGAATGCTCACAATTAAAGACACGTTATTTGAAAGATGTATAAATAATATTTATATTACAATGTACATCTTTATTCTTTCCCGGTATAATTTATGGCGTTTCTTACGTCAATTGGCAATCGCGTTTTGATTATAGTCAATTATTAGAATATTCATTGATTTATGACATTCACCTTGTTTCAATTTTGATACTTCCCGTAGACCTGCCGAGCAGCTGTAGATATCAAACTAAACCAAAGTATACTAAAGATAGAGGGTAAAAAAAATCAAAAAGTTATGTGCTAGTCAAGCTTTCAGGGATCGGTCTGAGCCATAACAATGCCCCAGCCGATCCCTTAGTTCTCTTCCGGGGTCTCGGCGTCCCCGACCAATACACACTTCCTTCCCTATCCATCCATATAACCCCGGAGGGCCAGGCACCATGTAAAAGCAAAGAGCTAAGGGAGGAACAGGGCGGCCCCTAAGCCCTGATCCTCCGAGTGGACCACATGCCCTGAACCTGTACGAAGGCGCCAACCTGGAACTCGCGGACAGTACCAGCAGCAGTGCTTACCGATTAAGCTAAGGTACTGTTGGTACTTTACGACGGGAAATTAAATCTCTTATAGTAAATAATTGAACTCATACGTTAAAAACCAAAAAGACACCAGCGGGATTCGAACCCGGGACCCCGCTAACCGTGGACGACGAATCGTAACCACTCGGCCATTTCGTTACCTTAGAATTGTCCTTAAACTGAGAAAAGTTGTCTTTATAGGTGAGCAAACGCGCCAGGAAGATTACTGGGTCCATTTGCTTTACCTTAATGGGTAAAAACAAGTCGATATAATGAGCCCAGTGTGTTTGGTTTGTTAGGAAGCTGCATAACACAGCCTAATGTGCAAAACAGTCGTGTGCTAGGCGGATCATTACGCAACAATGAACACCGCAATTGTGTCAGTATTTTCAAAAGGCAGACGCGTAGATTTCTACTCTTTGTATCTGGGCACATATAGATTCTCACCTCCCTCTTCAGCTATTTCGACTTTCTTAAAAAGAAAAATAGAGACTGTCAGCGAATCTCCGGGAGTTGAAATAAGGATCGTCCCCTCGATAGACCTCAGACTCAGTAAAGTTCAACACTGGGCTCTTTTTCAACAGCTGTTTTTGCGGAAACTTTACATCTGGATTTTTTAGAAGCATCTGATTTTGCCTAATTTTAGTAAAATATGCTCCAAAGACTTTCGCGGTCTAGTAACCAGACTTTGACTCTTAACGAAACATCGAATGAAAAGGGAAACACCAAATGCATATTGCAAAAGATCGAATGCAAACATACCGATGAAACATCGAATACAAATAGCTCGAAATGTCAAACATATGTGTAAAACATTGCTCACATATTTGAGAATATCGCAAATATATTGTAAAACAACACACACAATTGTATCGAAAAACATCGCACATTTAATGCAAAAAATCGAACATAATAGTGAAAACATCGCACATATATATCGTCAAAAACATCGCACATATAAATTGAAAATCGCATATAAATGTAAAAACATCGCACACATATATTGAACATCGCACATATATTGTAAGACATCGCACAAATATATTAAACATCGCGCAAATAATGAAAAACATCGCACACTTATATTGAACATCGCACATAAATGTAAAAGATAACAAGCACATATTGAACATCCGACATATATATTGCAAAATATTGAATACTGCAACGTTTGACACGCCATACCATTCACTATAGTGCATGATCGGAAGTCACTAACGAACGATAAATAGACTGTTTGGGTTTCTTTTGTTCAGACACGTGGGAAGATCGAGTTTGGCAAGACGCCAGGTATCTGTATCTGTATCTCTTTAGGTGTACGTTGCAAGAAACCAATTCTGGCATAAGATCAGCGGGAGAGAGAGGGTGTTCACTGTACAGTAACTTATTGAGAGAGAGGTCCGCGGCTGATGAGGGATTTGAAGGTGTCAACAGAGTCGGCTTGGACTACGCATTCCTCTAGATGGTTCCAGTCAATTATAGTTCTGTTGAAGAAGGAGTACTTGAATTGATCTGTGTTGCTCCGAGGAACTCTGTAGCACCTTGAGTTGAAAGCTATGGAGCTTTCAATGGAGTGTGTTGTTGCATAGTTGAAAAGTGTTCTTGGTCGAATTTGTCTGCCAGGTTTTTTAGATGTTAGGTAGAGCTGAGATGGTATGGCTGGCACTAGCCCCTTAACCACCTTGTACATGAATGTGAGTCGTAATTGTTTCCTTCTGTCTTGCAGAGATGGTAGTTGTTGATTTTGTAGCATTTTTGTGAGGCAACCGGGCTTCTGTGATCTGTAGTCTCCGGTGATGAAGCGTACAGCTCGATGTTGGATGCGTTCTAGTCGGTCAATATTGGCTTTTATGTAAGGGTCCCATACTGTAGCTCCGTATTCCAAGATTGGTCGTACAAGGGCTAGGTATAGACAGTTCTTCTGCAATTGACTGGGCAACCCCTAAGGTTTCTACGAAGAAAACCTCAAGTGGAGCCAACCTTCTTGGATATACTGGATATGTGTGTATTCCATTTGAGGTCCTCAGAGATGTGTATACCAAGATACCGGTTGCTAGGTGAAGAACAGTGTTGTCTAATATGTAGAAACGTGTTGATTTATTCCTATAATGCTGAGAGTGTTACAATGTAATACATTTTGTGCAGCTAGCTGTACCTTTCTGTGCTGGAACTTGTGGTACTGGTAGCAGTGTGGCAGTTGACCACGAAAAAGCGTTCTTCCGGAGTTGGAAATCCTGTGTGTGTGTGTCCCCTTTTCTTGCGTTTTGCTGGATTCGGAGGAAGAACCCAATAAGTTCACGTTCATTTAAATATTTAAAGCTACACGGAGTCGGCACGGATCGAGTATTGCTGAAGCCATTGGCGACATTTCCATGGAAATCGATCTGCTGCAGCGTACATACTACGTCCCTGCTGGACAATTTACGCAGAAATACGAACGGCTCTACGACCGGACTACCTCGGCATAAGGTTGTGCCAGAGACGCCGAGCCTATCGACACACCGAATTAGGATTAGGTGGGCGGCGTGCAGTGAGTCAGACAGCGAGGGTGAGCACCGCCCTGACTTTAGTTGCTCGCGATCCCCGAAGAGTCCTACCGGGGCACGCAGCGGTTGCAAGCCTCGTCTTGCGGGCAGGTACACGGCAGTGCACAGTGACACTGCTGCTTGTGGATCCAGTGTTGCACATGCGGTTGGTCAGCACCGAACGCACCGGAGAGGCGCCGCGGGTCGGGGCTCGGGTGTACGATGGGTCATCGTACACCGAGGGTTACTTGGTGCATTTTGATCTGAGAAAACCCCCGACGAAGCAGTGGAAATCGCGGCCGAGGCAGAGGCGTAGTGCAAGGCAGAGCAAGTTGGGCGGTCGCGCGCAGTCTTTCCTTAGCGGCCGAAAAGGAGGAAATCCTTTGTTCCACAGTCAGTGACCAGACCACAGCCACTGACCAGATACGCCTTCTGTCGATTCTGCGGGAGCTCTTGCAGCTGCAGCGCCACAGCCTGGAGGAGGAAAAAACCCAAGGAATGTAAGATGTTGGAAGTGCGGGAGTCTGGAGCATCTCCGAGCACGATGCCCACTGCACGGCGACGGTGACAGCACGGCAACAGGCAGCCTCGCCACCGGCGCAGGCAGTCAAGCCGCCGGCCAGGGCAGCCTCCCCGCCGGCGCAGGCGTCTCACCGCCGTCTTGGGGATACAACCTGCTCAGTCTTCTCAAGAGTTTGGACTTTACATCCGAGGGGAAATAATGGACTCAGCCGTTAGTTTCTGGTTATGATGTGCAAAGTGCAAACCCGACCCGAAACCGACCCGACCCGAAACCGACTTTGGGTCGGGTCGGGTCGGTTTGTCCATCTTTTCAGTCGGGTCGGGTCGGTTTCGGTTTTGCATTTACATTTTCGGGTCGGGTCGGGTCAGTAAATTTAGCCATCTTTTGAAAAAAAAACGAAATAAACCGAAACAGTTGAGAAATTTAGGTGATGCAATATTATTGACCGTCACTGTGACCGCAGCCCATTGGGTGGTGTAGCCACTAAGCGCACTATCAAGTTCCCACGGTATTAATTTCTCCAGTCATATCGGGACTGACAGTGTCAGAGTGATTATTATTACTTTTTTAACATTTTATTTATTGTGAATTTTAATACCATTATTGGACAATTTGCTTTTCTATTTTCAGACTGTGGAATATAATACGTTTCGCATTGGCCTCACCAGCTCAGGTGTAACTGTGCGCAAACATATCGAGAAATGTTTAAATGAGATCGAGAGAGGACAAACTCATTCACCAAACATCCTGGAAGAACGTTATTCAAGTCAGAAGAAGGCCATGCAAGGAAATAACTTAGTCCTACAGAAATCAGGGACTCTCTGCACCAGTGTCTCCCCCAAGACAGCTGTTATGAAATTATGTCACTTTTCTCAGAGAAGACAACGTGGGTAGACATAGTGTGTTTTTTTTTTTTTAAATGTTGTTCCCCCTCTTTTTTATATTTGTTGCGGGGAATGGTTATTTGTACAAGATGAAGATCGATTTCTGGCATCTTTCATTCTGAATCCAAACTTGAATTGATACAAGTGAATCATGCAGTGTTTGCCATACAAAGATGGGGAAGGGCCCCCTAATACTGAAATCTAGTAGGTGCTTATTGTGTGAATTCTGGGTACGGATTCTAAAATGTTGATCAAACTTTGGATTTTTGGAGTATAAGCTGGGAATCTATTGTTTGAATAGTGTAATAGTGAACAAGTCTAACGATAACACCGGGACAGTCGATCTCGGAGTCCAGTTTCTACAATATATGGACGATCTGTTTTCACAGTTGAATGAGTTTCTCAACGGGCGAGCTGTCTCACGGTTTGTCTAACTATAACGTATTGCCCGTAAACATAGAACCCATGATTATGTCCAACATAGTCTAGGTTTCATTTTGGGACGAAATATTTGCGATTTGCACAGGTAAGTTCGGATGGACTTGTGCCTTCTGTCCCCGGCCAACTACACTAGGCCTACACATGTAGATTTTTTTCCAGACATTTGGGTTCATCAAGCTAGTTTCCTTTAGATCATATGACATATGCATGCATATAAACTTCAAGTTCAACTATAATTATGTGAAGTAGAAAACTGTTTGTCCGTTCAATAAAAACTGGCATTTCGAGAAAAAAAACATTTTTGTGGTATTTCTAAGAAATTTGAAGACAACCTCGTCACAGCGGTGCCTTTTGAGAACAAGGTGAAAACTGAAATATAATTATCGGGGTTGGAATATAATGGTGGGATGGGCTGATCATCTTTGGATGGGCAATCACTTATCCAGTCTTCAGTTAAACGAACCCCCTAAAACTTAAATGGTAATTTTTTTGATACCGTAAAAACAAAAAGTATGGAATACTTGTAAGTCAAACTCATATTCATGCCGTCGCAGAGCCAAAATCACGACAGCATGCACGGGTTAAATATGAAGTACATGTATCTTTTATTAACATCAACATTGTTTGATTTATTGTTGACGAAAACCCTGTTTCGCCAAAGGGTGCACACCGGTAAATAGGCCTAAATCCATCCGCCGAGCTCATGAATAAAAGGTATACCCTCAAAATATTCTATATATGAGAGTTCTGGGCCGTAAAATTGGGAAATCGAAGTGATAATATGGTAATGACCATCTGGCCCGGACTTGGGGCTTCCAATTAATTCTGAGCATTTCGGATGCTATTGGACTCGAAAGTGGCGTTATTTTGCCATGTTGTTGCCATCGTTTTTCAAGATGGCTACTTTTCCGCCTTGAGGAAAATAGGGGTCATCTTCTTTGGGTGAGAATATCTCGAAAAATCAATGGTCAACCCACCAAAAAATGAAAAGAAAACGAAAGATGACATGTTGATCATCATTTTTCTGTGCAGCTTAATTGAATACCTGTGAGAGTTGCGAGTATTTTTAAATGAATTTCGAAGTATGGGCATTTAGTACTAGTGTCTATGGGAATTTATTTGCAGGGTTGCACCCCCAATGGCTGTTTATAGACCTTTCTTTTGTTTGTAAACATTGGCGCCATTTTGTATGGGCTGCCGTAAGCGCATAAATTGAAGCCGTGGTTGGCAACATATTTTTCCAAAAAAGTCCTCATAACGCCATCAACACATGGTAAAAAGACCATATGTGGGAATTATTTTGTAGCTTTGTTGAAAATGTTGTATTTTCAAGTATCAAATAATATTTTGGTGATCTGTAATAACTCTTTTTCATTTTTGCAGTGTTGGACCTTCCATAGTTTTGCAGGCTGTGGTTGGCAAAAATGCAGTTTGCCAACCAAGCGCAGAAAGGTCTACTGAACGTCCCGCGGCCCGTGGAAAGCGAATGGCGCCACCTACTTTCTGACAATGACCTTGATTTCGGTTTAGAACAGCGCCCCCATGGAAAGGTGGTGGTTCCCCCCTCCCTTTTTCTACACGGAGGCCGGGTGTCCGGTTAAAAAAAAAAAAAAAAAACACCCCCAAAACCTGTCTACCTTTCAGCATAAATTGCCCCTCCCAACTTGCCTCCCTGCCTCCTACAACGAGAAGAAAATTGGTTACGTGTATGCCCCAAGTACCCAGAATGCACTGTTCTTATTACTCAAATAAAACAGCCTTCCGGTTTTTTGGGTTGGGGGGGGGGGTATAGGGGGTACTGAGTCTTTTTAGATAGTAAGAGCACATCTCCCTTTCCAGTGGCTAGTTAAACAAATTACCGACTAATAACTAAAAAAGTAAGGAAATGTCTTCCAAATTTCTCGGGACGCGTTTTAAAGCTATAGTCCATCATTTGCAGCCATCCGAAAAAGTAACTGGCATATTATTGTTGAAGAACATACTTGGTTGAAGGATAGTAAGTGGACTAAACTCCCTGTGAAATTAATCTTTCTGGCAAGCTATCATTTTGCAGTAATCAACGAAAGAAGGCCTTTAGACGCACCGTAGGAAAATTTAAATTAGTAGTTCGTGTTGTTATTCGGCGCAGCGCGCGCAAGCATTGGCACGACGCACATGAGCGCGCGGTTGCTATAATTCGTCGGATCAGTGCGCGACATCGCGTATAGCTGCAATTCAGAACAATTCAAAACATGATTCAGCAACTTTTGATTTGAAATTGAGATCCTAGAATGCTGTATTTCTTGGAATATACAGCTGAAGCTGAGCTGAAACTTCATCAGGTTAGTTGTTCAGTATCCTTCATTAGATTTCGAACACTTTTGTTGCTTCAAACGAACAAAATGCACAAATTACAAATGATGGACTATATCTTTAAGCCACCATGGAGGATTTATTCCTCCATGAAGCCACAGAGGGCGATAACGTGCCCGCGAAAAGAAATGCCAACCACAATTAAATCACTTATATATACACAAACCACCCGCAACACAAGTGTTATCGCGTGTCATGCATTCTCGATTGACAACACAAATAAACCGTGACAAATCTGTTCCTCGATGGTTCTTGATAGTCCAGCGGATATGTGACAAAATATCGATGAATTGTGCACTTTTGCATAAAAGCGTGAAACTTGGCACAGATGTTTATATTCATGCCAGAAAATGTTTTAGATGTGGAGCCATCGCAAATTTACCCTTTTAGGGGCGTGGCATCCATTTAAAAAGGGGGGCGGGACTTGTCGTGCCCGCAGTAAAAATGGTTTTTCCCACTTGTTACAAAAGCAGGAAACTTCACAAAGACATAATTATATAGATTATTAGTGTTTTCCAGATTTGGAGCCACCACAAAAGTACCTTTTTAGGGGCGTGGCAGCCATTAAAAGAAAAGGGGGGGTTTAATTATTATGCCCACTTTGGAAAACATTGTGCCCATATTTCATGAACGAATAAAACGTCCCACAGACGTTTATATTCATGAGAAAAAAAAATTCCAGATGTGGAGCCATCTCGAACACACCCTTTTAGGGGCGTGGCAACCATATAGGAAAAAAAAGGGGGGCGGGGTTTTCATTATGCCCACCCTGGAAATATTGTTCCCACACTCATAGAGAAATGGAACTTTCCACAAACATTGACATTCATGAGAAAACAAATTCCAGATGTGGAGCCATCTCGAACACACCCTTTTAGAGGCGTGGCAACCATATCAGAAAAAGGGGGGGGCGGGGTTTTCATTATGCCCACCCTGGAAATATTGTTCCCACATTCATAGAGAAATGGAACTTTTCACAGACATTGACATTCATGATAAAAACAATTCCAGATGTAGAGCCATCGCGAACACACCCTTTTAGGGGCGTGGCAGCCATATTGAAAAAAGGGGGCGGGGTTCTCATTATGCCCAACATGGGAAAAATGTGCCCACATCTCATAAACGAATGAAGCTAATTTCCACAGACATTAATACTCACGAGATAAAAATCACACGTGGAGCCATTGTAAACACACCCATTTAGGGGCGTGGCAGCCATAATAAAATGGGGGGGGGGTAGTCATGATGCCCCTATAAAAGAAAGTTCTTATGTAGAGCCACAGCAAACTCATCCTTTTAGAGGTGTGAGGGGCCTACTCACTGTGCCCACAATTGCATTTTTATATTTTGTTGTTGATTTCTTATAATGTTGATTGGCCCATAACCTATATTATTTGGTAATCCAATGACTTACCCCAAAGAGCATGGGTAAGTACCGGTAGGCTAACCCGTGTTATATTGTTCAATTTGTGTACTTGCACCTATATTATCATGCACATCTAAATTCCAGAGTGATTTCATAATTACAAATACACAGCACACAATGGCACCCTAAACTCTAACATTTAACATTAAAGGGCCATGGAAATCCTTTTTTAGGGGGGGGGGGGAGTGTAAAATCCCCCTACCTCTTACCTGTTGTGCCGCATTGACAGCAGATTGGGTAACAACACGATGTACTCGCCTCACAAAGTGGTGGACACGTCCACTATGACTTCACATTCAATGAATCTGTGTACCCCCACCACACAGCACCTCTGTTCTCTTAAAAATGGTATATCAAGCTCTTATGAGTGTTTTTTTTTTACCCCGACCAAATCCATTTAACAAAAATTATACGTTATACAGGTGCGACACTGCATATGCCTTTTGGTCTGTCAGAAAAAAAGGCAGGGGAAACAATGTATTTGAAGAAGTAACTCTAGTCTTTCCAGGACTAACTAAGGTACCCCAGTTTACACCCCTAATTCAGATATTGATGCAGTTGAAAGGTTATCAATAATTCTACAGACGAAAGAACCAGTAACTGGGTTAATACAGATGAGGCAAGAATGCATAGTGTAAGAAAACACAGGGTTTGTCAACAGTAAATTCCAACTATAAAGGCGGCCCTACTCCAACACATTAAACAGCTATCTAAGGTGGATTTTATTATATGAAACGCGGTCAAAATTTTCCACGTTGTGCATATTGAGTACCCCCCCCCTTTTAAAAATGGATGCCGCACCTCTAAAAGGGTAGGTTTGTGAAGGCCTCACATTAAAAAAAAAAGATTTTTATGAATATATTGTCCGAGTGGAATTTAATCCATTTATGAAAGGTAGGCGTGATAATGCATTATTATTAGTACTCAAAGTCAAAGGAAGCATGTCGACAGCCCTATCAATCAGATTGCATAAAAGGAAATAATCAATATCCGGAGTCATGTTTTTTTCACCTTTACACCCAACATGTTTCCCAGTCGAGGCAACCGGCGCCGGGGCGAAATTCGCCGGCCGGCCGGCCGGGGAAATCCCGGGCTGTGAAGGGGCTGGGCCGAAAGCAAGGGGATCGTGAGACTAGTGTGCGCGCGCCGGGTGTTCGTGGTGCTGTGCCGCACCGTCTATACGGCGCGGCTGCTCGCTCGCCGCCGTTCAGGGGAGTTGGCCACGCCCCATGAAATTTTTGTCACAGAGCTTGCGCGCTCTGCGAGTATTTGTATAATTATGATAGACGCGTGATGACAGCTCGTATGTGACGTATACTGGTGGCAAATGTCAACAAAGACCCCCCTGCGCGCGATGGCTTTCAGATTTGCAGGGCTCTGTGCCCGATCTGGTGTCAAAGTCCGTCAAGCCAGCAAATTATATTTTTAAATATTCATGATCTACGTTTTTGGTCTTTATTATTGAATTATGATAACCATTAAATACCGAGCACAATATCTTTAGCTTTAAAATGAACAATGAAATGTCGCTTTTGTTTCATTGCTTCTGGATCATGCATCTCTAAAACCTTTTTAATGAAAGCCTAATTAAAAACGAAATTTGTAAACGCGGTGTTCTCGAAATTTGACGTTTATTTGCCGGGTGAAATAAATACATGTATGACGACAAAAACTGCACAATACCATCCGTTTTATCCCGCAGTATTTATTTCTTTAACAATTGTGGAACAATTATACCTGACATAAGGATTAGTTTTGCTTACAGTTTATGAATATTTCCGTTTTAGATGTCATGCAAAAAACCTGACACAATGGCACACCTGAGTAAATAAGCAATTTATACGCACCAACGGGACCATCATGGACGCGTCTCATGCTCAGTGCATTTTGTACTAGAGCTCAAAACAGTAGTTTATCCTTGAATGTGTATGGATCCGTGATGTAATTTGACATTTCACAAGCTGCGTTGACGTGATTCTACCGCCATTCTACCGCGATAGGTCAATTGGGCAAGGTTTTGTGCAATCGCGCAACAGTGTTCTTTGAAACAGGTTTTGTGTGCAATCATTCAATAATTGATCTGGACTCCGTTATCGTTCAATTAGCAATGAAAGTAGAAAGCACTTAAGACATGGCGTTCAAACTGATATACAGTACATGTATTTTCTTCAAATGCTCTCCATTAAAAGAAGTATTACATTAGTTAGTTAATTTGAACTGCACTGACATTATTAAATTATTACAGCTTACTTGTAAAATATTCACTTAACTTTACGATGAGTACAGATCATTTGAACGTGAATTTGAGGGTTAGTATAAACCAAAGTAATTCATGTACATGTAAGTTAATAAATCAACGACATTCAAAAAAAAAAAACAATTAGTGAATTCTTACAATAACAATATGTGTTATTTGCCTGATTGGCCGGATTTAACACATTCGTATGTGGAAAAATATAATCATGATTTTTTTTTTCGGTTGAATGCGTAGGCCCTATGCTGTAGAATATGGAAAAATAATGAAATCATAAATAATTTGTTCGGTTGAATGCGTATATCCTATGTCGGAATGTATTTAGATGGAATGTTTTTTCTGTTTAATTTATGAGGTAATAATTCTTATACAGGGTGATTTAAAACACGGAAACCCAACTGGTAACCCCTGGTTTTTTTTTTAATGTTTAAAAAAAAGTTCTGCATGTTGGGGCCGAGCGTGTTCCATGATCTAGCACGTGAAAGCCCAATTCATAAGCTATTTTTTAAAGTAAAACAATAATCCTGTACTTTTTTTCTAGTTATGGACTTTTAAACAAACACATTTTCTAAATTGTTACCGCAGATCACCATAATGGTAAGTGATATTTCAGCAAAACGAAACTAAAAGTCAGAAATCAAAAAACACATCAGAACACTCTTAAATGATAACTGACACTTATTATTTACAAAAAAAACCCGCCTGCTTCTAAACAACATGCTTTATAATGTAAAGAGTTTATAGCCTTGCCCTGCCTTCTACTTATACCCTATAGAGACTTTTATATTCTGATATCATTTTCATGGTATGACATGGTATCGTTTTACTGAAATATCAAAATGATTTCTTTTTTAAAGAAAGCTTAAGTTGGCTTTTATATCCAATTTCCAGAAAGTGCTAGAGACAGAACTTCCAAAAAAAACCAATAGGGGGCACCATTTGGGTTTCCTTTGAAACAAAGACATTCATCGTAGGCCTGCAAAAGGTATTCCTTTATTAAAATCGATTCACGTCGCGTGGAAGTTTTCTATACAACAATTAGCAGCCATAAATTCCCTGATTGCTGAATTGGTCGCTGGTATTTTTTTTTTTACTTGTCACAAAGATATCATATCACACAACATGTTGATAACCACTGGGGAAGTGGAAGCAATAACGGGGAATTTCCCGTTCGTGTGGGTGGAAAAAAAAAGGATCAAAAGGGTCAAGTTCGGGTTAGGAAAATGTGTAACACCGGCAGTTGATCTGCAAAACATAATGTGATCACTGAAGGCACTCAATTTTGAAGGGGCAAGGTGCAATTTACCGGTATGCGACATGTGCACCTTATAACGTTTAACATCATGCACGGTTGTATCATAGTCATTACGAAATGCACTTCGACAAACGAAGTATTTTTAACATCAAGAAAACCCAAGGTTCAACCGTCATACAGTGCATGGGGCAAAACCCCACAGTACTCGGAAAACTGACATTGAATGTCAATGAAATAATGAAAATACATGTATACCCAATGACATCATGTTTCTTACATATTGTATAACTTCTTAAAGGGGCAATATTAAAAAAAAACCCAAAAAAAACAAAAACAAAATAAACAGGCCTTAGAATAATAATCGTTCTTAATATGTAAAGGTTTTTGCGTATGGATGTTTTTGAAGAAGTACATGTATTTCTTTGTCGTTCAATAACACAATATGAATTACAGGTGCATGGAATTATCTAATTATTATTTGATTAATCCATGTTCGTTGAATTTGTTTATTGCAAAAGATCAACATTTTAAACATCATATTTGAGTTTGGAGTCATTGAATCAGCGATGCTGAGCTATAGAATCACATGTAGGTTACACTTTTTATTCGAAAATACTCGGGGGTGACGACATGGGCCCCCGTCCCCCACCGATCGACACCCATGGTTGGCACCGTGCTTCTGAACAACAGACTTACACGTTGATTTTATACGTAGGGCCTATACTTTGTATGCCTACATGTAGAATACAGCGTCAGTTGGTGAAATCGAAAATCTGAGAGAGACCCTAAAACGTTTAAGACACTTTTCTCTGCGTGTGGAAAGCGCAAGAGGAACAATACAAAATACTCGATTTACACCATAAACAAACGTGTGCGTGGGTGTGTGGGTGTAGTTTTATGGCACATTGAACAATTCAATATGTTGATATCGCCACAAGGCAGTGATGTAGTGCCTTGATGCTGGGCCTTGGCCTTAAGGCTGCCTTAAGGCTGGATTTTAGGGCCTTGGCCTTGGCCTCGAGGCTTGAGGGCAAAAGCCTTGGCCTTGGCCTTGGCCTTGAGGGTTCAGGGCCTTGCAATTTTGAGTCAAGGCTCTTCAAGGCCCATAGATTTTTGCATTTTCCAGATAATCTGTTCGAAATTTTGCTGTTACCAATTTAATCGTATTACCATGGAGGAGGGAAGCACCCTATAGATTTGTGTGTTGGGCACACTTCTACTTTTGTAGCATCACATTTTGTTACCATTGTAGTAGATTTGCTGCAAAAATATTCCGTACACTTGTGGGGCTAATGAGATGATCACTTTAATTGCATATAATAATAATAATAGAGAACATTTATATAGCGCCAAAATCCGTCTAAAAAAGACGCTCAAGGCGCATATAACTATGGAATAGATCTGATTGGTTGTTTAGGTCTCCCTGATAAGTGCTAAAGATTTGCATGTATCTGTTTTAGATAATGCTGATATTTCTGACCATGTTGGGCCAGCAAATAAAACATTTCCCAAATCAGTTTCTTGGGTCCCCTTTTGATACACTTGGGAGAATTGTGTGTCAATATAGAAGTAAATCATTATTTTGTCTAGTTAAACCATATTGAAGACCTGAACTTATACTTTAATAGATACAGTGCAGTCATAAAACGGTGTAGGCCTATGCGAGCATGTTGATTGCAATTAAAGAAATGTTGTTCTTCGTAACGAGCAATTCGTGATGATATGGGCGGATCCAGGGGGGCCAAAAGGGGCCATGCCCCCCCCCCCCAAAAAAAAAAATTCGAAACGTTTTTTTTTTAATGTGACGTCGTAATAAAGGCAGGCAATGAGTACACCACCATCTTTTCCTCAAAAAAAATTGGTAAAAATGGTCAGAAATTGCCTCAAATCGCACCACAGATCATACCTCGAGGACAAAAATTTTTCGCGGGCCCCTAATCCCAAGCCGTAATTTTTTTACCCACTTTTTTTGGGGGGGGGGGGACCAAAATTTCTTTGCCCCCCCCCCAATTGTGTTCTGGATCCGCCCTTGCGTGATGACGTGTCACTTATGTGACTATAATTAGTTCTATATCAGTGGTCATTTCATAAAACAGGGCCTTGGCCTTGGCCTTGGCCTTGAGGGTTAAGCCTTGGCCTTGGCCTCGAGGCTTGAGGGTCAAAGCCTTGGCCTTGGCCTTGGCCTTGAGGGTCAAAGCCTTGGCCTTGGCCTTGGCCTTGAGGGTCAAAGCCTTTGCTCCAACACTGCCACAAGGATACAAGGGTGTAGTATTTTCGAAGGCCCTCGAATTGTTCGTAGGCCGTAGAGCTAGGCACAGTGTCTGTGCCTATTTGATAATCCGGGCCTAAAAAAAACCCAATTAAATATCCCACGGTCACGGCAACATTCTCCGCGGTTTAGTCATCAGTGTTATGGAATTTGGTCCATTTTTCTTCACGCTTGGCTTGTCAATGTCCAAATTATCTTCACAAATATTCGCAATACAATCATACGTACGTGTACAACCGTCGAGTTGTTTTTAATTCAGTCAGGAGCACTGTAATCATCCAGGGTCGTGCATCCGTGGGTGGACCAAGCCACCCGATGATTCCGCGGAGCGCGCGCAAGCACTGGCACGACGCACACGCGGTTGCTATGACATCACGTAGCTGCAATCGGCTCAGTGAGAACGCGTCTCGGACGCTGAATTCAGGCCCATTTCAAAACATGATTCAGCAACTTTTGATTTAAAATCGAGATCCTAGAATGTTGTTTTTCTCGAAATATAAAGCTGAAGCTGAGCTGGAACTTCATCAAGTTAGTTGTTCAGCACCCTTCTTTAGAATTTGAGCACTATTGTTGCTTCAAACGAACAAAATGCACAAATAACAAATGATGGACTTCACTTAAGAAGCACACTCAAGTTACTCATAACAACATTTTATTTTTAGTGATTAAGTGGTTTCCAGCTTGGAAAAAAGAAGACTCAATTTTATAACCAAGAACATTCTACAATTAGGTCATCGGGTTTGAAAATAAATGAAATGACAGAATAAGGTAAAATAGGTTTATTAGAAAGATGTTGATATTGAAAGGGTGCATGACGTTATTTCTACATGTTCTTTTTTTGTCCTTGAAATTGGTTCACAAATGTATTTAGGATGGACTTGGCCACCTGTGATTTTGCAAATTGCCTCGAGGGATTAGGCTAAGCAGACCACACTATAATGCTCCAGTGGACCAAGGGAGAAGGAATAGACCCCAGGAATGGGCCGAGTAATGTAAACGGCCACATTTTGATATGAAAAGCCCTGGCTTTTACAGGTATCTAAACTGACCTTATGATTTTTCTTTTACATGGAAGAAAATCAATTTTAAAGGAGATTGTTGATTTAAAATATTTAACATTTTTTTTGTAACCACAGTAAACTATACCCAAACCAACATATATTTTTGATGTAAAGTAGAGACTGCATTTAAAACATGTAAAAATGTACAGCTCCATTGCTGTATGTATGAGCCATGCTATTACAGGTAGCAACAGATTAATTCTTCTGCCTTCAGATTAGTCAATCATCAACAAGTCACCCAGTTTCAAGGAAATTGTGCAAACCAAAGTGGGGGTGGGGGTGTAAACAATGCTGATAACTTCACAGTCTTGTTAGTATGCAAATAAAATATAAAAACAGTATTTCCTGATCCATTCAATATTTTAAAACTGTGTTCCACAGCTCTTTTTCCCCACATACATGTACACGTATGCATACTTGATCGATCTTATCAGTTCCAGTAATTTAGTGTTGCTAATTTGTATGTTTTATTTTTTTTCACCTGTCGGACAAATTTGTCCATTTCAATATTACATCTATCATTCTTGGTAAATTACATTTTTAAAATTGATGTATTTTACGATTTAACCCATTAGCTTTATCACAGGGTACATGTGTATCTGTACTTTGTTTACAATGTTTTCCATATACACTGTACCGGTATTAAATTTTAATGTAAGTACAGTACTTCAAAAGTGTGAAAGAGGAAACCAGTATACGTAGTTTGTGGCTTTTATTCCAATTAGTTAAATATACCGGTATACGACATAGAGTAAAGCCCCAAAATTAACACTGATAATATGTTTACCCCAAATTAGTATGATCATTTCGGAATGATTTCGCTTCAAGTGCACAGTTTGGAAACCTTTTGTTACGAACAAACTATTAGCGAATGCTAGAATTAAAAAAAGAAACCTTCATGCATATTGGGTCTGTTGAACAATGAAGCCCAACAGAATTCCTGACCCCATTTTGTTTGTATATTCAAAATCTCTACCCCAGACTTCAAGGTGAAATAAAGGCACATGTATTGTGGTCAGATTCTTTTAGTTTTTGGGGAGGAGTCTTCCAAGGCGACCAACTGTCACCCATAATATTCTTAATGGTTTTCGACCCAATCATTCAACACCTTAGGCTAAAGGAGGTAACCTCAAGGGAAAGCGTATCACCTTGCCCTTGGCTGATAATGTTTGCCTTCTGACTGCTGACAAAAGGAAACACCAAAAACTGATGACAGAGGTTTTAGATTTAAAAGGCTCCATGAATTTGACACTTAAGCCAGTAAAATGTAAAACCATGTCTACTCCTTGCAGTAGTCCTGATGACTATTTTTTAATTAATTGTTAAATTATTTTGATACAACACTACAATCCTTGTAGGATGCACCAGAGAAGTTCCTGGGAAGTACAATCGCTTTCAAAGGCAAAAAACCAAGGCTATTTTTGAAAAGCAAACTGAGTAGTGTTATTCAAAATATCGACGCTTCCATGATACGGAATGATTTCAAGCTTTAAAATTATCAAGCTTTATTGGATTTATAAAGAGGGCTGTTTTCAGAGAGTTATAAAAAGTGGAATTAAAGAAAAAAAAAGACTTTCAGTTTTGGCCCTCATGTCACTTTTTGGTCCATTAGTGTGGAAAGGCTCTAATCCTAAATTGAATTCACAGTGGCCTATGACAGTTGATCTATAGTTGAGACACTGCTCCATACAATTTTTAACATGTTTGAGACAGGTTTGAGTAACATGATACATGTACATGTACCGGTAGTCATGCGGGAAGTGGCGATGTAAAAACCTATATTAAGGAGATCTACCAATAAAATATACATGGTACGTGTACGTACACGTACCGTACATGGAGCTTCCGTGTCATGTCTTTGTAATTACATGTACATGTACACTATGTTTTTTTTTACATAGTTCTCAGTTCTCAGTTCTCAGTTCCCGAGTCAGGTTTTGAATTGCACCGGAAAAAACAGTATCGTGAACACAGTCTCATTCAGCCGATTGCAGCTACATGTACCCGGTACATGATGCCACGCACTGAACGAAACGAACAATTATAAGTAGCCCGGCTGGCGAGTCAAAAAATTATTGGGATACGGCAAAGATGAAAGGGCAGGAATAAATAAATCAGTAAATTCAGAAAGCAAACCTGTATCAATTTGTGTACAACTTTATCAACTGTTCAAAAGGATTACATGATTAGATCTTTTTATTAACAACACTGACAAGATTGCCTCAGAATAGATCAGAAATCACGTGGAAAAGGGTAAAAACGAATTTTACTCATACTGCCTTTTTTGTTCCAAGGTCACCCGTATCAATCACGTCTGTTTTCACCTCGCATAGTTGTGTGAGAACGAAAATATCGACGCGAAAATTATTTAGGATCATTTGGATCAAGTTTTTTAATAGTTTTATCAACGAACATTTTAGATTTATTTGTAAATGAAAATATATCCTTCAAATTTATTCAAATTTTTTTTTCTGTCTCCCAAACCATTTGAGTCTCCTTTTTAGGTTTAATATGTTTTTTTTTCACCCAATGACCGCCACAAAATTATTTCAAAAACTGTCATGCTTGAACGAGTGATCGAGTTCCACGATGTGAGAGGTCAATTTTTGACACGATATTTCTCCTTCGCGTCATGCGAATTTTAGTTTCCATAACATTCCGAGGGTAATTTTGTAAAGAAATCAATACAATGTATACCAAAACTAATTTCAAAAACTCTGACTTTTACACGTTAATTTTCCTTTTCGAGGGACCCTGCCCCAGAACTCGAAGCGCATGACCAGGCATTTAATCGGTGATGGACTTTCGCGATCGGTGATACTTTGTAATCGGTGACGGCTCACCGGTCGTTGATCACCGATCGCAAAAGTGGGCCACTAAGCGCACTATCAAGTTCCCACGGTATTAATTTCTCCTCCAGTCGGATCGGGACTGACAGTGAAATAGATACATGTAGATAGAAACAGTTTCCATGATACCGCGCGGTGCCGGTGACCATCATGCGTTTGCAATAAGCGGAGTGACTCGAGCCCACTGATTATGACAGAGCGAGAGACGATAGTTTTGCAAAAGAATTCTTGCCACGTGGGTAAAGGCAGGCACAAAAAATGATCACTTCGTCCAAGTCAGGTATTCGGATTTTTTCCGGGTTTTTTTTCGGGTCGGTTCGGGTCGGTTTTACCTTATTTTTGTCGGGTCGGGTCGGGTCGGGTCGGTTTGAGGTAGTTAAGATCGGTTTCGGTTCGGATTCAGTTTATATCTCTTATGTTTCGGGTCGGTTTGGCCTGCTCCACCCGACCCGATGCACATCATTACTTTCTGGATTGATACTGGAGCCACAGAGCCACTAGGCTGTATGAGTATCACCCGTTATCCACGGAGCCAAACCTCCAGAACGTCTGATATGTCAAAGCATGCAGATCATGCGATGTCGCGCCTCAGCCAAATCGGGATCACCTTTAGTAAATCGTGACGTCATTTCATTCCAAAATCAGGACTAAAACTGTGATACAGCAACAGCCGGGCGCGTGTTGCGTAACACATAATACAGAGCGCGCGCGTGACAGTTGCTGTGTCTAGGTTTCCCGATATAGAAAGCGCCCGCTGATTGGTCAAAATCTAGAGATCAAGAAGCTCAGTACATGTATATTCAATTGCGGTAACCATGCATTACTGAAGCATGGCTGGACATTCGTTTTATATATGATTTTAATAAAATGCAATAAAAATGGTCATATCCATTGCCTACTGAGTTTTTCTTTATTAAGGTGTATGAAAAGAAAAATACTTAACTGTGTATTGAGCAAGTGGTCAAGCAAGTATTACATTTTAGTAAAAAGCAATACAACATATCAGGGTTAGCAACTTTATGAAAACAAAATGTCCTGAGTTTCCTGTATATTTCCCCGAGATTTTTCAGCCGATTGTTATTGTCTGGACAGGTGTGTCATATTCACACAGCATAAACACTAAATAGCCACCATGCAGTCATGGGTCACTGAGTTTTCCCTGATTTTTGGTGTTTCCCAAATGCCCTGAGTATTCCCTGATTGAAAAATGGAAACTCATTTTCCAGAGTGGCTGGGTGGGACCCCCTTAGTACTGATTTCTCAAAAGAAACTTCAGCACAGTTCATTAATTCTTTGATACAAATACGGCCAAAAAAAATAGTTCTGCTTCTGATTATATGGCATTCGAAAATAGGCTAGGTAGGTAGGGATTTTTTTTTTTGGCCAATTTTTTTTTGTGTACGATCATATGGAGGCGTCTGCGTGTAGTCAAAGGTAACACGTAGAAATTGATGGTTTGGGGTGTTTTTTCTCATTTTTCCCATAAAAAAAAATTGGCGTAGGAGTTAATTGTCAGAATAGGGTAGGTAGGGAAACCGGAAGCAGGACTCTACTTTGTTTGGCCTAATCATGAACATATTTTTAGAAAAAATATAATTACGTAAATTGTGATAACAGTGGGCGATGCAAAGCCTCATGTTCATTATTGTTATCAATAGCAGAGGTTGTTGTTTATTTGGTATAATCTGAATTTAATTTCTATTCACAAAATAATTATATACAATTTCTACATGTTTTTATCACTGTTTATTTCACTCTCTTCACGCAAGTCATGTGACGAGTTGAAGGGTGATTATTATTACTTTTTAAACATTTTATTGATTGTGAATTTTAATACCATTATTGGACAATTTGCTTTTCTATTTTCTGACTGTGGAATATAATACGTGTCGCATTGGCCTCACCAGCTCAGGTGTAACTGTGCGCAGACATATCGAGAAATGTTTAAATGAGATCGAGAGAGGACAAACTCATTCACCAAACATCCTGGAAGAACGTTATTCAAGTCAGAAGAAGGCCATGCAAGGAAATAACTTAGTCCTACAGAAATCAGGGACTCTCTGCACCAGTGTCTCCCCCAAGACAGCTGTTATAAAATTGTCACTTTTCTCAGAGAAGACAACGTGACATAGTGTGTGTTTTTTTGTTTAATGTTTTTCCACCTCTTTTTTTTTTTTTTTTAATATTTGTTAGGGGAATGGTTATTTGTACAAGATGAGATCGATTTCTGCTTCATCTTCCATTCTGAACTAATACAGCGTCACCCAGACTTGTGATCAGTGAATTGTCATCGCCTCCCTAGGATGAGGATGTAGAATGTGTGCACTCTTCTTATTTCTCAAATAAAATAGAGCCTTCTGGGAGGGCACAGTTTCTTGGATGGAGGTATACCCGGGTGGGGGGGGGGGCTTAGACTTTTAAAGGGAATGTACAACATTAGCTTTTGCTGCAATTTTCAGAAATAAATGGATTTGGAGGATATGATATATTAAATATTGTTAAACTGACTTGTTTCACGTTTTGGGTTTGTACATGCTGGAAAAACCAAGAAAAAAAAAATCATGTTTTTGTAGACTGGTTATCTGACCCCACTTAAGGTGAAAAAGAGCAATTTATAGACTTTGGGGAATTGTAAGGACAGAGAATCAGTCTAGCAGGCTTGTACCCCTTCACATGTGTGTGATCAATTGCAAAGAAAATGCGGAATAACTAAATATGAATAAGGGTCCGCACTTTTTGAGATAACAAAAACCAATTTTTTCAACGCTGGTCGGCCGACCATTTCTTGAAATGTCAGCACACCAGGAGCCTATTTTACAGGGTGCTTTATTTTTAGACTGTAACCCTAAAATTTCAAAATCCAGGCAGGCATTTCGTGGTAATTTGATCATTTTGTTTTGTTTATGTTTGCAAATGTAGTATCTTCCCTTTAAGAGCACATTTCCCCTTTCCCGTGGCTACTAAAAAAAATCCCAACTAACAATTACAAAAAACGCAAATCATCAAGGGTTTGCAAGAAAATTTCTTCCCAAATATAATTTCTCGGGACGCGTTCTACAGTCACAGAGGGCGAGGGTTAACGTTCCCGCGAACAGAATTAGTCAACAACAATTCAATCACGTACAGATAAGCTAATAACCGCAAAAGTGTCAACACATTTCATGCATTCTCGATCGACCACTCTTCACATAAACCGTGACAAATCTGCTCCTTGCTCTATGCATTGACAGATGGTCCTTGGTGCATGATAAAAGTATTACTCAAAGTCAAATGAAGCATGTCGACAGCCGTATAAATCAGATTGCATGAATGGGAAAGGAATTACATATCGGGAGTCATTTTTGTCACCTCTTTAACCAATCCCAAAACCAATCCCAACTTGCCTACTCCCAAGGGCAACCCCTCCCCAGCTCAGCTGCCCGTAGGCGATGACAAGGCCCTTGCGCCTCTCGGCTTAGGGGTAACTAGGCAGCGATAATGCAGGCAAGGAAACGTTGGGACGAAAATCACAAAATTTGAGATTTTTTTGAAATGAAAATTGATACGTCATGCAGACCTCCCACGAGTGACCAATAAAGGTGGAACGTTCCATTCCCCTTCTGAACGCTTCGGATACTATTTTGAGAGGCTAGTTTTACCACACCACACTAGATTGTGCTCTTATTCCTCCATGCCTGGACCATACCAATCCTCGCTACTGTACAGCTTTAATCCGATTCGTCCGGTACATGTGTTGTACTTGCCACAGCACACACACCTATCCCACAAAGTAAACGTTTCCCAGTCCAGGCGTCGCGTGACTCGCGTCGGGGGCCGGGGATCGGTCACTGTACGTTCTGGTTATGTTGTGTGTGTGGGCGCGTGGGAAGAAAAAACAAATCGCTGGAGGCAATAGTACAGTGTGCGCCTGGTGTGCGCGCGGTGAACGGCCAGGTGTCACACCGGCCGCTGTCTCGTTCAGGGAACAATCAGTCAGTCGCCGTGTCACGCATAGCTGCTCTATTTTCTCGTCCACACCACTGACAGCAACACGAAGCCAGCGAACGATGGCCGTAAAAAGGGCTTCCAAAAATTCGCAATTTTCATGGCAAACACCAACCGATCCAAACAAACAAAGTTGCTTTGGGTAGTTGAAGACCCACTTCATACATTTATCAAGGTATTTTTTTCTAAAAAATAAAGGTTTCGATGCATTTTGACGATATTATTTCACGGACAAATCGACTAAAAATTAGGTCATGAAATTTACGGGTTTTTTTTTCGAGAGAACAACGAAAGTCTCCCAAATGTTGAGGTAATCAAAGGAAAGAGTGAACCTTCATCTACAAAAAAATCTCGTGAACGTGATGTCGTTAATATCTTAAAAATTCGATGTACATGCACCTAATGTTTCAAACAACTTCCATTTTTCACAACGCGAAAAGATCGTCGCCATTGTAAAGCATAGAGCGAGGAACCCAAACATGGTGTGTTCTTGTGACCCATACGCCCACTGATTGGTCGAGCTCGAGTATGGCCTGCTTAAAATTCATAAGTCATTCATTGCACCGCGTTAGCATGTGCTTTTTTATGGTACGTCGGCGTACTTCCGTTCGTTTACACGCGTACATGTGATTGCAAATCATGAAATCTCGCAAAAATCTTCATTTTTCAACCGGTGATTTGGCTCAAACATTAGAAGTCTCCTGCACGTGTTTCACATGAAAATGAAGTGTATACTTTTCTCTGTCTACTGAGCCTTGCCTTTTTTAAGAATCGAACGTACACCTAAAAACTATCGGCCCTCGATTTTGTTGATAAAAAAAATTATGATTTTGTTTGACAGGCCGTAACAACACTTTACATTTGTCAAAAGCAATTATTTTTGGTATCAAAATATGTGCACGAAGCATTAAGCAGTTTTCGGGATAACCGATCTCGATAATTCTCCGTTATCATTCAATGACCAATGAAAGAAGAAAACATTAAAGACATGGTGTTCAAAATGATATATATGTCTTTCTTCAAACGTCTCCATTAAAAGAATTATTACATCAGTTAGTTTATTTGAACTGCACTGACAATTTTACAACTTACTTGTAAATCATTCACTTAAATTTACAGAAGAGTACAGATCATTTGATGTTATTCATGTACATGTATTTTGATAAATCAACGACATTCAAATAAAAGAAAACAAGAATAGTGAATTCTTACAATAACAATAGGTGTTGGACTCATAGCCCAACACCTAATAACTATAGCATATAGACACACAGATCGCTTAATAATGTCGGCAGATGATTTGCCTGATAAAACACACTCGTATATGCAAAAATAAAATCAAGAATTTTTTTCGGTTGAATGCGTATGCTGTCGAATATGGAAAAATAATATCATGAACAGTTTGTTCGGTTGAATGGTATGCTATGTCGGAATGTATATAGATGGATTTTTTTCCCGTTTAATATATGAGGTACTAATTCTTATACAGGGTGATTCAAAATATAAAAACCAAATTGGCAGCCCCTAATTTTTTATGTTAAAAAAAAAAAAAAAAAAAAATTGCATGTAGGGGCCTGGCGTGTTCCATGTTCTAGGATATGAAAGCCCAATTCATAAGCTTTATTTCAGTCAAACAATAATCGCTCATGTATTTTTTCCAGTTATGGACTTTTAAACACAAAGATACTTTTATAATTTTTACCACGGATCACAATGATGGTAAGTGATATTTCAGTAAAACGAATACAATTCACAAATAAAAAAAAGACATCAGAACACTCTCAGATGATAACTGACACTTATTATTAAAGAAAAAAAACCGCCTGCTTCTAATGTCGAAACAACATGCTTTATAATGCAAAGAGTTTATAGCCTTGCCCTGCCTTCTACTTAAATCCTCGAGACTTTTATATTCTGATATCGTTTTCATGACATGACATGGTATCGTTTTACTGAAATACCACATGCCTACCTAAATGTGATCCGTTGACATTTTAAAGCGGTGTTGTGTTCAAAATTACATGATTTTGATTTACATGATTTACATGATTTTGAATGATTCTTTTACTAAAAGAAAGCTTAAGTTGGATTTTATATCCTATTTCCGGAAAGTGCTACAGACAGAACTTCCTAAAAAAAAAATAATAATAGGGGGCACCATTTGGGTTTTCTTTGATTTGACATTATCATCATACAAAGACATTCATTGTAGAAAAGGTAGCCTTTATCAAAATAGATCCACGTCGCGTGGAAGTTTTCTATACAACAAATAGCAGCCATAAATTCCCTGATTGCTGAATAGGTCGCTGGTAATTTTTTTTTTTTACTTGTCACAAAGATATCATATCACACATGTTGATAACCACTGGGGAAGTGGAAGCAATAACGGGGAATTTCCCGTTCGTGTGGGTGAAAAAAAAATGGGTCAAAAGGGTCAAATGTGTAACTCCCACAGTTGATCTGCAAAGGCACTTAATTTGGAAACATACACCAAGGAGCAAATTACCGGTATGCGACATGTGCACCTTATAACGTTTTAATTTTAACATCATGCACGGTAGTAACATAGCCATTATATACGCACTTCGACAACCCAAGTATGCTAAACATCAAGAAACCCAAAGGTTTAACCGTCGTGCTGTGCAAAGATAAAAAACAAAGAAGATTCTCGAAAACTGACAATTAATACTAATGAAAAAGTACCCAAATTGAACAGAATCGACCTTCTCACTACACGACAAGTATATGTTTCTTACATAATGTATAATAACGTGTTAAAATCAATCAATGGTCAATATTAAAAAAAAAAAAAAAACCTTTGTATTTTATTTCCTAATATGAAAAGTTTGTGCGTGGATGTTTTTGAAGAAGTACTTAATATTTTTTTGTCATTCAATAAAACAATATGAATTACAGATGCATATCTAACAACTATTTGAAAAATCCAAGTTGGTTGAATAAAGTCACTTTGATTCGAACATTCAGTTTATGATTTAGTAGGCCTATATTTCGTTCACCAATAAAAAGGCAGGTAGCTGTATAACCTTTAACCTCTGATTACCAGCGCACATTCTGCATGCATAGTTAGCGACTTCACAACACCCACCCCCCAAATATCCCAGGGTCGCGTCAACATTCTCTGCGGTTAGTCATCAGTGTTACGGAATTTTCCTTCACTCTTCACGGTCACTGCCCCAATTATCAACGCCAAGCGGAAAGCAACCACTAGAATTCAACCAAAGCAAGCTGGCATTGTGTAATACATGTACCGTAAACATCCATGGTTCTGATCCGTGTCTGATGCGCCACCCAGAATTCTAAGAATTCAACAATAGCATTTTGCACCGGGTCGTCTTGTCGGCTTGGGCTTGAACTTGAAGCACAGAGCAAGAAATTGTTCCTTGTTCTATGCTTGAAGCATGAAGCAATAAGCAAGAGCCATGGTCTTGAATATTATTCTTATCATTATTAAGCTCACAGAAAATGAAAATGAAGAAAAAAAACCCCCAAATAGCCTTATAATGATTTCTATACTAAATAGACGGAGAAATCATTTATTTCGCGACTATTATTTGGAATAGGTTTCCAGTCATGCTAGCAAACTATTATCCTCGGCAGCAATCCCTAAACCAACAAATCGAACAACATTCATACCCTAAATTTGCCAATTGAGCTTCATGATAAACATGCACCAGCTATAGATGTCAAGATGATTATTCGCTACAGTCAGTAAGGTACTAGACCAATATATAAACACAACACACATATCACTTCCATACTTTATTTTAAATCTACATGCTTTATGTACACGCAAAACATGGGAAAGGTTAAAACTACATTTCAGTCAGGACATGATTTCAGTTGTGTCTTTTTCACTTCCCAATTGATTTTGAACAATTACAATCTTCCTGAACAAAAGTGAGGATAAGTTGCTCATAAAATTTCATTTTATCTTCAATTCATGTACTTTCCTCATGCGGGTTCATTAATCAAGGTACATGCAGGCACATTATTTCACAATAATTGCAATTGATTATATTTAAAAAAAAATCCATTGTATCTGTCAACAAATACAAAGCCATTCACAGAAAGAAATATTAGTACTGGGCAACACAATGTGTATTTTGTGATAAGTTGGATATTGACATTAACTGTAGGGAATGATTTATTTTCTCTCACATAAAATATACATGCACTGATTTAAAAGTAGTACGATTGAAAAGTACTTCATCAGAAAAAAATCATCAATGTATAACAACACAAAACAGGAATTCCAAAGGTTTTACATAAATGTAGTAACACAGACTTCAGAGTGATCAGGGCTTCCTTTTTTTAATTACTGAACCTGTGAATAAATTGAATTTGGAAACCCCAAAAGGAAATCTGTTGAAATTGCCAAGCTGAAAATTTGCAAACTAAAAATCATACTTTTAAAAACAAATATGATCATGGTCACTCCACTTACCCTTAAAAACTTGACAGATTAAAAAAAAACAAGCATTTCATGAAACAATGACAGCATTACATACCACATAACGAAATTTTTCTTTACATTCTTAAATCTTTGTTTTAGAAACATTGACATTTCAGTTATTTCCCATACATTTATTGCCATCAAAGGAAACTGCTTCCGCGAATTTCAATTTTTGCAAATAAAATGTGATTTAAAATTCTTTCAAATTACTACATGTATGTTTGATATATCTATGTGTGTAAATCGACGGGGGACAGGGGAAACCCCCCCCCCCCCTCCCCATTTTAAAGCGGGGGACATTGTTTGGTTCCCCCCCCCCCCACTTTTTCTTCCCCGAATAAAAATTGTAGCCTACAACAATGATTCTATTGCTCAGAATACATGTAGCTGAGACAATTACTCCAAACTCAAAACTTTAAAAGATGATCTTTTGCTAAAATTGGTTTTAGTGGTCAGCCTGAAATTGCCTCAGATCACACCACAGAAATTGCTTTTCTATAACTGCATGTCTCCTTAACTATATCCCCCATTTACATTTAACTCCCCAAATTTTCATCCTAAACACTACGCCCTACCCGATCTATGATCGGGTAAATCAGCTTGTATGATATATATCTTGATATTTCTTTAAAAATAAATGGCTTAAATTTTAACACGATTTATTTATTGATTCCAATATATAAGAAATATGTTTTGTTTCCGATTATAAATATGCTAAAAAAACTACAGTAAAAATCTTCTGTATATACATTATATCTATTCTCTGGGGGTATTCACCAAGATTGTATCCCAAAAATAGTTGGAATTTGTTCTGTTTGTTTGTATTTGTTATTTTTTTTTTTACATTTTCCGGCACTGTCCATCATTTGTCAACAACAAAATTCTGACCAATCATGAGGACTTTTATTAAATGCCATATTTCTAAGGGGCAGCAATCCCAAAGAGTAGGGGGGAGGAGGGTACATTACATGGGAAAATGTCTCAGTCTGCCCTGATATTTTGGGCAGACAGACGCCTACATGTACGGCCATGTCCCTTTCCCCTCCCCCCTCATATATTTCACTGTCATAAGTGTGACCTGTGTTCATGCTTGATATAGCTAGGGTATTCTCTTGCATGTATTGCAAAGTCTTGGTGGTTATGGAAGACAATAAGAAGTTACTTGCAGAGCAAACCATGAATAGTGAGTTGAGTTGAACAGTTAGACTTTAGTTCAGAATGGCAGATTCATGCAAATTTGCCTGATAATACAACGGCAAAAACACCATGTATCATTAGCACTATCATGCATGAGCAAAAAGCCAAGAAAAATACCCCACAACACAGTCAAGTCCTCAACAAGTCTCATCACGCGGAGCTGAGGCAGCATCATATGAGAGGAGACTTTGACTGTTTGCAACAGACTGTGCAACCAAAATGCACAAAACATGTGAAATATTTCTATTAAACAAATGCATGGCAAAAAATATGGTACTGTTAGGAAAAAAATGTTGCAAAGCAAAACGCCTCCAATACTCTCATCTTCTTCAGGAATGAACTTCATTACTTAAACGTTCATTCCATGGGGTGGGAGTTCCTTCAATGCTGTAATTCTTGCAATTGTTGGATTTGCTGAAGCAGGGCATCCATTTCTTGGGCCTGTTGCATAGCAGCTTTCACGGCACTGTCTAGCAGTCTTGCCCGGAAGCAGGTTTTGGCTGCTGGAACTTCCTGCAGATGCTTGTCTACTTCAGCCTGAGTACCCTGTTTCAAAGTAAACACAATAAAAAAGGCCTTACTAATCTCTGCAGGACAAAAGTATATAAAACTGTTTTATGCTGTTAAAAATTCATGCGCTATTCAATTTTTTTTATGATGTGTCAAAGGAAAGACTGACATTTTGTGGGTTTAGTAACGCTGTTAAGTCTGCAACATGTAATCTTGCAGACCTTGAACTCTGACATTCTGTACCCTAGGGGCATTTTTGCCAAATTTAAAGGGCAAACCTTTTGTCTGCTGACTGTCTGAGTCCCCAACTTACAACAATTTGATAATGTCCTAAAATGAAACTTTGCAGTCCAGCTTGACTACTATAGCCTAAGCCTATTCCATTTTATAAATTTTTAGAATGTTTTTAAACTTTCCAAATACCCTGCCCAAAATTCGGATACAATACCGAGCACGTCAAATCACATTAGTATTATATAACTTTATTCTCTGAACTATTTGTTTTTCAGTTTCCAAAAACATGTTGAACGACATCCTTCCAGGATATCCATCAAATGTTCTGACTTTAACTTAAATACGATCATTAAAGGGAAAATACATTTGCAACCATCAAAAAATAAAACTACCGAATTATGTTGAAATACAGGTACCTTGCTAGACTGTTAGTGTTAGTGAATGACAGTCTAAAGCATCCTGTAAAATCATGGCACCTGGTATATTGTCATTTTCAAGAAAAGTGGTATTTTGTATCAATTTCCAACGCTGGTGGGCCGACCAACGTTGGAAAGAAATGACTTAAAAAAAAAAAAAAATGGCCCCAGTTGACCATATTTAGTTAGTCCGCATTTGTTTACAATTTATTATACACCTACATGTATATGAACGGTTACAAGCCAGCTAGACTGGTTCCCTGACCTTACAATTCCCCAATGTTTATAAATTGCTCTGTTTTATCTTAAATGGAGTCAGGGAATCAGACTTACAGGAAAAGGATTGGTTTTCTAGGTTTTTATAGCATTTACATGTACGCACCCAAAACGTAAAAAAAGACAGTGTAACAATATTTGCTATATATTACCAACACCCCAGATCCATCCATTTCTGAAAATTACAGCAAAAGCAAATGATGTATATATCCCCTTTGACGCTCCTACTATTTAAACAGTCACAGACAGTCAAAATGTCCATCCTCTTCCCCTACATCTACCACAGGCTAGTCACTAGTAACAGTCAGATTATATGTCAAAATAAGCACTGTGACTAGTCAAAGTCGGTCAATACTCAACAGACAAAGCAGGCAAGTTGTGGGCACGACTGGTTTATCAATTGCCTACAGTCAAAAAAGGCTGTATCACTTTACATAAACAGTCACAGCCAGTCAATTCTGCTTTGTGTAGGCTGGGGATTCTTGATTAACTGTTAAAAACAGTCACTTGATTGATTTTGACTGAAAGGACTACTTGGCACAGAATGTATGTTTGCATTGGAGGGTAAAACGCAACAATGAATTATTGTTTAGTCTTTCACAGTCTATCAGTTTCATTTCCAGTGCTGACCAGCCATGCACAGCAGCGTGACAATTCACTGTTAAACCATGACCATGATAATGTTACTGTATTATTTATACACCACTGAATCTTCAGTTAAAATATTTAGTAACTTGTGTATTACATGTACATACATCTGCATTTACATGTAGGTCAGTTAACAGAGAAGTTAATCATTTATCTTTTTGGCTTATTGGCATGATATAACAAAACAATTGTTAACTGTTGTGATGTGGCGGGATGTGCCGTTTATAACCCCCTCAGGGCGCATACCCTCGGCTTTGCCTCAGGTGCAACATGTTCCGGTATATGCACCCATTGAGTGTGTTAAAAATGGCATATCCCACATCACAGCAGTCAATCATTGTTAAATGGATCACATAAAAAACACCTGGTGAAAAATCACCGAATCAGTCGATCAATTCCACACAAAAAAGTACTTGGGTTATTGTACACATACATGGTAGGTTTCGACAGCACTTCAACTTCAAAAGCACAAATACTAGTATTGACAATTTGCCACATGTTAGAGACAATTGAAGTATAAATTGAACGAGAAATTGTTCTTCAGTGAGTCATCATGACATAACATGTACATTTTTTTGCAATGAGCTGTATTGAAATAATGCGGAAGGTTCAATTTGAAAAAAATGTTCAGAATCAAATTATCACAAGTGTTAACAGAGTGTATTGGTTTCGTGCAATCAGGGCGTTTAGTTTCAGTCAGGTAGGCCTAAATTGTAATTTTAAAAACAATCCTGGACATACATGTAAGTTATTCCCTTCAATACAAAATTCTTTTAGTTTTGAAATAATTGATTGTGGAAACTGACCTGGAATTGGCATCCGTATAATTTGAAAGGGCATTCAATTAGCACCGGTTCATTCTCCTGTTCAAGTATCTGCAACTACCAAGAAACGGAAATGGCCATCATTTTTCAACTTCCTGTTAATGTAAACACTTGAAATCTTAATAAAGAGCCAATCCAAGGATAGAATGGAGGACAAGTCACTAAACAGTCATGCTTTTGCTGTTGGTGGCCCAATATCTTTCGGTAGATCAGTGTTCGGTACGTGGTATACCCTGGAAAAAAACCCCCCCCCATAGATCCTCATAAAATATTCTTTACCCAATGGGACAACTATAATTTACAAAAAAAAACATTGTCTTCAAACTAAAAAAAAAAAAAAAATGATGGAAATCCAAATGTCTTAGGAATAAATCTCTATCAAATGACATCACTGCCCACAGATTGTTACGTGCAGTCAGCATTTTGGTAGCCAAATTATCGTAACAGGCATCGGCCTTTTCTAGCAACAAATGCGCGCATTCAAGTTTGAATGCCTATTGTGCACTTCTCAGGCATGAAAAAACGTCATGGGGCACATCACAGCCAACACACAACTCTATAATGTATTCATTTTGTCAGAGTCATTTTGTCAAATAAAAGTAAAAACGGGACTAAACCATCCCATGTACTGCAAGTCATTGGGTATTCAAAGGAAGCGTTCATAAAAATGGCCGTTTCTTTTCAAAGATTTACCTTCACAAACGGGATCAGTTTTGGCTTCACCTCAGCTCCTTGTCCACCACATTCCTGCATATGTTCCCGTAGGTCAGACATACGCAGCTCTTCACTACACACTTTGCACCGTGCGAAATTATTCCTCATTTGCTTGGAAGCTACAAAGTCCCGTCCATAATGGTCACGTTTGTCAAGCACTGGTTCAAAGCACGCTGGACATTCTACGGGCCTAAGAAAATAAAAAAACATACCGATAGTTAGCATTGGGTATTTTTTCTATGGTTATGGGCTTGTGTGAACAGTACCAGTAGATGAGTCTTTGTGACTCATTTTCATATTTTAATGTGCACAAACCTGTACCATCTCTGAGAGAACATGATGTGTTCAAAGGTCATCAAATTACTCTCAAATTACAGAAGATTATACACTAAACAAAGGCAACATGTACGGGAAGGAAATCATTTGTTGATGTACATGTATATATACTCTTCAGAGGGGTTCTGAACAAACATGTACATGTAGGAAACACCAACAAATTAAAAATGCCCAGTTTCTGCATTGTTGATTTTGTAACTTCAACTGCACTCTTCTAATAAATTGAATCTTCCACTGATGATCTCCTTCCACAAATGTTACATTTAGATTTGGAAAGTGTTTCCCTACAGGTATCCCTTTGTGCAAGGTCACAAACCTTGACTGGATACCTACATTGTGTACACTTTGAAATGTACAATGTGGCTCTACACGATAGTGTAGCAACTTAGAAAAATTAAAAAATCATTAGTTAAAATTGTTCTGATTCAAGCACAAGTACATGTACTACATGTTCATGCACATACATGTACGGTACATGTACATGTATACAGTCAGTTTGGTTAAATTGGAATAAATGACAAATGATTTAAAGTGCATGTAGAAGTACAGATTTGTTTTGTACATGTACATGTATGTATATCGCGCCGTCATATTCTGCATTTCGAGTTATAATTGTTAACATGAGCAGAAATATTAGTACGTGGTGTAAAACATGTTTGTACAATGACATACATACACATGTACATACCGGTACGGTACATACTATATACTTTATGGACACCGTTACATATCATCTTGGAGGCTGGGTTTAGCTGTGTGGTGTTTCTTGATGTTTGTTTTTGGGGAGGGGGTGAGTAGCACTAGCAGGCATATTTTACTGCATGATTTTCCTATTTTTGGCGACCCATTGATCGCAACTGAATACACTTCCATGAGTATGTGAGTACTGGTACATTTCCACTGAGCTCATTTTAATGGGTACACATGATGCAAATAAAAACCCTCCAACTGTCAAAATGAGTTATTTTTCGGTATTACCAAAGAAAGAAAAATATGAAAAGATTGCGGCAAATTTTCGAGTACCCATAAAACCACACATCTTTTGGCACGGAACACCACATATTGCAATTTGTGTGACTACGAGTAATTTGCCACGAGTACGACTACCTGGGTATGAGGATACTATTCATAGATCAGTTACCGTATGATGAAAGGGCAGTCCGAGGCGTAAATTAGGACTACCGGTATTTGAACAATTTTACATTTTAGCATGTTTAAGCCTTGTAAATGTGACATTCCCCCCCCCCCCAAACCCATGGCACTGAAATCCCCAAATGTTATGGATGCATGCATGGTCGTCGCGAGGGGGGGGGGGGGGGGGACACAAGGGGGCACTCCCCCCCCCCCCGAAAATGAATAAAAACAAAAAAAGGTGCGAAGCCATATTGCTGTTTATTTCGAACAAATTTTACTCAAAAACAAATTTTACTCATACTGCCTATTTTCGTTCCAAGGTCACCCGTATGGATCACGCCTATTTTCACCTCGCGTACTACTTGTGTGAGAACGAAAATATCGATGCGAAAATTTACCTACGTACATCTGATGGATTCTAGATTTATTTAAGATTGTTTGGATCACGTTTTAATACAGTTTTATCAACGAACATTTCAGATCTATTTGTAAATGAAAATAAATTTCTGTCCCCCAAACCATGAGTCTCCTGTTTAAGTTTAATATATGTTTTTTTCACCCAATGACTGCCACAAAATTATTTCAAAAATTGTCATGCTTGAACGAGTGATCGAGTTCCACGGTGTGAGAGGTAAATTTTTGACACGATATTTCTCCTTCGCGTCATGCGAATTTTAGTTTCTATAAAATTCCGAGGGTAATTTTATAAAGAAATCAATACAATGTATACCAAAACTAATTTTAAAAACTCTGACTTTTACACATTAATTTTCCTTTTCGAGGGACCCTGCCCCTGAAGCGCATGACTAGGGGTCAACTTTCAGGCTGTAAACACATTTTACATGCATGCACATTGTTGTTTATTCTATAAAAAAAAAAAATGCAGTACCGGTACTCTATACCTTTAAAACTCGACTTCTGGTGGCCAGAGAAAAATATGCATTCCACAAAAAACAGATGTTATTTTACTCTCTTATGGATTTATATTGATCAGTTCCAGTCAATTTTAAAGTGTTGCCGCATGTTGTACCCTGTATGTTCTTTTATTGTTAACATCTGTTATCAGGCTATTTTGTTCATTTTAATATTACTACCATGTTGATAAATGATACTGTTTACGTTATAATCATGTGTAATTTTTGCATTAAGGACATGACATGTGGCATTTCATTTAGTAATTAGGCCAAAAAAAAAAAAAAGTCGGTCTCTGGTCAGCGCGCGCGTCGATTTTAATCATGTGCGTCGATCTTTTTTTTTTCCCAAAATGTTCCGCGGTAGCTCCAACAGCGCCCTCTATTTCCGCACCTCCTTTTTTTTTTTTTTACCAAAGAGCACCAAGGAATGGGAAATTGCACCAAGGCAAATGATCGAAAGCACCAAGGCAAATTATGGAGGACACCAATGTACATGAGGACACCAAAAAGCAAAATAGTACCCACCTTGTCCGTACAATCTAAGCTTGAAGAAAAAAAGAAAAAAGAAAAAAAAAAGAAAAAAAGCCGCGTGGCCGCGTCAATTCCAGACTTCGGGCTGACCAGAGACCGAATATTTTTTGGGGGGGGTCTTAAACTAATAACATATTGAGCTACTGGTAATACTCACATAATAACAGGTGTGTAGATAATCATTCATCTTTGATCTTAAGTACATATTGTATTAAATATTCCTACATTGTATAGGCTTGAACATGTGACAAGATTGGTATGGATGTTACAGGCAGGCCTCATTTTGAAGGGGTGAAACTGAAAAAAACCTTAAATATATCAAGCAGGACCCTGCCCAGCACCCAATTAATCATCTGGTTATTGTGCAGAAATCTGGCAGAATCTGGCGTCTAGCACAAATAGGCCTACACAGTGTTTTAGAAAATCATTCTTGCCAAATTTGTGTCACCTTTCTAAAATTTTAAAGAATTTTTGTTTATAAGGTTTTCTAATTGGTGCATGATTTACATACTGTACATGTACAATGTACACATACCGGTACATGTACATGTACCATACCAGGTACATTATGTTTTTAATGTGATAGTTTATTTGTTTTTTTATTACATGTAGTTTGTTTTTGGTTTCCACAATCTTTAAGACTTCCTAATACAATGTCATTTACATACATATATGGTTTGTGTTACTGTTAAGACACATGTTCCTGGTTTTTTTCTTCTAAATCATGATCAATAATACATGTGAATGGAAGTGAATTGAACAGAGTCACAGGCATTCCTTTGTCCCGTTTCATTTCCTGTCACTTACATTTTTGTATATCTCACACTACCACTACAATGCACTGTGTTTAAGGGTACATTTGCAATTTTAAAATAACCGGGACAAGACATTAAACAATGTAACACTTGTAAAATGGGTGTTTTTTCCTCAAGATTTCTGTATGGAATCAATGGGAAAAATAACACTCAACTGGGAGCAAGACTACATGTAAGTTGCCATGTATGGTAATTAATTAATGCATAATGAATGCATTATGAACTTTGACAAAAGTAAACTACATTTACGTACATGTACCCAGTACTAGCATAGCTCCATGGTACTAGTAAAGAAATGACTTCAAATTACTGTTGGTTATATATATACCGGTACAAATACAATGTACTGCTGTTAACTCAACCCTTTCTGCAGTGGCGTTGATTTCTTTTCAACAATGGGGTGGGGGTGGGGATGGGGGTAGGGGGGGAGACATTCATAATGTTGAAGTTGACCCAAAACTGTACCCTTCCCCTCCAATACAATCTAAAAATCTACGCCACGTACATTGTAGCATAGTGATTTATAAGTACCGGGTAACAAGTAATTTCCTTTCAACAATATTATTTTGCGCATCCCTTTGCGTGCTGTTTACACTGCATGTTGTTTACATAACACAGGTGGGCTGCTGGAACACCAGATACATTAATTTACAAAGGATTTACAGTGTACTTATTGTACATTGAATATACAATTAATAGACATGCATTGAACAATATTGGTTTAAATCGGTTTCTGTAGAGGGGAAAAGTATTACATGTAAACTTGTACAAGTTTGTGGTGTTCAGGCTGCACAGAAAACTGATGAGCAAGTACCGGTACATGTCATCTTTCATTTTCTTTTCATTGTTTGGTGGGTTGATACCATTGACTTATCCAGAATTTCTCACCCAAAGAAGACCACTCGAGTGATGTTTCCCAAACTGGAAAAGTAGCCATCTTGAAAAAGGATCCCTCCACAACATGGCTAAATATATCGCATGCACCTTCGGGCCCATGCAATCACATCCAAAATGCACAGAATTGGAAGCCCCAAGTCCAGGGTTTGGGGAAAAATAGCAAACTTTCGGATCTAGGATACATTCAAGTTATTAGGCCAAAAAACCCTCCGCCGAGCTCATGAATAAAAGTTACACACTCAAATTATTCTTTATTAAAGAATTTTGAGAGCCATGGAATTGGGCAATTGAAGAGATGGCAATGCACCTCTGGCCCTGACCCCAACCTAAGGTACATGTAACCCTACTCGGATGTAACACAATCTTATGTGCGGGTTGTCGGAACATGCATAGAGCTGTCACCCTTTAATTGACAGGTACCGGTATTCGTGTGCAAAACGTTTATGTTTTAAGTAAATTTTTCCACATAACATTTTTGTCATCCCGGATATTCTAATGACAATATAATCATAATACTGTACATTTCTCTTTTTTTAATTTAATTGTTTTATCTCTGTTTTGTTTTGTCTACAGGATGCTACCGGTACTGTCTGTGATGTTTTCATTTTCTGTTCGTTTCTTTTCCAATAAAAAAACAAAATGTGTGTTGCATTGTTTGTTTTTTTCTTCTGATTATAACATTCGGAATATTTTTTTTTCAATTAGTTACATGTACTTTGGCTATTTGTTTGTTTGCTTCTTAAATAATAGGTCCGGTACCACATAAAAACGACAGACACATACACGTGTACAGTACTGTACACAAACACATTTAAACCAATATTGATCAATACATGTACCGGTACATCTACATTTTTGTAAAAGAAACCAAATAAAAAAGAAAAAGAAAAAAAATCACAAACAAAACAACCAGATTATGTTTGTTGACAACCACATGGAACAATTTTCACTTTCGTCATGTTTCGATGGATTTCCTTTAAACGACTACAGAGTACAGATTAGACCGCCGATTATGTTTTTTGGAAATAAAAACTAAATTAATGATACATTGTGCCGGTAAATAAGCGTTTCCACAAAAAAAGATCGTTTTAAGCAGGAATTATAGGGGCGTATGTCATTGAAGGTTGTACAATACACAGTAAGTGCATTGACGCGTACAGGACCCACTGCACGACAGAACGAAGCAACTACAGCTTCTTTTGTAGAATTTGCCTTTCAATACTACACTACTACATGTATGCACATTCGGTATGGAACAAATGCTTACACATTTTTCTTTTTTCAAAGAATGCACTTCGAGATAGATACCGGTAGAAAAGTATGACTCAGAGCTACAAGATATCGTAATTTTTGTTTACAGATGCACTTATCCTTGCAGACCATAATTATAGAATGTGGCTGTTTAATTTAGACATTTCCCCTGATGATTAAACAATTCAAAATCACTATTTAGTCACTCCAAATGCCATGAAGTATTGCTTATCGTAATTAAATTAACTTAAAAATCTTCAAAAATGGAAGCAAAATGATCCCCCAAATTTAGAAAACCCTATTTTTTTACTCATGCAATTTATAATTATGAAAATTTAATTTCCATTTTCTGAAATGAGACACTTTGTCACATACATACAAAAAAAACTGTGCATAAAGTAGCATTTCAAGTCCAAAAAGTACATGTAATTACACGCCTTCAGTAGTTTTATGTTGGTATCTATAAAGTTCTGCATTAAAATGAGAAAGTTTTGTTCAGGAAAGGACAATCGGGTGCATCTTAACTGGAATGGGACTTACATGTACACACATACATGTTAAAATACTTGTATGTATACATGTTGTTGTCATGGTCATTTAAACTTAAAGTCGGCAATCTCATATGCACAAAAGCCACTGGTATCATGTGTAACATAAAGCCTACCAGGTACCTGTTTTTGAAAATTGACATTTTGCGACGAAGCTAAGGTGTGCTCTATTTTCATACAATTGCACGACAGAACAAAGCATACAGATTCTTTTGTAGAATTTGCCTTTCAATACTAGAGACTAATATGCACATTCAGTATGGAACAAATGCTTAAATTATGACTGTAGAAAAAAAAAGAGCGTACAAATAACAACTTTAAAAGGGATATTTCTTTTATCACCATTTTGCACACCCCTTTATGAATGGAAGAGGCAAACAGACCATCGTTTGCAATCTTCTAAGGGCCCCCCCCCCCTCCCCCACCGGGTAAAAAAAAAGAGCATAAATTGTTTGAGGGACAATTTTACACATTTTTCTTTTTTCAAAGAATGGACTCCGAGATAGATAGAAAAGTATGACTCAGAGCTACAAGATTTCGTAATTTTTGTTTACAGGTGCACTTATCCTTGCAGACCATAATTATAGAGTGTGGCTGTTTAATTTAGACATTTCCCCTGATGATTAAACAATTCAAAATTACTATTTAGTCACTCCAAAAATGCCATGAAGTATTGCTTCTCGTAATTAAATTAACTTAGAATTCTTCAAAAATGGAAGCAAAATGATCCCCCAAATCTAGAAAGCCCTATATCTTTACTCATGCAATTTATAATTATGAAAATTTCATTTCCATTTTCTGAAATGAGACACTTTGCCACATGCATAAAAAAAACCCTGTGCATAAAGTGGCATTTCAAGTCCAAAAAGTAAGTATACGCCTTCAGTAGTTTTATGTTGGTATCTATATATAGTTCTGCATTAAAATGAGAAAGTTTTGTTCAGGAAAGGACAATCGGGTGCATCTTAACTGGAATGGGACTTACACGTTAACATACTTGTATACATGTTGTTGTCATGGTAATTTAAAGTCGGCAATCTCATATGCACTGGCATCATGTGTAATATAAAGCCTACCCAATACCTGTTTTGGAAAATTGACATTTTGTGACGAAGGTGTACTCTTTTTTCATAACATTGGTTTCAAAATAACCAAAAGATATCAGCAAACATGTCGGGGAAAACTTGGCACGATTAAAAAAGTGCATTGGGACGATATTAGAGAAGGGGGGGCGCCAAGGCATCAATAGAAACTGGTTTCCTTTTTTTCTCTCTATCAATGCATTACAACAGTATCAGCGAATAGGAAAACTCGGGACTCGGACTCGAGGTTTGGTGACTCGAATACAAGTCTGGTCTGATCTAAAATCACCCTTAAGTTAAATTATCTACAAGTGCCAAGCTACCAAACAAACCTGGTTTCATTCTTGTTCTCAAACTTTTGATTACCATGTAAATGTAAAAATTTGCCCCATTTGGCATGCCGCCAATAAGCCTCAGTCGATTTTAGCAAAACCTAAGACTGGCCATTCTGTGATCATGGTCCATGATACTAGGTTACACAACCAGGGGATTTGTTTCCGAAATTTTGATGAAGCCCTATCCGGGATCACCATGGAGATTTGTTCCCGAAATTTCAATTAAACCCTATCCAGCTCTCGGTCTATTGTGAAATAGGCCACACGTATAATGTACAATGTCAATAATCACTTTCTAATTCCCCGTAAAAAATTTGACAACCGCCAGACATAATCTGAATTTTCATTGAAAAGAGTAACGTATGAGCTCTCACTGTGTCTTTGTACGGTACATGTACAGTGTGCAGATCAATTCATTCGATCACACATGCAAATACCATAAAGTGTTGGGCGTTTGATGATTGACTGAACAAACTGCCACATTTGTTACCAGTTTCTAATTAAGCAAAATACATGTACATTTAATCATTTGACTTGTTAATGGGCCAGTTTTCGCTGTTAGCCTACATTTTCATTCTGCACATGTACCGGTATGTATTTTAGTTTTTGTACAATGAATAAAAGTGCTCCTTTATGAAAGTACAAATGTACATGTATACATGTACATGTACACTGTATGTACATTTTACCAGCACCTACCGTATTCATGAGCATAAATGAAAAAGGTCAAATTCAAGTAAAAATATTGGCTTACTAACCCCCAAATCCATCCATTTCTGAAAACTCACTAGTACCGTACAGCAAAAGCAAATGTTGTATTACCAGTAGTTACCTATAAATAAAAGGGCAAAGCTTCTTTGCTTTGCTACACTGTGTATGCAATTAGCAACAGATTAAATCTTCTGCATCATAAACATCAGAGTCACCCAGTGTCAAGGAAATGACCCAAATGGCAAACCACAGTGGGGGAAGAAAAGGCACAATATAAACAATGCTGAGAGTACTTTTACAGTCTTGTTAGTGTACATGTACTTGCAAATGAAATATTTTAAAAAAAATTCCTGACTCATTCAATATTTTTAAACTGTGTTCCACATGTTATTATACTCTTTTCCCCATTCACCGGGTACACATACTCCATTGATCTTATCAGTCCCAGTGGCTGAGTGTTGCTAATTTGTATGTTCTGTTATTTTGGCACCTGTTGGAAAATTGTTACCATTTGAATATTACTATCATTCTTGATAAATTACATTTTTTTTGGTATCATTTACTGTATCTGTAATTCATGTGTAATTTAAGCTTTCAGGGACAAGACACATGTGAATTCAATAAACCAGTTACCGGTACATACATGTACATGTACAATGTACATGTAAAAAAAAAATGTACATGTACTGTACATGTAGTTATTCAAGTAAACTGTAACAAAGGCATTCCTTCGTCGTCACTGTTCATCCCATGTCACTTGTGACCTGATTTGAGATCTGACATGTTATTGACTTGGGCCACTATATGTGCCTTTTCTATTCCTTATACAGGGTGTTTCAAAAAAAGGATACCCAACTTCAAAGAATGAGTATGGACAGACTATATGTTTACTGGCTATAAAACTGGTATCATATGAAAGCGTAATCTCTATGCTTTTCAATGATACCGTGTTTAGGTTTTCTGAGTCATGCATCACTGAGCATCATTGTCTTGAAAACCGGATGCAAAAATGCAGTTGGTTCACTTTCATAAAAAAAACCACTGGGCACGGCGCGCCTATTGTTACGGAAATGTCTGTGAAATGGTTTGAATGTTAATCTTCGGGAAAATGGCACATTGTTTCGAACGTGGCTTGGTCAAAACGAGAAATTCATGACAAACAATAAAATCCAATTTTGAAACCAACCTGACTTGTTTTGGGTTTCTTTTTATGCACTAGTGCGTTCTTCTTGAATACTTATTCTCATGCACACCATGCCTATTGTGTTTGACATGAAAGTGAACCAAATGCAATTTTGCATCAAAATCTCATGACAGTGGCGCTCAGTGATGCATGACCCTGGAAATGTAAACAACTTAAACAAGGTATCATTAAAAAGCATAGAGATTACGCTTTCAGATGATAACAGTTTTATAGCCAGTAAACATTTAGTCTGTCCATGCTGGTTCTTCAAAGTTGGGTTTCCTTTTTATTGAAACACCCTGTATGCTGGTACCTGCACATGTACATTGTACACATACATGCACATGTTCATGTTCGTGTCTACAGACCTTTCCACTTAAATTAGATATTGGAATTTAATAAGGGTATAATTGAGACAAGAAGTTAACACTGTCAGACCTTGTTGGAAATATGTCTTTGGCTTTAATTAAAAAGGTGCATGTATGGGCTTTCCAGGCATCACTGCTTTCTTGTTCAATTAATTTTGTGCACAGTTGTTTGTGTAGAATACTGTAAAGTGTACAATGTAGGCCTAATTGTGCTCTAGGTATTTTGTTTTGCTCTTTTTTCCTTCATGTATCTCCGTGTATTTCATGTTTTTATTTTTTCCCTTTTATTTTGTATTTTTGTGCGAGTGCCAAATAAACCAAACCAAAACACCAACACTTATTTCAAGATTTCTGTACGGATTAAATGGACAAAAAAAACCCGTAACAAACTTTAAAAAAACAGGGATCAAGACAAAGTTCACAACATACTGGGAAGTACAAAATCAATGCATTGTGAACTTTGTAAATATACATTTTGTTGACAAAAGCAAGCACGAACTTTGAGGAATATTGCATTGAAATTGTTGGTTAATAAATTGTAGGAACAAATTACTATTGTAATCATAAACTGGCTTAATACACAAATTTTTAGTTCTTTAATTAAATTAGAGAAAAGCTGTGAACAAAATGGAAACATTTACATTGCATGAGGTTTTGGCAGTACATGTACCGGTACCTCAACATTTATTTCCAATAGGTGATTTGCGACTCAGACTCATGACTCGACCTTTGCGACTCGTGATTCAGACTCGGATTCGACCTGCATGACTCGGGACTCGGACTCGAGGTTTGGTGACTCAAATACAAGTCTGGTCTGATCTAAAATCTAAAAGTTACGTAAATTATCTACAATCTAAAAGTTAAATTATCTACAAGTGCCAAGCTACCAAACAAACCTGGTTTCATTCTTGTTCTCAAACTTTTGATTACCATGTAATTATGTAAATATGTAAAAATTTGCCCTATTTGGCATGGCGCCAATAAGCCTCAGTCGATTTTAGCAAAACCTAAGACTGGCCATTCTGTGATCAGGGTCCATGATACTAGGCTACACAACCAGGGGATTTGTTCCCGAAATTTTGTTTAAGCCCTATCCGGAATCACCATGGAGATTTGTTCTCGAAATTTCAATTAAACCCTATCCAGCTCTCGGTCCATTGTGAAATACATGTAGGCCACACGTATAATGTACAATGTCAATAATCACTTTCTAATTCCCCGTAAAAAATTTGACAACAGCAGACCATGGAGAAATGTTTTATTTCTCCATGAGCAGACATAATCTGAATTTTCATTGAAAAGAGTAACATGAGCTCACACTGTACACACACACACACACACACGCATACCTGTACGGGTGACTACAAAATCGTATCCTTGTGGAGACACACACACAATAGGGAACAAAACATTGTAAAGGTCTCCACAGGGCAATTTCTATAGATGAATAGGTCTCCACAAGGTTTTCACGAAATATATATATGGGTTTTACTCAAAAACTAGGAATTTCCAAGGTGGGTTGATCTGTCACAAATGAAAGAGTTTTAGAAAAGGGATATTAAGTCCAAATTTCAGCCAAGGAAACTAATTCTGGTTAAAATAAGAGCATTTTGAAACTTCACTTTCAAAATTGATCACTTTACTACACGAGAACAAAGGAATGTCTCCACAAGGATACAAATTTGAGAATGGGTGTACATGTACAGTGTGTAGATCAATTCATTCACCCATGCAAATACCATAAAGTGTTGGGTGTTTGATGATTGACTGGACAAACTGCCACATTTGTTACCAGTTTCTAATTAAGCAAAATGCATTTAATCATTTGATTTGTTAATGGGCCAGTTTCTGCTGTTAGCCTACATTTTCATTCTTCACATGTACATGTATGTATTTTAGTTTTTGTACAATGAATAAAAGTGTTCCTTTATGAAAGTACAAATGTACATGTACATGTACATGTACATTGTATGTACTTGTATATTAAATGTACATCATAATTTTGAACATAATGATAAAGAAGTCAACAGTTTACAGGTTTTGGTATGTAAACAGGCACGTGACTACTTGGAGAAAAAGAGGAAAAAAAATATGTACCAGAAATAGAATCTGAAGATATTCACTTTGACAGATCAACATGATCAACTAGGAATACATACCAGTGTACATGTACATGTATGTATGTACCGGGGTATATGCATCCCCAGATTGGCCTTGCTTTCATAACACAAATAGATCACTGCTGAGTGCCCTGAAGCTAAAAGATAACCTGTGATGATTTTCACACTTCCATGAGTTTTATAGGGAATAAATCTGATGGAATTTCTTTAAAGAGGTTGTGGAATGCTCGAAAACATTTCTGTCATTTTTTGGGTATATGTACATGTAGCCTAAGGTGTGATGAAATAAAAATGACTATTGTTTCTGTCATGAAATGAGTACAAAGGGTACTTTTGAGAGCTATTTTTCAGGTCCTGTTTCGACCCGAACGTGCAATTTGTGTAAAGGTCGTCGTTGCGGGCAGCAAACAAAACACAGTAAATCGTGACGTAATAAACAGGACTCGTTTATGCTACTCTGCATCGGGAGTCCTGTTTATTACGTCACGATTTACTGTGTTTTGTTTGCTGCCCGCAACGACGACTTTTACACAAATTGCACGTTCGGGCCGAAACAGGCATGACAGGACTTGAAAAACAGCTCTCAAAAGTACCTGTTGTACTCATTTTATGACAGAAACAATAGTCGTTTTTATTTCATCACACCTTAGGCTACATATACCCGAAAAATGACGGAAATGTCTTCGAGCATTCCACAACCTCTTTAAGAAAACTTCTCATTTCTACGGTACACTGAAGAACATAAATATTTCATAATTCACTCTCCCCACAATTAACTTACAATGAACCATGATCATAATCATTTACATTACATATGTACAGGGTGTACCGGTACCTTGACAAAAACCACTGACTGCATGTGATTGGGATGTAGGTGTAAATACGGGGCCGTATCACAAGTCCGACGCCTCATAGGTCCGACGCCTCATACATGTAAGTCCGAAATTTCGGACTTATGAGGCATCGGACTTGTGAAGCTTAACATTTATTTATTCTACCTCATAGGTCCGACGCCTCATAAGTCCGACGCCTCATACATGTAAGTCCGACGCCTCATACCGGTAAGTCCGACAATGGAAATACGAGGCATTTAGTTTGTCGGACTTACGAGGCGTTGGAGCTACATGTACGAGGCGTCGGAGCTATGAGGCGTCGGACCTATGAGGCGTCGGGCTTATGAGGTGTCGGACCTTTGAGGTGTCAGACTTATGGCCCTTTATTTGGTTAGGGGATGCGATTTTGAGGCGTCGGACCTATGAGGCGTCGGACTTACACGTATGGGCGGACCCCGTAAATACATGTATCAGATTGTCAAACTTATGTCAACACTACTGTCAATCATTCACAAACACGCCTGGTACTTAGTGGTAGGTTTATAATGCAAAGAGATATTTAAATGTTTACACTATAGTGTACACTTCCACTCAAATATAAGTAGTATAATTTAATCTGTTTGAGTAAAGTATAATGTCCCAGTTCATGTACTTGTACATTGAAATATTTGTGTTTAAATTTACCAAGAGACCTGCTGGGTAAAGTGTGGCAGGCCACTTATGTGGTTAAGGTCACTGCAGGCCTATGTGGTTGGTCTGCACTTAATTGGCCCCTGGAATTTTTTTTTTTTTGGCATGCTCAAAATGTCTCAATAGGAGTATGTCATGGGCAATGGGACAAATTGCCATTCATCCTGGAGGATGAAAAAGGCCCTGGCTTTAAACTCATCACCTCGTGACTTTGCTTCAAAAACAAGATTGTTAAATGACATTTCAAAGATTTTAAACCTTAAAAAAAAATGAAACCAAAATATTTTTGATGGAATGCATTTAAAGGTACAAAATGTACAACATTTGCACACATAAAAAACTAGTGAACCAGGCTGGTGTCTACAGTAGCTTGCAGAACTTTTCACCCGGAAGGTAATAATGGTATGTGCTTGATGACCATGAATAACTCATAATAAAAGCATTACTACCGTAGGAAGAACATGAATATCAGGATGGGTGACCGAGTTAACAAAAAATGTTCTTGACACTCACCATGTAAACATTTTAAAACAAGCAGCAAGGTTTTAGAACAATTCTGGCCTAAATTGGAGCAAGTGAAAAGCAATAAAAACAGGTGTGATATATGACAGCTGCACTTCCATGTTGCACACAAGCCTGGCACATGCATTTTAAACCCGCTGAAGGCGGTCTAAATGCACAGATGGTATCCCATAGAGCAAGTTAATACCGGCAACTACCGGTATAACAGTAATCCAGCTGGAAAACTTCCCAATAGATTTCATGTAATGAAGATAACAAAAAACTATTCTAACCACACGATCTTTCACAGATAAGTTAAAGGCCTAATAATACCGGTAATAATAATAATGTGGAATTTACTAAGCTTATCGCAAATTTTATGTTTTAAACATGTATGCGCTGTACTCCAGTATAACATATTGTTGATTTAAAATGGTACCAGATTTCAATAGGGGGCGCTGTTCAAATTCGATGATTATTAACACTAGATTACAGAATGTTGTACCGCATTTTGAACAGGCGGACATTTTACCTGGATCCGCGCCTGATAAGGGCCAGTGTGTTTAAGGAGAATGCAGAAACTGTAGTGTGATTAAAACTACTGACATGTACAAATGTATGTTAGTAAGCACAGCCATGTGGTTACGCCAATGTACCAGTACGCCTGCATTTTTGTCAGGCAAGCAACAATTTTTGGCAGGCAAGTCATACAAAACGAGGAAATTCAAATCTTTCCAAGACTTTGTACAGTGGGGCACATTTTGAGTTATTTTTTAGGAATTTGTATGATTTTTTTTTTTTGGGGACAGACCTTTTTTTTTTTTTTTTTTGGACCCCCCCCCCTCCGATGAGCAATTGTTTAAAGGGAATATACATCATTTGCTTTTGCAGTAATTTTCAGAAATGGATGGAATTGGGGGGTTGGAAATATAAAGCAAATATAGTTGCACTGACTTTTTGGAGGTTTTGGGTTCGAAAATGCTATAAAAACCAAGAAAAACGATCATTTTCCTGTAGTCTGGTTCCCTGACTCCATATAAGAAGAAACAGAGCAGTTTACATACATTGGGGAATTGTAAGGTCAGGGAACCAGTCTAGCTGGCTCGTACCCGTTCATAGGTTTGTAATCGATTGCAAACAAGTGCAATGGTCAATTGGGGCCAGTATTTGAAAAAAAAAAAGCCAGTTGTTTCCAACGCTGATCGGCCGATCAGCGTTGGAAATTGATACAAAAATACCACTTTTCTTGAAAATGACAGTATACCAGGTGCCATAATTTTACAGGATGCTTCAGGCTGTCATTTACCAACATCCTATTAAGGTATTTCGCAAAAACTTGGTAGTTTTTTTTTTCGATGTTTGCAAATGTTGTATATTCCCTTTAAAATGCACCAAATATTTGGATGTAACTAGCACTGTGTCCCAACCTGGTGGAATATGTAGTGTTGTTTTTCTATTTAGAATGGGACATGGGAAGTAAAAAAACGGAGAAGAAATTGGCTGATTCAAGGAAAAGTTGCATGCGTGTAAAGCCCTGTATACACTTTCATGTATCATGTATTCTTCACACTGTATTAATCTTGAATGGAAGAAATTCCAACAGGGCAGACTGTTCCCAATTCTAAGATATTTTACCGGTATTTTACTATGAATGGAAAAATATCTTATAAAATAGAAACATTTTTGTTCTTGTGCAGGTGAACTGGTTTGCCAACTTTGCCAGCAAGGTTCATTTATTAGGCCAAAAAAATAATAGTTCTGCTTCTGGTTTCCCTACCTACCCTATTCTGACAGCCCCTACCCTAATTTTTTTTTATGGGAAAAATGAGAACAACATTGCGTATTTCCTCCACTAGAAATTTCCTGAGGAAAAAACAGTAGATCTAACTGTTAACTAGCCAGCCCTCTTATCTATTTTAATCCTTTGCCCAAACAGAGGCTTTATAATCCTTAACACTTAAATACAAACACACCTCACCATGGGGGTTGTCACTTGCTTATTGTACCCGCTCAGGCATGAAAACGCTGTGTATAGGGCCTACATACAGATATAATGTACAGGTACTATAAGAACTTGCTCTACATTGTGTAGTTGAGTTTGCTTTTGCATTCAGAGTAGGGGAAGTTGAACAATAGAGGACAATAACATCTTTCAATCGTCAATGCTGATCAGCTTTTTTTTATAAGGTGGGGGTCAGCATAAGACCAAAAAAAGAAAGAAAATCTGACCTTTAAAACACATTTCGGTTTTACTTTGGGTCTGAAATTGAACAGATGTAGGCCTATAGATTCATTTTGAATGTTTTTACCTTATTATTTTAGGGCTGTTTAAAAAATAGGTTACAAACGTTTTAATTGAGCTAAAACTGACCAAATCTGTATCAATGTCTTGCCAAAAATGGACAATGTCTGAGGTACATGTAGTTTGTATTATGTATTTTGAACCCAATTTGTGTTACATGTACATGTTCACCCATTTCCGACCTTGAAAGAAAATTTACACTTTGGAGTGTTGAGTCAACTAACTCTTTGCTTCCCATGTATTAAAAATGTGGACCCAACCTAAACTTATCCATTTCTAGGATAATTAGTGTCTGAAAATAAACTACCCCTGTCTGTTGGCTAGTTTCAAAAATATTACCCTAAAGTAGGATAAAAGAATTACATGTACATGATCATGATGATTTTAATTAATAGTGGAATATAGCGTTTTGTTTATAATGTTTGGAAAATAAATACGCAGAGAAATATTTGGGGCGATGGGCGAACTGACTTTGGGCAATGTGGCTGCTACACCGGCGATGAATATGGGGCGAAGTGGTTATTATTCCATTTCACATGTTTCAGGGGCGAAGTCAATGCATGCAATGACTGGAATTATCAGTCGCAAACGGTGAATACATGTAAATACAATTCACTTTACATCTTTTATTGTCAATTTCACTTAAATATAAGCAAGTGCCCTTTTCACTATCCCCGGTGAACATTTCACAGAAATAAAGCTCCGTAATTGGAAGCAGAAACGGACGAAACGATCCACTGAGCAACATTGTCCCACGCGGCACGGGGGCACGAAACAATGCATGCCATGCACGTGGCCCAGTGCCGACCGGCCAGCGCAGCGTATCCAGGCGGGCATACAGTGGCCAGGCAGTACACGCACACCGTGCACACAAAATACGTGCGTAAACGCACCTTAAGGTGCTATCGTTTTCGTTTGCCTTTCCGTTGATTTTCTCAAACCGTAAATCGTTGTCATGCATATCAAGGTAAAGCTTGAATATCAATATTTTACACACACCTTTTTCCCTGGTAAATAACTTGAATTTTCATCTCGAAAAACGATGCTGCAAATTTTCAAAAGTTCGTATCTCCACTCTTAGTGAACCGCTCGAACACACACCATGTGAATCCGAATCTGTTCAGAAAAGCCCACGATAAAGCTCTTCAGCCAATCAGAACACCCGGTTTCCCTCTGGGAAATTTCACCCAGAAACCGAGTGCACACGAAGTGCCACGAAAAGCGGTGCCGGGTCATGATCTTCCCGATCGGCACTAGAAGGCGGAAGAACGCGCACCACATTACTTCTGTTAAAACCAGATCTACAACGAATTTGACAATAATTTTCGGTGGAAGTACACAGCAAATTCTCAGAATGAATGTCTCCAAATTTGAAAACGATCAGTTGAGCACATTTTTTTTGTTTTGAATTTTTAAAGTTCATAAGGATATTTGAGCCCGTGTGCATGGTCAGGTTATTATGCGTGTTAGGTTTTAGTCTCCTGTAATTCGACACCATGACAGCCCACAAGCTGAATGAGCTGGCAGTGCCGCCTTCGCCCGCCACGTGCACGACTTTACTCGAAACAAATATTGGGGCCGCCGCTAGGCTCTAGTAATACTGCGCGGAAATTATTAGCAAGTCGGAAAAAAAATCGACTTCATCTGTTTTAATTACTCGATTACTGCACATGGCACTGTTCGTTCGATGTCTCAATTGAAAGTGAGTAACATTTGTACTGCTAAAATGGGAATTGGGTAAAAAAAAAAATCAGGGTGAAACTCGAAAAGAGAACGGATAGTACATTAAGGACAGTACTGTGAGTGCAACATGATAAAAAAAAATAGCAAGAGCAGCGCAGTCGGCGGGCTTCACAATGTGCCGCTCGCCGCATGCAGTAGTTGCTCGGGAAACAAATCAGAGCCGTCCGGCGCGGACGGCCGGTAATGCCGGGCGGCCTACTAAAAAAATCAGTATTATGCCTACACTAAAAATGTCAGTATTACAGTATACTGAACAAAAAAAAGAATGTTATGTTCAACAACAAAATACAAACAGTAGCAATCCAGCATGGAAATGTATATACCAAACATATTTACCTGCAAACATTTGTAAAATCAAAGTATAGGTGTATTATTTACAAAACATTCTCCATCGTTTGTAGTCACCACAAATTCAATGCCACGTACATACATGTTCGAAACCAGGCCGTGGGGCTGTAATAAACAGTGTACTCTGTGTGTGATGAAACTGTGCTGTCACTCAGCTGATAAGAGTGTAAGGGATTAGCAGCATTATCTGATAACAGGGGCTGGTTTATTGACAAAGGGATTAGCAACATAACAGTGTACCACTAGAAGTACTGTTTTCTTTCCGAGTTTACTGGCCCAAACTCGGAAAGCCGCTAGAAGCACTTATACGTAATGAACATTCATTTACATGTACCGGTATGTAACTATACACGAAATGGCAACAAAGAGTGAAAAAAAAACTACCTTTAATTATTGTAAATATATTTACATTCGATAATTTCAAAAAATAATGGAAAATGTAGGTCGTTCGCATCATATGCACAACGCTAGTCAAGACGCGGGGAGCTGGCCAAAACTCCGAGGTGTGTGATGCGTGCGTGTGTGGCGAGCGGCCCACCATGGGCCGACAGACCTGTTTTTACGGCCAAAAATTTCGGGAAACACGCGGCATGTATCACTCCAAATACGAGTAGTGCGATCTAAAAATGAACTATTGAACACAGAAAATACATACATGTACACACAGACAAGCTAGATCAATTCTGTAAATTAACTTGCAAAAATGTTCTTTCTCTATCGGTGTTTTCTCTATCGGCATTTTTACGATGTCGAATCCGACCAGTTGACAGTGGCCTGCACTGCCAGCGCGCTTTTGGTCGCATAGCTGTGGACTGGTTACCGCATTTTCATCATGTCTTCTAAATTGGCCCCTGCGCGGCGCGGCGGGAACCAGTCGTCGCCACGTGATTATAGTCACTGTGACATCGAATTGCGATGTAGTTATATCGCGAAGCGAATTTGTAAAAATAACGGAGGTTTCTTTTGAAAAAAAGCGAATGTACGGTAAGTAAGAAAACAAATAAATACAAGCATTTTTTTATGCAAAAGGGTTGTTGAGAGGTATTTTTTGAAGACAGAAAAGACAACAAGATTTTATTTTTATTTATTCAATCTTTTTTTTTTCTCTTTTTTTTTTGAATTGCCGAAATTTTTTTTAGGGTCGCAGCCTAAAAATAGGGTCGGTCGGGTAACCGAAAGCAGAACTATTCTTTTTTTTGGCCTTAGGGTAATATTTTTGAAATTAGCCAACAGACAGGGGTAGTTTATTTTCAGACACTAATTATCCTAGAATGGATAAGTTTAGGTTGGGTCCACATTTTTAATACAAACTCAACACTCCAAAGTGTAAATTTTCTTTCAAGGTCGGAAATGGGTGTACATGTACATGTATGTAACACAAATTGGGTTCAAAATACATAATACAAATACATGTATCTCAGACATTGTCCATTTTTGGCAAGACATTGAAACAGATTTGGTCAGTTTTAGCTCTATTAAAACGTTTGTAACCTATTTTTTAAACAGCCCTAAAATAGGTAACATTCAAAATGAATCTATAGGCCTCCATCTGTTCAATTTCAGACCCAAAGTAAAACCGAAATGTGTTTTAAAGGTCAGATTTTCTTTCTTTTTGGGGGTCTTATGCTGACCCCCACTTTATAAAAAAAAAAGCTGATCAGCATTAACAATTGAAAGATACTATTGTCCTCTATTGTTCAACTTCCCCTACTGAATGCAGAAACAAACTTAACTACACAATGTAGAGCAAGTTCTTATAGTACCTGTACATTATATCTGTATGTAGGCCCTATACACAGCGTTTTCATGCCTGAGCGCTTAAAATAAGCAAGTGACAACCCCCATGGTGAGGTGTGTTTGTATAAGTGTTAAGGATTATAAAGCCTCTGTTTGGGCAAAGGATTAAAATAGATAAGAGGGCTGGCCAGTTAACAGTTAGAATTATCTACTGTTTTCCTCAGGAAATTTCTAGTGGAGGAAATACGCAATGAAAAAAGGAGAAGAAATCAGCTGATTCAAGGAAAAGTTGCATGCGATTAAAGCCCTGTATACACTTTCATGTATCATGTATTCTTCACACTGTATTAATCTTGAATGGAAGAAATTCCAACAGGGCAGACTGTTCCCAATTCCAAGATATTTTACCGGTATTTTACTATGAATGGAAAAATATCTTATAAAATAGAAACATTTTTGTTCTTGTGCAGGTGAACTGGTTTGCCAACTTTGCCAGCAAGGTTCATTTATTAGGCCAAAAAAATAATAGTTCTGCTTCTGGTTTCCCTACCTACCCTATTCTGACAGCCCCTACCCTAATTTTTTTTTTATGAGAAAAATGAGAACAAAACGCCCAAAGCCATCAATTTCTACCTTTTACCCTTAACTACACGCAGACGCCTCCATACGATCATACACACACAAAAAAATGGGCAAAAAAAAAAAATTCCCTACCTACCTACCCTATTTTCAAATGCCATGTAATCGGAAGCAGAAATATATATTTTTTTTGGCCTTGGTACCATACATGTAGATGAACTCCTTGACCCGCATAATGTACATGTATGATGTGTCTATAACAACAAAGCCTTTTCCTGACCACAAATACAGTAGATTATTTGTTAAACCTTTTGGAAAACATTCCAGACCAACCATTAAATAAACATACATACAATATGTACATGTACATTAGGTCTAACCTTTTTCCAAGATTACCATGATTTGTCTGGTAGTACCGGTAAATCATGTGTACAATGTACATGTACATACATGTACATGGTAAAATGTACATGTTTTATAAAGTGCAAGTAATTTGCAACTGTTCATCAAAACTCGACAGGCTATTTTCCTTCCTTCATGTTATAAGCAATAACCAAACAGGCCTGTAGGAAATCGGCTGCAGGTCCAATATTTCTCAGTTCAGTTTTTTGTTTTGTAGGTGTACCCGGTAATCAACTGTTTTAGACACGAAAAGGTCTGCTTCATGGTGAAAACAACCCTCCCCTTTAACAAACATGGCTACGTTCCTGCCAAAACTAATTTCTGCATACATGTAGTTTTTGTAAAATTGATAATGATTTTAACGATATTTAAAAGTTCTATCCAAGTTGATAATTTATGTACCGTATGTTTTGGCATACTTCCAAGAAAAAATTGCTTGGAGAAAAAAAAAGTACATTAAATGCATTGCGATTAAAAAAAAAAAAAAAAAAAAAAAAACCTTTTGGCTAAAAATCTCCATGACACATTCTCTAATTTCACTTCAACAGGTCCACAAGATTATAAATGCATCCCTGGATAGTATGCGCAGTTATTGCACACGTGTAAACTGTAAATGAAACACACGTGTGAACAAAAACTAGAAGACATTCTGTGATGTTTACATACAGGTACTTCCATACATTTTATAGCTAGAATAAAATCTAATTTAACTTCTCATTTCTGCACATTGAGTTTATTCATTTATTTATTTATTTCTTATTTCAACTGGGTGGCCCATTCAGTGGAATCCACTGATCTCCCATGGGTCCCACCAAGACAATAAACATAACAAGTAACGTTACAAATACACATTCACATTAATTTTAAAAGTCGTCAAGCATAAGAAATAAAGGGGACCCTCCCAAAGCAATTACCAGACGCATTAATTTTAATGTACATATTAAAAAAACCCAAATATATGCATCTGAATGAAACGAAAGATAAAACTGACGACACATGATGTATAAAAAGATCGACATCTTAAAAAAAATCCACTTATGATTACATGTACATGTGGGTTACTCCATGAAGTTCGGGCAAAAAGTGTGACATTGGGTCAAAGTTCCCAAATGTTGATCTGAATATTGTTTTTGATAGCTCAACTACTATATTTTTAGGAAATAGTATGCTTTTTCCCCAAAACATAAAACTGAATTTGTGGTTGATCTTTATATTCATGATGGGAAATTCAAAATACCTATGCTACATGGACACCAAATCTAAACAATTGCTCCGAACATTTTTTAATGGGTTAGGTTATTTGTCAGTTTTCTTGTTGTTTAAGATTAACTTTTAGGGTATAATCAAAGGAAAAAACAAATGGTTCAGCAGATGCTCAAAATAAGTTGATACAACCCATTGTAAATTGAGGCTTTTTGTGTAATTTTGACAAAATTGTGCTTGTTTGGAAAAAGTAACCAAATCAGCTAGAAGAGATCTAAAATAGCATTTATGAGTAAAAGTTTGACTTAAATGACACAGTCAGTGAACCACCTTTCTAAATTGATGTTCAAAATGTATGCGTAGTGCAATGGAAATAGTTCAGGCTAAAAACTTCGCATATAATTGAATACCCCATTAAATCTGCATAAAAAAAATGGCAAAAAAAAAAAATTCCGACCGACCGACCCTATTTTTGAAAGGCATGTAATCGGAAGCAAAACTATTGTTTTTTTGGCCTAATGTACATGTACATGTTTTATAAAGAGCAAGTACTTTGCAACTGTTCATCAAAACTTGACAGTCTATCTTCCTTCCTCCATGTTAAGCAATAAACCAAACAGGCCCGTAGGAAATCGGCCGCAGGTCCAATATTTCTTCTCGATTGAGTTTTGTGTTTTGTAGGCGTACCCGTTAATCAACTGTTTTAGACACGAAAAGGTCTGCTTCATGGTGAAAACAACCCTCCTCTTTAACAAACCTGGCTACATTCCTGCCAAAACTAATTTCTACATGTACAAGGACACATGTGCATACATGTACCGGTAGTTTTTGCAAAATTGATAATGATTTTAACGATATTTAAAAGTTCTATCCAAGTTGATAATTTATGTACCGTATGTTTTGGCATACTTCAAGAAAAATTGCTTGGAGAAAAAAAAAGTACATTAAATGCATTGCGATTAAAAAAAAAAATAAAAAAAAAAAAAAACCTTTTGGCTAAGAATCTCCATGACACATTCTCTAATTTCACTTCAACAGGTCCACAAGATTATAAATGCATCCCTGGATAGTATGCGCAGTTATTGCACACGTGTAAACTGTAAATGAAACACACGTGTGAACAAAAACTAGAAGACATTCTGTGATGTTTACATACAGGTACTTCCATACATTTTATAGCTAGAATAAAATCTAATTTAACTTCTCATTTCTGCACATTGAGTTTATTCATTTATTTATTTATTTCTTATTTCAACTGGGTGGCCCATTCAGTGGAATCCACTGATCTCCCATGGGTCCCACCAAGACAGTAAACGTAACAATTAACATGAAAAATACACATTCACAAAAAAATTACATTAATTTTAAAAGTCGTCAAGCATAAGACATAAAGACCCTCCCAAAGCAATTACCAGACGCATTAATTTTAATGTACATACTAAAAAAACCAAAAATATGCATCTGAATGAAACGAAAGATAAAACTGACGACACATGATGTATAAAAAAAACATCTTAAAAAAATCCACTTATGGTTACATGTACACGTATGCATTATGAGCCCTCCCAAAACAAATTACATGAAGCATTAATTTATATGTTAAGAACCCACAATATTAAATTCATAATTCAATCAATCCCCACAGAGTTACATTGCTCCATGGTCAAAATCACTTAAAATGTACAGTTGTATCCCATACTTAACAAATTGTGTAGGCCCTACCTTGACAAAAACCATGATACAAGGACTGGCGGTAGGGTATTTGAGCGGGTAAATTTAGGGTATTTCACAGCTTGTCAATAGCTGCATCATTCTATTAAGTATTATGTTTGAATTAATCATTCACGAACACGCCTTAAGGGTTTACGCCCACACAGTCATTGACGCAGACCTGCCACTTACATGTACATACAGTATTTAAAGCAAGTAGCTACCATAATGGTACTTACAGGTAGCTCCATGCTTAAAGGAAGAAACAACATTTGCAAACATTACAAAACAAATTGATCAAATGATCACAAAAGACCTTACTGGATTGTTAGGGAATGACAGTCTTAAAGCATCCTGTAAAGTTATAGCTCCTGGTATGCTGACATTTTCAAGAAAAATTGTATTTTTCCAATGCTGGTCGCCCGACCAGCGTTGGAGAAAACTGGCTTTATTTCAAAACTGCTCCTAGTTTTTCGTAATTAGTTATTCCGCATTTTCTTTACAATCGATTGCACACCTGTGAAGCGGTACAAGCCTGCTAGACTGATTCTCTGACCTTACAATTGCCCAAAGTCTATAAATTTTCCGTGTCATATTAAGTGGGGTCAGGGAACCAGACTATGGTACAAGAACATGAATGTTATTCTTGGTTTGTCCAACATCTACCGGTACAAGCTCAAAACATGAAACAAGTCAACAATATTTGCCATGACATACTAATCCTCCAAATCCATTTATTTCTGAAAACTGCAGCAAAAGCAAATGCTGTACATTCCCTTTAAAGCCTTGTACATGAACATGTACTTGTGGTTACAGGTTTAATGTATTTTTAAGTGGGTTTTTCTTTATTATGTATGTAAGCATGAGAACCACAGGATTTTCGATTGCATTACATTTAGTACAATGTACTGACTTTGTAATTGTATATGGTACCGGTAGCAATGTAAACCACATATTAAAGCCAAACGAAATTTAACCTCCAAGGAAAAAAAAAATTGCGATCAGGAGTGACCATGGTTCCAGGGTTATACGAAAGAATTAAGTTCAGTAGATGTGCAACAACAATACTCTAATACATTTCCATATTTTTAATTTATCAAAAGCGAATTACATTAAAATAAAAAAATAGATGTACAGGCTTTCATAAAGAAAAGAAGAACCAAACAACGTCCCTGCATGCCATTTCATCCTGAGTTCTGCCATATTTGGACAACGCTTTAAATTGATTCTCTGAATGACTACACAGTTGTATGAATACCGGTACAAGATCACAAGCATTATTTACATTGTGAAATGAATACACAACAAACAGTTCACAATGCATTGCACAGCAACAAACACTATGTACATAATGTAATCTATGTTTAATTGTTAATATCTTACAATGTACACTGTACATGTACAATGTACATGTAGTACCTGTACATATACAGGAATAGTAATTGAAAGAACAAAGTTGTAATTTATCAAGAAGCAAACTAGATAATCAGAAAAAAAGACAGAAACAAGAATCAAAAGGACACCTACTGTAGCTACGGTAAATCCAAAAACCAAAAAGTGAGAAAATCACAGATCAATCATCAAAGAATGCTCATAATACAAGTAGGAAGAAATTGTGTATGCAGCCAAAATACATACTGTACATGTACATGTAGTAGTACCGGTACTACTAGTATTGGTAATCAGACATTCTAGTATTTGTTTGGCAGACATGATAAGAAGCATGCATACAATGTACCGTACCTGTACATGTACATCTGAACAATGACATGACATGGCGCCATGTCACCACCTCAAATACTCATAAAATAATGGGTTTCTTTTCTTTTTTTTAACTGGATGTGGCTGAAATGTGGAACATTTATGAACTTTTCCTAAACTATATACAATTCACATACATGTTTGCATGACAACTTCAAAGGAAGTATTGAAATAAGAAGGGACAAACAGAAGTTTACAAAATGAAGTGTTGTGCCAGTGAGATATGTATGTGTGTTAAAAAAATGATTGTTTTGCTAAAATTGTGGATTTTAGACCTGTAAATTTTGGTACAATGTACCTCGGTTTTGATAAATGCAACTTTTGCAAGTGGTATACCTACCGGTATGTGGTTGGTCTGCACTTAATTGGCCCTGGAAATTTTTTTTTGGTATGCTCAAAATGTCTCAATGGGAGTATCACTTTGTCATATACATGTACATGTATGCAATGGGACAAATTGCCATTCATCCTGGAGGATAAAAAAAGGCCCTGGCTTTAAACTCATCACCTCGTGACTTTGCTTCAACAACAAGGTAGTTGAATGACATTTCAAAGCTTTTAAACCTTAAAAAAAAATGAAACCAAAATATTTTTGATGGAATGCATTTAAAGGTACAAAATGTACAACATTTGCACACATAAAAAAACTAGTGAACCAGGCTGGTGTCTACACAGTAGCTTGCAGAACTTTTCACCCGGAAGGTAATAATGGTATGCTTGATGACCATGAATAACTCATAATAAAAGCATTACTACCGTAGGAAGAACATGAATATCAGGATGGGTGACCGAGTTAACAAAAAATGTTCTTGACACTCACCATGTAAACATTTTAAAACAAGCAGCAAGGTTTTAGAACAATTCTGGCCTAAATTGGAGCAAGTGAAAAGCAATAAAAACAGGTGTGATATATGACAGCTGCACTTCCATGTTGCACACAAGCCTGGCACATGCATTTGAAACCCGCTGAAGGCGGTCTAAATGCACAGATGGTATCCCATAGAGCAAGTTAATACCGGCAACTACCGGTATAACAGTAATCCAGCTGGAAAACTTCCCAATAGATTTCATGTAATGAAGATAACAAAAAACTATTCTAACCACATGATCTTTCACAGATAAGTTAAAGCCTGATAAGGGCCAGTGTGTTTAAGGAGAATGCAGAAACTGTATTGTGATTGAAACTACTGACATGTACAAATGTACATGTTAGTAAGCACAGCCATGTGGTTACGCCAATGTACCACTGGTACGCCTGCATTTTTGTCAGGCAAGCAACAATTTTTGGCAGGCAAGTCATACAAAACGAGGAAATTCAAATCTTTTCAAGACTTTGTACAGTGGGGCACATTTTGAGTTATTTTTTAGGAATTTGTATGATTTTTTTTGGGGGGACAGACCTGGGTTTTTTTGGGGGGGGGACCCCCCCTCCGATGAGCAATTGTTTAAAATGCACCAAATATTTGGATGTAACTAGCACTGTGTCCCAACCTGGTGGAATATGTAGTGTTGTTTTTCTATTTAGAATGGGACATGGGAAGTAAAAAAAAGGAGAAGAAATTGGCTGATTCAAGGAAAAGTTGCATGCGTGTAAAGCCCTGTATACACTTTCATGTATCATGTATTCTTCACACTGTATTAATCTTGAATGGAAGAAATTCCAACAGGGCAGACTGTTCCCAATTCCAAGATATTTTACCGGTATTTTACTATGAATGGAAAAATATCTTATAAAATAGAAACATTTTTGTTCTTGTGCAGGTGAACTGGTTTGCCAACTTTGCCAGCAAGGTTCATTTATTAGGCCAAAAAAATAATAGTTCTGCTTCTGGTTTCCCTACCTACCCTATTCTGACAGCCCCTACCCTAATTTTTTTTTTATGAGAAAAATGAGAACAAAACGCCCAAAGCCATCAATTTCTACCTTTTACCCTTAACTACACGCAGACGCCTCCATACGATCGTACACAAAAAAAAAGGGGCAAAAAAAAAAATTCCCTACCTACCCACCCTATTTTCAAATGCCATGTAATCGGAAGCAGAAATATATATTTTTTTGGCCTTGGTACCATACATGTAGATGAACTCCTTGACCTGCATAATGTACATGTATGATGTGTCTATAACAACAAAGCCTTTTCCTGACCACAAATACAGTAGATTATTTGTTAAACCTTTTGGAAAACATTCCAGACCAACCATTAAATAAACATACATACAATATGTACATGTACATTAGGTCTAACCTTTTTCCAAGATTACCATGATTTGTCTGGTAGTACCGGTAAATCACGTGTACAATGTACATGTACATGTACATGGTAAAATGTACATGTTTTATAAAGTGCAAGTAATTTGCAACTGTTCATCAAAACTCGACAGGCTATTTTCCTTCCTTCATGTTATAAGCAATAACCAAACAGGCCTGTAGGAAATCGGCTGCAGGTCCAATATTTCTCAGTTCAGTTTTTTGTTTTGTAGGTGTACCCGGTAATCAACTGTTTTAGACACGAAAAGGTCTGCTTCATGGTGAAAACAACCCTCCCCTTTAACAAACATGGCTACGTTCCTGCCAAAACTAATTTCTGCATACATGTAGTTTTTGTAAAATTGATAATGATTTTAACGATATTTAAAAGTTCTATCCAAGTTGATAATTTATGTACCGTATGTTTTGGCATACTTCAAGAAAAAATTGCTTGGAGAAAAAAAAAGTACATTAAATGCATTGCGATTAAAAAAAAAAAAAAAAAAAAAAAAACCTTTTGGCTAAAAATCTCCATGACACATTCTCTAATTTCACTTCAACAGGTCCACAAGATTATAAATGCATCCCTGGATAGTATGCGCAGTTATTGCACACGTGTAAACTGTAAATGAAACACACGTGTGAACAAAAACTAGAAGACATTCTGTGATGTTTACATACAGGTACTTCCATACATTTTATAGCTAGAATAAAATCTAATTTAACTTCTCATTTCTGCACATTGAGTTTATTCATTTATTTATTGATTTCTTATTTCAACTGGGTGGCCCATTCAGTGGAATCCACTGATCTCCCATGGGTCCCACCAAGACAGTAAACGTAGCAATTAACATGAAAAATACACATTCACATTAATTTTAAAAGTCGTCAAGCATAAGAAATAAAGACCCTCCCAAAGCAATTACCAGACGCATTAATTTTAATGTACATATTAAAAACCCCAAAAATATGCATCTGAATGAAACGAAAGATAAAACTGACGACACATGATGTATAAAAAAAAAACATCTTAAAAAAATCCACTTATGGTTACATACACATGTATGCATTATGAGCCCTCCCAAAACAAATTACATGAAACATTAATTTATATGTTAAAAACCCACAATATTAAATTCATAATTCAATCAATCCCCGCAAAGTTACATTGCTCCATGGTCAAAATCACTTAATGTACAGTTGTATCCCAACCTCAACAACAAGTGTACCTTGACAAAACCATGATACAAGGACTGGCGGTAGGGTATTTGAGTGGGTAAATCTAGGCCATTTCACAGCTTGTCAATAGCTGCATGATTCTATTATGTGTATGAATCAATCATTCACAAACACGCCTGAAGGATTTACACCCACTTTTAGAAACAGTCATTGACAAAGACCTGCTGGGTTTATTGTGACAATAGGCCACTTACATACGGTATTTAAAGCAAGTAGCTACCATACTGGTACTTACAGGTAGCTCCATGCTTAAAGGAAGAAACAACATTTGCAAACATTACAAAACAAATTGCTCAAATGATCACAAAAGACCTTACTGGATTGTTAGGGAATGACAGTCTTAAAGCATCCTGTAAAGTTATAGCTCCTGGTATGCTGACATTTTCAAGAAAAATGATATTTTTCCAATGCTGGTCGGCCGACCAGCGTTGGAGAAAACTGGCTTTATTTCAAAACTGCCCCTTAGTTTTTCATAATTAGTTATTCCGCATTTTCTTTACAATCGATTGCACACCTGTGAAGCGGTACAAGCCTGCTACACTGATTCTCTGACCTAACAATTCCCCAAAGTCTATAAATTCTCCGTTTTATATTAAGTGGGGTCAGGGAACCCGACTACAAGAACATGAATGGTTTTCTTGGTTTGTCCAACATCTACAAGCTCAAAACGTGAAACAAGTCATCTTAGCAATATTTGCCATGACATACTAATCTTCCAAATCCATTTATTTCTAAAAATTGCAGCAAAAGCAAATGCTGTACATTCCCTTTAAAGCCTTGTACATGAACATGTACTTGTGGTTACAGGTTTAATGTATTTTTATGTGGGTTTTTCTTTATTACATGTAAGCACGAGAACCACAGGATTTTCGATTGCATTACATTTAGTACAATGTACTGACTTTGTAATTGTATATGGTACCGGTAGCAATGTAAACCACATATTAAAGCCAAACGAAATTTAATCTCCAAGGAAAAAAAAATTGCGATCAGGAGTGACCATGGTTCCAGGGTTATACGAAAGAATTAAGTTCAGTAGATGTGCAACAACAATACTCTAATATGTACATTTCTATATTTTTAATTTATCAAAAGCGAATTACATTAAAATAAAAAAATAGATGTACAGGCTTTCATAAAGAAAAGAAGAACCAAACAACGTCCCTGCATGCCATTTCATCCTGAGTTCTGCCATATTTGGACAACGCTTTCAATCGATTCTCTGAATGACTACACAGTTGTATGAATACCGGTACAAGATCACAAGCATTATTTACATTGTGAAATGAATACACAACAAACAGTTCACATAATGCATTGCACAGCAACAAACACTACATGTATGTACATAATGTAATCTATGTTTAATTGTTAATATCTTATGTACACTGTACATGTACAATGTACATGTAGTACATATACAGGAATAGTAATTGAAAGAAGAAAGTTGTAATTTCTCAAGAAGCAAACTAGATAATCAGAAAAAAAAGAAAGAAACAAGAATCAAAAGGACACCTACTGTACCGGTAGCTACGGTAAATCCAAAAACCAAAAAGTGAGAAAATCACAGATCAATCATCAAAGAATGCTCATAATAGGAAGAAATCGTGTATGCAGCCAAAATACATACCGGTACCGTAGTACCGGTACTACTAGTATTAGTAATCAGACATTCAAGTATTTGTTTAGCAGACATGAAAAGAAGCATGCATACAATGTACCATACCTGTACATGTACATGTACATCTGAACAGTGACACGACATGGTGCCAGTCACCACCCCAAATACTCATTAAATAATGGGTTTCTTTTTTTCTTTTTTTTTAAGTGGATGTGGCTGAAATGTGGAACATTTATGATCTGTTCCTAAACCATACAATGCACATGTACATGTATGCATGACAACTTCAAAGGAAGTATCAAAATAAGAAGGGACAAACAGAAGTTTACAAAATGAAGTGTTGTGCCAGTGAGATATGTACACGTGTGTGTTAAAAAAATGATTGTTTTGCTAAAATTGTGGATTTAGACCTGTACATTTTGGAACAATGTACCTCCGTTTTTGATAAATGCAACTTTTGCAAGTGTTATTGTGAGTTTTTGTTTTTTAAATCAAGTTCTTATTTTCATGTACATGTAGTTGTTTGTTTATAGTTTAACCAATTAACCAATAAAATTTTTTTATTTTTTTTATTTCAGTTAATAGTCAAACGACTGAAAAGGACCTTCAGTGTGAAAGAAATCCACCCTCATTGCTTTGACTTTTATACATATGTAGGATAACAGAGTTGAAGGAAGATTCCCTCTAACATGATACATACCACAGATATGCCTGTTTAGATTATGTGACCCTGTTATACTGTGGCAGCATAATTGCTGGTCAATTGTTGAATTGAAATGCCCAAGAAAAAAAAGTTATCCAAAGGGCATTTATTATTTAAAAAAAAGAAGCTTGTTCATGCAGCAAATGATGATCAAGCAACAATCATGACAGGCAATTAAATTACCTGCATGTATATTTTATTTCTTGCTTTTAGAAAACTGAGAGCGTAAAGTTGCTACTGGAAAAAGTGACATTAATCCTAATCCTCGTCAATCCTCTTCAATCCTTTTCAATCCTCCAGGTGGTTTTGGAGGATTACAGGATTTTGGAGGATTAAGGCTGAATGGCAAAAAAAAAAAAATCAGTTCATTTTCGAGGATGCATTGTGTGGAATTCATGTACCCAGTAGTGTTGATGTTCAGCCATGCATGATAATATGAGCCCTGCATTATGCTCCATATCAATTATCAGATGCACTACCGTACTTCTGAATGTTATCGACACTGACTTCACTCAATAACAGTGATTGTTGGAGGATTTTGAAGGGTTGTTACCCTTCCACTGAACAAATTCAAGAATAACAGATGATTCATTTTGGAGGATTAAAGCTGAATCCAACTTTTACACTGCGGTATGTAATTAGAGGATTTTACAGGATTGAGGATGGTCCCCATAGCCAGAGGGTCTAGAGATGAATAGGGCCATTACACTTCCATTCAAATGTGGAGTGAAGTACTGTGTACACAAAATATTTTGTGACAACGAGACCAGCTGGGTTTATTTTGACAGGCCAATGCTTTGTGGTTAGGTCTAGCCCCTCAAGTTAATACGGTTTTCCGGTGCTCGTCTCCGGAGAACCCCTTTGGCATAGGGGGGCGTGAGTGGACATTCTAACAGCCTTCTTGTAGGCAAGAAATCGTTTGGGATCTCTGATTGGTCCACTTGCTGCAGCCAGCACACTTTCAACCAATCCCTGCGGGGGAACTAGGCAGGCTGGCATTGTTTCGCGCGTTTTTCTCCCTTTTCCGCTTTCTTTCGCCGAGCTTCACACACGACAAAATAAAACCCTTCCCTCCCTCCACCATTTAACCAGTTAGTACTCGGCTTACACAACTTTAGTTAGCCCCATGTTTGGGAGTAGCCACTTGCATGTTGGAGGTAACCCCTTTGAGGCTAGAGGCAGAGCTGGAGCACATCTTACATGAATGTCATTGACAAGTAAGAAGGGGATGGGGCAGATGTAGACAGGTCCAGACTGGGCGTCAGTCGTCGCCTTTCTTCTGGGCTGGGTCTGTTGGGCATAATTTATACCTCAGGTGACGTGAGGTGGGATTTGGTGTAATCCCGACATGTACACACCTCCCTCGTGGAGGCTGGATTTTGTTCAGCCACGTTTTCTTGTGGACTGCCTGAAGCCCCCCTGGTCAACAGTTTTCCCGCAGGCTTTGATGCCAGGCACATTTTTATGCATATATTGCTTTGCAACCGGTTTCTTGTCAGGGGGCATTTGTACTCCCAACATCTCTAGCATGCTGCTAGTAGACCCCTCCCCAGTTCTCACAGTACACGTATACTACTGCTCTGGGGTCCCCCATATGACTCGCGGGCTTGGCCTGCTCTCGGGGACCTATATCTCAGCTCTGACCACATGAAAGGCAAACTCACTAGTGCGCCGGGATGGCCTCTCTGGGCCCGTGGCCGCCAATCCCTGCATTCTAAAAACAACTTGCCTCTCCCCAACTTGGGGATTCTTCCCCCTGGCCTCCTTCTGTATCTTGGAAGGACGGGGGAGGGGGCAGAAATGAGGGGGGCGGGGACACGCCCAAGGTGGAACTAGGGGGGTTAGGAAATCAGAACGACTAATTTTGTATAAAACCAATCACCAGAATCTTAATTCTAGCTAATCACCTAATATTCTGATTACTCTATATCTTGATTATAACCCTTGATCCTAAAGTTTTCATTGCCACCGTTCACTTTGGCTATATATTTTATATAACTGTAAGTGTTGTTCATATCTGTGGGTTATTGTAGCTTGATAAACCATTGTATTAAGACTCAGTGTAATTTATTTGGTGTAACTTGCCGCGCTTAGTATACCTGTAACTTTATGCTTAATTGCATGGTTTGGTGGTTTACAACACTCATTGTCATCGTTATTTGATTAACAAACTCTTGCATTGCGGGGCCTCAACATACATGTACAGTGTAATAGTAGTGTGGTTTACAACACTCATTGTCATCGTTATTTGATCAACAAATTCTTGCATTGCGGGGCCTCAACATACAGTGTAATAGTAGACAATGCAAACACTGTAATATTGTATTGGTTAATACATGTAGGATACATGGGACTGTATCATCAAGAGCAATAAACGCTCGGCGAAGGTTAGCCGAAGCTGACCACATTTATCCATGTCCGTGTGCTCTCTCTCGTCCTCTCTAGGGCCAAGTGGGCCTTGAAATATTTTTTTTAACATGCTCAATAGGATTAGGGGTATCCGCGTGAACTGCTAAAACACAAAAGGTGAAGCCAAGGGTGCCATTCATCCCAAAGGGTGAATATAAAACCCAGTGACAATATTATTAGGCCAAATAAAAAAACTCGTCCGGGTTTTTGAAAAGAAGGAGGAAGATGGAGAGGGGCTTTTTATTTTTTCATTTTTTTCAAGATGGCCGCCATTTTAAAATGTCCTGCAACCGTGTTTCCACTACAGGTTCAAAGACACTTTTAAAATGAAAGGCAAGTTGGACAAGAGAACTGAACATATTTACAGTGTCATTAAGAGTTGTATTGGTCTACAATGAACAGTTTTAGATGCATTTGCCTTAACCGTGGACTTTTTCTGGTGTTATTTTACTGCATTTTTCAAAAATAAAAAATAATGAAAAAAAAAACCCAGGCAGCCTCCAAAAATATCCACCCTCATTGCTTTGACTCTTATAGGATAACAGAGTTGAAGGAAGATCCCCTCTTACATGTACATGCCTGTTTAGATTATGTGACCCTTTTTTATACTGTGGCAGCATAATATTTTGACTTGTGTGAGAAGAACCAGTAACTTCAAAAATAATTGCTGGTCAATTGTTGAATTGAAACGCCCAAGAAAAAAAGTTATCCAAAGGGCGTTTATTTTGTTTGCAGGTTATTATTTAAAAAAAAACAAGCTTGTTCATGCAGCAAATGATGATCAAGCAACAATCAAGAAATTCAAGACAGACAAATTATACATACTTTTTTGTATATATTTTATTTCTTGTTTTTATAAAATAAAAGCGTAAAGTTGCTACTGAGAAAAAAAAGTGACATTAAACCTTATCCTCCTCAGTCCTCTTCAATCCTCCTGGTGGTTTTGGAGGATTACAGGGTTCTGGAGGATTAATGCTAAATGCCAAAAAGTGTTGACCTTTTGATTTTGGAAGGATGCATGGTGTCGAGTTCATAGATTGTACCCTGCATTGTTTATGTTCAGCCATGCACAATATCATGAGCCCTACATTATGCTTGATATCATCCGCACTACTTCTGAATTTTATCGACACTGCCTCAACCCATTAACAGTGATTGTTGGAGGATTTTGAAGGATTGAGGCACGATCACCCCTCCACTGAACAAATTCAAGAAATAATGGATGATTTTGGAGGACTGAGGCTGAATCATATTTGTACATTGCGGTATGTAATTAGAGGATTTTTGCAGGATTGAGGATGGTTCCTAGCTAAAACGTCTAAGGGGTAAGGGTTAATTAATGTACACAAACAGTTTCCATTCAAATAGTATGGTGGCATGTGGATTGATGTACAGTTTGTACACAACATATTTTGTATATATTTATATTAAGTTCTGCGTCCGGTTTCCCTACCTACGGTATTCTGACAGCCCCAACCCTAATTTGTTTATATATACGTTACGTGTAGATATGAATGAAAAACTTGATTTATGGTACAAAAATGTACTTGTAGTGTACCGGTACTTGTATACCAACAAATACGAGTACAGCTCGCAATGGGCATGTTGATTTCATAAAAATGCTTCTCATTTCAAAATTGTGTAACTTACACATGTATAGCCTACATGTAGCAGGGGTTTTCCTTAGCGGTCGCCCGCTTGCCAAATGCAAGTGAAAACAGCGGCGGGCGAGTCAAAACCCTCCTCTCAGTAGTCCGACGGGCGAGTCAAAAAACTGTTACAAAAAATAAAAATAACAAAGTTTTCCCTACAGTATTTTTCAATCAATCAAAATAAAAAGTTAAGGGTGATACAACACATGAATACCGGTACTTTTGCCACGCCGACCGAAATAAAAACATCGGTAGTTCGAATTCGTATCACTCCATATATATTCGCAGTGCACTGTGCATTGAAATCCCAACGACGAACATAGGCGAATCAACGTGTATTTGCCATTACACATTGTGCACACATGCAGCGCACGTGATTTACTTCGTCTGCAGTCCACACGGTACGGACGTACGTACGTTAACATCGTATTCGTATCATACAACGTGGTGAGGAGAAAACTTTCATGACAGTTTCACTGCCAAAACGGATTCTTGGGATGATTTCTTGAACACCAAAAAAAGAATGTACCGAAAAGATGAGGACAATATGAGATTCGAGGGGCCTATTTTGAATGTAAAGACTAGTGAATGTAAAGTGGACCGTGCTCCAGAAAATGTTATGGATTGACGTGACCAGCGTAAGTTCGTGGGTCGCCTGCCAGCAGTGCTTCTTGGCTAGGCACGCAGATTGCACCATTCTTTGCTAGAAATGCATGGCGCGCGCGAGAGATGTTTTTTTTGAAAATACTGGCCTTCTCACTCATTTTCAAACAAGTTAAAACAGTTCAGTTACTAACTTGGTAAACTCCCATTAATACCACGACTGTGTGCAATGTTTTCTTGTTCCTCAAGATAATGCTTTTTTAGTTCGTGTTTTATCAAAACATGTCGGAAATAGAACACCTAAAGCCTTAAGTTCGGAACGAAGCACACTGCATAAATTTTGATTATAACTTCTCCCCCTATTTGATTCCTGTTAATTAAAGCCTTGCTCTATGTTAAAGAATGGACGATTAAAGAAACATTGACATCACTTAAAAAGGAACTACATGCAATATTATGTACATGATTAAGATAATTGCCGATTGTATTCATATTGCATAATTTATTATCAAAAATGTTATCAAAAATGCTTATGGTGATTTGATTGAAAGTTACTATTAAAATATGTGGGCTAGTGAAAAAGGTTGCGGGCCAGTGAAAACTCTGGTTTACTGGCCCGGCCGGCCAGTAAAGGAAAAAGTTAAGGGAAACCCCTGCATGTAGTGTTTGATTGACTGTCCTTCATACAAGGTGGGGAACAGAAATTGGGCCATACACCTTTAAAAGGTATTGTATACTTAATCTAACTTTTTATGGAGAAATCAGGAATACGAATTGGACCTTTTGATGGTTCAGGTCAGCCTACACCAGCACAGTTGATTCGCACTATTACTGTAAACAGATCAAGGAATGATAAAAGCAAACGTGAGTGTGCTCTCTTTAAAATTCAAACTTCGAAGAAAAACTTTTTATCTCAGATCTTGACTTTAATCAAAACAATGATTTTGTGTAATTATGCAAAACATGTATCAATGTAATTGTGTCGATGCTAATGAAGTAGGGGTGTTTGAATGTGTTAACAACATCTTACACTTTGTAATTAAGTGGAATCAGTTGATTTAAATAATTAAAATGACTCTCCATCAATTTATTATGCCTAGAATAAGATTTTTACAAAAAAAGTGATTTAAATCAGTGATTAAAAAAAATATCATTTGATTTATTAAAACGCGATTTCAACGTGACTGAAATCAGACAACCCTGTTGAAATCATTTGACTTAGATAACTTGTAAAAAAAATGAAGAAAAAAATTCAAAAGTACATGTAATGTACAAATTCACCCTAAAAAATCATATGATACACTCAAGATGTTATCTTGTGGATCATTCCATCCAGTATGCAGGGCTTGAATTTCATGAAGAAAAGCACTAGACAGCAGGTCTAGTAACTGAAGAATCTTACTGGACCTGAACTATTTTTACAAGACCTGTGTCATAAATAAGAAAAAAAACCAACATTTTGCACTACATGTATGTGACAGGAAGACAACAAAATTCTACATGTATTTACGAGTTGCCTGTTTCGTGTGTGCACTTGGCTAGTTCCCTGGAAAATTAGTCTAATTCTCTTGCATGGGCACAGCAGTCCTTCATTTAAAGAAAATCCAGGAGAGCTATAAATGCTCTCCTCAAATCTTTGAGGAGGCAAATGGATTTTAAGGAGAGCGATTTGCTCTCCTTAAAATCCATGGATAAACGATGGTAAACATTGTTTTTGTTTTGTTTTGAATATCAGGATTTATTCAAGGGGTTGCATTATTAATACTAGTTTTGGCATAATAATATGCTCAAGTGGCTTAACTTCTTTCATTTTTGTAACTGTCAGACAAGGTAAAATTTATATAAAAAAAATAACTAAATGGAGATTAATAAAAGGTTTGAATTCTGCTTACGCTTTCATTTTTTAATACAGTTTTCAGTTGGTTCATCACTTAATTATTCTTGGAAAATGGAGTTAATAAACGGCACATAAACATGACAAAGCAACTGAATATTTGTTTTCAGATTCGTTAAAATTATATGAAAATGTTCAGCCTGAACTATTTCCATTGCACTACGAAAGCTATACAAAAAGGGCCTCAAAAATGACGAAAACTTGCCTTAAGTGTTAATGAAAATATCTGCCATCGATAATCTTAAAAATAATGGAAAATGCAGGTCATTTATACCATGTGCACAATGCTAGTTACGACGAGAAACTGGCTAACAATGTCTGAACTTTGCTTGGTACGAACATGCGATGATGCACTGTGTGTTGTGGACCGGCAGTGGGCCGGCATTGAGCTTCGTTTATCGGTATGTGATTTCGGTGAAACTCGCTGCATCGTTTCACTTCATATACCAGTAGTATTTCCTCGAAATAAATTCATGAACACGGGAAATACCATACATACACAGACAAGAGAGATCAAGTTCTGGGAGTATAAGCTTGCAAAGATCATCTTTCTCCATCGATGTTTTCTTGGCATTTTACGATGTCTATTCCGCGCCGTCCGGCCTGCATGCAACTGTACTGCAGTGTGCACACACCGCGCACGACTATTGCATTGACTGATTACCGCATTTCCATCTTGCCAGTGCGCGGCGCAGCGGGAACCAGTCACTGCTGCAATAGCACGTACAGGCCCACGTGTTTTCATACATCAAGCAGCTCTGTACGTACATGTACGTACTGTATACGTGCAACTGGCATGACTGGCGCGTTGGCCCGAGGCAGCTTTGTTGCGTTTCGGCACGGCACAGACAGTTTTTTGGCCGGTAATTTTTAATCAATCAAGTAATAATATGAACTCAATGCACGCTTTTAATCAGACCTCAAGTGCTAGTATATTTGGGGGTCATTTTGTTTATATAGTGCAAGAAAAAAACACTAGACAGCCGGACTAGTGCAGTCACACACAGCACTGGACCGACGCTGAAATCACTAGACACGGTCCACGGTCCAGTGGATATTTCGAGCCCTGAGTATGGAATGAGTGTTGTATGTGAATTGGTAATCCTTGCATGAATACTACTGCACATGTACGTAGAAGGTTCAAAGAAGGAGTGTCCAGCACAGATCATTAATTATGGTGTAGTTACATGTGTAATCAACCAACTTCTTTGTTTGAACAGATGAAAATGTTGTCTTCCATTATTGATATTGGGTCCTTCACTCATGTTCAGTGTTCCGTTATTTCATAAATGTATACAATGTACACTAGTGAGACAATTTTTTTTTTTTGGAACACATGATTTCTAAAAAACAAGCTTTGGGCATATAAATTTTGAACAAATCAAAGCTCAATATCCAGTCAATATAAATGAACCCCCCCCCCCCAAGAAAACCCCCACAGACTTACCCTTCAATTGCTTCATAACAGCTTTCACATACACGTTTCTCACAAGCTCTGGGTTTTGGGCCCAGCCACTTCAGACAAAAACAGCAATGGAAGTCCGCATGTGTTTCCATTCTGCAAAAAAAATGGGGGAAACAATTGATTGGCGCATAACATTAACAGCCACTCGTGAAAACAAAGGTTTAGGCCAAATAAAAGAAAACATGTTTAGCGTCCTGCCTTTTTGAAGAAAACAAAACGGAAGCAGAAGGCCCTTTTATTTTGTTTCCCTCCAAAATCGCCACCCGACTGGGATATTTTTTAAGGCGGCCTCCAAAAAGGAAGCTGGCGGGGACGCTAAACATATTTTTTTTTTATTTGGCCTTAGGTAAAAAATTAAAAAAATCCTGGGGGGGGGAGGGGGTTGACTGGGCGCTAACTTTTTATCGGGGGCACATATGCTCCCGTACCCCCACCACGCCCCATCGTAGCTTCGCCGCTGGATGTAGAATAAATCAAGTGATTTTTTTAATCACTGATTGTATACAATTTTGTTCAAAAGCATTTATCACTTTATTGACAAATAAAATTTTTTAAACAAATCTGAGGAAAAAATGTTGCAACCTGACGCCACTTCCTCGATTGTGTACAAAGTCTATGGAGAGTCAAGAACATTTTCTAAGTATTTCTAAACAAAATTGGAAATGTTTCTCAGTCCCAGATTCATGTCTTATCATCATTATCGCAATGAATGACCTTCATTGAGATCATACATGTATATGAAGAAAAAGTGGCGTCAGGTTGCAACATTTTTAAATGTAAAAAAAATGTGATTTAAAACAAATAAATCAGATTTTTTTTTTAAATTTAAAACAAATTGCCAACACTGTATGTAAACCATACAGCCCTACAAATAATTTTATTGCAGAAGTGACAGCTGAGAGGAACCTTAAGGCCAAATAAAATGTTTAGCGTCCCCGCCCGCTTCCTGCAGCTGTTTGGACATGTTGGAGGCTTCCTTTTCTTTCTTTTTTTAAACGAAAAAAAATGAAACATTTTTAACAGTGACATCATTTTGGCCTCTGACTTTGTCTGTTGCATCTAGCCCATATAAAGCTGGTAAATTTCCCGAGTCCAAGTTATCGCCTTTTTAACATTCGGACATGGTCTGGCGATAGTACCGTACCATGTCCGAATGTTAAAAAGGCGATAAGTTGGGTCGAAGTTACTCGGACTCAGTCCAAGTCCATTTTTAAAAAAAAGCTGGCGGCCATCTTGAAAAATAGCCTGGTTGGCATGGTTGCTGGGTGCCCATTTTGGAGGGGGAAAAAGGGCCTCCTTTTTTTCAAAAAGGCAGGACGCTAAACATGTTTTCTTCTATGTTTGCCCCAGTATCTTGAAAGTCTCAGTAAATCAGGGAGATCCCAAGTTCAAATTGAATACCATTCAGGATATTATAGTACGGAGTTAGGCTAGGGAGGTCGGCGCAAAGGGGTCGATCTTCATTTGTATCTATTTGCGTGCGAAAGTGTGTTTCAAACTGGCGCAGTTTAACCTTTTTTTGAAACTGGAACAGTTTCTCTGATGAGATGATTACAGAGAGAAATGATGGATCTTTCCAATGATATATTTGTTTTGGATGATCGCCATATTCGAAATCGTGAAATCTGCTGTTGAAAACGATGTTTATTTCTGGGAAGTTGTGATCGCAGTCGCCCTGGGAGCGGCCATCTTGTTTTTAGCTCGTGACATTCACTCACGTTTTGTGGCGAGATTTGCCGAGATTTCGTCGGACAAAAATAGAAATGATATCATAGTAAAGCCAAAAAAAATCTCTTTCGACTCATACCAAGAAAAAGTACGCTAGATTTTGTTTGCCTTCCGATTTTGGAGATTTTTTTCCGACGAAATAAAGGTACAGATTGTCATGATTTTTGGGCCAAAAAATCGTTAAAAATCTCACATGAGGAGTTCATGAAAGACTAAAAAAGGGGTAGTTTCTGAAAGGGTGGAATTTCAGGAGTTTGTGTGACTAGTTTTTTTGTTATGTTTCCCATGACGCTTTTTGACGCTGGGGGGTTTTGTTGTCGGGGTGCCTTCAGCAAGCTGATTAAAATATGGCGCGCGGCGGTGTCACAATGGCTGCCTATTTCTTCCTCTATGCTTTATGCATGCATGAAGCAATAATATTTTTGGTGGATTGCTTTATTGGGGAAATTTACATTATACAAATATACAATTCTGCTATTGCTAAAAAATTAATATAGTAATATTTCAACTGTTTCTGAATATTTTCCAAACTTGAACTAAATTTGCATTAAACATGTTAAAATCAGCTTATTTTGTCTTTGCTTTTTTGCCTTAGGCTTCTAGTTCCTGAATATGTTTAGTCCAGACCAGAGTCTAACCAGACTGTTCTGAGTACAATGTATAATGAAGAACAAGATTCAATGGTTTTTTAAAATTATTTTTGAATATACATCTCTGCATAAGGCCTAAAAAAAGGGGACAAAATAAATAGGGCCTATAAAGTTAATTCCCACTGGAACCTACATATTGGAGAAATGTTGTCTGTCATCAAATACTTCCATACTTTAAAGATATACTTTTGCTAAGTTAAAAACCCTTTTTTTTTTTGCCGTATCATACTCTCAACACACAGTTGGGTGAATGTTAATGCAAGGTTTCCATGCATTTCTATTTTAGGTCCCTGGATTCCCATCCTGGTTCAAATCAACCTCAAATATGACAGCTCGGAGGAAATTTACACATATCAGCTATTAAAGGACTACCATAAAGAGGACCTGAGAATACAAATTTAGGATAATATGATCTCATCTAAATGAACTTGAAAATGTTTTCCAAACCTTTCTCAAATATTTTGAGGTGATTTTGGATTTTTTTTTTAAATTTTACACCCCGCACCATGCCGACAGAATAATTAGGGTTGGACATGCCCCTTTAATGGACCATAACTTCACCATACTTTAAGATATAAACTTATAATTGGTACCATTTGATTTCTTATTAGAAGCTCTTTCCAATGATACCAAGTTTGTAATATTTGGACCCAAAAACCCCAAAAGTGCCGACCACCCTAGTTAGGCATGTTAGGCCTAATTACTAAATTAGGGACAAACTGTTCAACAGTGGATGGCAAATGGTTGCATTTTGATGTACATTTTTGTACTTTAATAAATAGCTTAAATTAAAGCCGTTGACGATTCGTCTGCGGAGCACGCAGTAAACACTCGGTGGTCACACGTGTGTGGAGCGGAAATTTGCCGGTCTATCGGCGGGCTGTCTATCGCGCGCGCCCGGTGTACTACTGTGCATGCTGTGGTGGGCCCGTCGCGTGGCCGCGGCGTGCCACGGTGCGAATTACAAGGCTGATTCAAAATTCAATTTTTTTTTTATTTAATGGGGATTTCAAACATTTCGAAATCATTGAGGAAAAATGTTTCACTGCAGCATGGAAGTATCCTACTTATACTTTTTATAGTTAAAGCTCCATGCTATAAGTAGGTTTTCAGCATAGAGCGATAGCTCCGTAGTCATGCTAGTAGTGGGGTGGGTATCAACATAGCTCCATGGTATCAACGTAATTTGATGCTGCAAACTGTACCAATAAAATGCATGTTATGTTCCAACTCACAAGTTATCCTTTTTTTAAACTTAAAAAATATGACTTTACCTCAGTTCCTTTGCTTCAATCGCAGTAATCGGTAAATCCGGAGTGACCTCACGTTGCTGGAACTCAACTGAATGTGACGTGATAGCGCCGCAGTAGTGTGCATGTGCATGTGTACTGTGTACACGTATGTACGTGTACAGGCCTAGCGCGCGCCGGACTATTTACGTTGTTGTTTATTTTTTTACACGTATAGATAGCTCGCGATCGCTCCGCAAACCCCGCCCCGCGGTGACAATGATGAAATCACTGTATGTCCGAGTCATACTAATTACCGTGAACTAACGTCAACTCACACAATTACTGTCAACACACCACACTTCAACGCCATTGAAACACACTTTAAACTGACACCGTAAAGTTATGAGCCAGAACGCGATTTTGATTTTAAAACAGGTTAACGTTTGGAAAATGCATTTTGTAGCTCAAGAAAACGGGCCACTCCGTACAATTACAAGTCTGCAGCCATTGCCTCGTCAGCTGGCAGTGCAGACGATACCATTATGCTTTTGGGTGATGGCATTATACGATACATGGACTTTGCCTAGAGGTATTTAAAAAAAAAAACTACGTAGACTATGTGCACTAGCAGAGCCTGTAACGCCAATCGTCTTAACATTTTAGTGGCAACTCACAGAACTCACTAGTTATAAGCATTTTGAAACATGTTAATTTTTACAATGTGCACGCGATCGCAATGAACGCCGGCCGCCCCGAATGGGCACTGGAAATTCCAATCACAGCGAAAATTAATTTCCATAGACTGTGTACAACGTGGAACAAATAAGCCTGTACTACCGAGAAGTAGAATTTCATGCTGGCATGCATGAATAAATTGAATTGAATTGAATTGAACTGGCAGATTGACCAAGTGTTGGTTGCTGCATCACTTGAAAATAACATCTACATGTAAATTTGTACATGTTCGTTTTAAACATGGTCCGGATTCGAGGCATGAGGCGCGCGTTACTGACGCAACATGATATTGGTCTATATATATATATATATATATATATATATATATATATATATATATATATATATATATATATATATATATATATATATATATATATATGTATGCAATAAATTCAGAATATATATATATATATATATATATATACATATATATATATGTATGCATGTTTATAGCTCTACAGAGATGTATCGAGCACTGTGAATTGTGATAGAAGACGATTTCATTGGATATATATATATGTATATATATATATGCAATAAATTCAGAATATTCTCTTTCTAATTTATTGCATGTTTATAGCTCTACAGAGATGTATCGAGCACTGTGAATTGTGATAGAAGACGATTTCATTGGATGTATATATATATATATATATGCAATAAATTCAGAATATTCTCTTTCTGAACAGACTGTTTCGTACCATAAGGCACTCATCAGCAGAATGATGAGTGCCTTATGGTACGAAACAGTCTGTTCAGAAAGAGAATATTCTGAATTTATTGCATGTTTATAGCTCTACAGAGATGTATCGAGCACTGTGAATTGTGATAGAAGACGATTTCATTGGATATATATATATATATATATATATCAGCTATATATATATATAGCTCTATGATCATTACAGACCGAGCTCAACTACTAGACTTGGGCCAAGTCTACAAAAAACCTGTATTCTGGGCAAAGAAATGTAGAAAAAATAGTGTGCCACTTTAATAATGTGAACTTGAAATTAACTGAATGACTTGTGAATTTACGTTATGACTGTCTTGTCATTGATTTGGACGACAGAGGTACACAACATTAATTCTTGCGTAATAACGTCACGTCGAAATCTCATCGTACTCACGACATTGACAGTCATGTTTGAAAAGATTGATTCTACAAAAAAAAAGTTACAAAAATTAAGCACCGCGTCCGGCACGTTCAATAATGACTGCAACCAAAGAGTGTACAGGCAAAGGATCGAGAAGAGAAACACTCAGTTCAATTAACTCATCGCAAGAACCGATGTTAACATGCAGCTTTTATTCTACCAAGAACTGTAGGAAAGTTGAACAAGCCACAAGTACAACTGATAATGTAGTAACAACGGATAACGTATCACCAACTGATAATGTATCACAAATTGACTGATATTGTATCACTATAACCGATAATCATGTAGCAAAAATTGACTGATAAGTGTAGTAAAATTTGTATCCGATAATGTATCACGACCCGTGTCGACGGATAATGTAATTACCAAAAAAAAATTATCCGATAATGTATCACCACCAAACGGATACTGTATCAACCGATAACTTATCAAAAATCAACTGATGATGTATCAGTATGGGAAAAGGTGGAAATGTTACAGATTAATTGAGTGCACGGTCGGGCACAATTACCCAACAACTGTTTAGAATTGCTCTGATAAATCGTTCTGTCTTTCTTTTTTGAACAATACTTTTTCCCGTAAACAGTTTATGGGCTTCAACACATATCACCCCGGTCATCACCCATATCATCCCGAGTGGTGTATATTACTCTGACAACACGATGGCGTCATCAGGTGTCAAAGTACAAGCGATTTAACTGAAGAATGACCAATTAATTTCTTTCATACTCTTGAACGAACTAATCAGTGATGGTTGTGTATTGCCAACAAGACACCTCGAAACAGGGGCTTGATGCTGCCATTTTGATTCGTACATGTCTAACGCAGCCCGTTTTGCTCGCAGAATATTTACAACGTAAAACTAAAAGCGGTTGTCGTCAACCTCGTCCCCAGTGCTTACTTTATTTCCAACCGCGTTTCCAATTCTGCGCGACACCCTGGAGACGAGGTTGAGTTGTCGTATAACAAACACAAGTAACGAGGACAAGGCGCCCTCTGTTGCCAGTGGCATCATAATTTCATTATTACCCATACTTCAAAATGGTATAGTCGTCCCGTCTTAAGGCAACATGGCGGCGCTTTCCGGCCTGTTCGTGCGAAGAAGTGAAGCTTGAGTGAGACTGAGAGAGATCGTTTTCACGTGAAGAAAAGAAAATTCCGTTTCCATTAATAATGTTTTATCTCTTAACCGCAGTTTAAAAAAGGTGTCTTAAATGAGTTGACTCTAAAAAGTGTAATTGCGATTGGGTGACGTTGCTTGACGGTAATTAGTACTATCACTATCAGCCTAGTACCACGTGAGGGGAGAGCCCCAAATTCCAAAAAAGTCGAATGTAAGTACAAATTTGCTTAATTTGCACGTTTTAAGATAATTCAAGTTGGACTGAGACCGTTGTTGTTACTTAGAATTGTTGTTTTATGTAACTTATCCCTGGTTCCTACATTTTTTTAAAAACTAGGCCCCTATGGTTTTAAATATGACAAATATAATAATTTATAAAGCAAGGCACTTTACCATGTTTACCACTATTGCTTCGTCCTTCGGATGGGACGTGAAGCTGTAGGTCCCGTGTGTTGTGTAATGCACGTTAAAGAACCCAGTAACACTTGTCGCTAAGAGAAGGGGTTCGCCCCGGTGTTTCTGGCAGTGTCCGCAGCACCTTGTAAACCCTGGTGCCACATAATGGGTCTCATCTCTCATGTACTTCATTCATCTAGTAATAGACATAACTCCCAGTGCCTTAAGTTGAGTACCTCAGTACTCTGTTGCGATAATGCCTGAATAGGTTTCTGCAATGTAGCCATACAGATACAGATACAGACACTAGGCCTAGTCAATTACAAAAATGTGACAAAGAGTCTCACTCAGATGGGGGGTGTCGGTCACTTCGCCCCGTTTCCACTTCGCCCCTAACCACTTCGCCCCTAACCACTTCGCCCCATTTCCTCTTCGCCCCATCCCCAACCTCGTCCCTAGTGCTTACTTTATTTCCAACCTCGTTGGTAGGCATGTAGTGGTGGGCGCGTACTGCATGCTGGACACCCAGGCGACGAGGTTGTCCCATCCCCACTTTGCCACATTACCACACTGCCCCACGCCACTTCGCCCTATCCTCACTTCGCCCCATTCCCACTTCCTGTAAGAAATTACTGTTTATGTAGACTGACATGACTGAAATGAAACGATGTAATGATTTTGGATGTGGGTCATTCCATGAAGTTGAGACTGACAAAGTGTTACATTGGGGTCAAATTTTCAAATTGCTTGTACAAGTTTTGAGTATGCATTTTTTTGACAGCCTATACATTGTGGTTTAACAATTCATTCAAATTTAAGTCACATGATTTTGGAAAGTTGGTAAATTTGTACGCAAAATATACATGTTCACATGTAATGACTATGGAGAAGTTGTAACCGGAAGCCACGTCCTGTCATTCAAACCTTGTTTTGTTCATAATTAATACTTAAAAATGCTTCAAATTCACACCAAACTTGAGTTTATCATCAAAGAGCTTCATTTAATAATATCCATACTTATATACTTTTAAAGACTGCTAAATTATTATTTCCAACAACAACAACAAAAAATAATGGTTGTGGATCACGGTAACGTGGGACACCACTACATCACAATGCAGTATTCTTCACCTCGATATGAATGGAACTAAATGTTGTTTGTGTTTAGAAACGTTCCTACCATAGTGCGGCAGTTGGGTTGGCCCAACTATAGTTAGGACTGGAGTTGCGCCGGATGCTTGATGGAGGGTGTTAATGTTCCGCGGCGCTGGCACCATGTATTTGTCGTGTCTGCGCATGCCGCAGGGCTGGCCGGCCACGTGGTACTGCCAGGTTGGATGAGTTGTCCAGCTAGCTGGGTTTTATACCGAGTCCAGCAACGTTTTTTATGCAAAATTCAAAGATTGGCGTGGCCCAGCTATTGATTGGCGCCATCAATAGCTAATGTCAATGGTCCCAAGTAAAGTCAGACATGTATCAGAGCTGTAGGGAGTCCAGCAACATTTTTTATGCAAAATTCAAAGATTGGCATGGCCCAGCTATAGATGGGCCCCACCCATAGCTAATGTCAATGGTCCCAAGTAAAGTCAGACATGTAGGGCCTATCAGAGCTGTTTTTAGGGAATTTTTTATAGTTGTACATCAATGTAACCTTTGTTGGGACTGAGAAATAAAAAGATTGGAGTGGCTCAACTATAGATTGGCCCCATCAATAGCTAATTTCAATGGTCCCATGTAAAGTCAGACGTGTATCAGGGCTGCAGGGAATGTTTTATAGTTGTACATCAATGTAAACTATAGTTGGGACACAGCAAATTAAAAAGATTGGAGTGGCCCAACTATTGATGGGCCCCCTTGATGACTCCTACATGTAACTACAGTGTATAGTTGGGCCAGCCCAACTGTGGAACTACAGTTACTAGGACCGTCCATAGAGCTATATTAAATTACTAGAGCGCTAACTTCTTGTACAACATAATGCCTGCTGGGCGCATCCATGTTTGGATGGAACATGTGAACTTGCTTTCAACGATATATGCTTTGCCTAAGTTGTTATTTACAAAACAAATTATATGTAAAAATTGATGTGATGTCATCATGACATCATCACGTGACATGTGATGTCATAATTCAAAGCTCTATGCGAATGTAATCACATATTATATGCCACCATTTATTATAAACGGAACTACACATCCTTCCTGGATGGAACTTATACTTGAAACTTTACATGTCACATGTCACAAAAAGTTACTGAAACCGCCCTGTGTTTGTCCATAAACATAAATGTCTAGTCTTCAATGTCAAGTTGTCAAGTTCAACATAATTTTTTTTAAATTTCATTGAATAGATCTGGGCAATATTATTCATTCATCTGACAAGACCAAGTTGGACCCAGACCAAGTTGGACCCAGACCAACTTGGACCCAGACCAACTTGGACCCAGACCAACTCGGACCCAGACCAACTCGGACCCAGACCAACTCGGACCTAGACCAACTCGGACCCAGACCAACTTGGACCTAGACCAACTCGGACCCAGACCAACTCGGACCTAGACCAACTCGGACCCAGACCAACTTGGACCCTGACCAACTTGGACCCTGACCAACTTGGACCCTGACCAACTTTGACCCAGACCAACTCGAACCCAGATTTACTAAAACCCAAACAAAGATGGATTCAGACATGCCAGACCAACTTGGACCCATGCCAAATCCCATCCACCCAACTTTAAAGCTACATGTATAGTCCATCATTTGCAGCTATCCAAAAAGTGACTGACGTAATTATTGTTGAAAAACATACTTGGTTGAAAGATAGCAAGGGGACTAAACTCCCTGTGAAATTATTCTTTCTGGCAAGCTGTCATTTTGAAGAAATCAACGAAAGAAGGCTTTTCCAACGGTGCTTCTTAAGACGCACTGTTGGAAATTTCCATTAGTAGTTCGTTTTTTTATTCTGCGAAATGCGTGCAAGCGTTGACACGACGCACACGTACGGGCGCCATCTATAATTCGTCGGATCAGTGTGCAACAACGCGTAGCTGCATTTGGCTCGGTAAGAACGTGTCTCGGCTGCTGAATTCAGGCCCAATTCAAAACATGATTCAGCAACTTTTGATTTAAATCAAGATCCTAGAATGCTGTTTTTCTTGAAATAGCTGAATCTGAGCTGAAAGTTCATCAGGTTACTTGTTCAGAACCCTACTTTAGATTTTGAGCACTTTTGATGCTTCAAACGAACAAAATGCACAAATTACAAATGATGGAATATACCTTTAACGCATTCATGACAAACTCAGTGCTCTTCCCACTTGCACTTGTTGCACATTTTAACTCATTTCATAATTTTTCATTTGGCAGTCTAAGTTACTTTTATTTTTTTGGTGTATACTTTACTCTACTTTACTCATTCCTGTTATTTCTTTTAAATTTAATGTTTTATTTATTTTTGTTGTACTGCACAACCTCATTTTGGTAATATTTATATCTTTTATTTGTTTTGTGTCAAGTGTTGTCTTGTAACATCAGCTACATTTTGTACCGTAGTCTTTTTGTTGTTTGTTTTGTAATCTTTGTTAATTTTGTTATCATGACAGTCCATGAAGTGCAGTGTTTTATTTTGGTTATGTTCTTTCATTGCTTTATTAAATTAATAATTACTTTGCTTATTTTGAATGCTTAACTCTATTTTTATCTGTAATAGGCCTATTTAATAGATTTTTTAACAATCTGCATGACCTCTGACAGAAATACATGCAAGCGAATGAATAAAAAAATATATAAAAAAAAACATGCCCACCAAATATTTAAGATTTTATTTCTATAAAATTCTTCTTTAGATCCGTGAACTTTGATCACAGATACGCATAAAAAAAACTTGATAAATTTCAACCATAAACTCAATAAATGAACACTTAATCAAAAGTTGGTGACACTGCAGATAGCAATCCGGGTGATTCCATTTATTAGGGTACCAATTGTAACTTGCTACTTTCAACTGTTACCAACATCAATTTATACTCAACAAAACCTTCAAAATTGGTATGATGAATATGCGTCATTTTTTTTATCAAAAACAGGCTAAAATTACAACTTTTTACGCAGAAATTTGTGGCATAAAATGGACCATGATAAAACTTAACCTTTTTCTTTTGGGGAGGGGGTACCTTGGTTATTTGTGAACTGAATGACACGAATGATGGTTAACCCATTGTTTTTGAAAATAAAACTCACATTTTATGAACAATTTGATATTTTCTTATTATCTTTTGTTTTTCTTGTGTTACCAACATCAATTTATACTCAACAAAACCTTCAATATTGGTATCATGAATATGCGTAATTTTTATCAAAAACATGCAAAAATTACAACTTTTTACGTTGAACTTTGTGGCATAAAATGGACCATGATAAAACTTAACCAAGGTACCCCCCTCCCCAAAAGAAAAAGATTATTTGTGAACTGAATGATGGTTAACCCATTGTTTTTGAAAATAAAACTCACATTTTATGAACAATTTGATATTTTCTTATTATAAAAGGTTTCGCAAAAATGGGTTTCACATGTAAACTTTTGGTGTCCCGTTTTACACGCGAAATTGTGTGGTTGTTCTAGCCATACCAACTACTACAGCCTTGTTATTTTCATGTATAATGTAAGCCTGTACTTGGTTTGAAATCATTGAAATGTTTTACAATTTAATTCAAGCAAGCAATAAAAATATGGGAATTTTTAATTTGGAAAAAAACTTTGGTGTCCCACCCATATTTACATTGTGAAACTTTACAATTACGATAAACAGTATTTGCTCAACTTAATATGTTGACATTTATAGCTAAAAATATTATTTTCATGGACATTTTTTATATGTCAGCACAAAACATTCTGAAAAACGTGTTTCATATATCCAGAATTTGACATTTAAGGCACAAAAATGTTGGTGTCCCACCCTAAACTACATGTACATGTATTTACTCGCGAAACTTTGTTTTAGCACCATAATTGGGTGATAAAAATATTGACAGACTTATAATTGCATTCTCAGCCTGAAATTAGCCAAGTCATCTAAAGTGCACACATAAATGGTATAAATAGATTTTAATGTGGTTCTAATGTGACAAAAAGCATTTTGGTGTCCCATTTACACGTGAAACTCATAATTTCTCGATAAAACAAGACATTTTGAGGGTTAGCATTAACTTTGACCCTTGAAAAGAACTTAAGTACCTCTATTTTCAAGAAACTTCCCAAATATGTAAATTCACATGAGAGTTTTGCAAAATAAATGATGAAAAGTGATGATTTGTGCATTAAGTGCCAAATATGTGCATGTCACAAGTTGGTACCCGAACAGCTGGAATCATCCTTCCCCAAGGAGTAATTTGGTCCTAAAGGAATGAGCAAAAAAAAAAAAAAGTTGCATTAGGCAGGTGAAACATTTTTTCTAGAAATGGCAAATGTAAAGATTTTATCAAGTCGAGGCCAACACTTGTAAATTTCTATCAATAGGCCCTAGTAAACTCATTTCACTTTATTAACAAACTGTGGCATATCCCACCTTTTTTGTTTCACACTTTGACCTGCTCACAGCCACACTCATTCATCTACAGGTTAAGAATGGTCTTAAAACCAGCCATAGCTCATTCAAAGGAAATGTTATTGTTGAAGATGGTTTCTTGAATTTACAGCAGACTTTAGTATTAGTTTCGGTAAAGTTAAAATCAGATTGAAAACTTTCAACTACATTTTTACATTACTACATTGTTTAGTTACATAGTGTATGATTATACAGTCAAAACCAAGATGATTAGAGGGTTTTGTTAACTGACATGACTGATCAGAAGATCATACTTTTCTTACATTAGTCCCTCCAAATGTATAGACAATCTTGGCCATATCTCAAGCCTTCAAATACCTGTATGATTTTAACATGTTCACCCCTGTCTTGTGTACTTCTGTAGGCCAACAGTCAGAAGAGGCCGTGAACATACAGGGTGAGTAAAAAAAAACGGACCTCAAACCCCACAAAAATATATTTCATATTTAAAAACATATGTAGCGTGAAAAATAATAATGACTGGAAAGCCAATGTCATAAGCTCCTTTTAGATGAAAAAGATTACTGAAATTTCTCAATCCGTTCAAAGAATATAACCATTTAAACACAATGACCCTAAAACCTCTTTTTTCACAAAAAAATCATTTCGAGAATCGTGGTCACAATTTTCTTCAAAAGCGATCAAACCTCAGTTTGACAGTTGAACATTTTCAACAAAGTACAAAGTCTTTTTTGAAGGCCTGTCTTAAAAAGAAGTGGATTTTATAAATCATATTGTTTGCGTAAGCAGGGTTGTTAATGTGTACCAAAGTTGTTAACAGTTGTTGAAACATGTATCCTGTGTCATTTTCTTTGTTGTTCGAAAAAGTCAAAATACACAATAAATTGCCGTTTTTAGACAAAACGGGTCGTTGCGTTTAAATGGTGATACTTTTTGAAGGGATTGATGAGCAATTTCAGTAATTTTTTTTCATCTAAAAGTAGTTTCTGAAATTGGCTTTCCAGTCACTATTATTTTTGGTGCTATCGGTTAGGCCAAAAAAAAAAATATTCGGTCTCTGGTCAGACCAAAGTTTCGGAATTGACGCGGCCACGCGGTTTTTTTTTTTTTTTTTTTTTTCTTCAAGCTTGGATTGTTCAGACAAGGTGGGTACTATTTTGCTTTTTTGGTGTCCTCATGTACATTGGTGTCCTCCATAATTTGCCTTGGTGCTTTCGATCATTTGCCTTGGTGCAATTTCCCATTCCTTGGTGCTATAGTAAAAAAAAATTGAGGAGGTGCGGAAATAGAGGGCGCTGTTGGAGCTACCGCGGAACATTTTGGGAAAAAAAAGATCAACGCGCATGATTAAAATCGACGCGCGCGCTGACCAGAGACCAACTTATTATTTTTTTTGGCCTTATAGTCCAGTTACGACTTCTTGGATAATATTTTGTGCATTCCAGAACCACAAGGTGGGAATATATGACACATTGTCATGTACAATGTATACTTGACAAGCGGCTGCTGTGTGCATACTGTACATGTATATTTGCAAAGTGATGTGAAGGCAAATAGTGCACCGTAAGTCATTGCAAATATTTTTTGGAAAGTTTTGCCTTATTTTTAGGACCCCAGTTTTATTAGCCTTTGCTCTAGTTGAGTTTTCTGATGAGGGACTCGAGTCGAGTTTAGTCATTTGCTTGTATAGTGACTGAAGTCGAGTTGAGTCATGCACCCACAGGGACTCGAGTTGAGTTCCCGGTACCGTAAGTTATCAAAAATTGTGACTTGAGTCATTGTCATGACAACTCTGAGATGGCGTGACTGGTGTTTCTGAACAGAGCAGAGAAATGAGGTGAGTTGAAAAGACAGAAATCTATCATCTTGCATATATTAAGATTAAGATTTGGGATAAAATGAGCTGGATTAACAGAATGTTTGACAGAACCACAATGCTTTGCATGTCTTTCTGTTGTGTTCCAAATGGGGGTGGTTTGAGGTTAGCCTAGATGTCCTTTCTCCTACATTTACTAATTGTGTCCTCCATTGCATAGAAATTAGAAAGTTGTTTCATGGACTCTCTCACAGTAAAAAATGGAGTCCATAATGGGCTAGTTTTGAGGAAATTGTACAAGTATTTATGTGTTGTATAATATACCAGTCTCTGGTTTATTTGCAGGTCAACTGAATTATATGAAACTGTATCTTAAATTGTATGGTTTATTTCAGGTACATGTATGCCAGATTCTGAAAAGAAACATCTCCGTGCAATTTGATAGAAGGCAATAAACTACCTTTTCTGTCAAGAGAAAAGACCAAGAAAATTGACACGTTTAAAGTTGCAGTCATGAGCTTTACAAAAAAAATGTGCAGAGAAACATTCTAAAAGTTTTCCAGTTCAGCGGACATTATGGATGAGTAAGGGTAAACAGCACTGGATCTGATAGGGGGACGGCAGGTTCATCGTTTTGCAACATGACGTTAAGAACCTCAAACTGTTCCTGCAGTATCTCTAAAAAGCTACAAAGTATTAAAGCTAGCTCGCCATGGATTAGGAATGAGATATTTTTTTCCTGGAGGTTGACCTACTGGTATATGTTTACCTTTGGCACCCTTCCTCCCTGAAACCCCAGTCCTCAGTGAGTCCCAAGCTCCAATTCGTTTTGCCTATGGGTCACCTATACCCTTGGCACCCAAGATTCCTCCCTGAAACCCCAGTCGTCAGTGAGTCCCAGCTCCAATTTGTTTTCCCTATGGGTCACCTATACCCTTGGCACCCAAGATTCCTCCCTGAAACCCCAGTCGTCAGTGAGTCCCAGCTCCAATTTGTTTTGCCTATGGGTCACCTATACCCTTGGCACCCAAGATTCCTTCCTGAAACCCCAGTCGTCAGTGAGTCCCAGCTCCAATTTGTTTTGCCTATGGGTCACCTATACCCTTGGCACCCAAGATTCCTTCCTGAAACCCCAGTCGTCAGTGAGTCCCCAGCTCCAATTTGTTTTGCCTATGGGTCACCTATACCCTTGGCACCCAAGATTCCTTCCTGAAACCCCAGTCGTCAGTGAGTCCCCAGCTCCAATTTGTTTTGCCTATGGGTCACCTATACCCTTGGCACCCAAGATTCCTCCCTGAAACCCCAGTCGTCAGTGAGTCCCAGCTCCAATTTGCTTTGCCTATGGGTCACCTATACCCTTGGCACCCAAGATTCCTCCCTGAAACCCCAGTCGTCAGTGAGTCCCAAGCTCCAATTTGCTTTGCCTATGGATCACCTATACCCTTGGCACCCAAGATTCCTCCCTGAAACCCCATGGACTAAACTGCTGTTGGATCGACTAAACTGCTGTTAACATTGTATATGGACAGCAACTTCAAGCACAGCCTCTGTTTCTTCCTACTCTGACAAATTCAAGCATGTACACAGTCTTGGCTTTTAAAGCTTGGATGAAGAGCGAAGGAAAAGATTCATTTTGTGTCAATCACTGAAGGAGTCCCCAGGTGACCTCCTTTGATCTCCCTTTACATTCCGTATCAGTTTTAAAATATGTCAACCCAGTTTAACTCAGGCATATTACAGGAAGCTTAAGAAAAAATTGAAAGATATATATACATGTATTAACAAAAATGAGCAAAATAGTTTTTATTTTAGAATGAAATCTAACATTTTCAAGAAAATTTAAAATGGAAATTTTGGGAGATAATTATCCCGAGGTCAAAGAGAACCCTGCCTTGGCAAAAACAACAAACTTAGTCAAACTCTGGTGTGCAACATAATCTGGAGTGCAACATCTGGTGTGCAACATCTGGTGTGACATGCTGAGTGGGAGGTTTAACATGCAAATGGATATGCACCAGTAATTAACTATTTAACCTTACCAACCATTATTTGCAATTCCATTTTATGTACATATGTATACACCATTGGCAGTAGTAATTGGTATAAATGTGTAACATTGGCATGTAGAAGGCACTGTATCTGTGTCATGTACAAAAGACCTTTCACCTAACCATAACCATTACAATACCTCTAAATCTCTGCATGTTTTGACTACCTTACGTGGCATGGGTGGTGCAGTGCATAAACCACGCGCCTCTCACTGCTGTTACATGTACCTGGGTTCCATTTCTGACTCGGGTCATACATCATGACTTGTTTGAGTAGAGTTGTTCGTTAATTCTATTCCTGTGCCATGAGGATCTTTCTCCTCTCCGGCTCCTCTGGTATTCCTCGTTATATCCTCAACACTTTTGGTCTGGCTGTACTCCGTGGTAAGACATGTTGTATGTATTGCGGATACCAATAGGAAGAATGCAAAACCCCAACAGTCCTGAATCCTCCATAGTCAGGTGGCATACAGTCGGAATCTTGACCGACTGGCATGACTGGTCCAAAGCACCAAACTTGGCAGATACCGGTAGATTCTTATAGCCCTAAAGAACATATTTAGAAGGGGTGACACCTGAAATTGTTTTGGGAAGGGTGCTTATTTTCCATAAAGCTTTAATCCCTGCCATGTGATATATTTATTCCCGTATTTGGGTAGATGTTTATTTTTTAATTTTTTTGTAAAGTATGGGGATTGTACTTTCATGTCCTTACTTAAATAACATTTTCTAAAGCATATTGGAGACTTGAAGATTATAAGGACGTAATAAAGATCCAAAATGGCTATCATTATACCCTTAAGTTGCGCGCATTTCCTTTTTCATCAGATATCATTCAGTAGTCTTGCCAAACCTCGGTATTGATGAGCTTCAAATTCACAAAGCTACTTACTGGCAAAGTTAGCCTGAAAAAATAAATTGGAAAAAGTGAACATTATATCATCTTGATTTTTAGGCTAAGGGTTACATGGGAGACTTGATCAAGTTCAAGGATGAATCCCCCAAAATAAGAGTTATTGTTTTTTTTACAATAATGATGTCTACTTCCAAATGTTTTCTTACTAATAATTTTGGGAATTTCTTTGAACCTGTTTAAGTCCCCACGTTAGGCATCCCCTCCCCTACTTTTTAGCCCAATTTACGGACACCTCGTTTTTCCCTGTTTTTGTTTTCTGGGCTTAATATTACAATGTTATCATTGTTCACAAGACGGCGGGGATTAATGATTTATGCAAATTAGGCACCCTTCCCAAAAGAATTTTAGGTGTCACCCCTTCTAATTGTCTTCTCTAGGGCTATAACTATCTGCCAAGTTTGGTGCTTTAGACCAGTCGGTCAGTCAGGTGGCAGCAAGTCATTTTTTGCAAGTCCAAGTCAAGTCACAAGTCATTGTTTGCAAGTCCAAGTCAAGTCACAAGTCATTAGGTCCAGTCACAAGTCAAGTCACAAGTCATTAGGTCCAGTCACAAGTCAAGTCACAAGTCATTTGGTCTAAAAACAAGTCAAGTCACAAGTATCTTTGTCCCAGAACACGTCAAGTTGCACATTATTTTGTCCAGCTGTAATAAGTAAAAGAATTAACCTGGCGTGAACTATACGAGTTATTTTGAACATGCCTCCTTTAATGTGTTGCAATTACTAATCTTGTAGTTTATCACATATCTTTCGGATATTAGCCCTTTGTATACTTTAATAAATTTACTTTACATTGTAGAAATAAATGTTGAGATGACCGTGAAAAAAAGACTTCCTCACTCGATTACATGTAGTATACTAACAATTTATTGTTCAATTTTCATGTATACTAAACGCCTACCAATGGGTAAGGCTATCCGGTATTTTACATGCAATTGACAAAGGCCTGCTTTCTTTTCATGAAAGGTTCCTTTCAAAGTTTGTTCAACCAATACATTAAGCAAGAGACAATTGGTCATTGAAAACTGTAGTTTGTTGTGACAGTCTTATTGAAAACTTTTGAAACTAGTGGGAACTATTCATTTTACTGGATTCAGTGGTCTATTTTCTGGAATGAAAAGGCTAATTAAAAGTATAATAGCTTAATTAAAGTGTATTGGGTCGCTCGAGTAGCGTCTGACTTGGGTTGGTAACAAGTCATTTTTTGCAATCCCAAGTCAAGTCACAAGTCATTGTTTGCAAGTCCAAGTCAAGTCACAAATCAAAGCTGGTATTTACAAGTCAAGTCACAAGTCACAAAAATAGCGACTCTAGTCCGACTCGAGTCCAAGTCACATGACTCGAGTCAGCAACTTTGTGAGATACCCCACAAAACCCTGTTAACCAGTTCATGCTGGGATTATTTTGACAAGAACGGAAGCGCGGGATTACTTTTCACTCAACTTCATGCCAGGCGGGTTGAAGCCACCACCTTCGGGCATCACACTCGTATTTCCAGCCTCGCTCGCTGCGAGCGGGTCACTGACAGATATTTCCGGCCTCGCTCATTGCGTGGTTATCTGTTCTGAATACCGAAAAACATTTGCATGTATACATGGCCTCCGGCGCGAATTGCACCTTGCAAAACCTCGAGGTAAACCTTGAGTTATCGCCTGACCTCCATTCTCGGTCCCACAAAATCCTCCAGGTGGTTTTTGAGGATTTAGGATGATTGAGTCTGAATTGCAAAAAAGTGTCTGTTGAATTTGGAGTCTGTGGAGTTTATCTATGGCACTGTTTATTAAGGCTAAGTTTTTACTTAGTACCGGTAGTAATTGGAGGATTTTGCTGGATTGAGGATGGTTCCTAGTCAAAAGGGCTTTGGAGTTAGGGTTAATTTTTGCATTCTACCCTAAAGCACCTTTATACATGCCTTCGGCGCAACCACATTGTCGATGCATCCTTTACAATTCAGCTTCTGCTGTGAATAAGGATGATAAACCCCCAATTTTTTCTTATTTTTTTTTTAAATTAAAGAAATAAATAACAGCTCATTGTATGATGTTACTTACATAATTTTGAGAAATGGTTATAAGATTCCTTTGCACCATATTAAGAAAATCTTTTAGTTGTTATTTAGAATTTCTTTTATTGCTACTTGTAACTGTGCATTTTAGTTGTGGGTATAATGTGAGCTACATGTATTGTGTAATGAAAAAAATGTGTGTGCCTGCGTGGGTCAATGTTTGCTTAAACATCTAAACAATGTTACTTGACCAATGTGGTTTTACGTCATTGCTTTACTTGTAAAACCCTTTTTTTCCCTCTCTAGAAATTAAATGTTTGGTAAAGGCGGCTCAATTGGCACGCATGAACAAGGAGAGTCAAACACTGTCGTCGGAACTACTTTTGATTAATCAGTTAATCACTGGTAGTGTCATCCAGATCTCATCCAAATGGCCTCCGGTCTATCCTCCATCAACCCGTTGCAGAGTGACCTGCCTCCCTCGGGTCATCCCAGCTTCATCAGCCCATCAGCGGCCGCCACACCCCCGCAGTCTCTGCTGGAGACCAAGGGGATACCCCTGGAGTGTTTTATAGAAGATTTGGACCAGCAGTTCATCTGCGTCCATTGTAAGAAGGGCCTGCGATGGGCCATGCAGACGAGTTGTGGCTGCAGGTCATGCTATGGATGCCTACAGAGATATATCAAGTAAGTAACATTTGTAAAAATGAGTTGAGATGAGTGATGAAAACGAGGCTGAGCATATCCATGTAATCAAGTTCTCTTGGCTTAAAGACATGATGGATAATTTGCTTTTCATGTATTTGTAACCACACTATCCAGCTGTCTATCCCTGTAAAATATGAGCCTCCTAGACCAAGTACTGAATAACATAATGTCATCTTTATTGGGATACGAGCAGTGGCAAAGCCACGGGGGGGGGGGGGGGGGGGGGGGGGGGACCGCCCCCCCCAGAAACCTTGTCGCCCCCCCCCCCCCCCCAGTCGACCCCCACTGAGATTTTGAGTTTCTAAAAAAATTATCATTGATCTACATGACGCCATGGGCCCTATTATGTACTACAATGTATCTTTTGCTTAGAAAATATTGGTGAAAGTGGTCAGAAATTGCCTCAGATAGCACCACAGAGCATTTAGAATCCAAAATTTTTCGGGGCCCTTAAGCGGGCCCCGAACCCCGCGCCTATAGCTCAGAATTCTGGTAGCTGATTCAATGACTCCAACCTCGAAAACAATGTTCACAATATGCCTTTAGCTGAAAAAACCTCGAAAATTATGTTTAAATTATTATCTTTTGTGTTAAGATAATTATTGGTTAAAGTGGTAAGAAATTGCCTCAGATCACACCACAGAGCATCGAAAATCCATTTTTTTTTTCGGGGCCCTTAAGCGGGCCCCGAACCCCACGCCAATAGCTCAGAATACCGATAGCTGATTCAATGTTTCCAACCTCGAAACGATGTTCAAATAATTATCTTTTGCCAAGAAAATATTAGTTAAAACATGGAGGAAAGTAGTAAGAAATTGCTTTAAATCACACCACAGAACATCTAGAATCCATTTTTTTTCGGGGCCCTTAAGCGGGCCCTGAACCCCATGCCGTAACGGCTTCGCGCTTCGCGCTTGCATCAGCAATGATCGAGGTATGTCCCCCCCCCCCCCACTTTTGAGAAGCGATTGATGCCCCTGCTTGACGCCCCCCCATGAAATGTTCCAGCCCCCCCCCCTGAAAAATTCCTGGCTACGCCACTGGATACGAGGTCATTGATGGAAATCCAGTGATTAAAGAAAATAAAGAAAAACATAAGCCAAGGCCATGTACAGTGCTGTGCATGCAATTGTACATGTACACAATACATGTACATTTAATGTTGTTGACTCAGAATATTGAGGACTGGACACGGGTCCACACACAGACATGGGTGCAGCCATGTTGTGAATATGAGTGATGCATGCTGGGACACATACATTAGGCATTACGATGTATCGATTAATCACGTACTGCTGCACCCTCTAACATCTATATATATGAGAGAAGTTTACTTCCCGAGACGATGTTTGCTCCTGAAAGGATCCGCGGGCTCCCGCGGCCCCAAAATCGCTCCACGTCCGTGGAAAAATGCGGAGGGTGTCTTCCGGCGGGTTGGACACTTCGGGTCGTCCTGATTTTCCCGTACGGACCGGCGATCCTTTTCGTCTATTTTTCGTGACTGCATTATGCGCAGGAATTTGCCGTCGTGTGTGCTTTCACGTTGACTGCCTGGCTGCCCCCTGTCCTGGCTTTTCTGCGTGTCTAGACTGTGCGAGGTCAGCGGCTTCGACGTAGGGGTTCCGTTTACGTGTTCTACTCAGCCGTTCTGCAAAAGCGTTCACCAAATTGTGGTATGGGGTGACCTTGGTAAAATATTTTTTCTCCATGGTGCGTGGCCACCAAGTGCCCCTATTCTTTCATGTGCTTCGCTTGCCGCCCCTGCGCCGAGTGCAACGAATACTCAGAAGGACTACACATTAAGTATGCCTTGCGCGGTCTGACCAATCGAAAGTCTACACTGCGTAGTATTTCCGGGCTATGCAAAACTGTCGATGGCAACGCGTACTGCAGCCTGCTCCACACCCTGGAAACGAGGTTGGGTCTACGGTGCTCGCTATTTGCATGATTTGAAGCACAAGCATGTGAGTGACGTGTATAGTGCTCTGTTGCTTCCATCGTGTGTTAATACAGCTCCATGCTTCCACCAAGGCTGAGCGTTGCGAGTTCGCTGCCCGCCACAGTGTTGCGTTATAATTTCGGGGGCCTGTCTGGGATCAACGAAGGATCGATGCATTGCTTCAAACATCGCGATCTTAAACGCAGTCACATAAAAAATCAACGAAAATGTGTCCGATCCGGCGGAAGACACCCTCCACATTTTTCCACGGACGTGGAGCGATTTTGGCGTCGCGAAAGACCGCGGTCTCAGATCGTTTCAGGAGCAAACATTTCTCGGAGGCCGAGTAAAATTTGCTCTTATATAGATGGTTGACCCAAGTTGAATAACAGTTGACTCGACAAGTTCCTCGCAGACAGTCTCGCAAATTGTAAGACGTTCAAGTTTACGTTTGTTGAAGAGTCCAATATACTGAAACTTAATTATGACCTAATCAGCCTTCGCCTGTGTACTACGGCAAGCCTTTCAAGTACGTTTTCTCACAAATGCCACTGCCTCACAAAATGCCAATTTAACAGACCAACGGGAACATTTACAGACTGTTGCCATGGTACATAATTATCATGGGCGTCAATCGGTGGGGGACGGGGAATCCCTCCACCCCCCCCCCCCCCATTTTAAAGCGGTGGAGACTTTTTTGGTCCCCTCCCCCCCACTTTTCTTCCCCGAATAAAAATTGTAGCTACTACATGTATAATGATTCTATTACTCAGAATAGCTGATTCAATGACACCAAACTCGAAAATGATGTTTAAAAGATGATCTTTTGCTAAAAAAAAAAATTGTTTTAGTGGTCAGAAATTGCCTCAGATCGCACCACAGAAATTGCTTTTCTATAACTGCATGTCTTCTCAACTAAATCCCCCAATTACATTCATCTCCCCACATTTTCATCCCCAACTCTACGCCCTACCCGATCTATGATCGGGTAAATCAACGAGGGATTGATGCATTGCTTCAATATTGTGATCTTTGAACTATGTTGGGTTGGAATAACGAAGAGTGCATAAAAAATAATATTGACGGTTGTTGGCTGTTTGGCCTTGCTTATATTATGGTTGAACCATGCCAACTTGAATAAAATAGTTAAATCGACTTTTTCCTCGCAGGTCTCGCAAATTGTAAGAAGTTCAAGTTTACGTTTGTTGAAGAGTCCAATACTGTACCTTCATAATGACCTTCCTCCATGATTCAGACTATGTAATTTTATGGTAACACACTCAACATTTTTATTGCAAATGCCACCTTCACGTTTCATTCCATTATGATTTATTGTCAAAACAGTACAATCAGCCTTCGCCTGAGTACTATACGGTTAGTCTTTCAACTCAGTTTTCCCACATTAACAAACGCGACTGCCTCACAAAATGCAATTTAACAGACCAACGGGAAAATTTACAGACAGTTATACATGCCATGGTACATAATTATCATGGGCGCGGCGTCAATCGGTGGGGGACGGGGGACCCCCACCCCAACATTTTAAAGCGGGCAATATCGTTTGGTTCCCTACCCCCACTTTTTCTTCCCCGAATAAACATTGTAGCCTACTATAATATTCTTTTGCTCAGAACAGCTGATTCAATGACTCCAAACTCGAAAATGATGTTTAAAAGATGATCTTTTGTTTTACTATCGTACGTGGTCAGAAATTGCCTCAGATCGCGTCACCGTAAATTGCTTTTCTATAGCTACATGTCTTCTCAACTAAATCCCCCATTTACATTTAACTCCCCACACTTTCAACCCCAACACAAATACGCCCTACCCGATCTATGATCGGGTAAATCAGCTTGTTGTGAATAAAGGCAAACAGCTTTAATGAAGTGGACATTAGTTTCATTGGGTGAATTGTAAACTGGAGTCTGCTTACTGAAAGTTTGAGTGTTTCACCGAAAAGTAAAGATCATTTATCAAGTTATATATTCAGGCCAAAATAAATGTCAAAATATCTCTGTCATTTAAGTACAGGGTTGGATATAACTGGTTAAGCAAATGTGACAAGGTAAACAATCAACTATCCTAACCAAAATAGTTCATGCAATTATATGTTAAAAAGATGCAAAAACTGTAATGGCCTGGGTAGTGAGATAGACTGTCCAGTACCCAATGCTTGTACAAAGGAATTACAAGTATTCTGCCCATATCTTTGACGAGTACAACACAGGTTTGTAAGTCAAACTATTTTCAAGAAGTCCGGTAGTCGGGGATAGTTCCAGATCGTCAACATTGGGATCAACAGCACAAATCAAGAGTGGGCAAGGCAATTTACCGAACACACAAAACTGTCTAGAGTATTTGGGGTTCGGCTTGGAAATGTAACCAGAACAGGTCATGACTGGCTGTGATGTAGGTGCTTGGACGCTGGCGGGTTGAGAGGCTGGATCTTGCAGAGGTAGGTAGAAATCGGGTAGGTGCCGGCGGTTGCCAAATGCTGTTGGACGATTCCAAGCTGATCGTGTCCTTGTAATGATTGGAGATGGAGCACTTGCCCTGGTTTCAGTGGTTGAAGAGGCTGGGGAGATTTGTCGTATGAAGACTTCTTCTGCTGGCATTCTTACTTAACTATGCTACGCCAGGGCGTATCTAGATGTTGGTTTCAGAAGGGATGATGAGGTTGAGATTTTTGTTCTAAGCCGCTGTGACATTAGCCGTTGGGGAGGTGAGCCAAGCCGAGGGTTGGTTTGAAAGTAGCGGATGTTCAGCAGGTTTCGGTACAGGTCTGAACCTTCACATTTTGTCTTCTCGAGTAGTCAGGTAGTGTTTGGGGCTCTAGACAGAGCTTTCCGCGAGGTCGTTGGACTGAGGGAATGGGACTACATGTACTCGTCCTATGCTGGAAACCCAAAGACTCTGCAAACTGTTTGAATCAAACTGCTGTCTAGTGGCTTGCTACATGCACTCATCAATCTCCAACTTTGCTGGATTTTGTTTGAAAGGTCACCGCTAATTTTGCAGTTTGGAAAACTTCACCATAATTTTGCTCTCATTTGTTCTTCCTGAATGTAGGGAACAAGGTGACAGTCTGAAATGCCCCAGTTGCGGGGACGAGTTCAGTAAAGATGACATCGCCAAGGACAGTTTTGCGAGAAAAAAAATGGAGCAATGCAAAATGTATTGTGCTAACAAAAGTCGGGGATGCAAAGAACAGGTGCCGCTGAAGAAAATGGATGAACATCTGCAACAGGAGTGCAACTATGAGCTGATCAACTGCATGCATCGCAGCAAAGGTTGCCTCCAGCGAGTGCAGAGAAACCAGCTCGTCCAACACTTGGAAAAGGAGTGTGCCTTCCGTCGGCAAAAATGCAGATACTGTGGGGATGACTTTGTAAAGAATGAACTGGAGGTAGGTTTGAGCATGGAAAAATAAGAACTTATTCCTCCATGGCTTACGCAACCCATCAGTATGGCGCATTGGGGAAGGATTGACATACAACATAAAGATAATTGTACCGCCTCCTGTACAAGTGTACACATTTTCATTGTGTCTGCTTGTTGGAACTTGAACACGGGTACAAAAAAGCAATGGTTTAAATCTGAAGTTGTCATTAATATCAATATTAGGCTTTGCCCTTCCCGGCGTATAAACACTGTAACTCAATGTTTTACCTCCCGAGTGAAAGTACCCACTGCTATGTACATCAGATTCGAACCAGCCAACTGAGCCCGTTAGCTCCGTGGTCGAGTAGTAAGACGTCTGCCCTAGAAAGCAGGAGGTCGTGGGTGCAAGTCCCACCCGAGTGACTTTTTTGCAACTTTCACTCGGGAGGTAACACACTGAGTAAACGGTGTTTATACAACGGTGAAGGGTTAAGCCTGATATTGATTTACATCACCCTGACGCATATATTTTATCTTGCGAATCATCATGAATACCGGTACTTCTCTTCAGAATGGAAAAAAATATTAAAAAAGGTTATTTGAAGACAGACAGACCCCCTAATTTTTTTTTAAAAGGTGATGTTGGCTCTTTGACTATGTACAAGGAATTAATAGAGCTTGTTGTCTCCATCAAACATCATTTAGGCAATGTATCGGCTCACCTTAAAAAGATTTGAAGAATCACCAAATAAGAGTATTCTACATGTACATGTACTTATCTTTAATACAGTTTAAAAGAGGTTTTTGTGGTACTTTGATTTCTTATGAAAGAAAGTTGTAAGCAGCAGTTGGAGAAGGTGGTAGTACATGTACATACCGGTAGTCATACATTTACATGTATGTATTCGTAATTGTAACAGTTTGAGGTTAGTAAAAAAAATTTAAAAAGACTGATCACCATATCCAGTAGTATACATGTATCAAATGAGCAGCTCAGTAATTTAAGTAAGCAGTCTTATTACATACATGTACACATTGTATTTTGCTTCTGGTCTTTCCCAAGTCGGAATCAGGAAGTCATTATTTATGTAAAATAAATTAAGCGTATGGCAAATTGACAGTATTTTGCATAGCTAATTAATGAAACCTTGGCTCGAATGGTAACATTTGAAACACAACTACCGGTATGTACCAGTGTTGGAGCCAAGGCTTTGACCCTCAAGGCCAAGGCCAAGGCTTTGACCCTCAAGGCCAAGGCTTTGACCCTCAAGCCTCGAGGCCAAGGCCAAGGCTTAACCCTCAAGGCCAAGGCCAAGGCCCTGTTTTATGAAATGACCACTGATATAGAACTATTTGGGGGGGGGGGGCATGGCCCCTTTTGGCCCCCCCTGGATCCGCCCTTATCATCACTTATCAACATTTCTTTAATTGCAATCAACATGCTCGCATAGGCCTACACCGTTTTATGACTGTACTGTATCTATTAAAGTATAAGTTCAGGTCTTCAATATGGTTTAACTAAACAAAATAATGATTTACTTCTATATTGACACACAATTCTCCCAAGTGTAACAAAAGGGGGATCCAAGAAACTGATTTGGGAAATTTTTATTTGCTGGCCCAACATGGTCAGAAATATCAGCATACCCTAAAACAGATACATGCAAATCTTTAGCACTTATCAGGGAGACATATACAACCAATCATATCTATTCCATAGTTATATGCAATTAAAGTGATCATCTCATTAGCCCCACAAGTGTACGGAATATTTTTGCAGCAAATCTACACTGGTAACAAAATGTGATGCTACAAAAGTGGAAGTGTGCCCAACACACAAATCTATAGGGTGCTTCCCTCCTCCATGGTAATACGATTAAAATAGTAACAGCAAAATTTCGAACAGATTTATCTGGAAAATGCAAAAATCTATGGGCCTTGAAGAGCCTTGACTCAAAATTGCAAGGCCCTGAACCCTCAAGGCCAAGGCCAAGGCTTTTGCCCTCAAGCCTCGAGGCCAAGGCCAAGGCCCTAAAACCCAGCCTTAAGGCAGCCTTAAGGCCAAGGCCCAGCATCAAGGCACTACATCACTGCTATGTACCAATATTTCTGGATGTGTCTACATTGCTAATATGTGGTAAGGCCAAAAAAACATATATATTTCTGCTACCGATTACATAGCATTCGAAAAGAGAGTTTGGATGTAGGGAATTTTTTGTGTACGATCATATGGAGGCATCTGTGTGTTATCAAGGGTAAGATGGTTTTGTTGTTTTTTTTTTTTTTCATTTTTCCTATGAAAGACATCGGGGTAGGGGCTGTCAGAATCACGTACCGGTATGTAGGGAAACCAGAAGCAGAACTATTTTTTCTTTTTTGCCTAATTTGTAATTCCTCTGTGTTTCTTCCCATCATTGTTTAGACTAACAAAATTGTACTTGTACGGGCCCATATTAATGAAAATTTAAGCAAATATAACGTATGCCTTAATTCGCATGTACACGTATGCATTCTTTAGACTCAATATTTCACTGAATTTGATGATCATTTGAATGCTCTATGAACATGGTTCTGTTATAAAAAAAAAATAGCTGTAGTTAAAGGTCGTGAAAATGCAAACAAACAAATCTTGTCCAGGTCTCCATATTGGCAGTTTGGAAGTAAACTTGGACACATATTTTTTCTTAACCTTTTTTTGCCGACATTTGACATTAATATCTAAAATATTAGGCTTCTTAGATTTTGTAGATATTCACTAACTCTTTGTTGTCAACTGTTTTGTTTTTCAGTTACATGAGAAGGAGTGTAAGAAATTCTTGGATAAATGCCCAAACAATTGTGGAGAAAGGCTCATCCATAAAGATAAAGTAAGTCTGAGGTTTCTTTTTAACGATGTTGCAGAGAAGTTTTGCCGTGAAAGTGCTACATCGAAACTCTCTGGGTTTCACCTGGTATTTATAAGGGATTTTGCAGGATAGAGGAAGGCATAGCCAAGCCACAATTTTGTTACATGGACCTCGTGCCCCTTGAAGGTTTGAGTACAGAGAATTTACCCATGGTTTTTGGAAGATAGAAAAGGGTATTCATCAGGGATTCAGGGTTGACGAAGTTAGCCAATTTTTCACTGCAACTTATGTACATGTACATGTACAAGCAACTGCTTGTGTGTTTATACCCCCCAAAAGATACAGTTTTGGAAAACCTATTGCTGTTGAATCATTTATGATCAAAAATTGCATTGTTGTGTCTTAATGTCTTCATTTTTCCTTGGCATTTGTATAAATTTGCTTTTTACACCGTGAATATCGCATCTTGAAATAACCACCTATTTCCTGAATTACTAAAGAATTCAGAATGAAGAATTCAGTCCGTCCAGTGCAGTAAGTGGAAACATTGCGATATACAATCAGGAGCAATCAACAGCACCAGTCATACATTAAGCAACTTGGGGTATGCTGTTGTACCCCTACTGATGTACCCAACCGATCCTGCCTTCATCCCTGGCTTGGAGACTTATGCGATGGAGGAAAATCAAGACCTATCTCATTTGAATCAAGCAAGCATCCAAGGAGTATGCTGTCTGACACAATGTGAAGCTGCACCCAAAGATTGCTTATTACAGCGATGCTTTGATCAATGATGGAATGCAGTACATTGTCATCCAGATTGCAAGTGAAAGAACTACATGCGCTATAAACTTTTCATCATCTTTACAGCAACGACCAGTTTGAATTTAAGAGTGCCGGGCCCAAGCAAGTGTACCATTTCAAACTGAAGCTGATCCAGCACATTGAGTCATCTCTAACTAAACATCCTTGAATGAAACTACATTGATTAGTTAAAAGGAGGGGGAAAATAAGTTGAAAAATCGACATTTCAAATATTATGGACACTGGTCCATATACTGCTCTCCTCCAGACAATCGAGAGCACATGTCACCTGGGTTCATATACTGCTCTACTCCAGACAGTTGAGCGCACATGTCACCTGGGTTGCTTGAAAAAGCCACGCCGTTGGTCAGCACCTGGTAAGAATGGAGCTGCCAAAGAATATAAGGAGACAGGTTAGACATGTACTGGTACTTGCAGTAATTTGTCCCGGGAGAGAAAAAACTCGCTTTAAAGCTAGGCTACTTTCCTAGTGTGTACAACTATGCAAGTTAATGTATCAGGTATTCCAGTCTTCATGTTCTGGTGGCTCTAGCTTGTAATTCCAAGGTGGAGGCCACTTATAGTTGCAATAACATGTTTTAGAAATGCTTATTGCCTCATGAAAAGACCTTCCAAGGATGTCAACTTTCCAGAACAACAATGACCTTGACAGTGGATGAGGTTTTTGACTTCTTCCATTTCCTGCATCAAACCTTGTCTTGATCTGGTTGCATTTACACTGTACTTGTTCACTCCGGAGCAACGACTGCTTGTTTGATGGTATGGAACCCCTGACAAGAATCTATGGAGGTCTTTGTTCATGTTTGAGAAGACTCCAACAGGTTTGATGAGATACTAATGCCACGAATGAATTGTACCTTGTTCAGTTTGTGGGTTACACTGTAGGTAAGTAAAGGCCCATCGAAGGTACATGTAAGTACAGGTTCATGAATGTAATCATTTCAACCTGGTGTCATTTAAAACTCATACATTTCCACAATGAACAGAAAATAAAGCACAGCACATCAGTGCTTACCTCTTTTATGGTCGCCAAGGAAGCATTAAAGCACTGGGCCAGCGGCTGGATTAGAACCACCGACCCTTCAACCACAAGTTTTCGTTGTTCATCTGTAGCATTCTAGCTTGCATCAGCAGGTATTATTCCAGCTACATGTACATGCAGAGTCCTCAGAATAGGTTTGAAGTTTGGATTGACACCATAGACTCAACAATTGCAAGTTTTAGAAGCAGTACTAGCTGCAGCTCCTGTTGGCAGTTTGTGTCTTGATGGTTGAATACTGAATCCTCAAGGAGGCTGCTAGTCCATTATCAGAATCTCTGTTCTGATGGAGCTGGTCAAATCCCGGTTCACTGGCAACATCACGGGCCATTGGATATAAAAGTCTTTCTGTGGAAAAGGAAGAAAATATTCCATTGGAGGTGTTTGCCACCATTGCGTAAAGATAACCCTGATGGGTATTCTAGTATCTGAAGAAGGAGGAAAACAAGAAAAGACCATTTTATTCATCTGGATAAAAAGATGCTCTGATCAAGCCTTGCCTGTGCAAGGTTTAAAAATAACTGTTCATCTGTGTGTAATGCTGAATCTCAACACTAAGTGCAATACACAGATCAACACTTTACAAATTACTACACAAATTACTCCCAAGTCTTGCCCCAAGTTCATAAAGTTGAAAGAATTATATATGACTATTATTAACTCAAATAAACAAATAAATAAATATGTGTTAAAAAAATTTTTTATAGCACATTCACAATCCAGATGCAGTGTGTGTTTTGCTGAATGTGCTATATCTTTTCAATTTGTGTCATACCTTTTCAATCTGAAGGTATGTATAATCCTGAAAAATATTAAAGAAATGTTTGTCTTTTTATATATGAACACATGACATGACTTTGTTTAGTTGCTATATAACATTGTTATTGTAAAATTGAAGGAAGATTTTTTTTTCAGTTAACTGCTTATTTAGAAGGCTTTGTGGAAATTTGAATTCAACATTTCCTCTGACCTTGGGTTTAATGTTAATGTTTCTGCCAGATTCCAGATCATCTGAAGTATGACTGTCCTCTTCAAGACAAAGTCTGTATTTTCAACATGTTTGGATGCTCATTTAGTGTAAGTAGCTACACCCTTTGTTCAGTTGTTATTGAATTGGTCTTTTAACTTTTAATTGTTCGTTTGTTTTTTTCAAAATGTAAAATTGTGTTGTTTTAACCTTATAAAAGAGCTTGCCCCCTCTTTCTTGGTGGGGGGGGGGGGGGAGGGGAGGGGGGTGCATCTAACAAGTCTAAGCACATTCAATATGGACATTGTGCAAATTTGCATCTCCCACATACAGTGTGAATATCCACTACATTTTGCCATGTTATGTTTATTTAAACGATGCAGAACTTTGGTGTTAGCTTTAATATTTTTTTAATTTTCTGTAGTTTACCTCATCATCATTGTGGACCTTCACTTTTTTTTATCTGGTCACTCTGTCAGGCGAAGGGCATAGACAGGAAGATGGATTTGCACACGGGCGAGAACCAGGTTTACCATTTGCAACTAGTCACAGAGCACATCATAAGAATGGACAAGCAGCTACAGGAGCTGAATCTTCTGAAGAATAACCTGGAAAAGATGGTTGCCAAGCCAACAGCAAGTGAACAGATGCAGGTACCAGCTAAGGCCGAGAAGCAGATGATGCGCGATCTGCAGGTGGGTCCATGATTTCCTCCCAGAATGTTAAAATGCTTTCATATGGGAGCTAAATGGAAAGAGGGGACATAATCAAGCTCTCCTTATGTTGGCTATACGTGGCTGTTAATAAGGGAATAAATGTGTGCTGGGAAGGTCTTAAACACTATTGTTATGACTGGTTGGAGTCTGGATGGGTGATAATTATCAGCATCCAGACTCCAACCAGTCTTAAACATAGTGTTTATTACCGACCAAACACATATTTATTCCCATTAATAAATAGTTTTTTGGTCAAGAACAAAATCTTTTCAGTCCCAAAATCAACATGAAACACCCCTCTGGCTATATTATGGAATGTCCCTCCACAACTCCTTACCTTATATGGAGATTATTTAGGTCCACTGTTATTTAATATTTATACAAGTGACCAACCACTTAGTATCCCTAAAGACTGTAATTTGTTCATGTATGCTGACGACTCTAAATTAATGTGTAGTTCTACCAGTGTTGGTGAGATAAAGAACAACTTGAATACAGCCCTATCTAGAATATACGATTGGTGTGGCAGGAACAAACTTACAATAAACGCCAGCAAAACCAAATCAATGCTCATTAGAACTAAACGAAAGGTCTGCAGTACTGACCTTAATGTCAGTATTGCTGGTAGTCCAGTTGTACAGGTGAACTCTTGTAAATGTTTGGGGGTTATTATTGATGAAACTTGTAAGTTTGGGCCCACACGTTGAATACGTGAAGAAAACCGTTTGCTCTAAACTAGGTAAGCTAAATACATGTAGAATCCGCGACTGTGTTCCCCAAAGCAGCCTATACACTCTCTCTTTGTTAGCTTAGTTACATGTTTGCCATCTTTATATTATTGTAGTACATTGTACAATGTACTGTTTGGGGAAGACGGTACATATTTCATGACAATATTCTTAACAAATGTCTGAAAAGAGCGGCAAGGATGATCCTGAAGTGTGCCTTCTTTACTCCATCAGTCGATATGTTTGCTAGACATAATTGGATGTCATTCTCCGAAAGAATTGAGTATAAAAAGGCTATTCTTGTTTACAAATGTATAAACAAACTAATTACTCCTCTGTATATGACAAATTAATGTACACCACTTATTCAGATTCGTGAAACAGACAATCCACTGGCATGACACTGAAGATTCCTTTTGCGAAAAAAAGAATGTTATGCCTCGAGCTTTGTTGTAACTGGGACAATCATATGGATTAACTTGCATGAACCTCATTCAAATCTGAACTACGTAAAACATTCAGCCAATAATATTTCTGCATTTATGTGAGCAATTTTTTTTTTTTTTGGCTGCCTTCACTGATTGTACAAATATAAATCTGTGCTGACATTACGGAGTTAATCAATTTGGCTGCCGTAATAATAAGGAGCCGGATGGGAATTTTCCTGTTTTTCCTCCCAAAAGTTTTTCTTCACGGATTTTTTGCCCCCCCCCGGTAATCAGCGAATGTAAAGAAATGTACCTGTATGTCACAAGAAGAAATATGTTGTACCGATGTCACAAGAAATGTCCCAATTCTTCTGTGTACACTTAGCCTAATTTACCTTAGTGATGTTGTTTCAAACTGTATATGTTTCTTTGTAATTATGTACAATATTTATAATACATGTACATGTAGTTGCTTTACAACCATGCAGTAATCACGCATGGTTTTATTTTATTTCATTGTGTTGTATTGTATTTGTAATGTATTGTATTTGTACATGTGTGTATAATCATTTGAAGTGTATGCAGGGCCCAAATGGAAACCAGTTTTAAACTGTTTGGTCATACCCTTGGTAAACAAACGTAATAAAACAGAGAATATGCTCGGAAATGACAATAACCTGCCCCCATCTCCTCCAGAAAATGATCATGCCACTTATGGAGAAAGTGGACAATGTGGAAGACAACATGAATCAACTGGCAAAGCAGAAGACAGTGTCCGAACTCGAGGAATCCATCAAGCCCATCCAGGAGAAACAGAATCGCATAGAGAATCGCATCGTGGAACTGGAGCAGGCGCAAAAGACCGGCAGCGTGGGCAGTAATGCTGGAGAAAGCTCAGCACCTTTAACCATGACCGGTGTGACTACCAGTGCATTGTGTATGTGGCCACAGTTTGTTATGCATTTCCTATGGGTCCAGTGCACGTTAAGTATACCCCAGAAAGAGAGGTGACATATAGACAGAGATTGAAAAACACGTTAAACCGAACTGCCATTCATTTGAAAATGAGCTGAAATACCACTTGAATTCAGTTTTGTTTGCTGTGCATATAATAGGACCATGTACATTGTGTTGTATGCTGTGAAAACTTTTGCTCCTGGGATGCTGCCGTTTTCCAGAAAAGAGGAATTACCAGGGTTTGGACCGAATCATCGCAGGGGAAAAAAGCTTTTCTCAAATAAGTCCCAAACTGACTGAAGTTAAGTTAGTTTGTAATCGGGAACATTATCCATGAGCGGGCAAAAGCAAGCGACATTGACGTTGTGCGTACACATGAAAATGTGGCATGCAAGCTTGGAATGGAAGGACAGGATTTTGAAAAGGAAGACTTTCAAATGTTTTCACAGTTTTCTGAAAAAGTATATCTACTGAGCTGAAAGTTCCACAGGTTTACAATAGACTGCTTCAGATTTAATGTACTTTTTATCCATTAATCAACAAAAATTCAGGGTTTTTTTGGCAAGTGGAATACCTAACCTTTATGAAGGTTAACAAACAATCCAAACTGTTATCTCTGATTCATACTTACCTATGCTTCTATTTGACCTTTGACCTCATCGTCACATAGCTGCCAGCTCTTCCCGTATGACAACCGTGGAGAACCAGATGGGTATGCACGCAGTGCGCATAGCTGAGCATGACCTCCGATTTCAAGTTTTGGAAACGGCCAGCCATGACGGCACTCTGCTCTGGAAGATCAAAGATTTCGCGCGTCGCAAGCGAGATGCAGACATCGGCAAGACCCTGTCGCTCTACAGCCAACCGTTCTACACCAGTCGCTATGGGTACAAGATGTGTGCTCGTGTGTACTTGAACGGAGACGGGATGGGCAAGGGGACGCATGTCTCCTTGTTCTTCGTTGTCATGAGGGGTGACTATGATGCACTGCTGCCGTGGCCCTTCCGTCAAAAGGTTTGCAGCATTTTGTACGGGTCGGGAAATATCATAAAGGCGATGTTTGTATCAAAAAGTACTTTTAAAATTGTTTTAAAATTTGTTATTTGCTTCATCAGCCGTCAGGCTGCAGAGGTTTTTCGGGGAATGAATCTTAAAAATGTATGTGACAGGGGAGAGTTATGTCTGAATTTAGATATCGCTTGATCACGAAGCAACAATTAGTATTTTAGACTTTTGTTTTGGTTGTTTTGTGTTTCCAATTTCATTTTGTTTATAAAGTTCCTCCTTGCTTTGGTTAATTTGTTATTCCTTATGTGCCTTTTAGTACCTTTTGATGGATATGTTGTGCTTTATATATCTCCATTATTATTAGTGGACCCAATGATCCTTGAATGAACTTGCTTTAAAACAGACAGTGCAATTAGACTTTTAAGTAAGACTTGCATTCCTCTGCTAAATTGGAATTTACTCACAATGCAAAATTTGACCAAGCGCATCCATTTTTGTTTGGACAGACATGGTGAGTGGTCAGAAAATGTCTGATGACTTATCCCAAACTTATCCTGCTATAGACAAATCCGGGCGTGCTCTCAATTCTATCATGAATTCTGGCGAGAGCGTTGTGCTAGCTATTGTTCAGATAATTCATCACGGGACAGTTGCTTTGTACAATAGCGTGAAAAATAGTTTCTTTATTGAGGGGGCTATGTGAGTGTATAGCTATCACATGCCCGGACTTTCGTCTATTATAATAATGTACATGTATATATAGACGAATCCGGGAACGTATAATAATGTACATGTACATACAAAAATGAACTCTTACATCAAAGGAGATGAGTACAACTTGATAATAGCTGTTGGACCAAGAACTGAACATTATTACCTGTACATTTATTGGTTTTAAACCATCCACAGGTAACTTTGATGTTGCTGGATCAGGACACTGGCCGGCGCCACTTGTCGGACAGTTTCCGGCCAGATCCGGCCTCGTCCAGCTTTGGCCGACCCACGACTGAGATGAACATCGCCTCGGGCTGTCCCCTCTTTGTCTCCCAGTCGGTGCTGAGCGACTCGGCGTATGTCAAGGATAATGTCATGTTCATCAAGGTGATTGTGGACGCCAGCGATGTGGTAAAACCTTAGCCTAAGACATCCAGGCTCATTCTTGGGTTGTTGAAAAGTTTTGGAGTGGTAGTTTAGGACCAAAGAGGAGGTACAATGATCACTTGTTTTGTGGAGGGGAACAAGTGCGTGTCGGAGCAGTCATCCACAACAATCCTGATAATTAAAGGCCCTTTGATATATTTTTCTTTAGATTAGTAAGCTCTTTCAGCTTCAACCTTCTTTAAGATTTTTTCCCCTCAAAATATTAGCCTTGTTGATCACTCCCCTCCCACTGCACGTTTTCAAGTTGAAAATGTAGGTGAACCGAAAAAAAAAAGAAACTTAAATTCCCTTTAATAATATGAACATGTCAATCACTTCAATGATTGTGAATTTTCGACACTAGTGATTTCGTTGTTGCGTATTTTGTTGTGTATTTTGTTGTAGTATTGTAACTTTTGTCCACTCAGTGACTCGTTATCAATAAATATCACTCTTTCATAAATCCTTTATATCTCCTCACAACGTCCTTGTCTTTCCAACCGTTGATTTTTCCCCAATCTTGCTATTTTATCCTTTCCTCACCAACCCCCATTGTAAAGCAACATGACTAGTGAACATCTTTACACATTTTGAATTGCATTTATTTCTGTTTTCCTTTCCGATTCCCCCCCCCCCCCTCCAAAAAAGGTGCACATCCATGGTATACATGTACATGTGTTGTCCATCATTCACGTGTTCGTCAATTTCCAAGTTGTTTCTCCAAAATTTGAAAGATTTGGTGTCCAGGGTTTGCCTGCACTTGAGACCAGTTCATTTTACTTTGCAATTGCATTCCTGTTATTATCATGAACTCGTTATTAGACTTGTTATCAGACTTGTTATCAGACTTATTATCAATGCGTCCATGGACAGTTTCTCTTCCAGAATTCGCAAATTCAATCCATTACAAACTCCTCTTCTTTTGAACTTTAAAATAACCGTTTAACACTGTCAACATTTTAACGCAATCAAATCAATCCTGTACTGTCCAAAGAACACAAGTTTTGCATTGCGTTTTTTTTCTAATCGACACTTAGAGGCAACTTTTTTCTGGTGCTCTTCGTATCTCATAAAATGTAATCAATTAAGGAAGTGCCAAGTGATGGTTTGTAATGGTTTTGACAGGATAAGTGTAAGATGCCGAGTGTTCACCTTTCCACCTCCCAAATCATTTAGGCTGTGATGTACTTTTTTAAGATGGGCATATCAGGTAGGTCCGCTGGTATTAGAGTGAAAGACCTTTTATACTTGACCCGTTGCTTTAGTTCAACAAAACTGCTAAACAGGCAATTTGAAATCTCCCCAAAAAACAATCACAATAAGCAATAGATTAGAGCTATCGATTAGAATTAATAGTAGATCAAATAATGTTTCACAAAACAAATAAACACATTTACAAAGTTAAATTACCAACTGAACAGCAGGTTCAACGGATAAATTAAAAAAACAATACATATGGACATTTTTTTGAGTAAAATGCTGTGAGTGAAAATATAGCAATAGATATATATGTCAATATAATCCACCATTACCATATCAAATTTAGGTATTATAGTAAAATGCCTTTAAAGCAAATCTGCACAGCACAAGAATCGCATGACTGTTCAGTAATTAATGTCTGTTTAGCACTTGTCTGAATTATGTATCCCAATTTGAGCTTATGATACCACACCTATGCCCGGTTAACAAGCCTGGTCATCTTGCAAGCAAAACCCTGATTCCCAGTCTTGTCAAGAAGGGACCCAGACATTGAAACAAGATCACGCCAAGGAAATAGAAACCGACAAGATATTGTGGGACGATTCTTCTCTCTCAGTCTTTTCTGAACCTCTTTTTGCTTTCTCTGAAAACTTTCTCTGAACATGAAGATGACTAATTATACGGCAGTACAGAATATGTTGAATTTCGACATACTTATGATATAGGCCTACATGTAGTAAATAGTATTCGCCCATGTAAAGGTGCATTGTAACAGTGCTCTCCATCGGCAAAAAAAGTCTAATGCTGGTCTTGCGCTTTGTTTAAGCAAAAAAGGATAAAAGGCTAAGCTGCTTGAAGGCAACATGGACTACATGTAACCAGAATTTTGTATTGACAGAGTTTGTACTAACGAGATTCGACTGTAGTTTAAAGGAAGCAACGCTAATCACACTGAACTTCAGAGATTGTTTCATAACCACTGATCATTCAGACAAACTCACTTGATCAACATGACAAACCAAGTCCACTGTGACTTGCTTGATCAAAAGAATTAACGGAAAAGGTTCCTTTCGAGAAGACATATTTTTCAAGTATTTTTCAAGATATTCCATTCAGACTCTTGTTTCCTATTTTTTTTAACCTTGAAATTAAAAGTTTCGGGGATGTTCTTGCTCTTCTAAAAAAATCGCCTTCAATTCGTGGTTTCTGGAGATGGTTTTTTGAAAATTCATTTGCTGAATGAGTTTTTGAGAAGTGGTTAAAGAGACGTCTCTTTTACTTGGTTTCCAAGGTGGAAAGGTGAACATTGGGCATTTTGCACACAAATCCTCTAATCGTCTTATATTGGGCACTTTCCTCCATCCACCAAATCCCTTACATAATGGCACACGCAGTCAACAAAATTGAATTAGACACAAACCCTACAAAAGTAATGGTGACTGGTCTTTGAAGTAATGCATCCCAATGCAATAAAAGGGGGGATGCGTTCCACTCATGCGATTGGGTTTGCTAAAAGTTTCACTGGTTAAAAGTTTTTAAGAACCTCAAAAATTAATCGTGACATTTGAAGTGAAAATGCTTCCGGTAATCTATTGACTTACTTGGGACGTTGAAAACGGACAATTTCAGCCCCACAAAATCATAACGTTCATTGTGTGAGTCGGCCATAACGTACACAATTCCATAGGGTTGGGCTTGGCTCACTCGCAATGCGCATTCCTGACCACACGAGATAAACTGCATGCGTGCACTGGCAAAGTACACTGTATGCACAATTCCTTTTAATCCAAATGTGCACAGACCCATATTTGCTTGACTGTCAGGCCTTTTATGATGGCAAAGCCTGATGCATTTAAATGCTGAGTAACTTTCTCTGTAACTGAGCTATGTAGGGTGATTTGTGCATGGACTAAGTGCCCTCAGTAAATCTCACAGGCGTTTGGAAACTGGCGCCATTTGTACTTGTAGTAACACGGCTTAACTATGAGAAACAAAACAACCATAGGATGAGGCCCACTGCAGTCCCGATGTAAAAAAATAAAATAAAAAATAAATAAAAACGTTCAATAGCCAAACACGGGGAACCTGATTAGTTTAGACATGGATTTATTTGGATTACAATCCACATAGGTCTGGGTAGCTCAGGCGGTAGAGCGCCGGTATTGTATTCCGGAGGTCGCAGGTTCAAATCCCGCTCCAGTCAATTCCTTTGTTCAACCTAAGTTTCTTTCGGTGTTGTTATCCAACCCTTCCTCATTGTCTGTGTCCAAAAGACCATACCCACGATGAGTGTTTTCTTATACATGTACATGTACAAGTCATTTTGGGGATGATTAACAAGATGTGCATTTGCAAAAAAAAAAAACAGTACCTCTTTAGTTTTGGGATCAGTTTGCATTTAGACTACTGTCTCCGAAGCACTTTCTCAGACGCATTGAAATTGATTTAGAAGTTTTTGCCCAGGGTACATGTCCGCATACGCCAACCCCATTCCCTGCCAAACTAATGATGTTCAGCACATGTAGTCTACAGTGAACAAAGTACACCCTCCTTGGTCCTATCCATGTCGTATCCACTGCTTTTCAAACCCAAGAATGAGTCTGCTGGATTAAAATTGCAATAAACCACTGCTGTCATGATTCACGACCTGCCAGTAGAGCCAGGCCCTGTTTATCCAATAGGTATGATGTGCCTACAGGGCCTACGCACACATCGGGTGCCGATGAAAATTCGAGGGCCTAAGAAAATACCACAGTGTGCCAACAGGCTTTTTGAGCTACCAATTTAGCCTGGCTTGCTTAGTACAGCTTAGCATCAACATGGAATTGGTGATGGTGCCTAATGTGGAGTATGGCCTACCTAGTTTGTGGCTCTGTGGGCCTACAGACTGGTGCCTATAGGGCCTACGGAACATTAAATCCGGCCCTGACTAGAGCAGCCCATATATGAGCAGCCACAAGTAGGAGTCCCTAAAGAGGAACAACCGCTTGTGCCATGATCCATTTGTGTTCATGTGGAAGGTTATACTTCATGTAAATGAGGAAGAAACAACTATCATGCACTTCCTCTTGTCTAGGATATTTTGCACGTTATATTTTTTACGTACGTCCCTGATGATAAAACCAATGTTGATTAAAATTGCGTTCCCTGTGCTCTTCGAGTTGTAACCCCCAGAAATGGATTTTTCCCCTTCTAAATAGCTATTTATCTTGCATTACAAAAGTTATTCACTTTTGAATGTGACATCAACCGAAAAAATATCGATAAATGTACGGACCGGGAACTAGTTAGCTTGCAAAGCAGATCTGTTTTTGCTTCTCTTTTTTCGGGGTCTTGCAGACGTCCAAAAAGGAAAAAATGAGGTTGAAAAAAGTTGAAATTGTTGAAGAGCACGGGGAACACAACTTTAAGTATTCCCTTTCTTTTACCATTGTATTTTCTGTATTTGCTTTATTTGAATCTAAAGCAGTGTTGAAGGCAGAAAATGTCAGTGTTAATAAAAATGGCCCCTAAATAGTGAAGATAACTTTTACTCCGACCCATCTAAGCCCATGGAAGTAGGGTTTGCAGAGATTCTTGATATGGCCCATACATGTAAATGCTTTGATAATGGTGCGGCATAGCCTCAATATGCCAAAGGATTGTGCACTTTGTGATCAAAGCATGAAACCTGGCATGTTGGTTCTTCATGCCATGAAGACAATTTTCAGATATAGAGGCACTTCATATTTGACCTCTGGTGATCTTTTAGAGGTCAATGAATTTTGCATACTCTATTCATAACTTTTGTTCTTCAAAACTTTACTTTTCTATGACCCAAGCCTATTTCATAGGTCTTCATACAATGAAAATAATGATCAGATGTGGGAACAGTTTATATCTGACCTCTGATGACTTTTGATAGGTCATTGACCTTTGTAAACCTGTTTATAGCTACATGTGTTTGTAAGATTTATTCTTGAAATCCCATCTTTTTTCACGATTCATGTCTAAATGAAAGGTGTTCATGCTATTAAGAGAACTTTCATATATAGGGCATTTCACATTAAACCTCTGGTGACCTTACGAGATGTTATGACCTTTGTAAAAAAAAAAAATTGCCTACCTATTGATAAGATTTACATAATTGCAAATCCCACTTTTTTCATGACCCAAATCTAAAACTTAACTCTTTGTGCCATGAAAATAATTTTTAGATGTGGGGACATCATATTTGACGTAGTGATACCCATGGAGAGGTATGAACTTTGTAAATCTAAGTTGCCGTTATTTATCATATTTATTCGTCAAAACGCCATTTTTTCGTGACCCAAGCCTCAATGGTGCCAAAGAATGGTATTGGTTTACAGTCATGTTATGAATTCAGACCCCACAATCAATTTTCAGGTGACCTCTGACCTTGTTTTACTGGCAGACGCAATATGATGAGATTGGAATAGAAATCTGTGGGTCTGTTTTGTAATGGAAAATGTACATTATGTCAAGCAATTATTCACTCGTGTACTTATTTCACCCTGTTGTATCTAGATGGACTTGGCTAACCACGTTTTTAACCTTTTTACCAAGCCCAAATGGTCACTGTTAGAGAGTGATGCTTGTCCGATGTGCCTCTTATATGCAGTTGCGCCTGCGTCTACCCTTATAAAAAGGAAAATTGAGATCGGGGTCATGCAAAAAAAAAAATCTTTGGGGTCCTACATAATGACACGCTGTAGAATAATTATTGAAATACACTCCTTTTGCACTCCGTTTGCACCTCTGGACGGTCATCAGAGGTCAATTATGCAAGTTTCCCGCATTAGGTCATTGTTTACGTTGTATGAAGACTATACACAGACTTAAGTCATAGGAAAGTGATAGGTATTAATAGAGTATTCAAAGGTCATTTACCCCTCAAAGGTCACCAGGGGTCAGATACGAAATGCCTCCATAACTGATTTTTTTTATCATTTTTGTCACAAAATGCACAATTCTGTCCCTATGCCGCACCACTATAAAAGAATTTCTAGAAGTATTCTGTGGGCTTCTAACAATAAGATAAAATAGTGTGCTGTGAAGTTGGCAAGGAACACAATTTAACGCCACCACTGTATTTTTGATGGCATGTTTAAATGCTTATAACTATTTGTAATTGGTGAAAATGAAGTCAGGCAAGCAACTTTATTTGGAAATATTTATACCCTGCAAGTGTAATGATATATCTGTAGATTTCACCCCTATTATCTTTTACTTATATTCAATACAAAATTTTGTATATTTACACATACAAAATATATATATAGCAGCCTTGTATCAGGAGGAAAATGCCAACAATCGTATTTTGTGTTTGATTTAATGGAAATACATCGTAATCGTTAACAGTAATGATTGCGAAAGGGAACCCAAAATAGATCGAACTTTGTTTTTGGTTGGAAGTGTTACGGCAAATCAGTAACAAGTGTACCTTAATAATATTTATTATGTTGTTACTAAACAATGTGGTATCCAGTAAGTGATTTTTTTTTGTTTATAATTTTACATTTTCAAAATGTAAAATTATTTTGAAAAAAGTTCATTTCCAATTCAAGTTTTCTCATCCCTCTTTGAACAATATGATTGCTAGAAAGGTTGTAAATAGATTTCCAGAACATCATAAGAAAGAAATAGCTCAGCCATATAATAAGGATGTGGTGACGAGCGTATCAAAACAAATGTTTAAAAGTTAGCATGTTTATAGAAATTCTGCATTCTCCCTAAGGCCTTAATTGGAAGGAATTGCTCTAATTAGACCTGATAATTCTTTATATACACGGCTATTACAGACGTTGTAAATACTTATGATTTGTCATTTACAAAAGGGATCTTACACATTTGTGATCTCAGACGGAGCAGTTTTTAGAGGTGTTTAATGAAGGGGAGTAATTGTGTACAGGTTTTATGTCTCTTTTTAAAGATTTTAGGGTTTGCATGGTGAAGTGCAGGCTGAGGATCAGACCGTCACGTTTGCAGAGTCACAGTAGAACGTGTGGTATATCATATATAATATGCTTTGCCCGACGTCAGAAAACTGACGACTCGTTTAAGAAGTAGGCCTACATGTTTTGGTGATTTGTATTTGAAGGGTTAGGTGATGCCAACTCGTTACAAATTACTCCATGTTTATAGTTTAATACATATACATGTATATACGTGTATGACATGTTGCAATGTTCTGATTTTGGCATTACCTTCATCTTTTGGAATAATGTACAAAGCACCTGTAAAGAATCAGATACTTGTGTCACACACACAATTAATGACAGATGTCATGCGAAGTCATACAAAGTCACGCAAAAGGTTGACAGTGATTATGACTGATGAAATAAATCATTGTGGGGATTGCTGATGTTCATAATAATTTCGCTTATATGTACATTTTGTACATAGCAACATATGTACATTGTACATAATTCACGTGCTGCTTGTAAGCGTATCGAAACAAATGTTTATATAGCATGTAAATACAAATTCTGCATTTTCCCAAAGGCTACATTAATTGGATGAAGCGCACAAAATAAACCTGATAATTCTTAAGTTATGATTTGCCATTTACAAAAGGGATCTTACACATTTGTGATCTCAGACGGAGCAGTTTTTAGAGGTGTTTAGTGGAGGGGAGTAATTGTGTAAATGTTTTATGTCTCTTTCTAAAGATTTGAGGGTTTGCATGGTGAAGTGCAGTCTGAGGATCAGACCGTCACGTTTGCAGAGTCACAGTAGAACGTGTGGTATATCATATCGTCGCGTTTTTTCCATACTGGCGAACAGGTTGCACCGCGCCTTTTCCATACCGGCGAACATGTATACAAAATTGTATACATGTTCGCCGGTATGGAAAAGTCGCGGTGCAACTGTTCGCCAGTATGGAAAAAACGTGACGATATATAATATGCTTTGCCCGACGTCAGAAAACTGACGATTCGTTTTAGAAGTAGGCCTACATGTTTTGGTGATTTGTATTTGAAGGGTTATGTGATGCCAACTCGTTACAAATTACTCCATGTTTATAGTTTAATACATATACATGTATATACGTGTATGACATGTTGCAATGTTCTGATTTTGGCATTACCTTCATCTTTTGGAATAATGTACAAAGCACCTGTAAAGAATCAGATACTTGTGTCACATACACAATTAATGACAGATGTCATGCGAAGTCATACAAAGTCACGCAAAAGGTTGACAGTGATTATGACTGATGAAATAAATCATTGTCGGGATTGCTGATGTTCACAGTAATTTCGCTTATAATACATTTTGTACATAGCAACATTGCCAGAGACATTTATTTTGGTCCTGATAAAGACATGATTTGGCCTTGTGATGTCTTGTTGATAGCTTGTCGTACTCAGTAGTTACGGGAAGTGCCAGGATAACTGGATAAAATGTTAGCAAATATAAAGATCTTGGCAGTTACAGATACAGATCCCAAAGTGTAGGTATTTGGCTGCATATGTGACAAAGTCTGGTACTGGTAGCCAGCATCATGTATACATATACAAACATGCTGGGAACCAGTCTTTTATTGTCCTGTCTCTTCCGTATGAACTGATTGAAAAGCTGTCCCAAGACAAGCAGATTCAGTATCAACAAAATTCAGTATCAACTTGTTAAATGATTGCTTGTGAGAGTTACAAGCATAAGGGAGGGGGACTACCTCCTTTCAAAGTTCTTGCAGTGATATTATTGTCAAGTCCATCACAAGTCACCCAGTTGCAATTGCACTCGCAAGCTACGAATTAATTCTGTCGGTGTTCATCCCCGTGGCTTGTGACTGGACTTGTGAAAGGACTTGTGATTTACTAATTAAGCGATTGGTCATGGACTTGTGGTGGACTGGACTACGAGAAATCCATTCTTGGCTGTCTTGTATCAAGATAATGTACAAAGTACATGTACTTTAACGATTTTTTTTCATTTGCAGGCCTTGTCTGCATATATATATAATTTCTTACATGATGGATTTTTTTGTTCGTTGAGATGCTACTGCTCGACCACTAGCAAGTTTAATGGTGCAGTGATTAAAACATTCTGTACTAGTAACGAGGATGTTTGGGGTTTAAGTCCCATCCAAGGAAACTTGGGAGTATTTTTCTTGCAAGATTTTCATTGGAAAGCAAAAAGTAAACACAGCTTATTACTTAGCTTGGTTTCAATGTTGAGTTTTGCCCTCCACATGATTGCAAAATCCAACATTGTATATATTGTGTATATTTTTGTGTGTAGCCTATATATGGTGTATACTATTTGACTGAATTATTACATGTATCGTTTGAAAAAAATTGCTGTCAGTTCATCCAGACCTTTTCGTGGTAATAGAGCGTAAATAGCGTTTTAATTCAGGATTTTGTTCCAAGTTTAAAGTGTTTGTATCTCCACGAACAGCTTTAGTGATAGGAGTGGAGCTCAAAGTCAAGCTTGACATTTGGGTTTTTTTTAATAGAAATGCTTGATTTGATAGCTTTTTTCGGGTAAAAAGAAACCTGTATTGTTTTCTTTCTTTTTTGGTGTTCATTAAAAAAATATAATAATAATAAAAAAAGTACAGCTAGGAGTATAGTTTTGAATTGCGGGGTGTTTTGCCTTTTAATAGAAATTAATAATTTGATAACTAGTTTGGTGTTAAAATACATGTTTTGTTTCAATTTATAGATGTTCAATAAAACAAAAATAAATATCTATTTTTGATAAGGTTTGAAAGTTTTAAACTGGAAAGTTTGATTAATACTTTGAAGAGATTTTCTCCATGTTAATTAAGTGTAACATACAAGACGTTACTATTTAGGCCTTCTGTTATTAGTATTGTTTAGTATTACACATTTATTTAAAATGAAAACATGTAAAGTTACCGGAACCTTGCAAATATATATAATCAGTACCGTACTCCTAAACATATTGGGCTAATTTTTTTTATTCTTAATACTCCGCTAAAAAGAACTCTAAAACGTTTATTTTGGTCTTTGGAAATCATTGGTATTCGGAAATACCAGTTCAGGTTTTTTTTAGTGCTGTGTATGAATATACAATAGCTAGTGTTAAAGAAACAGCCACATGGAAATGGTTTTGACCGACTGCGGAATGTTTGATGACAATGATGATTATGATAATACCATCTCCTTTCCTGTCAAATATTTTTTAAAAAATATAGCCACTTGCAATTCCATCACTTTTAATCTTTTTCAATATCCAGCTTTATTATATCCTCTCATTTCTCATTTACCTTTTTTTGTCATATGTACATGTATTTGGAAATTATAGCCACTTGCAATTCCATCCCTTTTGATCTTTTTCGACATCCAGCTTTTTCATCCTCTCATTTCTCATTTACATGTAATGGTCTCATATTAAACGTGACTACATGCTCAGCACATACAACTTATGTGGTAGACTAAATATTTTGGTGTTTATTAAACGTGAATCAAGTTAAGCACATACAACAGTGTGAGACATATTTTAGTGTTCGTAATTAGGTTATAAGCCTACTCACAGGTTCAAGGCAAATTACATGTGATGCAAAAGCAATGAAGTACGTGTTGTGTGTTAGTAAGTACATGTAGGTTCATAGTGTAAATAGAGGACACACGCGTGCATGCAACATCATTCGATGAATTGAGGACAGGAAAGAAAACGTGTACAAAACCAATGGTAGCTGCTGCAACAAAGTTAGATATAAACAAGGACAGGGAAGGGGAACAATAGCAAATCCTCGATTTACACCATAAACAAACGTGTGTGTTCAAGTTCCCAATAAACACAGTTTGCAGAGACATCAAGTGAGAAAAACTTTATTACTGTAAACTGAGACCTGAAGTAATGTGCACCATATGTAAACTTTAATGTTTGTAGTTAAAATACTAGTTGTATAGATGTAGTCGTGCATGTAACAATTGCTGTAGATGCTCACAAAAGTCATTTTCATTCTTGTGATGTTGCTGTCAACATGGTGAATGTACATGTACAGTCGACTCTCGTTAGTACAAACTCTGTTAATACAAAATTCTGGTTATATTATAACAAACATAAAACCTTGGTCCCGACTGTGCATTTATGTGCACAATGAATGGGACTGATGTTCCTCTTAATACAAAATTCTGATATAACAAACAATTTGGCTAGGTCCGAACGAGTTTGTATTAACGGGACTCGACTGTATATAATTTCTGCTATACTTGTTCAGAGTTGTATTTGAATTAACGTAGTTAATGTTACCTTGTAGATTGCACTCATAACGCAAGTCATTGTACTCGTCATCACCATTTGTAAAGAATTTACAAATATATTCATGTTAGCCTGACTCCGAAATGTCGCGTACTGTATTATGCAAATTAATGATGTACATGTACAAGAAATGTGTAAAAACATAATTGACACTGTTGCTCATATCAATACAAATGTTCACTGTATACCAAACATACTCCATTTACCTTAATTAATTAATGGTAGAAGCCCTTATGTATACAAGCACCTTATATTTTGATTGTGTTACAGACACTTTTGTAATATTTTAATTATTTCTATAATTACAGTTGACTGCTGATTTTAGAAAACTTTATGACATCTATGATGAAAGTCATGCATGAAATCATATATTTTTTTATAAACTATACATTCTATTACTTATATGTGTACCCTTTGAAAATCTAATTTATTGATATATTGTATAAGTCAAGTCAAGAAGGTGAATTGTTTAACAAACTTGCATATGTAATACAAAATCCGATAATTCTTTCCCAATGAACCTCAATTCTGAAGGGTCTTGTACTGAAAGGTAATATGAAAAACGTGTTCGGTTAAAATTGGTTGCATTTTTGGCAGATTGTTGGAAGACAGGAAATTCCTTTTGAAAATGTTGGTAATGGAAGTGTGTCATGTTTTAATTGCGACCAGAGCGAATTTGATGTGCCGCACTGACTTTGCACTTGACTTTGACGTTGACGTTTTGTGAGAGTTTGGAAAGTAGTTTTGCTTCTGAAAATTTAGATAGTGGAAGGCTTGTGTTTATGGTTAGTAAACTTGATTGTTTCATGGGAAATAAAGCTATTAAAACAAACGAGCATTCTCTCTGATTCTGTTCTTAAGTGAAACTGGTACGGCGTGTGCATGTACCATTGTTAATCCTTATACTGAATGTGTAACACGTGCATGCCAAGGTTAAGGTTTCAGGATTGAGTCAAATTTCATGGCTCTGCTAACCCATAGGCGTAGCCAGCGTGGAAGGGGGGGGGGAGGAATGGGGGTACTCCCCCCCCCCCGAAAAAAATTGTATAGATTGCCCTTTTCCATTCCACTGCCTTTTTATTTCACCAGCGACCCCCGCCCCCATACAAAAAAAACAAAAGAGTTATTTGAATATTCAAAAGAATATTTCTCCAGAGGTATTTCTGCGTTGTTTGGAAAAAAATGATGATTTTTGCCTAAATCTGCAAAAATTTTGGTGTTTGAATATTGATTCATGCTCCACTCGTCTCCAAAGGTATTTCTGCGTTGTTTGGAGAAAAGTCAATTTTTGGCCAAATTTGGTTAAAAATGTAAGGCTAACCCCTTGTATTTTTTTCAATTTTGGCAAAAAAATTGAATTTCTGTCAACTTCCAAGAAAGATGCCTAAGGTAACCTTGAACATTTTTTAATTTGATTTTGGAACAGATGTGCCTTTCAAAAGAAAATTTGGCCGAAATTTGGGGTAAAACAGTCAAAATTTGGCTTTTTATTCACATGTAATTCCTACTCAAAAATGGATGATTTTTGCCTAAATCTACCAAAATGTGGGTGTTTAAATATTCATTCATGCTCCACTAGTCTCCAAAGGTATGTCTGCGTTGTTTGGAGAAAAGTCAATTTTTTGGCCAAATTTGGTTAAAAATGAAAGGCTAACTTGTATTTTTTTCAATTTTGGCCAAAAAGTTAAGTTCCTGAAAACTTCAAAAAAAGATGCCTAAGGTAACCCTGAACATATTCCAATTCGATTTCGAAACAGATGTGCCTTTCAAAAGAAAATTTGGCCGAAAATTTGGTGTAAAAGCAGTCAAAATTTGGCTTTTTATTCACATGTATTTCCTACTCAAAAATGGATGATTTTTGCCTAATCTGCCAAAATTTAGGTGTTTGAATATTGATTCATGCTCCACTCGTCTCCAAAGATATTTCTGCGTTGTTTGGAGAAAAGTCCATTTTTGGCCAAATTTGGTTAAAAATGTAAGGCTAACCCCTTGTATTTTATTCAATTTTGGCCAAAAAGTTAAATTCCTTAAAACTTCAAAAAAAAGATGCCTAAGGTAGCGCTGAACATATTCCACTACGATTTCGAAACAGATGTGCCTTTCAAAAGAAAATTTGGCCGGAATTTGGTGTAAAAGCAGTCAAAATTTGGCTTTTTATTCACATGTATTTCCTACCCAAAAATCAATGATATTTGCCTGAATCTACCAAAATTTGGGTGTTTAAATATTTATTCATGCTCCACTCGTCTCCAGAGGTATTTCTGCGTTGTTTGGAGAAAAGTCAATTTTTGGCCAAATTTGGTTAAAAATGTAAGGCTAACCCCTTGTATTTTTTTCAATTTTGGCCAAAAAGTTAAGTTCCTGAAAACTTCCAAGAAAGATGTCCTAAGGTAACCCTGAACATTTTCCAATTCGATTTGGGAACAGATGTGCCTTTCAAAAGGTAATTTGGCCGAAATTTGGGGTAAAACAGTCAAAATTTTGCATTTTATTTACATGTGTTTCCTGCACAAAAATGGACGTTTTTGCCTAAATCTGCCAAAATGTGGGTGTTTGAATGTCGATTCATGCTCCACTCCTCTCCGAAGGTATTTCTGCGTTGATTGGAGAAATGTCAATTTTTGGCCAAATTTGGTTAAAAATGTAAGGCTAACCCCTTGTATTTTTTTCAATTTTGGCCAAAAAATGAAATTCCTTAAAACTTCCAAGAAAGATGTCTAAGGTGACCCTTAACATTTTCTAATTTGATTTCGGAACAGATGTGCCTTTCAAAAGAAAATTTGGCCGAAATTTAGGGTAAAAACAGTCAAAATTTGGCTTTTTATTCACATGTATTTCCTACCCAAAAATCAATGATATTTGCCTGAATCTACCAAAATTTGGGTGTTTAAATATTTATTCATGCTCCACTCGTCTCCAGAGGTATTTCTGCGTTGTTTGGAGAAAAGTCAATTTTTGGCCAAATTTGGTTAAAAATGTAAGGCTAACCCCTTGTATTTTTTTCAATTTTGGCCAAAAAGTTAAGTTCCTGAAAACTTCCAAGAAAGATGTCCTAAGGTAACCCTGAACATTTTCCAATTCGATTTGGGAACAGATGTGCCTTTCAAAAGGTAATTTGGCCGAAATTTGGGGTAAAACAGTCAAAATTTTGCATTTTATTTACATGTGTTTCCTGCACAAAAATGGACGTTTTTGCCTAAATCTGCCAAAATGTGGGTGTTTGAATGTCGATTCATGCTCCACTCCTCTCCGAAGGTATTTCTGCGTTGATTGGAGAAATGTCAATTTTTGGCCAAATTTGGTTAAAAATGTAAGGCTAACCCCTTGTATTTTTTTCAATTTTGGCCAAAAAATGAAATTCCTTAAAACTTCCAAGAAAGATGTCTAAGGTGACCCTTAACATTTTCTAATTTGATTTCGGAACAGATGTGCCTTTCAAAAGAAAATTTGGCCGAAATTTAGGGTAAAAACAGTCATAATTTGGCTTTTTATTTACATGTACTTCCTACCCAAAAAAGAATGATATTTGCCTAAATCAACAAGAATTTGGGTGTTTAAATATTTATTCATGCTCCACTCGTCTCCAAAGGTATTTCTGCGTTGTTTGGAGAAAAGTCAATTTTTGGCCAAATTTGGTTAAAAATGTAAGGCTAACACCTTGTATTTTTTTCAATTTTGGCCAAAAAATGAAATTCCATAAAACTTCCAAAAAAGATGCCTAAGGTAACCCGGAACACATTCCAAATCCATTTTGGAACAGATGTTCCTTTCAAAAGGAAATTTTGTCGAAAATTTGGGGTAAAAACAGTCAAAATTTGGCTTTTTATTCACATGCATTTCCTACCCAAAAATGGATGATTTTTGCCTAAATCTGCCAAAATTTAGGTGTTTGAATATTGATTCATGCTCCACTCGTCTCCAAAGGTATTTCGAAGTGGTATGGAGAAAGTCAATTTTTGGCCAAATTTGTTTAAAAATGTAAGACTAACCCCTTGTATTTTTTTCAATTTTGGCCAAAAATATGAAATTCCTTAAAACTTCCAAAAAAGATGCCTAAGGTAACCCTGAACATATTCCAATTCGATTTCGAAACAGATATACCCTTCAAAAGACAATTTCGCCGAAATGTGGGGTAAAAACAGTCAAAATTTGGCTTTTTATTCACATGTATTTCCTACATAAAAATGTATGATTTTTGCCTAAATCTGGCAAAATTTAGGTGTTTGAATATTGATTCATGCTCCACTCGTCTCCAAAGGTATTTCTCCGTTGTTTGGAGAAAAGTCAATTTTTGGCCAAATTTGGTTAAAAATGTTAGGCTAACACTTTGTACTTTTTTCAATTTTGGCCAAAAAATGAAACTCCATAAAACTTCCAAAAAAGATGCTTAAGGTAACCCTGAACATATTCCAAATCCATTTGGGAACAGATGTGCCTTTCAAAAGACAATTTGGTCGAAAATTTGGGGTAAAAACAGTCAAAATTTGGCTTTTTATTCACATGCATTTCCTCCCCAAAAATGGATGATTTTTGCCTAAATCTGCCAAACTTTGGGTTTTTTAATATTGATTCATGCTCCACTCGTCTCCAAAGGTATTTCTGCGTTGTTTGGAGAAAGTCAATTTTTGGCCAAATTTGGTTAAAAATGTAAGACTAACCCCTTGTATTTTTTTTTAAATTTTGGCCAAAAAATGAAATTCCTTAAAACTTCCAAGAGAGATGCCTAAGGTACCCCTGAACACATTCCAATTCGATTTGGGAACAGATGTGCCATTCAAAAGAAAATTCGGCCGAAATTTGGGGTAAAACCAGTCAAAATTTGGCTTTTTATTCACATGTATTTCCTACCCAAAAATCAATGATTTTTCCTAAATCTGCCAAAATTTAGGTGTTTGAATATTGATTCATGCTCCATTCGTCTCCAAAGGTATTTCTGCGTTGTTCCCGAAAAAATGTCTGAAGTTTTCCAAATCCATTTAGCCGTCGACACAATAATTATAGGATAGAGCCCGGTATTTCCGGGTATCATTAAATTCCCAAATCTGAAGGGATTTTCTATTGTAGTAAGAATATACTCACCTCTGTTAAGCAATATACTGAAACCTCGCTGGGTGGTCAGGCTCTTGATGATGTCGCCTGACTCTTGAACCTTCTTGTATTTTTTTCAATTTTGGCCAAAAAATAAAATTCCTTAAAACTTCCAAGAGAGATGCCTAAGGTAACCCTGAACATATTACAATTCAATTTGGGAACAGCCTTTCAAAAGACAATTTGGTCGAAAATTTGGGGTAAAAACAGTCAAAATTTGGCTTTTTATTCACATGTAATTCCTACTCAAAAATGGATGATTTTTGCCTTAATCTGCCAAACTTTGGGTTTATGAATATTGATTCATGCTCCACTCGTCTCCAAAGGTATTTCTAAGTGGTATGGAGAAAGTCAATTTTTGGCCAAATTTGGTTAAAAATGTAAGACTAACCCCTTGTATTTTTTTCAATTTATTTGTGGTATGGAGAAAGTCAATCATTGAAACTTTCGGTTTTTTAATATTGATTCATGCTCCACTCGTCTCCAAAGGTATTTCTGCGTTGTTTGGAGAAAAGTAATTTTTTGGCTTAATTTGGTTGAAAATACAAGGGATTGTATTGATTCATGCTCCACCCGTCTCCAAAGGTATTTCTGCGTTGTTTGGAGAAAAGTCAATTTTTGGCCAAATTTGGTTAAAAATGTAAGACTAACCCCTTGTATTTTTTTTTAAATTTTGGCCAAAAAATGAAATTCCTTAAAACTTCAAAAAAAAGATGCCTAAGGTAGCGCTGAACATATTCCACTTCGATTTCGAAACAGATGTGCCTTTCAAAAGAAAATTTGGCCGGAATTTGGTGTAAAAGCAGTCAAAATTTGGCTTTTTATTCACATGTATTTCCTACCCAAAAATCAATGATTTTTGCCTCAATCTGCCAAAATTTAGGTGTTTGAATATTGATTCATGCTCCACTCTCCTCCACATGTATTTCTGCGTTGTTTGGAGAAAAGTCCATTTTGGGCCAAATTTGGTTTAAAATGTAAGGCTAACCCCTTGTATTTTTTTTCAATTTGGCCAAAAAATGAAATTCCTGAAAACTTCCAAGAGAGATGCCTAAGGTACCCCTGAACACATTCCAATTCGATTTGGGAACAGATGTGCCATTCAAAAGAAAATTCGGCCGAAATTTGGGGTAAAACCAGTCAAAATTTGGCTTTTTATTCACATGTATTTCCTACCCAAAAATCAATGATTTTTCCTAAATCTGCCAAAATTTAGGTGTTTGAATATTGATTCATGCTCCATTCGTCTCCAAAGGTATTTCTGCGTTGTTCCCGAAAAAATGTCTGAAGTTTTCCAAATCCATTTAGCCGTCGATACAATAATTATAGGATAGAGCCCGGTATTTCCGGGTATCATTAAATTCCCAAATCTGAAGGGATTTTCTATTGTAGTAAGAATATACTCACCTCTGTTAAGCAATATACTGAAACCTCGCTGGGTGGTCAGGCTCTTGATGATGTCGCCTGACTCTCAATTCAAGGTATTTCTGCGTTGTTTGGAGAAAAGTCAATTTTTGGCCAAATTTGGTTAAAAATGTAAGACTAACCCCTTGTATTTTTTTTTAAATTTTGGCCAAAAAATGAAATTCCTTAAAACTTCAAAAAAAAGATGCCTAAGGTAGCGCTGAACATATTCCACTTCGATTTCGAAACAGATGTGCCTTTCAAAAGAAAATTTGGCCGGAATTTAAAAATGTAAGACTAACCCCTTGTATTTTTTTTTAAATTTTGGCCAAAAAATGAAATTCCTTAAAACTTCAAAAAAAAGATGCCTAAGGTAGCGCTGAACATATTCCACTTCGATATCGAAACAGATGTGCCTTTCAAAAGAAAATTTGGCCGGAATTTGGTGTAAAAGCAGTCAAAATTTGGCTTTTTATTCACATGTATTTCCTACCCAAAAATCAATGATTTTTGCCTCAATCTGCCAAAATTTAGGTGTTTGAATATTGATTCATGCTCCACTCTCCTCCACATGTATTTCTGCGTTGTTTGGAGAAAAGTCCATTTTGGGCCAAATTTGGTTTAAAATGTAAGGCTAACCCCTTGTATTTTTTTTCAATTTGGCCAAAAAATGAAATTCCTGAAAACTTCCAAGAGAGATGCCTAAGGTACCCCTGAACACATTCCAATTCGATTTGGGAACAGATGTGCCATTCAAAAGAAAATTCGGCCGAAATTTGGGGTAAAACCAGTCAAAATTTGGCTTTTTATTCACATGTATTTCCTACCCAAAAATCAATGATTTTTCCTAAATCTGCCAAAATTTAGGTGTTTGAATATTGATTCATGCTCCATTCGTCTCCAAAGGTATTTCTGCGTTGTTCCCGAAAAAATGTCTGAAGTTTTCCAAATCCATTTAGCCGTCGACACAATAATTATAGGATAGAGCCCGGTATTTCCGGGTATCATTAAATTCCCAAATCTGAAGGGATTTTCTATTGTAGTAAGAATATACTCACCTCTGTTAAGCAATATACTGAAACCTCGCTGGGTGGTCAGGCTCTTGATGATGTCGCCTGACTCTCAATTCAAGGTATTTCTGCGTTGTTTGGAGAAAAGTCCATTTTGGGCCAAATTTGGTTTAAAATGTAAGGCTAACCCCTTGTATTTTTTTTCAATTTGGCCAAAAAATGAAATTCCTGAAAACTTCCAAGAGAGATGCCTAAGGTACCCCTGAACATATTCCACTTCGATTTCGAAACAGATGTGCCTTTCAAAAGAAAATTTGGCCGGAATTTGGTGTAAAAGCAGTCAAAATTTGACTTTTTATTCACATGTATTTCCTACCCAAAAATCAATGATTTTTGCCTCAATCTGCCAAAATTTAGGTGTTTGAATATTGATTCATGCTCCATTCGTCTCCAAAGGTATTTCTGCGTTGTTCCCAAAAAAATGTCTGAAGTTTTTCAAATCCATTTAGCCGTCGACACAATAATTATTGGATAGAGCCCGGTATTTCCGGGTATCATAAAATTCCCAAATCTGAAGGGATTTTCTATTGTAGTAAGAATATACTCACCTCTGTTAACCAATATACTGAAACCTCGCTGGGTGGTCAGGCTCTTGATGATGTCGTCTGACTCTTGAACCTTCTTCTGCAGGGTCTTCCAACAGCTCGTCCTCGGCATGAAGCTTGCCCTTACGCACTGTGGAGGAGGTGGAGGAGGAAGGGGATGGCGTCACTTCAGCATTCTCTTCACCATTATGGTGCTCTGCACATACCTGCTCTGCAGCGTCCAGGTCTCCAGCACTGGCTTCAATGGCGGCCTTCACACTCGACACTGGCTCAGCGTGATGAAGCGTGATGTTCTGCAGGAACTTCAACCTGTTCTTTACTCACTGCTCTCGCTCTGTGAGTTCAGGCGCACCGTCTCCGCTCTTCTTCTTGTCCAGCCTGGTGTGGCAGTCACGGAGTGATTTCAACAACCATGGATATGGGCTGATTGAGGTCTTGTGCAGCACCTTCGCCTGTTTCGCCCAGAGTCGGCTTTTGTTGTCAGACCTCCGATACTCCTGCATGCGGTTGTTTCAGATAAGAGGGTTGCCCTCCAGAAACTCGCACATCAGCTCCTCCTCTGCTGGCGACAGCTGATTCTGCGACTTGGCCTTCTTGCTCTTCTTGGGCTTGTCACCTTGCAAGGTGCAGGCATGGGACGCGACGGAAGCTTCAGAGTCAAGGGAGGCGTGGGACATCACAGAGACCTCGGAGTAGGCAGAGTGGAAAGAGCCATCATATATATGGGACCGAGCTGGAGAAGACGAGCACGAGACCACATCTTCTTCCAACATGTCCGAAGCTACAGGGGGGGGGGGGGTGATGGCGCTTGGGGGATTGGCTCTTCTACCTCCTCCTCGGCTTCTGGTAGATGGCTTTGAAGGAGCAGCAGTAGACTCTTCAGGTGTAGTTTTCTCCGGGGTACTCTTCTTGCCTCTAACACGTCCAGGTTTCTCAGCTCTGACTTTTTAGAGGGCTTGGGGGAGGCATGATGAAGTTGAAGAAGATGTTCACGGTTTGGCGACTACTGCAAGAATGAAGTACTGTGGGAGCGCGTCGGCTATTTATACAAAAAAAAATCATGTGGTCTTTGCAGTATGCTGGCGGGCGTTCTAGTGCGCTATTCATAGGCTGGGCAGTCACTCATCATGCAGTCGTTCATCATGGAGAGTGAGGAGTTTGTTTCTCCAGACACAATATAGCTGGCCCATGGTTGAAGAAGCTAAACCAATTCGACGATGGATATTATGTGAGGAGTATCCATAGGAGTGAATGTCGCATCCAAGATATGTCAATTTCTCCACTGCATCAACTGCCTGCCCTGCCACAGTTATGGGAGTGGGGGCGGTCCTGATGAACCATTGTTTTGGATCAATGATCCAGTCGATGGTGCAACAGAAGAGTGTAGGAGCAACGATGGCATGGATACATCCCTGACGAACATGATCTGTCAACTTGACTAATCACTTGGCGTGGGTGGTTCAACGCCCCATACCTGGATTCGGAGACTGATGATGATGATGACGATGATAGCTTGTCTTGACATACCCGAGATCTGCCTATCTTTGCTGGAGGATCTTTGCGGGCTGCTGATCGTGCAGTTTGTTGTTCTTGGAGGACAATCCTGCCTATGTGTCCCTCCATTTGCACGACATACTTGATGTGAAGGTTGATGGATTCTTCCCGCAAGCCGCTTTCATATCTGAAAGAGAGACTCCAGGCAGATAGTAGATGGGCCCAAGAAATTGACACACTGCGTGTTCCATGGGCTCGTGATTTTGGTCGTCGATTGGCAGAAGGACTTTCTATAGCCTCCGAAATCCATCAAGTGATTGTGGTCACAGATAGAGGCCTGACAGTGGGGCTGGATCATCGGTTGTAATGATGAACAGCTGTGAGATATGTTGCCTCTCAAAGACCGAGTGTGAGCATTTTAGTATTGCGCGGCTCGATTGCACGGGGCACCATCACTTGAGAAGGATGTCAAACTTGGCAAAAATCAGGGGGTGATGAACAATCTACTGAGTGGTTCTGTGAGAGAATGGTCTATGGAATTTAACGAACACTGCCAGGTTCCCAACGGATATGTCCTGGTTCCACTGACAGACCATGGAGCTCGATTAGTGAGCAGCCAATAAAAATGCAGGTTTTATTGTAAGCTGACGGAGCGAAACCCTGATGTAGGACACCAGTGGCTGAACTGTAGCCATAGAGATCTGAAGGCGGAAAATATTCGGTTTCCCCAATCGAAGTTATAGATTCAGAACAGGGATCGTCAGCTCTCTGTTCACACCATTTGGGGAAGTGGAGAAGTCTATTAAGTTCTCCCTGTGGATCCTTGTCTGCTCTTGGCTGCCATAGTTGTATCTGAAGTATCCTTACAGGATTGAGAAAAAAAGCTACTCTGACCCATGACGCAGGTGGCGGTCCAAGGAAATTCTGCTGCCCAGTGTTTTGGTCTTTGAATAAAAAAAAAACCTGCTCGTGAAGTTGGGAATTGTTACGTCTGAGTAACTCCTTGGCTTCTGAAGACAAGGTGGGGGTCGAAACATGTTTTTCAGAGTCTATTTTATTTGTATTAAACAAGTCTGATAATAAATGACTAACCTACGGCAGTGTCTGTTTAGCTTAAAATCGTGGGCGCTTTTTTCATCAAGGTTTGTGCAATTGCACGCTTATATGCAAATGTTGGTAAATAAAACAAAGGTGAGTCGTTTTTTGTAATGGAATGTTTTATTTTATCCAAGAGGGCTCTAGATAGAGGTATCACCTTTGATGATTGGCAGCTGTACCCTTCCTGGTAGGGTGGACTGGCATCACTGGTCCTCATCCATCCTCTAAACCTCTCAAGTGATGGTTCCAAGAGCCACACGCCCGGTAAACCGCTTTAGCTGGCGGGCTAAATCAAGTGAGAGGTTGGTGTTAAAACGGCACCACCGGGCGAAAGACTTCCTCGATGAAATCACCAGCCAGGGCAGAAGCGGTCCATAGAAAACTTAACATCTACGTGTTCGTGACCATGGCGACCACCTAGTTGGAAGAAGTCGGCTGTGATCAAGCCTGGAGAGGGATGGGCACCGCCAGGATAACTCTGCCCAAGACCCACTGCATGACAATGAGCCACATGTTAACGACTACACCGAATCTGTCGTCCCCGGGGTAACAAGGCCTGGATCTTCCGTCGCACATTAGAGGTGACAAAAATGCTACTTGTGCAACCTCACCACAGAAGATCTGTGGGAGGGAGAACATTACAATTGCCACATGGAATGTGACAGCATTTTCTCAGGCGGGGACTCCGTGAAGTCCGATGATGGAAGAATATTGGAGAACGCCTTACAGAAGAAGGTCATATACTGTACTACAGTGAAGAACTTGACAAACACACCAATGGCGTTGGATTCCTTGTCAACAAGAACATCAGGAACTCAGTTCTTGGGTGCCGCCCAGTATCGAGCTGACTTATTTTCATCCGCTTTCCAGCAGCACCATTCAACATCACAGTACACAGTCACCTTCTTCGTCTTGGATCGTGCTGACTCGTGACTGTCTCTGCTTTGTGAGATCCTTCACAACTTGGAATGCTCGCCTACTGTTCTTGTTGAGGCTGTCTTCAATGTCCATACACACATCTTACATCTTTGTAAGTTACTGATCCTGTTTATAGCAGTGGTGAAGATTTTTTGCCAATTATTGCTTGGAAGGACTCCACGGTGGTAGAATCCTTCAATCTGTCCAATCTGGTGTCCATTGAGCTTCCTCAGCTGTACTATAAGGTTCATGATCACCAGGCCGTGGTCACCTACATCTGCACCTGGGAATGTCCATGTTTTTGCTCTCTAGATCACCAATCGAAACCGGTTCTGCTCCAAGATGTTATCAATTTTGTTGTGGTGTATTCCATTTGGACATGGCAGGTCCAGCATCGTGATGCCTTATGGTCACCGAGGGTGTTTGCCAGCACCATGTCGTAACTTGCGAATTCCGACAGGCGTAATCCTCGCTTGTTCGTTTTAGCATCAGCTCTAACCTTGGCATTCCAGTTATCCTGGATGATAATTATGTCCTTTTTTTTGTCTGCCCTGTTGATGATGCCCTGGAGTTGAGTGTAGAATTCCTCCCCTTGGTCATCGTCGTACTCTGTTGTTGGTGTATACATGTAGGCCTGTACCACTGTCTCACTGAAGAAAAGGACATCATTGATCGATGGCCGGAGTACTGTTCATGAGACCTATAGTACCAGCCAGACTTGTATGACTCGTGACTCGGACTCGAGTCCGACTCGAGACACATTTTTTATGATTCGGACTCAGACTTGAGACACTTTGACTTACGACTCGGACTCGGACTGGGGCTATACGGACTCGGCTTGGACTCGAACTGACTTGTGACTCGACGGAAATTACCGCACTGCACACGCGCACATACGTATCATTAACCAAAGTATGTTTTCTGATAACAATTTTGGTAGGTTACTTTGGGATAAATGTAAATGATGTGCCTTCAATAAAGAAAGTGAAGCCAGGATTTTGGCCCCGCTGAACTAGCCACGTCTTGCATACTACTCATGCAAGGTCCAACTTGCACAGGAATTTGTGAAGTATGCAATGCATTTTTGAAATAACATTTATGAAATATGCGATGCATGCAGAGAGTTGTTATAAAATGTTATACCTGTGAAGACCAGATTGCGCTGATCTTGAGCTGCTGCAGAAACTGGTCTCATGGCCTGATGAACAGGGGTAATAATTGTGAAATGCTTTGAGGCCTTGGGTATAAAGCGCTATATAAGCACTATATATTATTATCATTATTATTAAATGACTCGATTTCAAAAATATCCTTGTATTATATGTAGGCCTATTTTATTTTGACCATTAGAAATACAGATCCACAGTGGTACTCCACATGAAAAATACAGCTTAAATGTGTAACAATATTGTCATTATCTTACAGTATACGCTTACGTCACATTGTGGCAACTACAAAGTTCTTACATCTATTCATCATCTCCGGGCCAGGTCTTGTTTGTTTTTGTCAAATTGGCTTTACTTATTCATTCGACAAAGATTTGTTTTACCAAAAAGGTAGTAACTTGATCGCAGCTCACCATATGCCAAAATCTACAACACAAAACCAAATATAGGCCCTAGTCTCACACTACAGTTGAGAGTAAACCAGAGATAAATGAGCAGGTTTATCTTAACTTGCTATTTTTGTTTTCTTCTGAAGATTCTACATTCAACTACACTTCCTAATTAGTCTGGTGCCATTGCCAAATATATGGTGATCTAAGCCTAGATCTGCCTTGACCTTTGGAACCATACAAAGATGGCCACCAATGACCTTACCAGATAAATCAAATATCCTTTTAAAGGCGTGGTAAATCAAACAGAATGTCTTTTCTGAGAAAAGAAGGGAACAAAAACAATTACACCAGCAGCTTTCAAGATTACTTTACTGTACCTCAAAAAATTGCTCCTCGTAACTACGCAAAATAGAATGCAGTCAATTGCAATGACCACGTACTTATCTGCTAAAGATGCTGTTATAAATTAATGGCAACCATGGCTGAGTCTCCATGTGCCTTTGTAGGCAGATTCTCCACTATTTGTGTGAACAGTAAAGGACACTCTCTGGAACAAAATCAACTTACATTAACACTACTTGTAGCCTCCATGTTCTCTTCCCATTCAGTTTTTTCCACATCGAATTTGAAACAACAAAAAAAGGGAGGATTCTATGTAGAATTTGATTTTGTTCAAGTTCACATTAACAGAAAATGTGAAATTTCATTTTCAAGTCACAAAATTTGAATAGAAAAAAGTAATTGAATGATGAACTTAGGTACTAAATCAAATCAAAAATTTAAAAAAGATCCAAAAATCAATTAAATTATTCTAAACTGCAAACCATTCTTAACCCACAACAAAAAGTGTTAGGCCAGTGCCTTCCCAAATACCAGTGCACATTCAAATATCAACAACTTTCACAATGGCACCAGTGTCAATCACAATGTAAAAAAAAGGTTGAAATCATTAAGAAATATCTTTAAATGTCCTTTGCAAGTTTTCTTCCTTGTAACCTAACCAACTGCATTTGTGTTGTTTCTAGCAGATCTGGCATAAGAGACTTTAATTACTAAAATTGCTGGGGATTTCCCGGCGACGCCTACACACTACTTAAGCTGCCTTCGTATCCAAAGTGCAACCTCTCTGCATCTCTCAACAGAAAAGTCAGTTGAAAGACCAATAATTTTTGCTGATAAATGTGCATTAAGATGCCTACAAATTCTACATCCCTTTTTAATAGCCAAGATTTGACATTGCAAAAAAATTAAATAATGGCCGTTTCACATGAATGTAGTATTTCTTTAAACTCATTAAACTTTAATGCTTTTTTTTTTTTTACTTTTGTTGAATTTTTCTATTTTTAGTTTACTGACAGGTTTCCCTGGTGATATTTCAACGATATGCCGCCTCTGTAAATTGTCGTTTGCTTTCAATCATAAGACCTTAAATGCTATCACACTGAATTTGACGTTTGCTTGTACTAACCACCACCACCACTGAATGCATCTGCTCCAAATAAAATTGCTAAGACCAAGAGACGAATGTAAAAAATTCATCCGCTCGTGGCTTAGAATTCGTTGTAGTAAACATGAGCGTAAACTTGCTAAACAGTTTTGAAGAAACTGGTAAAAAAAGGTACAAAATGAAAGAAGTTTTTAAATAAATAACTTCCTTAAGGTGTTTTAACAACATGTGATGAAATCAAAGAAAACGCTGTCTATCCAGTAAACAAAAAAATAAAATCCGTTAGTGATCCATCTTTAAACGCATTATTCATAACCAATTTTTGATTTTTTTTTGACTAATTGTCATTAAAAAGAAAAACTTCTGATTGCCTTGAGCTGCCAACATATGAGCAATTAATGTCTAAACATAAAAGTTTTTGGGTATTTCTTTGGACATTACTGCTTCATAGACACAGCATCACAAGATAAAGCTTCAGACAGGTGAACTCTACCAGTTCAGTGAAAATCTGTCAACCTGTCTAAAAAAAAGAAGTCCAATGTGACACTTCAGGGGTGAGATTTGGGGGAAAATGAAAAACCCACGAAATAATCGCATTTGGGGGCTGCCACAGGCCCAAAACAACATAGGGTCAATGATATGTTTGTATTTGCCTAAAACACACTCCTCAAAATACCCATTTCTTTTTGTATGTAAACCATTCTATGTAAACCTTTAAAGATTGAGACCTTTATGGAAAATTCTCAAAATTACAGATTTCAAAGGGATTTTTTTTCTAAATCGTAAAAAATCCTTAGGAAACTGGTCACGTACATGATATCTCTTTTGTTCCAAACATCATTCTTGATAATCAAGCAGCTAGGTGAATTAGGTCTGAAGTCACATTATTCCATCCTAATTGTACATTTAATAAAGGGGAATACCCAGAATTGTGCAAAAATTGTTCAATACAAAGCAGATACCCGGGAAACGGGGTCACTTCAAAATTCCCCCTACCGGCTTGAAGACAGGATTTCCTAACCAACCTAAGTCTGAAATGCTGATTAATTTCACAAGGGAAAGTTTCTTTCATTGTAACCTGATCGGATAGCAAAGAACAAGTTCGGGTGCAAATTATAGTTAACCATAGTTTGACATAGTTTGAACGCAGGATGTGGTTGGATTACACTAGTTGACTATTTGGAACCGGACCACAGGGCACGGTTCTATCTCTAGTTACCAATAGCCATGCGCATCACAAGGCAGGGGGAACCACAACTAATAAGGAGTTTCGATATGAAATTTTGACCATCATTTGACTGCAGGTTGTCGCACAATGCTTAAAGAGCGCAGGTATAGCTACGTCACAGAGCAACCACTAGTTGACTAATGGTCCTCCCTGAACTTGCTCATACATAAGGATGTATAGTCTAAACACGAGTCTATCCAACAGCCTATTTTACAGTCATTTACGTGAAAAAAAGAAGACATTTCAAAGGATGATTAGGAGCCACAAAATGCTAAACTTGGGTTTTTTTTCCATAATTTTTATGAATACACATGTTAACTTGTAGACGTCCATTTATAGAAAGAAATCACAAGACATGATACAGGTCTGAAGAATTGTTTACTTTATAGAAACAACCTGGAACATTGAAAAAGCTATCTGTGCTTAAACCACTTGGTGAGAAAAGTTCCGTGGAAGAAAAACTAAATCGATTGTGCTGAGTTTACACCACTTTCCACTGCATGCAGGACATGTCACGACCACCAGTCGAGAAGAGACGTGTGTCATCACTGGAGAATTCCACTGCTGTTACGTGGCTGCTGTGACCGCGGTTACTATTGTGACCAGCCTGTGAAACACACAAATTAAAAATTAACTACAACATGTACTTAAAGGGAATGTACATCATTGGCCTTTGCTGTAATTTTCAGAAATGAACTATTTGAGGGGTTAGTATGATAGATCAAATATTGTTACACTGACATGTTTGAAGTTTGGTGTTCGAAAATGCTGGAAAAACCAAGAAAAACAAAAATGTTCCAGGAGTCTGGTTCCTTGACTCCACTAAAGATAAAATCGATCAATTTATAGATGCCGGAAAATTGTAAGGTTAGGGAACCAGTCCAGCTGGCCTGCACCCGTTCATGAACATGTAACCAATAGCAAACAAAATTTGGACTGAAAAAAGTGTAAACTTGGAGCAGTAGTTGAAAAATAGTTTGGTTTTTCCAACGGTGGTCGGCCGAACACCGTTGGAAATGTATACAAAAATACAATTTTCTTGAAAATGACTTCACACCAGGTGCCATACTTTTACAGGATGCTTTAAGACTGTCATTTACCAACATCCTAGTACGGTATTTCGTAAAAACTTAATAGTTTTATTTTTCGATGTTTGCAAATGTTGTCTATTCCCTTTAAACAATTACAAATAATTCGGTGCTTAATAGCACTTCATACAAATGTCCCGAAGCACTTCACAATTATTACCCCTGTTCATCAGGCTTTAAGATCAGTGTTAAGTAACTGTTTGGGATCAGTGCAAACTGTTCTCCTGGGTGGAGAGAGGCAACTCCAGTAAAGTGTCTTGCCCAGGAACACAAACACCATTATTCCCATTAAGGTTTCAACACCAGAGTGGGACACTCTAATCGTTAGTCCATAACACTCTATTTTAGTGGTGGGAGAAATCTGAGATTTCAAAATCCTCTTAATTTTTTTCAAACGGGATAACGGTTATCTGATTTCCCCGGAAGTTCCCATCCGTTTGATTCCTTGGCTGTACCTTGGGCTGGGTGACCGGGTAGCTGAAGAGGTTAATCTTGCCAAAGTCATCACCCGTAGCTAGGATTGCACCGGAATGAGAGCGACAGGCAGAATTGATGTCAGTCCCATCACTGCCCTCCTGCCAAATACCTGCCAAAAAAAATTAATTAATTAATTAATAAATAGCGTCTTTTTAAAATCAATCTGGGCTTAAAATAAAACTTAAAGGGAAAATACAACATTTGCAAACATCAAAAAATAAAACTACCAAATCATTTTGAAATACCTTGCTGGACTGTAAGTGAATGACAGTGTAAAGCATCCTGTAAAATCATGGCACCTGGTGTGCTGTCATTTTCAAGAAAAGTGGTATCTTTGTATGAATTTCCAACGCTGGTCGGCCGACCAGCATTGAAAAAAACTGGCTTTTTTTCAAATACTGGCCCCAATTGACCATCGCACTTGTTTGCAATCGATTACACACCTATGAACGGGTACAAGCCAGCTAGACTGGTTCCCTGACCTTACAATTCCCCAATGTATGTAAACTGCTCTGTTTCTTCTTAAATGGAGTCAGGGAACCAGACTACAGGAAAATGATTGCTTTTCTTGGTTTTTATAGCATTTTCGAACCCAAAACCTCAAAAAAGTCAGTGTAACTATATTTGCTATATATTTCCAACCCCCCAATTCCATCCATTTCTGAAAATTTCAGCAAAAGCAAATGATGTATATTCCCTTTAACTAAATGGCGTGATTTAGAAGCAGTGTTGAAGTTCAATTCCAGTCTTAATGCTAAAAATTTCTAACATTCCATACTGGTGCTTAGCAAACACCCCTCCCCAAATCCACATGGTGAAATGGGCTAGATTTGGACCAAAGTCATCTGAGATGGAAGGCCATTTTATTTCAAGATATTTCCCATTTTTGCAGCATTGCTGCTCTTGCTAGCATCTTGAATTTGGGCGCGATTCCTGGACACATGGCGTATACAGGTTTATGGCTTCTCACTAGCACCCCTTGAACACTGACAAAATTTAGGAACCGCCGACATGGGGCTTGATACCTCAGTTGGTAGAGCACCGGAACGGCAATCCGGAGGTCGCGGGTTCACACCCTGCTCCAGTCAATATGTTTGTTCAACTTTGAACACAATTAATATAAAGCACCTTGTCAGTTTCCTTTGTGATTTCTTTGAAAAAAACAAGATAAATAAAAAGAGATAGCACTGTTGGCAACTTTGTATTTCTGCCGCTGATTGCTTTTTATTCTCTTACCACAGACAGGGAAACCAAAGACACAGGTGAAGGTAGCCCACTCGGTGTCCCGCATGCTGGTAGCTGAGGGGATCTGACGGCAGTTCTCAGCCTTCCAGTACAGGATCTCATAATCGCCCGAGTTGGAGACCAGGTAGTTGGAGTCGGCTGACCAGTCTATGTGGGTTACAAAGCTGGAGTGACCCTGAGGGTGGGAAGCAAAGCGTTAAACGGTAACGGACAACGTGCACGGACAGTAGATGACGCTTTTCTAACCATTTTTTAAAGGCTCCAGTGGGAGACACACGGCATGCGCGTACTGATCTGCATTTGTACAGCACAAACGACATATGGCTTATGTGCTTGCGAGTGCTCACACACCAATGGTGTCCTTGCTTGAGCCTCATGAGGTGACATATGTGCATTGGAATGTCCATCCAGTGGTCTCCCCCATCTCTCCCTTTTTCAACGGTTTAGGGAGTACATACCTGGCAACATTTGATGTCAATGTGCATCTGGCTGCACTCTTTAATTTAATTAATAAAAAGGTTTGTCCAATAACCTGTTCAATCCCAGTATACAAACAACTCGGTTTGGCCTGCAAGTCTCAGTTTGGGTCATGATTGTTACTGGTTGTCTCAGTCAGTGATTCAGTCAGTCTGAGGACAATTGGCTGATTCCAATAATCTAGCAAAAAAGGTCTACCCAAAACGCTATCTGCAGACTACCATCTTCAGGGACCAATTGCATGACTCAAAATGTTATGTCCTACAATCACCATTATGTGCTTACGATACTATAGGGATGATATTGTCAATTTAAAAAATAACAGCGTTGCTGTTGAAACCCCTCAGCCAGAGTCAAGTTATCATCCGGAAACCATTAACCTTTAACTCAACGTGGTGACCTTGACCTTTGGCCTTTGACCCCAGAACCAGTCCCAACATGCCTGTACCAATGGGAAACCCCCTACCGAAGTTAGACACCAACATTTCATTTCTAACTCAAGTTATCATTCGGAACCATTTACATTGAACTCACCACGGTGACCTTGACCTTTGACCTTTTGACCCCAAAACCAATCCCAACTTGCCTGTACCCAAGGGCAAACCCCTACCTCAGTCAGACACCAAAATCTCATTTCTAACTCAAGTTATCATCCGGAAACCATTTACCTTTAACTCACCATGCTGACCTTGACCTTTGACCTTTTGACCCCAAAACCAATCCCAACTTGCCTTCTCCCAAGGGGAACCCTCTTCCAAAGTTAGACACCAAAATCGCATTTCTAACTCAAGTTATCATCCGGAAACCATTTACCTTTAACTCACAATGGTGACCTTGACCGTTGACCTTTTGACCCCAAAACCAATCCCAACTTGCCTACTCCCAAGGGCAACCCTCTACCAAAGTTAGACACCAAAATCTCATTTCTAACTCAAGTTATCATCCGGAAACCATTTACATTTAACTCACCACGGTGACCTTGACCTTTGACCTTTTGACCCGAAAACCAATCCCAACTTGCCTACTCCAAAGGGCAACCCTCTACCAAAGTTAGACACCAAAATCTCATTTCTAACTCAAGTTATCATCCTGAAACCATTTACATTGAACTCACCACGGTGACCTTGACCTTTGACCTTTTGACCCCAAAACCAATCCCAACTTGCCTACTCCCAAGGGCAACCCCCTATCAAAGTTAGACACCAAAATCTCATTTCTAACTCAAGTTATCATCCGGAAACCATTTACCTTTATCTCACCATGCTGACCTTGACCTTTTGACCCCAAAACCAATCCCAACTTGCCTACTCCCAAGGGCAACCCCCTATCAAAGTTAGACACCAAAATCTCATTTCTAACTCAAGTTATCATCCGGAAACCATTTACCTTTATCTCACCATGCTGACCTTGACCTTTGACCTTTTGACCCCAAAACCAATCCCAACTTGCCTACTCCCAAGGGCAACCCTCTTCCAAAGTTAGACACCAAAATCTCATTTCTAACTCAAGTTATCATCCGGAAACCATTTACATTTAACTCACCACGGTGACCTTGACCTTTGACCTTTTGACCTCAAAACCAATCCCAACTTGCCTACTCCCAAGGGCAACCCCCTACCGAAGTTACAACCCCAAACAACATTTCTAACTCAAGTTATCATCCGGAAACTAAGCTGCCCGGACGGACGGACACACATACATCCGGACGGACGGACGCCCTAGGCGATGACAATACCCCTCGAGCCTCTCGGCTGAGGGGTAAAAACATGTCTGAAAATTAGATGCAAGGTCTGACAGATGCATTTTTCCTATAGTGGAATCCGGCAACCAGAATTAGAAGCTTTTACTGCGGTGGTGTCACGCTCTCGCACATGCTGCACGCGTTCTTAAAGACGCGCGCATTTTGGTATTCTCATTGGTCGAAGAGGCCCGGAGTGCGTGTGTACTATCCGAGCGTGACTGGCGCCAGCCTGATGCCACCGCAGAAAATGGCTGCCGTCAGATTTGTCTATACTGACAATGCCTTTATCTCACATTCACAAAGTCTGATTTCAGACAAAAGACTTAAAAAACCTCATGCCTGAATACTGGCACAGACATTCTGTGCAAACTCTGTAAGCACATAAATCCAGAATACCAAAATTCCACGCTAACCTGTAAACAATGGCTACCATTAGTGCAGCATTTTCTACTCCAGTTACAAAGATTCTCTGCTTACAGGCTTACAGACCCTTAAAGCTATAGTCCATCATTTGCAGCTATTCAAAAAGTAGCTGGCAATTATTGTTGAAAAACATACATGGTTGAAAGATAGTAAGGGGACTAAACTCCCTGTGAAATTATTCTTTCTGGCAAGCTATCATTTTGAAGTAATCAACGAAAGAAGGCCTTTCCAACGGTGCTTCTTAAGACGCACCGTAGGAAAATTTAAATTTGTAGTTCGTTTTGTTATTCGGCGAAGCGCTCGCAAGCATTGGCACGACGCACACGCACCCCCTGTTGCTATAATTCATCAGATCAGTGCGCGACATCCCGTAGCTGCATTCGGTTCAGCGAGAACGTGTCTCGGACGCTGAATTCAGGCGCAATTCAAAACATGATTCAGCAACTTTTGATTTGAAATTGAGATCCTAGAATGCTGTTTTTTCTCAGAATATACAGCTGAAGCTGAGCTGAAACTTCATCAGGTTAGTTGTTCAGTACCCTTCTTTAGATTTTGAGCACTTTTGTTGCTTCAAACGAACAAAATGCACAAATTACAAATGATGGACTATAACTTTAACAGTAATCCCTGGATGTTACAAAGCTTACTGAGAGGAGCACTTACTGAGCATCTGCCAACTTTGCTGTACTTGCGTCCTTCCTCAGTCACTGCGTAGATGTAGATGTAGTTGTCATGGGAGGCAACTGCCAGATAGTTCCCATCTGGAAGTGGAATAAAGAAAAAGTTATGAACTGCTAGAAAGTAGGATAGGTGATGTTCATCTGGTAAGAAAAAAAAAACCCAATTGTTTTGAAGAATAACTGACCAATGACAGCACCATACTATCGATTCAGCTGACCTCCAGATCACTCCTTCATTGAGTACACGTATACGCACAACTCAACCTCATGCCCAAAGTTTACTTCATTTCACCTCACTCTTAATAGTAGACCCCGAGGGTAACTAGCTTTCCCATATTCCAATTTGTTACCATGATAACAAGTTAGGATATTGCATCATGTGATTTAACTTTAAAAATGCATACTCCATGTTTTGAAGGAATATTATGCATCACACTCCAGTTTGTCGGACAAATAATTCTCCCTTGTCCATTTAATATCATTTGAAGTGAAAAAGCAGCTGTTGGATGGTTGTGATTACCACATTTTGACACAAAATGGTTTTTCTGAAACCGAATTACTCCAGTCTTGTCCCCTAGATACTACACACACAAAAATACTGAAGACGGTTCAAGGCACCAGACTGATCAGCATCTCATTGTAATATCCAAGGTTCCGGATATAAAATGATTCAACGTGTTACCGTAGGTACAAGGATATCTCAGATCCAAGAACTGACTAATGACATCCCGAGCAAGGGACCAAATGCCTAGGGTAGAGAATTTACACACATTTCCAGTGTTGTAGACGAGTCCGTCACAAGTCCCTGCAAGTCCTGACAAGTCTATCACAAGACACCAAGTCCCAATTCAAGTCACAAGTTATTCAAGTGAACTTTGACAAAGGCATTGCTTTGTTATTGTTCAGCCCCTGTTGCTTGCGACTGGACTTGTGATAGACTTGACTACGACACTGACGTGTACTATGCTTTAGCCTGTAGCTGCTACACTTAATAAGACTGGTAAGCACAGAATATATGGGCAATCCACTTATAATGGGCCCAAAAGTGTGACATTTGAGAAGACCTTTAAGAGAAGAACTATAAGAAACACTTTGATAATAAAACTAGAATCTTGGTCTCTCAATTTTGGCTGTAAACATTGCAAGCTTTGAACAAATATCCTCACCTGCAAAGGATATATTTGGTATTGTATTTTAGAAGTATGGTGGATATTATTTTTAAAAGTCGTTAATGTTGAAAGTGTTAAAGAAGGACAGACATTTTAGATAAAAATGAAGAATGCTGTCAGTCAAAACCTAAAAAACTCAGCGTCAATGTGAAGAAGTATTTGATATTTTATAATCAGGATTTATACGTACGAACAGACTGGACATTCTTCACAAAATATCTGTCCCGGTTCCTTCGTAAACCTTATCACATCATCAATTTGAAGCCAGTGTTAAAACTGTTAGATTTTAGCTAGATAGCAATGTAAATGGGTTGAAAGTGCCTATTAGAAAGTGAATTTGGCCTAAGCACCCTTTTCCTTGCAGGGTGTCTGTCCTTGTCACATACGTATAACACACAAAAAAGTCCCGTTATTTTCTCAAGAAAAAAAGATTTCATACTTGCATTTTCTTGTCCTAGTCATCAACTTAGCAAGGTATAGGACAAAACTATAAGAAACACTAGCTCATCTATTATTCTTTTGCGACATCCATAAACGTATCTAATTGGCCCATTAGTGTGGAATTGCCCATTTGCTTACTGATAACAGGTGAACGACCCCATGCCATGGGATTTAAATTGCTTGTGATTGGTACTCAGCTAAATTTTGCAGATTTTGCTAAGTTCTATCAGGCATGCAACTGGAAAGTCACAAAAAAAGAGGAAACTCAAATCTTTCCAAGACTTTGTACAGTGTTTTTCTATTGTCAATTGCACACATGTGAAGACATGCACACATAAAAAAAAGAGGAAATCAGCTGATCCGAGGAAAAGTTGCATGCCTGTTCTATTCGATAACGAGAGTTAGCCTTACCTGGTGAGTACCTGACGATGTCATGCTGCTCGTTACCATCAGTGTGGACGGTCACCAGATCCTGGTTCTGGGCATCTAACACCATCCAACGTCCTGTCTTCATACCAAGGGCAACCACTCCACCGTTGGGATGGAAGCAGGCCGACTGGCAGGGATCCTACATCAGGGCAGCAATATCAAGACAATGATTTGGGTGTGTGTGGATACTGAAATCCAATGCAACGCTGAGTTTATTTCTAAAACGCAATGTTTTAGGCCATTGTGTTTCCTTTTACCATCCGGTTCTCTCCACTATTTTACATGTACATCAAACCTTCCTTTAATACCCGCAGGGCTACAAGGACAAATCTTTATGTTAATTTTAATAGAACTTCATTGTCCAAAAATAGTGTTGTCCAACGTGGCACTCTATATGTGACCTGTTCTGTCAAAATCAGACTTTTCTGGGCATAAGGTCGTAAATGAGAATTTTGCTTATGTTAAAACCTGTAATTCCTGGGCAAAGTTATGCTTTTTTGAAGTTCATTGTGTTGAAAAGTAGAAAACGGAGAAAATGGCCACGAATGTCACAGAACAGACATTACTTTAACTGATATACCTCAACAAATCATCAAAAATACTATATTTAGAGTTTAAATTAGGGTTTCAAACTTTTATATTATATTTTAGACATGTTCAGAATTACAAATATGCAAAAATTAGAAAATCGAAAAAAATCACCCCACATCGTTTTTTTTGGGCCTATCTCAATTTCAACGTCTGCCCAGAAGCGTCTGCTTTTGACAGAACAGGTCACATATTGGATTAGTCTGGATGACTCCTATAAAAATCATCACCCACTCATTTTTTTGGCTAGAAAACTAAAAAGTCAATTATTAATTGCATACTAAAGCTATGTGATAAGGATAATAACGGCCTTGATTACTGTCTTACACCAGTGTCTGTGCTCTGTCTTTCCATGTACGTCTGTCACTTGTCTGTCTGTCTATAGGCTGGGGAACAAAAGCTGATGCTTCACCCCCGACCTAGATATTGGCATTTAGTTAATGTTCACTATTATATCAATTGTAAATATATCCATGAACATGTATTGTCAATTTGAATATGTAACATTATGTTTCATCCTTTATGGCAGCATTGGAAAAAATGTATCACGTCCTATTGGGATATTTGGGTCAATACAATAGCTTTTAGAAGATGGAATTTAGCGGCGGGGTGATATAAATTAAATTTAGTTTTTAGGGTAAAATAGCTTTTACAAATCCAAGTAGCCCCCTACCCATTGTGTCCGCCACATGCCAAAAAGCTACTACATGTGTGCATGCCCCTTCTGTAAAGGCGTATAGGATAATTTGCCTTTCAAATATTTGTTCGTTTTCAATAATCAAAATCCAAAGAAGAATTTTCAAAACATAACCTGTTGAACTTTCAGCCCAGTGGATATTAGACAATTTTTGAGCAAACATTGAAAAAACCACGCACAACTTTTTCATCAGGAAACACAATTTCGTCTATATTACTGTTTATTTGTATCAAAATCAGTCAAGTGACTGATACCTACATTTCTTGGTTTCTTCTAAATGACAGCAAGCAAGACGGAATAATTTCATGGGGCGTTTAGTACCAGTACGATCCAAATCCAAATAAGCTTTTTGATAATAATTGGCTAGTTTACTTTTAGGATAAATGCAAATGATTCTATGTGCCTTTTCCCCAAACCCTCCTCAATCCTCAAAAATCCTCCTGCCAGTTTTGGATGATTTTAGAGGATTGAGGATGAATGGCAAAGATGTATCGCTTTTTTGTGGAGGATGCATTATGTCAAGCCAGTAGATCCTGCATTGGTTATGTTCAGCCATGCATAAGTCAGCCCTGTGTTTTTTCTCGTATTTCATCCGCACTGCTTCTAAACGCCATTCGCACTGCCTCAAACCCTAGAAGTGATTGGCAGAGGATTTTGGAGGATTGAGGCAGTGGTCACCCTCCACAGACTTAATTCAAGAAATAATGGATGATTTTGGAGGATTGAGGCTGAATCCAATTTTTCTTGGTTGCAATTGGAAGATTTTGCAGGATTGAGGTTGCATCGTAGCCAGAGGGCCTAGGGGGTTAGGGTTATAATGACCCACCAAATTCTGCTGAGAATAAGAACAATAAAGGGTTTGTTTTGAATTACCTCCTCCATGGTCTTCATCCAGAGTGGGCGATGCTGCTCTGCATCCCACATGATAACGTGCTTGTCATAGGCACAAGTCAGGAACAAGCTCTGATTGGGGTGCACGGCCAGACCCCAACACTCGTCGGTATGGGCCTGCAGAAGGGAAAGAGGAACGGCTAGGTGAGAGCAAAGAGGAACAAGCTAAACATATGGGAGGGGGGAGGGTTGGTACGACCCTTCAGACTGGTTTGGAATATTATAGAGAAAGTCATATCAAGTTCAAAACATTCAAATCTGCACTTTCATGGCGCAAGTGAATCATCTGAGATAACACCAAGGGTGATTGATTAAAAAGTTTGAGTACGGCTGACGCATCGACTTGCAATGGCACCTGATGGAGACATCATCTGCATGTTGGTTATTTATTTCTTGATCACCAAGTTAGTTCTCGAGTTGTTTCCAGTCATGGCAGCCATAATTGAAGCTCAAACTACACAAAACTACATTCAGACAAATGTTTAGTATATTCATTTCACAGTATACGCCTGATACCAGTGCCTGGTAGTCCGAAAGTTCTACTGAAAACAAAATGTGGTATGCCTTGTCGAGCTAGACCCAAAAAATCTTTTGGGACTCAGTCAGAAGACGACAGGCTGGCCCTTCGGGTCCAGCACAAATTTACTTTTTTTTGTTTGGCCCGCCATAAAGCAGGCTCTTATTTGCATAATCATCATTCTTCTTGGTCGTCTTCTTGGTTGGTTCATCTCCTAAATACTCCGCGTGGGAGTTTATACAGGAGACCAGAAACACCGGGGCAGGCCCCTTCTCTTCGCGATAAGTGTCACTGGGTTCTTTTACGTGCATTGGATTACACAACACACGGGACCTACGGCTTTACGTCCCATCCGAAGGACGAAGCAATAATGGTTAAGTGCCTTGCTCAAGGGCACAAGTGTCCACCCGCGGGCTCGAACCCATGCCACTGTTGCCTCTGAAACACCAGAGCACGAGTCCGGTGTTCTTAACCGCTAGGCCATGACACTCCACCGACTTGTTCCTATCCCCTCTTAATACTTTGTCTAATTTCAGAAGCTGTTTGTGTCCCAACATTATCCCATACTGTAAAATAAATACTTAAAAACAATTTGCCTCCCTTTTCTTTCTTATGGCGGTCCATCAATACCAAACTGTTTTTCATGTGTATGAGAAAAGCAAAGAAGCATGAAAGAAAGTTGAAAGAAAGTTGAAAGAGAAGGAACTGCCCTGGAAGGCCTTACCACAACGTCAGGGGTGAAGGTTTCGCCCTCCATGTCTCCGTGCAGAATGGCATTACGGGTTGTCCCTACATAGATGTCCTTGTCTTTACCTGGGCACAGACAGCGACACGGGCCAGTTGACTCGGGCAACTGCAAAAAAAGACAAACAGTGCTGTAATCTCCTAGTGCAAAATTTAGACATGGCATCCTTTTTTTTTCTCACTCTTTACCAATATTATAATTGAGTCCTTTTCCAAGTCTGCAAAGTGTACTGATATACAGGGTGGCCCACAAAAAAAACGGATGTGCATACTTCCACTACCTTTGGAATCAAACCACCCATACCAATGGATGGAGAATCTTTTTCGAAGAAATATGATACCAAGATCTCCCGATTCGGTCCAGTAGTTTTTGCAGCAGAGCCTATTTTGGGAAGCATACATGTATAACTGATCATGTGGGTATTATTACTTAACAATTAATACCTCTTTCTAATGACCTAGTAATTCATTGGGACAAAATGACTCCCAACCTTGCTTCACAAAATAGGCTATAGAACAAAAACTACTGGACCGAATCGGACGATCTTGGTATCATTTTTCGGCAAGATTACCATATGCGAAGTTCACTAATTTTCCTCTGTATTGACTAACAAGCCCCCAGATAGCAATTTCATGTCATCAAAGTCAATTTGAGCATTGAGAAAATACAAGCATTTTCTTGGAAAACACTTGGGATTTTTCTGTCCACTCTCATAGGGTTTGTACACAGAGTGTTGAGTGAATTTCGTACATGGAAATCTTTCCCATTTTTCTTGTAACAGAATTCCCCATGCATTGGTATAGGTTGTTTGCGTCTCAGGGTAGCGGAAGTACGCCATTCTGTTTTTTTGGGGGCCACCCTGTATAGACCATGAGCCCTGTGACGTCATACCAACAGGCAACTGCCGGGCAACCCAAACATTTAAGCATCTTTTTCATGTTATTTGGCCCGCGTTAAACAGTATATGACAACATTTTAAAACCACTCACTCTTCAAGAGATATACATGCAGTGCAGAAGAGAACCGTTTGCTGAAAGATGGCATCATGTGATCACAACATCCAATTTTGTAAACAAATGTCACATGGTCTGTACCTCAATTTTAAGACAGTTCAGTATTAGTCGTGCGCCCGTCTCGCTGCGTGTTCATACGCCTTCGATGCGCATTCAATAATCTCGAATGACCCGTGGCCCATATCATTGTGTGCATGTGCAATTGGAATACCGAACTGGCTTATTAATACCGCGAAACCACACAGAGCAGTCAGAGAATATGTACGTTTGATTATTGGTTGGGATCTCACTGTTTGGAGAAATCTGTATGCTGAAATGAAACTATTCCTCAAAAATACAGGTCTCATCTGCGCAATATCTCGTCTGAAAGGCCAACTGAATTACTCCTCGTAATTTTATGAGATGCCACCATAAACAAATCAAAAGGTAGATTGTTCACATCTTACCACTAGCGTGACAGTCACATCGTAGGAAGTATCAAAGATGTGGACTTTCCTGTCCTTACCCCCACCAGACAGGAACCTTCCGTCCTGAAGCATGACAAGGGAGAAGATTTGCCCCTCGTGAGCCTTGATGGCCTGGCTGATGCGGTTACTGCCTGGAATGGACATCAAGCGAAATGAGACCAGATTTAACAAATGGGTCATTCTGTAGACTCCGATGAACATGTCAGATGGTGATTTTAGAGGATTGTGGCTGAATCCAATTCTTACATTGTGGCAACTGGAGAATTCTGCAGGATTGAGGATGGTTTCTAGCCAAAAGAGCTTAGGGGTTAGGGTTAATCACGCATGATTTGTTCAATTTCAGGGCTACATTTGAAAGTAGAAATCCTCTTTTCAACAAACCCAAGTAAGAAATGCAAATTATCAAATAATTACCAAACTTTAAATGTCCCAATGTCCAAGGGCAGATTTTGCAGTAAGATTTGGTTGGAATGGCTGCCAAATCTCAAGTTTACTTTTCTGAAATAATATCATTCAATTCCAAATCTTGGTTCATTGCTTGACGAAGTTGACGTCTTTGATCACTTAATGTCACGACACCTCAGCCATCCCACCTGAAATGGAATTCGACACCACAGCAACTCCCTTCGGAAAATTCCTGGATCCTTCACTTAAAACTACAGTCCATCATTTGCAGCTATCCAAAAAGTAACTGACGTAATTATTGTTGAAAAGCATACTCAAGTGGTTGAAAGATAGTAAGGGGACTAAACTCCCTGTGAAATTATTCTTTCTGGCAAGCTGTCATTTCGAAGAAATCAACGAAAGAAGGCCTTTTAAATTTCTGTTAGTAGTTCCTTTTTATATTCGGCGAAGCTGGTGCAAGCGTTGGCACGACACACGCCAGTGTTCGATTTAGACGGGTGCACGCATGCACAGGTGCATGTACTTTTTCCTCTGTGCATGTAAACCTCTGATACTACGTGCACGCCGTGCACGTACTTTTTTTTAGGCCTAAAAACATACCTCGTATATTTACCCACGTTGAACAACTTGTCACATGCACGCGCACGCGATTTCACGCAACGAGCGACACACAGCCTGTGGTTAACGTACATGTACATATGATTTAGCACTCAGCAGCGCTGCATGACGTGTACTATAGCGATAAAAAGCTGGCCTGTGGAGTGTAGCCGTTTTCTAAACGCTTTCTTCGTGTACGTTCCGGCTTCATGCAATTCACCATCTGAACCACACAGCGCGGCGCATGCAACACGACTGGAAAAAAGACTAGGGGGTGTCGCTTTTGAGCAATTAGGTATACCCCTCTCTGGGCGATCGCTGCGTGTGTATGCTATGCAGTATATACTGCAGTGATATCGGCAAACCTCGTGCGATATTGTGACTGGTTGAAAGTTTTCATACATTGTTTGCGTGCATGTGTGCCGCGGCCAGCAAATATGCCTCCAAAAAGGAAACAAGTCGCCGCTCCAAAAAATACCATCTTGTCATTTTGGGGCAAAAAAAGCACGGAGAAAGACACTGACGTGATTACATCTGATTCTGCCCCATCGGATTCGACTGCAAGTGGTGGCAATGACACGGCGGAACCTGATATTAGGCCTACTACTTCGGCTTCGGCTTCTCGCGATCGCGGTTGCAATGTTGGGCCCAATCATGACCACATGCACATCAAAGGAAAATAACATTTTGAAGTTTGTCAGAGATTAATCTATTGATGAAATAAACATACAGCGAATGCGAATGCCAATTATTACTACAGAAACACATTTTATTTGCAAAACAAAACAACACCCTTAACAGCACTAACATTTTAAAATTTGTAGGAATACACATATTTTACAACAACAAATACCTATCGCTCTTTTGGGTTATGACTTGTGTGCACACTTTTTTGTGCATGTAAAATTTATTTTGTGCATGTAACTTTTTTAGTCTACATGCACCAGTGCATGTGATTTTTTTTTTCTAAATCGACCACTGACACACGCGCGCGCGCGATTGCTAGAATTCGTCGGATCAGTGCTCGACATCGCGTAGCTGCCATCGGCTCAGTGAGAAAGTGTCTCGGATGCTGAATTCAGGCCCAATTCAAAACATGATTCAGCAACTTTTGATTTGAAATCGAGATCCTAGAATGTTGTTTTTGTTGAAATATACACCTGAAGCTGAGCTGAAACTTCATCAGGTGAGTCGTTCAGTACCCTTCTTTAGACTTTTAGCACGTTTGTTGCTTCAAACGAACAAAATGCATACATTACAAATGATGGACTATACCTTTAAATGGAATTTGACACCTCAGCCATTTCCCTTTAAAAAATTCCTGGATCCTCCACTTAATGACCCTTGCTTACCTTTGGCCCAAATGAAGATGTTGCCGTTGGAATCACCGGTGAGCAGATCGCCATTGCCAGCAAATGTAAAGCACAACACAAACTTGGGCTTGTCATGTTTCTGTGAAAAGATGAGGCAATCATTTAAAAACAAAACAAGACACAATGTCATATATGAGACTGGAAGACGTATGGTTAAGTTGTGAGAAATTTACAATAGCTCCCTTGTCACAATTTTGACACTTCACAGCTAATGTTTATTATCCCATTCCAAATCATAAACCTAACTCATTTTTACACTGGACTTCCTAAATATGAAAAACTGAAGTTGATAAAAACATTCACTGCCAATGTTAGGAAACAATTCACTCATTAAACAAATGTTTAGTGCTCGTATCTTTTTCTTGCCCAGTAATTTTTTCTTTGGACATTCATTCATGACATACAAATTGGGATGTCTTCTTAATATTTCTTCAACCTATAAGACTGAAAATTCCCAGGTAATTTTAGTTTTTAAAAGCACAAAGAAATGACATCTGATTTATGGACACCATTTCAGTATCTGATTTGAGCACGAAGGAGGATTTCACAGATATTTTCAAGTCAACGAGAAACCGATGTAGTGGCAGATGGTGATATATGCGCAAATAAGAAACATTGGAAGAGTGTTCACTGGAAGAGTACCAAAAGAACTTTGACCAAAGCCAATCTCCATTACCACAAGATCAACACATTGCAGGCATTTTCTGTAACAGCCAGTAAGATTTCGAACAGATTAAAACAAGAAGGAATATAGCTTGGGAAAGAAACATACTGGGGAATAGCAGTGTAAATCTACTTTTCAAAATAATTCTCAATCAAAGTCTCTTAAATTGGTTTTGCCGCTGAGCGAAAACTGTCAATTCTTTTTGCAAATATTTACATGGAGACAGAGGGAATTTGTCATTACCAGCACAATAAAGTTTGGCTTTCAAAGATCTAGAAAAGCACTTGGACTCATATCATTGGTACTGTGCCATCAGCAATATACGATGGAAATTAATAAAAAACAATATTACAGAAAAACCCAACGTCTATACTCCACAATTTTCAATAGGCCCATGCAGGGGTGCGTTAATGAACAGTGCATGACAGGTAAACATTGGAGGGGCTGCATGCTGGTATAAACAAGCAATATTAAGCAACTACTTCACAATAAAGACGTACCTTCTGTAGTCCACAAAGCACATTTTTTTTGAAAGATCAAAGCATAGAACAGTAACAGTCAAAAGTGAAATTGACTCAGAATAGACACATACATGTACAAGTAAGGAATAACAATAAGTAGTAGACAATCATGGAAATATAGACAATTGTGGAAATATTTACCACAAGAGTATTTTACAGTTTTTATCAGGCAATTCAAGTCAAGTCCAGCAGGTCACATCTTCCATTCGCAAATTTTATGGGATTCAGACGAGAGATTAGTGAAAAACAATTAACCCACTGTGTACATAAAGTAAAAAAAAAAAAATCTCTGCTTTTCAGTTGAAACCAAACCTCTCTGAATGTGCAGCAAGCTTGAATTTTTGTCTTATTTTTATGAACAAATATGTAGTCAAGAAACTTCCTTTTTATAAAACCCCAAATTTTTTGGGCTTTGGAGACTCAGTTTCTAACAATTCAGATTTTTCAATCTTAAAAAGGGCTACAAATGAGCTGTGAGCCCTCCATCTAAAATGGCCTTTGAAGAATAAAATATCTTGGCATCTAAGTTCTCAAAATGCTTCCATCACACGCATTTTATGCCAGACAGCTAACAAATACGGAAGGCTGAAAAAGTGTGACGTCACCTTTACCTCAAGCCAGGCTCACTTCCTTGTCAATGGTTCACACACATTCCTTAAGCCGGCCTCAGGTTGACCCATGATTTGCTTGCGCCATGGAGCTATAAGCTTGCGCCAAGACGGAACCGTTGGCATCAAGCACAAAAATTATGCTTAGGTCACAAAACTGAGAAATCGTGTGATTGTCGCGGAAGACGTCACAGAAGTTGAAATATTTCTACTCTTGCGACTGTTGATTTTTTTTAGCGCCAGCTGATGCGGATCATCTTAATATCGTCGCAGTTACACTCAGGTCGCAAAAAAAAATCGGCGACTGAGTTGTTCCCGACGGTCGGTCGTAGCTCAGGCACAGCTTGATCCTAAAACGTCAGTCGCCGACTGATATGTATCGTCGCAAGGTCAACCTGAGGCCGGCTTTAAGGACAAATTTCACATACTTTTAATACACACAATAACAGACAGCAAATTTACATTTTATTTTTATAGAACAATTTCACAAATGTGTACCTGAAACGGGTAAAGTGTTTTGCAAACGATTGTCACCACACCAGTTAAAACCACAGTTGTGCTTATTTTTGCTTCCCAGAGGAGATTTTCAAGCCAATTATAAAACTTTGATTTACAGCAGCCACTGCAGTGCATATGAAGCAGTAACCATGGTTGCACTGGCCACAGCAATGGCCGCAGCAAAAATACGGTCAGCACATTGGGCCACTGCAGTGGGCGTGAACCGGTCACCATGGTTGCACTGAGTTGACCTCGGAGTGACGTCACAACTTCGTCAGCGAATATCATCTTCAAAACTTCTGACTAAAACTCACCTCAAAGATGCCAGCTTTCTTGACCACCTTGTTGTTATCTAGCGTCCAGAAGAGTAAATGGCCCTTACCACAGCTAACCATTTGATTTTCTATCAGGGGGTGGAACTCCGCCGCCACAACCGGGTCCCCGGAAGACTGGAGCAAAGACAACAAAGCAAAAACTCAGTACAATCGGAAATTCTGTGAATATGAATCATTAATGAATATTAATTAAAATCTGTGATGTTTGGAGATAACGACAACTTTGATGATTTTACACAAATGATATTTCAAGTTGAATGGAATTTTGTAGGAAGTCACGTACAATTATTCTTTCACCATGTGAAGAACCTGCCTATGGACAGACCACAATAGATAGATACCGTAGATGAATATTCATAATTCTATTTATCAATCTTAACATTTCAAAATATTGCACTGGTGTCTGGAAGAATACTGAATGAGTGACTTTGCCTAAATGTTAGTTCCGACTCAGCAGGATACAAAACATGATTGCAAATGTGACATCACATCAAATATTTGTTCCGCCAATTAACAAAAAGCTTGAACCTATTTCCAACTCTGGCATATTTTGTCGCATGTGTTAAACAAATAATGAATGTTTATGAGTGCAATGGTAGGAATCATTCCTTAAATTGACAGACGGAATTTTCCATTCTACAGGGCAAAGCCGAGTGGATTGGAACATTTCATCTGTAACCAAATGAAATGGTACTTCTTTTTTCGCCGTGCGGCCCCGCAATGAGTTGGATGAATAATTCAATGACATGTGATCAACGAACCATCAATCAGATGACGGGGATTGTATAATTCAGGGGTGTGAGTGACCGCTAATAAAAACAGCTGAAAACAGCTGAAAAAGGTTTTTAAAAAAGGCTGAACTTTGGAAATCTCCTATACTTTTGTACACAGCAAGTGAGGGAAAAAGCTGAAATCCAAAACAAAAAAAGCTGAAATCAGCTTTAAAGCTGAGATTTCACACCCCTGATAATTTGTGATGCTACTCTTGTTTCACATTCTCATTCCCATTCCTGTTGAGTATGAATGCGCTTTTACCTTGGAATCAGCCAGTTTCTTCTCCTTTTCCCAGTTCCAGACTGACAAGACATGGTCATTAGAGTCATCAATAGCCAGCAGCTGGACGCCTTTGTCCTACACAAGAATGTAAAAACATGAAGTACTTCAGCTTAGGTCCAACAAAAGTAAGACAGTGGATCCCCTGCCAACCCTAGACAATGAAATTCCCAAACCAATTCAAAAGACATAATTAGCTTCATACAGCAATGTAAACAAAATCCCATTTTTAAATTTTATGATTTCATGTTCTCCTAGTAGCATGTTTACCACAACCCTTCCTGTTTCCCTAGATTTCCCTTCTATGTCTCCATGTAATATTGTTTTTGCCTGAAGTTGGTGGTACTCTACAATGAAAATTCAAGACCTGTACAAAGAATTGTGCATTTCCTTAAAAGCATATAGGATCATTTGCATTTCTTGCATTTTGTTCATTTCCAATAATAACACTACTCAAAATCCAACAAATTTTCAAAACCTAATTAACCTGCTGAAGATTCAGCTCAGTGGATATCACACTTTTTGAGATAATAGTGAAAAACCATGCCCAACCTTTTGATCACAAAACACGATTTCGTCTATAGCAGTCCATATTTCCAAAAACAATCAATCGACTGATTGTTGGCAACCACCTACATTTCATGATTTCTTCTAAATGACAGCAAGCCAGATGGCATAATTTCACAGGGTGATTAGTACCAGTAGGATCTTTAATCCAAGAAAGCTTTTTTGATAATAACTCGGTAGATTACCTTTGGGATAAATGCAAATGATCCTATATGCCTTTAAACAATAAGCTAAAAACCAACACAGCACTGCATATTTGACTTAAATCTCGTGTCATGTTTTTGCTATGGTGAAATTTTACATTCTCTCCCCTCAGGGTCCAGACCAGTAAATCGACTGCCATAGACCTTAGCGGTGAGTATGCGCACTTCCGAAAAACTATTAAAAATACTCACAACTCTCTGAGGTGTTCAGGACATGCATCAAATATTTCATCATCTTTCAATTTTTTGTTCAATTATCTGGGGGTTAACCAAAGACTTTTGGGAGAAAATTCCATCCGAAGATGATCACCCCTAAAAGCAGTCCCGAAGCACATCGCCATTTTGAAAATGGACGCCTACCCACCATAGCAAAATAGAGCCATTTTAGGGCCTAATTTCATCCACATTTCACAGAAATACGAGCTTGCAATCCTATGCACGGCTTCTATGCACAACTTTTTTTTTTTTTTACAAATCATCAAGTTCACTGCCTTCAAAATGCTCCAATACCGGAGAATTTGAGGGCATGCAAATCGTGATTTGGCCGGCGTAGGCAATTCCGGACCGATTTACTGGCCTGCAACCCTCAGTTCTTCTAAAATAACAACTGAGATAGATGGAGAAAAAGAAGACACTTACACATTTGGAGAATCCTACGCAGCACACAGCTCTGTCAAAGAATCCCAGTCCCAGGACATGCAACGTGTTCAGGTTGACGGAGTCCCAGATACGCACATGAGGCTGCAAAGAACCAATCAACCATCCATAACAGCAATTACACCTGTTTCATGATCTACATAATGTGTTTATCCATCTGTTCAAAATTAATCTGCAGTCAACTGAGTCAAGCTGTTCTGATATCTGTTACACAGTGCCCGTCTTGTCATGAATGTGTCATAGAAAATCTCCTAAAACACACTTCTTCTCATATTAAGCAGTCGGTTTACGGTTGTACCATGTGACAAATGTGAGAAAATTTTACCAAAATGAGACGGAACTGGGCACAGGCCTAAGTGGACAAAACGGAAGAAAACAAAAAACAGAATAGGGGTAATCTTTTCTTTCTTCCAGTTTTAGATTTACTGATATTTGTAATCTTTGATATGTCTACTACACATATTTAAAAAAAAAAAACAGTACTAAAACAGTGGAATAAAAGTGTGGTTTTTTTAAACGGAAAAATTGGCAATTTTCATTTTCACGACTTCAACACAGTCAAAACTTAAAAGGCCTTTTTCTCAGTATCTTACTTTGTGGACATGTCGATAAATGCAAACTTATAAACAGCCATAACTTGTCAACGGAATGTCCGATTGAAGTGCAACAAGCAGTATTGTAAGGAGAACTGGATTCTTTTTCCTAGTAGTTGCAAACCCTCATTTCAACTTCTGCCCAGTTCCGTCTCATTTTACCAGGACGCCTCACAAATGTCTTTCTTTTTTTCTCCTTGTACACAATGTATCTGTTTTTAGGATGTGCCCGAATTACTTGGCTTCAGCTTGAAATTACACAAATGGAGGTGGCTGAAGCCGGGTTCCCATCTACATGTGTGCATGGCCATAGGAAGTGGTAGGGCAGGTACGGCTATAGATGTACCAATAAAAATAGGCCTTTTTTATGTAGACAGGGTCTTGCATTGCGTGGGGACATCTACATCTACATGGGTACTCAGCAAAGTCCACTTCTGGATGTTAACGCTGAGGTGAAGTTTAAGGTGCATGTGAAGCAGAGGGAAGTTTGTGCAGAAGAAAAATTTAAGTGCGAGTAATAAAGCTCCAATCTTGGAGCTACTTGGCAGAGATGTGTGCCCTGAAGGGGATGCTGATCAATCAGACAGTAAATTTGAAGCAATGATCTACATGAAAGGGTCTTATTATTTTTTAACCCAGTTGACCGAGGATTGACTCTTTATTTTGGTATTATTGAATTGTGACCCCTCCCCACACTTTTTCAATCTTGTTTTGCCAAGTATGTCTTGCCTCCCAATGTGCTTCGTTTGTGGTGCTAACTGTATTCTGTCAAATTTGTGTCTTTAGAATAATTTATTTAGAGCATAAATGTAAAGTTCACCATGTGACATACATGTTAACCTTGCAGTTGTGCAGAGCTCCAAATATGTCTAGTACAAATTACGAACAATAAATTTATTGTGGTTAAAATGGGCAGAAATTGCCTAAGATTGCATAACAGAGCGTCTAGAATCCAAACATTTTCGGGGCCCTCAAGCGGGCCCCGAACCCCACGCCGTAAAGGCTTTGCGCTACGCACTCGCATGTCTTTTGATCAAGCTCCCTGCCTCTGACATAAGCCTGACCAATGATTTTGAGCTTCCTACAGGCCTGCGTGTGATTGTCAGGCGTACAGCCAAGTGATTTGGCCTACTTCAATGATGTCCCATACCTGCATGGGTAAACACTTTTGGGGCTTACAAATCAATCTATTTACACAACAGCTGACTGCTTATTGTTTAATCTTGAGCAAACAATGTCCCAGTTGCAAGACAAATTGTTTTTGTAAGCAACTTAGAGTTTTGCTCGAGGATCAACTTAGCAAGGCCAAATATTTTATCATGTGTCTACCCATCTTCCCACCTACAAATGTATTTACATCAGCGCGGATCCGCATAATCAACGGCTACTACGGTCAATCCGGTCAATCCATTAAATATGCTCAAGCCAGTTCTTCGCAAGGCACCATTAACCTCGACACTGATTGATGGCCGGTTCAGCACCGGCAACTCCTGGTCAATATTTCCATGCGTCACATCTCAGGTTTGCAGTCAAGTGGTTTATATTCAAAGTAAATTTACGTTAGCAATTCAATGATGTGTAACAATTCGGATGAACAAATTGATATAAGATTTGAGGCTATGTCAGGTTTAAAGCTGGAGACTATTTTGTTTTCTTTTATATGTAATTGAAAAACTCGCCTTGTAAAGTGAATAAATGTATTTTAATGTTAGCCGCAGTCTCCTTTTCATCTTACAGACAAAAAAGCTACGTAAAAAAAAAAAGTAAGATATTCAGAATAATCAAAGAGTTTTTGTTTTGAGCTATTTGTACATGTAAAAGGGAATTTGCATTGCTTGACATATTAACATTAAGATGTGATACATAGCACAAACAGAATATTATACAGTGAAATCTTGATAAGTCAAAACCGGTAACTTGAAAACCCAGTCATCAAGGAAGAACTTTTCCCTGTCGAAATAATAGCAAATCATGTTATGTCCATGCTAACTCGAAATTTCGGATCGGAAACTCGGTTAAGTCGATATCGCACGGTCACTAGAGACTCGACAAACGACACGAAATAAAGATTTGCTCCATCAAGTTAATGCGCAGTTTGAGTGGTTTATTGTTATATCTATCATAAGCGCAGACACGTTTAGGTAAAAAGAAATGATTATTTGTGATTGAAAATCACATCACTAAAATCAGTAAAAGGAAGGAAAGTGAGCCAAATTTCGTGTAAGGCAAGCGAGATACGGTGAAAGCCATTCATGTACATTAGACATGAAACATTAGGAAAAATTGGGAACTTTATGTAACTCAATCTTTGGATATCTCAAATTTTCTATTCATTCCCTTGAGATTTGACCAATCGAGATTTCACTGTATCTGTTTTTTTAACAAAAATTTAACTTCAAGATTTTTTTCTTTTTATAAATTGGATTGAATCAGACTGAGCTATAACACTCGGATTGAAACAGGATGTGCATAAATTCCCATTAGCCTCCATGTACACCGTTTAATGAAACTCAGCTCAGAATAGCATGCGCAATAGATAAATCAATAATAAAACTGCATTCATGATGACCAAAAAAAGGATGAGAGGAAATGCCTGTCCATAAACGCAAGGGAAGATCTATTGTTCCGTCAGGTTTTTTTATGAAGGCTGAATCTGTTATGCCTGATGAAGACAGCACAGAAACCTTCGAAGCAATTTACTGTGGTTGACCTCGATTCAAGACATCAGTCAAGTCAGGGCAAATTTATACGCGTAAGCGGTTTTCAGAAAATGACAAGAATTTTTTAATATCTGTTTCGGAACCAAGCTTGTTGCCTTTGGTGGCCGAGGAAGAATGCACAATTATGCACGCTTCGCGATGAAAACATATCGTTTACAATGGCTAAAAATTTAAGAGGAAATTGTGCAATGTAGAGGTTTTGGTAAGGGTCTCACCCAGCGTGCTCATTCCAAACAATTCCAGAATGGCCAAGCAATATTTTATATGACATTCACAAAGTATCTTTCTCCACCTTTTGGTATTAGTTCAAACTTTAGTCACTGTAGCGCCCGAAACAGCCCCATCTATTACTCACTGTAGCGCCCGAAACCGCTAAGGCACTTTATGGTTTTATTGATTTTTCAGTGAATAAATACTTTGTAAAAAATACACTGTACATGTAGTACAGGTGCTAATGGGTTAAATAGAAGAATAATAGAACCATATTTTGTTCCCGGGCTGTCATCTGTCTTTTACTTGTGGGTCTGTTGATAGGTCTTCCTTTTGTATCAGTTTTGGTTGGTTTTTGTCTGCCCCATTATGGTCTTGTTATTGTATACTTGTCACATTCTTAAATTTTTATTGTATTTTTATCATTCATTACAAATATTTATATTTAATGTGTAGGTGTCTCATATGCCATATTTTTTACTTTGTGGTATATGTATCTTTTGCTTGATTACTTTTGCTCTTAGGTTTTAGTGTTAATGTAATTGTATTGATATTACTTTATTATTAATAATATTTTTGTAACAATATGTAGATTAGAAAGGTTCTTCATGTTTTTAATTTATTTTCATTTTTATTTTTAATGAATGTTAAGTGCCTTGAACGTCGTTTTGAAGGATTTGGCGCTATATAAGATTATTATTATTAGTAGTAGTATTATTATTATTGTTAAGAATAGGCTTGAATCATAATGACGTCACACCACTTTGCTTACATGTGCATATCCGATGGGAGCTAGGTGGATCTCATCCCCATCTGGCTCCCATAGAAAAGCGCACAAGTAAACAAAGCGTGACGTCATTTTTGCTAATTCTTCACTCCCTGCCTTTTTGGACGGGAATGGGCAAAATACCTGCCCCATATTGACCTTTATCACGTTGCCACCATTTCAGTCATGTTTGCTGTGTCCAATAACAGTACTGAATGACAATGATTTTTTTCAAAAAGGAACCAGACTATTTTTCTTCCAGCCTCGCTTTGGTTAAGTTGATTTGAATGGGAAAAATTCAAAATGGCTGCAATATGATAATGGTCAATTGCCTTTGTCCTTCGTGCCCAGCCACATGGTCTCGGTTCGATTGTCGCTCCCCGCTGCAAAATGAGCCAGAAAATTGGCCATTGCTAACAATTTGCTCTATTTTAAATTGGAATCGGTGAAATATAGTACATGTGCTGGCTTAGTGACTTACTTTGCCTTCGTCCTTATCATGGCCAGCAACCTGTCCAGATGCTATGGTCACAGTGTTTGGATGAATGGCAATACTGTAAACAAAAAACAACAAACAGAATAGTGTTAGGCTGGCATAATACAGGTACTACGCTATTTATACATCTTTCATTAAATAGGCATAATTTTACGATCTCTTTTAAGAGACACAGTTAAGTTTACTTATTTCCATGGAGATTTCTTTTGTGGCATGGCTGCATATGGTCAGCTAATGTTATAAGTCAGTCTGAGGACAAACTGTCAAGTCTAAATAATCTAATACAAGTACTGGTTTACGGGATCTGACATAATAATAATAATTACCCTGGATTGGACATTTGGGAGACATCCCCATACACTTGTGCACAACATTTTTCAAACTTAAATGTGCCCAATATTCCATTGTCCTTTTTCCACGAATTTCGGTATATTAACTACATGTAATTAGACCACGAGCAACAAATATAACCTAATTGCGACAAAAAAAAATTGTGCCTTTAAATGGGGGCTGTGACATTAGGGAGACATGAAAATGTCTCCCTCATGACCGATGTCTCCCATCGTGCATAATAACGTGTCTCCTTAATGGTACCATTACACGTATAATCGTATTTATAAAGTGCACATATCCATCAGGACTGGTGCTCAATGCACTACATCATTATTACCCCTGCTCATTAAGCCCATGAAACATTCCTACCATCTCAGTTCCTTGGGGAGTATACAGCTCAATGCTGCCTGTTATAGGCGCAAAGCAACTTAAATCAACCACACTAACGATCTCTACTGTCACAGGTACCCATTTACTCCTGGGTGGACAGAAGCAATGAGTGACAAAGTGCCTTGCACAAGGACACACGCACAATGGCCCCAGGCTGGACTCGAACCCACAACCTAGAGCTTTACCCGCAGACCACGAATCCAATGCCCTCAACCAAGAGGCCACAGCACTCCACACAGACATGGTGCTGCTTGGCCTACACATGCGAGCCAGTGCATAAGGGATACAGTACTATGAACATCTTTATCCCTTAAAAATTTGTTAAGAGTGATTTTCCCTTGAAATTACAGTTAACTAAATTTTCACGGATTTTTCACCATATTAAGCCAGATTAGGAGTCTGTGAAAACACCCTTAAGAAAGTCCTTTTGTTTACCCATGGAGATAGATATACATAACTTATAACCAATGATAATCCTCAGTGGCCAGGGTCATTAAAAAAACGTGAAAATACCTTTACAGGATTAGTCCTATATAGACCCCAAATGTTCGTGAAACATCACTTAAAATTCCTTTCACGGAGAAATGGCCTTTTAATGAAAATTTAAGGGATCAGATGTTCATTTGACTTTCACTAATTCCTGTGAAGGAAAAGCAGCCGTCGCAAAGCACGGTGGATACATGTACATGTAGGTCACTTGTCATTACCAAAGTACGTACATTCTGTGCCCGTGGGTTGACCCTGATCACCGAGTAAACAGAATCAGCCATCGAGAGCTCAAAAACCAAGAGCTCACCAAAGACCTTCGATAAGGAGGTGGGTACGAGCAAACACGATCCACTCACGCAATATTGCTGCAATCTGCTTCTGTCCAACTTACCACTTGACGTCGTCATTGTGGCCCATGTAGTGTCTCTGGGTGTTCTCTTGCACGTTGTGCAGGATGACCACGGCTGCCATGAAGTAGACGATATCACCTGTTGGCAATATGTGCAGGTTGGTGCGGCAGTCTTTCCCTCTGTAACCGTAACTGTTTCCAGCAGGTTAAAGAAAATCTTGCCTCGGAAAGTTGCTTATCGAGTGTTCAATTAGAGCATAACTATCGGACTTGTCAAACTAGCAACACAAGTGTATACGGCATTCTATACTTAAACAAGCTTAAATAGAATTGATGCCTTAGCCCTAACCTTACCAACTCCATCAAAATCCACCCCCATTTTGTGGGATTTGGGCAGATAAGCCATGTGTACCAAGTAAGTCCATCAAAATCCACCACCACCAGTGGTGGAACTCAATGGATTTGGTCCAGAAGCATTATGTGAAGCAGAGTGAGTGATGGATTTTGACGGACATGGTCTTCTACTTAGAAAAACTAAGTAGGGAGTTAGGGTTAAGGTTTACATGGATTGGACCCATTTTGAAGGGCTTTCAACCAATCATGACCAAAATGGGAAAAATGTTGGCATATACTAGCAGGATGGTTTGCATTTGTTCCAAAAATAACCTACCAAATTATTATCAAAAGCTCACTTGGATTAATGATTGTGCCGGTACTAAACACCCTGTGAAATTGTTCCGTCTGAATTGCTGTCTTTGAGAAGAAATCAAGAAGTGTAGGTGATTCCCAACAACCAGTCAGTTGACTGATTTTTGGAAATACAGAGTGCTATCGATGAATTTGTGTTTCGTAATCAAAACGTTATGCATGGTTTTTCTTGATTGTCTCAAAAAGTATCCACTGAGCAGAAACTTCAACATGTTTGAGGTTTTGAACATTCTTCTTGCATTTTGAGTGGTTGTATTATTGGAAACAAACAAAATGCATTAAAGTACATTGTAAGATCCTAAATGCCTTTAAAAATCAAAACTACATGCAATCCATTTTTGGAGGCAACCTAGAAATAAACTAGAACCTGCAGCTGGTGTTAAATGGATTCGAATTTGCAGCAGCGTCAAACAGCCAGAATTTGGTTTGAATTTTATTTATTCTTTTTATAGAAATCTTTTTATAAAAATACTGCACGTAAAACTTGCGCGATCCCCCTGGCATCCTGGCAGTTTGTATACATGTACAGGCAGTTAGTAAGGACAATTTTCAGTGACTGCCTTGATTGTCCATCCGGCAGGTACCAGTTCTCAGTTGAATGGGCAGTTTGGGTTGAAAGTTGTCAGTTGAATGGGGAGTTTGGGCGAGACACTGGACTAACATATATCTTAGGGTCATTAGTATCTCACCAGAGACCTCGTAAAGATCCATATTGGAAAGTTTGGTTGAGATTGAAGACTGAACTTACAGTGAACTGGAACACACACACACAGACACACACGTTTGTTTATGGTGTAAATCAAGGATTTTCTTTCGTTCCTCTTCCCTTTTCCTTTGTTTGGACTATAACTTTTTCGCAACAGTTCTCATTGGTTTTGTACACGTTTTCTAATCGAGGTTGTCCTTGATTTTCCTGTCCTCGATTCAACGATGATGCTGCACGTGTGTGTCCTCGATTTACACCATAAACAAACGCACAGAGATACACGGACACACAGAAGGAATACGCGATCGCAATATCCCCCTGTCTGGCTTGAAAGCCATGGGGATGAAAAGGATACACCCATTCCAGCTTGAGCTTTTCAGCTGGGGGCTCTTGCTTTGCCTTGACGGAGAAGTCTCCCGCCTCCGTGGGCATGAACATGGTGATCGGGCGCCCCCTCATGTAAATGCGCACCCATCCTTCATCTGTGTCAGATACAAAAAAAGAAATAGATTCTTCAGTGAATTCATACGTTAATTTTTAGCAGCAATTATGGCACAGTTGTAGCCCGACACCTGATACACATGTGCAGGCCTACATCGTGTTTTGGGGAAGTTTTTTATTGTTAGGCAAATTAGGACCGAGTTATGGGGACTTTCTGCTATCCCCACAGCGTTTTCTGGTCCCCACAAATACCTCGTACAGACAGGTGTACAATGTACATGTATGTCCTCACAACTACGGAACAAGTAATTGTGTGAGCGATTCCAACGTTATGAAACGAAGTGTAATGTCTGTGACAGAGCCAATCAAGCATGATATCCAATAAATGATTCAGTCTGTAATCTCCTTTGGCCATCACTAAATGATGGATGTATAAGATTTGAAACTTGCATTTTCGGGTTTATTCGCTGAGCTCTTAAAAGCACTGTCAGGGACATCACATAACTCTGGAATTGCCTATAATACTGGTATGCAAAAGTAGTAGGGTATGTTTACAGGGGCCAGAAGTGACTAAAACAAAAAAAAATGGCTCATTTTAAAATATATCTTTTTGAGTCAAGCATTTTTTTATGATGTAAAGCTGAAATTTTAGTCATACTTCTATTTATGTTCTTACAAGTTTTTTGTTTTTTTAAAGATATCAAGAAACCTGTGTTGCTGGTCATTAAAAATAATTCTATTGTACACATTTGAAAACTTGACGGCCCCATTCCCAAAGAACTCCCCACATCAATCAACAACATGTATCAAATGAAACAATAAGAAAGAAGATGCATATAACGTGTTGTGACTAAAAGTTACTTTCCAAAAACCAAATACATGTATATTGTATCATGAAGCCATTTAATGTATGTGTCCATTTTTTTAAATAAAGTAAACACTCAAGTCGAAACAGACAAAATTGTAATTTCATCCACCATGTCCACACTGGATCCATCTTGCCTGCTTAGGCCAAAAAAAAAAGTCTTCAGTTTCTGGTATGGAGCTTGCCCCAAAAGTGGTGCGGCGACGAGTTTTTGTGTGTGTTTTTTTTGGTCAAATGTCGGCTGATAACTGCAAATGGTGCACGACTTAATTTAGTGCAAAATGTATGGGAGCCCAGAGAGGCCACATAAAGCTTATACTCGACCGTAACCCCAATCTAAAAACACATTAAAATTGTGCAGCAGCAGGATTCCAGTCAAACCTGTGAGTTTGACGGTTTTGAGACATCAACTTACATTGAAAAAAAAAACTGTTTAATTTTGCCGACGTGCATGGCTACGGCGATGCGCGCGCAGACCAGAAACCGGAGCCTTTTTTTTCTTTTGGCCTTACTAGGTTTCAACACAACAGGGCTGTCTGGACTACGCACAGTGTGACTTTAATATCAGTTTGCTAACACATCGCTTGTATGCACTTGACACTCTGCTGGCCATTTTCAGCCCAGAGATCAACCAGCCTGTCACATCTAATGACACGAGATTTGATACTCTCATCCACACTTCAGTTGTCAATTGAATGAGACCGAGGAGCGAGATCAGGTTAATACTGCAAAAGCTTCCGCATCATTTAACTAGGCGGTTGTGGTTCAAATCCCAGTGGTTCAGGTTTTCAGAATTTACACAACCTACTTAAAAGGTTCTCCTTTCCATTTCTCAGGCTGATTTTTTTTACCTTTTATATTCCTGAAATGTTTGGCTATGATCAATACATTAGAACTTCCACCTCAAAGGCTGTAATGGATAACTAATAATTGTCCAACTTTTTTTCTCATCTATTTTTAAAAATTCAACTACGTTGTTTTTTAATATATTCAAATGCTTTTTAAATAAATTCAAATGCTTCCACAACTTTTTCTTGAAAATGTTCAACGCAACAATGGCATGAAATTATGACTGAATAAAACTGTACGAACAAAAATATAAGCAACAAACTTTCACAGCTTTAAGACTAAATGACATTCCCTAACTCTTCTCTTAGTACGCATAAATTAAAAATAAAATACAAATATGATTTTTTTTTAATGCCATGAGGATTTTCCACAAATTAACTTCTATAAAAAATTTTTATCCAATGTATGTTTAAGAAATAAAAAAAAATGCTGTTCACAACTTGTGAAATACTATCAGCTCTATTTGTTTTTATAGTCCAGTACAGAATGAAATATATAAATTGTTTACAGTGTAACAAAATATCAGAAGTTCTAGTGTTTCAGCACATGTTATTCTAAGCAAATCATGCGTTGAAAAAAATAAAATAAAAAAATATATCAACTTACACCCAACAAAATTCTCAATAGATATTGTCTTGAAAAAAATAAATCTTGTGAAATCGGCTCAGCCTTTAACATGTTAAGGGTACATAGTGTGCAATTACATACATGTACATGTACATAAATGTTCATACATAGAGTCTGTAACGTAGCTTAGCCGACAGTCGATTTGATTTTTGTCAATGGTCACGGATGGTTGGGGGAAAGATGCCAAACGATCAATTGAAGCTATTGATTTGTATTTCAGACACTTGAGTGATCAATACTGGGAAAAAGGACACACACAACAATCCAGAAATATCCACAGAGATCGTATGATATAGAACAGGATCCGGGATCCATGCATCTTTGTACAAGGTACAATGTACATGTATAACCCTACATTGTACATATACAGGCATTTGAATTTAGTGTCCATAAAGTGTGCCATTTTTCCTGTCCCTGATACTTTGGTACTTTGTATTTTGCCATTCAAATATCACTAAGAATGACTTCAAACATTTTTTTTTAATTTGTCGGGTACATGTAGTTTGCTATTCATAATCAGTCTTGAGGACGACTGCATTAGATAGTGCTTCAGAATTTGTCAGATGTAACAGGTACAAGAAAAGACAATGGACCCCAAATTAATACAATGACCCATTTTCTGTTGAAAATTTCATGAATCCTCAAAAATCCTCGAAAATCAAGCACATGTGCAAAGAACCACCATCAAACCCCATGTGAAGTCTTTGAGAGTTGCTGGGCTCTGCAATCCTTCAAAATCTCCAGGAGGATTTTGAAGGATAAGGGCAAAGCTAAGGCCGAAAGAGAAGCTGATTTATAATTTTTATGTTCACAACTTCCAGTTCAGAGACCAAAGCATTGGAGCTGCCTGGACGACACTACTGCTTTTCCATTGGAAAGCAATATACTTAGGTATTTCTATTCGTGTTGGTTCACAAATATACCGCAATGTTCACACAGTCCAATCTATTCGCTCTTTTCACACTTCCGCCATGGGCATGCAGAGCCTTGATCAGGTAACTTTACACAATAAATATAGCCGGTGATTCAGTGATTCCCGTGTCGGGGTTCAGATCACTGAACCGGCTATTTTTATTGTGTAAAGATCGAGGCTGTGCATGCCCAATGGCAGAGTGTGAAAAGAGCGAATTGTCCAATAATGCCAAATACTGTCTGTTTTTTTTATTTTGTGACGGCCATGTGACCGAACAAAAATTCTGGATTAAAATTTATGACAGCCAGGCAACCAAAAAAAAAAACCCCTCTGGCTATGCTCAGGCTTGGAGTTTTCCATTCTACAAGTATCTCCATTTTTCAGAGGGACAATTTATACATAGACATACCAAATATTGGTGTATCCAGACTTGCAAGTTAACTCTTATCACGTGTAAGTTTGAGGATGAATAGTTGGCCGCTTGGCCAGTCATGCGTGTACTGTCTGAGCCAGGCAATAAAAACCCATAATTACATGAAACACGTAGGACTGCATTTGATATAAGGAACGTGCATCATGTATATATCTCGTGGAGAGTATGCGTGGTTTTAAGCGTCAGTGGAACGCCCCAAAATGCTCTTTTGTTGGAACTAAGCTTAATGGGAAAAAAAGAGTAAATCATTTTCTATATTTTTTTTTTTTAAATTACCTGTACCACCCGACCTGTTTAGAATAAGTTTCTCCCTACAAGTACAATGTAGGTTCATGTACATGTACATGAAACTCTGCGAAATATGTAGAATTTTCAGCGTTTTTATCCCAGATTTTCTCATTTTCAAACAAACTGTGGATCGGGGAACAAAGTTTTTTTGATATGGTACACCATTATCTACATGTCTGTGAAGTTTTATAAAATTCGGCGAACCAGACCGCGTGGCAAGCAAAAAAAAAGGCCTCGTACCAAGGACTACTACAAAATATTTTACATTTAAAGGACCAAAATACTTTTTTTGTTATCTTTTAACTTGTGCAGTAAAAAAAATTTAACAAATAGGAAAACATATAAATATGTGATTTTTTTTTCATAACAACTGACCGTCATATATGAAAATCTAAACAAAAAATCACAGAAGTCAATGGAGAATTCTGCCGTTTCTGCGAATGCATCTTTAATGACCATAACCATAATGACTTCCTTCCTGACCGAAGATACTGAAATGGATATCAGTCTCCACAATACAGCAGTATATGCATGCAATACCCTAAGCTATAGCTCTATCATCTCTATGGTTGAGAGATCAGAAGCCATTTGGAACTTCCATTAGCCATGCAATGCTAATCATTCAAATCAGGAGCTATAGCTTGTCATAGGATAGTCAACGTCCAGGGCTGTTCAGAGAAATTAAGGTCCTGGGTCACTATTCATTGGCTGGACTTGAAACAAGTTGTCGAAGCTATCATATTCATTGCTATTTTGTTTGCACTAACGGAGCACTTGCTTGCATCTGTGTCCTATTTGGAATCAATTATTTTCCCTCATTAATTAAAAATAACATTAGTTCCCTTTTAAAATTATTTACAATTGCATCTTTTATTAAAGACATTCAGCGTCTGAACGTTGGCCTTGTACCTGTATATCTGCTTTCAAATCATTAGTAAATCATTAGTAAATCATTAGTAAATCATTAGTATTTCATTAAATAAATATTTGAATAATGCTAAATAACTCATTGTATTAAGTGTCATTCTGACAAATAACATGGAAAAAATGTACTGGTAGTACCGGTGTCATATATGAAAATCGGACTCGTATGAAAATCAGACTCTTTTTCCCTTTTATTGGTTAATTAAACCCTCTCACGTGACCGGTCCCTTTCCTAATTATCTATGCATGAGCATGCGCAATACCACCAATAAGTCCGTATTTCATAAAACCTAAATTCATGCTACACCGGTACATGTACATTGTACATATGAAATCCTACTGCACTCTGCTATGCAAATGAAAACTCTGGTCTGAACATATGTTGCACCTACAAATAAAATGGAACTTTCCAAAGCAGGGACCTTTTTCAAGGTCGGACCCACTGCATGCAAATTATATTATTAGTCGGGTTCCATGACACTGCCCTTCACTGTACAGCACGATATAAGAACACTGAACTGTGTACTGTGCATGCCTGTGGGCACATCCTACAGTGGATAAGTCCAAACTACCGTATTTATTCTGCCACCAACTATTACACCGAGGGTTGGAGGGGTAAAGCACTCCTACCCATGATACTCGCGTACAGTGGTATGCATGCACTCACTGTTCTTTTGACCAATAGGGTATAACATGTGCGCACAACTCCACTTCGTGTGACTTGTATGCAGCCTTATAGACTTGGTTCCACAATAGAATGGCAATGACTTCTCATTTGGTTCGCTGTATGAGTCTACATGGCGAAATGTGGGACTTGCTTTTAGTGCTTTACAGTCCGTCGGTTGTTTAACACTATGGAATGAAAGACAAACTTTTTTTTGAATGTTTAATTCAATGTGTTCTATTAAATTGGAGGTTTTCCTTTAACCCTAATGTACCTGAATCCATCAAAATTCACACCCGTTTCGGGGGATTTTGGTGGATTCAGGATACCTACATATTGCACAAACTGGGGGATTTTGATGGATTCAGGATTGCAAGCCTAGTGGGACTGCAGGATTTTGATGGATTCAGGATACCTCCATATTGAGCAGTTGGGGGACTTTGGCGGATTCAGGATCTCAACAGATTTACTCCCACCTAACTGGTGGATTCTGATGGACTCACTGGCCACCATTTTTTTGTGCATGGCAAAATTGATGGATTTTGGCGGATTCAGGATACTTTCTAGTAAATATACCCAAGAGGTTAGGGTTAAATGGGGTCAAAAGTGCAGAATGGAACCTGAAGGTCCACCTACATTGTAATAAGAGAGTTCCCACGTTTCTTATGTACAAGTTTGCAGCTTTACTCGATCCCTCCCTTCTTTGTCATTTCCTGTATTATTAAAGCATTCTCCTCAGAGGGCATTCCGAAGGAGTTTTGCTGGGCTCAGTCAAGCGATACAATCTGCTTGTCCAAAAAGAAAGTGTACACAGAGACTTTGAAACGCGCAGCATGATCAATAACTCATTGAAATACGGCAGGGAAAATATCTGTGGGGAGGTTTGGGCAAGTAGTGATTTTTAGAGAGATATGAAAGGCGAATGGTGTTTTCTAGCAGCTGAATACACACACTTTTTGTCCAATTTCATTGACAGAATAGTAGCAGCGTGAATACTGATATCGGATTCTATCACGTTGATAAGAAATATTTAGATTCCTTTCTCGAATCAGAAATATTGCAGCGACGAGAGAATAGTGTTTTTTTCCTCTTTTTGTACTTTGTCACTGTTATCTGAGTTTGGCAATTTGTTTACTCAAAAGGTCACAAAATGAATTTTGATAAGTCAAAACAGAATCTCTGTTGTCGCTAAGTGAAGTCAGAAAAACTCTGTATGTACCCGACGCATGTCTATGTGTACCAGTGAGCAAGTCCACAAAAGTCCTTCCAATATTGAAACCATGCATTGGCATTTTATTTTTAAATTTTGGTAAGAAAATACACACCACACTCATTCCTGATTTCAGAAATCAGAACCCTTGAAATGTTCTAAATATTCTCACTTGAACCAAAGTGTTGTCAACTTTCAGTATTAATTAATTTCCAAAACTACATTAACCCTATCCTTGCCAAATCCATTCCCCCATTTTGGGGATTTTGGTAGGCAAGCCATGAGTACCAAGTCCATCAAAATCCACCTACTATAGTAGTGGTGGTCTTGTGGTGGATTTCAGTGGATTTGGTCCTGAAGCATTATGTGAAGCAGGGTCAGTGATAGATTTTGGCAGACTTGGTCCAGTACTTAGTAAAATACACTAGGGATTCAAGGTTAAAAAAAAATGAGGGTTGAAAGTTTGCAGTTTTATTTTTTATATGGAATTGACCTTTTCAACCTTTCGTATTGAAAAGTGGAGCAAATATTCCGACTGACACGTTTTTAGCAATAGTCACCTTCAAACAATGTCAAACATCAACCGTCAAGGATTGTGTATACAAGATGCTGGTATGTGAACAGCCAATTATTTCAAGTGTGATTTTATGCGTGAAAACATGGTTCCCAAATATCATCCAGTCACTTGTGGTGGGAAAAAAAATTAATTTGCGATCAATAGGTCTACCAGTAGTTAAACTCCTAATATATAAATACATGTATGTCTTATACATTTTGAAATTTAAGCAGATTTTGATTGTGTATATATGTATCAATATGTGCATTTGCCACTATGAAACAAATGTAATTAATGCCAAAATAAACCCTTTAAGGCCAGAAAAACAGCCGATAAGTGATTCCAATCTGCATAAACAAAATTTGAAGCAAAAAATAACTCTGAAGCTCTACAGTACAGTGAATTGATAGCTTTAAAATAAATTTCTTAGAAACTCATCAGTTAAATTGTTTTCTTTCAATATGCTGCATTGATGGCCACACCCACTGAAGCTTGACGCTTTTACTAAATGAAAGCTACAATTTTGCATTCATAAATGTCAAGGCCAGTGTGGCATTATTAAGACTAATCTTTTCATTTGCAACGTAACTACTTACATCTCTATGCCTATATGGCTGCCCTAATTAGTTTGCTCTCAGAGTACATACACGTGTGCTGTTGTTTTAATTCACATCCAAGGTGATTCCTTCTTAATGGGTCATAAAAGTGATTGGCTTTTTTTTCTCTCTTCTTTTCTCGCTACTTTTCAATTTCCATGTGAAATACATACACGTTTGTTTAAACACTCACACATTCAATACTGTATTTCGCTCTACCTGTATAAAAAATGCTACATCTACCAGTACATGACAATTACACAAATATTCCCTGGTATTCCCTTCAACTATTACACTGTAAATGAAATGAAAGTACAATTCAATTTAAAGGGGTGGAGATAGAAAGTTTAATTCTATGCAAGAGCTGCCTAAATACTGAAATTAGGTCAATGTTAAGATGCATTCACCAAATATATTGAGAATTGATCTCAGTTTCTTATCAAGTACACAACTGTAAGAACAAGTCCCAAAATACACGCAACATTTTTTTACGAGGCTCTAGCGTCGCCGCGGAAACACGTACCGCCATTATTTTTATACCATTTTTTAAGTTTGGAATCTTAACTTTATCCACGGTTAAGTATTTGTTCGATTTTCAAAAGGGTTTTGAAATGATTCATGTTCAAATAAGGTCATGTCAAAAACAAACTCAACCGATTTCAAGAAAAATCAGTCATGCAAATTTTTTTCTAATGTAGATTCATCACGTTCATGATGTGACGATCTTGTTGCCTTTTTCTTTCTGTGTTTCCTATTCTGTTTGATCCACGTAGACTACACCTTAAACGAATTCACAATCTTGTTCTTCGTTTCAAGTTCAAGTTTGAAATTCACGTGCAAGTATGTACCTATTCAAAAAGCGCGTTCAAAGTGTGACTCGAGTTTGCATCATCGATTTTCCTTGAAATTGCTTGAGTTCGTTTTCGACATGCCTTTATTTGAACACGAATAATTTTAATACTACTTGTGTATTAAATATCAAACCAATACGCGCCAGGGATAAAGTTAAGATTTAATGCTTTAAAATGGTATAAAAATATTGGCGGTACGTGTTTTCCGCGCCGGTGCTAGAGCTTCGCAAAAAAGTTGCAGGTATTTTGGGACGTGCTGTGCATGCAGTACATTCATGTATTCAAAAAAGTTAATAAAAACCGTCTAGGTACCTTGTCCTTGATAAGCTCATTGTTGTTACAACTATGTGTACATGTACATAGTGTTTATTGCTTCCCTAGCCATGCAAAGATAAGCACAGACCATAAACTGTCTCTGACTGGGGTTGCTACCTATCGGTACACGTACGAGTCCATGCTTACAATTTGAACTAAATCAGACCTCAGGCTAACATCCATTTCCCATTGTCTAATTTACAAAGGGGATACATGTTTGGGAGAAGGGGTTATAGGCCAAGGGGGATACATACTTATAAATACAACACCCCCCCCATAAAAAAATTATGTATACGAAAATAATGCAGCAGTCTTTAAATGTTTGAAATTTAGTGAAATATATCGTATTATCTTTAAAAGGGCAACAGGTCTTGTCAAAGGTCAATGGAGTAATTTTACACAATTTAATTTGGTAAGTTAAATTCATATTCAAATCAAATTTACCTGGATTGTATAGTGCCTCCTTGCTCGGCCTGCAAAAAGAGAAAAATAAATATTGAAATTATTTTCTGATTAATAAGAAAAAATCTAACAGAGATCAAATTTCGAATGTCATATGTTGTATGTATCAAACTAATGACTCAACAAATATGATCCTTTCTTTGTGTTACATATTTTCCCGCAATTTTCGTGTACAGTAGTACAAATGTATATGAAGCAATACTAGATCTGTTTTAAAATCAAATTTCTGACCTAAGCAGAACACTAGTTCAATTGCAGTGCACATCATGCATTTTCAAATGCCATGAAAATTTGCATATCATTACTGCCATCCAGGGGCCTCAGCTTTAATACAACAGAGCAAGGTCAGTCAGGAAAATGCATTGCGTTGATTAGGTTTGGGTAAAAAAAAAATGCAATTTACAGAACAGGTTGATTCTGAACTTAGCAAATTACTATAAAAACAGGCTGCCTTTTGTTGCTGAAACAAGCTCCCATAAGTACAACTTCATGGGAATAAGCAAAATAATTGAAGCAATTTCAACCGTGTTTCAACTGGCAAAGTTCAAGGCAGTGTTACACTGCATGTCATTATAGTGTTACAGTAGACCTGCGGTTATTACTAAAGCAAATATTATAACAAAAGGTCTTTAACTAGCTACAAACAGAGGTTTGTATGGACTCAAGACATTTGTTTATACACACACAATCTCCTACAATTACTGACTAGTCAAGACCTTGTTGACACTGTCTATTTGTATAGACAGTGTTCACACCTTATATTGTGTGCACAGTGCATGAGTGTCAAGGATGCCAGACTTCCTGGATGAGGACCATGACTGATGAGAGACTTCACCATGTTTAGTTAGCAAATAGTACTGTGCGTGAAGTCTATCACCTCATCCAACTGTCTTCTGCAGAAACTGGTAGCAATCGCCCTTCAGTTTTGAAGTACATTGTACTTGAAGATTTCCAACTTTTTTCCCTTCCCAGTACATTTGTAAAAAGCAGTAATTCAAAATGGAAGAGTTTATTTGTGACCCCATAATCACAAAATGAGCATTTAAGTTGGACTTTCTTAAAACTTGAGATATTTATATTTCTGGATTCTGCAGAACAAGATCTTTCTAATGGTATACCGTAGTACAGGGTACTGAGTTCAGAAATGGAAATATAGACTGCCAACTAAACTGAAGTTGTAATTTCATTAAATTTTTGAGAAAAATGACTTTTAAAAAATCCTTCTGTTGTACAACAGTGAATGAACAGTCAACTTACAAAAGGGGATGAAAATGTTTTTTTTAAATGTTTGATAAGAAAAAAACAATTGGTAAAAGTAGAAATCAGGATTACAGATTGAGGTGCACCACAAAAAAAAAACGAAAAAAAAAAAAAAATCCCTTCAAATTCTGGTTCTGCCCCCCTGTACTTTAAAATGGCTATTTCTGACTTACATTTTAATGCTCGATTCATGGAGACAGGTCACATTTTGTTTTCAGGGTGTTGATGTTTCGAGGAAGAAATTCCACAACATAGTTCGAAGCAATGTTTTAAATTCAAGGGAAAAAAAAAAACCATTTAACTGCAATGATTTTTTTTCTCGCTCTTGTCCAGTTGCCACTTGCTTTCATGCTCTTGCTTTCTTCCTTAACTTTTCATCTTAATTTTCATAAACACTCAAACTCTGAAATACAACAAAATTTGTTCGCTATATTCTGAACATACTTTGTCACACACAAAATTGTCCCGCCATATTCCTTCACATTTTCTGCAGAGTGCAGACACGTCACAACTTTTTTTTTACAGTGATGAATGTGCTTTCCCACTCGCCACCCTAAAGAGCTCAGACTACAATAGATCAAGCGGAGGTGTAGCGGTAGGCCTACCTGTAAAAGTGCACTGAACAGAATTCTTTTTTTTTGTGTAGCATTTTCCTTTGAAGTAAAGGTCAAAATATTGGACGCAACAATACAGAAAAAAAAAAAAAACCTGTTCCAGTTTGAAGAGCATTATAACTTTAACATTTTCCCATGAAACGGGGCACAGTGGATATAAAGAAAACTTCCCTCTGCACTTTTCTGACTGTTACAATAGGACACAATGGAAAGTACTACTAACCCATGTTTCATGAGTTCTGATAGAATAAACATGAATACAAATACTCTAAGCAGGGCATAAATAATTCAACACGAGGGATTGGATTGATGAAAGCCACAGCAGGGGCCTGCAAAACTGGACATTTATTTTTGGCAATTCATTTTCAAATTTTCTGCAGAACTTTTTTTTTAGTGTCAAAGTAGGCATACATGTACATGTACACATGTAACCCAATTTGTACAGAATAAAGCTTCTTTTTTTTTAGGTCTGTATCTAGATTTCGAAGATTTAGTTCTAGTATGGACATAAACTGTTGCCGTGCACTGTTGAAATGTTTACGATAAAAATACAATTTTTCCACTTTTGTTTACATCGAATTAACAGGCTAGTTCACTGACACATATCACTGGTGTCTAAAACTAGCAGAAGATGAAGAGCCACTTACTATGAATACATTATGTGTGAAAAACAATGAAGGGAAACTCTGAACAGCACATCTAACTAAGCTGTTTAAAATTAAAAAAAAGTTGCCCATACTCATTTTATTCTTGGGGGTCAAAGGTTAAAAACACTTCCAATTGACCCATTTTACCATCATCCTCCACCAGCAGCTTTAACAGACTGCAATCGTTCTGGATGCAGCATCCTGAAACTTACCGTGGACGTGCCCCATTAATTTCCCCTGCTTTGTGGATGTTTGTCATTGAGGCACTTTTTCTAGGTGAACTGTGAAAGAGAAGAACTACAGAGTGTGAAGAAATCTAACTAGAGATGTGCACACTACTGCCATCATACTTGCCCACGTGTGTATGTGCCTGCCGTATGCCAGTCCAACCAGGATAACGTACTTGATTTTTTTAGATAGATCTTGGAAAAATGGTGCTAGTACATGTACATGTACATACATGTACCATACATGTACTACACGTACAAGTACAAATGGCTTATCTATCCATGTACAATGTACATGTACATGTACAAAGCATCGCTTTTCTACCAATAGTGCCTGTACATGTACATGTGTTCTACTACAAGCAGTACAGTTGTTACTGTTAGCATGTCTACCATATTGCTGCCTAAGTTCTTCCAATAACTACATGTCAGCTTCATTCAGCCTATCTGAAATGAATTTAGTTCAGCAAGAAGCTACACTGAAAAGGCCTATCCACGCATACTTTAAGGTTTGGAGCCAATTTTGTCATGGAACTTATAGTCCACATTTAAACGTGTACAATGTACACATCAAATTGTAGCCAAAATATTTGACTGGAAACAGAAATACGTGGACTTCTTCAGGTTCTGTTTAAAAAAATCCCAAAAGCTCAACTAAATTCATTTCAAATTTACACCACATTTAAATTACATGTATGTGTAGTTTCTCTCCATTAGCTATTAATACATTTTAATTATCTCAACAAGAACTTTTAGCCACTACATTAACTACAAAGTATGTTATTACAATTTCAAGATTTATAAGAGACAATAACTACAGAGCTGCATTTTCAAGCACTTCTTACATTGACAGCAAACTACAGAATATACTATTAAATTTAAAGCTACAGGTAGGAGCTTGAACTTTGAAAGTCCACACACCTCTGTATCTAGCTGATTGTTCCATGTTTACCTAGTAATATAAATAAGCCATTACAATTATTGAATGATTAACTACATGTACACGTATAACTCCAACATGTCTATAGCAGTAACTGCTTTCATATGATGTGAAGTACCGGTATACATGCACTATAAAAGATAAGCAACTTGAACTAGACGTACTGTCAACAATTCAGCAACTAATCAAATCCACATATTGAAGTTAACTATTAATTTTGAGCACAATCGGTTCAGAAATTACAAAAAACAGTATCAAGACGCCACATTATTGGTTGTGTACAAAATCTACAGGGAGCCGCAAAATTTGTTAAAATATGTCGAACAAAATTGAATACACTTCTCAGTTCCAAGTTTTACAACATTGTACAAATGTACATGATGACTGACAATTGTTGTGGTAGCATAAGAATTTGTAAAAAAAAAATTGGCATCAGGATATACCGTACTGCATTCTATCCAGAATTTTAACAAAGTTCGAAGTAAACCAAGGTAAACCTGCTGGTAAGTCAGTATGGAGCTGGTCAAAGCAAAGCAGAGCACAAACAGACTGTTCTAATTGACATAGTGTCTAGTGCTAGAGGAAGGATATTTCCTTCCTCCATGTAACAGCTCACACAGTGTCAGTCATCATTTTGCAACCTTTACCAACCGTTTCCAAAAAGGTAAAATCAAACACAAAACACCTGTCCATGTTTTAAAAGGTTAAATTTGTAACTGTACATTTCTCTATACTCTACTTTTTACATGTGCACCGTACGCATGGTCCAATTTCTACAATGTACAATCAGTCTGCTGTAAATCAAAGTTACTTACCACATGTAATGTTCAAAAAGTTCATCAGATGTACATGTAGGTAATCTAACAAGTACCAAATATAAAAAAAGAGAGATTTGTGAAAAATGGGATAACAACTTACTTCTTTCCAGGACTAGATCGAGGCCTGTTACGGCCACCGGCTGCAGATCCAGGCCGGGGTGTAGAGCCCCGGGGTGAGGCCTTTGCGCCAGGTCTGGCACTGCTCGGTCTTGCACTCATGTTTCCTTTGCTTTTATACAACTACTAGACACCACCAACCAGATCCAATACCAAACTACTCCAACAGTAGTACTATCCACTTGTCCAGGCCCCCTTCTATCTTCCTTCGGTTACCCTCCACAAAAGTCCACACACCACCGGTGCTAATGGCTGCCAACTACACAGACTCCCAGTGCAGATCAGCTAGTGGACTTCACACAATGAAATCTCACAGTCACACACACACACACAGAGTCCCGCTCACTGTAATTGCTGAACAAGTGCATGTACATGTACATGCCATGCATTGGAGCTAGTCACACCCTCACTAAACCACTGAAGTGAAGCCTGCCTTGACTGTATTGTGCATGTGACCCAGTGCGGTAGCATTAAAGGAGCACTCGGTGGTGGTTTTTTTAAAAAATAGAAAATTCTTGTACATTAAGGCGCATTATGCTACAATTTGGAAGTTAATTATTTTGTTAGTATAAACTGAAATGGTACAATCTTGACACGGATCTGATTGAGTGATCTATTTAGAGGTTTATATTTCTATGATTCTCCATCTGTTTAGGTTGTCATTCCTTTCAAAATATACAAAATTTTGTATATTTTGAAAGGAATGACAACCTAAACAGCTAGAATGCAAAATGTACCTTAAATGTTTGAATGGTATACTGAGTTCTTTCAATATCCTATCTGGTTTCATTTTTAGATAAATGAATAAAAAATATGTAATCCATAGACTTCATTTCTCAAACTGAGTATCATCGTGATGATATTTTGAGATGATTTGATGTACATGTACATCACCTTTGATGTTTAACTGCTGACATAATTTGGTCAGTTTTTTTACAGCACTGTACACTTGTACTTTTCAAATATACCTGTAGGGGCCATCCAAAGTCCACATTTTAGTTGCATTATTATGAACTGATTTAAAAACGGGGTTTCAATATTAAATAAAGAACAACAAAAAGCAATGCATGGGCACATTTTTGGTATGGAATGTGTATTTTGAACTTTTGTAAGGTTTTGAAAAATGTTCAAAGTAGAATGGAGACAGCAGCTCGAGTTTTGACAAACAATTGGTTGATACGTACAGTGAATGGCCTTTGAGCATGAGAAAATAAGCAATTTAAAAAAAAAAGGGGCAAATTACAATACATATAACTGTATATTATCATTTTTTTTCTTATCAGCCAGAATGCTTTGAACGGAGAAAAGTTAATGATTTGTTTAAACAAATTGACGACGGAGGAGTTATATCGATGGTGTCCCAACATCAATATTTTGCTACTTTACGATCTAATAGTTTCTGGGAGTCAGCATTATGCAGTGGTAATTCTCAGTTCTTTCAATGGTAATTTCCTTGTTTTCCTTCTACACGCCCCAAGTTGGAGTCCTTGCCAACTGGGTCTTATGTGTTACATTTTTTTTTCAGCCTCACCCCAAATAGCAAATTAAAGGTATAGTCCATCATTTGTAATTTGTGCATTTTGTTCGTTTGAAGCAACAAACATGCTCAAAATCTACAGAAGGGTGATGAACAACTAACATGATGAAGTTTTAGCTCAGCTTCAGCTGTATATTTCGCGAAAAACAGCATTCTAGGATCTTGATTTCAAATCAAAAGTTGCTTAATCATGTTTTGAATCGGGCCTGAATTCAGCATCCGAGACACATTCTCACTGAGCCAATTGCAGCTACGCGATGTCGCGCACTGATCCGACGAATTATAGATGGCGCGCGTGGGTGTGCGTCGTGTCAACGCTTGGGCGTGCTTCGCTGAATACAAAAAAACGAACTACTAAGGGAAATTTCCAACAGTGCGTCTTAAAAAGCACCTTTGGAAAGGCCTTCTTTTGTTGATTTCTTCAAAATGACAGCCTGCCAAAAAGAATAATTTCACAGGGAATTTAGTTCCCTTATATTCTTTCAACCAAGTATGTTTTTCAACAATAATTACGTCAGTTACTTTTTGGATAGCTGCAAATGATGGACTATAGCTTGAAAGTATTGTTTTGAGTAATCTAGCTTTCACATGTATTGCAAAGATTAATACCACACCACAACAACATATGAATAAAGGATAAACGGTGCATATCAAATTAATATACATTTTACTTTGTAATCAAACAAATCTTTGGTTCCAACTGCAAATTTATTCAAATTTAAACCAAAAAAAATGAGACAAAATGCTTGGATGGTCACAGTGGCAAACTGTTCCTTTAACTGACCCACAAGAGAAATGGCGGGAAAACCAAGCAAGTGGGAGCTGATAATATAATACAGCATTTGACTTCCTGCATAAAACTTACAGCACACAATGAATGCATTACGTGTGATGCTAAAAATAGAATGATTACAAACACACATGTTCAGGGTCTATCTGATTATTGTTGAGCGTGTCACTGGAGATAGGGGACGTGGTGTGCAATGACGTGGTCTGCAATGGCATGTACCGGTATGAACAATTACACAATCCAGGAAGAATAAATACCAGTACTTAATGTTTACTTTCCTGTTTTCTTGTAACCATGCACACGTGCAAGACATTAGAATAATGTGCTACATTGTACACTACATATAAAACTGCAGAACTACAGAACTAAACTACAGTGTTCTCTAAATATATGTTCTAGGCCAAGATTACAAAACATGTTGTTAAAGGGAATGTACAACATTTGCTTTTGCTGCAATTTTCATAAATAAATAGATTTGGAGGGTTAGTATGTTATATTGTTGCACTGACTTGTTTCATGTTTTGGGTTCGTACGGTAGATGCTGCAAAAACCAAGACAACCAATCATATTCTTGTACTCTGGTCCCCTGACCCCACTTAAGTTAAGATGAAACAGAGCAATTTATAGACTTTGGGGAATTGTAAGATCAGAGAATCAGTCTAGCACGCTTGTAGTCTTCACAGGTGTGTAAGCCACAACTTTACAGGATGCTTTAGTATGTCATTCCCTAACAATCCAGTTAAGATCATTTCGTGATAATTTGATCATTTCGTTTTTTTGATGTTTGCAAATGTTATATCTTCCCTTTAATACAGATAGGCCTACATATTACAGACACCCTTTTGACCTTAGAAATAAAAATGAAAATATAGCTTTTTTATAAAAAGTAAATTTCACTTATACATGTATTACTGCAAGCATCTGTGACTTCACAAGATATACATGTTCACTCTATACTCATATAATTTTGTGTACTAGTAGAAGACAATTGCATAACTTCTAAAAATGTTGAAAACATAAAGTACATGTACATACTGTACTTCTTTGATTCTAAATGGACACAAAAATGGATCCCATCTTGTAAATCTACATGTAAATACAGTATCCATGGCAGAATAAACTGAGTGAATGAAACCAAATTTTAAACACTCTCATTTCAAACTGGTAAAAAAAACAACGGTTGTATTTTCAAATCCAATTTTACATTAAGTTTGATTATATATTATGGCACACACTTTGGCAGGCACATGCACACACTGTGCAAAACTCATCAATGGGAATAGGGATTCAATGGGAACACAGCATGGTTCAATATTAAAATCACTGAATGATATCAGACAAATGACTGAGGTTAGTAGGCAAACCAAACCCAAAATGCAAAACAACCCTTCCCCTTTCTAAACAGGCACCTCCACTGCACATTTTCTACTACCAAACAATATTTTTCCCCAGAAATTCTTTGATTTAAAGGTTTGGAATTATATCTAGCAGTGGAATTATAGGGTCTAATATCTTTTAAATGAAATTCTTCTGATCTTCACAATTGCAGCAAAGTTTCAAAAATGTTCAAACATTTTCATTCAACCAAGCTTTTCCATGCCACACACAAAAATCAATAAGATGCATTCAATTCAAAACAGATGAGCATAGCTGCAACAATGTGGCTCAAAGAATTAAAAATATCAATTGATATATGCAAATGTGACCAGCATGTTGACATTCCAAAAGCATCATTCATTAAATGATACATGCAGTCAAATATTTATGTCAGAATGTGATAGTTAGAATAGTTACATGTATGTTAATTTTGCTAAAAGTCACGCCTTCCAATGGAATGGGCCTCAAATCATCATTAAAAGAAATTATCTGTTTGCTTATAATCCCAGTCATCTTGAAAATTTGCTGCCAACAATTCTAATTTGATTGATTCTGATGAGTGACTAATCTGAAAACTATGCATTCTGATTTTTGAATTGAATCACAAACTCAAAAGCCACATTGTATCTGTGAGAAAAAAATACCTTCAACTGAAAATAGAGGGGTATAAAAAGAATTTGGTTTTAGTGCACCCACACCCATCAACATCTACCCGTAATACTAAGGACACCAAAACAAAAGAATCCCCAAAAAAATTCAAAAAGTAACATTATCATTCACCGGTAATATACAACATTTGCTTTTGCTGTAATATTGAGGAATGGATGGATTCGGGGTTTGTATTTTATAGCAAATATTGTATAAAGTTTTGTGTTCATACGCTGGAAAAACCAAGAAAAAAAATACTGCTCTCGTAAGTCTGGTTCCCTGACCCTACTTCAGATGAAACAGAGCATCTTATAGATGTCGGTGGAATTGTCAGGTCAGGGAGTCGGACTAGCTACCGTAGCTTGAACCCATTCACAAATGTGCAACTGACTGCAAACAAAATGTGGACTAAATAAATTTTGTAAATTGGGGGCAGTATTTGAAAAAAAGGCAGCTTTTTCCCCCAGCGATGATCGGCCAACCATCATTGGAAATTGATACAAAAATTCCATTTTCTTGAAAAAGACAGCACACCAGGTGCCATGATTTCACAGAATGCTTGAAACTATTATTCACTTACAGTCAGTAAGGTATTCCAAAATAATTTGGTAGTTTTGTTTTCTCCCGTTTGCAAATGTTGTATATTACCGTACCTTTAACTTTCAACCACGAGAGATCTGTATAGGATTCCAATATGCTCTTTGAAAGAATTGATTTTTTTCCCATGAGGAATTCCTACTTACCCAGAAGTTGGGAAGCTATAGCTGTCCTGGGAGCCCCATTTGCGGAGTTTCCCGTCGCTACCCGAGGAATTGCTCCCGAAGGACCCTGTTCTGCCCCGCCTTTGGGACTCGGGCGTCGCCGGCGAGAGTAAGATTTTGGTTCTGGACTTGGTGACATCATTGTACATGGGAGGTCTGGATGGCAAGGGAGAGTGGCTTAAAAACCCTACAAAAAAATAATAATAATAAAGCGCAGAAAACATTACTAAGAGAAAAAACACAAAAAAGTTGAAAACAACCTCTGTTATTTATTTGGTTTATTGGTGCATATACACAGCAACATGTAGAAGAACCTTACTGATAAATTTGTATATTTTGCATGATACAAATGAATTTCTCTTAACTTGCACTTCATAGTAACACTTTTCTGGTCTTCATATGATGTATGAGCATAGGTACATGTACAGTGAAATCTTGATAAGTCAAAACTGTTAAGTCAAACAAAAAATCTGTTCCCTTCAGTGTAAAGCAATAATATACAACCCTGCTTAACTCAAAACTCTGCTTAATTCAAATTTTGGGTCTGTTCCCTTAAGGTTTGACTTAGTATCAAGATTTCACTACATACAAGAATGCATGTATTCAATTCCTATAGGCCTATTGTAACAGAAAACCTTTTAGTCTAATTACATGTATCACATATCATCAGTGCACCTGTACGTGTATGTATTAATTATGAAAAATATACATTTTAACTGCAACCTGTTTTCTGTTTACATTCAATGATAACATCTTGCAGATAAAATCATTCTCAAACTGTACTTTCACATTTGAACATTGTACACTATGATGCTTTATGCACCTTCCTCTATGAATAAATCTCTTGATATAATCTTACAGAAAATATGTACATGTATGTAAATGCCCTTGGGAAAATGTCAGCTGAATAAATTGATTCCCTTGTGCAAGCATCAATTTTATGGGGACAAGACAATACATACTAACAGTAAAATTAATTTCACAAAGGGTAAATGTGACCTACTGAGGCAAAATGAGGAATGTCCCCCAAAACCTTGTTTTGAGTAATCGACACCTGAAGTCGCATATACTTGAAAAATCATGTCAAAATCCATATTGATTGTTTTGTGTTTTTGAGTAGCCACGGTATCCAAAATTCACACTATGCAGTTTGGATGGGAAAAATATACCCACAAAAGTGGAAAAAGTGAAGACCGTTTTTCACTCCGGGCCGTTGGCGGTGCAATGCTTGTCTTTTTTTAAAAGCCGTTTTTCTTGAAATAAGGTTAGAGAAATTTGGCAGGACTCCAGGACACTGTTGAAGTTCCTGCAGCATATCTTTGGAAAAAATTAAGCTACAGATATACATGTAATGTTGGTATCGCTGGAAAGCCAATGATTTGTGCTTTAACATGATACACATAACATGAAAAGTCAAAGTTGGGGTTTATTCCTCATTATGCTATGGCAGGTCACAAATTATTAAGACATTTTTTTATATCACCAGTTTATATTCAACTTCCATTCAAGTAGTTGTCAAAAACTTCACAACCAGTGGCGTAGCCAGGGGGGGGGGGGCAACAGCCCCCTCCCCCTGAAACCTTGTCCCCCTCCCCCCCCCCTGAGATTTTGAGTTTCTACAAAAATTATCATTGATCTGCATGATGCCCCCCCATGAAATGTTCCAGCCCCCCCCGCCCCCCCCCCCCCCCCCCCCCCCCCCACTGAAAAATTCCTGGCTACGCCACTGTTCACAACTAATTGATAAGTTGCAGAAATGTGTCTAATTGTTAAAAATGTTATATACATGTAGATTTTTGAATGAGTTTCATTAAATGCGGCAAAACTCAAAGTGCACGACTGTAATAAACCTGATATACATGTATCTTGGCTCATCATTGCAGACCCCTATCCGAAGCCACCGTCCCTGGGGCTTACTTTACAGGTGGAGTTAAACAGCCCCCTCTATCATCACCAAATGCTCAACCAAGACCCTAATCATAAGACTCTGCAGTGGCATCAGGTGCTAAAAATTGGAGGCGTCAGGTGCTAAAAATTTGGAGGCTGGTGCTTTGGGCACCCGCGAAAACCAATGCCCAATGCCTGAAAATGAGCCAACATCCACGCAGTAACATTTCCTCAAGAAGCGATTCAATGTACAGTTTCACTTTTAGGATGGGATCGTGACTACTTAGTCATGGGAGGGGGTAGCCCCATAAATGTGGCCAATTTACTGGACTACCTCCGTAAACATAGGTCACACATCCACATGTACAAAAACGTGTCGCACTTTGCCAAATTTTGATATTCACATTTAGGCTTATTTTGTAGGGGTTTTTTGCTTTAGAAGCATACTCACCCTCTTTATAGGCTAATCAGAAAGTCTGCCTTTTTCAGATGTCTATTTTTCGTGAAATTTCCAGATTCATTTGCACACGTTTGCATATCAAAATTTCAACATGAAATTTCACAAAAATTAATCATCTGAAAAAGGCAGCACTTTCTGATTAGCCTATAAAGAGGGTGAGTATGCTTCTAAAGCAAAAAAAACCTACAAACTAAGCCTAAATGTGAAAATCAAAATTTGACAAAGTGCGACACGTTTTTGTACATGTGGAAGTGTGGCCTATGTTTACGGAGGTAGTCCAGTAAATAGGCCACATTTATGGGGCTAGGGAGGGGGTATATGGTACAGCCTCCAAATCCTCTAAATATTGCTTGCCCAATTTTGAAATATCAGTTTACTGAGTGAAAAATCTCCTCTTTTCAAATCCATACTTGTTACTTTGATGTCAAACGAAATACAAATGTTTGACTGCTGCATGATTAAAACATTTGGAGACAACCAACCGTGTTTCTTTCTTCTTCTTTTTTGAGTCGAGTTTTTTTGCCAAGTGACCCGACTTGCTTCCAAGAGTGCCCCTTCATTTTTTAATATTCGACTCTCAATATACTGCCCATGACTTGGAAAGTATTAGTAATCTGAAACGCAACCAGATTATAAACTTTTCAATGGTGAATGATATTTGAAGAAACCTTCACCATGTAATGAAACACCACAAAAGTTGATAAAAAAAAGTGATTAAATAAATATTTAAATGAGAAAATTTAATGAATGATGGGGAAATACAAGGACCGGGCTGTCATTTTTATTTAAGGAACAGCATGCAGCGTGCGGACTCAAACTTTTACCTCCATGTACTTAAACACTGCATCCTGTACTATCCTTAACTGAGAGCTTGTTACCCTTACACTTGATTGGAAATATCTCAGAAGCTGCGGGCCAACAAATTCGTGTTCATGCACGAGTCACGTGATTGTGCCATGTATTTTCTGGAAGTAGTCTCTTGAGTACAAAAATCAGCTTTTTGACCCCAGTGACCCCATGATGACCTTTGACCCCAGTTTGGTCTCATGTGACATGTTGGGGCTGGGCTACCGATACTTTTGACAAAGTTTGGTTGAAATCGGTCAAAATATGTAGGAGCACTAGACAATGTCAATGTTTGTTACTAACTAACTAACGTAGACATGATGATTTGGTGAGCTGCTATCCCGCAGCTAGAAAGCTGTGTGCTATTTCCTGGGTTTGCAGCATAGCTCTTGTTGCTAGCATCTTTATTTTGGGCATGATCCCTGGCTACATGGCATATATATACATGTACCTGTGGTTTATGGCTTCTGACAAGCGCCCCTTGAATAAAGACATTGACTAAATGGGGAACCGCCAACATAGGGCTGGATAGCTTAGTTGGTAGAGCACCAGAAAAGCAATCCAGAGGTTGTAGGTTCAAACCCCGCTTCTATCACTTTCTTTGTTTTAACCTTAAAAAGTGTATTTTTTAAAAACTTTTTAAATGTAGAATGCTAATTGTGACCCGCTCTGCAAAAATGAGTCTGATGTCGCATAATTTGAATTCAAGCTTTTGCCATTTTGAAATGGAAACAGTAAAAATTAGCTCAAAATTTGGATTTTTTTGTTTTTGTTTTATTTTGGTTGTTTGATAGTTTTAGTTCAAATATGTTACACAGAAATGTAAATATTGTAAGAAAAAGAAAAACATTATGAATCTTTGGTGCTTTTCTTGGTTAGTTACAGTGTATTTGTCATTTTTCAAAGCCTATTTTCTCCATTGAGACATTTCTTGCTTTGCAAAAACTTTACAGAATGAAACAAGCACAACAATGCAACCAAATGTCCTAGAGAGGTCCCTGATATATGAAATGAAAGCTTATTTCATTCCCATTTTATTAATGTAGTTAACTCAAAATGTCAGTTTTGCCACAACAGACTCATTTTTGCGGAGCGGGTCACAATTGAAGAGGCAAAATCTGGTTAGTACGAGGTTAACAGTGATATACGGAGTGCGGGTGTGTTTTAGTAAAAAACGGCTTACCTGTGAAATCTTTGATTTTGAAAGGTCCTTGCGGTAACCCTGTAAGGTGACATCCATAGTGCAGAGGATGTTAGCTTCAACAAACCATGAACCAGCATTCACCCACCGATGAGGAGATTGACACAAGCATTCTACACCTACATGCAGCATGCTCCAGACATGGACAGCAGGATGGTTGGTCGCTGGCTTGCTTGCTTGGGTTTTTGGTTTTAGTTCATGCAATGGGGGTGAGTTTGGCAGCCTATAGGGCAGGGGAAAGGCAGGTTTTGGGGTGAGGTTTTTTAGCAGTATTATGAGCCATGCAATATTAAAATAAACAAACAAAACGGAAGGACAAATCATAACTAAAAGCTCATCACAAAACACTTCCTTCTTGCCTTTCTTCTGTAACTATTCATTGATCTCTCAAGGTCTTTGAGATCAATCACTGGCGATCTTGATAAAGAATACAACTTTTCTGCAACTCTGTGTCTTTGGCTGATCATGCTTAGAATTAGAGTATAAGTTTACTGTACATACATGTAGGTGCACTGTATTGCACTGCCATGAAATCAATGCCTAAAAAATGAATGCAAAGAGGCAAGAAGAACGTGCATTGTGTACATGTATGTTAGTAGGCAAAATTAAAGCATGCATATATGCCACCAAAATTAATAGTTTAATGTGAACATAAAGCAAGCTCAGTTATAATTATGATACAGGGGATCATACACTTTATGTACATTTATGCACATGTGCGACAGAACTTCACACAATTTGAAACTGTTTTCACTGACCACTCACAAACACCTACTCAAACAGTGTAGGTACCTAACACTTAGATCTAACATACAGTAGTGCAGGAAACTTCAAAAGGAGAATTGTCAATATGGAAACTGTGTCCTGAAGGTTGTTCTAGAATGAAAGGAAACTGCAAGAATTGCATCAAGGTAGACTGCATCAAAGTAGAGAACTTCACCCGAGCAAGCGTTTTTTCCTCCCCAAATCATTCTTTATTAATTCAAGTCAACTCAACAGGCCTTCATATAAAGTTTTAGCCCTCTTGTCCAGGCATTACCAGTGGCACATCTAGGGAGGGCGGGTCTAAATCCCCCTCTTGGGCCACCCAAAAATAGGAAAATCAAGCAGAAGCACGCAACAGATGCCTGCTAAACCCTTTCTTGACCCAAACATGGATCAGCCTGTGATCCCCATCACTATTTCAGCTCCGCCACATCTTCCCAAACCCCTTCTAATTACCTTCCCTGAAAATGTGTTACATGTATATCAGACAGATGATTTCACTCAAATTTTAATTTTTTTTCCCCTTCAAGCTTGTTTCCTTAAAAATATGTGCATTTATAAGTTTGAGAGTTCTGCACTTTGCAAAATAAATTGAACAGGCCTTGTGCAAGCAGTACTTTGTACTAAGTAATAAAATTTGCCTCATAAATTACCGAATGGTCGTCCTCCATTATTTGTTCACTCGTAAAATGCAATACAGTTTGAAAAACATTTTGACAGCAGAGCTAACACAAACAGGTGGGCATGTTTACCCAAATGTGTACATTCATGAATTATAGACATTTTGCAAAATAAATGAAAGTTCAAGACATCAACTTAATTAAGCAACAAATGGGCGTTTTATGCTTTGTTGTATATAAAGCAAAGGTAACTTCTTATACACATACTAAATGTTTGTGCTCGATTATGTCACTGGTGTATGTACATCATAGACTGCATTCATTTATAAACAAGTGTTATTCAAAACATGCAAAACTCCACCTGACTCAATAATAACATCACATTTGACCAAACAACAACGTGTACATGTGTTTTGTTCAAGTTTACCAACTGAAGCCAGTGTAAGGTCAGAAAATTATCCATCGAAATGAAAGCTTTTTGCAATGAGCCGTTGAAAACGAAGTCGTTAACTCAATTTGTTGGCAATTTAATTTGGGTCACTTGTTTCCAATTGCTCTGGCTGTTTACTTACAAGTGTTTTAAACAACTGTTCAAATATTGTCTACAACTTCAAGATAGATGACAGAGTTTATGAAATTTGCTTCTTGGGCAAAATCTTTGTTTCAGTTGTCCTAATTCCAAGCTTTTTAGACTAGAGGTCACATTTCAGAATTGAAGTCACATTTTCCATATAAAGGTTTCTTAGAATTCTTCCAATGTACATTGTAAAGTGTATGTCAGAAATGTCTAATAGTAGCCGGTATCTCGTAGTCATACAGAATATCACTTCAAAAATTATTTTCACTAGATAAACAAAACTATTAATATTTCAGATTAGGACAATGACACATGCAATAAATATACATGCAGGGTGACAAAGGACGAGTTGCTTCAAGCAGACGGTTAAACATGAATAATTATGACAATGAATAACAACAGGCTATTGTCTTTGTGAGCAGATGGCCTGGCTCAGAGCCACACATGGGCGGGATTCATGCATGATATGTAGAAAAGAATACTGTCTATTGATAAGTATTGAACCAGGTCAGTCAATGAGCTTACTGTCAATAGCACAATGCAATGGTAACATTTCCATTTATTTTATGACAAGAATAGCAAACGTTTGCAATATGTTGCATTTTAGATGAGCATGTCAATATTCATGCAATCGTGTTTTCATCGTGAGTAACATGTGCGGGGATTTGGTACTCTTTAGTCAATTTTTGGTTTGGAAATTTGCAGGGAAGGGAATCCGACACCACATCTCATTCATGCAAAATGACACAAATGTACATGTACAGTACATACACAGAGGTAATTTTGAGGACATGTAAAAAAAAAAAAAAATGGATACAAAATGCACTCGCATGGATGATACGCTAACAAATTTTCATTAAAAAAAAAAAATAAAAAAAAAATTTGACTCAGAGTTACGACATGACAATTACAAATGTTTATCAGGCAAAACAAAAAGAGGTTTTTCCACATTTGAACAGAGTTTGTGACAAAATGGAACATGCAATGGTTTGATACAGCATGCAAAAGGTCTGATAAAACTTTTTAAAATCTGCAAAATTAATGAATTAAGTATTAATACAATGCGGGTGATTGCCAAAGAAGTGAGTCTGACAATTTTTTTAAAAAATGGGAGACATCTTTCTACAATGTATACACTGTAACACATTGTGATACAAAGTAAATTGTGATATTTTGTAAGACAAAAAGAAGTGAGTCTGACAATTTAAAAAAAAAAATGGGAGACATCTTTCTATACACTGTAACACATTGTGATACAAAGTAAACTGTGATATTTTGTAGGACCGTGACAAAAGTGCCATTAGAAATATACATGTAAGACACTGACACACAGCTTGCAGACCACCGTACTTCCGGGGTGAAGGAGGGGGAAAATGTCCTTTGACTTACTGAGGCAAGGGCGGATCTAGAGAGGTTAATGGTGGGGGTGGAGGTTGTGCTGGGGCAGGGGGGCAGAAGGGCTCTCTCGGGTGAAAATTGCCTTATTTTAGAAAATTTTGGCCACTGCCTGGGGGGGAAGGGGGGGAAGGGGGGGAAGGGGGGGGGGAGGGGGGGGAAGGGGGGGGAAGGGGGGGGGGGAAGGGGGGGGGGGAAGGGGGGGGGGGTGGAGCGCCTCCTGGATCTGACACTGTGAGGAAACAGTCTTTCAATATGCCTTGATGTTTATAATTACTAGTAGCAGGAAAATGACTGCCACTATCAAATGACATAAAGGAATTCATGTTTTCCTCTTGCTCTTAAATTTAGTTCAGAATTCACAGTATTGCTCATTTCTTGCATTAAAATTCTTTCCTTGAACTGAAGAACTGTGTAGAATAGCTCTCTTTTTTTGTAAATAATGCAACAGCGGCCCAAAAATGCTCAGGTGTATCCACATGGTATCTTTTAATTTAACGAATTTCATTTAATCAAAGTCTTTAATTTAGTTCAGTTTGCTCGTTCCTTGCATTAAAAACATTTCCTTGAACTGAAGAACTGTGTAACAGGATAGAATGCCGGTAGCTCTCTTTGTTTGTAAATAATGCAACGAAGGCCCAGAAATGTTCAGGTGTATCAATATGATGTCTAATAAATTCAACGAATTTCATTTAATCAAAGTGTGTACACCTCTGAGCAAATCCCAGTTCTTTTACATCACAGCCAAAGGACCTCACACAGAGGCACGTAGTTTGCAGGTAGTGCAACTACATTCAGGGATTCAGTACCTTTTGCTAAATTCCCGTGAGAAATAATATAGGATACTTCCCCTAAGAAAACTCCCGCAAGGAATCATTAGTCACTTCTATTCTTCTACTAATGATCAATGAAATCTTTCAATTGATTTTTCCATCAGACAAAGCACCTGAAAGAACCTTAAAGCACCTGCGCGAGGGCAGTATTAAAACAGCATACTGCATTGCCATATATAATGCACTCACCTCTCTGTGAATTTTTACAAGATTCTAACGTAGCTAATCTTCTAACGACGTCGGCGAGGGCTGCCTTGAGACACGTAATCTCGTCCTCTTGATCTTTAACCTGTCCCTCCAGCTTGGCGACACGCTCGTACAGATCAAAGCCATAGTCGGGAACGTCGGGGTTTGTCGGGTACAGAAACTCTTCTGTTAATGGGATGAAAACAAAATTCAACTTGTAAATACATGTAAGGGAATAAATATGTGAATTCAATATTACGTTTTGCCCTTCACCAACGTCTAAACACTGTATACTACCCCCCCCCCCCCCCCCCCCCGAGAGAAAGTTGGAAAAATTCGTTGGGGTGGGATTGAACCCACAACCTCCTGCATTCTAGTGCAGATTGACATCTTATCACTCGACCACCGAGCTTGCGGGGTCGGTTGGCTGGTTTGAATCTGATGTAGCAGCGGGTACCACTAGAATGGTAAGACGTCTGTACTACCGGTAGCAAGCAGGAGGTTGTGGGTTTGAGTCCCACGCGAGTGATTTTTTTCTTCACTATCAGTAGGGGATAACACACCGAGTATACAGTGTTTATACGTCGGTGAAGGGCAAACCCTAATATTGAATTTACATCACCCCGACGCAAATTCCATCTTATGAATAAATAATGTGCTTGGCCGTTTTTGACTGTTTGCGGCCTGGATGCTTTGGCGAGGACCATTATCCGCAACCAGACCCGAGCCGGTTTTAAACATATAGTTTAATACCGGTCAAGTATACCGGTCGTTCCCATTTATAAATACCTTTCGGTCAAACAGTCAAAACAAGTCAAAACTTATAAATTTCAAACGATTTTATTCAACAAGTTTACTTCACGTTTTGTGAACCTCACCTCTAGCTATGTTTATTGTATGTTCTTCATGCGAGCAGTAATAAAATGCTCTTTATACAGAGATTGGCGTGAGTGTTTAAAATAGGAACGGGTAAACTGTCTTTAAACTTAACTCTTCATTTAAGCCATTTTTCCACAACACGATGACATGTTTTCCGCCGAGGTAAAAGTGGGCTCTGGACACTTTTTTGAATTTAGTCAGTTTGTAACAGTTTGCCACGATACATGTACTGGTAGCTGGCTGATGATACCATGCATCTAGTACGAAATACTCTTGTAAGAATCTTATAAGAATCTTATAAGAATCTTGTAAAAATCTTATAAGAATCTTATAAGAATCTGAGACCCTTCTTATAAGAATCGTATAAGAATCGTATAAGAATCGTATAAGAATCGTATAAGAATCTTATAAGAATCTTATGAGTATTTTATACGCAAACTAGTAAGATCTTATAAGATTCTTGTAAGATTCTTATCAGAATCTTATAAGAATCCCGGCGCGGCCTACGAAATACTCTTATAAGAATCTTATAAGAATCTTGTCAGAATCCTATAAGAATCTTATAAGAATATTCACAGAATCTTATAAAAATCTTGTAAAAAACAATCCTAGAATTATACATGCATGTAACTCGGTCTAAAACAGTTTGTGAGCGGCAAAATGTATATTGCTTTTCTGATCCGTGGCTACAAACCTCCTGTCTGGAGTCTTCCAAAGTTTATACACCACTGACAGTAACTTGCATGCAGCTCATGTTTTTGATTGACAAAAACATTATCACATGATGAGCACCCGGTACATGAAGTTACGCTAACATACGGTACACGTACCGGTATCAGATCACAACATGGCTTCCAAAAGCTTCAGAGCTTACTGTGAACAAGTTAGCTGCATATTATTACAACGTAGGGATTAGTACAAATTAATTAGCATGCACACTGTGCAATAAAAATTTACCAAATGGCTTTGGCCTTTTTGCTCTGCCCTTGTGCGCCAACTTGATCAACGGTTGCGACTGTCTGCTCGCCTTGGTATTACCCACCTCACCTTCAATGGAATCAACCTCGTACAACTCAGACGTATCCCACAAGTCCCTGCCACTACCAAAGTTCCAAAGGTCATCCGCCATTTTGGTTTTTGAGGATTAATCAGCGAGTAAAACAAAACATTGGAGAAAATACATGCGGTAGGCTGTCAAAGCACATCACACTAGTACCAGCAATTTTTTTATATTTTTTATATAAGAGTTTGTTTACATTCACAAAGCAGGAAAGAATTCATTAGCATATATCCCTTGGGGCCAGAGGGCAAAACCTTTGGAGTACAGACGCTAGCTTCTAGGGGAACTCTTTCGGAGAGCAGTGCGAGGGACTTCCGACCCTCATTTCCTGTATTCAGTGATGCGGTGACTTGCTAGACTACCAAACATGAAATTGAAATTATTTTCATGTTGCCACGTCCGAATAAAATGAAAGGATAACAAGGTTAAAGGCGGAGACTCGTCTGCCAATATTCCTGTCTAGAGCAATCCTTCCAAAATTGAACTTAAATTATATTTTTTTAGGGAGGGGGGAAATAAAAAGTGTTTTATGTGATGTAATGCAAATGATTATTGTTCACTAAAGAGTTGCTAGTATTAGTAAAGATGCAAATTTCTTTAAAAAGTTGTATAAGTTGGTCTTTTAATTACAAAATGTCTGTTACAAAATTTCACACATGTGCCCGGTCCAAATGTCACACACGTGACCACAGAGCAATTCCCACTTAGTTAAACTAAAGCAGAGGGTGTACATTGTTTATGCATTCTGTAAATCACAAAAGGCTAGTCTTACTCCAAAATAAGTATGGGTGTGTGTCCTTAGAACTTTGGAGAAAAGCATGAATTTCCGATATGGGCCGGATAAAAAAAAAAAATTCGTCTGATGTCACACACGTAATCAAACTGTGATGATCCCTCCTAATATTTCGACATAATTTGTGAAAGTAGAAATTATACTCTGACGTAGGGAGTAAAAAGTACTAATCTGATGAATCAGTGAAAGTAATACAATGTACAAAAATGTATGTCAGATGTAGTTAACAAGGGGTAGGCCTAAAGCTTCAAAAATCAGACGAGTCCAATTTTATGTCACACAGTGACCAAAGAATGGCCCTCTACATGCACCGGTACATCAGCTGGTAAGCCAACACAGATAAAGCATCAAACATCAAAAGGAAAGACACAAGCATATATACCCGTACTTTTTTTTAATCTGGGCATTTCCCTATTAATGTTTTCATTAACACCAATGATAACGCTAACAGTCTAGAACCCTCCAATTTGATATGATTTTTTTTCACACATCCTAGGGGCACATTAAAAAGTAAGTAGCACTTAATAGGATAAACAAGAATAAAAGTTTGCATTTATAAACTTGCTCTACAACTACTTCATCAGATGGGGTTAGGGTTAATGTTTTCATAAATTTTTTTGTCCTTTATGAACCTCAAGTGATGTCTTCTACATACTTTAATTTACAACTATTACGTTGCTAATCTGTCATTTAAATATTTACAAATCAACCTCCTTTTGGAGGAAATATTAGCTCCTATTTCACACATTACCAATGCAGGCCAGCCTACACATATTTTGCAAAACAAGGAAAATGTTTGAAGCCTGAAAAGCACTTACAGCACAGCTGAAGAGCACATTTTGTATCAGTGGAGAAACTGTAGGATGCAAATCATGACTGCGTATAATACAAAATGAGTGCACAATTGTCCTAACTCCTTAGGGAACTTTACTTTAATTCTTTCTGGTATGAAACTGAGGATTCTGCAAAACATTCATAGGCACTAGTAGCCTATGAGTATGAAACTACTATATGAACTCTACATATTCTCTACTATAGAGAATATGTAGAGAAACTATAAAAACATGTTTAGTTTTAGAGATGGGAGAAACACCCAGAAAGACAAGCATAGTATACATTTAATTCCGGGGGGGGGGGGGATTTTCAGTATCTGGGAGGGACTGCAAACCCAAATTATATGTTGGTCTGGGTGGGATTCGAACCTGGGTCTCAGGGCTGGAAGGAAAGGAAAATACCAATGCACCAACCCAACTCCCCTAGATTAAAAAAGATTAACCTGAATAGCCAGCTTACCAAACCCTAAGAGAATACTGAAGTCGAGAATGCTGAAGTCAAAGAAACTTATTTTAAGTGCTTAATTCCTACTTTTCTGAATATGTACTCTTCAGTTAAAGGGAATTATACATTTGCTTTTGCTGTAATTTTCAGAAATGGATGGATTTGGGGGTTACTATGTTATAAGCAAATATTGTTACACAGACTTGTTGGAAGTTTTGTGTTTGTAGATGCTGGGAAAAAAACTAGAAAAACAATGTTCCTGTAGTCCAAGGTTCCCCCCTTAAGTTGAAATGGAGCAACTTTAATATAGATGTGGGGGAGTTGTAAGGTCAGGGAACCAGTCTAGCTGGCTTGTACCTGTTCATAGGTGTTTAATCGATTGCATTAATGCGGACTATCTAAATAATGGTAAATTGGGGGCAGTATTGGGGGCCGACCAGCTTGGGAAATTGATACCAAAAAAAAAAACTTTCTAGAAAATGACAGCACGCCAGGTGCCATGATGATGCTTTAGACCGTCATTCACTAACAGTCCAGTAAGGTATTTCATAATAATTTGGTAGTTTTGTCTTTCGATGTTTGCAAATGTTGTATTTCCCTCTAATACGTGTGCAATATGCAATGTACAATGTACATCCATCCCTCAAGTCAAAGCCACTAATTAATACACTGTGATATTTCAAGCGTCAGCCTTTAAAATTTATGAGCACTTCATCTCCCAGAGTTGGCAATGTGTTTGTACATGTAAATGTGACTGGGGGTGTGTGGAAATGTGATTTGCCGAAAGCATCTGCTATTTATTTCTATGAAATGTACTACAGGGAGGTAGCATATTTTTGTCAACAGGAACCATACTATTAGAATTGGGGCAGGAAACTCAGGCCAATCATCTTTAACCTTTGACTTTATATAAATTATTCATGCAAATGATGTTCCTTGACTGAGGAAGAGCCAATTATTGATGCCAGTATGAAGCATACAAGTAAATTTTGGCATGGTACCGTACCGGTACTGGTACATTAAGTACATACATACATGTATGTGTATTGGTCACATGGCTTTGTGTAAAATGTATCAAATGCAATGGGCTTACATTTGTTAATTGGGAAATATTTACAAATCCATCAGCACTACAAATTGAGATGCGTGTATCTGAATGGGGCTTTGTCAGATTTGCTGCTTTCCATCTGGGAATAAATTGATACCCATGAGGCAATTACATACAACCTGTACATGTAATTTACACTCAAATGGAAACATCCAGCTTCATAAACTAATTGGAGCAAGGACTGTCTAGGAATGTTTTATTAGCCTATTTAAAAATAATAGTGATGATAATAATGATAAACAAATAGTGGACTAACATTTTTGTACTGTATGTATAAATGTAGGCTACCCGTAAACATGTGTCATGTTTTGCAGCTAAAACTTTTTAATTTTCCAATTATAAAAAAAAACACTCTGCCAAGTATTTAAGGCCTTTTCACACTGTCCAAAATCTCGGGGTTGGAACCGGTTCCAACCCCGAGATTTTTCCAGAAAAGATATAATGTACGTACACGTGTAATAGACACTTTGAAGCTTATGTAGGTAATGTTTGACTTTATTAAGGGAATAAATGTGTGTGTTGGAGGTTTTAATCACTCTGTTTAAGACCACTTGGAGTCTTGGTGCTGATAATTACCTGAGCTGAAGGCTCGGGTAATTATCAGCACCCAGACTCCAAGCAGTCTTAAACAGAGTGATTAATACCGACCAAGCACATATTTATTCCCATTCATAAATGCCTTTTCGGTCAAAAAAAATCCAAACTTTTCGGTAAAAAAAACCCTGATTTTGTTCAAAAAGTTCACTTCATGTTTTTTTAAACACCCCTCTCTAGCTAAATAATGGAGTGTCCAGCTGCCGAATTAGATGTAAACAACTCCTTTTATGGAGATTGGCGCGCCGTTGCGCATACTGCGTGATGTTGCGCAGAATGCACCTGTGGCGTTGCGTTGTGAATTTAGGACTATAAAATTCTGACTCACTGGTAGTACTGCGCATGCCTACGTGAGGATTGTGAACGTTCAACCAATAAAATGGAAGAGGCACTGGATTTTTAGGAGTCCCAATTTCATGTGACACTGGAAAAGTGTTTAAGACCAGCTAGCTATGTCTTTATCATCCGTTTAAGACTGGCCACATAACCGGCTCCCGACCAATAGGAATGGGTAAACTATCATAGGTATTTATGAATATTGATATTTTTTTTTGTGATTCTGTTTGATGGCTTGTGGTAATGCTAAGAATTAGCAATTCAGCTTGAAAATCTAAATTTGTTTTTCAGGTTGCCAAATACTGACAAACAAGTGATTAACCCTAACTCCCTAGGCATTTTTGCTAGGATGCAACCTGAATCCTGCAAAATCCTCCAACTGCCTCCATGTAAAAAAAATTGCACACAGCATCAATCCTGCACAATCCTCCGTTATTTCTTGAATGTGTTACTTGGAGGGGTGACCACTGCCTCAATCCTGCAAAATCCTCCAGCAATCAGTCAATATGTCGAGGCAAAGCCAGTGACATCCTGGAGCAGTTCCGAGGATATTTCAAGTATAACGTGGGCCTAAATTTATGCACGGCTGAGCATAAACAACACAAGGTCCGGCCCAAGACCCAACATCCTCCAAAATCAGCCACACATTTTGGCCATATCCTCAATCCTACAAATCCGCCATTTTGCAAAGAGGGTTTTGGAGAATTCGGGAAGGTTAGGGTTCAAGAAATAGCAATTATTTGAAAATTATAAACCAGTTATTTTCAGCAATAATATTACTGACAAATAATAAATACCAACAGACTGCAGCACAAGCACGGGGTCATCAAATGCAAATTTCACTTCACCAACATATGTTCATAAAATGAATTATGCGGCAGATTTTCCAGACTAGAATGCTCTTCGCATTCAGTGCATCGATGACTGATAAATTCATCATGAACGCCAAGTTCACACAACTGCCATGTGTACAGCCACTGCAATCTGCGTATTTCCCGACCAGTTGCTGAATCAATGTTTAAAAATGTGCACTCAACTACATGCACGTACATGTATTTAAAGGGAATGTACAACATTTGCTTTTGCTGCAATTTTCAGAAATAAATGGATTTGGAGGATTAGTATGTTATAGAAAATATTGTTAAAATGACTTGTTTCATGTTTTGGGCCTGTAGATGCTGGAAAAACCAAGAAAACCTATCATGTTCTTGTAGTCTGGTTCCCTGACCCCACTTAAGATGAAACGAAGCAATTAATACACTTTGGGGAATTGTAAGGTCAGATAATCAGTCTAGCAGGCTTGTACCCCTTCACAGGTGTGTGATCAATTGCAAAGAAAAGTCAGAATAACTAAATATGAAAAATTAAGAACAGTTTTTGAAAAAAGCCAGTTTTCTCCAACACTGGTCGGCCGACCAGCATTGGAAAAATACAGTTTTTCTTGAAAATGTCAGCCCACCAGGAGCCACGATTTTAAAGGATGCTTTAGACTGTCAGTCCCTAACAATTCAGTAAGGTATTTCGTGATAATTTGATCATTTTGTTTTTTGATGTTTGCGAATGTTGTATTTTCCCTTTAAAATAGAAAATGTTCATATCCTGGAGACAAGATGGATGTTGGGATTGGCAAATAAATGTAAAATTTGAGATAGTACTTGAAGAGCAAAAGTATTGATCAAAAATTGATTTTAGAGTTTGTGCAGTCCTTTCCTCTCAACATTGGAAATGTTCACTCTACTCAATGCTTTGAGTGGGCTCCATTCATGGTTATTTCAATAGTGCAAACATGCAATGTGCAAAGGCTTGCCACTATTTTGTTGGGCATCAACAAGCTACCATACAACTCAAAGCACTTGTTATTTCTTTGGCAAACAGTGATTTTGCAGAAATGATTTTGCAGAAATGAAATTGCTGATCCACATTCCTGATGTGTGTACAAGTGCAAACATTCCTGGCTCTTGGAATATTAATACTGCAGATAGCAGATGGCACTTTCGAATGAACTTTCAAATGAACTCTAAACCAATTCTGACAAGTCTGCACCAGAAAAAAAACCCAGATTCTTTTTCAGTCACTCTGCACTTTAATTTAAATCTGTCTTATCAAACTTTATCTGAAATGCTTTATTATAAATACACTTAAGTCTTGTCTGGGTTTTTTGCCAAATTCACACCAAAAACACTTTTCAGCTGCTGGCACTATTTTTAGTTACATATAACTAAACCAATTCTGACAAGTCTGCACCAGAAAAAAAAACCCAGATTTTTTTTTAGTCACTCTGCACTTTAAATTTAAATCTGTCTTTATCAAACTTCATCTGAAATGCTTTATTATACACTTAAGTCTTGTCTGTTTTTATTTTGCCAAATTCACACCAGAAACACTTTTCAGCTGCTGGCACTATTTTTTAGTTACATATAAAATATGAATGCATTTGAAGGTTCACTTTGACTCACTGGCTTGCTGGATTACTGGCTACTGTACATGTGTGTACTTGTCTCTATCTGCCCTGCACCTTGAAGCCTTTGACAATTAAATGCACTCTCAATGGGACAATGCTGGAGCCACTGTGAAAGGCTTTCTAAAGTGCAGACTTAATTGATAAAACAAGCGTGACAAGCCGGATTTGATTGAAATATTTCGCAGTTGCTCGTGACTCATTGAAAAGATTCTTTAGTAGAACTGACCAATGCAAATTCATTGTCGGATGTTGCTAGGCAACCAAGGATAAGACAATTAGATGCTGATCATTTTTGATGACTAAATCGGCTTTTTCACACAGCTTGGGTTTTTGAAACTGATTACAAATTCAATATTGGGAGTTGCCCTTCACTGAAAATAATTTTGAAAGAAAAAAATCACAAAACTACTCAGGTGGGACTCGAACCCACGACCTCCTGCTTACTAGTGCAGACATCTTGTAACACTTGACCACTGAACTTGCTGGGGTCAGATGGCTGGTTCGAATCTCACACATGTACCAGTGCATGTAGCAACAGGTACAGCAACCAAACTATTCATAATTAACCAATTAACCCAATTTCAAATACATCTGATTTTTGAAATGGAAATTTATCAATTTACCATAAACGCAGATGTAAAATGACTCAGTCGTTTTTTCAATCAATTTTGCAAGTTGGGTGTTTCCATATATTCCCTGCCCACCCTCAATGACCTTTAGTGGATTAAACAAAGGCCACAAGTACATTGTATATTACTACTATTAGGACATTTGTTACATCTGTCATTTACTGTCAATCGATCAAGGTAGCTGGGCAGCCTCCGCGCAGATTACGCAGGTCATCAGCTGTTACAAATGTTATTTACCATCAGTGAATGATAACGATTTTTTGTAATGAAAACAACATGGAGATTTCAGTGACTAATGACACAAAATTTGTTTATTTCCCTACCAAAAATAAATTGACAAATAAAGCATGAAAGTAACCAAGACTTTTTTGAATGCAAACTGTATGTACATGTATACTTGACTTAGTGAGCTGTTTCAAGTGTAAGTGAATGATACAAAAGTTACGATTTTCTTCAAAACCAAAACAAAATGTAGATGATGAGCATAACAAACACCAAAAGGTGTATTTATTCCAATTTCCCTGCGCAAAAATTATCATTAATAAAGAATAAAATCAAGTCATTCTCTAAAATATCAAACTCATTTAGATACTTGATAAATACTCGGAGTGATAAAAAAAGAGAGTAAATTTCCATTTAAATGAACACAACAGTAAAGTCAGACAAGACTAGTTTGCAGCACTTGAAAAAGCACTGTGGTGGGCTCAAAATGCAAAGTTATGTACAGGTACATTGTACATGTTGTATGCATTCTTCTAGCTGGGTGAATATCTAAGAATTACTGGGTGAATGTTTTTTAAACATGTTGTTTTTCTTGTGAGCCACATCCACATCATCCTGGAACTGCCCACATAAAAACCTACAAGCACAGATCCACAGTCAGTACATTTGCTGATCTGAACAACATGCATATTTGTTCTGTAGAAAAACAAACACCACTACAAAAGGCTCAAGGTACTGTTCCACTTAAAAAATATCACGTTTGGTAAATGCACACTGTAGAGCAGTGTGTATTCCCAAACAGCATAATACTAATAGTATAATTTGTATTTCCTTATTTCAATACATCTCATGAAAACGGATCTGCAACTCCCAGGATATCATTTATCAATAAATTGATTCAATACAAATAACCCAATGGAAACTAAGGATCTCCCCTTACAAACAGAGAATCCAGGAAACGAATAAAGCCAACAGGATGCCAATACTGCTGTATACATTCACATCCAGTAACGTCTGAACTCATCCATATGTATTCTTTCATCTTATTGTACATTATTGATAAACTCTGTTCATAATTCATGAAATCAAACAGCTAAGCAATAATTTTGGAGTTATGTTTATAAAATACATGATAGTGCATGATTATGTTAGCATGTCAAATGTATAATTATAACATACCGTAGATTTCAGGTCAACCAAATGAGTGATTTTACAATCCGTGTTTTGGACAGAATTACAAGTTTCCAACCAATGGCCGCCACACAAATACCAGACTGTTTTCTAACATCCCAGACAGTGATGGATGTTTGTGTACCTGCACGAACTTCTCCATTACAATGCAACAGGTACCGGTACCTGCACAGCCTAAACTGAAAACCAAGCTCACACCTCACAGCAGGATTCTTGTACAATCTGTATTAGTTTATGCAGGGCTGGAGGTGAAAAGGGAGCTTTCATGAAGCAGACTCCCTGAAGTCTGCCATAAAGTAAACTCAGAATCCTGGGGGACCAGCAGTGTACTAGGCAAGTTGCAATTTCTACAAGTTAAAATTTCCTGCAATTTTGATTTTTCTAGTTTCATGTTTTGAAATTAACACTAACCACCCTGAATCCTTGAAAATCCTGTTTGCCAAAGTGGAGGAATTTGGAGGATTGAGGTTACATGGCAAATGTTACTGATTTTGTAGGACGCACTTTGTCAAGGTCTTGGGCTGGACCTTGTGTTGTTTTTGCTCAGCCATGCATAAATACAGGCTTGGATTATGCTTGAAATTCTCCGTACTGCTCCAGGATGTCACTGGCCAAGCCTCAACATATTGAACCTCACTGCCGCAGGATTTTGCAGGATTCCGGCAGTTGTCACCCCTCCAGGGACCACATTCAAGAAATAATGGAGGAATTTGCAGGATTGAGGATATTGATGCTATCTTTCCAAGAGGCCAATTGGAGAATTTTGCAGGATTGAGGCTATGTACATGTACATGTTCATGTTCATGTTCATCCTAGCAAAATGGCCTAGGGAGTTATGGTTAATGAAAGAAATAGACTGAATGAGCTATAAGGTGTAATCATACACAAGGCAGTAGGGGTCTACCAACAGATTTAAAGGTAATATACAACATTTGCAAATGCTGAAAAACAAAAAGTCTTCCAAATTATTATGAAACACCTTACTTGACTGCAAGTGAATAACAGTCTCAAGCATCCTGAGAAATCATGGCACCAGGTGTGCTGTAATTTTCAGGAAAAGTGGATTTTTCGTATCACTTTCCAACGATGGTCAGCCGACCATCATTAAAAAAATAACTTTGGAATGCCCTACTGCCCCTACTGCCCCCAATATACCAAATTTAAATAGTCCACATTTTGTTTGCATACAACTTTAAACAGGTCAGTGTAACAATATTTGCTATAAAATACTAACCCCCAAATCCATCCATATCTGAAAGTTTCAGTAAAAGCAAATGTTGTTATTACCTTTATTTAAGTACCGGTATGTGGGAAAAGTGAGACTTCGTTAAATTGTGTCCGTATAAGGTTATTTGAAAACTGAAATCGATGAAAGGAAAGACATAAAAAAAAAATTCCGGATAAAATTGACATAGCTCAATATAAAAGTATCTATTTCAAACACTGTCAGCAGGTCAGATTTGTATTTTGCCCATCCCATTCCCCCTCCACCATCACCACCCAAAATAAAGAGAGCGTCCAACCCAATAAGTATTTTACATATTTTTCCAAGTAATTCACATTGTACCTTGACACAGCATGCACATACCGAACATAATGTGCATCACACTCTCTGGGAACTATACTTTTTCAGCCCCAGACCCACACAGTCCAGGGGTGTAACAGTATTTAGTGTCACAGGTGTACATACTGCTGGGCCATTCAACTCTTCCAATTGTGTTCCCCAGTTCACGCCATTGTGATCCTCAGTTTATACAGCTAAACATGACAAGTGGACCATTGAAAAAACCTCAGCCATTTAACACCACTCAAGCAGCAAATCTACCTGTTGTGCTCAACTCTTTAGGGTGAAAAGCACGACCTATTATCTTTTCACAACCCAGTGGAAACAATTACTGAGCAAGGTAAACACCTAAATTGGTTGGAGTTCACAGGTGAAATCTCAGCATTGGTCCATGTTGGAGGGATATGATCTATCTAGGAATGAACAGGTTTTTTTTAATGATTCCTTGAACAATGTTCAAAGCAGGATGTTTAATATTTCTCCCAAGTTTCAGCTAAGTGGACTTTTTTTGGGGGGGGGGGGGGGGTTGAAAACCAGTGCATTGCTTCTCATTTATAACAGTACAGTCCAGTTACGGTTTTACTTCCTCAGTATTTTTCTACGGTGTAGGTAAGTTGCAAGTAGGGGTGTGCATTTACGGGTAGTATGGGAATCGGATACCTGATTGAACAAAAAACACAGGTATACACAGGTAAAAACCAACCTCAAAATATAAATCTCGGAACTTGCTGTACAGAAAGGTCCACACAATAATACTACCACATCGGTGCGTCATCAGTGTGTACAGTGAGTTCAAAGGGTAGCTTTACGGTGTAAACTGCATTTTCGCGAGCATCATAAACGTGAATCTGTTTGACATTTAAAACCTTTCTTATTCATTGTCTGAGAAGTTACTAAGTACAATGTAAATATGTAAAGTTGGTAATGGGTACTCGATTCCATAATCAGGGAACAGTTCCAGACATCAGCGGTCGGGTACTCAGTTACCCAATCCGTTACACAGTACAACCCTTGTTCCAATTTTGTGAATGATCCTATGGGGCCTTTATTATGAACATTGCTGAGTGTCTAGTTATGAAACATATAACAATTAAACAAATTTGCATATTTTTCAATACCACAACATACAAGAGAATAACAACAGCATAAATGAAGTGAAATTAATAATTTGTTGAGAAATTAAGGGATCATGAAACCCTATCTTGGTGAACATTCACATACGTATAACTGTACTACATTACACCGTGGAGGAAGGAATAAACCTTAATCTAATCCAGTACAAGTCTACGACCACCATTTTGGTTGCTATGACAACAAGTGTGAACCGAGAGGTCAAGGTCACTGCTTACACTCAAAAACCACTCTCCATACATAATGTATATATATTTTGGCCTCAGTTAATTGGTCTCATTTTCACTCACTACGTGCTTGTTAGCATTTAATTTACCTGGTATAGTGGTAGTGGTAGGCCTTTAGTATTAAGTATTAATGATTTCAACAAAGTAAATAAAAATGTATGCATTTTATGTATCAAAGTTATGCTGCAGAACACAATTGGTCATCTAATTTATGGCTTTTCCAACTTGTGTATTTGTTTAGGCTTAAATAATGGTTATATTTCTTCATATTTAAATCAAATTTTCATAAATTGTCATTGTAATTTTCACTGTTATACTTGCAGTTGCACTACTGAAAATGGAAAGAATGTTGCAACCCGACGCCACTTTTTTCTCTATATTAAATCATATCATTGTCATCTCAATGAAGATCAGTCATCAATTGCAAAAAAATGATTATTTTAAACTAGAAAGTAGAAATGAATCTGGGACTGAGAAACATTTTCAAGTTTGTTAGGAAATATTCTTGACTCTACACAACCACAAACGCTATATGAAGTGGCGTCAGGCAGACTGCAACATTCAGTCATTCTCTCATTAAAATAAACTGAACTTTGTATTCAGTCGTCTCCACAAAGTACAACTGTCAGTGTACTAATTACATGTCTCACGATTAATAATGCATAGCATTATACACACACTGTGGGCGTTATTCACCGCACGAAACGCTAACACGTGAACGGCCGTCTGAATCGTGTTTTGACAGCGTAAACACAAGCACGCACATTGTACAGTACGTAGACCTTTTGTTAAATGCCGGTGTCCTTTTTACCTCTTGCAAATCGTACATTGTAAATGGCTACAATCCACAAAAGGACAAGGTTAGGTTCTTGATAGTATATTTTAGAACACATTCGTTGTTAATGTAAAATTATCCATCGGTAAGGGTTAAATTCGAGCAAAATACTTACCAAGTCCGCTGCAGTTTCCAGAGTTCCCACCGTCGTCCATGATTTTGAGTCTCGCTAAGGATTCTGGGAAGCATCGTAAGTAAGTGTGGCGTCGTCTGCAATTTTATTTTTCAATTATTGATTACAACTTTAACTATAAATATTTCTCTTTTATGTGTTGTTATGCAAATAAACATGCATATTTAACGCAGGGTTGTTAATTAAGATTACTGTCACAGAAATGTAGTTAATTAAATTAATACAATTGTGAGACTCTACTGTGTGTCACAATTCCTCATATCTTTCGGCAAGGTAGTGAAAATAATTATGAGGAAGTGAATTCCATTTCGGACAGCTAGCTTATATGTCATTTTTTTTTTATTTACTTACGAGTATAGTTTACATATTTGCTTTATCATTCATACTGAAGGTTCTGTTTGCATTAGCGCGGTGACCAATAAACGGCGATTTAATCCCTTGATACATCGGACAGAGCCCGCCGCCACCCCCCCCCCCCCCCCCCCCCCCGGCCGCCGACCAAAATAATATGAGATGAAAACTTCTATATGGAATAAATCCCCGGGTTGTTTTCTAGTTCTAGAAGTAATATCTCCTTATCCTCAAAAAAAATAACTTGAGCTTTCTTTGAGGCAGGCCGGGCAGGCCGTTCCTAAAATCTAGACTAAAAACTATGTGCACTTTAGACCCTTTTTCCAGAAAAAAATATACTTAGTGTTTGCGGAAAAAATTGGGAAAAAAAATAATTCAGAAAAGCCTGGACGTTTTTTAATTGGTGACTGAAAATCTAACGGCTAAAATGTTGGTATAGAATGTCGTAAACCGCAACAAAATTTCGGCAAATGTGTCTTATTTGGCAAGAAAAAAAAATGGTCACCAAGTTTACGGGGGCTTACGGGTAAGATTAATTGCACCATGCACAACCAAACCCACAGGTACCGATTTTCGGGGGGGGGGGGAATTCTCGGGAAAAAATCAAAACAAAATGTTGGCTATACTTTTAGAAAACGACGGTTTCAATTTATTTCCACTTTATTTCGCTTTTAAAATTGATATGACCATCATTATTTATCCCATCCAAGCCGCACCCGCTATAGCGCTAGATCCCGGGTCTGAACCTAGCTAACTCACTGAAAACGTATACTGAAAAGTACTTTTGCACAAAATATAGCCTTTTGTTTTGGGTTTAAAATTGTTTTTAAAGGTGTGCGATATATTTTAAGATATATAGCTTCAAGTCAATGCAGTTCGATTTGCTTTTGTCTGAAGATGTGTTTATCCTAAATTTTCAGCGGCCGCAGGCCAGTCGGTCCACCGTAAAGTTTGGGGAAATTTGGTACTCAGTTCGTCCTTGCTGCCCCCCCCCCCCCCATAAAATGCAATAGCCACGCACCCGAACCACTACTCAATAAGCAAAATCCCCCTTTTTCTATCTTTAAGTAATATTTCAGGAATCCGCGGATTCCAGAAATATTACTTAAAGATAGAAAAGGGGGAGCCTCCGAGGAGGAGCGCCAAGTAGCTCAAAATGACTTCCCCGGCTTTTCGACTTCCCCCGACTTTTCGCATCTGCAAAAACTGCCAGTCTTATGCCCCGCCCCCTCCCCCTTCCGGCCAAAATCATTGTCTTTCCCTGGAAGCCGTTATGATACGCGCCCTCACCCTATCAAAAGTTGGTTACATTATTGATTATTCGAAGGTAAAACATCAAAAAATATTTGTGAACACAGATATTACCTGGCGGAAATTGTTTATTTTTGTTGGTCCTTTCTTTTTTAGGGGAGGGGGTGGGTTAATGTTAAAGTTGCAAAAGGTATTCAAACCTCCACCAAATTACGAAAGTATGTCAAATCAGTCATCGTATTCGTCCATTCGAGGGAATGTCGCATCCTAACAAGTGTTTTGGAATGGCTTTATTCCTGTCACGTGTTTTTTTACCACCGTTACACTCGGCCAACACTGTTTTGTGAGGCACGGCAGCCGGCCGCTCCCCTCTTTTTTTCTTTTCTTGGAAATCATTGAATACTACTGTTAACGGAGGCGGACGTGTTATGTAACTTCCAGAAACGTACAACTCCTGTTGGTTTGAGGAAAATATGCAGAGCGGCCCAACAAGTTGATAATATTTCTGTTTCTATCCAAATACATTTTGTAAATTCATTGTGATCACGTTCCTTTTTTCCCACTCACAGAGGCACGCCACGCGAGTAACCCAGGGCACCTACAGCCTGCTCACACAGGGACAGTTACTGCCACGCCCCTCTCTCTTCCCTTTTTTGTTTTTGAAAAAAAAAAAGTCCTAGCAAAGACTTATTTAATTGAAAGCAAGTAATAAATCCACTGACATTTTGGTATTACTGAAGAAAAAACATTCCCTTTTATTTCACAGTATTGCAAAATTATATTTAATTTAATTATATTTAATTTAATTATCTAGACCATAGTGTGATTGACTGCCTAAATGCAGAAAGAGCTGAACAAAATATAAAGGTATCAAATCCATCACAAAGAGAAACAGACAATGTTCACTTTAAAAACATGTTAACAGAGAGTTCCTTTAAACTTCCAAATCCAGCTCTCACTTTTAAACCACGAGAGGGCGATAAATATATGTAACATGTGGAAAATATGCCACTATCAGTCTATGGCCGTTTCTCAAACGACGACTTCATTTAGTCTCTGGCTTCCAGTATGCTTCAGTTTTTGCAATGGAGCTGGAGCTGGAATGCATAGGAGAAGCCGAGGTTTGGAAAAGCGAAAAAAAAAAAAAAAAAAACAGTAAACACCTCAGTAATAATTTTCAAGTTCAACTATTTTCCGACTAAAGCTCTATTAAAATTAAATCAATTGCGTTCTTTAAAATCTACACAGTGCAAGCTACTAATAAAATAAAAATAAACTAGACATGGGCACATGTGTTTGTCATGTGGACATCAGCTTGAATTGGTAGGCCGATGTAATTTTTTAAAGGGAATGTACAACGTTTGCTTTTGCTGCGATTTTCAGAAATAAATGGATTTGGAGGACTTATTTGTTATAGCAAATAATTGTTAAACTGACTTGTTTCACTTTTCGGACAATCAGTTTAGCAAGCTTGTACTCCTTCACAGGTGTGTGATCAATTTCAAAGAAATAACTAAATTTGAAAAGCGGAATAACTAAATTTGAAAAACTAGGAACAGTTTTTGAAAAAGCCAGTTTTCTCCAACGCTGGTCAGCCGACCAGCATTGGAAAAATACAATTCAGTTTCTTGAAAATCCTAGCACACCAGGAGCTACAATTTTACAGGATGCTTGAGACTGTCATTCCCTAACAATCCAGTAAGGTATTTCATGATAATGCATGTGATCATTTCGGGTTTTTTTATGTTGGCAAATGTTGTATCTTCCCTTTAATGCATTAATTTACTTGATTCCAAAAGTTCTGATATTAAAATCAATGACAGGTTGATGGTAATTTAAAAAAAAAATGCAGAGTTTCAAATAATGAATTGCATAACAAATGTCACAAAGTGACATTTTCAAACAAGACTAGCAAAAAATTGGCACTGAAAGCACAAAATATTATTGGTAAGTGATGAACTCCATTTTTAGCAGAGCCATCGGAAATTCAGCCACGAATTTTGACCTTCTACTTCAGCCTTAGTCTTCCAAGGAACTTGGCGTAGTAAGATCCAAAGTAAAGGTAGTCCCCAGTGTCCAGTACGCTACTGACTGAGGCAATGTTGCACCCAGTGGTGTCATGGAGGCTCTCAATGATGTGGCCGTTCTCGTCCAATGCGATCGCAAGGCCATATTTGGGTAGAAATTTAATGATCCAATCTGGGTTGAAAAGCTGTGACAAATTGACAAACAGATGAAACAAAGTTATAGGTTTGGGACACAACTGGTTGAACATTTTTGACATAGCAGAGGTGTATTAATGTTCTTATCCTTTGTTTTGTTATTGACAATTTCTGTCATTATGTACTTTATTTAAAAGAAGTGGGCAGCCATGTTAGTCAGGCAGAACATACATGGAAAAGTAAGGTAGCACCGTAGCACTAAAAATGACTAACAAGAATACAAATTGGCACAAGCTTTCGCAGCTCATCTGATGCAAGTATTCACAGCTATGCAAGAATGCAATGGCAAACTTAGTAATTTTAAGTGCTACTTGTACCTTACATTGTTCTTTTCCATGTACAGTATTTAGGGTGAGTGTTCTATTTGCAAGACCAAATTTTGATTGTCACCCTCTTTATTCATCCGAACACTGTAATTATCAGAGCCATTCTTTTACAAAATGCAAATTCAATAGCACCATAGTATACAGCACATAAATATAAATGCATGAGTAAAAGGCCTCAAAAACAGAGTCAAATTTGGCCAGCACCATGCCTTACAAAAATCTTTATCCCCTTTTGTGTTGCTGGTGTTGTTTTAACCTAAGAAAAACATTTCCTTGTGACTGTTAAGTACACAGCTATAGTAGTTTTTACTAGGCCACTGAATCTTCTCTTATTCAAAAGGAACTGATGAATGGCATGTTGGGGTGACCTTCATATGAATATTTCTACTCAATTTAGTAATTAAATATAGTAGAAGATGCCAGTGACAACCTAAAACTTGTTTCTCAGTTGGACTAACAAGCAACAAATTTGCTTGTTCCGGGCTACGTTTTGGTCAACAAAAACACGTTACTGGCAAACTGAATTTGCAGAACAATTTGCTTATTTTGCAGCTCTAATCATTTAAACAACTGGAGCAAAGGTTGTTATCAAGTAATTTTAATGCGTATAAGACACGGAAATCAGGTATTTGAGGATCTGAGCATGAGTCCTCACATCACTTTTTAGTGTAAAAAAAAAACATTCTGATAAGTTTGAGAAAAGTATGAGTTTAGAAACTTGGCTACAAGTATGACAATGCATTAAAGAAAAACAAGCATCAGTCATTAAAAAAAAAATATGCATTCTGTGCAAAGTTGTCCTTTCAGTCAAAATCAGTCTAGTGACTGTTTTAATGGTTGAGTGTTCCCTGCCTACATAAAAGCAGGATTAACTGGCTATGACTGTTTATGTAACTTGATACAGCTATGCTTTGACTGTAGGTGATTGATAAGCCAGCTTTGCCTACCAGTTGCCTGCTTTTGTCTGTTGACTGAATTTGACTGGTCACAGTGCTTGCTGGAAATATGATCTGACTGTTGGTGACTAGCCTGTGTAAAAGGCATGGTAGGGGAAGAGGGTTGATTTTTGGACTGTCTGTGACTGTTCAGACAGCAGGAGGGTTTAACTATAGTTATGTGAAACCACAAATGATTGAGTCCTCACACTAAGTAAAAGTAAGGCTATGGGTATAAGAGAATTTTGTTGTCATGAATATGATGAATACAGAAAGAAACCCTAAAAGAACATATGTAATAGGATTTTTATGAGTTAAATACTTTGAAAACAGCTTTCTTGCCATGCTTATGACTTTCCCACCTCCTTTGTAGCAGTAAAAGGGAGAAATTTCAACATTTTAGTTTTTATGCTAATGAAAATTTCCATATCCATGAGCCAAAGTGTGATGCCATTCAAGGCAGAACAGTAGTAGCTTTGTGTACAAATATATATCAAACTTTTCTTGGAGTAAGTTCCACTTTATACCTGTTTATAATGTTAAACAGATGTTTGGACAATAGTAGTGGTAAATATTTCTTCAAAACTTTTTATTGTAGGTAATTTTGAAGGACTCCTGTTCATATGCAGTTTGACACGGAGTTCGTTTGACAAAAGCAAAATAGCGCCCTCTTCAAAGATGGTATCAGCATGCGGTTTTCACAGCAGTAATGCTGAAATTGTGCTCTTTTCAAATCTGTTAAAAAAAAAAAAGGACCAGGGTCGACAAATGACTCATTTCAAATTACCACTTTCTTGTCACTTCCAATGAAAACAAGTATTAAGATCTTGTAATAATGAGCATAAAAATAAGGTAAGCTGAATTTCCACTGCACTTTTTGTTTCCTTTAAGTAAGAGTAAAGGAATGACACTGAGTGAGGCAACGTGTTGACCGATTGAGTAATCTCACGGGTCTGTAACTTGGATCCTACCTTTGCGAATAGTCTAACCATCCAGGGCCTTGCAGCCAGGACATCATACAAGGAAATCGGCTGCTTCCTGACGACGGCCATCCCTACCCAGTAACCCCCTGCTTGTCTGGGTCGGATGTTGTCAACCAACCCCGGAAGGTTCTCGGCAAATATCTCAACTTGTCCTTTCTTTGGACCCTTCAGCCAATATCTGTTGGCAAACCAAGAGATAGAGAACATTAAGAGTAAGTTTGCAGATGCACCATGTGATAAGAAATCTCTTTAATTTGTGATAAGAACCAGGGGACAGTGAGGAAAAGATCTTCGAAAACCGGACAAGTGCTCTCAGAATGTCTTGCTAAAACATAAACAGTGATTACATTTATGAAGTACTGCTCTGTGCACACATTACCTGATTAAAATGAAGCATCTCAACATCATTTTCCAATATGTTCATTCATTCATTCATATTGGTTTATTTCAATCCATTATCGCAGTTAAAAACTGAATTGCAATGGATTTAACAAAATAATAAATTATTTAACACCAAATCAACAAATTATTTGACAACAATCACCTTTACAATTTACACACACAAACAAAAAACTATTAAAACACGAACAATGACTTTTACAGTTCACGTGTACAAAGCATACTGTTAAAAACATGTCCATTGCAATTTACATATCGAAAAATTAAAATTATTATTATTGGTTATGCAATCTGATTAAGGTAGGAAGCGCACTGGTATAATAACGTTTTGTTCGGCAACGGATTTCAGGGATGGATGGTTTATTCCGCAGCATTCTAGTATGTTGAGGCGGAAAGAATTCACGAAAAAGATCAGTGTGTTTAAGCGTTTTGTTGAAAAAGGATAATGATATTTGATTACGTCTGTTTGCCAAAGAATCTAAGCTGAAATGCGATAAAGCTTGGGTGTATGACAAATAGAAAAAATGGTTGTCACCAAAGTAATCTATAGTAATTAAAATGGCATCTACTAGTAGAGATCGTGAGCTGATAGTCATGGTGCATTGCTCTGATTCCAACTAATTCAGGCACTTCTATTATATACAATTCTGAGCTTAACTTACTTTTTTATCCGAGCATGTGTTGTTTCTGTTACTAGAAGAAAGTCTTTATCTGGAGACAGCTGTACGCCATTAGCAAAGCACAGGTTGTCCATTATCACTGACATTTCACCAGTCTTGGGATCAAACTTAAACACTCTGTCAAAAAAAAAAAAACACACAAAAACTTGCCACATTTCGAAGATAATTGTGTATTTTAAAATAAACGTTAGATCAGTACCGTATATTACCACATTAATATCGTTTTCACATGGAGGTATGCGCAAACCTCTGGTTCGCAATAACAAAGGGGGGTTGGAAACATTTGATAGATGCATTACCTAGCAGTGTTTGTGTTTTCTAGAACAGCATGTCGGTTTTGACGGCGTTGCCACCGGTAGCTGGAGTCAGTGAAATAAATGACCCCGTCCGAGTCTATGTCCAGGTCATTCAGGAACTTCATGGGTTTGCCTTCTACTGGATCCTCACCTGACAAGAGTTTTGTTGTCTCACCTTAGGAATGAAATCAATGAATAGATATTATTTGGCATCATTGAAAGCACACAGAGGTAATAATGGCAACTTTGGGGGTTTTCGAAACCTCAACTTCATCTAGTCGGTGGCTTAAGTTGGCTCCAGGAGACTTTTAGAACACTTATGGGACTCTTGCTTAATGTCCTGCTGCAGGAAAAACAAAGGTATAGGAACATTTGCTTTTTGTGCATTTTATTCGTTTAACCCATTAGCACCTGTACTACATTGTATTACATTGTGTTTATTCACTGAAAAATCTAGAAAACCATGGAGGGGGGGGGGGGCAAGTGCCCCCCCTTGCCCCCCCCCCCCCCCTCGCGACGCCCATGTGATCAACTGACAAATTGGGAGTCTGCTTATAACACAGGGATGGATAGCTCAGTCAGTTCAACACCATAGAAGTTGCGGGTTCCAATCCCACTTTGATAATTTAAGCCACATGGACTCCATTTACGAACAGTCAGATGGCGTTTTGGGACCACTTTCGAAAGCCGCTGAGGGGTACTTGTGCATGAAGTCCATACACTGAAATAAATGTATGTCTCCTAACCAAGTGAATTAGTATCAACCCTTGACAATGTTCAACTTGCTCATACCTGTATCCACATCTACTTTGTAAAGTCCAAGATATGCATCCATCACGTAGAGAAATCCGTCCGTGTGGAACCTCAGTCCAAGAGGGCGTCCGCAGGTATGTTCATCTTTTTGAAGTCCTGCACAGAAGAATTCAATCAAGCCAAACAATGTGTGTTGTTACATTTTTTCAAGCCTGAGATTTTCCCCTAAAGAACAGCCGATAGCAGGCCTTGTGAATTTAAAAGGGAATTAATATACAACATTTGCAAGCATCAAAAAACAGAACTACCAATTTATTATGAAGTACAGGGTGAGTGAAAAAAAGTGGAACCCAAACCTCAAACAATATATTTCATTTTTAAAAAAATATGTAGCACCAAAAATAATGACTGGAAAGCCAATTTCATAAGCTACTTTTAGATGAAAAAATTACTGAAATTGCTTAATCCGTTCAAAGAATATCACCATTTAAATGCAACGACCCTAAAACCTGTCTTGTCTAAAAAAGCAATTTATTGTGTGTTTTGACTGTTTGGAACAACAAAGAAAATGACACAGGATACTTGTTCAACAACTGTCACCAACTGTAGTACACAATATTTTGATTGACAACCCTGGTTAGGCAAACAATATGATGTTTAAAATCTACGTTTTGAAAAGACGGGCCTTCAAAAGGACTTTGTTGCATATTCTTAACGTTTAAACTAAGATTTCATCGCTGGTGATGTTTGAAGACAATTGTGATGACGATTGTTGAAATCGCATTTTTTGGACGAGACAGGTTTTGGGGTCATTGGGTTTAAATGGTGATATTCTTTGAACGGACTGCCCAATTTCAGTAATTTTTCCATTTAAAAGTAGCTTGTGAAATTGGCTTTCCAATCAATATTATTTTTGGTGCTACATATTTTTTAAATATGAAATATATTGTTTGGGGTTTGGGTTCCACTTTTTTTGACTCACCCTGTACGTTACTGGACTGTTAGTGAATGATGGAGAAACAGCACTGAAGTGTCCCTGTCTCTTTCTTTTCCTCACCAAAGTTGTGCACCCAGAGTCCGAAACACATAGAAAATGCACAATATAGACTGATGTCAAATCATCAGCCCTTGCCATATCTACTACGTTCACACTGCACAATTATGTAACGGCCCTTCTCACATTCATTTTAAACAAGACCTACCACATGGTGGGGTTCCAAACTTTGCAACGGTTGTTATTTTGTCATTCTTTATCCTGATGACCTGCCCGTCTCCCGTTCCTGTGTATATTGCACCTGTCATTACGAGGAAAAATAATATATTTTTAGTATTAACACAAATCATAGCTTCATAAGGCCTGCTTAATGTAGACTTTTTGCATAAACTACCTTTCAATAGTGACAACTTTTTCAAAATTTACACTGAAGTATGAAAATACAAAGTAAGGCAGAGTCTGCCAATGGGTCTACTGAAATATTTGAGCCAAATCTGACTTTTAATCCAACACCCCATTCCACATGGATTATGGGAAGCTAGAATTCCATTCATGGACATCAATGTTTTTTTTCCCTGCAGTAAACTATCAGCCATCAGAAAGCAATAACATGTCCTTAAAAAGTAAAATTTTGCAGGGAAAATATTGAAGCATTTACTGAGAAAACACTTGGCTTTTTTCCAGACCAGTCTCACGTTTGTGTACAGGGTGTCAAGTGATGTCCACGTATGGGACTCTTTCCTGGATAAAATGGACAGTTATTGCACAACTCTGCCTTCATTTGAAACAAAAACAGCCACCGTCTGTCCCATAAAATCCATAAATCTACCACCGATTAGCTTACCATCTCGGAACTCTAATGCCTCCGGCCCAACCACTTTTCCATGTAGCAATATCTCAGCTTCCTGAAGCAATTTATTGGGTGCTAGGGGGCCTTCCAGTGGTGGAGGTGAGGGCAAGCTAGGGTTTTAAATAAAAGACAACAGTTTACAAAATAGACAAGTGCTTTGACGGGTGATGAAATTAATGACCCAAAATATTGCAGTATTGGACAATTACCTGCATTGCATCAGCAAAACGAAGCAGCATTCTTCTTTCATTTAAAGGTAGAGTAGATCATTTGTCATTATTAATGGAATTGTTTTGTTTAAAGCAACAAAAGTGCTCAAAATTTAAAGATGCGGGTGCTTAACAACTAACCCGATGATAGTTACTAGCTCAATGATAGTTTAGCTCAATGAATGCTACATATTCCAAGAACACATTATTCTAGGATCTCGATTTCATTTCAAACGTTGCTCAGCCATATTTTAAATTGCGCCTGAAATCAGCATCCTGAACATGTTTTAATTCAGCTGGTGGCAACTATGAGATGTCACGCACTAATCTGCTAAATAATAACAACTGCATGCATGCCTGTGCATCATGTCAATTTGCTTGCAAAAAGTTATTGACCTTTTTTTTCCCAATTGTAAACCAAGTACTAATTGCAATTTCCAAAAATGCGTCACTTGACTCATTTTTGGAATGACCTTGTTTTATTGTTTTCTTCAAAATGACTAGCGTGCCAGAAGGAATAATTTCAGTGAGTTTAGTGTCATTACTATCTAAACCAAGTAGGGTTTTAACAATAATTTGGTCAGTTACTTTTTGGATAGTTGCAAATGATCCACTCTACCTTCAAAGTGGACAGTCTAAGTGTAACAAAGTCTCATACAGTTTAAAACGATTAAAATACTGCAAAGCTGATGATTCATTGTTAATTACAGAACGGAACATTGACTTCTTTGGCATATTCCATGTTTTTTTTTATTACTCTAGGATAATTCACAAAGTACGTACTGATATCTCAGCATATTTGCCTCAATTGCCTGCTTAGGCTATCAAATGTGTAACATACGGTACTGATTATTCATTCAGGACAAGGCTTAATTATCTTTTAGATAATGTTGCTGTTGTAACCACAATATGCACTACACAACGCTGTATATTTTTTTGTGTGCTAGGCTTGTTGAGTTTAAAATTTGTTGCGTTCCCCGTGCTATTTTCAAAATTCACCCCCCCCCCCCAATGATTCATCAAAAATTCATCCCGACAAAAAGATTCAGAATCACTATTTTTCTAGCAACACAAAAGTTATTCACATTTCAATGAGAATTCGGCCGAAAACAATCAGCCCATGTTCAGTTAATGAATTAGTATGTTACAAATTTCAATTATTGGCTGCCAGACTATAATTTCATTCTCTCGCGGGGTAGACTGGTTCCTGCCCCCAGTCAGCATCGATAATGTATTGACCGGGAGCCAGTCTGCTCGCAAAGTGGATCTATTTGTGCCCAAAACAAAAACATTCTTTTAGAGGGTTGGGAAGACAATCCCCCCCCCCAAAAAAAAATCGGGGGGGGGGGGGGAAGAAAGGAGGTTTGTGGGTTGGAATCAAACATACAAGTTGAACAATTTATGAACAGCAAACAAAAATTGAACTCAGTTGATGAACAGCACAGGGAAAGCAACTTTAAATCACGAGGCAGAAAATGAACTTTACTTTTTGAGAATTTTGTTCATAATTCACATCAGGCTAACTTACCTGATAGGTACTGGGTCAATTGGGCATGGCAGAAGATACACCACAATGCCAAAGGCAGTAGCCATAACAGCAACTACAGCCAGAGTTCTACTCCATGAAGATCTGAGCAGAGTATATGTAAAAACCCATATGTGTAAGTTGACAAAATTCAAAGCTTCATCAAAATTGTCATCCACTAAAGTGAATTACTCTTTCAAAATGGCAAACTCTGAGATTTTTTTTTCTCAGAATGACATGCAAGGCATTCTAGAAATGTACTTGATTTTGTAACTGCACAAGTATAATTTCAAAGAAAAGAACAAAAAATGAACAGATTATCTCTGTAGTCAATGGATGGGAAAACCAATGCCCGGCTACAAAAAAAAATATTAAAATATGTGCATATTCCTAATGCAGCAATGCAGTATGTTAAATCCTGCTCCACGGTTCAGTTAATTCTTACGGGTGCAGTGAACTAATTCAAGTGAGAATTTCTACGCGAGCTGATTAGCATAAAAAGTGACCCCACCGTTTCTTTTGAAAACGGAGACCGTTTGGCTTAAAAAAACGGTGGAATTGTGTAAATGTAGCCAAGGATCAACTCCCTGGTTTTTGGGCTTCCATCTGAGGGCAGGCTTGATAAAATTACGGTTGAAAAATGGGTCCTCATGATTTGCCTGAGAAAGTGGAAAGATGCCACTTGTAAAACGGCTACACGCAGGCTTGGGAACTATCACTTTTCGGGAGGTGATTTTGTTTTGGTGTGAATATTTAAAAATGTAATCGGCTAACCTACCCAAAATTGAAAGAAATGAAAAGATGAAGTACAAGACAATAATTTAATTTGTGTTTGAGAAACCCCAGTGATGTCGGCTTGCATATTATTTGGCCCTGAACTTTGTTGATTTTACACTGTTTTCAATGGGGCTTGAATTGGTTCAGTGCACCCTTACCACAGGGTTGTATAAATCAAATGACATTCACTGGTACTGTACTCAGGTTTTCCAATTCAACACCCATTCAAACTAGCTGTGCCTAAAAAAAGCGCCAACCACAACCGTGTTGACAAGTTACACACCTACAACTGGGTGCAAATAAATACATTATTCCAGTAAGACTATCATGGTGGCGATAATCCAGCAAAACATGAAAACATAGTTCTTTGCTTGTAAATGTTTGGGTTTAGAGGTTTGCCTTAGTTAGCAGAGGTTTATAAATGTTTCTTATTATTTTATACCTCTTGCTTGTAGTTTTACTTTTAGCTGGCTTCTGCACGGATGGTTTGGAAGCAGGGGTAGTCTTTTTCCCCTTACGGTGTTTTGCATTACCCTGCATTCTTGTTTACTGGAAAGAAACAAAGAAAATAATGAACAGAGATAACTACAATTTGTCTGTCATAAATTTCAAGTTTCTGAAAAGGTCCAAAAGTTTGCAATGAGAACAGGAGAACATGACAAACTGGTTAAAAACCAGTTGCATGATGATTCTGATGTACTGAATCTGATGCAAATTTCAGAACCGTTGGCAGACAGCAAAAAGAACAAAGATATTACAGCAAAAACAGTAAAAGTTTCCTTCAAAATCAGCTCAAATTCCACACACACAAAATATGCAAACAATGGGCAATATTCAGGACAGTACTGGTACTTGCACATACATGACTACAGCTACATGAAAATACACTGGTAATTTATATTTAAACTGGCTTTAAGAGAATACAGAGACCAAATCAGACCAATTTCATATGGTTGCCAACCAGAACTTTATGAAATATTTCATAAAACATATTTGCTAAAGTTGCAGTTAGTTCGGAACAAGTATAGAGCACTTGGAAGTAATGGGGGGGGGGGGGGGGGGGGCATGCATTGATCTCACACCACACAGATATTCCAGGCAAATGTATTACAAATAATTCATACTCACAGAATTATACAGACTTTAATTGTTGAGTTAAGCACAGCAGTTACGGAAATTTCCGATTATGTACAAATGAACAGATGTAGGCCTATGCCCAAGTTCAGTGGACCTCGGCTAATACAACGCATGAAAAAAATCCCTTGTACACCGCGTAGGGTTCATTATTGGCACAGTATACCGATCACAACTCCAACTTCCAAGGCCAGTTGTGTGACCTTACCAGACATACTCCAAAAGCTTGTCTAGTTGTTTGACCTTTGTGACATAAAAAACAAATACATTCAGCGATCACAAAAGATTATTGATAAAGCGCATGGCAGGTTTTTAAAGGGTGTTATTCTGCAACAGATGTACACAAACAGCCTGGGGTATATCCTTGAATCCAGACATGTGCTTGGACATGGGATTATATTTTTTTAGGAAGGTGGGGGTGGGGGCTCATGGGTAAAAAGGGGGGGGGGGAGGGGGGTCATTGGTGAGAAATCAAGGTGTTGTTTCATCCTATGGAAGATCATGAAGACTTGTTATTCCTCCATGGTTTCATTCACCAGGCATGCAACTGGGGAGTCACAAAAAAAGAGGAAATTCAAATTTTCCCCAGACTTTGTACAGTGTTTTTCTATTTTCAATGACACACATGGGAAGTAAAAAAAAGAAGAGGAAATCAGCTGATCCGAGGCAAAGTTGCATGCCTGATTCACTAAGCTCAAAGGTTCTTATTCACAGTAAAAGCTCAATATAACAAAATACACAAAATTAAAGCACTGGGAATTATCAAAATAAAATGTTGTTTTCTTTTTCAACACCATGAGACAATGCAGGATTTTACCAAAAAAAAAATCATTTGACTCCTTTAAGCCTTCTTCACACTTGTTTTTAGGGGGTTTTTTGGTTGTAATTAATTCTGTTATTATAATAATTGGGTGGGGTTTTTTTTTTTTGGGGGGGGGGCAATGGGGGTTATCACTTTGAATAGGCAATATAAAATGGCAACTCTTGGGTTTAAATTCTTGGGTTTAAAATTCCCTCATACTACACATCTTTATTTCACTTGTCCAAATACACTTTTTTTTAATCCTAACCAGCAAATTGCTTATTCACAAGGAAGCCATTTTCGATCGTGTTCCCTGAATCTATTTTAAACATTGTAAACTGTTGAAAGGGATGGTGCCAGACTATGATTGGAGTGCATTCCAAGCCACACTTTCAAATTTTTTTAAATGTGGCTTTAAACATTAGGGTATGTTTAATCACAGATTTTATATTATTCATCAGAGCAGACTGGTATTAATTTGTAATGAACTTTTATTTCATTGCATTAGTTTCTACTTGCAAGTTCCAAAAATAAAGACTTTACCTCGCTTTCAATATAATATGGCCGACTCGTGAATAAAGTTTATTTAACAGACATATAATCCTTGTCATTTGATTGGTGGAACTCACATCATGTGACATTTGTTATTATACAACACCTGAATGAATCCTCGTAATCTGATTGTTGGATCATTGATCACGTCATTGAATTATTCGTCTCAACGCACGGCGCGCAGCGCACAGTGCAATGGAAGTTCTATTACACGGTGAATAGAACTTCCATTGCACGGTGTCACTGCTGCTGGTGGTGGCACTGTTTTAAATCGCGATAAATTGAATATAATGGTTCTCAACATGTTGAACAGTTTGCATAAATTAAATATGATGAACTTGTCGAACTTTTAAACAGTTTTTAACCTGAATAAATTAGCTATTAAAAGTTAACTGATCAGATGACGAGGATTTATTCAGGTGTTTTGTAAAACACATAATGAATGTTTCACGTTCGTGCAATGGAAAGAATAATTTCATTCGGTGACAGATGGAATGTTCCATTCCACTCGGCTTTGCCTCAAGGAATGGAACATTTCATCTGTGACCTCATGAAATTATTCTTACCATTGCACTCACAAACATTCATTATTTGTATAGTACTCCCATTCACGCCGGGTCTCAAAAAGTACTATCCGCCCATGGGGAATGGAAAATACTATTCAACAGTTAGGATCATTCTTGTTCCAAGATGTGGTATTTGTGTGCAAATGCATGCTGGTGTGCGCGTTCAGCGTTACATAGCGTGTATTGTTCCAAAGAGCCAGCACTACAGAGTGGGGTTCAAACATTTTTGTGAATGGGTGGTTTGAAAGAGAGAAATACATTTGGAATTTTGTAGTGAAATAAAAGTTCAAATATATCAAATGACAAGGATCTATATGTCAGTTATTTAAAACAAATATTGAGTGGCTTTAAATTGTGAAATGGGAGGAAAATTATCGCTCGGTAAAATTTGGACTTTTCCAGTTCACTCGGCTTTGCCTCGTGAAATGGAAAAGTCAAGATTTTACCTTGCGATAATATTCCTCCCATTCCACGCTGAGTCACTCAATATTTGTATGCTATTAGGTACACTGCTATGATCAGAAATGACTTACAATGACTATACTTTTGAGTGCAAGTATAACGAACACACACATAACAGACAGCAACTACAACACAATTACAAAACACATACCAACCAGCATGCAAAATTCTTTGTGCAAATACGAATAATAGAGGGTTTTCAATTCTTAAATATGTATCGATGGCATTTAAGACTTTTAACTGTAGTGTCCCAAAGCACCCTGTCTGCTACTCCTTATACCTCCCCGAACTGCCAAACCATAACATGTTATGGTTTTGGGAAAGAATGTAGTATTTGTACAAAGTCTATGGAGAGTCAAGACAATTTTGTAAGTATTTCCCAACAATTTTGAGATGTTTCTAAGTCCCAGATTCATGTCTTTTCAACATTTTTTGCAATGACTGACTTTTTTTATTGAGATGATATATGAAAGAAAAAAGTGGCGTCAGGTTGCAACTTTTTTTCCTGTTTTTTTTAATGGAAATGTCAAGGAATGAATGTACATACAATGTAAAACAGTTAACTACAGTTTAATGGGTTAACCTGGCAAAACAATTGACCTATCGCGCTAGAATCGCGTCAACGCAGCTTGCAAAATATTGTTCAATTACATGATATAGAAATGGACGCAGAATGCGCCAAATCTGAGACAAACTTAGTGTACAAAATTCCCCATAGGGTTGTCTAAGGGGCGTGGCTAACTCGCAAATGGCGATAGATCAATTGTCAGAACCCTACATAAAAGATGCTACTCTCTGATTTGAAGTGACTTGTTTATATGAAATCTACATAAACAGTTGATGACACTTTATGACCACTTTAGAGAGCTCCAGTGTGAGGGATACAACACGCGCGTATGACACCAAGTACGCGGGACTAATTTTATTGCGAATGTGCACAAACCCATGGCAACTTCGCTTGAGCATCAGCGCATTCGGTAATGCATTCAAATGTCCGTCCCGGTGGTCTCCCCTAACTCTTGTTTTATTACTGTTTTTGTTGCACGGAATCCGTAAAAAAGAAGTGGGCATTTCAAAAGCACCAATCAAGTAGATCTAACTTCAATGGAAATCCTGTTGGAAAACAGCCTCATTGTTTTCTGAAGTTGGAATGACAAGTAAAGCATGAGAAGGAATTACGGAGAAGTTACATATATGCTGCCATTATCAAAATACAGATTTTGTGTTACATGGGGGACATTTCTTTGAAAATTCTGGAATTGACCAAAAAGGCACAACAGAAGGATTGAGACTGTTCAACGTACCATGGCTGTGCATACATGTGCTTTCAACATGGAGTCTAGTAAACACAAAACATAACATTCATTTATATCAAATTGCAGGGTACCTATTCCCAGATACTGGTTTAAACTACTTTCTTTTGGCCAAATGTAGCGTCGTTCCCTGAGATATCCCCAAAATAACAATTTGGGTTCCATATTTATAACATTCAGACTAGTCCATTGTAGGGATGAAAGGAACCAACATGAAAGTTATCACTAAAGTGGTATTTGCTGATGTTGTATTATGGCTAATACATTTATGCTTGTTCCATTGCTGGCTCTGTCTTTTCAACTTTAAAAATCTTCCGCAAAGATGGCTTATTTTTTTCGAAAATAGCTACCACCAATCACCTACTCTGTAAACCGAGGGAACAATCATACAGGGACAAAAGGCAAGTAAAGAACAGTTCCTTTTTCAATTAATTTTCTTTGAGAAGGCTATAATCAGCAAAGACAACTTTCTCCTGTGCAAATACCACAAAGGAGACATTCATATTTGTTTCTCTATCGCCAACTTTTAGTTTTCAAATGCTAATAACAATTACATATGTACATATTTACAGTTACGTCAATAAAATATAACCCATTGTATTTAAATAACGTGGTCTGTTAACGAGAGCGTGATGATACTTTTGAAGAGAATAACAATTTAAATGGGAAACTCTCATGAGTCAAAATTCAAATGATTGTGGTCCGCCAGGATTTTCCCCGGCGTGTAGAGATTGGCCGTTCCCAGGCTGTTCAAGTCAATGACGGCACTGTGGCTGCTGGCAAGGGGCCGACTGTTGGCCATGTTGGGCGGTAACCCTCTGGGCCCCATGCCGCCTGTTCTTAAGATTCCTTTCAGCTGCGTATCCGCGTTATATCTGTCCAGCATGGGCGAGGTGGACTCCCCGTGGGTCGATATCGGTCCGATGCCGGAGTGGAAGCTCAGATCTCGACTGGGCGTCCCGTAAGGGGTACTGGAGGCCCGGCTCGGCGTGGTGGGGATCTGGAAGTCATACAGGCCCTTCTTCTGCTGCTGTAACGTTGCGGCGGCAGAGTACACGTTCAGTCCCGGGTTACTGGCGACAAAGTTTGGGTTGAGGGGTGCCGGGGGCGGGAGCTTGGAGGACAGGGCCTCGCCTGGGAAGGAGGAGAGAGGAGTCAGACGGGTCCAGTCGTCTTTGATGACTTGGATGGTGAGAGTTGAGACAAGGTGGGATAGCTTGTTGGCAACATGAGCAAGAACCATCTGAAGAAACGGGTAAAACAAGTAGTTAAAAGGCATATACGATCATTTGCTTTTCATGCATTATGTTTGTTTCCAATAATAACACCATTCAAAATCCAAAGCAAAAAAGTTCAAAACCTAACCTGTTGAAAGTTTCGGCTCAGTGGATATTACACTTTTTGCGAAAAAAAGTGCAAACCAGCACAAAACAATGCACGACCTCTTAATCACGAAACACAATTTTGTCAATAGCTTTCTTTATTTCCAAAAATCACTCAATTGCCTGATCGTTGGAAACCACCTACATTTTTTTATTTCTTCTTAATGACAGCAAGACAGATGGAATAATTTCACGGGGTGTTTAGTACCAGTACGATCTTTAATCCAAGTAAGAATTTTGATAATAATTTTGAAGGTTACTTTGGGATAAATGTAAATGATCCTACATGCCTGTAAAGTGCAAATAATGTGGGTTATACATTGTACAGACATATTGTTCACATTTCTCTCAAGAGAAGGAATTAATGTACTGAGGAATATGCCCCTTTTAGTTTTAGTCCCTTTGTACAAACTTTGACAGTATCTTCAATGAAAAGTAATGCTCCACACGTTAACACTCCTGAAGAAATTATGAAATTGAGTATTATTGTACGGGTCAATTTTTCCATTATAAAATCCCTTCTTTACACCAGAGGGTTGGATAATCAATACACAAAAAAGCCAAAAGTGTTACTGTTGTTAATGACTTTAAATTGTGGTTTCAATACAAACATTTTTAACATTTTTAGCTCCTTATAATTTCATCTCAAAAGACACTCTCGCATTCAAACTGTCTAGAATATTCAGAATTGCAATGCTAGTTCTACCAACATCCATATTTGTGCTTCAAATCCTGAGAAAAATCAGACAGCAGATATTTTAGGAAGAATCTGACCTGTTCATTTGCATCTCTGCGGACTCGAACATGGAGCGAGCCAGCTATGGCGCCGAATGAGACGGTCCAGAAATGCTCATTGCGAAACTCCAGCACACCGTCAAGGGTCGAGGCCTGCAAGGAAGAGGGACACAATATCAAGAGAAATCACTCCCAAATCCCCAGCAATAAAATCAATATTGGTCACGTGCACAGGTACCCCTGTCAACGGTAAGAAAGGGAGAGATGGAGGAGACCACCGACAACATCTGAAGCTCACGCTATGCCATGCATACAATGTACTTCACGCCAGTTCGCATGGTGTGTCCCATCTATAGAGCTCTCAAAAGTGGTAAAAAAGTGCCCTATCCGCTCCGTTCTCAAGTACTCCCTCACCGGCAAAGAAAGTACAGTTGGGGGTGACCAACCGACGCCATCTTGCCTGACTGCAATTTTGCCGCGATGCGCGGCCGTACCACTGCGTGTACATAGTTCAAATCCCCTGGTGTACGTGCGTCACACACAAGGAACGGTGTGTGGCGTCAACCAGCTAAATGTCCCACCCATGGGACGTCGTTGCTTGGTAAAAGGGCGCCCTCTTTCATTGGCGCACAGAGCCCATTGTAAATGGCTTTCTGTTTTCCAAATGTTTTTCAATATAACTGTTTTCCTTTGTAAAATGCCTCCACAAAAAGTTTGTCTTATGAATCCTATTTCATAGCGTTTAAGGTACCGGTAGATAATATGTCATTTGTGCATTTTTAAAATTTGAAAAAACAAAGGTGCTCAAAATATAAAGACGGGTACTTAACAACTAACCTGATGAAGTGAAACACGTGCACATAGGTTAAGGCTGCAATTTAATGTTTCTTAACCCTAACCTATCTTTACTAGAAAGTATCCTGAATCCGCCAAAATCCACCAATTATGTCCCACCAAAAATGTTGGTGTTGGTGACTGCTCAATATCCTGAATCCATCAAAATCCTGCAGTACCGCTAGGCTTGCAATCCTCATTCCATCGATAAGGAGGTATCCTGAATCCACCGAAATTCTTCAAAACAGGGGTATGGATTTTGATGGATTCAGGGAGGTTAGGGCTAAAGGTATAGTCCATCATTTGTAATTTGTGCATTTTGTTCGTTTGAAGCAACAAAAGTGCTCATAATCTAAAGAAGGGTGCTGAACAACTAACCTGATGAAGTTTCAGCTCAGCTTCAGCTGTATATTTCAAGAAAAACAACATTCTAGGATCTCGATTTCAAATCAAAAGTTGCTGAATCATGTTTTGAATTGGGCCTGAATTCAGCGTCTGAGACACGTTCACACTAGCCGATTGCAGCTACGCGATGTCGCGCTTGCACACGCTTCGCCGAATAAAAAAACGAACTACTAACGGAAATTTCCAACAGAGCTTCTTAAGGACTCACCGTTGGAAAGGCCTTCTTTTGTTGATTTTTTCAAAATGACAGCTTGCCAGAAAGAATAATTTGACAGGGAGTTTACTCCCCTTACTATCTTTCAACCAAGTTTGTTTTTGTCAACAATAATTACGCCAGTTACTTTTTGGATAGTTGCAAATGATGGACTCTGGCTTTAATGCATTCACTGCTGTTGCTCAAGTGGCATTACAAGTATTTTTGGGGTCCCTAGTCTTAGGCACAAGCAGCACTAACACACAAACTTCAGACTGATGATCCAGAGTGGCGCCGAATCAAATTACTTCATCGTACATGAAAAGGTTAAAAACAGTTACAAGCAACTACATCAACAGATTGATTTTGAATCAAATTAATTAAGTGGAAAGACTCCAGTGTCAAGTCAATGGAAAATTAAGACATTAAATTTGAGGTCTGAATTCAAAATCTAGTTTGGTTGACGGGAGTCGTTCCCAATAGTTTTTGTTTCGGCGCAACTCTGGGGCTCCAGTCTCTAATGGGTGTAAGAATCACAGCAAATTCTCCCAACCTCTCTTAGACTCTTGTCCAGCTGTCCAATGATGTGTGTCGGCGATGTCTGCAGTAGTATGGTACCCGTGTAGATGCTCATTGGAAGCATGGTACCAAATGTCATCAGGGCTATACAAATGGCTGCCAGTGTGTCCGCCACAAAGTAATTGCTTTGGAAGAAAAATATAAAAGTGTCAATTATGATAAATAACAGTTTAATATGAAATTGAATCAACTCAAAAATTTTAATAGAATTATTTCTCTTAAAATTAATGTGGCCTGACGTTGCGAACTTAGCAAGTTCTTCTTCAGAGGCTAAAACAGAAATGACAGAGGTACATACATTAACATGGGGTGCACACAAACATGCAGGGCTGAAAGAAGAAACACAAAAGGAGGATTAAGTGGGAAAGGTGTAGAAAGATGCAGGGGAGGGTGGATGAGAGAACAAAGAAACAAAGGGAGATTGCAAACCACAAGGGGTCTGGTGTGAACAGGGGAGGGACCAGAAAGGGGAAGGATCAAAGGTCACAGGGAGTGGGAACAGACAAAAGAGTGTGAGAGTGAAGGGATGATGCGGGGGGGGGGGAAACAGTATGGAGGTGGAAAGGGATGAAAGATGGGGGAAGATGGGTAAACACAAACAAGGAAGACCAGATGGATTATCTGTAACAGATGACAATGGAGGGAAAAAAAAGGATTAATCATTTCCAAGTTGGATGTTGAGACCATGTGGTTGAATAGTTCGAAGACGATTCATCCACACTTTCTCTCTGCTGAGGCGAACTGAGTCCTTGCGATGGCCAAGAGATTCAATGCCCTGCAAAATCATATCAGAAATGGAGTGGTTAGGCAGGTTGAAGTGATGACCAACAGGGGTGTCTAGTTTCTTGGTGTTGACCGTTGACCGGTGGGCATAGAAACGCTTCTTGAGCGTATTCTTAGTCTCACCTACATACTGCACTCCACAGACCCTGCAAGAAATGAGATATATGACATTAGGGGTGTTACAAGTGATGTTACCAATGGTTCTGTGGGTAGTGACAGAAGAGTGGCCAGAAAAGGAGTCAGACTCCTGGATATGAATCTGGCAGACAACACATCTGGAACTGCACTTGAAAGTACCATGCTGGGTGGAAGGGGATGCATCTAAGGATGGGACTTCAGCTCGAACAATCAAGTCCCGTAGATTTCGAGGACGCCTGTAAGCCAATGTGGGGCCGTTGGGGATGGCGCGGGCAAGGCGATCTGAAGTATGGAGGATATGATGATTGTCATTAGTGATTTTGCGAAGGGGAGGGAGATTGGGGTGAAACGTGGTAACCAAGGGAATCATGGGTTTGGCCATGGCATCAGGGGCCTTTCCCGTGAGAGCTAGATTTCTTGGGATAGCCTCCTAGATTTCTTGGGATTCCCTTGGTTACCACGTTTCACCCCAATCTCCCTCCCCTTCGCAAAATCACTAATGACAATCATCATATCCTCCATACTTCAGATCGCCTTGCCCGCGCCATCCCCAACGGCCCCACATTGGCTTACAGGCGTCCTCGAAATCTACGGGACTTGATTGTTCGAGCTGAAGTCCCATCCTTAGATGCATCCCCTTCCACCCAGCATGGTACTTTCAAGTGCAGTTCCAGATGTGTTGTCTGCCAGATTCATATCCAGGAGTCTGACTCCTTTTCTGGCCACTCTTCTGTCACTACCCACAGAACCATTGGTAACATCACTTGTAACACCCCTAATGTCATATATCTCATTTCTTGCAGGGTCTGTGGAGTGCAGTATGTAGGTGAGACTAAGAATACGCTCAAGAAGCGTTTCTATGCCCACCGGTCAACGGTCAACACCAAGAAACTAGACACCCCTGTTGGTCATCACTTCAACCTGCCTAACCACTCCATTTCTGATATGATTTTGCAGGGCATTGAATCTCTTGGCCATCGCAAGGACTCAGTTCGCCTCAGCAGAGAGAAAGTGTGGATGAATCGTCTTCGAACTATTCAACCACATGGTCTCAACATCCAACTTGGAAATGATTAATCCTTTTTTTTCCCTCCATTGTCATCTGTTACAGATAATCCATCTGGTCTTCCTTGTTTGTGTTTACCCATCTTCCCCCATCTTTCATCCCTTTCCACCTCCATACTGTTTCCCCCCCCCCCCGCATCATCCCTTCACTCTCACACTCTTTTGTCTGTTCCCACTCCCTGTGACCTTTGATCCTTCCCCTTTCTGGTCCCTCCCCTGTTCACACCAGACCCCTTGTGGTTTGCAATCTCCCTTTGTTTCTTTGTTCTCTCATCCACCCTCCCCTGCATCTTTCTACACCTTTCCCACTTAATCCTCCTTTTGTGTTTCTTCTTTCAGCCCTGCATGTTTGTGTGCACCCCATGTTAATGTATGTACCTCTGTCATTTCTGTTTTAGCCTCTGAAGAAGAACTTGCTAAGTTCGCAACGTCAGGCCACATTAATTTTAAGATTTATATATTTCAGGTCCATCCAGTCAGTAAGCAGTTTGCAGCAGTTTTACTTTTTTACAGAATTATTTCTGTTCTATTTATCCAAATTTAGAACAGAAACTATGATTACCAAAGGGCAATTCCACGGTTACTCACGTTACATTTTTGATCTTCTTTTGAGTTTCCTTGGGCTGTAATTACCTTACTGAAAATGTTATCCCCATGATAGATACAGTAGACCTAGACCTAAAGCACCAAAGATGACATCCAGAAAAATGTGTTATGTATGATAAACAAGACGCACAAAATCGGTTACTCACATTACGAAAATGTAACGTGAGTTACCACAAAGGATTCTCTGTGGGCAATTAACATACAGGATCTTTCTTAATGTCAAAAGCAGTCAAAAATCAGTTTGCATGATCGCATTTGTTTCATATTAATTTGGCAAAGAATTTGACTCTTTGCAAAAGGCAGAGAAATTATCATGAAATGTTTACTTGACATCCACCAGTAGGTCCGTGATGAGCAGGGACAAGGCACCTGCCATGGCAATCAAGACGAAAGGGTTGACTCTTGGAAGGAGCAGGCGATCAAACCCTGGAACAATCGCACAAAAACTGACAAGGAGAACAAGAGAAATATTGATGGTTTACTTGGGGAGTGTGGCCTACTGGTTAGGGTTTGTGACTCATGATCAGAGGGTCAGGGGTTTGAATCCAGCCGCTGGCCATATGTTGTGTCCTTGGGCAAGCCACTTCACCTCCACTTGCCTCTCTCCACCCAGGAGTATAAATGGGTACCGGCATTAGCTGGGGAGTAACCTGCTATGGACTAGCATCCGTCCAGGAGGAAAAGAAATTTTCTCAGTCGTTTCATGCTACTGAAACTGGGGATAAACGCCAGCCTGATGGGCCACATTGGCTCGTGACAGACTTTACATACTACTGTTTTCCAAAAAAGCCAGTGTTTTACAATAACGTGAACAAATTGGCCTAATTTTTCACCTCAATTCTGCAATATGAGAAATGTTTCTGATTTTCGATGGAGTAGTTGCAGAGTTGCAGTCGAATACTTTCTGAGTACTTTGTAAACTACAAAGTATTGAGCTGTTTGTTGTGAACGCAAGAGAAACAATAGACAGCAATTGAAGTCAGTTTAGAGAGAAAACAAAATTAATTTGGGACTTTGGATAAATAAAATTACTTTTTAATTAAACTTTTGGAACGGAAGTACTCGGCGAGTACTTTTCTTTCATTTCTTTTGGTGGGGATTCACTGTCCAATGTCTGAGTTACGCAGCTGTATCCATACCAAACCATCTTAACATCTGGTAGTAAAGCTGGTACTCGGAAAGTACTCCAGGACAACTCCAGGTGGTTGAATTGTAAAATTTGGGCTTTGCACTTCATTGACATCATTTTTCAAGTAGTGCAAATCTCTGGAAGGCAGCAGTCAGATGTTATGTCAATTATTACAAAAAGTTGGATGATTCAATGATTCGTTTTGGAAACTCAATTTTACATTTTTTTTTAGAATTGCAGAGTCACTAAAAAGACTATTCCTCATGTCATTTCGCCACATCTTCATCTATACCTTTGAAGTTTGAACTTTGTATTCTTCTTTTTTTATCTTTCAATACTACAGGCATTGCCGCTTTGTATTAGTACTCCATTACTTTTCAATTCTACGGAATGCATTGATATTTCTTTCCTTCCTTATCAGCCACTGGATGATACACATGCACAGTATGCGAATTCACTCGCTATCAATGCAGATATATCTCAACTCACTTTCTGCTCATATCGGCAAAGTGTTCCTGTAGCCAGCTGGACCGCGATGCCTCAATGACGTGCCTGAATGCTTTACTGTTGGCTCCGTAGGTCACCGTGATGTGGCAGATTAAGCCCAAACCGGCGCCCAGCATCAGGCGACCGGTGTGGATATCAACCGGCTGAAACAAGCGCTCCGTGCTGTATGAGATTACAAATCACACTGAGAATTTACTTAGTGATAACACCTCAAAACCATTAACTCATTAATACAAATTTGTGTAGCCATTTTTGTAAGACAAGAAAAAGGACTCTCCAACCATGCATGTTCCAATGGGAAAAAAAATACAGTTAAATTAATTAAATTGGCAGTTCTGGCACTGAATTAGTAAATGAAGCAAGATAAACAGATTTTCTTGTGATTTGTTGGCTTTTCTCCTAAGCTGAAGCACGTGTTAGGCCATCAGCCTGGGGGGGGGGGGGGGGGGGGGGTTTGGTCGGTATAAAATGAGGGGAATAAAAATGCTCATTGTGATTTTCGACAAGGTATGCACCCCTGTAGTTGGAAAATATGCGATAGCATTGTAGTGGTGGCAGTTTTTTGGGTGCTATCACTTTTTTTTTAAAATGGCTGCCAAAACATGCTTGTTACCACATATAATAATCCGGTAACAAGCATATTGGCGGCCATTTTGGGAAAAAAAATTAAAAGTGATAACACCCAAAAACTTCCACCGCTCACACTGCAAAGCTATCACACGTTTTCCAATTCTAGATGTGCATACATTGCCAAAAATCGCTATGAGAATTGCTCCTTTCATTTATTTGATACCGGTGGCCCAATTTTTGGACCAATGCTGATAGCCTATTTCTTTAATGAACTGAAATTTCAGCAATTATAGTGGAAAGGATGACTTCTATCCAGAGTTTTAAAGCCAACTTGGAGGTGACAAACGTTTTCAACTATGGACACAATGTGACCTAGAAAGATCTTCAATGTTAATTTTCAAGAATGTACGAGCATGCTTACACCGGCAAAAGTGAAATAAGGCCAAAAAAAAATAGTTCTGCTTCCGATTACATGGCATTCGCAAATAGGGTAGGTAGGTAGGGAATTTTTGGGGGGGGGGCCAATTTTGTGTGTGTACGATCATATGGAGGCGTCTGCATGTTGTCAAGGCTAAAAGGTATAAAGTGATGGTTTTGGGTGTTTTTTCCTCATTTTCCAAAAACAAATTAGGGTAGGGGCTGTCAGAATAGGGTAGGTAAGGAAACCGAAAGCAGAATTATTATTTTTTTTGGCCTAATGTATTTTTTGTCCTGCACTGCTAATCAGCAGATAGACATTACAAACTGTACTTTAATCATGTTCATGCATGTACAAACATAAATGAGTTGAATTCACCTTTCTTTCATGATGAATATTGCACCGAATATTGCCAGCATAGTGCAGGAAAAGACAGACAGCACTTCAAATCTCTCAAACCTGCATTTGCCAAGAAAAATCACTCAAAACTGTTATACATTTTCCACTTTAAAATTAAAAAGTAGCAAAACACATTTAAAAAAAAAATTTCACAATAAGGCCAAAAAAAAAAAAAAGTCGGTCTCTGGTCAGCGCGTGCGTCGATTTTAATCATGCGCGTCAATCTTTTTTTTTTCAAAATGTTCCGCGGCAGCTCCAACAGCGCCCTCTATTACCGCACCTCCTAATTTTTTTTTTACCAAAGAGCACCAAGGAATGGGAAATTGCACCAAGGCAAATGATCGAGAGCACCAAGGCAAATTATGGAAGACACCAATGTACATGAGGACACCAAATAGCAAAATAGTACCCCACCTTGTCTGTGCAATCCAAGCTTGGAGAAAAAAAAAAAAGCAAAAAAAAAAAAAAAAGCCGCGTCCCCGCGTCAATTCCGGAACTTTGGTCTGACCAGAGACCGAATATTTTTTTTTTTTGGCCTAAGAATGCCTGAATTATAAACATGTTTTACAAGGAAATTATGATTTGTGGCACATAAAATTATGTGAGGTATTCTCGAAAAATGAGATAGCACTGGCCACATGACGTACATGTAGTAGCCAAAAATGCAAAAACAAAATGAACGGGGGCGATTTTTATATTTTGTTTTATTTTCAGATTTCTTGATATTTGTAATCTTTGATACACTACTACACATCTATTAAAGGAGTAATATAAAAATAAGTTGAATAAAAAAGTTTTTAAAGAAACACAATTGGCATCTTTCACTTTCATGACTGCAAACTCCAAATTTAACTTTTATCAGTATTTCACTTTTTGGACATGCCGATAAATGAAAAATTTAAACAGCCATAAGTTGTCAACAGAATGTCCGATTGAAGTGCAACAAACAGTATCGAAAGGAGACTTTATTCTCTTTAATAATATACACAAACCCTCATTTAAACCTCTGCCCAGTTCTGTCCAGTCAGTTGCCGTGTCACGCGTAGCTGCTCTATTTTCTCGTCCACACAACTGACCCAGCAACGCAAGGCCAGCGAACGATGGCCATAAAACGGGCTTCAGAAAATTCGCAATTTTCAGGCCAAACCACAACCGATCCAAACAAAGAAAGTTGTTTTAGGTAGTTAAAGACCTACTTAATGCATCCATCAGGGTATTTTTTTTCTCAAAAAAAAAAGGATTTTGATGCATTTTGACGATATTATTTCACGGACAAATCGACTAAAAATTAGGTTATGAAATTTCCTGGTTTTTTCCGAGAACGACGAAAGTCTCCCAAATGTTGAGGTAATCAAAGGAAAGAATGAACCTTTATCTACAAAAAATCTCGTGAGCATGATGTCGTTAATATTTTAAGAATTCGATGTACATGTACACCTAATGTTTCAAACAACTTCCATTTTTCACAACGCGAAAAGATCGTCGCCATTGTGACCCATACGCCCACTGATTGGACGAGCTCGAGTATGGCCTGCTTAATATTCATAAGTCATTCATTGCACGTTCGCACGTGCTACTCACAATGTTTTCAGGCCAACGTACGTCGGCGTACTTGCGTTCGTTTACACGCGTACATGTGATTGCAAATCATGAAATCTCGCAAAACTCTTCATTTTTTCAACCGGTGATTTGGACCAAACATTAAAAGTCTCCTGCACGTGTTTCACATGAAAATGAAGCGTATACTTTCCTCTATCTACCGAGCCTTGCCGTTTCTTTTGGCCTTTTTTAAGAATCGAATGTATTCCTAAAAACTATCAGCCCTCGCTTTTGTTGATAAAAAATATGATTTTGTTTGACAGGCCGTAACAACAGTTTATATTTGTCAAAAGCAGTTATTTTTGGTATCAAAATAAAGCACACGGTTTCAACTTTTCATTTATTTAGCCATCTTGGCCAAACAGTTCACGTATCCAGGCACTTTTCGTGTTTTTCTGTAGTCTCGAATAAATCTCGTAAAATCCCGCGTACGCTTTTGGGCCATGCGTGCTTGACCTCGGGACAAGAAACTGAGGTCAAACAGGGCTGTGTGCGTGACACGGCCACTGACTGTGTCTCATTTTACTAGAACTCCTTACAAATATCACAAATCTGTGTGGTTGTTACCAAGCACTTTTAAGCTGTTACTGATGATACACACTTCTCATATCCTAAAATTCAACAATGTTCATGTACATTGTACACAACCAGAAGTTTAAAGTCCTGGTGCTAAGAGCACTACAGCTCACAACAGTCAAACGGGGGTACATCAGGTGTACATAATGGTTTACACTTGTCGAATGCCAAACAACAAAGTAGTCAACTGCATACAGACATTTCTTACCCGAATGAATACACAGAGACTGGTTTCTGTTGAGACACCCATACCGTTATTAGGCAAGTCACCAGCAGCATTAGGTCACATACTGTCAGGTACGTATAGGCACTCAGCGCTGAAATATGAAACATGAAACCAAAATTTAGGTAATTGAATAACATTGTACATTGTAAAATTGTCTCTTAGTGTCCTTCTATTCATATAGCCCTATTTAAAATTGTTAACAAGGTCATGCAACTTTTTCGTGTTCGATTGAAATATGAACTGAACATTAGCCTTTGACACTAAGTGACTCATATGTTGGGGCTGATTTTATGTATGTATTTGGTGCTGATATTTACAGTGGGAGGGGGGGGGGGGGGAAGAAGGGAGGGGGCAGTGTTGGATTTGTTTCAACGCCATTGTTTTTTCATGTCCAGGTATACCAGTCAAGTGCTATAATTTACCCTAACTCCCTAGGGTGATTTTAATACTAAGAACCTTCCTCATCCTTGCAAATTGATTTTGGAGGTATGCCAACCCAATGTCAAAGACTGTCAGTTTTAGGGGTACTGTACCCATCCTGACAGATTCCAACAAAACATGCCGTTGGGGTTTCATGGGTTAAGTTCTGTTTAGGGTTAACATTTTGATCATGATTGTGAAATTCTGAATCCTTCAAAAGCCACCAATGCTCAATCTTCCTAAATTAATCTTCCATGAGCTACTTTCCGGTGGATTTTGAAAGGACCTCAGTAGGTGAGCGGAATTGGAGGATTTTGAAGAACCTCAGTCCTTCTGATTTGAAAATCACAGACGTGTGGAAAAAGGCACACCTGGATTTTTCTAGGTGTGTGTTTTTTCTAGGTGTGTGGTTTTCTAGGTGTGTGATCTATGGTCCAGGGAAATTCAGGCGTGCAATTATTCACACCTCTCGGGAAGCTTTTAGGTGTGCGATGGTGTGGGGGTGTGATTGCACGCCTCAAATCAGAAGGACTGGAACCTTGAATGTCACAGTAAAATAGATGTACAATTACATGTATAAAGTTCCTGCAAAATAAAAGATTTTAGAGGATACAGGTCAGGTCCTAGCAAAAACACCTGCAGAATTAGGGTAATGATAACAGATAGAAAATGCTCACCCATGCTATTGGTAGATTGGCACCACAGTAGAAGCACCAGCATACAGGCAATGTCAAAGATGCCTAAGATGACCACCCTCCTTGCCTGTCAAAAAAATGCAAACCATGATTACTGTCATTGCAGACTCTTAAGGTGTCATTTCCATGAGACTTTAGCTGGATGGGTGTCTGGGCGCCCTTTGGATGCCCTGTCTGCCTGTAGGCTATTTTTTGTGATGTAATTGCACATGTACATGTATATGCGACCCACTATGGTAAAACCCGGCTGTTCGTGTAATCATTGAAATGGCATTCAACCGAAGGCAACAAATGTGAAGACCTCATTCTTACTGTCAAATTTTTTTCATTTTTTCTTTTGTATGAACTTGAAAGTGCCTTGATTTTGCAAGGAGTGTCACATATACAAGCAACTTGGACACCCTTTTTCCAATTCCGGCCTAAAGTTGGAAACCCATTTTCAAACGCTGGCTAAAGCCCTGATTTCCACCCAATGCAAACGCGAGCAATTAACAGCGGCTCGTAACTTCAATTTGCTCCAAGTTTAGGGAAGCATTCTGAACAAAAATACTCCAACTGCAGGTTAAAACAAGTCAGGTGTGTTTACAAACACAAATGCCCCGCAACCGTGACTGTTTCCATGACATACATTGTAACACCACTCTAACATCAACTTACATGTACCTTGGTCAAATGGAACGTTCATTGACAGCATTAGTGTCTTCTGTAGGTTTTACATGTATATGAATTAATCCCTTATCCCTATGATCTGAGAATAAATACCAGATTTCTATTGTTTTAGCCACTGTGACCTTGACCCTTGACCTTTCGACCCCCAATGCGATAGGCTCCTTAGGATTGCCAAGGACAATCCACAAACCAAATTTGAAGTTCATATGTAAAGTATATCTCAAGTTATCACGCTGACAAAATTTCTTTTGTTTTTCCCACTGTGACCTTGACCCTTGACCGTTCGGCCCCAAATGCAATAGGCTTCTTAGGATTGCCAAGGACAATACACAAACCAAATTTGAAGTTCATATGTAAAGTATTTTCTCAAGTTAAGGCGGAAACAGTATGCCCCTTCGGCTTCGCCGCGGGGCATAAAAAGCCCAATAACTTTCTAACGAGCACAATTATATAGGGGCTAACAACAAAACCTCAGAGGCTGCCGCTGAAGTAGGAAAGAAAGTTGGTTGTGTGAATGTTCCAGCTCAGAGACCTTGTACAGTTGATTTGTGTCGAGTGCAAACTTTGGTCAGGCTTGCCCAAGGTTTTGGAAAGCTTGTACCCTAACCCTGCTGAATCCAACAGGATCCAACTATGTCATATACCCAATGGAGCCTGTTGGATGGAGCAGTTAACCCCTTGTGAACATTCCTCATGCAAAATGTTGGATTCAGCAGGCAACTGAACCGCATAATAACGCCAAGTTGGACTCTGTTGGATTCAGCAGACAACTGAAAATGAGGCAAAGTGGATTGAGCAGGAAACTCCGGTTGTACTCTGTTGGATTTAGCAGGGTAGTCCTGAGGAACTACTAGGGGGTTAGGGTTGTAATAAAGATGAGACCAATAATCGCATCGAGGAATTTTGGATTATAAAAAAGCAAAACCTGTAGTAGCAAGTATTTGTGTTGAAGTAATTTGTAGTGGGAGAATGATATCACTTACTTCTTTTTCACCGATCACAGACCAGAACTCCTGCATGAGCTTTGATATGACTCCTTGTTGCGGTCTGGCAAAAGGCTGGATTGGTCCAGTGATGTGGTCCTTTGTTCCTCCATTTAATACTGCTCTCTGTCGTAAATCTATCACACAAAAACACACCATAATTAAAATAGACATGAGGGAAAAAATACAGGATTACACTAATCAAAAATCTTAAATTTGTTTATGTATATATTGTGATGATCCTTATTTCCAATTCAGTCATTGATGAATCACTTTCTTTGTGTCTTGGGATGAGCATGAAACAACAGACTTTTTTATTGTATGTAATTTGCATTCATTTAATTTGCACATTAAAACTTTCAAAACCTGACCGAAACTGAAGATATTCAAGGCAAATATTTTTAATGTGAAATGCGTTAAACTGTGACATGATAACAAAGAAATCACATAAATACATGTAGGGGTGTTTCATTTTTGTAAGGAGTTGAAGGCATATGACGACAGGTTAAAGGGATTGGCGGCAATTTATTAGCCACATGAATGGTGCCCAGATAACTTTTTCTGTATTCTGTGTTGCAGTGCCACCTGTAGAAAAACAAGTGGAAAATCTGCATTTCTTTGCTTTGAAATTCAGCTTGTTTTACGTCTTCATTTTTGGTTTAGAATTATATACCTACCTGGTTACCAACACCAACTTAGATAAACTAAATTGGGGACTCCTACATGTGTCTAGTTTCCGTGTATTTTCCAAAGGAAATTTTGGGACAGCTGCGTCTCATATTTCCCTTGTTCACTTTAGAATTTTTGAAATTTGCTCAAATGCACCACATTAGGTAGCCCATTCAAAGCATCTAAAATACTGGACTTCCTTCATATTGTGAGCCATACAGCAATGTGTGCAAAATTTCCTAAAAGATCGTGCTCCCTGAATTTGAAATCTAGACTGTTTTCCACTTGATATTCTCTATGGACACTACTTACCTGGTTAAAAGGCAGGACATATCAAATTTTCCTAGCTCTTGATGACCAGTTATCCTGCAAAGATCCTACAGTCATTTCAGACAAAATATCTTAAAATGTTCCCACAAAATTACAGGATAAATAGCAAAGGCCTATCAAGTGGAAAACAGTCTAGATTTCTAATTCAGGGAACACAATTTTTCAGGAAATTTAGCATGCATTGCTGTGTGGACCTAAAAATAAAACCCATACAGTAAAAGTTCAGTTCAGACGCTGTCCTCATTTAGTAAATCAAAACCGTGCCCCCTTTCAACAGGGAGTCGGGAACAAGCTTGAACTGGTTTCCTTCCATAAAAGCTGCCCTAGTTCCCGACTCCCTATTATCGTTCGAAATGCACCTGTGTTTACAAACGTGATCCAGTCTTCTCATTGTCATAATCGATGCATCGCGTACGCTCGGTAACGGAATCGCACACGGGATACGGGGACCATTGAATGAACGCTGGGCATGATGACCACATCGCAATTCAAACACAAGCCAGAAATTTAACGTGTTCACGATCGCGAGGGGAGCTCTCGGAATTGAATGGGAAATTTCATTTTTCATCCAGATCGTAAGTAAACTTCAGTCCAACCATCTTAGTCAACGATGTCTACTTGTACCTCAGGTGGCGTATCTAGTTATTTGGCATGTTTGGAGGCCGTTTTGAGGGTGAAATCTGATGTTTTTGTTGGGCAGTGTTGGGTTTGGGGTCAATGACAGAGTAGTGTTGCTTGGCATATACGGATTAGCTTGGACCCTACTGTACTGGGTCGCACTAAAAAGCGTCAACACAGCGTCAACACAGCGTCAACACATTACAGAAGCGTCAACACACCGTCAACACATCCAAAACACATTCTGAATTGACAAAAAGGGCATATAATTGTAAAGCATAGAATAAAAGAGAATTTCCATTGGATTGAGTTTCCTTTCCATTTTGTTGTTAAAAATATCGTATTTTCACGCGAAAAAATGACCTTTAACTTGCACGGCCGTTGTCCGCCATCTTGACTTCGCACAAAGCTTGGACTACACCATTTCAAGTAGGGGTGTGAAGGTAATGACATTATCTTATCATAAACAACAGAGGGCGCCTTGCTGATACCAGTGCACTCTGATCTGTGAGAGACTGAGGTTTATTGTACAACGCTATCACCCTTTAGCATAATGGTATGGTCTGCGCTGCCACTGAGGCAACATGGCAGCCGATCTCGGAGCGGCACGGAGAGCCAATTTTCTTGAACGGAAAATCGCAATTGTTAGATGTTTAACCTATTGATTTTAAGCCAAAATCTTGTTTCTGTTCATACTGTATGGGTTACAGACTGCTTGTGTCAATTTTAATGCATTTTGGATGTGTTGATGCTGAGTTGACGCTGTGTTGACGCTTTGGAGTGTGTTGACGCTGTGTTGACGCTTTTTAGTATGACCGACTGTACTATTGCCACTCGCCAGACCATGTCTGAATGTTAAAAAGGCCATAAGTTGGGTCCAAGTTACTAGGACTAATGTCATGTATAGTCGGACTCCCTATTATTGCGGCATCCCTATTATCGCAGCATGGGAAATTGCTCTTTTTGCATTGCCAAAACTCCTCCAAGTGGCGATTTTTATCCAGTTCACCAGTCATCAAGGATTTTCTACTGAGTTGTGTAAAAAGGACGATTAAAAAATGTTGTGTCTTTCGGGACTTTTAACGATTTTAATAAATATTAACTTTTTCCAAAACTTGTAAAATATTCCCTCACCGTGTCTGCTAAAAGGTACCGTTTATTTTTTAACATTAATCTTTAATTGTGCTCTGTCCATGAAAGTTCCATTGTCTGGTTCCCATTCTTCAGCTGCAAATGTAAAATGAAGTCGAACGACGATATTTGCAGCGCGCAATCGTAACAACTTTTACGGGATCAAAATAAGCACCGCGCGTTAGCGAAAATAAAACGAAGTAAAGTGAATGGCGCCCTCAATCGCCGATCAGTAGACTTGCCCCAGGGATTTGCGTTCTCCTTTCGGGGGAAGGGCAGGGTCTTAAGAAATCATCCTGTAGAAATATAGTCTTTAATCAACTTGAACATTACAGGGAAATTATCAGACTTTATTCAGGGGATGTTTTGGTCAAACATTAATATGAATAAAAAAGTTGGGATCATTATAAACACCACTTCCCACATACCGCGATAATAGGGAGTCCACCTACGTTCGCACACTCCGCGCATGTCTATTTTCACAGGCATCGTACACGGAATAAACCACACCACAGTCAGATTTTTTATATTAATTTAAAAAGGAAGAGTTATACAACCTAAGAGACAGGACAATTCAGGAAGGTCACTGGGCAATCTCTCTTCCGAACGAGAAACGTGATAAGTACCGCGATAATAGGGCAACCCATCCTACATGTATGTTGATTGTTGGCATGCATAGTTATGGTTATAACTTATATGACATTTGACAGTTATTCAATTACATAAAAATTGTCGTGTCTAGCAATTTTTATGGAATTGAATTTTAAAACTGTCATATATTTTTATATTTAAATTGTCTCGTGCCTGAGAAATGATCTAGGGCCTAATAAATAAATAATAATAAATAAATGGCGATCGTGAAGTGTAGGGCCCCTGTTTTGTTTTGATCAAATTAGAGTCAACTTGTTTGTTATTGTTGCTCAAAAATCACCTTTACGTAAATCACAATCAAAAGCAGATTTTTCTCAATTCTAATGACACCCTTTTTGCAATTCTGATTCTTGGGGTAGAAATCACGATTTTCCTGTGCGGTTTGTGCCTTGCAATTCAGCGCGCCGTGCGTGCTCACAGTACATCGCGCGGTGATCGCCATCTTTATTTTCGGGTCGCGTGTTGTCGCTGCACTCTCATCGTCATTTTACCATGTTTACCCCCAAATTTCCCTCAAAAAATCAAAACCCTGCCCTAGGCTCTATCATGTCTATCACCTGTTTATTGAGAATGTTGCCAACTAGTTTAATAGGTCCAATAATTTTAAAGTGGATTTTGTTCCCTTATCCTTTTATAGGAACCGGGCCCTGCACTACACGATCGCCATACATGCCATATGGCATATTTGGTTGGCTGGCTTACCTGACGTCGAACTCGAAGACGTCGGAGCAATATCCATCGACGTGTCATATGCGTCTATATCAATTTTAAAGGCGTCTCGTTTTAAAGGTTGGGTGAAATTACTACTGTCGGGTCTCTGGTAAAATCTCGTTCCAGTCTGGGCCATTTTAGGGGCATATCTTTCACGGAAGTGATCATTTTCGGCTTCCAACGTGGAAACTTCTGTTCTGGCGGACGTGGGCGCCGCCATCTTTCATTGATGACTCATCAGACATGGAACGATAGTCTGTGTAAATTGATTGGTCAAAAGAACAGAACGTCAATATTGAGCGCCAATGATTAAAGCCCTTTAATAAAAGCTGTAAGAAAAAAATCATCACAAGAGGGCGCATATCCATTTTTACGGAAGACCGTTGGGTTGGGAAGACCATAGACATGAGCCGCGGAGCGAATGAGCGACGGGATCGAGCGCCCCCCCCCCCCCCCCCCCCCCACCCCCAGTCGCCGCGGGGAAATAGAAAACATTTCCCCGCTGCCGTGACATTTATTATCTTAATTATGCAGAAAAGTCATTGTGTTAGCGGCTTTTTCTTTTTGTTCATTCCCCTTGCCCTCTCAAAATCGTTTCCTTTTGCTCTACTATACCCTTAAAAAACGGGGAAATAACATAATTTCAGAAATTCGACAAAATAGTATCGCCTTCCGTTTATGGTTGTTGTATGCCCTATTAGGAGTTGTACTACTCCGCCGGAGCAGCGCAGCTGGACTACTGCCTGAGCTTGAACTCTGTTGCAGCTCCGCCGACCGGAGACGCGCCCCAGAAACTCACTCTTATAGGCTTGCATAATAGGCCTACAACTACATAGAATTTCTAAATTTGGTTCAGTCTTGGATGCCATCAGTGCCAAGTTTGCTGAGCTAGGATTAATAAATCAGAGTGTTTATTGTACGATTCTGTGTGCGTAGTTTCTGTTTGTGTTTTGCCGACGGACATAACTTTAAAACGGCGGTTGTGTTTAAAATTCCGTAACTTGAACATTTGGGTTTCGTTTTTTGTCTCCCCCTGTATATTGAGACGTAGACGGAAACCTGCGCAGTGAGGCCCGGACCCCCCCCCCCCCAGTCGAACCGGACTATGCTCACAAGCGGATGCTGTGAGGAACAGTCCAAGTGAACAACCCAAGATCCAGCAATAGGAGGACAGCAAATGATTTGAACATGGTTGCCGATGGCTTTTATTAGGATTGAAAATGTATTGTAGTGATGTGCCGGGGTCCGCTCCAGGCGCGGTTCTACGGGGGGGGGGGGGGGGGGGGGGGGGGGTAGGGGGGGGGGGCTGTAGCCCCCCAAAATTTTGTCTAGCCCCCCCCCCCCCCAAAAAAAAATTGCGTAAAAAAAAAATGATTTTAAGATTTTATTGGCGCTCCCCATTGAAAATATGGCATGAGCCCCCCCCCCCCCCCCCCCCCCTATTAATTTTCGGAGGCCTAAGTGTCTGGAAAAAATAACCGGTCAACATTTCAGCACGCCTCCCTGAAAAAATTCTGGATCCACCGTACTAGCCCCCCCAAAATATTGGTTCTAGAACCGCGCTTGGTCCGCTCATACGTCCGACGCCTATTAGGTCTGACGCCTCATAAGTCCGACAAAATCGCATCCCCTAACCAAACAAAGGCCCGTAAGTCCGACGCCTCATAGGTCCGACGCCTCATAGGCAGTGGCGTCGCCAAGGGGGGGCCAGGGGGGGCACGTGCCCCCCCTGGAAAACCTAGTGCCCCCCCGAGTGCCCCCCATCTGAGATTTGGGTTGGTAAAAAAATATATATATATTTTGTTATATTCAACTCCCATCATCTGAGTTGGTTAAATAGCAATTTCTGGAGATATCTTCAGATCGAATTTAGCATCAAATGTGGCACCATTTTGCATCTAGCCCATCCTCCGTATGCGAAAATTTTCCAAAGGGGAGGGGGGCACCCCCTCCCCTTAGACCCCTCCCCCAGGACGGCGATCCGTATCCACCTAAGTGCCCCCCCATCAAATGCTGGTGCCCCCCCTGTGCCCCCCCAGACTGAAAAGTCTGGTGACGCCACTGCTCATAGGTCCGACGCCTCATAGGTCCGACGCCTCATAGGTCCGACGCCTCATAGGTCCGACGCCTCATAGGTCCGACGCCTCATAGGTCCGACGCCTCATAGGTCCGACGCCTCATAGGTCCGACGCCTCATAGGTCCGACGCCTCATAGGTCCGACGCCTCATAGGTCCGACGCCTCATAGGTCCGACGCCTCATAGGTCCGACGCCTCATAGGTCCGACGCCTCATAGGTCCGACGCCTCATAGGTCCGACGCCTCATAGCTGGCTCCGACGCCTCGTAGGTCCGACAAATTTAAACGTCTTGTTATTTCGACGTCGGACTTATGAGGCGTCGGACCTATGAGGCGGAACAAATTAATTTTATGACTCAGCATAAGTCCGACGCGTCATAAGTCCGAAATTTTGGAATTATGAGGCGTCGGACCTATGAGGCGTCGGACTTATGATACGGCCCCGATGTGCCACAATACTGGGACTGGCAGACCATGGCCCTCGCCATGTAAATGTCTGCAAAGTTTGTGATGTTATGGCGCTGTTTCAGCCACCTTTTCTCACTTGTATTTCAATTAAGCCATGTCGGATTTAACGGATAGATGCAGCTTTGATGTCAAGGTGAATGATATTATTTTGCCTTAAGGCCTTCAACAGTGTACTTACTTGAGGTAATGCATATCAAGCTAAAGCTACAATGCGACTGTAACAATATCAGGTTTCCCCATGAATAAGTGTGGCTGTCACATCACCAGATCGTGTGAGAGGCAGAAGGAAAAAAGAAAAAGGAAAAATACTCTGATATTTTTGATACAGACTAGCCCTCCTTCCAGACGGACGCATATCAGAAAAAAGGTGAGTTTGATATTCCTGTTTGAGAGGGAACTGTATTAAAAAAAAAGCCGACCAAACCGATCCCTCTCCTCTTGAGTTTTTTCTTGTCAACAGGAGAACTAAGGATTTAATAATTACTGATGTGGATCTTGCTCTTGATCCGCACGAAAAACAACCCATCAACCCCACGTGTCCGTGAAGGCTCATACAGGCCTATAACATTCCTCGTTAGGGAGGTCGGGCCTCCGTTTGCGTCAAGTGTCTTGCTTCAGAGGCTTGGGGACACAAGCATCAGTACAGGGTGAGTCAAAAAAAGCGAAACCCAAATGTCGGGATTATTGTTTTAGTGAAGTTCTGCATGTAGCACTTTCGAAATCTAGGATATGAAAGCCCAATTCATAAGCTTTCTTTTAGTACAACAATCATTAAAATCACTTATGTACTTTTCAAGTTACGGAATTTTAACCACAACCACCGTTTTAAAGTTCTGTCCACGGATCACAGAAAGGTTAGTGTTCTTTCAGCAAAACGAAAACAAATCACATACGGATGTGTGTGAATTGTTTTCGTTTTGCTGAACGCACACATTCTTGTGATCCGTGGACAGAGCTTTAAAACGGTGGTTGTGTTTAAACTTCTGTAACTTAAAAAGTACACGAGTGATTTGAATGATTCTTGTACTAAAAGAAAGCTCATGAATTGGGCTTTTATATCCTAGATTTCGAAAGTGCTACATGAAGAACTTCACTAAAACAATAGTCCCAACACTTATGTTTCGCTTTTTTTGACTTTTTTTGACCTGGTATTTCTCCTAGTTTGAGCTTTGACACCACGTTTTAAGAAACTTTAAATTAATGCATGCAAAGTCCGATCTGCAACTAATTAGCGGACCGTGACATGGCCTGCTGTTATAATATGCATATAAATATTTTATATGCGCCATATAGTTAGGTCTAGGCCCATATCTCCGAATCAGGGAGAGGATGAATACTTAATAAGACAAAAAAGACAAAACGAACAACTTGATCGGCGATGATATATGTACACAGAGTTGGATTACCATCGGGGTTTTTCTTCTTCAATTGTGTGAATAAAGTGTAATGCAAAATTATCCCTTCGCTGTACGTGAGGAGGTGGTATTCCAAGGATCCACATAATATGTAAATGTTACTCTGCCACTTATATTTGAAATTACTACCAGCAGCATTTAGAAATGTTTTATTTACCAATACAATTAACAAGTTATATACTAATAAGTGTTTTTAAATGTTTTCTTCAATTATACACTATAAACAAATAATACAGTAGGAATTCGGCAAATATTTCCAAAGAGAACTTTATAGATATTGAATATATATAGAATTCAATTCATCAGGAGTACTTGGTTTCTAATAAAAAAAAGACTGCTTCTTTTTCAAATAAAAATTCCTTTCAACGACGTTATTTCATAAACAAAAGAAATACCCAGGTGGCATTTGAGCCCTAGACCTCCTGCTTACTTTCCATTTCTTTGCTGATAAATTTACTGTGTCATTTCACCTGTTTGGGTTAAAATGAAAAAGTGAAAAAGTGGGTCTTTCCATGGTCCAAAATACAGGGTGAGTAAAAAAAAAAAAAAAAAACCGAAACCAAACTGTCGGGACAATTGTTTCAGTGAAGTTCTGCATGTAGTACTTTCAAAATCTAGGATATGAAAGCCCAATTCATAAGCTTTCTTTTAGTACAAGAATCATTCAAATCACTTATGTCCTTTTCAAGTAACGGAATTTTAAACGCAACCACCGTTTTTAAAAGAACACACAACTTTTGTGATCCGTGGACAAAACTTTTAAAAAAGTTCTGTCCACGGATCACAAAACGAAAACAATTAACACACACATCCTCATGTGATTTGTTTTCGTGTTGCTGAGAGAACGCTGAACTTTTTTGTGATCCGTGGACAGAACCTTAAAACGGCGGCTGTGTTTAAAACTCCGTAACTTGAAAAGCACATGAGTGATTTGAATTATTCTTGTACTTAACGAAAGCTTATGAATTGGGCTTTCATATCCTAGATATTTAAAGTGCTACATGCAGAACTTCACTACAAAAACTGTCCCGACATTTGGGTTTCGTTTTTTTTTTTACACACCCCGTAGTCTGAGTATCGCCCGATATCCACGGAGCCAAACTCCTGTATAAACGTCTGATATCTCTAGACATGCAGATATATGCAAGCCGCGCGCCAGCCAATCGGGGTCGATTTTGCTTAATCGTGACGTCATTTCATTCCTAAATCAGGACTTAATTGTTTGATTGGTCAATTCGAATACAGTGTTTCGTAAAACAACAACGGCCGGGCGTGATATCGGGTAACATGATACAGAGCGCGTGACACATTTTGTTTTATATCTATTGTCTTTGACGCACAACTGTGAATGACCGAAGACCCGATATAGAAAGCGTCCACTGATTGTTCAAAATCTAGGAGGTCGAGAGGCGAGGTCTTGCCTTATTAATCAGCGAATCCGTTCGCGAATCTGTTCGTCTATTACATAGACTAGGTCCAAAAGTGTGACATTCTTTTGTGTCCCTGTTACACCTGACCTATAATTTGCCACATCATTAAAATTGATTTCGCACTAATTTTTTAAAATTTGTTTGGCAGGAGGTACTTTGCGTTGCATAATTACTCTTGGAGGTAGAAGGCATTAAAGAATGTGTCCTGAATAACAAAATCTTATACATGTCAGATGTAACAGGGACACACAAAAACTGGACCCCAAATTTATGGAATGACCCATTATAAGGCTGCAGCCTTGGCGATAGTTGTTTGGCGATTTGTATTTTTTCAACTGTGCAATTATCCTTTAATATTTTTTTCTTTTGAACAGGGGTCTGGATGGACGCATCATTTTGATGCCAGTTTTATACTTTTGTTTTTTCCTTGACACCCGTTGCTCATTTAATCACAATTTTTAATGCCGGAAGATGTAAAATACATATAAATAGATAAATAAATAACTAAATAAGTTCGTATGCAAATTCAGTTTCCCGTATTCACCATCTGTCAACTAAATTGATCGTCACTGATGTGCATAAATAAAGGTGGTTCATTTTTTGGCGCGAATGTGAACGTCAGCGCGTAATAATGACGCCACGGCAAACGTTCATTGTGCTGCGAAATCGTAAAAATTTACCACTTTTCAAATATGGTGAATTTGTTTCATGACGTCAATAACCGCTTCAGTATTGTACACACATGGTGAGTCAAAAAAGACGGAACCCAAACGCCCCAAATATATTTCATATTTTAAAAACATGTCGCACAAAACATAATAATGACTGGAAAGCCAATTTCATAAACTACCTGTGGAGGAAAAAATTACTGAAATTGCTCAATCCGTTCAAAGAATATCATCATTTATACGCAATGACCCTAAAACATGTTTCGTCCAAAAAAGGAGTTTATTGTGTATTCCGACTGTTGGAACAACAAAGAAAATGACACAGAATACTTGTTTATACTTGTTTCAGCAACTGTTAACAACTGTAGTACACAATGTCTTTATTAACAACCCTGTTTAGGCAAACAATATAAAATCCACTTTTTGGAATAGACGCGGGCCTTCGAAAGGATTTTGTTGAATATTTTTAACTTTTAAACTGAGGTTTTATCGCTGGTGATATTTGAAGACAATTGTGACGACGATTCTTGAAATCGCATTTTTGGACAAAAGAGGTGTTACGGTCATTGTGTTTAAATGGTCATATTCTTTGAACGGATTGAGCAATTTCAGTGTTTTTTCATCTAAAAGTAGCTTATGAAATTGGCTTTCAAGTCATTATCATGTTTGGTGCTGCATGTTTTTTTTAAATATGAAATATAATTTTGGGGGTGTGGGTTCCGCTTCTTTTGACTCATGAATCCTGCAGATGTTGTTAGTAAAAAAACGAACTGTACTTTGTACTTAACGTTATTTAACGGAACAACACATCACTTTATAACAACCCATTCTGGAACTGAATTAACAATCCATTCTCGAATTAAAAAGAAGTGAAAACAAACCATTTCGACCGTTTTGGTCAAGTAGCTTATAATTACCACAAAACCTATCCATCATTCCTTTTTACCAGAAGTTTCCTCCTGAAAACCACCGAAAAATTAACACCAGAAGAAAATAATTTTGGAAGTGATTACAAAACATATATGACGAGGGGTGTATAGCAAGCTACTAATGCGCCTATCAATTGTTCCCCCCCCCTCCCCCCCCCCCCCCCCGGCTGCCCCACCCAAGACGTGGGGATTGTCACTATTGAAGTGACAAAATCCCCACCCCTCGGGCAAAATTTAAGTGACAATCCCCAACCATGCCCCGACATACATACGTGGGGTGCACTAGTGATTGCCTTTCCATGTAGTGGAAGTAGTAATATTATCGCCACTTTCAATCGTTTGACCGTACTCGGCGATATTCTGTTGAATTCATTTTTGAGCTGTGGCTTTCTTGTCTCAATTTGCCAAAGACATCCTCCGACGGTTTTCTAAACAGCCGCTAAAAACGGCGGACATCATATAGCACACGTGCACTGGCACCACACGCGTGGGATTTTTTTTGTCAAACGACGACAGTTTTACAAAGTTGAAACTGTAAAATCACAAACCAAACACCATACGAGGCTTCACAAGTGCAATTCATCCACAAATCACCTGAATCAGTGGACACCATGTAACATTAGCAAAAAGGCAGGAAAGCATAGATGTTGAGTCTCAAGGCAAAGATGGAATATGCTCATACTCGTGGATGGAGTCGGTAGGTATTTCCTGAATCGTGCATTTGGGCCCTGTAATAAATGGAAACATAACTGAATAAATGACCCGGAATAAATGACAGGCCGCCATAGAGTCGACGCCATGATTGGTATAAGTAGAAAGACATTTTTAAGTAAAGCAGGAACATTTTAGTGATCGTAACAACCGATATTGAAATGAATAATTCTCCGGGAGGGGAGGGGAGGGGTGGGGTGGCAGAGTCCGGAGAGACATGTCGAAGATAACATAATCTATTTGCCCATTCGCCCATCTCCGTTTGGCTGAAGAATTGGAACTTAACATACCTGATGTTCGGCACGTTCTTGTAGGTTTGCTTGTTGGGAAGTCAGGGTCAGTTGGACCAGGGACAGGGTAAGTGTAATAGAAACACTGATGTTCAGTAGGATCCATGAACGGTCGTTTTCGATCTGAACAAAAGAGACAACGCCTGTGAAAACATCAGTTGCATGCAGTCCGAACATTGTATGCTTATAATAAATCGTATAATGAATCTTATAAATCTCAACCATTCAAGTTTGACTTTGAAGCACCAACCCCAAATTGCATGCGCACATATTATTTCAACCAGAGTTTTTACATAAAGATCTGATGAGAGAGGCATACAAGGCCTCAAATCAGACGAGGACTTGTAAATACATGAAGGTTACAATTATATGCTTATAGTACATCTTATATATATATGGCAGTTTTACTTTTTCTAATAAAAGAAGCAGACGTTGTTCACTTCCTTACATTTCTTCTCCCACTTCACTTTCTTGCTATGTTCTCTCAGCCGCTTACCGAAGTAAATTAGAACAACCAAAAGCACCAAATCTGAAATAGAAATATCGTGAACTTTTCATCATTACACCACACCAATATTTCGATTCATTTTTCTTTGCACTTTAATTGGTGATCCAAATTTATGTCTAAAAAAAAAATTGTTTGACTGTCATACGGAAATCTATAAAGCCTAAGCTTAATGTGGAGGTCTTGTGTGGTTGGCACAAGAAAGATGTGAAGAGTTGCAATGGAAAAATATACAGGGTGACCCAAAAAATGCAACCCTAAAACATTTGCCTTAAAAAGAGGAATAGGTGGATTTTCATGCTGTGGGTATCAGATTAAAGCTGAGAGATTTTTCTTTCAAATACTGAAAAATCGTTAAAATAGCACTTTGGGGTTGCTGAGAAAATGCCAATTATGTGAGAGTAGTCATTTTTTTTTATCCTGTACACAAATACCTCAAACAGTGAAACATTTTACTGTAATAAGCCTACTGTGCAATTATCCTTCATTTGTGCAATTTCGTTAGTATTTTGACATATTTATGGTGCTCAAAGTGTTTAAAATAGGACTAAAAGGGATGAGATACCTGTTCAGGTAGAAAATAAATGTATTTTCATCAAATTCATTTGTATACTCATTTGTAAGGATAGGTACGGTGAAAATCCCTTACTGTGGTAATTTTTGTGGGTGGATAAAAAACGACTACTTTTACATAATTGCCATTTGCTCAGTAACCCAAAGTGTTTTCAGTATTTGAAAGAAAAAAATATTAGCTTTAATCTGATACCCAAAACATGAAAATCCACCGATCCCTTTTTTTAAAGGCAAATGTTTTAGGGTTGCATTTTTTGGGGTCACCCTGGATATTTCCGTTATACCGTTTCGTTTTTTTAAACGAATCCTGGGGCGTTCATGAAGTTGCTTTGAGTCATCTTAATAGACCTTTATCACACGTCCACCATTTTAGTCATGTTCCCTGTATCCAATAACAGTACTGAATGATAATGTTTTTGCGCAAAAAAGGAACCAGACTATTTTTCCTTCCAGCCTCGCTACTTACATTGATCTGAATGGGAAAAATTAAATGGCTGCAACATGATAATGGTCTATTGTACGCAATTAAGGGCGGATCCAGAACACAATTTGGGGGGGCCCAAAAAAAAATTTTGGTCCCCCCAAAAAGTGGGTTAAAAAAATTACGGCGTGGGGTTCGGGGCCCGCTTAAGGGCCCCGAAATTTTTTTGGATTCTAGATGCTCTGTGGTGCGATCTGAGGCAATTTCTGACCACTTTAACCAATGTTTTTTTTGAGGAAAAGATGGTGGTGTACTCATTGCCTGCCTTTATTGCGATGTCACATAAAAACAAAAAAAATGGTTTCGTTTTTTTTTTGGGGGGGGGCATGGCCCCCTTTGGCCCCCCCCCCCCCTGGATCCGCCCTTGATTGTACGAGATCTAGAAGACAGAAAGACACGTTTGCAGTTATTTTTGAACTGTTGGGTTGTAGGATTATGATCCATGCTTACAGTACAGCTGGGTTAATTTTTTTTTCTATTTCATAAATGGAGCAAAATAAGTTACTTCAAAATGCGTCTGTGCAGAGGATACAAGTCATAAAACACTTTTGAAATTCACTCACCGACTGGAACCATTTTTCCATGGAGGTCACTTAGTTGAATCTGATTCATCGTTTCTTTAATTAACGTAGAGGTAATCTGTCAAAAAAGAAGAACTTATTATTCCGTGGCAAAGGATTCAATTGCATTGGATTTGAAGTACATTCATTTCAAGTTGTGAAAATGTTTGACCTATGAAACTGTGTTCATTTTTTTTGTCGACGAAATGCCAGTCGTATGGTTTCTAATAACGTGGTGTTGTTCAATTGCGTCTGACGACTGTGAACTTCATCGAATATGGATTTGCACTGATCATTTTGACTTACCGGAATAGGCATAGCTGTAGAGTAAGGGCACATCGCAAACAACAACAACACAAGACATGCCAGCATGCTTTGCTATAACTTGACGAACGCTTTTACAGCCGTCCTCATGTATAGTTTACGAGTAGATTCGGATGTTCCGGTATACTCTCGTTGTGTCTTTCAGTGCATATGCTGATGGCCCCTTTCCCCTCTTTACTTTTAAAATTGCAGGTCGGTTTTTTTATCCATTCATCCTTCATTAATTTCATCAGATGCATTCATATGCATAAATTTTTAATACGATCACAAACTTTGTATGTATAATACAAACAAGGTCGTTATGCAAATGAAGACACGCATAAAACAATTTTTTTATGTAGAAGAGCAGAGGCGAGATAATAAAATAAGTCATAACGATTGTCCGTCCGGCATTTTTTTTTTATAATAAAAGAGGCCCGTGGTGAACGTTTTTTTCATGGCATTGTGCACCGGTAACTGATTATATAAGTTCGTCTCAATTTGCTTCATTTTAGGCCTACCCTGCTATTTCGCGTTTCCAGGTTTTAAGACAATGGTGATGATAATAATAATAATAGGGCGACTTTCCCATAGACGTGTGCACAAACCTAAACTGTCACCTAACCCAAGTTTACCTTATCCTTTTTCCATGAAATTTAGTATTTATACTAATTGGACCACGAGGAATCGATCTAGATGGTTTGCGACAGCAACATTCCTTGTCCTAAGGGTCGTTTTCACAAAAGGGCGACAGTTATATGTCGCCTTAATAAGGTGTGTCGCCCTATTGTGGACGGAGTTAGCAAAATCTGTCGCCCTATCCTAGCTGTTAGTAAAATAATAATAATAATAATAATAACAATAACTGGATTTATAGAGCCTCAAATTGCCTAAGGATACAACGTGCTAAACAAAGAATGAAAACAGGGAAAGAAGACAAGAAAAGAGGCCAGCCAGCTACGATTTGGGGAAAAGGTTGGTCTTGAGAGCCTTTTTGAAGGACAAAATCGGCCAGAACTTCTGACGGGGATGGTATAGGCTATTCCAAGCGGGTAGCGGCATTGGAGAAGGCCCTGTCACCAGCCTGTTTACGTGACTTGGGGATGACAAGGTGCTCTGCTCTCCCGCAGAAGAACGAAGGGAGTAAGGACGGGTCTGGATTGTGAGAAGAGAGGACAGATAATCTGGGTACAGAGTGTTTCCATTATTTGTAAATGTGTAGGCCTGTACAAATATGGAATGCTTCGAGTGGTGTAGTAAAACTAAACAAATTGTCTACTTCTTGAATTAATTTCAATACAAAGGCATATACTTATGAATGTGATCATACCGAAACAAACTTTAGTTATTTCAAACTATCAATTAACGTTGATATGACTATATACATTTTTTTATGGCGCAATTTAAGAAATACACAAATTAAAAAACAAAATCAAATGGGACACAAGAATGCACTTCATGGATCGATTTTTTACATTACGCTACACGGACCTACTGGAGCTCAATAATATACTTGCCGAGTAGGGGCCCCCACTTACATTAAGAAAATATATATATCACTGACTTTAATGATTTACATTGATAGAAAAGAGGATTACTATGTTCTTGAAATGAGGTAAAGTTAATTATACGCAAAGCCTTTTTTTGGAGTTTGAGTATTCTATTTATCTGACCAATGCCACAATTGCCCCATGCAAGTATGCCATATGATAAATATGATAATACTACTAAGGTATTGTTCAAGGCCATTAAGGTTGCAGACCAGTAAATCGGTCCAAAATTGCCTGCGCCGGCCAAATCACGATTTGCATGCCCCCCCCCCCTATCTTCAGTATTTGAGCATGCTGTGGGCCATGAACTTGAGGGTTTGTAAAAAATATGGGTATATATATATATATCTATATATATGCACAGGACTGTGCGCTTGTAGTTCTGTTCAATTTGGATGAAATTTGGGCCCTTAAAGCGCTCTATTTTGCAATGGAGTGTAGGCATCGTTTTTCAACATGGCGATGGGCTTCAGGACTATTTTCAGGGATGATCATCTTCGGATGGAAATTTCTCCTAAAAGTCATCAGTTAAACCCCCAAAAATTGAAAGAAAATGAAAGATGATGAAGTAAACCTTAATTTGATGTGTGTTTCGAACACCTTGGAGAGTTGTAAGTATTTTTCCCGAATTTCTGAAGTGTGAGCATCTATCATTGGGGTCTATGGAAGTTTATCACTGGTCTGGCCCCTTTAAATATTCTTTCGCTAGCGCGCTGTAATAATTGGCAGGCGCCCTCTAGTGATAGTCGTTTGCGATCAATAGCATGAATAGAGTACGAAAAAGAACCGACAGACTCTAATTCTAGCCCCGACTGATGAATAAGTCTGGTGGTTTGGTTTCCACAAGGTGATAACTTAGATAGAACAAACGTCAGGTAAGAGAGAAAATATATTCATTCATTCAATTAGCTTGGTCATAAAAGACTATGGATATGTGAGTTCGAAGGTGGGAAGATTAAAGTCTTTATAAAGAAAACATTATTTACAGATAAACAGTAATAATTTCTACGACACCATACTAAAAAATGTGCACTAAAGATAGTAATTTGGAGACTGGTTCCCTGTCGTACTTTTGTTAATTTTCCAACACAACAGGTAATGATCAGCCAAGGGGCGATCGTGAAGTGTAGGGCCCAGTTCTTATAAGGGAACAAAATCCACTTTAAAATTATTGAACCTACCAAACTTGTTAGTAATAGTAGTTGGCGACATTCTCTATAAACAGGTATGTCATAGATAGAGGGAGGGTTTTGATCTTTTGAGGGACATTTAGGGGTGAAAATGACGATGACAGCGCGGCAACAACACGCAACCCGAAAATAAAGATGGCGATCACCGCGCGATGTAAGCCTACTGTGAGCACGCACGGCGCGCTGAATCGCAAGGCACTAACCGCGCAGGAAAATCGTGATTTAATTCTACCCCAAGAATCTGTTCAAAATTGCGGGTGTCATTAGAATTGAAAAAAGTCTGCTTTTGATTGTAAAGGTGATTTTTGAGCAATAAAAAACATTTTGGACTCTAAGTCTAATTTGATCAAAATAAAACAGGGGCCCTACACTTCACGATCGCCAACCAAGGGACCATAGAGCAAGGACATCAAGGAAAACTTAAAGAGCTGGGCCCATCACAACATTTTCCAAGATTTTTGCTTAGGCCTACTTCAGAAACTAACATCTGAAAAAAAATACGAAATTTGAAGCATATTTAATTCAAATTTCAAGGTCAAAGGTCATTTCGTTACACATTTCCTCTGCGCTTCATGGTACGATTTTGGTTTTATTTTGTGAAATGGAGGCTTTTCAAAGAGCTTTGTACACATTGGCTTTGTAGGTGCTACATGTAGGTGCTATAGTTTAGGAGATACAAGTATTTAAAGTTCGGAGGTCATGCTAATTAGTCAAAAGTTCGTTGACCCGTATCTCAAAATCTAACAAGCCAAACTACCAAAAAATTCAGTTCTGGGAGTTTCTCATATGGGCCAATCATTCACACCAAATATCGTTTCCATCTGTGAGGGTCGGGTCCAAAATCGTGTTGAATTGACACGGGATGACCCTACTTTGTTTTTACAGATCTCTCAGACACAAGATGTGGGGTGGCGCGGCCCTGTGGAGGTTCTCCAAGTACTTGATTGCCGCAGAAGTAGCTGCCTTTGGAGCTGCGTACTACGTGTGGCATAAAATGAACGTTAGCCAAGGTAAAGTCAGGTGCCTCTTCAGTATTCAGTGGGCGTATTCGAAGCCCTATTCTCGTTATGATTGATTTTTGAACACGACAATGTAGTCAACTCTCGTTAATACAAACTCAGCCAGACTCAGCCAGAGTGTTTGTTATATATCAGAGTTTTGTATGAAAAAGGAGCAGCGGTCCCATTTGTGTTCACATAAATGCACAGTTGGGACCAAGGCTTTATGTTCACTGTGACCATGATTTTTATAATTTTACAGAGTTTGTATTAACAAGGCGACTTTAGTAAATACTAAATAGTATCAGCTTGACACTGACTTATTTCTCTTTATATATTCTGAATATATTTGAAGCACGAGCATTAATTGTCACTCTTTGTTAGAAAAATCCAAATCAGTCCCCTTTTCAGCATATTTTAAAGCTTGCATCCCTCTTTTCAAACAAACTACCTTCACAGAGAAAAGGTTAAACAATCCTTGTCGATGCCAACAACATAAACTCCTCCTTTGCATGCGCAGGGAAAGTGGAATGCTGATCTATCACTTTGTGTCATTTAGTTGAAAAGTATCACCTCAATCCATTTTTGTCTTTATTTCCTATTTCTTTTTTTTTTGCAGATTACAGAAGACATATGCATGAGAATTACCCGTATATACTTGAGCGTAAGTAATGACACGTATCATTTGTTATCCTATTGCATTCTAGTTTGTACTTAAAATGAAGCGGAAAGTCCACAGAAAAGGATGGATACAAATTTCCAGGTTTGGAGGGGGCAGGTAGCCTATGGAATATCCCCTTGCTCAGATTAGGTCTGTGATATGCGAGCAGATTCGGCAATTCATTATGCAAAACAAGACTGCGTCTTGACCTCAAGATTCTGACCATTCAGCGGGCACCTTCTACCGAGTCCATTCACTGATCGTTAGAAATCAACTACATTTCTTGATTTCTTGTAAATGGCAGCACTTGAAGCCAGACCAAATTATTTCACCGGGTGTTTAGTACCAGTAATCTTTTTGATAATAATTCGGTAGATTACTTTTTGGATAAATGCCAATAATGAAAATCAATCTTAGAGAAAATTGGCATTCTGTAACACTCCTTCTGGTTCTTCTTTAACTTGCCATTAACTATAGATAGTCACTTAACATATTGTACGCAAACTTCTCCCAACACCGACTGAAAGTTAAGAAAAAGGAATATCCTGGGAACTGTTGCTTGCTTGATGCTCAGGTTGCCTACTTGAACTCGAGTTTAAGAAACCAGGGATAATGTCATGCATCGGTAATAAAGAGACACTTTTCTGTGCATTTGCAGTTTTCTACCGAACGGCCGAAATGGGACAGATCAAAGATGCCAGACCAAATGACTACAGGGCCTGGGGCATTCTGGGAAATACCGACACAGACTCTGGCACAGGATCGTCATGACAACCGTCACTGGCTGCTTTCATAAACATTTATTTTATAGATGTGTGCAGAATGCAGTTCTATAAACTTCTTGCAATTTGGTCTATAGACCTTTGTCATGCTGCCAACTTCAGTCATGTGTCCTGTATCCTATAACAATACTGAATGATATTCTTTTTTGCCCCAAAAGGAACCAGACTATTTTATCTTCAAGCCTCACTTTGGTTACATTGAAGTGAATGTGCAAAAATCATGACGGCCGCAACTTGACAATGGTCTTTTAAGTGCCATCTACTGCATGGAATGAAACTTAGTTCTGAAGAATGTTAGCTTGTATTGTATATAATTTGTAACCAATTGGATCAGCAAATGCAATTTTCAAGTGAGACGAAAAATCATAAAATTAAAAGTTTTGTGCTTGAAGATGGCTCTGGGTGACTTTGGCGCGAGGCAACGTTACTAGATGCATGTGGTCTCCTCTAAGAGTTCCAAGAAACGGACCTACATATACATGTACTTGACATAAATTTTGACTCTTGTCTTCGAGTAACAGTTATACAATGTTAGTGCTTATTGTTAGCAGTTGAAGGCACCTTTTCAAAAGGAATCTGACATAATTATGCAAGTGAAATTTGAAATTCAAAGGGTTTTCTAAGGAAATGCATTTGTCAAATTCAAAACCTATGCAGGCTTCTTGCTTTACACACAATGGGAAAATCAAGTGATAACATAAAGTGCTTTTTAGCATTTTGTAATGTCTTTTTCAAGTTAGTTTTTCCTTTTCACAATTTCTGTTAAGTGTTATAGATGAGAGCTATTGACTTAAAAATGCATAAAGTTGTATATAGATTTCATCAATATGATTACAGTTACTTTGTAAATACAGTCAGTTTTTAGAAATAACATCATTTTTGACATGCTATAACTACGTCAAATAAAAAAAAGAAGATTTGTTTTCTTTTAAATAAAATAAAGTGCATATAACTATGTGTTTGGCTTAAATATTTAAATATTTGCACCCTAAAGAAATATCCTAAAGTTTTCAGTGAATATGAATAAGCTCAAACGAACCGGGACACACCATCACTGTACACTCACTGGACGCCTTACTTTTCTCACTGTTCAGGACAACCAGCAATTTGTTAAAACAGAAAGAGAGTGCTGCAGGCAGGGTGTACTCAAGTGTGCGTTGGTTTTCATAGGAAAAATACTGAAATTGTTACAAAGCAGTGACCGGCCTCTGCATATGTAGCACGATATGTGACAGAGGGAACCCCCTCCCCCCTCTTTTGTGTTGGTCATTGTGTTACCAAAATCTCAGGAATTCTTTGGAGATGTCTAGGGGATGTACCTAACATTAGTATAAGGTGTGTATGGTATAGGGCCAGGGAGTTTGGGGGTACCCCTCTCTCACATATCGTGCTGGGTATAGGCCTCTGATTCAAGCAAGGAATTACACACCTGATGTATGCCAATCTAAATTCGGCACTTGTAGCTTAAAGGGAATGTACAACATTGCTTTTGCTGCAATTTTTCAGTCATATAGCAAATGATTTGTTTCACGTTTTGGGCTTGTAGGTGCTGGAAAAACTAAGAAATCCAATCATGTTCTTGTAGTCTGGTTCTCTGACCCCACTTAAAATGAAACGGAGCAATTTATAGACTTTGGGGAATTGTAGGGTCAGAGAATCAGTCTAACAGGCTTGTACCCCTTCACAGGTGTGTAATCAATTGCAAAGAATATGCGCAATAACTAATCATGAAAAAATAGGAGCAGTTTAAAAAAAAAAGCCAGTTTTTTTCCAACGCTGGTCGGCCGACCAGCGTTGGAGAAAAACAAATTTTCTTGAAAATGTCAGCACACCAGGAGCCACGATTTAACAAGATGCTTTAGAATGTCATTCCCTAACAATCCAGTAAGGTATTTCGTGATAATTTGATCATTTCGTTTGGTGATGTTTACAAATGTGGTATCTTCCCTTTAAAACAAGACAATTTTAGACAAGGCAAGCCTGGCTAGTAGATCAAGCCGACAGGTCATCTAGCTTGATAGTACTCAGTTCTAGATTCGGTGAAAATCGAAGGTACAACATAATGTATGACAGAAATGTACTCTAATAGATGCAACCTTTCAGCTAATAACTTTTCAAATGAAGTGATTGTAGATCGTTGCTAGTTCACAACTCTAATTAAATAAAGATCAATTTTTTGAAGATATGTGAATTTATCAACACTGTCAACGATGTCACAACAGCAAAAACCGCGCCAGTAACCGGAGAACTGCCACTGCTTGTTGTGTGGACTCCAGGGGCCTGTGTCGTCATCTCTGCCTTGTCTGTGGGATATTGGAAGATACCCACAACTGGAAAATGGTCAGACAGGTCACTGACAGTCTTCGTTTCCCTGCAGTCAGGGGAGTGTGGGTACATGAAGAACTTGAACAGGCGAAAATCTCTGCAAACCTCAACGGGCTGGTCGCTTCGCGGACGAAACACCTGGGTACTGGCCCCGACAGGCTGCTCGTGACCGTTGCTGGTGAGGATGTAGTCTAGATACTCGGCATCCTTGTCGGTTGGATCGAGATTGTCATTATTCTGGTGGTCGTAGGTAACTTTTATTGGACCGATGAGACTTGGCATGTTGGCGTTCAGGGCATCTATTATAGCCCGAGCGTTCTCTTCCTTATTGATTAAGTCTCCATTTAGATCCCCGGTGTAGATCACTGGTTCGCTGATTGGGATGGACATTCCCTGCATGAAGTCGAAGATCTCACCAGCCTGCAGAACTCTGATCCCAGGTGACTCTGTCTTCTCAGTGGACTGCATGTGGGTACCAAAAATGTGGAAATCTTTACTGGCGTCTTCGACGGTCTTACGGACTCGGGCGTACATTACCCCTTTAGCAGAGAGGGCATCTGATGTGGTTGGATCGTAGTTGTCAAACACCTTTTGCTTCTCCTGGACAATCGGCCAGCGCGATGCGATGAAGACACCGCCGTTTTCCGCAGTGGAGTTGCGCTTCTCTGCCACTCTCGCCCCGGGCAGGAGGGCCAGGGAGTCTCCTACCGTCCGGGTGGAGTGGACGAAACCGAACTCTCCAAGTATGTCCCTCATCGTCAGGGAGTTGTTGACGTTGACGATGCAGCCTCCCATGAAAACCTCCTCTAGGACAACGACGTCCACGTCGGGATTCATCTTGAAGATCTTAGCGGGGATGCGGCAGGTTCGCTCTCGCTGTCCGATCTGAGCCACCAGATAATTCAACTCCCATACATTATAGGTGATCAGCTTTAAAGTGTTGATGGGAAGGGGCGTAGCCAGAGGCGGTGCTTGTGAGTGGGCACATTTGACCTGGGTGCCACCAAGACACGAATTGCCTTCGTCTGTGATGTTGGTGCTGCAGACGTAATCGAGTCCAAAGTGATGACAGTATGACGAGTTGGCTTGGCAGTCTGGTGCGTTGTCTATAGTTTGATAGGGGAATAAAAAAAGAATTACAAAAGCTAATGACAGCCTTCCAAAAACTGATTCTTTTTTTTCTCAGAAAAATCCCAAACCTCTTTTTGGAGGAGGGAGAGAAGGAACATAACGAGAATGAACAAGTATAGGAATGTGGGGGAATATATTTTAGAGGTGGAGGTGGATCCCTGGAACCCATTTGCAGGGGACACCCGGGTTTGAACCGGGGACCTCTCGACCTGCAGTCGAATGCTCTTCCGCTGAGCTATGCCCCTTATGCTTATTGCATGATAACAACGACCCATTATAGGATCTCATTTTCTTCAAAGAAGCATATATATTAAACATGTTGCACTCTAACGTCAGTTGTGGGTAGATTGTATGTGCAATGTTCTCTTTGAGCATACTTTTCTATTGTTTTTTCCCGCAGGGGGGGGGGGGGATTCGAATTTTACAGGAATAAAAAAGAAAAAAAATAGCGGGGCCTTAAAGTAGGGCACAACCTGGTTTGAACGGGGTCCTTTCGGTCTACAGTCGATGCTGTACCGTACCACTGAGCTATGTCCCCCTCGACGACGTTCTTTAAACAAAGGAGCTTCTTTACTTCTATGCACTAATTCAACAGCACATGGGAATTTTGTGTCAATCAACCGAACATTATGTACTGTACTTGTTAGTACTCACCAATCCAAACAGTTGGTCCTTCAATTTCTGGACATTCGTCATATTCTGGTGAGGGAAAAAGTAGATATTGTAATTGTTGCTTTGATTTTCAATCCACAAAAACCAAGCTAAACCATACCAAACAAACGCGCCATCTTGATCTTGATCATACAGTGTTTATATTTATTATATCTATATAGCCTACACATAATATAGGCCTACACATACATTTTTTTACATTGATAATATGAGGCGTTTTAAAACCTTGTTTTTTTTACAAAAAATGACCGACTTACCATCACTCCTAGCCGATCCAATGTGGATGGAAATCAACAGAAGTAAAATCGTCTTCCCTCCAAAGTTTACCATTCTGTTTCAGCAGTATTGTCTGTAAAGCTGGAAATAAAGGCACCAACCGTATTTCCTTGTAACCGCACGGACTATGATATCCCAAAATGACGTGACGAAGGTGTATTTTTGCCAAAGTTTATCTATACCGATTTGCCATTATCACATGATATGGTACATGTATATGAATACAACGGTGAAGTCAATGTGTAACTTATTTTAGAATTTGATAAAGTGATACGATACAGGTTTTATCTTTTCGAAGCTTTTCCCAAATATTTGCTTCGTGGGTTATTATTCACGGGCCTATTGGTTACCAAGATAAGTTGAGTGGATGTATCATGACGTGTCTAGGTACTGAGTTCATCTGCCTATCTTTTAGCAGCGGTGATCTGTCAACATTGGGAGCAGCAGTTTTAAAAATGCAAAGGGAAGAGGGGGCTATTACTAGACATATGTACTGTTGCATGTTCGTAAATATAGGTCTCCGAAAGGTAACATCTTAGCACTGTTAAGCGGTGGGATAGCCCAAGGCATTGCCAGCGGGGGGGGGGGGGGGGGGGGGGGGGGGGGGGGGGGGGGGGGGGGGGGGGGGGGGGGGGGGTTTAGGGGTATTTAACCCCCCCCCATTTATGTACAGACTGCCCTTTTCGATTTATAAACTGCCTTTTTTCATTACCGGCCATCCTCCAATATTTGCAAAGAGTGCCTTTATTAAATTTTATTAACAAGTAAGTGCCCTTTTTTTCGGAACAAGTGCCCTTTTTTTAAACAAGTGCCCTATTTGGTAAAAAAAGTCTTGCCCTTTTTTGTGCCATCTAACGGAGACCCTAAAGTAAGCACTGACTCCAACGCAAATACCGAGGCGCAAGATTTACCAATAACGTATTGTTCCGTGATTGGAACTACCGCGCCAGGCCGGAGAAGAAACCCAGAGGAAAAGTCTAAAGAGGGCTGGAGGTCAGAAGACCTCGGATGGACAGCCAAAGACTTAAGAGGGTCGCAACTGAATGACAAAGACATCGGGCCGGTACTCCGAGAGAACAGCGACCAGACTGGGAAGAAATCTCTCCCGAGGGCAGAGTTGTAAAATTCTATTGGACGCAATGTCAGCGTCAAGAAGTACGTGATGGAGTGCTGTATAGACGAAGGGAACCAGCTGTAGGTGATATTAAGAAAACGTGGCAATTAATCCTTCCTTCGAATATGCGTGAAGACTTGATGAAACTTCTTCACTGTGAACCAACGTCCGGACACTTGGGACGGACTTAAACGTCTGAAAGAGCCTCAGACAAGGTTCTACTGCTACGAGTCGCGAAGTGATGTAAGCAAGTTGCGATATCTGCACAACTTGTAAGCAACCACAGAAGCACCTTGCAGCCCTTTGAAGAAGTACAGTGTCGGCACACCAATGGAAGGAATAGCCGTTCATGAAAAAAATTCAAATTGTAAGGGGTTAACCTTGCATTTTTTTTTAGCAAAATAGGACACAATCAGATGATTCTGAAAAAGGCTGAACATTGTATTTCTAGCAAAATGGGCAAAAAGAAATGTTTATGAAAAATTTTAAATTGTAAGAGGTGTACCTTGTATATTTAGTAACATTAGGCAAAATCAGATTTGTATGAAAAATCTAAAATGGTAAGGGGTTAATCTTGCTTTTTTAGCAAAATTTGGAGCATATTTTACTAAAATTGGGCAAAATCAGATGCTTTTAAAAAAATCTAGATGTAAAGTTTCCGCAAAAAACAGCTGTTGAAAAAGAGCCCAATGTTGAACTTTACTGAGTCTGAGGTCTATCGAGGGGACGATCCTTATTTCAACTCCCGGAGATTCGCTGACAGTCTCTATTTTTCTTTTTAAGAAAGTCGAAATAGCTGAAGAGGAAGGTGAGAATCTATATGTGCCCAGATACAAAGAGTAGAAATCTACGCGTCTGCCTTTTGAAAATACACAATTGCGGTGTTCATTGTTGCGTAATGATCCGCCTAGCACACGACTGTTTTGCACATTAGGCTGTGTTATGCAGCTTCCTAACAAACCAAACACACTGGGCTCATTATATCGACTTGTTTTTACCCATTAAGGTAAAGCAAATGGACCCAGTAATCTTCCTGGCGCGTTTGCTCACCTATAAAGACAACTTTTCTTAGTTTAAGGAAAATTCTAAGGTAACGAAATGGCCGAGTGGTTACGATTCGTCGTCCACGGTTAGCGGGGTCCCGGGTTCGAATCCCGCTGGTGTCTTTTTGGTTTTTAACGTATGAGTTCAATTATTCACTATAAGAGATTTAATTTCCCGTCGTAAAGTACCAACAGTACCTTAGCTTAATCGGTAAGCACTGCTGCTGGTACTGTCCGCGAGTTCCAGGTTGGCGCCTTCGTACAGGTTCAGGGCATGTGGTCCACTCGGAGGATCAGGGCTTAGGGGCCGCCCTGTTCCTCCCTTAGCTCTTTGCTTTTACATGGTGCCTGGCCCTCCGGGGTTATATGGATGGATAGGGAAGGAAGTGTGTATTGGTCGGGGACGCCGAGACCCCGGAAGAGAACTAAGGGATCGGCTGGGGCATTGTTATGGCTCAGACCGATCCCTGAAAGCTTGACTAGCACATAACTTTTTGATTTTTTTTTTACCCTCTATCTTTTATACTTTGGTTTAGTTTGATATCTACAGCTGCTCGGCAGGTCTACGGGTAGTATCAAAATTGAAACAATGGTGTATGTCATAAATCAATGAATATTTCATAATTGACTATAATCAAAACGGAGTTTTTTAGTTTGATCAATTTGACTATCATTATATAATGACGCGATTGCCAATTGACGTAAGAAACGCCATAAATTATACCGGGAAAGAATAAAGATGTACATTGTAATATAAATATTTTTATACATCTTTCAAATAACGTCTTTAATTGTGAGCATTCCAAACAATACAGTAATTCGCAATAGTAATAGAATGGTATATGATAGCACGATCAATGCGTCTCTATTAAATTTAAAAATATATAATTTAGGCCCCTATTTGTGAAATATTCTTTGATTGACTATGAGCATTCCATACGAATGAGTTAATTCGCAAAATATAGCAACAACAAAAGAGAAAGGAAAAAGAGAAAATTCCTTTACCCTAAAAACTGGAAAAATTATTTTTTTAAAAAAAGTCAAATGGGACACTTCATGTATTGATTGAACAGTTTGCAAGGAGTTAGCCTTACATTTAAGCAAAATTGGGAAAAATCAGATGTTTCTGGAAAATTGCAGCTTGTAAGGGGTTAACCCTGCAATTTTAGTAAAATTTAGATGTTTATGAAACATTTCAAATAGTAAGGGGTGAACCTTGCATTTTTTAGCGAAATTGGGCAAAATCAGATCTTTCTGGAAAATTTCAGATTGTAAGGGGTTAACCTTGCTTTTGTAGTAATATTTGGCAAAATAAGATGTGTATGAAAAATTTCAAATTGTAAGGGGTTAACCTTTCTTTTTTAGTAAAATTGGGAAAATTTAAATGTTTATGAAAAATTTCAAATTGTCAGTGGTTAACCTTGCATTTTTTAGCAAAATAGGGTGAAATCAGGTGTTTATGGAAAATTTCAGATTGTAAGGGGTTAACTTTGCATTTTTAGCAAAATTTGTCAAAATCAGATTTGTATGAAAAATCTCAAATTGTAAGAGGTTAACCTTGCCAAATTAGGGCAAAATCAGATGTTTCTGGAAAATTGCAGATTGAAAGGGGTTAACCTTGCTTTTTTATGCGAAATTGGGAAAAATCTGATGTTTCTTGAAAATTGCAGATTGTAAGGGGTTAACTTGGCATTTTTAGCATAACTGGGCAATATCAGATTGATATGAAAAATCTCAAATTGTAAGGGGTGAACCTTGTATTTTTAGCGAAATTGGGCAAAATCAGATCTTTCTGGAAAATTTCAGATTGTAAGGGGTTAACCTAGCTTTTTTAGTGATATTTGGCAAAATCAGATGTGAATAAAAAATGTCAGATTGCAAGGGTTTCACCTTGCATTTTTAGCAAAATTGTATGAAAAATCAAAAATTGTAAGGGGTTAACCTTTGCCAAATTAGGGCAAAATCAGATGTTTCTGGAAAAATGCAGATTGAAAGGGGTTAACCTTGCATTTTAAGCAAAATTGGGCAAAATGAGATTTTTATGAAAAATTTTAAATTGTAAGGGGTGAACCTTGCATATATTAGCAAAATTGGGCAAAATCAGATGTTTCTGAAAAAAATTCCGATGTAAGGAATTAACCTTACTTTTTTTTAAAGTGAAATTTGGTAAAAATTAGATGTTTCTGAAAAATTTCAAATTGAAAGGGGTTAAGATTGCATTTTTTTTAGCAAAATAGGGCAAAATCAGATGTTTATGGAAAATTTCAGATTGTAAGGGGTTATTCTACCTTTTTTAGTGATATTTGGCAAAATAAGATGTGAATATAAAATTTCAAACAAATTGGGCAAATTTAAATGTTTATGAAAAATCTCAAATTATAAGGGGTGAACCTTGCATTTTTAGCAAAATTGGGAAAAATCAGATTTGTATGAAAAATCGAAAATTGTAAGGGGTTTACCTTTGCCCAATTAGGGCAAAATCAGATGTTTCTGGAAAATTGCAGATTGAAAGGGGTTAACCTTGCATTTTTAGCAAAACTGGGTAATATCAGATTTTTATGAAAAATCTCAAATTGTAAGGGGTGAACCTTGCATTTAGCAAAATTGGGCAAATTCAGATGTTTCTGAAAAATTTCAGATGTAAGGGGGTTAACCTTGCTTTTTTAGTAAAATTGGGCAAATTTTAATGTGCATGAAAAATTTCAAATTGTAGGGGTTAACCTTGCATTTTTTAGCAAAATACGGCAAACCAGGTGTTCATGAAAAATTTCAGATTGTAAAGGATTCACATTGCATTTTTAGCAAAATTGTATGAAAAATCAAAAATTGTAAGGGGTTAACCTTTGCCAAAGTAGGGCAAAATCAGATGTTTCTGGAAAATTGCAGATTGAAAGGGGTTAACCTTGCATTTTAAGCAAAATTGGGCAAAATGAGATTTTTATAAAAAATTTTAAATTGTAAAGGGTGAACCTTGCATATATTAGCAAAATTGGGCAAAATCGGATGTTTCTGAAAAAAAATTCGATGTAAGGAATTAACCTTATTTTTTTTAAAGTGAAATTGGGTAAAAATTAGATGTTTATGAAAAATTTCAAATTGAAAGGGGTGAACCTTGCATTTTTAGCAAAATTGGGCAAAATCAGATGTTTCTGAAAAATTTCAGATGTAAGGGGGTTAACCTTGCTTTTTTAGTAAAATTGGGCAAATTTTAATGTGCATGAAAAATTTCAAATTGTAGGGGTTAACCTTGCATTTTTTAGCAAAATACGGCAAACCAGGTGTTCATGAAAAATTTCAGATTGTAAAGGATTCACATTGCATTTTTAGCAAAATTGTATGAAAAATCAAATATAAGGGGTTAACCTTTGCCAAATTAGGGCAAAATCAGATATTTCTGGAAAATTGCAGATTGAAAGGGGTTAACCTTGCATTTTAAGCAAAATTGGGCAAAATGAGATTTTTATGAAAAATTTTAAATTGTAAGGGGTGAACCTTGCATATATTAGCAAAATTGGGCAAAATCGGATGTTTCTGAAAAAAATTCCGATGTAAGGAATTAACCTTACTTTTTTTTAAGTGAAATTTGGTAAAAATTAGATGTTTATGACAAATTTCAAATTGAAAGGGGTTAAGATTGCATTTTTTTTTAGCAAAATAGGGCAAAATCAGATGTTTATGGAAGATTTCAAATTGTAAGGGGTTAACCTTGCATTTTAGCAAAATTGGGCAAAATCAGATGTTTCTGGAAAATTTCAGATGTTAGGGATTTTCCTTGCTTTTTTAGTGAAATTTGGCAAAGTTAGATGTTTATGAAAAATTTCAAATTAGGCCTATAAGGGGTTAACCTTGCATTTTTTAAGCAAAATTGGGGGAAAAATCTGATGTTTCTGGAAAATTGCAGACTGTAAGGGGTTAACCTTGCTTTTTGAATAAGATTGGGAAAAATTAGATGTTCATGAAAAAAAAAATCAAATTGTAAGGGGTTAACCTTGCATTTCTAGCAAAATTGGGCAAAAAGAAATGTTTATGAAAAATTTTAAATTGTAAGAGGTGTACCTTGTATATTTAGTAAAATTTGGCAAAATCAGATTTGTAATAAAAATCTAAAATGGTAAGGGGTTAGCCTTGCTTTTTTAGCAAAATTTGGAGCATATTTTACTAAAATTGGGCAAAATCAGATGCTTCTGAAAAATCCAGATGTAAAGTTTCCGCTAAAAATTTCCATTTCACCCCTTACAATTTGAGATTTTTCATCTCAATCTGATATTGCCCAGTTATGCTAAAAATGGCAAGTTAACCCCTTACAATCTGCAATTTTCAAGAAACATCTGATTTTTCCCAATTTCGCTTAAAAAGGCAAGGTTAACCCCTTTTAGTCTGCAATTTTCCAGAAACAACTGATTTTGCCCTAATTTGGCAAGGTTAACCTCTTACAGTTTTTGATTTTTCATACAAATCTGATTTTGCCCAATTTTGCTAAAACTGCAAAGTTAACCCCTTACAATCTGAAATTTTCCATAAACACCTGATTTTGCCCTATTTTGCTAAAAAATGCAAGGTTAACCACTGACAATTTGAATTTTTCATACACATCTTATTTTGCCAAATTTTACTACAAAAGCAAGGTTAACCCCTTACAATTTGAAATGTTTCATAAACATCTAAATTTTACTAAAAATGCAAGGTTAACCCCTTACAAGCTGCAATTTTTCAGAAACATCTGATTTTTCCCAATTTTGCTAAAAATGTAAGGCTAACTCCTTGCAAACTGTTCAATCAATACATGTACTGTCCCATTTGACTTTTTTAAAACAAATTATATTTCCAGTTTTAAGGGTAAAGGAATTTTCTCTTTTTCCTTTCTCTTTTGTTGTTGCTATATTTTGCGATTCACTCATTCGTATGGAATGCTCATAGTCAATCAAAGAATATTTCACACATAGGGGCCTATATTTTTTAAAATTTAATAGAGACGCATTGATCGTGCTATCATATACCATTCTATTACTATTGCGAATTACTGTATTGTTTGGAATGCTCACAATTAAAGACACATTATTTGAAAGATGTATAAATAATATTTATATTACAATGTACATCTTTATTCTTTCCCGGTATAATTTATGGCGTTTCTTACGTCAATTGGCAATCGCGTCATTATATAATGATAGTCAATTGATCAAACGAAACTTGACTATAGTCAATTATGAAATATTCATTGATTTATGACATACACCATTGTTTCAATTTTGATACTACCCGTAGACCTGCCGAGCAGCTGTAGATATCAAACTAAACCAAAGTATAAAAGATAGAGGGTAAAAAAAAATCAAAAAGTTATGTGCTAGTCAAGCTTTCAGGGATCGGTCTGAGCCATAACAATGCCCCAGCCGATCCCTTAGTTCTCTTCCGGGGTCTCGGCGTCCCCGACCAATACACACTTCCTTCCCTATCCATCCATATAACCCCGGAGGGCCAGGCACCATGTAAAAGCAAAGAGCTAAGGGAGGAACAGGGCGGCCCCTAAGCCCTGATCCTCCGAGTGGACCACATGCCCTGAACCTGTACGAAGGCGCCAACCTGGAACTCGCGGACAGTACCAGCAGCAGTGCTTACCGATTAAGCTAAGGTACTGTTGGTACTTTACGACGGGAAATTAAATCTCTTATAGTGAATAATTGAACTCATACGTTAAAAACCAAAAAGACACCAGCGGGATTCGAACCCGGGACCCAGCTAACCGTGGACGACGAATCGTAACCACTCGGCCATTTCGTTACCTTAGAATTTTCCTTAAACTGAGAAAGGTTGTCTTTATAGGTGAGCAAACGCGCCAGGAAGATTACTGGGTCCATTTACTTTACCTTAATGGGTAAAAACAAGTCGATATAATGAGCCCAGTGTGTTTGGTTTGTTAGGAAGCTGCATAACACAGCCTAATGTGCAAAACAGTCGTGTGCTAGGCGGATCATTACGCAACAATGAACACCGCAATTGTGTATTTTCAAAAGACAGACGCGTAGATTTCTACTCTTTGTATCTGGGCACATATAGATTCTCACCTCCCTCTTCAGCTATTTCGACTTTCTTAAAAAGAAAAATAGAGACTGTCAGCGAATCTCCGGGAGTTGAAATAAGGATCGTCCCCTCGATAGACCTCAGACTCAGTAAAGTTCAACATTGGGCTCTTTTTCAACAGCTGTTTTCTGCGGAAACTTTACTCTGGATTTTTGAGAAGCATCTGATTTTGCCCAATTTTAGTAAAATATGCTCCAAATTTTGCTAAAAATGCAAGGTTCACCCCTTACAATTTGAGATTTTTCATAAAAATCTGATATTGCCCAATTTTGCAAAAAATGCAAGGTGAACCCCTTACAATCTGACATTTTTCATAAACACCTGATTTTGCCCCATTTTGCTCAAAAATGCAAGGTTCACCTCTTACAATTTGAGATTTTTCATAAACATTTAAATTTGCCCAATTTTACTTAAAAAGCAAGAATAACCCCTTACAATTTGAAATTTTATATTCACATCTTATTTTGCCAAATATCACTAAAAAAGCTAGGTTAACCCCTTACAATTTGAAATTTTCCAGAAAGATCTGATTTTGCCCAATTTCGCTAAAAATACAAGGTTCACCCCTTACAATTTGAGATTTTTCATATCAATCTGATATTGCCCAGTTTATGCTAAAAATGCCAAGTTAACTCCTTACAATCTGCAATTTTCAAGAAACATCTGATTTTTCCCAATTTCGCTTAAAAAAGCAAGGTTAACCCCTTTCAATCTGCAATGTTCCAGAAACATCTGATTTTGCCCTTATTTGGCAAGGTTAACCTCTTACAATTTTTGATTTTTCATACAAATCTGATTTTGCCCAATTTTACTAAAATGCAAGGTGAACCCTTTACAATCTGAAATTTTTCATGAACACCTGGTTTTGCCGTATTTTGCAAAAAAATGCAAGGTTAACCCCTAACAATTTGAAATTTTTCATGCACATTAAAATTTGCCCAATTTTACTTAAAAAGCAAGGTTAACCCCCTTACATCTGAAATTTTTCAGAAACATCTGAATTTTGCCCAATTTTGCTAAAAATGCAAGGTCACCCCTTACAATTTGAGATTTTTCATAAAAATCTGATATTGCCCAATTTTGCTAAAAATGCAAGGTGAACCCCTTACAATCTGACATTTTTCATAAACACCTGATTTTGCCCCATTTTGCTCAAAAATGCAAGGTTCACCTCTTACAATTTGAGATTTTTCATAAACATTTAAATTTGCCCAATTTTACTTAAAAAGCAAGAATAACCCCTTACAATTTGAAATTTTATATTCACATCTTATTTTGCCAAATATCACTAAAAAAGCTAGGTTAACCCCTTACAATTTGAAATTTTCCAGAAAGATCTGATTTTGCCCAATTTCGCTAAAAATACAAGGTTCACCCCTTACAATTTGAGATTTTTCATATCAATCTGATATTGCCCAGTTTATGCTAAAAATGCCAAGTTAACTCCTTACAATCTGCAATTTTCAAGAAACATCTGATTTTTCCCAATTTCGCTTAAAAAAGCAAGGTTAACCCCTTTCAATCTGCAATGTTCCAGAAACATCTGATTTTGCCCTTATTTGGCAAGGTTAACCTCTTACAATTTTTGATTTTTCATACAAATCTGATTTTGCCCAATTTTACTAAAATGCAAGGTGAACCCTTTACAATCTGAAATTTTTCATGAACACCTGGTTTTGCCGTATTTTGCAAAAAAATGCAAGGTTAACCCCTAACAATTTGAAATTTTTCATGCACATTAAAATTTGCCCAATTTTACTTAAAAAGCAAGGTTAACCCCCTTACATCTGAAATTTTTCAGAAACATCTGAATTTTGCCCAATTTTGCTAAAAATGCAAGGTCACCCCTTACAATTTGAGATTTTTCATAAAAATCTGATATTGCCCAATTTTGCTAAAAATGCAAGGTGAACCCCTTACAATCTGACATTTTTCATAAACACCTGATTTTGCCCCATTTTGCTAAAAAATGCAAGGTTCACCTCTTACAATTTGAGATTTTTCATAAACATTTAAATTTGCCCAATTTTACTTAAAAAGCAAGAATAACCCCTTACAATTTGAAATTTTATATTCACATCTTATTTTGCCAAATATCACTAAAAAAGCTAGGTTAACCCCTTACAATTTGAAATTTTCCAGAAAGATCTGATTTTGCCCAATTTCGCTAAAAATACAAGGTTCACCCCTTACAATTTGAGATTTTTCATATCAATCTGATATTGCCCAGTTTATGCTAAAAATGCCAAGTTAACTCCTTACAATCTGCAATTTTCAAGAAACATCTGATTTTTCCCAATTTCGCTTAAAAAAGCAAGGTTAACCCCTTTCAATCTGCAATGTTCCAGAAACATCTGATTTTGCCCTTATTTGGCAAGGTTAACCTCTTACAATTTTTGATTTTTCATACAAATCTGATTTTGCCCAATTTTACTAAAATGCAAGGTGAACCCTTTACAATCTGAAATTTTTCATGAACACCTGGTTTTGCCGTATTTTGCAAAAAAATGCAAGGTTAACCCCTAACAATTTGAAATTTTTCATGCACATTAAAATTTGCCCAATTTTACTTAAAAAGCAAGGTTAACCCCCTTACATCTGAAATTTTTCAGAAACATCTGAATTTTGCCCAATTTTGCTAAAAATGCAAGGTCACCCCTTACAATTTGAGATTTTTCATAAAAATCTGATATTGCCCAATTTTGCTAAAAATGCAAGGTGAACCCCTTACAATCTGACATTTTTCATAAACACCTGATTTTGCCCCATTTTGCTAAAAAATGCAAGGTTCACCCCTTACAATTTGAGATTTTTCATAAACATTTAAATTTGCCCAATTTTACTTAAAAAGCAAGAATAACCCCTTACAATTTGAAATTTTATATTCACATCTTATTTTGCCAAATATCACCAAAAAAGCTAGGTTAACCCCTTACAATTTGAAATTTTCCAGAAAGATCTGATTTTGCCCAATTTCGCTAAAAATACAAGGTTCACCCCTTACAATTTGAGATTTTTCATATCAATCTGATATTGCCCAGTTTATGCTAAAAATGCCAAGTTAACCCCTTACAATCTGCAATTTTCAAGAAACATTTGATTTTTCCCAATTTCGCTTAAAAAGCAAGGTTAACCCCTTTCAATCTGCAATTTTCCAGAAACATCTGATTTTGCCCTTATTTGGCAAGGTTAACCTCTTACAATTTTTGATTTTTCATACAAATCTGATTTTGCCCAATTTTGCTAAAATTGCAAGGTTAACCCCTTACAATCTGAAATTTTCCATAAACACCTGATTTCACCCTATTTTGCTAAAAAATGCAAGGTTAACCCCTTACAATTTGAAATTTTTCATACATATCTTATTTTGCCAAATTTTACTACAAAAGCAAGGTTAACCCCTTACAATCTGAAATTTTCCAGAAAGATCTGATTTTGCCCAATTTCGCTAAAAAATGCAAGGTTCACCCCTTACAATTTGAAATGTTTCATAAACATCTAAATTTTACTAAACATGCAAGGTTAACCCCTTACAAGCTGCAATTTTTCAGAAACATCTGATTTTTCCCAATTTTGCTAAAATGTAAGGCTAACTCTTTGCAAACTGTTCAATCAATACATGAAGTGTCCCATTTGACTCTTTTAAAACAAACTATTTTTCCAGTTTTTAGGGTAAAGGAATTTTCTCTTTTTCCTTTCTCTTTTGTTGTTGCTATATTTTGCGAATTAACTCATTCGTATGGAATGCTCATAGTCAATCAAAGAATATTTCACACATAGGGGCCTGAATTATATTTTCTTTTAATTTAATAGAGACGCATTGAGCGTGCTATCATATACCATTCTATTACTATTGCGAATTACTGTATTGTTTGGAATGCTCACAATTAAAGACACGTTTTTTTGAAAGATGTATGAATAATATTTATATTACAATGTACATCTTTATTCTTTCCCGGTATAATTTATGGCGTTTCTTACTTCAATTGGCAATCGCGTCATTATATAATCATAGTCAAATTGATCAAACGAAACTCCGTTTTGATTATAGTCAATTATGAAATATTCATTGATTTATGACATTTTGATACTACCCGTAGACCTGCCGAGCAGCTGTAGATATCAAACTAAACCAAATTATAAAAGATAGAGGGTAAAAAAAATCAAAAAGTTATGTGCTAGTCAAGCTTTCAGGGATCGGTCTGAGCCATAACAATGCCCCAGCCGATCCCTTAGTTCTCTTCCGGGGTCTCGGCGTCCCCGACCAATACACACTTCCTTCCCTATCCATCCATATAACCCCAGAGGGCCAGGCACCATGTAAAAGCAAAGAGCTAAGGGAGGAACAGGGCGGCCCCTAAGCCCTGATCCTCCGAGTGGACCACATGCCCTGAACCTGTACGAAGGCGCCAACCTGGAACTCGCGGACAGTACCAGCAGCAGTGCTTACCGATTAAGCTAAGGTACTGTTGGTACTTTACGACGGGAAATTTAATCTCTTATAGTAAATAATTGAACTCATACGTTAAAAACCAAAAAGACACCAGCGGGATTCGAACCCGGGACCCCGCTAACCGTGGACGACGAATCGTAACCACTCGGCCATTTCGTTACCTTAGAATTTTCCTTAAACTGAGAAAAGTTGTCTTTATAGGTGAGCAAACGCGCCAGGAAGATTACTCGGTCCATTTGCTTAACCTTAATGGTAAAAACAAGTCGATATAATGAGCCCAGTGTGTTTGGTTTGTTAGGAAGCTGCATAACACAGCCTAATGTGCAAAACGGTCGTGTGCTAGGCGGATCATTACGCAACAATGAACACCGCAATTGTGTATTTTCAAAAGGCAGACGCGTAGATTTCTACTCTTTGTATCTGGGCACATATAAATTCTCACCTCCCTCTTCAGCTATTTCGACTTTCTTAAAAAGAAAAATAAAGACTGTCAGCGAATCTCCGGGAGTTAAAATAAGGATCGTCCCCTCGATAGACCTCAGACTCAGTAAAGTTCAACATTGGGCTCTTTTTCAACAGCTGTTTTTGCGGAAACTTTACATCTGGATTTTTGAGAAGCATCTGATTTTGCCCAATTTTAGTAAAATATGCTCCAAATGTTGCTAAAAAAGCAGGGTTAACCCCTTACCATTTTAGATTTTTCATACAAATCTGATTTTGCCAAATTTTACTAAATATACAAGGTACACCTCTTACAATTTTAAAATTTTTTCATAAACATTTCTTTTTGCCCAATTTTGCTAGAAATACAAGGTTAATCCCTAACAATCTGCAATTTTCCAGATTCATCTGATTGTGTCCTATTTTGCTAAAAAAAATGCAAGGTTAACCCCTTACAATTTGAATTTTTTTCATGAACATCTAATTTTTCCCAATCTTATTCAAAAAGCAAGGTTAACCCCTGACAATCTGCAATTTTCCAGAAACATTCGATTGAACAAATCTGCAATTTTCCAGAAACATTTGATTTTTTCCCATTTTCGCTTTAAAAAAATGCGAGGTTAACCCCTTTCAATTTGAAATTTTTCGTAATATCTAACTTTGCAAAATTTCACTTAAAAAGCAAGGTTAATCCCTTACATCTGAAATATTTCGGAAACATCTGATTTTGCCCAATTTCGCTAAAATATGCAATGTTCACCCCTTACCATTTGAAATGTTTCATAAACATCTAATCCCATACAATCTGCAATTTTCCAGAAACATCTAATTTTGCCCAATTTTACATCAGTTATGCTAACAAATTATCAGGTAACTGGATCATTATACGGGACCGGTGCACATCGGCCTTGGAGCTCAGACCATGTGTCATGCACTCCTCAATGCATAGATGATGCACATAACACTATGGGTAGTACAGGCACAGCTGGGGGTACTGTCCAAACAATGATGAACGCATTGCGTATGCTTAAAGAATTACCCACAACTCCGGTTTTTACCGTTTAGGTCTGGCTCTAATCACTTTACGCGATCCCCTGACGTCTCATACACTGACTTTAGGCAAAAAAGTCAGACTTTCGCGGTCTAGTAACCAGACTTTGACTCTTAACGAAACATCGAATGAAAAGGGAAACATCAAATGCATATTGCAAAAGATCGAATGCAAACATACCGATGAAACATCGAATACAAATAGCTCGAAATGTCAAACACTATGTGTAAAACATTGCTCACATATTTGAGAATATCGCAAATATATTGTAAAACAACACACACAATTGTATCGAAAAACATCGCACATTTAATGCAAAAAATCGAACATAATATTGAAAACATCGCACATATATATCGTCAAAAACATTGCACATATAAATTGAAAATCGCATATAAATGTAAAACATCGCACACATAATTATTGTAAAACATCGCACAAATATATTAAACGTCTCGCAAATAATGAAAAACATCGCACACTTATATTGAACATCGCACATAAATGTAAAAGATATTGAACATCCAACATATATATTGCAAAATATTGAATATTGCAACGTTTGACACTCCATACAGATCAGGGTCGAAACTTCGAGTCACATGTGTTTCAGGAAGTTTGTCAGCTACTCGGATCGACAAAACTAGGACCACTGTTCTTCATCCTCAATCTGATGGACGGTTTAATCCAGTGTTGTGAGACTTGAGTCCAGGACTCAGACTCGAGTCACATTTTTCGTGACTCCCACTCGATTCGAGTCACATTGGAAAATGACTCGGACTCGACCATGATGACTTGGACTCAAGCTTGGTGACTCGCAACTCGAGTCACGTATATTCATCAAAAGAAAAAACCATAACGTTACGTATTTGAGCGACGAATTAGCATTCTTTTTTACTCCATAGACAAAACACGGCGCCGCGGAAAATCGTATAATGTTTGAAAAATGTTTGGATGATAAAACATGGAGGGAAGTGGTGGAAGGAAGGGATGGAGGTTTTTTTTAGGGATGGAAATTAAAAGGAAAACAGATTTTGGGTCTAAACAACATTTACACACGCAAGGTAAACTATATATTACACTGGGATTTACTAAAAAGACAGAATGGATGATTGAAAATAATTTTTAAAAAATCATTAGTTTGGTGAACAACTAAGAACAAGTGACTCGTGACTCAGACTCGGACTCTGAGTCGAGGTTTGTGACTCGAGACTCGGACTCGGACACGACGTATTGGTGACTCGACTGCAACACTGCATAATAGACCACTCCGGCGGCGGCTAGGAACAAAAGCAATAAAAAGGCATAAAAACTGTCCGTTACAATATGTGATGCGATCAAGCTAGATGAGTCGTTTGTCGGGAATTTTTTATGTGGAGATACAGGCCCATACAGGGCCACTTCATCACATCACTTCATCACATCTCTTGATGTTCTGACTTATGCTGCTGCCGATCGTCGCGTTTACCGTGAACGGACGAATTTGACGAACGCCTTGACCAAGGCTAGACTAGTGGTTAAGCAAAGCGCGCTTGCGCACTGCGCGTTCACGCTGCACACGTACACGGACCATAGTCGGGAGGTATTATAACACTCTTTAAGACCGGTGGGAGTCTGGATGGGTGATAATTACACGAGGCGAAACAGAGTACCAAACGAGCACATATTTATTCCCATTCATAAATACCTCAGTTTCGGTTCAAAAAAATCTTTTCTGTCCAAAAATCAAAACAAGTAAAAAACTAGACGTTGCCAACCATTTTGTTCAACAATTTTACTTCATGTTTTACGAAACACCCCTCTAATTATAATATGGAATGCCCCTCCACAACTCGTTACCTAATTATAAGGACATTGGCGTGCGCGTCGCGCGTACTGCGCGATGTCGCGCAAAACGCAGCTGGGCTGGTGTAGTGTGAATTTCGGACGATACTGATTCACTGGTAGTATTGCGCATGCATATGTTTGAAATTGTGAACGTTCAACAAATGAAACGTAAAAGGCAGCGGATTTCATGGGAGTCCAAATTTCATGTGACACTGGAAAAGTGTTTAAGACCAGCTAGCCATGTCTTTATCATCCGTTTAAGACCGGCCACGTGACGGGCTCTCGACCAATAGGAATGCGTAAACTGTCTTAGGTATTTATGAATAAGACGTAAAAATGGGCCTCTCCGACAAGCTAAAAATATTGAAAACATTGGTCATAATTTTTTTTCGCCCGGTTTTGAGCACTTCATAGCCTGGACTCCTTCCGTAACGTAGGGAGGAAATGGACCTGGCTGGGCTAGGAAGAACCCAAGTCCAAGGCTGGAGGTGAAGTGGTGTGGATGAGACAACAGGCTAGCTTCACGAGATTGACTTTGGAGTCACAGTGAGGCAAGTGACGGAGACAGCCATTTTTCCGGGTGGCCGGAGATAAGGTGAAATATACAGAGTATATCTGCCTTCACATGCGCCAATCGAGGCCCACACACGTGGACAACCACATCCGGTAACCTGTGAAATTCTCAACTTCTAGAGGGGGTACCGGGTGTTATTAATTTAACACCAGTGAGGGGTATAAAGCTCCTCTGCTGCCCCAGCTAGGTGTAGCAGGGGGTGAATCTGCATCGCCGAACCCTTTGGGTTTCATCGACTGAAGAACAATCTGAAGTCACTTCAGCCACCACATTATGCTTGGAGCCTCAACTACCAATATTGCCCAATCGAGTTACTCCGCACGAGATCATCAAGTGTTCATCGATGGGGCTATCTCGCCCTGCAATCTAGCGCACCAGGGTCAGCCACCCTCAGCTTAGCTTAGATTTCATCGATGGGGCTATCTAGCCCAGCTATCGGGGGAAAATAAATTTGATAGAAGTACAAGTAGCCTGCCGCTTTTGGACGCGATGCGTCTATATACTATGGTCGTTTCTTTAAATGTGTAGCGCCCTCAAAAGTCGAGGCGCGAATATATAACATTATTAGGCCTAATGGCGGCGCCCTTGGCCTACCATCATGACCATGGGCATGTGTTTCGTGGTTTCGTCGTGAAGATGAGCACTGCGGTAAGAAATTTTGCTCTTTCCCAGTTTTTTTATTTGAAGTTGAATAAGTAACGTTATAAGAAACTGTATCTGTTAAGTATGGTACTTGGTAGACACAAAAACAGTTCGTTTTTGCATGTTAATTGTAGATGTATCTGAGTTTGATTGCAGAATACCCCGCCACTCGAAAATACACCCCTAAAATCACTGGCTACGAGGTTGGAATCACTGCAAAAGAAACAATTCAAGTCCATTGCCAGCTACACGTAAACTGAGTGGGGGTCCATTATTTGAGAACGAAGCAACACAAAATGAATGGGAGTTGCTGAAAAAAATTCTAAGTCCAAACCAACCACCCTGTTGGCGGCTACGAGGCTACGGAGTGGGAGTCCCCTTGAATATGCTTGAGAACGAAGCAACACAAAAGGAATGGGAGTTGCTGAAAAAATTCTAAGTCCAAACCAACTACCCTGTTGGCGGCTACGCGGTCATGAAGTGGGAGTGCAATGGAGCATGACGCATAGTTCACACAAGTAGCGCTGAGAATGTTTATTGAGGTCAATCAACCGTGACCTCGTAGCCGGCTACGAGGTGGATAGATTGAGTGGCGGGGTATTCTGCAATTGTGCCTAGTACTACGTACTAGCGCTGGAGACATAACAATTAACAGCATAACCAGCATGACCAGCATGACCAGTGTCAGTGAGAGTGTGGAGAGACCCTTCCAGAACGGCCTCCCCAAATTGTCCTTTTTCACCTCTTTTATTCCACCCCAGATTCCATTCGCATACCTCATCAACAGTCATTCACGTAGCCCGACTGCATCTGGCCGTACAGTTGGTAGGCAAGCTCTGTAGTACGGCTAGCCCCACTAGTGTGGCCGCGGTATGCTGCGCTGAACCTCTGGCCACACACCGTGGTACCGCGCACTACTGAGGACGAAGTTTTCAAAAAAATTACGGTCGGTTTCTTACATATGGTTGTATTCTTTGATGTCGCATCTATCACTTCTGGGATGCTTAGGTGTAATGATGTTCAATTTTCCGAGATATTCTTGAATCTTTCTGGAGCCCATATGCACTCGTGAAACGTCTGGCGATGGCAGCCATTTTGAATGTGACAAGAGATGACCTCAAGCTGTGACGTCGCGTTTATGCAAATTGCTTGTCGAGCGAGGGCGCGAGTTGCAAATGCGACGGCTGTTTCCTGTACCATGCATTTATCGTCTGGGGGCCACGTGCACTGATCTTTATTCAGGATCCACGGCACAGGAAACAGCCGTCGCATTTGCAACTCGCGCCCTCACTGACAAGCAATTTGCATAAACGCGACGTCACAGCTTGAGGTCATCTCTTGTCACATTCAAAATGGCTGCCATCGCCAGACGTTTCACGAGTGCATATGGGCTCCAGAAAGATTCAAGAATATCTCGGAAAATTGAACATCATTACACCTAAGCATCCCAGAAGTGATACATGTAGATAGGACATCATAGAATACAACCATATGTAAGAAACCGACCGTAATTTTTTTGAAAACTTCGTCCTCAGTAGTGCGCGGTACCACGGTGTGTGGCCAGAGGTTCAGCGCAGCATACCCCGGCCACACTAGTGGGGCTCAGCCTATAGTACGGCCAGACGCCCAATGCTCCCGATCCCCTAAACATGCTAAACGCTGAACTCTGATGTAGCAATTTTGCTACCGATTTTGATCGAGATTATCTTCTCATACGGGACAGAAATTTCCAAAGTTAAGGATCCTAGTCATAAAGGAACTCGTACCTTTTCGAAAAAACGTTCTTTTATCTAAAAATCTTCATCCATCTGACCAAAAAACTACTTTCAAACATCGTCTCCCACGAATATCGTCCCGAAAATGTTCCTCCGTGCGATTTCATAATGGCGGCCGCGTTGTAATGTATGCATTATGCGGGCGCACTTGGGCAAGATTATGAATGTGTATTTAAGTTCATGACTTTTTGCCAGGCCATACAAACACGAGGTCATGAACTAAATAATGCATATTCATAATCTTGCTCAAGGATCCTTAACTTTGGAAACTTCTGTCCCGGATGAGAAGATAATCTCGATCAAAATCGGTAGCAAAATCGCTACATCAGAGTTCAGCGTTTAGGGGAGCATTGGGCGTCTGGCCGTACGACAGAGCTTGCGATAGTACTGTACGGCCAGATGCATTCGGGCTATCATTCACGTAGCCCCACTTGTAATTGTATGGCCTCGGTATTGCTGTGCTGTACATTCAGCCACACGTCTGGTTTTCTAACCTACCGAGGAGTTTAGTCCAAACACTGGTTGACGCACCCTTTTTCGGCCCTTTTTTTCACATACCACTGTAGATGGTTGTATTCTATTCTATGATTTCTCATCTTTTGCCCTCCAGGTAGATTAGGTAATCTTTCTTCAAATTTTTCGAGAAATTTAGACATCTTTCTTGAGTCCATATAGGGCCTATCCCCTATGCCAGTTTCGGACTTAACTCCTCAGTAGGTTGGGAAACCAGACGTGTGGCCGAACGTACAGGCAGCAATACCGAGGCCATTCAATTACAAGTGGGGGAAAGATTTCCATATACGAAGTTCACTCAACACCCTGTGTACAAGCCCTATGAGATTGGACTGAAAAATTCTAAGTGTTTTCTAAGAAAATGCTTGTATTTTCTCACTGCTCAAATTGACTTTGATGACATGAAATTGCAATATGGGGGCTTGTAAGGCAATACAGAAGAAAATTAGTGAACTTCTTATATGGAAATCTTTCCACAAGTGGGGCTACGTGAATGACTGCTGATGAGGTGTGTGAATGGAATCTGGGTTGGGATTACCTTGAGTAACTCCAGCTTAACAAGCTCATCAGGAATTCACATGTGAATTCCTGATGAACTTGTTAAGCTGGAGTTTTACTCAAGCTAGGGTGGGATAATAGAGGTGAAAAAAGGACAATTTGGGGAGGTCATTCTGGAAGGGTCTCTTAAGACCACACTCTCACGCCCTGGTTATGTCTCCAGCGCTACATGTGAATGAATATGAGCATGTCAGCTGGAGTTACTCAAGCTACACACCGTCCTTAGTTTTAGACTAATTTCGCACAAATTTATTTATCATTCACGAGGCCAACGATTGACTTGAAACAGACCCCAAAAATATGAAATATGAGAAATATTGATGATTTCGTGGCTTGTCCATTGAATACGTCCCGTATCACTGCTGTCATCCATGATGTTTGGTTAATTTTGTGCACGATACAATCATATGGTGGCCCTGAAAGGACATCACACATCGAGTTTTCTGCGCAGATTTCTGCGACATCGCAGAAAAAAATGTGCGACATTAGATCTTAGATTTGCGGATCCATCAGTTACGGACTACTTTACTGTATGTGAATATTAAAGTGTGTACTGTTTCATTAAATATGCAAGCTTCTTACTAAGGTAAAGGTAAAGATCCCATAGCCATTACTGGCCGTAGGGGCAGTGGGATGTTAGAGGTCCACCGTGTCTTGGGCACGGCATATGAGTGGCGGGGCCCAGTCCTCTCCTCTCGCCGTCTTACCTTCCCTGAACGAATCAGGTACCCATTTTACTGTTGGGTCGTCAGAGAGAGTTTTCCAGTTTTTGGTCCGAATGGGATTCGAACCGCCAACCTTCCACTCTGTAGCTCCAAGCTCTAACCGCTCGGCTACGAGGCCCCTCTTACTACAGTTTCCTCAACGTTCCCTGAAAAGTTGTATAAGTTGCTGTTGTGAGCAGTGCATTCCCGGAAATTGAGCTTTTAATTCTAATTTTGCAGAGAGTTATCAAAATCCAAATGTGAGACATCACTACGGCTGACTTCTTATTTCTGGTGATTGTGAATGGGTGCTGTGGTCCACCAGGCTATCCGCCACTACGATTTGTGATCACAATGCACAGGCGACAAGCAGCATGTCTTCTGACAACCCTGAGTTCACTGAGGAAAGCAGTTCATGATGTAGCTCAAAGACACAGTTGCATGCGTTGGGTAAGAATTGTATCTGACAAAAATTAAGGAAAGAATGTTGCAACCTGACGCTGCTTTTTTCTTCATATATCATCTCAATGAAGGTCAGTCATTGCAAAAATGACGATAAGACATCAATCTGGGACTGAGAAACATTTCCAATTTTGTTAGGAAATGCTTAGAAAATGTTCTTGTCTCTCTATAGACTTTGTACACAACTGCCGAAGTAGCGTCAGGTTGCATTCTTACCAAATTGGGGCCTAGGGTAGGGGCCTACTAGTAAAAAATGTTACTTTGTTGATGTACACAGTCATATATTTATCCTGTTTATAGGCCTATCTAAAGTGAAGAGGGTAAACAATTTAAAGACGAAGAAAGAAATCAATCTCTTTTTCAACTTTCAAATAATGCACCTGGTCGGTTTTGCTGTGATGGTTTACCGAAGGTAAACAGTGCAATTATTGAAATAATTTATACTCATTCAAACTCTTACTTGGCCTTAGACATAAGTTAAGAAATTAGTGCATTGTGTTGCTACAGTTATCGTGGCTATACTATTTTTTTTCATACTAGATGCAGAATTCAGCAGTTGGTCAAGCTAACGTGATCACAGTTCCCAAGAGAATCAGTGAGAAGATAGACAGCCTACGTAAAAGCAGGGGTCCCATCAAATGGCGAGGCCGCGTTTTCAACGCCCGGCCGGGGAAAGAACTGATCTCGGCTAAGAGGAAAGAGTTCAACTACTACCAGAACCAGACCTATGATAAATTCAAGCCTCCCAAACTTGCAAGCGATGGCTGGAAGCACAAGCGCTCCTGCGGGGATCATTTTACCATCCTGGCCTTCCGAGGGGTGAGTGGGTGGCATTTGGCTCTGTGGCATCTGAGCATGTATACAAAGTGTACGAAACGGTTTGGTTAGATGCATGATAACAGCCTGTGCGCGTATTGAACATACAATGCACGCGCGTGCGCGAGACTTGACGCGCGCGCCCCACATGAAACCCAATCACGGGAGACTTGACTGAAATTTAACTGGGCAATTCCACGGTTACTCACGTTACATTTTTCATGTACTTTTGAGATCCCTTGGGCTGTAATTACCTTACTGAAAAGGTTCAATAACTGTTATCCCCATGGTAGATAGAGTAGACCTAGACCTACCTAAGCACCAAAGACGACATCCAGAAAAATGTGTTATGTATGATAAACAAGACGCACAAAATCGGTTACTCACGTTACGAAAATGTAACGTGAGTAACCGTGGAATTGCCCATCTGCAGTCGCGTGCCGAGTCTTGTCTCACGCTCGCGCATTTGTATGTTCTATACGCGCACAGGCCATTATCACACCTCTTACCAGAAATTTTGGAAGACATTTATCTTTGTGTAGAGGATCCGTGGAGCAACCAAGTACATGTACTCCTCCACTGTAGTGCTATAAATGGGGCGCATATACTAGGGCTGTGCATCGGAACCGGGGACCCGACTACCCAAATACCCGACCGCTCATGTCAGGAACTGGTTCCAGATTATGGGATCGGGTAACCGTAAGCAAATTATTACATACACTTGTAGTTACTTCTCAGCCCTTGCTCAATTACCTGGTGACTTACATGTACACAAGAAAATTACAAAGTTGTGCTTTCCTAGACATTTAGTTTCCAAGTATTTCCCCTCCATTCCCGCTACTAGTAAACACCAGACCTGTATTCACTGCTCAGTGGGACTTCCATCTGGTTATTTGTTCAGTTTCCTTCATTAATTTTTTTCCTCATCCATTAATTATGATTATTTCCATTCCAGAACCCATCCCTACAAGACAGAGGCGATTCTGCTGACAAACCCACAACTTTTACTAGTTTCGACCTGAATGAGAAGCTTCTGCTTGCCCTGGGTAACATGGATATTAAATCACCTACTAAAATACAGGTAAATCGCTAGCCCTACTTGGCTGAGGATCAGTGGTTGATATTTATATAATATTGGATGGCTTTGGGGGATACAAGAATATATTTGACTTGTGCAATATTGTTATTGTGTCTTAGCAAGTGCAATATATTCTTGTATCCCCCGGAAAAAAAAGCCATCCAATATTATTATCACCGCTATAGGGCCTACTTGATCAGTCACGGTTGATGGCATACAAAGCGGTGTGGCCGCGTAATTTATATTAGGCTGACTTTATCCTCAAGAAATAAATTTCAGGACACCTGTCTTTATTTCTCAAATTTCCTCAAATTATTCTTTGCTTTCCGAAGCTATATTTCGAAGCGGCCATTGTGGTTGTTGACAACAGTGCGTGTTCACCCTGCATCTGCGTGCGGGCATGACGATATCGCATGCTGTGCTCTATTGAACAGTTGACAACTTGGACTTTCTACACGATAGATTGTGCGGGAACCAGTGAAAATGCCTGGATGACTGCAATATAAAAATAATGTGGCCCTCATCCAGTTACCTTTTACTGACATAATGTTGCAGTCATCTGGGTACTTTTTACGAAAGCATACAATACGCTGATTTCTCTTTTACCACTAGAAGCCTGATATAAATAATAATATTACCAATTCCCTCTATAACTCTGTGGTTTTTTCATTGTATAATTTGTCAGAATCTTTGAATTATACAAGGATAAATATTTCTACATATTGTCAAGCAGTCTGACCTACATGGTTGTAGGTAGCCAGAACTAACACAAGCCTTATTGCACAAATGGAAACCAATAGCAGTTCTAAATATTTTCATCGTGGATATCCATATTCAATTATTCATCTTGATGGCAAACTGAGTAATAAATCGAAATGAAGAACTTGGTATGCTCTATCTAATGCATTTGGAAACTTATGAACCCTAACCCTGCCAGATGCAACGCAGTGCAACAGAGTAAAAGTCTGTGGGACCTTGCTGCATTGGGCCGTCAACACCGGTGCATAAACTGCTAGTTCTGAGACAGTGGGAGTACTGTCATATCGTGTTGCAGTTGGCAACCACAGACTGCGAGGCAGTTTTGCCAGAGGAATTTGTCTCATTTGATCTTGTTACAACTGGGCAGGCTCACTGATCTCTACATAAAGACTGGATAGCGGATATCCATACACCAGTCACACAGTAGACTTTGCATATTTACCAATTCACCCCCGGTCTCATGAAGATGGCCGCGTATTTCACGAACGTTCTACGCGTATAGCGCACGCTGTATCAGGAGTTGACGCGCATTTTGGTCACGTACACGTATTATGATGTTGTAAAAAGGACACATTTCCGAAGTGATTATTATTTCCAAAACACCGAAAACGTGAACTGCGGCATTAAAAAAAAGTAAACCACGACGTTAGAAAAATAGTAAACCTTGGTCAGTGGTGGTGGTCAAATATAAGTTGAGTGAACCGCGATGTTACAAAAGAAATCATGCTGTCTATAAAGACAGCAGCTTGTCCTTTGTAGATCACCAGCCGGTCTCACCGGTCTCACCAATATGGCGTCAAATTCATTCATTGTGCGGCTCTTTATCCGCTATCCAGTCTTTATATAGAGATCAATGGGTAGGCTTCTCACTTTGTCAAGAGATTTTTGTTTTTGTATTTTGAGAATTTTTTTTTTACTAAATTTCTCTGAGGGAAACATGATCTTAAGCCTCATTTTGTGGGATCTTGTCTCATTTAGTCAGCCGCTATCCCATCCATCCTGAAGGGCAGGAACGTCCTGTGTGCCGCAGAGACTGGGAGTGGCAAGACTCTCGCCTACCTCCTGCCCGTCCTACATATGTTGCTATGGGAGACAGCCACTCACGGCCGAGCTACCCAAGCGGGTCGGCCGAGGTGTTTGGTGCTGGTGCCAGGCTGGGAACTGGCTCAACAAATCAAGGTTTGGACTGTTTCTTCAATGTATTTCAATGCCTCTGTGACTTTACTTAAGGCCAGTCCATTCTTCACGCAGGCACACATTACAGTAAACTCCGGCTAAACCGACTTGTATAAACCGTCATATCGCTTAAATTGGCCGTCTGATGAAAGTCCCGATTGTCTCTAATGCATTTCCATTGACATTTTCATTTCTAAGTCGGCCTTTGTAAGCCGCCATTTTGTCGGCGTGTTACTTTCAGTCCCATTTCCTCAAAACCACAAAAATTCCTCTGTACAAGTCGGCATCGTGCTCTGCGGTTTGCAAGAAGTGTCGAGTGAAAAGTCCCACACACTGCCAACTGACATCTGTTTATCAATGGCACGGCCCGTGATTGATGCATCGGCCAGCACGTGCACACTAATCGCACGTGTACACTGTTTCATGCACAGTCTGTACATTGTGTGCATCGTTCGCTTACACGTGCGCGATCAAAAAGGGGTTTTCCTGATAGCACATCAATACCAGTACCCCCTCTCGACTGCACGCATGCGCTCTGATCACTTTGGGGGTCCCCTTATTGTACCAGAACCATGCACACATTTAATTCGTGACTGTACGTACGTGCACAATGTACACTACATGTACATGTACATGGACGTACAGTATGCAAGCGATCTGTATATCGTACCACTGTTGTTAACGCTAGCCGGCCGCGCCGTCCTTGCTTTGTACGTACGTACATGTACATGCATGACTTTACTGTGATCAATACCACAGCCTGTTTGTGATGATAAACATTGAAGATATATTTGCTGGAATCAACCATGGATGTAGAAATAAACCAGGGTAAATCAAAGCCTTTGAATTTTAGCCATGAATCTGGTTTACATGATCCAGATACAGATACGCATAGGCCATTAATTCAATCTATTTTTTTCACTCCGTGATTCAATTTGTGTATTTGTGTAAGTTGGCAAAATGACGACTTGCAGCAGAAGCCGACTTTGGCGTAAGTCGTCACAAATTCTCTGGTCCCGAGAGTGCCGTCTTAGCCGGAGTTTACTGTATGTGAAGCGAACTTGAATTATGTGAAGCGTCCCTGTTTGCCTCGGGTACGAAGTTGCCCATAGACAATTCATGCCGATGATCCATGTGCAGTTTACTAGAAATTTGAGTTATGATGATGGTTATTATGCCAGTTTGTCTTCAGGACAACCTAATAGACTGAAGCTGCCTTTCCGTATTCACATTTTCAGTTCCTTTTGTGTCCATTGCTTCTTAAGCCCTATTCTAATAGGTAGGACTAACCGAGCAACAGACACAAAGTTGACCGATTGGTGGCTTTATAATGATCCTTTTGGAAAGAAAAGGAGTGTCTTTTTCTTACAGTAACGCTCCAAACACCTTCTCTAAGCTACATTCAATGCAAAAAGACTGACATCTACAATATTTATAATTTCTTATTTTTCTTAGTAAGTTGTTTTTATTAATTGTAGTTTGTTGCAGCATCATTGTTGAAAGAGACAAGTTTGGTGGCCAGATATCTCGACGGTAGCAAATCTCCCAAGTCCCTCCGCCATACCTTTCTCACCCCAGCAGATGTCGTCATAAGCACGCCTGGTCCTGTCCTGAATTGCCTCAGACAAAGTGAGCAGAACATTTTTATTGCAGTCTTTTTGCATTACTACGAGCCCATTCTGATGTTTTATTTGAACAGCGTCTGCAGTGACAGAAAATAGAAATTCACACCCGAAGTTTTTTGTCAAATTTCATACTTTTTTCTGTATTTTCCTTCTGCAGAATTTATGACTTTGGAAAGTGCAACCCACATAGTGGTTGATGAATGTGATACCATGTTGGACGACAGTTTCTGCAATACTTTGCTCAACATTCTGCAGAGAATGCATGTGAGTTGCTGGATTCGTGCACAGCTTTTTCTTTCCAAACGTTTTTAGAAATTGTCACTGTATTGTAGATTCTTTAAAACCCTAACTCCATAGGCTTTTTACTACGATGTAGCCTCAATCCTGCAAAATCCTCCATTATCTTTTGAATATGGTCCATGGAGGAGTGACCACTGCCTGAATCCTGCAAAATCCTGTGGCAGTGACTGTCAATATGTTGAGGCTTGGCCAGTGACATTCTGGAGCAGTACAGAGGATTTCAAGCATAATCCAGGCCTATATTTATACATGGCTGAGCAAAAACAGCACAAGGTCCGGCCCAAGACCTTGACAAAGTGCATCCTACGAAATCAGTAACGCACTTTTGCCATTTTAACTGAATCCTCCAAATTCAACCACTTTGGCAAAGAGGATTTTGAAGGATTCAGGGTGGATAGTATTATAGTTGCACACTTTATGGATGTTTGTGTAAATCAGAAAGGACTGCAAGGTTGGCAACACTGAGATCTCAAAATTCAATATTCATCACAAGTGTTGAGCCAGTCCATTAGTTTAACTTTCAGAGGTTTGGAAATTTATCTTTGTAACCATTACTGTCTTTGCTACCACAAATGTCAAACATTATCCTTTGACAGCAAAATGTCATTTTTATAAAACCTAACTTTCAATTGACCAATTTCCTAGATAAGCACCAGATCCCAGTCACAGACGAAACCATTTGAGGAGACCCAGCTGATCCTCGCTGGTGCCACCATGCCAAAACAAGCAGCTGAAACTCTCAAGGACATCCTGCCTGTGAGTATCTGGGAATAAAGCTCTTTCACACTACCCATAAGGGGCGTAGCAAACTGGGGGGTGTGGGGGGGGGGGGGGAGGTTTCACCCTCCCCCCCCCCATTAATTGCCCTCAGTCGGCATGTAGGGCCTCAGTTGGCATTTAGGGCCTCAGTCGGCATTTAGGGCCCCCAAATTAAACACAGAAGATGGCTTTAAGAGCAAAACACTTCTTAGTAATCGTTTATTGAGTTGTACATTGACCCAAGTTGATACTAAGTTCTGGTAGACTTGAGAATTATTAGTGACCATTCAGGTCACCGAGTTTAAAGTTGCCACAGAACAGTAATAAATCGTCTGCTCACAGTTGACCCGCGTTAATTTTAAACTAAGGCGAACGTGTGAAAAGGGCCTTAAATTAGGAGTGTACTTGGGACAGCGTACACTCGCATACTTGTGTGCATGTTAAACTTAAGCCTTCCATGCAATGTCTAGAACTTTAGGAAAGGCACATGCAAATTCTTGCTGATTTAAGATACACTTGATGCTTGCAGTAATGGTGTAAAGCATCACGAAAATGAGGGAAATGGGGAAACAGTTCATGACACTCTTTGCTTTTGTCAACTTTCCATGCAACCCACGTTTGTGGAATTTGTGCTGGTGTGTTGGGAGCAAATGCGTAAGTACTCTAGCATTTCTGAGCATAAACTGATGTGAATTTGGAGACAAAACTAGTCTACATATACTTTGTACAGACAAAAGTTTAACATCCTCCCCCTTGTTCCCATTACATTTCATTTCATTTATTTTTTTCATCTGAGTGGAGCTTTGCAGTTGAAATATGTGACATAAACTTGGTATGCTCTTCTTCAGGAGAAAGCATTGGAGATCGTAGCCACCACACACTTGCATCGGATCATGCCACATGTCAGCCAAAAGTTTCTACGTTTACACTCCCAGGACAAAGCTGGTAATGATGAAGCTAAAAATTGTAGTAACCTTCACGTTGTTATTGTTTTTCAAAGTCAAACTATCATGAATACCTATCAGTCGGGTCCACTAGTCTTTTTCCTGACCTGATGATCACCTCGATAAAAGGTTAATATGTAACTGTCACAGAATAGATCATGACTCAGCAATGCCCTGCCCTAGTCTGACTGCATACTGAATCACAGATACTGGCATTACACCTGACAATTAAAAACTCTCAATTTTCAGGACTAATAACAAGTATGACAGGTATTTTATTAAGGGACTAAATGTGTGTTCCGGAGGTATTATAACACACTGTTTAAAACCAGTGTGAGTCTGGATGGGTAATTATCACCCATCCAGACTCCCACCGGTCTTAAACAGAGTGTTTAATACCGATGGAACACATGTTTATTCCCATTCATAAATACCTTTTTGGTCAAAATACCAAATCTTTTCGGTCCAAAAATCAAAACAAGTCAAAAACTAGACGTTGTTAACCATTTTGTTCAACAATTTTACTTCATGTTTTACGAAACACCCCTCTGACTATAATATGGAATGCCCCTCCACAATTGCGTGCGCTTCACGTATTCCACCTCCATGGTCCCACGTACTGCGCGATGTCGCGCAAAAGGCAGCTGGGCTGTTGTAGTGAGAATTTCGGACCATGAAATACTGATTCACTTGTAGTACATTGCGCATGCATACGCGAGGAATGTGAACGTTCAACCAATGAAACGTTAAAAGGCACCGGATTTCATGGGAGTCCAAATTTCATGTGACACTGGAAAAGTGTTTAAGACCAGCCAGCCATGTCTTAATCATCCGTTTAAGACTGGCCACGTGACAGGCTCTCGACCAATTAGAATGCGTAAACTGTCTTAGGTATTTATGAATGTTAAATAAAACCATTTTACTCTTGGAAATAGTGGAGCTATTGAAAAATTGATTTCGGAGAACCCCAGACGTTTTTAGAAACATGCAGGTTCCTGCCTGATTTCGTCAAGTGACGGTGGCACCCACATGACCAAAGATTTTTGGAATGGTCAAAATCTTTTGGTCTGGGAACCAGACTTCGCAGTCCACAAAAACTGCTTGTTTCAATAACATTGAATCCTATGGCACAGGCTTCCACATTAAAACATTTGAAGGCTCCTTGACATGATTTGTTAACACTGACACATTTTGTGCAACTATCCATTCCTCTGAACTGTATGAAAATAATAAGACACCACGTGTCGGATTTCAAGCGCACCTTTTCAACAGAAGATATGTTCTATGGTGTTCCTAACAACTGAGGAAATTGTTGCTGTGATGTCACATGAGGTACACTTTGATAAAACAGCTGTGCTTAGAGTCGTGTTCTATTCGTCAACAATAAAACACCAAAAGTGGAGAACTGACCATGGCAGGACCACCAAAATTCTGGCAGCTCTTGGTACTGAAGCAGCTGGTAACACAGAAGCCAATGTGTTAGATATAATATTACGATTTTGCTCATGAATTTGAAATTTCCATTCACATAAAAACCAAAGAAAGGTATAGAGATACCTCTAATATGGCACTATGAAGATTGAAAATAAAGCATAGTTTAACCCTAACCCCCTAGTAGTTCCTCAGAAGTACCCTGCTAAATCCAACAAAGTCCAACCGCAGTTTCCTGTTCAATCCACTGTGCCTTATTTTCAGTTGTCTGCTGAATCCTACAGAGTTCAACTTGGCATTATAATGTGGTTCAGTTGCCTGCTGAATCCAACATTTTGCATCAGGAATGAACACAAGGGGTTTACTGCTCAATCCAACAGTCTCCATCGGGTATGTGACATAGTTGGATCCTGTTGGATGCATTTCAAGGAATAGGATTGCATAAAGCATGGGCCCTAAAGTCATTTCACTTTCTTTCCAAGACAAGAAATCAATGTTACCAAAATGTTATAAGTTAAGAATGCTTTTGTTGCTCTGATGCAATGAAATGTGAAATGAGGAAAGAAAAAGAATCCAAAGGTATCCTCTGCCCAGATCCACAAGAAAGATCTTGAAATTGTCCAAAGGGCAAAACAAAAAGGAGTTTCATTTAATGTCTCAAAGTCATCTAAGTGCGGAGATAGCTATTTGGAACCCTTAAAGTTTTGCACATTCTACATAATATGCTTGTTTTCTCTCATTCATTGCTTTCAGCCAAAATCCTCGAAATTGTGACTAAAGATTCCAGGCAGAGCATTCCTGTCATGATGTTTTGCAATGAAGTGTCCACGTGTAACTGGCTAGCTCTGTTTCTCGAGGAGAGTAACATCAGCGTACTGAGGTTAAATGGAGACATGGACCCAGAGGTAAATAACTATAGGCTCCTTGCACTTACGGTAGATGGCGCTTTTTTACCACTTCTGGAGCCCGTTGGACAGGGCACACCACTTGCGCGTACTGGTCCATGCGCATATGGCGCAAAGTACGCACGACTAAGTTTATTGACTTTATTCTGAATGTGCACAAAGCCATGGCATCTTCACATGAGCATTAAGTGGTGTCTTCAAACATTCCAAAGTTCATCCCAATGGCCGCCCCCATCGCTCTCCATTATGTAGACTGGATATTGGATTGGTTGCAACCCCCCACCTCCTTCCAGCTGCTGAATAATGTTATAATAAATAAATAATAATTATATAGTCCTTTCCATTGTATGAACAATGTCAAAGCGCTGCACAATTATTACCCCGTTCATCAGGCCATGGGACCACGTGGCAGCCAATATCAGCGCTCAATAGGTCCTCGACCATTGCTGGTACCCATTTATACTCCTGGGTGAAGAGAGGCAATTATAGTAAAGTGTCTTGCCCAAGGGCACAAACACTATGTTCCTGGCTGGTTTCGAACCCACGCTCCTTCGTACATGAGTCAAACACCGTAACCACTGGACCATGTCATTACGATGCTACATTGTACTACATCGGCTTAGGTTATCTTTGAGGCGCTCTCTTCCTCGCTTAAATTCAGCTATCCACCTTTTAACCATTGCAAAGGACGGGGCATTATCTTTCAAGGTTGACACCATGTCCTTATGGAAAGCCATTAGAGTTAGCCATTTCAACTGCAGGTATTTGATGGTATCACAGCAGCTGATTTTGTCCATTTTTGTCAACATTATCTACCTACTCACTTTGTGAGTCCCTCTCGTAATTACCACCAATTAGTCCGTATTTCATAAAACCTAAATTCACGCTACACTGGCATTAGCTGGGGAGTAACCTGTGATGGACCAGCATCCCATCCGGGGGGAATAGAAATATTCTCAGTTGTTTCATGCTACTCGGAGATGAAACTTTTCCGATTTTAATCGGAAATCTGACTTTTTGAACTTTCTAAAGAAATATCCAATTTTCTTACGATGTGTCCCACAAAATATTATTTTGTAACGATTTTTTCACAAAATGTAATTTTATTTCAATCATAATTTCGAAGAAAAGTCGATGAAAAGTCGATGGAAATGGCACGTTAAAAAAAAATCGTCGCGAACGTAGTTTTAATCTCTTTCACCAGTCGTTATTGGAGTGTTTCCTTGTTGATGACTCCATTACTGTAACCGAAATTCAGGCGTTTTATGCAATGAAAACACTGACCTTTTTTTTTCATCATAAAATTTTGTTTGAATCGAAAATAAAGCAGGAGTTGGTTTCTGGAAATTGGGCATGAAGTGTATTGTACATGCATGTACATGTGTGTAATTGCAGCGCGGCCCACATTTCGGACACATATTTTTGTTTGGCCTTTTTTCCGATTTTTTTGCCATATGCCAGTTTCATCTCTGGTTACTGAACCGGAGATAAACACCGGCCTGATGGGCCACATTGGCCCGTGACAGACTTTACTCTGGAATCAACGTTGGTTTGGAAGTATGAACAGAATTTAATTCTTTCCTTTTTTGTTTTTCTAAGAAACGCAAAGGAGTAATGCGATCGTTTCAGAAGGGAGTCAGCAATGTATTAGTATCCACAGACATCGGCTCAAGGGGGATGGACACAATTCAGGTAAAGACAATTTTATTTTATTAGTTGATATTTTTGGTCAACAAATATTCTTTTGAATTCAAAGGATATATGCACAGCCTGTAAGATATCACTTTAGCACGCACGGCTGTAACCAACTTTAAAGTAAATAACACCATCAGAATAATTCAGAATGTTTTTGTACATATAAACTGGTTTAAAATCCCAATCCCCAAAACCTATTATGTTCAAGCATACAATTTTTCATATATCAATAGGATTTCCAATTCTCCTTTCATTTCCTATTGTTTCCTCCATTTTCAGCAAACATTATACTTTTAGGGTTGTGCAGGACAGTTTTTCCTATGTTTTCATGTAATGAGGGTCAGATGTCATGTTTTAATTTAAGAAAATCTTATTTACGTTTACTATCGGCATAAGGTGCGGCATGTAGTGAATTTTGACTTCCCACGCTTCATGTCGGACTACATACATCGAGTTGGGCGGGTGGGACGAGTTGGCGGTAGTAGCGGTGATCACGTGACCAGCTTTGTGGTGCACAAGTGGGATGTGGACCTGGTGCGAAAGATTGAGGTAGTTTTTTGTTTACTGTTTCTACTCTCATTTTTGAATGTGTTTGTTTTGTTATTCAAACAAAGTCCATTTTTAATGGGCCCTGAAATGTAATTTCTTTTAATGCAAGCCTTGAAAATGCACCTTTGTGGCCCTTTAACCTTATTTTCAATTTACCTTTTGCCATTTTCAAGGGTATTTTGGTGCCTTTTTGGTTTTTATGCTAATGAAAATTTCATTCATGAGCAAAATATTCATGAGCAAAAGTGTGATGTCGTATCGGGCAGAAACCTCAATGTTGCAATTGATTTATTTACAAAAAGTTAACACAATTTTGGATATTTTGCTGTCGTAAACTTTCTTTTCATTAGTGTTAGTTCATGGCAGTAAGCCAATGAGCAAACTTTTCTCAAATGTTTTCAGTGAGCAACTTTTGGAGTTCACTGTTCCAACAGAAAAACACCTAATATGAACAGTGTCTCCCTGAAACGACATCACGACAACAGCGCCCTCAGTTGTCTGGAAAAGCATGGAAAATTGTTAAATGTTTAAAGAAGTGCACTTCTCAACAAAATTATCCAAAAAGGAATATCAATTTAGTTTTCATACACTTAAGAGGATTAGAAAGTAGCACAAAATATGTTCTTACAAAATATTCAATTCATGAGCCCTTTAACATAGAGAATGAGTTTACTCCCTAGGGGTGGAAAGGCTAAAAGGAGAGCTAACGGAACACACCCAAAATACAACACATAAAAACAGAACAAACCAATTGTTAGCCTTTTTAATCAGATCCTGTCTTTTCGTATTCCAGAGAGCTGTGAGAGTCCGGGATGCCCTGCCAAAAGTGAATGCCAACATCAAGAACAAGCTGGTACAGAGACTAGTAGAGCAAGATGACAGTGGCATCTTCCTCTGATAAACTAAACATCCAATAAACTCTTCATTGTTTGCGTCTGACTTCCAAACCTGTGAGATGATGCTGTCAACAAGTTCTGGAATGATGTGAAATCGGCCTCAGTGCAGCAGTGATTGGAAGTTGCTAGGATTGTGATTGAATGAATGACCGTAGAAGTGGACCCTATTTCTCAATGCTGGTACATCATAAATATCGTCTTAACTCAATATTTGGAGATCTAACTTTGATTTGAGCAAAGACTTTTGCTTAATAATTAAAAAAAGGGATCTAGACTACATACGATGTAACCTGAGCAGCATCATAATTGGGTTTAGCATGATAGGTGTGTTTTGCGATTTAATATTTTGTCAATATTTGTGTATTATGTCCACAAAAATTAGGTATTTTTCAGTGCATTGGCACGGAAATAAAGCATTTAGTTTGTATTGAAATTATTAGGAAAAGCATACATCCAAGCGTCCATTTCAAAAGACTTTTGCTGTTGTGTATCTGTTCTACAACCTTAAACTTGCCAAAACAAAAGTGGCTAAACGTTTGCAAAAACACCTACTAATAAATCAATAACCATCCCGAAAGTATAGAATATGTGTGAATTCTTACTCTTAAAATATTTTCTCCAAAAAGTTTACCATATCTGCATTTTGCAAAAGCTCTGTGTTTTATTTTTTTTAATCTGTGAATATATAATTCTCAGTGAATATGTACTTTTTGTTCATGTGTAAATTATTGTGCATGTTTCTGTTTAATTTTACCCTAGCGCAAAATTGGGATTTTTAAAATGTTCCCAGTATTTTTGTGGGCAACTTAGGAAGTTTGATGCCAGTGGTCAGGTGGTTTGGTGTGCCAATGGGGGATCTACTGGGGTGGGGTAAGGCGGTCTAACCTCCCCTTAGCACGCAACAAAATAATAAGAAAACATAGCACATGCCTGATACCCATCTTCCTTTGAACGCTATATTTAGATATGCCTAAGCGAATAACTTTTAGAATAAGAATAAGTGATATTTTCTTGATTATTCTCTTGTACTATACACGTCCCTATTCCTCGGCGCTCCCCGCTGTGCCAAAAAAAAAAAATTCCCCCAAGCCAGATCATTTAGGGTCACTTGCTTTCGCCAAAGCCACATATTTTTTTTGCAGCACCTGGATTCAAAAGCTTGTGACGCCATTGCTCGTGGATATCTTTAAATATCTTCGACTTGGCTCTATTAACTATTAAATACTTCGACTTGGCTCCTCCCGCTCCCGTTGGAGCAGCGGGCGACGAGACCCTCCGGGCGTCCCTCCAGTTGACGCCCATTGCTCCATTCGTTCAAAGTATATCACCATTTAAACACAATGACCCTAAAACGTCTTTCTTCCAAAAATGCGATTTCAAGAACCGTCGTCAGATTCACATTTGTCTTCAAACATCACCAACAATAAAACCTCAGTTTTAAAACTTAAAAATATTCAACAAAGTCCTTTTGAAGGCCCGTCTTTAAAAAAAAAAGGGGGGGGGGGGGGATTTTATAAGTCATATTGTTTGCCTAAGCAACTAGGGTTGTTAATGTACTACAGTTGTTGAAACAAGTACTCTGTGTCATTTTCTTTGTTGTTCCAAACAGTCAGAACACACAGTATATTGCTTTTTGGGGGACGAAACAGGTGTTAGGGTCGTTGCATTTAAATGGTGATATTCTTTGAACGGATTGAGCAATTTCAGTATTTTTTTATCTAAAAGTAGTTTATGAAGTTGACTTTCCAGTCATTATCTTTTTTGGTGCTACATATTTTTTTAATGAAATATATATTTTGGGGGTATGGGTTTCCGCTGTTTTTGACTCACCCTGCAGTTTCGTGAAAATAAAACATTTAAATTGAAAATCATTTGGAGATGAACAAGTGTTGATAAGATGTCATGTATTAAGAGTAAATTTCATTTTGATTTAGCGCGGGTAGCCCTAGGTGGCGCGCCACACATCACTGCATGCACGTACATATGTACTACAGCATCACCGGTATGCGGAAGTCAGCTGTTAATGTTGTGACGTCAGCACGTTCCATCAATTTCCGCTGTTTTTATTATCACAGATTGAGTGAGGAAAGAAAAAGCAATTTTGTCACGTATTCTCCGCAGTTATTGGTGTTTTCTATCGCAACCTTGAAACCAAAATTAAAGGTGAGTATGTAGGTAATTTTGGGGTTATATTTCTCTCAATATTGCATGAATTTCGAATGAGATTTGAGACCTTTCTTTTTATGCCGGTAGGCAGTATAAATGCACGTTACTCTTGGCTGGCCTGAACAAATAATGATTTTTTTTTACGTACAATGTAGGCCTTGTGGCTATCGTTACGGCAGCCGTAACGTGATTTTCAACTGCTATCGTTACAGCATTGCAAAAATACCATTGTGAATCTATATTTTGTAACTGCCCTTCCAACCATCCATCACGACCATCATGACAATCAATTTGGTCCATTTGTTTAACGTTCAGACGTTGAATGCCAAAGGTCCTGGCATCGATTCCGTACTTGGCTTGGGAATTTTTTTTTAAAAAGTAAATAATGTTACAGGCCCTTTTACTATAAAGTCTAAGAACCATTCCGTGGATAGTCTGGTTCCCAAGAGTCAAAGATCCTGACGTTACTGTTTCTGGTCAGGGAATCGACGGGCGAGACGGTCGACTGCCGTAACAACGGCCACTGCGATGATTTTAACCAGTTCACGTCGGATGACGTGTATACACGCTAAGGTTTTGCAGTAATCGGAACGGATGACGGATAAACACGCAACGAGCAAGGCCAGAAATATCTGTCTGCGACCCGCTCGCGGCGAGCGAGGCTGGAAATATCAGGGTGTGCTACCCGCAGATGACGGCCTGAACCCGTCTGTCATCGAGGTTCGTGAAAACAATACTGCGCCTGGGTCTGGTCAATGTCAAAATAATCCAAGCGCGAACTGGTTAATGCACTTCCTTATGCTGATTGACTAGCTGAATAGGCTCCGTGCGCCGACCAAGAGGGCGCCCCTTTACCTAGCAACAACGTAACATGGGCGGGACATTTCGCTGGTTGACGCGCACCGTTCCTTGTGTGTGATGCACGTACACCAGGGGATTTGTACTATGTACACGCAGTGGCCGCGCTTCGCGGTAAATGAATTGCAGTCAGGCAGGGCCAAGTTCGGGCAAGGACCATTAGTCGACGAGTGGTTGATTTGTGACGTACCTTACGCCTGCGCACTAATAGCAAAGTGCGAACGTCTCTAGTCGAACGCTGGTCAAAATGTCATTGCAAAACGTCTGGATCCTGGCTCCCTGCTGTACGTTATGAACGCGCGCGGCTATGGTTACAGCGAAGCAACCAACCCCAGTAGGTTGGTTCCAAATAGTCGACTAGCGTAGTTAACCATCGTCGACTAGACAGAGTTCGGGCAAGCGTTAGTCGACCAATGGTTAACTATAGTCCTTGCGCGAACTTGCCCCAAGATGGCAGTTTGGTCACCCCCAACTGTACTTTCTTTGCCGGTGAGGGGGTACTTGTGAACGGAGCGGATAGTATCAATGTTTTCATTATGTAAACAGTGATTGTTGGTCATTACAAGCAGGGAAAAAGGATTTGACATTGACGAGTACAATGTGTGTCTATGGCAGATCCAGAGAGGTTAGTGCCGGGGGGGGGGGGGGGGGTGTGAGGCTGTGCCGGGGGACAGAAGGGCTCTCACAAGTGAAAAATGGCCTTATTTTAGACAATTTCTGTCACTGGCAGGGGGGGGGGGGACACCCCCTCCGCACCCCCTAACAAATCCCCCCCCCCCCAAAAAAAAAAAAAAAAAAACTATAAAAAAATCGTAGGGCATTGTAAAAGTATTTGTCAAAAACATTAACCCATCACTCCTTTTGTCAATGTCGTCAATCCTTTGGCAAATTTCTTTCCAATAATATATTTTTTGCAAAACAGACACTTTATAGAACATCATATGAAGGTGTTGGCAAATAATACTTTTATTAACCCTTTTGAAACTGTCGCATTAGATTTTCTGACTACATGTATATTAAATTTACTGTGCTACTGAAAATAGAAAAGTGCAGTGCAATTTACAGCATGTATGTAGACCATTTGCATATCAGTAACCCAGTGCACACTGTGTTAGGACATTGACACAGTGTTAAGCATTCACACAATGCATGCTGAACAGGTGTAAGTGTACAGGTACATAATGAAGCCCTTTCAGTGTTGTATTTGGATATAATGGAAGGCCACTATTCTGTGGTCCTTCAGCTGTGATGTGTTCAAGTCCAGCTTCTATCACTTGCTGTATGCAGACAGTACACAAAGTCCCTTTGTTTGCTAAAGTGCATGTTCATTGTGAAGTACAATGTAGAAAGACCCATACTGGTATTTATTGTTCAACTTGCACCTGGAGCTTCATTGAAGCAAACTCCCATAAATTATTCTTTGTTTCTAATGATTTATTTCCCCTTGAAAATAAAAAAAGTGGTGGGTTTTCCTTGCAAAATGAAATAGATTGTCTTCTCTATAATTATCAGTATGTAGGATAGATGGTTGTTCTTTCTGTTGTTTATAAATGTTAGAAAATCTGTGAAAAAAGGTTGATATTATTTTGTGAAAACGTGTCAAAATATTTTCTTTTTTGGTGTAAGAAATACATGTACTGTTTAATGATCTTCCTTCAATGAAGAAACAAAAGTTACATTTTATCTTATTTCCCCTCAATAACTCCTAACCCCACTCCACCTAACCGTACCCCTGCCCCACCCCACCCAAACCCACCCAAACCCACCCAAACCCACGCACACTACCCTAACCCACCCCACTGTAGCCCAACCCAACCCAGTCCACACCTTGCCACGTCTCATGAAAATGTAATGTTTAGTATTATTAGAAGACCGACCTACCTCCATGCTCAATCCAACTCATCCACTCCAATCCCAATCCAACCCCAATCCACCCATCTGCACCCATCCGCACCCACCCTATTCCCAAGCCACCCCACCCCACCCCACTCGAAACTTGTCTCACCAATCCAATTCCAATCGACCCCACCCCAGGCTGGCCATTTCTACCGGTACCTCCATGACCCACCCAACCATTCTGTAATCTATCCCAACCCAACCTAACTCAACAAACGGAGAAAGAAACACAACCTGCATTATTAATTTAAAGCTCATGGTTTAATTTCTCAGTCACAAATAACAAGGCAGATTATTCATCCCTCACCCTCCCAGCGACTTGCCAGCAATTCCTGTAACACTTCAAAAGCCCCTCCTGTATTACATTGCATAATTGATTGCAGTACGCACCCCTTATTACTTATTCTGTATTCATGTCACATATGCAGGTATACTGCGTGATCAGCTGTTGAGAGGAACTCATTCATTCGTGTGGTAAACAAGCTACATCTACCCATTGAGTACACACGTCTGCTCTTCACTGCCTGTAGCTAGCTGCCACTACACATAAATTCAGACTTAGATCATTACAGCATCAACTCAAAGGACTGTGCTGAACTGGTCAACTCAATTCACACATAACAGGTATGATTCCTAAAAAGTAATAGAGTAGAAAAAGAAACAGTTGATTTGCATGTTGTACGCCTGCAAGGCTAATTCTGAACAATATTGATTGCATGCATTGTCTGGTATAGTAATGCAGATCTAGAAGGCTAATACATACATACATGTACATGTATGTAAGGCACTGTTTATGTGCAGTGCTCCTGTGTACCACTCAATGAAGCACAAAGGAAAATAGTGTAACTAAATGTATACGAATAGCAAAAACCATCTTGTTGCTGGTGCATTTCTCGTTTTAGTAGGGCTGTTAGGAACGATGTGGAACATGAGAATTTTATTTTCATTTGCATGAGAACATTAGCACAAAAAGCATGGCATAATTTTCTTGTATAGCTTAGACCTTTTTAACACCAAAAACATAATACTGCCTATCCAGATGGACCTTATGGCAAATTATTTCCTTAAGTTTTATTCCTTCAAAATGATTTCTAGGCGTCACCATGGACCCTGTGCATAAACGCTAGATGGCGTTGGTGAGAGCTCCATGCATGTGCAGACACACTGCTTGCTCACCATGCCATATGACACAGAGTATGCAAACATAACTTCATCTTTGTGTAAATTTGCACTAAAGTATGGCATATATTTGTGCGAGTGCCTGGCATAGGCGGCAATGCCTCCAAGAATTCCAGCTGACTCTCTCTTTCTCTTTGTAACCGTTGACGGTGTACTTGTGAACGGAGTCCCGGGCTAATGCGTTCAAGACTCAAAGAGTCTAGTGACAGAGCTATGGCTACGGCTATCGAAAATAGCTTTAGACAGGAGATTTGGATGCGGCTAGCTTGAAAAAGAAACGTATGGTTCTGAAAAGAACCAGAAGTTAATATAGCTTCTTCTTATCATGACCACACTTCTCTATTAAGGGCAGTCTCCTTACAGGGTTGCATTCTGTGAACTTGTCCCCTAGCAATTTATGCTAACGTTGTTTTGTTCAGAGTACCACAAAGCATTGATTCTTTGATATTTGTCCTTCACTAGATTGCTTGCTGAAGCATCACAGACGAGCAACATGGGCAGAATATTCTTAGAGCACATCGGCGGCACCCGGTTGTTCTCCTGCGCCAACTGCGACACGGTCCTGACCAATCGGATCGAGCTCATGTCCACGCGCTTCACCGGCTCCACGGGGCGCGCTTTCCTCTTCAAGAAGGTCGTCAACTTGTCCTTCAGCGAGGTACAGGACCGCGTCATGCTGACGGGCCGGCACATTGTCCGCGACGTCTTCTGCAAGAACTGCGATTCCAAGCTGGGCTGGATCTACGAGTTTGCCACTGAGGAGAGCCAGCGCTATAAGGAAGGCAAGGTTATCCTGGAACGGGCGCTGATCACCGAGAGCGAGGGCATCGAGGAGCATCTCGGCGAGGTATGAGGAGACCTGTCGGTCCACTGGGTGCAATCTGAGGTTTTTGGAAAGCCGAGACAGGGTTGGATGTGCATGTTTACCCACCATGCTTGCCCTTGAGCACTGTCGTGGAAAGACAGGCTCCATGTCATGATCAGAGGGTATCCGGGAACAAAATGGCTGTTGTCTGTACTATCGTGGAGGTACTGGAACACTCGCAGATATTTTGTGATCAGCCAAGATGATCACTGACTGAGAAGAATTGACTTGACCGAGGTCGAGTTGGGACATTTGAGGGGCTGGACAAAATTGTGGGTGCACAGAATTATGTACATTTAAAACATTGTTGTGTGATGTTTCAGGGTCATGCATTGTCACTCAAAAATATATGTTCTGCCTGGGAGCATTTGAATTACCCCTTGGAAATATTTGCCGTTGAGATTTTGGAAGATATTTTATATTTTAGGTGTAAAATTTAATATTTTAGGTGTGATTAACTGTCTACTGATTGAAATGACCTCTCTACAAACTGTTAGTCGAACTAAATAATGAAAGGTTCGCGGAAACACCATGTGCGAATAATTTCTCAACTTAGTCGAACGTTTTGCCTTTTAAAATAATATGCTGTTGATTGGGTTTTAAACCATTAATTTTTTAATGACTTTTTAATCTTTTTTGTGTTTGTATACAGTTACACGGCAATATTTTTTTTGCAGGAAATGCAGTTTGTCAGTATGTTCTGCAAACAGTTAAGTACCATTCCAGTGAAAATTGGTGACCAGTTTAATGGCACTGCTAATTTGTGCTGACTGAGATACCATTCACTTCACGGCCACCATAGCATTAAGTGCACAATTACTAAAGAGGCAGACTTTACATAAGGCCAAAAAAAAAAAGTCTCCGGTTTCTGGTATGCGCGCGCGTCGTCGTAGCCATGCGCGTTGGCAAAATGAGAAAGTCTTTTTTTTTTCAATAAAAGATGATGTCTCAAAACAACCAAACTCACTGGTTTGACTGGAATCCTGCTGCTGCACAATTTTAACGTGTTTTTAGATGGGGTTATGATCGAGAATAAGCTTTATGTGGCTTCTCTGGACTCCCATAGATTTGCACTAAGTTTAGTTGGGTACCATTTGCAGTCATCAGCCGACCTTTGAAGCAAAAAAAAACAGGTGAAAAAAAAAAGCCACGTCGCGGCACCACTTTTTGGGCAAGCTTCATACCAGAAACCGGAGACTTTTTTTTGGCCTAAAGTAGTTGAGAAACAGTACAAAAAATTCCCCATGTCAGTATTAAGCATTTAACATAAAGCATACATGTACATCACAAAATATGCTGAAGGTAATAAGCACACCTTTTATGCTTTACAGCGAACTTTGGACATTTTATGTGACGTTATGGTAAAGCAAGTATGTAACTCTTCATTTTATGTATTTTACTTTGTATTTGTCATTGATGGTGCTTCATGTTGTACAACTTATGATATTAACAGGTGGTGTGGATTTTGTTTTGTAAATGCTGCTCCTGCCATTCCCCAACTTGATTCACCAAAATTAATTTATGGGTTGATTGCTGAATCAGTGCATTTTATGCTGTTTCAGGTTGGCATCCGTTAATTGTTGGCACACAAGGTAAATTAAGAAACCATAGTACTTTATCTTGATTACAGTGAAACGCCACTTTAAGGAACATGATGGGGTCCACAGAAAGTGTTTGCTATAGTAATTGTTCGTTATAGTATTTGTGCATTTTATAGAATTCACTAATTTGGGAGCCCGTGGGGACGTTCTTTATTATACAAATAATGAATGTTTGTGAGTACAATGGTAAGAATAATTTCATGAGGTGACAGATGAAATGTTCCATTCCACGAGGCGTAGCCGAGTGGAATGGAACATTTCATCTGTCACTGAATGAATTATTCTTTCCATTGCACGAACGTGAAACATTCATTATTTGTTTTATATAACACCTGAATAAATCCTTGTCATCTGATTGGTTGACTTTTAATAGCCAGATTATCCATGTTAAAAACTGTTTAAAAGTTCGACAAGTTCATCATATTTATATGAATGCAAACTGTTTAACAGGTTGAGAACAACCAGCAGCAGTGACACCGTGCAATGGAACTTCTATTCACCGTGCAATAGAACTTCCATTGCACTGTGCGCTGTGCGCCACGCGCGCACCGTGCGTTGGTACGAATAATTCAATGACATGTGATCAACGATCCACCAATCAGATAATGGGGATTTATTCAGGTGTTGTATAAAACCAAATGTTCGTTATAGCGGCGTTTCACTGTAGTGCATGCAGTCTGAGGCCAAAGTCAATGGAAGGCTATGGGTTACTTCTTAATCCTGGTACATGAGGATACCAAGTATATAAACCCCGGACCTTTGTTCATAAACTGTACCAAAGACTTTAAGGCATGCAGGGACACTGCAATTAAGGGGAAATGTACCTGCCGATTTAACGAGAAAATCCTTACTTTAAGTGAAGATTCATGTAGGACTGGTAAAAAATACCCTGTGAAATATTTTCATCTGAACAAAGTTTCATTCGGGAAATAAACAGTGTGTCCGCGGACCCCAAAAATTGTGCATACATTGTACGTTTTCTCTGTTTTCTCTGTGTAGTATCTGCTGAGCTGAAACTTCACCAAGTTAGTTGTTGTGCACCATTGTTAAGATTTTGAGTAATGTTGTTGCTTCAAACGAAAAAAAAAAAATCACAAACGGCAAATGTTTTAGAGGACATTCAACATTTTCAATGTTTTGGAATTGGGATTTTTTTTTCCAAATTGTTGGTGGATGGGTGAAGATAGATAATTGAAAATCCAAATTCTCTTTTCATAAAAAAAGCCAGGAAAAACAAATCTAGATTTTGACTTGCGTACGCACCAGCGTTCCTTGCAAGCGTTTTTTTTTTGTAACTTCGTCCGCAATACAGGGTGAGTAAAAAAAAGAAATCCAAATGTCGGGACTACTGTTTTTAAGTACTGTTTGGGCGCAGTTCAAATCCGACGATTATTAACGCCATATTACTACAGAATAGCGTACAAATACTCCACGACGAAGCTGCCTCTACTGTCCGTATGTTTAGCACAGGCGGACATTATTACCAGTATAGAGGGCTTTTTTTGGGGGGGGGGTTCACATTATTTTTTAGGTAATATCTAATGAAAAGAATTGTTTAACAGAGCTGGGGGGTTGGACCTCCCCCTCCTGGATCGTGGCCTGGGCGGCTCTTGTACAGTGCTAGAATTTGATAGTATCTGCCGGCGAGACGTCGGACCATACGTCGTGTGAATAAAAGTCTTACTTGTGACCGAAAACATGTTGTTTACAATTACAAATGAAATTTAACCCCCCCCCCAAAAAAAAAAATTCGAAAGTTTCAGTGAGCTTTTATTCAAATGAGACATTGCACGAAAAAGATCGGCCCATGCGAAGCATATCAATTAATTTCAACTTTCGAATCATAAGAGCTGGACGCTCCTAATTCGTTCTGAATATAGTGTGCGCAATTTCAGAACTGGAGCGTTCTGTTCCAGGTTTCTCGGCCTATTATTAAGACAAATTGGTTTTGAGGAGAATTCTAAGAAAGCCTGATGGCCGAGTGGTTAGACTCGTCGTCCACGAATCGCGGAGTCCGGGGATCGAATCCCGTCAGTGTCTTTTTGGTTTTTAACGTATGAGTTCAATTATTCACTATAAGAGATTTAATTTCCCGTCGTAAAGTACCAACAGTACCTTAGCTTAATCGGTAAGCACTGCTGCTGGTACTGTCCGCGAGTTCCAGGTTGGCGCCTTCGTACAGGTTCAGGGCATGTGGTCCACTCGGAGGATCAGGGCTTAGGGGCCGCCCTGTTCCTCCCTTAGCTCTTTGCTTTTACATGGTGCCTGGCCCTCCGGGGTTATATGGATGGATAGGGAAGGAAGTGTGTATTGGTCGGGGACGCCGAGACCCCGGAAGAGAACTAAGGGATCGGCTGGGGCATTGTTATGGCTCAGACCGATCCCTGAAAGCTTGACTAGCACATAACTTTTTGATTTTTTTTAACCCTCTATCTTTTATACTTTGGTTTAGTTTGATATCTACAGCTGCTCGGCAGGTCTACGGGTAGTATCAAAATATTATTAAGACAAATTGTTTTTGAGGTGAATTCTAAGAAAGCCTGATGGCCGAGTGGTTAGACTCGTCGTCCACGAATCGCCGTCCACGAATCGCGGAGTCCGGGGATCGAATCCCGTCAGTGTCTGCCGCCCTGTATCTCCCTTAGCTCTTTGCTTTTACATGGTGCCTGGCCCTCCGGGGTTATATGGATGGACAGGGGAGGAAGTGTGTATTGGCCGGGAACGCCGAGATCCCAGAAGAGTCCTAAGGGATTGGCTGGGGCATTGTTATGGCTCAGACCGATCCCTGAATGCTTGGCTAGCACATAACTTATTGATTTTTTTATCCTATATTTTTTAAAACTGTTGTTTAATAAGTTTTATTTTTACATCTACTCGGCAGGCCTATACAGTAGTATTACAAACAAAGCAAAGTAATAAATCAATGAATTTTTAATAATTGACTATAATCAAGACGAAGTTTTGCTCGATCAATATGACTATGCCATTATTAATGTCGCAATTTCCAATTTAATAAGAGAACGCAGTATGCAATATTGTACCGGGCAAAAATAAAAATGTACATCTTAATATGTTTATTACATCGGTTTCAAAATAATAATATTTCTTTAATTGTGAACATTCCCCAAATATATAGTAATTCGCGAAATAGGAAATCGAAAGAAACTAAAGCCCCTCACCCTTGTAACTGGAAATACAAAATAAAGAAAATAAAGTCAAGTGGATAACACCTGTATGAATGTACCTTGAGGACCGATTTTGAAAATTCCATAACATGGGACTTTTACAAACTTGCCTTTGACTGTCAGTGACAGACAGTCACGGATCCAGCCGGCTGGGGGGATCAACCCCTCTCCTGCTCCGACACAATAAAAAAGTAAAGATGGCTTATCCGTTATAGTTGCCTTTTGACACCTTACAAAATTTCCGATGATGAATATAAATGACCCGCAAAAATCGTGGAACCAAACAGGCAGCAGGGGCGGAAGCAGAAATGTTGGCAGGGGGAGGGGAGTTCATCAGCAAACAAATATCTGCAATGTAGACAAGTTTTTCTCCAATATTTGAAAGATTTGGGCAAAAAACATCAATTTTGTGACAAATAAATTAACACTTTTCAATAATTTTACACCATATTTTCATCCATAACTTCTTTTGAAAAGCAAATCTCGTTACAATTGGAGTTTGAATGTGTTGTAGGGTCCCTTTGGCATCTTTCTAGCAATTTTCAAGGAATTTCATTTTTTGGTCAAAATTGAAAAAAATGCAAGGGGTTAGCCTTACTTTTTCATCCAAATTTGGCCAAAAATTGACTTTTCTCCAAACAATGCAGAACTTCCTTTTGAAGTCAGAGGAGCACCAATCAATACTCAAACACCCAACATTTGGAAGATTAGGGCAAAAACCATGGATTTTGTGAGAAATCAATTAATATTTTTCACTGATATTACCCCAGATTTCCATCCATATTTTCTTTTGAGAAGCAAATCTTGTCACACGGAGTTGGAATGTGTTGTAGGGTCCCTTTGGCATCTTTCTAGCAAGTTTCAAGGAATTTCATTTTTTGGTCAAAATTGAAAAAAAATGCAAGGGGTTAGCCTTACTTTTTTATCCAAATTTGGCCAAAAATTGACTTTTCTCCAAACAATGCAGAACTTCCTTTTGAAGTCAGAGGAGCACCAATCAATACTCAAACACCCAATATTTGGAAGATTTGGGCAAAAACCATGGATTTTGTGAGAAATCAATTAACATTTTTCACTGATATTACCCCAGATTTTCATCCATATTTTCTTTTGAAAAGCAAATCTTTACACAATTGGAGTTGGAATATGTTCTAGGGTCCCTTAGGCCTTTTTTTAAAGCAAGTTTCAAGGAATTCCATTTTCTGGTCAAAATTGAAAAAAAATGCAAGGGGTTAGCCTTACTTTTTTATCAAAATTTGGCCAAAACTTGACTTTTCTGCAAACAATGCACATTTTCCTTTCGAAGTCAGAGGAGCACTAATCAATACTCAAACACCCAATATTTGGAAGATTAGGGCAAAAACCATGGATTTTGTGAGAAATCAATTAACATTTTTCACTGATATTACCCAAGATTTCCATCCATATTTTCTTTTTAAAAGCAAATCTTGTCACACGGAGTTTGAATGTGTTGTAGGGTCCCTTTGGCATCTTTCTAGCAAGTTTCAAGGAATTTCATTTTTTGGTCAAAATTGAAAAAAATGCAAGGGGTTAGCCTTACTTTTTTATCCAAATTTGGCCAAAAATTGACTTTTCTGCAAACATTGTAGAACTTCCTTTCGAAGTCAGAGGAGCACTTATCCATACTCAAACACCCAATATTTGGAAGATTAGGGCAAAAACCATGGATTTTGTGAGAAATCAATTAACACTTTTCAATAATTTTACACCATATTTTCATCCATAACTTCTTTTGAAAAGCAAAGCTCGTTACAATTGGAGTTTGAATGTGTTGTAGGGTCCCTTTGGCATCTTTCTAGCAATTTTCAAGGAATTTCATTTTTTGGTCAAAATTGAAAAAAATGCAAGTGGTTAGCCTTACTTTTTTATCCAAATTTGGCCAAAAATTGACTTTTCTGCAAACAATGCAGAACTTCCTTTCGAAGTCAGAGGAGCACTTATCCATACTCAAACACCCAATATTTGGAAGATTAGGGCAAAAACCATGGATTTTGTGAGAAATCAATTAACATTTTTCACTGATATTACCCCAGATTTTCATCCATATTTTCTTTTGAAAAGCGAATCTTGTCACAATTTGAGTTGGAATGTGTTGTAGGGTCCCTTTGGCATCTTGCTAGCAAGTTTCAAGGAATTTCATTTTTTGGTCAAAATTGAAAAAAAAATGCAAGGGGTTAGCCTTACTTTTTTTATCCAAATTTGGCCAAAAATTGACTTTTCTGCAAACATTGTAGAACTTCCTTTCGAAGTCAGAGGAGCACTAATCCATACTCAAACACCCAATATTTGGAAGATTAGGGCAAAAACCATGGATTTTGTGAGAAATCAATTAATACTTTTCACTGATATTACCCCAGATTTCCATCCATATTTTCTTTTGAAAAGCAAATCTTGTCACACGGAGTTTGAATGTGTTGTAGGGTCCCTTTGGCATCTTTCTAGCAAGTTTCAAGGAATTTCATTTTTTGGTGAAAATTGAAAAAAATGCAAGTGGTTAGCTTTACTTTTTTATCCAAATTTGGCCAAAACTTGACTTTTCTGCAAACAATGCAGAACTTCCTTTCGAAGTCAGAGGAGCACCAATCAATACTCAAACACCCAATATTTGGAAGATTAGGGCAAAAACCATGGATTTTGTGAGAAATCAATTATTATTTTTCACTGATATTACCCCAGATTTTCATCCATATTTTCTTTTGAAAAGCAAATCTTTACACAATTGGAGTTGGAATGCTTTCTAGGGTCCCTTAGGCATCTTTCTAGCAAGTTTCAAGGAATTTCATTTTTTGGTCAAAATTGAAAAAATTTATCCAAATTTGGCCAAAAATTGACTTTTCTCCAAACAATGCAGAACTTCCTTTTGAAGTCAGAGGAGCACCAATCAATACTCAAACACCCAATATTTGGAAGATTAGGGCAAAAACCATGGATTTTGTGAGAAATCAATTAATATTTTTCACTGATATTACCCCAGATTTCCATCCATATTTTCTTTTGAGAAGCAAATCTTGTCACACGGAGTTGGAATGTGTTGTAGGGTCCCTTTGGCATCTTTCTAGCAAGTTTCAAGGAATTTCATTTTTTGGTCAAAATTGAAAAAAAATGCAAGGGGTTAGCCTTACTTTTTTATCCAAATTTGGCCAAAAATTGACTTTTCTCCAAACAATGCAGAACTTCCTTTTGAAGTCAGAGGAGCACCAATCAATACTCAAACACCCAATATTTGGAAGATTTGGGCAAAAACCATGGATTTTGTGAGAAATCAATTAACATTTTTCACTGATATTACCCCAGATTTTCATCCATATTTTCTTTTGAAAAGCAAATCTTTACACAATTGGAGTTGGAATGTGTTCTAGGGTCCCTTAGGCCTTTTTTTAAAGCAAGTTTCAAGGAATTCCATTTTCTGGTCAAAACTGAAAAAAAATGCAAGGGGTTAGCCTTACTTTTTTATCCAAATTTGGCCAAAACTTGACTTTTCTGCAAACAATGCACATTTTCCTTTCGAAGTCAGAGGAGCACTAATCAATACTCAAACACCCAATACATTGTATTTGGAAGATTTGGGCAAAAACCATGGATTTTGTGAGAAATCATTTAATATTTTTCACTGATATTACCCCAGATTTTGTGTAAAGATTTTCTTTTGAAAAGCAAATCTTTACACAATTGGAGTTGGAATTTGTTCTGGGGTTCCTTAGGCCTTTTTTTAAAGCAAGTTTCAAGGAATTCCATTTTCTGGTCAAAATTGAAAAAAAATGCAAGGGGTTAGCCTTACTTTTTTATCCAAATTTGGCCAAAAATTGACTTTTCTCCAAACAATGCAGAACTTCCTTTTGAAGTCAGAGGAGCACCAATCAATACTCAAACACCCAATATTTGGAAGATTAGGGCAAAAACCATGGATTTTGTGAGAAATCAATTAACATTTTTCACTGATATTACCCCAGATTTCCATCCATATTTTCTTTTGAAAAGCAAATCTTGTCACACGGAGTTGGAATGTGTTGTAGGGTCCCTTTGGCATCTTTCTAGCAAGTTTCAAGGAATTTCATTTTTTGGTCAAAATTGAAAAAAATGAAAGGGGTTAGCCTTACTTTTTTATCCAAATTTGGCCAAAAATTGACTTTTCTGCAAACAATGCAGAACTTCCTTTCGAAGTCAGAGGAGCACTTATCCATACTCAAACACCCAATATTTGGAAGATTAGGGCAAAAACCATGGATTTTGTGAGAAATAAATTCACATTTTTCACTGATATTACCCCAGATTTTCATCCATATTTTCTTTTGAAAAGCAAATCTTGTCACAATTGGAGTTGGAATGTGTTGTAGGGTCCCTTTGGCATCTTTCTAGCAAGTTTCAAGGAATTTCATTTTTTGGTCAAAATTGAAAAAAATGCAAGGGGTTAGCCTTACTTTTTTTATCCAAATTTGGCCAAAAATTGACTTTTCTGCAAACATTGTAGAACTTCCTTTCGAAGTCAGAGGAGCACTAATCCATACTGAAACACCCAATATTTGGAAGATTTGGGCAAAAACCATGGATTTTGTGAGAAATCAATTATTATTTTTCACTGATATTACCCCAGATTTTCATCCATATTTTCTTTTGAAAAGCAAATCTTTACACAATTGGAGTTGGAATGTGTTCTAGGGTCCCTTAGGCATCTTTCTAGCAATTTTCAAGGAATTTCATTTTTTGGTCAAAATTGAAAAAAAATGCAAGGGGTTAGCCTTACTTTTTTATCCAAATTTGGCCAAAAATTGACTTTTCTCCAAACAATGCAGAACTTCCTTTTGAAGTCAGAGGAGCACCAATCAATACTCAAACACCCAATATTTGGAAGATTAGGGCAAAAACCATGGATTTTGTGAGCAATCAATTAATATTTTTCACTGATATTACCCCAGATTTCCATCCATATTTTCTTTTGAAAAGCAAATCTTTTCACACGGAGTTGGAATGTGTTGTAGGGTCCCTTTGGCATCTTTCTAGCAAGTTTCAAGGAATTTCATTTTTTGGTCAAAATACAAAAAAATACAAGGGGTTAGCCTTACTTTTTTTTATCCAAATTTGGCCAAAAATTGACTTTTCTCCAAACATTGTAGAACTTCCTTTCGAAGTTAGAGGAGCACTAATCAATACTCAAACACCCAATATTTCGAAGATTTGGGCAAAAACCATGGATTTTGTGTGAAAGCAATTCACATTTTTCACTGATATTACCCCAGATTTTCATCCATATTTTCTTTTGAAAAGCAAATTTTGTCACAATTGGAGTTGGAATGTGTTGTAGGGTCCCTTAGGCATCTTTCTAGCAAGTTTCAAGGAATTTCATTTTTTGGTCAAAATGGAAAAAAATGCAAGGGATTAGCCTTACTTTTTTATCCAAATTTGGCCAAAAATTGACTTTTCTCCAAACAATGTAGAACTTCCTTTCGAAGTCAGAGGAGCACTAATCCATACTGAAACACCCAATATTTGGAAGATTTGGGCAAAAACCATGGATTTTGTGAGAAATCAATTAATATTTTTTTCACTGATATTACCCTATATTTTCATCCATATTTTCTTTTGAAAAGCAAATCTTGTCACAATTGGAGTTGGAATGTGTTGTATGGTCCCTTTGGCAGCTTTCTCGCAAGTTTCAAGGAATTTCATTTTTTGGTAAAAATTGAAAAAAATGCAAGGGGTTAGCCTTAATTTTATATCCAAATTTGGCCAAAAATTGACTTTTTTCCAAACAATGTAGAACTTCCTTTTGAAGTCAGAGGAGCACCAATCAATACTCAAACACCCAATATTTGGAAGATTTGGGCAAAAACCATGGATTTTGTGAGAAATCAATTAACATTTTTCACTGATTTTACCCCATGTTTTCATCCATATTTTCTTTTGAAAAGCAAATCTTTACACAATTGGAGTTGGAATGTGTTCTAAGGTCCCTTAGGCAACTTTCAAGCAAGTTACAAGAAATTTCGTTTTTGGTCAAAATTGTAAAAAAAATGCAAGGGGTTAGCCATACTTTTTCATCTAAATTTGCCCAAAAATTGACTTTTCTCCGAATCAGTGCAGAACTTACTTTCGAAGTCAGAGGAGCACCAATCAAAACTCAAACACCCCATATTTGTAAGATTTGGGCAAAAACTATCGATTTTGTGAGAAATCAATTAACATTTTTGACAGATTTTACCCAATATTTTCATCCATATTTTCTTTTGAAAAGCAAATCTTTACACAATTGGAGTTGGAATGTGTTGTAGGGTCCTAAAAGCATTTTTCTAGCAAGTTTCAAGGAACTTCCTTTCGAAGTCAGAGGAGCACTTATCAATACTCAAACACCCAATATTTTGAAAATTTGTGCAAAAACCATCGAATTTGTAAAAAATGAATGAACATTTCTGACTGATTTTACCCCATATTTTCGTCCATATTTTCTGATGAAAAACAAATCCTGTCTACAAATGGAGTTGAAATGTGTTCTAAGGTCCCTTAGGCATCTTTCTAGCAAGTTACAAGAAATTTCGGGGGTTTTTGGTGAAAATTGAAAAAAATACAAGGGGCTAGCCTTACCTCTTTATCCAAATTTGGCCAACAATTGACTTTTCTCAAACAATGCAGTTCGAAGTCAGAGGAGCACCAATCAATATTTAAACACCCAATGTTTGAAAGATTTGGGCAAAATCATCGATTTTGTGAGAAATAAATGTACTTTGTACTCTATCATGTGTAGAGGTGTTTAATTGGGCCGATGTGGTTAATTGTAATCAAGCTAATTAGCATAATTAATATTTGCATTTACGGAAAGTCCGTAAAAATACGGCGAAAACACGGAATATTTCACTTTACGGAGTCCGTAAATTGACGGGCATTTTTAACAGTGTATGTTTAGCACACGTATAGGTCAACGACTAACGAGGCTGCCGTATGCATTATTTATTTTCCAAACAAATGAAAACACTCGTTATTGCATGGAGCCAAAACAGATGCACACAGCAATGTTTCAGGTTTCTCGGCCTATTATTAAGACTAATTGTTTTTGAGGAGAATTCTAAGAAAGCATGATGGCCGAGTGGTTAGATTCGTCGTCCACGAATCGCGGAGTCCGGGGATCGAATCCCGTCGGTGTCTGTTTTGCTTCTCACCGCACGCGTTCTATTCAGTCATTATAAGATGTTTAATTTCCCGTCGTAGAATACCAACAGTACCTTAGCTTAATCGGTAAGCACTGCTGCTGGTACTGTCCGCGAGTTCCAGGTTGGCACCTTCGTACAGGTTCAGGGCATGTGGTCCACTCGGAGGATCAGGGCTTAGGGGGCCGCCCTATTCCTCCCTTAGCTCTTTGCTTTTACATGGTGACTGGCCCTCCGGGGTTACATGGATGGACAGGGAAGGAAGTGTGTATTGGCCGGGAACGCCGAGATCCCAGAAGAGTCCTAAGGGATTGGCTGGGGCATTGTTATGGCTCAGACCGATCCCTGAATGCTTGGCTAGCACATAACTTTTTGATTTTTTTTTCCCTATTTTTTTTTAAACTGTTGTTTAATAAGTTTGATGTTTACATCTGCTCGGCAGGCCTACGGTAGTATTATAAACAAAGCAAAGTAATAAATCAATGAATTTTTAATAATTGACTATAATCAAAACGAAGTTTTGTTCGATCAATATGACTATGCCATTATTATTGGAGTAAGGTACGCAGTATGCAATATTACACCGGGCAAAAATAAAAATGTACATTGTAATAAGTTTATTACGTTTCAAAATAATAATATTTCTTTAATTGTGAACATTCCCAAAATATCATAGTATAGTAATTCGCAAAATAGGAAATCGCAAGAAAACAAAGCCCCTCACCCTTAAAACTGGAAATACAAAATACCCGAATGTACCTTGAGGATTGAATTTGAAAATTCCATAACATGGGGCTTTTACAGACTTGCCTTTGACTGTCAGTGACAGACAGTCACGGATCCAGCCGGCTGGGGGGGGGGGGGGTCGAACCCCTCTTTTGCTCTAATGACACAATAAGGTAAAGATATTCTGCAGTGGTTATTAATATCATGGAGGAATAAGAACACATTAATATGTATCTGACGGGCCTGAACCACTCCCCCTCCTCCCAACCCAACCCCAGCAAAAGTTACTAGATCCGCCTCTGACGTAAGTAATTAGTACATTGATATGAAATGTGATATCGACTTAGGTCCCCAGTCTCGCGCACACATTGACTAATATGCGCATATATACCCTCGACAACAGAGGATGCGTCATGGTGGGCAGCCCGCAAGTTACTGTGGGAAATAATCTAAGCGAATGGCTACCGCCCTCTGGGAGAATAATGCATGTAGTGATGCCTAAGGGATAGTAGAATCAGCCCACATTTCTGTAGGGGGATTTTGGGCATCAGCGAATCTTTGAAAATTGATTTGATATTTTTTAGTTGCTTTTGCACACAGATAGATTCGCCTAGTGATCACACGGGTTCCCTGCAGTCCCTACATCGATCGCTGATCCTGATGTTTTTTTTTTGGGGGGGGGGGGGGTTGACCCAATCTCTATATGTACCCTGGAAAAAATGAATTATTGTTAAGCTACGAATTATTTGAAACTTGTGCGTTAATTATTTCATATAACATTTGGTTCAATGTTTCCGTTCAAAACTGAATGACTTTTTTATTGCCAAAAAAGCTGCATTTAAGGCCAAAAAATGTCTCAGGTTTCTGGTATGGAGCTTCCCCAAAACATGGTGCGGCGACGCGGCTTTTTTTTTTTTTACCTTTTTTTCCTTCAAATGTCGGCTGATGACTGCAAATGGTGCCCGACTACACTTAGCGCAAATATATGGGAGTCCAGAGAGGCCACATCAAGCTTATTCTCAATCATAACCCCATCTAAAAATACGTTTAAATTGTGCAGCAGCAGGATTCCAGTCAAACGAGTGAGTTTGGCAGTTTTGAGACATCATCTTCATTGAAAAAAAACCAACACTTTTTCATTTTGCCGACGCGCATGGCTACGGCGACGCGCGCGCATACCAGAAACCGGAGACTTTTTTTTTGCCTAAAGAAGAATCTACCGACATGTACATGTATTTTTCTAGGTGAAACTTGAAAACAGCGCAGAGAGAACAACTTGAAGGAGATTGTCCAACTGAAAATTTAACAAATGTGATGTAGGCTGTTTCAAGTGTGCCACTTACGAATGGGAAACAAGCATTTAAAAAAACACCTGACACATGTACATCGTGTATACTAAAAAAAAACTAGACAATGAAACTTATAAATTCATGAATGACTGTTTTATTATTACAAGGCATCCATAAGAACAGACAAAAATCCACACAAGTTTTAAACCTGCAAAGGAACCTTACATTCCAGATACACATGTACCAGTACATGATAGTTTCTGCTAATAAAAATGACAGTAAAAATCAAGTGCAGCATAAAAACATTTGAAAACCTATGAAAGTTACCAGTGCTGCGTTGGCAGACATTGTAGTAAATTTTCCACACATTTGTTTGTGATATTTTCTTTTTAGATATCAACGGTACTTTCGACTTAAACATACATTGTGTAATTTTTTTTTTTTTAAATATAAGTCAAAGATTCCCATGTGAAAGTATTTCAGAGCATTCTGTCGACATCAAACGCAGCAGTAGTTCATAAAGTCTACTGTTAATTCTCATGTTTCTTAATTTCCTTTTTTACAACTGCTGTGGGTTTTGAAATAACTAAAGGAATTTTTCTGAAAGTACAGGTGATAACAAAAACTGGTGAAGCCAAGCACATTGTGCTATGGTGGATAAAAAAAGGAGTAACAACAACTTTTCCTTTTTGAAAAGAAAATGAAATTAGCATTTGATATTGTGAAGGACCCAAATGGTTATATCTATGTACAGTATTATACATAATGGCCTCTTTTAAAGAGGATATACGCACGTACTCACCATATATTCTTGGATAAATAAATATCATACACTACCTACATGTACATAAAGGTTGGTATTTTGGGTCACATAAATTTGTAACCACACCTATGAAGGTTGTCTGTGTAAGTTGGGGGGGGGGGGCGTTATCACAGCAACATATGACTGTGTTTGGAATGGGCACTAGCACTGTTCTTCGATGTGATGTAAACTGTGTCCAATACACAAATTTAGGTGTTTGTCACATCTTTGAGAATATAACATGTCAGAAGTAATTGCCTTGTTAGACAATTTAAACAAACTTAATTTAAAGTTATCTGCTTGTACAATTGTCTCTTGCCAATGCTATTATTAAGGGTATTTTCGCTCGCCATACAGATAGTTGAAATGGCCATCTAATAATTTACTGGCAAGAAGACAATCGAATGTACTCTTTAGCTACCGTAAAACTGAAGATAGGGTCGGGCTTTGTTGGTTTATAGCAAGTTGAACCGACAAATTGGATGTGCAATATTAACAAAAGGCACTTTTCTGGAAAGTGTTGTTGCTCTTTGCTCATTATTGATACAAGTAGGTGATTATTATGATTACACACATTTGAGAATCATGTTAAATGGCTAGAAATTACTACAAAATGATCATATCATAAGTCATTCTTTACATAAATGTAATAAAATGTACAAAACATACTGAAAACCTTTCAGTATTAGAGGTATATGTATGTTCTAGCACTTTTTTTTCAGGTATACATCAAAAGTCTTACTGTTTGTATGAGACCATAATTTTTGCAATAACAATATGAAGGCGGACATTGAATTCTCATGTACGAGGTGCACAAATACTGACTACTACTGAAAACACTTCCGTGTAAGAGGTATATGTTTTTGTTCAAGAACATTTTGTAAGGAAAACGACATGTCAACTTTAAATGTTTTTCAAAATATGTTCATCACAGATTGTCAGCAAAATCAGTATCAAATGATGACAGATACAAGAGGCAACATTTTTAGTGCAGTGAGTGTGACAGGAATCTTACAAATTCTCTACAGGAATCTCCGACCCTTTTTGCAATTCACTTTTTGAGCATCTATGTTTTCAGTGGAGAGACATCAATGAGTATTATGTACTTCAAATTTGCCGTTTGTTCGGGTTGGGTGGGTTGGGTTGGCGGTGGGAGTGGGGCTGTAGTGGGAGGGGGGTTGGGATGAGGGAGTATAGGGTCAGGTAAGAGGCTGGTAGCCAAAACATCCCCTAATGCACGGAACAATTTTTACAAAGTTGGTGGTTACACATTTTTTAGACAACAGGAGTTTTTCACAGGTTTTTGGTATGATGGAAAATACCATGACAACTTCAATTCAAAAGAAAGACAGTATTAACATTAAAACATTAAAAAATAAAGATAACAGAGAAAGGGATCCTTCACCTGAAGGAGGCAGACAGAAAGAGAGAATATTGAAATGTGAGCACCAGAAACACGTTCTTTTATTGACCTCATCATCCCACCTAACGATGAGCTATCCATGCTAGTTCAGCTTCATGGATTTCCCGATATATTCAAAAATGGAATACGGAATCAAGGACAATACCGTTGGAAGACAGTGTTTGCCTGAGCCGATGATTCAGGTCATTTTCTCTGTAAGTATGATTGTTTTAAGTATGATTTGCATCAGTTATCCAAGACCAACATATTAAACAAATCCAAAGATGGGACTAACAAGCTCATCAGTTTTTAAACTTCTTGTAACTCAATGTGTTGCTGTACATAGTGTGGATAGTTGGGAGGGGTCAAAGGTCAAAACTTGGTACTCCCCTCTCATTCCCTCCTTACTGCGGTGAAAGGATCCATTTTTAACCTAAAAAACACAGTTGGGAGACTTTTAAGCGCACTCAAGGCAGCAGGCATATCAGTTTCTTTCCAAGATTTCTTTTGGTGTTTCTATTTCAGAGTAGAGAAGTTTGGAACCAAGCTGTTTGACGTGGGCACAGGAGATCAGCGCGACGGACCAACACTGTCTTTGTGGCTGAGTGAGGGATTTCAGACCAGAGACTTTTTCAAGTCAACAACCACCAAAAGCTGAATTAGATATCCCTGCTGCATTTTGTTTCCGAAAAGTCTTAAATTGTTACAACACAAGGACTAACTTCAAGAACCTTGAACGTGTCTAAAAAATTAAATTCTTGAGCAATAAGGCTGATCATGTGTTGGCATAGTATGGTAATACATGTACTTATTTGATACAAACCTTACTGGCTGTCACCTACAATGAAAATGAAGCCCATCTGTACCATGCTATCAGTTCTATCACGAAGGCCCCCTTCCATGGCGAAAGCATTGTGGGCATCGTGGGGCAGACACTTTGTACAATAGCTTGCACAATGCTTTCACCATCGAAGGGGGCCTTGTATGTGTGTAGTGATCACGTGCCCAGATTCATCTATAAAACACCTCGGCCCAATTTCACGGTGCTGCTAAGCACATGATTTTCCGCTAACAGAGCCTCCATCTATTTCATGGAGACCATAAGCATAAGCACAGCAAAAGGCATGCTTACTTCAGAGGAAAAATTTGCTTAGCTTAGTGACGTTACAAAAGAAATCTCCATGCACGCGTGACCTTTAGCACATCCACACCGTGAAGTGCTTAAGGTTAGCAAAATTTTCTGCTATGCTAAGCACAACTTTTTTGCTAACTGTTAAGCAGCGCCGTAAAATTGGGTTCTGGTTTCTGGGTGAATTTACCACTTTGTTCTTTTCAAACCTGTGTAATTGCACTCACAGCCCATTAACAGTCCCTGTTGTTCGACACTACAAAACTTGGGTGTTACCTTTCGGAATAGATACTCCAGAATTGCATCATGACCCTTATGGTTTTACAGTCTACGTGAAAGTGAAGAAGTGTACACAAAAATGAAAACATTTTTTCATGAACACAACTATAACAGCCTAGGTTGCTAGGATTTCAAAAAAAAGAACAAAAAATACAATAGCTTTAAGCAATGTACAATATGAACAACATTATTAAATAAACTATACATGTAGATAATAATACGCTATTAATTACAAGTTGTACACACACACACTAAAATCAACAATCCACTGATAGACCAAAAAAGTGGATTAGCCGCACCATTAAAAGAGCAAATAGTCATATTTCTAACTTACATTGTACGTTTACTTGTTAGCATTACTTCTTTTTTTTTACATTACAATACATGCCAAAAAATGTGGCTAAGTCAAATTTTTTTCAAATCCGTTTAAAGGGTAATACGTACAAATGTACAGAACAACTATGATCTTTGGGTATTTGAATAAAAAAATTGACAGTTATACAAATTTTTGTTTTCATTCATTAAAAAAAACCTGTTATGTGTCCGTAATTACAATATCACTTTCTTTTACAAGTATTTACATGGACTTTTCCATATAAGAAAATATTGTGAAACAACAGTTTCCAGTAATATACTTGAATATTGGCACTAACTCTTCCCTTAGATTTTTGCTTTCCTTTTGCCCAGGCGAAAAACTAAAAATAGGCAGCATAAAAAAGCAAGTTACTACTTTTTCCCCGGAAACAATGCAACATCTGATTTATTTGTGATTACGACTAGTCGCAAGGACTAGCCACAGGAGCATTTTTGATCAATGTAATGTGGTACTTCTGAATAAGTGAAAACAAATTCACAAATCTTCTTTGTGACCTTTTGAAACGAGATGAGAGAATTTGTCTGAACAATTTTCTTTAATTTTATGTTTTAATTATAAAGACCTCCAGTAGGGTCAAACATTTTCTTAACTCAAAAAATATAACTCACAATATACTATAACAAACCGACTCTTAAGTGGATAAAGCTAGGACTCGGTGGGGGTTGCATAGCCAGAATGAAAGCTTTCTTCAGAGGAATCCTGAGTAGAGAATTCGGACCTAGCGTCAGTGTAATTACTCTCACAGGATGTGGCCCTGTGAAGACCTTCAGAGCTCTGGGCTCTCAAAAACACAGGGCTGCTGTTGGACGTGACGTTTGGTCTGCAAGATGATCTGTGGGTGTCTTCTTCACACTGTTTTTGTTGTTCTGTTTCCTCCTCTTCCATATTCTCTTTAAACTCCACTTCCTCTTCCACCTCTTTTGCTTCTGGTTTTGTGCCCTCAACCAGTTCATCTTCTTTGATAGACGACTGTGACAGCAACCGTTGCTCCTCTGCTTTGTTTTGTTTCTCTGCTTTAATTTCTTCCTTAGGGTTGACGCAAGTCCTGGGGACAGGCTTCGAGACAGCCTTCTCAAGCTCTTGAAAGCGCTCCTTGAGCGATCGGAAGAGGATGGGCTCCGAGTCTTGAGGGGAAGGCTCAGTGGATGTTTCCGACCCGGTCAGGTTAAGGGGACTCCTTGCTACATGGACAGGTGAAGCATGGGCACTGCTCTCTCTACTCTCAACCCTAAACCCGGTCAGGTTGAGGGTACCTCTTGCTACATGGACAGGTGAAGCATGGGCGCTGCTCTGCAAGCTGCTAGCATAGCTGCTCATCCCGTCTGGCTCATCTGAGCAGTGAGATGCCGTGTCTGAGTAAGACATCTCCAGGGTGCTTCCCTCAGTCTTGTTGTACCTCTTGGGGATGGGTCTGGAGACCCATTCCTGAAGCTCTTGCCTCCTCTCCCGCAGAGACTTTATCTTGGAGCTGCTGGCCTCGTCCTGTGACTGCTTGTGGAACTCTGCGTTCTGCCGGATGGATTGCAGGCGTTGCTGTATTCCCATCGAGACTGGGGTCACAACTTTGGATTCTTTCTTTTTTGATGAAGGTTTCTCAAATTTCTTGACCACATCTCGCACTGACTTCCTGTTCCGATTGTTGCGACTCAATGATGGAGTGTTGTCCTGGCTCAGGGATTCAGTTTTGTCCTCATCTGAAGACGATCCAGTGCTACGGACAAGAGTGGCATGAAAGACTGAATCCGAGATATGACGTACCCGACCCCTGGAGGGTGCTATCCATGACTCATTCTCTGTCATGGCCCTCTGGAAGGTCTCAATTTTACTAGTGACCTTGCTAGCTGTCTTGGGTCTGACAACAGCATGTCCATCCTTGTCTTCCTTTATTGAGAAACCCTCAGTGTGAGCTGTGCCATCCCGATCTACGTAAGGATCACTAAAGACATGCCTTGTCACAACAAGTTTGGGACTCTCTTTGGCCTTGCGGCTAAACTCACGAGCAAGCTTGATGACTGTCTTTGGTACAACAGCTGCCGGAGCTTCATCTTTTGTGTGATCTTCTTCTGGTTGACAAGATTTCGCTGGCTCTGAGTTGGGTTTCTCCTCTTCAAACCTCTTACCTGTTGAAACAGTGCATGTACTAGTTATATCGTCTGATGCCGCTTTTCCTGCTTCAGTTTTGGCATCCTCATTATCAGAGAGGTGGAACTGCGAATACTTCTCTCCTAGCTTTTTGAAGGCACTGTTGACAGATTCTAGAAGATTTTCATTGGAGGAATAGGAGGACAGTTCTCCTGATGCTCCATGAGATGATGGAGACGCATCTAGGATCTCTTTGCGAGTTGGGCTACCACTCCTGTCCTCTGTGTTTGTGTCCAGCATATTGGGATCTGAGTGTGATCGGTTGTGCATCTCACTAACAGCAGCTAACATGCATCTGTCATCACTGTTGGACCGAGAAAGCGGAACCTTGAGAGGTACATGCATTGCTACGTCTGCACTGAGAGGCCGGGCACCGTATGATAAACTCCGGTTCCTGACATAAGTCTCCGAGGACATTGGAAGCCACACGTCTCCATTTTTACGAGTGCCAAGAGGCCGGTAGCTCTTGATGTTTGAGTGTCGGAGCTTGAACGGTTCCGAAGGGGAAACCTTCTTGATGTAAGACGGCAAGGATTCCAGGTCCACAGCATCCTCGTTTCCCACGCTAGCATTAGGGACAATTTCAGGCAAGGATTCTAAGGCTTCCAGCTCATCAGGACTTTCCATATTCTCGATAAGTTCCTCAATGGCATTGTCATCCTCCTCGCTGCCTTCCAAGCCAAGACGTCTCCGGACAAGATCTGGCTTCTTGGCTGGGTCTTCAGAGCTCTTACCCCTATCAGTTCCACTCCGCCTGCCTGAGCCATTAGCATCTCGGTCTCCTTCAGTGCTAGTGTGTTCAGACAGTGTCATGCTACCGATGCCAGAGTCTCTGTTGGATTCCCGTTTCTTGGTCAGGTTGCTCCGTACAGCCGCCCGCTCTTTCTCCTCATCGCTGTGTGTGCTCGACACGCTGCCATCAAGCTCCATGCTGTTGCGGCTCAGTCTTTGGCTAAGGTTATCTGCTGTAAAAGAGAGATGGAATAGCAAAGATGAACATTTAGCCAGTCTGTGTGATAATTGTTTAAGAACTCTCCTTCACATTCAGAACAGTGTTTGTTATACCCATCTTTCAGGACGGTCAGATGGCATTTTCCTTGGCTTTCAACTCTTGCATCAGCAGGATCATATCTGACCTGTATTGTACTCTAATTGAATTTGACTCCCATTCTTTGATGACGCTGAATTTGATATTTCTGTCCAGGTCTTTAAAACCTGAAATGTATTCACTGCAGACAATTTTTGTCCAAAAGGAGAACTGTGATGATCAGGCTCTTTTAAATAAGTATTATGGTGATGCTTTAATTTGATTCTTTGATTCTATTTACCTATTGGTTGTTTGTCAGGGCTTCTTGAGTCAGGGGTTCTTGTAGAGTCTGAGCAAGCTGACAAACTGCTCCTTCGCTCTGGGGTGTCCTCATTCTGTAAAAAATAAAACAATAACAAAGAGTCATTTTACAAATTCAAATACACCGTTACAAGTGCTCTTAGAATTAAGCAAACACTCATGAACAAGGCTTGTCCTTCCATGTTTTCCCTATGTAGTTTTAAAGCATTTTCTGCCCAGTGTTGATTCACATGCATCCACTGAAGTTTGAAATAGCTGTCTTTTACAAATCGGAAGATCAGGCTTTTCAGTTTGTTAACTTAATGTGACATTGGCAATGTACACATGCTGCACCAAATCAAGCATCCTAAGCTTGTCTTTTAGATCTTCACAGTTTGTTTGTCTACAAAAGTAATATAGATGGGAGCCACACAAAAGCAAATTAAGGCTTCATCCGAATCAGCTGTCTAGAGAATCAGGTCTAGGTCTGCGCCCATTGAAAATATGTGGGGACGCGCTGACAAAAGACGTAGCCATAGCTCTTGAAGCTCGTTTCGGACACGGCCTAGGGCTACCAAAAGGATGTCATGTGTATTTTTCTGTTAACAAAACATTGCACATTGAGCGCTGGCAACTGGCATTACCCAGAATTGTTGGTTAGTCCTCAGAATTTTGCGTCGGGGTAATGTAAATCAAATTAGGTTTTGCCCTTCACCGACGTATGAACACTGTATACTCTGTGTGTTGCCTCCCGAGTGAAAGTTGGAAAAAATCACTCGGTTGGGACTCGAACCCATGACCTCCTGCTTTCTAGTGGTCGAGTCATAAGACGTCTGCCCTAGAAAGCAGGAGGTTGTGGGTTTGAGTCCCACCCGAGTGATTTTTTCCAACTTTCACTCAGGAGGTAACACACAGAGTATTGGGTGTTCACTCGGGAGGTAACACACTGTTTATACGTCGGTGAAGGGCTAAACCTAATTTGATCAATCACAAGTCATGCAGTCCCATACCAAGTAACCAGGTAATTACATGTACATGAACTGTGGAAAGGGTATTCCTTGGTATTGCTCATCCCCTGTTACTTATGACATGGTCTGTGATTACTTATGGCATGGTCTGTGATTACTTATGACATGGTCTGTGATTACTTATGACATGGTCTGTGATTACTTATGACATGGTATGTGATTACTTATGACATGGTCTGTGATTACTTATGGTATGATCTGTGATTGCCAAGTGTTGTGACTTGTAAAATGAAGTAATGAACAATACGGGAACGTGGGGAAAAAAGGTAAAAGGTCCTAGTTAAGTTCAAGGATGAAATGCAGTTGACGCTGAAGTTGGATATGCATCTAAACATTTGGATTTGCAAATGAATGCACTGTCAGGTTTCAGATACAGGGCCCAATAAATGTAAGGAAGACACGTACCAGACGGGATGTAGACTGTCCATGAGGGGATTCCAAAGATTCGTTATCGGACTCGTCCGTCGCGTTCCATGTCTCTGCTCTGACATCACCACTGGATTGTCTGCCATTCTGTAACACACACAAGATATCAAATACAAAGTTAATGACAATGGGTAATGACTGGTTCTCACAATCTTGCGATTTTCCTTTATTTCGGGAGAAATATAATTTAATCATTATTGAATAGCCAGATAATCAATCAGAATTAATAGCCAGACAAATCAGGACACCCAGAAGACCAGACAGCCAATACCTAGAGTGGCCATCACGCCAAAGTAGGCATCAATTAATAGTGGTATTACTGATTATCATGTCATGTTTATTTTTCTTTTGTTTATTTCCGTTGGTGAACCACAATTTGGGCGTTGTCTCTTGCTTCCGATCCATTATTTCAGTCCCCCGATTTCAAGACTCTGGCTCAATATTGGTCAATTGGTATGCTTCAGGAACACGACAATTTGAGAAAAAAAGTGTCAAGCACTTTCATTTGGTTTGAACACTGATGGCTTCTATGCGAGTTTGCGATGAATCCAAAGTTGGAGATGACACTGACAGATTTGAAATTTGGAGATTTGAAAACGTCAAATGACATTCCTTGCACAATGGTCTGTTTTGCAGACATGCCTATTCTAGATAAATAGTTCTACATCTATGTACTACACTCACCCATTTAGACAGCTCTGGCCTCTTCATTCCTACAAAAACGACAAAACAAAATATGGACTTATTTCTAGGGTAGCTGTTTCAACATTATCATCAACATATACATGTAGAATAACATTAGAATTCCAAAAAAGGTGTCCTAGAATTTTTTCCAGACCCATTTTTTTTTCTTAGGCACTTATCTTCGGCAGTTGTTTTACCAATAACTCAGATTTTTTAAGCAACAAAAAGCAGTGAACTTCCATTGTAGCAAACCTTGTTCCTCACCAGTTTAGGGGACACAACCAACCAAACTTCACAGAATAAGTGAACAGATTTATATTGCACTTGTATAATTTGAAGTTTATTTAACTTCTAAAAGCAATACAGATAAGTTGGGATCACAACAAAATGATACACTTTTGGATCAGGATTTTTTTAAGTGAGTGTTATTTTCAATGTGTTGGAAACAAATCTTTGTTTATTCACATTACAAGGCAGTTCACTCTGTCCTTGCTCTATGCTCTGCCCAACCAGGAGTACTAATAAATGCAAAAAAAGTGTTTGACTACTAGATAGATGGATATTTCTGATAACAAGAAGCCAGCAGACTGGAGCAAAGCCTTTGCTTCAAATGGCAGACGATCGGTGCAATTTTCTAAGGCTAAATGCAAGCTAAGCATAAGTTTTATTGGTAAGCCACAAAGTGGGTTGTGCTTGGGTGCAGATATGGGAGTCAGGGATTTTGGAGATGCCTCTATACATCCAGCGGTGTAGCAAGTGTTCTCACCATGGGGGGGGGGGGGGGGGGGATAGGAAGGGGGCTGGACACCATCTACCTCTGGGGGCGTAGTTCAAAGCGGACAATCATAGACACTATCGAACAATAGGTGGCACTTTTCATGGCAGCACAAAAGCCGACATTTGCGCAACCTTAAAAATTTTTTAACCATGGTCACTTTAAGTGGATTACAAATTTCCTGTGGGGGCGTGACGATTGGCTATGCCGCTGTATACATGTTATTAAGTTAGGCATGCAATAGGATTTTATGCAGCATGCAATATTTGGGTGCTTTACTCTTCATGATGGCAGATAGCTTTTGTCTTTCTCACTACAGACGAATCCCTGGGTCACCCAACCAACTGGTCTCACGACATGATTTCTTGGAATCGAATGACTAGCGATGAACAATTCATTGAGACCAAAGATGTAACTTCTCCACATCTGTGTGTGCTGCTTACCAAAGTGATTTTGGCAAATTTAAAAAGAAGCTTCAAGTGGCAGAGTTTTGCGGAGCAATCTAGTGGTTATTTTACTACAAAACATTGCACATTTTTGCAAGAACTATGACACTGAAGAATGATTAAAGCTGTTGTTTTAAACTGAGGCACGGGTTTTGTGCAGGAACTGAGTACAGTCGAGTCTCGTTAATACAAACTCGTTCGGACCTAGCCAAATTGTTTGTTATATCAGAATTTTGTATTAAGAGGAACATCAGTCCCATTCATTGTGCACATAAATGCACAGTCGGGACTAAGGCTTTATGTTTGTTATAACCAGAATTTTGTATTAACAGAGTTTGTACTAACGAGATTCAACTGTACTCAGATTTGATGATACAACGTACATACATAATTTTCATTAATTGCAACTGTCCTCAAACCTGACTGCACACTATGTGAGGTTTGTTTTGTTTGCGAACCCCCAGTTTAGTAAACATTTGATTTATGTTCATGACAAACATGTAAAAACAAAATATGACCATTATTAGCTAGACCAGGATGCAATGTTTGGCTGTACATGTAAACTGGAGGTTCGGTCTATGGGCTCTGTGCACAAGTACCCCTCTCGATGGTTACAAAGGGAGAGTTGGGGAGACCACTGGGCGAAACATTCGCATTTCAGACGACGCCTAGCGCTCATGTGAAGATGCTACAGGTTCGTGCACATTCAGAACAGAATTAGCCATGCGCACTTCGCACCATACGCATGCACCGGTATGCACAAGCGGCGTGCTCCATAAACAGGGCTCCCGAAAGCGGTAAAAAAAGCACCATCTACTATTCATGCACAGAGTCCATATACAGGGTGAGTAAAAAAAAAAAACATATCCCAAATTGCAGGACCAATTTTTGGATGCAGTTTTGCCTGTAGCACTTTCAAAATCTAGGCTATGAAAGCCCAGTTACAGTATTACCTCACCTTACAGTGAGTACCTCACCTTTAAAAGGCTATGAAAGCCCAGTTACAGTATTAAGCTTTCATTTAGTACAAGAATCATTCAGATCACTCATGAAATTTTTCAAGTAACAGAATTTTGAACTCAAACACAGTTTTAAAGTTCTGTCCATGGATCACAAAAAATAAGTGTTCTTTCAGCAAAATGAAAACAATTCTCATAGGGATGCACGTGAATTCGTTTTGCTGAAAGAACACGTACCCTTTCGGTGATCCGTGGACAGAACTTTAAAACGGTGTTTGTGTTCAAATTGCCGTAACTTGAAAAGTACATGAGTGATTTAAATGATTCTTGTACTATAAGAAAGCTCATTGATTGGGCTTTCATATCCTAGATTTTGAAAGTGCTACAGGCAAAACTTCATTCAAAAATTGGTCCTGCCATTTGTGATGCGTTTTTTTTTTTTTAATCGCCCTGTTGTGTTTCACAAGCAGCAATGAATAGAGGAAGCCATGCAAACTCACCTTTAGTAATCATGCTTTCCACTGCAGCTGTAGTGTAAAACAAGCAATGGTGGGAAAAAACCATGGGTTAATATGGCAAAAAGCTACTATGCCCCTGGGTGTCTGTCACCATGTGCGTCACCATGTGCGCAAGACTGCCAAAGTGAGAGCATGCATGTGTCTTTGTGTCACATTCACTTTCCTGGAATGCACTTTCTGTTTAAAAGTTTAAGGGCTTTGATCCAAGTATAGTAAACTCTGGCTAAGTCGGCATTCTCGGGACCCGAGAATTTGTGATGACTTACGCGAATGCCGATATCTGCTGCAAGACATCATTTTGCCGGCTTACATGAATGGTCTTTTGTACACATGATTCATGGCACTAATTGGCTTCGATTTACCTTGGATTATCTCCTTAATGCTGGAGTTGAATCCAGCAAATTAATCCTCGAATTGTATCATCACGTTTGGGGTATTGATAGTGGAGACCACGATACATATGTACCATGCACAGTAATGAATTAAATGCGTGCATGGTCCGGTATTTACCACGCACGCATTGACTGCAGCACTAGTCATTCAATAAGACGACCCCCAAAATGGACAGAGCGCATGCGTACAGCCTAGAGGGGTTACTAGTATTGATATGCTCACGATGCATATGCGATGTATGCAGTAGGACACCCTTTTTCGACACCAATGCATGCAACTATCACGGGCCGTGCGAAACCACTTTTCACTCGACACTTTGCCAACCGCAGTACAGGAAGTCTATGCCAATGCGTGATGTTGTTGAATGCCGACTTACACAAAGGATTTTGTAATGCTTTTGATGGAAAGGGGACCGAGAGTAACACAACGACTTGAGCGAAGTGGCGACTTATAAAAGCCGACTTAGAAATAAAAAATTAAATGGAAATGCATTACGGACAATCGGGACTTTAGTCAGACGGCCGACTTGAGTGATTTGACGAGTTGTACGATGTCGGTTTAGCCGGAGTTTACTGTAATTGGATTGAAACAATTTTGAGTAAAATTCTTGTACAAAATTTAACAGAGAGTGCCGTTTTGGTGATAAAATATCACAGTTTAGTTGTATGAACAGTCAAAACAACACTTCAAATCATCAATTCGTCACTTTCAAATCTCAAACAAAAATGTTATTTGTTTAGTTGTGAAATCACAGCAAATGGTGCCAGAGGACTGAATTTTTTTTGGAACACACAGAATGCACATCCATTTTAGTCTTAGAAAGGAATAAATCAGGGTTTCTTGTCAGTCTTGTTTTAGTTTGGTGAAGAATGTTTTTTTTTTAACAAGCCTTGTAACTTAAGGTTTTGAAAATTTTGCCTATTTGTGGAAAATTGGAGGTGACATTAACCCCTAACCAACAGTGTGAAAAGAAACAAACCAAAAATATTAATCGCCTAATGAAGAATGTCAGATGGTTGTGGATATGTTATTTGTAAAACAATAAACCTTGTAATGTCATTCATGAAAAACTTGAAGTTTTATTTGACATTTACAGGTTGTTCAGATGGACATCACCATTTAACATGTTTTACAATTGCCATAAACACAACCATTGAAATGCATTATTGAGAACCAACACCAGAAAGTGATAAGGAATATGAAATGATTAGTACTGCCAGAAGTATATCAGAGATTTAATGAGCTACGCATTTAAGTTCAACAGAAGTAAGAAGTCTATGAATACATAGAAGATGTATTGGGTGAATATATTCTGATGATGAACAATTGGGCAGAAAATATGTTTGGCACAGTTTTTTGCTATCCAAAAACAACCCCACCAAATGTTACGCTGGTCAAAATCTGACATTACTGGTAATTTTGAATAATTTTCTTGTTCCATCAAGATTGAGATTTTGCCACCATTACAAAGTTTTAAACCAGTATGATGAAGAAAATATTCCAGATTTAAATGCCCTTAGTTATTCCAGTAATTATGAAGCATTAGTTGCAAAGATAAGAGTTTATAAAACTAGAGATTACTCTCAAAACAAACTTGGTATTAAAAGCAAAGAAAATGACAACGACTAACATCGAATCTCAACAGCAGCGAGTTAATTTCCAACACTTCTAACTGTGAAGGACATTGTGACCTTTGACCCACCTTTGACCTGCTTTTGACCTCGGATCAGCTTGCCCATTGGTTCTGAGTTGCGTCGTTTCTGTCTTCGTTTGGACTTCCTCTCTTTCTTATCTCGTGTCAGGTCAGGGTCTGGTGGGACCTCTTTGTCTGACTCTGTCTTGGCCGACATGGCTGGAAACGAGAACAAGAACAAGAGTTTTCATTAAATTCAAAAACATTCTTAATTGGTGTGGTGTCTGTCCAGTAAAACAAATTCCATCCAATTACGGGAAAGAAGAAACCTGTCTGATGAAGGATAACGAGGAAAATTAATTTTTGGGGGCACAGGAGAGTGCTCAGAGTTCAAATAAATACATATTCAAAATCACTGTGCTCATGGAAAAGAACATAACAGCCTGATTGTCCGAGCAACCCCATAATGAAACTTTAAACTTTCTGTAGTTTGCTGTTATAATTTAAAGACAAGAACATTTGCACCTGTCTGAAAAAATGAACTGATGTGCTCTGTAAGAGCTGTAAGAGCTTGAGGGATATGGCCAAGTGCTTGGTGAACTCCTACATACAGAAGTCTCCTGGCTTCAAATGTGACCAACAAAACAAAACAAAAAGCAGGTTAATAGCTCAATAGCACAACAGTCTTAACGAACATACAAAAAGACTATACGCATAGCAACCAAAGTGCTATAAGCGCGCAACCGGTATTGTGTGCAAATGCATACGGGTGTGCTCGTTGCGCTTATTGTTCCCAAGCACTAGCGCTACAGAGCTGGGTTCAAACATTTCGTGAAGGAGTGGTTTGGAAAAGTTCAAGTACAGTTTTAACTAATTTTGTATTGAAATAGAAATACATTTTAATTGTATCAAGCAGAATCTGTGGATGAGGTGTTATAAAACAAATATTGACTGATGGAGCCTAGTTTTACTATACCACAAGTTAAAGCAGTCAATATTTGTATACTAGTCACCAGTCTGTAACTTCTCCAACCCTGTAACTTCCCCAATCCTCCAAACCTTCTTGGTGGATTTATAAGGATCTGAGAGGATTAACCCTAATTCCCTAGGGCGTGTGCAAAATCGTATTAAAATTGGAGGATTCAGGGCTGTTAGGGGTACGAGGGTAAATGATTCAAGGCCTGTGCAGTCTGTGACATTGAAGTTGCTAGCTTACTGCTTCTGAGGATGAGCTCGTAGACCTTGGTGGGTATTGTACTGCCGTAATTCTCCAAGATCAGTCGCTTGATTTCGTGGCTCCAGAGTTTCTTCTGGTCAACATTGCGTGCCTGAAAAATAGCATTCAAGTTGTGGCCAAAACATAATAATCAATTAATAAATGAAAAAATAAGATGAAAGTGTGCATAGCTTGGATTGAAGTGCCTTTAAAAATCACAGGGACCAGGCCTTTTCCAGCTGTGCACCGCGTCTCTGGAATTCCTTGCCAGACGAGTTAAGGGACACAACTGATATGTCATCATTCAAACGCCATCTTAAGACTCATTTTTTCAATCTATCATTTAAACCACAGTGATTTGCTAGTGACCGGCGCCTTTGAATGGTTCTCCAGATACTGTGCGCCTTATAAATTATCTGTTATTATTATTATTATTATATGAAATAGTGGCACTGAAAACTGGAATGTTATTTCTATAGATACCAATTTTGATTGAATTGATACCAAAATTCAAATTACACAACTTAATCAAATTAACTTTGAAAATTGTTTATCACCTCACATGGTTGAGGAAAACTAATGGTGATATTTTCAACAAATTTTAAGGAAAAAAAAATGAACAACTGATCTTTCAAATTGTACATGTATATGGAATAATAAGTAAGAAGAATTGTGACCTCAAATTTGAATGTGTTTAAAGGGAATATTTGCTTTTGCTGTACTTTTCAGAAATGGATGGAATTGGGGGGTTGGAAATACCGGTATATAGCAAATATAGTTACACTGACTTTTTTGAGGTTTTGGGTTCGAAAATGCTATAAAAACCAAGAAGAACAATCATTTTCCTGTAGTCTGGTTCCCTGACTCCATTTAAGAAGAAACAGAGCAGTTTACATACATTTGGGAATTGTAAGGTCAGGGAACCAGTTTAGCTGGCTTGTACCCGTTCATAGGTGTGCAATCGATTGCAAACAAGTGCGATGGCCAATGGGGGCCAGTATTTGAAAAAAAGCCAACGCTGGTCGGCCGACCAGCATTGGAAATTGATACAAAAATACGACTTTTCTTGAAAATGACAGTATACCAGGTGCCATGATTTTACAGGATGCTTTACACTGTCATTCACTAACAGTCCAGCAAAATGATTTGGTAGTTTTATTTTTTGATGTTTGCAAATGTTGTATTTTCCCTTTAAACAAAAGAAGATTTGATGAAAGCAAATTTCTTGTAAAAGTAGGCCTTACCAGGATTGTGTACTGAATGCTGGGATTGTCGAAGGGAATCACGTTAAAGCCAAGCGGCTCCTTCTGTATGCTCTCAATCAACATCAGGTTGGAACACTGCGGGATAAAGAAACAGAAAGTACAGTCAGTTATGCTGGGATCCAAAAGCAAAACCAAAACTTGGACCAGGAAGGGCAAACATTGAAATCACAACACAACAGGAAATCTTCAATATTGTATTACCACTCTCCACACTTTTGTGGTCTGTTTATCATGATATTAATCTCTTATATCATGTTAAGACAAACAAAAACAAATGAGTTTTTTTGTTTGTATTGGACTCTGATCACCATGAGAGTGAAACTGGAAGGGTAACAACGGTTTGAAGCCATCTGTGAGAAGTAAAACAATGTGAATTGGTACTTTTTCTTGATAACAGATGAAGGAAAACAGAAAAGGAAAGACTTTGTTGAAGCAAGGCCTCTGCTAAAAAATAAACATAAATGTACACGCAAGGGCCAAGTTCGCGCAAGGACTAAAGTTGACCAATGGTCAACTAACGTTTGCCCGAACTCTGTCTAGTCGACGATGGTTGACTACGCTAGTCGACTATTTGGAACCAGCCTACTGGGGCTGGTTGCTTCGCTGGTAACCAATAGCCGCGCGCATTCATAACGCTAGCAGGGAGCCAGGATCCAGAAGTTCTGCGATAACATTTTGACCAGCGTTCGACTAGAGACGTTCGCACGTTGCTATTACTGCGCAGGCGTAAGGTACGTCACAAATCAACCACTAGTCGACTAATGGTCCTTGCCTGAACTTGGCTCAAGTTAACTTGCTAAGTTTACACAAGGTTAAACATTGCCATCCCCCATCCGTTATTGTGTGATACTTACAGGTATATGCGTCTTGACGCTGATTAACCCATCCTCCCGTTTCTTGCCGATGAGTAAAACCTTCTCAAATAGGTAGAGGTAGCGCTCTGCCCTGGCTCCTTGCATCCGGAATACATCCTGACGCAAATGCACATTTACAGTTTTACAAATCGGTAATCCCTCAAGTTACTGCACACTACCTACTTTTTTTGCAGATTTCTGCACACTGAGCCAATTTGTGTGATGCCATTAAAGGTACAGTCCATCATTTGCAGCTATCCAAAAAGTAACTGATGTAATTATTGTTGAAAAGCATAGTAATGGGACTAAACTCCCTGTGAAATTATTCTTTCTGGTAAGCTGTCATTTTGAAGATATCAATAAAAGAAGGCCTTTCCAACAATGCATCGTTGGAAATTTCCGTTAGTAGTTTTTTTTTTTATTCGCGCAAAGCGTTGACACCAAGCACACATGCGCGAGGTTGCTATAATTCGTTGGATCAGTGCACGACTTCGCGGAGCTGCAATCGGTTCAGTGAGAACGTGTCTCGGATGCTGAATTCAGGCTCCATTCAAAACACGATTCAGCAACTTTTGATTTGAAATCGAGATCCTAGAATATTGTTTTCTCAGGATATACAGCATTCACTGAGCTGAAACTCCATCATGTTAGTTGTTCAGCACCCATCTTTAGATTTTGGGCACTTTTGTTGCTTCAAACGAATATACCGGTATAATGCACAAATTACAAATGATGGACGCTACCTTTAAAGACCCTTTTTCTTTACAAGAAAATAAATATTCACCAATTTTGAATGGGCAGAAAACACCCAAATACTTTTTTCATTCTTGTTGCTTAGCACCTTAAAACCAACAAGGGGACTAAAAAGAGTTGGATTTCAACTTAAAATTGTGTAGACTTTATTGCTGAAGATGCCGAAAGAATCCTCATATTCAGTTTAATAAACATGTTTGTACAGCTTTTTTGGTGGGATTCTATACTATAAAATGCTCGTCAACGTTGTTTATCAACATTGCAGCCCTTTTTTTTCCATTGACACTCTTAAAATTAAGTAAACGTCAGGCAGATTTGAACTTTGATTCAACTCTGGTACAAAAGCTTCCCCATTTAGCTTGCTAAAGTGTTGAGTACTTCAAGTGGACCGAAGAAAAATAGGAAATTATACAAACACAACTTATGAAAGCTCTACCAGCCTCTATTGAATGATTTTTAAAAAAAAGACGGCTTGGTTTACTTGTTTTTCTTTGTGAGTGTCAGGGATGCCAGACAGCTGTTTAGAAATAGGTAAATGTCTTTTTTCGCACATGGAAGGTAGTTTTTAAGTGGAGTGACAGGTTCTTTCAAGCTTACCTCGAGAACAAGATCGCCACTTGACATGAGGTCACCCTGTAGGATAACAGAAAAACAGAAGGAATTGGAAAAGTGCAGGTTTTATTTAAGGTAAAGTGTGTGATATTGTAAATATTGGCCTGTTCCGGTACTTGAAATAGGGGTGAACTGGGATGTCATGTCCTTTTGGATGACCCGGTTTTTTTTAACCCAAAACAAATTTGGGATTATCTCAAACAAAACCAAAAAAGTCAATTTTTTTTTATTTTTTATTTTTTTTTACATTTTCTTTGTTGTTGGAGCAATCATTTAAAGCTAGAATGATCATAAGGTACATCTTGCTTTTGGTCATAATACAGCCCATTCCTTTTTTCAAAGTAAAAATAAAAAAAGTAAACTAATATTCAGAAAAAAATAAACACAAAGTTAAATTCAACATAACATTAATGCACATAATTGTTCTTCACGAAACCCTACTACATGAACTTTCAAATTGTCTGCGAACCTTTTGCACATGTAGTCAATTTCCAAACAGGAAATTTGACCAAACTTCGTATGGGGAGGTACTGATTTCCAGTTTTACATCTGGTTCAACTTAAACCCAAGCACTGGTACAGAGAATTGAAAGCACAATTGCGCCACGGAGCTATATCTCCATGATCACACACACACAAACACAAAATTGATTTTTAAAAAAATACCGTGCACGTATCCTACGGACAGGGTCTGAAAAAAAAACCCATCTCAACGAAAACAAATGCTGTTTCCAGCAGTTGCCGAAACAGCCAAAAAGAAAAAGAAAAAGAAAAAGAAAAAGAAAAAGAAAAAGAAACAGAAAAAAAACAGAAAAAGAAAAAGCCCTGCGGATGTGAGGGATGCGAGGGAGAGGCGGAAGGGGAGGCAGAAGATGAAGAGCTCGGCAGATGGCTCTACTTCACTGAGCGTCTTGGTTTGATGAAGAGGCAGCGTGGATGGAATTCCTGATAGGAATCCTTGGCATGCTTGGCCCCTAATCTCATAACATGAAGGCCAAGAGGGAGATGGATAAAGCATGCCCTGGAAATAGCCTCTCAGCGTGCAACATTTTCCGAAATGTTGGTTTCGTCTTTGCCTTTTTGGCTCCTACAACATTTCAGGTTTTAGAAACATTTCGAAAGTTTTCATTGCTGGAATTGAATGAAAAACTGCTAATTTTGTCCTCAGATTTTGAAGTTTGTCCTCAGATTTTGAAGTTTGTCCTCAGATTTTGAAGTTTGTCCTCAGATTTTGAAGTCTGTCCTCAGATTTTGGAAGTTTGTCCTCAGATTTTGAATTCTGTCCTCAAATTTGGAAGTTTGTCCTCAGATTTTGAAGTTTTGTCCTCAGGTTTGGAAGTTTGTCCTCAGATTTTGAAGTTTGTTCTCAGATTTTGAAATGTTGTGTTTTTGAAGCAGAAAACAAAGTTTCATTGAGCTGAATGGTCTCAACTATTGAGCCAAAAATCATGAACCTAATACCTAAAACCACAGCTGAAAAAAAACCCTGGTTTTGGAAAATACCCGTAAACAAGGGTCATGTGTTTTATTTGTTGACAGATTATACAAATAAATGAGCATATGTCAGTCTATCATTGCTCTGGCATAACTCCGGTGCGAGGATGTAACTAAGAATGTTTCAAGCTCCTCAGTCGAAATTATCTTGCACCCGAAAAATATAAAATTGCTAAGTTCAGATCCATTCACCTAACCTACCGGTACCAAAACAAGTCTGGTTTGACAAATCCCTGAAATACATGTGGGGTATTAAATACCACAGGAGGAACTTATTTAAGGCTGAAATTTGTTCAGGGTCATTAGTATGAAAGCTAACAAAAACTTCTCACAGGAACTTTTATCCCTGCTCGACTCTCCCGCTTTACTGTTGGCATCGCAGCCCTTCATTCGGCCAAGGACCTAGCGAGACCCTGGCTTACGGACAATACAACCAGATCGCCATAGCATGCGACATCATCATGACCCCCAATAAAAAAAAATCTAAGTAAAGACACAAATTGTGTAAAGCATATAAAGCATTGATATTCATCAAAGCAGAAAATTAATTATGATGATGAAATTCCCAGGTTTTGTTTACCGTCGTTACCTTGACCTCAAGGATTAGGTACACCCAGATCAAAAAGCTCAGGTGCATGAAATCTATAACACCGATTGGAATGCCCTACTTTTTATAATGTGTACAGAGGCGGAAATAATGCCCTTGTCTGCGGACAGTGGTTTGTCAGGATTAGTGGCTAGATTTTACCAGCTTATTTGAAAGGAAAGTGTGAGGAATTTTTATCATTGAGGCATGAGCAATGCAGATTGGTCATAAATGCAGTATTTTTTTTAGACAGCTTCCGAGTGGATTAAATACAAATTGAGGAAGTGTATATCATATTTTAAAGCTGTGAAGCTGCAGAAGTACCTAATTTATAAACAGTGCGCGCAATTCTAGCGTCATGTAATGTCTGTGACAGAGTTTTTAGGAGTTCAATAAATCTGAAAATGTACTTTTCGAATCTTATACCTCCACCCTGTACGTGTACTAATGGTCACGGAGATTACAGACTAGGAGTTTTAGATCATTTCTCTGAATTATTACTTAGATATCATGGTAAAATGGCTCTGTCAAGAACATTACACTTCCTTTCATAATGGAATTGCCTGTATGTTGATACATGTACATATACATGTACAAAGTAGCTAAAAAATCATGAGGTGCACAAAATAAAAAATAACAGCGTTGCTGTTGAAACCCCTCAGCCAGAGTCAAGTTATCATCCGGAAACCATTAACCTTTAACTCAACGTGGTGACCTTGACCTTTGGCCTTTGACCCCAGAACCAGTCCCAACATGCCTGTACCAATGGGAAACCCCCTACCGAAGTTAGACACCAACATTTCATTTCTAACTCAAGTGATCATTCGGAACCATTTACATTGAACTCACCACGGTGACCTTGACCTTTGACCTTTTGACCCCAAAACTAACCCCAACTTGCCTGTACCCAAGGGCAAACCCCTACCTCAGTCAGACACCAAAATCTCATTTCTAACTCAAGTTATCATCCGGAAACCATTTACCTTTATCTCACCATGCTGACCTTGACCTTTGACCTTTTGACCCCAAAACCAATCCCAACTTGCCTTCTCCCAAGGGGAACCCTCTTCCAAAGTTAGACACCAAAATCGCATTTCTAACTCAAGTTATCATCCGGAAACCATTTACCTTTAACTCACAATGGTGACCTTGACCTTTGACCTTTTGACCCCAAAACCAATCCCAACTTGCCTACTCCCAAGGGCAACCCTCTACCAAAGTTAGACACCAAAATCTCATTTCTAACTCAAGTTATCATCCTGAAACCATTTACATTTAACTCACCACGGTGACCTTGACCTTTGACCTTTTGACCCCAAAACCAATCCCAACTTGCCTACTCCCAAGGGCAACCCCCTATCAAAGTTAGACACCAAAATCTCATTTCTAACTCAAGTTATCATCCGGAAACCATTTACCTTTATCTCACCATGCTGACCTTGACCTTTGACCTTTTGACCCCAAAACCAATCCCAACTTGCCTTCTCCCAAGGGCAACCCTCTTCCAAAGTTAGACACCAAAATCTCATTTCTAACTCAAGTTATCATCCGGAAACCATTTACATTTAACTCACCACGGTGACCTTGACCTTTGACCTTTTGACCTCAAAACCAATCCCAACTTGCCTACTCCAAAGGGCAACCCCCTACCGAAGTTACAACCCCAAACAACATTTCTAACTCAAGTTATCATCCGGAAACTAAGCTGCCCGGACGGACGGACGGACGGACAGACATACATCCGGACGGACGGACGCCCTAGGCGATGACAATACCCCTCGAGCCTCTCGGCTGAGGGGTAAAAAGGTAAATTTGGTTCCTGTCCAAAGCACACAGACATCTATTCAGTTAATTCATATTCATAAGGCTATTCATTTGGCAGATTTAGCCCATTCATTGGTATTATGGGGTTATCATATACGACAGCACTGCCCGACTCAAAAGTGACAGTCAGTCAGTCAGTGAAGTCTGTGAGCATGTCAGTTTCTTTTTCAGTGAGGTAGGATAGGTAATAAGAAAGGTAGGATAGGTAATAAGAAGAGACTGGCCAACTTGGACAAGCAAAAAATTCATATCAGCAGAATGGCATAGACAGACGGAACGCTGCACATTGAGTCACGTTTCCCTGCCCTTTGGCACTTGACTTCTCAAAAATGAGGCAATAAAAGGTGCCATAAAAAAAACCTCGGTATGTATAGTTGGCAAAGAAATGTCATTCAATAGACTGAAATTTGTTCATAAATCAGACAACATGACAGCCCCAACTTGCATGGCGCTACAGTTCCAGAAGCTCAGTAGTCATTGTTTGAAATGGATACCCTACGAATGCAGACATCAAATGTCAGACTACAGTCCTCACAAGACCATTTATCAAAATTTACCGCTACGCATAAACAGTTGTCAAAAAGCATGTAATAGTGTTTATCGTACAAAGTGTACATCATAGGGTTTTGCAATTTTCCAAGTCCAGGTGCTTTGCTTCAGTTGAAGCCCCGGTTCAAACTTGGTATGTGGTATCTGCTGGACTAATTGAGTCTTGGGGGCCTATTTTTAAGACTATAGCCAGTGTCCCTCGAGGGCCAGGTCCTACGCAGAGGTTGGGATTTTAAAGCCGCCTGTGTTGGTTTTACCTCCCAATTATAGAGGCAGGTGAATAAAGGAGACCCAAGTTCACTTTAAATGGTTTTGGCGTTCACCATGAAAAAGGACGTAATTTTTGAGAGAGAGCAAAGGGCAGGCTGGGTAGTTGAAAAAATTGAGAGGCAAAAAGATGTTCATCCATAAAAACATTTCTATACTTTAAGTTAAAAAGAAAATTAGCTGATGAACAGCTGTGCATACATGTGTATGCACGTAAATTAATCAGTTAAATCTGCGTGTACATGTATAGTGTGGCTAAATTTAGGGATTCAATTCATTTGGCCAAACTTAATCAAGACATAGCACAAGATAAAGGGATTTTGTTCGGGCTCAAGTAAAAACTAAGGTTTAAGCTAGGATAATGGGTATTAATCCTACATTGTTCATGTACCCGGTAGATTAACAACATGAATACATTTTGAACAGCAGTTTCACAAGTTCCATCTGAATACAAAAGTCGGGGATGGTTCATACGCTGCGCAATAGAAAGTGCAATAGTGAATTTGTGATGTTAGGGTGAGTATTCACACTGCAAATTTGCAACGGCTAAACAGTTTACAACTGTGCAGTGTATTTTGTGCGCATGTTTCCCAAACTCAACTTCCTTTTGCGTTTGCCATTATCACTCTCGTGAGGTCTAAACTAACTTTCAATTTGCCTACTTTGGTTTGACTGAAAGCACGTAAAGTCGTCATTCGCTGCCCCCCCCCCTCCCCTCTCCATAATAATGTTATTTTCAATTACCTCCCAGCCAACCAGTTGGCTCTGGATCTCCTGCACGTGGACCGAGGCTTCGTGTTTCCGTTTCATCTCGTTGATGTAGTGAGCAATGCCCGTCATGCACACCAGGGCGTCGCCGATGGTTTCGTAACCGTCCTCGTCCTTGTCAAAGTGTTTGTACATGTCCTGAGATTAAAAGCGAAAGAAACAATAACTTTCCCACTGTGGAAACTACAAGGATAGCGTTGTTAGTTTATCAAACTGTGGAGAAGAGAGGAGGAGGATATTGTAGGATAATATTTCAAAATGTTCAAGTCACACTCTCTCTTTCACTTGAACTCTCGCCAAAAAAAAAAAAAAAAAAAAAATGGAAAAATGGAAAAAGTTGCAATTTGTCCAATAAATCTTTAACTACAACTCATGCATTTTAGTCTAAAAGTTTGAACAGATGGGAAGAAAAACTTTTTTTTTTTAAATATTGCTGGAAATCATATTTTTCTTGGTTAAATTCAGGGGAAGGAACAACTCTTTGCCTTCTACAAATTTGTCATTTTCTTTTAATTCGGCCCCTTTTATTTGTTTAACATTTTCATGTTAACATCATCATCAATGTTGTTCGGTTGCGCACTGCAGGCGACCACACATTTCTTCCAGGACATTGTAAGACCAATACTATGATGTAGGTAACAACAAATACTATGCTAATGCAAAAAACATCTACAAGTACAACATAACCAATGGCAGAAAAAAAAACCTGATTGCAATTCATACGAAAGCCATGCTGGGAAACACACAGTCCCGCAGACCAAATGTCAACCAGATGTGTACACTTGATCAAGCTATTTCAATACAGGCCCAGCTGAAGGTCAGTACCAAAGTGGCAATGAAACTCAGTGGGGAAACCTCTCACATCGAGTGACAACTTCACTAGCTGTGTTTATGGGTTTTTTATTTCAGTTATTCCTGCCATGTGAGACGCATCATGGTTGAGCAGTTGTTGGTAAATACATTTGTTTGTGACAAACAGGGCCCTTGAGTATAGCGTACACCTGGGTGTTTCTTCCCGATAGTGGTTCATGCTGTAAGTTGGCAGTGGTGTTGGGATACAAAAGGTATTGAGGCGAATGAAAGTTTTCTTCCACGCTCAAGAGTGAAACAGGAAAAAGGAAAAAAACGGTTGCAATATTGTAGCGCCATTTCTTTCGCTATGAATATGTCCGCTTTTAAAGTCTACATTCAGTACATGTGTAAATCATTATCAGGTTTCATTGAGATCAGGAAGTAACCCAATAAACCAGAAATAAAAAAATCTTGGTTTCATATCATGTTTCATGTTACTTCTGTGGTTTCTTTTGCATTACACTAATCCCACATATTCACACAAAAAAACAAAAACAACCCCCCCCCCCCAAAAAAAAACCCTAGGTTTTTTTTAACTGCTGTTTTGTATATAGCAATACAAAAGTTATTCACTTTTGAATGAGATATCGAACAAAAAGCCGCCCACGTTTAGTTATGAAAAATTACTATACAAATTTTGAATTATTTGTGGCTCGACAATAATTCAGGCGTATCTTTTGTGCACTATAGGCGTGAAAGCAACCCAAAATAAAAAGAGGATTGAAAACGCCCAAAAGAAAAAAAAAAAAGTAGTTTTTCCAAGTAAATAAAACATACGAACTGAAAATTTGTTTGGAGTAAAAAATAAATCAATATGTTGAAGAGCAAGGGTAGAACACCTTTAAATTATTTGAATGTTCATTTCATCTGTTTTCTATCAGACGGAAAATTTGGAACACAGAATTACAAAAAAGGACAAAAATGGGAAAGCTTGAATAAAACACAAATGGTCTCTGCTGTATCAGGCCTAATGCAATCACCTGCAAACCAATGCCATATGGACAATTTGTACAGGGTGTAATTGAAACATAGAGGGGAGTGTCACCAAACTGGCTAGGCAAAAAAAAAGGGCCGAGATCGACCAATAGAAGTTTTGTTTTTACAATGTTTCGGAAAAATGAAACCACATGTGATATTTACAAAACTTAATTGCAAAAGTCTGAAGTTCTTTCTTTTACTTAATTTCAAACGACCCTTGTCCATGTAACTACAAAAATGATCTGATCAAATGATCTTCCTCAAAAAACCCCAAAAGACAATAACACACACACGAAAAAACAAAACGGAACACAAACATCCCTCTATGTAGGCCTTTTCACAGTTTTGTCTCACCTGCCGGTACCCGTGTTGAAATCAACACGGGTCCACCGTACGCATAACCGGTCCCAATGAACACGAGTAGACACACCCATGTTTACGTTACATACCAAGTGTGGACATTCCCTTGGTTTCGTGAAGTTAAGAAAAACCTCTGAAAAAAAATCATTTTACTCTAACTGTGAAAACTCTTTCAATCCAATTTTTTTTCTATGATTCCCTTGAGTGTTTCTTTTCATTCTGCCACAGATAAACCTAATCCAAAAATGCCTCTAAACCTAATTTCCAGAAAGGGGGAAACACTGTGTGGACTTGCCCAAGTCCACACAACGTCGCCTCTACCTGGTTTACAAATGTATGTGGACCTCTTTTGTTTGGAAGTCCACACAGTGAATGTAATGCCTACCCATGTGTTCACAAGTTGAATATATTTTGGATTTTCTACCCAGGTAGAGATTCTGAACCCTTGGGTTAGATTCTTGCTAGTGTGAAAGCGGTTGCCAAACCTCTGTGTTTGACCCGGGTATGTTAACATGGAGATTTTGGACAGTATGAAAGGCCCTATGTGAGATCTCAGTCATATATTATACCTGGAAGAGCAGATGATACTTGAGAACCCTCTGAACTGGCTTGAGGAGGTATGCTCCGAGTGGCAGAGGATGCCCAAGATACGACTGGCATTCCCTGAAGAACTCCGCGACATCTTCATACTTGGTATAATCTATCAACACCTCCATGGTGCTTGGGTAGTTGGTACAGTAGTCCGTGTACACTCGGAAATTCTTCTCCTATGGGGTGAAGAGAAAGACTTCTGTCAGTTTTAACCGTGGGTGACGGGGTGGAGGAGGCAAGGGAACATTTGTCTAGATCCACTTTTTGGATATTATTTCTTTTGACCTCCCCTCATTTTTGGATCGCATGCTGCTGAGACATGAACAATACTATGCACTGCCAATGAGAAACATTCTGGTGAAAATTGTTTTAAGAGTCGGAGGAGGTTGATGTTTACAAATTAGTTAATAAAATTGGGGAAATTTTTCTTAAAATTACAAAATGTGACAAGATCATTGTGATGACATCTTGGGTATTCTGATATGGTTATAACATTAACAGAGACTTGCATTTCTTTTGTATTTTGCTCAAAACCCAAATGCTAAATGCATCAAGATCAAGTTCATATCTCTTATTAAGTAAGCATGAGGGTCATCTACTTAAGTAGTTCAGATACCTATACTTTTAAGTGAAACTTCAGGGGTTCAATAGCCATCCAAGTTCCAAAGGTATGTGGGCACAACTGCATGGTCAACGTACAAGCGGTATCAAGAAATGGGTAAACTAGGTTGCACTTTAATGTACCGGTACAGGTGTTGACAATTTGGAAAGACTTACAATTTCCAATTCATTCTAAAAAAATTCAGTTTTACTTGATTTCAGGTTTTAAAATTAATGCAGAAGTTGTCAAAAAGTTCTCTTTTTGTTTAAATGAGAAGTAATTTGAAACATGTAAAATCCGAAGTCTTACATTATCAAGGAAGCACTCGGCGATCAGTACTGGGTCATTATTGCACTGTTGTAATTCCTTCAAAAGTTTTCTGAAAAGACAATAGAACATTTGGAAACATATTAATGTTTACAGTTTAACAAATAACACTATGGGATTTATTACACTTGAATTTGATGTACATTATGAATTGAGTTAAGATGATTGAAGACAAGTAGTAAAAATGTACACATTCTTTTAATTAAAACATCCTACACATCTTTGGAACTTGCAGCTGATGATTTACGTCTTTCAGAACTCAAAGTTATCATCACTACTTGAGTACCGGTACTTCAACTTCAACAACACGTTCTGCTTGAGAGGGAAGTTGGTGATTGGAAAATCAGGAATCCTTATATCTGGTATGCTCACTCGCAATATGCATGTCCATTATTACAAATAACATTGAGTGTACTACTAGTACAATCATGGTCCCCAAAAACCGTATTGTCAGGGGTGTGTGTGACCACTGATAAAAAAAGCTGAAAAAAAGCTGAAAAGGGTGTAAAAAATCTGAACTTTGGAAATCTCCTATACTTTTGTACACAGAAAGTGAGGGAAAAAAGCTGAAATCCAAAACGAAAATAGCTGAAATCAGCTTAAGCTGAGATTTCACACCCCTGATTGTACATCATACATACCGGTACATGACATTAGAATGGGATGTACTGGTACATGTACCTTTTATTAGCTTTGGCACCAGCATATAAAAAAAATGTATCCATTATTTTACCGTTTCTACATGTACATGTACAATGTAAGTTTAACCAAGAATTACCTGCTAAGTGCTAATACACATGTACACGCACTTGCAGTACATGTACACAATGTATACAGCCTAATGCTACTGAACACGTACGTGCACATGTACATGTACGTGTTAATAAATTCCACTCGTTAGACAGAGCTAATACCAAGTGTAGACAGACGTGTAAAACCTGGAAATTCCCTTGAGTCAAGTTGAAAGCCAAGCCCAACTTCTCTGAACCAACGGGGGAAAAAGTCTTGGCTGAACTAGTTTTCACCCCAGACATCTATGCCTTGACATTTACGGTAATCACACAGACGGAAAGACTGGTCTTGGCCACACTACAAGCTTTCTGTCTCAGGTTTATAGAATGTACAATGAATGATTGATTTTCAGGCAGTAGATACTGGGTACATATTCCTGAACGGATGTGTTCAATCATCATCAGAGTGTTAAATGAGCAGTGACGTTGGTCATTTCTATAAGAATTAAGATTAAAAATGAGAATACCTTCTGCGTCCGGTTTCCCTACCTACCCTATTCTGACAGCCCCTACCCTAATATTTTTATTGAAAAAACACCCCAAACCATCATTTTCTACCTTTTACTCTTGACTGCCTGCAGACGCCTCCATATGATCGTACACAAAAAAAATTGGCAAAATAAAATTATTTCCCTACCTACCTACCCTATTTTCAATTGCCATGTAATCGGAAGCAGAACTATTTTTTTGTGACCTTAGTAGTGATTCACAGTGGCTTGGTGGAGGGGAATTTGGCGGGCAATCAAGAAAAGACAACATGAAAACATATAGAATACAAATGTACATGTACATGTATGTATGTTATGACTGTTGGAGATTGTTAATACACAGATCCATCCCAGACAGAGCAACAAAACTGGTATTTAAAGTTATGGTTGTTTTTTTTCCTTCATTTCCTTGCCTTGAACCCCCTGCCCATGTAACTGTACAGAAACATGATCATCAATGTATGTCTGTTTATTCTTATCTGACTTTGAGGCAGTCATCTTTTGATTTAAGTTTAAATTTAATCAAGCTTTTTTTTAAATTGAGATTATGAAATTTGTACCTTTTTGGCATGAAGATATCTTTTATATGGAAACCAAGCTTTCTTAACAATTGATTAAGCTTTTGCAGCTTGAGTGGCCGATGCGCCTGTACTGCCACTCCCACCAGTTGTTGTGTCATCCACAACAAATCCAGACCAACCGCGGATGACAACAGATAAATTTAGCTTACAGTTGTCTCAGCAAATATTTCACCAACCATCCCCTTGGTGGCTGCCATCTATCACACCACCACAGGTGTAGGGCTGAAGGCCAAGTTGACAACCGGAGTCCAGTATCCCGGCAACAGGGATTGTCCAATCAAACTCTGGCAGGAAGAGCTTGCCCTCCAATTAGATGCTGGCGATTTCTACCCATTGCCCTGAACTTCAATACCGACTGTTTGTGTTGTTCGTGATCTCATGGGAGGATAAGTCATATCTTAAGTTGTACATGTGCCTGGTGTAACTTTGTTCACATGTTAGCATCAGTTCCCACAGCTACATTTTGTACGTATAGTACATGTACTTCTCACGGTAAACGTGGGTATACTGCGGATGAAAGACTAATCAAATGACGGAAGTCACCATCATGTGTAGTGACCTACAGGATCCCCGATAAGAACCAAAAAATGAAGTCCACCTGGGCAGTGCAGATCAACTTTTGAACTTCATGTTCCGGTACAGGGGACACGGTCTCTTGGATACATGTACCGGTATGCATGAGCTCACACTGGGGTCTGAATGAGTAATCATAGAGAAACTACTGATAGAGTGAAATTGGATGGGATTAGCATTCCTCAATTACAGTATCATGAAACTAATAAAGCCCTTGTGTCATTTCAGAGATTCTGTATTCCTTGGGTTCAGTGAGGCTGAAGTACTGGCTTAAAGACATCACTTTTTTCCCTGGGTGGAATGCAGTGTGAATTCCTTGACATTTCCCTTTGAAAAATGAAAGCAATTGATCTATCCCAATAGAATCGCGTTAGAATTGCGTCAACACAGCTTGTGAAATATTCTCCAATTACATGATACACAAATGGATGCAGAACGCGCACAATCTGAGACAAACAAAACTTAGTGTACAAAAACTCCATAGGGTTGTCTAAGGGGCGTGGCTACCTCGCAAACAGCGATAAGTCCATTTCCTGAACAGGCCCCTTTTTTTATTTATGCTCAGGATGACATCTTTACACCGTGATTATTATTTGGACCTGCACTGTGGGCCCCATGAGAGTAGCAGCGCCACTTTTATGTCTCGAGCCATCAATCACACAAAAGTGCTCTGGGAAAGGAAAGGTTTAATGATCAATAACAGGCATTAAAAGGTTAAAATAGCAAATCACATGAACTCCACTTTTTCAGTGGTGGCAATTCATGCTAACTACCCCTTGCTTTGGTGTCTCCACAATGCACTTCTGTCGTTTGAGCTAACCTGGATCGACCAAAATGCCAGGACAAAGGGAACCCTCTCTTTAGCTTGACATCCAGTTTAAGTTTGTCCCTCCCAACAATACACTCGGCTCTACACAAAATTGTTCACTAGGAGTTGTCAAAAGGTCTGGCACTGAAAAAACAGGCTCGTGGATGATTTACCAACTTTCACAATTTGTGCACAAACTCACACTTCCATTCACAGAGCGTGTGTCACAAAATGAGGCTTCAAAGCTGAACACATGCTAGGTATATTTCAGAGGCTGTTCGCATTGTTAGTGAAAGCCGGACATACAGTGATCTGGGTGACTTGAGTAAAGTAAGCCAGGCACAGATATGCAATCATGAAGTCATTTCTATTAAAGAAAAAAAACTGCCTCATCATCGTGAGTAATACAAGTACAAGGCTGAGCAACTTGGCAAGTGCCATGTTGTGTCTCCCTAACACCCATCAGGTTGTCATGATGCACCCTGCTTCATCTATGTACATGTACGTTGTTCATGTAGATGCAACAAAATTCAATGCAAATTTGAGAACCCAGCGAAATGCAACAACAACCAGCATGAGCAAAACTCAACGGTACATTTTGTTGCACTGTTGTGCAGTGTACTGGAACAACACCCATACTGGAATTTGTATCCTTGTGGAGACATTCCTTTGTTCTCGTGTACTAAAGTTTTCGAGTTTGAAAGTGTAGCTTAAAAGTGCTCTTATTTTAACCAGAATTAATTTCCTTGGCTGAAATTTGGACTTAATATCCCTTTTCTAAAACTCTTCCATTTGCGACAGATCAACATAGCTTGGAAATTCCTAGTTTTTGAGTAAAATCCATATATCTATTTCGTGAAAACCTTGTGGAGACGTATTCATCTATAGAAATTGCCCTGTGGAGACGTAAACTCTTTTGTTCCCTATTGCACTCAGGTCTCCAGAGGGCACGGTGTATCAAATCAACAGCCTTGGCACTGCGTGACATAATCAGTGTACCTTCCAACTTCTGCTAACTGCTAATTCCAATGTACATACTTTTAACCAGCACTGCTTTTCGATGCATTTAGCATTAATAAAAGAACAATTTTAGAATGATGAATTTTTTGTATAATACATGTACATGTATATTACATGTACATGAAGGAAATAATCCTTTTCAACGGCCGTTTGTGGAAAGAAACATTATTCCCTTGAGAGTAACATGAAACAGGGGGGATCAAAAGTTTAGTTTCGACAGCAACCCTAAGGCACGCACAATCAGCTAAGCTCATCCGCATGTGACTAGTTTGCGGATGTTGCCTGGCCTGATAAGCCTCCCCTGTGCAATGTGAATCAGAGGCGCTCATACCCAGACCCTGGGAACGTTTCTCTAGTAGTTGTTGAAATCTTCGCTTCTTGAGATTATTTTTTCACTCTAATGAAAATGAAAGTCTTGGACTTGTTTCCATATTGTCATTAATTGAGGCATTTGTGTAATTTTACAAGTTGAGTACACCAGGCCTTCGAGCAACACCAAAAGTTTGTGTCCAAAATTGCACAGAATTCCGCAAAAAAGAAAAAGATTGGCCATTCAATAAATTTAGGGTCCAAAAGTGTGACATTATTTTTCCTGTCTCTGTTACCTTGGTGCTTCGTAATTTTCCATTCAATTATCATTGACAATGACTTCAAATGATTCTTTATTATTTTGTTGGGTAGATAGCTTGCTATACATAATCACTCTCGCAGGATGACTGCATTAAGGAGTGCATCAGAATTACTTTATAAAATCATGTCAAATGTAACACTAACACGGACAGAAAAAATAAAATGGACCCCATATTTATAGAATGGCTCATATGTACATTGTACGTAAGTACCTGTTCAGTGCAAGCCTATCCACATCACTTGAATGTTTGTGTATTGAATTTCAGTTTTCAAACTTGTGCTAATTTGTACCTGCGGCCTTTCTGACCCAAAACCCTCCATCCTGTCTTTTTCCCCCCTAGAAACCTTAACTTCAGCAGTTTTTCCATAAACAAAAAAAAATCCACACAGCTTCCCTCCCTAAACAGTGACTCACCGGAAGCCACGTATAAATCCCCAACCTGAGCCAACTCCCACTAGATTTTTCAAGAGGGAGTGAGCGAGCCCTTTTAAAAATAAAATGCATCAAAAATGTCACAACTGCTTCTGCAACAGTTTTAAAGGGTAGATTCTCTCTGTCATCACCAATTTGTCACGATGAACGAGGAAACCGACAAAAAATGTCACGCGTCAAGCTAGGGCCGGAGGGAATGCCAACTTTCAGTCATGTGCAACACACATCTGGGGGCAGTAAACCCTTCCATAAGGTATTTTTTTGTGGCACTTACATTGACATGATTAGTCCAGGGAGCTCGTGTCAATGTACGGGCATGTGCACCTGATTTTGACTCTCTCTGAATAGCTGTTTTGTACAGATTAATAATCTTAATACAGAGTTTCAATGACTCCAACGATTTTTACATTTTCAATTCTCATGGGAATATATTTGTAATCTACAGGTAGGTACCAGACGTTCATGAGTGCAGAGCCACACTACAATGTCCGATATATCAGAGCATGCAAATTGTATGGGACCTCACGCGCCAGCCGACAGAGCCGTCTTTAGAAGTTGTGGTGTCATTTCGAGCAGAATTTCAGGCAAAGCTATTGCTTGCTCAACAGCTTCCATGTTGTTCCTCATACAACATCGGGTTACCGAAGACAGGACAGAAAGTGTCTGTTGAATGTCAGAATCTGGAGGTCAAGTGTTGTTTTGCATACTGATCTGCACTTGTTTCATAGACACTTCCTGTATGCAAGCACCTATTCCATAGATTACAGAATTTCATGCATTTTATAGAAATTCAAAGACAAAATTTTTGCCTTTTCTGACACCATAATCTACTCAAGACACACACTTCTTTTCCTGTGGTATCTTCCAGATATTATAACTGTGTTAAAATAATGCTAGTGGTCTACAATTTGCAGCACCACTTTCAGTATTTTGGAACCATTTCCTTGAACTTATAAACAGTTATATTGAAGGTGTCAGTGATGGGAGATCGGTCTCGATGACCGTGACACAGCTTAATTTGCATGATCTTCAGACAAATGTCCTCCTTCAGACACAAAGTACTCCCGCCATTGTCAATTTCCGGCGGCAGGGATGATGACTCCTCTCCAAAAGCAAGGGTCTCATGGTGACAAGACAATAAGGTCAACTATAAAAGCTGAACCTGCCTCACTGGGATTGTGTACACTGTCACATTCAATCTTCAACCCAAGGTGTTGACGACCCTACCTAGGTCACCAGTCACATGAATCATAGGTCCTCGATGTCAACAAAAAAGACGGAGACGGAAAGTTCAAGAAAAAGGCCCGCCAGTCTAGAATCCCTAGAGGATTCCAAGGTGGTACAAGGTTCCAAAATTATTTCCATTTCCTAAGGTTGACAACTGACAAGACATCTCATGCTGAACTGCTCCCCTGACTTTATCCTACTGGTACACGATACAGAACTAAGCCTCTGACTCGGCCGACCACCGCTGGAAAAACCTAACTATTTTTCAACTACTGCTCCAAATTTACCTTTTTTTTCAGTCCAAATTTTGTTTGCTATTGGTTACATATTCATGAACGGGTGCAGGCCAGCTAGACTGGTTCCCTTACCTTACACTTTTCTGGCATCTATAAATTGATCCATTTTATCTTTAGTGGAGTCAAGGAACCAGACTACTTGATCATTTTTGTTTTTCTTGGTTTTTCCAGCATTTTCGAACACAAATGTCAGTGTAACACTAACAATATTTGATCTATTATACTAACCCCTCAAATAATTCATTTCTGAATATTACAGCAAAAGCCAATGATGTACATTCCGTTTAACCCTCCCTAACCCCCTTGCATGCCTTGAGTGATTTATAAGGAACCACCTTCCTTATACCCATGCAAAAATCCAACACCATAATGGTAAACTCTACACCCAAATTGTTCGACTCCGATTACATGGTGGTAAGCCTAACCATGGGTTAGAGGTGGTTAGGGTAAATGCTTTAGGAAGAGACCAGTCTTCAGAAACAGCAATCCGCCAGGAAGTCAAGAAATTGTGATATCAAGAAGTTACCAAAGCAGAACTGCATAATTGCGTACTCGGTGATAAATAATTTGATAAGATCCAAATTGGCAGTTTCTTTGGCTGGTATCCATCAGTGGCTCGGGGCATTCATAATGTATACCGATGGAATCCCGTATTGCCCTCCAGAGGGCAGTATAGAATTTGATTAGATCCCACCCAACATGGGCTCCCACTGAGTTGGAGTAATTCATTAAGAGTCCGTGACCAGACTTAATGAGGTCGGAATGATGAGCGACACACTTTGCCACTGTGATCGCAAAGGGAAACAATAGGGACCTATGACTCGAAACTCGAAAAGTTAACTCCAAACTCGAAAAGTCAACTCGAAACTCGAAAAGTCAACTCGAAACTTGAAAATCCAACTCGAAACTCGAAGATCCAACTCAAAACTCGAAAATCCAACTCGAAACTCGAAAAGTTACCTTGAAACTCGAAACGTCAACTCGAAACTCGAAACTCAAAAATTTGACTCGAAACTCGAAAAATTAACTCGAAACTCCAAAAGTCAACTCGAAACTCCAAAAGTCAACTTGGAACTCAAAAACTTAACTCGAAACCCGTAACCCAAAGAATAGAAACCCTCCCACCATACTTGGGCCAAAAACCTTTTCCCCAGAAAGAGGTGGGTCCTGGGTGACTTACTTATTGAAGTCGTGAATTTCCTGGATGTTGCCAAACAGGGTGTCTTGGTCATCTTCCGTGATGAGATTGATGGTGGCTGCTATTGCTTGCTTGTAGCCCTGTGGGGTGTCAAAATACATGAATTTACAACAAGACTGAAAAATGTTATGAAGTATATCAAAATTTCTTGGCATACCTGGATTAAAGTTTCAAGAAAATTTTATGCACTATTTCATAATTTTCAATGAAACATACACCCAAGGAATCTTCAAACAGTCAATTTTCATGTACCGGTAATGTATCCAGCAAATATTTCCTTGCAAGGGCTTTTGTCTACCAGCTTCCAAAGACGAACTGAGTAATGCATAAGAACACTTGATTAATTTGGAAATATAAATTGTGATGGGTGAATGTTTTGTGATGTTGACATTTGTTTTTTCTTATGTGCTAAATTGAGTTGACAGATCATTCTTGGGGTCCGGATGAAGCAAATGTTGTGCCTAACTGCCTGTAAGAAGATTCTCTACAAGCTACAATGGGAAAGATCATTACTAGACTATCAGTATTGCTCTAGAACAGTACAATGTATAGTTCAACTCATTCACCTGTATAACATCTGCCAAATCCATCACGTAACTCTCCTCAGTGTCTATTAGTTCTTTGCACTTCTGATCCATATAAGACATGCTGAGTCTGGAGGACTGTTGGGACCTGGACCGAAGGGGCGGAGTCGAGACTGGGGAGGGCGAAGGAGACAACACATCAATATCAGCCTCCACTGCGGACGAAATGGTCGGGTTGATACCGGTACGGGAGGATTTTCTCTTATAGTCCAGTTTGATGGCTGACAGGGGCACTGGTTCCGAGTCGCTTCGTAATCGGCCTCTTGGCTTGGCCGTCGGTGCCTCGCCGGCCTTCTTGTTCGCCGGTGCTTCACTTTTGGATTTTCCAAGAGCGTTGCTCTCGATAAACTGGCTGAATTTCGTCCTCGCTAGCCGCGCACCGAATGACAATGTTCTTTGGAAACCTCTCAGATTGGCATTAGTGTCTGTCCGCTCTGGCGGCGAGGATGCTGCTGATTTACGCCTTGGTGGTGGATGGCTGTTTTTCTCAAGACTTGATGACCGCGAGTCGCGACCAGAGGATTTGGATTCTAGATTTGATGTCTTCTGTTTACTCTCAGTAGGCGCTGCAGTAGTACGTTCTATTTCAGTCTCCACAGTTGCGTTAGTACTTTGTTCACAGTCTTCGTCCAAAATTCCGGGGCAACTCTCGCTCCTTGGTTTCAAGCTACTCACATCCGTATCAAATGTGTCTTTTTCCTCATCTGATAAGTCCAACTTCACAGACGAGAGAGAACTGTATAGAAAACTTTGGTTAGGGGGATTTGGCATAGTGTTTGCTTCCTCAGCCTTAGTAGTCTCATCTGTCGGTTCGGCCGGAGCGGGAGAGTCACTGTTACTCAGAGGCCCATCCATGGCGCCCGTGGCTTCAACTGCCATGGCATCTTCCTGGTTCCCGGCGATTTCAGTGGTTCCTGTCTCGGCTGTGATGATGCCATCACTGCTGGTCCTGTCAGGTGACTCCGTCGTGGTGGTTGTGTTCTCCTTGATCGACATGAGTTCGTTGTCTGTTGATGCATACTTATCATACAGAGTAATCAAGGAGGGGGCTATGTCCATAGAGGAATCTGCAGAGAACAAAAAAAAAAAAAAAGCACTGGACATTAGGGTCTGACGGTGGAAAACAAATTGTTGAATGCACACTTACATGTAGTTTCCAACTATCAATAGATCTCTCTCATACTATAGGATGCTTTTTTGTAGGAAAATTACAAACTGCGTATTCAACACCATCAGGTGCGTGTGCTCGCCGCTTGCAAAATGTTCTATACACGTGCGCATGTTGCTCAAAATTTCTTCAAAATACGGTGCAGCCGATGAGCATCACAACAAGTTGACGCACAAAATGCTGATGCACGTGGAAATCTGTAGGAAGTGACGTCATTTGAGAGAAGACCTATCAGCCAAGTTCTTGATTCTGAGTTAACGTTTTGAGTCACTCCATTCCGATCAGAGTCCAAGTCTGAAGTGAATGTATGTGTACATCATAAAGATTAAACAAACTTTACATTTTTGTGAAGTTCCATTAGCCAAACATAAATTCATGATTTACCCTTGCATATTGTGATTATCCACATGGAAATGACCACCTACATCCACCAGTGACGGTACATTGTACATTTTCACATGCAGAGAAATTCGGTTCAGATATGAAAAGAAGAACTGCCTTCAAGTTTCAACCTTCCTGTTAATAAATTTATGTAATATCCTTCGGATAACACAGTCAAGACTCAAGTATTGTCAAAACATTTCTGAGCAAAATACTGTGTACATGATATTATGTTAACAGGTACCTACCATACAATTAACGGAGAAGTATAAAGTACCAGTATAATGCCATGGAGAAGTAGGTATAAAGTTATAAATTTTTTTCTGCAAAAGTTAGACGTATTATTTACCATGCATATACATGTAAGGTGATAGTACATGTAACTGTGTCAAATTCCTGAAACTACCAGTAATGGCTCTGTTTGTTGACAAAACATACTTGTTGTGCACACATCTGCTCACTCAACAGATGTTGAAAAACCAATGAACAGTCACAACAAATGAACTTGGGAAGACAACCAAAATGGCACCCTAAAAATCTGTCAACACTGGATGGGACAATTCACAATTGGCCAAATCCTCCACTACAAACTTCTCAATCCCCCATTGAGGAAGCATTGTGCAATTCACTGGAAGGGTCCACTTAATGGCCCGAAGATTCCCTGGGTCTCAGACCAAACATTCAAGGTTTGAGGTTACACCTGCTACATTCCACACTGCACCACCGAGACCTCAAACAAGAAAGGCCGGTCTGTCCTACAACTGGACCTCTCTGAAAACCCCACAGTGCCTGAGTTAATAAAAAAAAATACTGATTTTGCTAGAGGGGTGTTGATTGTAAATTAGGCGCAACTGGAGTGGAAAAGAAAAGTTTGCCTTGTGTTGCTGGAGGCCCAAGGGGAGGGTGCATGGGCGGCACAGATTTGTGGTTTGGACAGGCTAAGAGGGCCCAAGTGCCTTATAAACATGACACTGGATATTCAATTATCTTGTAATGCTAATACTTGTTGCAAAGTTGCATATTCCACTGAGCATATAGCTGAGGGACCACCAGCATTTATTGTACATGCACTGTACGTACTAAAAACCTGGAAACTGCCCGTAATTTTAGGGACTTCTCCCCAGTTTCCACCGGGAAAGAGTGAAGAAACTGAAAGCTGATCACATGATTTCTTCAATGGAAACACAACTTCGCTTCAACTGTAACATGTACATAGGTTTCTACATGTATGTCATTAGAAACAGGAACAAGGGCCCAAAGAGGAACAATAGAGGAAGAGACATGAACTTTAATCCTAAAACAAGTTCACCCTGTATCAACCTGATTATGAAAATTTTAAAAGCTGATAATTTACAAAAGAAAATCAAACTACTGGCATTGCGTCTAGTCTGACTTGAGAAACAAAAGTTAGACACATTACTCATACATACATGTGTGTAGGTTTTCTTTTCCAAATACCAATCATTCATGACATACATTTTTTTACATGTACAATGTACCCTGGTACCAGCACCACGTGTTTCTTTTACTTAATTATATTCCTTAAGTTTTTTTTCAACAAAAATGTTAAACCTGTATCACATGTCCCCTTGAACAACAGAAAAAAGTACAGAAAATGTGGACCATACCCCAAATTCAATCTGCCCCAAACTGATTGCCATATGATCGCTAATTTGTTTACCTTTCATCCCATTTGGACAATACTGGGTTACAAAAGTCTCGAATCACTAAATAAACAGAAATGTTACCTGTTGGGAACAACAGCAAAACTTGCACTGGTGAAATAACCCACTTCACCCTATCTGTAGCCCTGAGGGATAGGTTCCATTACATACTACAGGTCTGAACAATTTGTCCCACAATTCTGATGTTTCATGGGGTAATGGGAGAGGCGAACTAATAACCAGACATTTGTTTAACATGTATACAGTTTTGGGACTTGAAGTGGAAAAAAATTCAGGAGAATAGATTACATTTACAAAAGAAACAGCCTGAGACTGTTCATTTTAAATCTACATGTAGTTTCTGCCTTTCGAAGATTCAAACAGATTTTACATCAATTGGACTTTCCTACATGTACTTGCACGTGTAATTCAACACAAAATATCAAAACATGCCAAAAGTATGTTTGTAAATTTTATTTCACAAATTAAAAAATGCCATATAACACAGTCAGAGGAGTGGTTTATTGTTGTCGGTACCAGTTGGCGTGCCAACACTGCGCTATGAGGAAGTTTTCTGTTGTTTGGGAAATTACTAACGAGTTACGGGGACTTTCTGCTGTCCCCATAGTGTCTTCGGTCCCCATTAACAGTACAGGTGTGGTCCCCAAAAGCTACTGAACAAGATTGTGTAATAATAATTTTGAGGGCACGTGTGGTCTAGCGGTGGAGCACAGGATTCATGTGGAGCACAGGATTCATGATCGTGAGGTTGTGGGTTGGAGCCCCGCCGTGGCCATACGTGTTGTGCCCTTGAGTAAGGCGCTTTACCTCAATTACTCCTCTCAACCCAGGTGTTAAATGGGTACCGCACTACCGGCATTATTCAACATGTTCAATGCTGGGAAGGTAACAGACTCGCTGTGGAGGAGGTGTGGTGATCCCCCCACAGCAGCATATGAGTCTGGCCCAATCGCTATTAAAGAGAGATGGGCACTCTGTTCCTGTGAACACAGGTTCATCCCCTTTCGTCCCTTTTTGTAACTCAGCGAAAAATTAATAACATGCATGCAATTTAAAGAAAATCTTATAAATGAACAAAACCGTATGGAAAAATTAAAGTTGAAATGTCAAACAAAAATGTAAAAAACAAAGGTCAGGATTGACTTATGGTCCCAATAGTGAAATTCAGTCATTATTCATAAAGAATACATGTACTTCACAATCACATGTGCATTTATTTTTTACTGAATACATTTCAGAAATTCAAAAAAGTGAACAGAAAGTGAAGCAAGAAAACATTTACCTGCAGAAAAAAGTTCCCTCTCACTGGTCTCAATCATCTTTCGGAGCTCAAAATCAAACAACATTGCCACTGACATGACTGGCAATTCTTACAGTTACACACGTACACGTATCTTGCAGTATTAATCCCAATAAACGTCAGTAATAGCACTAAATCCACCCAGACTGATTTTTACATCGTCCCTAACTGCCACTCGCTCACTTGACTCACAGAATGAGAAATGCCTGACAAGTTACAGGTTACTGCCCTACACCATGTGGGCCAGCCAAGGGCTTGGACAGTCTCCCTGCACCGAAATCCACAGCAAGGCCCCAAGATTGAGCCTGGGATCTAGACAAGGTCCTTGGGGGCAATTTAGTCTTCACAATACACACAGGATGGTGCAGCAGTGATTTCATGCCAAAACCTGTCAAATGAAATACCTGAACAACTGGTGCTGAACAACGCTGGCTTTGTTCTTTCCTGTAGACTGTTCCACTCTGTGAACATCAGTGGTGGTTCCCAGTTAGAACTTTTTGAGGGATATACACATGTACCGTATCAAACTGTATTCACCTGAATATAGCAGTCATAATTTCACAGAAGGGAGAGACTCGGTCTCCTAGTAGTTGTACCATATACACGTACTTGTAGTTGTGGGTACCGTAGTCCAGATTTGCAATTGTAACACCATGTCTCCAAAATGTAATCCCAAGTTCAAAATGAGACTGAACAGACTTGACAAATTTATGTGCGCGTCTGCACGCATTCCTGACTGTAGGAGGTAGAGTGCCACTGAGTCAACCACGGCCCCCACATTATGCATAATGGAAATACCCACATGCCTTTGGGTTAAAACCTGCATTATAAAAATATACACTGTACAGTTCACTTGGCAATGACAAAGGCAAATGCTTTGTGTGGGTTTTCTGGTTTGGCGACCACAGGAAATGATTACTGTTCATGTATGTTGTGGGATGGGCCAAGTGTCCACATATATTGCAACTCTTTTGAGATACACATGTACTTCCTCAGGAAAAAAATCCTTTCCCCACAACCTTATGAAAACAAACGGTACAGGAATTAGCATGTTAACATGTTGGACAAATAGAGAAGGTTGAGTAATTATATCAACATACCCGGTAGGCGGTAGGACACCGAGTACTTGTGAAGGGTTGGTTGGGCAATTTTTTTCACGATCACCATTTTCTGTGGTAACCGCGCTAGCAGAAATATTCTGTGCTAACCCTGTAAGCACAGAATCCTTAGTTGCCGGTTGTGCGCATGCGCAGAAGCCAAAATTCCTCGCTAACATAGTTAGTTTCTGCTATAGTAAGCAGGGATTTTTCGCTAACTGTAAGCAGAGCCAAGAAAATTTGGCACTGATGGTACAGGGCTAAGTATTCACTTGCATGATTGGTACATGTACATGTAAATATACCGGTACATACGATGCATTTTTTATTCTGTATAATTTTGGCCAAAATCCAGCTGGGTTGTCCTCTTACTAAGTCCACGGTCAATTTGTGAGCCCAGCATGCAGTTTCCAGATCAAGTTACAGTAGCCTGTAATACATGTAAACCAGCCAAGATGACAGAAACCAGACCAGCTGACCCTGAGACTCCAGAGTTTGACATAAGGCCTCTCTGACCTAATCCATACAATCCAATTTATCCTGACCAAATTCTGCTTTCTATTCTGAGTGGCTTAACCTGGCCGGGTCTAAAGCTTTACATGTAACCCCGCAAATGCCTGGTGGGTTTACTCACTGAGCGTAAAAGCCTCCAGTATTATTAACCGGTAATTACCAGTATGTGTCCATGTACATGTACATGTACACTTGACGATCTCATGTTGAGTACTAATTTGTTGTATTCTACTAGCTTAGTACATGTACCGTAGTTTCCAGTATTTGTGTACTCTTTTGCAGCATTTGGTACTTCACCCCCAAATACTAATTAGCAGTACAATGTACCGTATTTTGTAGCATTTGGTACCCGTAATTACCGGTACCCCCCAGCATGTACATGTACATGTACCCCGATTCAATTCTGCAGAGATTAGGGTTAAGCAAAATGAATCAGCTCTGATGATGTGTGACACAGCCAAACATACACATGTACAATGATACATGTACATGTACATGTACATTTGTACATGTACATATGTGTTGCCTAGGTACATACTGTACATTTACATACATACATGTACGTACATGTACATGGATGTACCGGTATGGCCTGCTTAACTACATATAATGTGCTGCACCTTTGTGATGCAACTGATGTGCCAGACAGTATTTAAGCAATGTAATAATACCATGTTTTTGTTTGATTGTTCTCCCCCCCCCCCATGTTCCCATAAAATATACCAATTGACCACAAATCGGTATCAGATGTTGTATGCATGTTGAAGAACCTACATGTACATGAACATTGTATATCTGCCCAGGCTAACTTTGAAAAAAAGAAAAGAACCCATATTCCAATCCAGTGCCTGACTTCATGACAATAACACGCCCAGAGATTGATGTGATCAAGCTTAAATCTCAACAAGTTTAAAAATTATGACAGCATGTGCATGAGGTGCCAGAACTACAAGCAAACATCCATGTAAATGTCTAGTAGACTGGCTACCTCAGTAAAACTGTGGTCAGGCCAGCAGAACCCTGTAAGGCCAGCTGTAAGCTGAAGGGCCAGCTGAAAGATTTAATGGGGTCTGGGATTATCCAGACATTATCAGGCCCCATGGGATCCCAGCCTAAACAAGCACTGCTATGCAGCCTATCAAACATTTGTTCTGGCCTTTTTGGTCACACCTTTTTTCTCTGATAATGTGGCAAATTTATGGGTTGTGCTTGTCACCGTTCACAGGTCAAGGACCATAGGGAAAGTGAACAGTGTGAAAACAATGCAAGTTGGACGCTTGTAACCACATAATGAAAACCAAGTACATGTCACAACAAATCAAGATCCTTGGTGGAATGAAGTGTCAACACATGTTTCCTTGCTAAGGAAAAGAAACAATACCGCTGCACCTGTTGAAGAATCTCTTTACATTAATCAATTGAAGGAATAATTCATGAACATGTGTACAAGTTTACTGGTACCTACCTGGTACCTGGTGAGGACTCAAAGTTTTCATATAATTTTGCACACCCCCTAGGGGTTAGGTTTAAAAAAAACCTTCAAATCTGGAAATGACGGAGGCAGTGTTGCTAATATATGTAGTCAATGATGAAATCAAAGGTGTGGTATTTTCAATTTTCATGAAACACATTATAATGCTGCATTTTCTCTGTAGTGTAGGACACTTTTAAAATAATTCTTAAGACAGAATACCAATTTCGTTACATAGGTCGTACTTGCAAATTTTGTTTAAAACTGAAAAACCACTGACTATTTAGAAAGCAAAGTCATGTCAAATCTTGTGGGCACAGCCAACTAACCATGCACGTACACATATTTCCAAACCTATACATATACCAGCCTTTCCCATCTTCCTCTGTCCATACCCTACTGGTAGCTGCACGTGCACCAATTAATCATTTCTAAAACCGACAGTGACCTGTCAGCTCTATGGGTCCACAAATTACCAAGCTTGGATTCACAATTTCCACCTCATGTAGACAGAGACTACATGTACCAGTAGCTCAGTCACTGTGGTGGAAGTTATTAACTATCTCATCAGGAAGTAACCCTCTATTTGTTTAGAGTGATTCCTTCCTATTATCTGCCCACATTTCCTAAACAGATCAGGCTATACAAATAAATCAACCATGGACCAGGCCACACTGAACAAGCATTATTACACAATAAAGGTGGCAACAAGCCATCACTTTAATAGGAGGTACATGTACCCTATATGTACCTACCGGTAATTGGGAAAATAAACAACACAGATTAACAAGGTAGTCTAGACACCATCTGATATAGAAAGTCACACTGTGTCTTGTACAGTACATCAACTATTGCATGACCATTGACCAATAACTACAATCCAAGAACATGAAGTGAAGGTCACCTTCTTTAACTCAACAATTTTTAAACAAAGTACCGGTATTTGTACATAGAAAGATACAGTTACCGTACTGGTACACCATGCATGCTAACCTCAGGGCATAGCAATGAAAAAAGTGCATGTTGTTTCACCAAACTCCCTCCAGTGTGAATGTCAGAGACAGTTTATCTTGAAAAATCCTGAAATTCAATGGTTCACATGCTAAAAGCAATACAAGAAATATTGCACTAGTATACTGTACATTTTTGTATGGTGTGCTGTACCGTAGAAAATAAACCCAAATCCTTTACTTTGTTTGAAAGAAAAACCCAACAAACAAAATAAGCACATCCACAACTCTACATCAATGCTACCTACCGGAAGCTTTTAAATATTTGGACCATTATACCGGTATTTTCATAATTCCTACAATATACACAATTTTCTGTTACAAAGAAAAATAAATAAATCTATCGTATATTAAATGAAAAACATATCACTGCAATCTCCAATGTATTACCATTGAGCTTCATCATCTTGAGATTCTTGGTTCTCCTCTTCTTCCTTCGTAATTTACCAAACCCAGGAAGAACAAAACACAGCATGATTCACCCACGACCGACAGTCAAAACATCCAAGTAGAGGTCACAGGAGGTCAAAGTCCAAACAGTCCATCCCACAAACAAACACACCAAAGCCAAACAATGCAGATTAGTCAATCTAAGTAAGCATGTGGAAAAACTGACACAACTTTTGCATTCGTCAGACCATGCCAGAGCACAACTTGCTTTCAAACCAAAACCAAAGACGTAAAATCGGCAACATCCACGCGGCAGGGCTTATATACCCACGCATCTGTCAAAGCAGAGCTGATGCCATGAGAACCATTACATCATTGTTCCCAGGCCAGGGTTGGCAGTTCCACGTTGGAACTGCGCCATTTAATAATTCCATTCAGAATTCCCGCGACCAGTTCCACACGGTCGATGCACGCTGGCAAGCCTGGCATTGATTGGGAGTGACCTTTACCGTTCGTTCAGATGAGGTAATCCTAACGATGCTATTTCAGGCATCTCTTCGCCTTGGGGATGTGAACATGCAGATGGAGGTACCGTAACTCGCAGATGATGAAATTTATTGACTATAAATATGACCAGAGGAAATCCTTTTGGCTAACTAGTCGAGTTGATTAATTAGGTCTGAATAAAATCTGCCGGAGCGTGAAAGATTTTCTCCCAAATTAAACTTGACATGTCATACATGTACAAGGTAAGTACATGTAAAAATAAAAGTATGTATACGTGTACTGTATGGACCAGTAGGCCGGAGAATACATACATACAGGTAAATGCATACAATATAGCCAAATACTGATTTACATGTAAGAAAAAAAAATCAAATTTATGTCAACTTTTAAATGATGTGCAATGTGTAAGTGTAAATTTAGAGACAAATTCACAATTCAAATTCAAATATAACCTTTATTACAAAAAAGGAACTTCACATTTTATTTAATGGCAGACACTTTTAAAATGTATAAAAAAATCAAACAGTTCCATCACAATCTTCCATCACAGGTTCTACAGTACAGCCACACAGGTTTCCTTTCTGCGGTTTCATCCAAAATTAGCATTTAACTGCAGGCAATCCTCACAGAGGCGGACCCACTTCAAACACAATTCTGAATCTCAATGAACTCTGCCTGAACTCAAATTTCCCTTTCAGAATGAAGCTCAACCACCCATAGCTTAATATTTGACCCTTAATTAGTAACCAAAGGCTTTTTTTGTGGCAAAAACCTTCTTTAAGCTCATTTCCATAATACCGAAGGAAACGTTCCGAACAATATAAATGTACTTCCGCAGCATACCCTCCATGGCCATACAAAGACACACACTCCAGAAGGACATTGGGAACAGAAACATCTACTGTATTCTTCCTAAATTTGCAGACAATGGATGGGAAAATATGCCCCTCGGAAATCAAAATAAATCCCCTGCTCTGTGAATAGTGATTTCTGGGCTCTTGAGGCAGCAGCGCTATTATTAATGCAAGCAGAATGAGTCATAGGGTTCAACCACTTCACAGTGGGAGGCAAAAGTAAAACAGTACAGCATTGCAAGAGGGGACAACTAAGGAAAAGTGAGGGACAAGAAAAAGCTAACACCCATCACGAATGCAATTCCTACTACTTACAGTATAGCCTGTATGATACGAAAAATGGTTCGTTTTGTTTTTTAAATACTTGCCCTAAGCTGTGAAGGAAGCCATCCTTTTGGGTGAAGTTTTCCTGTGAGTGGCATCAGCTTTTGCAAAGTCCATCAAGAATAAGATGCAGCAATCCTGAATCTTTCAAATTAACAATCTTCTCACTTCAGACACAATATTAATCCATGCTCATGTTTCCACACGATCTCAAGATGTCCATTTTTGGAGTATGACGTATCTTTCAACGATTTAACCCTGCCACAAATCATCCACTTGCCAAGGCGATTGTTCTCTGCTAAACTTCTCACCAAGCTTGTTCTGTTTGTTGATGCAATGCTGTGCCTCATATTGCGAGAGGGGACAACTAAGGAAAAGTGAGGGACAAGAAAAGGCTAGTTCCTTGCTCTATAGTTTAACGCTCTTCAGGAATGCATACTTACAGTATGAAAAATAGTACATGTACCGTACATGTACATGCTGTTCTTGTTATGTTTTTAAAATACTTGCCCTATAAAGAGATCTGTGAGCTATAAAGGAAGCCTTCCTTTCGGGTGAAGTTTTCCTGTGAGTGGCATCAGCTTTTGCAAAGTCCATCAAGAATAAAATGCAGCAATCCTGAATCTTTCAAATTAACAATCTTCTCACTTCAGACACAATCCAGGCTTTTGTTTCCACACGATCTCAAGATGTCCATTTTGGAGTATGACGTACGATCTTAAGATGTCCGTTTTGGAGTATGACGTATCTTTCAATGATTTAACCCTGCCACATATTATCCACTCACTGCGGCGATTGTTCTCTGCTGATGAACCCCTCACCAAGCGTGCAAATCATCTTCTGTTTGTTGATGCAATGCTGTGCCTCACGTCTGAGAGAACAGTCATGATTCAAGCCTCCTTCCATTCAAATAAACATTTGTGAGCATACGGTATGTGCAGCCAGTACCAGGGTTAAACTTTTGAGGCTGGCTCATCCAAGGGATCTATCGATCATTGAACATCTCCCTGGTTTCCATCTAGAAGGTCAATATTGGCTTGGAGTTAATCCTTTATGATCCTGTTGTCTGTGCAATGTCAACATTGCGATGGAAATCCAAAGTCTACCAACAGACTGCTATTGAATGGAGTAAGAATGACCCATGGGAGAGGACAGATAAACTGCAGTCAAAATAAACATCTCTGAATAAAGTAGAAAAGGAAACAACCCACACGTACTGGTATGATGCCTGTGCATATTAAGTACACTTGCATGTGCATGAACATGTGACACTAATAAATCTGTGGGCATGCTAAAGCCATGTTGCTTTAAATTCTTGTTTGGATCATTATATTTTGACACACCAACTCTTGATGGAATTTTTTGGACACACCCTCATCACACCCATGTATGACATGTACATGTAATGTAAACTTTGAACTCTCATGTACTTGAGTAACGGTCATGTGATGTGTTTTAAAATTGATGTATTTTTCGGAAGTCAACTTTGACCATTGATGAAGCATGCTGCATGTTCAGAGCAAGTACATGTACCGGTACCTTGGTTACATAGCTCCATAGTTATATCATTTTGATTTTCCTTAGAAATATTCACTAAATTACATTGTACATTGATTGTGAAAACTGTAACAGCAACAAGACTACACTGCTGACTGTTTTGTACACGTGAACATGGGTTTGGGACTTTAGAACTGTGATACACCTGTAGAGTGTCATCTGACATCAGAAAATCTACATGTGGTCAGTCCCAAACTGAATTCAGTCCTAAACTGAATTTATGTCCCTACTTTTTTTTTAACATGTACATGTATAAAGAAACTGATTCTTCAACAAACGCAATATTCACATAAAACAAAAGTTGTTGTGTGATGTCATTCGTGGGTCTTGTCTCCTTTTTTTAAACATGTACATAAAAAAACGTATTCTTCAACAAACGCATAAAATATTCACATAAAAACAAAAGTTGTTGTGTGATGTCATCCGTGGGTCTTGTCTCTTCAAGTGTCTAAAAGAATTCTCTCCATCTGTGACCCAAATCAATGGCTAAATAAATGTACATGATATGTAAGCTGTAGTGTGCAGTGAAAACATGTGAACACCCATTTCTTCTCATACCGTACATGTAGCGGTACAAGAATGAAAGTGACCCAAATTTTGATACTCACGTGTACATACTGTACATGGATATGTACACTGTATCCTTTCATTAGGGACCTACCGGTACCGTACCAGTACACCTACCGTACCTGTACACTGTACACATGTTCCATTAGGAATCCCACCGATAATTTCCTGTTACAAAAATCAATATTAAATTATACGCACACAGTTGTAGATTTCCGGCACGTGAGTCATCACTCTCAATGGCACACAGGTATTATGAGCCTCAAATGGGAACGTTAATGAAAGAATATTGTTATGAATATCTGCCATACCTGAGCACTGACGTAATTGTCTCCAATACACAGTCACACACACAGACAGACAGAGCGATGTTCACAATACAGGCCGTCCACTGCATTGGACCATAATGCATTGTACATGTACATTTGTACTATGTACATGTATGCAAAGTCCAAAGCTTGTCTGTGTTTAAATCAATACTGCCTTCAATCATGTCAATGGGCTGTTCTTATACATTTGAGAAATGAATGCCCACAGTTCTTTTGTGTACTATGTTCTAGCACAAATGTGTACCTTGACACATGTACATGTACATACATGTACACATGGGCTATTGCCTCACAGAACACTGTGCAGTCTGTACCGTACTCACAGTCACATGTGAACAAAGTGATTAACCCACAAAAAATGGTTCGTTCTGGTCCAAAGTTTGATTTTTCCGGTCAGTAACAGGGTCAGCCAGAGGTCAAGATGTAGGCCATTGCAATTAACATTGCTTGCAAGGACGATGAAATCATTACTGTATAAACCAAGAAAAGGTAAAACGTGTCCAAAGGGTTAACTGATCTGAAAGTAAGGATTTTTCAGGGCTAGACCATTGTTTTTATAACATATCTCATTTACACGTAACTGCACACCGGTCTTCAAAGTCACAAAAGGACATTACATTTTATTGACTAAGTGAACAAGGATTATTTTTTCATGTTTGTAAAGGATATCCACAGAAATATGCTGACATAACATGTTTACTACCTGAGGTACCAGCATAATAATCAGTTCAAACACAGGGCAATGACCACAAAGAAAGGACACAGCTAGTATACAGGAATGACACACAAACATTTTCTTCTGTACATTGCTTAAAACTTGACATTGTCGTGCCTACATTACAAAGCACATACATGTACATGTACATAGACCTGCATGTTGCATGCAACTATTCAACCAGAGCGATTATAAATTCCAGAGTGTAGGATGCCAATACGGATGGCTTCACACATCCTTCTCATCTTCGGCCTCCAAACATCTATTGACCGTGATCAGATTGTTCACTGAAGGAAACATGGGATCCATGGCTGGATGTATTTCTGGAGTACTGTATGGAGTCCAGACTTTATAGACTGTTATCATGCTGCCACCATTGCAGTCATGTTCCCTGTATCCAATCACAGTACTGAATGATGTTTTTTTGTGCAAAAAGGAACCAGACTATATTTTCTTCCAGCTTTGCTTTGGCTACATTGATTTGAATGGGAAAAATCAAGACAGGCGCAACATTGTAATGGTCTATTGGGCCTCATCAGAACCACCCATGAGAGCCCTGTGTGTGGGTCGGCCATTTTAAATTGCAAGCTTCATTTTTGGAACTTGTGAATTAAATGAAAGCAATGAAATAAAGTTAATTACAAATTACTAGGCCTACCAATCTGCTATTTATAATGAATAATTTAAAATTTGGGATAACATGTAAACATACCGGTACCCTAATGTTTTAAGCCACATTTCAATAAAAAAAAAATTAAAGTGAGGCTTGGAACTCATAAATAGTCTGGCACCATCCCATTCAACAGTTTACAATTTATAAAACACATTCAAGGAACACGATCAAAACTGGCTTCCTCGTGAATAGGGGGTGGGAAAAAAGCCAATGTCTTCCCTCATCCTCACTTTACTCTAGTTTCATAATGCACCAAAGTCCCATTCCCACAAGCACAGCTGAGAAACCACTTCCCAAGCCTCTGTCACTCAACATGGTGTTTTTTTATGAGGTTCACACCTGTCCAGCAATAGGGTTCATGGTTGACCTGAGAAGTTGTCATAGGATCAGGGGTTCCCAGCAGAGAGTCCATGGTTGAGTTGATGTATTCAGGTCGTGTATAATAAAAGTCTGATGTGGGATCTGGGAAAGGTTTGCTTTCCTGTAGCTGATCAAACCCTCGCCTGGTCATGTTGTACCCAAAAGCCTCAATTGAGGACATGTATAGACTCAGACTGAGACCTGGAGTGCCCTGAAACGTGCAAACCTAAATCAGGCCAGCAGCTTCACTCACTCTTTAGCAAGCAAATTTCTCCAAAAATTACATTGGGCAAAGAAAAGGTCCTCAGTACCGGTATTTCACAAACCAACTTTGAAGACTCAATTCAATTTTTAAAGGAGACATTTCTTCAATATTTTGCACAGGAGAGGGAAGTCAAGTGATTTCAAAATGAGGCTAAACACTAGACTGGTACGTGTCTAACCATGGTTCAATCTATTTGAAAAGACTGACCTTTTCATTCAGTGTCATTTAAGTCTGGTGGCTGACTATGGAGAAATGTGTAGAAATAGAGACTACGGTGCATGTAGTTCCTGGTTCATGCCACATGTTTCTTTTGGCATGGTTGATTGATGCAGTACTGAAGCGGTGTTGGACTGGTTGTTTCAGGTGCCAGTCCATTTTCATGTATTGCATGTTTTCAATACTTAAGTTTTGGGACTCTCATACACAGTATTGAGAGTCCCAAATTTTCGGACTGGTATAGACTATAGTCGGTGACTGAGTCAGTCAGTCCATGGAGCTAAAAAAAATATAGCTCCATGGTCAGTCGGTCAGTAAGTCGGTGACTCAGTCAATCAGAGGGCAATAGCCTGGCCCTTTGGGTCCAGCAAGAAATAATTTCAGTGACCCTCAGCCAGAGAATGCATCATCAATTACACAGAATAGGTTTTAATGGAAAGGTTTTTTAATTGATGGTAAGGAATATTGAGAAAAAAAAAGGTGAAAAAAACCCAAGATAGATTGCCACTGAGCCGAATTACTTTGTTTAAAAGGTTGTGCATCTTCTCATTGTTTGCCAATTTTGGAAAGAATGTGGTATCCAGACGCCACTTCTTTGGTTGTGTACAAAATCTATGGAGAGTCAAGTAAATTTTCACAAGATATTTTAAACAAAATTGGAAATGTTTCTCAGTGCCAGATTCATGACTTTTGAATATGTTCGTAATGACTGACCTTCACTGAGATGATACTGTATGATGAAAAAAAGTAGGAGTCAGGATGCAACATTCTTTCCTCACCTTTTTTCTCCATTGTGCCCCTAGTCCATTGCTTGTCTGAGTAATCCCACTTCCCCCAACCTGAATCCACGGATCCAAGACAAAATCCTTCTTACTCATCAGTCATCCCTTCTCAAAATTGTCAACTTATTACATGTACCATTCCAACACTCTTGATCCCAAAATACTGTATACTTACCATTAGTGCCATCCAACTACACTTTATCCATTACCACACTCCAAAAAAAACCGAGCACCAATGTCAAGGAACCACATCAACTAGTACTGGGGTACATGTGTCAGAAAAACCTGAATCAATGTACTCAGTTTTCATTCACAAGTCCACAGAATCATATTCCCTTGAAACTTGCATTGACTAGACTACCGGTAAATGTGGACTAGACAGGAGTGGCTCCCCGTCAGATATGAACTTTGAGAGTCGAGACGCATTGTATGCATGTTTTATGCCGCTGCGTATTGTACATGATGTACTCTCAAAGAAATCAGTGTTTAGTGAGTAACTCCAAATTCCTGCAGCACAGCCTGCCAGGGCCTAATCATCCGTAAAATTCGCCATTGTGTTCTTGACATTTCTTCTTCTAGGGTCAGGGTGTCTTTCAAACCACAATGCTCCGATCCCAGCTTTGCGATCAAAGCAGAGGCATGCAGAGACTGTGCCTTTGAATGTCAAACAACTGCACCGTTGAGCGCCCGCAAATAAAACCGGGTGTTTTTGCTTTGGTATTCGGGAGGTCCTTAATAAGTCAGATGACGAGGACTGGGTTTAGTCCAGACTTTCTGCCAGACTATGGTCGTTACATTCTTGGCATACTATTGCATACCTTCCATTGTCCAAATTTGAGAATGGAAATTACCGGTACATACCTTCCATTGTCGAAATTTGAGAAAGGGACTGCAAAGAAAATTGGAAATCCAGTTACCAGTATGTGTCATATTAGTCACTATTATAATCAAATTCAATGTGAAAAGTTTTTGGTCTCAGTGAACATAATAATATGTACCGGTAGTCTGTGATCGTGTGATTATGCAAAGTGTGGTCTAGTGGTGGAGCATAGGAGTAATGATCGTAAGATTGTGGGTTCGAGCCCCGCCGTGACCATGCCTATTGTGCCCTTGAGTAACGCGCTTTACCTCAATCACTCCTCTCAACCCAGGTGTTAAATGGGTACCGCGTTATTCAGTGCTGGGAAGGTAACAGACTCGCTGTGGAGGAGGTGTGGTGACTCACTCATAGCAGCATTTCATGGACTCTAGTCTGGCCCAATCACTTCGAAAGAGAGATGGGCACTCTGTTTCTGTGAATACAGGTTCGTCCCATTTACCTTTACCTAAACTGTCCTAAGATATTCAACAGATGTTCCAAGGCATTCATTCAGCACCACCTGATTTGCATATTGTAGCCTACCGGTAGCTGCGTGAGGTCGCTGTTCGCACTTCGTAAAGTACGTGTGATTGCTTAGTGTGAGGCTACTGTTTTTGTTGGCAGCCGACCATCGATCATCGGACTTCATTGTCGAACGCCTTGACCAAAGTTAACTATTAGCACGGTGATCACTGACCACAAACTGAACCACACCTTGAGTTCAACCCCTGTGTGCATTGCCTCTTTTCCTGTCCTAAAGGTGACCATAAGTGTTTGATTATCTCGTGATCTGGAAGGATGCTGAATCACTGACAAGTGACAGCTCCTGGTTATTTTGGCTAGAGTTTACTACACTGTACAACTACCTGTGAGACACTGGCCAGACTATAAAGAAGGAAACACAGGTGTACACTTAAAGTCTATGAACGCTTGTATTTTAATTGTCTAAAGTAGTCACATTTCAAGCAGTCCACACAAACGTACACGAACGTACAATGTAATCTTTAGAATTTCAATTCCCAAAAGTTTTTAACTTTTGATTTTCACACATTTGTACAGAGAATCAGTGGGTATCATAATGTTTTTCAATTAAAAACTGACTGAAATCTATTCAGTCCAACTGAACAATGTATGTGTACTCTGATTCAATGTTAAAATGTACAAAATGTTAAAATGCAGTCATGGGATACTTGCAATTGCCTGTAGATGGAAGCAACTTCAGAGGTTTTATTTTAAAACATTATCTGAATAGCAATTGGTGCACACTTAGCTCTGGGTACGAGCAAGGAAGAGTGTACACATACCGGTACAACATTGTATCACCTTATGAGACAGACAGTGAGACATTTTGTGACCTGGCTGCACGCACTTTTCTTAAGTGACTAATTTCCTTTTTCATTAATGTGATTTCCCTTGTCTCCTCATACAGGGGTATGAAAGAAACTTTTAGGAGCTTTTCATGAAAGCTGCAAGGGTGTTCATGTATCATTCTTATACAGAACTTGCAAAAATTACAATGTACCGATACATGTACAGTATGGTGCAGGTATACATTGTACCATGAATAACTTACCTGAACACCTGTTTATTGCTACACAATTCTCAATTTCAAGTAATTTCCTCCAAAATTCAAAAGCGAAGTGAAGTAAAAAAAAATTGATAAATACATGTAGCTTCCTAGTTACATGACAAAGTCTGCATCAAGGGCCCATGATGTTACATTAGATGCAAGCCGGACCGTAGTTAATGTACCGGTTCCTTTAAAAAATGTAAATATGAACTTCGACACGCTACTGACATGTACCGGTACAAATGTATTTGGAGTCGAAGAAAATGTGACAAAACGTTTAGCACATACATGTACATGTACCGGTACATGTATACATTGTATATCATCTCCATGTTTGAATTGTATTACATACCGTACATATACAGTGGAACGCCGCTGCAACGAACATCATTGGATCCACAGAAAGTGTTCATAATAATGATCGTTCGGTATAGTGATTTTGAACCGCCGGTACCCTCTTTTGACAAACTGGCATTTCTCACGAGTGGTTTTCCCTTCTATTCCTTGGGGGCATAATAGCCATCTATAGATCGTTCTTCAACATTCAAACACGATGGGTCATTTGATGTTTGGGAATTAAAAGTGGCCCAAATAGTGTTTAATACATGTACAACTGGTAGATTTTTTGTTAATCTGTTGACTTTTTTCAACAGTGTTTGATAAGTTTTGTACATTAAAATCGGGAGCCAAGGATAGTGTTCCGCATCTACAGCCAAATGTTCGGTATAGCGGTGTTTGGTATTATATAGCGGCGTTCCACTTTATATCTTACATGTTACACAACTAATACGAGAGAAAGAATGTACATGAAGCACTCATCTTTTTATCAAATAACAATGTGCAGGATTGTAGCAATAATAATAAAACGGATTTGCTCAGAACAGAGGTCCAACATTTTGGTAAACTTCTAAACCGCTCTTCAAATTAGCACAGGGACATGGGCAGACAGACAGTACAGTAACTGTGGCAGCAAGGCGCACTGTCAACAATTGCCAGGGTTTGCCGAGATCCCTTTCACTTTAGTGAAAGTGTGGTTTCCTTGCGTTGTGTGTGATTTACTGTCAGCACTACATGTAGTCTCGACTACAATGGCCGCAGACATCCAGTAATGTTTGGGGTTTGTATTACTGGGAAAACGACAAAGGCAAAAGTAATCTTGATGCGTTTGTTTAGGAAGTTCTTGAAATAGTTGCATAATTGCATATTACCGATCCCTAGACCAGGCGGAGGACTGTGTACAAAAATAGATTCATCTTCCAGCATATCTTTGATATGTTTCCAATATGTTTAGGCACTGCATTGAAAAAAATGTTGTTATTTTACATACATGTACATGTACATTATATGTACAATGTATACGTGTGTACACATGGGGTGTGGTCATATTCATGTATACGAAGGTAATTAATCTGTTCCTAATTAAATACGCTGTAAATCTTCTAATACATTACCACTGGTTTAAATGATATCTACATGCAGTTTAAATGATGGGCAGCTACATGTAGGTAAAAGAATTTGTGCACGCTATGTCCCATGCGGATGTAACAACAGTTAAACCCTTTCAGATATTCATGGAAAGCAATGTACGTACATTGTACATAATCACTGGTTTCTCAAATGTGTTGACCTCCATGTTTTACAAATCCATACATACATGTACATGTACTGTACCGGTATGTACATGTACCGGTACATGTACATGTACATGTATAGCACAGAAGATTCATTTTTATGACAGCCCTGTAAATTTCTGCATGCCTTCACGTAGACTGCATCTTGAAATGTAGAGCACCATATTTGGCATTTCAGCATCTGATGCATTGAATGTGAATGAAACAATCTTCCTGTTATTCAGTTTTTCCTGGCATTTCATGTGTACATGCACACATGGAGGTGTTCGTGTACATACATATGCAAGGAAGCATGATCTGATACACCGTGCCCTCTGGAGACATGCACACAATAGGGATCAAAAGATTGTATACGTCTCCACAGGGCAATTTCTATAGATGAATACTTCTCCACAAGGTTTTCATGAAATATGATTTTACTCAAAAATTAGGAATTTCCAAGGTACCGGTATTGTCGCAAACGGTAGAGTTTTAGAAAAGGGATATTAAGTCCGAATTTCAGCCAAGAAAATTAATTCTGGTTAAAATAAGAGCATTTTGATACTAAATGCTACATGCCCATGCACATATTTTGCATGAATTAAATGCAACAACAAGCAAGGAGAAGTGAGTCTCACACTATGAGTGACTGTTATGGTGTTACTGGTTTGCCAAAGTTGCACTTACAAGGTTTCTCCAAGCTATAGAAACTCAAAAAGAAAACAGAAAAATAGACTACAAGCAACAATCAACAATCACATTTCTGTTTATCCAACACATGGCACCAAACACAATTCAAATGGCTCAGGTTACGACCTTTCTCACACACCAAAAAGAGGATGGATCAAAAGATGACAACCGCGATCAAAAGAAGCCCCCAGATTGATTGAGACTGTTTACAGGTGCTGTCCTGTAGAGAGCAAACCAAGCATGCTCAGATAACGCTGGTAGAATACAACCGAATTAGCCACTAGTGCGCCCCTATTGGCCGTGTCTAATTCAATGTGAAATCGGTCTCAAGGAGACTTGAGTTGTTGGCAAATGAAATGGCTGGAAAGGCCATACTCATGAGAGTGTTGGTACTGGTGCGTTCACGCTGTCCAGCATACAGGATGTAGTTGGCCTGAACAATTTCCGCATAGACCAGACAAGCATCAGAACACTGACGTGCTAAATGTATGGGGTGGGACCTTTAAACACAAAACTTTTCCTTAACTTTCTATGGATAATATGCCATTAACAGTCTCTTGCAGATATTCTTGTGTGGCTTGGAATTGTTGTTTTTCCCTTCTTTGCATGACAGAGACTTACTGCAAAAAACAATGTAATGCGCAATTTTGACAATGGCAAATTAGATTGATATGGATGTCAATATTCCGACCAATTGTCAATCCTGCCAATACATTTTTAAGGGACTTTGCACACTTCTGCACAACCCTTTAGAAGATAATTACAATTTCAATTTTTGAAATGTTACAATTTACACCTCCGGGATCTCACCATCCAAACAAGTCAGAGCAAACAGACTCAGTGAACATTGTACAAATGTGGCATAGTGTCACAAGACGTTTCCCTACGTGTACTTCATGGAAAGACCGACGGATCATTTTCTAATCCACAAACACTTTTGTAATAAGAAATCTACTGGTAACCGGAGGTACGTACCTGCACAGGTAGGTTGCATCTGGTACATTTTATCATTTTCAGTAAAAGAGGATGTCCTCGTTATTTTCAGCTTATCACTCTGCTGTCCAAGGCCTGACAAAATAGCAGCTGCAACAAAAGGCTTGGCCAATCAGGGTGCAACTATGAATACAATGCTCACAAATAGGGTGACACAGACTCGGGCCTGGGCGAGGAACTCCTGATAAATGATGTTCGGACAGAACGACCATCTTTTGAGCCCGGGCACTTCTGAGTCTCTTGTAACTTAAGAAAAACAACTTGAGGTTTTTTTTTGTTAAAAGAGGCCCTTCTGATGAGGCATGTCAACAAATTTGTGATGGGTAAAGAGTGACCTTGCAGCAGTGGGTTTGAGATAGGGGTAACCACTGGGTTTTGTTGGCCTTTTGGCTTTTTCAATATCTTCATGATTCTTTGTTTGCAGGGATAAACATGTAAACACCTAACACATAGTTCATCATCATCCATTTACATACAGTATACATGTGTACACACCACACAAATTCACAACCTGGCATCCGTTTTGCTTTTATCGAAGAAAATTTCCCATCCTAAAATAACTGCATCATATACATGTAAAAAAAAAAAAACCTCGCTACACAAACACAAACAAACAAAAAACATTTGCACTCAAGTTCTGTGTTGCAAATTTTTCATCAGTTACCTTTCATTGCTTATCCCTAAAGTGTTAATGTAGGATCATTTGCTTGTCATGAAATTTGTTTGTTTCTAATAATAACACCACTCGAAAACCAAAGAGGAATGTTCAAAACCTAATTATAATCTGTGGAAGTTTCAGCTCAGTGGATATTACACTTTTTGAGAAAACAGTGTAAAAAACATGCACAACCTTTTTAATCACAAACCACAATTTTGTCCAGCACTCTTTTATTTCCATTTTATTTCCAAAAAAATCAGTCAATTGACTGATCGCTAGAAACCACCCACATTTCTTGATTTCTTCTAAATGACAGGAAGTCAGACGGAATAATTTCACAGGGTGTTTTAGTACCAGTACTGAGTACGACCTTTAATCCAAGTGAGGTTTTTGATAATTCAGCAGATACGTTCAGGATGAATGCAAATGACCCTTGATGCCTTAAAATCAGCTCTGGATAAAATAAAGACCTGCTCAAGATGGTTTAATCACACAGGCAGTGTCAAAAGGTCAGTCCTTTTATAATTTCTAAATGGCACCCTGGCTGTCAAGCTAGACTTCAATGAACACTTGACAACCACTTCCCAGAATCATATTTGCTGCAGTTGTATGCAAATGAAATTACAGAGACCCATTGCTGGAAAATGCAATGAACCGTAAGCTAGAATTTAATAAAAAAAATAAAAAATAAGTGAAGCACAGTGACAAATGTATCCCCAAAACGTTGCCAAAAGTGCACTGGAAGGTTCAAATACAATGGCACAAAGCTTTCAGCTAAAGTACAGCACCACTGAGTTAAACCGGTACATGTACACGTACACAATGTAGTACAGTAGATCTAGAGACTTTTCTTGGAAAATCTCTTTTCTATCTTTTGATTTTGGTTGTTTTTGTTCCCAGAACTGGCCTTACTTGGAGAAGTAAGGTAAGCAAGGATTTTGACCGGCCGCAATTCTCAGTGTGTCCAATCAGCATTGATTTTGTGTTAATTCAATCATTGGAGGACACCACTTCTTCACAGCAGAACGGGGTAAACAACCGAGCACAATGCCTCACCCTTTCAACATCATCAATTATTCAAATGCAAAACACTACTTCCATGAAACTCTCCCTACATACACTGTACACTCAAGGTGCATTTATATTAATGCACTCTTCAATTTACTCTTTTGGGATGCGATCGGTTGTGATGGTCAGGCAAAAAGACACCATGGAATGTTTTATTACATGATTTCTAGAAGCGTGCTGTTTTCCTTGTTTAGCTGTGACTGGTTGGATTTATTATTAAGATTTAATTTCTCCAATATTGCATTCAGAGTGTGACTGTTTTCAAAACGTATACTTTTCAAAACGTAAACATTAAACTAAGGCATACAACATTATGTTATTGTTTCACTTACACACATTACACATCCAGATAAGAATCTTTCAAACACAGTCAATGTTTGTGGAAATTAAATGCGCATGGATCAGCAGTTGACTCTTCAAATTGACACATACTGGGTACATTGTATCACCAATGAAATCTGAAAAACTGCATTTAAATTATTATATTGAAAAAAATGGAAAGAGAAATAGAAACACGTCATGGAAGAAGTAGTTTTTGGAGTTATTATGATGGCTTCCAAAGATTTACTAAACACGTTTTACACTGTTTAGTAAAAATTGGTGTCCCTTTTATAAATTGTCTTTGTAGATGCTAATGAATAAAACAAATGTACCGGTAGTTTTTGGAGTTATTATGATGGGTTTTAAACATTTACCAAATACTTGTTACACCGAGTAAAAGTTGGTGTCCCATTTTATAAAACTGTCTTTGAAGACGCTGATGAATACAAGAAATGTTCAACTCTCCTTCTGCAGATCACTCACCCATCCCATCCTCCTTGTTCACCATCTCCCAGTCTTCCTCCTCTGAATTACATCCATAACAATTCCCCATTGCCGTTTGGCCAGGGACACCGACTGGGGTTGAGAAGTCCTTGCTCTATGATTTAATGCACTCTTCAATTTACTCTTTTGGGATGCGATCGGTTGTGATGGTCAGGCAAAAAGACACCATGGAATGTTTTATCAACATGATTTCTAGAAGCGTGCTGTTTTCCTTGTTTAGCTGTGACTGGTTGGATTTATTATTAAGATTTTTCTCTCCAATATTGCATTCAGAGTGTGACTGTTTTCAAAACGTATACTTTTCAAAACGTAAACATTAAACTAAGGCATACAACATTATGTTATTGTTTCACTACACATCCAGATATGAATCTCTCAAACACAGTCAATGTTTGTGGAAATTAACTGCACATGGATCAGCGGTTGACTCTTCAAATTGATACATACTGGGTACTTGTATCACCAATGAAATCTGAAAAACTGCATTTAAATTATTATATTGAAAAAAATTGGAAAGAGAAATACAAGTAGAAACACGTCATGGGAGAAGTAGTTTTTGGAGTTATTATGATGGCTTCCAAAGATTTACTTAACACTTTTTACACTGTTTAGTAAATATGGTTTCCTTTTATACATGTATAACTGTCTTTGTAGATGCTAATGAATAAAAGAAATGTACAACTCTCCTTCTGCAGATCACTCACCCATCCCATCCTCCTTGTTCACCATCTCCCATCCTTCCTCCTCAGAATTACATCCATAACAATTCCCCATTGCCGTTTGGCCAGGGACACCGACCGGGGTCGAGAAGTCCCTGCTCAGTCGCTTCAGCAGAACTCTCAACTTTGCAAATTTTCCGTTGGAAGGCATCTTTCCGCCACCCTGCTGTAACTTTACGGCACCCCATACGACCACCCATTGAGCAAACTGCGAGACCCTCTTTGTATGATCCCCAGTGCGCTTCTGGGAAGGAGGGGGACGTGACAGAGATATATTTGGATCTAGGAGTTTGTCTCACTTCGGGGTGACGCATCCATTTCCCAGGCACTTCTTCCTGTGCCGACTCAGCCAGACCGGACGGTTACAAATCCGGGCCCAAATCCCCAAATGTTACAGGGGCAAAGCGGAACCCGCCAAACTTGATCTTGTCAAGTTGGCCGCGCACGATAGGCCGGGACGTGTTTTATGACATCAGGACAGGATGATCGAATTATGAAATTAAGTACAGTGAAAATAAAATGTGACATTACGTATGGCTGAAATGTGTAAGTCCACTTTAAATCAGTGTCATTATTTCATCAAAGTATAGCTTTTATCTCCTTTAAAGAGCTCAATTCTGTAACGACTCAATAAAGAAAAAAACCGAGAAGATTACTTTTAATTCAATTTAAATAGTTTTAATTACTTTCTAAGTACAGCAGTACAGTAGGCACTGCCATAGAAATCTAACTAAAAACTTCAACACTGTTCATTTATTTGATGCAATAACCAAGAAAAAGAGGTACTCTAAGGGTTAAGGTTAACAAATTAAAAGAAAGAGAAAAAAAAAACCTATAAGAAACTTTACCTCACACTTTTTAATGAAAAAGTCCTTGATCTCTTGATTGAATTACGTTCATTTCCATTCGCACCCCAGAACACGTCCTTTGATGGAACTTTGACGACCAAAAAACCCTGACAAAGTATTAAAAGGCGAAAGTTCAACCTCCATGATTCATACTGTCAGAGATAGCTCAATAATCCCTAATCACACAGATATCTACGGGGTCCTTCCGGGTTCTGACACACATTTGTCAGCTTTTGTTAAGGAGAGGTAGCTTCAGAATTGCAGGCTTTCTCTACTGGTCTTACTTGTTTCCCATGATAGTTTATTCATGCACATGTACAATGTATGTACAAAAAAATTGCAAATGTACACAGGTATACAATGATTAGTAATACATGTATTGTAATACAATACATGTAGCGTATATCATAAATCTGTAAGTTTTGGTTTCACTAGTGGTTTCATAAACTTCCTTTTTACAGTAACTGTTAAATTTCACTATTGTTAGCAACTTGTTCTTATGGCTGTTTTGAAGAATGTTTTATTTATGTGCTGACTAATTTTGGAACTCGGAAATATTGCCATGTCATAACATGAACTTTGTTACACTTGGGTCCATGCAGTAATGGACAATTTTTTTTCTCACAAAATTTACTTTAAAACATGAAAAAACCATCATCAAGATGTATATGTGCACAGAGTCTTTCACTTTTCAGAACATGTATTGTGATCTCAAAGTTTTGGTTTCAATTGTGACAACTTTGAAACAATTTCTTTTTCTTTTTTTCTGTTAATGTTTTGTAACCCTTACAGTGAACAATTTAAGCAAATTACAATTCTGTTAAAGTGTGTTTCCACTGAAATGGGAAGTACAGATCAAGTACCCCTCATCTTCAAAATGTATGTTTTTTAAGGAGGCATCTCTGATTTCGGTTACTGTTTCTTGTTGGAAAATCAAGTTCCTACAGGTAGTTCTTAAAGTTAAAGGATGCAACATTTCCAAACACCAAGAAACAAAACTACAAATTATTATGAAATATATGTACCTTACTCCAAAGTGAACAATTATAGTCTCAAGAATCCTGCGAAATAATGACACCTGGTGTGCTGTCATTTCCAAGAAAAGTGGAATTTTGGTATTGATTTATAGAAAAACTGATTTTTTTTTCAAATACTGCCCCCAGTTTACCAAATTTAGTTAGTTCACATTATGTTTGCAGTCTGTTACACATCTTCATGTATGCACAAATAGGTGCAAGCCAGCTAGTCTGGTTCCTTGACTTGACAATTCCCTGACGTCTATTAATTGTCCTGTTTTGTCTGAAGTAGGGTCGTGGAACCAGACTTCAAGGACAACATTTCTGTCTTGTTTTTTTTTTCTCCGAGCATCTATGAACACAAACATTTACACAGGTCAGTGTACAAGTTTTGCTATAAAATACTAACCCCAAAATCCATCCACTTCTGAAAATTACATCAAACATGTCAAAAGCAAATATTAAAGCGAAAGTAAAAGTACCAGTAGCAGCTTCCTGGGTGCAGTCAGCTGATCCAGGGAGTTGTTATCTAGTTATCTCCAGAGATGAATGATGTCATCTCAAGGTTCCTGATAAATGATGACACCAACAGGCTTAGGAGATTTGATGAGTTGGAAGGTTGTTCTAAATGTGGGAATATTGCAACTCCAAGGGCCCAGAAAATATATGTAGGCCTAGACGAAGGAAGGAATAAGATTTTGTGGATACCTCTTAAACAGAATGAAACCTTTAAATATTTCGAACAGCCTACATGTATTGCATGCTAAAAACAGTTTGTTTTGTAGTAGACCCATGTACAGTGCTCACAAATTTTTTGTAACTTTTACCGGACACCGCTGTATGTATGAACTGTCAGGAGTCTCTTTTTGCAACATGTGGGTGTACTTACATTGTATGCGTGAATGTGAAGTACACCAGAACACACAGTTTACAAAACCACTTTAGAGAGTGCAGTTTAAAGGGAATATACAACATTTGCAAACATCGAAAAATAAAACTAGCGAGTTTTTACGAAATACCTTACTAGGATGTTGGTAAATGACAGTCCAAAGCATCTTGTAAAATTATGGCACCTGGTGTCAAGTCATTTTCAAGAAAATGGTATTTTTGTATACATTTCCAACGGTGGTCGGCCGACCAGACTACTTGAACATTTTTGTTTTTCTTGGTTTTTCCAGCATTTTCTAACACAAAACTTCAAACATGTCAGCGTAACAATATTTGATCTATTAAACTAACCCCTCAAATAGTTCATTTCTGAAAATTACAGCAAAAGCCAATTATGTACATTCCCTTTAAAAAAGCTGATCGTCCACCACACTGTAACCGTCCAGGCAAAACTACGGTCGTCAATTTGTGTGTGGAGTACTGCCTTGTACTAGAGTGTTTGCATATTTTCATCTTTGGCGTCACAATTGTGTTTTAAAAATAGCACTGCTTATTGCAGCTCGAAAAACATCCGACTTTGCCTTATTCTGTTTGTCTCTTCCATTGTCTACGTTATCTGCCAGTATCATTAAATACACAAATCGTAAAGGCTGAGTTGGGGCAAGCGAGACTGTCCAATCCTCTGACCAGCAACCAGTTATGGGTTCCTTTACTTTATTGTGATACCGTCTGAGAACGAAACAGATATTTAAGCATACCACATGTGTTTTCCATGATATATTGTAATGTGAAGAACCGAGTTTGGGATGAAAACATTGGTGTACTCTTCCAAAACAAAACCAGGTTCAAGGGCTGTCCTTGTTTGGCTATTAGTACTAAATGTTGATCAATTTGTGTGCACAGTGTTAATGGTGACCACTCAAAACGTGAAAAGGCAACTTGAAACTCAACATTTCAACTTCAAAACTTGCCTGATTTTCAAATAGAAACTGTACCATTTCAACACAAAACTGAAAACTTAAAAACAACCCAACTCAACACTTGAAGCCAACTTGAAACCTGATAACTCAACTCATAAAGTAAAGTCAATCAAAAGTCAAAACTCAAAGGAAAAGTACATGCATGCAACACTTGAATAGAAAGGGGTGGGCCAAGATTGGAATTATTCTGTACCAGTTGAGCAAAACTTTTTGCCTCCCCTTGAGTGTGACTTGAGTTGGATTATGATGCAATCACAGGTCCACAAGATAACAAATTGTTCATTTTGAGATAATATTTTACAATTCACACAAACATAACCGATGTTCAACGCTTGCTTGGAGAAAGTGAAGGCATGCTGAGACCAGACCAAATCGCAACACTTGCCCAAGATCGCAGGAGATGGAAGAATCTTGCAGTCACCTGCTCCGCAGCTGATGGATGATGACGAATGGAAGGTCATGCAAATCAACCTACATGTACATGTACATGTAGTACATACATAAATGTAGTACATGTTCACCTTGCTGATTTTTTTTCGGGAAAAAAAATCCTGGTGCACAAGAGCATGGAGGAATTCCTCCATAACAAGAGCAATTCACTATGAAGTTTTGATCTTCCTGGACCTAAGTACAGGTACAAGTTCATTTGTAATAATATTTTGAATAACATACATGTACATGTGTAACATGCATGCCCGGCCTCTCCGGGTATTATAGTACTTTTTGGCAGCTTGCCATTTTGAATCATCTTCCGTAGATTCCACTTCTGACTGAAAACAGAACCTGTTCGTTCCTCACAGGAAACTTTTCAAAAGATGATTCACTGTCCCTTTAGCCTCTTGCTAAAATACTGCTTCCTTACAGTACAGGTTTGCACGAAAGCCCAAAATTATTCTGGTGACCAATTTTTAACCCCGGGCTACCACTGGTCTCATGGGTCAAAAAAATATGTATTCATTTTGGATTGAGTTCAGTGGACCCTGGATATGAAAGCCACACAACTTCATCAGGACCTGAATCCACAAAAGCATTGAAAACCCATGCCAAGTGCACATTTGAAAAGAAGAAAACACATCAGGAAACCCTGTTTACAAATGGACCTGTATTGAGCACACTGTAGATGAAGAATCTTCGTTAGGCCAAAAAAAAAAAAAAATTCGGTCTCTGGTCAGACCGAAGTTCCGGAATTGGCGCGGGGACGCGTTTTTGTTGTTGTTTTTTTTTGGCTTTTTTTTTTTTCTTTAAGCTTGGATTGTACAGACAAGGTGGGGTACTATTTTGCTTTTTTGGTGTCCTCATGTACATTGGTGTCCTCCATAATTTGCCTTGGTGCTCTCGATCATTTGCCTTGGTGCTATTTCCCATTTCTTGGTGCTCTTTGATAAAAAAAATTGAGGAGGTGCGGCAATAGAGGGCGCTGTTGGAGCTACAGCGGAACATTTTGGAAAAAAAAAGATTGACGCGCATGATTAAAATCGACGCGCGCGCTGACCAGAGACCGACTTATTATTTTTTTTTTGGCCTTATCTTTGAAAATTGTGCGCTTGTAGGGCAACTTTTTTAAAATCTGCATGAATCTCTATCAGATATTTAACTTCTACTGGATTGCATTACCAGGCACCAGCTTGTTGACAGAAAAAAATATACTTAAAGCAGGAAACTACTGTATGGCTCAAATATTACATGTACATGTAATTAGGATCTTGAAAGAGGATACAGTGACAGCACCGATCACTGCATGCTTTTGAATTTAGTGTTATGCCGGCTTTGTGCTAAACAAAACCCTTCTTCCTTAGCACACTGGGCTACATATGTGTACACGTATAGATGTACAATGTAGTACAATACATTCCCCATCACAACGTGAAATATTTGTAAGTTTGATTCTGGAGGCCTGCCCTGCAAATTGAATTGTACTGACAATGTAGTTCAACTTCCACTGGCCCGTCAGCCTGCCAGGTCAAGTTGGGAGGTTAATAGTACCAGTGCCATGTGGCATAATGTAGCTTTGAACACTGGACTGATCAATCTAAATCTGCCAATATGAGAGGCAACTCTTTCATGTACCCGGTATATTGTATATTGGCAGAACATTGTAAGTACCGGTAAGTTCTGTGATACCCCCCCCCCCCAAAAAAAAAGTAATCAAAAAAAAAAAAATCCAGACAGGCAAGAACTCTGCTCACTGCAAATGAAGAATCTTGGTTATCTTTGAAAATTTTGTGCTAATGCCTCGCATATTTTCACGGGGTACATGTACAAATAGCTGTGCAAGCAATGAATATTGGCATGTTTGCATGCGTACATGCACATGTACATCCCATAACCAAGGATTCTGTGCTGTGTGGATTAACACAATTTTCTGTTTTTGCAAGCACTGAAAGTACAGAAAGAAAGTTATCATAATTACAGAATTCCGCGGTTACCAGAGGAATGACTTTGAACATACCTTTGCCAACGTCAGCCTGTCCCACTGGTTGGGTACTACTAGAGCTGATGTAGACAGCTGTTCCTTCCTCCATCTCTGTCACTCTACAAGCCGCAGTCAGAGGCTTGGGACCCCTGTCATCGCTCTTCCTTGGAAGACTGTCCCTCCCCTCCATGACCTCTTCCCTTGCTGCTGCCGCCTCCGCCACGGCCGACATCACGACCAAGAGGGGGAGAAATTGAAGCTTTTAACCCAAAACTGGCAGGAGGGCTCTCAGCCAGAGTTTATATAGTCCAGATTTCGGTCGGCGAGTTGCCATGCGTGCCTGGGCCGTTAGGGCATGCTTGTGAAACCGCAACCTGGAGTGAAAGGGATATGTTGTTTTTAGAGAAGAGCAGAACACAAGAGTGCCAAGAAAAGTATCTGGTGTAAAAGCGAAAGAGATGACATTGAGATGATAACATGCCACTGGTTGGACTACACATGTATGCATGCATTAAAGGGCTAAGCCTGTTGCAGGATTAATAATAATATTGACCAAACATTTTTTGTCAAGCTGAATACACACATACATGTGTGTAGATTGACCAAAAAAAAACAATCTGTGGATTTGGAGAATCATGACCTGCATTTTCAACTTTTTTTCAGTGTTAATTAGTTGGTTAATCCTAACCTCACCTAAAGCTACAAAACACTTAACTATGGTGTGCAATACTTCACCATATACCTGTGCACACACTTATTATGTACTCAGTATTTTATCCCAAAGTAATGGCAAAGACGTTATCATAGGTTAAACTTTGAAATTGAATGAAACTGCTCTCTTTTATATTGTTAACGTTCTGACAACACAAAACAGGAACATGTACAAATTCACAACTTCTTCAAGTTCAATGGGAGATGACTTTTAACTGGCTCAACAAAACTGATTACAATCGTACAATGTACAATGTACAATGTACCAGCCCGTCATTTTTGTTTCTTTACCGGTATCTGGCTTGACATCAAATTTATCACCTGCTCCTTGTGGGTGTGTTAAATGTATTTATCCCTGCACAAAAACACAAGAAGGCAATACACCAGTACTTGTGCTTCAAAAAATGTTTTGCCTCAAAAAAATATTTTGTTTTGGCTGTGCATGTTTTGAAGTGTTGGAGATACAAAATAGAGGCAGGTCAAAAGGGTTCAAGTTCATTCGGATACAAACTTTGGACACAATCAAAATATTTACATTATCAGCACTTTATAGCTGGACCCTAATGGCCACTGTACTTTGTGAAAATGGATGGGCCACTAGAGACCAAAACTTCAACTAGCACTGGGCCCTCAAATCGTGCCAGTGGATGACTGACTATTGCTGCGATTATAATCATACAAATTTGAGGAAGGATCAAACATCTTGTACTTTGAATTAGGTCCAGCTAGCTAACTTTGACTATTGCTTCGATTATAATCATACAAATTTGAGGAAGGATCAAACATCTTGTACTTTGAATTAGGTCCAGCTACATGTAGCTAACTTTGACTGTTGCTTCGATTATATTTATAATCATACAAATTTGAGGAAGGATCACACATCTTGTACTTTGAATCAGGTCCAGCTACATGTAGCTACATGTAACTTCGCATTATGTTTACTTAAATTTATTTTTTATTTAAATTCAATTCGGTTTAAAGACATACTATGTACATGTATTTAGGATCATTTGCATTCATCCCAAAAGTAAACTACCAAATTTACATGTACATGTACATGTATTATCAAAATGCTTACTTGGATTGGAAAGATTGTTCTGGTACTACTACTAAACACCCCATGAAATTATTCTATCTGGCTTGCTGTCATTTAGAAGAAATCAAGAAATTTAGGTGATTTCCAATGACCGGTCAATCGACTGGTTTTTGGAAATACAGAGTGCTACATCGTGTTTTGTGTTCAAAAGGTTGTGCACTGTTTTCTTGAAAAACGTAAAAGGAAAAACCACTGAGCTGTAACTTCAACAGGTTAGGTTTTGAAGGTCCTCTAGATTTTGCGGGTGTTATTATTGGAAATGAACACAATGCATGAAAAGCAAATGATCCTATACAGGTATGCCTTTAAAAAGACTTCAATACAGAAATTCTAAAATGGATAGTGTTTGGATACACGCATCTTGCCATGCATAAAGGATTGATTTTTGAAATATGCCTGCATACAATTATAACCACCCTTGTGCAGTTTCCATTGATGCACTGTACAATGCCTTTTGTAGTGCATTATTCTTCACCTGCTGTATCTTTGATTGTACATGTACATTACAATGACTGGCTTATGACACATCTACCGCAAATACCTCCATGACGTGGTGTCGTTTGTCAATTTGACAGCGATATCATATTTCAACGGGTAAAAACTGCCATGATTTACATGGGCATGTTTAAAAGTGGATTTACATACTCGTAGTGGAGGTTTAAAAAATGAATTTCTGGGCCACAATGGAAACATAAGTGGGGACAAAGTCACACATATTCATGATTTATGGACGGGCTACCAAATGTATGTATGAACATGTGTACACGTACCGAGTCCTCATTTGTAAATTGTATTTACAGTAGCAAGGTTAACAAAAAAATGTGTTCTACACATACTGTACATGTATGCATACATTTTTTGCGTGGGCGGCCGTCACCACGTTATAGGGAAGTATTTTATTGTTAGGCAAATTTCCAAATTAGAACAGAGTTATGGGGACTTTCTGCAGTCCCCATGCACAGCGTTTTCGGTTCCCACAAATACATGTACATGTACCTCAAAAACGAGTGTACATGTACATGTATGTCCCCACAAGTATGGAGCGAGAACGTGTGTACATACTACGTGTACATGTATACATTTTAGAAGAAAAAAAAAATAATCTTTTGAAAACTCTTTGGTAAATGCGCGCCAGTCACAGACAGTAAAAAAAAATCAATCCTCTTCCCCGGCCATGCCTTTTACACAGGCTAGTCACCAACACTCAGATCAAATTTCGAGCAAGCAATGTGACTAGTCAAATTCAGTCAACAGACAAAAGCCGGCAATTGGTAGGCACACATGGCTTATCAATCACCTTCAGCCAAAGTGCTCTGTATCAAGAACACACAATGTATTGTACATTAACGGTCACAACCAGTCAATCCTGCTTTTACATGTAGGCAGGGAGCACTCAACTGTTAAAAATGGTCACTTGACTGATTTTGACTGAAAGGACAACTTTGCACAGAATGTATGTTTGCACAGGAGGGTTTAATAAGTTATTGTTTGTAGGTCATACCTATAATGTAACATTCATGAAATTTGCATTTGGAATCATCCTGAATATTAGGAATAAATGAGAATGCTTTCTAAGAAACATGATTCATTCATGAGAACCGCATTAAAAAATTATCCCTTGTTTACGGCATCAATCGTTGGACTAGATCAATAAATAAGACCAAGGTGTTCTTAGCGAAAAGGCCACAGCAGTATTTAATGACCGCATGTATCAAACAGCCATCCCAAAGTGGGTAGCTGTCATATTGGTTGGCATGGCCGAGCAGCTGCTGCCTAATTCAACCATGTTGGCCGGCTGTGGGTTTCCGGCAGGTGACTGCGAAAAGCTGCTGGACGCGTTCTTCCCACTTTAAAGGTTTCACTTTGCATGGACTGTTTACATGCAATGGCTCAGAAATTCTGAACAGTGTATAATTTACATCATTATTAAATTAGTGGACATTAGAATCTGTAAGAAAGCTCATCCTCTGTTCTGCATCCAGTTACATACTGTACCGGTACCATACATACTGTACATTAAGTTAAGGCCTATACAGTAATTGCGATTCATGATGAATACAAATCACTTGGATTCTGGCTAGTCATGCATCAAATTAAACATTATTGCATACAATTAATGTACATTCATGTACATGTACATGTAGCTTATGTGTAATTCTGGAAGATAACCATGTAATCTAAGCAGTTCAATGTTCATCTCCGGATTTGATATCAGGATGTACATGTACATGTAGTGTAAACTTTTTTTCTTTTCTAATCATAGGGTTACATACACACATACAGAAATGACAGGTCTGCGCATGTTTAATTTTGGCACATTTGGATCAATGCCAAATTTCTGTTTGCAATCTTTGTACAGTTGACTTATCAATTATACGGTATGCTGTATCATACATTGTAAATTAAGAAACTATGATAGCACCCCTCACCCCATTCTGGGAAAAAAAATGTTTGTCCGTGTACATACCCGTATCAGTCTGGCTCAGGCGTACTAATTAATTGTTTTCTGGGAAAAAAAACCATTTGCACAAATGTTGATTCTGGCACAAGTGATAACACAATGTTGGGCTGGCCAGGATCCCCCAAATGGACACATACATATGTACTAAGCCTTAACCAACATCATAAAATGCAAATTTTGCAATAAATCGGACATTTGGCCATGTATCATTCATACACTATGTACATGGGCAAATAAAAGTTACCAAGTTTAACCTGTATTCAGTGAGCTGAAATAACTTAACAAACCCTTCTATTAATTAATCCAAACTAACTTGTGAACAATCCGAGGACAGCAGTCACCTTGCACTGCTATTCAAATACGTGTACAGTCAAAACCTGATAAGAAAAACACTGTTAAATATACAACATCCTGCTTATGACAAGGACAAGTTTAGGTCCCAAGTCTTCGCTTTTCTTTGTTTTCCATTACTGATAATACAAGGTACCGGTACCTGTTAAAAAACAAGGTAATTTAAGTCCCAAGGACTTTGTTACATTGTATAAAGGTGTTCCAATGTACATGATATTAATATTGATGCTTCGTTTTGAAAGAAAAAAAATACAATGTCTTATCTCATTCTGTGACTCAAGTTAAATGATCTTTGCACCTTGTCAAAATACCCAGAGCAAATTGATGAAAAAAGTCCCCAAACCTGAAACAACAGAGTCAGATTTTTATTACCTTGTTATTAAAGACAATGATCAATGGTTTATCCCCAAAGGCCTTCCCTCCTCACTATTCATATTCAGGCCTGGCTCACCACAAATAACTCTAGGGGATTACTGGTAGGATTACTAGTTTCAGATCCAAGATAAGCTTGTTAATCCCTCATTATTGATCCCCCAGCCTGTGTCACATGGCTCACTAGGCAAACACACAACATCCAAGCCCATCATGACAGGTTTGGGTGCTTATGGCCTGGCTTGTCTGGGATCTGATGAGAATGTAGAGTCACATATGGCACACTGCAGGCAGCTTGTTGTCGGTGCTGGTTGACTATTGTCAGTACAGGGACAATTACATTGTACATAGGGTTACGTAATGTCAGCCCAGGAGGGCTGGGGGCTTGGCTGTGATCAATCTATTGGAATAAATGGATAATTACCTCCAGCTGCAAACATGTGGCAGCCCACGAGTTTTTGCTCATAAACATGGAGTGAACCATGGAGGAAACTATGGCCTTACAAGTGCAGTTGTAAACTGCCAGGAATGACTGATGACAAGCTTAAAGCTTTAAGATGATTGGCGGTGTAAGCATGGTGTAAGCTACATTGCTAAAGTAAATTTAAATGGAATAGGGCTAAATGGTTTTTTTTTTTGTTCTGCCAAGATCTCTAGAGGCAGGTTGAGACATTTTTAAAGGTAATATACAACACTTGCAGATTGAAAAACCCAAATACCAAATTATTGTGAAATACCTTACTGGACTGCAAGTGATGAAAATTCTCATCCTGTGAAATCATGGCACCTACATAGTGTGCAGTCATTTTAAAAGTGGAATTTTTGTATCAATTTCCAATGATGGTCAGCCGAACATCGTTGGGGGAAAAAAAAATGACTTTCTACAAATACTGCCCCCAACTTTACAATGTAGTTAGTCCACATTTTGTTTGCAATTGATTACACATCCGCGAATGGGTGCAATCCAGCTGGTCTGGTTCCCTGACCTGACAATGTACATTTTTCCATTTCGTCTGAAGTAGGGTCAGGGAACCAAGTGTTTACAAGAACAACATTTTTTCCCTGGTTTTTCCAGCATCTATGAACACAAAAATTTACAGAGGTCAGTGAAACAATATTTGCTATAAAATACTAACCCCCAAATCCATCCATTTCTGAAAATTACAGCAAAAGCAACTGTTGTATTACTTTTAAATTGGTGAAGATAAATATTTTGGTATTCCTACAGATACAAAGGTTATATTTTCAAGGGAATAGAGAATGATTCAATTCAATGTTTTTTCTGTGCAAAATGTGAAATTTCCATTAAAAAAACCCATTGCACAGTAATGGTAGACATCAAGCAGTGTATTTTCTCACAAAGAAAAAATTGGAATTTGTACAATGTGCAAAAGTCTGTACACGTACCGGTACATCTTCCATCAGTGTCATAAAATAACCTGCATCTTGCGCAACTTTTGGCAGCAAATAAATCACCATTAATGCAAATGACCTTTCACGGTACACTACTTTGATCTGAATACAGTATAAATTTTAAAAAGCATATATTACAAAGCAAATTTTTCTCTGGGTTCATAAAAAGCTAACAAAAGATTTGACAACACAATAGATTGTACACACTGCGGATTTGCAAAGTTCTGCATTCCATAACTCCTGATGAAGTCGCATTCTGAAGCTTGTTAAAGCTGTTTTCCTTTCCACACAGGCCAAAATATCCACTCTATAGAATAAGGGATTGGCAAATCATGCAGTTTGTGAATGGTTATTGTGAAAGCCAACACTTGCCATAATCCCTTATTTTCATTCCTAACCTTCAACATTGCAAGAGGACAGTGATTACAATAAAAAGAAAAAATTCCGATGGAGTAAACAGTTGTGAAGCCCATCAAGAAGAGTTGGGCCACCTGGATCTTCTACACATTATTACGGAGAGAACTCCATAAAAAGCAGCTCTTTGTGACAAAATTAATGTGACGCCGTCGAATTTTCATGGAGGTAATTGACTCTTGTTGGTCCTTGGTATTTTTTTCAGAGAATTCCTCAAACCCTTTTTTTTTAAAATTTAGTTTACTAGTAGTAGTAAACTACTACTTGTTTGATCTTTTATTAAGAAAAATCCCTGGGCCATTCCGTGTACAATTTACAGTTTTTCTCCTGAATAAAAGTACCTTGTACATGTACAAATGTATGCTGGCCTGTTGTTGCCCCCCCCCCCCCCCAACAACAGGCCAGCCAGCCAACAGGGGGGGGGGGGGGGGCAAAAACAATAAGCATAAAAATATCTACAATGTGTTTTTTTTCTTGTGGTGTGCCCCACTAGCTGATACTGTGCCCCCCCCCCCTCCCTTAATGCCCCGTGATGGCGACGGTGCTTGTATTAAGCACACCTACATGTACATGTACAATGTATGTACATTACACGTATTTAACAAATGAATTTTGATTTCTGTCTGTATGATGCTCTTGAAACTCAATGATTAATAAACCACCATAATATAATTTATCAATCAGCCAGTTCAGGTACTACATCTTGCCCATGGGATAAAAATGTGATAAAACTTGTCACAAGTTTAGCAAGTACATGTACCTGTAAATGGCATGAATCAAACATTTTTAATAGTTTTTAACCTAACAGATGTACCGGTATTGAGCACATGATGGGTTTTTTTGAGGAAAGAGGACAGTGCTTAGTTTTTGGTACGTGTATTTATAGGATTGTTTGTAGGTCAACTCGCCCCCTCGCCCCCCTGAACTACTCGCCCCTTACCAACTTGTCCCCTACCAACTTCCACCATGGCCAACTTGTCCGCAACCAGCATATTTTTCTTGTGTAGAAAGATTTTTTTTTTACAAAAGGAACAGCTTACAAGTCTGTTTACCAAAAGGTATACATTACATGTATTTTTTTGCACCAGGTTGTCCAAACGTGTGTACGAACTAATACCGTCACATTAAATGATTCAATATCAACATGATCATGCAATAATATTAAAGATCTTTAAAAAAAGATCAGCTGGCGTCTAAAAAGAAAACAAAATCAGATCCTGCTGCGTTTAATGCATTTTGTGATTTGCCCTACTCCTCCTCTGACAAGTCTGATCATTCATCATTCATTATGGAGCAAAATAAAATGTTTTTAATTACTAACGAGTAACGTTAGCGATTTAGGCCCTAACTGTTAATGTTATTCCAGAAAGAATTCCATACACGGCCTCCACTCATAATCATATTCCTTAAAATTAAATAATTAATATGACCTAAAATTTAAAAAGTACCAAAAAGGCAAAACTAAACTCAGTTGAAAATCTGATGAACACTATTTTAGGAGTGCAAACATTCTTTGATAAGGCCAAAAAAATGTATACTTCTGCTTCCGATTTATCAAAAATAGGGTCGGTCGGTGGGACATTTTTTTTTGCCAATTTTTTTTATGCTGATTGAATGGAGTATTCAATTATAGGCCTATGCGAAGTTTCACTTTAGTTTCAGCCTGAAAGCTATACAAAAAAAATGGGCACAAATACATTTGATTTGGAATATTAATAAATAGTGAGTTACTTAGGCCTGGATTAAATTTAAATTGTTCGAATTAAATAAAATATTACGAATGTAGGCTACATAAATTGAGACATGCCAATTACCAACACGCTCCGCCTCAGCTCCAGGCCACGTACACGAAATTCGAAAACATGACAAGTCAAGAAGACGACGTCGAGCTCGAGATCAACGAGATAATCCGATATCGTGTTGCTGTGCTTACCTTTCCTTTCCACGAAGACTTCAGTGAAACAGAAACCGCTAAAGATAGAGCAGATGAGTAATGGTTGGCCATGACTTCCAAGCTTCCATCGCTAATTCATCAACCTAGCTGGCTGTCATTCAAGACGAAAAAGTAAGAAATCCGGCAGACAGGACTCCCGTAAAATGAGAAGAGAGCTAGCGCTAGCTAGTTATCGGTACCGTTTACAGCGCCACCACTCGATATCTGCGCGCCATGCTTGCTTGCGATATGCCACGCACCTGGCATTTTATCTATTTTTAGTCACTAAACACCTCAGTTTTCGGGGGACGGGATTTTCTTTAGAAAATTAAAAAAGGCTCATATATTCCAAGTAATTTCAGGAAGAAGTATTAATTTCAGAAGATACACGCCTGTGAAATAAACAAGAGATTATTTAGTTATAAAAATTTAAATTGAATTGTATTAAATCAGTACTACTAAATTAAAATATTTTCTCATCTCAAGACCAAATACCCCTAAAATGGTTTTGGAATAACCAAGAAATATTAACCTTTATTTATAATTTGACACCAACTTGCTACAGACGAAAGCACTCATTAGATGGTGTTTAGAACCCCCAGGTAAACCTTCGTGGTAAAATCCATATCTTAATTTGGAAAATCGTTATTACAATGTTTAGCATTATGTATCATTTTTAATCCTAGATTCTGAAGAATTCCGTCAGTTGTGAGTTAAACATCAAGCAAGGAAGGGTTGTCCGCTAGGAAGGAACACAAACAGGGCCGTGACCCGAAGTAGGTAGACGGCATTTTCCAAATAGGGAGGACACATTTTAAGACTGCAATACGGAGTTTAAATTTTATTTGTTACACATTATTTTGTGTCTGAATGAATCCGTAAAACTATTTCTACAGGACTAAATAAATATTTTCTGCTATTCTTTGGACTTTCTCATTCCCAACAGAATGATAAATTGTGGTACCACCCCCGCAGCCGGGCGATTCTATTTCGCTGCCGTGACCTTTTCCGTGTTGTATTCGATCATTTCGATGGGGGCGCCATTTTCACGGTCCGTAATGGCGTGGCGATCCAGCGGTTCGACACACGAAGAGCTTGTTTACAAGCTCAAACGTGAGTTCATTCTGTCCAAGGTTGCGATAAAATCGTTCCTTTGGTGCTACACATTTTAAAGGTTATGGTTAACTCCCGTTAGCATGACAAGCTTCCAGTGTTGAAGCAGTGAATGATGCATGTATCTGTGACAAGTTTTCTCTCTGGACCCCGGCCCCGCTACTGCAGTACTGTGCATGGGAACCAATCTCTGACTCGCATAATTTCCCCACCCTTTATAATTATATGTAGCCCCATGTGCCCGTACCCTACTCCCTAGCCCCATTAAAATTAAGCTCTAGTACCGGACTTCCTCCGTATTGTATTGTGGCCTTGAAGGGACATCACATATCGCAAATACTTCGCAAATATTTGCGATTTTGCAAATATTATTGTAAATAATAATATATCTCATGTATCTTGTAAATATTTGCGATATTTGTGATGTCTCAATTATTCCAAATAGCTGGCCTATCTTCGCAGATATTTATGATAATATTTGCCATGTCACGAATATTATTGCAAGAGAGCTGTTTGTGTTTTTGAGGGGTAGTTTTGCATAACAAGAGAGGATTTTAGTGCGATCATGTGCTCTCAGTTTCATGTGCGTTTGATTGAGGGGCAGTTTTGTTTTCATCTCGAGGGAGCACATTTATAACCGCGAGAGGGGCACTAAAAGTGTCCCTCCCCCCCCCCCCCCCTCCCGGTTCCGCCACCCCTGCTCTCAAGTACTGGACTTCCTCAATATTTAGAGCCACACAGCAATGCATGCTAAATTTCCTGAAAGTTGTGTTTCCTGAATTGTTTTCACATGATATTGACTATGGTCGCAAACACATTTGTTGGTATATATTATTGGTTGATAATTTGCAGGTTTACTTTCTTCACTTTGCAGAACATGGCATAATCAAATCAGAGAGTGTCCACGATGCTTTGAAACAAGTTGACAGAAAACATTACAGCAAGAGCAAAACTGACCCGTATGCAGACTCGCCCCAGGGAATAGGTGGGTGTGATTCTTTCCTTCCCAAGACCTTTCTGCGTCCTGCTGGCTTGTTATATACTTGGCACCATGTGGCAGAATTGTAGTCAATCACAAGTCATATCACAAGTCATACAAGTCAGATCACATATCAAGTAACAAGTCATATGACATGTCAAATCATGATTCTGATCACAAGTCATATCATAAGTTGTATCACAAGTCATCTCACAAGTCATACAAGTCAAATGACACATCAAGTCACAAGTCATATAACATGTCAAATCATGATTCTGATCACAAGTCATATCACAAGCTGTATCACAAGTCATCTCACAAGTCATACAAGTCAAATGACACATCAAGTCACAAGTCATATGACATGTCAAATCATGATTCTGATCACAAGTCATATCACAAGTCATATCACAAGTTGTATCACAATTCATCTCACAAGTCATACAAGTCAGATCACATATCAAGTCAAAAGTCATATGATATGTCAAATCATAATTCTGATCACAAGTCATATCACAAGTTGTATCACAAGTCATCTCACAAGTCATCCAAGTCAGATCACATATCAAGTAACAAGTCATATGACGTCAAATCATGATTCTGATCACAAGTCATATCACAAATCATATCACAAGTTGTATCACAAGTCATCTCACAAGTCATACAAGTCAAATGACACATCAAGTCACAGGTCATATGACATGTCAAATCATGATTCTGATCACAAGTCATATCACAAGTCATCACAAGTTGTATCACAAGTCATCTCACAAGTCATACAAGTCAGATCACATATCAAGTAACAAGTCAAATCACAAGTCAAATCACAGGTCAAATCACAAGTCATCACAAGTTGTATCACAAGTTGTATCACAAGTTGTATCACAACTCGTATCCCAAGTCAGATCACAAGTCTTATCACAAGTCACTTGCGATTGGCTCATGAATAACTTGTGACTTTGGTGACTTTGTCATTGTTCTGTGACTTGTGTCACGTCTTGCGACAACTTGGGGACATCTCTGCCATCAAATTGTTTGCAAGAGGGAACGTTTGAAAATTTGCTTGCAGAGGGAAAATTCAAAGGGCTTATTTGTGGATCATAAAAAAAGTAATGGTATTCTGTGGTGTACTGTACTGTGTGGCCGTCGCAGTACAAAATGGTAAATATAATGTTTATAAATGATATTTAGTTGCCACATATTTATTGAGCACTGGATACTATTAGGGCAAGAAAAAATGTGCAACGTTAAAGTTGGTCTTTCTTCTCTGCAGGTTATGCGGTTACTATTAGTGCACCTCATATGGTGAGTGTGGCTTTCTCTTAGACTAGGCATTCAGTGTGTCTAGATGTTGAAAAAAGAAGCAATATCTTAACCCTAACACTCGTACATCCTACAAAAATCCCTCACAAAGTAAAAGAGGAATGTTGAAGGATTGTGGGAGGTAGAACTTTTTTAAGAACAAAGCATGTTCCATTGGGTTCCTGTGCAAGAAGAATATTTTGGAGTGTTAGTAAATTATGCTTTAAGAGTTATTGTCCTGACTTAAGGCCCGTTCACACTATTGTCTCCCCTACCCTTGTTGAAAACATCACGGGTCGTCCGTAAGTAGAACTGGGTACCATCAAACACAGGTCAGCAAGGCATACTGTTCACGTCTTGCACTGGGCTGTACACAGGTCAGAGAGATTTTCTACTCGGGTAGAGCCTCCCAACCCTGGTCCTGACCAGGTCCTGAACCCGTGTTAAGAAGCCCTGTTGGATTTTTGCTAGAGTGAAAGGGGTTCCTGAAAATCTTGGTGTTAGACCTGGATCCAACACTGAGAGTTTGGATAGTGTGAAAGGCCCTCAAGATCCTTCAAAACCCACCCTGGGGTGTTGGAGGATTTTGAAGAACTGTGTAAGGTATCTCCGAAAGTACAAAGCATGTACCATTGGGTTCCTGTGCAGTACTTGGAGGATTTGGGAGGATTTGGGAGGATTTCGGTAATGCTCTTAAAGAGTCAGATGTCCTGATTTAGTATTTTGGTGCCTTCCTCGGGTAAAATAAAACTTGGACTGACAGACTGGACTTTCATTATCCGTTTCGTTAGTAAGAGGGTCATACACGCGCGCTCACCACTGATAACTAGCGCCCATTTGATAAACGCTTGAGTTGTGTTAACTCTCTGTTCCATTTGTGCTATGCTACACCTTGTGAAGTACGCATGGTTGAATTGAGATGACGTCACACAAACGAACCAGATCGAGTCCTCCATTACGTAAAGACATTTCCAATTGCTGAAGATACGTCTATTACAGCATTTTTTTCTTCTGTCTTTCACCAGCACGCCCATGCCCTTGAGCTCTTGAAGGATCATCTTACAGAGGGCAAGACTGCGTTAGATGTCGGTTCAGGTAGCGGCTATCTCACAGCATGTATGGGAATCATGGTGAGTCTGGTTTGGTCTTTTGGGTTAAAATTTTGCCCTGTACATTAAAATCTCCAGATAACTGAAATTCCTGGTGAAATGCCATTTCTAGTTTTATTTATTTATTTATTTATTTGTTTGTTTTTTGCTTCTAGTTGAAATTGAGTCTTTTGATTGTGACACTTGACTTGTAGCAATGGGTGCCACCATTTCTCAATAACATTTGAGGATGGCATATTTGCAGGGGCATAACTAACATTTGTGCTAACATTTGCGTGGGTTGAATGAAACCCCAATTCTATTGTAAGACTGCAAAAGTTGGGCATACATGAAGATGTTTATTATTTGTGCACCCATTGTTAAGTCACCCCGTTTGCCATCTTATTGCAGGTCGGGGAGACTGGACATGTCGTGGGCATCGACCATATCAAGGAGTTAGTTGATTGGTCCATAGCCAACGTCCAGAAGGAGCATGCTTACCTGTTGGAATCGGGCAGAGTCAAGCTCATCAGTAAGTGCACAACAGTGTTCATTCAGATCTCAATTCAGAGTCTGGGGTGTGTTTTGAACCCTCCTATGAGTCTTCTTCCCAGCTCAACCTTTCAAGTTTTGCAAAACCACTTTATCATTCGTATAGAGTTAGCGCCCATACTTCAAATTCCTCTGAGGCAATCTTCTGTGGAGTATGGATAACCCTTCAAATCCTTGCACAATTCTTTTGTGTGGTTAAAAAGCTCAGGGCAAGCAGGCAGACTCGGTCACGCTTCACTGCTCTCCACAGTGCTGTTTTTTGTGTGCATTGACTCTCTGTGTGTCACAGTTACTTTACTTTAAACACACCACGTACAAACACATTTTATGAGTTCAATTTCATTTTCAGGCATGATATTTTTCAGACTTTTTGTTTGAAATCGGACTTTTTGAATCTGAGAGAAAGACATTATTAGTGTAGAAAGTTATGCATTTCTCCAGACATTTCATCAATTTCCGGAAAATGACAATCTCATCCCTGCATGATTATTTTAAACATGTAGCTGGTGACGGAAGAAGAGGCTACCTTGAGGGAGCACCATATGATGCCATCCATGTTGGTGCAGCAGCCCCAGTTTTACCTCCAGCTGTAAGTTCTTAAAGTTGGCTCAATTTGACAACCACCTTGATTATACCACGGAGCTTGACCAAGCGTCTTTACCCTTGGCAGTAACGGTGCAGTTACGCACATTTGTACCTGGCATTTGCCCACATAAACTCCTGGGTGGGGAGAGGAAATTGAAGTAAAGTGTCTTGCCAAGGAACACAAGCACCATGATCCCCAACAGGATTAAAACCCTCCTTCTGTTGCACATGAGTTGGGGAAACAAAATAAGCTCCACGGGGAGATGTTGCAAATTTTGCAGAAGTGAGGAAAGTAGAGCCTAAATACTATTACTTTTAATAACCCTAACTGCCCTGAATCCTTCAAAATCCTCTTTGCCAAAGTGAAGGAATTCGGAGGATTGAGGTTACATGGCAAAAGTGCGTTACTAAGTTCATAGGATGCACTTTGTCAAGGTCTTGCGCCGGACATTGTGTTGTTTTTGCTCAGCCGTGCATACATATCTCAGCCGTGCATACATATAGGGTTGGATTATGCTTGAAATCCTCCGTACTGCTCCCGGATGTCACTGGCCCACCCTCAACATATGCCGCAGGATTTTGCAGGATTCAGGCAGTGGTCATCCCTCCACAGACCATATTCAAGAAATAATGGAGGGATTTGCAGGATTGAGGCTATATGTTATTTTTCCATGAGGCCAATTTGAGGATTTTGCAGGATTAAGGCTACATCCTAGCAGAAAGGCCTAGGGAGTTAGGGGTAAAGGTGAAAGTTCAAAGAATGTTCAATTGGTTTTCAGCCTTTTGGAGGATGCAGGAAGGTTTCTAGTCAAGTCATAATGCCAAGAGAGTCATGGTTATTGTTAGGATCCCAAGGTAACCTCCTTCTTACTCGAAAAAAAAATTTTGAAAATTTCTTGACAGCTAATAGAGCAGTTGAAACCGGGCGGCCGATTGATCATCCCCGTTGGTCCGCAGGGAGCCAATCAGATGCTAGAACAGTACGACAAAGACATGGAAGGCCGGGTGACAAAGAAGAACCTGATGGGCGTGGTCTATGTGCCACTGACGAGTAAAGAGCAACAGTGGCCTGGAAGGTGGTACTAAGAGTCAGTTAATATTCTCTGATTGTTATAGGAGTTCGGGGGTGGATCATGTGTTGCGTAGGGGGAGGGAGGCATATATATGTGACCATCTACCTTCAACGGGATGTCAAGTTGCATTGCACAGTCCTTCTGATTTGAAAATCACAGGCATGTGGAAAAAGGCACACCTGGTTTTTTCTAGGCATGTAATTTTTCTAGGCTTGTGATTTTTCTAGGCTTGTGATTTTTCTAGGCGTGTGATTTTTCTAGGTTTGTGATTCTGTGGTCCAAACAGGATTTTTTTTAGCCATCTGGTATTTTTTTTTTATAATATTCATCTTGGTTTACAGTAAAGCCATTTCAAGGGCTCACAGATTATGCCATAAATGTATGCCGTGGTGTGCAGTACAGAGGGATTCAGGCGTGCGATTATTCGCACTTCTCAGGAAGCTTTTAGGCTGCGATGGCGTTGGGGTGCGATCGCACGCCTCAAATCAGTAGGACTGTATTGCATTGTGAAAATTCAGTTAAAACTTAGTCAGGAATGATTAGTTTTTAGTTTTCTCCTTTTTGAGTATGGTATTTTCAAGCTGATGATGTACTTTCTTCAAGTATGTATGGACCTAAAAAACTGAAAGTTTTGACTAAACAGCCTGTAAGCCTGTAATCACACATATCCATCAGTTTTGTTCCAAGTCCAAATGACATGGCGGTTTTGTTGTGCTACAAAGAAAGTCTAGAATTATGCAGCACTTTGCAAAATGTTGGATATTGGTCAAGTCGAGAAGCTTCCATGAAGACTGTTCAGGGGGTTAGAGGTCAAGCTAAGAAAGGCATTGCAGTGTGCGCGGGTAAATCAACAGATAAAAGACCTTTTTAATTAAAAATCTGTGCTAGTATGGCATTTTCCACGCATGGTTGCAGGACCGAACAACAGTCTGTAGTACACATTATATTAGGGGTCCAAATTCACTCGACTATTTGCCAAGTATCAAATTTAGGTTGTAAAGTGGTCAGAAGACCGCAAACGGCCGTTACTTGAGCTTGCAGACTTGTCTTGACAGGATCCATGCCCTGTAGTGGGTCCAGTTAGACTCACTACAGGGATTTTATTTACTCAAATGTGGTTCTGTCAGAGGGGCTGAGGTTTGGCTTGGATTTTCACTGAACTCCTGTAAAGGGGCTCTCACCACTTTATTTGGCTATGTTTAAATGAGGAACTTGTGAAATATTAATTTTTTGACCGACAAATGTTGGAGTAATAAAAAAGATTTAAAAAAATGGATACACATTTTGGTACATTGCCTGCATGTTTTGTTTTTTTAAAAATTAACATGCTCTGCACGGACTCATATTGAAGTCAACAGATCAAACTCATATACAGTCGACTCTCGTTGTAACAAACTCGTTCGGACCTAGCCAAATTGTTTGTTATATCAGAGTTTTGTTTTAAGAGGAACATCAGTCCCATTCATTGTGCACATAAATGCACAGTCGGGACCAAGGCTTTATGTTTGTTATAACCAGAATTTTGTATTAACAGAGTTTTTAGTAACGAGAGTCGAATGTATCTGGCTTTCACTGAATTTTCCGAACTCGATTTTCATTGCTGCAGCCTTGTGAAGCCATAAACCTCTTTGTTCTTTCCAGACTTTTAGAGGCAATTCTGAAGCGGCAAAAGTCTGGAGAGAGCAAAGAGGCGGGACCTTCGTCGTGAAAAACAAAAGTTGAACTAGGTATGTCTGGTTTCGGACCCGTGGCAACAGTTGCATGGAAAGTGCCCAAGATGCCCATTGCTACTGTAATTGTTGCCAAAGATCAAACGTTGACATTTTAACCCATTACTCCGTGTAGTGCCAGAAATCGCCAAATACAAACACTCTGTAGGTTTATGTGAATAAATGCTGTTTAATACAGGGTGAGTCAGAATGATCTCGACCCAAATTAAAGAAAATATTAAGAATATGTAGCAATTATCAAAACAAGTGCAAATGAGATATGTTATAGGCCGGTATTTTGGACATATGTGGTGACAGTTTCATGGATATATCCATTGTGCCATTCTGAAGAAAAGCGCTAGCAACGAACACACGCTTGACCACGGTTCCTTGATTCAACAAATGTATTGAAATCACGTACTGATGTGAAGCAGTGTAATAACAAATAAAACCTAGTCATGGTGACTGACCCACTTGAAGTTATTAACATATTTAAAAAAGGCAAAACCGATTCCGTGTGCAGACTGGAAAATGAGCCACTTCAATGAAAATAGCTTAACTCCTCATCACAGCCACTTATTTGAAAAATTCAAAATTCCTGTGGCAGACAATGTAATAACCATTCATATGAATTACTATTTGCCATATTCCGACTCGCCCTGTACAATGTAGTATAGGTGCTGATGAGTTCAACTTTCAACGTAATCGAAGGGCCCTCTTGTCATTAACAGGATTGGCAAATTTTGAGGGGTTAGTATAACATCAAATATTGTTACACTGACATGTTTGAAGTTTTGTGTTCAAAAATGCTGGAAAAACCAAGAAAAACAAAAATGTTCCAGTAGTCTGGTTCCCTGACTCCACTAGAGATGAAATGGATCAATTTATAGATGCCGGAAAATTGTAAGGAAATGGAACCGGTCTAACTGGCCTGCACCCGTTCATGAACATGTAACCAATAGCAAACAAAATTTGGACTGAAAAAAAAAATGATAAATTTGGAGCAGTAGTTCAAAAATAGTTAAGTTTTTCCAACGGTGGTCGGCCGACCACTGTTGGAAACTCTTACAAAATACCACTTTTCTTGAAAATGGCTTCACACCAGGTGCCATAATTTTACAGGATGCTTTAGACTGTCATTTACCAACATCCTAGTAAGGTTTTTGGTAAAAAAAAATGGTAGTTTTGTTTTTCGATGTTTGCAAATGTTGTATATTCCCTTTAAGTTTAAATATCAGTTCTCTAAAAAAATTTGTTCTCTTTTCTGTTACAGGAGTAGAGATGATCTATAAGGAGCTCCTGATGGCCGTGACCTGCAGCTGTTAACCTTGACCCCTGCTGCATATTGTGGACTTGCTACTGCTGCCGTTTTGCCAGATGTCTTGTAAATATGCCCACAGTTTTCCTGAAATAATTATTGTAAATTGCATGAAGATTGTCAAACAATGTCTGGCAGAAATGGTCTGAAAGTGGCTTTCGACAGTATATTTTTAAAAAGTTGTTATTTTATAAACAAGCATAATCAGAAGTAAACTTCCTCTTTGAAAATATACATTTTTCTTTCTTTAGACAAGAGTGCAGCCTAGTTGTTTCCTTACATTTCTAATGTATAATTATATCAGCTTCCCAAATTTCACACCCAGGCCAAACCCAGTATCAATCTTGAGAACATTATCTTTTTACATTTCTAATGTGTAATTATATCAGCTTCCCAAATTTCACACCCAGGCCAAACCCAGTATCAATCTTGAGAACATTATCTTTTTCGTGGCCCAGAGAACTGCCTTGGAAAAATGGGTGTACATGTGAGTTGCGTTTTTGCTTGTATCCAATCAGCTTCTACTTTTTTTTTTTTTTTTTAATACTATTTCCTAGATACATTTGTACACATACATGTAGGACACATAGCGTGCCACATTTGCAGTATACATGTAATATTAAGACTCAAAATTTACCATATAGCGGAAGTAAGTATATGTACCTTTCTAGGAACATTTCAAATTATATTGTAAATACCCTAAGATACATGCTCATAATTTTTTGGGGGGAATATTCAAACCGACAAAAAGCTATTGGAATATTCAGTTGATTATCAAATATTCGAGTATTTGGGACAGCACTAATTTCTTGCAGTTGCTTTTCAAAAACATGGTTACCAGCCAAAACATCACACAGTTTACTGACTTGTCTGTGACTGGTTCTCATCTCTTTCTGCTAAGCACTTTATTGCAAAGCAATAATTTCTGCTTAGGCCAAAAAAAAAAAAAGGTTCTGCTTCCGATTACATGGCATTTGAAAATAAGGTAGGGAATTTTAATTTTTTTTTGTTGCAATTTTTGAGTACGATCATATGGAGGTGTCTGCGTGTAGTAAAGGGTAAAAGGTAGTAATTGATAGTTTTCGATTTTTTTCCCTCATTTTTCCACAAAAAAAATTAGGGTAGCGGCTGTCTAAATAGGGAAGGTACGGAAACCGGAAACAGAATTATTATTTTTTTTGGCCTTAACAGAATATATTAAATATATTAAAACGTTAGTCGGGTTTGGTCGGAGCATGTCGCAAATGTACTTTCCACATAAACTTTTAGTTGCTAGTAACTCGCTCGAGTTTTAAAAATATTTCATTTGATATACAGATCCAGTTTTACGAAGAGGTGCGTTGTTTTCTTAGCTTTTGAGTTTTGCCAAAAATTGAATTTTAAATTTATGGTGATGCAACCCGCTTCCAATTGACCTATTGCTGTTTGCGAGTTAGCCACGCCCTTAGGCCCCCCAAAAAAAGTCTCCAGTTTCTGGTATGCGCGCGGGTCGCCATAGCCATGCGCGTCGGCAAAATGAAAGTTTTTTTTACAGTGTAAGATGATGTTTTTTTTTTCAATGTAAGATGATGTCTCAAATCCGCCAAACTCACTGACTTGACTGGAATCCTGCTGCTGCACAATTTTAACATGTTTTTAGATGGGGTTACAATCGAGTATAAGCTTCATGTGGCTTCTCTGGATTCCCATATATTTTGCATTAAATTTAATCTGGCACCATTTGCAGTCACCAGCCGACATTTGATTAAAAAATAAGTAAAAGAAAAAAAAAAAGCCGCGTTGCCGCACCGCTTTTGGGGCAAGCTCCATACCAGAAACTGGAGACTTTTTTTTTTGGCCTTAGACAACCGTATGGGGAATTTGGTATGTTTTGTTTGTTTGTCTCAGATTTTGCGCATTCCGCATCCATTTGTTTTGTTTATCATGTAATTGGACAATATTTCACAAGCTGTGTTGACGGGATTCTATTGCGATGGGTCAATTGGACAAGAAATATCGCTATTATTTTTTTACAGTTATTTTTGTTTGATTTTGCTTTAAATAATAAAAAATTAATGTATGAAAAAACCACATACTATTGAGCCACACTTTCCTTTTTGGCATGGAGGGGTGTGGCAATATTTGTTAGAATTTCAAAGCTCGCATTTGATTGTACTGTGGGCCTTTATAAGAAATAGTGTGAGAAATTAAAATACATTTTCATTGCCTACAATTTGACAAGACAAGTCTTTAGGCCAGTTCATACTTCACAAGAATCTGAATAAGAATGCAATGTAAATTCGATGAAACATGGTCGCCGTGAAATTTGTTGGATTTGAAACGTGTTCAACTTTTGCGACTTTATAGCGGGAAAACTTGATGCAACTTCACAAATTCCCATTCGCGTTCGCGCCAAGTATGAACTGTCCTCTACCAGGTAGCTATAACGTCTTTTATTACTGAATTGTGCATTTATCCAATTTAAACTACATCCTTTCACATGTGCAGTGTAATAAAAGCAAGCCAGTACACTACCCACTGTGTTTGTAACAAATTGCTTATAACAGCCGAGCAGGAAACAATTGCCTAGTAATTTCATTGTTCTTGGCAAGAATGGCTGAACACCAGTCAAATGTAATACACCATGACAATTTGGCTGGCATTTTAAACCCGAGTATGAATCTGTATTCAATAGTGGACCCTGAACAAGAGAGGACATTGGGGTCCAGGATTGGGGCGACTGTCCACTTTTTGAGAGCGTGGACTACAAAACATATGGGAGTTCTTCCAAAAAAGTTAGTCCACCATTGAAGGCTTGTAATTTTTGTATTTGTTATTTTGTGCTTAGCAGCTCTATAAAATAGTGGCTGCTTATACAGAGATCTTTCAGTTTGAAAGTCTCATTAGGTTGCCTCAGGTTGGCCCGCGATTTGCTTGCGCCGCGACGCAACTGTCGGCATCAAGCAGAAAAGTAATGCTCGTGTCACAAAACTGTGAAGTCGTGTGACAAGCGGCATCTCGACACAAAGTAATCACAAACATGCTCGCGTCAACTTGGTGCAATTTCCCATTCCTTGGTGCTCTTTGGTAAAAAAAAAATTGAGGAGGTGCAGAAATAAAGGGCGCTGTTGGAGCTACCGCGGAACATTTTGGGAAAAAAAAAAGATTGACGCGCGTGATTAAAATCGACGCGCGCGCTGACCAGAGACTGACTTATTGTTTTTTTTGGCCTAATACTGATATGTTCCTGACGGTCGTAGCTCGATCCCGAAAGTCAGTTACCGACTGATTTGTGTCGTCACAAGGTCAACCTGAGAGCAGCTTTAGACAGTGGTTGCCTAGGATGCAATGCAGCGGTCTACATGTTGGAATTCACGTTAATAAAGCACACTTCAGAGCTACTTTTTTATAACATACTTCTGCCAGAACTTCTTGCATTTTACGCATGCACTGTAGACTATGGTTATGTGGACAATTATACTGAAAAACAAGTGTGATACTATTATGTCAACAACAAAAGATCGGATTGTTACTGGAATGCACAAGTCGGCTTATTTTATTTGCATCCTTTGTACATACAACTATTTATATCTGAGAAATTGGTTAAATTCGGTGATGAATAGTGTGTATACTATAGTTGTATACTAATATTTAGTAATTGTGAATCAAATACGTGTAAAAAGCAATTTATTTCATCCAATTTATTTCATGTTCTTGTTCTGCTAAATCCAACATTTGTAAAGTTCAATAATTTACAATTGTTTTGCTTTTTTACTGCAAGAAAAAAACCCATTTATTAGTATAGTGTACTAGCTTTATTACTTTTTATGTACATATTAAAATACAAAATATCTTCTTTGATTTTAAAGTTTGTGGCAGGCGATATGAATAGAAAAATAAAGAAGCAGCAAAATTCAATGAGAATTGTTCAAGACTTGCTTTTGTCAGGCATGCAACTTGGAAGAAACAAAAAACGAGGAAACTCCAATCTATATAAGACTTTGTATAGTGTTTTTCAATTTTTAATGGCACTAGTGTGAAGTGAAAAAAGAGGAAATCTGCTGATCCGAGGGAAAGTTGCATGCCTATTTCCACATCTTTCCTCTGTCAGCTGACCTAACAACATGAACTAGCAACATACCCCACTTGGGTCCAGTGCTGTTTCATAAACAGTCATGTTGAAATGAATTTGGTCAAAAAGAACCGAAAGCCCCAGTCAGACACTCGCGGTTGGAGCTACAAATATCCATGGTATGAGCGCGCCCTTTTACCTAACGACGTCCCATGGGTGGGACATTTCGCTGGTTGACGCGCACCGTTCCTTGTGTGTGACGCACGTACACCAGGCGATTTGTTCTATGTACACGCAGTGGCCGCGCCTTCGCGGCAAATGAATTGCAGTCGGGCAAGATGGCGTCGGTCGGTCATACCCAACTGTACTTGTGAACGGAGGGGATACCAAGGATCAATCGATCATGATGAATTGGTAAGGTTCGTGGAGAATTGACTTCCTAAAAATGCACTACGGTTTCAGGACGGATAGCCACGACTGTCGCACGGTTTCTCTACGAATACACCACGGTTTGTCAAGAATGTAGATGGATTGGTGAAGAATATTGATTGCATTTACTAAGAATAATGAAGTTAATGCCACGGGTGTCTGCAACTGGGTCACGGGTGACCAAGGTTCTTCTACAAATAAAGCATGGATATTCAAAGTACAACCTTAGCAGAACCCTAGCACATCCGGGCACATCCTTGGGACATTCGTAACGAATTTGCAGAGATTTCCACCACGAATGAGCAACAAATCTCCAAGAATATGCATGAATAGCTACGAATAGCACTATGAATATGTACAGTTTGCCTACAGATGTCCCATGGTTGCACTACGGATTAATTTTCATGATGCTCACCACTGAAGTTTGGAACAGTTTAAAACTTCCGTTCTACTAACAAGAATAAGATCATATTCATCTTTGGTTTTCCTGCGAACTAAGCGTGGATCAACAGTCCTGATTACTTCTGTTCCTGGGTCTGTCTTTTGAACTCCTCTGGTGCCACGAAGCGCAGACCGTATCTTGGTCTCTCACTGCCGTTCCACTTTGGACTACACGCTCCTGAAATATACACAGGAAAATTGACAAAAATATATTAAAGTAAAGTGTGGATAGACTGTATGATTGCTGTTCCCGACAGTGCTGTAGTCAAGTCTGTCTCAAGCCAAGCAAAAAGCTCCAAGTCAATTAAAAATACTATTTACATGAACCTTCCTTATGATAGATGTAACTACAGGTCTAGCTCCATGTGACAAAAGTGACCTTTTGTTTACAGATATGTCCAAGAGCAATTCAATCGAAGAATACTAATCGACTAGTGGTTGATTCACGATGTGACTTATGCCCGGGCACAAAGTCTAGATTTGATGGTCAAAAAATCATGAAACTTATTGGTTCTGGCTCCCCGCTTCCCATTACTGCGCACACAGCTATTCTAACTAACAATGTGACCGACCTCAGCCTGGTCCTTAATAAACAACTACACTAGTTCAACTGGTCGACATAGCTTTGGTTTCAAGCAAAGATAGTCTAACGTGGATTAACCGTGGACTCTGTTGGCTCAAGATACAAGTACCAAGTGGTGCAACCCACGGCAGCGAGGTAACATGTGAAGACGGCTTAAGGCACCGTTTGTGCACCCGGGCCGTACCGGTACCTCGCGAGTACAGAAAACCAAAACAAATGGGCTGTGATCTAATGTGCAAAAATATGCAAATTAGACGCATCTTCGAATCCGGTCTTCGAATGCAAAGCTGTAATACTCAAGTTGCATGAATACAATATATGGCCAACCAACCCACCCACTCACCCTTCCACCCACCAACCAACCAACATTACTTCGCTCGTACCCCCCGCCCTGCAAACAGGACGCTGGGAAGGGCTGACGAATTAACGCTCTGATTGGATAGATTTTGCGTGACCTGTTACCTGCAAGTCATCATGACAACCCTGCAAGGTTTGAAACGGCCGTTTAAAACCGAGTCATTCATCACTCCCATTTATAAATGCAGCGCCCTTTTTGGTTGAAAAGCATAATAATGTAGGAAAATCTGTAAAACTTTTCTGTTACTGTAAGGCTCGGTTTCGAATTCACGTAGGGTCGAAAGGCATATCATTCGACGCACAAAATTTGTCCACATGGTCCGCAATGTAACAGAAATCACATCTGGTATGGTGTGTATGCATTTCTATGGCAAATTTTTCGATTGCATTTGCGCGCATTGGCTAACCGCGGTCAACAGCTGCAGCCAGATGCTTTATACATACATGTAGGTCATGATAAATGACCCAGAATACCATCCCCACTTCCTTCACAAGATTCTGTGAAGCTCATCTGCCCTTCCCAGCGCCCTGCTTGCAGGGCTGGGGTACGAGCGAACCAACATTACCAGCTCAAGCCCACGGCGTGTTTCACACCCGCCGTGGGAAAATGTGCAGTTTAAAACAGTGAGAAGAGGAGACAACAACACTGTATGCCAACTCAACACTAATGTGAACATATATTACCATTACACGCTATTTCCAGGCTCCAGATCCTGATGCACAGTAAAGCATGGGTGCAGAAACACAAAGGTAATGCATTATGTTATAAAAAATACCACCAAATGTGGAAATACTTGAAAATAATTAGATCAATCGCCACATGAAATAGCGACATATAGCTGGGACTCCTGTTGGGCATGGAAATGATGATGGCATTTGTAACGGTTTATCATAGCGTTATACCAAATTACTAGAGCGCTAACTCCTCATTCTTACGCGTGGAGATACTTTGAAGCCATCCTGGGTGCAGACATTTTTGAATTCATGTGCTTGCTTGCAGAATATAATGCAATTAGATGGAGTGAATTTTAAAAGTGTACTCTAGATGCAACGCGCATACTCAAACAACTTAAGCGCGTCATGACGCTAAAAAAATGTAACGGCTATATCATATAAAACCGCAGATACACGCATGCATTTGCATTGTTTACGGAGAGACTGTGCGTTTCAGTTTCGGGCATATCGGCTTCGATGACGCACCTGTTTAGCTGTAAAAAGCCGTACAAAATTTCAAGTTTTCCATAGGTTTGTGCACAAACATGGATGCGCCCAGCAGCCATCACTTCGTACATCGAGTGAGTGCTCTAGTAATTTGATACAGCTCTATGCGGTCATTCCACTTTTACTTGTGACAGGACTTCCGATGGACTCGACTACAACATTATTTGCCATGTTGCATATGAAAAGGTCAACATGAGGGGATGATGAAATCCCCATTTCCATGAACTCAGAATGACATCTGCTACCACTTAAGATGAGTTCAGGAGAACTACAGGGTGAGTAAAAAAAAAAAGAAACCCAAATGTTGGGACCATTGTTTTAGTGAAGTTCTGCATGAAGCACTTTCAAAATATAGGATATAAAAGCCCGATTCATAAGCTTTCTTTAAGTACAAGAATCATTCAAATCACTTACGTACTTTTCAAGTTACAGAATTTTAAACACAACCACTGTTTTAAGGTTCTGTCCACGGATAACAAAAAAAATCAGTATTCTTTCAGCAAAACGAAAACAAATCACATAGGGATGTGTGTGAATTGTTTTCGTTTTGCAAAAAGAACGCACACCTTTTTTGTGATCCGTGGACAGATCTTTAAAATGGTGGTTGTGTTTAAAATTCCGTAACTTGAAAAGTACATGAGTGATTTGAAAGATTCTTGTACTAAAAGAAAGCTTATGAATTGGGCTTTCATGTCCTAGATTTTGAAGTTCAATAAAACAATAGTCCCGACATTTTGGTTTCGTTTTTTTTACTCACCCTGTACACTCTCATACTTCACAAACTAGTGCTCAGGAAGTACCACATGCTCACAGCAAGGGGAGGGAGTGTGTCTTGAAAAGAATGACCTCACCTTTCAAGTTGAAGACATCCTGATGGTTGTGTCGGAGGTGCAACTGGCCTGCCTTCGGGTACAGAAAGGCATTGTTCAGTTCTCCCATCCTACGTCGGAGCTCGGCTTGCTCATGGCCGCTCAGCTGACTCTCGTTGCTCCGTCGACGTCTAGGCTCCTGCAGTCTGGGAGAAAGGATGATGGCCCGCTTGTTACAGCAAGCAGGGGACAATCAGCAAGTCCAAGGCCCATTTGCTATGATGTGCATGTAGGCATAGCTATATTGACATTTATCTTTAAGTAAACTTAAATCCTCGATCCTGATTGGTCGATCCATGGCAACAAGTTGGCTACATATAACCATGTAGCACAGTCTCGGTCCATACCGCACTCCGCGTATTCTGCTGTTCCAAGATGCGAGCGACATTCCAGCTGCATACGCTAAACTGCTGAATGTCCGTGTAAAGCGTGCTCTTTCAAACTGTACTGCGCGTCAAGTTTGCTTGAAGATAAATTCGTTATCACGCTCGCGCTCGTGGAACACAGAAAATGTAGTGCGTCTGTGTCCCGCATACCACTCAGCCTTCGGCCTCGTGGTACGTGGGACACAGATGTACTACATTAATCCGCGTTCTACTCGCGCTCGCGGGATAACTATAGTATAACAAGTTGGACCTAAAATGCAGCATGTGCCCCTACTCTGAGTAGGGCATACTGTACACTTTACATTAGGTAGTCAGGTTGGCATAGTGATACTTTCCACGCCTTCCACCTCTGTGACCCAGATTCAAATCCCACCCAGGCCAATTGCACCAGAGATTGTGTTTTTAGTCCCTACCTGATTTTGTAGCTTTCCCCAGAATATCCATTCAGGCTCTCTCCTTTCTTCACTGTACTCCTCTAGATTTCTTCAGGCTTGCGACGTACCATGTTTTTGCACTTTTAAAGAATCCTTGGTGTCATTACCAGAACACATTAAAAATTGACAGCATTCTCTACAGTTCCAACTCAAACCCAACTTGTCAATGACCAAAAAAAATACCACGTAAGAATAGCCTCCTTGTGGTCAATATTAGGTTTTGCCCTACACCGACGTATAAACACTGTACGCTCAGCGTGTTACCTCCCGAGTGAAAGTTAGAAAAAAACCACTCAGGTGGGACTCGAACCCACGACCTCCTGCTTGCGGGATCGGTTGGCTGGTCCGAATCTGATGTACATTTTACAGCGGGTACAGCAACTGAAACTGGGCGGCATGGGTGGCTTGTGCGTAAAGCGCTCGCCTCTCACCAAGGTGACCACGGTTTGAATCCTGGCCGCGGATCACATGTGAGTAGAGTTGTGCGTTGGTTCTCTCCTGTGCCACGAGGGTTTTTCTCCGGGCCCTCTGGTTTTCCTCCCTCCGGAAAAATCAGACACTTTCGATCTCAGGCTGTGCCACAGGCGCCTTTACGTGCCAGCGGCCCGACCACGTTGTAGCCGCGTCCTTTGCAATTCAGCAAACCAGCTACGAGTAAGGATGATTAGCCTCCCAAATTATTATTATTACTATTCATAAGATGGAATTTGCCTCCTTGAAGATTATGACATGCCTACCTGAGAGGCAGCACCACTTTTGCATTGTACGGTGACTTGACGGTGCGGTGGTCAGGGATGGAGTGACTACGTCTTGTTGGAATCACGACGTTCTTACTGCCGTCCTGGTGGCTGCCTGTTACAAACAAAATGCCCTTTTAACCCATGAAATTTTGACCAGCACTTTATAACAAAATTGTTGACTTCTATATGATTTGTAGTTTATAATGCTCACGGTATCTTAGATAATAATGCCTTTAAATTTTCAGTCTAAGAAGGGATTTTCAAACCTCAGTTTGGGTACCTTGAAGGAGTGAAACTGAAGTTTTTAAGATGACACAGGCTCTAAGATTTCAAATTTCTTTTAAATTTTATTTAGGTTTATTGTTAAATTAATATTTTTACAAATGAATTTCAAATCCAAAATGTTCAGGGAAATTGTTTTAGTTACATTTCTGTACAGCTTTCCAAAAAGTAACTGGCATAATTACTGTTGATAAACATACTTGGTTGAAAGATAGTAAGGGGACTAAACTCCCAGTGAAAAAATTCTTTCTGGCAAGCTGTCATTTTGAAGAAAGAAGGCCTAATTCAAATTAGTAGTTTGTTTTGTTATTCAGCAAAGCGCACGCAAGCATTGGCACGACGCACACGTGCGCGCAGTTGCTATAATTCGTCGGATCAGTGTGCAACATCGCGTAGCTGCAGTCAGCTCAGTGAGAACATGTCTCGGACGCTGCATTCAGGCCCAATTCAAAACATGATTCAGCAACTTTTGATTTGAAATCGAGATCCTAGAATGTTGTTTTTCTCGAAATATACAGCTGAAGCTGAGCTGAAACTTCATCAGGTTAGTTGTTCTGCACCCTTCTTTAGATCTTGAGCACTTTTGTTGCTTCAAACGAACAAAATGCACAAATTACAAATGATGGACTATACCTTTAACACTACTTTCAAATTTGATCTTATTGGGAACCTTTGCTGTACCTGCTTTGTAGTTTGGTGCAAACGTGATGACCGTTGGAGCTTGGAGTGACTTCTTTCTATTGATGTAGTCTTGGTTCTTTCTGTGCAGCCAAGCTTCGTGCTTCTGCCTTCTGGAATCATGCCTGCAGATCACTCCATACACTTTAACGCATATTTGTATACAACTTCACTTATGCTACATTTTACTGGAAGGGCATTTTTCGCATCATTTTCACAAAATTCAGCAGTGCAGTACAAACCATTACCTCTATTGCGTGTGTCTCACCCATCACAAATTTCATCATCATGAAATGATTAGGATTATAGGTCTCGTTCAAATGACGTCATTCCTACAGACCATCCACGTGTATCAGCATTTTCAGCGTAACTGCGTCATATTTTGAACTCAATTCGAGCAACAAGCCCGCTTGTTTTGAACATTTTCAACACTGCGCAATGCGTGCTTGATTGCGTAAAATACGCAGTTGCAGTTATTGAGCCGTCATTGAGTGAGCCCTATTAGTACAGGAAAATTCACAGCATTGTCGTTGGGGTTCATGAAAAGCTGGTTGCCCCTTCAGACAACTTCAAGACTTTCCCATCCCACTATTTGAAGTTTTAAGAAAATATTACCAAATGCTACAGTTTGGAGATATTCAACAGGTTTTTAATGTTTCAAGTCAAAACTGGAAATAGAGCCGAATCTGGAGATACACAGCCGAGTTTTGGAAAATGACCAAGTAAAAATATATTCATAAGATGGAAGTTGCGTCAGGGTGATGTAAATTCAATATTGGGTTTTGCCCATCACTGACATATTGTTAAAATAATATCTATAGGTAAAAACATAAACCGGTTTCCCATCCCCATCCTTTCCTTTTTCCTGCCTGGCTTCTTTTATTTAGTTTTTTTTTTTAATTTATACTTTTGCAATACATCTTGCAAATTATATTGTCAATATATTGTCTTTTCAATTTGTGTCCCAAAAAATTGTAGCTACATGTATGTAGAAAGGTTGCAGGCTCCTTTGGACATGAATCCATCCACCATTTTGAACAATCCGCCGACTTGGGGTTAAAAAAAAAAGGGGAGCCTCCTTCATTTTTCCAAAACGCCGGGTTGAGAATTTTTTTTTAAACTCAGTCTAATTACCTGTCACTACTGCAAATATTTTCCCATGCCGAGTCCTCATCACTCTCATCGCCATGACGATCCTGGCTGTCTCCTCTCACCATGGACTTGGGATGAGAGGCAAGGAACTCATCCAGGCTGGCTGCTGCTGACGCATTGGCTCTCTGAATTACAGTGATATTATCTGCATTTCAATGTTCACGTTTCTTTTTTCGTTATGGAATTTTGAATTTCTTCAACATATATCAAGAACAAACCGTGCTAATGCATTTGTTTGGTCGTAGATATAAGCACAAATTTGTGAAAAATGTGTGACGTCATCATGACATCATAGAAAAATGCCACTTTTTAAAACACATGTAAGGGAAAATCTTATTGTTATAAAACTTTGTGGGAAATTATTTGTTATATGCAAAATCCAAAGTTAAATCCAGGGAAAAAAAAAATTAAAAATCAATTCTGTGTACACTAACATCATGATGACGTCGTCTGTTGATTTTTTGGTGAATTTAATGCCACTTTATAAGGGAAAATCTGATTGTTATAAAACTTGGTGGGAAGTTATATCTTATACGCAAACTCCAAAGTTAAATCCAGGAAAAAAAAAAACAATTTTCCCCAATTCTGTGTACACTTACATCACAATAATCGTCTGTTGATTTTTTGGTGAATTTGTAAATTTTGCAGATTTTTTTCTTCTAAAAATTTAACATTGTCTCTTATCAGATCGACTCCAAACTTGCCACAGACAAAGACCACATAATATATGTGTCATCAAGGCAAAACGCAGCTGGGCTGGTGTAGTAAGAATTTCGGACCATGAAAAACTGATTCACTGGTAGTATTGCGCATGCATATACGTGGGAAATTTGAACGTTCAACCAATGAAACGTTAAAAGGCACCGGATTTCATGGGCTATCGACCAATAGGAATGCCGAAACTGTCTTAGGTATTTATGAATACATGTTTATTGTGATTCTGAGGATAAGGCTTTGTACCTGGAACCTCTCCTCAATGTCGTGCAATCTTCTGACGACGGCCACATCCGCCATGGATCTCTCTCTCCTGTCCTCTTCTTTCCTCTCCACATCTTTGACCAGCAGTCGACAGCTCTTCTCCAGCTCGGTCTTGAGTTCCTCGAGCCTTCCCACTAGCTCCTTCTTCTGACTCCTGGCCTGTCTGCGCGCCTCCGACAGCTCGGGGGCTTGGGAGTTGATGACCACGTCCAGAAATTCCACGTTGTCTGGCGGGATTCATGGATTGATAAACCATCACATGTGGGTCATTCTGTAAATTTAGCGTCCAATGTAAGAGGTTTTCCTGTCCCTGCTACCTTGGTATTTGTAATTTGTCATTCAAGTATTTTTGATGTGTTGGATGGGTAGTTCGCTATTCGAAATCGCTCTTGGAGGACGACTCATTACGGAGTGCAAAAACGTGTAGCCAACATTTTATACAAAAACCCATATAAATATTGACAAAGACTAACAAATATAAAGTGGCTGTGATTGTTCGATCATTTTTTCAAGCTTATGACTCAGATTCAATGACTATTCACTGGGTAGAATCACTGACTTTAATGACAATTTGACTAATGGACTTTGTGAATGCGATCAAACTAAAGTCATTTGTCGGGAACTTTCATTTGGAGATTCAGGCCAAAATAGGGCCACTTCATCACATCACTTCATCACTTCTTTTGGTGTTTCAACTTCCATAATTTTTGAACTAAAGATGTATCAGCATGCAGTTTTCACAGCAGTAATGCTGAGATTGAGCTCCTTTCAAACCTTTCAAAAAAAATTACCAGGGTCGACAAACATCTCATTTACATTGTAGCAATTAATCCATTTTGCTCACCAATTTCTACCCAAGATCGCATCACAAATTGAGTTAATTTACTGATTCATTCATTGGATTGATCAATTGATTGACTGATTTAAATTTAAAAGTTAAGTTTTTTCGTACAAAATTTCAATGTGACTCAGACAACTTAAATCTTTACATAATAAAAAAGCTCAATAAAAAAACATCTTTGCCACAGCATTTGCTCACATTCGTTTTGAATGAAAAATATATCTGGTTCACCAGTCCGTTTTCCTGAGCTGTTTAATTCTGTGAGTTACATCATAAGATCTGAAGGTTGTGACGTCTTGTGCATGGGACTAGAAAAGTTCAAACTTAGGTTCAATTAAAAATTCATTTGATTTTGTTCAAAGGACAAGAAGAAAGTAAAATAACTACTACGTTCCGGACAAAATGAAGGCCAAACCTTGCAAATACGTGTTCCAGTTGTTGAGTTTCGTCTGTAGTTCTTCGGCATCCACACCACCGTTGCTATTACGTGACAATCTCTCAAGTGCCTCCTTGTCTATCCAATCAGAGCTGGGCTTGAGCAAGGCACTATCGGTACTCATGCCATCGTTGGATGCCAGATTTTGAGATGGATGTTGGTCTTTGGCCGAGTCATCTGTTAACTGGATATTTTCTTCGTCCTGCCCTTGTGGGCTTGGCTGTTTTCCCGTCTCAGATCCTTCTTGGTGTTTCTCTTCCTCCGAGGTGCTCCTCCCTCCCGCATCGTCATCTTCATCCTCTTTCCTTGGGTCTGGGTCCCCGGCTTCTACCTCACATTGCCATAACTCCTCAGGGATGTCGGCGCCATGCTTGGCCCCCAAGGAGCGGAGGTAGTCCTCACACTGTGCGCTGGATTTCTCCTTGGCGCAGTCGAGGGGAGTTTGTGGCTTCTGCAAAAAAGGCAAATTCATGTATCAGGGTCCAATTTCACTTCGCTGCTAAGCGAGGAAATATATTTAGCACAGAAAATACTTGCTAGGAAAAAGAAAGGGTACCAACAAAACAGCTTATTATTATGTATATTGCTTTGGCTGATTCTCAGCTGGTCTTGCTTAGCACAGAAAATTTGCTAAACAATATATTTTCTACTGGTTAGAAATATATGTAATTGGCCAACATCAGCTGAGGACCAATAAAGATCAATACGCATGGCGTTATGGAAGGTAGGGTAGACGTCCTGAATACAACTTTTACGGGCGTAAAAATATAAACCTACGGAACTAAACGTGTGCGTAACGCAACTTTTTCCCCACGCGCTGAAACGTGGTGCCGCCCATTGCAGAAGCACGTGACTGCACGCAATGCCGAACTTAGGCACACGGTGCCGAATTTCCAGACAACATGAACGTCTTTCAAAGTCACGTGACATTACCAAAGCAGGTTCGGGATTGATTAAGTTTTGGTATCGCAACATGCACTATGCCCACATGCTGTGTGTTGACGGGAGTACCGGGTAAATCGATACTGCATATGTCGAAAAATAATAATCGACTCTTATGGTGCCGAAATTCGGGACGTCTACCCTACTTCTTTATGGGCCCCTCCGCAGTATCTTCCAAACTTATTGTTCACTTATCTTCAACATTATTCAAAGTGTTTTTCTGCTATTCTCTATCAGATTCTCATTGTCACTGTAATTGATATTTTGTGGAAATAAACTGAACTGAACTGAACTACTTTTGCTAAATAGATATGTTCTGTGCTTAGTAGATTGCTGTGTTCAGCAGCTTGCAGCCCAAGATTTTCAGCAATGAATTGAAGCAAACACAGATAATAAATTGGTATATGTAGAACCATTGAATTAATGTCTAATACGAACTATAACTAATTCAGGCCAGAATGCAATCACTGGAAAAACAAGCCAAGGTAAGCCTACTATCGGTAGCCTACAATGTAGTAAAGCAGGTCCCAGATCACACAAATTGTGTTCAATTGATTCAGAATGGGTATTCATGGTAGGTCTTTTATGCATCTGGTCTACACACATAAACAACTCATCTGAGCTTGTCTACAAAATGTACGGCAAGGTTTGTCTACATGCGTGATATGCCGCGTCCGCGTATAGAACAACGCACAGAACATGTAGAACAATGCGCATGCGCCATGATCGCCGGCAGCTGGCTTCCTGACAGAAATTTGACCACTTAAAGACTGCAGTCACGCGCCGAGTCTCGCACATGCACACGCACGACACGCAAGTGCCATATCACGCCTCTAACCTGAAATTTAGGGAAGTCGTTTATCCTTGAGTAGAGGATCTGTGGTCTACACAATGGGCCAGATTTAGACCTATTCATTGGCGTACCGGGGTAATCCTATATGATAGCACTGCCAAGCTCACAAATGCAGTCCTTCTGCTTTGAAAATCACAGGCGTGTGGAAAAAGGCACACCTGGATTTTTGTAGGTGTGTGCTTTTTCTAGGTGTGTGTTTTTTCTAGGTGTGTGGTTTTCTAGGTGTGTGATCTGTGGTCCAGGGAAATTCAGGCGTGCAATTATTCACACTTCTCGGGAAGCTTTTAGGTGTGCGATGGTGTGGGGGTGTGATCGCACGCCTCAAATCAGAAGGACTGAAATGAGTCAGTCAGTCAGTCAGTCAATGAAATCGGTACAAAGAGGACACTAGGCTGGCACTTTGGGACCAGTAACGCCAACAGATTTTGATGTTACAAGATGCACACATACACTCAGTTTGGGGGATTTGGAAGATGACTTGAAAGTCCATTGATAAAAATCACATCTTCAATTCTACGTTCCATTATGAATTGAAAAATTGCAATGAGTGATCTAAGTGTGCTGTATCTTACCTCTTTTTCTTTGAAAACTGAATTGATGTTTGCCTTATGATGAACCAGAAGTTTACACAGCAACAAATTGTTCTTCAAGGCAGCGAGATGCAAGGATGTACGCCCGGCCCCATCTCTTGTTTCGACATTGCAGCCGTGCTCCAACAAAAATGACACAATATCTGTGAGCCAAGAAATGATTTTAGGTTATTAATTAAAACACACTGAACATGACTTATCGTATCATGCTCGGGTCTATTAAAGGTACAGTACATCATTTGCAGCTATCCAAAAGGTAATGAAATTATTGTTGAAACGCAAACTTGGTTTAAAGATGGTAATGGTACTAAACTCCCTATGAAATTATTCTTTCTGGCATGATGTCATTTTGAAGAAAACAATAAAAGAAGACCTTTTCCAACGATGCATCTAAAGACGCACTTTTGGAAATTTCCGGTAGTAGTTCGTTTTGCGCGCAAGCATTGACACAAGCACACGCCATGCGCAGTTGCTTTTATTCGCAAGTTCAGTGTGTGACATCGCATAGCTGCAATCGACTGAATGGCGAACGTGTCCCAAACATTGACTTCAAGGGCAATTAAAAACATGACTCAGCAACTTTTGAAATGAAATCAAGATCCTAGAAAATTGTTTTCTCGGAAAATACAGCATTCACTGAGCTGAAACTTCACCCTGCTTTAGATTTTAAGCACTTTTATAGCTTTAAGAAAAAAATGCAAAAATGACATATGATGTACTCTGCCTTTAAATCTATTGTATATGTACATGTATACCAGCAGAATCCTGTTAAGAGAGAGTATATTGGGTACTGAACTGTCTGAGATGTTGGTTGCTCAATTTGAGATTGTTTTGCCTTTTAGTTTGCCAATCACAGCATCAACTATGCTTAACCAGAGTTTAACTAACTTAACTTGGATGCATGCTAGTTGATCAGAGATGTTTGCCTTGTGACTCAGACTCAGGTTCAAGTTTCACTTGCATCACTTTTTGGTGACTCTGACAGTGTCTGACTCAAACTCAATTCACTATTAACCAGTGTTGAAAAATACAGTGGGAACTCGATGCTTCGGACAGTACGCTCTGCCCATCATCCGCAGTAGACAATTAATGCGAGACAGACTGTCATCATAATTGTTTTAGGGCAAGCTAGCTACCTGTGTACCCGGCCTCAGCACAATGGGTGAGTGGAGTGTCTTTGCTCATCGTAGGGAGACTGAATGAAGCCCGGTAGTCATGCAACAGCTTCAGTAAGGGGAGAGAGCCTCGGACTGCAGCGCAGAATGCAGGACTGAAGAAAGGAAGTCGAGACATGTCAATGGATGGTTAGAACATTATCCAATCTTGAGATTTAAAGTTTGGTATGACTGGGCTCTACTGAAAATATTTCATTTAATGGATCACTCCCACGCTAACAGATTATGGAGGAAATCTGCATTTTTGAGCAAGAATAGCATTTACTACACAGTGCACTCAATTTGGTTTCCAAATTTTTTTATGCAACACTCAAAAATTAATATCCATTGATAAAGAGGGAAATTATAAGTTGAACACTATGGATTTCAAATTTGGATCTTTAATATTCCGATGTAAAATTACTTGAACTCATCCACAATGGGTGTTCTTTTCGACTTTTCAGGTTGGCATAGTGGTACTTTCCTCGTCTTTTACCATTGTAACCTGGGTTCGAATCCCACATGGGCCAACATGTGGATTGGGTTTTCAGTCCCTACTCAGTTGATTCTGTGGGTTTTTCCTAGAATATTCTTCTGTGGTCCCCCCCCCACTTCTAAAACTATTATTTCTTCTCATTGTCTCCTCTCCACAGCTAGGTTTCTTCAGGCTTGCCAACTACAGTGCCTAGGGCACTTTTGAGGAATCCTTGGTTTCATTACCAGAAATAAATATCATAATAATATAATAACCAAGGTCAATCAAAAGGCATTTGAATTGTACAAACTTTAGCATTTAAAAAGGGTCCATTCAAAATATTTTTGCCAAAGTTAAATGACATTATGAATCTTTCTGAGGCGGAAGACACAATAAGTCACCTTTTCCCGGCCTGATCTTGCCAGTTTGGCGAGGCTCCGTACTTGAGTAGATTGCGAGCACACTCGAAATGTTCCATGGTGATGGCGTAGAACAGCGGCGTGCAGCCTTTCTTGTCGACCGGGTTGGGATCACACCTACAGTCCCTCAGGAGCGATTCCAGGCAGGCTGGGTGGTTGCGACAGGTTGCACAGTGCAGTGCTGATGAATAAAGTGAAGAATACCGACAGCATTAGTAGGGAGCCTGAAGGCCAGGAACGTGGTGTTTGTGCCCTTGGGCAAGACACTTAACTACAATTACCTCTCTCCATCCAGGAGTATAAATGGGTACCTGTGAGGGTCAAGGACCGATTGAGTGCTGATATCGCCTGCCGCGTGATCCCACGGCCTGATGACGGGGTGATCATTGTAAAGCGCTTTGAGATTGTTGATACGATGGAAAGTGCTATAAAAGCCCAATTATTATTATTATTATTATTTAGCATGATGAGCTCAAACACTCACAGATCTTTGAGAAATCCACCAAGAAGTTTTCGAGGATTTTGCAGGATTTGAGAAGTGAGAGCAAAGAATGCGCCATTGGGCTCCTCCACACTGGGGGATTTCGGAGGATTCAGGAAAATTTCTTCCAAAATGCCTCAAGGTTAAGATGTTTCCAGGGAGTTCATTTGGCAAATTTTGCATTCTTTGTCACATCAATGGTGTTTACCCAACTGGGTCATTCCATAAACTTGGGGTCCAAAAGTGTGACATTCTTGTTTGTCCCTGTTACACCTGACCTGTGAAATTTGCCATTCAAGTAATCATTCAACTTGACTCCACCCAATTTTGGTGGTTTTGGGGGTTTTTTTGGCAGGTACTTTGCTTTGCAATCACTTTTGGAGATAGAAGGCCTTACAGAATGTGTCCTGAATTACAAAATCTTATACATGTCAGATGTAACAGGAACACACAAAAAATTTACCCCAAATTTATGAGATGAACCAACTACTATAACTTGCCTTTATTTTAGCATTTCAAAATTTACCAAATATTTTCTAAAATTAATATGGCCAATAATTTCTTTTTAAACAAAAATTACAAAAACACCAACAGCGCGGTGTTTTGACTTATATAAATATATACTTCATGCTAATTAACATGTAGAACCGTTCTGGGTGTTCCAGATATAGCAACTGTTTATTTTACAGAAACACTGCATATATGACTGGCCCTTTACCATGGTTTTTGTTGAATGTCTCTTTCAGTTTAGGTGAGGGAACTTCAGGATCTTTTCCCGTCTTGTATGTGCACAGGTGTATTTCCGTATTGCAAACATCAGAGTAAGGCACACGGTGTGTGCTAAGGATTCATGTGTATTCAGTGCCTAAGTAACATCTGATTTTGGTGCTTACGAACTGTTCTACATGCAACTGTACACCCTCAATAATATTTTGGGGACTTTACAACAACAAGGTTGTTCTCGAACCACTCGTGTTGCCTGTTTTCTTTTTGATTTTTTTGATAGAGTGAGGTGTGCACTGTAGGGTGGCAATGGCAAGGGGTAGTCATGCGGATGAAAGGACCCTGATCAGTGTAGAAATAATTGTGGGTAGTAATGAGGGTGGAATTGTATGAACTGCTAATAAGGACCTCAAATGATTTCACTTGTGGGGTACTTCCCCCTTTGTACCAGTACCCCACAAGTGGCCCTGGTCAGTACGGACGTACAGACATAGTGATTGCATGGTCTCTTTCCTGAACTTCGTTCATTCGAGACAAAAACAATCTATTTATGCTATTCATAAAGAAAGATCATCATTTGAATATGGAATTTCAAAAATGCCACATTTTAATCAAATACCTTTGAAACTTATACTTTTTAATCTAATATATCACCTTACTTTTAAATCTTGTACCGGTGGATGTTTTGTCTTAGGATATTTTTTTTATGACGGTTCTTATTTGAAAGGTTTAGGCCAAAAAAAAAAAGTCTCCGGTTTCTGGTATGGAGCTTGCCCCAAAAGTGGTGCGGCGACGCGGCTTTTTTTTTTTTTTTTTACCCTTTTTTTTTTTTTTTTTTGGCTTCAAATGTCGGCTGATGACTGCAAATGGTGCCCGACTAAACTTAGTGCAAATATATGGGAATCCAGAGAGGCCACATAAAGCTTATTCTCGATCATAACCCCATCTAAAAACACGTTAAAATTGTGCAGCAGCAGGATTCCAGTCAAACCAGTGAGTTTGGCGGTTTTGAGACATCATCTTGTATTGAAAAAAAAACTTTTTCATTTTGCCGACGCGCATGGCTATGGCGACGCGCGCGCATACCAGAAACCGGAGACTTTTTTTTTTTTGGCCTTACATTAGTATATGTTTTATGTATGGCAGATTGAATTTATGAGAAGTGCACGGTTTAAATGATATTGTCTTATTTTCTTGATACTTACAACTCCAACTAACTAACCTGTTAAGCCATTTTCATCTGCCATGGTTGTGTCCGCCTTCAGGTCCACCAGAAGCCTACAGGCGCGGACGTTACCAGAGCTGGCCGCCCACAAGAGCGGCGACTTGCCGCCGCTATCCACGCAATTCACCGAGCTGCCTCCCTTACGCAGCAGGGCCTGCAGGCATCGCAGCCCCACGGTGGCCGTAGATGGGTCGCCACACATCTGGGTGGCATAGTGGATTGGGTAGCCGCCGTGTGTGTCTGGTGTAGCCGGGTTGCATCCACGCTCGATGAGAAGCGCGATGATGTTGTACAGGCCGCACACTGTAACATAGATAAAAAAATGTCAGGCATTTTGATAAACTGGGAAACTAGAGTGCTACATGTATGTTGATCAGGAAGTCCAAGGTTCAAATCCAACTCAAGTCACTTTTTTTGGTAAGATTGTGATTCAAAATGAACCTAATCAGTTTCCCTTTGTGGTTTGCTTTTAGATTTGTTCAATGGCAGTTTAAAAAGTAAGCTCTATTTGTATGCCACAAGACGGCACCCTTTTTTGATGATGGCGTCATCATGAAGTTTTTGGTGTCTGCCATTCCTCACTAAACACTTCTATAATTTATTTTTATATAGTAAAATGTTTCCACTTTTTAGTAATATTCAATTTCCTTTGCACCACCGAAAGTGAAGGTCAAGCAGTTTTGTGCCTTGGAATACGAAATGTCGCTGAAGGCACCGTCTTCAAAAACGAACCCGATACTCCTTTCAGTTAAAAAACAAACAAACTGAAACTACTTTGTCAAACTTTGCCCCTAAATCGCTTGTAATTTGATTCTTGATGACGTACGTGTAACCACATTTATAACATCTTTGTACCAGGGTTCAGATTCATACCAGGTTTTATCGGCATCCCATGAACTGTTTGGAAGAAATTTCAGCTTGTTTGAAATTCAGGCTCATGTCTAGCCTCTAAAAATTTTTTTTTCGCGACCCGAGCTGTTATGACTTTTTAGCCTCGAGCTTTGCGCATCTTTTGATACCAAAAACATAAAAATCACACCACGGGTTGCCACGTAGCAAAAAAATTTTCGGCGCTATGCGCCGTGAAAACTGAATTTATGCATATACGTCGTGACACAGAGCATAATTGCCATTCGTACATATGAATAATTAATTAGCCATAATTCCAAAACCCTTTGACCTATAGTCATGAAATTTCTTGGGTATGTTTAGGAAGAGTTGCTCTATGCATTTGTCGAGTTTCAACATTTTTCGTCACTCGATGGCCGAGATCTTAGGGGGGGGTGGAATCCCCCCCCCCCCCCCCCCCCCCCCCCCCCCCCCCCCCTGCTGAGAGATGGTCAAAATAACCCGGCCCCTTTAGGGTTAAGAGGTATAGATGAAAGAAGTTGCTCAGTTTTCAACGAAAATCGCTTATAATTTGATACCCGATGACGTCATTGTGACATGAGGGTCAATATCTGGTGAAATTTACAATTTCATACCATAAACCATTGAGGAGAAAACTCACGGAGAATAGTTATTAAGAAAGAAAGAAAACAAGCATTAATCGGAACAATTCTAAACAGTGGTCGGGCCGACCCGACCACTGTTTAGAATTGTTCCGATTAATCTTTTGTGCTTGGGTCAGCCCGACCATTGTTTAGAATTGTTCCGATTAATCTTTGTTGGGTTGTGCCCGACCACTCAAAAAGAAGGAAGGCTACAGAAAATAGAAAACAACATCTCATTAAATGCAGAGAGCTGTGCACACTCCGACCTTCTGAATTCTCCTGTGTAGTACTTGCCTAATCCTGGTCAATCAATTCAATCCACAAAAGGTTTTGGGTATAAAGTCAATAATCAATCAATAAGCATGCCTATTGTCAACAGTGCCATTTGATCTTGTTTGCCTTCCAAAGTCAGCCTCTCAAATTGCAAACTTTCTTGAGTTGATGAAAAGGCAGAAATCAATCAGGACAGTATTGATGTACGTCTGTACATGTACAGGGATTGATGAAAATCTCAGATTTGACATTAAGTAGACAGAGGCCCTTTCTAAAAGCCGTACCACTGCCCTGCCACTGCCTTGCCAAACTCAATTGAATTGAGCTGTGCACTTGTGGCCTAAATCCGTACTGGGGGCACTGTTTATGTACATCTGATCCAAACTGGTATGCTTGCAATACATCAAGACGGTGCGGTTTGCTCTCCGTTTTTCAGTGATACTTAATACATTTAGGCTGTTGGAAAGTTAGTAATTAACCTTAAAATCAACATTTTTTTGTCCATCATCAAAAAGTCTGGAGGATGGGCCAATGGCCCATCCCCCCTGGTCAGTGAGGGGGGGGGGGGGGGGGGGGGGGGGGGGGAGGAGGAGGGTGTTGATATTCTCCCCCCTACTGCTGTTCGGAACAGTAACACCACGGCCAACCCTGTCAAGCCAAAGGACGGTGCCATGCCGAACTCAATTTGCCCGAGCCAAATGGTTCTAAACACCATGCTAAAGCTGAAAAAGTCAAATTAATTGAGTTTGGCACAGCAGTAGCACAGCATTCAGAACAGGCCTGACTGGTCATTTAGCATTGCATGTAAGACATTTTCTCGGTGCTGGCAACTTTTTGTAACTTTGATTATAATGTTATCAATTGATATGATTTGTGGTATTTTTGTGCGTTTCTTGGGTAGTACTTCCTTATTTTCTTGGGGGGGGGTTGAAACGGAAAGGCTGTTTCATACAGAGTTAGTACAATCTGGTTGCATTTCAAGAAGTACTCCCACTTTTAAAGAAAAACATGTACGTGAAAAATATAAGTTTTTTCTGATTTCATATAGAAAACTATTTTGGCACACTTCTATGATGATGATCTCACCTGTTGCCCAATGCACAGCGGAATGCTTCTCCTTATCGACCGCATTCACGTCCACGTGTGGCAACACCAACTGGACGAGCTCAATGTCGCCCTCTATAGTCGCCAGATGCAATGCGTTCCTGCCCTCCGCATCGGTAACGGCAGCCAGGGAGGGGTCTGTTTCTATGAGCGCCCTGACACAGTCGTTGTGGTGGTGCTCGATGGCATGGTGCACTGCGGTCTTGCCTGACTTGTCAGTCACATCAAGGGTGGCCTGGTGGTAAACCAACAATCAACAGTTTTTACATTAAAGGGAAAATACAACATTTGCAAACATCAAAAAATAAAACTACCAAATCGTTTTGAAATACCTTGCTGGACTGTTAGTGAATGACAGTGTAAAGCATCCTGTAAAATCATGGCACCTGGTATACTGTCATTTTCAAGAAAGTGGTATTTTTGTATCAATTTCCAACGCTGATCGGCCGACCAGCGTTGGAAAAAACTGGCTTTTTTTCAAATACTGGCCCCAGCTTGACCATCGCACTTGTTTGCAATCGATTACACACCTATGAACGGGTACAAGCCAGCTAGACTGGTTCCCTGACCTTACAATTCCCCAATGTATGTAAACTGTTCTGTTTCTTCTTAAATGGAGTCAGGGAACCAGACTACAGGAAAATGATTGTTTTTCTTGGTTTTTATAGCATTTTCGAACCCAAAACCTCAAAAAAGTCAGTGTAACTATATTTGCTATATATTTCCAACCCTCTAATTCCATCCATTTCTGAAAATTACAGCAAAAGCAAATGATGTATATTCCCTTTAACAGCTTTAAATTGGTCTCGAGGGCATAAAAACTGGGTTAGATTCATGGCCACACCATGCCAGTTGTACACACAAAGATGCTACGTGCGGATTTGTGCACCTTCATGAAAATTGTTTGTTCAAACCAATCTTGTGAGTTGTCACACAGCGTCATCTCCTGTATGTGCAGGGGGTTCATACATTATGCTACTGTGAAATAAATGTTTGATAAACCAGAGGTGAAAAGTCTGTTTCTAGGTTATTTCTCCCCACCCCCACACCTGTTTTTTAAGCTGAGGTTTCTTCAACAGAAACATGATCATTCGTTACGAGAAAAAAAAATCCAATTTGTTGAAGTTGTAAAAATTTAGATTTACTTATAAGAAAATGCTTTAATAACGTGAAATATAGTTGATGTTAAATTAAACCAAAAAATCACCAACTGTTTTTGGAAAAATATAAGTTACTAACCCTAACTCCCTAGCATGATTTACTAGGAACCATACCCGTCCTGGCAAATTCCAACACCATATGGGAAACTGCACACACATATTTCTGACTTTGTTTCTGGAGGTGTGCCAACCCAATGTAAAAGACTGTCAGTTTAGGGGCACCGTACCCATCCTGACAGATTCTAACAAAACATGCCGTTGGGGTTTGATGGGTTGAGTTCTGTTAGGGCTAAGCTCCAAACAGGAAGTTTGGCAAAGTCTTGTGGCCACTTCATGGAAAGCAACGTAAAAGCAAAGTCAGTCTGTGACAATATTCTTTAATTTGGCAGTCTTCCTCAAATATTTCATCAGGGGGAAAAAATTACCTATGCTGAAACTAGTAGTCAGTACTGGTATGCTTATTGAGTAATAAATAATAAATTAGACATATTCCTGTGGTGAGTACAACTGTTAACCATTCCAATCACAGACTTCAAAATATTCCCACTCACTCCAAAATCGATCAGCATTTCCATAACCTCAGAGCCCCCTTTGCTGCAGGCTACCATCAACGGTGTCAAGCCGTCCCCGTCAGCGATGTCTAGGTACTCGGGCTCTACCTGACCCTGCTCCAAGATCAACCTGAGCACCTCTGGATTATGACAAGCACTGGCCGCAGAAATCACTGTGATGTTGTTTACGTCTGCAGCGTATGACTTGGCTCCGTGTCTGTATCATTAAAGGTACGTGTACAGAAAAGTACAATAATAAGGTAAGAATTGTTTTCAACAGTTTGGATAGTTTACTGACATTTACGCGTGCAGTGTAGTGAGGTTTCTAAATTGAGGTTCATCACACTAGATATTGGTGGTGTAAAACCATTTGGGTCACGCTATTTGCAGCACCACTCTTTTTCGCGCGTCTTGCCTCTTTGGCCTAATCTTGAGACCCATCTTAACATGTTGACAGCACAGTGTCTCCACGGGAAAGATTTCCATATAAGAAGTTCACTCAACACCCTGTGTACAAATCCTATGAGAGTGGACTGAAAAAATCTAAGTGTTTTCTAAGAATTTGCTTGTATTTTCTCACTGCTCAAATTGACTTTGATGACATGAAATTGCTATCTGGGGGCTTGTTAGTCAATACAGAGGAAAATTAGTGAACTTCTTATATGGAAATCTTTCCTCTCCACGTTCTATATCTGTGGCACAGTCATACTCTATTTCACTATGGTATTTTTCTGGTTTTGTTTTGTTTTTGTTTTTTTGGTCCCAAGAAAAACATTTCTCTCCTTTCTTTCCAAACTTTACTTCAGCCTGGCACTGCTCACAAAAACTGTAAATCTTTTACACAAATCAGAAATCTTTTACAAACAATAAGCAAATAAACAAACAAAAAAATAATGTGAGGATGGCACAGTTCTCTTAAGTTCTATTTCACAAGGATGTCTGTCTGATGTTTTTTTTCTTCCAAGAGTAACAAAGTTCTTTTTTTTTTCAAACATGAAAAACTGTGCTGATTTAATGTCATTGGCATGTATCTTAAAAAAAACACCTTAAATTCATCACCAGAAATGTATACCAACAATAAAAAAGGGACAAAAACTAACCGCAAATTAGAAAAATAATTCAGAGAAAGCAAACAAAATATCTCCATATTAGACAAAAATAATATTTTCACAATTTCAAAACAATGCTGGTCATGAACGTTCAGTTCAATACACCAAAGTCACGCTCTTTGCCAGTATCCTCCTTGCAATAAGTCCATATACATTAATTTAGTCTATATCAGCGCCAGTAATAATCTCACAATCAAACCACCACCATTCAATTTTTAATACAGCCAGAGCCAGTGCAAAATTCACCCATGCACATTTTTTTATACACTTTATCCTATTTTGATTTTTTTTCCTACCACCAGACGTGACAAAACCTTGACAACAGTACGACACAGTTATTAGTCGCACGTGTGTGCATTGGTGGTTTGGTGCATTCATGTTGATTTAGAACCGACATATTTCTCAACATATATTGAGATTAAAAAAAAAAATATTGTAGAGTAACAGCTGTCATCAAGTTGTTTTTTTCAGAAAACAAACAATACTTGTTCTCCAAAAAAAAAATTCAAATTTAAATGATAAAAACAAAACATGGGCAAAAGTATTAACTAAAATCAAACTTGGAATTAAAATATAATAAATGAAAAAAAAATTCAGCTTCCCATCACAAAATATCACAGACTTGTTTTTTGACAACTAACTCTGGTTTATAAATAGTGAACAATACACGTCAATAAAATAAATTGTGGCGAGAGCAACTTTGTAACCTGCGTTCACAATTCATGTTGTATCTCAGGGGGTGCGGAGGGGGAATCCTTCCCCCTGCAGTGACCGAAGCTTTCTCAAATAAGGCCATTTTTACACTTGAGAGAGCTCTTCTGCCCCTCCCCCCAGTAACCTCTCTGGATCCACCCTTATATATAATTAAATGCTCCTGATTTTAAAAATGGGCAAACCAAACACCAGCTTCCACACAAAAAAAAAAAAAAAATCAACCAAGTTCAGTGCTGATGTCAGATTATAGATAGATATCAACTGCTCTTCAAGAACAATCACTCACCTTAACAGAAGTTCAAGCAAATCCGTCCGTTCTGCCCAAGCGGCGATGTGAGCGGCAGTCTGTTTCTCCCGGTTGCAGGCGTCTGGTTTTGCACCGTAGCGCAGAAGGATCTTGACGGCTTGCACGTGACCCAGCTGGGCAGCGTACATGAGCAGCGGTGTGCCTTCCACATCTCGCTGCTCCAACACCTGTAGTGAGTTAATTAATTTAAAAAAAAAGCACCTGTCAATGTATTGGGAAACCAGCTTAAGATCAATATAAAGTATTCTGGCAATGACAAATTAATATACACCTGCTGGTGGCATATGTTTTGGGTGCAGGAGGGGTGGGGTCGGGGAGGTTGGCATTTCTTTTTTCTGAAAAAAAGTGACATTAAAGGGAATGTACATCATTGCTGTAATTTTCAGAAATGAACTATTTGAGGGGTTAGTATAATAGATCAAATATTGTTTCACTGACATGTTTGAAGTTTTGTGTTCAAAAATGCTGGAAGAACCAAGCAAAACAAAAAATGTTCAAGTAGTCTGGTTCCCTGACTCCACTGAAGATGAAATGGATCAATTTATAGATGCCGGAAAATTGTAAGGTACGGTAAGGGAACCAGTCTAGCTGGTCTGCACCCGTTCATGACGTGTAACCAACAGCAAACAAATTTTGGACTGAAAAAATGGTACATTTGGAGCAGTGGTTGAACAAATAGTTAGGTTTTTCCAACGGTGGTCGGCCGACCACTGTTGGACATTTATACAAAATACCACTTTTCTTGAAAATGACTTCACACCAGGTGCCATAATTTTACAGGATGCTTTAGACTGTCATTTATCAACATCATAGTAAGGTATTTCGTAAATATTTGATAGTTTTGTTTTTCGATGTTTGCAAATGTTGTATATATAATCTTTATGGACAAAAAATATATTAAAGGGAATATATTCCCTTTAATATATTTTTTGTCCATAAAGATTATATTTTTTTTTAAATTCTATTACAAGTAGCCGGCCTAGGATTACACAAGGGAATTTGTTGTGTTCCAATTTCTTGGAACAGTTACAGTTAAAGGGAATATACATCATTTGCTTTTGCTGTAATTTTCAGAAATGGATGGAATTGGGGGGTTGGAAATATATAGCAAATATAGTTACACTGACCTTTTTGAGGTTTTGGGTTCGAAAACGCTATAAAAACAAAGAAAAACAATCATTTTCCTGTAGTCTGGTTCCCTGACTCCATATAAGAAGAAACAGAGCAGTTTACATACGTTGGGGAATTGTAAGGTCAGGGAACCAGTCTAGCTGGCTCGTGCCCGTTCATAGGTTTGTAATCGATTGCAAACAAGTGCGATGGTCAATTGTGGCCAGTATTTGAAAAAAAAGCCAGTTTTTTCCAACGCTGATCGGCCGATCAGCGTTGGAAATTGATACAAAAATACCACTTTTCTTGAAAATGACAGTATACCAGGTGCCATGATTTTACAGGATGCTTTACACTGTCATTCACTAACAGTCCAGCAAGGTATTTCAAAATGATTTGGTAGTTTTATTTTTTGATGTTTGCAAATGTTGTATTTTCCCTTTAACTGTTAAGAGGAACACATTGACAAGCCAAAATTTTGCTACGAAGCTTGTAGTAACGGCTGCAGCACTTTCATGTACCAACCAAAAACAAATGAGTGAAGATAAATGTAAAACCTCATTACCACACTTACAATAAACCCTTTGCGCAATAAGCCAATTACTCTGATACAACCAATGTGAGTGATCCAAGTCAATAGCCCATTGAACACTTCCAAGGTTAATTTCCACAGTACTTCACAGCAATTCTATTGATTTACAACAGAATTCTCATTAAGTGACTGACTCAAAGCCATTGGAATTCATTACTCTCTCAGTTCATTTTCAAGTGGTGGGAGTATTCCATATGCAGCATACAACCTTGGCTTACTTCCATCAATGGTCGAGAGGCATTCATATCAAAATGAGAAGTAGAATATAATAGTAGTCTTGATGCAAGACTGTAATTTTAAAATCCAGGCAGTATTGATTGTCTGCAAAGGTCTTAAAAAAATTCTAAGAATAGTCCAAAACCATTCTGGTGAGACAGAAAAAATGAATGCAACAACGATCTCTCAGATTAGGCCCCCCCAAAAAAGTCTCCGGTTTCTGGTATGGAGCTTGCCCAAAAAGTGGTGCGGCGACGCGGCTTTATTTTGTTTACCTGATTTTTTTTGCCTCAAATGTCGGCTGATGACTGCAAATGGTGCCCAACTAAACTTAGTGCAAATATATGGGAGTCCAGAGAGGCCACATAAAGCTTATTCTCGATCATAACCCCATCCAAAAACACGTTAAAATTGTGCAGCAGCAGGATTCCAGTCAAACCAGTGAGTTTGGCGGTTTTGAGACATCATCTTTCATTGAAAAATTTTTTTTTTCACTTTGCCGACGCGCATGGCTACGGCGACACGCGCGCATACCAGAAACCGGAGACTTTTTTTTTTTTGGCAAATGAGAAGTAGAATATAATAGTAGTCTTGATGCAAGACTGTAATTTTAAAATCCAGGCAGTATTGATTATCTGCAAAGGTCTTAAAAAATTCTAAGAATAGTCCAAAACCATTCTGGCGAGACAGAAAAAAAAACCAACGGATCTCTCAGATTAGTCTTGTGGTGCAAAACAGGTAAACAAGATATGCTCAATGCAGACTGGCAAACAATGTTCACACCAAGCATTGGGCCACTTAAAGTAAAATACCCCATGCAAGTCAAAAAGTAGATTTTTTTTCTCCTAGTCCTAACAACTTTTCAATGTGTATATTTTGCTAACCAAAAAACCTACTTTATTCCAATTTTGACATCTGCAACACTCTGAAAAAAAGGGCTTTCATTTTGTGCATAAGACACATAGATGAGTCCGTCCTGCAAGAGCCTAATTATTGTCTGGCAGCTAATAATTCAAATTTTGTGAAGAAATAATTTGATAACTAAATGTCAGTGGATTTTTTGTATTTTGTCTCATTCAAAATTGAATTTACTTTTATACTTCTGGGCAATTAAGAATTGAAACAAAAAAAACATTCTATTTTTTCCAGGTGAATATCAAGTATAGCACGGGAATGCATCATTAAGGGCCGGGCGAGGGTTAATTGAGGGAGGTGCACAAAAGAAATAATGTAATTTATGTCTTACACACACAAAGCCATACATTCGTTTTTTGGACAAAACATCATGGAAAAGTAAAGACAATTTGAAATGTTGGCGAAAGGTAGAAAGGAGGGGAGTTCTTTATAACACTGGCCTATTTCCATTATTATAATTTTGCTGCTAAATTAACAATAAAAAACGGCTGCGGATTAAGGATACTACACCTGTATACATGTACATGTAGTACTCGTACTTTACATACCTACCGGTTAAACTTGTACAAGTGTGTGGGGTATCAAGAACATTATTAGTCGTGCATGAATAGACGTTTTGCTTAAATTTCTCCACAGGTGTTTTCAACATATTCAAATTTCTTCTCTTCAACAAATTTTCAATTTGAAAGTTATTTTTTCCTAATTTGGATGTTTTCAATCCTCTGAAAATACGCGGTCTTATTATTTTTTTTTATGTCTCATTCAAAAGTGAATAACTTTTGTATTAGAGCCTAAAAATTTGCAATTTAAAAAGAATGTATTTTTTTCTGGAGTAAAACTTGGAATTAGCATGGGAAGCGCTTGCCCCGTGATGTCAGTACCTTTGTGCTTGCGTTGAACCTTTGCGCAGCAATATTGACGCCACAAGTGGGGGCAAAGGGGAGCGCAACCTTATTAACTAAATGTTTTGCAATCCCTAATTAACTTTTTTGAATTTAAATTTTAAAAATACGTCATGGAAAAAGAACGGCAAAATTGGCGGAAAGAATGTTGCAACCTGACACTACATGTAAGTCTATGGACAATCAAGAAAATTTTCCTAACAAAACTGGAAATGTTTCTCAGTCCCAGATTCATGGCTTATCAATCATTTCTGCAACGACTTACCTTCATTGAGAATGATAAATTTGATATTACGAAGAAAAAAAGCAGTTTGGGGTTGTAACATTCTTTCCAAATTGGTTAGTGCAGAAGTGAGGGACCTTTGTTTCAACATGGAGGATTGCATTGTAACTGATTGCAGTACCTCAGTGGAAACTCTTTCACAAAGTAACTGTAAACAGGAATCGGCATTAACTCGCACAGCAAAATGGACAACATTCTGGCCTTTATCGTCTCTCAAACTAGCATCGGCTTTATGGTCCAGCAGTGTCTCCACATAGTCCACGTTCTTGTAGAAGACAGCCCAGTGCAAGGCCGTCCTGCCCAAGTTATCCCTGGCGTCCGGATTAGCATTATGGCGTAGCAACAGACGACAGCACGCGAGATGGTCCGTCGGCACAAGCGGGCGGTGCCAAGCAGCACCACCGGGGCCGGGGCTTGTGGGGGCCGCTCCACGGCCCGAGCGCTGCACGCACTGAATCAGCGGAGTTGCACCGTCTTGGGAACTGCAGTTTGCGTCAACCTTCTGACCCATGCCCTCCAGAAAAGCTTCGAGGTTCTCAGGGTTTCCGCAGCTGGCGAGTCGTAGAAACTCTTCTTCCTCTTTCGGCATGTTGACTTAACGAAACACCACATTTGTTTGATGGAAGAATAAATCAGGGCATTTTGTCGGTCGTCAATTGGGCATGCTCTTGCTACTTTCTTTCAAGGCCAAACAACAAATCTCAGCAACGTAGGAGTTCCAAACCCCGGACTCATGTCAGTTAGGCTCCATTGACTTTCGGCAGGATAATCTTTGGCGAGTCTTGGGGACTTCATCTCAATATATGGCAACACTTTGCTTCATGAATCTCTTATACTATAATTTCAAGTTGATTTATATTTGGTTTGGACATGAAGTAGTTCTAAATGCTTACATGCTTTTGAAGCTAAAAAGCTAAACTGGAAACAAATCCCGAGTTTCAAAAATTCCTTAGCTCAGACCCATTCAAGCATGGCCATTCGAAGTCGAGGCTGATGACGTGTGCGCGCCATGCGGGAAATTTGATACGAAAAAGCACGTGTGACACTACAGCCATGATGTGCGGGAGCGATATGTAAGAAAGTTTCTCGATTTTACACTAAACCGGTGCCAAATGATGGCTCTAATTACCTCTTACTTTAAATAAAATGATGCATAACAAATCTCACATTGCTTTGAGAGTGATTTTGAGGGCAAATGGTGTGGGAAATGTAGCGATTTTCGTGGCTTTCGTGAGGCATAATTTGCATGCACGTGTACTGTGCAATTTAATCAGTCGAGAACATTTTTAAGTATTTCCGAACCGAATTCTCAGTCCTAGATTCATGTCTTATTATAACTTTTGCAATGACAGACCTTTATTGAGATGATAGCCTATTGCAGCGTCATGCATGTTGCAACATTCGGTAATCCTTACTTTTAGGACCCCTTTCCTATATAAGGTTGAAAGACTCACCAAAACAGCTGACTAAATGACACTCAAAAGTGACATTCTGATATTTATTGACACATTTGAACATTTGGCAATGACACCTCTTGAATATCAGCAGGTTTGATTTTGTAGAAAGAGGGCAGGGTTTTGATTTATGAGGGGTTAAAGACGACGATGAAAAACAGAAAATAAATTTAAAAAGCAAGATGGTGAACTGCAAAAAAAGGTAGGAAAGTCACATTTTCTTCGAAAGTGCTTTCCAAATTATAACTAACAATAACATGAGTTTGTCTGAAGAAAAAAGACTTCTTTAGCCTGCAAAAGTCACTTTGGTACTGAACAGTCATCTGCAAAAGTCAGTTTTGAACAGAACTCATACAAAATAGAGGTGTCCTAAAAGTAAGGATTACCCAACATTCTTTCTGAAACGTGAGATATATAGGCTAGCAATAGTACAACGTTTCAACAAGTAGGCCCTAGCATGTTTTTGTTGAAAAATTGTCTTCCGGCATGACTAGGCCACACCAGTGTTGACATGGCTTAAAGGCGGTTAAAAAACACATGGTAAGCGTCCCCGCCCCCTTCCTTTTTCAAGTTTTTGGAATGGTGGCCGCCTCCTTGACATGTAATAATTTTGGCCTCTATCTGTTGCATATCCAGCCCATATAAAGCTTCCGCTTTCTGGGTCCAAAGGCAAAAAACAACTGGCGGCCATCTTGAAAAATAGCCCAGTTGGTTGGCCATTTTTGAGGGGAAAAAAGCCTTCTGCTTCCTTGTTTTCAAAAAGGCAGGATACTAAACATGTTTTTTTTCGCCAAATATTTTGACTTTTACAATGTACTAGCCTCTTGCACTGTGGTGTGATCCCTCTGTGCTGCCATATTTGTAACCGTTGAGTGGGTACTTGTGCAAAATGAAGACCATATGTGCATCGATGTTGTCCCTTGACAGTTGGTTTCATTATTTGTTTTGATTCTAGGAATGTGATGCAACTCCAACTACAACTACAGATGTCTGTCTTTTTGATGAGACAACTAATCAGGGCTTTCCCTCAGTGCTTCACAGCACTGACTGCTGCTCAGCAACAGGTTGGTTTGAAAAAATGTCACATTACGAGCACATTCTCGTTAGGCCTACATGTACTTCACTTAACTTATTTTTTATGAAGAGGCTTGCGGTTTTTGCTGAAGTCAGTCGAGCATAATAGGCCGTCTCATAAGGTTTGTGCAGTGTGCATAGTGTAGAATGTTTAGAGGACCAAATTTTTTTCTGCAACATGTCAGTGATCTCATGCCCAAAATTTACTTGATAAATGCAGACTTTGTATTTGTTTGGGCGCAGTTTGAGCCATAAATTACTACATGTAGCTCTGTATAGACCAGTCATGCTCTTGTACATGTAGACCATCTTCATAGAAACATTTAAACTGCATGTTCAACGTTTTGGAGGATTTTTGAGGTTGAGGCTGTCAGTTTGTTTTGGAGGTCAGGATGTATTATGTAAATATCTTACAGACGTGGCTTCAAACAAAGTTTTTGTCTACCATGTATATTGACAAAGTAAAGTTTTAAAAAACCCTGGGTTTTTTTTATGCCATTTAAGCATTTTGAAATCATTTTGTAAAGTCGAGAAACTTGGCAGCCTCATCGATCAAATTGTACCTCCGTTGTGAAGTCATCTCATTTCCAAAACTTTAAGTGAATTCCATAATAAAACATCTGACTGTGTTTCCGAACAGTTGACCGTGCTGATTTGGAAATATCTGGGTCTGGCTGTGTCCTATACCCTACTACCTTGCCCAGGATTTATCAGGTTTATTCCAGTTTTGTTTGAATTTTCTTGATTTAGGAATCCGACATGGATCCTCTGTGATTCCAGGATACTGCTTGCCAAGCGGACACTGTTGATGAGAAGCCAAGCCCTACCCTAAAAACTAGTAAGTGTGTTTCTGTATATTTTACATCATTTGACCTTGAGTCGTATTGTTGTTACTCAAGCACTATTTTCATTTAATCAGTTGGTTAATTGCCCACATGCTATAAATGAATGAACCATGCAGAAACATTTGAGGAGTGAGTTGCAACCTATACGGATACAATTTTGCACCTGCATGAACAGTCGCAGTGCATGCTGAAGCGCATTCAACTTCCTTGAAGACAACAGTACCGATCATGCCCAGCCTGAAGAAAAGCACACAATTACAGCCTGAGCCTTGCAACGAAGACTTCCATGCTGCAGGAGAAGATACAGTGGAACGTCGTTATACTGAACTCCAAAATATACCGAACATTCGGCTATACCGAACATCGTCCTTGGCTCTTAATTTTTGTGTACAAAGTGTACCGAATATTGCTGTTAAAAAATGTCAACAGAAAAGCGAAAAGCGGCAATTATTTCCCTAAGGAATAGAAGGAAAAAGCCACCCATTGCTGTAGGTACTGATAGTAAGCTCACAATCTGTGTAATTACAATCTGTGTAATTACATTATTTAATAGTCGGCATGTGTTCAAAGTCATCTTTCAGTAACTAGAAGTACCAGGGCATGCTGGCTGAATTTCTGAAGGGCACTATTTATTGAAAAATGAGTACCAGAGCACTGGCAGCTGAAAATCGCTATACCGAACGATCGCTATTACGAACAATTTCTGTGGATCCTGGGGATGTTTGTTATAGCGGTGTTCTACTGTAACATTGATGAAGCAGAGATCCCCGAAGAACCTGAAGAGCACTCATGATGATTCATCAGAATACATCCAATCATCATCGTACTCAGACTCATCTGACTACTTTAGCCAGATCAATCAAAAGGTCATCTTACATTTCATTTTTGTGGCATTGTACTGTACAGCTCAGCTGTACCATGTAATTTTGAGGAAAAAGGTTCATCCAGCTATTCATCAAAACTATTTATTGAAAAATGAGTACCGGAGCACTGGCAGCTCAAAGTCGCTATACCGAACGATCACTATTACGATGGATCCCGTGGATGTTCGTTGTTGCGGTGTTCTACTGTAACGTTGGTGAAGCAGAGATCCCAGAAGAACCTGAAGAGCACTCATGATGATTCATCAGAATACATGTCTTCCAGCATGACTAGGCCACTCCTTTAGCCAGATCAATCAAAAGGTCATCTTACATTTCATTTTTGTGGCATTGTACTGTACAGCTCAGCTGTACCATGTAATTTTGAGGAAAAAGGTTCATCTAGCTATTCATCAAAACTATTTATTGAAAAATGAGTACCGGAGCACTGGCAGCTCAAAGTCGCTATACCGAACGATCGCTATTACGATGGATCCCGTGCATGTTCGTTGTTGCGGTGTTCTACTGTAACGTTGATGAAGCAGAGATCCCAGAAGAACCTGAAGAGCACTCATGATGATTCATCAGAATACATGTCTTCCAGCATGACTAGGCCACTCCTTTAGCCAGGTCAATCGAAAGGTCATCTTACATTTCATTTTTGTGGCATTGTACTGTACAGCTCAGCTGTACTATGTAATTTTGAGGAAAAAGGTTCATCCAGCTAAGGAAGACCGGAACACACATTGGACTATTTTACCAGGCATTCCAAATGTATCGGATGTTTGGGAAGCATTGATTATTTTCTCGGAATGCATCTTCGCTACTGTCCGTGTGTTGGGCTATTTATTCTCACGTCCTGTCAGATGGCCTGAAATGAAGCACTTGTTCCCATTGGCGTAAATCTGTGCCGGACACCACATGCCACTAGGGGGCACTGTTTATGATGTTCATTTTATGCAAACAGGCGCACTTACAATACATCAAGGTGGTGCATAAAGCTGTTATGTATTCATTCTTCATTTTTCTGTGCTATTTAATACCGTTAGGCTTTTGGAAAGTTAGAAAATAACCTTAAAATAATTTTTTTTTGTTTCCCACAAAAAAATTCTGTTGGAGCTAGGAATGATCCAAAGGCCCATCCCCTGGTCAAAAGGGGGGATATACTCCCCATTCCTCCCCTCTTCAGGATTTACGCCCTTGAACTTAAAGGAGTTTCTTGTTGAACGTGCTTCGTCTGGATTTTACCCCAATCAATTCCTGCTACATGTATATATGATGATGCCAACTACAGGAACAGCGCCCCTTCTAGACACCGTGCTGCTTCCATCCTTTCTGAAGGTGCACTGCCTTCATCTGACTAAACACCTCAACCCAAGAAAAAGCAAAGCTGAATCCCAAGATTGCTTCCAAAGCTTGCCAAACCAGTTCCAGCAAGAAGTCTCTCAGCAGACCACTGTCACAGCCTCTTTTCCCACTTCTCCAGTCCCTTCTGCGCCCGCAGCCGTTACTGCTTGGCACTTGGGACCATTGGCTCCATATCTTCCCAAGCCATGATACAGCTCAGGTCTCCCCCACCTTCGCCTGCACTAGTGAGCTGTTCCTCAACATCAGACTTCATGGTTGCATCTGGGACCCCATCTCCACAGCCTAGCTCAGACTTAATCCCAATCCCAAGGCTTTCTTCAGAGACATTTCATGATGAGTCTACAACCAGTAGTAACACCTCAGTCTGCTAGTTGCGATGCACCCTGCTCCAGGCTGCTATATTCAGAGCCTTTCTGCTTTTCCATTGGTCTTTTCTAAGACTCCTCACGCACCAAATCAGATTTGTACTGTGAGTTACCCAAGCCGGCGCCCACCCTCGCCCCTCCCAAGAAAGGTATACCTACACAGCTACATGTACCCGGCTGATGGATTATCCAGCTAATTCGGCTTTTATGATGATCTGCCACAAGACAAAGCAACTTGAGCCTAATTCAATCAGCACGACCCCAATCACTACCCCCCCCCCCCTTTGTATAGCTCTTCGATGGGTGACCTTGATGACACTACAATGCCAGCTCCCTGGCAACCAGAAACCGTATATAGCTCAGTGTGACATGGCCATGAACTGAGTTTTCCCAAGCCGGATGTCACAGCTCCCCAACAGCCCAAGTTATTCAAACCCCTGTAAGCCTCTTACATGCACAATGAGACCCCAAGACCACAGCCAGATGGTCCATTTGACAGGGTATGTACTCAGAGAACGTTTGAGGTGCCTCAGTTGCAGCCTTCCTCGCATCGCCGAGCCCCAGCTGAAGAGACAAAACAATTCACCTCCCAGACATGGGGGATGAAATTTGACATACTTGCCGTTGACATTGGCCATCGTGCTACAGCCAGGACCTTTTCCTGCATGTTGCCGGCAATTAGATTGAAACAGCTTTTTTCCAAGTTGATCAGTTACAGTAAGCTGCCTGTTTGGGCCTAATTGCGACAACAGCCATCTCAGTCCCTCCCCCTTCCTTCGCCGATTACGTGTGTTCAAGTACCTTAATGATTGGCTTGTCGTTGGTGACAGGCAGGCCTCTACTGTTCACACACTTCAGGTGCCCAGCACTTTCACCATGGATCTGGAATTTCTCATCAATGAGAGTTCATCCCAGTTGATCCCGTCTCAATGACCCATACTTTGGTGCCATACTTAACTAACCAGAGCAGATGGCCAGTGACACAGCCAATCGCATTGGCCCTGGCTACAGTTCCTCGGCCTTGTGGCAAGTGGTTGAGACTAAGCCGTATGTACATAGTACATGTATGCATCCCAGCTCCACCTTCTTGCCTATTTTCAACCTTGGTCCCCTCCATCCAGTCTTCTCATCTACTATGCTCTCATCGTGTCTGCCAGCCTTACAAGTGGTGGTGTCAACTACATGTAGACAATATCAATCAAGGCATCTCTTTAGCTAATGACTATACAAGTTGTAACTTTCTTTGGCTAATGACTGTACAAGTTGTAACTTTGTATCAAGGACACACAGGAACATGCCAAGTACTTGCCCTCACGTGCACTTACGTAAGTGCAGCCTTCCTATTCTTATATCGCTGTCACTGAGATTGTGAGTTTAATATTGTTGTGCCAAGGTAGCGAAACTTGCGGACGTAGGGTATCATGGCTCCACATGCAAAAACACAATGTAAACAAGTTAAGTGATTGCCAAAGTATTGTATAACTCCACTGCGCGGACCTTCAAGGCAGCTGGCCTGAAACGCTATGATGTTTTTGGCAGGACAATATGGCGAACCCTGCAGGGCATAAAGACTTTATTTCAAACGAAAGGCTGCGGGGTGGCGGAGATGATTGGCAGACGCTGATGTCTTACAGGTGATGAGGTACGTGTTAGAGCGGAAGGCTATGTGGTGTGCTCATGTGATGAGACAAGGAGGTCTGCCCTGCACAGTTATAGACGGTTTGCCTACGGGAATGAGACGTGGCAGAGGTCGCCCTAAGTTGCGCTGGGTAGAGAATGTGACAAAGTTGAGTGGCAGAAGTGTGAAAGACCTGAGAATAGCAGCGATTGAAAGAGAACAGGTGATGGCGTTGACTCAAGGGAAACACCCCATTACCATGACAAGGCGGTCACAGATGCAAGTCTTTGCCGAATGATGATGATGATGATGATGATGATGATGTGGTTACTGTCAAATTAACAAGAATAAACTCAATTACCAGAACAAAAATTGGCCTCATGTCTCCAGTGATTTTTGCCTGCGCCTTGTGTTCATGGTTGTTTATGTCATTGTAAAAAATGCATGTTAATCTGTGTAATTCTCAAGAAGTGAAATGAAATAAAATATTAATAAAAGTCATGGTCATTGTGTTCTTGGATTAACTTGTGTACATTGTGTTGTTTTGATTCATCTGAAAGTTAATCAAAAATTAATAAACTACATGTAGAATCAGCTCACATTACATGAAATAGTGTCCTTATGTCTCCAGTCATTTGTCCATGTTCTTTGAGTTCATGGTTTTGTGTGTCATTGTGAAAATACATGTACCGGTAAATCTGTTTTCTCAAAAGTAAAATGAAATAAAAGTCTTGTCCAAAAATGTCTTGCTTTGTCGTCATTGTGTTGTGATTAACTTCTTTAGTTGTGTTGTGATTAACTTCTTTAGTTGTGTTGTTGTTGTTGTTGTGATACATCTTTTGTACACTTCTATAAGTAATAAAACAAAATCAGCTCACATTACCAGAAATAACAAAATCAGCTCACATTACCAGAAATAGCTTGTCCTACATGTATGTCTCCAGTCATTTGGGCATGTTTTTTGTGTGTTCATGGTTGTTTATGTCATTGTAAAAATGTATGTAGCCTAAATCTGTGTTCTCAAAAGTAAAATGAAATAAAAGCCTTGTCCAAAAATGTCTTGCTTTGTCATCATTGTGTTGTTGTGATTAACCTCCTTACATTGTGATGTTGCTGTGATACATATTAATGTACACTTCTAACTGTAATAAAACAAAACCGGCTCACATTCCCAGAAATAGTGTCATACATGTCTCCAGTCATTTGTGCATGGTTTTTTTTGTGTTAATGGTTGTTTATATCATTGTAAAAATGCATGTAAATCTGTGTTCTCAAAAGTAAAATGAAATAAAAGTCTTGTCCAAAAATGTCTTGCTTTGTAGTCATCATTGTGTTGTGATTAACTTCCTTACATTGTGATGTTGCTGTGATACATGTTAATGTACACTTCTAACTGTAATAAAACAAAACCGGCTCACATTGCCAGAAATAGTGTCATATATGTCTCCAGTCATTTGTGCATGGTTTTTTTTGTGTTAATGGTTGTTTATATCATTGTAAAAATGCATGTAAATCTGTGTTCTCAAAAGTAAAATGAAATAAAAGTCTTGTCCAAAAATGTCTTGCTTTGTCGTCATTGTGTTGTGATTAACTTCTTAGCGTTGTGTTGCTGTTGTTTTTGTGATACATTATACATCTGAATGTACACGTAATCAAACAAAATCGGCTCAACACATTACCAGAAATAGTGTCCTATGTCTCCAGTCATTTGTGCATGTTTTTTTTGTGTTCATGGTTGTTTTTTTTATTGTAAAAATGCATGTAAATCTGTGTTCTCAAAAGTAAAATGAAATAAAAGTCTTCTCCAAAAATCTCTTGCTTTGTCGTCATTGTGTTGTTGTGATTAACTTCTTTACATTGTGATTTTGTTGTGATACATCTTAATGTACACTTCTAACTGTAATAAAACAAAATCAGCTCACATTACCAGAAATAGTGTCCTATATGTCTCCAGTCATTTCTCCCTTTTTTTGTGTTCATGGTTGTTGATGTCATTGTAAAAATGCATATAAACTGTGTTCTCAAAAGTAAAATGAAATAAAAGTCTTGTCCAAAAATGTCTTGCTTTGTCGTCATTGTGTTGTTGTGATTAACTTTTTTAGTTGTGTTGTTGTTGTTGTTGTGATACATCTTAATGTACACTTCTATAAGTATCGGTAATAAAACAAAATCGGCTCACACTATCAGAAATAGTGTCCTAAATGTCTCCAGTCATTTGTGCATGTTTTTTTTGTGTTCATGGTTGTTGATTTCATTGTAAAAATGCATGTAAATCTGTGTTCTCAAAAGTAAAATGAAATAAAATACTTGTCAAAAAATGTTTTGCTTTGTTGCATTGTGTTGTTGTGATTAACTTCTTTACATTGTGTTGTTGTTGTGATACATCTTAATGTACACTTCTAAAATTAATAAAACGAAATCGGCTCACATTACCAGAAATAGTGTCCTAAATGTCACTTGTGCATTTTTTTTGTGTACTTGAATGTTTATGTCATTGTAAAAATGCATGTAAATCTGTGTTCTCAAAAGTAAACTGAAATAAAATACTTGTCAAAAAATGTTTTGCTTTGTCGTCATTGTGTTGTGATTAACTTCTTTACATTGTGATGTTGTTGTGATACATCTTAATGTTCACTTCTAAAATTAGTAAAACAAAACCGGCTCACATTACCAGAAATAGTGTCCTGAATGTCTCCAGTCATTTGTGCATGTTTTTTTGTGTTCATGGTTGTCCATATCATTGTAAAAATGCATGTACTGAATCTGTGTTCTCAATAGTGAAATGAAATAAAATACTTGTCAAAAAATGTTTTGCTTTGTTGTCATTGTGTTGTGATTAACTTCTTGACATTGTGTTGTTGTTGTTATACATCTTAATGTACACTTCTAAAATTAGTAAAACAAAACCGGCTCACATTACCAGAAATAGTGTCCTAAATGTCTCCAGTCATTTGTGCATGTTTTTTTTGTGTTCATGGTTGTTGATTTCATTGTAAAAATGCATGTAAATCTGTGTTCTCAATAGTGAAATGAAATAAAAGTCTTGTCCAAAAATGTCTTGCTTTGTTGCATTGTGTTGTTGTGATTAACTTCCTTACATTGTGATGTTGCTGTGATACATCTTAATGTACACTTCTAACTGTAATAAAACAAAATCGGCTCACATTACCAGAAATAGTGTCCTCTATGTCTCCCATCATTTGTGCATGGTTTTTTTGTGTTAATGGTTGTTTATATCATTGTAAAAATGCATGTAAATCTGTGTTCTCAAAAGTAAAATGAAATAAAAGTCTTGTCCAAAAATGTCTTGCTTTGTCGTCATTGTGTTGTGATTAACTTCTTAGCGTTGTGTTGCTGTTGTTTTTTGTGATACATTATACATCTGAATGTACACGTAATTAAACAAAATCGGCTCAACACATTACCAGAAATAGTGTCCTATGTCTCCAGTCATTTGTGCATGTTTTTTTTTGTGTTCATGGTTTTTTTTTTATTGTAAAAATGCATGTAAATCTGTGTTCTCAAAAGTAAAATGAAATAAAAGTCTTCTCCAAAAATCTCTTGCTTTGTCGTCATTGTGTTGTTGTGATTAACTTCTTTACATTGTGATTTTGTTGTGATACATCTTAATGTACACTTCTAACTGTAATAAAACAAAATCAGCTCACATTACCAGAAATAGTGTCCTATATGTCTCCAGTCATTTCTCCCTTTTTTGTGTTCATGGTTGTTGATGTCATTGTAAAAATGCATATAAAGCTGTGTTCTCAAAAGTAAAATGAAATAAAAGTCTTGTCCAAAAATGTCTGGCTTTGTCGTCATTGTGTTGTTGTGATTAACTTTTTTAGTTGTGTTGTTGTTGTTGTTGTGATACATCTTAATGTACACTTCTATAAGTATTGGTAATAAAACAAAATCGGCTCACACTATCAGAAATAGTGTCCTAAATGTCTCCAGTCATTTGTGCATGTTTTTTTTGTGTTCATGGTTGTTGATTTCATTGTAAAAATGCATGTAAATCTGTGTTCTCAAAAGTAAAATGAAATAAAATACTTGTCAAAAAATGTTTTGCTTTGTTGCATTGTGTTGTTGTGATTAACTTCTTTACATTGTGTTGTTGTTGTGATACATCTTAATGTACACTTCTAAAATTAATAAAACGAAATCGGCTCACATTACCAGAAATAGTGTCCTAAATGTCACTTGTGCATTTTTTTTGTGTACTTGAATGTTTATGTCATTGTAAAAATGCATGTAAATCTGTGTTCTCAAAAGTAAACTGAAATAAAATACTTGTCAAAAAATGTTTTGCTTTGTCGTCATTGTGTTGTGATTAACTTCTTTACATTGTGATGTTGTTGTGATACATCTTAATGTTCACTTCTAAAATTAGTAAAACAAAACCGGCTCACATTACCAGAAATAGTGTCCTGAATGTCTCCAGTCATTTGTGCATGTTTTTTTTGTGTTCATGGTTGTCCATATCATTGTAAAAATGCATGTACTGAATCTGTGTTCTCAATAGTGAAATGAAATAAAATACTTGTCAAAAAATGTTTTGCTTTGTTGTCATTGTGTTGTGATTAACTTCTTTACATTGTGTTGTTGTTGTGATACATCTTAATGTACACTTCTAAAATTAATAAAACAAAACCGGCTCACATTACCAGAAATAGTGTCCTAAATGTCTCCAGTCATTTGTGCATGTTTTTTTTTTGTTCATGGTTGTTGATTTCATTGTAAAAATGCATGTAAATCTGTGTTCTCAATAGTGAAATGAAATAAAAGTCTTGTCCAAAAATGTCTTGCTTTGTTGCATTGTGTTGTTGTGATTAACTTCCTTACATTGTGATGTTGCTGTGATACATCTTAATGTACACTTCTAACTGTAATAAAACAAAATCGGCTCACATTACCAGAAATAGTGTCCTCTATGTCTCCCATCATTTGTGCATGGTTTTTTTGTGTTAATGGTTGTTTATATCATTGTAAAAATGCATGTAAATCTGTGTTCTCAAAAGTAAAATGAAATAAAAGTCTTGTCCAAAAATGTCTTGCTTTGTCGTCATTGTGTTGTGATTAACTTCTTAGCGTTGTGTTGCTGTTGTTTTTTGTGATACATTATACATCTGAATGTACACGTAATTAAAATCGGCTCAACACATTACCAGAAATAGTGTCCTATGTCTCCAGTCATTTGTGCATGTTTTTTTTTGTGTTCATGGTTTTTTTTTTATTGTAAAAATGCATGTAAATCTGTGTTCTCAAAAGTAAAATGAAATAAAAGTCTTCTCCAAAAATCTCTTGCTTTGTCGTCATTGTGTTGTTGTGATTAACTTCTTTACATTGTGATTTTGTTGTGATACATCTTAATGTACACTTCTAACTGTAATAAAACAAAATCAGCTCACATTACCAGAAATAGTGTCCTATATGTCTCCAGTCATTTCTCCCTTTTTTGTGTTCATGGTTGTTGATGTCATTGTAAAAATGCATATAAAGCTGTGTTCTCAAAAGTAAAATGAAATAAAAGTCTTGTCCAAAAATGTCTGGCTTTGTCGTCATTGTGTTGTTGTGATTAACTTTTTTAGTTGTGTTGTTGTTGTTGTTGTGATACATCTTAATGTACACTTCTATAAGTATTGGTAATAAAACAAAATCGGCTCACACTATCAGAAATAGTGTCCTAAATGTCTCCAGTCATTTGTGCATGTTTTTTTTTGTGTTCATGGTTGTTGATTTCATTGTAAAAATGCATGTAAATCTGTGTTCTCAAAAGTAAAATGAAATAAAATACTTGTCAAAATATGTTTTGCTTTGTTGCATTGTGTTGTTGTGATTAACTTCTTTACATTGTGTTGTTGTTGTGATACATCTTAATGTACACTTCTAAAATTAATAAAACAAAACCGGCTCACATTACCAGAAATAGTGTTCTAAATGTCTCCTGTCATTTGTGCATGTTTTTTTTTTGTTCATGGTTGTTGATTTCATTGTAAAAATGCATGTAAATCTGTGTTCTCAATAGTGAAATGAAATAAAAGTCGTTGTGTTGCTGTTGTTTTTTGTGATACATTATACATCTGAATGTACACGTAATTAAACAAAATCGGCTCAACACATTACCAGAAATAGTGTCCTATGTCTCCAGTCTTTTGTGCATGTTTTTTTGTGTTCATGGTTGTTTTTTTTATTGTAAAAATGCATGTAAATCTGTGTTCTCAAAAGTAAAATGAAATAAAAGTCTTCTCCAAAAATCTCTTGCTTTGTCGTCATTGTGTTGTTGTGATTAACTTCTTTACATTGTGATTTTGTTGTGATACATCTTAATGTACACTTCTAACTGTAATAAAACAAAATCAGCTCACATTACCAGAAATAGTGTCCTATATGTCTCCAGTCATTTCTCCCTTTTTTGTGTTCATGGTTGTTGATGTCATTGTAAAAATGCATATAAAGCTGTGTTCTCAAAAGTAAAATGAAATAAAAGTCTTGTTGTTGTTGTGATACATCTTAATGTACACTTCTACAAGTATCGGTAATAAAACAAAATCGGCTCACACTATCAGAAATAGTGTCATAAATGTCTCCAGTCATCTGTGCATGTTTTTTTTGTGTTCATGGTTGTTGATTTCATTGTAAAAATGCATGTAAATCTGTGTTCTCAAAAGTAAAATGAAATAAAATACTTGTCAAAAAATGTTTTGCTTTGTTGCATTGTGTTGTTGTGATTAACTTCTTTACATTGTGTTGTTGTTGTGATACATCTTAATGTACACTTCTAAAATTAATAAAACGAAATCGGCTCACATTACCAGAAATAGTGTCCTAAATGTCACTTGTGCATTTTTTTTGTGTACTTGAATGTTTATGTCATTGTAAAAATGCATGTAAATCTGTGTTCTCAAAAGTAAACTGAAATAAAATACTTGTCAAAAAATGTTTTGCTTTGTCGTCATTGTGTTGTGATTAACTTCTTTACATTGTGATGTTGTTGTGATACATCTTAATGTACACTTCTAAAATTAATAAAACAAAACCGGCTCACATTACCAGAAATAGTGTCCTGAATGTCTCCAGTCATTTGTGCATGTTTTTTTTGTGTTCATGGTTGTCCATATCATTGTAAAAATGCATGTACTGAATCTGTGTTCTCAATAGTAAAATGAAATAAAATACTTGTCAAAAAATGTTTTGCTTTGTTGCATTGTGTTGTTGTGATTAACTTCTTTACATTGTGTTGTTGTTGTGATACATCTTAATGTACACTTCTAAAATTAATAAAACAAAACCGGCTCACATTACCAGAAATAGTGTCCTAAATGTCACTTGTGCATTTTTTTTGTGTACTTGAATGTTTATGTCATTGTAAAAATGCATGTAAATCTGTGTTCTCAAAAGTAAACTGAAATAAAATACTTGTCAAAAAATGTTTTGCTTTGTCGTCATTGTGTTGTGATTAACTTCTTTACATTGTGATGTTGTTGTGATACATCTTAATGTACACTTCTAAAATTAATAAAGCAAAACCGGCTCACATTACCAGAAATAGTGTCCTATATGTCTCCAGTCATTTCTCCCTTTTTTTGTGTTCATGGTTGTTGATTTCATTGTAAAAATGCATATAAAGCTGTGTTCTCAAAAGTAAAATGAAATAAAAGTCTTGTCCAAAAATGTCTTGCTTTGTCGTCATTGTGTTGTTGTGATTAACTTTTTTAGTTGTGTTGTTGTTGTGATACATCTTAATGTACACTTCTAAAATAAATAAAACAAAACCGGCTCACATTGCCAGAAATAGTGTCCTAAATGTCTCCAGTCATTTGTGCATGTTTTTTTGTGTTCATGGTTGTCCATATCATTGTAAAAATGCATGTATTGAATCTGTGTTCTCAATAGTAAAATGAAATAAAATACTTGTCAAAAAAATTTTTGCTTTGTCGTCATTGTGTTGTGATTAACTTCTTTACATTGTGTTGTTAAAACAAAACCGGCTCACATTACCAGAAATAGTGTCCTAAATGTCTCCAGTCATTTGTGCATGTTTTTTTTGTGTTCATGGTTGTCCATATCATTGTAAAAATGCATGTACAGTACTGAATCTGTTTTCTCAATAGTGAAATGAAATTAAAGTCTTGTCCAAAAATGTCTTGCTTTGTTGCATTGTGTTGTTGTGATTAACTTCTTTACATTGTGTTGTTGTTGTGATACATATTAATGTACACTTCTAAAATTAATAAAACGAAATCTGCTCTCAGTACCAGAAATAGTGTCCTAAATGTCATTTGTGCATTTTTTTTGTGTTCGTGAATGTTTATGTCATTGTAAAAATGCATGTAAATCTGTGTTCTCAAAAGTAAAATGAAATAAAATACTTGTCAAAAAATGTTTTGCTTCGTCGTCATTGTGTTGTGATTAACTTCTTTACATTGTGATGTTGTTGTGATACAACTTAATGTACACTTCTAACTGTAATAAAACAAAATCAGCTCACATTACCAGAAATAGTGTCCTATATGTCTCCAGTCATTTGTGCATGTTTTCTTGTGTTCATGGTTGTCCATATCATTGTAAAAATGCATGTAAATCTGTGTTCTCAAAAGTAAACTGAAATAAAATACTTGTCAAAAAATGTTTTGCTTCGTCGTCATTGTGTTGTGATTAACTTCTTTACATTGTGTTGTTGTTGTGATACATCTTAATGTACACTTCTAAAATTAATAAAACAAAACCGGCTCACATTACCAGAAATACATGTAGTGTCCTAAATGTCTCCAGTCATTTGTGCATGTTTTTTTTGTGTTCATGGGTGTCCATATCATTGTAAAAATGCATGTACTGAATTTGTGTTCTCAACAGTGAAATGAAATAAAAGTCTTGTCCAAAAATGTCTTGCTTTCTTGCATTGTGTTGTTGTGATTAACTTCTTTACATTGTGTTGTTGTTGTGATACATCTTAATGTACACTTCTAAAATTAATAAAACGAACTCGTCTCTCATTACCAGAAATAGTGTCCTTAATGTCATTTGTGCATTTTTTTTGTGCACTTGAATGTTTATGTAATTGTAAAAATGCATGTAAATCTGTGTTCTCAAAAGTAAACTGAAATAAAATACTTGTCAAAAAATGTCTTGCTTTGTCGTCATTGTGTTGTGATTAACTTCTTTACATTGTGATGTTGTTGTGATACATCTCAATGTACACTTCTAAAATTAATAAAACAAAACCAGCTCACATTACCAGAAATAGTGTCCGTAATGTCATTTGTGCATTTTTTTTGTGTCCGTGAATGTTTATGTCATTGTAAAAATGCATGTAAATCTGTGTTCTCAAAAGTAAAATGAAATAAAATACTTGTCAAAAAATGTTTTGCTTTGTCGTCATTATGTTGTGACTAACTTCTTTACATTGTGTTGTTGTTGTGATACATCTTAATGTACACTTCTAAAATTAATAAAACAAAACCGGCTCACATTACCAGAAATAGTGTCCTTAATGACTCCAGTCATTTGTGCATGTTTTTTTTTGTGTTCATGGTTGTCCATATCATTGTAAAAATGCATGTACTGAATCTGTGTTCTCAATAGTGAAATGAAATAAAAGTCTTGTCCAAAAATGTCTTGCTTTGTTGCATTGTGTTGTTGTCATTAACTTCTTTACATTGTGTTGTTGTTGTGATACATCTTAATGTACACTTCTAAAATTAATGAAACGAAATCTGCTCTCAGTACCAGAAATAGTGTCCTAAATGTCATTTGTGCATTTTTTTTGTGTCCGTGAATGTTTGTCATTGTAAAAATGCATGTAAATCTGTGTTCTCAAAAGTAAAATGAAATAAAATACTTGTCAAGAAATGTTTTGCTTTGTCGTCATTGTGTTGTGATTAACTTCTTTACATTGTGATGTTGTTGTGATGCATCTTAATGTACACTTCTAAAATTAATAAAACAAAACCGGCTCACATTACCAGAAATAGTGTCCTAAATGTCTCCAGTCATTTGTGCATGTTTTGTTTGTGTTCATGGTTGTCCATATCATTGTAAAAATGCATGTACTGAATCTGTGTTCTCAAAAGTAAAATGAAATAAAATACTTGTCAAAAAATGTTTTGCTTTGTCGTCATTGTGTTGTGATTAACTTCTTTACATTGTGTTGTTGTTGTGATACATCTTAATGTACACTTCTAAAATTAATAAAACAAAACCGGCTCACATTACCAGAAATAGTGTCCTTAATGACTCCAATCATTTGTGCATGTTTTTTTTGTGTTCATGGTTGTCCATATCATTGTAAAAATGCATGTACTGAATCTGTGTTCTCAATAGTGAAATGAAATAAAAGTCTTGTCCAAAAATGTCTTGCTTTGTTGCATTGTGTTGTTGTCATTAACTTCTTTACATTGTGTTGTTGTTGTGATACATCTTAATGTACACTTCTAAAATTAATAAAACGAAATCTGCTCTCAGTACCAGAAATAGTGTCCTAAATGTCATTTGTGCATTTTTTTTGTGTCCGTGAATGTTTATGTCATTGTAAAAATGCATGTAAATCTGTGTTCTCAAAAGTAAAATGAAATAAAATACTTGTCAAGAAATGTTTTGCTTTGTCGTCATTGTGTTGTGATTAACTTCTTTACATTGTGATGTTGTTGTGATACATCTTAATGTACACTTCTAAAATTAATAAAACAAAACCGGCTCACATTACCAGAAATAGTGTCCTAAATGTCTCCAGTCATTTGTGCATGTTTTGTTTGTGTTCATGGTTGTCCATATCATTGTAAAAATGCATGTACTGAATCAAATGTCATTTGTGCATTTTTTTTGTGTCCGTGAATGTTTATGATATTGTAAAAATGCATGAAAATCTGTATTCTCCAAAAAAAAAATGAAATAAAGAATTATCAAAAAATGCCTTGCTTTGTCGTCATTGTGTTGTTATGATTCACTTCTTTACATTGTGTTGTTGTTGTGATACATCTTAATATACACTTCTAAAATTAATAAAACAAAATCGGCTCACATTACCAGAAATAGTGTCCTAAATGTCTCCAGTCATTTGTGCATTGTTTTTTTGTTGTTTTCATTGTTGTCCATATCATTGTAAAAATGCATGCAAATCTGTGTTCTGAAAAGTAAAATGAAATAAAACTCTTGTTCAAAAATGTCTTGCTATGTCGTCATTGTGTTGATGTGATTAACTTCTTTACATTGTGATGTTGTTAATGTACACTTCTCAAAGTAACAAAACAGAATTGGCTCACATTACCAGAGAAGTGTCCTATATGTCTCCAGTCATTTGTGCATGTTATGTCATTGTTAAAATGCATGTAAATCTGTGTTCTCAAAAGTAAAATGAAATAAAATACTTGTCAAAATTTTTTTTGCTTTGTCGTCATTGTGTTGTGATTAACTTCTTTACATTGTGTTGTTGTTGTGATACATCTTAATGTACACTTCTAAAATTAATAAAACAAAACCAGCTCACATTACCAGAAATAGTGTCCTAAATGTCTCCAGTCATTTGTGCATGTTTTTTTTGTGTTCATGGTTGCCCATATCATTGTAAAAATGCATGTACTGAATCTGTGTTCTCAATAGTGAAATGAAATAAAAGTCCTGTCAAAAAATGTTTTGCTTTGTCGTCATTGTGTTGTTGTGATTAAGTTCTTTACATTGTGTTGTTGTTGTGATACATCTTAATGTACACTTCTAAAATTAATAAAACGAAATCTGCTCTCAGTACCAGAAATAGTGTCCTAAATGTCAATTGTGCTTTTTTTTTGTGTCCGTGAATGTTTATGTCATTGTAAAAATGCATGGAAATCTGTATTCTCAAAAAAAAAATTAAATAAAGACTTGTCAAAAAATTGCTTGCTTTGTCGTCATTGTGTTGTTGTGATTCACTTCTTTACATTGTGTTGTTGTTGTGATACATCTTAATATACACTTCTCAAATAATAAAAGAAAATCGGCTCACATTACCAGAAATAGTGTCCTAAATGTCTCCAGTCATTTGTGCATGTTTTTTGTGTGTTCATGGTTGTCCATATCATTGTAAAAATGCATGTACTGAATCTGTGTTCTCAATAGTAAAATGAAATAAAATACTTGTCAAAAATGTTTTGCTTTGTTGTCATTGTGTTGTGATTAACCTCTTTACATTGTGTTGTTGTTGTGATACATCTTAATGTACACTTCTAAAATAAATAAAACAAAACCGGCTCACATTGCCAGAAATAGTGTCCTAAATGTCTCCAGTCATTTGTGCATGTTTTTTTTGTGTTCATGGTTGTCCATATCATTGTAAAAATGCATGTATTGAATCTGTGTTCTCAATAGTAAAATGAAATAAAATACTTGTCAAAAATTTTTTTGCTTTGTCGTCATTGTGTTGTGATTAACTTCTTTACATTGTGTTGTTAAAACAAAACCGGCTCACATTACCAGAAATAGTGTCCTAAATGTCTCCAGTCATTTGTGCATGTTTTTTTTGTGTTCATGGTTGTCCATATCATTGTAAAAATGCATGTACTGAATCTGTTTTCTCAATAGTGAAATGAAATTAAAGTCTTGTCCAAAAATGTCTTGCTTTGTTGCATTGTGTTGTTGTGATTAACTTCTTTACATTGTGTTGTTGTTGTGATACATATTAATGTACACTTCTAAAATTAATAAAACGAAATCTGCTCTCAGTACCAGAAATAGTGTCCTAAATGTCATTTGTGCATTTTTTTTGTGTTCGTGAATGTTTATGTCATTGTAAAAATGCATGTAAATCTGTGTTCTCAAAAGTAAAATGAAATAAAATACTTGTCAAAAAATGTTTTGCTTCGTCGTCATTGTGTTGTGATTAACTTCTTTACATTGTGATGTTGTTGTGATACAACTTAATGTACACTTCTAACTGTAATAAAACAAAATCAGCTCACATTACCAGAAATAGTGTCCTATATGTCTCCAGTCATTTGTGCATGTTTTCTTGTGTTCATGGTTGTCCATATCATTGTAAAAATGCATGTAAATCTGTGTTCTCAAAAGTAAACTGAAATAAAATACTTGTCAAAAAATGTTTTGCTTCGTCGTCATTGTGTTGTGATTAACTTCTTTACATTGTGTTGTTGTTGTGATACATCTTAATGTACACTTCTAAAATTAATAAAACAAAACCGGCTCACATTACCAGAAATACATGTAGTGTCCTAAATGTCTCCAGTCATTTGTGCATGTTTTTTTGTGTTCATGGGTGTCCATATCATTGTAAAAATGCATGTACTGAATTTGTGTTCTCAACAGTGAAATGAAATAAAAGTCTTGTCCAAAAATGTCTTTCTTTCTTGCATTGTGTTGTTGTGATTAACTTCTTTACATTGTGTTGTTGTTGTGATACATCTTAATGTACACTTCTAAAATTAATAAAACGAACTCGTCTCTCATTACCAGAAATAGTGTCCTTAATGTCATTTGTGCATTTTTTTTGTGCACTTGAATGTTTATGTAATTGTAAAAATGCATGTAAATCTGTGTTCTCAAAAGTAAACTGAAATAAAATACTTGTCAAAAAATGTCTTGCTTTGTCGTCATTGTGTTGTGATTAACTTCTTTACATTGTGATGTTGTTGTGATACATCTCAATGTACACTTCTAAAATTAATAAAACAAAACCAGCTCACATTACCAGAAATAGTGTCCGTAATGTCATTTGTGCATTTTTTTTGTGTCCGTGAATGTTTATGTCATTGTAAAAATGCATGTAAATCTGTGTTCTCAAAAGTAAAATGAAATAAAATACTTGTCAAAAAATGTTTTGCTTTGTCGTCATTATGTTGTGACTAACTTCTTTACATTGTGTTGTTGTTGTGATACATCTTAATGTACACTTCTAAAATTAATAAAACAAAACCGGCTCACATTACCAGAAATAGTGTCCTTAATGACTCCAGTCATTTGTGCATGTTTTTTTTTGTGTTCATGGTTGTCCATATCATTGTAAAAATGCATGTACTGAATCTGTGTTCTCAATAGTGAAATGAAATAAAAGTCTTGTCCAAAAATGTCTTGCTTTGTTGCATTGTGTTGTTGTCATTAACTTCTTTACATTGTGTTGTTGTTGTGATACATCTTAATGTACACTTCTAAAATTAATGAAACGAAATCTGCTCTCAGTACCAGAAATAGTGTCCTAAATGTCATTTGTGCATTTTTTTTGTGTCCGTGAATGTTTGTCATTGTAAAAATGCATGTAAATCTGTGTTCTCAAAAGTAAAATGAAATAAAATACTTGTCAAGAAATGTTTTGCTTTGTCGTCATTGTGTTGTGATTAACTTCTTTACATTGTGATGTTGTTGTGATGCATCTTAATGTACACTTCTAAAATTAATAAAACAAAACCGGCTCACATTACCAGAAATAGTGTCCTAAATGTCTCCAGTCATTTGTGCATGTTTTGTTTGTGTTCATGGTTGTCCATATCATTGTAAAAATGCATGTACTGAATCTGTGTTCTCAAAAGTAAAATGAAATAAAATACTTGTCAAAAAATGTTTTGCTTTGTCGTCATTGTGTTGTGATTAACTTCTTTACATTGTGTTGTTGTTGTGATACATCTTAATGTACACTTCTAAAATTAATAAAACAAAACCGGCTCACATTACCAGAAATAGTGTCCTTAATGACTCCAATCATTTGTGCATGTTTTTTTTGTGTTCATGGTTGTCCATATCATTGTAAAAATGCATGTACTGAATCTGTGTTCTCAATAGTGAAATGAAATAAAAGTCTTGTCCAAAAATGTCTTGCTTTGTTGCATTGTGTTGTTGTCATTAACTTCTTTACATTGTGTTGTTGTTGTGATACATCTTAATGTACACTTCTAAAATTAATAAAACGAAATCTGCTCTCAGTACCAGAAATAGTGTCCTAAATGTCATTTGTGCATTTTTTTTGTGTCCGTGAATGTTTATGTCATTGTAAAAATGCATGTAAATCTGTGTTCTCAAAAGTAAAATGAAATAAAATACTTGTCAAGAAATGTTTTGCTTTGTCGTCATTGTGTTGTGATTAACTTCTTTACATTGTGATGTTGTTGTGATACATCTTAATGTACACTTCTAAAATTAATAAAACAAAACCGGCTCACATTACCAGAAATAGTGTCCTAAATGTCTCCAGTCATTTGTGCATGTTTTGTTTGTGTTCATGGTTGTCCATATCATTGTAAAAATGCATGTACTGAATCAAATGTCATTTGTGCATTTTTTTTGTGTCCGTGAATGTTTATGATATTGTAAAAATGCATGAAAATCTGTATTCTCCAAAAAAAAAATGAAATAAAGAATTATCAAAAAATGCCTTGCTTTGTCGTCATTGTGTTGTTATGATTCACTTCTTTACATTGTGTTGTTGTTGTGATACATCTTAATATACACTTCTAAAATTAATAAAACAAAATCGGCTCACATTACCAGAAATAGTGTCCTAAATGTCTCCAGTCATTTGTGCATTGTTTTTTTGTTGTTTTCATTGTTGTCCATATCATTGTAAAAATGCATGCAAATCTGTGTTCTGAAAAGTAAAATGAAATAAAACTCTTGTTCAAAAATGTCTTGCTATGTCGTCATTGTGTTGATGTGATTAACTTCTTTACATTGTGATGTTGTTAATGTACACTTCTCAAAGTAACAAAACAGAATTGGCTCACATTACCAGAGAAGTGTCCTATATGTCTCCAGTCATTTGTGCATGTTATGTCATTGTTAAAATGCATGTAAATCTGTGTTCTCAAAAGTAAAATGAAATAAAATACTTGTCAAAATTTTTTTTGCTTTGTCGTCATTGTGTTGTGATTAACTTCTTTACATTGTGTTGTTGTTGTGATACATCTTAATGTACACTTCTAAAATTAATAAAACAAAACCAGCTCACATTACCAGAAATAGTGTCCTAAATGTCTCCAGTCATTTGTGCATGTTTTTTTTGTGTTCATGGTTGCCCATATCATTGTAAAAATGCATGTACTGAATCTGTGTTCTCAATAGTGAAATGAAATAAAAGTCCTGTCAAAAAATGTTTTGCTTTGTCGTCATTGTGTTGTTGTGATTAAGTTCTTTACATTGTGTTGTTGTTGTGATACATCTTAATGTACACTTCTAAAATTAATAAAACGAAATCTGCTCTCAGTACCAGAAATAGTGTCCTAAATGTCAATTGTGCTTTTTTTTTGTGTCCGTGAATGTTTATGTCATTGTAAAAATGCATGGAAATCTGTATTCTCAAAAAAAAATTAAATAAAGACTTGTCAAAAAATTGCTTGCTTTGTCGTCATTGTGTTGTTGTGATTCACTTCTTTACATTGTGTTGTTGTTGTGATACATCTTAATATACACTTCTAAAATAATAAAAGAAAATCGGCTCACATTACCAGAAATAGTGTCCTAAATGTCTCCAGTCATTTGTGCATGTTTTTTGTGTGTTCATGGTTGTCCATATCATTGTAAAAATGCATGTACTGAATCTGTGTTCTCAATAGTAAAATGAAATAAAATACTTGTCAAAAAATGTTTTGCTTTGTTGTCATTGTGTTGTGATTAACCTCTTTACATTGTGTTGTTGTTGTGATACATCTTAATGTACACTTCTAAAATAAATAAAACAAAACCGGCTCACATTGCCAGAAATAGTGTCCTAAATGTCTCCAGTCATTTGTGCATGTTTTTTTTGTGTTCATGGTTGTCCATATCATTGTAAAAATGCATGTATTGAATCTGTGTTCTCAATAGTAAAATGAAATAAAATACTTGTCAAAAATTTTTTTGCTTTGTCGTCATTGTGTTGTGATTAACTTCTTTACATTGTGTTGTTAAAACAAAACCGGCTCACATTACCAGAAATAGTGTCCTAAATGTCTCCAGTCATTTGTGCATGTTTTTTTTGTGTTCATGGTTGTCCATATCATTGTAAAAATGCATGTACTGAATCTGTTTTCTCAATAGTGAAATGAAATTAAAGTCTTGTCCAAAAATGTCTTGCTTTGTTGCATTGTGTTGTTGTGATTAACTTCTTTACATTGTGTTGTTGTTGTGATACATATTAATGTACACTTCTAAAATTAATAAAACGAAATCTGCTCTCAGTACCAGAAATAGTGTCCTAAATGTCATTTGTGCATTTTTTTTGTGTTCGTGAATGTTTATGTCATTGTAAAAATGCATGTAAATCTGTGTTCTCAAAAGTAAAATGAAATAAAATACTTGTCAAAAAATGTTTTGCTTTGTCGTCATTGTGTTGTGATTAACTTCTTTACATTGTGATGTTGTTGTGATACAACTTAATGTACACTTCTAACTGTAATAAAACAAAATCAGCTCACATTACCAGAAATAGTGTCCTATATGTCTCCAGTCATTTGTGCATGTTTTCTTGTGTTCATGGTTGTCCATATCATTGTAAAAATGCATGTAAATCTGTGTTCTCAAAAGTAAACTGAAATAAAATACTTGTCAAAAAATGTTTTGCTTCGTCGTCATTGTGTTGTGATTAACTTCTTTACATTGTGTTGTTGTTGTGATACATCTTAATGTACACTTCTAAAATTAATAAAACAAAACCGGCTCACATTACCAGAAATAGTGTCCTAAATGTCTCCAGTCATTTGTGCATGTTTTTTTTGTGTTCATGGGTGTCCATATCATTGTAAAAATGCATGTACTGAATTTGTGTTCTCAATAGTGAAATGAAATAAAAGTCTTGTCCAAAAATGTCTTGCTTTGTTGCATTGTGTTGTTGTGATTAACTTCTTTACATTGTGTTGTTGTTGTGATACATCTTAATGTACACTTCTAAAATTAATAAAACGAACTCGTCTCTCATTACCAGAAATAGTGTCCTTAATGTCATTTGTGCATTTTTTTTGTGCACTTGAATGTTTATGTAATTGTAAAAATGCATGTAAATTTGTGTTCTCAAAAGTAAACTGAAATAAAATACTTGTCAAAAAATGTTTTGCTTTGTCGTCATTGTGTTGTGATTAACTTCTTTACATTGTGATGTTGTTGTGATACATCTCAATGTACACTTCTAAAATTAATAAAACAAAACCGGCTCACATTACCAGAAATAGTGTCCGTAATGTCATTTGTGCATTTTTTTTGTGTCCGTGAATGTTTATGTCATTGTAAAAATGCATGTAAATCTGTGTTCTCAAAAGTAAAATGAAATAAAATACTTGTCACAAAATGTTTTGCTTTGTTGTCATTATGTTGTGACTAACTTCTTTACATTGTGTTGTTGTTGTGATACATCTTAATGTACACTTCTAAAATTAATAAAACAAAACCGGCTCACATTACCAGAAATAGTGTCCTTAATGACTCCAGTCATTTGTGCATGTTTTTTTTGTGTTCATGGTTGTCCATATCATTGTAAAAATGCATGTACTGAATCTGTGTTCTCAATAGTGAAATGAAATAAAAGTCTTGTCCAAAAATGTCTTGCTTTGTTGCATTGTGTTGTTGTCATTAACTTCTTTACATTGTGTTGTTGTTGTGATACATCTTAATGTACACTTCTAAAATTAATGAAACGAAATCTGCTCTCAGTACCAGAAATAGTGTCCTAAATGTCATTTGTGCATTTTTTTTGTGTCCGTGAATGTTTGTCATTGTAAAAATGCATGTAAATCTGTGTTCTCAAAAGTAAAATGAAATAAAATACTTGTCAAGAAATGTTTTGCTTTGTCGTCATTGTGTTGTGATTAACTTCTTTACATTGTGATGTTGTTGTGATGCATCTTAATGTACACTTCTAAAATTAATAAAACAAAACCGGCTCACATTACCAGAAATAGTGTCCTAAATGTCTCCAGTCATTTGTGCATGTTTTGTTTGTGTTCATGGTTGTCCATTTCATTGTAAAAATGCATGTACTGAATCAGTGTTCTCAATAGTGAAATGAAATAAAAGTCTTGTCCAAAAATGTCTTGCTTTGTTGCATTGTGTTGTTGTCATTAACTTCTTTACATTGTGTTGTTGTTGTGATACATCTTAATGTACACTTCTAAAATTAATAAAACGAAATCTGCTCTCAGTACCAGAAATAGTGTCCTAAATGTCATTTGTGCATTTTTTTTGTGTCCGTGAATGTTTATGTCATTGTAAAAATGCATGTAAATCTGTGTTCTCAAAAGTAAAATGAAATAAAATACTTGTCAAGAAATTTTTTGCTTTGTCGTCATTGTGTTGTGATTAACTTCTTTACATTGTGATGTTGTTGTGATACATCTTAATGTACACTTCTAAAATTAATAAAACAAAACCGGCTCACATTACCAGAAATAGTGTCCTAAATGTCTCCAGTCATTTGTGCATGTTTTGTTTGTGTTCATGGTTGTCCATATCATTGTAAAAATGCATGTACTGAATCAAATGTCATTTGTGCATTTTTTTGTGTCCGTGAATGTTTATGATATTGTAAAAATGCATGAAAATCTGTATTCTCCAAAAAAAAAATGAAATAAAGACTTGTCAAAAAATGCCTTGCTTTGTCGTCATTGTGTTGTTATGATTCACTTCTTTACATTGTGTTGTTGTTGTGATACATCTTAATATACACTTCTAAAATTAATAAAACAAAATCGGCTCACATTACCAGAAATAGTGTCCTAAATGTCTCCAGTCATTTGTGCATTGTTTTTTTGTTGTTTTCATTGTTGTCCATATCATTGTAAAAATGCATGCAAATCTGTGTTCTGAAAAGTAAAATGAAATAAAACTCTTGTTCAAAAATGTCTTGCTATGTCGTCATTGTGTTGGTGTGATTAACTTCTTTACATTGTGATGTTGTTAATGTACACTTCTCAAAGTAACAAAACAGAATTGGCTCACATTACCAGAGAAGTGTCCTATATGTCTCCAGTCATTTGTGCATGTTATGTCATTGTAAAAATGCATGTAAATCTGTGTTCTCAAAAGTAAAATGAAATAAAATACTTGTCAAATTTTTTTTTGCTTTGTCGTCATTGTGTTGTGATTAACTTCTTTACATTGTGTTGTTGTTGTGATACATCTTAATGTACACTTCTAAAATTAATAAAACAAAACCGGCTCACATTACCAGAAATAGTGTCCTAAATGTCTCCAGTCATTTGTGCATGTTTTTTTTGTGTTCATGGTTGCCCATATCATTGTAAAAATGCATGTACTGAATCTGTGTTCTCAATAGTGAAATGAAATAAAAGTCTTGTCAAAAAATGTTTTGCTTTGTCGTCATTGTGTTGTTGTGATTAAGTTCTTTACATTGTGTTGTTGTTGTGATACATCTTAATGTACACTTCTAAAATTAATGAAACGAAATCTGCTCTCAGTACCAGAAATAGTGTCCTAAATGTCAATTGTGCTTTTTTTTTGTGTCCGTGAATGTTTATGTCATTGTAAAAATGCATGGAAATCTGTATTCTCAAAAAAAAAATTAAATAAAGACTTGTCAAAAAATTGCTTGCTTTGTCGTCATTGTGTTGTTGTGATTCACTTCTTTACATGGTGGTGTTGTTGTGATACATCTCAATATACACTTCTAAAATTAATGAAACGAAATCTGCTCTCAGTACCAGAAATAGTGTCCTAAATGTCAATTGTGCTTTTTTTTTGTGTCCGTGAATGTTTATGTCATTGTAAAAATGCATGGAAATCTGTATTCTCAAAAAAAAATTAAATAAAGACTTGTCAAAAAATTGCTTGCTTTGTCGTCATTGTGTTGTTGTGATTAAGTTCTTTACATTGTGTTGTTGTTGTGATACATCTTAATGTACACTTCTAAAATTAATGAAACGAAATCTGCTCTCAGTACCAGAAATAGTGTCCTAAATGTCAATTGTGCTTTTTTTTTGTGTCCGTGAATGTTTATGTCATTGTAAAAATGCATGGAAATCTGTATTCTCAAAAGTAAAATGAAATAAAATACTTGTCAAAAAATGTCTCCAGTCATTTGTGCTTGTGTTTTTTGTTTTCATGGTTGTCCATATCATTGTAAAAATGCATGTACTGAATCTGTGTTCTCAATATTGAAAGGAAATAAAAGTCTTGTCCAAAAATGTCTTGCTTTGTCGTCATTGTGTTGTTGTGATTCACTTCTTTACATTGTGTTGTTTTTGTGATACATCTTAATGTGCACTTCTAAAAGCAATAAAACAAAATCGGCTCACATTACCAGAAATAGTGTCCTATGTCTCCAGTCGTTTGTACATGTTTTTTGTTTTCATGCATTTGTGTGTCATTGTAAAAATGCATGTAAATATGTGTTCTCAAAAATGAAAGTGAAATAAAATATATAAGCAAAAGTCTTGTCCAAAAATGTCTTGCTTCATCGTCATTGTGTTGTTGTGTTTAACTTGTATACATTGTGTTGTTGCGAAACATCTTAATGTTAATCAAAAATTAATAAAACAGAATCAGCGCACATTACATGAAATGGTGTCCTGATGTCTCCCGCCATTTGTTTCATGTTTTTGTGTGGGTTCATGGTTGTTTATGTCAAATTAAAATGCATGTAAATCTGTGTTCTCTAAAAGTGAAATAAGATATACATGTAATCAGAAGTCTTGTCCAAAAATGTCTTTCTTCATCGTTGTGTTGTGATTACTTCTTTACATTGTGTCGTTGCTGTGATACATCTTAATGTTAATCAAAATTGATAAAAATAGAATCAGCTCACATGAATTGAAATTGTATCCTTACGTCTTGTCCGAAAATGTCTTGCTTTGTCGTCATTGTGCTGTTGTGATTTAAACTTGTTTATATTTTGTTGTTGTTGTGATACATCTTAATGTAAACTTCTAAAATTAATAAAATAGAATCAGCTCACATTACCTGATATAGTGTCCTCGTGTCTCCAGTCATTTGTGTGTTGGTGGTTTACCACAGGGTGGTGTGATGTGTCAAGTGCAGTAGTGTAGTTGAAGGTAGTATTGCACACCCCGCTTTCTACCTTCAGCTGCTGCCGCTGGCTATCCCCGTTTGGGGCGAAAAGGGAGCCAAGTGCGTAAGTCTCCCTCTGCCAGTACATAGCCTCTCCACCATCAAGACTCCTGCAGTGCCTCCTCGTTGCAACACACGGTAACTGGGCATCTTGCGACCCCAGGCTGAACTGTAGGGGATCTCGGAGCAGCAGTGGGCCCCAGAGACATGCTGTGCAGGCTCACTGACGTGTGGACACATCCTAGCACCATGTCAACCACTGCCCCAGCTATGGGTAAATAGCAGGGTAGATGGAGCTCTTCAGCCCCACAAGGCAGGGCATCTAAACAAAATCCGGAGCTTGAGTCCTGAAGGCAGTCTGTTGTTGACTCAGCACCCTACTGGCAACTCCTGTGGCATCTTTGATCCCAAATTGTACTGGCCTCTGCCTTTCCTTTGGACCCATCACTGACGCGGAGAGGGGGGATCCGCTGAATGAGCTACAGCCTTTTCTCCATAGAAATCAGCCCAGGCCTGCGCCCTGGAGAGGACACTCCAGCCTAACGGTGTAGATAAAACATGAGAAGCAACAGTCTACCAGTTATAAGTCTAACTCAATTGGCGTAGAGTAAAGAAAAGGGGCCAGAGGAGATCAGAAAGTATGGTGTCCGCTTCGCCACCCGAAACACACTTATCTGGATGACTGATCCATGCGAGAGGGAACAGAGAGAAATCTCACACTGTGCCTTCATACAACCGATGGACCATGTCAACCTCGATAGTGCCTAGGCCCCTACCCTTTACTCCTTTCAGAGAAGCCTAGGATGAGTTTTATGACCAGCTGCAGACCGTTATATGGGGGATCCCCAGTTGGGAACAACTGCTGCTGTTGGCGACTTCAGTGCCAGAGTGGATGCTGATTGTGACTCCTGGCACACCTGCATAGGAAGGCACGGAATTGGGAAAATAATTGTGTACATTGCACCACCTTCATCAACAACTCATTCTTTCAGACCAAGCCACAACACAAGGTATCTTGGAGACGTCCCAGATCAAAACACTGGCACCAACTGGACCTGATCATTACCAAGCATGACCATCTCAGGAACATGCTCCCCACCTGTTCCTACCAGAGTACTGACTGTGACACTGATCATTCTCTTGTGTGCTGCAAGATCAGGCTCCAGCCGAAGAAGATGCACCAAGCCAAACCTCTTATTATTGGCAAACCACGCATAGACATCAGCAAGACCTCACAGCCTAAGAGAGTGGAATCCTTCACAAAGAATCTGGAAGAAGCCCTCTTCGCAGACCCCCAGAGGGAGACGCTGAACAGAGATGGAGCCAATTGAGGCAAATCGTTCATAACAGTGCTTTACAAGCCTTCGGGAAGAAGCAAAAGAAGACCCAGGACTGGTTTGAAGCCAATTCCAGTGAGCTCAACCCGTTATTGAAGAAAAACATGCTACACTGCTAGAACACAAAAGCAAGCCCAGCCAAACAACACAGCAAGCTCTGAAGTCAGCTCGAAGCAAAGTCCAGAGAAGAGCCAGAAGATCTGCCCAGTGACTACTGGCTGCAGCTCTGTAAAGATGTTCAGACAGCAGCTGACACTGGCAACATCCGAGGGGTCTTTGATGGGATAAAGAGAGCCGTGGGACCCACACAAACCAAGGTGGCGCCTCAGTGATTTAGGATAAAGCCAAGTAAATGGACAGATGGGTTGAGCATCACTCGGAGCTGTACTCCAGAGAAAACATCGTCTCCAATGATGCCTTAGACGCCATTGAGATTTTGCCTTGTATGAGGGAGCTGGACGTGCTGCCTATGTGGTGGAGTTAAACGAAGCAATAGACAACCTGCCAACTGCAAAGGCTCCAGGACTTGATGGCATATCCCACCTGAGGCCATCAAATGTGCAAAATGAGTCTTACTGAGCTACCTGTTTGAACTACTCTGGCAGTGCTAGATGGAGGGACAAGTACCTCAGGACACGAGCAACATTGTCACCCTCTACAAGAATAAAGGGGACAGGAGTAACTGTAATAGTTACAGGGGCATCTCTCTACTAAATATCGTCGGCAAGGTCTTTGCACATGTCATCCTGAACAGATTGCAAACATTGGCCGGCAGACTAGAGTCTATCCCGAGTCTCAGTGTGGCTTCAGGTCAAGGCGCTCAATAATAGACATGGTCTTCTCCCTACGTCAGCCACAGGAGAAGTGCAGAGAGCAGAGACAGCCACTGCAAATTGTCTTCTTTGATCTCACAAAGGCCTTCGACCTTTGTGAGTTGCGATGGCCTGTTCTGGATCCTAGCCAAGATCGGATGCCCACCCAAGCTACTCAGTGTGATCCAGTCGCTCCACACTGACATGAAGGGTGTTGTGATGTTTGGCAGTGCTTCCTCCGAGGCTTTCAGCATCTGCAGTGGTGTTAAGCAGGGGTGTGTGCTTGCCCCCACCCTATTTGGCATCTTCTTTGCTGTCATGCTGAAGCACACCTTTGGCTCATCTACGGAGGGCGTGTTTCTTCACACCTGATCGATGGGGGGGGGGCTTTTCAACTTCGCCCGGCTCAAAGTGAAGACCAAAATTTGTGAGGCGGTCATCAGGGATATGCTCTTTGCAGACGCAGCTTTAGCCACCCATACAGAGCAGCAGCTACAAAGTTTCATGGACAGTTTCTCATGTGCCTGCCTGGACTTCGGCATGACCATCAGCATCAAAAAGACTGAAGTGTTGGGCCAGGGCGTTGAACACCCACCGGTTATCACAGTCAATAACAGCAAGCTGGAGGTTGTGCACAAATTCACCTATCTGGGCTCAACAGTGTCAGACGACCTCTTCCCTCAACCTTTGCCAGGCTTACCAAAAGAGTCTGAGGCAGTGAGTCCTGGGCCCTATACTCCAGACAGGAAAAGAGGCTCAACACATTCCATCTGCGAAATCTGTGGCACATTCTTGGCATCAAGTGGTGACGAACACTGAGGTCCTTGCCCAGGCAGGAATTCAGAGCCTGGTCACCCTTCTCCAACAACGCAGACTCCGCACTGGCTTGGACATGTCTACGGCATGCCAGATCGAAGGGACGATCCCAAAGGACCTGCTGTATCGGAACTAGCTGGCTACTGGCAAGAGAGCGCATGGACGTCCACTTCTATGCTTCAAAGATGTTTTCAAAAGAGACCTGAAGTCAGTGGACATTGATGTAGCAAGGTGGGAGGAGCTGGCCACTGACTGAGTCAGGTGGAGACAGGAGTATTGGGTGGACTTGCCAGATCGGAGGCTAAGAAGACTTAGGCCGTCGAGGACAAGCGAGCTCGCAGAACGAGCAGCCGCCAAGCAGCTCCTCAGGACACCCCCTTCAGGTTCACCGTGTGCGGCAGAGACTGTCACTTCCGTATTGGCCTTTAAAGCCACATCAGGCGATGTTCCAGCACAAGCTGATGATATAGTCTCTACCTTCCAGGCGCAGATCCAAGATCGCACAAGATCGAAGGATGCCAACGACAATGTGATACATCGTAATCTTCTAAAATTAATCAAATAGAATCATCACCTCACATTACTTGGTATAGTGTCCTCATGTATCCAGTCATATGTGCATGTTTTTTGGTGTTCATGGTTGTTTATTTTATTGTAAAAATACACGTAAATCTGTGTTCTCATATTAAGTAAAATGAAATAAAATAGAAATAAAAGTCTTGTTTAAAATGTCTTGCTTTGTTGTCATTGTGTGGTTGTGATTAACATGTTTACATTGTGGTGTTGTTGTGATTACTGTCAAAATTAATTAAAGAGAATCAGCTTGCATAACCAGAAAAAAAGTGTTCTCATGTCTCCAGTGAGTTTTACCTGCTCCTTGTATTCATGGTTTTGTATGTCATTGTAATGCATGGAAATCTGTGTTCTCAAAAAGTTAAATAAAATAAAATATAAATGAAAGTCTTGTCCAAACATTTCTTACTTTGTCATCATTGTTTTTAACTTACTTGTTTACAGTGTGTTGTTGTGATACATCTAAATGTTACAGTCAGTTAAAAAAGAGCATCAGCTCACATTATTAGAAATAGTGTCCTTATGTCTCCAAATATTTTGCATACATGTATATGTGTTCATGGTTTTGTATGTCTTTGTAAAATGTATGTAATTATGTGTTGTCAAAAAGTCTTGCTTTGTTGTCATTGTGTGGTTGTGATTAACTTGTTTACATTGTGTTGTTGTGATACATTGAAAACTTCTAAAAGTAAGAAAACTAAATCAGCTCACATTACCAGAAATAGTGTCCTTATATCTCGAGTCGTTTGTGCGCATTCTTTGTGTTCATGTCCTTTAATTTGTGTTCATGTCATTGTAAAAATGCATGTAAATCTGTGTTCTCAAAAAGTAAAAAAGAAATAAAACATCAATAAAAGTCTTGTCCAAAAATGTCTAGCTTCATCGTCTTTATGTTGTCGTGATTAACTTGTTTACAGTGTGTTGTTGTGATACTTTAAATGTTAGTCAATAAATATTAGATTCAGCTCACATAGTTAGAAATGGTGTCCTTATTGCATATACGTGTTCATGGTTTTGTATGTCTTTGTAAAAATGCATGTAATTCTGTGTTGTCAAAAAGTAAATTGAAATAAAATGTAAATAAGTTTGGACCAAACATGTCTTGCTCTGTCATCACTGTGTTGTTGAGATTAACTTGTTTACGTTGTGTTGTTGTTGTGATACATCTTAATGTTAACTTCTGAAGTAATGAAACAAAATCATCCCACATTACCAGAAAGAGTGTCCTTATGTCTCCAGTCATTTGTGCATATGCATGTTCTTTGTGTTCATATAGCGAGCTGTATATCACGCTATATACGACGTGATTATAACATCACTTCACACTTCTTGCCTCCATTGACAAAATTGTCATGAATAACTTCACGAATTGTTACAATTTTTATGAAGTATTTAATTTATTATGTTAATTTTTTTGTAAAAATTAAACTTTGATATTTCTTGTAACCTCAGGGGGCTTGTTTTCGGTCAATTTTCCGGGGATAGACCTACCGACTGACCGACCACGAAGTGACATGTAGAAGCTCCTGCCAGAGCTTATAATAGGTCAGCCAAATTAGTGACCAATCAACAGCTTAGTCCATAATTATTTCTAATCAAAATTTCTAAAGTCGACTCCGATTGGCTGGTGCGTGCATGGAGTTGCCTAAAATTTGCATTGCAAATAGGAGTCCTTACATAACTACCCTGTCATCAGTTGCAAAGGGAGAGTTGAGGGAGACCATGATAAATGTGCAAATGCTTTTGTGATGGATAGAGAGCTGGAAAGTGTGGCTACAAAAGTGTGGCTGCAATGGTCAACAATTTGAAGTCCGCAAAATAAACATATGCATAAAGGGAGAAAACTTGCATTTTACCATTTGTAGTCGCCAGAATTATCAGGCGATGGTAACCAAAGATCCTATACAGGGCGCTGTTGCGCAGGGCGCTCGCGCTACGATCTTTGATGCCAACTATTTTGTTTTAAACAGAGAGGGCGCTATTTATTTTCACCCATAGTTGTCATCGTTTTGCAACGTGACTATAAACTTTTCGCCACAAATTCCGTCCAATATCGTCATTATTTTTCTTTCATTCTTGGACTGCTCGGCGAAGTGACTGTTTGTCTGTTTTTGTATAGGCCCTAATGACATTATTGAGGTGATACAAGATGAATAATGTGCATACAAATGGGGATTTTGTGATGCGTGATGAATAAAGTGCATTAAAATGGGGATTTTGTTATGAAAGGAATCATCAAAAAAAAATTAATGTCGTGACGGCCTCCGAGAAAAGTGTAGAAGCCGTTGGTGGCGCTGTTCATAGAAACCATTTTCAGACCATTTAGTATTTTTCTTGGACAACGGCCGTTTGTTAATTTTTACTTGATTATTAATTTGGACCAAGCCATTCTGTTATGGATAATTATTACCAGGTTATCAGACACAATTACGCATAGGCCTATACACTTCAAGGAAGTTTTGGAAACATGTTCATGTCTTTTTTTTTCTCTTTGTTTGGTCGAACCATGTAGGCCTACAGTGCCAGTGCCATGTATCAACCATCGACAAGTAAAGTCGAGTACGATGTATCAATACAAAATACATGAGCTATAGTTTTTACATAACTTTGATGATCGAGTGAAGCATATAAGTTTCATCTTCAATTTCGGCTTTGACTTCAAAGGTCATCTTTATCATTGCGAGCAACTTAGAAGGCAAAATGGCATATGGCACCTCTGATATCGAGGCTGCCGCTCAGGAACATCAGTTTTCAGTTCTCGGAAGGAGATTGAAGAGGAACAGATGCAGGAAACCTTTCACTGTGGATTATATCAACGAAAGGTGACATTTCAAGAACGGGAAGAATTTGGGCAGACGTGTCGGTTACAAGTTCTAGACTGCAAGCAGCCGGCGAGAAAGCTGCAGTAGAAGCAGAAGCAGCAGTAGATAGAGATAGAGAAAAAAAAGGAGCTAAAGCTTCGCAAAAGATGCCAACAGTTGAGTTGGAATCCAAAATCACCAGTTGGACTTAGAATCTTGAAGCAGAGTCAATAAACAATGTCAATTGTCAATGTCAACACCTGGTTAAGACACAAATGTACAGGTAATTAGGGACAATTGATCGTCCAGCACCTAAACTGCCAGTCACCAGCCTTCATGGAAAGTACTCAAGTAGAAGACATCTGGACGTACATGCTGAACAGAGGCCAATTTCAGCAGCAGTCAAGTTGTTGAAACCCCAAAGCTGCCAAATACAGAACTTGTGACATTCAACGGTGACCTGGTCAAGTGTTGGGTGTTGATTCGAGCATTTGAGAACGATAGACAAGGAATTCGTCAGTGATGCTGCCAAACGTGCCCGTCTTCAACAGAAATGCACTGGGTCTGCAAGAAAACTCATGCAACGCTTTGCTGTGAAGACACCGCTGAGGCATGGGTCAATAAAAATAATCAATCGGCATGACCAGGGGCAGATCCTGACCTAGGTTTCAGGAGATAAGGGGTTGATATGAAGTTGGGGGAGAGTTCCGGGGTCATGCCCCCGGGAAACTGTGATTTCTACAATGCTTTCTCCTGCATTCTAAGACAGTTTGAGAATACATTTTGAAACTTTAGCATTCCATTTGTTGTTTTTTTGGCCCTATTTTACTAGTACATGTATAACATTAGTCAGTGGCTGAACGGGGGGGGATATAACGTTAGTCAGTGGCTGAAGGGGGGGGGGGTGCCCTCTAGATCCGCCGCTGCTGATCCGAGTCACAATTTGTGGAGAAATTGTCCTGGGTTATTCGCAAGACGTGGCTCAGGAGAGTCCATCACATTAAACATGTTGACGCAAGAGCTCCTACCATTGATGTGAGGTTTGTGACAACTTCAGAACAAGCCAATGACCCTGTGTTCGGCAAGCTTGTGTATAAGTTCCACAAATATTTCATTGTCGGCCACTGTCCGGGATGGGGGCCACTACCTGATGACAAAGATTTTGGTGTCACTGGATGTTGGTGCGTTTGCTCGGTAGAGGACTGATGAGAGATGTCAATGAGACGTACTCTGCCGGAATTTGGATTTGCTTACCAAGGGCTACGCAGAGTAAGTTCCTCGGGAACAGCTGGGCAGATCAGATGGATCGAGCTGTGTGGTACTTAACCACATCATCTTAAAACCAGGAAAGATTGACATATTTTTCGATTATGCTGTCAAAACACCAGGGCTTATCGCCCAACGACAAAGTACATCAGGGACCTGACTTGACAAACAATTAAGCTCGTCGTGGTTCTCATTCGAACTTGACGGGAGAGGATTGAACTCACTGATGGTAAATATCGAGGGGATATTTCACCAAGTCCATAATCAATTAGCCTGATCTTGGCGTACTGCGTTTCATGTGATGGAAGGATGACAACATCGCTGACTCTCCAAAGACATACTGAATGACACTCTCACCTGTTTGGCGTATTGTCACCCAACTGAACCAGACAACATTCACAACACAAAAAAACATGCACAACTTTGATGCCAAGACCATCGACAAAGATTTCTGTGTCGATGATTGCCTAAAATCGGTTGCCACAGAATAAGAGCCATCAAGCTCATCAGTCACCTTTACGAGGTTTTGTCCCTTGGGGGATTTCGTCTCACAAAATGGATCAGCAACTCATGTGAATTGCTGCAGTCGGTTCCTGAAACTAACAAGCAAAGGGAGTTTCCATATTGGATTTTTGTGACGAGATGCTGCCTGCTGAGTGAGCCCTGGGAGTGCTGTTGGTTATTGAGTCCGATTCATTCACCTTCGACGTACAGGTGAAGGAGTCTGTTGAGCGCAATACATTTCGTAGTTATGAGTACGACCGGCTAAAGGGTTTGCCAGTCTATTTGTTGGTCATTATGAAGATACCTTTCCAATAGCTATGTAGGATTTAGAGTATGTGGAGAAGTATCAGGTTTCTTTGTAATTTGTCCTACGTTTTAGACGCTTTGTTAAAAAGGAGTAGCGCCCCTTTCCCATTAGACTAGTACTGTGACTCCACCTACCCATGTGTATTTAAGATAGAGAAATCATTTTCCCAGGTTACATTTTTTACGTGCCGAAACCCGGGAGTGATTCGTTTTCCCTTGGAAGTTAGCCATTTATTTTTTAATGAAGTTGGGGTAATTTCCCTTTTCCCCTCCAGACCTATTCTCCTCTTTTCACAATACCAACACAGTGCTTTTAGTTGGGAAGGTCAAATGGTACGAAATGGCCAATACACCAATGTGTCCGACAGACCTCACAATGCATGATTTTCAGGTAGACGCATTTCTCCCGAAGGTTGCGACATCGTCCCACCAGTATCTACCACTTCCCACATAATGAAGACTAATGGCCGAAAACCAGCGCAGATCACTTGGAACCCCCTCAACATGTCGAACTTAACACTCTGGGAAAACAACATGAACAGGTTCTGCCGTACAGCCCTCAAAAAACGTTCACATCCCATCAACTGAATGATGGTCCCACCTTATGGATCGAAATCAAGAAAACGTGGGTGAAGATTGAAGACTGGGCTCGATACATCCGTTATCTTCTCGACACCAAGGGAAATCAGCCAGAACATGTCGAGGCACATTTGAGGCCCTTATTCTAAGACATGTGGAGGACCAAACAAGACGAGGAAGGGGCAGATCTCTGGGGGAAGATAGAGATGTCCTATTGACCACCCAATTCATGGCGGGCTAACAATCATGCAGTGAGGCGAGGCCTGGTCCTAATGCAGCACAGGGCGATGAGCTTCAAGATGTTGCGGAAAGAGCTGCACATCATTGCCGAGGAATTTCGTCAAGTGCACGATTCAAGACAACAGCGAAGCATGTATGGAGTCTATAGCAGCACACAACTGAACCAGCTGAGCCAAAGAGGTAACTCGAGAGTGCAGCCAAATAAAAACCAAATACCGAGTCTATACCCAAGCTAACCAGCAGACTACAGCAGGGTTTCCATTCAACTTGCAGAGTTGTCAGCCTTGGACAACGCAACGCGACGCCAGTTGACCACATTGGACCACGTCCTCGAAGGGCACCACGTCCTCGAAGTGTTGCCAGTCAAGGCATGGAAAAGAAAAATCGACGAGAGAATTTCCCTTGCTATGTTGATGTGCTCCCCTTCCCAGCCAGAGATGAGCTACTCCCACTTTGCTAGGCAGTGTGCAGGCCCAGATCATAGAACAGAGCAAGGGCAGAGAATGCAGCAGTAAAACTAGAGAGGCCTGCTGATACTGGACAATCAGTGGGCACATTTGGGGGGGGGGGGCAGCCGTAGCCATTGTACGAACTAACCCAGAAGCATGAAAAGCAGGTAGAACCACTAGTGGAACCGTTGAGAACCATTGATGTTGTCGTCTCGGGACGGAGTTGCAAAGCACTGTTAGACACCGGTTCGCAGGTAACCACCACCATTGGTGAGTTTGTGTCCATACATATTGAGCTGCAAAATCAAGTCCCGAGAGAAACGGACATCACCAGACATGGAGCTAGAGGTCACGCTATCCCTCATCGTACTTGCATTGTGCTAAACATCAAAGTTCTTGGCGAGTTGTTGGAAAGTCCCAGTGACATACTGGAGACGCTCCTCTCCCCTGATTGGTACAAAATTCTTGCAGTTCGAGGTAACTTGCACACCAAGTATAAACGGGATTTAAGTCCAAGGTAAGAAAGATGACCAATCTGTGATATTCGACATTCCGGTTCCAAAGTGCTGATGGCTTTGACATGATTTGGCTCAAAAGTGACGTAGAAATCGGCCAGTTGCGGTAAGTGGGAAGATGCCGTATGACGGTTCAACCTGGGGAAGAGGTGTTTGTTTCCGCCCGGGCGCCGAAATCGACGCGGGACGGACGCCGCTAACTGCCATCGAGGAAGGAAGCGACCACAAGCTTTTAGCTGCAGGGAGAATGGTGGTCCAGGTTCGAGACGGGACACCAGTATATACGCCTGTGCAACTTGTCCCAGCAAGCGGTGACCCTAACAAAAAGCACGGTGGTTGCACATTTTGTCCAAGTATGAGTGGGGAATTCCAGAATTAATTTCCACTGCCCATGAATGAATCTATGGGATATCGGGATTGCCTTTCCTATTATACATACCCCTGTTAAGCAACATATCAAAGAGGAAACGGGGAGGCCCTTTAGCATTGGCTGCCAAGTCAACCAAACGCACCTCTGTAGGAGGATGTGTCACTACACTGGCTGTAGAACTTACCGATTTACGCTTAAAGTACCATTGATATTTCTAATGGTTAATTTATACTTTGGACAGGCTACTTTCGAAACGTATTTCATGCTGAGAATAAAAGCCTTTATTATGAAATAACTACATGTAGATCACAATTTTGTGTAAAAGTTTATTGGATTCAATTCCAAACAGTAGAGAAACTCAAGAAATTAAAACGAGTTTTTTTATAAGTATAAATCAATCCATATACAGGCATCCTTTCATTCAAGTCTGTTTGATTTCATTATATCCGTCCTGTTACACACAGGGGATTCTATCTTGCACCATTTACACTGCAGTGTATTAAATTACCAGCTTTTCATTCATCCGGAAACTGCCATGAGGATTCTCTCGAGCCAATACCAATAATAGTGTTTTTGAGAGTAAAATGAGAAACAAGTACCTTGAGAGGGAATGGGTTAATATGCAAACAGCGGATATGTCCTCCCGCAGTACTGACACCTGACTAGCTGTGTCCCGCCACATTAAAACGTAGTTTCTTCATCAAAGTCTTTGCAGCATGAACACTTCTCTGACACTCTCTCCAGATCTCACTTAATTGGATTTTAAATCCCGGGTCGGAAGTCTCAACAGTTTTTTAGAGACATGAAGCATGATTAATCAAGCCCGGGGCTTACTCCGCTGTATTAGTTTGTGAAAAAGGGTCTTAAGATATACTTTAAATTTCAGTGGCTTTGATCAACAATCATCGGTGAACAGGTAGTTTGATCGTGAAGTGCAAACGGCTCTTGTCGAATTGAGAGTAACATAAAATAGGTCTGTGCGATGGACCTACACGTATATAAGTACCATAATGTAGAACGATATGAGACGGAGGAACCCCCCCCCCCCTCCTTTGTGTTGGGCATTGTGTTACCAGAATCTCCGGCATTCTTTTGAGATATCTAAGGGGAATGTGTTAGGTAACAATAGTGTAGGGTTTGCATAGGGTATGTGGAGATTGGCGGGGGGTACCCCGAAAATCACGCTGCGGTGACCGTGGTCTCCACGAGAAATAAAGCTTCCCATAAAAAAGCGTGCTACATATAGCGCGGTATATAGCGGTTATACGCGACTATAACATTACTGCACATTATGTTGCCTCCATTTATTTACACAATTTTGATAACAACTTCACGAATTGTAACAAACAATTTTTGTTAAGCATTGAAGTTAGTTCGTTTGCTTTATTTTATTTTTCAATTAAAAGTTGGTAGTTAAATTTCATGGGAAACTTATAGGGTGCTCGTGTTTCGTCAATTTCTGGAGACAGACCGACCGACCGACCACGAAGTACCATAGAAGCTGCTGCCGGAGTTTAAAAACCGACATTGTCACTTCTGAACACGCTTTTTCGGTTTTGTACTTTTTCCTGCATGCTACTTATAATGATCAATATATTTGGCTTTAAAATGTCAAATCTTGATGAAATTTGGTTGCCTGTTGAAGTCGTACAGACCAGCCATACTTGCTGCTGATGATGTTGTGGTGCAGGTGGTTTGTTATCCCACGACCTGGACACAAACAAACTACTCTTAAGTCGGACAAGAATCATCATCTCCAAATGGTGATCTATACTACGTGACCTGCGTGTGGAAACATCAAACCCGCCTAGATTACAGGATTACGATACCCTATACGTCTACTGGAGGGTTAGAGAGCAGATCTTGTTTTCCAGTGAAGTGGCTGATGGCAAATGGAAATAAAACCGATCAGTCAATATGAGGTCGACTTCTTCGGAGAGACCTTTGGAAAGGACGTTGCCAATTCAGAGTCGTTTGTAAGGGATTTGTGTTTTAAATTAATAAAAGGGCACGATGCTGGCAACAAAAGGATCTTAAGTAGGCCCCCTACATTAAATTGAATTATTACTGCGGGACTACTGTTTAACCTGTACCTTTCTTTGACCGCCGAAAAAAATATAATTTGCATTCCGATGGATATAGAACTAGAAGAGCGACGAAGTGTCAAGAAGTGTCAATTTGATGTTTTGGCCACTGTTGGTGTTAATTGTCGAAACAGTCGCTCCTGCCCTTCACCCGTCAGGATCCTCCACCCATCTGCAGGATTGCAACTCTCTAATAACAGATGTAAATGAAATTTAAAATGGAGATATAATAAAACATGCATGGTATGCTGATACAATTCCAGTCCATTGGAATAAAGGCTTTTGCTTTGATCATCATTCGTATTTCACATCAAGGTCCATGGATAGGCATTTGTACATAAATGGCTTCTGTTCATTCGAAAATTAACATAATATTGTCGATACATTTCCGCCGCATGGATAATCTGCGCCGAGTGTGAAATTGTCTATTATAGGGAATATACGGAAAAAGTTCGAACCAACCCTCACTGCATACACAACGATTGGGATTTCTTGTGGGAAAACGTTTTCCTCGCTTCATCTACAATGCAAATATCCTGACACTTGAGTCGGGCAATTTAAAAAGCAGAGCCAGTCACTTGGGATTGCGCAGAACCTGCATTCTGCTCTTACCGTCCCGTAGGGACCAGGGTTGATTTGAAGTGTATGACCCTAGGCGTCAATTTCAATTATTGAGTTGAAGCTCTAACAGGGTATGCTTCATTCAGGCTGAAATCGGTGAAAGTAATATGTCTTCGCTCGCCCCAATGGGACAACCAACAGTGGGAAAAACAACAGTTAATATGGAGACGTACACAACAAAACCAATATAGTCGTGTGCCCTAACGTGGCGCACTTCGAAGCTTACCCAACTTTCCTCGTGTAGTGTTGCAAAACCTCTTTGTTGACAAACCTCAAATTCATGCAATGAAATACTAGTACTTTAACCTTATTAATGCTTGCTATTTTACCTCTGTGAACAATTTCAGTTTCATAAAATTTAATCCGAAATTCAAAAACGGTGGTGTCCGGAAATTGGGCACAAATTGGCGGAGTGTTCCCTAACGTGGCGCACTTGAATAAATCTTGGAAAATTCCAAATTAACACTTACGAATTCCTGTAAACTTGATAAATTCTGATAAATAATTAATATCTTTACTTACATAACCAGCCAAATGTTTGTCAGAAAATTATTTTCTTATTTTTCAGGGCATTTTCAAAGGGTTCACTTTGCACTTGAAAATAAAATCGGAAAATCACGCCAAAGTAGCTTTTCCTTCTAACTTTGTTACGGGTAAATAAACTCGTGATTTATGAACAGGACCGTTTAGAACTTGATGAAATTTCACTTTCTGTGAAATTTCAGTTTAAAATTTTGCTCTAGGTAGGCGCTACCGGCGAAAAATCCAAGTGCGCCACGTTAGGGGGCGCGCCACGTTAGGGTACATCAACAATACCGTTGAATGATGGTCTTGAATACAGGAAGGCCGAGAGCGGCGCGATGGCAGTGTTATTATCTCGTATTTTGTGGCTATAGTCCTAACAGGGCCGGCGGAATCCGCTGTCAATGCCGGACATTTCTGTCGTGCCGACTGATGAGGAGCTCACTAAGCCACTTATTTTTTTTTGTGGAGGGGTGGCGCTGCTGTTGTGCGAACGTTTTCAAACAATTTGTACACAATTTGGATCATCCAAATTATACTGTTTTTCAAGAAATTACAAATTTACGACGCAGGGTGCAGTGAATGTTGCCTTTTTGAAAGTGCTTATTAACGGACACTGTGATCGTTCAATTAATGCTGATAACGACATACTTTGTCCGATCTGACTGAAACCTTACACTATAAGCTACATGGATTTACACTGATTAGTATCATATTAGGCTTAAGCTTGGGACATCCACGAATGCAAGGGCGTATTTTTTTCAAACAAGTGGGGGCCCCGAAAATGATGATGAAGAATACGAGAAATATTTCAGGACGTAGAGAAGCATCTCAGGTTGCAGGAAATATAAAAGCCGATGCATGCATGCGCTCATTATGAAACAACCTTTTATGTTCACACACCATTTATCGTTGGTTTTTCTTTTCTTTTCTCCTTTCCACAACTGTATTCCGCGTGATTATTTTTTATAACCAAAAAGTATTTTTAATGTCTTCAATAAGAGAGTAGCGTGGATACTTAGTGGAAGTATCGTCTCCATTTTCTGGATTTTACGGTCATTGTATAAATTGATACGAGCCATCTTGAACTCGAGCTCCTACTAAAGGAAATGTACTCAGATAATCGTTCAAAGATTTCTCATAGTTACACATGTGTATGAGCATGCAGATCCTTTCAAGCAGGACAAACAGAACGAAGGAAAACAAAGGTCTTCCCCTTGTTTGCAAAGCTGGGCGGGCCGTCACCGCGTTATTAAAGGGAAGATACAACATTTGCAAACATCAAAAAACGAAATGATCAAATTATCACGAAATACCTTACTGGATTGTTAGGGAATGACATTCTAAAATCGTGGCTCCTCGTGTGCTGACATTTTCAAGAAAAGTTGCATTTTTCCAACGCTGGTCGGCCGACCAGCGTTGGCGAAAACTGGTTTTTTTTTTCAAAAACTGGCTTTTTTTTTCAAAAACTGCTCCTAATTTTTCAAATTTAGTTATTCTGCATGTTCTTTGCAATTGACTACACACTTGGGAAGGGGTATAAGCCTGCTAGACTGATTCCCCGAAGTCTATAAATTGTTCCGTTTCACCTTGAGTGGGGTCAGGGATCCAGACTACAAGAACATGATTGGTTTTCTTGGTTTTTCAAGCGTCTACAAACCCAAAACGTGAAACAAGTCAGTTTAACAAAATTTGCTATAACATACTTATCCTCCAAATCCATTTATTTCTGAAAATTGCAGCAAAAGCAAATGTTGTACATCCCTTTAAAGGGGAAGTTTTTTTTTATTGTTAGGCAAATTTGAACCGAGTTATGGGAACCTTCTGCTGTAGCTGGGACAATTCGTGTGTAGTCCCCAAAACTACCGAACAAGTATGTGTGTGTATGGGTTTGTTTTGTATTCAATAGGGAATGTTGAACATTAGAGGACAATAGGGTCCACAATTCCCAAAGGTCCACAATTGACGATCGTGTACAAAACATATAGGAGGTCTTCCTGTAAAAAGTACAAACAAAAGAGGGACAATATAGCGGTTGCACGTTTGAAGGTGTTCACATACTTGTACGACCATATATAAATAGACCCCATAAGAAAGTCTTTAGAAATCAATCTACCCAACAAGGGAAACACTATGAGATTTCGATAGGAACAAAGGAAAACAAAAGAAGGGACACCAAGGTCTTCCCCACAAGTAGTATGTAAAGCTAACTCGGGGTGTGTATGGGTTTGGTTTTGTATTCAGGGAACGTTGAACAATAGAGGACAATAGGATACACAATACCCGAAGGTCCACAACAAAAAGTTAAAGTACAAACAAAAGAGGGACAATAGGGGGTTTACATATGTATCCTACTATCCTCTTTGTTCTCGTGTACTAAAGTTTTAGAGTTTGAAAGTGTAGTTACAAAATGCTCTTATTTTAACCAGAATTAATTTCCTGGGCTGAAATTCGGATTTAATATCCCTTGCATAAAATACTTCAGTTTGCGACGAATCAACACACCCTGGAAACTCCTAGTTTTATTTTAGTAAAATCCATTTATTAAAGTTTATTTCGTGATAACCTTGTGGAGACGTATTCACCTATAGAAATTGTGGAGACAATCTTTTGTTCCTTGTGCACATGTCGCCACTGGGTACCGTGTATCAGATCGTGTTTGTGGTGTAAATCGAGGACACCCACACAAATGTGAAGCATCATTGAGTAATTGAGGACAAGAGTTAAATCGAGGACGACCTGGATTAGAAAACGTGTACAAAACCAATGGAAGCAGTTGCAAAACAGTTTGAGTCAAGGGCGGATCCGGGGGGGGGGGGGAGGGGGCCAAAGGGGGCCATGCCCCCCCCCCCAAAAAAAAAAAACGAAACCATTTTTTTTTTTATGTGACATCGCAATAAAGGCAGGCAATGAGTACACCACCATCTTTTCCTCAAAAAAACATTGGTTAAAGTGGTCAGAAATTGCCTCAGACCGCACCACAGAGCATCTAGAATCCAAAATTTTTTCGGGGCCCTTAAGCGGGCCCCGAACCCCACGCCGTAATTTTTTTGACCTACTTTTTGGGGGGACCAAAAATGTTTTGGCCCCCCCGAAAAACTGTGTTCTGGATCCGCCCTTGGTTGGAGTATGTACAAAAGATCGACGATGAGGAATAGAAACCTTCGATTTACACCACAAAACAACCTGCTGGTGCATGTGCTAGTTGATCGACGAGTCGATCGCCCTTTGGCCACGCGCTTGCGGAGCGGGCGTCAGGCGGTTAAGCTGACACCCCGCGGGCGGGCGAGGAGAAGCCTCGTTTATACCAAGCCACATCATCTCAGCATTCTATTTCTAACTGAAGTTGTTTTAATATGTGCACACTGCAGTAAAAAAAAAAAAAAATACAGTACATCAAAGTGAATTACGTCTGGGAATTTTGACACGTGCTTCTCATTATATACCAACGGTGATTTAACGGGTTTCTAAAACTGAAAAAGGAAACTGCAATCCTGTGTTGAATGCTAGTAAATAACAGTTTTTGCGGCAAGCATATTCCTTCACATGATAATATCTCTGGCTTCTTCGTAAATTTGCAAGGTTTTGTTGTGCGTAATATTAGGCTGTGTTTTAGTATAGCTCCCTTTTATCGCTACGTGTAAAAACGCATTTAAACCAGAATGGGGCAATCACAGTGAAGGGAAGTAAAATTAACATTCGAATGCTCCTGTCTGTGTTTGTTATTTTACGTTGTTATGAAAGTAATTCTCCAAAGAAGAGATTGTTTTTCCACTTTCGATGTCGATCTTGGGATACCACAAATGGCCTTTCAGCTAGATAGAGAGCAGAAGGCGCTTTTTGTGTCGAATGTTTTTATCTTTCACATTCTGCAGCTCGTTTATAGATGGCTTCCTTCTCCAGTCACATTAATGGCTTTTTCTATTATCGTACCTCCTCTATAAGTGCCTTTTTAATACCCACTAGGCCTGCGGCTCAAAAAAGAAAGACGCTTTATAATGCAAAAACTCTGTTATGAATCGCGACACAGCTAAATTGCCTGAGGAGATACAATAGACCATGTTAGCATGTCTATCATTATGCGAATGAATATTGCAGAATGCCGCAATACTTACTTAGTGTCACATGAGTGATTTACACGGTTCAAAGTCCCTCCATTGTCCTTTGGTTTTTGAATGTAGGGACAGGTAGGAATACATTAGGAGGATTTCCTCCCCATGTATGCAAATTATATGCAGGACTAGGGACATATACCCATAATGCAGCTAGGTCTGCACAAGGCCATTAATACATCTCCACCACTGTAGTGGGTAGTTTGTGGGGTGATGAGTTTCGATTTTCGCTGGACTCGAAAGTACCTCTGGGAACTATCATTAAAGAGAGGGTCACTGCTTTTCAGCATTTGAAACCTGTGCAGTTGAAATCTTTGAAAATTGCCTTCGTGCAGTCACTGTGGCGATTTTGCCCACTCATGTTTTATGGCAAGTCATTTTTTTTCGATAGCCATGTGTTTAACTAACATTCCTGTGCAAAGCTGTAAATATCACTTCAGACTTAAAACCAAACAAATCACACTGCGCACGCAGACTGCGATACAGTCAATAGTTTTAAATGCATGTCAACTATAGCTACCTGTCCATATATATATATATTTGGAGTGGGAACCAGTCTGTGATTTACGCACGTTTTATTTTCCAGTGGTAATGAACGGTACTGAATTTCAAAGTTAAAACTTGCACTGATGGGTACATGGTGGAGTTGCATAGCCCTTATGCCCAATGATTGTGCACTTTGTGATAAAAGCATGAAACTTCGCGTATTGGTTCCTCATGCCATGAAGAAAATCCTCAGACAAGGAGGCATGTCATATTTGACCTCTGCTAACCTTTGAGAGGTAAATGACCTTTACATACTCTATTTATAACAATTACTCTTCAAAACTTCACTTTCCTATGACCCGAGTCTACGTCATAGGTCTTTGAGAGGTCCATGACCTTTGTAAACCTTATTTATAGCTATTTGTAAGATTTACTCTCTAAACCCCAACTTGTTCACGTTGCAAGTCTAAATGGCAAGTGTTCATGCTATAAAGAGAATATCCATATATAGGACATTTCATATTTAACCTCTGGTGACCCAACGAGAGGTCATGACCTTTGCAAACCCTATTCATATATATTAATAAGATTTACTCTTCTAATTGCCTCTTTTTCATGACCCAAGTCTAAAAGATAACTCTTTGTGCCATCCGTGAAAAGAATATTCAGATGTGGGGACATATTTGACATCTGATACCCTTGGAGAGGTCCATAAAGTTTGTATACCCTAGTTGTCGCTATTTATCATATTTTTTTGTCAAAACGCCATTGTTTTCGTGACCCAAGCCCAGTGCCAAAGAAAGGTATTGCACCTATTATTCTACAGTCCTGTTATGAATTCAGACCCCACAAACAATTTTGAGGTGACCTCCGTTTTCCTTCTTTTTTATTGGCAGACTCAACATAATGCTACTGGAATAGAAATCTGTGGGACTGTTTTGCGATGGAATATGTACAAATGTCAAGCATTATTCACTCTTGTGTACACTCTGTTGTATATCCAGATGGACTTGGTTAACCACATTTTTTAACCTGTTTACCAAGCACACTGGTCACTGTTAGAGAATGATGCTTGTCCGACGACCCTCTTATATTCGGTTGTGCCTGCGTCTGCCCTTAAAAAGGGAAATGGAGATCAGAGGTCATGAAAAAAAATTGTCTTTGGGGTCTGAATTCATGACATACTGTACTGTAGAATAATTGTTAAAATCACTTCTTTTGCACTATTTAAACTAGGGTCATGAAAAAGTGGCACTTGGAAGATTAAATATGATAAGAAGCGGCAATTAGGGTATGTTCATTGACCTTGCAAAGGTCACCAGAGGTCACATATATGAAAATTCATATCATCGCAAGAATACCCAAATTTTAGATGTGGGTTATTAAAAAGTGGGGTTTGAATAGTAAATCTTCTAAATATCTATAAATAGGACATACAAAGTTCATTGACCTCTTGAAGGCCATCAGAGGTGAGATATAAACTTCTCTACATATGAAAAATCTCTTCACAGCATGAGCACTTAACATTTAAGACTTGGGTCTTGAAAAAGTTGGGGTTTAAATGGTAAATTATATAAATAACTATAAATAGAGTATACAAAGGTCGCTGACCTCTGAAAGGTCACCAGAGTTCAAATATGAATTTTCCCCACATTTGGTCATTATTTCCATTGTATGAAGACCTATGACGTTGACTTGGCTCATAGGAAAGTTGTGTTTTCAAGAACAATATGTATTGACCTCTTAAAGGTCACCAGGGGTCAGATATGAAATGCCTCCGTATCTGAAAATTGTTGTCCTGGCATGAAGACCTGACATGCCAAGTTTCATGCTTTTATCACAAAGTGCACAGTTCTGTCCCTATGCCGCTGCATTATTAGACGAATCCGGTCACGTGATCACAAGAAGGCCCCCTTCTTGGAGAAACCATTTTGCACGACATTGTACAAAGCAATCCCCCGTGACGTGTTATCTGAACAATAACTAGCACAATTGCTCACCATTGAAGGTGGCCTTCGTGATAGAATTGACAGCCAGTCCGGATTGGTCTATACGACCCGCAAATATCTAGCACTAAGAGGTCGATGTCTCTTTTGAAGATCAACAACTGTTGTAGGCCTATTGCAAGAAAAATTAGCAATTTAGAAAAGGCATCTATTTTCTCCGGGATGAAACTCGAAAGTAATGTGTTATCGTATTGGATGTGACCATTTTGCTCCTTCGTCTCATGTCAATTCTCGACCTGATACTTCAGCATATAAAATGTCCATGTTTTTTCGTTCAGAGGAAAACAAATGTTTTGAATCATTAAGGACGTAAATGACCTTACTTAGTATGAACGTTTTACTTATTTGTTCTTTTCATTCAAGGTTTCAATATTACTGAAGGACAGGTTCTATAAATTCTGGTGCAAGTAAGCGAGCCGCACTGGCTTTACTTTTGTAGGTTACATATAATTTCTGGTTTGCGTATTAGCATAATATCATTAACAACAACGATGTACATGTTTGCGATAAAGCAGTGCCATAAGTTGTTTCATAAATGAGTTAAAATTCTCAAAAGTGTAGGCAAGGGTGAAATGTTCTGGTGTTTTGCCCGACACCTACAGTTGTACTTGCAGTCTACAGCAACCAATCGATTTAGTTCCATCCCAGGTCACATTTCACGGAATCGATCAACAGGTTGCGATTGCTGGACATGAAGATCAGTTTCACGAATGTTCGATATTAATTGACAGCATGAAATTGAATTAACATGGCCGATGGGGAGCAAAGGCCATTGGATGGATTTTTGGGCCTTGGCAAAGTACCCCCCCCCCCCAAAAAAAAAGGTGTCGATTGCTAGTGTGCATGCAAACAAAATATCCCATTCGTTTCATGGCATTTTTGTACAAAGAAATCGAGCGGGATTTGAAACGTCCATGCCCGGAGGTTAAAAGTGCTTGGTTTATTTGAAACACGAGTTGTTACGGCGAAGGTATCTTGCACACGACAACAACGGTCAATGCTCTGTAGATGATACCACGGAGTTCATTCAGTGTAGATTAAAAATCAATGAAAAGCAAGTGGAGAAAAATATTGTTCGTTTTTGCCGGTGGTTAAGCATCTTCGGTTCTATCAGATGAAAGGGATACGAATCGCCGAATTGTATTCTTTGAAGATCCTGTATCAGCCACACGGAGAAAAATGAGAAAGTCTGAGTCTGGCATTTACGTGCGATTGTCTCCTTTTCTTTGGCGCATCCGTTGCGGAAATAAAGGGATTTTGTAGGCCTACAACATGAGATGTTTTTGTCTTTCTGAGCACGTCTGACGCAGTTGAGAGATGTACAATCTCCCAGGTGATTTCACGTCGAGCTAACAAAATGTTACTGACACCACGAACTGTCATTGACACCACGAACTGTCACTCTCTTGTCTGAAATGCAGAGAGCAAGTTGGAAAAACATTACTTTCACTTAGTGCGTTAAGGTCACCAAGTATTCCGTTGGCACTGTCACCAAAACCAACCGGTATATTATTTCCGGGTGAGGGGTATAGGGAAGGGTAATATCAACTTTTTTTTAAACATAGTTAAATACTCCCATCGCATCCGGATACTATAGAAGCCTAAATAATTCCCGACTGACGTCCTCCCGTCAACATGACATAGCGGAGGAAGCAAAAGTGGGAAGAAAAATAAAGAAAAGAGGAGCCAACCAGGTACCGTTGAAATTCACTCCCAATAAAATATAACTTCGTTGGAACCAGTCGAGAATGGATATATTGGACATTCTTGTATGCTCCGATATTAACAGCGCCATCAAGTGTTTATGTCAGCCCCACCACCTAACCAGGTTCGCTCGGACCCCCCTGCCCTGCAGCAAACAGGACGCTGGGATACTCTGATGAATTCACGTTCTGATTAGTTGGATTTTGCATGACCTGTGACCTGCGCGTCATCACGGTCATGACTCTGCAAGGGCCGAAACGGCCGTTAAGACTGATTCATTACTCTTTTATTCCAGTTTAGAGATGTTTCTTTCGGTGAAAAGCGTTATAATGTAGAAAATTCTGTAAAACTTATCTTTGTTGTAAATTCCCGTCACTTGCTCAGTTTCGAATCACGAACGGTCGGATTGCATTTTATGCAACGCTCAAAATTTCGTCCACATGGTCCGCAACGAAACAGAAATCACATCTGGTATGGAATGTGTTGATTTCTACGGAAAGTTTTCGGATAGCATTTGCGCACATTGTGTTACTGCGGTCTTGAACAGCTGCAGCCAGATGCTTTATACATAGGTCATAGGCCACTTCCTTCACAAGATTCTGTGAAGCTCATCAGAGTATCCCAGCGTCCTGTTTGCAGGGCGGTGGTACGAGCGAAACCAAGAGCCCTGGTATAAGCTCTTATTTTCTTTGAGCTGTCATTTGACGGATTCTGTTTACCTGATAAGAACCCTCATGGTAAAGGGTGCAGACATGTAAATAGGCCCAGAATTGCCTACGCGGGCCAAATCAGGATTTGTATGCCCTCAATTTCTTTGCTTAGAGCATTTTGTGGACCATGAACTTGAAGGTTTGTCAAAAGATGGGTGGAAGCTGTGAACAAGAGTGCGGATGAAGTTGACAAATTGGGCCCCAAAGTTGCTCTATTTTGCAATGGAGCGCATAATTTTTTTCAAAATGGCGATGGGCCACAGGACTACTTTTAGGGGTGATCATCTTTGGGTGGATTTTCTCCCAAAAGTCATTGAATTGCCACCCGAAGAATGAAAGATGATGAAATGAGCTTTCATTTGATGGGTGTCTCAACTCCGGAGAATTGTGAGTATTTTATGTTATTTTTGGAAATGGGCGTAATTATCACTGAGGTCTATGGGAGTCGATTTACAGGTCTGCACCCTTAAACCTTCCTGAGCTCTCACTTGACGATATTCTGTTCTCGATGCTTCAGATAACACTTCCGGGTACGGGTGATCATGACACGTGCCCGCAGTGTATAAAGGTTGCAGACCAGTAAGAAATCGGTCCAAAATTGCCTACGCCGGCCAACTCGCGATTTGCATGCCCTCAAAATCTTCAGTATTTGAGCATGTTGTGGGCCATGAACTTGAGGGCTTGTAAAAAATATGGGTGGAAGCCGTGCACAGGACTGTGAGCTTGTAGTTCCGTTCAATTTAAATGAAATTGGGGTCCTTAAAGCCTCTGTTTTGCAATGGAGTGTAGGCATCGTTTTTCAAAATGGCGATGGGCTTCAGGACCATTTTCAGGGGTGATTATCTTCGGATGGAAATTTCTCCTAAAAGTCATTAGTTGACCCCCCGAATATTGAAAAGAAAATGAAAGATGATGAAATAAGCTTCAATTTGATGTGTGTCCCGAACACCTTCGAGAGTTGTGAGTATTTCTCCCAAATTTCTGAAGTAGGAACATAATACCATTGGGGTCTATGGAAGTTTATTTACTGGTCTGCAACCTATAAGCACAAAACACTGCATAGCGAAGTAACGGATTTAGCTGTCACCGGCTTCATTTGCCAACAGGGCGATGGGGATGAGCGAACGTCAGGGATGACTATCCCGGAGTTTTTTCTTTATCATTCCCCATTGGTCAAAACAAATCTCAAGCAAATCTCAATTTCACTCTGGGCTCGAACGACACTGTATCGCTGTCAAGTTCGACGCTGTGATTGCATTACGTATAATACACGCAATTACAGAGCTACAATCGAATTTCCCCGAGCAACTGAAAAAGCCAATAACGTTTCCATTGTTGTACGGGACATTCACCCTTGTAGTTGACAATAGCATTTTTTTTAGTGAGTGTACAAATAAATATTTTCTGCAAAATCGCAACAGCAAGCAATTAAAGTGCAGATTTAAGGAACTGTTGACGGTCTAGCCGTTGGCTACCAAATGTTTACCGGAAAACGAGGAGGAAGAACACAGGCAAAATATTCTCAGCAGAATCAAAATAACTTGCAGAAACGTCCGTAAACTACAATGCTCTTGTCACGTGTTGTATCATGTAGGCCTATACAGGGTGGGTAAAAAAAAAAAAAAATGAAGAATTTTTTTAAAAAGGAAACTGAAACCAAGATTAGGTAAAGTAGTTTTTGTTCTAGAGCCTATTTTGTGAAGTAAGGTTGGGATAAGTTTTGTCCCGATGAATTACTAAACCGCGCCCGGGAATTTGAGTTACATTTTAGCCTAATTGATAGAGGGATAGGGTCCGCTCATAAGTCCGACGCCTCATAGGGGCTAGGTCCGACGCCTCATAAGTCCGACAAAATCGCATCCCCCAGCCAAATAAAGGCCCATAAGTCCGACGCCTCATAGGTCCGACAGCTCATAAGTCCGACGCCTCTTAAGTCCGACGCCTCATAGGCAGGGCGTAGCCAGGAATTGTTCAGTGGGGGGGGGGGGGGGGGGGGGGGGGGGGGGGACATTTCATGGGGGGGCGTCAATCGCTTTTCAAGAGTGTGGGGGGGGGGGACATACCTTGATCATAACTGATGCAAGCGCGAAGCCCTTACGGCGTGGGGTTCGGGGCCCGCTTAAGGGCCCCGAAAAAAAATGGATTCTAGATATTCTGTGGTGTGATTTGAAGCAATTTCTTACGACTTTCCTCCATGCTTTAACTAATATTTTCTTGGCAAAAGATAATTATTTGAACATCGTTTTCGAGGTTGGAGACATTGAATCAGCTATCGGTATTCTGAGCTATAGGCGTGGGGTTCGGGGCCCGCTTAAGGCCCCGAAAAAAAAATATTGGATTTTCGATGCTCTGTGGTGTGATCTGAGGCAATTATTTCTTACCACTTTAACCAATAATTATCTTAGCACAAAAGATAATAATTTAAACATAATTTTCGAGGTTTTCTCAGCTAAAGGCATAAGAACATTTTGTGAACATTGTTTTCGAGGTTGGAGTCATTGAATCAGCTACCAGAATTCTGAGCTATAGGCGTGGGGTTCGGGGCCCGCTTAAGGGCCCCGAAAAATTTTGGATTCTAAATGCTCTGTGATGCTATCTGAGGCAATTTCTGACCACTTTAACCAATATTTTCTAAGCAAAAGATACATTGTAGTACATAATAGGGCCCATGGCGTCATGTAGATCAATGATAATTGTTTTAGAAACTCAAAATCTCAGTTGGGGGGGGGGGGGGTCGACAAGGTTTCATGGGGGGGGGGGGGGGCGGTCGCCCCCACGCCCCCCCCCCCCCCCCGGTGGCTACGCCACTGCTCATAGGTCCGATGCCTCATAGGTCCGACGCCTCACACGCTTCGTTTATCCGACGTCGGACTTATGAGGCGTCTGACTTATGAGGCGTCGGACCTATGAGGCGAAATATATAAATTATTGTATGCCTCATAAGTCCGACGCCTCAAAAGTCCGAAATTTTGGACCTATGAGGCGTCGGACTTATGATACGGCCCCGTTATCTACCCACATGATGGAAGAAGTATCTTAGGCTCAGCAGCAAAAACTATTGGACCGAATCAGCATATTTTGGTATCATAATTCTTCTAAAAGGATTCTCCATCAATCGGTAGGCCTACAGGTGGTTTGAGTCTCAAGGTAGTGGAAGTATGCCGTTCCGGGTTTTTTCTTTTGGGGGGGGGGGAACCACCCTGTATAGTGCGAAGGGAAATCCCCCTACAGAGTATGATGGTGGCGTAAAATTTGCGGAGGGTTGGGGAAATTGATAATCTAGAAGAACACAATTTTGGCTGAAAATGACAACAGGGAACACTCTCGAGGAATAAAATTGCTCGCCAATGCTATACTCAATGCTTAGCCCTTGTTTGTAAAGGAGGTATTTTTGACGAACCGCGCCTTGACCGCGAGCGCACGTTTAAAGGTTACCATGACAACCGTAGGAAATCAATTCCTGCTGCTTTAAAAAAGCGCTACCCGTCAATGTATGTAAAAGTGCAATGGCATCCTTGCATGAAGAGATGGCAAAACAATATGGCAATTAATGAGGATGAATTAATTTCCGTTTTAGTCATCATTGTTGCACTAATTGAAAACACGTGAAAAAAAGCAAGCTGCGCACGCTTTTCTATATTGTACAAAAGTATCAGCCAGGCTGAAAAACCGTAAATAATTGAGATCTGACTTCATAATAAGCTCGTAATGGGAATAGCATTGTCAAAAGCGGGCTAGTGCCAAAAGGCCTTTATACAATTTTAATAGATGATACGTTTCCTTATTTCGCTTTCTGTATATTTTTGGAGGGGAAAATGAACTTGGCTAATTTTCATGTGGTAAATACAATCTTTGCAATAAATTCAGCTCCCAATTTCATGTAATTATACTCAGCCGAAATTATGCCTGGCAACGGTTCTGCTTAGATATTAAAAATAAGGGGGTGTGTTATGATTGAAAAACAATCAATTTATATTGGGTGTCATGTACCATGTTGTTCCTCAGCAAGTCTGGTTGAGCATTAACATTCTTGATTTTTTTTCCTTTTTAGTGATGTTTGGAATCACAATTCCAAAATTGGCGATGCCTTGTCCGAATCGGTCGTTTTGTGACTGTTACTGCTTGATTCTTGCCAATAGTGCGCTGCAGTGAATAGTCGCAGCCGTGCATGGTCAATGCTTGCCATTTCGGTCCCCGGAAAAAAAAAAGCTTTAGGTTTGGGCGCCCTATCGACGTACAGAATCGACCGCGTGTTCGCTTTGCAGCATGCCAAAACAGAGACCTAGTCTAATGGATGGCCAATTATTCAAACATTTCGATCTTTGGAATAGGAAAGCTTAATTATCTCTAGTCCATTAATGATAGTTATCATAAGTGCTCCATATACGCTGCGAAAACAACCAATTAAGGTCTAATCCTCTCTTAATTGCAACTCAGCACTGAACTACAGCTTTATCCTCTGCAAATTAAAGATCTGCGCTGGATTCCCCCTCCCCACCCGCCCCAACCGGAAAAAAAGACTAGATACAATAAAAAAAATGGACATTTAATGACTTAAAATTATTTCTACTAATAAAGAATGGCACCTTGCCAGCTCGGCTTTTATCCTTATCATGAAAGCTCTTTTTGGGGGGTCAACCTCATAACACTATAGGGTATTGGATAATTTGGCTCCCTTTTAAAATTCACTTCAGTGACTGAACACTTTAAAGGTATAGTCCATCATTTGTAATTTGTGCATTTAGTTCGTTTGAAGCAACAAACATGCTTAAAATCTAAAGAAGGGTATATTGAACAACTAACCTGATGAGGTTTCAGCTCAGCTTCAGTTGTATATTCCGAGAAAAACGGTATTCTAGGATCTTGATTTCAAATCAAAAGTTGCTGAATCATGTTTAGAATTGGGCCTGAATTCAGCGTCCGAGACACGTTCTCAATGAGCCGATTGCAGCTACGCAATGTCGCGCACTGATCCGACGAATTATAGCAACCGTGCCTATGCTTGCGCGCGCTTCGCTGCAAAACAAAACAAACTACTAATTTAAATTTCCTACGGTGCGTCTTAAGAAGCAACGTTGGAAAGGCCTTCTTTTGTTGATTTCTTCAAAATGACAGCATTCCAGAAAGAACAATTTCACAGGGAGATTAGTCCTCTTACTATCTTTCAACCAAGTATGTTTTTTTAACAAGAATTACCCCAATTACTCTTTGGATAGCTGCAAATGATGGACTCCAGCTTTAATAATACCCTGGAATGAAATTGTGACTTCTCATCATGCATGTGAAATGGGCCCTTGATCTCCATATATTGAATTGAAATTTAGGTAAAATCTTAATTTTTTGGAACTTGCCAAGAGAAATGAAAGCAAGTTAATAACTAATTAATTCCTTTCTGCTTCAATGAATAATTTAAAATGTGTAATTATACATTCCCTAATGTTTTAAGCCGTATTTAAAAAAGAATAATGACAGTAAAATAAGGCTGTGCCTGCATATATAGTCTGGCGCCATCCCATTTAACAGTTAACAATTAATGAAATACATAGGGAACTAAACAAAAATGACCAACTCGTGAAAAAGGCCAATTAAGCTTTACTTCGTGCAGGGTAATTAAACACACAAGCTGAGATTCCATATAAGGTCAAACGGGATATTCCAAAGGAGTCAAAAGTGCATATGACACCAAAATGAACAAACAACGGATGCCTTTAGCAATTTTAGCAATTTCAAGCACGCAGAAATATTTCCGTCTTGCATATTTCCAAATGAACTGTGAAATGTCAATTACTGTTGTCGTTCACTTGTCTTCAAGGTCACTCCTCGCAGGATGACACTGTGATACAAAATAATATCCAGCCTATAAATTAAGCGGGGAAAATTAATAAAGAATATGAACACTAATGGTTCAAGGAGGTCGTCAACACGACGCGGAAATAATAACCGTGTTCTGGCTGAATGCCGTTGGTAATTGTATTATTTTTTCGACCTTATTTTTATCTCTCGTGAATTTGTTTGTCATGATTAATTTCATTATGTTTATTTCTAAAGTCCGGGTTCAAACGATACATGTCGTGAAGCGTCAGTACCTTAAAGTATAGCCTAGACTGTATTTAGAATCGATGGATCTTTTTGTCAATGTCCACTTTTTTTTGGCAATTTCTGTTTATTTGCAAAGCTGGCGTTTTTCATGTAGTGCGTTCGGGTGACGGGTCTAAAAACGATCCCTTCTTGCAGCAAGTACAATAATTATGTGCCATGGGTAAATACATTTCATCGGATTTTTTAATGCTATACTGAGACAGTAGTCTTGCAGAAGAACGCATTCCTTGCACTTTGACATTCAAGTCATTAAAGGTTCCGGGTTTTACTTTGTAGTTCGTGGATCAGTATTAGCTACAATTTATTTCACGGTAAAGACATAAAGACGCCAACGGCCGTACATTGCCTATGAACAACTGAAATTGTGGGACCTTTTATGCTACATTTAATTGCCGGGTCGCAGTTAAACGATCGGTGTACCGTGCAATATGACTTGCAATAGATGGGAACAACGATATATTACTTGAATTAAATGTTTCACATTGGTTTGAGAAGCCCGGGCCAATGTCCAAATAAAAGCCTTAGTAATTTAAACATCATATAGGTATACACTTATTTCCATCCCTAATCATCAACTAAAAGTGGTTTATGCTGATTTAAATCATCAAATCGTTGTGCAATCGCTTCCTAGTACTAACTCTAACCCTATAACCCTAACCTGAAACTTACCCTAACCCTATAACCCCAACCCTTGACCTATCCATTTGATCCTTAACACCTTTACCGTTACGGTTAGCCTAGCCCTAACTCTAAACCCAACCGTACCCCGACCCCAAACCTACCCTTACCCCTTAATCTTTGTACCTATACACTGATAATAATCCAGATTTCTGTGTGTGCTAAAGACTGGAAATAATTACGTCATATCGACAATACAGATGGGGCTTGCGCATGTTCCCCCTAGCTATGGCACAAAGAAATGTGTCCGTTTAAACTATTTTTGAAATAACTACAAAAAAAAAGCCAATTTTGAAAAGTTTTATTTAGGTAGCGCTGCAAATTGACAACATTTTTGGACACTGTGACGAAGTTCCTTGCCTAAATCAAGTTCAATGCTGTGTTATGTAAGCTGTGTAAAATCATGCATGCTGTGAAAAAAAAAGGCTGATGTGGTTTGGGATTGGAATCATTTGCCCTTGAGCATTAAACTGAGGTCTTGCCACGATGACTGCTAGCCAGGCAAATAATTCCAATCGCAATCGCAGCACTTTTCACAACATGCAGGATTTTACACAGCTTACATAACACAGCACTGAAATTCGTTAAGGCAAGGAACTTGGTCACAGGATCTAATATTAGCATGAATCCCGCTATAGGGGGACAAGTTGTGCGGGACTTCCTCTACATTAGGGCGACACACCGCAATAGGGCGACAATTTTGGTGTCGCCCTATTGAGGTAACTACCCTTTAGCGAAGGAATGTTGATGTCGCAAATGGGCTAGATCGATTGCTCATGGTCCAAAACGTACACATACCAAACTTGGTTGGGATCAGATAAGGTGTGCACGTTTCTGTGGAAGTGTCGCCCTATCAAATGTTGTTGTGATCAATTGACAATATTGTGCAGTGATGTAGTGACTGAAATTCAATGAAGCTCATGGGGTTTAGACCAAAGATAAAGAGTATCTGCACAATTAGACAATTTCAAAATCGACTTCATGGTTTTGTGGTTATTTCAAAAATAGTCAAACGGACACCTGTTTGACATTATAATTACACCCTAGATTGTGCAAAATCACAATCGTAACTGCCTTAAAAATTTCTCTCTAAAATGTTTTAGTTCTCGTTTATGCGGGCACTCGGTCTGGATTGACATTCGAGGATACTATTTTGTCAGTACTCGTACTTCTCTCAGACTTTGGTATCTAAATACTCGAACCAATAACTTGTCGTTCTCGACATTATCAGGTACACGATACAGTCATTCTGTGCCAACAGGGCAACGAACAGACCTAATAACAAAGATATGACAGTTTCAAGTAAAAATACAGTACCAATTAGTAACACAATTTTCTTCAAAACTCTAATGTGCCAATGTGTTATCAAATTCCCCTATTCATAAAACTGAAGTCTGCGTTTAAAAATGCGCCTGTTTTTACTGCAAAAGAATCCATTAATCTGACCCCTGAATAAAACACAAATGATCTTGCACTTTTGTACACTGTGACATAATGGTTTCATTATCTCGAACCAGTAACCTTCAGAGTATGGACATCATTTTATTATCAGTTACACCTGGCCATTACTTTTTCAGTACGGTTTCATTGTTGCACTTTTTCCCGAGGTGAGCTTATTACCTGAGGCAAATATGCTTGTCTCCCTCCGATCCCCCGGGAACCCATTGAGTGTTATGACGAGGCCGGTGTAGGAGCAGCTCAGGCGAGTTGATAGTTAACCGAAAGTGAGTGGTAAAAAAAGAGACATCTAAAAGCAATGCAATATGTATAGCACCCACATTTCTACCTCTTAGAAGGAATATGTTTTATTGCGAAATGGAAGTCTGGGTTTTTTTGGTGGTTTTTTTAATAAAAATGTGTCAGCACAGATGGGAGTCAGGTCTGTTGACCAACTGAACCACGTTGCGTATTTCAGTTAAAGCAGATTTAACTGGATTTAACTTTAACGTGGATTCATTACAATTTACAAAGAGTGGAACATACAATTATGCCTGTGTGTTCTTTCAGCAAAACGACAACAATTCACACACATCCCTTGGTGAATTGTTTTCTTTTTGCTGAAAGAACACTTACCTATTTTGTGATCCGTGGACAGAACTTTAAAACGGTGGTTGTGTTTAACATTCATTCCGTAACTTAAAAAGTACATGAGTGATTTGAATGATTCTTGTACTAAAAGAAAGCTTATTAACTGGGCTTTCATATAGTCTAGATTTTTATAGTGCTACATGCAGAACTTTATTTTTTTTTAAAATGAGTCTGCCATTTGGGTTCCCTTCCCCCCCCCCCTCACCCTGTGTTCACTGTGTGGACCTAACAAAAGAGGTCCACATACTCCATGTAGCAGCGACGTTGTGTGGACTTGCCCACGTCCACACAAGGTTTCCCCCTCTGGAAAACAGTTTTAGAGGTATTTGTTTTTCCGCTTAGAAGCGGAAAAGCATTGTTTTTGTTCTGATTTTGTTGGCTTTTAACTTGGTGCACATCAAGACCACAATAAAAATATTTGCATTGACAGGTGTTGTTACGATGACAGCATCATGGGACACGTGACGTCATCAAAAACGTGCATATTTTGAATTCCTATATCTACAGAACAGTAAGTCCGATTGGGTTGAAACTCGGTATATAGGTAGACCGGGATGTGTTATAGGTAAAAAATTGAGATGACGTCATGATGACGTAATCTTGCGATTTAATATGAATTTTTAAATGTTTCGACCTTTAAGCGGTATCTCACAAACGCAACATGCAAAATTCAAAAATCCTTTTGTAGTTGGCTTGTCAGGTAATAGGTGACGTCGCGATGACGTCACCAAAAACGCGATTTTTCCAAACGCATATAACAGAAGCTCCCATCGTCATGAAACTTTCTGGATAGGTAGATAATGTCACAAGTATGCAAAATTTGAAATGATGTCACCATGACGTCATCGGTTGATATTTTATGATTTTCTTAATATTTAAGGTTTTATTCCGCTTACACAATTTTACACTTTCTTTCATAAAGACCACAATGAAAAAAATGTGCATTGACATTAATAGCTATAAGACACGGTTGGTTTACTAGATTTGGCAGCCAAATTGATGACGAATCACACATTTTCACACGAATTTTGATGCACGTTTACATCAACATTCAACTAACTAAAATGTAGAGCGTTCAATTTAAATCTAAAAGCACATGCGATTCCACTTTTCAACGATTCAATTTCAAAAATAATGCGTTCAAATTAAAATTTTATATTGGGTCATTCAAATTCACAGGAGCTTCAGCTTCACGTTGCGTCAGTTTGGTGGTTCGATTTTGTCATTAAGTAGGCCTAAGCATTGGTGAAATGTAAGCAAAGGAATTCGAAACCGTTTATGTCATTAATTTGTTGGTCAGAATTCAATGAGGTGTCTTTGTTCGAATTGAAAAAAAAATACAAAACAGCTGTTTCCCACAACATTCAGCCACAAAGCAGCAGTCAACAAAAATAACCATTATATTGATCACTTTTTTGCATAAAAAGAAAGCAGATGTTACTGAAATGAAGCATGTTTACGATAAAGCTTACTGAGAAAAGAGCAAAGGTAAATAATTACGAGCATAATTATAACAAAAAATAAACATGTATGTGAACATGATATGTCAAATCACTCATGTACATTTCAAGTTACGGAATTCTAAACACAACCACCGTTTTAAAGTTCTGTCCACGGATCACAAAAAGTGTGCGTTCTTTCAGCAAAACGAATCCAATTCACACACATCCCTATAGCCTTTCTTTTTGTTCTGATTTTTGGCTTTTCGCAATTTGCGAAAAAGCCTTTGTTTTTGTGCTGATTGAGCGGAAAGCCTTTGTTTTTGTTCTGATTTTTTTTTCTTCGCTTTTTCGCAATTTGCAAAAAGCCTCTCTTTTTGTTCTTATTTTTTGGGGGGGGGGGGGGGGTCTTCTTTTTGTGCCCAAAACCCCATAGACTTTGTACACGATTTTTGTACACGCCACTTTTGGCATTGAACTTCGTCACACATCATTCAAATTAAGCATATGCATTGTCCTTATGGCAAAGTTGTGTCCCGAAGAGTGACGTCATGATAACGTCATCAGGGGTCACGTGACGTCAATACAAACGTGCATATTTTGAAGTCCTATATCTACAGAACTGTAAGTCTGATTGGGTTTAAACTTGGTATGTTGGTAGACCGGGATGTGTTATAGATAAAAAATAAGGTGACGTCATGATGACGTCATCATGCGATTTTCTTTGAATAATTAAATGTTTGGACCTTTTAGGTATATCTCACAAACGCTACATGCAAAATTCAAAATTCTTTTCGTATTTGGTTTGTTATGTAATAGGTATTTGCACAAAATTTTGAAAAAAATGTATGACGTCATCATGACGTCATCAAAAATGCGATTTTTCAAAACACATAAGGAAAGGTCTGATCGTCATGAAACTTGGTGGGTAGGTAGATAATAGTACTAGTATGCAAAGTCCGAAGTGACGTCACGATGACGTCATCGTTTGATTTTTTTAAGATTATTTAATATTGATAATTTTATCCTGGTTCCAAAATTGCACCCTTCCTTACATCAGATTGACTTTAAACTTGGTTAAATGACAAAATGTGCAATGAGAAGGGTTTTCAAGATGACGTCGTCGCAGGGTATGTGACGTCATAAAGTGATAAAGCTCTATTTTTGGAACTATTCTAAGCATTTTGAACAACCTTTAACTGTAACAAAAAGTGACTGCAAAAGGACAAACATATCATAAACATTTATTAAATGCGAGAAAGCCCTATGTTCTGTTTGAACAGACATAGCTCTAGTTTTTCCTCTTTTTGATCTTTTTGGGTCCACCCCAAATTCCATTGACTTTGTACACGTTTTTCGCCAGCCCCCCTCCCCCACTTTTTAAAGTGGGAGGGCCGGGAATGGGGATATCATATCATTTGCCCCCCCCCCCCCACTGTTCTCGTCCCCGAATCAAAATTGTAGCCTACTTGAATGATTATATAGCTCAGATCGAATAGCTGATTAAATGACTCCAAACTCGAAAATGATGTTAAATGATGTCAGAAATTGCCTCAGATCGCACCACAGAGCGTCTAGAATCCAAAATTGTTCAGGGCTCTCTGAAGCGGGCCCCGAACCCCTCGCCGTTAGGGGCTTCGTGCTTCCTTTAGTACTCATCAAGGTACACACACACTTTTGAGAAGCGATTGACGCCCTTGCTCACCGAAGCTTGTGTAATATTATGGAGCATTATAGCCTTATTACAGGGAATGAAATTCACAAGCAGCGATTTCCTTTACCCCATTTGCTTAGCAATAAGGAGCCAGTGCAGAGAATGCTAAATTTGAGGGGAAATACCATAATAATATCACTCATTTTATTTATGGCATGTAGTCCTTTTCACGCCTTTCAGCTCCTTAACTGCCAGGCAAGGTTAATCAATAATTAGTTGGGAGAGTTATACGAGCTGTTGAAGTTCTCTGGAGACGAGCAAGTTGGATTTCTGGTAACGCATAACAGGACGTGTGTTGCACCGTAAAGACGATGGAAGTAAAAAGTCAGTATAAATTTGATCCCCTCGATGTTGGTCATGCACTCATTTCTCATGCAGGAGTATAAAATGAAATGCTGATGTTTATAACTAACAAAGAGAATCGGGTAAAGTAAAGATGTCACATATTTTAATGGCATATACAGGGTGAGTAAAAAAAAGAAACCCAAATGTCGGAACCATTGTTTTAGTGAAGTTCTTCATGTAGCACTTTCGAAATCTGTAATATGAAAGCCCAATTCATTCATACTCTTTTTTAGTACAAGAATCATTCATATCACTCATGTAATTTTCAAGCTTCGGAGTGTTAACACAACCACCGTGTTAACGTTCTGTCTACGGATCACAAAAAGTTCAGTGTCCCTTCACCAAAACGAAAGCAAATCACATAAGTATATGTGTGTGAATTGTTTTCGTTTTGCTGGAAGAACACACACACCTTTTTGTGATCCGTGGACAGAACCACGGTGGATGTGTTTAAAACTCCGTAACTTGAACAGTACATGAGTGATTTGAATGATTCTTTTACTAAAAGAAAGCTTATGAATTGGGTTTTCATATCCTAGATTTTGAAAATGCTACATGCAGAACTTCACTAAAACAATGGTCCCGACATTTGGGTTTCGTTTATTTGACTCGCCCTGTATTTGAAAACTTGTTTACGTGTTCGAGGACCACATCATCCCGTCTCTTTGTAAAATTCCTCGTCATGCTTTTTTTTTTATTAAAGACAGGATGTCCTTTTAAAGAAATTTCATCAGCATACGCATCTCTCTTGTCAAAATAATGTACGTACTCTTGATAAATACTTCCAATCTTTTTTAAACCCAATTGTGAGTTCGACGTTCTAGAGCAAAGTAAAATTTGCCCTCTACAAATCTAATTGTCTAGCTTTATCAAAATATCACGGAAAACATCGCCAAACCTTAATGCGATTTCGGCCTGAGTTGTTCATACTGATTCGAAAATTTTCAAGAGCGCTCTGGATAACGGTTTTGCCATCACAAAAGAAACAAACCAAGTTATAGAGAGACGACGGTGTGAACGTCTCCTCACGAATCCCATGACATTTACGACTCGGTTTTTTTTCTTTTCAAGACTGAGAACGATTACGGATTACATTGATGTGCGTATGTCATTCACGTACAGCCTGCAGTGAAACCGAGTCTGCGCATTTTGGGAATTCCGTGGACAACTTTGTTTCACCACTATTTTTTTCGAAACATTGTAACTTTCAGGAATGTTGTCGTATCGTGTTGCCCATTGCACCAGATGACAGCTAAGTAACAGGGTTTCCACTGATGCACTATTTTAAACTCCATGTCTTCAAAAAATGTTATAAATATTTTTTTTTGATTCGGGCACCCATCTTTCTGACTCTCCCTGTATGCCTAATGTAACAAAGAAATTGAAAAGCCCGTCATCTGCTGTGTATATTATGTTGCTCAGTCGGCATCGATCATTTGTTTTCGGATTCGATATATATGGCATGTATAGCATGTTTCCCAACACATGGAACATTGCAAGCAGGCAGGACGTGCTCTAAATAGACGTACAGGAACACTGGTAATTAGCCGGAAACGCACCTACCAATTTAATGAGAATAACCTTGCTACAAATGAAGAAAAGACTAGCACCATATACCATGTGAAATTATCCCACCTGAAATGGTATCGCTCGGGAGAAAGCAATCATTGAAGATGGCTTCAAAAATATGGTGCCCGCGGGCGTTTCTTTTTTCACGTGTGGTAGCATCGGAATCAGGTTAAAAGACCAAAAAGTTGTGCATTGTGTTTTCTGTTCTTTCAAAAAGTTTTTTTTTCCAAACAGGGTAGTTTTATCTTGCCGCTTTGTATGGCATAGACAATCCAGGCACGCTATCAATTCCATCACGGAGGCCCCCTATTTTGGCGTAAACATTGTGCTATAGCTATGGTTGAGATAATCCATCATGGAGCTCAGTGTTGCTTTGTACAATAGCGTGATAATGGTTTCTCCATTGAAGGGGGCCTTGTGAGTACATGTTCGGATTCGTCTACGGACCCGTTGGAATTTGGTGCTGGAAAAAAAGATGCGATGGCAAGATTAGGCCACTAACACGCAACAGCTCAGGAACCTAGACAACAGTCTTTGTTTCGCAACTACAGTCTCGCTTTTGAGCCACTTTGTGGATTCCGTGCGGAGAGCAATATTAACTATACCTCCTTAGTTCCCCGGGAAATCGGAGCGTTCATCCGGCGAAGAGCTGCCACTCATCGTCGTCTCTTACCAAGAGCGGGCTTGAAAGTGTAGTCGATGTTTGCGTGTGTAATTTTCCTTCTTTAAACGAATAAGAGAAGCTGTGACGAGTGATCCATCACTCTGCCATGGGTCTGTACTCTCTCGACAACAACTTTGCCAAATCGTCAATTTCACACCGGCGCTGCGAGTAAAAGCCTCACTTCCGATAACTAGATTTATTTTCAGTCACTCGAATATCGCCAGGGTAGTATTTGTCCTGTTCGATGAAAACACAGGTTCTCTCTCTACTCCGACTACTCGCATGACGAAACCGAGCCAGGCAGAGTGTACAAGAGGGCAGCTAAGCAAATTCATCAAAGTGAGCAAAGTTTACGTTAGCGATTGCGTCGTTCCATATTGCTTAAGCAGTTCTGTAAATACTCGCAACGAAGCGGTTGGGAGGAGCTAAAAAAATAAGGCAACTATTGACGTTAGTGTAGGGCTTTTTCGCCGAAGGAACATTTAAAACACCAATTATACAGGGTGAGTAAAACTTAACAGCGGCACCCAGACCAAAAGAATTATATTTCATATTGAAAAAAAATTGAGCACCAAAACGAATTATGATTGATAAGACAATAAATAAACTACTCTTAAATAAAAAAAAAAAATCTTCACTTGCTCCCTCCGTTCAAATTACATCACCATTTAAACGAAATGACCATAAAATCAGTTTCGTCCTAAAAAAAAACCCAAACAATTTATTGTGTGTTCTGATGACTGTTTGGAACAACAAAGAAAATGACACAAAATACTTGTTTCAAGAACAGTACGCAATAACCCTGCTTTGGCTAAAAATATGATCTCTAAAATCCACTTTTTTAAAGACAGGCCTTTAAAAGGACTTTGTTGAATAATTATTTTTAACTTTTAAACCGAGGTTTGTATCGCTAGTGATGTTTGCAGACAATTGTAACGACAACTCTCGAAATCGCATTTTTGGACGAAGCAGATTTTGGGGTCATTCGTTTAAATGGTATTATAACACCTCACCCACAGATTCTGTGTCTTGATTGGCCGAGAGCGAGTCACATGTTACTTTCTAATTTTGCTATCTTTCTGTGCACGGCCAAAAGTACTATGCGCATAACAACCAAAGTACTATACCATTAGCAACCAAAGTACTATTTCCACGGCGCGGTATTCGTGTGCAAATGCATGCTGGTGTGTGCGTTGCGCGTTGTGCGTAGCGCGTATTATTCCAAATAGAGCGCACCGCAGACTTGGGTTCAAACATTTCGTGAAGGGTTAGTTTTTAAGAGAGAAATACAAATTTTCAACCAATTTTGTATTGAAATTGAAGTTTATTTCAACTGTGTTCAGATTTAAATAATGTAAAATATTAAAATCAAGCAGAATCTGTGGGTGAAGTGTTATAAAACAAATATTGAATGCTTTATCTCGTGGTGAAGTAAAACTAGCCTCCCTCGGTGATCCATGGACCATTCTATTTTCCCTCGGCTTCGCCTCGGGAAAATAGAATGGTCCATGGATCACCTCGGGAGGCTAGTTTTACTACACCACTCGAAGCATTCAATATTTGTATAATATAATTTGAACGGATAGAGCAATTGAACTAATATTTTCATTTAAAAGTAGTTTACTTAACAGTCATAATTACTGTTGGAGCTACAAAGTTTTTAAATATGAAACATATTTCACTGGGTTTGGGTTCCGGTTTTTTTTTACTCACCCTGTATAGTTTTAAGCCAAAAGAAATGGATTTTTCGGTGTACAACTAAACTAATGTTTCCAGGTATTCTCTACGTCTATTCTAGAAAGCTGGTAATATTCGACGAACAGTACTAGCTCAAAATTGTTGTGTATTTCATGGGGAGGGGCATAGTCTTTCGAGGTTTTATTGTATACACAGTGTTTAAAAAAACTAAGTAACCATCGTTCGTATACATGTGGGCTGTAGATTTTACTGCCTCGTAACCGAAATGTCATAGCTCACTTTCCTTCAGAAAGAAAAACACAAAACCACCTGAAAAACAAGCAAACATCTGCCAACTATATCGATTTTTTTCCCATTTCTGGAAATCAGGAAGCGAAACACACAAGTTTTGTAATACGAGATTTAATGCACGTACATGTATTCTAAAGGAAACATCCTTCAATCGAATTACCGATCGAAACATCTACGTACAAACAATGTGAAACATTTTACTCGTAGGCCTATGCATTGTATTGTCAATCTCGGGACATTTCTACAAACAAATCTTTACTATGTGCAGGAAGAACATTACATGTATGCCTGTGTGGAAAAGAAACGTTTTGAATAATTGTAAAGACTTTTTTAAAAGAGACTGAAAGAAAGACAATTTGGGAATGGGATGAAGTAAGGCACATTTCCTTCGGGACGGATATTTCAATTAGTCTTCATGTAGATTGATTTGAGACGCTTTTATGAAGAGTGTGCATGACTGCACAACGCTCAACCAAATTAAAAAGAACGCGATAACCTTGATGCCCTAATAATAAGGGGATTGATAGCCTGTATTGTATACCTGATTCAAAATTTGAAATCTAATTGAAACCGATTTCTTTGCAATGACTCATTGGAAAGTTTTAGTTCGTTAGTCATAATACTAACAGTGAAATTCATTTTAAAATTACTTTTAGGGCGCCGAACCCCAAAAACACGGATATTGTAACTTTAGATTATGGAATGTATTTATATTCACGAACAAACAAACCAATCTAAACAGTGTTATGAATCTATGCAATCTACATGAGTATATATATTAGGCCAATGCAGTTTTTGAAAAATCCATTAAGATTCCCCTCACAAACAAAATTGAAATAGCTTCCCAGCCTGATCGTTCACCGAAACGACGCTGTTCAAAGGCATTACAAAACGTAGGCTATTATTAAGAGCTAAGCGCACATCGATGTGGAAAATCTAGTCCATTGAAATATGACCTTCAAGTTAATGTGTTTAGAATGGGAATTCGTCGGGAAGAGAAACCAAACCTAAATAAATACAAAGTAGGACACGGACCAATTTCATCTTATCATCCGTGGATGTTATTAATAAGAAAAAAACTGTGACACGAAGAGAATGCTCACATTTTCCTGACATCTATTCTTTTGTTTACGCAAACCATGATCGAGAGAATTAGTAGTATACATTAACTTTTACAACCCAATTCTTTGTAAACAACATAATAATGGAGTATAGATTTTAAAAACACATTGAATGTTTCCTAGAAATAATGACTACACTTTAATTTAAGAAGGAAAAATGAAATTCTTTGTTGACAACATAATAAAGGAGTAGATTTTAAAACTGTTTCCCTAGAAATAATGACTATATTTTTATATAAGAACGAAAAAATATATTCGCAAATTTATTGACCTATACAGTCTCTTTTGCCTTAAGTGACTGTTAAAACAGCACAGGAGGATTATATTGTTCTTCCCGACCTGAAAGATAATACTTATTATTCCTTCAAGATATATATGCACTTGTCCCCGAAACGTATACACGCACAAATACCCTAGCCCCGAGTATAAGCACGGTATTCAGCGTAGCCTCACAGCTGAATGTTCACTCCGTTTTCACGAAAATCCAGAGCACGGGGTAAAGTATGTACCGTACGTGACTTGTTTCGGTCTCCGACAATGCTGTCAAAAATGGCCAGACGGGCTGTCAAGTCACGACATTTTCGATTAATCGATCAGAAGAATTACCGGTACCGGAACCTCGACTGAAAACTCCCACACGCATCATTCGGTCATGTTCGGTCGTGCATGGAGAAAACATGCACACGCAACCAACATTATTACTTTCGTTTGTTTCAATTTTTTTTCGTTCACGTGTTGCTTGTTTATGTCGGCAGCCTTCACATTTTCTTTACCCACTCTCAATAACCTGAGCAACAAACATCTTGGCCTTGTCTAGCCCTGTGGTTACTGCGTGTTCCGTATCTCGCTCGCTTTGCAATAAATCGGTTCGTCGATCACAGAAACCCCTACGCCTAGTCTGTCCAGTCTGTGTTTATACGTTGGTTGTGGACCCGTTCCTCTCTAAAAAAAAAAAAAAAAAAAAAACTGGTTGACGGACGTCACATGCTCCCTGAAAAGAGGATGACATGACTTTCTATTATGAGGAATTTCTATTACGAGGACTCCACTGCCTCCAAAAATCAAAAATTAAATCTCAATTAATTATGTCCACATAGGTAGTAAATGGGCCTCCCTTTAACACTTTAATAACTGTATGCCCCGCTCCTCTTGCTACAACCTCATTCGATCTGTACCGAGAACTGGAGAATTGAAGTTTTTCATTAAAAAAGGAGTAGCAGTAATAATAGTATATGGAAGAGGATGAGAGATATGAGCTTCATTTTTGATTCATTGTACCTGTCTGTAGAGCAAATTTAATACTCTCTTCAATTGTGTTGATACACCAAACACCATGTCTACTGCAGACGCTCTAGTGCAATCTCTGTAACGACGAGACATGCCCACAGTAGCAATATTGATCCAAATTTAAAAGCAATCGTGAAATTTATTCTGGCGAGTGTTTATTTTTTTCCATATTGCTCTTAAGTTCTTTGATCATACAAGAAGTTAAATGATCCTTTAAGAACGAATATGCAGGAAGTCGTCTACAATTTCGCCTCGCCTCGCCTCTGTGCAAATACCGTAATGCAGCGCTTCTATGAACATCCGATAATGTTACAGTCTTGCCAATTCGAGATCGAATATTCCGGCAGTCCCTGCAGGATTTCTCGACTCACAGGATAAGGATCAACATCAATATTAAGACGCTTTCTGACCGCTATTGCTCCTGCAACAAAGCGGGATATCAGATGGCCATGAAAAATGTTTGTTTAAGCAGCCAGAAACGGCATCCTAAACAGCTGCGTTCCCTGATAAACACGAACGCGTTGAACACAAATAACTCTAAAATGGTAACAAACATGCTCTTACATCGATCCTTCAATTTTGAATACGCCTTTCTGCGTTATTGACACTCTCGTGAATTTATAACTAACTCTGTAGGCTATATCTTTCTTTGTAGGCTATATCACTTTCTTAATGCGGTGCGGGATGTTTCAGTCGCATCTTGTTCATGCCGCATATTTTATACCCTACTCGAATCATACAAGGTGGACGCTTAGTTTTATCTGGCCATTTGAAAAATCCAAACAGAAACCTACAAATATCACTGCGAGAGACTTTTAAGTAGTCTCGTTGTGATGTTTGTAGTTTGCAGAACTTTACCAAACTTAAAGTAGGAAAACCTTAGGTGTAACCTAATAAAGTAGTGATATCCTTTCTTGTCGGAATACGCAATGCACTGATGCTGCTTGAATTCATTCATAATGTATGAAATGCAAATGGTCTAGGCCTACAATGGCGTCCAAACCATTCGGGAAAGAAGTTTGAGCAAAAGTACACTATGATGTAAAAGTACACCAGTAATTCACTTAAAGTTTCCCCTTTGAATTGACGTCACACCCACGTGGTACAAAGAATGTAGGCCTACAACTAATCATGTGCTGTACAAAAGTCAACTTCGTTTAATTGGTATATAAAGAAGGATATTAAACATTTAGACGAAAATCAATGCAATCGTGATTAACATTGCCCTTATTTAAGCGCTCAAAGAATTTAAATATTAACAAAAAAAAATCATAAAATGCGAATGCGAAGTCATCTTTTGCTGCCTCCGGGGGATTTTATCCATCTTGCATCTTTCATGCGTCGGTTGTCTCAAAACAGCTCCAAATTTTTGAAGTATGTTCAAGTTACACGAGTGTTCTCCGTATCTTTATTTCTTCTCGGTCTATTTGATATCGCGTTTTGCTTGGCCCCCAGGGCCCTGGCACCATTTTACCCTTCCTGCACTATGAGCGTGCCGTCTCCCACGCGAGACACCTTTCAGGCAGGGGAAGAACCAGGTTAAGCATTCACATCAAAGTACGTGTCTGATGGGATTCGGTAGATATCAGCCGAGAGCCCATAATGTTCTTGGATGACAGGTAACGTGACTTAGAGATTCTGATTTTTTTGTTGAGTGATCTGTTTTGTATCCCCATGCAGCAACGGCTCAATCAAAATACAAACGAAAATCAAAAGTCTGAGAATTAGTTTTGCCGCAACCACGGGAGTGGGTAAGGATGACACATAATCCATTAAAAGAATACCTTCTTCAGGGACAAAGGTGAAGAGTTAGATCAGCAATTACACGGTTGTTTGGCGTGCAGGCGTCTTGCACCACTTAAGGTTATAAAACGTTACCTGTGGGATTCAATTTGATGGTTTTGACCCAAAATTGCTTGACTATGATCGCGCATGCGCGTCGATACTCCCGCGCCGATACACATATACCGATGAATCGGTATATATTGCAAAAACACTCCCCTTTCCATTTTGCTTATAATAATATGTAATGGATACGATTGAAAAAAAAATTAACTTAAAAAACCCCCGTGTTTTCGTAACTCTCGTCGCGACGAATTGGTTCTGTTTTTACCCCAAACACCTCACACAAAATCAAACGCTGATGCATGAACGACCAGGCACCAGACTATTGGATATGTAAATGATCCAATACCAGGGTAAGAGAGCAAGCAGTGGCAGTGGGAGCTTATAACACTGTGGGAACGAGATTGCTATTCTCATTCCCCGACCTCTTCTCATTTTCATCTCACATAGTGATGCTCCATTGGACATAATTTTAGGACCGAATTGTGTAAATCGTACGTAGGTCCTTTCCGAGACCTGAGCCATGATAAAGATTTGTCTATTAAGAAGTATACTGATGTGAATGCCATCCACTCGAATTCACGCAAGCAGACAGACACATTCTGAAATGCAGATGATATTCTACACAAAGATACTTAATTCTACCTCTTCAAAGAAAAATTGCAAGGTCAGTCTTGCCACCTTTTGCAATTCTAGAAGAGGTTTTTAGCGTAACTCTAATTTTGATTCAATTATCTCGCATGCACTTTCATCCCATTATTACTCCACTTTAGTTTCAAATTATGACGTACGCCCGATGGTGGAAGATATGTTTTTATTAGAGTGAACAGCAGTTTCCATTTCTCGTCATGTTTTTATTTCAGATCCTGATAACCAAGTAGTGGTTATCTGAGTTTACTCAACCTTTTTATTGTGAGAGAACTTCCTGAAGATTGCTGACAGTGTCATCACGGTTCCGCAAGAACCATCCATTATAGTACAGAAACTATATACAGAACCTAATACTTTAATGCGCGTGTAAATGGCGTAATGCATCTTCCAAAGGGATAACCTCATTTTGTGAACACGACTTTTTTTCTATACACGAAACTAATAATTTAATATGAGGCTAGAATCGTGGGTGTGTGACGTACACTGGACGAATATCTCTCACTCTTCGTGTTGTTGACATCTACGTGTAATGTTGTCTGCTGGTTGGTTTGACGACACACCTGCCTTCGAACTGAACGGCACTGGTTGCCTTTATTTCATTGGTTGACGACTATCGTAACTCTTTACTTCATACTGCAGCAGTTTGGCCACTGAAATCCCTACTCCAGTTTTTAGATTGAAACCTATTAAAGCATGATACAAGGCAACGATTCATTTGGATTAACTAAATCGTTCATGTAAGTAACATCGTCTCTGAAAAATTCTTGTACCCGGTAACTCATCCCTCGGGCTGAACATGTCACATTCCGTGTTCTGAAATTGAGTCCAATTATGATAGTTTCTGTCAAACAAGCGTGTTCGTCCTTACAATATTCGTTTGACAAATGAAACACAGACGTATATTCACAATGACTATTGTATAAAGTGGTGTGGAGATAATGGCAGGCAAGCTATGCGTGAATTTAGACGTCACAGACAGAGAGGTGTTTTGGGGAAGTAAGGGCATATATGAAGAAAGATTTTTTTTTCACTCTGACGTTTGGAGCATTTACTTAAATATACAAAATATCCTCCAGCCTCTGTATGCAATACTCTTTGTTTCAGAACTATGTGTATCATTTTCCAAATACTATTCCTAAAACTCAAACGTATAACAATGTAGTTTTTGGCAGTGTATTATTCTTAATCAATATCCTAACCCAAGGAGTGCAGTGAAACAAAGGTTTATGTCATACATTGTATTGACATTCTGTTCCGTACGCAGGGCCTTGGGGCCATTATTATGGTGTAATTCGGAGATGTACATGTAGGCTGTCCGTCGATATTGAATAATAATATCCTTTAAAGCGCCATATCCTCAATGTTGGCGTAAACATGCCGATACCGGTATAATTAACCAATAGTGTCACCGACTGCTTGCAGGACACGTTTGATCTCATCAGGTCTGCGCATTCATTACCTAGCTGTATTGGACCGATATATACACCAATTAGTGAATGAAGCGAAACAGTGTGACGAAGAACTTACAGTCGTTATACCTAGATTCCATGGTAACGTGGGAATGCAATTATTTGCGTCGTACTGGCAATTAATCTCAACGCAGTGGGTTCCATTGAGTTGATTGTTTTCCTGACCTTTTACTGGACAGGTAAAAAGCCTGACGCATAAATGGACATGGCATATTGAGATGCAATAACATGACGACGGATCCATAAAAACTCAGCCTATTGTGACGAATCTGACATGATTACCAAGCCATCTGCGAGGGAATTCGCAAATGACCTGAAATCTTCCGCTTGTCAATCCCGATCGGAGGCAAATTAATGATCCGAATGAAAACAGCGTGCAAAGGGTTGAGCTGGAATCAATTGCGTGCATGCCGCAAACGATCCCCGCAAAATCGCTCCATAATACTGACATCATCGGTGTACGGTTGATGTAAACACCTCTTTTTATTGAATTTTATTCTCATAAATTCCCCATCTCTTGTTTCCTTTTAAAACTGTTTCATGACTGGATGTTGGGTTCAATCGACCTATTATGTTTATCGTCTGCACATAAAGAGTGCGCCAACATGATATTGTGCTCTTTTAATAGATTCTGCTACATAATATTTTGCAAACATTTTGCTATTCCTTAAGACATTATGCACGCTTTTATATCAGTCATTGACTCCACTCAGCTTCATTTCGATTTGAATTTTCAGTTAACGGTGTCTTGTGACGAACTTCCCATTCCTTTTAACTATACTTTCATTCAATCAGGATTCTAGAAGCAACCTTGACCGTAGCCCTTCTCGATGGGGGACGGTTCGATAATCTGGTTTATGGGTAGTCTGGTTCCCTGTTCTGACGATCACCCAGGATTGTGAGTCAGGTATAAACCGTTGTATTATCTGGTCCTGCCCTCGTCCGAGAGCACTCTCGAGGTACAAGAGACGTTAAATATAGACACTCGCATTACGCCTGTAGTCGAACTTTGCAAATGCGAGCCTTCATTTTGGTAAACTCCAAATTGTCAGTTCTGATAACAAGCATACAATCCATTTTAAATCCGGATATACCCGGGCTATTGCGAACTTGTATGCGTCCACAAACAAAATCTTTGGCAAACGTCAGACATTTTTGAAACGGGCAGGATCCTGCCTGTTTTTTTCATTGATAATGGCACCTAGGCCTATACTTGACTTTAGATTCGCCAGAATAATTTGAATCTAGTCAGGGAACCAGACTACTTGATGAGGCGCATGCTAGGGGCAAGGATTGAGTTGTCAATGATTAGTTAAAATAATATCATTCGGATTTGTTTTGTCCCTCCATTGCGGTTACTAATTGGCTGGTGGCTTTGTTTAATAGTCAGATTATTGATTCATTGATTAAGCCCTGGCCTACAGTTGGTTCGTCGGTTCAAACAGTGGCTAGTTTATTGATTGAAAACCCGATTGATGGTATAATTGATGACTTCATTAATATTTCTGATTGGGATATAGCACACCTTGCCAAGAGGTCATGCCGAACATTGTTGCTCTTCAGATGCGATGTTGTAGCTTCTGTGATTACACACCTGCATGAAATGCGCCCTGAAGCACGTCTGGTACGGTGTTCTGGACCAGAAACGAAATAACTGCCGGAGAATGTTTGCACTCTTCGCCCCTTTCCGTCAGACTGATGTAGGCCCTACTCTGCTATATTTTACCAACCTCAGTTTCCCGTGGAGCATTCAGTCATCTTGGCTCTGGAGAAGTTGGGTGATCTGCATGGTTTAAATGCGGTAGATTTAAAAGGGGAGCCGCTTGGGAACCAAAGCTGGATTTTTTTTCAAGGTAATTACATTGACTGCACTGATAATACGAGTCGCCCCCGCGAAATGCAGAATAGGACTGTAGAAACACACACGGGTGTCGTGTAGCCTTGTGCGCTGATATGATGATGTACTGTCAGCTTTTAATACGATTAGGTATTTACAATCGGGTTGCGGAAAATTAGCTTGAAGCTTAAAGTGAAATAGCGAATACACAAACAAGTATTTCCGCGTTTGGCGCATTCTAAACCACCTAAAAAGGAACAACTTCAAACTTAAAATGTAACAGAAATGCTAAGTTTTGGACAAAATGGCTGAAATTTACGCACGATTTTTGTCCATTCATTGATGGTTCTGCTCACCATTGTGAATTTCAGACAATCTCTATGATGAACACTATAGACCAAACTTTCCCGTTTGTTATTTCAATCAATGAAGATGATGGATGTGTACTGTAGTTGATGGAACAGGCAAACAAAAATATCCAAAATGAGTTGAAATTTCGTGCCGCACAAAAAGACAATTTCTTTAGTTTTTGCTGGTACCCGCTATGATTTTGTACACAAACGGCGAATTGTTTATCCCCAAAGGAAAATCGTCAAATGTCGGTATGCACATGCGCAGTTGGAATACCGAACTGGATTTATTATATAATATCAACGACCTGGACGCTACTATTTATAGTTCCAGTGCCTCTTTCGTAAGCCAACTTAATTATTAAAACACAATTACAGCAGCAACTTGCTTGAATGAAGACGAAATCACATGTCAACAATATCCGGGAAGCCTAGGCTTTACATGCACTTCAAAGTGTATTCACTCGCAAATACTCAGGCTAGTGCCATTATCGGTCATGGTGTAGGTAGGATGGGTGTGTTGACATAATTTAGAATGTGTGTATTCTCCTTTTCGATCCATTACCAAAGACAACAAATATAAAAGTATACACGAAAACTGTTATTATATATAGTGGACCCAAATATGCAAGTGATAACAATCGAATAATAATTACAGACAGCAACTGTAAGTTATTTCAACGCTACGTTTTGTTTTCGATTTAAGCGATAGCACTGCAAATACAAGTGTGACCTTCAGCCTGACGTAAAGCGGGAAAATAGATATGTGTTCAATATGTTAAATATATACACAAATTAGTACATTGAAAAATATACAACTTTTTTGTTATCTCTTTAGAGTGATATGCTTGAATAGTACGAATTGTTTTACCCATCGATTCACAGTATTAAAAAAAAAGTCCAAAAACTGAATGAGGCCAGATTATCTCCTGATTTTCATCAAGAGCCCTTCAATATTAAAGTTTTTCATGATTTGGATTAAGCAATTTAATTCAGGGAGAAAATAATAACGCCCAGAATGAAAATGATTATAACCTTGCCAATACCTTTACTGAAAGTGGGTCTACCCGTGTTCCCCAATGTTCCCAATACTAGTTCCTCATCCGTAGGGTTAGGGTTAGATTAGATGGTTGGTTTTTTTTGTAATTTTATTTTTTAGTCCTACGACTTGACCTTGGTGATTATGTATGTGGCCTATTTTCGAGTAGTATAATAGGGGTGTAAGTGTCGCCACCAACGTAAAAATAGTCCGCCCCACCCCCACCCCCCCCCCCCCCCCCCCACAAAAACCTCCAATTTTTTTCTGCGGCCAAAATTTGGGGCAACAAATCCTGGGTGCGCCACTAGGGTTAGGGTTAGGGTTTGGGAACATTGGGGAACATAGGTATGCACCCATGGAGAGTAACGCATAACCTGCGCGTTTTGGGGTTAAAAAGTCTTCATTCTACATACAATGTACAACATTACGTATAGACTTTAAAGGCACGTATAGGAACATTGGTACATACGGAGCCGGAAACGTGCCTACCGATGTAACAAGAAATAATTTGCTCAAAGTGAAGACAGGACTGGTACCGAGTACCGCTGTGAAATTATTCCACCTGAAATGGTGGGTGCCCACGGGCACATTTTTTTACGTACTTTAAAAACGGAATCCATTTTAAGCATGGAGGAATAAGAACACTGACCCAATATAATGTGTGTCTCTGTTTTCTGAAAACGTAAAATAGCCACTCAGCTAAAAATTCAGCAGGTTAGTTGTTATGCACACCAAAACAGATTTTTGAGCAATTGAGTTTCTTCAAACCAACACAAATATACTCAAAAAAAGCAAATTGCACTATTACCTTTAAAGTGGACCATATAATAATTACACACTATACATTGTCGCAAGCAGACTAGACTTGCAACAAGATCCAGCTGTTTCCCCGCGAGGGTATACCGTGACAAGGCGCCAATTACGCAATTTGAATGTGTCAAAGTATACTGTTTAGGAGCAAAGTGGAGAACCAGGTGCCGTAATATCTATACGCCAACAAAATGAAAGCAGCACCATCTCGAGTTCAAATCAAATCTATTTACATCCTGCATTTTTTAAATTCAATAATTTAAGGAATCCTGCACATTCCATGACATCACATCGTTTGGACGGGAACAGCGGATTCAATTTATACCAGGAGGCAAGTTATCGACCGAGGTTTTACAAGAGAACTGTCGATGCTTCAATTAATGCTACTTTATAACAAAATAAGCTATACTAAAAAAACAAAATGTTTTCCTTTTCCCTCTTTCACGCTGTGTTTTTCAAACACTGGGACCCAGGGGCACTACTTGCACCATTTCAACCTTTAGACAGATTTGACGGGAAACAGTCAAATTTAACTCCAATGGGGTCGGCCGAGTGCAACTGACTTATATGAATAACGTTTAATCAGGATTGTTGTAATATCCGTGTTAGCTCCGATAAGCGTGTTTCCCCCTCAGCTATAAAAATAGAGCTATACATACAGAATTTCAGTAATTATCTATGTTGTTTTAACAGCATACCTTTTTGATACCACATTAGTTTGATCATTTTGATGACAATGTGCCGATGTTATTTTCTATTTCTACATACAAATTTGGACATAATTATTCTTGTGCCGGTAATGTTGGGTGATTTATACACTGCTTGCAATAACATAGAACAACTAAATAAATGTGATAACCATCATTAATACAGGTGACCAGAAATGTTATTGATAAAAAAAAATCAGTACAGGAATTTTTTGTTAATGGGCTATACTGTGCAGCAAATGACACTTTTTACATATTCTCTTTGGCGTACTGTTTTCAGCCCAATTAAGCATAAACACATTACGAATATCGAATATACAAATTTCTCTGGCGGCATATCCGCGCGTTTATTCGTCATATGAACCACTCGCTGATGCTATTAATACCCATTAGTTTCCCACATTCGGAACTTGCCCGAAATTTCTGCTGAGGGGTGATGGATCTTCTTTGCTTTATCCTAGCAACGTCTACGGGCCCATCAGGCAAATCAATTATCTAAAAACAAGTTACCAAAAGTGGACGCTATACCCTCGGTCCATAAAAGGCCTAACCATTATACCCTTGGTATAATTACTGCAATATATCACCATTGTTCCGCCTTGACGCCACCGAAGTCGCCCTGGGATCCCGGCTCATCTATATCTGTATATATGATAGTCTATTGATATAGGCGCGAGTTCACATAAAAGCCCGAGCGTTCAATATCTCGTTTGCGGGCCAGTCTGCCACTGGGGGATTCAAAATTGGGAAATCAATCCGCACGAGGTTGAACAAATTTGGTGGAATTGCAAATGAATATAAAGAGTCAATACTGTACAGTGGCACATTAATCTCTTTGGAAGAAAACCTTAAACAATTCTAACTTTATGAAGCATCTATTTTGCAATAAATTATCATCTGCAGCTGCATTCAAAAAGGCATCATCTTTTCTCCATCGGCGTGAATGATTAATTATTATACTATAGTGTTCAATTAAAATAGAAATTACGACAATGATGATGAGGATACTGGTATAGCCATTTGTCGTGGGCTCGATTGCCACCAGAGTATACAGAGTGATATTTTCTCGAAAGGTTTCGAGCAGCACCGAGTAAAGTGCTTATAAAAACTACGACGGCGAAGGACAGAACCGAATATTAAATAACCATCGATTCCTTTATACGACAGTTGTCGTTAAACCTCTTTTGCAAGAGCCTTGACATAAAAATGTTAGGCAAACCGAAATGTTTCTTTGAAACCGTAAACAAAAGTGTCCGACATTTTTAATGCTTGCTTCTATTTTTGTAATCACAAATCTATTTTTGTAATCACAAATTTGAAATCACTTTCCTCTTGGTATACAACCTGTGATATTTTGGCCCTTTTTTGTGCTCAGTTAGATGCGACCGGAACATTGTATAAACAATTAGCTGTCCTTATATCATTTTCCCCCTTTTACTAAGTGGTACTTGTGTATGGAGACAAGTATGTAGTATTTTAGCACTTTGTGAGTACAGACATGCTATTCGCCTATTTGTGAAAGACCTTCAGTCGCGTAGAACAAGTACTTATCGAGTCATGAGGTCTGTGAGCGCCGAAACACCTAACTGACACTTCAATGTCATTTCAGACTTATTCACGTTTTCCGCATGAGCAATAAATTGCGTTTTCATTTTCGTTGCTTTGAAAGCAAGACCTTCGACTTCAGTATCCACTTCGAATGACGCGCGTGCAGAGGCGGAACAGCTAATCCAGGACCTCTCATTATGTCTGTTTAACGAGTCATGAGGTCTGTGAGCGCCGAAACACCTAACTGACACTTCAATGTCATTTCAGACTTATTCACGTTTTCCGCATGAGCAATAAATTGCGTTTTCATTTTCGTTGCTTTGAAAGCAAGACCTTCGACTTCAGTATCCACTTCGAATGACGCGCGTGCAGAGGCGGAACAGCTAATCCAGGACCTCTCATTATGTCTGTTTAAAATATTGTCTTATCATTTAAGGCCCGGTTCAAAGCGAAATTCGTGACGTCAACAATACATTCGAAGCGCGTCCGCCATTGTTGACGACATGAATTTCGCTTCGCACATGCTTTCGCGTGAAGTATGAACTGGGCTTAAATGTACAGTAAATTTCGCACAAATATCACATCCGGGCCCAATTTCACGGCGCTGTTATTAAGCACAACAATTTGTTTAGCACAAAAAGTCTAGCTTACAAAAGCAGGTTACCAGCCAAAACTCCATGTGATTTTCATGCTAAGCAAACAACAGCTGAATACTAGAATACTTATCACGAGCAAACAACAGCTGAATACTAGAATGCTTATCACGAGCAATATACATCACGTGGAGTTTTGGCTAATAAGCTGCTTTTATAAGCCAGACTTTTTTTGTGCTAAGCAAATGTTTGTGCTTAGCAGCGCCGTGAAATTTGCCCCTGATCTGTCTGAAAATAGTGTAACCAAACTTTCAATTTGCTGAAAAACATGCACTGACCTCTCGTGCGAGACTGCATTATTCACACGAATGTGAATTTAGCATTGATATAATTAAAATAATGAAATAATAATGAACGAATAATATTTATATGGAATCTATATACGGTTTCACATATTTTTCTCGAGTTGTTTTATCAGCTGCGCGAAATGAGATTCATTGTGAGAAAAAAGTCTCGTATGGTCTGCATGATTCTTGCCATTAATATCCTGCTTTTACCGCAGGTCATTCGAATCAACCAACAACAAAGGAACATTCTTTTAGTGAACTTCATACAAACTGTAGGCCCTACGTTTTCATTTAAGAGTAGCTTTTAAATGCAGAAATCCCCTTACCTCTTTGTTTTAGTAACACTCAAAATACTTGCAAGCCACTACCATTTCAATGAAGCTAGTAACGACCAAGAAGGTACACATGAGGTTAAGGTTAGAATTATATCTTATATAGCGCACGTATCTACCAACAATTAGATTCTCAAGGCGCTGGCGATTATGTCTATTATTAAAGAAAGGTAAATAAAGTTTATGAGAAGTATGAGACCCATTATGTAGCATCTTATAATGGTTTACAAGGTGGTGCGGCGCACATTGCAGCTGCTGCCAGAAACACCGGGGCAGGCAACCCCTTCTCTTAGCGATACGTGTTACTGGGTTCTTTAACGTGCATTACACAACACACGGGACCTACGGCTTTACGTCCCATCCGAAGGACGAAGCAATAATGGTAAAGTGCCTTGATCAAGAGCACAAGCACCATGTTCCTACGGTCAGGATTCGAACCCATGTATCACGGCACACGAGTCGAACACCGTAACCATTGGACCACAGCACCCCAATGATTTACAGCATTTTACCTGCTCATGTCGTGAAGAGGCTTCTTGACGCCCATAGCAAAGTGAAGTCTGTTTCCTGTTCACTTGTGCGTCACACTTGGCTGTATCACACTATAAATTTGCCCTCTATTTTCATAACAAACATGTCTTTTTTTATCAATAAACCCAATGGTTAAGAGTCTAGCCATATAATTTTGTTTTAGAGTCTAGCCTTGCAATTTGACTTCAAGTTCTTCAGAATCCTCCGGTAAGCTTGTCTGAAGTTTCGGTTGGACCACGCGTACAGGTACGGATTGATGGCGCAGTTGACCCATATAAAGAGCGAGGCAACCTTACGGTAATAGACGGATACTTTCATGAAGCGACTGCAGATGTGGTTAATGAGCTGTGGCGTCCAACACACGGCGAAGACAATGAAAATCAGGATGGGGAGCCGGGTCAGGTTGATATCTCGCTTGCTGATGGAGCGGGGATGCCTCGCCGCGTTATCGTCCAGATTGTTGTTCACGGAGTTCGACACGGTGGAGACCAAGCTGACGTCCCCGTCATGTCCAGGCGGGAGCGCCGAGGGCTGCTCGCCCACACCACCGGCAGTGCTACGGGCGTGCACCCGCCGGTGGCTGGCCTTCACCGCGCAGATGGTCAACCCGTACAGCAATGGTACGACCACGAACGCAGGAACAACGACGTAAAAGGACATCATGATTGTGCCAACCAACCAGTTGGTTTCGGCGTGGCAGCCCTGGACTTCGCGGTCGTAAACCACCTCCCGTGTACCGGTGATAGATGGCAGGATGAAAATCATGAAATTGATGAGCCAGATCAGAGCGATGATGAGTACCACCTGTTTGCTACCGCAGCAGGCCCGGTAGCAGGTGCGCGGACGGGTGATCAGGAGGTACCTGTTGAAGGCGATGAACATGAGAGTTGTCAGCGACACGCTGTAGGTGGTGGTGGGCAGGTACACGACCGCCGTGCACAGCGGCAAGTTCTCGGGGAAACCTTTGAGGAGTTGGGTTGGAGTCATCATGAACAGCAGCTGGAGACTGGTAATTAGGTCCGTCACGCACAGATTGCCGATGAGTGCCGTGCAGGTGTTACGAAGCTTGGGAGTCGTAGCCAGGGCCACCAGAGCGATGCAGTTACCAAAGACGCCCAGGAATCCCACCACGATGTAGAAGACGCACATGGTAGCGATCCAGACTGGATGCATCTCCACAAACATCTCCACCTCACCAGTCATGGTTACGTTCGGTAACGTGTCGTTATAATACATAGGTACCCAACCCATTGCGTCATTTGCCTCCATTTTGCTTACAAACGGGGGACCTTACAAACACTGGGTTTTCACTTTGAAGTGACCAAATAGAAACCAAGAAATCGTTTTCACGTTTGCAGGGGAAAAGACAAGCCCGTTGTCCAACTAACGAAATCTCACCTTGATGGAAGTACTACTTGAGATGGCGCGTGTATTATTTTCTTGATTACTTCATCTGCATGGAAAGTGCAGTAGTGATAAATGAAGAAAAATTTCAGTTTTCGGAACATTCATCCGATCGTCGGCAGGCGGGAAGAAGAGTCGTTACTTGAAGTTTGCGTGCCCCTCGATATTCTCAGGTTCTCCCGGTTCACCGGGGAAAAGTAGTACACTTTAGATCTCCGTGCGCCTTTCGCTGATAACGTCCTTAAATTACGGGTACAGTGTCAGCTTGTGAGCACACGAACCGTGGTTGTGACTCCGCAGCAAATGACCAAGAAAAGCCACCCACGTGTATTGTGTAAGTTGTCTCTGAACATTACCACCGAGGAAATTCTCCACAAATCGGTGCAGACGCTTCCTTTCCACGCGCAGATTGCCCGCAACTGCTAATTTCCCAGTCTTTTGACCATCGCATCATTTGATGATGTGCACTATCACGCACGCTGGCTATTCGGATCAACGACGCAATCATCCATGCATCCCGCCGCCCTATCACTGCTTCCATATCCTCACCGACCAATCAAACAAGGCAGGTAACAGACTCTGAAGAGTCGTCAAACGTTGAGGGCGTCATGCATCTCAAAAGTACAGGCACGACGCGACTTTTAATATTTGGAAACCGCATGCCTCAACGCACATTTGGACAGGTTGAAACTTGACTGGCTCGTTCCGGTGTTGCTTTACTCTTCATAAAACGGCCGCTGACAGTATTGAAGCCTCGGTCATTGCTCCTAGTCTTCACAACATCGCGAAAGGACCGGACATTAGCATTTCGCCAAGGCCATCGTGGCTTAGAGCGGCGGAGCTGCGAAGGCACAAAGCGACTGGAGCAAAGATTAAGTCAGCACACACGAGTGGCGAAGCCACGAGGCCTTTTCCAACTTGATTTTGTTGAATTATTCATAGTTTTTTATGCAAATAAGAAGAGTGCTGAAAGGTTATCACACTGACGCGGATTTTGCCTAGTTGCTTCCATTTGTGAAAGAAGGGTGAGTAAGGAAAACGTAAGAGCAAATAACTGTAAGTTCAGATGAAAAATAAGTTCATACACTTAATAATTTCTTGAAATACTTTCATAAGTAAAATTTAAATAAGATAATGTAAGAACAATTACGCGATTATGATCTCGTGGAAAACTAGACTCACATTTCTTGTTTTTAAATTTTGTGCAAGCATCCGGGCGTGTCGACGCGTCTGGGTATAGTAGCAACACGCGCACTAAAAGGCTGATGATTGGTTGGAATTTTGCTACCCTTTTGGGGTAGCAAATCTCGAGATTAAAAAGAAAAACATAAGAAATTCTTTACAAGTTGGAAAAGGCCCTCGTGGCTTCGCCACTCGCGTGTTTGGTCTTCCGCTCCAGTCGCCTCGAGTTTCGCAACTTTGTCTAATGCAGACAAGTTAAGCCACGATGGCCTTGGCGAAAGGCTAACCGGACATAGGCCCTACTACTTTCTGTCTAAAAATAAACGTACTGCTACTTACAAACACACACACACAATCTTTACCAAATAAGCGTTCTCGACATGCATGACGAATTATCGTCGTATGTCATATGACGCCATCGTATTATTGTTGTTACTCAACACGCGTCAACAAAGTTGTAACGGATTGATGAAGTTACAGATTGATCAAATAAAACCATTGGAAATAAATAAAAACCCGACATGACTCAGGGCTGCCAGTCACTATGGCGGGCGCACTCAACATCTTTGGAATAAATGCATTAGCCCGTGATCGCTGTATGCGCAAGGAACACCGCAGTTTTTAACCGACGGATTGTCTCAGTCATCTTGAAATTACTAAGACAAGATAAGTTTGCGGTAGCACCATGTGAATAAATCTCTTTTGTGAGTATGTGTGGTTCTGAAAAGAACCGGAGGGACTCAACGTTTCGAACAGTATGCTCTGCCCGTCGTCAGGAGCATACTGTTCGAAACGTTGAGTCCCTCCGGTTCTTTTCAGAACCACACATACTCACAAAAGAGATTTTTTCACATGGTGCTACCGCAAACTTATCTTGTCTTGGTATCTTTCCACCATGCAAACCTTCAAATCTCATCTTGGAATTACTTTTCATTCAATGCTCCAATGCAAAACTAATCGGGTATGCATAGAAGATGACTGAGGTAATTGATTTTGCAGTCAATCTGCAGAGTTAGGTTTTTTTTATCCAAGTTGCACAAACAGTCCAACGTCTGCTTTCCGCCTTTAGAGAAAACGAATATTTAAAATACATGTATATACCTCAAAGACTGTATAATAGACCCAAATTACAGTGTTTGGAATCCTATGAAGAGTCGTGCAGTTTGTTTCTGAAAATTCGTACTGACAAATTTTCAGCGGAGGTTTGGATGTCAACAAATTTGCAAGCAGGCCTACTTGACATCTTTGGGCTTATCTTCACTTTCCAATCTAACCATGTCCAATCATAACTATAATGCATCATTTTTGTGGAAAATATCATGAAAACCATGCGTTTTCTGATTGTGAATGTGCCACCGTACACCAATCCTGTCAGACCTCCTTTGTTTTATAAATCCTTTAATTTTAAAAATTAAAGTATTCTTTAATTTTAAAAATTAAAGTATTGAGGTGTACGGACATGACCCAATTCAATGAGCCCATTACAAGTACATGTACCGACTCCCATCAAAGGACTCAGGAATCACGGCGGTCCCAGCCCACACACTTCCTTCCCTGTACATAACCCGATGGCCAGGCACCATGCAAAAGGGAGGGCCAACAGGGGCAGGAATTTTTGCGGTGGGGTGTTTCATCAGCAAATCAATGCTGAAATGTAGGCAGTATTTTTGTCCGGACACTTGGCCTCCGTGAAATCAATAGGCGGGGATCGGAGGGGGAGGGGGGGGGGGCGTACCATAGTTCCACTGGGGGCGCTGCTCAAATCCGACGTACGATTATTAACACCACTTGTTTGTGTTGTTGAGCGTTGTGATGTTTGACATGACGTTTTGAACACCCGAGGGGCGCATAGCACCCGAGGCGAATACCCCGTAACTCAGCAGGCTCTGAACGTATTTTGGGCCCATTGGCACTGGCGTATTATGAATACCAGTATAATTGTTTTCTGGTTTCAGAACAGAAGGGCGGGGCCCGTTAGCATATTTTTTTTCAAAAAAAATCTATGGAAAAACTGACGGAGCTGGGGGGGGGGGGGGGGGGGGTTTGACCCCTTGAAGCACCCCCCCCCATCTGCGCTAGAACAAGGTGGCACCCTAAGCCCTTGTCCCCCAAGTGGACGGCCACAAACCTTGAACCTGTGCGAAGATTCCAACCTGGACTTCGCAGACAGTACCAGCACACAAATTAATAAAACAATAAACAAAAATTCATAATTTTAAATAAACATAAATTTTGCGGGTAACACCATGTGGAAGGAAATTTCTTCATGGAGGAAGTGTACATGTAGTTCTGAAAAGAACCGGTTGGTTGAGTGTAGAACTCGACGGACAGAGCACACTGTCTTACCCGCAAGCTTTATAATCTCATCCGCCATGCTAAGCTTCAAGTTTAAATAATTTTATCAAATGCACATAATACATACGGTTCCAAAATACATGTTTTCACTTAATATTTCAATGAATTTTGTTGCAGATTGTATTATAGGCTTAATGCGGATACTGTTTTTGTTTCTTTCCTGCATTAAAAAAAAAAGCGTAAAAAATATTCCGTGAATTAATACTTGCAAGTGTCTGTGATGAATAAAACAAAAAGTTATGTGCTAGTCAAGCTTTCAGGGATCGGTCTGAGCCATAACAATGCCCCAGCATATCCCTTAGTTCTCTTCCGGGGTCTCGGCGTCCCCGACCAATACACACTTCCTTCCCTATCCATCCATATAACCCCGGAGGGCCAGGCACCATGTAAAAGCAAAGAGCTAAGGGAGGAACAGGGCGGCACCCTAAGCCCTGACCCCCGAGTGGTCAGTACGTGCCCTGAACCTGTACGAAGGCGCCAACCTGGAACTCACGGACAGTACCAGCAGCAGTGCTTACCGGTTAAGCTAAGGTACTGTTGGTGATTTACGATGGGAAATTAAATCTCTTATAGTCAATGGCTGAATGCGTACGTTAAAAACCAAAATGACCCCGGCGGGATTCGAACCCGGGGCCCCGCTTACTGTGAACAGCGTATCTAACCGTTAGGCCACTCGGTTACCTTGGAGTCATCGTCTAACCAATGTGTCTTAATGAGCGAGGACACGTGCAGGTTGTTGAGAAATAAGAGTCTTTTGTTTGGAACGACAAAAGAGAAACCGCAGTCTTTAGTTAGCGGTTACTAAACAAATTGTTATGCAACAATTTACACTATACAATACGTACGTCTTGGGTTGAGTTAGGCTATTCCTTCCTCCATGGTTAGGCCATATGCAACGATACACAAGTCTTAGAATGATACGATACATGTGCAGCAGAGCAACACCAGTATAAGATTACGAAGTTTGTGCGCATGTTTCTTTCACAAGCAAATTCATTTCCGAATACATGTAACTGTTAGTTCCATTGAGAGGGCGCTGTTTTCCATCGGCAAACAGGCGCGGATCCAGGGAGAGTGGGTCCCATGTACTGTGTCAAAAACAAAAAACCCAATTCATAGAAGTTCCTTAAAAATAATGCGACACCCCCTCTACCCCATGCTGTGAAACCCTGAAAAATTATAATGGTAATATAATGTCCGCCAGTGCACAACTACCTCCGAGCCAGCTTGGTTAGGGATTATTACATGTACATGTAGTCGGATTTGAACAGCGCCGACACTAAAAGTATTGTACGAGGCGCCCCCCCCCCCCCCCCATTTGATTTTCGGAAGCCAAGGGTCCGGAGAAAAAAAAGCTGTCTACAATTCAGAATGTTTTGCTGATGACCCCCCCCCCCCCCCCCTGCAAAATTCCTGGATTTGCCCTTGGAGGGGCACAGTTGTAATGTTGTGAGCGGGGCACCAATAAAATTGTGCCATCAAGGGGCAGTTTTACTAGATGCTGGATGCTCTGTGGCGCGATCTGAGGCAATTTCTGACCACTTCAACCAATTTTCTTTTCCTTCTTTTTCAGGAAAAAGATCATTTAGAAATCATTTCGAGATTGGGTGATTTCGAGTAATTAATAATCAAATATAGGCTACATGGGAGACAAACCATACATATCTCCTACTTTAAACAAGTGGGGGGGGGGGGAGACATGTCCCCCCCCCCCATTGATTGACGCCCATGATGACGGACACGGCACTAGGTAAAACGCGTGCGTTGTGGGGAATCAATGACGCAAAAGCTAAAGAAATCCGGGAAACAGCGTTTACTCTTTCCAAATTATTCTTCTTTTATTGCATACACAATCTGCAAAACAAATTTAGAATTAGTTTCATCAAGATTGGATGTGCGCACAGAAACACCAGGTATAGCCCGGTAAGCTGACCATCTGTCTTTTCAGTGCTTTATGACTGGAGTATGGACACACATCAGGAAAAAACAATCCTCCAGTACTTCAATACAAAGCTTTACGAATGGTTTTGTGATTATTTTTGTTTACAGTGTGTGAGGTTATAATTTTTTGGCAATAGAGCGAGGTTTAAAAAAGCCAAAAGTAACTGCTATAGAAGGTCGACAAAATTAAATAATAGTAGGCCTACACTCACTACTATCTCAGCCCAACAATGCAAAAGTAAAGTGTAATGATGCAAGTTTTGTTTCTTAAACATTGTGGACTGCATTATTTTTTAATGGCACGAACACATAAAAACATCAGGATGGTTCTCATTCAGCTCAGTTAACCTAAATTATAAAAAAAATGTTTTACTAACAACACTACTTGAAGTTAATAAATATTTACATATTTCTCCAGATTTCAAGTACATGTACTTTCAATGAAGAGCAATTTAAAGAACGCGCTGACAAGTGGCAGAGTATTTTTAACGATTTAAATTTCTCAGAGATCTCGGTACATGTACCCACTATTTTCGTCAAAGCGTTTAAGGCCTGATTAGCTTTTGTCTCTGTGTCAACACTTTAATAACTTTCAATTGATTATTTTATGCTGATCACGAACAGCTGCAAATATTTAAGAAAAAAGTACAAAACGACTTTCAAAGCTTGAAAAAAAGACCAGCATTTACTCACACAAAAATGTGACCTTTGCGCATGGTCAATAACCCTTCACATTGTACTCCAATTCGTTTCAATGCATAAAACATCCTTTAAAAACAACTGTTTTGCTAATCACAGGTTCGACACATGATTATTAAGGTACATTGAAAGTTTGACACGGCATAACAATGAAATATGTACAATTACGAGAACATGTCCGCGTCTGTGATACATGTGCACAGCAAATACAAATGCTGTCCCTTCTGTGCGAATTCTTCGCAGTTTTGGTGTGCATTTCTGTATAAGCTGAAAAGCAAAATGCAATGTTCACGTACATTGTACATGTACATGTATTCATGTAATATGTACACTGCAAACTATTCGTCATCACTTATGGCGTTGTCTCGATATCATGGGTACATTTCTATCTGTATCTAAGATAAACAGGATTTTAAACAGGATTAGGGCATTCGTCGTAATTGCATATAATAATTGGGGAAAACCAGAAAAGCGTACATACGTGTATGTGTATGTTTATTCTTACACAAGGAGGTTGTTTAATCTTTGAAATTACGAAGTATGCTTTTTTACGTATGTGTGCACATGAATGTTTAACACGCAAAAACAGGCAAGTTATTAAACTTTTACATATTTCACCTCCATTGTAGACTCGAAGAAATTCACAGACATGTGAGGCAAACATTGTGTTAACAATACGTTTATGTAAACTTCCATTGATCAAAACTGAAATTCACCCTCAATTTACAATTCGGATATACACGTGAATACAACAACATGACAACATTGCCAAATTCATATTACCATATAAAATTACAAAACCAACGAGATAGAGTCCAGAGTTAAAGTGGAACACATCTTTATAATGGGGTTTAATAATAAAATAATACCGATTGAGGACTCATGGGTAAAAAATCTTTTAAAACAATCATAGAAACACCTTTACCTTTAAAAGACAAACATAAATGTATCAAACGACATAACCTTTAAAAAAAATATCAATCCTGCAGAAAAACAACACTTTTTTTTGTTTTCAAATGTCGCTAGAAGATTCCAAGTATGTTACAAATTAACACTTTTCTACCTATCGGCAACATTTAGTCCAATGTACTCGATCCAAGTCCAGCAGGTACCTATTGAAGTAAACAATAAAACTGATGTTCCTGTCCTTTAGCACGAGGTTCAGCTTTCCGTCCGAGTAACTGCAAGGTTGCTGCATCAATGAATTCGTTTCAATTCAATGACTTTTACAAATCACATCTTGCCGCGCAACACCGAATTACATGTACGTGCATGTGGATTACATTATGCAAGAAAAGTCTTAGGCCGGACCTTGTGTTGTTAATGCTCAGCCAATCATGAATTTAAGCGTAGATGATACTTGGAACCCTCTGCACGGCTCAAGGATGTCACCAGCTATGCCTATGTGATTGCTAGATTTTGCAGGATCGAGGCAGTGGTCAAGGACCACATTCAAGAAATAACGGATGATTATTGAGGATTTTGCAGGATTCATGTTGCATCCTAGCAAAAATGCCTAGGGAGTTTGGGTTAAGGAATTGATCGTCATGAGGAATCCAATAGCAACTTCATATAGTTGTCCTTCCTGTGATAAAAATGAAGATAGAGAACATATGAGTATCACTTCAAAAAAGTGAAAATCATACGTTTATACATGCGTGTACACGCGTAGTGATTATCATTTCAAAGTCACAATTAAATCTCAATCTAATAGTGACGATCAGTGACGCTAGGGTATGGCTGGGATGTATTTTGGATATTCACATTAAAAAAGGGGTCTACGGTGTTCTCCGTTTTGACACTTGTCTGGAAATAACCAATACAATTATGCCATTCAAATTCCACAAGTTGACAACCAGTCTGCCCTCGAAAATTGATTGAAGGGGTTGGTTTTTTTATTTTATAAAAAATATGATTTTAACGAACATGGGTTTGCTCTCAGCTGGTGAAATGCCCAGCATAGTGCTGACCACCATCATACCCTTAATTAATACACAATCTTTTGTGTGATCCTGGAGATAGATATCCTCCTTTCGTGGACTCCAGACACATGCCCAGCAACATTTTAAAACGTGAGAGTTGGGGGAGACCACGGGGAGGGACATTTGAATGCAATGCTGTAAGTGCCTGATGCTCACGCGAAAACGCTATGGGTTTGTGCACATTCAGAGCAAATCGAGTCTCGATTATTTCATACCATACATGTACCAGTGTGTACAGTCCGTGTCTCCCTCCCACTTGGGCTCTTGAAAGTAGTCATAAAGGGCTAAAATTTCTTCAGACACTAAGTCAATATGCAGAGGTTACGGGTTCAGGTCCCACCCTTCGGTAAAGCAAAAAGTGTAAATGTACAATTGTACATGTATCCTGCAGATGATATGATCAGAAAGGGGATCCCCTATCATCAGTTGAACAAAACGACACTTGAAGCAATCTCGTATTCTGGGCCGTCAAGATCATCTCTTGTAGTACATTGTGATGACATTCAAGCCAAAAGATGATTCCATCCCCCCCCCCCACCTCCCATAAAATTAAAACAAAGAATTGGTGAGACTCCATTTGTGGAGAAAAAATAAGTTTGAAAGAAAAAAACCTATCCAGCCATCTGTTCATCTTGGACTAGCACCAAACTATTGTATTAAAGGTATAGTCCATCATTTGTAATTTGTGCATTTTGTTCGTTTGAAAAGCAACAAAAGTGTTAAAAATCTAAAGAAGGGTGCTGAATCACTAACCTGATTAAGTTTCAGCTCAGCTTCAGCTGTATATTTTGACATTAAAAGCATTCTAGGATCTCGATTTCAAATCAAAAGTTGCAGAATCATGTAATGAATTGGGCCTGGATTCAGCGTCCGAGACACGTTCTCACTGAGCCGATTGAAGTTACGCGATGTCACGCACTGATCCCACGAATTATAGCTACCGTGCGGGCGTGTGTCGTGCCAACGCTTGCGCGCACTTTGCAAATAAAAAAAGAACTATTAACAGAAATTTTGAATGGTGCATCTTAAGACGCACCGTTGGAAAGGCCTTCTTTCGTTTATTTCTTCAAAATGACGGCTTGCCAGAGAGAATAATTTCACAGGGAGTTTAGCCCCGTTATTATCTTTCAACCAAGTTTGTTTGTCAACAATAATTACGCCAGTTACTTTTCGGATAGCTGCAAATGATGGACTATAGCTTTAAATGTTATGTTTTGTATTTGAGTTATGTTTATTCTTACCCTCTGATACTTGCTCTTTCAGTCATCAGGCTTGTAGAATATATTGTACAGGTTGCTAGCTGTTGATGATGCAAACGCAGATGTTGAAGATGAAACAGGTGCAGAAGTGGTGGCGGAGACAGGTGGTGGGGGTTTCGGTTTGGGTAGAAAATCTGGTACAGCGTGGATATCATCATCCATCCCAGGAACACAGACATCTTCCTCGTCCATGTCTTCAAGAGACACCCTTTGAGGTGGCGGGAGTGCCGGTCCGAATATATCAGTCCCCTCGGCTTTTGATGATACGGCCTGTTTAACAGGGGGTATTTGCTTGGGCTGCAAAGACTTATCTTTAGCTTTGTCATTAGGAGCAGCATATGAACCTGATCTGAACTGGTCCTTAGGAGAAACGTAAGAACCGGATCTGAACTGGTCCTTAGGAGAAACATATGAACTTGATCTGGTAACAACTGTGCTCGGTTTCACTTGGGCTGTTGACCTGGGAGGCTGTGGTTTTTCTTCAACACTTTTGCCTCCGAATGCATCGGCAATGTCAGACTGGGTCAGTAAGTTCTGCTTGCCGTCATCTTTCTTGACGTCCTTGACGACGGGCAGCGTGTCAAAGGTCAGGGACTTCTTAGAGGAATCTGAGAAGACGTTCTGTGGGACTAGTTTACTGGGCTGAGGGAATTTTGGGGTTGCCGTTTTACGCAGAAGGAACTTGCTAGAGCCTGGTCCCCTCATCTTGCCCACCATTGGAGCCAGTTTAGCAGCCAAGGCTGCTTTCTTTTCAGCAGCTGTTTGGGGAGCACTAGAATCTGGCGCAGGTGGTGCAACTGGCTTGGGTGGTGCAACTGGCTTGGGTGGTTTGGTGTCAGGAGGTGGAGGTGCCTTCTCCGGCTTGCTCTGTGATTGGCTCACGGTTTCACTCTCTATTTTGGGTTTCATGACCTCGCTCTCTTCCTCAGCTTTGCTGAAGTTAAAGACCCCAAATCCCCTCTGTCCTTTGTTGCCCACCATCTTGATGTCTTGTTCCTCAGTCTTGGCCTTCTTGGACTGCACTTCGGTTTCTTCATCCTGATCACTGCCTCCATCCTGTTTACGTTTCTGCTCCCTCTCTTGGTTGACAGCCAACTTCAGCTTCTGCGCTCGTCCAGCTGCTTTCTCAATCTTCAGGCGCTTCTCATAGTAGGTGTTTTCCTCAAGGAATTTCTAGAAGGAAATATGATGTACATGTATGTGTCTGATACATTCTACAATCAATAAAAAAAACCATGCTGTCCCCTTTCCTTTGAACATAAATTACAATATTCGTGACTGCCAACATTCAAAAGAGGATGTCTGCACAGTGATAAATTATTCCTACAAGCTCTCAACATTTTCTTATTTTACAGAATGTCTTCTCAGATTACTCTGGAGTGCTGTGGCATCGTGGTTAAGGGCATTGGATTCGTGGTCTGCAGGTAAAGCTGCGAGTTGTGGGCTCAAGTCCAGCCTGGGGTCGTGGTGCATGTGCCCTTGGGCAAGGCACTTTGTCACGCATTGCTTCTCTCCACCCAGGAGTAAATTGGGTACCTGTGAAGGTACGGGCCATATGCGCTGATATTGAGCTGCTGCAGAAGTGGTCTCGTGGCCTGATGTACAGGGGTAATAATTGTAAAGCGCTTTGAGACCTTTGGTATAAGACGCTATATAAGCACCACATTACTATCACAGTATTACTGTTCAGGCAGCAAATTGTAACTAACAAGCAGGAATCACATCTCAGACAAAATGCAAATACATGCATGCCAGTATTCTGTATGAGTTAAGAGCCCTTTGTCGATGTCCGAAAAGGCGACATAAATGAAAAAAAATTGTTTGAGTTCTTGCTACGCTTAGTAATAAAGTGGTAACTTGTGTGTACCCACAGACTTGCCACTTCCTATTCAATTCCAGCATGCAGCACTTCTCACACATTTACTTGTTGTAAAGTGGCCAACACATGGAGAAGTAAACATCTGTCATTTCTTAGAAGGTTGATCATACCTCGTAGTCGTGATTGTGTTTGGAGGTCTTAAGATGCTCAGTAGCACAGACGCCATCCCCGAAGAACTCCTTGCAGAGTCGGCAGAAGAATCCGTTGACTGGCATCATGAACTCTGTGCCTGGATGCAAGCATAAAAAACACCAAGTGAAATGGGGAAGCTAAAGATAGACTACCTGAGTTCTTTATCAATATCTGATTTTTTTCTCCAAACAAACTTTTAAACTAGATATCTCTGTATCTATCTTTGGCATGTGTAACCCTTGGTGGGAGGAGGGGGCCCTACATGCATTAATATCGGTTGCCTTTGAACACACTCAAAACAAATCCACCATCTGATGAAACTGGTGCGCAGTTCCTACATGTACATTATCAGTTCTGACAGGGGCAGGAACCAGTTATTTTTTTTGGGCGGAACATTTTTGAAAATAATTTAAATAACTGTTCCATAACAACCAATCTGTCTTTCAATGTCTCATTCATAAGTGAATAACTACATTTACTTTGTACTAGAAAAATAGAAATCTGAAATATATATGTCTTTTTCGGGGTAAAACTTTAAAATAGCATAGAAATGTACATTTAAATGCAGAAAATAAATGCTGATATACTGTGACATAAATTTGAATTGTACGCAAACTTATTACAAATATGTGAACTTGTAAAATGCTTATTACAATAAAACTGCTGCCACATATGGCATTTCTTGCATTGGTGTGAATGATGTGACATTTCCAGCAGTATTGGCTAGACACTTAGAATTTTCAATTTCTTTAACCAGTTCAGGCTGGGATTATTTTGACAAAAACGGAACAAGTCACGGGATTACTTTTCACTCGGACCTCAAGCCAGGCGGATTGAAGCCATCACCCTCGGGCAGCACACTCATATTTCGCTGCAAGCGGATCACTGATAGATATTTTCGGCCACGCTCACTGCGTATTTACAAATGTATCTGTCATTCGTTCCGAATACTGCAAAACCTTTGCGTGTATACACGGCCTCTGGCCCGAACTGGTTAATAACTGAAATGTGCAAGATTAAAAATGGATATAGCATTTAGAACACACTCAAATTTGGTTACCTCTAATTGGGGCGTCGATTGTGTTTGCAGCTTTTTTCTTGGTTTTCATGAGGGTGTCTTGCATCCACGGCCGATCGTACGGGTCACAATTCTGGTTGTTACAAGCATCAACACAGACCAGCAACCAAGGGAAAAGAGATGTTGAAAACAAAAGGAGTAGAAAAACATTTTAACTCAGGAATCCATAAAAACAACATACACAAAGCAACACAATTAATTTTGAAACCAAAAAACAAAAAAACAAAATAGAAAAAAAGAATGACATCCATATGAAAGCTTCACTATTCTTCAGAAAGTTTGTAGTGTACAATGCTGCAAATGTTTTTACCTTGTTGGGCACATTTGGTGAATCATCTACATCTTCCATTGTCAGTAGAATTTTACTGTTGTTTTACTGTTGCTGCTGAATGTGTTCCAAAGTTCAATTTCGGCCAGAATTTGGTACAAGGTGTACAATACTGAACCTTGCGATGAGGTGGCTTTTATAGTTTTCCACATGGAGAAAATTAGTGTGGAATTGTTTACATCGTACCTCTAATTTTTGGGGGGTTTTCCAAGTGATGCACTGCACAATTAATACATGTATGTATATTCACAAATGTAAACATTCACAAGTATTTGACATTCACGCCATAACTGGAAAATCATCAAAAAATATCTGACATGGACATTCCCATTCACATCTAAAATAAAAACATGTCGCAAGTTTGATGAGTTTTAACCAGTTTAGGATTCATGGTTGCTGCAATGTCTATCTGAGACCATACAACCAGGATGTTTTCAAAAATTCATTTCCAATAGTGGCACATATTTTGTGACTATTTTTCCATTGATTGTTGGCACTTAAATATTAGCTTTTCAATGAAAAGTTAACGGACAGTCCTTGATTGAACTTGCCTTGGCATCCATGTACATGTACACTTTTTTACACATAACAAATTATTGGAAAATTCAAGGTTAAGTTGTGATTGCAACATGTACAGTGTGTTTGCATTCAACTCCGAAAAAGCCCACTACTGCTGACAATACTTTGCTGTTATCTGCCACAATTGGTAATTAGCTACAATCCCGGCCAAAATGGTTGGGACACTTACTGAGCCTGCCACGGTCACCCACTCCCCCGGTCAATGTTGTTCTCTCCAGCTGATGGAGCACACACCGCGCAATGAGAGACAACATTGAACCGGGGCCGGGGGGTTGGAGGCCCAGCGAGATTTGGCCAGGATTGTAGATTATGATGGAGTTTCGATGACAATCTCTTTCCTGGAAATACATGTACCTCATATATCATCAACAAATGATCACAAATGTATTGTCGACAGATGTTCAGTGACTTTAAAATATTGAAACATTCTCTTGAAGTGGCAGAACCCTTTGCAGATTTGTCAATCGTGTTTCTTTGCAGTTGGACAGCGACACGTTTCTCTGTAAAATTCAAAAAGTGAGTTCATGTTTACACCGAAGACCCTCTCACTGCAAGAGGACGAAGACACCAAGAAATCTGTGCATCGATTCATCAACCACTTGGAAAGAGCCATTCCTAGAGAAAATAAATTCAAAAAATTGAAAGAAAGGGCAAATCAAATCAGCCATTTCCAAGCTTTTAATCAAAAACTTGTAAACTAAATTCAATCTACGAAATGCCATGGCCACCTTACCTTAGCATGCATTTTTGCATGCAAGTGGATGAAAAGTTCATTCAGGGTGCCAGACTGGATGTTACACAGTTTACACCAGTGCTCTCCTGGGTCGTAGTAGTTGAACTCAAAGCGAAGCAGCTTGTCTGATTTCTCACTCGATTCTACCACCTTCTCAACTTTTGGCTTCACATCCTTAGAGGGGGAAAACGGTGAAAGAGAATTGTGACAAATTGTTTAGGGTCGTATAAAGAACCCATTTACTCTAGTCTTTGAAGTCCAATTTTGAAATCTCAAAGCATTCAGGGATAACCTAGAGTTGAATGTCAGATTTAACGCTTTGTAGAATGGAAAATCACCATTTCTGTAAAATAACAGGGGGAAAAAAGAGATGTACATGGGGAACAAGATAATAAATGAAACTTTTGATATCAGGTGGATAGCCAATATTTGATCAATGAATGGCTGCCCTACAGCTTCCAATCCCTTGAAGAAAACCACTTATCCTCCCAAACACGAAGTGCAAGCACTTACCTGCCGGTCCTCTGATTTCTTGTCCTTTAGACCTTTGCTTGAATCCTTGTCCTTGCTTGAAGTCCTTGTAGACTCTTTTGAAGCTTCTTTGGGTATTGTGCGTTCTTTGGAGTCCCGCGAAGAACGTTCAGGCTTGGAAGATTTGGAGCTATCTTTCGACAGCCTCCTCTCCGGTGTTCTACTGCGACTTCTTTCGTTGCTTCCACTCTCCTTTTTCTTTTCGGCCTCCTCACGGTGCTGGTTCAATCTCCGCCTTAGAGCTCTCAACTGATCGCAGATCTTGTCCTGCTGAAGATTATTTTCTGACAAGAGTGAATCTTTGTGGCCAGAGGTAATGTACGTCTGGCGCTTTATTTCTGCATTCTTCTTGTTGAGTTTTTCCAGTTCAGTTTCAAGGGAATCTATCTTGTCCCGAAAGACTTCAACATCTATTGACTCTGCCTCCACGAGCCTCTGAAACTCCCTTTCTTTTTCCTTCTGAGCATCTTTTTTCCTTTTCTCTTCTTCCTCTTTTCTCCTGCGTTCTTCATCCCTCCTCTTACGCTCTTCCTCTTTTTTCTTACGTTCTTCTTCCTTCACTTTTCTTTCCTCTTCTTCTTTACGCTTACGTTCTTCTTCCTCTTTACGCTTTCTTTCCTCCCGTCTACGCTGCTTTTCCTTTTCGATAAGTTCTTCTGCTTCCTGACGTAGCCGTCGCTCTTTCTCTCGCTCTGTCTCAATTATCTGCTTCACCTCATCTGGATTTCTTCCCTGTTGGTAACGACGTTCAATTTCAAGTATTCTCCTCTGCCTTTCAGTCATTTCTGGATCTGATTTTGGAAGCAGAACTACACGGTTAGAGCCCGATGAAGAGTCCCCAGCTGTGTTTACTGAAATGAAGATATTCTCTGGTTGAAAACTCTGGTTGTCTCTGGTTACGTTGGGAGCAGCCACAGGAAAGGAATCATGAGCAGAGCTTACAAACTGCACAGTCTGTTGGATGGGTGGGTATTGCTGGCTATGCTGCGGTGTACTAATCTGAGGCCCCCGTTGGTCTTGGGAAATCTGATAGTGTCCTTCATGAGACTGACCAATTGGATAAGATTCTTGTGTCTGCTGGTCAGCGACTTCATGTGGAAGGTACTGACTATAATCATGCCTTGATGCTTCTTGTCCTGTAATATACTTGTCTTCCACTGACGATCTCTGGGTGCCCATGTGAGTTTGAATTTTCTCTGGTCGTGTCTTTTGCCTTTCTGAAGATTTGTTGTCAGACCGTGTTCCCGAGGAACCAGATATTTGATCTTTACTCTCAGAAACTTGACGTTTGTGTTTTGAGACATTCTTTTTAGCATCACGTATGAAGTCATCCAACTCTTGATCTGTTTTCAGTTTTATACCGCTGTCCAGAAAGGATGCTGTTTTATCAAACCCTTTAAGGTTATCCTCCATAGCAGGTACAGCTGCTGCCTGCACAGGTTCCAGTTTTTCCCTGTCAGAGGAACGAGCTGGCCCTGTTTTTTCAACTGGGTTTGGTTTCTTTGTCTTGGAGGCTTTGCTACTTTTCGTTTTTTCTTTCTGTTCCTTCTGCTCCTGAATTTTCTGTGCGAGACCAAAATCAAAACCAATAGCTGAAAGAATGTTCTTTATTTGATCCTCACTTGGAGCTTCAACTTTGGGTTCTGAGGTAACGGGGTCAGAGGTTCCAGGTTGAGAGGGCTTGGTTACTGTGGAAGCCTGGTCTGGTTGGCTGTGTTTTTCTTCCTCATCCACATCACCATACAAGAAGCGGTCTTCATCATCTACTGAAACGAAACCAGTGTGTGTTGATTTTATTGGCTCAGGTGGCTTTTCCACAGATTGGGCCATGTATGGGTTTGATTGATTGTATTGACGAGGCATCTCTGAATAAGAGATATTTTGCATCTGAGGCTTTTCCTGTACTGGTTGGGTCATGGGTTGAGGCTGATACTCAGTGTGTCCAGGCATCTGTGTAAGATAACTTGATTGTGATTCTGGTTCTCCTTTTGGAAACATTGTTGGGATGCTGGGTTGTAAGCTTGCAGTACCCATGCCCTGGCGAAGACTCTGGGCAAGATCCCTTATCTTACTGGCTGTAAAGTCATCTAGGGCCAATGTAGGAGTAGGTGCAGCTGACTGTTGAGAAAATACTGGATAGGACTGACCAGTATTAGTGGGAAAGATCTGGTGGGAAACAGCAGGATGAGACGGTTGAGACGACACAGTATATGTCTGTGCAGACACATCTGGATGTGATTGATGAGTGATGGGGGAAACATTTGTTGTGATGGGATAGGATTCAGTTGCTGAATGGAAGCTGCGGAAACTGCCTGGGGTACCAAGTGATGCATCTGTTGAGAAACCACAGGATTAGACTGCTGAAACATGTCAGGGTGCAGCTGCTGCGAACTTGCAGGGTATTGATGTTGTGGCATTTGCAGTTGAGACAGTGACTGACTAAATGCAGTCGGCTGCTGCACTGGCAGCTGCACTGGCTGCTGCACTGGCTGCTGCATTTGCTGCTGCATTTGCTGCTGTAGTGGCTGCAATGTTGGCTGCTGCATCTGTTGCTGTTGCATCTGCTGTTGGTATCCAACATTCTCACTCTGACTTTGGTATCCAACATTCTCACTCTGACTGACAAACAGAGCAGCAGGTGCTGCTCCCTGGGGAAGGCCAGTCAGACTACTCAGTAAACTGCTTATTTTCTCAGTGGATAGTTCCAAGGGCAGCGCTGGCTTCTCAGCCACACTTTGGAGAGGGTCATGCAGCTGCATAGGTTGCTGAACCTCAGGAACATGTTGCTGAACCACAGGAACATGTTGCTGAACCACAGGAACATGTTGAGGTTGCACAGCCATGGGTATATATTCCAATTGGCTAGACATGGGCAACGGCTCAGGTTGAAACGGTATGGGCGACTGTGCGGGTGTGGGTGATTGTGTTTGTCTGGGAAGATCAAGTAAGTGCTCCCGCTGGGGAGACTGAGGCGGCTGTTTTTGAACAGTGACAGGAGACTGGCGAGGGGCAGTGGTTGGGGATTGGCTAGGGGCAGCAGTGGGAGACTGTTTAGTGGTGCTCCGTGAAGACTGCTGTACAGGTGCTTCTTTGCTTTCTTCTGGGGCCACTTTAGGCTTCTTCAGAATGGACTTCTTCAAGATTGATTTCAATGCTTTTGGTGGCTCCATCACTTCAGGTGCACTCTCAATAGGTTTGGTTTGGCTCGGATGAGATGATGCTGTGGATGATGCATGTCTTGATTTAGTTGGTGGGGGTATACCAGGTCTTTGAGAGGTAGAACGCTTCTTGTCATCATCCTTTACAGAGCTCTGTTTTCTAGATTCACTTTTGCCAAGGAAATGGAAGAGTGGGGAAACATCGCTTGGTGCCAAGGGAGAAGGTGGATTTTTGCTCCTCTCTGCCAAAAAATCTTTATCTCTTCGTGGGTCTCGGGGTCGGGGGGGCTCCATAGGTTTCTCATCCCGCCAGCTTCTGTCGGGGTCCTTTCCTTTTTCTTTCCCTCTGTTCTTCTCCTTCCAATTATCATCTGGGTGAGATCTGTACTGGCCTCTCTCTCTGCTATTGCTGCCTTCTTCCCTGGCAACATCATAACGGCTTTGTCGACGCTCATAATCCATCTCCTTCTCCTTGCTGTTGTCTCTCCTGGAGGTTCCCCTCATCATGGAAGCAGCCATCTCTTCATGTGCTTTGCCATCTTTGGGAGAGGGTGATGCTGAATCGAATCTGGGCTTTTCAAGAGAACTGCTTCGACTGTGATGCATGTGGTCAGCAACTGGGTCAGCAGGTGTATCTCTATAGTGCTGTTCTTTTTCCAAGCTAAATTTGAAGAAAAAAAAAACAATAAAATAAAAAAAAATATTAGTTTTAGCTTCAATAGCCTGAAGTTGGTCTGTACAGACATATAAATTGCTAAATCGTATCTATTATCTCTCCTGTAGCCAAATACTTGATCGGGAAATATTCTGAAATAATTCTGGCAAGATAATGCCTCCGCATCATGTTACAAACTGCACGAATAATATGTTCTGTGAAAATAACTAGAAAATAAATTATAACTTCCTTGTCCATTTACTTGATGGAAACACTGATTTTGGTACTTTTTAATCTTTAAAAGTAGCTTTTTATATTACTTCATGCTTTTCCATTGATTAAAAAAAAAAAAAAAATCACTGTCACACACCCAGAAACATCTACAGAATCATTGTAAGCATCATATCTCCGAAGCACAGCTTGAGTAACTGACAACAGTTTCCACCACAATCAGTAGAGGAGCAGCAGCGGGACCACTGTCAAACATATTCACTGTACCTTGACGGTCGCTGATGCTGGTTATAGTCTTGAGCACCCACTGGATGCCCGACAGCCATCGGACCAAGTCTGTCCATAGCGGTTGGTTTCTGATCAAGGGGTGCCCGAGAGCTGAAGAAGAGTTCATTGCCAACGGTGATGCGCAATGACTCTGTGTCTACCATCGAAGAACCAACCTGCTGTGCTTGCTGGAAAAAATATTCACATTGAAAAACGATTTACATTTTGATGACACTCTATTCATCAAATCAAAAATACCTTTAGTTAAAGAACTTCAATATATTTAAGATACCTACGCAGTCAAATTTTAAAAACATGAAGACAAATACAAGAACCCTAACAACAATGTGAACTTCCTCAGTCAAATTTCATGGTTTCCATCACATATACATTAAATAAAATTTCATGGAGAAATATGCACAAGCCTGAAGTCATATGCAACATAATAAAAGTTGGAGTGGAAGTAGGCTGATGGAGAGATAAACAGAATTACAAAATGTTCACCTCATCCAAGTGACGGTCTGGTCTACCTCGGTGGATTCCTTCACCAAACGAGGGATGATTACCAACATCACGCCTGGGTGATAAAGATCTGCGGGTCCCAGGACCCCTGTTTCCTTGCTCCATTCCCGGAGGCTGCCTCGGGTGCCTGTCGGAAGGACCCGCTTGGAACATATCAATTGGCTCACGCGGAGGCTGCTCTTTGCGTGCCCTGCGATCATCTTGGTCAGGTGGACCGCGGCGGGGCGACACAGGGCGAGGCTGTTCAGGGAATCTCTCCTCAGCAGGACCGGGCTGAGACTCATCGCCCGGGGGCCACTGGTAGTCAGGGGGCGGCCACTGGTAGTCTGGTATATCCTGCTCAGGAGCCTGCTGAGAGAACCCCATCTCTTGATGATGCGGCGGGTTCTTGTCACCGGGTCCTGGGGTCTGTATAATGACACAGATACATCGATGGGTTTTATCAGTTGCTCCAAAATGTCATCTCCCCCAAAAAGGCATTACTTTCTTCTTCGGTAAATATTTCAGCAGTTACATGTAAATTCATACTTCATGGGGTCTACCTTTTTGGTTTCTGCACAGGTTTGTTCAAATAACTTCGTCCTGGTCCTGATAAAATGGTAATAAAAAACATATTGATCAATTTACGTTTCGTTCTTTGATTGTTCTTAATCACTCCAAAACCTTGTGAATCTTGTACTTACCTCAATAACCAGTGAAATGAAAATGTATGCTTCCAGAACTTCCCTTTTAATTATTTATTTTCACTTTTTGTTTCAGCCATGATTTTGTTCATGGTACACTGTTTCTCTTTCTTTAATAGTATGAATCTGAAGGATCAGATCATACATTGTGCGTGTACTTGATCTTCCCCATATGGCGGTGGTTGGGACCAAAGCACATACATACCGGGGTACATGTACATTAACCCTAACCGCCCTGAATCCTCCAAAATCCTTTTTGCCAATTGGAGGAATTTGCAGGATTGAGGTTACATGGCAAAAGTGCATTGCTGATTTCGGAGTACGCACTGTGTCAAGGTCTTGGGCCGGACCTTGTGTTGTTTATGCTCAGCCGTGCATAAATTTAGTCCTTGATTATACTTGACATCCTCCGCACTGCTCCAGGATGTCACTGCCTCTGCCTCAGCCTATTGACAGTTATAGCCGGAGGATTTTGCAGGATTCAGGCAGTGGTCACCCCTCCATGGACCATATTCAAGAAATAACGGAGGAATTTGCAGGATTGAGGCTACATGCTATTTTTCCATGAGGCCAATTGGAGGATTTTGCAGGATTGAGGCTACATCCTAGCAAAAAGGCCTAGGGAGTTAGGGTTAAACCATCTTGCATAACAATCATTTGTTTTGTTATATTGGAAACTCAACAAAACACTGGTATTTGATCATAAATTGAATAGTCTATCATCCAACAAATATCAAAATGTGTAACGATTTTCCCGATTCGAATATTCAAAAAACATTTAGCAGTTTCGAAAACATGACGAAAGATCAGCTGTGGTGATCTTTTTATCGATATAGTTGCGTGATTCAATTGTTTGTCATCGGCAACACATTCTTGTCAGCAGTCACTTTTGATGGTTTACTTGATCACCACATTTTCAATTTTCAACAGGGCACACCAATACTGATCTGCAGTCGATTAAATTGCCGATCAGCGCGTGCACATTTCAACCAGCACACGTATGCAGAACCTGACCAATTGCAGAACACGCAATTCCTGTCTGGTGCAAGCAATTTAGGCCGACACAACTACAGGTAAAACTTGATCAACACAATCTGAATATTTCAATATTTGATCGAAACAAAGTTTGAAAAGTAGAATATTACTGTAAAGTGAGTGATTGTGCTGGAAACAAAATATGTGTCAGTTTTTTCCTCGGTGAAGCTTACATGTTTATGTACATGTTTTACATAATCCTGAGGACCAACACACAAACGGAGAACAACAAATCCTTTCAGTCCTCGGGTGTTAGGTCTCTTGTTGAAAACGGTCCTCTATCGTACGGTTATGTGCTTAGTTTATGGGAGAGTGTTATAGTACAGGGACGAAGAGAAACACAAAGCACTGTCCTCGTGAGTATAGTGAAACACAACTGTCTGTTCATGTAGGTATGTTAACACATGTATCCTCAAATCAGAGGTGTGGGTTTAATGACTCAAATGGTCATTTTTCCTTTCAAAAACTTCAACAAGAAATTTGCTGTATTCCAAACCTTTCGTATGTACAAATTGTACAGTGGCAAGTTACTTAGCGGCTTTGAGACAAATTTTGAGACGGACACCTTGCGATGTAGAGACGCCACAGATGACTTGAAGTAACTGTACATCTGTCGCATCGCACCTCACTGAAGGCTACTAAATTCTTCACGGAGATGAAACTGGCCTTGGCAAAAAAATCTGAAATTGGACCTTGGATCGGAGCTGCCAGTGTCGCAGTGCAGTGCAGCGCAGCGCAGCGCATCAACGTGGGACCCAGTGAATTTGTCCATGTCATAGGTCAGTATTTAACCATTTCTCTAGCCGGGAAAGGATCTGATCAGCATTGGTCTAGGTGTTTTACACTTGTGCAAATTTTTACTTGCCGTTTTCATCGACTTTTCATGGGCTTTTTTTGAAATTATAATGAAAAAAAAAAGAATTTGTGGAAAAATCGTTATATAATCAGTTTTGTGGGATCGTTAAAAGAATCTGAAATTTCATTGGAAAAGTAAAAGAAATCGGATTTCATATTAAAATCTGAAAAGTTTCATCTCTGTCTTCATTATTAGGAAGCAAAACTCAATGCTGCTTTTAATGCTCTTTGGCATTATAAATGTTGTGCTCTGACATATTGGGTTTTTTTTTAAATAAAAATCCAAATTAATTAATTGAATTGCATTTAAAGTGCTCTCTCTGCAGTACCAAACTGTTTAAGAGTGCATCAAAATAAAAAAATAAACTACATAGAATGGTTATATCCAAATCACATCAAAATATTAATTAGATTTTGCAGAGGCATTGAAAGCAAAAAAATAAATAAATAAAAATACAAACAAAACAACACTACAGCACAAACTAATTTACTCATGAGGAAAACAAAATGAAAAACAACAAAAGCAGACACTATTGATGGCAAATTTGATGATGAAGGACTTACTTAAATTTCCAAACTACATGTCTGCTTATCTGTACTGAGTTTGGTTAAGTGAGTCAAAATTTTGTTGTGTGTTTCATGTACACATGTACAGAAGTTACAACACTAATGGCAAACATACTGTACAACGTGTACATGTACATCAATGTTTTCTAACACATTTCCCTACTTTCCAGGGATAAAGCAATATATTTTATGTACTTACATGTAGGCCTATACAATGTAGTCAATGTACATGCATGCTAGTGTGTGTGTGCACATGTAAATGTATTGATGATAAAATACTAAACTACCTCTAGGCCTAATGTCCACTATGGTTACCATATTCTACAATAATTTCCAGAACAAATGTCCAAACTTTAAGCCTACTACAATTTGATGTGTCATTCCCAATTGTTCATTGAACCATAAATAATAAGACTTCTTTTTCCTCTCTTGCATGTCTTATTTTCCTTTTTTTCAACGTTTTCATAATAACTGACAATATATGGCCTACTATAGTATTTGTAGGATAGTGTATCCTTCTGACATTCCACCACACAAATAGCTTGAAATGTGTACAGCCATGAAAGCAAGTTTTATTTGCACCACGTTTTATTTGCGCCACGTTAGGGAACACCACCATAGGAGTGGGCAGTAGACACAAAATCAAAAACTTCCATTCTCAAGGGCCTCAAATCATGATGTATTTCATCATGTTCATGTGCTGGGTAGGCTATAAATTGTAAAAAATTGAACATTTCCATCAAATTAAATATTCATGACATTTGCTGATCCGAATCTCTCAATCAACAGGGGTAGACTGACGATTTCCAAACCATCTGACCATGCATGGTCACATTTGTTTACTTCCTTGACCACGTTGACCCTTAAGTTGAATTTCATGCTGCGCGCACAGCGCCCTCTACGGCTCTATATCACGGCCGGTTCAGTCGAATTTTGTTCGCATGGTTTTGTAACTTTCCACCATCATGACCATGGCCTACCTGAAAGTCATTCCTTTCCATTGGTCCTCCAGCACCTCCGTGTTGGAATCTTTGATTTTGCGGAGGCCGATCGCCGACATGTCCGCCCCTTTGCTCGCTGCGGTGCCCGCCATCGTGGCTGCCACCGGCACCACCCCGTCCACCACGCGGGGCAAAGCCGCCAGCTCCACCGCCGCCGCGATTCCCTCGATTCGGGCCGCCGTGGAATCCACGATTTCCTCGGGGATGTCGTCCACCTCGCCCTCTCCAACCCCTGTTCATCTTATCTATGAAACCAAATGGTTTAATCGTACGAAAATAACAAGATATATTTGCAGCAAAGCTTGTTATTTCATGTCATTTGCGCAAAGCAAAATGTCAGCGTTGTTTGACAAGACAGCCGCCATCTTGATTCTCGCTTACTTACTTTTAAAAACGTGTAGTTCATGTAACTGCTGGCCGGCGCGTTATTGTGACTCGACCATGCATCAGCAGTCGGCGGATCCAGGAATTGTGGCGAGTGGGGGGTGTCAGACATGTTGGAGCAAAGGCTTTGACCCTCAAGGCCAAGGCTTTATTAACCCTCAAGGCCAAGGCTTTGACCCTTAAGGCCAAGGCCAAGGCTTTGACCCTCAAGCCTTAAAGGGAATGTACAACATTTGCTTTTGCTGCAAGTTTCAGAAATGAATGGATTTGGAGGATTAGTATGTTATAGCAAATATTGTTAAAATGACTTGTTTCGCGATTTGGGCTTGTAGATGCTGGAAAAACCAAGAAAACCAATCATGTTCTTGTAGTCTGGTTCCCTGACCCCACTTAAGATGAAACAGAGCAATGTATAACCTTTGCGGAATTGTAAGGTCAGAGAATCAGTCTAGCAGGCTTGTACCACTTCACAGGTGTGTAATCAATTGCAAAGAAAACGCGGCATAACTAATTATGAAAAATTAGAAGCACTTTTTGAAAAAAAGCCAGGTCGGCCGACCAGCGTTGGAAAAAATCCCATTTTTCTTGAAAATGACAGCACACTATAGGAGCCACGATTTTACAGAATGTTTGAGACTGTCATTCCCTAACAATCCAGTAAGGTATTTCGTGATAATTCGATCATTTCGTTTTGTGATGTTTGCAAATATTGTACATTGTATATTCCCTTTAAGGCTAAGGCCAAGGCTTACCCCTCAAGGCCCTGTTTTATAAAATGACCACTAATTTAGAACTAATTATGGTCACATGACACATCATCACGAATCGCTCATTAAGAAGAACAACTTGTCTTTAATTGCAATCAAAATGCTCACATGCAATGTTTTATGACTGCATTGTATCTATAAGTTCAGGTCTTCATGGATATGGTTTAACTAAAACAAAACAAAATAATGATTTACTTCTATATTGACGCACAATTCTCCCGAGTGTAACAAAAGAGGGATCCAAGAAACCGATTTGGGGAATTTTTATTTGCCGGGGCCAACATGGTCAGAAATATTAGCATTACCTAAACAAACAGATACATGCAAATCTTTAGCACTTATCAGGGAGACGTATATACAACCAATCAGATTGATCATCAGTTAGAAAACAGGTAGCTCACTAAAACTTTTTGTGGCTTTACTTATATAATTCTCTAAGTCCCATCATATTCACTTACAAAAAGTTAACTGACTGAATAAAGACTCCTATATACAGGCTCAGTTATCTGTTCAGTTATCCGTAGTGCAGAATTCGCAGCGGGCTGTTTGTTTCTGCTTCCCATTTGAAGCTTTAAGATCCGTGTAGTCCTTAAAACCAAACTTGATTATCGCTGAATCGGCAGACATTTTAATGTCATACTGTTTATCTGTTTCAGTGATCTAAAATCCAGTGATAGGTGATCAGTTCAATTCTGTATGATGTGCTCAAGATCAAACCATGTGGAAAGCGACCCCAAATCTGACCTCAAATTACATGTAGCATAGTACCAGTTATTGAGGGCAGTGTCTATATTCCATAATTGTACGCAATTTAAGTGATTATCTCCTTAGCCCACAGAAAATTATTGCAGCAAAATGTACTACAATGGTAACAAAATGTGATGCTATCAAAGTGAAAGTGTGCCCAACACACAAATCTAAAGGGTACGTGTTTCCCTCCTCCATGGTAACACGATTAAAATGGTAACAGCAAAATTTCAAACAGATTTATCTGGAAAATGCAAAAATCTATGGGCCTTGAAGAGCCTTGACTCAAAATTGCAAGGCACTGGCCCCTCAAGGTCAAGGCCAAGGCCAAGGCTTTTGCTCTCAAGCCTCGAGGCCAAGGCCAAGGCCCTAAAGTCCAGCCTTAAGGTAGCCTTAAGGCCAAGGCCCAGCATCAAGGCACTACATTCTGGACTGTCAGGCTCGCTAGATTTTTATATCGGATCTTATCATTATTAGAATTTTTAGCCTATTAGAAACGTTATTATTATTTGTATTTTACGGATTTCTTTGTGAACACGGTAAATTCCATTCGCTGTTCCCAATTCGGGCGTTTCACAATATACAGTGCGCCAACAAGAGTTTGCCACGGAGAGTCCATTTTTTAAGTGTACGGTCGAGAAAACAAGGCTCAATTGAACGAGTGTCATGCAGTAGACAACTTGAACTAATTTGTTATAGATTGGGGCATATAGCGTTGTGCCGCCTTTAAACAACCCACCAAATTGATAATAAGAAAAGAAAACAAAAGGACAAACATATACTCGAATCATACACGCTTACGAACTGAACTACTGACCGAACAAACTAACAATGTCAAATATCCGCCGCGCTGCAACCTCGTCCCCAGAGCCGGGCTTATTAATTATTTCCCGAGCCAGGAACTTGATTCCTGTATTCTAATTCTATAGCCCAATTAGCAGGTAATGGATTTATATCGTGTACTTGGTGTTGTTATTTCGTTTATTACGTGTTTTCACCTTCAACTTAATTATAATATCCACAACTCCTTCTGAATAATCCTTTCTTAAGTTGCTCATATTAATACGCAACCCCCATACCGCATATTGGCTGGATACGATTGTAACACTTTAACTTGAAAAACAACAAATGCTGATTTAACGCAAAGCCAGGCACCAGACTATTCCTAATTATCATATGTGTGCAAGAATTTTGAACATGCAAATGATCCAGTGAGAGAGTATAGTAATGGTAGGAGCGTACTGCTCGACTCCCTTGGAACGAGTATGTCCGCGCTGCCAATTTGTCGACAATCCCCCCCCCCCCAAATTAGTGCGCTGGGAAAAATGAATTCTCCGAGGCAAACTCTAGGTGGCGCACTGCATTGTGAATCGCCCGAATTCATGCAACATGTTTATGGTAGCAGACCAGTAAATAAACTTCCATAGACCCCAATGGTAAATGCTCCCACTTCAAAAATTCGGGAAAAATACTCACAACTCTCCAAGGTGTTCGAGACGCACATCAAATTAAAGCTTATTTCATCATCTTTCATTTTCTTTTCAATTTTCGGGGGGTCAACTGATGACTTTTAGGAGAAATTTCCATCTGAAGATGATCACCCCTGAAAAAAGTCCTGAAGCCCATCGCCATTTTGAAAAACGATGCCTACACTCCATTGCAAAATAGAGCGCTCTTAGGGTCCAGATTACATCAAAATTACACAGAACTGCAAGCTCCCAGTCCTGTGCACGGCTTCCACCCATATTTTTTACAAACCCTCAAGTTCATGGCCCAAAGCATGCCCAAATACCGAAGATTTTGAGGGCATGCAAATCGTGATTTGGCCGGCGCAGGCAATTTCGGACCGATTTACTGGTCTGCACCCTATAGAGAAGCGAGGTTTTGAAAAATTTCCCCAAACCACTTGTACGGCACGAGGAAGGATGGATGACTCATATTTCATCAAAAAATTGCAAGAAAAAAAATCTCTGACTGCGATTTCTGGCCTGAAAACAAGCCCTCTGTTTGCGGCTACCTTACTGTAGGGCGCCCCCAACGGGCGTTAATTGAGTTTTTGCTCCTTCCGACCCCAAATTACCCCCCCCCCCCCTTGTTCGCTCGAAATTGCTGTGATCGGACGACGGTCCATCGGCCCTATTCAGATTTTGGGCGCATTTGTTGCGGAACCGCCATTGGTGACCCCTTTTGAAACGCTGCCCCCCCCCCCCAGGTTCCGCCCCCCTGAAAAAAAACACTCCGCAAACATTTGACAACAAACGATGGAAGGCGCCATTTTGAAACTACAGGTAGCAGACCAGTAAATAAACTTCCATAGACCCCAATGGTAAATGCTCCCACTTCAAAAATTCGGGAAAAATACTCACAACTCTCTAAGGTGTTCGAGACGCACATCAAATTAAAGCTTATTTCATCATCTTTCATTTTCTTTTCAATTTTCGGGGGGGTCAACTGATGACTTTTAGGAGAAATTTCCATCTGAAGATGATCACCCCTGAAAAAAGTCCTGAAGCCCATCGCCATTTTGAAAAACGATGCCTACACTCCATTGCAAAATAGAGCGCTCTTAGGGTCCAGATTACATCAAAATTACACAGAACTGCAAGCTCCCAGTCCTGTGCACGGCTTCCACCCATATTTTTTTACAAACCCTCAAGTTCATGGCCCAAAGCATGCCCAAATACCGAAGATTTTGAGGGCATGCAAATCGTGATTTGGCCGGCGCAGGCAATTTCGGACCGATTTACTGGTCTGCACCCTTATCTAAAAAAAAAAATGCTGCTTTTCTGTATTTGCATCATTGCATGCATGGGCAAAATAAAATGCTGCACTGCGCTGTAGAACGATGGCTTCGCTGTTCGGAGCATTACTTTTCTGCATTAAAATATGAGAGGAAAGCTGAGGTGCGATTGCAATCAATTGTGGCGAACGTAATCACAAAATGGACTGGGACATTGCTTGTTATGATAAACGTGATATATATTTTTTCTGTTTGTAGGAAACGTGTTCTCATTCTCTTAAAGCATGGACTGCTATTGGTTGAGCTTCCCATTGCTTTCATAGCCCAAGGGAACACCATAATATTATATCTAGGATTTGAACCAGTATAATGGCGGCAAAGGCTCGCACATCCTCAAAAACAGATGCACTTCTTGACTAGGTAGGGGTCATGATAAAATGACAATAATGCACAGGCCTCCACACACGGATTGTGTACAAAGAGGGCGTCCCTTTTACCTTTTCATGACCAATTTTGTTTCTACTTTTTTCAAGTATGGAAGAAATGAGCCAGAGGTTTGAAAACACAATCAAATAACATGGATGACTATGACAGACAGACGTCTAGAAAATTCATTCATGGACACTGATGAATTATTATGCATGCAAGGGTCAATTTATTTTGCCAAGACGATGTATCATTCACAGTACGTTTACGAAAGAGAAAGCATCGAAGGATGAAAAAGGATAAGACATAGCCTACGTTCACAAGTAATAACAAATGATTTCAAAGTCCTATTTGAAGGATCTTCTTTTACAGTGAACAAACACCTTTTATATGAGAATAAATTCCATCAAGGACAACCTATCTGCGATTGGTAACAAAGATCTACATAATTTATGGCTGAGTATTTTACACAACAAAATGGCAGGTTTTAATCGATAAGGCAACAATCATTCTTTTAAGGAATAGTATCACTTAATATTAGTCCTCAGCGAGAAAAATAAGATTGCATGTGAACATCTTCCTGTATTATAGAACCAGTATAGCTTTTGTGCACCCTTGAACTTTACGGTATTTTCAAAAGTGGATTTTACCCATCATCACGGATAATGATAACCACGCAACACTGATACCCCAAGAGCCCAAGAACAAAAACCATTACAGACAGGAACAAACGTATATTGTTTTAAGACAAATAACAGTGGAAATAATAATTAAGTCCGTATTCGAGCTCACTTTTCGTGCCATTTAAATGACGAGAAGAATTTATCTTTAGGATTTGTATGCGTTCTGTAAAAAAAATCAAATGTACCGATCGTTTAATATATGTCCGTATTCACGGATCGATTATATATATTTTTGTTTCATTTTGATTTCAAAAGTGCTCTTTAAATTCAGAGTGAGCAGCCTTTACACGTGAACAGCACTGTCACAGAATCAATGAAAAAAAAACTGGCTGGAACACGGACCCAGTATCGTAAACAAAAATGAGACAATCTTATCAGGAAAGAAAAAAGCTGAATTAAAGTCAAATCATTTTATTTAATCAGACTAAGGCCTTGCTGTCGGTTAACCATTGACGATCTGCACGGAGATAATAAAATAAAAACACCATGATTATTTCAAGGACTTACAATGGACTTACGAGGACAAAAAGTTTAGACACTACTAATAATTGTTATGTTTGCATTTAAATGTCGTAAAGAGAGAGGTTTTGCAACGCTAGACCTACTTTAGAGAAAAGATGGGAAAAGTTCATCAATTGATAATGATGGGCTTACCATGGTTTAATTCATTCATGTTGATTGTCCGAATTCCTAACGTCCCGGGTTTCCAACCCGCCAGCACATGCCCGTACCTCCCTCGTAGGGAGGGAAAGAACAATATAGTCCTCGACCACATTCGGCACTAGAATCGCAAACTAAAACAGAAACCAACATGGAAGTGAATGACTCGTATAGAAATATTTGTGTGGATAATCTGTTGAAGGAAGCTTTAAAGAGACTGTTCATGTTTAACGTTTACAGGCACCCAGAATAAATTACCATAAAGTAAAAGCCTCAAAATACTTCTTTTTATACCACAAAGAAAAGGGACTTACAGGGCTCTGGAGGTGCCATTCAAGATATTGAGATACTGTGATAACCTTTCACGGGATGACGACATCCTACACGTATTTTTTTTGTCAACGTCCTAAGATGTTTTATCACAAGATGACGACATCCTGAAAGCAGGATTGCTTTCTCATAACTACTTAACAGCATTGGAAGGTATCTGGGGATGTCGACATTCTACTTTCAAGATGTCGTCATCCCGTGATATTATTGTCTCACGATGTCGGGATCCTACTTTCGGGATTGTGCTACCCGTGATAGATCTATCCGAGGATGTTGTCATCCCTCTTAAAACATGTCGTCATAAACGTCATCCCGTGATAAACTATCTCATCAGGATGTCGACGTTTTACGTGTACGATATTGTCATCCCGTGATAAATTATGACAAGATCTCAACATCTAGGATGGCACCTCTGGAGTTCCGTAGGGACTAGTTCCGAACTTCAGATATCGCTATTTCTCAGAATTATGATCTTAGAAAGATATAACTATGGAATATCGGATTTCGGCAAATTTCACCCCCCCCCCCAAAAAAAAAGGTCGTTCAATTTAAAACTCGTCTTTTTCAATCAGTTTCATTTGAAAATTAATACATTTAGTCCCCAACAAACTCTTCCCTATGTTTAGCAATAGCGTTGGCATGACAAATAATTTGGTTCAACTTCAAATTCATTTATTCGAACGAATTCAATTTCCTCAATGGACACACATGATTGATTCACATATTTGCATTCTTTTTTTCTGTGCTATTTGCTTTCAGATTTCAACATGTTCCGAGTGAACAGAAATTAACCAAAAACTAGACTGAATTAAACATGAATTACAAAGTCTACGGGATTGGGGGAGAACTAAAAGCTTTTTTTTTAAGCGGAAAAGCCAATTATAAACGGACCCGTTCAAAGATTAACAATGCAAATAAACAACAAAACATCTTGTTTTCATTTCCATTGAAGATTCATAAGATTCACTTTTCGATTTTCAGAATTTTTGTTATACTGTCTTCCGATTCAAAACAATGCAAATGTTTGTTTATTTTTTAGATTAAGGCAAACAACAGGATAAAACTGATTTAACAAGCAGCAAACGCCAAGAACTTGTGCCCACTGAAAGGAGAATTGTACACTCAGTGTGTGAATAATCAATCTTGATATTTATAAATGAACCATTTGACGGTAGCAATTGATTGCCTATAAACGAAGTAGAACCACGGATCTTACACACAAGGATAAACGACTGTTCTGAGCTCTAGTACAAAATGCACTGAGCGGACTTGCCTTAATTGGTTAGACGCGTGATAACAGGCATGAATACCCTTTGGCTTGTAATCGCGAATTGTCCAGGTGTGCAATTTTGTCGGTTATTTTGCATGACATCTAAAACGAAAATATTCATAAAACTGTAAGCAAAACTACTCCTTAAGATATATTTGTTCCAAAAATTGTTAAAAAATTTAATACTTCATGATATAACAGATGGTATTGTGCAGTTTTTGTTGTCATAGATGAAGTATTTACCCGGAAAATAAATATCAAATTTCAAGAAGAACACCGTTACCCAAATTTCGTTTTTAATGAGGCTTTCATACAAAAGTTTTTTGAGAGATGTGGTCCCGAACCGATGAAATGTGCTCGGCCTTTCACAATTCAAAAATAAAGACCAAAAACGCAGACTCATGAATATTCAAATATATAATTAGCTGGCTTGACCGACTTCGACACCAGATCGGGCGCAGAGCTCTGCAAATAAAGCCACCGCGCGCAGGGGTCTTTGTTGACAAGTATTCATGGTATTTGCCATCAGTACGGGCCGTTATCACGCGTCTAACCAGAAGTTTGGCCGTTCTGACCATACCACCCTTGTGGGGTGATGTTCCTTTCAGGACACATCACCCCACTTTTTTCACAATAGAAAAACATCACCCCAGAAGGGAATCTTTAGAAAAAGGGATAATGGGAACACAATGCTATCACCCCACAATTCCGTCTGGCTGGAACGCCCGAGTCGTTGATCCTTGTAGGATCTGTGGTTGAACAAGCACAAAATGCTATGTTCTTAATTTGATGATTGTCAGATATTTCATTGAACTGGTGGACAGTCAGAAGTGAAATGTCGCCATGAATGCATTTCGAAGAAAATAGAATACTAGTGTGCACACAAACGAAATTTACTGTTTCAATGCAAGAAAACCCTTTTGATTTAACGGGGACAATTTTGTGAATATGAGAGCTTGCTGCATGAAAATGAACAAAACTTCGTTGACATTTCTAACAAAAACAACGGCATTCTCTGGGACAGCATGCAATTGCAACCCAAACACGTGTGACCAATAATATTGTGCCTATTAGCTTTGATTTATGTCGTATAGTGCCAACCTGCGTCAAGTTATTATTACAAACTTATTATGAAAGACCACAGAACTTACAAATCTCATCCATTATCCCGCGACTGCGGCGAGATTTCAGTTCTTGCCTCAACTTCTCGGTAGGCGAGTCTGCATGATATTAAAAAGGTTTTTGCTGCTGAATTCATGAATTGCATCTGCACAGGTATTGAATAAAAAACTAACAGTTGATGTGTCATAGCGTTGAACATTTGTAAAGACACCGAACTTTTTTACACTAATAAGGAGGCCCCTAAGCCTTCGGGAACATGCAAGTTTCGTACGTTTAGGGGAAAATCAACAACAGTCAAACGTGTTTTCTCCTCTACCATGGAAACTTAAACGTTCATTTTAATGTGCGACTATCGTAATTATCAAAACTCGATTCAAAATATATTTACTCCAAGCATGATGTGCGACAGGCCCAAAGGGCTGTGCGAATGTGGTTATAACGTATAAGAATACTTGTATGTCGGAACGGTAGGGATAATGGAACACTGGACAAATTTACGGCACTTACTCTCTGCAAAACACAAGGCACATCCAACGACCATCAGGAGAAGCAGGCACACGTAAACCTTCATTCTGGCTAATCTAGAAAGTGAGGAAGAAAATGAATGACAGTAAGATACTTGTAATGATACCCCCCCCCCCCCGCAGATTAATTCGGCTGTTGCGCGATTTGCACTTTTCATGAAATTGGCACAGGAGCAGCAGTAAAAGTATATCACGGTCGTCATATCGACGTGTATATTCGTGACAAATTATCGTTAAAAATGAAAACATTCAATTACCAGGACGTTTTTACTTTCAAAGCAACTGACATATCCAATCTGGCCACGTTTATGCAAAGCTTACATTTCAGGTTGAAACGAAACTTGAAACCAAATCAAAGCTAGGAGGCGGAAATGCACTGGATGGTTTCAACTTGGTATCTACTGAACAAATGCGCTACAACAGCGCTGAGTACACGTCTTTGTAATAACTGGGTCCAGGCCTATCACAGAACCGTTGTCTATTGCAAGTTTTGTTGAAACACGTACATCTGTATATTATGTACAGACGTTTAAATTAAAGACTACGTGGCTCTAGGGGCGTTGTTTATGTTTGTACCAATCACATCTTGATGTCTACTGAACAACGCCGAGAACACTTCTTTGTAGTAGCTGGGTTCAAGTGTCAGAGAAAAGTTATCTACAGTTATGTTGAAACACGTACATCTACAGAAGTTTAAATTAAAGACCATGTAACTCTATAGTGGCGTTGCTCATGTTTGGACACATCATGCACATCATAAACGCAAAAAAAGGGGAAACTTACAAACAACCCCCCCCCCCCTCAGAAAAAGAAGTTCGCTCGTGGAGGTGGAGCCATAAAATAGAACTAACACACGCATGCGCACAAGCGATTATCGGATGTAAGAAGTAAATATCATTGGTAAACCATGACAGAACGGGGGAAAGGGGGGGGGGGCGTGGGGTCCTATTTTTAAATTTGGTCTTTTTTTCCTGGCAGTTTGAAGGATGTAAACCTTGCAACAGGTGTCGATAAACTGTCAAAATGGATGGAAAAAAGTTAAAAAAAATAATCGAAGTAATTGGTAGACGCTTTCGGTCAGGAGTTTATGTTTAAACCAGGTTTTATCTACATCCCGATGTCACGGTCTCACTTCTCCGGCGTGCCAGCTTCTCCGGGTGGATTTGGCGGATAATTGAGCACGTTACAGTGCACGTTACATGAGCACTATTCATGCTCATGTGTCCGCTGTGCTAACTTTTCCTTGGGCTGAGTTGGTGGTGGTGGTGGTGTTGTAAAGTCTACCGGTCCATACAGACAGTAAAGGACACCCAAGAATGCGTTATGTAACACTTCCTGTTGGTCAAGTCATATTGCAAGCATTCTGAAGTTGTGTTCCCATCGTCATTGCGTGTGCATTTAGGAAAAATTAAGAAGCGTGTTCCTTGCTCGGTCGTGGTCCATCACATACATGTCCAATTTGCAACCACGTTCAACCACGGTTTAAAGTAAATGTGCATCCTTAAAGTCTTGTTGGTTATTAGGATGTTGGGAGTTAATATTGCGCACCCCAACCTCGTCCCCAGGGTGTCGAGCAGTACGCGCCCACCACTACCTGCTCTCTCACCCTGGTATTGGATCATTTGCATGTGCAAGATTTTTGCACACGTATGCAAATGAGGAACAGTCTGGTGCCTGGATATGCGTGACACATAAGCGTTTGTTTTTGTATGGGGTGTCTGGGGTAAAAACAGAGTCAATTCGTAGCAGCGCGAGCACGGCGTGAGTTACGAAAACACGATTTTTGAAATCAAACTGTTACGATCTTATCGAGACAACATGCAGTATCATATTTCATATTAATATGAGCAAATTGGAAAGGAAATTAGTATTTTCGAGAAGGCGTGGACGAATGATCGCGAAAACACGTACTGCACGTTGTGAATATATAGCACCAAGTACACGATAAAAATCCATTACTAGCCAATTGCGGCATCCAATCAGGATACAGGAAGAAAGTTTCCTATCCAGGGTTTAATATTGGAAACGCGGTTGGAAATAAAGTAAGCACTGGGGACGAGGTTGTGCGCACCCCACCATGGCCATAATGCCTAGGTCTGGATTCGATGGTACCCTGTGACGTATACATACACACATCCTAACTTCTTACGTGCACCAGTGCAACCCCAAAGAACTCAGCACACACATAAAGTTGTCGAAAGTGAACACTACTGCGCAATTTTGTGCATGCGTGTTGGAGCGAAATTTCCAATTTGGAGAAGCTAGCACGCCGGAGAAGTGAGACCGTGACACCGGCCTTGACCCGTTTCGGAGAAAATGGTGTTGCTTTTATTTTAAAGGTTCTGTCTGCATTTTGAATTCTCCCTAGCTTAACATTCTGGTATCAACCCGGAATTTCAAGGAAAGCTCAAGCAACTCTTATCAAGGTATGGTCTATCAGACACAAGGTACGAACGTGATTGCTGATTGTGTTCATAGTTGAAGCATGGCCATTTTTGAACTAACAATTACTTGTAACTTGATACTGTTGATGTCGTCGTGTATCATGTTAATATGCACACCACTGTAAAGTCTGTATATCAGGGTTGATGTTTCAAGTTCAAGCAGCTGTGAAAATTTTGAAGAAAATTATTTTAAGGAAAAGGAAACTTAAGAAAGAAATTAAAACTCGAACAATTCTAAAACGGTGGGCAGGTGGTGACCAGCCACGCAACGAAAAAAATGTCCTACTTTTGATCCTAAATAACTCTGTTGTTTACCAATGGAATTAAACCAAAATTTTAGAATATTTAAAACAAAAAACATGACAAATTTAAATATGCAAATTTCATCAGCTTTGTGCTAGAGGATGAGATTTAAACGCCATACGAAAAAAAATACTCATTTTCAGAATCTGCCACTTTCGACTTGACGACCTCCATCCAATGTCGACACAGCGCTTGTGACGGTGGCGGAAGACGCGTGCTCCGGCCGGAAGCTTTTGAAGGAAAACAGGATCATTTCTGATGTCATTGGAGGAGATGTGCAATGACATTAGGGTTGACCCTGCATTTCTTAAGAAGCTTTCGGCCGCAGCACGCGCGCTCCCGAATCCGCCACCATATCCAGCGCTGTATCGTCATTCTGAAAGTGAGGTGTTTTTTTTAGTATGGCGTTTAAATCTCACCCTCTTGCACAAAGCTGATGAAACTCGCTACATAAAATTTGTCATGCCATAATGTGAAATTGTGGTTTAATTTCATTGGTAAACAACAGAGTTATTTAGGATCAAATTTATGAAATTTTGTTGACACGTAGGTAGCTGTTTACTTTATTTGAACTTTGTTGTTGCCTAAACCAATGGAAGTTTATACGTGGCAGACGTGGTCTAATGTTTTGAAGCGCATTCTTGTACAGCAAATAGCTACTCAAAAATAAAATCGGTATCGATAGACTTCAATATTGAGATTGACGGAGCCTCTAACGTCCTTGGATTTAATGCCACATTATGCTTATCTAAAAATAAACGTTTTACGTTTTTGTTATCGCTGCATGGGCATAATAAAATTCTGCTCTCAGCTAACAAAAGAATGGTTATTGGTTCTTCTTGGCTAGACTGTACAAAATATGATTTTTGTTTTTGCATTAAGATGTGGGAGGAAAATTGGCGAGGTATGATTTCAATCAATGAGACGGGAAAAGAAATAAGATAATAGCTTAGAGTGTTAGTGAATGTTTTGTGTGATTTAACACAAACACTAGCCTTCCGAGGTAATCCCAAGAAGACTGGGGTTCTATTTTGGAAAATTGAACGCACCCTAAAAAACTTACACTGTACCCCAAGACTGTTTATATTCTGCCTATTTTCTAGAGATTTCTGATTAATTAAACAAAATCCAATTCAAATGTCTCCATTTTAGGAATTTTCATATGAGCAAAGGCGGAAGTAAAATATTTTATGTTTAAATCTAAAGTAACGGTGCACCAATGATTCTGTTCTTAGCCTCAGAACAGAATTGTGTTATCAGCAAGCAAAGACAAAAATGGCAATTCACTATTTATTTTCGATGAACATAATGTTGCATAAACTCAGAAGTTGTATGTGCAAACACCAGCAATAGCTAGCTATTGAGAACATCGTATCAATGTTATTAATATTCATGAGTATAAAGCCGTAAAGAGAATGCAATGAAATTCTGATGTTGCGGGACTACCGCCGGTAGTCTTTGTCACGGTGACGAGAATGTAAAATAATTTATGTACTGGATATGTGCATAACAGAATGTAAGTGGAACACAGAAGTATTTTACCACCGTACCGCCAAAGAAATATTCAAATGTTCGGTGGGGGGTAGCCTAAACCTGGTCATGAACACCCCCCACCCCCACCCCCTGCTGGCTATGTCACTGCATTAGGCCATCAGCTAGGGGGCTTGGTCAGTATCAAATCAGAGCATAAATGATTATAGTGCGCATGCTCAAGGTATATCGCCCCTAGAATGGTAACAAGCATTTTGATGAACATTTTGAAAAAAAGGGTGATAACACCTAAAAAGCTGCCACCGCTGCAATGCTATCACATATTTTCCAACTCTGGAGATGAATACCTTGCCAAAAATCGCTATGACGATTATTCCCCTCACTTGATACCGGTTGCCAAAAGTTTGGACCGAAGCTGATGGCCTACATCATAAACAGCTTCTGCGACATATGTTTGTCTAAAAATACATGTTTTATTGCTTTTTGGTCTTTGCATGGGCATAATAAAATTCTGCTCTGAGCTAAGGTAGGAATGATGGTTACACTGTTGGGAAGATTACTTTTCTGCATTTAAATATGAGAGGAAAACTGAGGTACGATTGCAATCAATTATTGCGAACGTAATCACAAAATGGACTAGGATATTTGTATTGAGTGCTAAGTGTGATATAGTACAAAACTAACCTTCCAAGGTGATCCCTTGAAGAGTACTATCTGGAGAAATAGAACGCTCCCTTGATCACAGATTTTACTCTTCCCCGCGTCAGAGCAGTCTGTATTCGTTTCATAACGCCTCACCCACAAATTCTGCTTATTTCTGCATTTAAATATGAGAGGAAAACTGAGCTACGACTGCAATCAATTATGGGCGAACGTAATCACAAAATGGACGAGGACATAGTATTGAATGCCATGTGTGATTTAGTCCAAACGAGCATTCATCAGAGGTTCCCTTGTTTTCTCGAGCGTCCCTGCTGCCAGGAAATCGCCACCTATTGTCTGATGGTGCCCATCGTCGTTTTGAACAGCCCCCCCCCCAACTTTTTTGGTTTTTCGGAAGCTGGCTGACCGGTTATAAAATCCAAGTTTATCTGTCAGCATGGATCAGGCGAGTGCCAACACTGAAAAAAATGTAATGCCTGGGTTAATTTTATCCAAGAAAGGGTGAAAACTGCAACTACCCATTGTTCTGTAACCAATTGTTTAATTGGGTTAGAATTTATGTTACATTCAACCAAAAGTTGTAGTTATTCAAGACCAAATTAAATTTGGTCTAATTTAGCTGAAACTCTAACCCAAACAATTGGTTATAGAACAACCCAAGTTTGGGTAGTTGCAGTTGTCACCCTTTCTTGGGTAAAATTAACCCAGGCATTTTTCAGTGAACCTTCCCCCCCCCCCACCTCCCCTCCCCCTCTCATCAAAATGACCTTGCTACGCAACTGCTATACATGTATGTGCAGCACCAGAAATGCGTTGACTGGCTTTCTTTTGAGATCAATGTATCAATGTTATTAATATTCATGTGTATAAAGCAGGAAGAACAATACTTTGAAATCATTTTCAGCAAGTTCGTGGACAATTACCCTTTCATTTATAATATGCCTTCCTGGTGTTGCGGATAGTCTTTCATCATGGTGACGAGAACGTAAAATAGCTTAAGAAGTTGTACAGGAAGTGCAAGGATGTAACCTGAAAACGGAAGTCCTTTACCATCGTCCAAAAAAATTCCAATGTTCGGTGGGGGCGCTTGACATTGGGGTTGACATTGACATTAGGGTTGACCCTGCATTATTCCTTCAGAAGCTTTCGGCCGCAGCACGCGCGTTCCCGAATCCGCCACCGTCTCCAGCGCTGTATCGTTATTCTGAAAGTGAGGGTTTTTCAGTATGGCGTTTACTGCACAAAGCTGATGAAACTCGCTTCATAAAATTTGTCATGCCATATAATCTGAAATTGTGGTTTAATTCCATTGGTAAACAACAGAGTTATGTAGGATCAAATTTATGAAATTTTGTTGACACGTAGGTAGCTGTTTACTTTATTTTGTTGTTGTCTAAACCAATGGAGGTTTATACGTGGCAGACGTGGTCTAATGTTTTGAAGCGCATTCTTGTGCTGCAAATAGCTACTCAAAAATAAAATCGGTATCGATAGACTTCAAAATGGAGATTGACGGAGCCTCTAACGTCCTTGGAGTTTATGCCACATTATGCTTATCTAAAAATAAACGTTTTACGTTTTTGTTATCGCTGCATGGGCATAATAAAATTCTGCTCTCAGCTAACAAAAAAATGGTCATTGGTTCTTCTTGGCTAGACTGTACAAAATATGATTTTTGTTTTTGCATTAAGATGTGAGAGGAAAATTGGTGAGGTATGATTTCAATCAATAAGACGGGAAAAGAAATAAGATAATAGATTAGAATGTTAGTGAATGTTTTGTGTGATTTAATACAAGCACTAGCCTTCCGAGGTAATCCCGAGAAGATCGGGGGTTCTATTTTGAAAAGTTGAACGCACCTTGAAAAAACTTACACGGTACCCCACGACTGTTTATATTCTGCCTACTTTCTAGAGATTTCTGATTAATTAAACAAAATCAAATTCAAATGTCTCCGTTTAGGAATACATTTTCATATGAGCAAAGGCATGAAGTAAAATATTTTATTTCGAATAATTCTTGTATCTAAAGTAACGGTGCACCAACGATTCTGTTCTTGGCTAAGAACAGAATTGTATTATCAGCAAGCAAAGACAAAAAAGCAATAGGCCTACACTATTTATTTTCGATGAACATAATGTTGCATAAACTCCAGGAGAGGCCCGTCAATGAAGTCTATTATCCATACAGATTCTGTCTTGGAGAAGTTGTATGTGCAACACCAGCAGTAGCTAGCTATTGAGATCAACGTTTCAATGTTATTAATATTCATGAGTATAAAGCTGTAAGGAGAATTCAATGAAATTCTGATGTTGCGGTAGTCTTTGTCACGGTGACGAGAATGTAAAATAATTTATGTACTGGATATGTGCATAAAAGAATGTAAGTGGAACACGGAAGTCTTTTACCACCGTACCGCCAAAGAAATATTCAAATGTTCGGTGGGGGTAGCTTAAACCTGGTCATGAACACCCACACACCCACGGAAGAACAAGGCGGAAACAGTATGCCCCTTCGGCTTCGCCGCGGGGCATAAAAAGTAAGTCCTTTGGGTTGCTCAATTTACGCAAATTACTGTGTCGGGGGAAAAAAAATAATTACAATGATTAAGATTTTTTCCCCCGATGTTAAGAAGCCCGTGTCGGGAATAAAATATCCCTAATTTTCTCATTGTATTTTTTTCTAAAATTGTCATGTTTAGAGTCGGCTGGTTCGTACATAATCCAACAATTTTTTTAAATGCTGGCCTAAGGAATTGGAGCATGGGGTGGAGGGTTAAATAAGGTGTTTCACGGTAATATGCGTCATCTTGCCTGCAGGGCAATTTTACACGCGTTGTTGTGTACGCATCGTCATTGACAAGTTTTGGTGCTTCCAAGTCATCATGCATTCATTCCAAAATGCACCCGTGTCTAGCAACGCGTGATCTTTTTGAACCGCGAACAAGACGGCACATATTACCGTTAAACACCTTACTGGGAAAGGGTGGAGGGTTAAATTGGGATAGGGTGTAGAGTAGGGGTGTTGGCATGGAGGTTGGGGTAGGGGTGTAGGAGATATAGAGTGTGAGGGTGAGGATAGGGTGTGGTATGGAAAAGGGGCAAGGGTTGAGGGTGGGAATGGGTGGCTCGGTGTGGACATCCCTGCAACCGAGCCCTCAGTTGTTTGAAAACTGTTTGAAAAACAATGGACAATTTGGAGTGTTTAGTGCACTTTGCAATAAATTTAACCAAAAAGCGATGTCAAATAGTTTCCTTAATTAATTTTAAAGAGGAGAAAGTTGCACAAAATATGTTCCTACGAAAAATTCATTGCATATAGACCCTTTAAACATGGACTTCATCCTTAGTATACACAGCACAACGGTGATTAATGTGGCCCCAAAGATGCAATTTGAGCCACAATATTTCTCAGTAGCTCTTTAGTCATGTGTGTATAAATGACAACCAAAATGTTGCATCCGCCAACTAACCATGCAACTATACAATTTGAATACAGGGGTGTGAGTGACCACTGATAAAAATAGCTGGAAACAGCTGAAAAAGGTGTAAAAAGCTGAACTTTGGGAAAACTACAATGTACTTTTGTACACAGCAAGTGAGAGAAAAAAGCTGAAATAACCTATTAAGCTGACATTTCACACCCCTGTGAATAACACGGACGGTTTTCTTCATCTCCCCGCCTCCCCCCCCCCCCCCACCCCCACCCCCGACCTGGATGTCCATGCCAACAGGGTGCTCCCGATTTGGAATCTTGAACATAAAAATCTACACTGCACCTTTTAAATGATACATTTTGTTTGCATTTCCTGCTTTAGTGCCACTTGAAAAGTTATTGCAACATCAGGTCACCCTAGTTATGCAATGGTGGAACACGTATGTTTCTTTTTGTTCCATATTCTGGCCAACATGTACGTCCCCCCTCCAAGTGGCGTATCCAGAGGGAAGGGGGGGGGGGCCACAGGGGGGCACCTGCACTTTGGTACTGGACAGTCATCTGCAAAAGTCAGTTTTGAACAGAACTCGTACAATATAGAGGTGTCCTAAAAGTAAGGATTACCAAAGTTATCTTATAAGTTTGGGACCCACTTTCACCTCCACGTGAAGGTTACAAAGATACAGTTAATTATATTGGAACAGTACTGATGAAAATGGTAACAATTACCTGTGAAAAACGCACCCTAAATCATGCTTCACCAAGGCATTCAGATCACGGCGCGAAAAAAATCTGCCGTCTATTGAGGGCGCCCTCGATGATAAAAGTAAACGCGCCAGCAGCATCATCAGCCTGGCAAAATATGGATCTAATATTAAACAAAAACATTGTTAAACGTCTCCTGAGAGAGGCTACTAGTTTCATATTTTGTTGGAAGGCAGTCATATACGCATTCAACCCAATAAAAGGTCAAATTTGTCCAAAATTTATATTTGCCTGCAATTTCCTGTGATATTTCACGAGATGGCGCTCCAACCTGGCACATATTTGAAACTATACCCAAAAAAACCCCACCTTGCTACACAACCAGCTAATTGCACGAAGAAAGGACAGAAACAAAAAGTTTCTTTTGCCGAAAGTTCCGACATGATAGCCCTTTACAAAAAAGTTTGAACTTTTGTTTTTAGTCGTAACTGGAATTATTCTCCTGACAAAAATATAGCTGTGTTTCTTCTGAGATTTGACTTGCATATCATGATATGAGTGAACTGCATTCTAGCATTCTTTTTCATTACTTATTTTCGAACTACTTTGACAGGGCAACACTATCTCTAAAATAAAACAATTATGATAAGTGTATTTCGTAAATCTAATATTTATGGAGATTTACATAATAATGCAATTTTTAATGAGACACGATAAAACTGATAAAGAATTAATGAATTAGGAGTTCCATTGAATGGTTCATTTCCGAATAATTGAAATGGACGTCCAAAAACTGCGGTCAAAAGACAGGTCTTCTTGTCACTTTTTAGTTTAGTAAAACTTGTATTTTACCGATTTTTGTTTTGCTTCAGTGTTGCATTGCTAACTGACAGTAAGAATCTTATTTTCTAATTACTATTATCCAAGCGTGGTTTTATCTTTTTAGAATAATGGATTGTTGTTGTGGATTTTGTAAGTTTTAATTTTTCGTGAAATGTGTTTATTTTTTAATTCATTTTATCTTTTTATTGAAAATCACTGTGCAATTCAGCTTTTGAGCTGCTAAATGGCGATAATAAACCCAAATAATAATAAAAAAATAATATCATTAGAACCCTTTGCACATTTCTTCCCCCGAAAATGAATAACTCCTAAAATTGCCCAATATTCCCGTCCTCAAAACATAATCTCTGATTAAGCTTTTCCCAATTATGCACAAAGTTGGGTTGTAATATTTACCTCCAAAAATATAAATTGAAAGTTGAGTTTCGAGCGTTGAAAAAAACCCTGGTAAATATGCTACCACCGTTTTCGCGGTCAATATTGCAATCTTATACATAAAATAGAAAGACACCAAAATAACAAAAACCTTTACTACAATTCTGGCTTTCAGCCATCATTGTAATTTCAATTTATTGAACAAAAATCCAAATCTACTTATTCAACAATAATGTTAACATGAAATAAATTGTAAACAGATTCACACTGTGCAGTGAGTGCAGTTTCAGGGAGTGACTATAAAGCCTACATTTACCAAATTATATACAAAAACCCAAATAAGGAGAAAAATGTTCGAAAGCACTAACATTTATAGCATTTCTAACAATCTTAAGCTACAGTGTTTCAAAAATAGCATTTTTGATGTACAATATATCATTAAAGTTGCTAACAATCGGAGCAAACTTTCTTTGTAAAGATCCCCAACCAGAGCAAAACAATTCAAACATTTTGCGTCCGCAATGCCTTCAAAATCCCAAAAGGGAAGTATGAAAACAAAATTGGAAAATTCAACTTTTGCCTAGTTCTACTACAGTTCTATTCGTCTAAACTAAAAAAACATGCTGTTTCTTCGCATCCTACATGTAATACGGCATTAGTCTGTTAGGCCCCAAAAAAAAAATATTCGGTCTCTGGTCAGACCAAAGTTCCGGAATTGACGCGGCCACGCGGCTTTTTTTTTTTTTTTGGCTTTTTTTTTTTTCTTCAAGCTTGGATTGCACAGACAAGGTGGGTACTATTTTGCTTTTTTGGTGTCCTCATGTACATTGGTGTCCTCCATAATTTGCCTTGGTGCTTTCAATCATTTGCCTTGGTGCAATTTCCCATTCCTTGGTGCTCTTTGGTAAAAAAATTTGAGGAGGTGCGGAAATAGAGGTCGCTGTTGGAGCTACCGCGGAACATTTTGGAAAAAAAAAGATCGACGCGCATGGTTAAAATCGACGCGCGCGCTGACCAGAGACCAACTTATTTTTTTTTTGGCCTTACTTTGAATTTTTGACAATTTTGATAATTTTTGCCAAAAATTAGTCCTAATTCGAAAATACAGATGGAAAAAATATTCATTTAACGGGGTCTATGAAATCAATAAGCATCTTAAAATCTTATCATTATTTTAGTTTAATTCTACTATTATTTCCACATATTAGTCCACTTTTTTTTTTTTTTTAATAAGTGCAGCAAAATAAATTTCTCTAAAATTATTTGACTGTTTATAGTTTGCTAAAAATTACAATTTTAAAACTGGATAAATATAATATATCTGAAGGATTGTTAAACCTTGGCAGTTTATGTGCTCTGAAAGTTGTTATAGGACCGATTTTAGTTCTTTTAAAAGTCTGGTTTGAATGGTGTTGAAGTTTTCAATTATCTTTAAAAAAAAAATATAGACAAATTTAAATTTAACAGTTTAAAGAAATTCTTAAATGTCATTAGTGAAGTGCTGTGGTCCAGTGGTTATGGTGTTCAATTCACGTGCTGTGGTACATGGGGTTCGAACCCTGACAGGGAACATGGTGCTTGTGCTCTTGGGCAAGACATTTACTACAGTTGCCTCTCCCCACTCAGGAGTATAAATGGGTACCTGTGAAGGTAGAGACTAGAATGCGCTGATCTTAAGCTGCTGCAGAAACTGGTCTCATGGCCTGATGAACAGGGTAATAGTTGTGAAGCGCTTTGAGACCTTTTGTTTAAAGCGCTTTTATATAAGCACCACATATTATTATCATCAGAAAGTTGTACATGTATTTTTTTTTAATGGCTGGCAGGTGTCATTCGCATTTTAAGGAGTTGGTCATCAACAGAGAAAAACAGCATATAGGGTAAGTCAGAATGATCAGGACCTAAGTTCACCATTAGAGTATAGGTTGAGAAAAAGCTGAGTGTTTCATATGAATGGTTATTACCTTGTCTTCCCACAGGAATTTTGAAATATTTCGAATGAGTGGCTGTGGTGAGGAGTTATGCCATTTTCATTGAAGTGGCTCATTTTCCAGTCTGCACACGGAATTGGTTTTGCTTTTTTTTAATGTGTCAATGATAACTTCAAGTGAGTCAGTCACCATGACTAGGTTTTTATTATTACACTGCTTCGCATCAGTACGCGATTTCAATACATTTTTAACCATGGAACCGTGGTCAGAGTGTTTTTTTAGCGTGTGTTCTAACTTCTTTGCTAGCGCTTTTCTTCAAAATGGTACAATGGATATACATGAAACTTTCACCAAATATATCTAAGATACCAGCCTAAAACATCTCATTTGCACTTGTTTTGATATTTGCTCCATGTTTTTGATAATTTTCTTTAATCTGGGTCCAGATCATTCTGAATCACCCGGTATGTACTTGAGAAAGATAGAATATCCACACTTGATATACTGAATTCAGCAATTCACAATTGTTATTCAACTCCAAGAAATGTACAATGAGACTTGATAAAAGTCCACTGTGAGGAGACACTTTATGGCCTAAAATTAATCCATTACAATGTTTTCGTCCAGACATGAGATAAAAATAACAGCATTCTATAAACCTTCAACGTTGATTCATTCATTTGTTGACTTAGAAGAGCACAGCCAATCGTTCTAATACAATCTAGAAACAACATTCAAACGTGAACACGCGAGTTCTTGACATTAGGATTACTTGTCAAATATATATATACCTCCTAAATCTGTTAGTTGCGTTTTAATATATAGTCAGAAGTGTTCCTTTGATACAAGGCATAGCACACACACGTCAGGGTTTCGAACTTTTCGATCAGGATCTACAACTACGTATATTTATACCAATATTTAGGGAACTTTTTTTCCAAGTCAGAAATGCCTTGCCTCTGTAAATAAGGTGCCATGGAAAGTGAAAATTGCTAACATTTGTTACAAAGACAATACTGATTGGAATTGTTATTGTTTTTTTTTTTCTGTGAAATCCACGGTTGATTTCAAGACTGCTTTTCCCATTTAGCAATCACTGTTCTTAAACGCTGTCAAACATGTCATGTGACCATTTCTTCCAAGGACACTTGGACAAGCAAAACTAACTTTCGCTAAACTTATTATTTACTGCGCACTAAATTGTCTATCACTTGAAAATATAGGTGGTTTAAAAATATAGACGTTTACTCTGTCATCTAGAGCTGGATGTGATACATTAAATGGTCTATAGGGTGGCCCTAAATGGAACAGCGTACTTCCACCACCCTGAGACTCAAACAACCTATGCCAATGCAGTGGGAATTCTGTTAAAACAAAAATGATAGCAAGATCGCCCGATTCGGTCCAGTAGTTTTTGTTCTAGAGCCTAGTTTGTGAAACAAAGTTGGGAGTCATTTTGTCCTGATGAACTACTAAACCGTGTGGCTTAATTGGACAGAGGGATTCATTGTCATGCAATAGTAACCACATGACAGATGTAAGCTTCACAAAATAGGCTCTGCTGCAAAAACTACTGGACCGAATCGGGAGATCTTGGTAGCATATTTCTTCTAAAAAGATTCTCCATCCATTGGTACAGGTGGTTTGCGTCTCAAGGTAGTGGAAGCATGCCGTTCTGGTTTTTTTTTGTGGGCAATCCTGTATAGGCAAATTCTGCGAATTACAAGCCATTACTCAAGATGAACCACACTCGCACGTTTTCGTAGATGACCTTGTGGTAACCATTTCGGTTGACATAGCATTGAGTGCACGCATACGACCTGCAAGTGAGCATGGTTTCACCACAGTAATGACTTGTAATTGGAGGTTGCTGAATGAGTCTGTTCCGGATACTTCACCAACTGCGTTACCGAGATTTACCTATTACCCCGACACTGCATGACGACCGGGAAGGTCTGGTTTTGGACCTCTTTCTTTTTTGTTTAAATGGAGCTGTCGCCACTGCCAAAGGAGCTGTCGCTGCCCTCGTTGGCCAGCGTGCAGAAAGGTTGGAACCCGCTCCACCTGCCGCACTGCTGGCACACGCGCTGCGAGTTGCCATTGACCCGGTAGGCGGGGTCGCAGAAGAATGAGACTTGATCGCCAAGGCCAAAGCTGTTGCCCGAGCGCACGCCGTTCAGGGGCTCTCCGGGGTTGGGGCACACTCCAGACACACCTTCTGCAAAAGAACAGGTGAGAAAGTCCATATCAATCGAGAGGGTCTCAGTTTATTAAAGCCATGAGAATGCAAATTTGAAGCAAATTTGACGTCACAAAAATGTATTCCTTCCTTCCTTGAAAGTGCAGCCTCATTATGTATGAGAATAAATGCACTTGCCAGAAACACCAGGGCGAACCCCTTCTCTTAGCGAAAAGTGTTAATAGGTTCTTTTACGTGCATTATACAACACACAGGACCTACGGCTTTACGTCCCATCCGAAGGACGAAGCAATGGTTAAGTGCCTTGCTGAAGGGCACAATGTCCAGACCCAAGCTTGAACCCACACCACTGTTGCCCCTGAAACACCAGAGCATGAGTTCGGTGCTCTTAACAAGGCCTTGACACTCACGGTGAAATTAGCCGGAGTCTAAGTACGTCCAACTTTGGCAAATTCAGAGCACAAATACCTGCCGGGGAGTCACACACCTTTATAAAGGTCCTTGGGATTTTACAAATTACCTTGTTATAACAGGTACCTTGTATTATCAGTACTAGAAAACAAAGAAACACAAAGACTTGGGACCTAAAGTTTTGCTTGCTATGAGCAGGATGTTGTATTAACAGTACTCTTCTTATCAGGGTTCGACTGTACGTACTCGTGTTCACTTTCCAAACAAGTATAAACTGGCCTTGATACCTCGAAACCGTCAGTAATGTAGTTCCAAAATATTTTGTACCAATGCAGTATGACTAACTGAATCGTGACTGTCCACCACAAACTGACTGTAACATTAATAAACTTCAAATTTTGAGGTTAATGCTTATTTGGAAGAGTACAACACCAGGTTTAAAATGAAATTGATTGGACAACTACTTTCCCACTGGAAATTATTGTTTTTCATTGTCGATAAAAACGAATTCTTAGTGCAAAATCGACAGCCTAAAAGTACTGGAAGCTCCCAGTTTTGGACTTGAATTTAGTACGGACTTAACTATGGGAATATCTGCAATTCATGATTGTTGTTGACGGATAGCTTACCGGGTATGATGAAGGTGACAACTTCGCAACCGTTGCTTCCGTCGCCGCACTGCGCGTCCCGGGCCGTACTGGCTGTCACCAGTTGCGATTCCCCGGTGCAGTTCTGCAGCACGCCCACCTGGCTCATTCTGTCACTCAAGACGTTGGCGCAGATGGAGCCCGACGCCCCAGTTGTGTATTCTTCGTACAGGAAGAAGTTCTCTCCGTAAATTCTGGAGAGAAAAAAAGAGAAGGAAAAAAAAAAGAAGAAAGTCTGAAATTATTTCACAGCTATTTTAAAATTACCAACTTGGTGCATAAAAACTGTGGTCCCTGTTCATGAATGGTAGATTGCGTTTCGTGACGGATTGTGAGAGCTCCATTTGTGGAACGCACTGAGTGTCTGTGTAGTCTTTGGGCGAGACTGGATTTTGGATTATGTTTGTGTAACGTACAGCCAGTCCCCAGCGGTGATGCATGGCGCAGCTGGCAAGCGCAGGCAACGGACATCAATAGTAGAGGGTGCTATCGACGAGACAAATCAAATTCACTCTTGGCGAATTCGGCATGCCTCCCTGACAAATTACGAGCATACCTCACATGCTCGCTTTAGCCCAAGACTATGCAGACAGGAACATAATCCAAAATCCAAATGCACGATGTCATACCAAAATGTGTCATAGTAAATCGTGACGTAGTAAGCAGGACTTCCGATGCAGCGTAGTATAAACGAGTCCTGTTTATTACGTCACGATTTACTATGTTTTGTTTGCTGCCCCCAACGACGACTTTTACACAAATTGCACGTTCAGGTCAAAACAGGACCTGATAAACAGCTCTCAAAAGTACCTTTGTACTCATTTCATGACAGACACAATAGTCGTTTTTATTTCATCACACCTTCGGCTACATATACCCGAAACATGACGGAAATGTCTTCGAGCATTCCACAACCTCTTTAAAACCCTCCCGATCTTTTTGTGCGTTTTAAATACACAATCACGTGGGAAAAAAAAAATTGTCCTTGCTGCGACTTACATGATGGGTATCTGTGCAGCCGGTCGCGTGCAGCCAGCATCGTAGCAAGTCCTGACCTTCAGGCATTTAGTTGGAGTGTACATGACGGCAACGATCCACCAAGTGAAGTGGTCGGTGTCGTAGGTCCAAGCGGGTCCGTCTACGCTATCCCTGATCGTGCCCGTACCATCCTTGATCCACTTGCCTGCAAAATCAAAATAAGCAAATTCAAGAAAAATAACCGAATGCGTATGCCAGCAGTGAAGAACCACTACAGGGAGAGTAAAATATAACGAAACCCAAATGGCAGGACCAATTTTTGAATGAAGTTTTGCCTGTAGCATTTTCAATATCTAAGATATGAAAGTCCAGTCAATAAGCTTTCTCATAGTACAAGAATCATTCAATTGTACCTTTCAAGTTACGGAACTTTTGAATGCAAACACCGTTTTAAAGTTCTGTCCACGGATCACAAAACAAGTAAGGCGTTCTTTCAGCAAATGGAAAACAATTCTCACACGGATGTATGTGAATTGTTTTCGTTTTTGCTAAAAGAACACTTACCTTTCTTGTGATCCGTGAACAGAACTTTAAAACGGCGTTTGTGTTCAACATTCCGTAACTTGAAAAATACATGAGTGATTTGAATGATTCTTATACTAAAAGAAAGCTCACTGACTGGGCTTTCACATCCTAGATTTTGAAAGTGCAACAGGCACCCAGTAAAGTACGATCTATCTCAACTAATTTGCAGCGCCCACTGCTATGCCAGATTCAAAATGACCAGGGTCCCATTTCATCACACTGCTAAGCACACAATTTTCTGCTAACTGAGCCTCTATCGATTTCATGGCGACCATTAAAAACAGTAAGCACGGCTAAAGGAATTTTCACCAGTACATACTGTAACCAGGTCGGGTTGCAGTACTTACTTTTCCCCGACTGGTTCCTTACTCCAGCATTATTTCATACCAAACTTTTGTAACTTCGTGTTTGTGTAGATTCACATGTGAGCAGCCATTGCGATCATGCTTTTTGCCTAGCGCCCTCTCGCGGCCAACTAAACTTTTTTTAACAGCGCGCGCCGCCTAGAATTTGGCTCAACTATGCGATGGGCGTAGCGAGCGTGCAAGTTTTGCATTCCAACGCGCTTTGTTTAAGCGGAATAGTTGACATTCCGGGCGTTTTGGTATAGTTTTCTTGTAGGGCCTGCTGCGGAATATTGTTGATTTCGATCCAACACATCGTTGAATTCAGACCATCTATTACGAGCGCTTACACTCTCCACTTTTATTGCAATTTTGAGAGAGGCTCCCTATACTAGCAGTAAAATATTTACATCTACATTGTATTTTCACTGCTGATCGTCGATTTTCACATCGGAGTAGGCATGAACGTAGATCTTCCCAAGTGGTGAGTAAATCCTTTGTCTGATATTTCACATTTTTATGCCTGAAACATTTTTATGCCTCAAACATTTTTATGCCTAAAATCTTTTTATGCCATCATGTATGAAACATTCTGGTCTTTTGTATGTTGGTTTATTGCCAGAATTAAAGGCCGTCAAAACGGACACGGCCGGAAATTTGTCTTGTAATCACGACTGATTATTAACTTTTGAAACAAATCTGTCGTCGTGATTTGCAAGTATTTTTGAGAATGATTTTAATGATTCTCTATTTAATTCTTGCATGAGATGGCAAAAAGGATTTTTTGTTGACTTTATTTTATACTTTAAACATTTCGGGTAAACACCGTCCATTTATTTTAACACAATCTCCTACTATTTTAATATTTTTCGGCATTTCGGAAAACAATGTTATTAAGCACTTTATTTTTGTGAACTTCAAATTTTCCTTTTGAAACAAACACAAATTGGAACTTATGAGCAACACAAGTACACTAACTTCAACTGAAATTTTAGTGTTGCCATAATATTTACGTTCTCATTTATCTTTTGAAATAGACTTTTCCCATTTCCCCAAAACTATCAGTTTTCTATTGCTATGATCATTCGGGAATTTGTTATTAGGGCATGGTATTATATTCTGATTTCATTTTATAACATAACTTGGCGAATAATTCATTTCTATTTTTCGGATTTAAAATTACATTATATGTACATAAAATATCCATATTCTTGCATAATTGCCATTTAAATAATTCTCCATTTGGGCAACAGTCATTTTATGCCACAGTAATTCCCATAATTCATTAGACATTTATTGTTTTTATGCATTTCAGATTAATATCCTTGGAGCTACTTCATTAGCCATTTCCCTTTTGACTGTCGTTTTTTATACACCCAACCAAGTTTCTAATATAATTCTTGTGTAAATACCTAATAATTTGTATATATATTGTCTCTATTTGTATTATAAATAAACCATTTCATATTTGTGAGACAACAGAAAACATTCGCTCTACCCAAATCATTTTTTAGTGGAACCCCTCGGACAGAAGGAGAGTGCCACATTTTAAAAACTAACTAATTCCACTCTCCCCGGTTACACATACCTCAGAGAAAAATGTGGTTATTAAATTAGTGCCGTAACAATAAAAGTTAAGATACCCACCTTGCTCCTCATCGAAGTAGTACGCTGCCAGAGTCTCACCGACACCCAGCTGCTCCATGTACATGTACATGTAATCCTTCAGGAGGAACGTCATGGAGGCAGGCCTCCTCAGGTTAACCCTGCGGCCTTGCTCGTCGAGTAAGGACAACTCCGCAGCCCCTAGAGGGATCAAGCGCTGACCTGGCTCTGTGTGGCACAAAGACACAATCACCAATGTGAGTTATTGCAGAGTGAAGTAAGTAAACGGAGCAGTATGGCTCATCAGGCCAGCATTTATCTCCGGTTTCCTTTGTGTGAAACGACCGAGAACATTTCTATTCTACCTGGGTGTGATACCAGTCCATTGCAGGTTGCTTGTAAGGCAATGTTGCATGGCCGTTGATGGATGAGAACCGGGGGGGGGGGGGGGGGGGGGGGGGGGGGGGGGGGGGGAAGAGGAGGAGACATGTGCAATCCCCCCACTTTTTAAAGTGGGTGGAAAGACACATGTCATATTGTTTGTCCCCCCACCTTTTTTGGTCCCTGAATAACAATTGTGGCCTACATTTTATCCTATAACTCAGAAGAGCTGATTCAGTGACTCTTAACTCGAAAATGTTGTTTAAATGATGAAAATATGCCCAAAATATTTGTTAAAGTGATCAGAAATTGCTTCACCTCGCACTACAGAGTGTCTCAAATCCAACATTTTCCAGGGCCCGCTTGTAATTTAGCCCGAATCACACACTACAAGGGTTACTTCTGATCAAGGTATGTCCCCCTCAATGTCCCCTTCCCCGCAGCGATTGACGCCCTTGTAATGTTTGTACCGATTTATACTCCTGGGTGGAGAGAGGGAAGTGGGGGTAAAGTGGCTTGCCCAAGAACACAACACATGCATGTATCAGCAGCAAGTTCTGAACCACTGACCATCTGATCGTGATTCGTAAACTCTACCAACTAGACCCCACTCCCCACAACCACAATTAACGGCAGATAGAGTACCTCCTTCGACTTTGCCAAGGTCCGGCAACGCTGCCAGGGCGTCGGGGCTAGAGACGTCTACTCCTTTGTAGTTGACTTCGACCAAGGTGCGGTCACGTGCTCTCAGGGCTCCTGTACGAACAAGGAGAAGACCAGAAACAAGACCATTTAATTTCAATACATATGGTCCCCAACGGTTCTTTGATTCATTTCCCATTCAGTCTGTCACACAGTTAAATTACTGAAAACCACTGTGTAAAAATGAAACCTTACATTCAAAATACGCAACAGTACTTGCCAAGTAAAACTTTTAGCCAATAAAGTGATAATGGAAAAAGTTTAAGGGAGAAAACAAGGTTTGGGGAGTGTTGCGAACTGATAAACGATCGCTGCCGTGGCTGATTATGCCTTGAATCCCTCCCCATCTGTGAGCCAGACAAACTGCTCTGACATAGTAATCCGGAGTTATTTTTAGGCTTGTACCATGGGGCAAAATCTTCATATTTGATTCAGTTGGTCACATCAAGAGCAAATAGTCTTGTCAGTGAATCTTTTGCAGTGCTGTTCCCGTCTTACTGAGTTGAATTTGTGGAAGGGCAAACAGTTAAGTTTTGAGACCTGACAATAACGCACTACAGGGCAAGTAAAAAAAAAACGCATCCCAAATGGCAGGACCAATTTGGAATGAAGTTTTGCCTGAAGCACTTTCAAAATCTAGGATATGAAAGCCCAATTCATAAGCTTTCTTTTAGCACAAGAATAATTTCAAATCACTCATGTACTTTTCAAGTTACAGCATTATGAACACATGCCACTGTTTAAAGTTCATTGCACGGATCACAAAAAGTGCTCTTTCACTAAAAGTTTTCTTTCAGCAAAACAAATACAATTGACATGCATGAGAATTGTTTTCGTTTTGCTGAAAGAACACGTGTGTTTTTGGTGATACGCGGAATGAACTTTAAAATGGTGTCATGTGTTCAAAATGCCGTAACTTGAAAAGTACATGACTGATGTTAATGATTGTTGTACTAAAAGAAAGCTCATTGATTGGGATTTCTTATTCTACATTTTGAATGTTCCGACAGGCAAAACTTCATTCCAAAATTGGTCCTGCCATTTCAGATGCGTTTTTTTTTTTTTACTCACCCTGTAGGACAACATTGATAAACCTTGGTTACCATTGGTCATTGGTCATCACAACGTTTTAAATAATCTAAATATCTTGGACGAGGATAATAACAGCATTAACGACGGCTGTTTGTGTGAGATTTTGTTCGTTCATGAAACAGTCGTTGAATCAGCTCCGCCCATCATTTTGAAAATAATTTTTGTCCGACTTTCCTCTGAATTGTGCGGCAATTCTAAACACTTTGTCACAAGTAAAATTGCAATTTCATGCTACTTTGCGCACAAAGCTGTGAGTGTCTTGTATCAGCCTTGATAATAACCGACTCCAAAACAATCATGGGATTTACTGGTAAAATAAAGGTCGTTTTTAGTCGCTTCGCCACAACCTACGCCGCCTAAAATGATTGTGCATTAGTTATGTCATAATTTGTAGCGCAAAGTCGCTGACTTACCCACTGAGAAACTTTCATGAAATTGTCATAATTGAAATGTTCCGCATCCAAATTTAGCGCAACTTACGAAATAAATTGGGGTCCAAGTGGAAGCAGGCTGCTCGTGGCTTAATTGTTTTTAGAATTAAAATACAGGGTGGGTTTAAAAAAACTGCAATAATGTAAAGGATCCATTTTTGTTTTAAAAACCAAGTTGAAGTTTTTAACTTTTTTTTACTGATGGTAATGCACAATGCAACAGCAACCAAGTCCTGCAATATGGCTTTGATACAGTGGAGACCATTATTTTAGATTAAGTGAAAGAAAAAAAAAAAGGACAAAATCAAAACCTACCCTCAGGTAAACTCAGTCGGAAGCCAGATTTGTCCTCGTCGATGTTGCCAAACTCAAAGTACTTGGAGGTGTCCTTATTGTAGCGGAAAGCCGCATACTCATCAAAGCTCTTCATGGGAATCGGGACAACGTTCCCTGTGGTGAGTCACAAAAAGCAAGTAAATGAATGTTAAACACCAATAACATTAACGGTATACAAATGCTTCAAAGCTCTTCCAAATTATTACCCTTGATTATCGGGCCGTGAGATTAGTTTTTGGCAGCATTTTGAGATCAACTCAACCTGGTCTCTACCCTCAATGTAACCAGTTTTACCCCTGGCTGGACGGGGAGAGGCAATTACAGTAAAGTGTCTTGCCCATGAACACAAAAATCAAGAGCCCAATTAGACATCGTAACTACACATATATGAACCTCCTTCTGGTTGAACATGATAGAAATTGACGCTGTACGCACATTTTCTTTAAACTCCTTGGTGGAGAGAGGCACTTACAGTAAATTATCTTGCCCAAGAATACAAAAATCAAGAGCCCAATCAGACACCATAACTACACATACATGAACCTCTTTCTGGTTGAACATGGTAGACATTGTCGCTGTCCACACATTTCCATTATACTACTGGGCGGAGAGCAATTGAAGTAAAGTGTCTTGCCCAAGAACACAAACATCATACTTCCCATTTTAAACCACAACTATAACTACCTCCTTCTGGATGAACATAGTAGGACTATTCGCTTTCCACAAAATTTACTTACACTCCTTGGTGGAGAGAAGCCATTGTAGTAAAGTGTCTTGCCCAAGAACACAAACACAATGATTCCCATTTTGTACCATAACTATATGTACCTCCTTCTGCCTCAACACAGTAAAACCTGTTGGTGTCCACAACACCCTTACCAAACTAGACTGCTATAATAGCATGTGCATAGCAGTTCAATAGCATTTAAACAGCATGTGCATGCTATTATAGCATCCACATAGCATTCACAAAAAATGATGACTGGATGACTGCTAACTTAAGCAGTCCATATAGCATTCTCAATAGCATGCAGAATGAAAATAGCATTCCAAATAGCATGCGAGCTTCAAAGCATTCTGCATAGCATGCAAGTGAAAGAGGGAGGACTGCAAATTGAGTACAGCATTCCAATTTAGCAGTCAATTGTAAAATAATTTTAAAGTATAGCATTCCATGGCTAAACATAGCCTGCACAATAGCATTTCAATATAAAAGCCAATCATATCATGGACTACAAGTCACATGATCAGTGATGGCCTTGTGCATTCCACAGATTAACAGTCAGTGTGGGAAATTTGAAAACTGCAGTCAGTTGAATATTGTCAGTGCAGAGTGCAGTATAGGCTGCACTTAGTTTTGCAAGAAATTGTAGAAAGCATGGACATTACCTTATGGCATGAATGCTTGTGGATATAATTTCATGTTCACATGCATGCACTCAACCTGTACATTGTTGTACATGTACATGACAAAATACACTGGATGACTGGCTGAAAGTCTTTGGAATTGACAACTTAAAAGCAACAGTTGAACCAAGCAATATGGAGCCTCCATACACATGTATGCAACACACTCACAAACTGCTTGTATTTGGTAAGTCTACAGTTTGTACTACCAATGGGTCTATATTCCTACATGGTGGGTATTCAGTTTTTGGCTAGATGAAGACAATTTTATTCTGGCTTTGAGTATGTTAGTGTTCATGGTGTATGTGATGTTGAACATTCCTTCATCCAATTGATTGAATTTTTGAATCAGCTGGATATCGGATGATAACTGTTTTTAATTGTGATGCCAACTGGAATAAAAGTGACTACTGGTTGCTTCAAAGATAATTCAAATTATAAGCAGAGAATTGTTGCATTAAATTTCTGGCCATTGCTTTTATAAGCATGACAATGTTAAACAAAAACAAAGAGTGTCCCCATGTTTGTACAGCAATTCTGAGGCTGATAAAGTCTTAAAGAACAATTTTCTTATTTCATATATTGTGATCACAGTCTGTATACATAGGTCTATTAAATTTCAAAATGGTGTTAGCTGTGTTAAATATGGTTCAATACATGAAATTATTAAAGCTGATATAACACAAGTAATTTTTGGTATAAATTGTGACATTGAAAATGTATGTTGTAGGATGCCCGTGTCCATGTCACGGTATAGCAGTCATGATAGCATTCACATAGCATGCATCATAGCATGCGAATGCTATTCTCATAGCATGCGAATGCTATTCTCATAGCATGCGAATGCTATTCTCATAGCATGCGAATGCTATTCTCATAGCATGCGAATGCTATTCTCATAGCATGTGAATGCTGTTATAGCATTCACGTTTGCATGCCTAAATAGCATTCTCCATAGCATGCGAATGCTATAGCTCATTTACATAATTCGGGCTTCTGACATGCTATAAAACTGCTATCTGATTGCTATCCTCAAGGAATGCTATGAAAAATGCTTTAGGAAGTACAGACATGGTTTTTTGTGAATGCTATCAAATGGCAGTTCTCATAGCATTCGCATGTTAATTGCATGCTAAAGGAATGCTAAATGACTGCAGTCAAGTTTGGTAAGGGCTTTTCTTTATTCTCCCGGATGGAGAGAGGCAATTGTAGTAAAGTTTCTTGCCCAAGGACACAAACATCATGATTCCCATTTCCATTTACACCATAAATATATGTACCTCCTTCTGCCTAAACATAGTAAACCTTGTCCCTGTCCACAAATTTTCTTTATACTCCCGGACGGAGAGAGGCAATTGTAGTAAAGTGTCTTGCCCAAGAACACAAACATGAACCCCAGTCAGACATTGTAAGTATACACATACCTCCTTCTGGTTGAACAAAGTAGGACTTAATACTGTGCACAAATCTGTCTTTGGTAGCTACTAGCTGCAGGGTGATGCCGGAGGGGACCTGCAACGTCGCGAGACCGTTAAGATCCGTTGTGGCCTCTGCTATGATAACGGTCTGTCCGTCGCTGCGCTCCACCTGGGCCTTGACGCTGACCTCACTGAGCGGAAGGTCACCCTCACCCTTGTCGACGACGACAATCATGACAGAAATGGTTGAGGCTACGTTGAGAGAGATATATACAATCCATGCATTCATAAAATGAGATTCGTCTGTTGACGTTTGTTATAAATTTTGTTACGGTAATACAAGCATGTCATTTACAGTAAAAAACAAAGCTGTGAATTCCTTGTTTCATTCTTGATAATTTGTGCAACGACAGATTCCATGACAGTCAGTAAAATTTTGCATTTTCACTTTGTATGCCTTAAAGGTAGGGTACATTTACATTGTATATTGTCATTTGTGAATTTTTTTTCGTTTAAAGCTGCAAAAGTGCTAACAATTATACAAGTGCTCAAAAACTAACCTGATGAAGTTTTAGCACAGTGAATGCTGTACATTCTAAGAACGCAATATTCTAAGAGCTCGGTTTCAATTCAAAAATTTCCAGGTCATATTTTGAATTGCGACTGAAATCAGCATCTGGGATACGTTCTCATTGCAGTTACGCGATGTCACGCACTTAACTGACGAATAAGAGCAACCGCGCTCGTGTGTGCGTCGTGTAAACGTTTGCGCCTACCCATACACGGATACCCCAAATTACAAACAAACCACTAAAGAAAATGTCCAAAAATGTGTCACTTGACATATCTTTGGAAATGGCCTTCTTTTATTGTTTTCTTCAAAATGACAGCATGCCAGAAAGAATACTTTTTGGATAGCTGCAAATGATATACTCTACTATACGCCGTTTGAAATGACAGGGCAGACATATACTCAAAACATACGCTTACAAAACTACGGAGGGAAAAACAAACAAGTTCAAATGTCCCCCTCTGCGAATTTGTCTACCATCTCCCACAATGCGCTGGGAAAAATGAACTCTCCGTGGCAAACTCTTGGTGGCACACTGCATTGTGAATCGCCCGAATTAAATCACTGACAAAACGTGAAATGCGTCATGACTGAAACGTTGAACAACTATATCCTATTCAGAGCTACCGGGAGTACATACGATTGCAAGTTTCACCGTCCCCAACAAACGTCGGTGGACACGGCCCGCACTGATACTGCTTGATAGAGGTGACGCCCTCTCTTGGTAGTTCGCGTTCAGCACTGACGGGCATGTCGGTACACTCCACATCTTGGAAGCAAGGTTTGTCCAAGCAAGTCGTGGTATCTGAGTAAAAGATAGAACATGCCAGGGATTTAGTTAAGATGCACAAGTATGCCCAAACCATACAGAATTGTTCTAAATGCCCTGAAATTATTTGGAGGGAAGACTTCAGGTTTATTGCTTAAAGTCTTTGTTCAAAGCATAAATGTTATAAGATCAATTCCCTCAATAAAAATTTCAAAAATCACTATAAGATAATTGGAACAAGTTTTTGTTGCAACAAATTCATTGCAATTACTTGTGATGGGTCTTTAACTAGCAGTGTCTTTTAATTTTCTGTCTGAAGACATATCTTCAGCCATTTTTGTTTGGGGATTTTGAAAGCGTTTCCAGAAAAAATTCAATGACTCTTTACAGGATATCTGATCAATCATTCATTGCTCAAAAAGCAAAGATGTGAAACAGTCTTTGCATTATGCCACACGTTCATTTTTAGTTCATTGAAATACTTTCGAGAAACCCGTCTCCATGTGTGAGATTTCAATCGACCTTTGAGTACCTACCAATTGGAACGCATTTGTTTCCGTCGCCCTGAAAGCCATCATTGCATCTGCATTGGAATCCCCCGACAACATTGACGCAGTAAGCGTTAGGGTCACAGCGATTATTGCCACATTCGTTCTCATCTGGAAAAAAAAAAAAAAAAAAACCTTGAAAATAAAGCTCCAAGCATGCCAAAGCTGATAAACAGGCTTTCAATATTCACACTTTTGTAAAGTTTTGGACAGACTTTATATTGATTAGACAAGACTTTAGACAGACTTCGGGTTTTGCCCCAGGATTGGGCTCATCACATTAGCAGCCAACCAAACTCAAGATGTGCGACAAGTTTGTGGATCTGACTGAAGGTCACAGGTTAAAACCCCGCTCCAGTCAATTTCTTTGCTCAAGTGTGAAAAAAAAATGAATAGACTTATAATTGGAGGCAAACTGAAAAGGTCTTCAAAACCCAAGTAAGGATGAAGCAATTGAGACAAGATAAGACAAGACAGGACTGTACGCGATGATTTTGAATGAGAAGCCAAAGACTTGTGACTTAAAAAAAAAACACTCAAAATGAGACAAAATGATTGAGACAAGATAAGATAAGACTTGATACAAGACTTGTGATTGTTAAGACAAGATTCTGAACTAGAAATAAGCTCATTACTCCCAACAGACTCAATAACTGGAGTGGCGAACTGACTAAAAAGGACTTAAGAACAGACCAAGAAATTGAGACAATGAACTCTCTGTGGCAAACTCTTGGTGGCACACTGCATTGTGAATCGCCCGAATTAAATCACTGACAAAACGTGAAATGCGTCATGACTGAAACATTGTACAACTATATCCTGTTCAGAGCTACTGGGAGTACATACATGTACGATTGCAAGTTTCACCGTCCCCAACAAACGTCGGTGGACACGGCCCGCACTGATACTGCTTGATAGAGGTGACGCCCTCTGCTGGTAGTTCGCGTTCAGCACTGATGGGTACGTCGCTACACTCCACATCTTGGAAGCAAGGTTTGTCCAAGCAAGTCGTGGTATCTGAGTAAAAGACAGAACATTCCAGGGATTTAGTTAAGATGCACAAGTATGCCCAAACCATACAGAATTGTTCTAAATGCCCTGAAATTATTTGGAGGGAAGACTTCAGGTTTATTGCTTAAAGTCTTTGTTCAAAGCATAAATGTTATAAGATCAGTTCCCTCAATAAAAATTTCAAAAATCACTATAAGATAATTGGAACAAGTTTTTGTTGCAACAAATTCATTGCAATTACTTGTGACGGGTCTTTAACTAGCAGTGTCTTTTAATTTTCTGTCTGAAGACATATCTTCAGCCATTTTTGTTTGGGGATTTTGAAAGCGTTTCCAGAAAAATTCAATGACTCTTTACAGGATATCTGATCAATCATTCATTGCTCAAAAAGCAAAGATGTGAAACAGTCTTTGCATTATGCCACACGTTCATTTTTAGTTCATTGAAATACTTTCGAGAAACCCGTCTCCATGTTTGAGATTTCAATCGACCTTTGAGTACCTACCAATTGGAACGCATTTGTTTCCGTCGCCCTGAAAACCATCATTGCATCTGCATTGGAATCCCCCGACAACATTGACGCAGTAGGCGTTAGGGTCACAGCGATTGTTGCCACATTCGTTCTCATCTGAAAAATAAAAAAAAAAATACCTTGAAAATAAAGCTCCAAGTATGCCAAAGCTGATAAACAGGCTTTCAATACTCACACTTTTGTAAAGTTTTGGACAGACTTTATATTGATTAGACAAGACTTCAGACAGACTTCGGGTTTTGCCCCAGGATTGGGCTCATCACATTAGGAGCCAACCAAACTCAAGATGTGCGACAAGTTTGTGGATCTGACTGAAGGTCACAGGTTAAAACCCCGCTCCAGTCAATTTCTTTGCTCAAGTTTGAAAAAAAAATGAATAGACTTATAATTGGAGGCAAACTGAAAAGGTCTTCAAAACCCAAGTAAGGACGAAGCAATTGAGACAAGATAAGACAAGACAGGACTGTACGCGATGATTTTGAATGAGAAGCCAAAGACTTGTGACTTAAAAAAAAAACACTCAAAATGAGACAAAATGATTGAGACAAGATAAGATAAGACTTGATACAAGACTTGTGATTGTTAAGACAAGATTCTGAACTAGAAATAAGCTCATTACTCCCAACAGACTCAATAACTGGAGTGGCGAACAGACTAAAAAGGACTTAAGAACAGACCAAGAAATTGAGACAAGACAAGAAATGAGATTCAGGACTTATTTAATTTGAGTAAACTTCAGAACACTGTTAGGACAAGATTCTGAACGAAAAATAAGTAGGCCTACCTTTACTTGAAACTGACCCAATAAACGGAGATATAATAGGGACTTGAGTACAGAATAAGGACTTAACAACGGACCAGAAATTGAGACAAGACAAGAATTAAGATTCTGGACTTAATTTGCGTTTCAGAACTCTGTTAAGATTCTGAACTGAAAATAAGTACATTACTTCGAACAGACCCAATAAATGGAGACATAATGAGGACTTGAGAACAGAGTCTAAACAGACCAAGAAATTGAGACTTTTGGAAGTCTGTTAAGACAAGATTCCGATTTCATCCGGACTCGATAATATTCTGCAGTTGGATGAAATCTAACACTGCAAAGAACTTTAGGGAAAGACAGAAATTGGGAATGACCCCAGACAAATTGAGACAAAATTCTCAACTTCATTCCAAGACTATCTGGGGCTTCAGGGCATCATCGACGGGTAACTTACCCACGCAATCCAGCTTCCCATTGACGTAGGCAAACTTGTAGCCGACTGGACAAAGACGCATGTAGTTACTGTAGGTATTTTTGCATTGCCTGTCCTGTGGGCAATTAGCAGTGCCCAACGTGCATTCATCAACATCTGTCAGAAAAAATTCCAGACACAGAGAAACACAGAGAAATGGCAAAAGCATTGTGCTAGCTATTGTTCAGATTTCCATCATGAGGTAGTCGCTACAAAAACGCGATGGTTTCTCCATTGATGGGGGCCTTGTGAGAGCACAGTGATCGCTAGTACTTGTCCAGATTCCTCTGTGAAGGAAATGAGCTGGCCCGAGGCTATTTACGGCGCTGGCTATTAAAGCCAAGATGTACACGTTTGCAAGTCTACAAGTTGTTCCTTCTGATAAGGAAGGTCAACTCGTGGTTCATAATCCACAAGCAGACTTATCCTGATGGCCCAATCTTACTGCATCAAGTTCAGTTAGTTTTGACAGGCATCAATAGTATATTAAAGTTACATGTATGCATTTAACATTGCATTTGGTAATACTGCATTGGCTTTATAGATCGGGCCGCGGGGCGGAGTAGCTTCAGTTTTCATCGGTTGCTATGTGTTGACCATTCAGTTTTCACTGGTTGCTAGGTATTACAAACCAGCACTTCATAAAAGAAGCATTGAGTTTCAAGAACATTGGTCTGGGAGAAAGATAAGTAAAAATTTGCCGGATGTCAGCGCCTACCTGTAGCTAATGTGTTGGGCGGTTTTATATTCTAATTTAATTAAAATGGTGTAACTTTTTATTCCACAGCACAATCTTTATTATGTTCAAAATACGAAATTAATAATACATGAATACAGATATTTCAAAACAAAAAAAGGTTGACATTATTTTGCACCTCTGTGTGTGTGCAGTGGAAATTCAACACGACAGTACAGCAAATGATCAACATTTTTTGTGTGTAGTAAGCATGATGTGATCAAGTTTAAAATAAATGGGAAAGAATCAAAGATTCCCATATCTGGTCATCAGTAATTTTTCCCTTAAATGACCTATAGTATCAGCCATCGGAAAGTGATAATTCGTCCTAAAAAGTCAAACTTAGCAGGGACAAATTTTGAGTTTTTACTGAGATTTTCAGACTAGTCCCATGGGTTTGTGCACAGGGTGACAAGTGATGGCCAGATATGGGAATCTTCATGTTGGAAATAATGAAATGTGTCTAAGGGGGCACACAAAAGAGCATTAGGCACAGAAAAATTGAGGCTAAACTGTAACAAACATTGAATTTGATGAACGTATCGATATACAACGACATGATACAGCGCACACTGCATGTCATATTCCTGTGCAGGCGCAGGCCGTGTCAAATTATTATTTTTGTACAGCGATTTCTAAGGTTTTCAAGAGATCGACACGCACAATCGTGAAAGTACAATGCTACTTACTAACGTTGTCATCATGGATAGTTTCACCATCTTATCTGACGATCTGAACGCAGATATTTTTCCTTCCGAAAGTCGAAGACGAGCGAGGTTCCCGAGTAGCAGACGATGCTTATTTTGTGCATTTCGAAATCAACCTGACAAAGAGGGCGCTATTTAATCAGGAAAGAGGGCGCTATATTCATCAGGAAAAATCAGGTTATGTACGGTCCTTTGGTTTTATTGTTGACTTGACATGGTGTATGTATCTTGGCATTTCTCGCTAGTTACAGACCATGTGCCTTTTGTTTACCAATTGGATGTTGTGGTCATGTGAATTTATAACTTATTGTTTGATTTTTTAACTAATTGTTTTATTTTTTTATCATTTGTTGCGTGTTTATTAAATTTATAACTCGAGTGAAAGTGTGCATAGGCTTTCGTAGCTACCACTTTTATAAATAAGATAATTTTGTTGATGCTGTTCTTGGATTTTTTTAAATCCCATTTCCCATAGAAACGCCGAAGGATAAGTTCATAATCTTACTTCATCTCAGAACTTCCGCAGCGCACAACAATTCAGTCATCTTCACCCATAAATAAGTACTCACATACATCCCCACCCGCGCCCGCCGTCCAAAAGTCATACGTACTCATCCGATATAATTGCAAACACATAACCCCATCAAACGTCAAGTACAATCACTAGTAGACACGTTTCCTAAAAAGATTCGCCCTTGTCTCCTCTTGCTGTCTTTATTAAATAAAGGCGGGAATTATCAACGGAGACCTTGACATTTCACTCAAAGGTCCCAAAATGAAACAAATCAATTGCTTCCCCTCTGTGTAGGAGATCGATTCGTATTTGACTTGATTTGTCAATGTTGGAAGGAAATTAACTGGGGAAGAAATTTGGGGAAGAAACTGTGTCTTTTTTTAAAAGAAAAAAGGAGGAAAACATCCGGGGTGCTTTTAAGGGTACACCCTATTAAATAGGCCACAAATCAGTCCGCTTAGCTCATGATGAATACACTCAAATTATATTCTATATAGGAATTTGGGAATTATTATGGCACTGCATCTCTGGCCTGAACTTGGACTTGGGACACTTCTGAGCATTTTGGATGCAATAATGGGTCCAAAGGTGGCGCTATTTAGCCATGTTGTGGATGGAGGGGTGCACACCTGCATTAAAATTCCCATAAACACTAGTGCTAAATGGTCATACTTCAAAATTCTTTTGCATTTTTAAAATTGTGGACATGCACGATTCAAATTCAAAAGGACACTGTAGGGCTATGGGCTTCGGGCACAGGTACCCCCTCAATGGTTGTTGGCGGGAGACCACTACGAGTTTCGAATGCATTGCATACAACGGCTGATGCTCATGCGAAGACACTATGGATTTTTTTAATTGTGCACATTCATAATAACATTAATTGTGCGTGCTTTGCGCTATGCGCGCGAACCAGTACGGACACGAGGTGCGTCATTTGCACATGTATTTAGGTGAAATCTGACGGCGCGCGCTAAGTTCACCGTTAATGTTCTAAACTAGTGCAGACATGCACATTTCTTGGCTTTAGAAATAAATTATGATTTCTAGGCCAGTACAGTGAAAATATACATTTCTAGGAGTCTATCCTGAGTGGCCAATCAGCAAAGATTATCTAGAACCAGAAGTTGAGTAGAGTGAGAACTTGTGATATGCATGTAATTAAAAAAGGATTCTTCGATTTTTGTTTAAAACTGGAAGTGGATCTCAGTACAAACTGGATGTATTGTAATCAATTAAATTAAGTTTAAAGTAACTTTCTTTCCATAGTAGTAGGCACAATTTCTAATGTGACAAAGTCAAAGACATACGTGCTGAATGCTCAGACTCGATCGAGTCGTGAAACTCAAACTGAACAATGCTTTGAACTGCGAACTTTTCAAGCTCTTGATTTCATGCAACCCAAATTCCACAGGAAAATATCAATTTGTGATCAAAACTTTTGAAACTATAAACCATTTTTTTTTGGTTCCAACACCTTGAAATGGCCTTCCTCATAACCATCACCACCAACTGAGCATCACTACTATTGATGGGCAGTAAAACAAAAATAACAAGTCAGGTGTGTTTACAAACACAAATGCCCCGCAACCGTAACTGTTCCCATGACATAACACCACTCTTTTAACATCAACTTACATTTACCTTGGTCACATGGAACGTTCATTGACAGCATAAGTGTCTTCTGTAGGTTTTATATGAATTAATCCCTAATCCCTATGATCTCAGAATAAATACAAGATTTCTATTGTTTTAGCCACTGTGACATTGACCCTTATACCTTTCGACCCCCAATGCGATAGGCCTATTTGGATTACCAAGAACGATCCACAAACCAAATTTGAAGTTCACATGTAAAACATTTCTCAAGTTATCCCCGGCTGAAAAAAATCTTTTGTTTTAGCCACTGTGACCTTGACCCTTGACCCTTCGGCCCCAAATGCAATAGGCTTTTAAGGATTGCCAAGGACAATCCACAAACCAAATTTGAAGTTCACATGTAAAGTATATCTCAAGTTATCACGCTGACAAAATTTCTTTTGTTTCAGCCACTGTGACCTTGACCCTTGACCTTTCGGCCCCAAATGCAATAGGCTTCTTAGGATTGCCTAGGACAATCTACAAACCAAATTTGAAGTTCATATATAAAGTATTTCTCAAGTTATCGCGCTGACAAAATTTCTATTGTTTCAGCCACTGTGACCTTGACCCTTGACCTTATGGCCCCAAATGCAATAGGCTTCTTAGGATTGCCAAGGACAATCCACAAACCAAATTTGAAGTTCATATATAAAGTATATCTCAAGTTATCACGCTGTCAAAATTTCTTTTGTTTTAGCCACTGTGACCCAACCTCGTGCCCCGTGGGTACGATCTTGCAGCGCCATGTTGTTTCCCATCATGCCTTGCGCGATCGTAACCCCTGGAATTGTGTAATTTAAATATACCAAAATACGGTACATTATAATTAGGGCTGCATTTTATCCGTTTTACGTGCCGACGCCATCTTTAAATTGTTAAAAGTTGTGATTTTGAAGAATCAATCCTTTCAAACACAACGTTTGGACGTTGTGTTAATTAGCAAAGATTTGTATTCAATGTACGTACCCCTTTTGGCCTTTACAACCACAGATACAGGGTTTTTTTGGCGAAAAACGCGGCTGACATAATTCATATCGTACAGGCTTCGCGACTTTTGAATCATATTTTTTTTTTCGTACGTGACGTTACGTGCAAAGCTAAGCACGCGAGCGCGAGCGCATTATGGGTGCGCCCGGCGAGCAATCTTCGAAATGCCCGCGCAGCACGCTGTGAATAGCCATTCAGTGTCATTTACGTCATCATCACAGCCATTAGTGTAAGGAACGAGCACGCGCCCCTGGAGTCGAGGCTGGCTTCTTAGGATTACCAAAAACAATGCACAAACCAAATTTGAAGTTCATATGTTAAGTATTTCTCAAGTTATCGCGCTGACAAGATTTGTCCGGACACACCTCCCCCCCCCCCCACCCCCTGCTGGCTATGTCACTGCATTAGGCCATCAGCTTGGGGGTTTGGTCAGTATCAAATCAGGGCATAAATGATTATAGTGCGCATGCACAAGGTATACCGCCCCTAGAGTGGTAACAAGCATTTTGATGAACATTTTTATAAAAAGGGTGATAACACCTAAAAAGCTGCCACCGCTGCAATGCTATCACATATTTTCCAACTCTGGAGATGAATACCTTGCCAAAAATCGCTATGACCATTATTCCCCTCATTTGATACCGGTTGCCAAAATTTGGACCGAGGCTGATGGCCTACATCATAAACAGCTTCTGCGACATATGTTTGTCTAAAAATACATGTTTTATTGCTTTTTGGTCTTTGCATGGGCATAATAAAATTCTGCTCTGAGCTAAGGAAGGAATGATGCTTACACTGTTGGGAAGATTACTTTTCTGCATTTATATATGAGGAAAATTGAGGTACTACAATAGCAATCAATTATGGCGAACGTAATCACAAAATGGACGAAGACATTGTATTGAATGCCACGTGTGATTTAGTCCAAACGAGCATTCAGAGGTTCCCTTGTTTTCTGGAGCATCCCTGCTGCCAAGAAAAGCGCCACCTATTGTTTGATGGTGCCCATCGTTCGCTTTGAACAGCCCCCCCCCCCCCCCCCCCCCCCACCTTTCTGATTTTTCGGAAGCCGGCTGACCGGTTATAAAATCCATGTTTATCTTTCAGCATGGATCAGGCGAGTGGCAACACTGAAAAAAATGCTTGGGTTAATTTTATCCAAGAAAGGGTGAAAACTGCAACTACCCATTGGTCTATAACCAATTGTTTGGGTTAGAATTTATTTTAAATTCAACCAAAAGTTGTAGTCATTCAAGACCAAATTAAATTTGGTCTAATTTTAGCAGAAATCCTAACCCAAACAATTGGTTATAGAACAACCCAAGTTTGGGTAGTTGCAGTTTCCACCCTTTCTTGGGTGAAATTAACCCAGGCAATTTTTCAGTGGACCTCCCCCCCCCCCACCTCCCCTCCCCCTCTCATCAAAATGACCTTGCTACGCAACTGCTATACATGCATGTGCAGCACCAGAAATGCGTTGACTGGCTTTCTTTTGAAATCAATGTATCAATGTTATTAATATTCATGTGCATCAAGCAGAAAGAACAATACTGAAATTGAAATCATTTTCAGCAAAGATTCGCGGACAATTCACCCTTTCATTTATAATATGCCTTCCTGGTGTTGCGGATAGTCTTTCATCATGGTGACGAGAACGTAAAATAGTTCAAGAAGTTGTACACGTACACGAGGTGCAAGGATGTAACCTGAAAACGGAAGTCCTTTACCCGTCGTCCAAAAATATTCCAATGTTCGGTGGGGGCGCTTGACTCTTTAGTCATGATGACGATGTCAGTCGAGAGGGCGCCCCAAGGGGCCCTTTAAAGTTTGAAAAATTGAAAACCATTTGCCAAAATTGCGATCACAATGCACCCAAACATTCTTTGAACATTAACAAAGTAATCTGCAAAGAATTTAAATGATGACTTCGTAGAGACGGCATTTTGTCCGTTTTTGGAGAGATTTGAAAAGGATCATTTTTTACCTGTTGGATTCACACTCATTCAGTGCCCAGTACCGATGATTGTTGCACAATAATTCCTGATGTTATCGGGTTTTAAAAAAAAAAATTATATATGCATCCGGATACTGTGATGACATTAAACCAAAAGTTAAATGTCAATTAATTCATACAAATAAACTTAAAATTCACCCAGTTACTTGTTACCCTAATAAACTATACAGAAAATCATGTGATAACACAATGATAACACCATGATATTTAGCCAAGAAAAAAAGAGAAAAGGAGGTGTCCGTAAATGGGGCTAAACATTAGGCGAAGGGTTGCCTAACGTGGAGGCTTGAACAAGTTCAAAGAAATCCCCCAAAATAAGAGATTATGGTTATGTTTTTTTTTATAACAATATTATGTCTACGTCAAAAAGTTTTTGTTTACAGGTAAACTTCTTTGATTCAAGTCCCCCGCGTTAGGCAACCCTTCGCCTAATTTCAGCCCAATTTACGGACACTCTTTTTCCTACCTTTTTTGTAATCTGGGCTGAAGAACACTGCCATGATCGTTATGGAATGACCTTTTCTTGGTAAGATTGGGGGAAGGGCCACTATATGTGTGGATTTTAAAGGGAAAAAAAAACAACTGAAAGTGGGCGTTGCAAAGGGGAGGGGCAGCTGAATGCCATCTGATTCAAGGGGGGCCCTGTAAAATTAAACATCAAATACATAAACTAATGAAAACAATCAAATAAGTAACATCAATCCATTTAGAATAATTCTCGGTTTATTGAATTCATTTGGTATTCATTTGTACAAAAAGTCGTCAGTTCTCTGTTTGGCACAAGGAGTTATTTCCTGCATAATATGTCACATAATTATGGCGTAATCAAATGGCGTTCCCGGTGCATTTCCATGGAGGTAGCTAACATGTTCCAGGTTTAGGTGAGCCCTGCTGGAAGTTCCTGTTCCCAATAATGCAGGAACACTCAAGGCAAACATTCCGTTTTGGGAATATGGAATACCACCTGTTAAAAATACCATGTGTTGAAGAAACACCTGGTATTTTGAAATTGTGGTATTCCATATTCCCAAAACAGGTGGTATTCTATATAGAATGGAATGTTTTGAAACTCTCACAAAACCCAATTTTTTTTGTATGCAAAATCCGCTTGGATAAAAAAAAAAGGTTAAAATAAACACAGTATTCCAGAATTTCAGCAACTGTTGAGATCTGTCACACAAATTTGGCATTAATTCATACATATCCACTCATTAATTTCATAAAATTTACCTAAGTGCTATTTCGCACTATACTGATTCATTCATAAACAGAAATTGTGTATCAATTTTATTGATGAAAATTGTTCAGAAATGATTAAAAGGGAAATTTGATCCATCATAAAACTTAATTATACCTTAGATAAATAAATATAACATATAACCCTCAAATGAACAAAATATATTGTTTACTTGGGTCATATCCACCTATTCAGAAAGTCTTTAAAATCAGTTTTGTGATACATTAAAACGAATGATATTTGAAATGACATGTTCACAGTATATACACCATTGATTTTATTAGACTTTTAATATGTGCACAATGTTTACACATAATTACGACAAATTAAAACATTTATTTCCATTTTGGTAATACATTTGTTAAAACATAAAAGAATAAAGATATGTTAAAGTACAAACTTATCAAGGAAACTGATAATTTTGTCATGTCACCAAAAGGCAAAACCTACTATTAAAATTTACATCTCCCCAGCACAAAATTACATTATACAAGTCATTAACTGCTGTTAATCTATTGCTGTGTAGATTTGAAACAGCCAGCAAACCCTGGCAGGCTTATAGTAGTTGAGAGGTTAAAACATCTGTACAGTGATTCATTAAAAAAAAATGGACTGCGGGTTTATTGTACATTATATATATATAAACGCGAAAATAATTGTTTTGCAGACAAATAAAGGCCTGTAAGCAAATTCCGATCCTGTTTGTATGTAATTGTTTATCGTTTAATCCCCATGGAGTATTTATTGCGAGTTCCCCCTTATTCCAGGTTACATCAGCCTGTCTCAGTCGTTCCATACAACTTGACAGAGTACAAACACACACAAGTTCCTCACAGGGATCCTTCGAGACATGTTCACGGTGGACCTGTTTTAAAAAAATGTCTATCACCATGTAGAACCCCTCTGTAGAAGAACCCCTCCAGAGTGATGTTTCTCCTGAAGTTTAGTATTGGCCGTACTGATTTAATGGGTTGGTATTGAGGAAACTGACTTTTTTTGTTAATTATGATGTTTGAATAAACACTTTCACATATTTTGGCAAAGTGATCAGAACTACTCACAACAGTCTACACTGTAAAAAATTTGCCCGTAATTTTACGGTAAAAGCACTGTCAAACGGGTTGCCAACAAAAGACCGTAAAATTACGGTCAGTTACGGGTTTCCAAAAATGACGGTGACCGTAATTTTAACGCGAATTTCCCGTAAATTTAACGGCAATTTGCCGTAAAGTAATGGAATACAAAGTGGGTGGCGTCAGAGCTGAGTGTAGGGGTAGGGAGGGGGGTAGGTTCCAGTTGCAGCAGCTGGGAGTGGGGTATGCATACGTCTTGCAGCTTGTCTTTTACACGCATAGTGGTTTTCAAATCACTTAAGGTGAAATTATCTTTAAGTTGTCATTTTCATTTACAACTTTTTACCGATCCCACAGAAAGGGGTCAACCTATTGCTGGTCAACACCGCAGGATTAGCTGCTTGACTCTTCAAATTTCGCAATACCAAAGCTTTGACGTCCCAATGATCAGCACGTAGCGAACGTTGCGTGAGTGCACACGAATCACAGCTTTAAAAACTAGGCGGTTGTGAGGGTTTGAAAGGGGAGGGGTTTTGAAAAGTTACGAATACAAACCATTGTGAATCCCAGCCTGCGTCAGGGCACCAAGTTTTACTGGAAATGCACGTAGCACGTTCTTTCTTGTGACGGTTCGAGCAATAACGGTACTAAACCGTAAACAATACGGGAAATGGACAGTGTTTTTACGGGTTTTGTTTACAGTGTACTCTTTTGTCTTTGCCCAATATAGAACTAACTTTATACCACTATGAAGCCACTGTGCGATGTTACCAGGCACTTTCAGAGCACTGCCCCTTTAAGACTAGTTCATCTCAGTGGTTCAAGGAAGGCCCACTGGTTGCCCTTGCAACAGCCACCCGCTGGGGTTCCTATAGGCCCTGCGATGTGGTCAGTGTGGTCAGTCTGAACTTTCAGCATTTCATTCTTAGCCATCATTGTGAAAGCATCCCACTTTTCTCAAGCTCCAGTCCTAGTCAAGTACTCGGTGCTCTTTTCCCATCCTTGTTCTGCTTACCCGTCACCCCTTTTACTGCTGTTAATTTTAAATAAACTTGTATAAAGAACCAATATCGGGATCACAAGCGTCGTAGACAGGATCAAGTTTACTGTTTCTCAGTGGCCTGGCACTGTGGCCAGCGCTGAAGGGATGGCAAAATTCCATGGACATGATACAGTATAGTATTTGAACTTGAGGCAAGAGATCGAGCCAGAAGTAGACGATGACCAAGGATGGGCTCAAGTGTAAGCAGCCGAGGGCATCCACTACCAGCAGTGGTGAGGCAATTGGTGGTTGGTGTTGGGAACCAGGGTGCACCGCCGGTTTGAACAGAGCCATGTAGTATGGGTCTAACTGAGAAGAAATTCAGGGCCCTGACACCGCCATGATGCAGTATATGCATCATCCTGCCCCTGAGTGTCATGTGGACAGCCTGGAGCAGACAGGGCTGGAGTGTGAAGTTGAAGGCGTTGCTGAGTAAGCTGTGATGAGGGGCAGCCTATAGCCTGGTGTTGGGAACCATCTGCATGGAGGGTGCACCAACGGTTGAAAAGACCTGTCAAGGGATTCAACAAATTAAGTGCAGCCATGCAGGATGGATCTACCTGAGACGCAACTTCAGCCATTTTTTTCAGGGCCCCAGCATCTGGATACACTGTCTGCAAGATTCCCTACTGGGGATGTAGTGAACTTCAATGATATACGCGACCAGCCATAAGATGAGAGAGAAAGAGAGCTGAGAGTGAGTATGCCGTCATGGTCCATCTTGATTTTTGCTGAGCCCCCTGCTTCGTCTGACGAATAATCCAGTCCCCAGTCCCCACCATTGCCAATAACTAGTCGACCCAGTTCTTCCACACAACCCAGGACTCCAACAAGCAATGGAGACCCCATCCCCCATAAGCACATGAGAAGCCGCCATCACTTCGCAGTCAACCTGTCACACCAATAAACCCAGGACCTGGCAGTTGATGAGACCCCGTCCCACATGAACACTGAACCCTTGACACTGTCTGACACTCTTATAAAGATGGTTGACCGAGCTAGACTTCACCACTACGAGCGTACCAACTACCACCAGGTGAATTCTCAACAGGATTGGCAACTGCTGTCTTGCAGTATGTATGTTTATCCGTTTGTTGTGGGTGTACCTCGGTGAGGTACACCCACAACAAACGGATAAACAAACAAACACAAAATCTCTTCTTTATTGCCAAAATCATGAGTACAACGAAATCACAGATTATCCCACTTCTGACACCATTTGTGGCGGAATTAGCTATACATGTACACCCTTTGTGGCGGGAATAACTAGGTGAACTTTTAAAGAGGTTCGGTCCTGGTCGACAGGCTGAAAATTATTTGGGTGGGTTAAGGCCAGGTCCAGTTCCATTCTTCGATCAGGTCAGACTGTCGGGTCACCTAGTTATTCCCGCCACAAAGGGTGTATAGCTCGTTTCGCCACAAATGGTGTCAGAAGTGGGATCAGTTGAAGGTGCGGGACGGTGTCCTATATAGAAGGTGGGAGTCTGAGGATGGAAAGTTGATCAGGTGGCGGCTGGTTCTTCCTGGGAAATTGAAGGAAGTTATACTGCCAAAACTACATAGTGGTGTGACTAGTGGCTATCTGGGCGTCAAGAAGACTTTGGCCAAAGTCAAGTCACGGTACTATTGGCCGGTAATGACCGCAGATGTGAGGTCGTTCATAAGGTGCGGCGAGTTGTGTTGTAGGAGGAAATCTCCTGCAAATAGGAGAATTTCTCCACTACAACAATACCTAGTTGGCGAGCCCATGGACAGAGTGGCCGTGGACTTGCTGGGGCCACTGCCCCGCAGTGACAGTGGTAACGCCTGGATCATGGTAGTCGGGGACTACTGTTCCATATGGATGGAGGTGTACACTCTGCCTGATGCTAAGGCAGAGACAGTGGCAAACAAGCTTGTCTCTGAGTTTGTCTGTCGGTTCGGAATTCCTCTGGAATTGCATTCCGATCAGGGGACAAACTTCGAGTCAGGTGTGTTTGCCGAAATGTGTGAAGTCCTGGGGATTTCCAAAATGAGAAACACAGCGTACAACCCGAAGTCCGATGGACTGGTTGAACGGTTCAACAAAACACTGATCAACATGGTCGCTGTTATGATTGAACCGCGGAGGAGACAGCGTGACTGAGATGATTGTTTACCATATGCATGTTTTGCATACCGGTGCACTCCCCAAGAGTCAACTGGCGAGTCTCCAAACATGATGATGCTTGGTAGGGAGACGAGACTTCCCGTCGATCTGCTGGTGGAGTGTCCTGCAGTAGAGGACGCTACAGCGACAGATTTCACTCACAGGTTACAGCAGAATCTGCAAGAGGCACATGGCAAGGCCAGAGAGTGCCTGAGGCAGAGTGCACGTAACCAAAAGCGAAATTACGATCGACGAGCACATGGCGAAGGCCTGCAGCAAGGCCAGTTCGCCTGGTTGTTCGACAAGTCAAGGAAAAAGGGGAGATCTCAGAAACTTGAACTTAGGTCTCCGATGTCACCTACCGCATCCAGCTAAAGCCTAAGGGTAAGGCTTTTGTAGTCCATGCGGACCGGCTGAAGCTGTACACTGGGGAAGCTCTGGAGGCTTGGGGATACAAGCCTGACATGGTTGAGGAACAACTGGTGGAACCAGAAGAGATTTCTGATTGTACTGAAGTTAGCCACAGGAGGCTTGTTGCTGAAGAACCTGTATTTGAAGTTCAGGAGATCGAGGCTGGGGAAGAGGAACAAATGGGTGTTGAACTTCCTGAGGCTGAGGTTGATCTTAGCACTAAGGAGGAGGTGGTAGTAGATGTTCCTCAAGAAATTCAAAGGAGATATCCCAAGAGGGAACATAGACTCCCAGTGAGATATCGGTAAACTAGGTTAGTCGCTTGACAAAACGCGTTACTAACCAAGTGGTTTTGTTTGTGTTTTTCTTAACAGATCTCTTGATAGCGGTGCGTTGCTACCGGTGTGCCTACCAATTCACGAGTAAGCAGGGTCTGTGGAGACATCTGAGGATAGTACACGGACCACCACTGTTCCTGTGTTGCAGCCACTGTAACTACAAGAATAAACGCCATGATAATCTACGACGACACTACAAGACCTGCCATCTGGCTCACATGGAGAAATGCGGCAGAGTACCCAAGGAGACGCTGGCGAAGATGCCCGTTTCGATTGACCACAGATTGTTGACCGGGAGGTGGGGGCCTGCATCAGCAGCAAGCACCCAGGCATCGGACATCAGCAGACCACCCGATAGCCCGGTGAGGGAGACGGTAATTTCCCTTTCCCCCCAACGCCCATCTCGCCTTTGGTAGGCCGTAGTTCCCCGATCCCTCCCCCCAGTTGGAAGCCGCGATCCTTCCTTACCGTGGAGAGTAGCAGTCCTGGCGAATACCCCCCAGATTCCCCGTCCATGCCGCCCCTCAGCCCCATATAACAGTGGCCAGCCTGGAGGAAGAAGACGATGCCATGGCCGACGTTGCTGAAGAACCCCCGTCCAAGAGGAAGAGGCTTGCGGTTGTGGAGGAGAGAATCGTCTGCAACATCTATCTGGATGGCAATTTGGTTCATGAAGAAGTCAGCCGGCACAAGTTTCGCAAGCCAGTGGACGCGAACCTCTACTGCATCGACTCAGGCAAGAAGTAAGACCGACACCAAGAGGAAACAAGTGAACTCTAATCATATCCTTAGAAGAAAAAAGGAAAATTACTTATATTAAACCTATATTACTTGGAATAACTGGTCACTGAGAAGCTTATGTAGCCCCGCTCTCTGCTGGATATATCTGAATAAGTTAGTCCCCTCTTTTGTCAATAAAGTCAAGTACTTAGTCGCAGATCGGTGGTATATTTCCGCCAAACGAACAGCCCCTAGGCTTAGTCCGCCGTTCGTTAACTATATCCCCTGTTAGGGTAACTGCTCATCCTTGCGCAAGGTTTATAAATATTTTTGTGGGTTAAGGCCAGGTCCAATTCCATTCTTCGATCAAGTGAGACTGTCGGGTAACCTAGTTATTCCCGCCACAAAGGGTGTATAGCTAATTCCGCCACAATATGCCACTTGCTTTTCTTAAAACTTAGATGTTTTTTGTACTTTTTACTGATTTAATCATATTTAGCCTTTAGTTAAATGGTTTTCGCATCATTGTTTCAGAGTTGTTTGGACACTGTTTGAAGAACAGTCACTTAAAAAAATTGTTTTCTTGGCATAATTTGTGTTGATGTGGAACCCAACAATTTAGCAGTGGAGAGATGCAACCAGTGAAATATTTAAAACATATTTCAATCACATTTTTTGGCACGCTTTGGTTTTTCCTATTTTTTTACTGAAAGTTTATTCAATCACCCAATAGTTGGTACTTGGCATTGCTTTTTTCATAAGTTTTGGACTGTTTTCATTTTCAAGCATTTTCCAAGTTTTGAAATTATTATTATCTTCATTGTTTTATGTACATTTGTACATGTTATGCAGTTTTACTTTTGTTCATTCACCTTTTTAGCTCTGTTTATTCATGATCTGTGTGGTTTACCCAGGAATGTGAGGCACTTATGGCCAACATCCTGTGGTTTAGATTAGCTTGATTCAGTCTTGTGTTAGCCACTGACAAGAACACACGTTGTAAAGTCTGTTAAAAGATGAAAGTTTTCACAGCGCTGGTTGCGCACAGCTGCCATGCGGCCACTGAGGAATAAAAGTTATTTTCCATCTCAAACTTGAAGAGCCTGTATTTTCCCGATCACAAGACACCCAATATATGATGAGGAAAATGTTAAAGACCAACTCCAACGATTTTCAAATGTTTTTATATCAATGTTCTATTGAGTAAAGCTATGTCTAATAAAACAGGAAATGTGCATATCCCTCTTGTTACGCTCATTTTTGTGTAAGAAAAAATGATTCTTTTGTCGATCAATACCACTTTTGTGAAAAGGAGCGTGACGTCATGGCTGATTATCATCTTATGAATAGCGAATTCTGTGACGTATAACCGTGGAGAGAGCGCTGCATGCAGCGCAGCAACGCTGGGCGGCCGTACGTGTGCTCTATACATGTACTACTAGTATGCACATGTGCGCGCATATACTGCATGACGAGTGCATACTATTAATGTACAGGATATAACTACCGAAATGCCAAAAGCAACGACTTGTGGGAACAGCACAGCTTTGATGAAGAAGAACTGTATCCTAATCAAGATGAATCAAGTTCAGACAGAAGTTCGGCCGGTTCATCATACGGCGAGAACGTCGATTCTGAGAGTGATGAGGCTCACAGCAAAATATGTGGTGTGGAGCCTTATCGGTACGAGCCCATCATTAAAGTATTAAACTTACCTTCGCCCATTCCTTCAAGGACTATTATTTTGTTCTTGGAAGCATGACGTGGAATCTGGTGCTCTTAAACGAGAACATTTTGTATACTTGCACCAAGTAACAAGGAAGATGTCCACATTTCTTTACCTCCAAGACTGAACCAAACTCACACCTAATATATATAATTCATTATGTAGGGACCCGATCTGCTCTTCCCTACACAAAATTGTTGCACCCCTATTTTTATTTTTGGAATAGTCTTTCTAGCTAGTACTTGTACCTGCTTAACATGTGGTCCATGTGTGGTCATTCTTGAATAAGATCACACTGAGAGAACATCATATTCATCTCTCCCTGTTGCAGGTGTAACATTTGGCGACCTTGCCAGGACGGGTTGTAATTGGTAAGTCTCTTTTGAGAGGAGCCAGTTACACACCCATGCCTGCCTGTACACAAACCTACATGTAACCAAGGCGACGGAGCTGGAAGCAGTCCATAAGGAAGTTAACAGTGCCCTCTACCTTTTGAAGACAGCACAACTCAAGGAGGTTGTGGGTAGCTTTGACGTAATTGGCTTTCAGCCTGGCCTGTCTCACCTAAGGCTGGTGAAGCTCATCACGCGCCATCTAAACCGTGATGAGGTGGACGAGCAGACCTTTCTGATTCGCGCTCTGGTATGGAGCTGCGCCAAAGAGTGATCTTTGCCTCTCAAGAAGCGGGTTCGACCTTCTCTTATGAGCCAGCACTGGTCCAGGGTGTCTTCCGCCACTCGGTGCTTACGGGCCTGCGGGATGCCAGTGTCAGGGCAGAGATGCGTTCTCATCTTGTCAACAAGAGTATCTCTGATGAGGACCTGTTTGAGCTTCTTAACATTGCGGCTACCAACAAAGAAGAAAGCCGGTCGAAACTCCGCAAAGGCAGTGCTTCTCAGGATGCCCGTGTTGATGTGATTGAAGTGCAGAGTGAGCAGAAGAGTCCCCCAAAAAAGTCCAATCCCCTTTTCCAGGAGGTCCGTGACAGCGCAGCTGATATAAATCTGCTAAAGGTCCAGATTGCAGAGATCCGGAAGGCTGTGACATGATGAGTCTGAGACCTGGTCAAGCCCCAAGCCATTCAAGCCCTCCGCCCGGCCTTATGGATGCCGGTCCTGTAGGCAGAATGGGAATGGGCCATCCTGCTCACACTGTTTTAAGTGTGGCTCATCGGAGCACTTTGCAAGGGGTTGTCATCAAAAGAGAGGACCTCCAGGAAATGCCAGTGGACTACTTCCGAGGGATGAGCAGTAGTCTGAGAAGTTCAGGAGTCCCAGGGTACAGGAAAGGCAAAGTCATCCCTTTGTCCAGAAAACCAGGTGCGGGTCTGCCATCTTACACCTAGACTACAGACTACAACTAATCCATTCCATCATCCCCAGTGAGATACAGCCTGACGTCCCAGCCACGACTGACCAAACAAAAGTAGAAGTGTCCTCTGTCCAAACCAGTGGGGACAAGTGGAATTCAGAAGTAGATCTCCTTCATTTCCCTGAGAAACAGCGAAAAGTTGCAGAAAAGATGTTGGAAGATGAGTGTCAAGCCTTTGGAAGAGATAAGAGCGACACTGGATGTGCGCCCAACTTAAAGATGCAGATCCGCGTACATGATTAATAGCCAGTGCTGCGCAATTACTCCTCCATACCAAGTCCCTTGTACAGTGAGGTTAAAAATTACATTCTTGACCTCCTCAGCAAAGGCTGGATCACCAAATCTCAGTCACGCTATTCACGGCTTTATAGTTTGCATACGTAATAAGGATGGAACACTCTGATTGTGTGTTGACTACAGAGAACTCAACAAGAAAACCATCCCTGACAGACAGCCAATTCCGAGAGTACGTGATGTTCTGAATAGCCTGGCTGGGAACACTTGGTTTTCCACATTGGACCAAGGGAAGGCCTACCATCAAGGGTTCATTGACGAGGTCAGCCGACCACCTTGACCAAGGACATTTGTGTACAGAGGAACAGTTTGTGTCGTGAAACAATGTTGCTAGTGATTATGCCTCAGGCAATTACATGTTGAGCATGGCCATGGTGCATAAATAATTAGTTGGCCAGAAACCCTTGCTGGGGTGGACCACTACTGTGTATAGAGGATTTCGGTCCAGCACCAGATGTTAAATCCATTAGCTAAGACACACTTTGTTTATATAAGCAGACCAGTGATCAGTGCTACCAATGCTCTAGGCAATGTTTCCATTGAAACAAGACTTTTGGCCAGAAGAATTCTGAAAGTTGTTACTCAATTGCTAAATAGGCTAGTCTTGTTGTATATACTATGGTCACATCAGTTATTTTAGTTGTTTCCATTAGTTATGTACGTCTGTTATATGTTTAAATATTATTGGATAATGTTATTTTTTATTGTATATCATTGCAAAATGATTGATTCTTGAATAAGACCACACTGAGAGAACATCATATTCATCTCTCCCTGTTGCAGAAGTAACGATTATAAATCCGTATAATTTTCCATTTTGAGGACAGTCGATCGCAGCTACAGTCGAACTCACGGACAAGCAAACCAAGCAATGGATGCCAGAGCTCACAGGACTCTCAACCTTGGAGCTTGTGCCAAGAATGTGAATGCATACACCGGGAACACATGCACCGCAGCATGGGGAGTGTTTTGCTGCAGGTGATCGGGACATCTCGCTAAAGATGGCAACTGCCTAGCAAAGAACAAGGAGTGTAACAAGTGTGGACTCGCCGGAACTTTGCTTCTCCTTGCAAGACAAAACGAGAAACCGGCAAAAGACATGACGGAAGGGAACTAGGCAAGTCAAGTGGACAAGGAAGAAAACCAGGACATGGGAAACTATTGGTCAAGAAAGAGTGAACTCAGTAGACAATGAAAGTGACTCTGTGATCTGGCAGGTTGTAACAGATGTCTGGTGGCCAAACATCTTTCACACCAGTAGCAGTACACCTCCCTGTACCATCCAAAAGCAGTTGGAAAAATGGGTGACTGCCTGGACTACTTGAAAGACCTCATGCATGAAGAAGTACTCCAACATGTACAGACTTAATGATGCACTCTTTCCAACCTGCCATGACTCCACAGTATTCCAGTACCTCAAGGATGAATGCATTAATTAGCAACAGTCCCTAAAGCTACTCACCAGAAAAATTGTTTTCATCTCGGAATGCAAGTTAAGGTAGGGAACACAAGGACAGTTCCATCAGAGAGCATGTCCGAACTCGCTGATGGTAAAAAGTCGATAAAGAAATTTCACTACCTAGGCATACAGATGAAGAGGAACCAAAGAAGCTGAAACACGTGGACAATTGGACAACAGTGCATGGACTATAAAATTCAGAGCAGGACGGATTACTGCTTTAAATGTGCAGTGTGTGGTAACAAGAAATAGCATATTATACGATTATTCTCTTAACAGCTGATTGCAAGCATGATTATGGAGATGCTGCTTCTTCTTGCCCCATGGTCAGCTTTTCTGGATGACAACAACCCTGAAGCCTCATGGAATGGATTCATGCACATATCAGATGCTGCTATTAAAGACTGCATTCAAAGGAAGAAGTGTCGCCAAACTTGATCTCCTTGGATTTTATTGTGGGAGTCCCGATATGATAGGACACCGCCATTGTGTATGGTGTGTTTGTCGTGAGGGAATTTTCCCCTACGACCATGATGACACCGCTATTGCGTGCGGAGGGACTTTCCCTCAATGAGAAATAATTTTGCGTAGAGTGGACGATGAGAAATTCGGACACATGCATGAGAATACGCCAATGTCAGGAACTCGGGAGTGACAACCATGCATCCTAAAATGGGACGGAATAGTGGGATTTTTGGCGATTAAAGTTCCAGGAATGACATGCATACAAAACGTGCAGTCTCCACTCCATTTATGAGACAACAATGAACATCAAATTGGCTTGACTGACCCTGGGGTAAGGTTTTCATATATACATTTTTTGTATTTATTAGTATTTATGAAGACAATTATTGAACTAAAAGTGTGTTTAAGAACCAGGAATGGTTATCAAGCTTTGTGTATCTTTATATACAATGTCATCATGGTCATGTATAGGCACTACTTATTTGTCATTTCAGGGTTTTTGGTTTTCTATATGACCTAGCATCAGATTCATAATAAACAATGAGAAGTGACTGATTGGTGTCAGACTCCAGCTTCATCCCTGTTTAAGTATATGGACGGACCCCAACCCTAGAATAACAGTAGGGTACGTATACCAGCACATTATCACCTGAACTGAAAAAAGCTCATTCGGTTAAAGCATCAGTTATTTGTCAATGCTATGCAATCCGGTCCAGGTACTTAATGGCAATACTATAAACAAATTCACAACAAGGTGCAAATTATGTTGAAATCTTCTTTACCGGAAACACGACAATGATCTGCTCATGGTAGATGTGAGGGATTACAAAAAACCTCGGTGCTCTCCTTCCATCTAGACAGTTGACAAACTCATCAACAAACCTGCTGATATCTGCCAAGCCTTCAATGAGTTATTCATTTCAGTTCATTTGCCACATACATGTACAACACCTCCGCAGACTCCACCCCTTCAATACCTTAACTTCCCCCAAGTTCGATACTTAAGTCAGGTGTCAAACTCATCAACAGCCCTGCCGATATTAGCCAAGCCTTCAACCAGTTCTTTACCTCAGTTCACTCACAGCCTACACCGCCTCCGCAGACTCCACCCCCTAGTTCGCGTCCAATACCTGAACTTCCCCCTGTTTTGATAAGCCTCGGATGGTTGCAGAAAACTATGCTCAATCTCACCCCACACAAAGCTCCGGGATATGATGGTATTTCACATTCTTTACTCGACAAGCAATTTGAAGAGACATCTACAGATGACCTGTGAGGTGCTGCATCCAGACCATCTCTAACCATGTGCAAGGGGTCTAGCAACGCGACGAGAGAGGCACCACCACTTTTGCCAGAGAGTCCTTGTGGGCATGGTCGGTGTAGGGGAAGCGGATGTGTTGGACGTCCATGCAAGCAACAGGGTGCTCGAGGGTGATCCAAGCCCTACGACTCAGTCACCCTCTCCACCTAACCTCTCTTGGCAGGGGACCCTTGACCCTCTGTCTTCTGAAGGGGACACAGCACTGCAGGACGGTCCCCGTCATCACCCCCACAGAAGAAGCGGCGGAGTCCGGAGTCGAGTAGGCTGGAGGACCGTGGCCACTCAGAGGGTCGTAAACCTACGGAATGACCCCAAATGCCTCCACCGCGAGCGGCTGCAACACCGTAAGGACCGTGGAACCTGAGTCAACATCAGACACTGATTTGGCCAGGCCGGAGGAGGGAATGCAGACAGAGTCCCCTGCGTCCACCGAGACCCCATTCCACTGTGGAATGGGCACTCGAGTTCTCCCTGCCAGGTCTTCAGCTGGAGATGGCCGTCACAATCAGGCAACCAAGCGCCACCAGAGAGGCCCCACACACATATGGCTAGTCTTGGTGGAAGACCTTCTCGTGTTGATTTGTCACAATTTTCCCCACGAGAGGGCGCCACCATACACGAACCACTCCAGTACACGAACCGCTCCCACGAGGAGGTCTTGGACCGTGTGCATGATATGCTCGCGAAATTCCGAGCACATTCCAACCATGTCGCTGCAGGGGGCCTGCATAAACTCTGACGTAGCAGTATTAGCATAATTTATCACAGTCTGGTGTCTGTACGTCCAGAAACAGCTAGGCATCCATGCATTGTACAATGTACAGTACATAACGACGACAACAAACGCGTCGATCGTGCTAACACAAAAATGGCATCCGACAGAGTAGATGATGCTATTGATTTTGCTGCAAGAAAGTTAGGTCTAGATAAGTGTAAAAGCCAACAAGTTAACGCTCTTCGGCAATTCGCCCAGGGTAATGATATATTTATCAATTTACCAACTGGGTTTGAAAAAAGCTTGATCTTCCAAGCTTCCACAGTTGTTGTGGACTATTTGAAAGGTAGTGACCGTGTTCGTGGAAACGACAACACCAGCGATTGCGACAAATCATTGGTTATTGTCGTCCTGCCGCTAAAGGCTCTGGCAGTAGATCAGTTAGACCGAGTTTGCAAACTCGGTCTGGAGGCTGCTGATATTACTTCGGATATCCCAGACCATGTTTTGGAACAATCGCCTAAATACTCGATCTTGTTTGCCAGTCCAGAGAGTCTTTGCTCAAGCAAAGGGAAGGAACTACTGCTGTTGGTCAAAAACAGATGCTGTGGATTGTTTGTTGACGAAAGTCATTGCGTATCGAAATGGTATGTACCTTCTTTTTTTTTTTTTAATATTCGGCCATTCCTAATCCTAGGCATATTTTGCAGAACAAAATTAAATAACATTATTAAACAAAATCTGTTCCAACTGATCTGCATAAAAGCCTGGTTTCACAAAAACCTAAGATTGATCTTAAAGAAGTGTGTAGCAAACATGGCTAGCCTAAGGAAAATGTGATTGCCACATAAATATAAATCACAAAGGGGTGGGGGGGGGTAAGTAAGTTGTTTTGTTGGTCATGTAGATAAACTTGAAAGCCAATAGGAAGTTATCAACAGCATAAGAAATGTACACATATTTTTTCAAGTTTTTGTCATTGGCTAACTAGGTAGACATGGTGTCTACACAATAATGGATGTTCTATTCATTGCTCATGAGAGTCGGTGTTGTTTTCAAAGAATTGTTCTGTGTCTGCTTTTATTGCTCTATTTACCAATTGAATATAGGAGTGCCTACCTAAGAGTTTAGAGGGTTATTCCTTTATGTTAAGAGTAAGACCACTTGGGGTTTATGACAGACCTGTGAATGGCTTCTTTGAAAAGCTTTGTCAAGTAATACCCTGCCAAGCTCTTTGCATGCCCATTCATCTTCTTCCTTTCATGTTTTTATGACCTATTCACATGGGTGGCTGAGCTTGTGAACCATCCTTAAACAATAATCTCTTCTTATGGCTTTAGCTTATTAATTCCAAGGATGTGCAAATGAACATTCATTACCCATAGGCCATAAAAGTTTATTTATTTAATTTTGTTTTAGTGCCAAAAATAAGACTTGAGATAAATATCCCGCTTGGATAGAGTCCAAAACAATATATAAAGAAAAAAGAAAAAAAAAGAAGTAAGAGTTAAAGTGACAATCAAGCATTACAAAGTGTTTTTTCCCCCAACTTTTTAAAATACTTGTACATGTAATGGTTTGCAGCAATATCATGGAAGTGATGTTTTTCATTTAAAACCACTACAAAGAGAGCTAGATTATCTCCATGATGTTATTGCAAAGATCACTACATTGTAATTGTAATAGTAGTTTCAAATCCTACTGTAAAAGCCAAAAACTTGTATTATAAAATTAATGGATAATCCACATTTTTTTAATTATCATAATATCCTTTTGTCATAATTCACAGGGGTCATTCATCAAGTCAGAGTACAGTTTTTCGGAAGTGCTATGGCCAGTTATGAGAGTTACGCTCCATCTTGAACCAATCAACGTGCGTTGTAGCGATGACAGCAACTGCAACAACCACAATGAGGCAAACAATTGTTGACAGTTTGGGGCTGAGGAACTACAGCTTAATAGAAGTAAGTCCTGAACGTCATAACATTAAATATGTGATTGTCAAGACAGCTGACAAGAACTTTGAAGCCATCTTCAAGTGGATTGCGGATGAGATCTCGGAGAAGGGCCGTTCGACAGAGAGAGTTATATTGTACTGTCAGTCACGGAAGAATGTCAGTGAACTATACTCCTTATTCTGCTCTCTTCTTCCAAAGGAGTCGCATGCATTCTTCGATATGTATCATACTAACACTGAAGGAGATGTTCAAAGGAAAATTATTAATAGCTTTGCACTAGAGGACGGCGAGGTTCGAGTACTGTTTGCCACCATTGCATTTGGCCTTGGAATTGATGTACGTGGGCTTCATACTGTTATATTGGTAGGTCAACCAACAGAATTAGATGACCTAATGCAGTTGAGTGGGCGGGCAGGTCGTGATGGCAACCAGAGTGTGGCACTCGTTGTAAACTATCCCGGTGCTAGCGCTGGTTTGAAAACTATAGAGGGCATGAAAGCATTCATGAAAGGAGAAGAATGTAGACGGCTAGCCATCAAGAACAACTTCCCATCTAGTGGTGATAAAAGAGTCATACCTAAACACAACTGCTGTGACATTTGTGCAAAAACATGTTCATGTGATGAAAACACATGCTCAGCTGAACCATCACATGCTGAACAGCAGATACGGGATATCATGCTGCATGGGCTAGGATCAGCTGAATGCCAAGTTGTTACTGTGACAGACAGTGCTGTTTCCGAACTAAAGTGCAAGCTGCAAGAATACAAAGAAACATTACTGACAGACAGTAGTGACCACTTGTATACAAGTCAAGATATAGCATGTGGACTTTCCGACTTGACACTAAAAGAAATAGTCAATGAGTGTCACATTGTTTTTCCCTTCAGTGAGTTTTGTGAGCGATACGCATTTGGACGCAAGGAAATCGCCTTTGAAGTATGGACAACGGATGCATGCAAGTTTCCAGGCTGGCCTGCTTATTATGCGGAGAGCGGTTTCCAGTTTTGCGCGTGCGTAGTATTCTGTTGACCCACACGTTGAATATGAATATCAGGTCACATAACTCAATCATGCACACGGCCCAAGACCTTCTCGCGGGAGCGGTTCGTGTCGAGGGAGCGGTTCGTGTATGATAGCGCCCTCTCATGGGGAAAATTGTGACAAATCAACGCGAGAAGGTCTTCCACCAAGACTAACATATGGCCCATAGGGATGAGTGGCACCTGGAATGGACGGTTCACGGGTGGTCCACACCTACGAGGTCACTGGGTGTCTTCTTCAGACATACCAGGGACAGCAGTATGCCCAGTATTACGTGGACATGTGTCTACACAAACCTCACTTGGGAGACTACCCCCACCTCCGCCCACAAGCAACCCTTCCTATGTCCCTCAGGCTTTCTGGGACCAACTGTTGCGGCAGCTTGACAAAGGTACAGCGAGGACCACTGCCTGCCACAAGACCCTAACCATCTACGAACATTATTTTTTTGGTGGTTTTCATTGTTTTTGTGGTTCTCATTTCTTTTCCAGCTTTCTGTATATGAAGACCTGTGTGCGCTTCCCGGACCGGAGTCTCCCTGGTTGTCCGGTTGCCAATGTTCGCCGCCTTTAACAAGGGTCCTCGGAGGGAGCGGTGTGGCATCGGGCGGCCTGCAGAGGGCGTCAGCATGGCACCGCAGTGGAGCTGTGCAGTGGAGCCCTGCTGGTCGGCCTGGGAGACAGTGCTAACTCAAAAGGAAGAAGAACAAAATCAAGCAACACGTTCTCAAAACCCCCACAGTCGGTACCCAAAGCGATAGTGGAAACACCCCGCTAGACTACAGGATTATGAAGTCTAATTCCCGCCAATAAAAGGTCAAGAAAATCTCCAAATGGTTGTGGCAAGGGCGCCACCTATCGGCAACACATGAAAAACTCAAAAACTTCTAACTGGTTCCCGGTCCACTGGTGCCAAACGTTTCACAATGGATGTCCAGCGGCTAACACCGCGCTGCATAGCAACCACGAACACACATAATCACGTGCACGAAACCTAATGGTGAAATATGCGGTGAACGTACGAACGTGTACGTACATACATGTACTGTACGTGTCAACATCACCTCCTGCATTCTCTATCCACCGGTTATCCACCAGTTATCCACCGGTTATCATTTTTCCGCCACTGTGTTTGAAATAAGCCTAGATCATGCCAGGTGGAACCAAGGCGGCGACCACCATTGTCGTGATACAAACCACGGGCAGGCAAGGAGAGGGAATACCCCGACCGAAAACGAGGACAACAACCGGACACCACACCACACCACACAAACACAAGAAACAAAGGAAGGAGCAGAACAGCAGCAGCAGATTCTTGATGTGTTGCAAAGGCTCCTGACAGTTAAATGTTATATTTAAAATGTCTGCATGATTTATAGATCCAAGACAAAATAAATCCCCAAATCCCCAAACAATGGGGAAAATGTAGAAAAAAAAAAGGAATTATACAGTTGAAATGTATTTACATTTCTTTCTTCCTGTTTGTTTTTTCCTTCCACAAATGCAGGTAAACAGGATGTGCTGACCTTCAAAAAAACAAATTCCCCGAAGTCCTTAGTTACGTTTCCTGCCTCAATGAAAGAGTAGCACTTATCGAGACCAAAGTCTTCAATGAGCGTGGCAAGGCAAGAAAAAAAGCGACTCAATTGTTCAAGCAAATATAAACAAAAACCTGATTTAGTAAATACAAATTATTAAACATGCATGGTATTTGTATGTTAGGATGTAGCAAACACTGTGTTTTATTTTGATATCAACGAGGACTTTCCGGAAAGGAACGACTGGCTTTGGTGCAGGGATGGTCTCCATCTCAGCAATGACTACAAATCACCGATGTACAAATTATTTCTGCTGTAATTGTGGAGAGGAGTCATGCCCAAGGAAGCACCAAGTGCCAACTGATCAGGGCACAGTCAGGAGCCTCAGTCTAAACATTTGGTCCCATGGAACTGATTTCTAGCCTGAAACAGACATACCAGTTGGTTTGGTTGGTGGTAATGTAGTGGAGAACTGTTGTGTAGATGGCATTTAGACCCATGGACAAAGTGTTTGCTGGATATCACAGGTGACTCTGACAGTTTCTTCCGACGTCTGGGAACGAAGTTACATACATCCCCTGGGTGATTAATAAACTGGCACTGTAGGGGAGGTCAGACACCATACTTGGGGTGGACAGAAGTTCATGACTTGTAGACATAGGATTCCTTGCTGATATCAACTAGAATGCGAAACCACGGATAGCAGGCTTCATATATAAGTGACGACAAGCCATGCTAACAAATGTGAATAGGTGACCTAAAAGATGGCCTAAATCAAGTTGATGTCAATTCTAGCAAAAGAGAAAATAGCATAGGAGACATAGCACCTACTTCAGGGCCCAGATTGCTTATCGGTGCTTCCACAACTGCCTCTGAACAAAACAGAAGATGTTCAATTAGAGGGTTATTAATATGCTAAGTGATCGTCCACTGTACATATCAGAAAAACTGAAAGGGATGCATACTGAAACAAGAATGACCGGAAACTGGTATATCTTTACACGAAGGATTAACGGCCCTGAATTTAAAAACATATCAACTTTGGACTTTCAGAGCTAGCTATTGCGTGCAAAAACACTCATGGAAAATACAGGGGTGCATCTCCACAATAGAGGTGGAAAAAACGGATCTATGACTTTTTTTAATGAAACACTGTACCGGGGGAGATGTAAATTTTAATATGGAATTTTGTCCTTCCTCGTCGACTCGAATAAAATACTTCAGGCATTGCTGACCTGACCAATGAAAAAGCTACAATGACACAGTTTCACTTTCACATAAAATTGGGAATATATTTCGAAAGACCCTTTTTTAACTTGCAAAGTTTTGTTTGGTGAAACCCTTATTAATGAAAGATAAAATGGATTCTCATTCAAGAAATTAAAAGTAAACATTTTCCTTTAAATGTATTAAAATTTCCATTGTTCACTGAATCTAATCAATGTATAAAATTGCAAACACAAGAATGGTCCACTGTTTAAACAGTTGCTAAACCCTTTGATGCCAGATGACGGCTATAGACGCAGCTCGATGAAAGCAGATAATCTGGGGGACTGCTGTAGCCGCATTCCTGCTGCATAGCCGCATTCATTCATAGACAATGGCCGAATGCCTGCATGTACACATTCCACTCACAGTGCAGCTGTCCGTGGCCGAACAATACGGGCGTAAAGGGTTAATATAATCCCATTATTTTGTTTACATTGTATTACATTATCAAACGGTAATACCCGGATACAAGTGGTGCCCTAATTGCTTTTAGAATGATTGAAGTTATTTTGACAATTTCATGAATAGAAAAATACAGCATTATAAGAATCTGATACAAATTCTTGGGTGGATATTCAAAGGAAAATAAAATACTGTAACTGTAATATTTTACTGACCCTGAGTATTGGATCCTTGTATTATACAAACCTATCAGCTGAATTAGAACCGCTATTAACAAGGCCATAAAACACTGAGGTAGGATCTTCTAGAAGTTCCCCTGGGCTGGCCAGCTCAGCCACCCGGCCAGCACTCATGACCAGCACCCGGTCACTGTCCATGATGGTGTCCAGTCGGTGAGCGATGGTCAGTACGGTGCTGGACGCAAACTCCTGCCGGATGGTCTGCTGGAGGAGGCGATCCGTTGCCATGTCCACGCTGGCCGTGGCTTCATCAATACACAGGACCTAGGGCAGACAGAGAGGGGATAGAGAGGATTATGGAAAATGCATGCCTGACTCGGCAAGAACCAGGGTCTTTCCATACCAGTACAGTAAACTCCGGCTAAACCGACGTCGTACAACTCGTCAAATCGCTCAAGTCAGCCGTCTGAATAAAGTCCCGATTGTCCCTTATGCATTTCCATTGAATTTTTTATTTCTAAGTCGGCTTTTATAAGTCGCCATTTCGCTCAAGTCGTCGTGTTACTGTCAGTCCCCTTTCCATAAAAAGCATTACAAAATCCTTTGCATAAGTCGGCATTCAACAAATCACGCATTGGCATCGACTTCCTGTACTGCGGTTCTAGTCTCGAGTGAAAAGTGGTTTGGCACGGATCATGATCGCTGAATGTATGGGTGTCGAAAAAGGGTGTCCTACTGCATACATCGCATATGCATCGTGAGCATATCAATACCAATACCCCCTCTAGTCTATATGCATGCGCTCTGTCCATTTTGGGGGTCGTCTTATTGAATGACTAGTGCTGCAGTCAATGCGTGCATGGTATACATTGTATACCGCGACCACGAACGCATTTAATTCGTTACTTTGCACGTACATATGCGTCGTGGTCTCCACTATCAATACTCCAAACGTGATGATACAATTTGAGGATTATTTTGCTGGATTCAACTCAAGCATTAAGGAGATAAACCAGGGTAAATCAAAGCCAATTAGCGCAATGAATCTTGTGTGCAAAAGGCCATTCATGAAAGTTGGCAAAATGACGACTTACAGCAGATGTCGGCATTCGCCTAAGTCGTCACAAATTCTCGGGTCTCGAGAATTCCGACTTTGCCGGAGTTTACTGTATTTCATTGTTATCTTTTATCCAGCCCACTGTAACAGTATCTGGTAAATCCCGTCAAGCAAATGGCCAAAACCACAGGTGGCCAGTGACAAACTCTGGATGTACATTTGTACGTGTTCTACATAACCCCTGAGGACCGACACACAACGGGAGAACAACAGATCCTTTTAGTCCTCGGGCGTTGGGTCTTTTGTTCAAAACAGTCCTCGGTAGTAGGTTTGTGTGCTTAGTCTATGGTAGAATGTTATATTTAAAGACAAAGGGAAACACAACAAAGCATTGTCCTTAGGAGTATAGTAAAACAAGAGGGTGTGTCTGTACAAACAGTCGTGTTTTACTATACTCTCAAGGGCAATGCTTTGTGTTTCCCTTTGTCCCTGTAAAATAACACTCTCCCTTAGACTAAGCACACAACCGTATGATGGAGGACCCTTTTCAACAAAGGACCCAAAGCCTGATAGGACTGAAAGGATCTGTTGTTCTCCCTTTGTGTGTCAGTCCTCGGGGGTTATGTAGAACCATGGAGGAAGGAATAGACGTACACACATACACCATGTATGCACACTGCAGGTGTGGATATAGATTCCCACAATTCAGAATTTCCATTGTTCATGCACCATTTTCAACAATTACAAAAATAATAGATGATTTCATTACTTGATAAAACAAATATTACATTGGCTGTTAAATTTTTGAAAATCTGCATGTATTAAAAAGATATAGGCATGTCCCACACATCATTCAGTCTAGGATACTAATCGTTCCCTGCTGCTGTTGGGCATTCATCCGGTACTAAATTCCCCCAAGGGGATTACAGCTTGAGATAAGAGAGGCTTGAAATCCTGGTACCAACTCCGGCGAAAACCCGAATATAAGCCCTATACTTGGGTATTAGTGGGGAGTGTGTGGCTTAGTGGTTAGGGTTCGTGACTCATGATCAGAGGATCTGGGGTTCGAATCGAGCTGCTGGTCATATGTTGTGTCCTTGGGCAAGCCACTTCACCCCCACTTGCCCCTCTCCACCCAGGAGTATAAATGGGTACCAGCATCACCGGCATTAACTGGGGAGTAACCTGCGATGGACTAGCATCCCATCCAGGGGGAGTAGAAATATTCTCAGTCGTTTCATGCTACTGAAACCGGAGATAAACGCCGGCCTGATGAGCTCGCGACAGACTTTACTTTACTACTTTACTCGGGTATTCTGGTATAAGAGGATTCACGGCATGACAAGTTGGTTCAACTTTTCCAGACAAATGCCTTGTAAATTATATTATTCAGATTCGGAGAATAATGAGACATGCCTGCTGTTGACAGGATGGTCTAGTGTAAGGGCCATTTTGTCCTGCCTGTATATCAAACAATCTTTCAGAATAAACTGTGACTGGATTGATGGGAAACCTAAGAGGAAATGTGTTACAGAATTATTTGCATTAGATTGGGGGAATAGTTTAAAAGTAAGCTTTGTCTGAATTCTGCCATCACAAAACATCTGTGAATCCATCTCCAACCCTTCTCTTAAAACAGAAGCATCAAATCCTTCAAATTCCAACACTGTGCAGTACTCAATCAAAATTGGGGCGTCTTAAGGCAGTTGATTGTAATGCACAGTGCTGAGCCCATCAACATACTGCCAAACCAGGTGCTGACTAGGGCAGTTTTGCGACAGTTCATAGTTCATTCTAACTGAATCAAATGAAATCACTTTGTTACTTTCTCTCCATTTCACTTCTCACCTTAGCACCGGTCAGCATGGCTCTGGCTAAGCACACCAGCTGTCTTTGACCAACTGAAAACTTGCGGCCTTTCTCCCCGGCTTGAGCCTCTAAACCTCCCAGGCTCTGAACCGCAGACTTCAGGTGACATTTCTCCAGCACTGACCAGAGATCAGCATCTGAGAATTGTCCCGTTGGGTCCAGGTTTTCCTTGATTGAGCCGATGAAGAGGAAGGGATCTTGGGGTATGATGGCAAGCTTGGATCTGACATTAGGAGAAAGAAAAAAAGAAGAAGTTGTAACACAAGGGTATACATACATCATAGAGCTATATTAAATTACTAGAGCGCTTACTTCGTGTACAAAGTAATGCCTGCTGGGTGCATCCATGTTTGTGCACAAACCTATGGAGACCTAGAAATTTTGTAAGGCTTTTGTACGGTCATTTGCATATCTGCGTTTGTATTCCATACCGGTGCGTTATCAAAGCCAGTACGCCAAAACCGAAACGCATGATCAGCAAATGAGCGTGTCATGTTGCTCTACGCAAACAGCGCATCGCGTGCGCGTATTTGCTGCAGATGCTTTTTGCCGTCACGTTTTTTTAACCGTCAATGACACGCTTAAGTTGTTTGCGTATGTTCTTCTTTCGCGTTGCATGTAGAGTACACTTTCAAAATTCAATCCATCTAATTTCATTATGTTCTACGAACACGTACATGAATTCAAAATGTCTGCGCCCAGGACGGCTTCAAAGCGTCTCCGCGTGCAGAATGACGAGTTAGCACTCTGGTAGTTTAATATAGCTCTATGACATACATCAACTCTTATGCGTAGTGGCCATCTAGGAGGTTGTTACGGTAGTTGTTCCTTTGATTAAGTGTACAAGTTACTTTGATTGGGAATGACTTCTTAGAGGGTGCAGACCAGTAAATTGGTCTGAAATTGCCTACGCCGGCCAAATCACGATTTGCATGCCCTCAAAATCTTCAGTATTTGAGCATGCTGTGGGCCATGAACTTGAGGGTTTGTAAAAAATTTGGGTGGAAGCCGTGCATAGGATTGGGAACTTGCAGTTCTGTGTAATTTGGATGTAATTTGGACCCTAAAAGTGCTCTATTTTGCAATGGAGTGTAGGCATCGTTTTTCAAAATGGCGATGGGCTTCAGGACTATTTTCAGGGGTGATCATCTTCAGATGGAAATCTCTCCTAAAAGTCATCAGTTGACCCCCCGAAAATTGAAAAGAAAATGAAAGATGATGAAATAAGCTTTAATTTGATGTGTGTCTCGAACTCCTTGGAGAGTTGTGAGTATTTTTCCCGAATTTCTGAAGTGGGAGCATTTACCATTGGGGTCTATGGAAGTTTATTTACTGGTCTGCTACCTTCACAGCAGAGTCTGGTGTCCAATCTCCTCTTACCTGAGCTCCTCCAGCGACAAGTGTGCTGAATCGACTCCATCGACAGTCACCTGACCACCTTGTATTTCCACCATTCTAAACAGGACCAGTAATAGTGACGACTTCCCAGATCCTGTCCTTCCCACAATGCCAAGCTTCTCTGAGGGTTGTATGTCAAAGGTCACTCCATCCAGCGCATTCGGGAGGTTTGGTCGATAGGCAAAGGAGATATTCTTGAAGGACACTTGACCATGCTGGGGCCAGGAAGGTGGTGCCTATGTGTAAACATGAGGAATTACGCTATCATAAATAAAACTAGCAATAACAGCAAATGTGAATCCAAACTTCAGGATTGAGCTGAGAGTCTTCAGTGAGAATACTCAGGTTTTGGAATTGAGTGGCCCTTATTTTACTTGTTGCTATTGTTATGATAATGATAATGACGTGCTTATATCTAGCGCTTTATACCGAGGGAGCTAAAGCCCTTCACAATTATTACACCTGTTCATCAGGACACGATGCCATTTTTCTGCAGCAGCTCAAGATAAGCGCAACCTGATCTTTACCCTCACAGGTAACCATTCATACTCCTGGGTGGAGAGAGGCAATTGTAGTAAAGTGTCTTGCCCGTGAACACAAGCACCATGTTCCCTGTAAGGGTTCGAACTCACGTACCACAGCACATGAGTCTAACATGGTGCATCATGGAAGACTCTATGAAAAACACTACATGTACATGTACTTCAAGCAAGTCCAATTAACTGCACTGCAAAACGTCTTTGCGTTTAAGTTTGCAAACGTTTAGCAAATATTTGAAGAACCGTTTAAACTTTTATACGTTTAGCCATTTACAAAGGTTGACACTTGCCCATTATGTCTGCAGATCGGCATGATTGACAAGATAAATCAACAATGTCAGTCATTAAAAAATCTTTGAAGTTTTTGAAACTTAACAATGTGTACCGCTAACGTAATCAAGTACTGTGGTGCTTATAAGGTTTTGTAAATTAAATAGGTTTGAAAACATCGTTAATTACTTGTGCTATGTAGGTTTAACTCAAATCGCGTGAACGCAGGTCCCTTTTTTATAATGCAGGTTTCCTTTAAATGTTTTGGAAAAATTTATAAACGGATTTAAAATTGTTTTCATTTAAACCTTCAATTGGTAAACGTCACATCCTTACCTCACACTAGAACTCTTGTGAGATATCACAATGTGCCATTTTATACCTCTTATGCCTGGAGTCCAAAGACTTTTTATGCTATTATATGCATGACTCACAGGTATAACAGGTGTCCTGACCACACAATCAATTTACCTTGTACATTCCATGCTGCTGCTCCGTGGGTAGGCCTGTGATATACTGCTGAGCTCTCTCCATACTGACCATGTTCTTCTCTGTGTCAGTGAAAGTTGTGATCATGGATTGAAGCAAGGAGCTAATGGACAGGGTGTAAGAGATGGCCAACCCAACCAAACCTGCACAGAAACACACATAATTCATAAAATTCTCTGAATGAGTGTGCAGCCATTTTCCGACAAACATTGTGCATGCATAATTAACCAGTTCGCACCGGGATTATTTTGACAAGAATGGAATGAGGCGCAGGATTACTTTACACTCGACCTCAAGCCAGCGGGTCGCTGACGCAGCCTCGCTCCCTGCGTGTTTATCTGTCATCCGTTCCTAATACCGCAAAACCTTTGTGTGTATACACGTCATCCGGCGCGAACTGGTTAATATTGTATCCCGAGTGTGATTCAATTCGCACTTTGGCAATCCCTCTGGGGTGTTATATCATGCTCATGCTATTTTTCTGTTTGCGTAAGTTTCTTTGCCTAGCTTACTTGTTTCTTATCTTCGTTTGTCAATTTACTTGTTTTGTATTAACTTCACTAGATTGTGTGTGTTTTACATGTTCCCTGTAAAAAATGAATGAAAAATCCCATATAGAACTTTTAATTTCTACTGAGGTTTTCTTTTCAAGAATCACTCTTAAAAAAAAACATTCCTCTTCGGAACATAAAATCTATTTACACCATATGTCAACCTCTGTTTGAACTGAATAACAGGTGAAGCAAGTAGGGTATCCCATATAATACATGAGTATCATAAGGGTAAAAATTATCTGAAATGATGTCGGTAATGAACCAAAAGTGTGTAATTGTTACACTTCGACTATAACTCCATTGGAACTTTTGTTGGGAGTCTTCAGTGATTCCACATAATTTACATCAAGACAAGAATCAGTACATGTACATTTGTACCTAAAACTAAGGGGCATCCAGTCTTGTGTAAAGTATATTGGCCTTGCTCTAACCTTCCTCATAAAATCCTCCCAAACCTGTTGATGGATATTGAAGTACATTGTGTCTGGGAGTGTTCAGGTTAAAGCCAGAGGCCATCATTTGCAGCTATCCAAAAAGTAAAAGATAGTAAGGGGACTAAACTCCCAGTGACATTATTCTTTCTGGCAAGCTGTCATATTGAAGAAATCAACAAAAGAAGGCCCGTAGGAAATTCCAATTAGTAGTTCGTTTTGTTATTCGGCGAAGCACGCGCAAGCATTGGCACGACGCACACGCGCGCGCGGTTGCTTTAATTCGTCTGATCAGTGCGCGATATCGCGTAGCTGCAATCGGCTCAGTGAGAATGTGTCTCGGATGCTGAATTCAGGCCCAATTTAAAACATGATTCAGCAACTTTTGATTTGAAATTGAGATCCTAGAATGCTGTTTTTCTCGGAATATACAGCTAAAGCTGAGCTGAAACTCCATCAGGTTAGTTGTTCAGTGCCCTTCTTTACATCTTGAGCATTTTTGTTGCTTCAAACGAACAAAATGCACAAATTACAAATGATGGACTATACCTTTAATATAATCTTCCCAGCCCATTAGGCTTATCATCAGTGCGTACCTGGACTAACGGTCTGAAATCTATGCTCCAAGACAGATATAACTGCTACAGCAGTAATGATCCCAACGCCTAGCATCTGCAGGCAGACTGACAGCCAGCATGTCACGGCAAAGCTGCAGAAACGCACCCTCTGATTGGTCTCCAACTTGGAGGCATTCTCCAAACGAAACCTGAAGGTCAACAAAAACAAAAACAAACAATGATTTGAAATATGTGACCTGTCACCACGAAATGAGCTCAAATTGAAAATTGCCTTTTTGCAGTACAGTGGGGTAAAGCCAAAATATGAAGGGGCCGGTGGTTGATTTTTTGTTTTTAGGTTAAACCTTATACCTTTTTCCAATTTCTTTGTTCCATCAAACATCTAAAAACCTATTTTCATCTCATTTATTAGTTGACTGTTCAGTTACTGTAACACAACTGCAAAATATTTAAATGCCATTTTCTCAGGAATCCGTATTACAACTTCAAGTAAGTAGGTGGTCTATATTTCCGCTAGTGAACTCGGTACCCCTTAATGTTGTATAGCTCTTGTTCTGCAGAATCCGGATACATAAATATCTCAACTCTTAAAAAGTGCGACTTGAAGCAACGACTGGTCACTCACATATACCTCGGTACAAAACAACAATGCGACTTGAGTAGGAAGGTTATCTGCTTATTATTTTTTTCAACAAACATCAGTGTCAAGCAAACATACCATCTTCGATCTCCACTGACCACATCTGAAAGTGTCGCACATGTATATCCATCGAAAATAGCTAAATGGAATGGACTTGATATTCCACTTCCAAATTCTGTTACACGTGATTGGTTGTTAGATCCCACATACTTCGAATGTACAGTAAACTCCGGCTAAGTCGGCACTCTCGGGACCCAAGAATTTGTGACGACTTACGCGAATGCCGACATCTGCTGTAAGTCGTCATTTTGCCGACTTACATGAATGGCCTTATTGCACACATGATTCATTGCACTAATTGGCTTCGATTTTATCTGGTTTATCTTTTTAATGCTTGAGTAGAATCCAGCAAATTAATCCTCAAATTGTATCATCACGTTTGGGGTATTGATAGTGGAGATCACTAACGACCGTAATGTACGTGCACATTAACAAATAAAATGCGTGCGTGGTCCGGAATATATCACGCGCGCATTGACAGCAGCACCAGTCATTCAATAAGACGACCCCCAAAATGGACAGAGCGCATGCGTACAGCCTAGAGGTATTGATATGCTCATGATACATGCGATGTACATTGCATGCAGTATATTAGTAGGACACCCTTTTGCGACACCGATGCTTGGAACAGGAACAGAACAGGAAGTCGATGCCAATGTGTGATTTGTTGAATGCCGACTTACACTTGGGATTTTGTAATGCTTTTTATGGAAAGGGGACCGAGAACAACACGACGACTTGAGCGAAATGGCTACTTATACCAGCCGACTTAGAAATAAAAAAAATTCAATGGAAATGCATTACGGACAATCGGGACTTAAGTCAGACGGCCGACTTGAGCGATTTGACAAGTTTTACGATGTTGGTTTAGCCGGAGTTTACTGTACATCAACAGGGCCAGAGATAACTGCAAAGTTCTAAATCTGAAGGCAGGACAGCACGTCCCAGATATATTGCAGGAAAAATAACAGAAACCTTCCTGTTTTTGGGTGACCTACCTTTCAGTGGCTCTCAGTGCCCTGATGGTTGGCAGCCCTGCCAAGGTCTCTGAGAAGTGGGCATAGACTGGAGACATTGTCACACTTTCAATCCTCCTCAATTCACGAGAAGTCTTCCTGTAGTAGTTCTGATGAACAAACAAAGGTAAGTAATGATGAAGTGATGTATCAACAAAATAATTAGTTTCCAATTTATTGCGGGAAAAAATGAAACTAGGCATTTTTTTGACATTCTGCCATTCTATTCAACAAAAAAGACCGAACAGTTATATTGTTAAAGTAGCCAACAGACCTCAACTTTGAGTCCGATATTACAATTTCCATGTTGTTGTCTCCACAACAAAACTTTGTATCACTAAGCCTCCATTCGCTGTGAACTGTGGCTACAAATTATTGTTATTATTAGTATTTATTATAAGTACTATTTGTTTAGTGCCACATGTTTGCAGCCAGAAAGCTGAATTGCACAGTGGTTGCAGAAAATAAAAAGGAGACAAATTTGTTGAAATTAAGATAAGACACATCAAGCACACTTGTGTATGTACATTGTGTAAAATAATGCAATAACAACATTTGACCCCCCCCCCCAAAAAAAATAGAGTAATAATAAAACACACAGAGATCACAATATTACAAACAGTTAGCAGAAACGAATGACTACAAATACTGAACATAACATAAAAATTAGGAGCGGCGATAACCAGAAGAGTATAGGCATGCAACTGGGATTTCAGGAAAAAAAACAAGGAAACTCATATCCATACAAGACTTTGTACAGTATTTTTCAATTTGTAATGGCATTCATGAGAAGTAAACAACAAGGAAATCAGTGAATCCGAGGAAAAGTTGCATGCCTGGCACTGAGGAGCCCCCTCCCCAGGTTATAGCATATATACAGATTGGCTAAAATTAAGATTAGACACATCAGGTGGGTTGGCATATACAAAATAATTGGTGTAAGCTGACATTAAGATGGAAATATTTTGTGCACAAGTCTATGGGAATGTCCCCAAATAACCTTAATAATAAATATTACTAACAGGTCTCACAAAATAACAATGATATTCATAAGCATAAGAAATATTTGTAAAAATGTTACAACAAAAGACAAAACTTGATCAAGAGGGTTTTTATTTGGTACCTGGATGTAGATGTAGAGTATAAACATTGGGAGCAGCACGATGGCAAACCAGGGCAGACCATAACAGACTAAAGCAAAGGCTCCCACTGTGCTGAAGAGAGATGCCAGGAAGATGTTGAAGACAAACGGGAGATCGTTGTCGATGGTGTAAACGTCAGAGGAGAAACGATTGATGATGCGGCCAATGGGCGTCGTGTCAAAGAAAGAGACAGGGGCCTGCAATGAAAGTATCGCAGTAAACGGTTCAAATAAGGTAGTCTATAGACTACGTCAATGATTTTTCCACATCTCAACGATTATGTTTCATGAGTTCATCCCATGTATTCATCCCATGTATGGTGTAAAATTGATAAACAGACTTGATGCAAATATGACCTGCTCTGCAAAAATGACTCAACTCACTTGTTGAGATAGTTTTTTAGATGTCAATATTTAATCCTTTTAAGTTCTGGGTAAATTTTGAAAAGCTTTATCATGAAAACCAGACAAAATGAATCAAAAGTTGACTGGTGATTCATTTTCTGAACACGTGTTGAGATAGTTGGGTGAAACAAGGTATGTTCATGGTATATTCGCAGACAGGAACTGGAGAAAAAAGTTGGGCGATCCCCTGACTCCACTCCTACGCACATGTTTAAAGTAGTTTGTTTTTACCTCGTCTGACATTAAAATAATTGACAAAAGATCGGACACTGTTCAGGACAACTCAAACACTAGACAATACTTGAAAATCCCGAAGTCTTGAAATCACAAGATCAGAGATGCCACAGGGTCTGCTTGAAAAAAAAGGAACTGGGTCTGCTTCAAAAAAAACCGGAACTTTTGTGTGTGTGAAAAAGCCACTCCGTGTCCGACACAAAGTCCCTGTTGCCATCTTTATCTTGTAGCCAAGCCAAGTTCTGTTTATTTTTAAATTTTGCTTCTATGGCCTTTAAAGCTGTTGGTTCGTTCAATCACTTTGACTTTTTCCATATTCCTAATATTTATTCTGCCTACCCAAATTTCCAACGTAATATTCGACACGAAACATGCACGATTCCACAACACTGCTGTCGGTGTACATGATCCTTGCACTACGCGATGGGCTCAACGAAAACATGGTTGGTACCCGCATTTTTTGTATTCACATAAATCACTGCGATCGGAAACCACCGATAGCTGAAATGATAGACTTGATTTTCAGGCTGAATGCTATGTGTGCTTAGCACACAACACGCCCGCACGCGGTGAAGCACGCGCGAGGCGCCGTTGTATACTGCGTGCAAGTACATGTATGTTGGCCGCTTGTATCGCACACAGGCTCGGCAACAACATACACAATGACTGTGTTTAAGACTTCTTCAACGAACAATGTTGTGCCATGCGTGCGCCTAAATGTACTAAATCGAGGTAAAAATCAACGCATTTCCACAGTTTTTCTTCTCTTTTTCTGGTTAATTTGACAGCCGGAAAAACCGGAATTTTGTGAGATTTTTTTTAAAAAACAGAATTCCGGTTAAAACCGGAAAAGTGGCATCTCTGCAAGATGTATCTGCTGGGTGATTTTACAAATCAATGTCTTAATTTTCAAAAGTTTCTTCATAGCAGTTTTTTTTAGCTGCTGGACATGCTGGAAGGCAGCTTAACAAGTCATCCTGTGTCTCTGTTCCTCAGTTAGTTAGTTAGTTAGTTAGTTAATAGTTATTTTGTTAGTAACACACGTTGACATTGTCTACTGCTCCTACATATTTTGACCGATTTCAACCAAACTTTGTCAAAAGTGTCAGTAGCCCAGCCCCAACATGTCACATGACCAAACTGGTGTCGGGTCACTGGGGTCAAAAACCTGAGTTTTTAACTCAAAACACTACTCCTTCCAGCAATAACATGGCACAATCACATGACTCGTGCATGAACACGCATTCGTTGGCCCGCAGCTTCCGAGATCCGATCGAGCTTGTTTTTGAAATCAAATAAACCAAAATAAACCAAAAAACACTTTCGTTCTCAGGCTGTGCTCCGTGGTCATATATGGGTCGATGTGGCCGGCAGCCATAGGCGCCTTTACGTGCCAGCGGCCCGACCACGTTGTAGCCGCGTCCTTCGCAATTCAGCATACCAGCTGCGAGTAAGGATGATTAGCCTCCCAAATTATTATTATTATATCATAAAATGAAACAAAGGCACAAGTCCTTTTAAAGGAACAGTGATGTGCTCATACTGGTTTATGGCTTCTGACGAGCGCCCCTTGAACAAAGACAATGACAAATTGGGATACCACCAACATGGGGCTGGACAGCTCAGTTGGTAGAGCACCTCTATGGTATTCCTGGTTCAAATCCTGCTACAACTCTTTGTTCAAACATATAGGTATTATACAGGGTGGATAAAAAAAACCAAAACCGAGATATCATTGCTTATTGGAACAGAAGTTAGGCACATGTGAATCAAAGGATGATATCCTCTGTTAGGGTTGAATCTCCTCTTTAAAATGACACCCTGGTCATGTCATTACATTCACGGTTGACTGAGCAGTGAGCAATTTTATGAAAGGGTCTATTTAGAGACTTGCGCCACTTTTCATGGTGAGATCTCTTTTTTCCCATTGGCAACCATAGACTTTCACTCTGTGACAAATGACACAACAAAAACCACAATGGAAAAAGTGGCGCAGTTCTCTAAATAGACCCTTTCATAAAATTGGTCACTGCTCAGTCAACCGTGAATGTAAGGACATGATCAGGGTGTCATTTTAAAGAGGAGATTCAATCCTAACAGAGGATATCTCCATTTGATTCACATGTGCCCTACTTCTGTTTCAAAAAGCAATAATATCTCGGTTTCGTTTTTTTTTTTTATCCACCCTGTATATACCTAGCCAAATTCCATTAGATGAAAACTGACTTAAACAGGATTTAGACTTTCAAACTTAATATAATCCACTTCAATTTGCTTCAGTTGATTTCCGATATTCTTTTTTTTACCTTAAAAATGCTGGCCAAGAGTTTCTTGTGCACGACTCTGGTAGCACACAGGCCGCCATAAGCAAACAGGAAGGCTCTGAACAAAGTGAAGATGCTGTTTGCTCCTACTATGCCACCATAGATGCCCAGGTAGAATACAAGATTGTCACCGCTAGTCAGGTTCGTCCTGGTCCAAGGAAGTTCCATAACACTATTCCGTTCCCTTGTAGGCAAGTAGAGGAAAAAGAGTTAGGTAAACTGGAGTTTTGTAAGCGACAAATTAGTTTTAAAAATCTTGGAAAGTGGCAAATATATGCACTACTACCCGCTCACTCGGTAACACAGCATGTAGAAAGGACTTGAACATATTGCAAATGTCCCTTTAGGCGCCCCCCCCCCCAAAAAAAGTCTCCGGTTTCTGGTATGCGCGCGCGCGTCGGCAAAATTTTAAAAAAAACTTTTCAATGTAAGATGATGTCTCAAAAACTGCCATACTCACTGGTTTGACTGGAATCCTGCTGCTGCACAATTTTAACGTGTTTTTAGATGGGGTTACGATCGAGTATAAGCTTTATGTGGCCTCTCTGGGCTCCAATACATTTTGCACTAAATTTAGTCGGGCACCATTTGCAGTCATCAGCCGACATTTGAAGGAAAAAAAAGTAAAAAATAAATTTAAAAAAGACGCTTCACCGCACCACTTTTGGGGCAAGCTCCATACCAGAAACCGGAGACTTTTTTGGCCTTATTTCCCCTGCAAAATTATGTTAACTTTAATTCACAATCCCCTCCCAACTTTCTTGTTCAACAAATCTAGAAACCTACTCCTATCCCGAGAGATGTACATTGTAAAGAACCCTGAAAATGTTGCTGTTTACCAGTGCGTCTCAATAAGTCCTCAAAAGTCCATCGAAACTCAATCACAAGTCATTCAGATTTATAAGTCAAGTCGCATGACTTTAAAATGATTTGGGACAACAGTCTTGTGCACTGACTTGTGATTTACTTGTAACCCAACTTGTGACGTACTCAACTACAAAGTAAACAAAGTAAAGTAAATCAAACTAGGTTTTTGCCCTTCACCGACGTTTTAAACACTGTATACTCAGTGTGTTACCTCCCAAGTGAAAGTTGGGAAAAAAAACATTTGGGTGGGACTCGAACCCACGACCTCCTGCTTTCTAGTGCAGACGTCTTACCACTCGACCACCGAGCTAACGGGATCAGTTGGCTGGTTCGAATCTGATGTACATAGCAGCAGGTACCGCATAAACTATTATAAGATGTAACACACTGAGTATACAGTGTTTAAACGTCGGTGAGGGGCAAAACCTAGTTTGATTTATATCACCCCGACGCAAAATTCCATCTTACAAATTAAAGTATTTTTGAATATGTTTTACAATTTTGAAATTGTTTTAGATTTTTCCCTTTTATCATATTGAACCTGAGGGAGCCCCTCACATATATTCCCCAGAACTTTCCCAGACTGCATGATCCTCAACCGCACTGCAGTATTAAAAATACACTAACCTAATAATGCCTCCCTGCAGAAGAACACCAGGGCTGGAGCTTGCATTGATCGGAACAGAGCTGTGGGTGTGACTGACCCAATAGGACAGCCACCAATCCGTCATATTCCTTGAAGCTGGAGAGTAACGAAGAATTATGTTTTAGCCTCTGAAGAAGAACTTGCTAAGTTCGCAACGTCAGGCCACAGTAATTTTAAGATTTATATATTTCAGGTCCATCCAGTCAGTAAGCAGTTTGCAGCAGTTTTACTTGTTTTCTTCTTCTTTTTTTTCTTTTTTTCACGAAGAATTATATGTGTTAGATTTACAAATCACTTTGCTTAATACAGTGGAACGCCACTATAACGAACACCGCAGGATCCACACAAATTGTTTGTAATAGCGATCGTTCGGTATAGCGATTTTAAGCTGGTACGATGGTACTATACTTTTCAATAAATAGCGCGCTTCAGAACTGCACCCTGCATGCCCTGGTACATGTACATGTACATACTGAAAGACGACTCTTTGAACTCATGCCAGCTATTGAATTACATGTATATAATTACACAGTTTTTGAGCTTACTACCTACAGCAAAAGGTGTACTGCCCCTTTTATTCCTTGGGGAAATGATAGCCACTTGTCACTTTCTGTTTATATTTTTCAACAACAATGTTCAGTACGTTATGTACACAAAAATCAAGAGCCAAGGACGATGTTCGGTATAGCGGTGTTCGGTATAGCGGTGTTTGGTCTAGCCACGTTCCACTGTACAAGTCTGTCTGCATATATTGACAAGACATATCCGTCATTGCTCATTAGTTGTAAGCCAATGATGAATACATGTAGGTAAGATGAACAGATTTTGGTGAACAGATGTTTGTGTTTTATTGACTGGTCAAGACTTTGGGACAAAAAAAAATAATCCTTTCTGGTTGTGACGTTATTGGAGTCCCAATTTCTTATGTATTCATCAGCATTCAATATCTTTAGACCTTTGACACAATGTTTGAGGGTATGAGTAATGTACAGGGATTGATAGCTGTGGCCCAACACACAACAAAGTGTCAACATGTCAGCAACTCAACTTGCATTTTGGAACACAGCCATCACAACACTGAATGTTACGTTTTTTAAATGGAGATCATCCAATACAAGATTAGAATGTCAGACAAAGTACGAGTAATGTACATGTATTGGTGTACAACATACCTTAAAGTAACAGACATCTTAGCAACTTTTGTTTGCAATATGAACATAGCCATCACAACACTGAATGTCACATTGTGATTTTCATGGATATCAATACCAGTTTGCAATGTAAGTCAAAGCATGAGTAATGTTGAGATTTGCATGGTGGAAAGATACTAAGACAAGATAATTTTGCGGTATCACCATGTGAACAAATCTCTTTTGTGAGTATGTGTGGTTCTGAAAAGAAGTAATGTTGTGCCGCAACACACCACACAGTGGCAACACGTCAGCAACTCACCTTGCAGTAGGAACATACATGTACATGTAGAAACCACAACACTGAATGCTACGTTGTGTTTTTCATGGATATCGTCCAATACAAGTTTGGAATGTCAGTCAAAGCATGATAATAATAATAATAATAATAATAATAACTGTATTTATATAGCGCTTTTTGCCAGAGGATACAAAGCGCTGGGGAGAATGCAACCAAAGCCAGGTAAATGAAGTACATGTATATGAACATTATGAGACCCATTATGCAGCACCTTTTTGCTAGGTGCTGCGGCGCATAATTGCTGCCACTGCCAGAAACACTGGGGCAAACCCCTCCTCTTAGCGACAAGTGTTACTGGGTTCTTTAACGTGCATTACACAACGCACGGGACCTACGGCTTAACGTCCCATCCGAAGAACGAAGCAATAATGGTAAAGTGCCTTGCTCAAGAGCACAAGCACCATGTTCCCACGGTCAGGATTCGAACCCGTGTACCACGGCACACAAGTCGAACACCGTAACCATTGGACCACAGCGCCCCACATTGCATGAGCAATGTACATGGTACCTCTGGTTATACCGCAACACAACACACAGCAGCAACACCTCAGCAACTCACCTTGCAGTAGGAACATACACGTAGAAACCACAACACTGAATACTGCGTTGTGTTTTTCATGGATATCATCCAATACAAGTTTAGAATGTTAGTCAAAGCATAAACAATGTACATGGTACATGTACCTCTGGTTATACCGCAACACACCACACATAGTGGCAACACCTCAGCAACTCACCTTGCAGTAGAAACATACAAAAAGTATACACTTAGAGAAATGTATCAAAAACGGATGTTTTATAATTTTCCAAAAATCTGTCACTAATGATTGATGGACCAAGGTCTTATGCTTTAATTGCCACCATTTCAATCCTCAGCTGTTCCGCATGAGTGAACACTAGCTATTCACTTTCATCAGATTTGAATTGGCTTGCGCACAAAAGTGCAAGGGTTAAACCAGAATCAAACAACGTGGAAGGGAAGTTTAGGCATGTGATTTGTTGTTAGACTTAAGATGGCCCCACAAGAAAAAGTCCAGTGGGGTAAGATCGGGCGATCTTGGTGGCCACTCGACGGGCCGGTTCAATGCGATGACGCGATCGCCAAACAATTCGGCGAGACGTTCAGTCACGATCCTTCTCCTGTGCGGTGGTGCCCCATCTTGCGCCCACCAGGCACGCCTAAACTGTCCATTTCTTCTGCCAGGACGATATCGACGAAAATCATTTATGGCTGGCACGACATCTTCATTAATCATGTGCAGGTATTCATCACCATTGATGTTGTTCCTGAAGAAGAAGGGGCCAATGATTGACCCATTTCCAAGCAAACCAATCCAGACTGTCAGTTTGTGCCTGTCGTTATTTCGTTGGTAGTCAAAATCAACAGGTTTTTGTCCACGTGGCTGATACTCCCTTACGTTGTGGGAATTCACCATGGCGTTCAAGGAAAATCCGGCCTCGTCACCGATGATTAAATCATCAAGGAACTGTGGACCCTGTGCCAGAAGCCATGTACAAAATTGACGCCTCCTCTGTGGATCACCGGGCAGGAGTTGATGCCGTTTGATGATTTGGTAAGGGTGTAGATGCAGATCAAGGTGAGTAATCCTGTTGAAGGTTGCCGGGGCCAACCCTACCCCATTACGACGACAGCTTATCCTCCCGTCATGCCTGCCACCTGCATCTGCTTCTTGCTGTGCCTCCAGGACATCACGGACAGATTGGATGTTTGCAGCAGATCGACCAGTTCTGGGTCGACCAGAATGTTCCTTGTTCAGATTCCGACTTGTCCCAGTAGCCTGGTACTTCCTAAAATTTTTGTAAACTGTTACTCGTGTTGGACAGCGTACATTTGGGTACTCTTGGCGGAACCTTCGAAGCACTGCAGAGACACTGTTAGTACGGTGGTACTCTGTTACCAAAAATGATCTCTGTTGTGGTGTGTTCTGTGGACGAACCATGTTGTACTTAATTCAAAGCAGAAATGTAGGGATGTACAAGGTGTAACAGAATCTGACAAAGTTTCCATTTTTTATTGACACTTTTTCCCTCTAATTACTTACATTTACATGTACTTGTTTATAGGGCCTAGAATTATGCTAGCCACAATATGCTGTTGAAGGAAGTTTCATTCCATTGTGCATGTAGATAAGACATTGTATGTGTTTGGTGAACTGGCCTAGGTACTTGCTGCACACACTGGGTTGTTTATGTGGACAGCCATCTTTGTTATTGTTCAGTACATGTGCATTCTTAAGGAGGCAGCCATGTTTGTTTGGTCATGTGATCAAAGTTTTCTACATGTAAAATAGTCCAAACATTAAGTGAGAGGTCTTTTGTGATATTGTGATACTTTAGTTTGATTGTAATTTAGTTTTTGTTGTAGACTATAGTAACTTTGAGGAAAATTGTGCAACTTTTACTTTTCCCATAATGCATTGCTTCTTGCACATGGCCTGATTCTCCAACAATGTGCTCAGCAGTTTGCTGCGCTGAGGATGATTTAATCCGCCTTTTTCTGCAACCATCCTAAGATTATTAAGCACACCCACTACAGGCCCACGAGGTAAATATCCTACTTAGTAATATTGGATCAGTTTTACTCTCTTAAATGTAGGATTAAGTTAGAAAATAATGGTTTATTAAGTCAAAGTAATTGTGTCTTTTATGCATGCATGTTATAGTATAGTAATGTAGATGTCCATTGTCATTTCTGTAGGTCATATGAGTCTCATTGAATAATTCCTTGTGAAGACTAAATTTACCACATTAACCTTCAAATTGTTGAGATCTATACTTATGATTATCATTGTTATTTGCTTGTCAGATCTCACGGTGTTCATCTTTGGAGACAGTTCATTGTCAACATTAAAGACAGACATGACAGAGACATCAGTACAGATCGTGTCCGCCTACATTTTGCTTTGGTAGTTGGGTGCAGCTACAGTGAGATCTCCACGCCATCTAGTCTAGATGTAGAGATTTCTTGAGCGAAGCGTGGAACGGAAACCAGAGAGCTGTCGTCTTGCTTACAGCTGGCCCATGAGGAACGGAACGAGGCTAGCCCATGACGAACGGAACGAGGCTAGGCGAAGGACGAGTAGCACAGACGGAATGCAGCAGATTCGAGATTCGAGCACGGGAACAGCATGCAGTACGTGAACCACCGGATCAGCGGATACCCGGTAAGACAGCGACGGAACCAGTCAAGGAGACGAGAGAGCTGATCCACATCGTCATGATTGTGCACAAGAAATGTCAGCCATGTCAGCAGGACTAAACGCTAAACGAACTGTATAAGGAACTGTGAGCGGAATCCTTTAAAGAACAGTTGGTCATTGACGGTTTCATAACCAAATAATGTTGTGAATGTATTTTATCTGGAACAAACGAATGTAAAGAGTGTACTTTATATTGTTGGGATCAGAGTTTCTAGATAATCTACCCTTGTTCAGACTTGCATGAAGTCAGCTGTGTATACATTAATGTCTGCTCTGTGTGATATATTGCTATAGTGTGCGAAAATCATTTGCATTTGTTGTTCACTGTTCGACATCATTGTTTGCTAATCGATTTCTCCTCATTGCTCAATTTCACCCAATGGTGTAGTGTTGAATGCGTGTGTTGACAAGCTATTATTTCGTATGTATTGCAATTCACTTGAAGCTTGTTATACACAAAACTAATACCATGTCATTTCATGAAATTGTTGTATTTTCATCTTGCATCAATCATGTGGCATTTGTAATGTAAGCCACATGCTCATGTCATTTACGAATTCTATTTCTGCCAAGTACTATTCCTAAGGTCCCAAAATGTCGAGTAATGAAGTGGAGGATCAAGCTAAGGAGTTAGAAGAAGGAATAGAAGAATGTACTGCAGCTCTAGAGTCAGTAGATGATCCTGTAGAAAGAGAGAGCATTTTGAAAGATGTCAGCAGCAAGCAAGAAGAACTCTTCAAACTAAGCAAACCTTCCGAGAGTGAAACCCGGAAAAGCAGCAGAACGAGACACCCCACGACCAAGATGGCGGAGCTTCAAGAAGCAGATAAAGTCAAAAGAGAAGGAAAACTAAAGAAAGTCTTCGTCCAAAATTACGAGTCGTGGAAGGAATGCTGTAAAAATGCAAGACAGAAGTTGAAGGGTTACTGCACAGGCTTCACACTGAATGACATTTCTTCATCGCTACACATCGCACGAGATGAGCTGATCGATGCATATGATGCTTGTCGACAACTTGGGCCCCCTGAACAGGAAATGCGACGCCGGGTCGACACATGCTCAGCTATAACACAACAGCTACTGAAGGTTGTCGTCGCCAAAGAAGATGCAGACACAACACACATTTCTAGTGAGTTGAGACGGCTTCTGCACACCGATGACAACGCATCAATTTTCTCTTCGAAAGCGTCAAGCCAAGCGTCATCGCGCCGGTCTGAAAGTTCATCTGCCAGGCGGGCTAAGGCTGCTGCCGAATTAGCAGCCAGAAAGGCAGAAATCAAAATGCTGGAAGTCAAACAACAAAAGCAAGCAGAGCTAGATGAACTACAACGGCAACAAGAAGAAATGCAACGACTGCAGGAGAAGAAAAGGAGAGAAATAGAACGACTGGAAAAGGAAAAGGAGTTGGAGACGGCCCGTGCCCAATTTGAAGTGTATGACCAGGAGTGCAAAGGCAGTCGAGAGAAGAGTCACAGCGGTGACTCTTCTGATGAGCCATCCCCTTGGCCAACCGAGGTGAAACACGAGGCTCAAAAGAAACAACCAAGTCCAGTCCAAGCATCAGAAGGCGGTGAAGTAGCAGCTCTAGCCCGCAGTCTCCGAGATTGTATGACAATCCATAAGTTGCCTCCCCCAGAACCCAGCGTGTTTACGGGAGATCCCATCCGCTATGTTGAGTGGAAGGCGAGCTTCAAGACACTTATCGAGTCAAAGGCAATCTCCACACCAGAAAGAGTGTATTACCTTAAACGATACCTGGGTGGAGATGCACAGAAGGCTGTGGAAGGTTTCTTCTACAGCACATCAGACGAGAGCTATGAAGGTGCATGGCGTCTACTCGAGGAACGTTACGGACATCCTTTCAAAGTTCAGAAGGCCTTCCGTGATAAATTATCAAAGTGGCAAAAGATAGGCCCAAAGGATGCCAACAGTTTGCAGCAGTTTGCAGACTTTCTTAAAGCATGCAAGGACGCCATCCCCCATGTCCCTGCTCTGAAGATACTTGATGATTGTGAGGAGAACAGGCGTCTGCTCTCCAAATTGCCAGACTGGGCTGCAGCTCGATGGAATAGACAAGTTACAAAGAAACTTGACGAAACACTCAACTACCCTGGTTTTGAAGAGTTTGTCGAGTTTGTACGCAAGGAGGCCCGGGTAGCATGCAATCCAATCTCATCATTGCATGCACTGAAGGCAACAGACGAATCAGAGACAGAGCAGACACAAGGCGGCAGTAGAAGAGCCAACCGAAGCAGGGGCACAGCACTAACAGTTGGATCAAATGAGATCAACAAGATGCCCAAGGAAGGCCAGACATCAACCAAGAGCATGTTCCAACCAAAACCATGCCAGAATTGCAGGAAGACAGATCACCACATCGATAAATGCCCTGGCTTTGGCACTAAGTCTCTTGCTGAAAGAAGAAAATTCATCCAAGAAAACAGATTGTGCTTTGGCTGCCTCAAGAAAGGTCACCTGTCCAAGGAATGCCGACGGAAACTGACTTGCGATAAGTGCAAGAGAAGGCACCCTACAATCCTGCATGACGATGCACTGATGCGGAGCGATGACTCCAACCACGTGGAGAAGTCGCCAAAGGGAGAGAAACCCAAAGAAGTTGCGGTTGTGTCATGTGGCGTCCAGATGGGAAGTGGATGGGGGACTTCAATGATAGTCCCAGTGTGGGTGTCGTCTGTGGAATCTCCTTCAATGGAAGTCTTGACGTATGCCCTACTAGACACTCAGAGTGACTGCACATTCATTTTAGACAACACTGCCAGTTCTATTGCGGCGCGTTGTGAGTCAGTTCGACTTAAACTTGCTACGATGACTTCGGCGTCCTCCATGATTGATTGCAGTGCAGTCACCAACCTAATAGTCAGAGGTATGCATTCATCTAACAGAATACGAATTCCACGGGCATACACGAGAGAGTTCATCCCAGTCAACAAGTCCACCATCCCGACGACGGACACAGCAAGAAGATGGCCACACCTTGAAAGAATAACCCATGAGATGGCGCCCCTGCAGAACTGCGAGGTTGGAATGCTCATTGGTTACAATTGTCCACAAGCTTTGGCACCACGAGACACAATAGTTGGACAAGATGATGAACCGTATGCTGTCAAGACTGATCTTGGTTGGACCATCGTCGGTTATGATGATCCAAGCGCCAATAGTTATGCCACAAGTGTCTGCCACCGAGTTTCAGCGACGGAGGCCCCATGTATACCTCCTTCAAATGTAATCAGAGCATTAGAAGCCGACTTTTCGGAGAAACGCCATGCAGAGAAAACCGTATCCCAAGAAGATATTCAGTTTCTTAACATCATGGAAAAAAACATTCACCAGACCAGCAGTGGTCACTACACCATGCCACTTCCATTCAGAGATGGCAAGCCAACGCTGCCAAACAACAAGAAGACGGCTATAGTTCGTCTCAATCATCTAAACAGGAAGTTTAGCACCAACCAGAAGTACCATGCTGACTACACAAAGTTCATGGAAGATGTAATAGAGAAAGGTGATGCTGAGAAGGTTGAGAGCCACGGAGAGGAAGGAAGGGTTTGGTACATCCCACATCACGGCGTGTATCACCCTCGGAAGCCTGGGAAGATCAGAGTTGTATTTGACTGTTCAGCGCGACATGCCGGAACTTCTCTGAATGGTCATCTTCTCACCGGACCTGACCTGATCAACAACTTGACTGGGGTTCTACTTCGATTTAGAGAACATCCCATAGCTGTCATGTGTGACATTGAGAGGATGTTCCATCAATTCCTTGTGAACGAAGAAGACCGTGACTACTTGCGGTTTCTATGGTGGGAAAATGGCGACCCAAGCAATGGTCCAGCGGAGTATCGCATGAAAGTGCACCTATTTGGTGCAGCTTCTTCGCCGGGATGTGCCAACTATGGCTTGAAACATTTGGCCAGTCAGCATGAGAACGAGTTCCCACTAGCAGCAACCTTTGTCAAGAGGAACTTCTACGTCGATGATGGTCTCAAAAGTACTGAAACGGAAGACGAAGCAAAGAGATTAGTGGCCGAGGCCCAAGAGTTATGTGCCAGAGGAGGGCTACGACTACATAAATTCATCTCAACCAGTAGAGAAGTCATGGAGGCCATTCCAGTGGATGAACGTGCCGCTGGAGTAAAGGATGTGGATCTTAGCCGAGATGATCTCCCCACAGAGAGGGCTCTCGGCATTCAATGGTGTGTAGAGGCAGACATGTTCAACTTCCACATCGAAGCTAAGGATCAGTCACTAACACGTCGGGGAATCCTGTCCACGGTTGCCTCCATATATGACCCTCTTGGGTTCCTTGCCCCATTTGTACTCATTGGCAAGGGAATTCTCCAAGAAATGTGCCACAGCGGATCGGATTGGGATGATCCACTTCCTGATAAGCTGCACCCACGGTGGGAGAAGTGGAAGGATGACCTTCTAAATCTGAAGCAAATCCAGATACCCAGGTGCTACAAGCCAAGTGACTTTGGGAAGGTCATCGCGGTGGAGCTCCATCATTTCTGTGACGCCAGTACAAGAGGATATGGCCAGTGTTCATATTTGCGATTCATCGGAGAAGATAAGGTGCATTGCACACTGGTGTCAGGAAAGGCCAGAGTTGCTCCGATCAAAGTTGTCACCATTCCCCGCCTCGAGTTGACAGCCGCAGTAGTGTCGGTACAGATAAGCCACATGCTAAAGGAGGAATTAGAGCTAGTCATCGACAGGGAATACTTCTGGACAGACTCTCAAGTCGTCCTTGGATATATATGTAATGAGGCAAGACGGTTCCATGTATTTGTGGCCAACAGGGTCCAGAAAATCAGGCAGTACTCAGAGCCCAGTCAGTGGCACTACGTGCCGACGGAAGTGAACCCTGCTGATCATGCCTCAAGAGGAGTCCTTGCCAAAGAGTTGGTGGCCTCAAACTGGTTCAGAGGCCCAGAATTCCTGTGGAACAAAGAGATGGTGATTGCAGAAGAGCCAGTCCGTGAATTAAGCGTCGGTGATCCAGAAGTAAAGAGTGTGACGTCCCTGCAAAGTGCTGTTACACCAGAGGTATTTGACTGGGAGGATCGCCTGTCTCGCTTCTCAGATTGGTCAAAGGTATTGGGAGCTGTGGCACGCATAAGACGACTGAATCGGAAAGAAAAGGATAACAGCCTCTCTACCCCGCAAGAACAAACAGAGGCAGAAATGCACATCGTACGATCAGTACAGAGGCAAGCCTTCCCACAGGAAATTCAGTCATTGAGGAACTCAAGCAGAGTGAAGGCAACTAGTAAAATCTGCAGCCTGAATCCATTCCTGGACAGTGACGGAATTCTAAGAGTCGGTGGACGTCTGAGAAATGCAGAAGTTCCAGACAGCGTCAAACATCCAGCCATTCTTCCAAAAGATGGGCAAGTAACGAGGTTGCTCATCTCGTACTTCCACAACAAAGTCCAACACCAGGGAAGAGGAATGACCTTCAATGAAGTAAGAGCTGGTGGATACTGGATAATCGGAGGAGTGAAGGTAGTTGCCACTCACATCCACAAGTGCGCAACTTGTCGTCGTCTGCGGCGCCCAGTGGAAGAACAGAAGATGGCCGACCTTCCAAAGGATAGAGTAGAGCCTTCCCCACCGTTTACATTTTGTGGCATGGACTGCTTCGGACCATTCACCGTCAGGGAAGGCAGGAAGGAGATCAAGAAGTATGGAGTCATATTCACATGCATGTCCTCACGTGCTGTACACATTGAAATGGTGGACGACATGACCACCGATTGCTTCATCAATTCACTTCGATGCTTCATTGCCTTGAGAGGTCCTGTACAGCAGTTGCGTTCTGACCAGGGATCCAATTTTGTCGGAGCTAAGAACGAATTTCGAGAGGCATTGAAGGAACTGGATATGGAGAGAGTTCAAGGCTTCTTGGCAAAGGGGCAATGTCAATTTGTCATGAACGCTCCACACTCAAGTCATGTTGGTGGCGTGTGGGAGCGTCAAATCAAGACGGTCAGAAGCGTTCTCTCATCCATAATCCAGCAGTCTCCAGGTAGACTTGACGCTGCAACCTTGCGTACATTTCTCTACGAAGCCATGGCTATTGTGAACAGTCGTCCACTCACAACAGTTAATCTTCACGATCCACTCAGCCCTGAACCACTTACACCTAATCACCTTCTCACCATGAAGTCTACAGCAGCCTTACCACCTCCTGGAAAATTCGTGAAGGAAGACCTGTACATCAGGAAACGCTGGAGGAGGGTTCAGTATCTGGCTGAACAGTTTTGGGGAAGATGGAGGAAGGAATACCTCTCTTCTCTCACTTCACGTCAAAAGTGGCACACACCAAGACGAAACATCAAGGTGGGAGATGTGGTGCTGCTGAAAGACGAAGAGGCCCCTCGAATGGAATGGCCATTGGCTATTGTGATCGAAACCATAGAAAATGATGACGGCCTTGTCAGGAGAGCCAGAGTAAGGGTTGGCACTAAGCATCTGGACAAAGAAGGGAGACGAACAGGCAAACCGTCCATTCTTGAGCGACCAATCCAGAAGCTAATTCTCCTTCTTGAGACGAAGTAGATGGATTACCCTTCTGGCGATATATTCATATCTTCATCTTGACAGTTTAATATAAGGACTTTGTATGTTAACCAAAACTGTTCTGTTAGTTTGTAGTCGAAAGTAGTTTTGAAATTACCATGATATACTACAATTGTTGTTTCTAATTGCTAATTTGTGTAGTTGTAGTATCTTGCCATGTTGTTACATAGATCAGTGGTAATTTGGTGGGAGTGTAACAGAATCTGACAAAGTTTCCATTTTTATTGACACTTTTTCCCTCTAATTACTTACATTTACATGTACTTGTTTATAGGGCCTAGAATTATGCTAGCCACAATATGCTGTTGAAGGAAGTTTCATTCCATTGTGCATGTAGATAAGACATTGTATGTGTTTGGTGAACTGGCCTAGGTACTTGCTGCACACACTGGGTTGTTTATGTGGACAGCCATCTTTGTTATTGTTCAGTACATGTGCATTCTTAAGGAGGCAGCCATGTTTGTTTGGTCATGTGATCAAAGTTTTCTACATGTAAAATAGTCCAAACATTAAGTGAGAGGTCTTTTGTGATATTGTGATACTTTAGTTTGATTGTAATTTAGTTTTTGTTGTAGACTATAGTAACTTTGAGGAAAATTGTGCAACTTTTACTTTTCCCATAATGCATTGCTTCTTGCACATGGCCTGATTCTCCAACAATGTGCTCAGCAGTTTGCTGCGCTGAGGATGATTTAATCCGCCTTTTTCTGCAACCATCCTAAGATTATTAAGCACACCCACTACAGGCCCACGAGGTAAATATCCTACTTAGTAATATTGGATCAGTTTTACTCTCTTAAATGTAGGATTAAGTTAGAAAATAATGGTTTATTAAGTCAAAGTAATTGTGTCTTTTATGCATGCATGTTATAGTATAGTAATGTAGATGTCCATTGTCATTTCTGTAGGTCATATGAGTCTCATTGAATAATTCCTTGTGAAGACTAAATTTACCACATTAACCTTCAAATTGTTGAGATCTATACTTATGATTATCATTGTTATTTGCTTGTCAGATCTCACGGTGTTCATCTTTGGAGACAGTTCATTGTCAACATTAAAGACAGACATGACAGAGACATCAGTACAGATCGTGTCCGCCTACATTTTGCTTTGGTAGTTGGGTGCAGCTACACAAGGTGGACCCTCAGTTTTATGCCATAGCATGACACTCTGTTATGTAACATCTGTTATGTCACGGTTCCTTGATGATTTAATCATCGGTGACGAGGCCGGATTTTCCTTGAACGCTTTGAAATGGGTCAATCATTGGCCCTTTCTTCAGGAATTACATCAATGGTGATGAATACCTGCACATGATTAATGAAAATGTCGTACCAGCCGTCAATGATTTTCATAGTTATCGTCCTGGAAGAAGAAATGGGCAGTTTAGGCATGTCTGGTGGGCGCAAGATGGGGCACCACCGCACAGGAGAAGGATCGTGACTGAACTGTTGGCAATCGCGTCATCGCGTTGAACCGGCCCGTCGAGTGGCCACCAAGATCGCCCGATCTTACCCCACTGGACTTTTTCTTGTGGGGCCATCTTAAGTCTAAGGTGTACACCACTCCACCAAGAGACCTGGATGACCTGCAAGAACGTGTTACTGCCGAGGTTGCTGTTGTGAGGCAGGATGCCGCAATGATTAGTCGTGCTGTTTATGACATGCTGAGGAGGGCAGAAGTCTGTGTGCAAAGAAATGGAGGCCACGTCGAAGACTGAATGCTTGAAGTGCAAACGTTGCATTCCCTTGTGACGATTACCATTAGACCTAATTATTGACTTGTTTTGAGGAAGGCGCATCCTGAGTTCAAACTTGGTGGGCTTATGGAGGTCTTGGGGTTAATCCAATTTCCTTGAAAGTTTGTGCGCAACAAATCACATGCCTAAACTTCCCTTCCACGTTGTTTGATTCTGGTTTAACCCTTGCACTTTTGTGCGCAAGCCAATTCAAATCTGATGAAAGTGAATAGCTAGTATTCACTCATGCGGAACAGCTGAGGATTGAAATGGTGGCAATTAAAGCATAAGACCTTGGTCCATCAATCATTAGTGACAGATTTTTGGAAAATTATAAAACATCCGTTTTTGATACATTTCTCTAAGTGTATACTTTTTTTTGAGACACCCTGTATAGCCTTCACAACACTGAATGTCACTTTGTGATTTTCATGGATATCATCCAATACAAGCTTAGAATGTTTGTAGTCAAATCATGAGTAATGTACATGGTACCTCTGGTTGTAACGCAACACACCACACACAGTGGCAACACCTCAGCAACTCACCTTGCAGTAGGAACATACATTGTAGCCATCACAACACTGTTTGTCACGTTGTAATTTTTATCACGTTGTAGTTTTTCATGGATATTATCCAACACAAGTCCATATGAGATACAATAATATCACTCAACTGTGCATGGCATACAATTTATATTAAATTATTACTGTATTGTCGGTACAGCAATAAAGTGGCAGACATCTCACTGACTCACCTTGCATCAGGAACATGGCAATCAGGACACTGGACGCCAGGACGCAACCCACGGCATTCCAGTACGCCTTATAAACCTTCAGCTTGACCACGCCCACGTCTTGCTCCTCCTCTTCGACCAGCTTGCCATCCTCCTCTTCATTCTTTTTCTCTTCCCACTCTTCTGGGTTTTGTGTGCCATCTTTGTTGGAGTCCTCTGGGTCGTCGTACTGCAACGTGGTCAGCAGATCTTTGTTCTTCAGAATCAGCGAGGGATGTCCTGTCATTAAGACAGTTGAGGATATTCATTGGCAATTTCTCTTATGACAGAATTATGATAATTGATATTGTAATTACGGGAAATTGTTGGGAGACATTTTCACATAGATAACAAAATGGGGTGCTGCGTAGCACTTATGAAGAAGTAAATGAAAATGTAAATTTAAGTAGTGCTCACCAGTTATTAATTTGGCAAAGCAATAACTGGTGAGCACTACTTAAATTTACATTTTCATTTACATTCCCACATAGAGTTGTGCACAAAATTTTTCAAACTTTAATGACCCCTTTACCAATCGATCTAGTGCAGACGGTGAAACTTTGCGGTAAATAGGCATTGTGAAATTAGGAAGACATTGAAAATGTCTCCCTAACTGATCTGTTAACTGATCCCTAAGGAATAACTAATGATGAAAAAATGTCTCCTCAACGGTACATTTAAGGAATTAAGAATTGCATTTCATTATTAAAATCCAAGTTGATAAGAACTGATTTTAAGGAGAGTTTTCATTAAAAAAAATGCCAGTGAAAATTTCCTGTTTTAAATTTTGTTTCCTTTGAGGATATGATACAAACTCTTCATGTAACTGAAAAAAATATTCTTTTTCATGGTTAGGCAATCCAATAATACACCATCTGATTCAAACATTGAAGTCACACAATACAAATAGGACAGATGTAGTTTTGAAGTAAGCCTCTAGTAGTTATGGGGATGAAACATTTACAATGACTTTTTACAGATATAGTTGGAATGATGGACTCTGTATAGTATACAAAATGCTACTGAAATAGTACATGGTATTTGTATACATGTACATGTTAGTAGACTTGCAACAAAATGCATGTAATTTTCTTTTTAACCCTAACGTACCTGAATCCATCAAAATCCACACCCCTGTTTCGGGGGATTTTGGCGGATTCAGGATACCTCCACATTGAAAAAGTTGGGGGATCTTGATGGATTCAGGACATGAAACCTTGCGGTACTGCAGGACTATGATGGATTCAGGATCTCAACAGATTTACTCCCGCCTAACTGGTGGATTCTGATGGATTTTGGCAGATTCAGGATACTTTCTAGTAAATATACCCAAGGGGTTAGGGTTAAACCACTGAAAAGCAACACAATTCCTGCCAAAGCGTTTACATCAAATTTAGTATCAATTTACACTTGCCAACATTGGTAATTTCTCCGCCTTCCATCACTACAACCAGGTCGGCCTCCTGAAGGAACTTGGTGTGGTGGGTGCAAAGGATTCTGGTCTTGTTTCTCAGCAGTCCCATGATGCACTGGGAAAAGATGTGCGCCCCTACGTGTACATCGACCGCAGCCATTGGATCGTCCAGCAGATATAGGTCTTTATCCTGCCAAACGAAATGAGAGATTTGTAAAGCTAAAATGATTAGTGTTAGGCTATTCCTTTGCATATTCTCTTGGTATCCTTCCAAATGATTCCAAAAGTTTATACTTGACTCGGTTGAATCCAAGTGTTTGATCTTGGTACATTTGTGTACATGTCCTTGTCATGGCAGGAGCATTATGCCAGCTATTAACCCTAACCGCCCTGAATCCTTCAATATCCTCTTTGCCAAAGTGGAGGAATTTTGAGGATTGAGGTTACATGGCAAACTTTGCATTACTGATTTCGTAGGATGCACTTTGTCAAGGTCTTGGGCCGGACCTTGTGTTGTTTTTGCTCAGCCATGCATAAATATAGGCCTAGATTATGCTTGAAATCCTCCATTGCTCCAGGATGCCACTGGCCAAGCCTCAACATATTGACAGTCACTGCCGCAGGATTTTGCAGGATTCAGGCAGTGGTCACCCCTCCATGGATTATATACAAGAAATAATGGAGGAATTTGCAGGATTTAGGTTATATGCTATTTTCCATGCTCATTGGAGGATTTTGCAGGATTGAGGCTACATCCTAGCATAAAGGCCTAGGGAGTTTGGGTTTAAAAAGAAAAAAACACCTGCTCGATGATGGTTTTCCTCCACAATAGCTTGCACAATGCTTGCACATGAGTACTAGGATATTTCTAAGAGTACAGTGATTTTATGCACTCGGATTGGTCCAAACTGCATTACTGACTAAGAGATAGAACAAGACCGATACTCTGATAAAACAATGCAACCGATACTGTGGTGGCTGTAGTTAGGTTCAGTGGGCAAATGAGCAATGTTTGAAACCTGGACAAATGAGCAATGCTTAAAGTTGAACTAAAGTGCATTCACTAGTGGTACAGAAGTCTATTTATTGCACAATTGCTACTGTGATTTTGCAGGCCTGAGAAGGAAAATTGGCAAGAGGCAAATTCCTACTTTTGCAAACTCAAAGCAAAAGTACTCCTCAGTGGTGACAAACAGAGAGATATGAAAGAAAGCTGAATATCAAAGATTGTGAGCAATATTGCACATTCAGAGGAACATTCCTAATGTGTACTACAGTACAAGCACTACATTCACTGTGTGGACTTTTGAACAAAAGATGTCCACATAAACCAGGTTTCAGATACGTTGCGTGGACTTGCCCATGTCCACACGTTTCCCCCTCTCTGGAAAACAGGTTTAGAGGCATTTTTGGGTTACATGTAGGTTGATCTCTGGCAAAATGAAGAGAAACACTCAACAAACTGGGTTGAAAGAGTTTTCACACTTTGAGTCAAACAAGTTTTGTTCACAGGTTTTTTTTAACTACACGAAATCAAAGGAATGTCCACACTAGATATGTAACGTAAACATGTGTGGCTTCAAACAAGTTTTGTTCACAGGTTTTTTTTAACTACACGAAATCAAAGGAATGTCCACACTAGATATGTAACGTAAACATGTGTGGCTGTACACGTGCATAACATTAACAGCACACAAGCAATATATCTTGCCAACTGAGTGGATACAATTTGCCATCTTCTGTTCATGCACACTGACCTGATAAACAGCCCTGGCCAGGGCAACCCTCGCCTTCTGTCCCCCGCTTAGCGTCACTCCATTCTCTCCAATCTCAGTCTGGTCTCCAGCTGGCAGAATCTTTGAGAGATGAATATCACACACGAATCATGTACATAAAGGCCGAAAAAATAGTTCTGCTTAACTAGTTATCCAACCTATTCTATTTTTTTCGGACAAGTTTGACACCTATAAGGGTGAAGACAATCGTCCCAAACCTAGGCTTTTCCCTAGACAAGGGACCAATCAGAGCGACCTCAAGGCTAAGGGTGCAGGTCTATTTTGATTGTAAATGATTGTTATTATTTACTCTATGTTAATTACACATTAAACATTGTGGGAAAGGTGTTTTATTATCTGCGTCTTTTTTTAATGGGGAGATGACCCAAACCTACTGCTCGCAGCAGCAATACATAGCAGCATCAACAAAGCATCAGCAATGTACAACAGCATAAGCAATGTACAACAAACATCAGCAATGTACAACAGCATCAAGCAATGTACAGTAGTACAGCTTTGTACTTGCTACTCATCAACCATGCAAGCCAGTATTAGAAACATACAGCTATGACAGCCTTATACTTGCAGCACATCAGCTACGGTACACATGCCAGTATAACCTCAGCACAGTTCATACGACTTTGTACCGTAATTTTCGGAATATAAGCCGCGGCTTATACGTTGATTTTGCCCATGAAAATGTTTACTGCGGCTTATACACAGGGCGGCTTATACGCCGAGCCTTATAGAATAAAAATGAAATTCACATGTGTATTTAATGTACTGGTATAAGAAGAGATATGTTGCTGAAATGAATTATAAATTAAGAAAGTCATTAACAAACCAAAACCACGTCTCACGTAAAGGTACCGAGCGGTAAAAAAGTACGGTGATGAAAGCTGTCTTCGACACTTGCCACCAGCCGTACGTGATACTGGTACAGTGCAGCAGCGATATGCAGGCATGCTTTCCCAACAGCGGACCACACCATTTGTGGTAACAAAGGGGTGTTCTTTCTTGGGAACAATAATTACCAATATTTTCGCTGTTTAAAAAAAAAGAAAAAAGACCACTACAAATTTTATGGCGTTGGAAACATTTTTTATTACATAATCAGTTGTTCAACGTCACAATATATTTTGTTTTCTTGAAATGTATTCAAGAAACGATGTAAAACTCAAAAGAGAGACTAAATCACCCCTTACAAAATTAATGGAATCGTCTATTAAAATGTCCGCTTCGTTTTGACTATTTCCAAAGAAAGTTACGATCGAAACTTGAATTTTTCTCGCAACTAATCGCAACAATTTGATAAGTTTTGAGGTAAAAACGGACCTGTTTATTCTTAGGACAAAACAAATCAGCATCTGTTGCCACAAAGCAAGATCTGTAGCGCTCCAGTCAGACAACACACGGTGGGTTTCATACTCTCTCACGTGCTGTGGGAAAATGTTGTCATTCACGTCACCGGCGTGCGTGGCGCAGGCTGCCGGGCTATGACGGGGCAGCCGGCAGCAGTTCCTGGTGTTTATTTCTCATCAATTCCCATATTTGTTTGTAAAAGTATCAATTGTAAATGATTTGATATAACTTTTGTGGTCCTTTTAATAGCTTCTGTAGGGTGAATGGAACTGGTTCAGAGCATTTTGACTAGAATTTGGAGGCCTTACAAAATTGAAACCGCAGCGGTAGGTGCGGCTTATACGCCGGTGCGGCTTATACGCCGACTTCAAATCTTAATTTGCAGATTTTTGCGTGCTGCGGCTTATACGCCGCGCGGCTTATATTCCGAAAATTACGGTACATATCGCACATAAGCTCTTCACAAATGCAGAGCACAAGTAATCTGCCTACTTCCTCTCTGCTCCCTTTCCACAGCTCATTTAACCAAGAGGGTGTATCTGACGATGATGATGATGGTTTGTTCCTTGCTTGCGAGGATCGGGGAGGATGGTCTGTCTATCTTTTGCAGGCTCGGAGGTGGCTGTAGAGTCCGATCCGTGCAGCACAGACCTTTCCGCCTTTGGGAAAAGGGAAGCCCTGGGCTGAAGATGTCTGAGAGGAAGTCCGCTCCTTTCGTCTCTTCCTCTTGTCCTCAGCAGCTGCTCGACGGTCATCTTCAAATTTCTGGCTGCCTGTGATGATGCTGTGGCGCCAACCTATTCTGTTCGTTGCTTCCTGGTGCTACGATTGGTGATGAATGCCAGCTAGTGAAAGCTGCTTCTTGAGTTGGTCCTTGTAGCACTTTTTTGGGGCCCCTCGATTTCGCTTTCCTTCGCGAAGTACGCCAAAAAAGACAGCCTTTGGAAGACGTGAGCTCTCCATCCTTGCGACATGGCATACCCATCGCAGCTGGTGCTTCAGTACCATGGCTTCGATGCTCGGCAGATGTGCTTTCTTTAGCACCTCCTTGTTGGAAATATAGTCCTGCCACTTGATGTTGAGGATGGTACGCAAGCAGCGTTGGTGGAAGCGCTCGAGCAGCCGCACCTGTTTTCTGTACAGGACCCATGTCTCTGCTCCATGTAAGAGGGTAGGGACCACAACTGCTCTGTACACCTTCAGCTTCGTGGAGAGGCCCAAAGTGTGGTCTTGCCACACTCTCTTAGCAAGGCGCCCAAAGGAGCCGCTGGCTTTAGATAGGCGGTTGTCCAGGTCTTTATTGGTTGTGGCATCATTTGACATGACACTGCCTAGGTAGGTGAAGTGCTCCACTGCGTTGAGCTTGGTACTGTCGATGGTGATGTGCGGGGTGCTGTAGAGTTCACCAGGTGGAGGCTGGTACAGCACTTCCGTCTTCTTCAGACTGATTGCGAGGCCAAAGGTCTTTGCTGCCTTCGCAAAGCCTGATCAGGCACTATACTCAAAATTTTTGACTGGTTACAGTGCCCTCTAAAAAACTCAAACTCAACAACTGAATCTAGGGAAACTAAAACCATTCCTTTAATTGTTGAATTGCTCATAGTTGATTTGCTCATTAGCTAATTGTTGAATTAAAACAGTTGAATAATAAAACTCTGAAAAGTTTGTTTTCTTATTTCTTTTTATTTTGGACAGTGGTGAGTTATACATGTAAAACACATATGGACTGGCATAATTCGGTAACGGGAAATAGGACCCTCTTCTGGTCACTCACAGTCACTCGGGGCGCATAGACGTGCACTTAGTGACCTCAGTGCCAGTCTATTTGTGTAAAACTTAAGGGGGGGGGCTGACTTCAAAGCTCATTAAATATTCACAAAGTCTAGTTCACAGTATAAGGGGATCTGACTTGTAAAAGTACATGTTCAAGAACACTAAAATTGAGCTCATTAAATACACTGTAATCACAAGATTTCACAGAGGAAAGATAACAAAAAATCTGAATCAAACCTTGCTCATTAAATATTCACAAGAAATTTTACGGACAATTTGCACTAATTTTACACAGATAAAATATATCCCAGAATTTTAAGAATAATTTTGAGACTTAGTAAAGGTACACTGAATTTAACTGTATATAAAACTTGTTTTGAAAGCTGTCAAGTTCTAAACACGTGTTTCGCTGGATATCCTTGTGACGATGTCGCATCCTCATACACAAATATCCCCTATTCATCGTAATCTTCACGGGCTCTCTATCAAGCTCAGGATAATCTTCAAACTGCTTCTCCTCACCTACAAATGTCTTCATGGTCTCTCATCCTCCAGGAACTGATCAATAGATATGAACCACGAAGAAACCTCCGCTCCAGCTCCCAGTCCTTGCTCACCTGTCTCCCCATCTACAAGATCGAACGGTCATCAGTCAATTTCCGTTGCTCTCCTGCCCTGTGGAATAAACTACCCTCTCACATCAAAGAAGCTTCAACCCTTGGAACATTCAAAACAGCCGTAACACACTCGTTCAAAAGAAACTCTTAGTAATCTTTGTCTGTACTGTCTTGTATTGTTCAGCGCACTTTGGGATTTTTGTAAAATGCGCTATTTATTAAAAGCACCGTTTATTATTATTATTTTTATTATTATTATCATGGTTCATCAAAATGACCTAGGCTAGACCTGCTTGAAGTACACCCTATCATGCTCCTCGGTGGTGACTTTGTTGCCATCCAGCCTCATCTGGGTCAAAGTACATTCATGCAAGGCCGCAGTCTTTTCCTGGGTGGAGTCCTCCTTAGCATGGGTCTCTGCTGTGTTCCCACCCTGCATGGGCATGCTAGGCCGGTTCGTCCCCCTTTTGTAGACGACCTTGTCATCCACGCCTAACTCCGCTTGGATAACCATACCGATGCCAAGCTAATTAGCACATTTGCCGATGCTGGTTCACCATAGGATGAAAAAATGCAGGACTCCCAAGGTCAAGCAGAATAAAACACAACACCTAACAATTGGTCCATACCTTTTCGATTTATTTTTCCACGACTTTTTGTTCAGCTTTACCAGTGACCAGTATTGATGTTTCTGCATCACTAAAGACAATTTTGTCACTGACATGAAGTTTAGGTTTTGATAATTTAACATTAAACTTTTTGATAATTTAACATTAAACTCTTACCGGTACTTAGCAAAGTTTTTTTTTTCAAAACAGATAATTCTATTATAAACAGTGATTTTTTGGGTACGATCAGTTCACTGCTCTGTCTGCGGCATCCAGCTGCGTAATCGGATAAACTTTGCCTATCAACGCATGACAAAACGCCTTGGCAACCGTAAGGTTATTTAAGGATAATTTTGAGACTTAGAAAAGGCACACTGAATTTAACCATTTATAAAACTTATTTTAAAAACACTAAAATTCTTATCACGTTGCTCGCTGGGTACATCCTTGTCCACCAAGACTAGACCTGCTTGAAGTGCACCCTGTCGTGCTCCTCGGTGGCTGGGTCTAAGTACATTCATGCATGGCTGCCGTCTTTTCCTGGGTGGGGTCCTCCTTAGCATGGGTCTCTGCTACGTTCTCACCCTGGGCATGCTGGACAAGTTCGTCCCTCATTAGAGGACCTGGTCATCCATGCCTAGCTCCGCCTGGATAACCATACTGACGCCAAGCTTAGCACATTTGCAGATGCCAATTCACCATAGGATGAAAAAATGCAGGACTCCTGAGCTCAAACAGAATAAAACAGTAACCAGAAAAACACAACACCTAACAATTACCATTTTCCATGATGGGCATTGGTCCGTACGTTTTTGATCTGTTTTCCACGACTTTTTGATCAGCTTTACCAGTGTCCAGTATTGACTTTTATTTGCATCAATAGCGACAATTTTGTCACTGACATGAAGTTTAGGATTTGATTATTAACATTAAAATCATACCGGTACTTACATGTAGCATATTTTTATCAAAAACAGAACATTCAAAAAGCGATTTTTTGGGGGGTACAATCAGTTCACTGCTCTGTCTGCAGCATCCAGTTGCATGATTGGATTGACTTTGCTTATCAACGCATGACGCAAAGCCTTGGCAACCGTAAGGTAAAGTACACTGAATTTAACCGTTTATAAAACTTGTTTAAAAAAAAACACTCAAGTTCTCAACATGTTGCTCACTGGGTAGGGCCTATATCCTGGTCCACCAAGACTAGACTTGCTTGAAGTGCACCCTATCATGCTCTTCGTGGGCAGGATCTTAAAGTACATTCATGCACGGCTGCCATCTTTTCCTGGTGGGGTCCGCCTTAGCATGGGTTTCCGCTGCGTTCTTGCCCTTGGCCGGTTTGTCCCTCCTTAGACGACCTGGTCATCAACGCCTAGCTCCGCCTGGATAACCATACCCTGCTGTCTGCAGCTCAACTCACCTAGAACATGCATCACGTATCTACCTTCCAGGTAAACACATACACGCACACTGTACAAACACGCATGCATGTACTTTATCTGTGTACATGTACTTTATTGGAGAACACTGGATGAAGCTCCGCCCAGTAACACACGCATGCACTAAAGCTACTGCCATACAAATGCATTGGGAACTGGCACCAAGTCCGTACACTTTCCGTTACACGAGCCCGAGCATGGCAGGGTATGACCTCATACTCCATAAGCCATAAAAAAATAAAAGCGAAGTGTGCCTATTCCTTAACTTTTTCTTTATTATTCAATATAGACCTGGGGGGGGGGGCTGATTTCAAAGCTCATTAAATATTCACAATAGTACATGTACACAGTTTAAGGGGACTTGACTTGCAAAAGTACATGAACAAGCCCACTAAATTTGAGCTCATTAAATATTCACAAAATTTCACAGGGAAAGATTATACAGAATCTGAATCAAACTTTGGTCATTAAATATTCACAGGATTTGCACTGATTAACACAGTTTTAAATAAAAACCCTAAATTTTAAGGACAATTTTGAGACGTAACACTGAATTAATTAAGTTTGTTTTAAAAACACTGAAGTTCTGAATACGTTGCTGGCTATATCCTCATCCACCAAGACTAGACCTGCTTGAAGTACATGTACATCCTGTCGTGCTCCTTTTTGGTGACTCCGTTGCCATCAAGCCTTGTCTGGGTCTAAATACATTCACACATGGCCGCCGTCTTTTCCTGGGTGGGGTCCTCCTTAGCATGGGCCTCTGGTGCGTTCTTGCCCTGGGCCAGTTTGTCCCTCCTTAGACGATCTAGTCATCCACGCCTAGTTCCACCTGGATAACCATACCAATGTCAAACTTGCCGCATCTGCAGACGCCTGTTCACCATAGGATGCAGAAATGCAAGATTCCCGAGCTGAAACAGAATAAAGCAATAAACAGAAAAACACAACACCTAACAATTACAATTGTCCATGATGAGCACTGGTCCGAGCAAGTCTACTGCTTGAAAACCGCTGTAAAGGTGCAACCGTTTTCTAAGCAGCCGACCTCCTCCTGGCACGCACATCACATCCTCGCAGGAATGACCGTATGCCTGCAGACGTACTGGCCAGATGTACATGTACCTGGCTTTCAATTTGGCCAGAGTTTTGCTGACCCCAAGTGACCACTAAACGGAACTTTGATGGCACTTCCAATAGCCACTGTATGAACCTTCCGTAACCGGAATCCGCACCTCGTATGCAAAACTTGTTTATGGTCCTCCAACTAGTCCCACTGTGACCAATAGGTCTTGCAGGATGTTGACAAGTGGGAAACTGTCTTCCACTCAGATAGACCATTACCCTCCTTCTTCAAACTTATGAGCCAACTCATGGTGCTATCCTGCAACTGTGCTTCTCTAAAAGCACTTCGAGACACGATTGGTTGGGCGGCCACGCCCCTTGCCACAAACGCACCACCCTGAAGTTTCCCCTACGAGACCTCACCAGTTAGTTGCCTCGTCCTCGCTTTGTGGTGCTTGACCACATCCATATGACCACTGTCATGGTCACCCTTGGACAACACATCCTGGAAGTCTAAAAAACACTTCCGGGCATCCCCATGGTACCTAGCCTTTATATTGGCTGTACCCCTGTTATAGAGATCTTGCAAATACTCGGGCAACTCCTTGCTCTTATTTGCCACCACGTCCAACTCATCATGAATTGAACTGGCCTCAAACTGGGAGATCACTGTCATCCCCTTAGCGGAACAACAGCGACCCGAGTCTCAACCAAAGATCTGGCCATAGCGCCAATACCAAACCTTTCATGGTTAAATCGCCACCAACTTCCATTGATTTGCTCACCACTAAGCCTCCACTCTCTCAACTGGAAATCTAAATTTTCACAAGTGGACACCAGATAAATATCCATGCTCAGGATACTACAGCACTTCATTTTAGCAAAGACTGCCCTCAGTCTGTGCATGGTCTGACCAACTTGCACCTCTACCCAAGCTATGCCCGGCACAGCTAATTAACTACTGTCAACTTGTTTCACCTGCGCATCTTCCGTCTCCAAGACAGGTCTCTTCTCCTTTGGGATTTGGTAATACACCTAAAAAACAAAATCCGCCGGGGGGGGGGGGGGGGGGGGCACAGTGCCCCCTCTGGATACGCCACTGGTCTTGGGAGAAGACACGCCCTTGCCCTGACCATGACCCTTGATCTGAGTAAACAACTACTCTTATACCAACACGGCCACAGACTTCAGACTTTCCTCTGAAGTCACCAACCTCTGCTCCCTTCCAGAGTCAACAGCTCTCATCAACTTGGAGGGCTTTTCGTCCAGCAACCTCTGCTGCTCAACCTGCTGACCCACATCACCATGGACACATGATTCTTGTTTCAGTGTCCAAGGACCCACTAATGAGCTGTCCTCATGAGATGAACTGTTGCTTTTTGTCCCGACTGGTCGAGCAGCAAAACTTAACAGTTCGCTATGTACCGGTGAAGGGGTCACCATCCCCATATCACGAACGAACAGGTTGGTACTCACCTTACCCCGTTCCATGCCACTTCCCTCAGGGATGAACGACATCAGATCATCATCTGGGCTGTCTGAATCCCTGGCAATAGGCATCGACTGCTCTTGGGGAAATATCCCTGAGCTCTGTCCTTTCCAAAGTGTACTTTCCATAAAGCTCACCTCCCTCCCTACTTTAGGGGCCAACTCAGGCACCACACTTGCGCCCGACACTCTCCCTGTTGCTCCAAAGACATACCCAGAAGTCTCTTCAGGCAACCTAAGCTCAACATTGGAATCAACCCAATGGAGCACATGCCGACTCTCAGCCGGTGTGCCCGTGTTCCCTCCCTTCAGGAAAGAGCCGACTGTAATTCCATGGCAGCCTCCAATTTCTTTGCAATGAGATCCTTCTTCCACTGCAGAAATTGGGCTTCCATTCGCAGTCGTTGCACTTCGGCCTCAGCACTTGAGATGGCCACGAGATCCTTTGAGCCTTCGCTCATACTTGAGCAACCTCAAGGCAAAGGGTGCATGTGTGTTTTGTTAGAAAATACCGCCGATTGTGAATGATTGCTAATTATTCTGTTAATTACACATTAAACCTGTAACAAAGACACCTTAAAACACTGTCGGTAACCTCAAGCAACAATGATAATTTATTCAACAATAATCAACAAATGTGCAGTAAATGGGATTTTTATTTGGGATGATTGTTTTATTATCCGAGTCCTTTCTTATTGGGGAGATGACCCAAACTTACTGTTCGCAGTAGCGATGCGTAGCTGCATCAACAAAGCATCAGCAATGTACAACAGCATAAGCAATGTACAACAGCATCAGCACTGTACAACAGTACAGCTTTGTACTTGCTTCGCATCAACCATCATCATCATCATCATTCTCAGTATCCATCATGGGGGACGTTGAGCCGCCAAGACCAAGCGATCAGATGCAGACTGCCACAGCTGATGTGCACGTGTCTTGTAGTCAACTTCTAGCTGGTGCACCCAGGTGTTGCGAGGTCGGCCCCTGGGTCTCTTCCAGGCACTGTCAGGCTGGAGTCCCCCTAGTGCGTCGACACTCAGCTTAAGAGCGGCATGGGCGGGCGTGTCATCCGGTAGCCGTCGGACGTGACCGAAGATGGTAACACAGATATCCTCGAGACCAGTGGTCCCCATGATAGTGGTGTTGGCGACAAAGTCGGACCACCGGACACCAAGGAAGTGCCGTTGGCACCTCATATTGAAGGCTTGAAGCCGTCGCCTATCCTCAGTTAGGGGCGTCCACGTCTCCGACCCATATAGAAGCCAGTAATAGCAATGTACAGCTAAGACAGGCTTTTACTTGCAACACATCAGCTATACATGCCAGCGTAACCTCAGCACAGACCATACGACTTTTCATAAGCATTTCACAAACGCAGAGCACAAGTAATCCAACTACATGTTCTTCCTCTCTGCTCGCTGTCCCAAGCTCAACTCACCTAGAGCGTCACGTATCTACCTCACAGGTAAACACGTACACACACACTGTACAAACAGGCATGCATGTACTTTATCCATGGCGCTTTGTTAACCAATGCCATGCACGCAGCAGCTCCTAGATGCTAAGCTACGCCCAGTCACACACGCATACACTTTAATACACTAATGCTACTACAATACAAATGCATTGGGAATAAACTGGCCATAAGTCCACACACTTTCCGATACACTATGTTCCATTTTCATGAATTTATTTCGAGGTTGTACCACTCGTACTTGAAGCGTTACAGCCAGCTAGCACGTTTCCCTGAAATTTCCTGCTGTAGCACTTGGCTCGTCGCCCGCTACACAGTGCATTCACGCTGCTCATGCAAGCTGTCTAACACGCATCCCGCGCGATACACAGCGGGGTTGGCCAGTTTCCCGTTGTGACTAGCATTGACTAGCATGTTGTGTGCACGACCTGAACCGACATTTAATATTTTTTACATTAACTGAGGCAAGTTTTTTCCCCTATACACAGGTTTGTCACAGGGTAGGCCTACTGCGCTTGTACTTTGTTTTGGAAGATTCTGTGCTCACAGGGAATACGCACACTTGCTGTTCCAGTGCTGCAAGCACAGAATGGTAATAATACATGAAGAGCTATGGGTTTTTTGACTTACTCTAATATCTTCCAGGAGAGCGCATGCCTCCATGACTGCCCGGTACCTCTTGGCGATGTACTCCATGCCAAACAGGACGTTATCCCTCAGCGTAGCGTGCTGCACCCAGGCTTCCTGGGGGGACAGACCAAAGCCACCGATGAGATCCGTCATGCCAATAGACCCACCCGTTTTGGTCATCTCGGCAGTGATCGCAGACAAGAGAGAGCTCTTTCCGGATCCCACACATCCTATGACACCGACTAACTGGCCCTGTGGATCCGACAAATGCACAGTATTCAAACATTTCAATGAACTTCATAGATGATGCTTCGTGACTGCTCCATATGTTCGCACACACGTGCAAAGTTCAGCAAGTCAAGAAGCTGCTATGAGGAGTTTGCTGGTCTCTAACTCAATATTTGAGATAGTTGAGGTGGTCAGACTAGATTCTGATTTGCTAATATGCCTGAAACGTTCCTAATTCATGCAGTACATGTACATCTGACATTAGTCAGTATACCTACCCTGCCAACACGTAGATTCAAATTGGACAGTTTTAGGGTACCAGCCCCATCCTCCTCCTCCTCCTGCTCCATCCCTTCTGCGTCGTTTCCACTGGGTTTGCTAGCCTTAGTCTTTGAATCGTCTTTCTCGGGGGTGCTTTCTGTCTTCCTTGGATGGTCCCACTGGAAACCGCCATGCTTGATCTCAAGGTAGGAGTTGGGGTCCATTGTGCCTTCTGGATATTTCAGATATTGATCTTTAATGAGAAGCTTGTCCTTTCAAAGACATTCAGCTTTAAATTTAGAGAACATGAGCAATATACAAAAATATATACATACTCCATTTTCACTACATGTCATATGATTATTTTATAATGCATCACATTAAAGAAATGAATCGGTAGAGAAAAAGAGCATCAACCAATCTGTTAGAGACTCACATATTAGCAAGTTTCTTTACTCATTTGGTGCATTCAAGGAATCTTTTTTGTAAGACAGTGGATATATTGCTGGATCCGGCTTTCTTTTAGTAAACGATATTGAGTTGGAGAGATCTAACAGCGCTCTCTTTGATGCATAGACGAGTTGGCCTACATTAAAACCATTAAATTACCACCATCGTTCGAGCAGCAAGTGCGGCAGAATGGATGGCGCGTCTGATATGTGAGCGCGCCATCCCAGGTTCCGCAAAAACTGATATACATGTACGCAAAGTCTTTAAGTATTTTAAATTGACTCCTACATTAATTTTTAAAGTATTACAAAATGTACACTTCCTTTTTCTGATCTGTGGCTTTGGAGGATTTTTTTTCAACGGGAAATACAATCCGAAATTGTAAATAGTCTGATTCCCATTTCGTGGATGAGAAGTCACAAGGACAATGTTGGCAGGAACCAGACTATTTGTCATAGTAAAAATTTCTAAGTCAAAAAAAAAATAGTCACTGCACACGTTCAGTGCCGTTCCGGCTTAATATCATTCACTTTAAATAAGTAAAGTCGGATCCGGCTAAATATCTAATGCCTTTTTGTAGCACACACACATTCAAGCAAAAAGAGACAGACGAATCAACAGTTCTGGACCAGCTCGTTCTTAAATGCAATTTGCCAACTTGCTAGAGGCAAATTACAAGTGGCTTTAACCCTAACCCCACCTCACTCCTCCAAAATCCTCCTGGCGGTTTTGGAGGTTTCTAGAGGATTGAGGATGAATGGTGATTGAATCAAATGAGGATTCTGGAGAATTGAGGATGAATGGTGATTGAAGCACATGAGGATTTTGGAGGATTGAGGATGAATGCTTTTTGAGGCAGGACTGTCTTATGATTTTGAAGGATTTGGCGTTGGTTATCCTTCATTTAAACACGAGTGAAACATTTTGGGATGAGGAGGATTTTGGAGGATTGACGATGAACGCATTTTGAGGCAGGACTGTCTGACAATTTTGAAAAATTTAGGCGGAGTTGCAAAATTTTGGAGGATTTTGGAGGATTGAGGATGGTTCTTAGCAAAAAGAGCCTAGGGGGTTAGGGTTAAAGGTGAATTGGGGTGGTCATGGTGGCTACCTGGGTTGTAGTAGCTTGAGGGATCCAGTTCCTGTAGCTCCAGGTAACCCTTGACCCTTTTGAGAGACACCCATGCCTGGATGACAGCGTTCAGAACCCAGGGAAAACTGTTCAGGGGACCAATCAGCATGTTGAATAGGGCCAAGCTGGTGAAAATCTAGATTGGGAAAAATGAGGTCATGTCTTCAGTGTTTTGTAACAGTAACTCCGATCATCGTGCCGCTACACCTTTCAGACACCATCTCAGGTAAGTGTGTATTTCTGGGTCACGGCACCGTTGTTGTACATCTGATAGTGCAATCACCTGCCGCTAGAGGGCGTTATCTCAATGAATCAGTATCTCCCATGTACCGCTATTATAACGTCTTGGAAATCTTGTTCAATTTAACCCTTAAAAATGTACGGTCACTTTAGTTCGCACGCGTACTACATCCGGCAATAGGGCTTCCATGAAGTTGCACAAAAATCTGGCTGCATCCTGTATGGTACTGGCTGAAATTTCAGAGATTGGTTCGGGGCTAATATGCAAGGTGTTGAAACTACACTGCATACGTGAGTGCGTGTATGACACAACTGCTACAAGATTCCAAAAACGTTAGCAGTTTGTGACAGCAGTTCGTGACAGCGATTTTCTTTTGATAACACCCTCTTTCGGGGGGTGATCGTGCTCTTAATATACAATGTCTCGACCCAAGACTAGTCAGTATGGAGCACAGATCAAAGCCTAACAAGGGAATCAAGACTACACTCATGTCTGACCTGTTAAAGGTTGAAAGGCAAAAAGCAATGGAGTCAAATTATTTCGCTCAAGGACAGTTTGGCAATTACATTCTGCACAGATTTGACCGTAGCTTGTGAAACAAAACTTGTCAACAAAATTCATAGGCGGTTACAACGTTAAAGGGAAGATACAGCATTTGCAAACATCAAAAAAGAAAATGATCCAATTATCACGATATACCTGACTGGAATGTTAGGGAATGACAGTCTAAAGTATCCTGTAAAATTGTGGCTCCTGATGTGCTGACATTTTCAAGAAAAATTGTATTTTTCCAACGCTGGTAGTCCGACCAGTGTTGGAGAAAACTGGCTTATTTCAAAAAACTGCTCCTAATTATTTATATTTAGTTATTCCGCATTTTCTTTGCAATTGATTACACATTGATTGAAGGGGTGCAAGCCTGCTAGACGGATTCTCTGACCTTACAATTCCCTGATGTCTATAAATTGCTTCTTTCATCTTAAGTGGGGTCAGGGAACCAGACTACAAGAGCATGATTGGTTTTCTTGGTTTTTCCAGCATCTACAAGCCCGAAACGTGAAACAAGTCAGTTTAACAATATTTTCTATAACATACTAATCCTCCAAATCTATTTATTTCTGAAAATTGCAGCAAAAGCAGATGTTGTACATTCTCTTTTATGTAAATCACTGTAATAATAAACAGAGCTCCAAGTTGGTGTACTGAACAACTAACAAGACTGAAGTCAGCACTGGTTACAATTCTTGACTTATACAAATCCAAACTTACATTTCTTACAGAAAATCGCTTGTTCGCATCGTGAGAAAATCTCATGCACATGTATGAGAGCGAGCCACATACCTTGGCAGCTGTCAGCTGGTTCCCTAGAAGTGAGTAGGTGGCAAAGGACAGCACAGATATCAGTATGGGTGTGGTGGCCCAGAAGTACACGCACATAGCATCAAGGTATTTGACGCCCTTCAGACTGCCCAGCTCCAGGTCTCGTAGCTCCTTGATCCTGCGCATGAAGTGCTTCTCCCAGGCATAGAACTTGATGACGCGTATGCCATACAGGATCTCACTCATGACCTGTTCATGTGCAGAGGGTGAAATCAGTTTGGTTGATGTATAATCTTCTCAATTATACATATACAGGGTGAGTAAAAAAAACATGAAACCAAAATGTCTGAACCATTGTTTTAGTGAAGTTATGCATGTAGCAATTCCAAAATCTAGGATATGAAAGCCCAATTCATAAGCTTTCTTTTAGTACAAGAATCATTCAAATCACTCGTGTACTTTTGAAGTTACGGAATTTTAAACACAACAACCGATTATAGTTCTGTCCACGGATCAACAGAAGGTAAGTGTTCTTTCAGCAAAATGAAAAACAAATCACACAGGGATGTGTGTGAATTGTTTCATTTTGCTGAAAGAACACACACCTTCTTTGTGATCCGTGGACAGAACTTTGAAACGGTGGTTGTGTTTAAAATTCTGTAACTTTAAAAGTACATGAGTGATTTGAATGATTCTTGTACTAAAAGAAAGCTTATGAGTTGGGCTTTCATATCCTAGATGTTGGAAGTGCTACATGCAGAACTTCACTATAAACAGAAGTCCCGAAATATGGCATTTCACTTTTTTTGACTCACCCTGTATGTACATGTAGGTGGTGACAAATTTCATGACTCTGTTAACTACACCTCAGTAGTGAAACTGTGAGAACTGATGTGGTGATGGTTAGTGCATTATTGTCCTCATGACCTTTGATGGTGCCATTTGCTTTTAATATTCACATCCCCACAGATGCACTGTGTTCCGTGTGTACGCGTGTGTAAGCAGACTGTACGGAAGCAACAAATTTCAAAAGTTTTTAGGGCATTGCATGTCCTCAAAAACTGCAGGATAAGTCACGAGCCAAATTGTATAAACAGCCCTCAAAACAAAATCCATTCATGCACTGTGCTGTCTAAAATCAGTTGAAGTTTTAATACCACATGTAAAAGATGAAAATATCTGTGCTTTCTGAGGCTGGTTGTTACTTTCTTTTTTAAACAACCTCAACACCAAATATAACAAGTTCCTCAAGATTTGTCTTAAAATGGCTTTAATGCAGAAACACCATATTCAATCATCGTATTCTTAAAAAAAACCACTTAATTCTGTGAAGAGTTTTCTTGGTACTTGGTACTTGGTTGGTTCTTCTCGTAAGGAAATCCACAAGGGAAGGGAGTATCACTAGGAGACCAGAAACACCGGGGCAAACCCCTTCTCTTAGCGATAAGTGTTACTGAGTTCTTTTACGTGCGTTAAGCCTGATACATCACACGGGACCTCCGGCTTAACGTCCCATCCGAAGGATGAAGCAATAATGGTTAAGTGCCTTGCTTAAGGGCACAAGTGTCCGGGCCCGGGCTCGAACCCACGCCACTGTTGCCTCTGAAACACCAGAGCATGAGTCCGGTGCTCTTAACCGCTAGGTCATGACACTCCACTGGTTTTCACAGGTCATGCAAAAATGATGTGTCGCTTCTCAGTGGACTCACCTTTATCCTGCCATCTTTGTGCTTCATCAGATCCTCAAAGTACTTCTGGATCTTGACAGTCAGCCATTTGGTCATAGCAATCAACAGCAGAGTGAAGGCAACTCCTACATAAGCAGAAGAACAAAATAAACACCATTCACTGCAATAATGCTGACTCTTATTAAACCTAACTCCCTAGCATGATTTACTAGAGCCATACCCATCCTGGCAAATTCCAACACCATATGGGAAACTGCACACACACTTTTTTTCTGACTTTGATTCTGCTGGTATGCCAACCAAGTGTAAAAGACTGTCAGTTTAGGGATACTGTACCCTTCCTGACAGATTCCAACAAAACATGCCGTTGGGGTTTGATGAGCGGAGTTCTGTTATGGGCAATTCCACGCTTACTCACGTTACATTTTCGATGTACTTTTGAGTTTCCTTGGGCTGTAATTACCTTACTGAAAAGGTTTAATAACTGTTATCCCCATGGTAGATAGAGTAGACCTAGACCTACCTACTGTAAGCACCAAAGATGACATCCAGAAAAATGTGTTGTATGACAAACAAGACGCACAAAATCGGTTACTCACGTTACGAAAATGTAACGTGAGTAACTGATATTGTGCGTCTTGTCTATCATACATAACACATTTTTCTGGATGTCATCTTTGGTGCTTAGGTAGGTCTAGGTCTACTCTATCTACCATGGGGATAACAGTTATTAAACCTTTTCAGTAAGGTAATTACAGCCCAAGGAAACTCAAAAGTACATCAAAAATGTAACGTGAGTAACCGTGGAATTGCCCTTATGGTTAATGCAGCTCATCATGCATGTTTAAATAATTTTGAAATTTGTGTGTGCGATATTTTCTTGATTTCGTCAAGCCTTTATACAACTCTATTATAATCTATTTATCAATTTCTTGAAGGAACTGAGAGATTCTTAACATTGTTCTTCACTCGGTTTTACAGGTGTATCTTGTTTTTTTGGTTTTTTTTAAAGGACCAATAATTATTGGCCGTAAATATTAATGAAGATCTTGGCAAATAAATGCGGAGGGTCCAGAATTCACAACATCTTGGGTCTAGCTAGTTTGCATATTCAGTGGCTGAAGGTTATTAAAAGTGAAATGATTGCTATGACAATTAAATTGATCACCGTTTCTGGAAACTGACCTGTGAGAAATGCCAGTCCCAGCTGCTGATGCAAGAAAAACAGCGATACGGCAATCTTGACCGGGAGGCTCCACAACTCATGAAAGCTCCGGCAGACGTTGATGATCCTTTCCGAATCCACGCTCATGAAGTTCACAATCTCTCCGGTGGTGAACTGCGACACGGCTGTGGAGCTCACCACGAGGGCCTTGCGGTAAGTTGTGGTCACCAGGGCTGCCCGCATGCGAATCAAGATCTTAAAGATCTGGTAGTTGTAGTGGATCGACAAGAAAGCGCCAATCAGAGAAGAGAGGAAGAGGCCCAGGGCGTACAGCCAACCATTCACGACTGGTTCTTTCTCGGTTTCCATGAAAGTCACCAGGGCATTGAGCAAGAGCGGTCCAGCGAATGTCAACATATCGCAGATGAATTTTACAATACCAAGAGAGAAGAAGCGAACCCCAAAAGCTCTCAGAAGTGCCCTCAGGAGGGTGGGTCTTGCAGACTTAGACTTGGGGTTCCTGACTTCGTAAGACGGCACTTCATCATCGTACTGGCTGCTATAACTGGTTCCCATAAAGCTGTGCAGTGGCTCGTCAGTGAAGAGAGAGCCTGCTGGCATATGGGGATCTTCCCCACGAGATGCGTCGTAAGCTCCGCTGTAGTCCGTGACTCCCTGGGCCAGGTTCCCGCGGAAGAAGATCCTGCCGAATGCGTTTTCCACATGGTGGGTTTGTAGCGACTTGGGCAGCCGGAACACGTCCTCAGGGTTTCGCAGCTCGCCCTGAGCTCCTCGTTTCATCAGGGGCTGAATCCACCACAAGAACAACTTAGAGAGGAAGCTGCCCTGTTCCTCAGCGATGCCAAGATCCGAAATGAGACCGTACTCATCTAGAGTGTACGACCGTCTATGTCGTCCCACCAAAGGTGAGGTCTCATCCGTGGCATCGTCATTGATGCTAGGAAAGATCGGCCTTCCTCGATTTCTCTCGTAGTTCTTCCGGGCGTGTCTTCGGGATGGCAACAGTGACACCAGGTACAACAGTTGTAAACCAAATTCTACAAATGCAACAATTCTGGCAATCTCGTCCAACTCGACCCTGTCTTTGTGTGCAAGGTTACGAAAAACTCTTGCCACCTTTACAACAGAAGACAGCAAGGTAAGAGGCCACATGAGCAAGACTGGTAAGTGACCCCTCACATGTTTTGTCCCTGTTCTCCGAAGCTTTACCAGGTATAGAGAATGAACAACCCATGCAAAGAAGGTACAACTGTCTGTGAGATACTGAACAGGTGCAAGTCGTTTTTTGGCATGAGTTAAGCTCAGAATTACCCCTAATACTGGCAAAAAGCTGGTGACTACTGACACGGAAAGCCTTCCTCGAACAGCAAGGGATCTCTTCAAGTTCTCATGCTCCGTGTACTGGATTTGTCCAATGTAGAGACCACTAGCGACGGCAAGCAAGGCATAACTGGTGACATCAAAGACCAGAAGCTCCTTGCAATAGCCGTAGGCTTTGTCTGGCCAGATGAGAGAGTCATTATTAGGTGGCCCACAAAAGTCTTGCAGAACACCTTCCCGGGTCGTCATGGTGGGCATGCAGCATGTACCTGTGTTGGACATGAAATTCCAGATACACATTGAGATAAAAAGTCAACTGATCAGTGGAGTGTTGCTGGTGTCAACCATCTGGGCACTAGAATTGGTGCCAAGTCGGTAAGTGTTTCGTGTATGGTAGCCGGTTACCATACTGGCTCCACGCACACAAAATATCGCTGTGGCTGCAATGCTCATACTCTGGTTACGTTTCCAGACCAAATGATGCTATTTCTGATACAATTACCGACTTGAAGAAAACATTTTCAATTTTGTACCCAACACCTGGTGTATTTTGAATCGCTAGTGAATTTTATGCGAGCACTTAGTCCCTAACTAGGACTCTACGGATCGCTTTTTTAACATTTGGACATGGTCGGGCGATTATTAGTAGATCGCCCGACCATGTCCAAATGTTACAAAAGTGATCCGTAGAGTCCTAGTTACTCGGACTAGTGAGCACTCTGATATTGGTTCAGATTCCAGAGTGTATTCTAGGCCGCCACAGAAGATCATTCTCATCACTTCGAGGGTTTTTACGTTGTGTTGTGTAAAATTACAAAAATCATAGCACATAGGCCTACACCACCATGTACACGACTCAAATAAATCAAGTATATCACTAGCTTGAGTAACTCATGGAGGTAGAATAGCTGACAATACATGTACATGCTCATGCATGTCAGCTGGAGTTACTCAAGCTAAATCTAGGCCGTATTGGACTCTAATTTGATCAAAACAAAACAGGGGCCCTAGGCTACACTTCACGATCGCCCATAACCTGATAACTTTAGTCCCTAGGCTGCTACATGTAAGCCTTACTCTTTTTTTTTTTGGTGTGTCACTTAGCCCAGGTGGACTCCCTTTCCTCCCTACGTTAACCTGGGCTAGTGTGTCACTGTGTGTTTATTCATTTGAAGTGGCTATCGTTACGGCAGCCGTTGTTTAGCGCCCTCTACGATACTTTGTTGATACGCACGCAGGTATATAATTATTTGTTTCCCCACATTTTAGCGAGCAGTGCGGCAGCTCAGTCGACTCGATAGAGGATAGGATTTTGCACCGCGAGGTTGCGGGTTCGCATCTCAGACTAGAACTTTTTGCACTCAAATTTTTTCCTTTTTCTAACCTGAGGCTTTGGAGGTTTTTTTTTAAAAGGGAAATAAAGTCCGAATTTCATAACGTTCAAATTCACTTTTTTTCCTTCTAATTTTATATTTCCTTCTCATGTTTTTATAAAAGTTGCAGTAAGCCCTAGTAGGATGGGTTGCCCTATTATCGCGGTACTTATCACGTTTCTCGTTCGGAATAGAGATTGCCCACTAACCTTCCTGAATTGTCCTGTCTTTTGTGTAGTATAACTCTTCCTTTTTAAATTAATATAAAAAAATCCGACGGTGGTGTGATCTATTCCGTGTTCGATGCCTGTGAAAAATAGACATGCGCAGCGTGTGCGAACGGAGGTGGACTCCCTATTATCGCGGTATGCGGGAAGTGGTTTTTATAATGATCCCAACTTTTTTGTTCATAGTTAATGTTTGACCAAAACATCCCCTGAATAAAGTCTGATATTTTCCCTGTAACCTTCAAGTTGATTAAAGATTATATTTCTGCAGGATGTTTTCTTAAGACCCTGCCCTACCAGGCTGATCTTGGCACGAAAATTGGGCCGGATTTTCGGCTGGCCGGATTTTCGGATAGGTACTATTTTTACGGCGGCGCGCCGCCGTGAAGATTACCACTACGGTGGCCCTAGACAGCCATTGCAAATCCTTAGGAGAAAACGAATTATAAAGAAAGTTCAACTTCTTATCACAGTAAGTTACCTTAAATAACTGAAACTGTTGTTTATTCGACTCTAAAGTAAATCGTAATGAAAACTGTGGCAATTTATTTTCAGAATTGGGAATGTTAATGTTATGAATTTTAACGTTACTGAATAAAGGTTCTGCCTTATAGCCTAGGAGAGGGCGCTATATCCGCCAGACTGCCACTCAAGTAGTGGTGCGTTGCGGGAAAGACCGGGTCTCAGGCATGAGAATCCTGTTTAAACAGGAATTCCTATTTGTTTTTTTGCCAAAATGTCCCGGGGGTGCCTCATTTCACATTTTTCTTTCTTTTTTTTCATAAAAATTAATGTTCAAACGGCCCTGCCGCAATTTCTTTTCCCAAACTACAGGGTTGTTTAGCGCCCTCTACGATACCTTTATGACACGTACGTACGCAGGTAAAGAAAATACGGATATCCCATTTTGAAATGATTTTGTACCATCCTAAATGTCCGAAATGTCCCGTTCCGATTGCATACACGGATTAAGGGACATCCAAAGTGTATTCTATTTGCGCCCCGCATAAATCAGTATTGAAACAGAGTCAGCCCAATTAAATTAATCAAACGATTGTTAATTACGATACAAAAGACCGGTTTTTGCAAAGAAAATACGGATATCCCATTTTGAAATGATTTTGTACCATCCTAAATGTCTGAAATGTCCCGATCCAATTGCATACACGGGTTCAGGGACTCTCAAAGTGTATTCTATTCGCGCCCCGAATAAATCGGTATTGAAACAGAGTCAGCCAAAGTAAATTAATCCAACGATTGTTAATTACGATACAAAAGACCGGTTTTTGCAAAGAAAATACGGATATCCCATTTTGAAATGATTTTGTACCATCCTAAATGTCCGAAATGTCCCGATCCAATTGCATACACGGGTTCACGGACTCTCAAAGTGTATTCTATTCGCGCCCCGAATAAATCGGTATTGAAACAGAGTCAGCCCAATTAAATTAATCCAACGATTGATAATTAACGTACAAAACAGCCGTTTTACAACGAAAATACGGATATCCCATTTTGAAATGATTTTGTACCATCCTAAATGTCCGAAATGTCCCGTTCCGATTGCATACACGGATTAAGGGACATCCAAAGTGTATTCTATTTGCGCCCCGAATAAATCGGTATTGAAACAGAGTCAGCCCAAGTAAATTAATCCAACGATTGTTAATTACGATACAAAAGACCGGTTTTTGCAAAGAAAATACGGATATCCCATTTTGAAATGATTTTGTACCATCCCAAATGTCCGAAATGTCCCGATCCAATTGCATACACGGGTTCAGGGACTCTCAAAGTGTATTCTATTCGCGCCCCGAATAAATCGGTATTGAAACAGAGTCAGCCCAATTAAATTAATCCAACGATTGATAATTAACGTACAAAACAGCCGTTTTACAACGAAAATACGGATATCCCATTTTGAAATGATTTTGTAACATCCTAAATGTCCGAAATGTCCCGATCCAATTGCATACACGGGTTCAGGGACTCTCAAAGTGTATTCTATTCGCGCCCCGAATAAATCGGTATTGAAACAGAGTCAGCCCAATTAAATTAATCCAACGATTGTTAATTACGATACAAAAGACCGGTTTTTGCAAAGAAAATACGGATATCCCATTTTGAAATGATTTTGTACCATCCTAAATGTCCGAAATGTCCCATTCCACTTGTAATACAAGGGTTCAGGGACTCTCAAAGTGTATTCTATTCGCGCCCCGAATAAATCGGTATTGAAACAGAGTCAGCCTAATTAAATTAATCCAACGATTGATAATTAACGTACAAAACAGCCGTTTTACATAGAAAATACGGATATCCCATTTTGCTATGATTTTGTACCATCCTAAATGTCCGAAATGTCCCGTTCCAATTGCATACACGGGTTGAGGGACATCCAAAGTGTATTCTATTCGCGCCCCGAATCAATCGGTATTGAAACAGAGTCAGCCCAATTAAATTAATCCAACGATTGTTAATTACGATACAAAAGACCGGTTTTTGCAAAGAAAATGCGGATATCCCATTTTGAAATGATTTTGTACCATCCTAAATGTCCAAAATGTCCCGATCCAATTGCATACACGGGTTCAGGGGCTCTCAAAGTGTATTCTATTCGCGCCCCGAATAAATCGGTATTGAAACAGAGTCAGCCTAAATAAATTAATCCAACGATTGATAATTAACGTACAAAACAGCCGTTTTACATAGAAAATACGGATATCCCATTTTGCTATGATTTTGTACCATCCTAAATGTCCGAAATGTCCCGTTCCAATTGCATACACGGGTTCAGGGACATCCAAAGTGTATTCTATTCGCGCCCCGAATAAATCAGTATTGAAACAGAGTCAGCCCAATTAAATTAATCCAACGATTGATAATTAACGTACAAAACAGCCGTGTTACGACGAAAATACGGATATCCCATTTTGAAATGATGTTGTACCCTCCTAAATGTCCGAAATGTCCCGTTCCAATTGCATACACGGGTTGGGGGACATCAAAAGTGTATTCTATTCGCGCCCCGAATAAATTGGTATTGAAACAGAGTCAGCCTAATTAAATTAATCCAACGATTGATAATTACGATACAAAAGACCGGTTTTTGCAAAGAAAATACGGATGTTCCATTTTGAAATGATTTTGTACCATCCTAAATGTCCGAAATGTCCCGTTCCACTTGTATACACGGGTTTAGGGACTCTCAAAGTGTATTCTATTCGCGCCCCGAATAAATCGGTATTGAAACAGAGTCAGCCCAATTAAATTAATCCAACGATTGTTAATTACGATACAAAAGACCGGTTTTTGCAAAGAAAATACGGATATCCCATTTTGAAATGATTTTGTACCATCCTAAATGTCCGAAATGTCCCGATCCAATTGCATACACGGGTTCAGGGACTCTCAAAGTGTATTCTATTCGCGCCCCGAATAAATCGGTATTGAAACAGAGCCAGCCCAATTAAATAAATCCGACGATTGATCATTACGATACAAAAGACCGGTTTTTGCAAAGAAATGCGGATATCCCATTTTGAAATGATTTTGTACCACCCTAAATGTCCGAAATGTCCCGTTCCAATTGCATACACGGGTTGGGGGACATCCAAAGTGTATTCTATTCGCGCCCCGAATAAATCGGTATTGAAACAGAGTCAGCCCAATTAAATTAATCCAACAATTGATAATTACGATACAAAAGACCGGTTTTTGCAAAGAAAATACGGATGTTCCATTTTGAAATGATTTTGTACCATCCTAAATGTCCGAAATGTCCCGTTCCAATTGCATACACGGGTTCAGTGACTCTCAAAGTGTTTTCTATTCGCGCCCCGAATAAATCGGTAATGAAACAGAGTCAGCCCAATTAAATTAATCCAACGATTGATAATTAACGTACAGAACAGCCGTTTTACAACGAAAATACGGATATCCCATTTTGAAATGATTTTGTACCATCCTAAATGTCCGAAATGTCCCATTCCACTTGTATACACGGGTTCAGGGACTCTCAAAGTGTATTCTATTCCCGCCCCGAATAAATCAGTATTGAAATAGAGCCAGCCCAATTAAATTAATCCAACGATTGATCATTACGATACAAAAGACCGGTTTTTGCAAAGAAAATGCGAATATACCATTTTGAAATGATTTGTACCATCCTAAATGTCCAAAATGTCCCGATCCAATTGCATACACGGGTTCAGGGACTCTCAAAGTGTATTCTATTCGCGCCCCGAATAAATGGGTATTGAAACAGAGTCAGCCTAATTAAATTAATCCAACGATTCAAATTAACGTACAGAACAGCCGTTTAACAACGAAAATACGGATATCCCATTTTGATATGATTTTGTACCATCCTAAATGTCCGAAATGTCCCGTTCCAATTGCATACACGGGTTGAGGGACATCCAAAGCGTATTCTATTCCCGCCCCGAATAAATCAGTATTGAAACAGAGTCAGCCCAATTAAATTAATCCAACGATTGATAATTAACGTACAAAACAGCCGTGTTACAACGAAAATACGGATATCCCATTTTGAAATGATGTTGTACCATCCTAAATGTCCGAAATGTCCCGTTCCAATTGCATACACGGGTTGGGGGACATCCAAAGTGTATTCTATTCGCGCCCCGAATAAATTGGTATTGAAACAGAGTCAGCCCAATTAAATTAATCCAACGATTGTTAATTACGATACAAAAGACCGGTTTTTGCATAGAAAATACGGATATCCCATTTTGAAATGATTTTGTACCATCCTAAATGTCCGAAATGTCCCGATCCAATTGCATACACGGGTTCAGGGACTCTCAAAGTGTATTCTATTCGCGCCCCGAATAAATCGGTATTGAAACAGAGTCAGCCCAATTAAATTAATCCAACGATTGATAATTAACGTACAAAACAGCCGTTTTACAACGAAAATACGGATATCCCATTTTGAATTTATTTTGTACCATCCTAAATGTCCAAAATGTCCCGTTTCAATTGCATACAGGGATTAAGGGACTCTCAAAGTGTATTCTATTCGCGCCACGAATAAATCGGTATTGAAACAGAGCCAGCCCAATTAAATAAATCCGACGATTGATCATTACGATACAAAAGACCGGTTTTTGCAAAGAAAATGCGGATATCCCATTTTGAAATGATTTTGTACCATCCTAAATGTCCGAAATGTCCCGTTCCAATTGCATACACGGGTTGGGGGACATCCAAAGTGTATTCTATTCGCGCCCCGAATAAATCGGTATTGAAACAGAGTCAGCCCAATTAAATTAATCCAACAATTGATAATTACGATACAAAAGACCGGTTTTTGCAAAGAAAATACGGATGTTCCATTTTGAAATGATTTTGTACCATCCTAAATGTCCAAAATGTCCCGTTCCACTTGTATACACGGGTTCAGGGACTCTCAAACTGTATTCTATTCGCGCCCCGAATAAATCGGTATTGAAACAGAGTCAGCCCAATTAAATTAATCCGACGATTGATCATCACGATACAAAAGACCGGTTTTTGCAAAGAAAATACGGATATCCCATTTTGAATTGATTTTGTACCATCCTAAATGTCCGAAATGTCCCGTTCCAATTGCATACACGGGTTGAGGGACATCCAAAGTGTTTTCTATTCGCGCCCCGAATAAATCGGTATTGAAACAGAGTCAGCCCAATTAAATTAATCCAACGATTGATAATTAACGTACAAAACAGCCGTTTTACAACGAAAATACGGATATCCCATTTTGAAATGATTTTGTACCATCCTAAATGTCTGAAATGTCCCGTTGCAATTGCATACACGGGTTGGGGGACATCCAAAGTGTATTCTATTCGCGCCCCGAATAAATCGGTATTGAAACAGAGCCAGCCTAATTAAATTAATCCAACGATTGTTAATTACGATACAAAAGACCGGTTTTTGCAAAGAAAATAAGGATATCCCATTTTGAAATGATTTTGTACCATACTAAATGTCCGAAATGTCCCGTTCCACTTGTATACACGGGTTTAGAGACTCTCAAAGTGTATTCTATTCGCGCCCCGAATAAATCGGTATTGAAACAGAGTCAGCCCAATTAAATTAATCCAACGATTGTTAATTACGATACAAAAGACCGGTTTTTGCAAAGAAAATGCGGATATCCCATTTTGAAATGATTTTGTACCATCCTAAATGTCCGAAATGTCCCGATCCAATTGCATACACGGGTTCAGGGACTCTCAAAGTGTATTCTATTGGCGCCCCGAATAAATCAGTATTGAAATAGAGCCAGCCCAATTAAATTATTCCGACGATTGATCATTACGATACAAAAGACCGGTTTTTGCAAAGAAAATGCGGATATCCCATTTTGAAATGATTTTGTACCATCCTAAATGTCCGAAATGTCCCGATCCAATTGCATACACGGGTTCAGGGACTCTCAAAGTGTATTCTATTCGCGCCCCGAATAAATCGGTATTGAAACAGAGTCAGCCTAATTAAATTAATCCAACGATTGATAATTAACTTACAAAACAGCCGTTTAACAACGAAAATACGGATATCCCATTTTGATATGATTTTGTACCATCCTAAATGTCCGAAATGTCCCGTTCCAATTGCATACACGGGTTGAGGGACATCCAAAGTGTATTCTATTCGCGCCCCGAATAAATTGGTATTGAAACAGAGTCAGCCCAATTAAATTAATCCAACGATTGATAATTAACGTACAAAACAGCCGTTTTACAACGAAAATACGGATATCCCATTTTGAAATGATTTTGTACCATCCTAAATGTCTGAAATGTCCCGTTCCAATTGCATACACGGGTTGGGGGACATCCAAAGTGTATTCTATTCGCGCCCCGAATAAATCGGTATTCAAACAGAGCCAGCCTAATTAAATTAATCCAACGATTGTTAATTACGATACAAAAGACCGGTTTTTGCAAAGAAATTACGGATATCCCATTTTGAAATGATTTTGTACCATACTAAATGTCCGAAATGTCCCGTTCCACTTGTATACACGGGTTTAGGGACTCTCAAAGTGTATTCTATTCGCGCCCCGAATAAATCGGTATTGAAACAGAGTCAGCCCAATTAAAATAATCCAACGATTGTTAATTACGATACAAAAGACCGTTTTTTGCAAAGAAAATACGGATATCCCATTTTGAAATGATTTTGTACCATCCTAAATGTCCGAAATGTCCCGATCCAATTGCATACACGGGTTCAGGGACTCTCAAACTGTATTCTATTCGCGCCCCGAATAAATTGGTATTGAAACAGAGTCAGCCTAATTAAATTAATCCAACGATTGTTAATTACGATACAAAAGACCGGTTTTTGCAAAGAAAATACGGATATCCCATTTTGAAATGATTTTGTACCATCCTTAATGTCCGAAATGTCCCGTTCCACTTGTATACTAGGGTTCAGGGACTCTCAAAGTGTATTCTATTCGCGCCCCGAATAAATCGGTATTGAAACAGAGTCAGCCCAATTAAAATAATCCAACGATTGATAATTAACGTACAAAACAGCCGTTTTACAACGAAAATACGGATATCCCATTTTGAAATGATTTTGTACTATCCTAAATGTCTGAAATGACCCTTTCAAATTGCATACATGGTTAAAGGACATCCAAATTGTATTCTATTCTCGCCCAGAATAAATAAGTATTTTAACAGTGTCAGCTCAATTAAATTAACCCAACAATTGCTATAAATTAACATATAAAACACCGTTTTTGCAAAGAAAATACGGATATCCCATTTTAAAATGATTTGCCTTCAAAGGGATAATCGAAAAATATTTCATATAAAGCGCCCCGAGAAAATCTGTTGACTGAAAAACCCAGCCCAATTTTTTTCTAATGCAGTTGGAGGAATTGGGCAGACTTGTAAGGACACACCGCAGACCTCACACCGGGAAACACTGTTCTATCAATCAACATGCAGATAAGATAATTGACCTCACAAATAAGTCCCCAGCGGCCAGCCTGGCCACTGCCAGCCACATGGTCGTAAAATTAATGGTTCCCATGTGGATGGCCTGCCCGAGCTGAGGCGTATGTATCAGCCCATAGATCAGCCACCAGCCAATCCAAATACAAGTAGTGTGGTTTCGCTATATGGTATGGAGCGATTGTGTGCTGAAATATAGGTGGACAGTTTTTTTTGGAACACAATACATACGGAGTATTAGTTTTTCCTTCCTATGGTATACCACACTAATCCACAAACTGTCCCTGATTATGTTTTAATAAATCATGCTGAACAAGGCAAGGGCAAATTCACCAAAATGTTCCCTACTGTTCAGACATATTTCAGCACGATAATTTTATCTGCACGCTCATCAAAGTGTCAGGTTTATTTGGAGTGAGGAATGGCATTCATAATTATATTACAAGATAAGCGCCGGGGGGGGGGGGGTGATTTTATCTATACTCATCAAAGTGTCGGGTTTATTTGGTATGGTGTGATGAATGCCATTTCACATACAAGATAATGAAAAGCGTATACATGTATGTTTCTGTAATGTAAGTGATTTTAGTTTCCATATTGAGCAACATGCAATTTTTAAGGTTGGCATATTATTGTAATTTCATTGATCTTATGGGTATTGAAATACGAAATCTAATACACACCGCTATTGGTATTTACCCACATGAGTGAATTTGTCCATGTCCATGATTTGACCACACTGTAATGAAGTCAAACCCTATTTCTATCGACTATGTGCAACCTCTTCAACTATAGTCGTGTTCCCTAACGAGGCGCACTTCGAAGCTTACCCAACTTTCCTCGTGAAGTGCTGCCAACCCTCTTTGTTGATAAACCTCAAATTCATGCAGTAAAATACTGGTACTTTGACCTTATTAATGCATGCTATTTAACCTCTTTGAACTATTTCGGTTTCATAAAATTTAATCCGAAATTTAAAAACGGTGGCGTCCGGAAATTGGGCACAAATTCGCGGAGTGTTCCCTAACGTGGCACACTTAAATAAATCTCGGAAAATTCCAAATTAACATTTAAGAATTTCTGTAAACTTGATAAATTCTGATAAATCATTATTATCTCTACTTACATACCCAGCCAGATGTTCGTCAGAAAATGATTTTCTTATTTTTCGGGGCATTTTCAAAGTGTTCACTTTGCACTTGAAAAAAAAATCGAAAATCACGCCAAAATATTTGTTTCTTCTAACTTTGTAACGGGTGAATAAAATCACGATTTATGAACGGGAGTGTTTAGAACTTGATGAAATGTCACTTTCTGTGAAATTTCAGTTAAAACTTTTGCTCTAGCTAGGCGCTACAGGCGAAAAATCAAAGTGCGCCACGTTGGGGGCCGCGCCACGTTAGGTACCCTATAGGGTACATCAACAATATTAAAAGTGCAGGGGATGCATTTTGTTGTTCTGATAAACAAGATGGGAAATTGGACTAGGGTACATGATTATATTTCGACTGACTTCTGATGCAGCTTATAAAAAATCAAATGGTCGAGGCCGATTGATGAATGACGGAACTTTCACGTTAATCATTACATTTGGTATCTTTCATTTACTATCCGCTCCGTGCACAAGTAGTACCCCATTAACGGCCAGAAAAGGAGAGTTTGGGGTGATCTAGACTGGTTCCTGATCCATCCACTGCGTATTTCGAATGTCTCCAAAGTTATTGGAGGCGGAGATTAGTCTCAGAGACCCTTGCAAGTTGAATTCGAATGTATTCGCGCGCCGACGACGCCTGACGCTCTTGCGAAGACACGGTTGTTATAGCTTTTGCACACTCAGGAAGTCGTGCGTACTTTGCGCACGAACCAGTACACACCGTACGCGCACGCTGTGTCCCCCGTCCACGGAGGTATCAAAAGAGGTAAAAACGTGCCCTCTTTTGGTCGCGCACGGAGCCCATACTGGGCCCAATTTCATAGAGCTGCTTAAGCAGAAAATTTGCTTAAGCACGGAAAAACATTGCTTAGTAAAATTAGGTTACCGGACAAAACTCCATGTGATGTACATTGCTTGTGACTGGTATTTAGCTGTTGTTTACTTAGCATAACAATCGCATGGAGTTTTGGCCGGTAACCTGATTTTATTAAGCAAGACGTTTTTGTGCTTAAGCAAATTTTGTGCTTAAGCAGCTCTATGAAATTGGCCCCTGGTGCTTCTTGGATTAATACATTCAAGGTCATCCAACCCTTACATATTTTTAAAACAATGGATAGCAAAAATGGTAAAAGTAAAAGGGTGACAGAAGAGGAATTTTTGTCATTAACAAATTCATTCCAATTAAATCTAAAGCCAGAAATCACTATTTCTGATGAAAAAAATGTTTGTTTTGCCCGAATTTTAGCCTCGGTATGAAATTAATTGGGCTCAGAGACTGTTTCAATACCAATTTATTCGGGCGCTTAAAAAATAAATTTTGAAAGACATTTCACCCCCTATCCATTCAGATCTGAATTCTTTTGTAATTAACGATTGAACAAAATCGTTTGAAAATACGGCTTTCCGTTTCAATCAATGTCAATGGATGGCAAAAAGCCTGATCTCCGTCTCATAATTAAATTAATTGGGCGGTGCTTTTTAACGAACAGATTTTCTCGGTGCGCTTATAAAATCTTTGTTGATCATCTCTTTGAAGGATTGTTAAAAAAAATAGAATTTCTGTCACTAACGATGGAACAAATTCATTCCAAAGCCGGAAATCGGTATTTCTGATGAAAAATGGTGCTGTTTTTTTTTGTCTGAATTTTGGCCTAGGTATAAAATTAATTGGGCTGAAACTAAGTCATCACCAATTAATTCGGGGCGCTTATGAAATAGACTTTGGAAGTCACTTTACTGAAGTATCGAATTAGATCTGGAAATTTATGACATTTACGATCGAACAAAATCGTTTGAATATACGGTTTCCGTCTTACTTTTATCCCAATGGTGGGCTGCGTCCGCCTTATATTGATCACGGGGAGACAGGGCTCAACGGTCGGCCGGTGCGCAGCGGTCCGCGCCTGCTAGCGCCGGACGGGCTGTGACTGGAACAATATTGGCCGCCGTACTCGGTAAAAAATTATTTTAAATTGGGATATCCGTATTTTCGTTGTAACACGGCTGTTTTGTACGTTAATTATCAATCGTTGGATTAATTTAATTGGGCTGACTCTGTTTGAATACCGATTTATTCGGGGCGCGAATAGAATACACTTTGGATGTCGTTCAACCCGTGTGTGCAATTGGAACGGGACATTTCGGACATTTAGGATGGTACAAAATCATTTCAAAATGGGATATCCGTATTAACTTTGGAATACGGCTCTTTTGTACGTTAATTATCAATCGTTGGATTAATTTAATTGGGCCGACTCTGTTTCATTACCGATTTATTCGGGGCGCGAATAGAACACACTTTGGATGTCCCTCAAACCGTGTATGCAATTGGAACGGGACATTTCGGAAATTTAGGGTGGTACAAAATCATTTCAAAATGGGATATCCGCATTTTCTTTGCAAAAACCGGTCTTTTGTATCGTAATTATCAATCGTCGGATAAATTTAATTGGGCTGGCTCTGTTTCAATACCGATTTATTCGGGGCGCGAATAGAATACACTTTGGATGTCCCTCAACCCGTGTATGCAATTGGAACGGGACATTTCGGACATTTAGGATGGTACAAAATCATTTTAATTTGGGATATCCGTATTTTCGTTGGAAAACGGCTTTTTTGTACGTTAATTATCAATCGTTGGATTAATTTGATTGGGCTGACTCTGTTTCAATACCGATTTATTCGGGGCGCGAATAGAATACACTTTGGATGTCCCTCAACCGTAGTATGCAATTGGAACGGGACATTTCGGACATTTAGGATGGTACAAAATCTTTTCAAAATGGGATATCCGTATTATCTTTGGAAAACGGCTGTTTTGTACGTTAATTATCAACCGTCGGATTAATTTAATTGGGCTGACTCTGTTTCAATACCGATTTACTCGAGGCGCGAATAGAATACACTTTGGATGTCCCTCAACCCGTGTATGCAATTGGAACGGGACATTTCGGACATTTAGGATGGTACAAAATCAATTTAATTTGGGATATCCGTATTTTCGTTGGAAAACGGCTGTTTTGTACGTTAATTATCAATCGTTGGATTAATTCAATTCGGCCGACTCTGTTTCAATACCGATTTATTCGGGGCGCGAATAGAATACACTTTGGATGTCCCTCAACCCGTGTATGCAATTGGAACGGGACATTTCGGACATTTAGGATGGTACAAAATCTTTTCAAAATGGGATATCCGTATTATCTTTGGAAAACGGCTGTTTTGTACGTTAATTATCAACCGTCGGATTAATTTAATTGGGCTGACTCTGTTTCAATACCGATTTATTCGGGGCGCGAATAGAATACACTTTGGATGTCCCTCAACCCGTGTATGCAATTGGAACGGGACATTTCGGACATTTAGGATGGTACAAAATCTTTTCAAAATGGGATATCCGTATTATTTTTGGAAAACGGCTGTTTTGTACGTTAATTATCAACCGTCGGATTAATTTAATTGGGCTGACTCTGTTTCAATACCGATTTATTCGTGGCGCGAATAGAATACACTTTGAGAGTCCCTTAACCCGTGTATGCAATTGGAATGGGACATTTCGGACATTTAGGATGGTACAAAATCATTTCAAAATGGGATATCCGTATTTTCGTTGGAAAACGGCTCTTTTGTATCGTTATTATCAATCGTTGGATTAATTTAATTGGGCTGACTCTGTTTGAATACCGATTTATTCGGGGCGCGAATAGAATACACTTTGGATGTCCCTCAACCCGTGTATGCAATTGGAACGGGACATTTCGGACATTTTGGATGGTACAAAATCTTTTCAAAATGGGATATCCGTATTATCTTTGGAAAACGGCTGTTTTGTACGTTAATTATCAATCGTTGGATTAATTTGATTGGGCTGACTCTGTTTCAATACCGATTTATTCGGGGCGCAAATAGAATACACTTGGGATGTCCCCCAACCCGTGTATGCCATTGGAACGGGACATTTCGGACATTTTGGATGGTACAAAATCTTTTCAAAATGGGATATCCGTATTATCTTTGGAAAACGGCTGTTTTGTACGTTAATTATCAATCGTTGGATTAATTTGATTGGGCTGACTCTGTTTCAATACCGATTTATTCGGGGCGCAAATAGAATACACTTGGGATGTCCCCCAACTCGTGTATGTAATTGGAATGGGACATTTCGGACATTTAGGATGGTACAAAATCTTTTCAAAATGGGATATCCGTATTATCTTTGGAAAACGGCTGTTTTGTAAGTTAATTATCAACCGTCGGATTAATTTAATTGGGCTGACTCTGTTTCAATACCGATTTATTCGTGGCGCGAATAGAATACACTTTGAGAGTCCCTTAACCCGTGTATGCAATTGGAATGGGACATTTCGGACATTTAGGATGGTACAAAATCATTTCAAAATGGGATATCCGTATTTTCGTTGGAAAACGGCTCTTTTGTATCGTTATTATCAATCGTTGGATTAATTTAATTGGGCTGACTCTGTTTGAATACCGATTTATTCGGGGCGCGAATAGAATACACTTTGGATGTCCCTCAACCCGTGTATGCAATTGGAACGGGACATTTCGGACATTTTGGATGGTACAAAATCTTTTCAAAATGGGATATCCGTATTATCTTTGGAAAACGGCTGTTTTGTACGTTAATTATCAATCGTTGGATTAATTTGATTGGGCTGACTCTGTTTCAATACCTATTTATTCGGGGCGCAAATAGAATACACTTGGGATGTCCCCCAACCCGTGTATGCAATTGGAACGGGACATTTCGGACATTTTGGATGGTACAAAATCTTTTCAAAATGGGATATCCGTATTATCTTTGGAAAACGGCTGTTTTGTACGTTAATTATCAATCGTTGGATTAATTTGATTGGGCTGACTCTGTTTCAATACCGATTTATTCGGGGCGCAAATAGAATACACTTGGGATGTCCCCCAACTCGTGTATGTAATTGGAATGGGACATTTCGGACATTTAGGATGGTACAAAACTTTTTCAAAATGGGATATCCGTATTATCTTTGGAAAACGGCTGTTTTGTACGTTAATTATCAACCGTCGGATTATTTTAATTGGGCTGACTCTGTTTCAATACCGATTTATTCGGGGCGCGAATAGAATACACTTCGGATGTCCCTCAACCCGTGTATGTAATTGGAATGGGACATTTCGTAAATTTAGGGTGGTACAAAATCAATTTAATTTGGGATATCCGTATTTTCGTTGGAAAACGGCTGTTTTGTACGTTAATTATCAATCGTTGGATTAATTCAATTCGGCCGACTCTGTTTCAATACCGATTTATTCGGGGCGCGAATAGAATACACTTTGGATGTCCCTCAACCCGTGTATGCAATTGGAACGGGACATTTCGGACATTTAGGATGGTACAAAATCTTTTCAAAATGGGATATCCGTATTATCTTTGGAAAACGGCTGTTTTGTACGTTAATTATCAACCGTCGGATTAATTTAATTGGGCTGACTCTGTTTCAATACCGATTTATTCGGGGCGCGAATAGAATACACTTTGGATGTCCCTCAACCCGTGTATGCAATTGGAACGGGACATTTCGGACATTTAGGATGGTACAAAATCTTTTCAAAATGGGATATCCGTATTATTTTTGGAAAACGGCTGTTTTGTACGTTAATTATCAACCGTCGGATTAATTTAATTGGGCTGACTCTGTTTCAATACCGATTTATTCGTGGCGCGAATAGAATACACTTTGAGAGTCCCTTAACCCGTGTATGCAATTGGAATGGGACATTTCGGACATTTAGGATGGTACAAAATCATTTCAAAATGGGATATCCGTATTTTCGTTGGAAAACGGCTCTTTTGTATCGTTATTATCAATCGTTGGATTAATTTAATTGGGCTGACTCTGTTTGAATACCGATTTATTCGGGGCGCGAATAGAATACACTTTGGATGTCCCTCAACCCGTGTATGCAATTGGAACGGGACATTTCGGACATTTTGGATGGTACAAAATCTTTTCAAAATGGGATATCCGTATTATCTTTGGAAAACGGCTGTTTTGTACGTTAATTATCAATCGTTGGATTAATTTGATTGGGCTGACTCTGTTTCAATACCGATTTATTCGGGGCGCAAATAGAATACACTTGGGATGTCCCCCAACCCGTGTATGCCATTGGAACGGGACATTTCGGACATTTTGGATGGTACAAAATCTTTTCAAAATGGGATATCCGTATTATCTTTGGAAAACGGCTGTTTTGTACGTTAATTATCAATCGTTGGATTAATTTGATTGGGCTGACTCTGTTTCAATACCGATTTATTCGGGGCGCAAATAGAATACACTTGGGATGTGTCCCAACTCGTGTATGTAATTGGAATGGGACATTTCGGACATTTAGGATGGTACAAAATCTTTTCAAAATGGGATATCCGTATTATCTTTGGAAAACGGCTGTTTTGTACGTTAATTATCAACCGTCGGATTATTTTAATTGGGCTGACTCTGTTTCAATACCGATTTATTCGGGGCGCGAATAGAATACACTTCGGATGTCCCTCAACCCGTGTATGTAATTGGAATGGGACATTTCGTAAATTTAGGGTGGTACAAAATCATTTCAAAATGGGATATCCGCATTTTCTTTGCAAAAACCGGTCTTTTGTATCGTAATTATCAATCGTCGGATTAATTTAATTGGGCTGACTCTGTTTCAATACCGATTTAATCGGGGCGCGAATAGAATACACTTTGGATGTCCCTCAACCCGTGTATGCCATTGGAACGGGACATTTCGGACATTTAGGATGGTACAAAATCATTTTAATTTGGGATATCCGTATTTTCGTTGGAAAACGGCTGTTTTGTACGTTAATTATCAATCGTCGGATTAATTTAATTGGGCTGACTCTGTTTCAATACCGATTTATTCGGGGCGCGAATAGAATACACTTTGGATGTCCCTCAACCCGTGTATGCCATTGGAACGGGACATTTCGGACATTTAGGATGGTACAAAATCTTTTCAAAATGGGATATCCGTATTATCTTTGGAAAACGGCTGTTTTGTACGTTAATTATCAACCGTCGGATTAATTTAATTGGGCTGACTCTGTTTCAATACCGATTTATTCGGGGCGCGAATAGAATACACTTTGGATGTCCCTCAACCCGTGTATGCAATTGGAACGGGACATTTCGGACATTTAGGATGGTACAAAATCTTTTCAAAATGGGATATCCGTATTATTTTTGGAAAACGGCTGTTTTGTACGTTAATTATCAACCGTCGGATTAATTTAATTGGGCTGACTCTGTTTCAATACCGATTTATTCGTGGCGCGAATAGAATACACTTTGAGAGTCCCTTAACCCGTGTATGCAATTGGAATGGGACATTTCGGACATTTAGGATGGTACAAAATCATTTCAAAATGGGATATCCGCATTTTCTTTGCAAAAACCGGTCTTTTGTATCGTAATTATCAATCGTCGGATTAATTTAATTGGGCTGACTCTGTTTCAATACCGATTAATTCGGGGCGCGAATAGAATACACTTTGGATGTCCCTCAACCCGTGTATGCAATTGGAACGGGACATTTCGGGCATTTAGGATGGTACAAAATCATTTTAATTTGGGATATCCGTATTTTCGTTGGAAAACGGCTGTTTTGTACGTTAAGTATCGATCGTCGGATTAATTTAATTGGGCTGACTCTGTTTCAGTACCGATTTATTCGGGGCGCGAATAGAATACACTTTGGATGTCCCTCAACCCGTGTATGCAATTGGAACGGGACATTTCGGACATTTAGGATGGTACAAAATCATTTTAAATTGGGATATCCGAATTTTCGTTGTAAACTGGCTGTTTTGTACGTTAATTATCAATCGTCGGATTAATCTAATTGGGCTGACTCTGTTTCAATACCGATTTATTCGGGGCGCGAATAGAATACACTTTGGATATCCCTCAACCCGTGTATGTAATTGGAACAGGACATTTCGGGCATTTAGGATGGTACAAAATCATTTCAAAATGGGATATCCGCATTTTCTTTGCAAAAGCCGGTCTTTTGTATCGTAACTATCAATCGTTGGATTAATTTAATTTGGCTGACTCTGTTTCAATACCGATTTATTCGTGGCGCGAATAGAATACACTTTGAGAGTCCCTTAACCCGTGTATGCAATTGGAACGGGACATTTCGGACATTTAGGATGGTACAAAATCATTTCAAAATGGGATATCCGTATTATCTTTGGAAAACGGCTGTTTTGTACGTTAATTATCAACCGTCTGATTAATTTAATTGGGCTGACTCTGTTTCAATACCGATTTATTCGGGGCGCGAATAGAATACACTTCGGATGTCCCTCAACCCGTGTATGTAATTGGAATGGGACATTACGGACATTTAGGATGGTACAAAATCATTTCAAAATGGGATATCCGCATTTTCGTTGTAAACGGCTGTTTCGTACGTTAATTATCAATCGTCGGATTAATTGAATTGGGCTGACTCTGTTTCAATACCGATTTATTCGGGGTGCGAATAGAATACACTTTGGATGTCCCTTAACCCGTGTATGCAAATGGAACGGGACATTTCGGACATTTAGGATGGTACAAAATCTTTTCAAAATGGGATATCCGTATTTTCTTTTCAAAAACCGGTCTTTTGTATCGTAATTATCAATTGTATGATTAATTTAATTGGGCTGACTCTGTTTCAATACAACTTTATTCGGGGTGCGAATAGAATACACTTTGGATGTCTTTCAACCCGTGTATGTTATTGGAACGGGAAATTGCTGGCATTTAGGAGGGTACAGAATCATTTTACATTAAATACCTGCGTACGTACGTGTCATAAAAGTATCGTAGAGGGCGCTAAACAACCCTGTAGTTTGGGAAAAGAAAATTGCGGCCGGGCCGTTTGACTTTGAGCATTCATTTTGATTACGATTTACTTTAGAGTCGAATAAACACCGCCATACACAAAATATTGTTAAGAACATCATCCTTTATTGATTTAAGCAAAAAAATGCAATCAAAATTTTATTGCATGTTCCCTTTAAGGTAATTCACTGTGATAAGAAGTTGAACTATCTTTATAATTCGTTTTCTCCTAAGGTTTATTTGCAATGGCTGTCTAGGGCCACCGTAGTGGTAATCTTCACGGCGGCGCGCCGCCGTAAAAATAGTGCCTAGCCGAAAATCCGGCCAGCCGAAAATCTGGCCTGATTTTCGTGCCAAGATCAGCCTGGTCCTGCCCTTCCCCCGAAAGGAGAACACAAATCCCTGAGGCAAGTCTACTGATCGGCGATTGAGGGCGCCATTCACTTTACACGGTGTGCCGTTTTATTTTCGCTAACGCGCGGTGCTTATTTTGATCCCGTAAAAGTTGCGATTTCGCGCTGCAAATATCGTCGTTCGACTTCATTTTACATTTGCAGCTGAAGAATGGAAACCAGGCAATGGAACTTTCATGGACAGAGCGCAATTAAAGATTTATGTTAAAATATAAGCGGTATCTTTTAGCAGACACGGTGAGGGAAAATTTTGCAAGTTTTGGAAAACGTTAATATTTATTAAAATCGTTAAAAGTCCCGAAAGACACAACATTTTTTAATCGTCCTTTTTATACAACTCGGTAGAAAATCCTTGATGACTGGTGAACTGGATAAAAATCGCCACTTGAAGGAGTTTTGACACTGTAAAAAGAGAAATTTCCCATGCCGCGATAATAGGGATGCCGCGATAATAGGGAGTCCGACTATACTACCGCAACGATAGAAAATGGGAAATGCGTTAGCCTACGGCTGCCATAACGACGAAGCCACTGCGTTATTGTGAGCAGTTAATTGGCACTTGGCAGTCACTTTTTCCGTGTGCAAAAACTGTACTACAGCTTCAAATTCCTACCTCTGTCCAAAGAATGCTGAAGCTTATATTCACTTATTTACAGTCAAATTACAGAGCTGTTCTGGAAAAAAAAGATAAAAAATAAAAATCGACACGGACAGGGCGAATTAATGACGGAACTAGACTGCAAAACGTACGGCGATTGAGGGCGGGCTTCTAGTCAGCAGCTGAGAGCAGAAGTGGTCTTTTTCAAACCTCGGCTTCGTCCCCGGTTCGGCTTTGCCTAAGGATCCGGCAGCATGTCATATCAAAACCTGAGGAAATACTCTTTAAACGTTTGCCTAATTCCACAGAATTTAAACTCACTGAAGCAGAAAGGGGTCATATCGCAGTCCCTCAATTCAAAGCTTGTAACAAACTGTCTCAAAGCTTATAAATGGAGACGAAGCCTATGAACTCACTTGGTTAACATTATGTGATGTCTAGGGCGTCGACGCGACGGTGTGCTCGTGTCGGACAGTAAATTTGAATTCAACCGTAAATCGGATTGACCAGCAAGCTGGCAGGCCTGTAGTCTCGTGTCAGACCAAAATCAGCAGTCTTACAAAAAGCAAATAAATTTGTGTTCCGGCATGGGCGCTTGCAGAAGGTCTACCGTCTTATGTTATAGGCAGAATACTTGGTCACTTAATTGTGTTAAAGGGAATGTTACAACATTTGCTTTTGCTGCAAATTTCAGAAATAAATAGATTTGGAGGATTAGTATGTTATAGAAAATAAACTTACTTGTTTCACGTTTTGGGCTTGTAGATGCTGGAAAAACCAAAAGAAAACCAAACCAATCATGCTCTTGTAGTCTGGTTCCCTGACCCCACTTAAGATGAAAGAAGCAATTTATAAACATCAGGGAATTGTAAGGTCAGATGATCAGTCTAGCAGGCTTGCACCCCTTCAATCAATTGCAAAGAAAATGCGGAATAACTAAATATGATTAATTTGGAGCAGTTTTTGAAATAAGCCAGTTTTCTCCAATGCTGATCGGACGACCAGTGTTGGAAAAATACAATTTTTCTTGAAAATGTCAGCACACCAGGAGCCATGATTTTACCGGATGCTTTAGACTGTCATTCCCTAAGAATCTAGTCGGGTGTATCGTGATAGTTGGATCATTTTCATTTTTGATGTTTGCAAATGTTGTATCTTCCCTTTAACGGCTTATAGTTTTCCCTTCTCTCAATAGCTCCATGTCCGATCCGAGCTTACGATTAAACACTGACAGGGTGGTGCAAAAAGATGGAAACCCACTTTTGACAGCGATTTTAACCTACTTGTTGAGCATATTTCAAACATTCAATTTATGGTATTCAAACATTGATCTTTAAACATAAGTGACGGAAAAAATGATTGCAAATGCATATTTTGTCTCTTTAAAACTTTTTTTAAGTTTAAAAATTTCATGTGCCAAACCTGTTTGTCCACGGACGGCTTTATTCAATCCGCTTGACTGAGCTCCGGAGCTTGATTTGAAGACAAAAACAATACACTAGACTTACACGTGGACAACAGTGATTTTGGTGACTTGTATTCAAATCAGCACTAATATCACTATTCTTGCCAATTTTTTAAAAGATTTTTTTTTTTCACCACGTACATTTTGGTTGAAGAGCTAGCTATAGGCATTATTCACTTCATTATAAACAACAGTTCAAGTAAGTTAAGTAAGAAGGTTATCATTACTGTCAAAAGTGGATTTCCTTCTTTTCCTGTACACCGAAATCCTTTCCTCTGGATTCGGCTAAAACTACATTCACTCAAAACCTATAATGCACAAACTATTATTGATTTTACTTTTTAATGTTTCATTTATCTTGTGGTGTATGATATATTTATATAAATACTTGAAGCAGACTTCCAAAATCATTAAAATGATTTACCGCTCTTGGCTTTATTATTGTAGTATATAGGCTAAAGGTATTGTACACACAAATACAAAAAAATCTAATAACTGATTGGAATGTTGGTCATGTGGTATGAAATACTTGGACAACGGGACCTGTGAATGCAACAGGACCTATGCATGAGTTTTCAAGCGAATAAAGTTTCACTTTTTATTTCAAAAAATCGTAAACAAGTTTGTTTTTGCCTATCAGGCAGTTGCTGTGACGGTGTAACCGCTTGCCTTCCCCTATTTTGAAAGTTGCCAAAGTTTAAGTTTCACTTTTTCTTTTATGAATAGGGAGCTATTGCATTTTTGTTTTTAAATCTGTGCCAAAAGTTGAAGAAATTCTCAGAGCAATGGCGTTCACCTTGATGTAGAAGGAAAATTCAATCATCTGCAAAGCTGGGAAAGTAAAAAAAAAAAAAAAAAAATCCCCAAAACAAGGATGTTTGTCAAAAATTCATTTGTATGTAAAGGTGAAAGTTAAACCATGCATGTCAGTAGATCAGCTTTGCCTATTTTTTATTTCATATCAGTCCCCAATGCTGAAATAATTTTTCAATCTACCCATTAACTTATCTTCATTCAGTACAATTAGTACCGCAAATATAGAAATGGGATCGTGACTTTGATGATACAAGCATGGAATTTGGCACACAGTCAGAGTATGTCATGAGAAAGATATTTGTACAGGGGCATCGCAGATTTGTCCTTTGAAAAAAATTAAGGTATCAAGCAAAAGCAGCCATTTTGAAAATTGTGAAAATCGCTTGTTATTCTACCAATATTTTTTCAAAGGACAAATCTGCGATGGCCCTAGAGCCAAAATCATCAAAGGTACAATTTCCCCCAAATATTTCCCCTATCTGCCCCACTAAATGTAGTATTATATTGATTTTGTTATTTTGCAAAAAACAACAAAATTAAAAAGGGTGAAATGTGTTAGTTTATGTGCGGTGCATTTCTAAATCTACTGGGATTTACGCTACCACAACTTATTGTTACTTGGCTTGACTTTATTTCCATTCCAGGGCAACGGTACATATAAATTAGCCACTTGAGTACAAGGCGAGTCACAAAAAAGCGGAGCCTCGAAACAAAGAAAGAAAGTTCGTTTAGAACTTACAGCAGGACTGTTCTTATCAGAACAAAAAAAAACTACTTAGCAAAGTTGATAATAAGCAGGGCAAGTTCTTTTCAGAACTAATATCTTCTAAGCAGTAGTTATTACCACATGGTGTTACCGCAAACCGAAACGATAAAGAAAGAATCTATTTCATATAAAAAAAACTATGTAGCATAGATTATTATAATTTAGTTGGAAGCCCATTTATAAAACTACTTTGAAGTGAAAAAAAAAATTACAATTGCTCTACGTGTTAACATTGTATCACTGTATAAACGACGTAACCCTAAATTCAGTTTAGTAAAAAAAAAAGCTATTTATTGTGTGTTCTTTGCTGTTTGGAAAAAAACAAAGAAAATGACACAGAATACTCGTTTCAACAACTGTAGTACACAATATCTTTATTAACAACCCTGCTTTGGCTAACAATGTTTTTGATAGACGGGCCTTCAAAAGAACTTTATTGAATACGTTTAACTCTTAAACTAAGGTTTTATCACTGGTGGTGTTTGAAGACAATTGTAACGACAATTTTTGAAATCGCATTTTAGGAAGAAACAGATGTTAGTGTCACTTCGTTTAAATGGTGATATAATTTGAACGAATTGAGCAATTTAGGTAATTTTTGTCCTCTAAAAATAGTCTTTAAATTGGCTTACAAGTCATAATTATATTTTGGTGCTAGCGCTACATATTTTTTTCAATATGAAATAAATTTCTTTGGGTTTGGGTCCTGCTTTTTTGTACTCACCCTGTAAAAACGAAACCCAAATGGCGGACCAATTTTTGAATGACGTTTTGCCTGTAGCACTATCAAAATCTAGGATATGAAAGCCCTGCCATTAAGCTTTCTTTAGTACAGGAATCATTTAAATCACTCTTGCACTTTTCAAATTACGGAATTTTGAACACAAACACCGTTTTTAACGTTCTGTCCACGGATCACTAAAAAGGTAAGTGTTCTTTCAGCAAAACGAAAACACTTCAAATGCATTGCATCTCTGGCCCTTTGAGAATTGTTTTCGTTTTGCTGAAAGAACATTAACTTCTTTTGTGATCCGTGGACAGAACTTTAAAACATTGTGTTCAAAATTTCGTAACTTGAAAAGTACGTGTGACCTGAATGATTCTTGTTCTAAATGAAAGCTCATATGTTGGGCTTTCATTTCGTAGCATTTCGTAACAGGCAAAGCTTCATTCAAAAATTGGTCCTGCCATTTGGGTTTCGGTTTTTTTTATTTGACTCGCCCTGTATAATACAAAACCATGACAAAATAAAAAATTTAAAAAAATAGTTTTCATGGAGTTAAGAATTATAAAGCAGGGATGGAGGGGACCGCAAGAAACCATGGCTTCATTCAAAAATTGGTCCTGCCATTTGGGTTTCGTTTTTTTTTTATTTGACTCACCCTGTATACTACAAAACCATGACAAAATAAAAAATATAATAAAATAGTTTTCATGGAGTTAAGAATTATAAAGCGGGGATGGAGGGGACCGCAAAAAGCCATGGCTTGTTGAGTGCGAGTCCCCTGTATTTGAATAACCACAACAGTTACAGTATGTTTGCAATACAGTTAAATGAACTGCCCCGACAGTAAACTGATGCTGATCACGATCCAGCACTGTACACTGTCTATGAAGATTCCATCCCTTTTGCTTTGTACAAGCAAGTCAGCATCTGTGGGACTTGAATCGCAAAATGCACCCATACTGGAACTTGTATCATTGTGGAGACATCTCGTTGTTCTCGTGAACTAACAGTTTAGAGTGTGAAAATGTAGTTTGAAAATGCTCTTATTTTATTCAGAATGAATTTCTTGGGCTGAAATTCGGACCAACTATCCCTTAGGCCAAAAAAAAAAGTCTCCGGTTTCTGGTATGCGCGCGCGTCGCCGTAGCCATGCGCGTCGGCAAAATGAAAAAGGTTTTTTTTCAATACAAGATGATGTCTCAAAACCGCCAAACTCACTGGTTTGACTGGAATCCTGCTGCTGCACAATTTTAACGTGTTTTTAGATGGGGTTATGATCGAGAATAAGCTTTATGTGGCCTCTCTGGACTCCCATATATTTGCACTAAGTTTAGTCGGGCACCATTTGCAGTCATCAGCCGACATTTGAAGCCAAAAAAAAAAAAAAAAAGCCGCGTCGCCGCACCACTTTTGGGGCAAGCTCCATACCAGAAACCGGAGACTTTTTTTTTTGGCCTTACATAAAATACTTCAATTTGCGACCGTTAAACACACCTTGGAAAATCCACATTTCGTGAAAACCTTGTGGAAACTATTCACCTTGTGGAGACCTTTACAATCTTTTGTTCCATATTGGACACAGTTTCCATAAGTTTGCGGTGAATTATTGTATACGACCATACGCGATGTGTATGAGAAGTGTCAGAGTAAAAACATTTTGTGAGCAGACAACTATAATACTCCACCATGGAGGGATGTACTCACTGGAAGATAGATAGATGATGTATCAAGTTGTGATTAGTAAAACCAGACATGATAATAACCCATTCTAAACCGAAGCAAGGAAGTAAACACATAATGGTTGCGTTCAGTCTCAAAAAGTTTTGAGTGGTTTTTTTTTTAACCACAGCCAAAGTTTTGTCGTTATGACTGATGTGACCACGTAAAAAAAAGCACCTGATCGGTAATTTTATCATGTGATGAGGAACTTTATATTGCTGCGGGCACAAATTAGTCAAAGCGAGCTTTTCAAAGCATCTGGGGCATTTACTATCAAACATTTCCTGATGAGGTTTTGTTCCAGTTGCAAAGCTAACAGTCAAGTTGACTGTGAAGTTTCTATAGTATACTTCCCAAAACTATAGGGAAAATCCCAGAATGTGGCAATTTTATTGAAGTGTGAATGTGCATACAATGATCCCCTCTTGTCAACAATGAAATGCCCACAACTTGGACCAGATTTTCAAACACGGGAAGGAACTTTCCAGCCGAGTTAAAAACACACACACACACACACAAAACAAGAGATTTAACTACAAAATGAGGTAACTACCAAAGTATGGGCATAAAATGACCAAACTTCTGTGTAGACGTCACATACAGAAATTGAAATTTTGTAGGAAAAAAAAGGGAAAAAAACCCAAAGAGATTGAACTACAAAATGATGTAACTACCAAAGTATGGGAATAAAGTGACTCAACTTCTGTGCAGACGTCACATACAGAAATTGATATTTGTAGAAATGAGCTGACAAAGTTATACTATTGTTTTATCTTTTAATCGACCATATTTTACTGCTGTGTATGTTTATAATCGAATAGTCTTGCAAACCTGTTACAATGTACGCGTATCATGTGTATTGGGATACCTTATAATAACCATTGTGTGCAAGGTTGTTAAAATCAAGGTTGTTCACAATCATATTAGGAATAAGCAATTCCACATATTAAAAAAATGGTCAATTCCTGACAATTTACAGTATCTGATGATTGTGAGAAATGTTCTCAACGTGGTACAGTATATATGTTTATGTTCTCTTCATAAAACTTATTCCATTTATGTGAAAGTATTTTATATTTTCTGCAACATGTCGAACATAGTCCTCCTTCACATGTACATGTATATTTATAATTTTCCTCACAAGGGTAGTGAATAAAGAACCATTTTTTTTTGCAAGAGTAAGTAGTTTGTAGAATAAAGGTTCTTTTAAAACAGTAATCTTTACAGTATTACACATTCAGGATTGTTTTTTTGTGTTATTGATTGATGAAAATTCATGAGATTTAAAATAACCAGCGTGATTCAGCACTGTTGGAAAGTTCTACTTGGAATCTCCCGTTTTAATTTTAGACATATTGCCGTTTGGACCACTGGGAATTTCCAAGTGGGAAATTTTGCCGATGTGCAAGCAATGTTTAATCAGAGACATCCTGATTCAGCAAGGAACACATTGTGAACACTGCTTGTTTCTGCCAAGAAGTGGCCTGATGGATTGAATAGGGACATTCCAAGTCTGAAAACCCATAACATAATTTAGCCAGTAGTAAGAAGACAGCATTTTCTGGATACGTGCCATACACAGAAATTGGGACCTCAGCCTTAATCGGTATTAAGAAAAAGGTTTCACAAATACAAAGCTTTCAATTAATATAACTCCTAAGATTTCAGAGTGGGTTTGTTCTTAGTTTCACTCCTGTTTTGTTTTGGAGTATTGTGGTTGTTTTTGTGGTTTTGTGGGTAAGATTTGTTTACGTTCATCTAAACCCTTTGTATTTCCTCCACAGGGTACTGAACTGTTTACAAAACAAGCGTTTGTATTACCTCTGCCAAGGAGATTATGTTTTCATCGGATTTGGTTAGTTTGTTTGTCGGTTGGTTTAGTTGGTTGGTTTGTCTGTCAACAAGATAACTAAAAAACTTATGGACGAATTTTCATGAATTTTCTTTTAGGGGTGGTCCTTGGTACAAGTACAAATCGATTAGATATTGGAAGTGATCCGGATCTGGGTCTGGATCCAGGATTTTTTTTGAAGGATGCTTCACCATTTATGCGAGTATTTCTTTTGGGTGTACTGACAATATGGCGGGGAATTGTTAAGACTTGGCGGAGGTTTGCGCTCTCAGTGTGCTTTCTAGTTGTTTCTAGTTTGAGAGTGTTTTGGCCCGTTTCTTTAAAGGGTTCATGAGATGATTTTTTTTTCTTAGGAACACATTTTGTGCAACTTTCCATTCCTCTATGTATGATAACTAGTTGACATCCCTTTTTTGGGGTAATTAATTTTATTGAAAAGTGCACTTCTTTAAGCATTTTTTAAAAATTCCATGCTTTTCTGGAAACTGTGGGTGCTGTTGCTGGGATGTCATTTCAGGAAGACACTGTTCGGTTTAGGGGTTTTCAGTTCATATTGTGAACCCACAAATTGGCTCATTGAAAACGTGTTTGCGGAAATTTTGCTCACTGGATTACTGCCATGTACTGACACAACAATGAATCAGCAAACAAAAGAAAATTTACAACAGCAAAATATCCACAATTCTGGCAACTTCTGGTTCTGAAAAAGCTGTAACACTGAAAGTTTCTGCCTGAAATGACATCACAATTTTGTTCATGAATATGTAAATTTGCATTGGCATAAAAACCAACAAACCCTTCAAAATGGCAAAACGAAAATTGAAAATTGAAAATATGGTTAAATGGGACACAAAGGTGCACTTTCAAGGATTGCATTAAAAAAACTACATTGCATGGCCCTTTAATTTTTTTAAGAGAACATTCTAATACATATCGGTAAATAAGAAATTGTACTGCATGGAGACAACCCTCATCAGGAACAGTCAAGAGAGCAATTATAATTGTACATCGATGAGCACAGGACCTTTTGGCTCTCAAATCACTTCCAGCATGTCATTTCTACAGGGAAGCTTCTCCAATTCCACTTCAAATGCAGGTTCACTAACACAAAACGATCTACATTTACACTGGCCCTTTGCATGTACAAGTATCACCTTGCCCATCGACAAATGATACTTTTCCCTTGATGAAACAGGTGGCAAGCAAGCTACCATAAGTACACCGCCAAATGGGGTCGCTTGAGTACTCGACTGCAGGCTACCGTTTACCCTCACTGGTATCCACTCTCACTATTGTGTTGATAGAAACACAATCCTGTTTGCTAGTGTGAAGTTACTCCAGTTTACACCACGCCCACTGCACACTGAGTAGCATTGAAACCACCGAAACCGGAAGTGAACGCAACTTGAGTGTCTATCCAATGGGCGCTAGTAATCAGTGCTACGCGCGTACGTGTGACAAAGTCACCAATGCACCGGATACGCTAAAAGAGCGCAGCCAATACATGGATGCAACATCGTTCATGGAACCCTGCTACTCTTCATCAGCATGCTGCGCAAACTTTCCACACATGGTCCACGCGAAAATCAAAACAACATTTCAGTCCCAAATCGGCATCATTTCACCAGTTTCCTCTTTTTCACCATCGGGGGTTTCATACCCCCTGAGAAGAAGGCGCCTGCATTTGGGGCGCCGATGGTCCCTGCTCCTGTCACTGAGTTGCTGTTGGCTTGCTGCTGCTGCTGCTGCTGTTGTCCTGGTTCTTCTTTTACCTCCTCCTTGATGGAAACGGTGCCGTTCTGATGCTCTGAGACTACCGGGATGGGTTTCTCGCCAGGTTTGGCCTGTGGTATTCGGAAGACGAGAAGAGAATTTGCCATTTAACACATGGCACATAACAGTTGCAATCCTTCTGCAGGATGTAACTGAACTATTATCCTGCAATACACCCACTGATGACAATGGCTGACCTACTTAAGGAAGGACACATTGCATATGCTGTGCATGAGTGCTGCATTTGAACACGGACCTCTACACAAGGATAAGCAACTCATCTGAGCTTGTGTACAAACTGTACGAAACGGTTTGTCTACATGCGTGATATGTCGCGTCCGCACATAGAGCAACGCATAGAACATGTAGAACAATACGCGCACACGCCATGATCACCGACAGAGGGCGTCCTGACAGAAACTTGACCACTGAAAGACTGCAGTCGCACGCCGAGTCACGCACGCACGACGCGGGAGTGCCATATCACGCCTCTAACCAGCAATTTGGGAAGTCGTTTATCCTTGTGTATACATGTAGGATCCCTGATTTGATTGACCCAGAAGATGCACCTCCTACTGAGTGTGCACAAACCTAAAGTGAGAGGAACTCACATGGGCATGGGTGTATGAAGCAAACAGCGCTCTGTGTCCGTCAATGACAGTAATGTTTTGCATTATTACTGTTAAACGCATATGATCTATACGTGGGCAATTCCAGCACCATGGAAGAAAATGTAATGTCGGTGACGCGGCCACTTAAAGGGAAAATACAACATTTGCAAACATCAAAAAATAAAACTACCAAATCATTTTGAAATACCTTGCTGGACTGTTAGTGAATGACAGTGTAAAGCATCCTGTAAAATCGTGGCACCTGGTATACTGTCATTTTCAAGAAAAGTGGCATTTTTGTATCAATTTCCAACGCTGGTCGGCCGACCAGTGTTGGAAAAAACTGGCTTTTTTTCACATACTGGCCCCAATTGACCATCGCACTTGTTTGCAATCGATTACACACCTATGAAAGGGTACAAGCCAGCTAGACTGGTTCCCTGACCTTACAATTCCCCAATGTATGTAAACTGCTCTGTTTCTTCTTATATGGAGTCAGGGAACCAGACTACAGGAAAACGATTGTTTTTCTTGGTTTTTATAGCATTTTCAAACCCAAAACCTCAAAAAAGTCAGTGTAACTATATTTGCTATATATTTCCAACCCCCCAATTCCATCCATTTCTGAAAATTACAGCAAAAGCAAATGATGTATATTCCCTTTAACCATGATCTAATAAATGATTCAGAAATGATACCAAACTCAGAGTCAGTAATCTCCTTGATCGGTGTTTCACAGGTAGAAGGTTCAGATCCCACCCCTGTATATTTCCTTGTTCACTCTTATGTAGTTTGAAGCAAGTTAGCTACCAACCTGGATAACTTTTGGAGGGAATTTTCTGGCCAGTTCTAGGAGGAGAACATCAACTCGTTGCCTCTGGAACATTGAGCTGGCTGCCTCTTCTTTCTTCTTCTTATTCTTCAGCTTCTCCTCTGCACAAACACGATAACAAAAAATTGGAGATAAAAATGGTGACTTCCCTTTTTATTCCATTTCGGTAAATTCTACGCTAAAGTGGATGTGGCTGAAAAGTGGAAAATTTGTGAAATCTCCAGAACTACAAGCATCCCGACCTCAAATGTGGCATCAAACGAAAGGGGACAACAAGGCCTTTTATTTGAGTGGTATGTCAGTGAGATAGAATATGGTTAAATGAATTTGGTTGTAAAAAAAAACTGGTTTTGGGCCAAAATTATAGGCTTGGAGCATTGGAGTAGAAAAGTTATTGGAGTAGAAAAGTTACTAAAATAATAAAATCTTTAAAAAAAAAACCTCTTTCACTGTGGTCCTCATTGTAATGATTCAGAAAAGAGTTCTCATTGTTATTTCATTTTCTAGTAGGCACATCTATTGGGCAACAAATGGTGTTTCCAATAGGCCTGTGTAGTGCTGTCTTTAAACAGATGATCCTCAGTGTCCAACAATGGTTTTGCACTGAGGGCCTTGGCTTAGATGTTAATTGAAATGAATCTTAACAGGGCGGACTGGTGCTTGTAAGTACCTGCTTGTTCTTGTTCTTTATCTTTAAACTCCCACCAGTAACCCTTGCTGGGGCTGTAACGGGAGAAGGACTGCGCCTCTTCAAATGCCGACTCGATGTGATGCAAGCCAGTCAGCTAAATAGCAGAAACATTGGTGTGAAAGGAAGACAAAAGATCATTGGTTTGACAGCCGATAGCAGTTGCCACCAGAGCAAACGTCACTCAGATCACTGTGAGGCCCGAAGATGTGAAAACCTTTTGTTGGAACAAAAAACATGAAAACTTAACAATAGGCTTATTTTTCATGCATTAAAAACGTGATAAGTCCACTTTTAACGTATGTTTTCATGTCTTTGGGGCTCAAAGTGTATATTATTCAGATGGTACCAAATCAGCCTACAGTACACCTATTGAATGAAGTCACTTGCTTCAGCAAAACATTTGGTTCAGTAACATTTATGGAAACACAGGTGGCTATGGAAGCACAGGTGGCCACAAAAGCACTAAGAATAACTATTACAGGGACATCTTTCATTCTCTTTTATTGAAAGGATACAGCATTTATCCAACCCTCCCCCCTCCCCCTGAATCCACTACACCTGTACACTATCCTACTACCACCTCCCTATAGCTACACTGTATGAACTCCTTCTTTTTGGATATTTTGACCAAGTGGAAATTGTGTAAATATTTTGCAATTTAGCCACAAATTATACGGTTTCTGAATTTTTCCCACAGCATTGCACTTCTGTTCTCTTATTCTGATATATACTACATGTACTTCCATCCATGTCCCTAAGAGGACCACTACCGAAAATCCCCACCACTAGTCCTATCTCCAACCCCACACCAGTGGCATTTGGGGCTATAGGTCAATTGACGCAAGAGGCTCAGGCCTGATTGAAACTTTAACATATACATGTATATGAAATGTTCATGTAGGTAAATTGTATAGATCAAATACACATTACAATACTAGCTTGATTGGAGCCATTTTTTGGTTTTTAATTACATTCCTTCCCCCCCCCCCCCCCCGCTCCTTTTTTTAGTAATGGGCTGCTTAAACAAAACAAAGTTCCCCTCCCTATGTCACTCCAGCCCTGCCCCTCACCATTCTGGAGTTGAGCACTGAGCAGAGGTCAGGAGCCTGGTAGACAACGCCTGCAATGATGTAGTAGTTGGCAAGGGGTGTGGTGTGCTCCACTGAATGCCGGTGTTGCTTCCTGATCACGTAGAGGATCGGTTCCTGGACATGAAGCAGCTCATATTCCAGCCCCGTCATTGTCCTGAGTTAGAAACAAAATACATGTACATAGCCAAATGAAAACATAATGATAACGGTTACGAACTTGCAGAGAAGCTAACATTGTGCTTTGCCTCATCAGTACATCATGGGAAAAGTTGACATGCATTTGTACATACATACATGTATTTCCATGTTATTATTGTTATGATTTTTTTTTTTGGCGGAGGGTTCTTACATTTTTTGATGCACATGCATGCTTTTAGATTGTAAGAAGGGTACATGTGCATGCGGCATCTTTGTTAGCCCTTTCTAAACAATTTTTGTGTAAATTAATAAAAAAAAAAAATTTAAATGAAAAAAATAAATAATGAACTATTATCATATTGCAAAGCGTACATGGCATGCAATTGAATAGCCCTGTTGTTTTAGCAACTCCTTTTTTCTTTACTTTAAATGGGTTGTTACATGTAAGAGTTAAACTTGCCGAACATGGCTGAATACAAACATTTTGTTGAAATTAAAAGATTGAACTCAATGCAGATTTTCAAGGGAAGAGTTGTGCCTTATCTAGCTTTTCAGAAATTTCACAATGTCCATAATAAAGGATAGTTACATGTAACTACGTTCATGTTCATGGATCAATGCATACTGTTTGGGCACTTTCATTTTGTACAATATCATATGAATTTGCTGTTGTGTGACCACTTTTACTTTAATGCCGTCCAATCCGGTGAGGGAATTTGTTCTCTTGTCTTTTATTTGCAGTATGAAAACAGTATCAAGTTCAAAAAAAAAAATAAGTACATGTACATGTTTATTAAATCCCAAAGCATTTTTGTTAGAAACCTTCCTATTGAAATTCTCTACCTATTAAAATTCTCAAAAACTGTAATCTACATGTATGACAGTGTAAATATTCACATTTGAACTCAGAACATTTCCTTTAACAGTTTAATGTTCCAATGCATGTGTCACCTCCAAATTGCAGCCATAAAAGTTCAGCATGATTTGCAGCTTAGGCCAAAAAAAAAAGTCTCCAGTTTCTGGTATGCGCGCGCGTCGCCGTAGCCAAAGTTTTTTTTTCAATGAAAGATGATGTCTCAAAACCGCCAAACTCACTGGTTTGACTGGAATCCTGCTGCTGCACAATTTTAATGTGTTTGTGGATAGGGTTATGATCGAGAATAAGCTTTATGTGGCCTCTCTAGACTCCCATATAATTGCACTAAGTTTAGTCGGGCACCATTTGCAGTCATCAGCCGACATTTGAGGCAAAACAAATCAGGAAAAAAAAAAAAAAAGCCGCGTCGCCGCACCAATTTTTGGGCAAACTAGAAACCGAAGACTTTTTTTTGTTAGCCTTACTAGATTTCAGCTTACTAAACCAAAGTTGAAGTGTTGTAATTAGATACACATTGAGAATGGAACGAACAAAGTTTGCTGGGGGGAAATCAGTAACTAGCATCTTTAGTCTTTTTACATGTCTTTTACAGTTTTTTACATGCTGTGCAATGCAATGTAGTCAACAAGCAGTGCAATTTCAACGCACTACATGTACATGTACATGTACGCACTTCTCCCTTTATTGAATGGATTCTATTCACGACCTGATTTACAGTGTATCTTTATCAAGAGGGAAAGTACCTATCCCACCCCCCTTCCCATTATATATCAGTGTGCCTCCCTTTTCATTTATCTGATTCTATAATCATCCCATAACTAGAGGGCAAAGGCTGAAGGCCAAGCTAAACATAGAGATTGTTGTTGTTCTTGTTCTTGTTGCTGTTTATAGCATGTATAGAGGGGGAAATTTAGGGGGTGCTGTCTTCCTCTTTTAGGGCTTGGAAATCCTGAATGTACCCATTTCCGGGTTCTTTTCAAAGCAGTCTAGTTTCCTCCACAAAATAACAAAAGGTTCTATTCTTTGAAATAGTCGTGGGGACTTTACCGGACACTTACACCAGGGGAAAACATTTATGACACTCATTTTTTCCTGAAGTTTAGTAATATAGTAATAATCATGTGCCTCTGCGAGATTTTTCCTGTTCAAAGCAATTATAAGCAATCATTTACATGTAGGCCTGTATGTTCCCAATTTCTTGCAATTTTTTTTTCCCACAAGTTTTATTTGTACTTCTATGACTCATGCAGTTTAGTTTTAAATCAAAGGCCCGATGAATAATGGCCTTGTTGGGTCGTGTTGCCACTTTATTGCCATTTTAAGCACATCCTGAAGAAATCTATATGGTTTGATGTTACATGTAAACCACATGTATCATAAATTTATACGACGTCTTCAGTCAAGAACTTTAGAGTCATTAAGATTTGCACTCTGTGTTTGAGGCCAATATTCAAATTTGGTCTACTTTGCTTATGAATCCACTAATTGGAAATTGTTTTTCAGGCTCATAATTTGTACAGAATGGGTAAACTGTACAAAAAATGACAGCAGGGGGAGGGGGGAGGGGCAAACAAGACAAAAACAAGTCAGGTGTGTTTACAAACACAAATGCCCCGCAACCGTGACTGTTTCCATGACATAACACCACTCTAACATCAACTTACATGTACCTTGGTCACATGGAACGTTCATTGACAGCATTAGTGTCTTCTGTAGGTTTTATATGAATTAATCCCTAATCCCTATGATCTCAAAATAAATACAAGATTTCTATTGTTTTAGCCACTGTGAACTTGACCCTTGACCTTTTGGCCCCAAATGCAATAGGCTTCTTAGGATTACCAAGAACAATCCACAAACCAAATTTGAAGTTCACATGTTAAGTATTTCTCAAGTTATCGCGCTGACAAGATTTCTATTGTTTTAGCCACTGTGAACTTGACCCTTGACCTTTTGGCCCCAAATGCAATAGGCTTCTTAGGATTGCCAAGAACAATCCACAAACCAAATTTGAAGTTCACATGTTAAGTATTTCTCAAGTTATCGCGCTGACAAGATTTCTATTGTTTTAGCCACTGTGAACTTGACCCTTGACCCCAAATGCAATAGGCTTCTTAGGATTGCCAAGAACAATCCACAAACCAAATTTGAAGTTCACATGTAAAGTATTTCTCAAGTTATCGCGCTGACAAGATTTCTATTGTTTTAGCCACTGTGAACTTGACCCTTGACCTTTTGGCCCCAAATGCAATAGGCTTCTTAGGATTGCCAAGAACAATCCACAAACCAAATTTGAAGTTCACATGTAAAGTATTTCTCAAGTTATCGCGCTGACAAGATTTCTATTGTTTTAGCCACTGTGAACTTGACCCTTGACCTTTTGGCCCGAAATGCAATAGGCTTCTTAGGATTACCAAGAACAATCCACAAACCAAATTTGAAGTTCATATGTTAAGTATTTCTCAAGTTATCGCGCTGACAAGATTTATCCGGACACACACACCCACACACACACCCATACTTGTTTCACATGACTAGTGTGGACTTTCCATTGCTTTCGTGTAGTTAAGAAAAACCAGTGAAAAAACTCATTTTTCTCAAACTGTGAAAACTCTTTCAACCCAATTTTTTTTCTATGATTCCCTTTAGTGTTTCTCTTCATTCTGCTACAGATAAACCTAACCCAAAAATGCCTCTAAACCTGTTTTCCAGAAATGGGGAAACACTGTGTGGACGTGGGGTAAGTCCACACAACGTCGGTGCTACCTACATTATGTGGACGTCTTTTGTTCGGAAGTCCACACTGCGTATGTAAGACAAACTCACCCACCCACCCACACACACACCCACACACCCACCCACCCACCCACCCACCCACCCACCCACGGAAGGACAAGGCGGAAACAGTATGCCCCTTCGGCTTCGCCGCGGGGCATAAAAAAAGAGAGGGAAAAAATCCAAAACCCAACAGACCCCCCCTCAAAAAAGGACACTTTAAGGATGGTCCAATAACAAAATGATTCTCCATTGTTTAATAAGATTTAGAGGTAAAGATAAAAATTTTATGGAAGTCAATTTGATCATGGAAATGTCCAGTGCAAGATTTATTCGTGTCTCATCTTCAACAAAAAAGCTAAATCTCTTCACAGCATGAGCGCAAGGGGAATTAATTAGCAGTGGTCGGGGAAGCGACTCCACGAGTTTTGTCGGACATATACTGCATCCACTGCCCTTTTTGCATTGTTCCTAGTTCAGTGGTGTTCAGAAGGCCAGTGTCTTAAGAACCCAGTAACACTTATCGCTAAGAGAAGGGGTTCGCCGTGGTGTTACTGGCAGTGCTATTATCCTCATACATATGAGGCTGCACTTTGAAGGAAGGAAGGATGGAAGGAAGGAAGTGTCTCATCTGCGGGTATCAACATCAGTTAGTTTTGCCCTCGTCCTTGATATACACCCAAGTTGCGGTTCCCAAAGAACTAGTTTGCTTGACGTTAATTAATAATACTAATAATAACTGTATTTATATAGCGCTTTTTGCCAGAGGATACAAAGCGCTGGAGGAGAATGCAACCAAAGCCAGGTAAATGAAGTATATGAACATATATGAACATATGAGACCCATTATGTAGCACCTTTTTGCTAGGTGCTGAGGCGCATAATTGCTGCCACTGCCAGAAACACCGGGGCAAACCCCTCCTCTTAGCGACAAGTGTTGTGTTACTGGGTTCTTTAACGTGCATTACACAACACACGGGACCTACGGCTTAACGTCCCATCCGAAGGACGAAGCAATAATGGTAAAGTACCTTGCTCAAGAGCACAAGCACCATGTTCCCACAGTCAGGATTCGAACCCGCGTACCACGGCACACGAGACGAACACCGTAACCATTAGACCACAGCGCCCCACGGTAGAATTCAGAATTCTGTATCCTCACCCCACTATTTTAAATACATGTATGTGAATTTGCCGCTGAGAAAATTTTGAAATTTGCTGGAAAAGCCTAAGTAAATTTACATTTCTGATTAGGGTCTGTGCACACAACCAGCAGAGACCGTTTCAAGGATACTGCCATGTTTTTAGAAAGCATTTCATTGAAGGAACATATATGTTCCGTCATGCAATAATTAACAATTGTTGACTGCTGTGATGTGCGATATGACGTTTTGAACGCCCGAGGGGCGCATAGCATGTCATATCCCACATCACAGCACTCAACAATTGTTTTGTTGTACCTCTTGGATTCTTTGGATTTTGATGTAAAAATAACGAAAACAAATAGCGGTAAAAACACAACAATCATTCAGCAACTCACATGCATGTCACGTGCTCGAAACAGCTGATCGTCTGCTAGTTCACTGCTCCCACTCATGCGTGAAAACATGGTGAAAATAGCGTGGGTACCAACGATACAAGCGTTTCACACCGTATACGTACCGTACGTACAAAGTCATAGCACACTCCTGCCTCACGTACGTGATATCCCACGGGGACTGTGCCATGACTTTTTAAAAACTTGACACGTAAGCATTCTAGGCCAATGAAAATACAGTATTCAAGACAGAGGTACAGGGTGAGTAAAAAAAAAAGCAGAACCCAAACCCCAAACAATATTTTTTTTTATATTTAACAAAATATGTAGCACCAAAAATAATAACGACTGGAAAGCCAATTTCAAAAGCTACTTTTAGATGAAAAAATTACTGAAATTGCTCAATCCGTTCAAAGAATATCACCATTTAAACACAATGACCCTAAAACCTGTCTCGTCCAAAAAAGCAATTTATTGTGTGTTTTGACTGTTTGGAACAACAAAGAAAATGACACAGAATACTTGTTTCAACAACTGTCACCAACTGTAGTACACAATATTTTGATTAACAACCATGGTTAGGCAAACAATATGATTTATAAAATCTACTTTTTTAAAAGACGGGCCTTCAAAAGGACTTTGTTGCATAGTGTTAACGTTTAAACTAAGATTTCATCGCTGGTGATGTTTGAAGACAATTGTGACGACGATTGTTGAAATCGCATTTTTGGACGAGACAGGTTTTAGGGTCAATGTGTTTAAATGGTGATATTCTTTGAACAGATTGACCAATTTCAGTAATTTTTTCATCTAAAAGTAGCCTATGAAATTGGCTTTCCAGTCATTATTGTTTTTGGTGCTACATTTTTTTTAAAATATGAAATATACTATTTGGGGTTTGGGTTCCGCTTTTTTTTTACTCACCCTGTATAACACTGAATTCAATTTGTGAAACAGTTTACAGTTATGTCAGGATGCTACACTCTTTGTGGCAATTGTACAATGAGGCTTGGGGGGGAACTCCCTAAATAATGACTTACTTGAGTTGCTCAGGGTTGACCCTCTGCATCTTGATGATCTCATTGTTGCAGGTTCGATCATAGAAGGGATTACTCCTGTCTGCAAAGTAGTCCATGATGTTGGCCCGACTCAGGTGTGGAATCCAGGCACTGTTGTGCCATGACATAAACAGAGGGTTTTCTGTAGGGAAAAAAACAACTGCAAATAAATATATGTGGATTTACGCAGGTAAAAACAACTGCAAATAAATATGTAGATTTACACAGGTTCATTTCGTTACATTTACAATATAATTTCTTACTTACTTACTTACTTAGGTAAGTACAACTGCAAATTAATATGTAGATTTACACGGGTTCATTTTGTTACATTTACAATAGGCCTATACTTTCTTACACAAAAGAAAATAATAGGCCCCTACATCTTTTGAATTCATGAGCATGCGCAAGAAAATAATGCAACTATTCGGAAAAAAATTAAAGCATTTTTAAAATCGTTCCTTTTTTAAGTATATTGGGTTTTGGAACTAGAGGTACATCTGTTTTGATCTATTTTGGTGGTTGTGTACAAAGTCTATGGGGAAATCATGATTTAAATAAAACTTATTTTTACAAAAATGTTTCATCACATTCCCAAAATCACATTTTTCCCAACAACATTTAAATTTGTGACAGTGAAGCTACAGGCCTCAACCCTATACACGTACCAACATTTTTTTTTGGTCTGAGCCTTTAAAAAAAATGGAGGCGGGCGCTTTTTTTTCCAATGATGGTGGATTATCCAAGATGGCTACCATTTTGCTTGATTCTTTTGCTGATACAAATTTGTGTCCAAAAGAGCCATATAACCCTTTCCACAGGGTTGTGCAAAAAGAAGTAAACCCACTTTTGGCAGGAATTTTAACCTACTTAACTTATTTGAACTTTTTTTTATTATAATGTAGTGAAAAATATAGCTCTTCCACCATACGTGGTAAAAATAACTTTTACAAAGTTGCAAGAATAGTGTTAAATATTTGAATACAAGTCACCAAAATCACTGTTGTCCACGTGCAAGTCTAGTGTAGTGTTTTTTGTCTTCAAATCAAGATTCACAGCTCAGTCAAGCAGACAAGAAGTCAAGTCAGTCAAGAACCTGTCCATGGACAAACAGGTTTGGCACATGACATGTTTAAACTACCCTATCTTGTGAATATTTCATAAAACAAAGGATCGACTTAAAACAGAACAAAACTGAGTTTGATATGCAAAAAATGGTGATTTTGGCGGGGCCGTATCATAAGTCCAACGCCTCATACATGTAGGTCCGACGCCTCATAAGTCCAAAATTTCGGACGTATGAGGCGTCAGACTTATGAGGCACAACATTTATTTATTCTGCCCAAGGCCAAAAAAAAAAAACCACTCGGTCTCTGATCAGCGTGCGCGTCGATTTTAATTATGCGCGTCAACCTTTTTTTTCTTCAAATTAACACGGAAGGTACAACAGCGCCCTCTATTGCCGCACCTCCTCAAATTTTTGTACCAAGGAACACCAAGGAATGGGGAAATTGCACCAAGGCAAATGATAAAGGGCACCAAGGCAAATTATGGAGGACACCAATGTATAATGAGGACACAAAAAAGCAAAATAGTACCCACCTTGTCTGTACAATTCAAGCTTGAAAAAAAAAAAAAGCCACCAAAAAAACCCCCAAAAAACCCACGTCGCCGCATCAATTCCGGAACTTCGGTCTGACCAGAGACCAACAGTTTTTTTGGGGGGGGGGGGGGGGTCTAATAGGTCCGACGCCTCATAAGTCCGACGTCGGAAAAACGAGGCGTTTAATTTCTCGGACTTATGAAGCATCGGAGCTACATGTACATGTACAGTGAGTATGAGGCATCGGACCTAATGAGGCGTCGGACTTATGAGGCATCGGACCTATGAAACGTCGGACTTATGGGCCTTTATTTGGTTAGGGGATGCGATTTTGTCAGACTTATGAGGCGTCGGACCTATGAGGCGTCGGATTTATGAGCGGACCCCATTTTGGCGGCTGTGTTGAGATCAAATTTCACGGCCTCTTAACGTTCATGTGTGTAGATTGACCTCCAGCTCTATATGTCCAATTCCCGATGAGCATTGGAGCTGGAGTTTCTCAACCTACTTGACGACCAGTTTCGAGCTAAACAAAGCAGATAAATGCACTGAAGTCTATGGGAGACGTGATAACCAAATCTGCATTTTGCAATTTGTTCAGCTAGTGAAAAAGAAGATGGAAACTATTTTTTTTTTGCACAAAAGTTGCATACTGGTGCCATTAAAAACAATCAAAATTTTGCATCTACCGGTACTCGGTTCTTCTCCTATTTCCTAATTACTCTGCAGCCTCCGCAGGCATGGCAGGGAAGTTTGAACAGGTACTTCATGACAAGAACTTTGATTTGATTTCTTTGAATCTGGGACTGAAATTGAAAAACATTTCCAATTTTGGCAAAAAATGTTGCAATCTGACGTCACTTTTTTCTTCATATATCATCTCAATGAAGCCTTGAACTTGAAGGTCATTCATTGCAAAAATGATGATAAGACATGAATCTGGGACTGAGAAATATTTCCAATTTTGTTAGGAAATACTAGGGCCTATTCCTTAGAATTTTGTTTTGACTCTCCATAGACTTTGTACACAGTCGCAGAAGTGGCGTCAGGTTGGAACATTTTTCCCCCAATTTTGTTCCAATAGCCTACTTAGAAAATGCACTCAACTCTCCACAGACATTGTACACAAACCAAAGAAGTGGCGTCTGGATACTAGCCCTACATTCTTTCCTCATGTTATGCCTGCTTTTTCACGAATTAAATGCAGTAGCAACAAAACGAACAAGATGTACCGGTCAAAACAGCCACCGATAACACCAAAACTGAAGAACAAAAGGGTGAGCAGGTACTTTACAAGTACCACGTTACAGTGGATTTAAGAAAAGCATATTTTCCATATTTAACCAACAAATATTTATACTTTCATTTACCTTTCTCAAGCGTAGCCATCGATCCCGATGTTTAATTTTCGATGTCACATTCTGTTAGTACAAAGAAAACAGAGGGCGCACTCTCTTGGGGAATCCCCGGGGAAACCCCTAATTCATAAATAGTGCTTCCGGGGCGGGAATACCCCACGGAATTCCCCAATACTCTCTTCACACAATTAACAGAAATTCGTTACAAAAGGTTATTTTTGTTGTGTCTCGTTTCCCCCTTTTTTGGCCGGGGTAAGGAGGTGGGGGTTGAGTACATCGCACGATATGCCTTATGCGTAAACTCCACTTCCCTCAACTTCCGCAACATGACACATGAAGTAAACGTTAAAGCTTGCAAGCGATTGTAGTAAATCGTTTAATTTAATACAGTTGCGATTATCTTCAACAATTTATTCCTTGGTATATGCTAGGATACTGAAAGCTTTACTTTCAGAAAATCCGAAGTCCATTTTCCACTTTCAAATCCCCATTAATTAAACGTGTGTTTCCTAGGCCTACATGACATTTTTTTTCGTCGCGAGTGAAGTACAAATTAGTATCTCAGTAATATTTGCCAGTAGTAGTAGTAGTGTCAGGAAATGATTGGACAAGTTTGGTATGGTTAACAGTCGACTGACGTGAATGAGATGGAATAAAGAATATTGATGTTCATGTATAAGCCTAATTAACCATCGAAATAAAAATTCAGTTTTGGAGACAAGTCAGACTTCTTCGGTTTCCCGCATCATCAGTACCGTTTAATAGTTCGTCGTCACCCTCGTGTTCAACGTCGTTTGAGGTCAAATCACGCCTTTCGGAGGCCCGTCACACTGAACGGACCACCGGCTACATTTATTTTCATACTAGGGTTTTTCCAGGATTTCATTACCTTGGATTTTCCCTACTTTACAAAATGATAATGGCAAAATAATAACAATTGTGAAACAACAACTTGTATACCAGACGGATCCAAACCCTGGGCATATATCCAGGTACCGCAAACTATATCTGGAAAACTTCCTTTTTTCATTTCAACCCATGATGAGCACAGTAAGGGTTTTTTTTTTTCAAAGGATGTAGGAGGATTTACCAACACTCGCGCGAATGTTTCTTCTCTCTGAGGTATATTTTTTTTAAGCGATATTTGTTTTCCCCCGCAAGAATATTCCCGTATGGAGGGGTTGGGGTAGATAGTAGCAATCACCCAGTGTCAAAGTCGAGTCGATCAACGCGTCTAATTCGTTGCCCAGTGTCACGGAGAAATCCAGTCCCACGTCGAAAATAACTGCCAATATTTTTTGGCTCATTGGAACATTTCGGATAGGGAGTGAGTGCAGCCCTTCCAACATGTGTATATCTGGGCAGTCTAGCGGGAAAGAGGATCGGCAGAAATCACTCCCGAGTTGGTGCTTCAAGGATTCAGGTTGGATGACATAGCTTTTATTTCAGTGCTGCACTTGTGGAATGAGTCCACCGACTGCGTTTTAAGAGAAACATGACAAATTACCATGACAGGTAAGTACATGACAAGAGAAATTTGGTGAGAAAGATCCTGTTAGTTTGAGAATATATATTTTTTTTCAGCAAACGGAAATTAGGGTTCAGAACAGGAGGGAATGAGGGAGTATCTGGATTCGGTGCTTTTTTAAACTGATGTATCATTATTCATATGAAGGTGATTGAGAACAAGCAAGCTCGCCAATAATGATTTTATTATACATACTAACTTGGAAAAGCAAGTTGGGGCCAGTCCCAAAAAGTTTGCTAAGTACATGTATAAGAGACTAGTGTAGGCCTATACCCTAGCCTGTGTGTGTGCTTCTTCGCACGTGACCGAAGTATAGGCTATTCTTTATCATCTATTTTTGGAAGTGATGTAATGGGATTCTCCATTTAAAAGGTTTGGCAACTTTTTCTCGAAATATATCAAACGCAACCATCAAACGTCCAACTCCTCCATAAAGTGCCCTCCTTACCTATACGTCTTCGAAAGAAATTTGTTTGATCACGTGGTGGACATGACGTTATTTTTGGCCGGTTTCACCTTTGTTCTTGTCATAACGACGTTGGACAAAGCGCAAGGTACGTAACTAAATTAATATTATCACTGTTTTGAAGCGGCTGATCTGTGGGAAATGTTTTTTCCATGCACAGCACAAGTTTTATGTACTTTGAGAAGCGTTTATAAAACTGGTCATTCTTATCTGTAAAGAGGATGTTTCAATGATATGGAATCGATCTTTAAATACATTTCTAAAAAAGAAAACGATTTTCAGCTACTTTTAATATTGCGTTTTCACATCACACTCAGAATTTAAAAAAGAAAAAGAAAAAGGACTTTTAATGTCAACTTATTTTTTTTTAATGTTAGGATGAGATTTGAGTGATGGTTTTTGCGCACATTTCATGATGGATTTTGAAGACCCATAAATTGTATAATTTGTTTTCGGATGAATTTTTTTTGTCAGATGCTCCGTTTGTGCGTCTTCAAACAATCTCGTCGATTGTCCCTTTTTACTTCTATGGGTTTAATATTTGTTGGCCTCTGAACTAAGGTCGGTCGGTCGGTCGGTCGGTCGGGAAAAAATATTAAAAATATAAAGCAAAAGAATTGCAGTTCCACCCGTGCAGATTGCTAAATTAAATGATGTCAAGTGCGTATTTTCTATATAGTGTTGCTTATTGTATGAGTTATTCATTAGTTGATATCACTGGATAAAATAAAACCATTTTTGGTAAGATGTAGTTGTACATTATACCTTCACCGAGCAGTTCGCTAACGTTTTGGATGTAATGACAGCCATGACATACCAGTATACAGACACCCAATGTAATGAGAGGCAATATATCATCTCATCTCACTGGATTCAACTGTTTGCTGTACGCGGAAACTGAGAGAACCAAAGAAATGAAAAGGGATGTCGTGATGCCCATGTGGTTTGAATTCAACCATTCGCCTTCTGCCTCAAGTTTAACTGGAGACTTGGTCTTTATGCGCGGTTCAAGTGTTGGGACTGTGATCGATTAAAAAAACATAATGCCTGAAGGATTTTGCAAGTTTCGCAAAAGGCCCCACCTCTTGCGCAATGCACTCTGGACTTGAATGTACTTGGTAGTTGAATGTACTCGGTAGTTGAATGTACTCCTTTGAAACAACGTTGACACACTCGGTCAAAAGTCTGACTCTGGAGAACTGAGTGAAAATATATTCGCTGCGTAGAACACGTGGCGATCGTTCCAGCTTTCGACTAGCCTACTCCCATTTTTCAACCAATAGTCCTGACTAGAAAAAATATGATCGACTTATCCCTCAAATGCACCGAACTTACCAAAATGCCTGGTAAAGTTTGACTTTCCTCGATCAAATCTAACGACACTTTTAACGAGTTTTTGCGAGTTTTGCTACTCATTTCGACAAGCCACTCGATCCCTCCTATGTTTATTCTTGTTCCCATTTGCGACGTCACATCATGGCACGGTTTGCGAATTCAAAAGGCAAAATCAATTCCATCCAACATGGCAAACTACAGGGGCGGTACACTCAGTGACTGGCATGATCTTGTACAAACTATTATGTAAATATTACTATACGTTATAGGAAGTAGTTTTATGCCTTTATGATTTTGGAAAAAAAGCCCAATATTTCCATTACTTCCACAATACCCTTTCTTAGTCATTTCTGTGGAAAAGCGGAAATGATGAAAAACTCGCCGGAAATAGAAAGGTAAAGGTTCCATTTTTATCAGACAAACATTACGAAATATTCATTTATACGTATTTGTCACGAGTACTCAATTCAAACTATAAACCAACATAGGGCTCTATCAACCATGTCCACGTGCTGTACTTGTCAAGTACTTTGAAGGTTACTTTCTGTTTGCATCACAAAGAGTATGGTTTATTTTTTGATAACTGCTCCATCAGCACATTTTTTTTCTTCGTCCGTGCTAATGATCTTTGACCAGTTTCATAGAGGCACTTGAAAACGGTAAATTGAAATGTTGCCCATTAAAACCGGAAATTCGTCTGACGCTCGCTCACGTGCATGTAGAATTTCAGTTGTCTTTCGTTGCGTAATTATTTTTGGCAAACATTGCCTCTGAAGTAAGCTTTAATACTCTTGATATGCTTATTTACGGTGGGTCTAGCCATTATTTGTATTATTATCATTTTAAGTTCCGACAATGGCTGCACAGTATGAATGAATGGAATGTTAGCTTTTACTTTCTCTTTTAAGATCCATCACAAACTGACACCGTGGAAAAACTGCCAGTAAATATGACATATAGGTGAGGCATGCCGCACGTTTTAGGTCGCTCACGCCCCCTCAAATGCATGGAGTTGGAAATCTCATCAGTCACCAAAATGATGATCCTTTCTGAGAACCGTTGTAATCGAGGATCGGAGTATTCGGGGAAACTCACAGTCGAATACGTGGAAGAAAATTGATGACCTTTTCCTTGGTAAAATAAAATGAAGATCTTAATTATTTTCCACCATATTAATCAGAATATATGTTGCATTAGTTATGATTTAACCGCGGTACGAAACATCGCTGATGAAATTTTTACAAGAGTTTGTATACTGAACGGAAAGTACTGTACTGAAATTTCTTTGTATTTTATACCAATGTCCAAAGATATAAAATGAACAATTGTCATGGGGCATTAATGGCGGCGGAAAGGCAGTAGCTGTGTCAAGGATAGTCCATTAACCAAGCGGGCATATAGCATCTCGTTATCGCCAATAATCATGAGCGTAAATTGGGGTGGGGTGGGTAGGATATCACCCCCCCCCCCTCACACTGACACACACGCCTTTTGACCGGATCATCCCCCAAATATTGTGGAATTTAAGAATACAAGAAATGGTATTTTGAGTTTTGTAAACTTTCGAACAGTCAAAAGAACATCAAGCTCTGTACAAACGCTTAAACTGTACCTTTCGGATGTACGGTAGGAGGTAACAGAACAAGTTTGCATGACATGTATACATTGGTATCATGAACGGTGCTCCCTTGTGTCATCAGGGGCCAACTCCACGGCGCTGCTAAGCACAAAAACTTGCTTAGCACAAAAAAGTCTGGCTTATTGACAAGCAGGTTATCAGCCAAAACTCCACGTGATGTATATTGCTCGTGATTAGTATTCAGCTGTTGTTTGCTTAGCATGAAAAATCACGTGGAGTTTTGGCTGCCATAACCTGCTTTTATAAGCCAGACTTTTTTGTGATAAGCAAATTGTTTTGCTTAGCGGCGCCGTGAAATTGGGCTGGTCTCAACCCCCCCCCCCCGCCGCTTTTTCGAATGTCGATGGCGGGGCCGGATTTGTAACATCCGCCCCCCCCCCCCCCCCCCCCACACACACACACCCACGCAGACACGGATTTACGTCATTGCCAATGATGCTTTAATAAAACACTATACACGAGTGTATATGCATTCTACCGAACACAACTGAATACTAGCTGTTCGTGGCTAAAATACCAAATCATTTTTATTAGGGTCCGTGTTCTTCGAACACAAGAGAACACTGGCGACCTCAGGGCCGGCTGCATGCACCGCCCAGTATGCCAAACCCATGGACTTCCTTTTAAAATGGGTGTGTTCAAGAGAGGAACACGAAAACTATTAATATCCGGGTGAATCTACTAGTTCCTACTACGTCATTGTATGTAAACATAATACCTCGAAACCGCTATTCGATCGATGGCACATTATACACGTACAGGCCTACTCGTATTATACTTGACGCTGAAGTAGGCCGCATGTCGTCACACTCCTGTTTCGTAGTAAAACAGGGTATATTAATTCAGTATGTTATTCCGTCGTGACAAATGCCACTTATAAGCACACTAATCGAAATCCTTACTTGGCTGAATGTATTGCATTGTTTCAAAAGTCTATGCCGATTCGACGAACTGAAGTGAACATTTACGTCAGAAATACTTTACTGGATTTCAGCCTACGCTGGACCAAGGGTAGATCTAAGGGGCGGTTGGGCGGCCCTCCGATAGACAAAGATTAATTGGTCACATATTGATTTAAGATAATTATATTATCACACATTCATAAATACCTCAGACAGTTTAGCCATTCCTATTGGTCGAGAGCCCGTCACGTGGCCGGTATTAAACGGACGATAAAGACATGGCTAGCTGGTCTTAAACACTTTTCCAGTGTCACAATAAAATGTGGACTCCTAAAAATCCAGTGCCTCTTATCGTTTCATTGGTTGAACGTTCACAATCCTCACGTAGGCATGCGCAACACTACCAGGGAGTTAGAATTTCATAGTTCTAAATTCAAAACGCAACGCGCCAGGTGCGTTCTGCGCGACATCGCATAGAACATGATACGCGCGCGTCAATCTCCATAAAAGGGTTGTTTTCATCTTACTCGCCAGCTGAACACTCCATTATTTTGCAGGAGGGATGATTCAAAAAGCATAAGGTGAATTTGTTGAACAAAATCGGGATGTTTTGAACGAATTATAAGATTTTTTTTTACCGAAAAGGTATTTATGAATGGGAATAAATATGTACTCCGTCGGTATTTATCACTCTGTTTAATACCACTTAGAGTCTGGGTGCTGATAATTACCCTCGCCTCCGGCTCGGGTAATTATCAGCACCCAGACTCTAAGTGGTATTAAACAGAGTGATAAAAACCTCCGGAGCACACATTTATTCCCTTAATATTACTTTAGTTTCCTGAACGAGGTCGTCACTCAGTATTGCACACCTTGATTCACTGCTTTATCAGGCATTTGGAAGTTTACTAATGAATCCACAAGCGCGCCCTCAACATTGGACTTCATTATTCCAACCACCCCCAGGGAAAAATCTGGATCCGTTATTATTTTATTATTATGTGGTTATTATTTTCAGTGGCATGGCCTGCTTAATTTTGTTTCCAACCCATAAAATGAGTCAAAAAACCTTTGCCACGGAGACATTAAAATTCTCCAACATTTTTGAATGAGGGGTGGGGAAGTATTAAGTGTTCTGTTGGCAAGAGCAGACTTGGAAATCATGTGAAAACCTTTGGTTATTCTTCCTAAATGAAACCTACCATAAACTGATCCGAGCACAAGTCGGCTACTGGGGGATAAACCAAGGTCTTTAAAATAGCCGCAACAATAAAGTCGAACAGTCATCTTAGATTAATGTTCAAAAATGCAAACTGTCCTGTTATTAATTTTTCAGGTAAAAATCGAAACAAACATTTTCGTCTATGAAGCCAATGACTGCCAATCCGAAATGTTCAAATCCGAGAGATTTTCAACATGAAATATCTAGCACTTTAGTGGATGACGATAAAATTAGAATCTTGAGTAAACTAACCTGGAAAAAGTCATATGTTTCATTTGCGAACAGGTGAAAAGAACAAGTTGATGAAAAAAATTATAAGGGCAGGAAATATGAATAGTCCATTGAAAAGATCAACGTTTTTCCGTGTCGAGTGCTTAGGAGACAACATTACGAAAACTTTTGGGGTTTTTTCACCATTGCAGGGGAACCTCTAATTGCACCACTTTGCGTAAACCCAGTCACGTCTGACATGGTAGCATACGACCCGACACGAGAGATGTGCTGCGATGGAACGCTCCACGATGTACGTACCACCACCGGACAAAACTGCTGTAAGTATGCAATCATAACTTGGATATCTCAATTTTAGTAAACTAGCTGTTCCGAACCCGTCAAGTTTCTTTGATATCCATCACCGAATAATTAGCCGTAACACTAAAAGATCAAATACATCATACTAAAATCGCCATTAATAATTCACAGTACGATTCCATCTTACTCTTTACACGGTTAATGAAAAACGGACTCTTTTACGGCAATATAATATCAGCGAGAACACTAACGCGTTACGTCCGAATTTGATTACGTGTCAAAACTTGCACAATATACATCAACAGTAAAAGACATTCCACCGGATACGTAAAGGTAGGGTTAACCTTTAGGGTAGGGTTAAAAAAACAATAGATAGATTCTGTAATGATGTAAATAGTAGACATAACGGGAGACAAACAGGCAACTGTAGAGAAAAGTAAATATGCACCGACTTCTAAACACAATAGACGGAAAAGGGAAAGAATGAGATGGAAGTGGGAGCGTGTGTGATATACCGGAACTAGGGCTTTGCTTCCCCCACCCCATTTGTGAAATATGCCGAGTAAGGTATTCAGCATAACGTTCGCTATTAATCCCACAAACCCCAGGTATGTGGACAGATAACAAACAATTTCTAAGGAGATCAAAAGTGTATAAACTATATGACGTCCGCTTTGACGTTGACGTTGGTGTGTTTTCCATGGAATGTTGAGGGGTTCGCTTGTCCCCACCACCCACGGTTGAATGACATTTAGAGTGTTGACGTCACTATGTGCATTATTATTTCGATCACATACAGGGTGATGCAAAAAGAAGGAAACTCACTTTTGACAGCAATTGTCACCTATACTTGTTGAGCATGTTTTCATACATTCAGTGTAATGGTATTAAAATATTGATCTTTAAACATAAGTGACGAAAAAATGACTGCAAATGCCTATTTTGTCTCTGAGATATGGTAGTTAAATGTTCATGTGCCAAACCTGTTCGTCCACGGACGGCTTTATTTATATCCACTTGACTGAGCTCCGGAGCTTGATTTGAAGACAAAAAAAACACTTAGAAAAACAACGAAACCCAAATGTCGGGACTATTGTTTTAGTAAAGTTCTACGTGTAGCACTTTCAAAATCGAGGATATGAAAGCCCAATTCATAAGGGTTTTTTTAAGTACAAGAATAATTCAAATCGCTCATGTATTTTCAAGTTACGGGATTTTAAACACAACCACCATTTTAAAGTTCTGTCCACGGATCACAAAAAAGGTGTGCGTTCTTTCTGCAAAACGAAAACAATTCACACACATCTATGTGTGATTTGTTTTCGTTTTGCTGAAAGAACACTTATTTTTTTGTGATCCGTGGACAAAACTTTAAAACGGTGGTTTGTTTAAAATTCCGTAACTTGAAAAGTACATAAGTGATTTGAATGATTCTTGTATTAAAAGAAAGCTTATGAATTGGACTTTTGTATCCTTGATTTTGAAAGTGCTACACGCAGAACTTCCCTAAAACAATGGTCCCGACATTTGGGTTTCGTGTTTTTTACTCACCCTGTACTTCACTACATTATATTAAAAAAACAAGCTCAAATAAGTTAAGTAAGTGGGTTAAAATTCCTGTCAAAAGTGGGATTCCTTCTTTTTGCACCACCCTGAAGAATAGTAGTGTGTTACGCAGGGGGTTGCCAGGATTTTACAGTTTCTGCCTGGGCATATACACTTGGAAGATGGGAGTGGGGGACGCACATGGTTTGTTCATGATTCGAATTTGTACTTGCAAAATATTGAATTAGCTCGTTTTAGGCCCCTTCTCTTTTGACCATTCTATTGGTGAATAATTCGTTTAGGTCTTGTTCTTGTTCCCTTTCTTTTTTTGCCGGTTGGTTTATTGACAATATTTTGCAGTGATCGAATTTTCCGATGAATGACCCACGCAATTCCTCTGAAAAAGGAAAGAAAAAGGAAAGAACAGAAAGAAAAGAGAAAGATTCAAATTGCGAATCAGAAATTAAGAAAGTTGAAAAGTAAAATGAAAACAATTAAGAGACCCTTGAGTTGTTTACTTTCCATTTTGTACAAAAGCAAACGAGGAAACTTGTAAGCACTCGGGCTGAAAAATGCAAAGTCATTTTTATTTGTTACAGAAGGAAGTGCACAGACATCACTCAGGCTGATGAAAAACAGCGCCCCCTCAATAGAACTCTCAGTTATTAGGGTGTATACAAATATGAACTTGCGCCCTCAATGTCGGTCGACTATATTTTTGAAGAAACGTCTTAATTAGTCTCTAAACTTGGTATCTAGAGATTTAGTGGTCTTAGTTTGCATGTTTAAAAAAAATGCGCTTAAAGACATTTTCATTTCAAACGCGCATGGGATGATGAAGTCTTATACTACTCTGCTGCACACGTAACGTCAAATTATTAAAATTGTGCATGGCTGCCTTCGCCTAACTCAACCCAAGACGTACGTATTGTAGTAAATTGTTGCGTAACGATTAGTTTAGTAACCGCGAACTATAGAATGCTGTTTCTATTGTATCGTTCCAATCAAAAGAGCTCTTATTTCTCAACAAACCTCCACGCCCATTAAGACACATCGCCCATTAAGACACATTGGTTTGAAGATGCCTCCAAGGTAACCGAATGGCCTAACGGTTTGATGCGTCGTCCACAGTCGCGGCGCCCCGGGTTCGAATCCCGCTGGTGTCTTTTTGGTTTTTAACGTACGCGTTCAGTCACTGACTATAAGAGATTTAATTTCCCGTCGTAAAGCACCAACAGTACCTTAGCTTAACCGGTAAGCACTGCTGCTGGTACTGTCCGCGAATTCCAGGTTGGCGCCTTCGTACAGGTTCAGGGCATGTGGTCCACTCGGAGGATCAGGGCTTAGGGGCCGCCCTGTTCCTCCCTTAGCTCTTTGCTTTTACATGGTGCCTGGCCCTCCGGGGTTATATGGATGGATAGGGAAGGAAGTGTGTATTGGTCGGGGACGCCGAGACCCCGGAAGAGAACTAAGGGATTGGCTGGGGCATTGTTATGGCTCAGACCGATCCCTGAAAGCTTGACTAGCACATAACTTTTTGCATTTTATTTTATTTTATTTTATTATTAGCATGTTGTGTGTGTGTTTATTTTAAATTTTCCAGCATTAAAATAGTTGTAAATAATCGTTCAATTTGCGAGACTGAAGTATATCAAAATGAATAAGTGACTACATGTAATCCATTAAAGGAGTTTGGAATTGTTTTAATTTTTTAATTTTTTTTTGACACTTTACGAAACGAAGGTTTGGTACGTGGGCATTGCCGTACTTCATGACCATAATGTACATGAACGATTTCAGGCCATAGCGGAATTGCCGTTTCTTTGTCCATGGTTTCATAAAGGCCGCGCAGTCTATTTTCGGTAATTTTTGGAATTTTATTTTTTATTTTTTTTTGGGGGGGGGAGTTTTTTTTTTAGTTAGAATTTCTTTTTTTTGGTAAGGTTTTTTTTTTTTTTTTATCTACCTGCCGTCAGCGACGCCCTTCCCCTGAGTAGTCTAGTTCCAGATTCATCAGGAATAGTCAGAATTAGTCTGGACTATTCTTGATGAATCTTAGGTCAGGCAGCCTCCGTGGCTAAAAATAAACATGACGACATTGATGGCTCTTTTTCAAAGCTCTCCTTCGTTTCCGATTTCGCTTTATCGCTTGTAGCTTTTAATGTTCTGATCAAATTTTTAAATAAATCACTTGTTTCATAATATCATACAGTTATGATAATACAGTTTGATGATGCTGTAAGATAACATTGACTAATGTTGATCTGGAATCTTCAAAATTAGGCACCCACATAGCACTGTTAGTAGGCGGAGCCGAATGAAGACCAAGCTTTGGAAAATCTCGGTAGTGGTCGTCCGTTCAAAATTGTACATGACGCAGCAAAAAGTTCGCCCATACGATCCGAGTATATTTGATGCACAAAATCGTCGTTCAATTTCAAGTAGTCTAAATGAAAGCAATGAATATAAATTATCAACTCATTTAAAATAAAATTAATAAGCAATTAGCAGTTAATCAAACCTATATTATATACTTCGGAAATTTTCGGAAAAAGGAGGAATTCCTCCCGTTTTAGTCACGTGACGTAAATTGTAATACAATGTATTACCGGTGGCTACCGGATCTAAGATTCATCAGAATAGTCAGAATCTTTTGGTCTGGGAACCAGACTAAGTCAGAATCTTAGGCTGCATCCGAATCCGTTGTCTAGAGCTAGGTCTAGGTCTTCGCTCCATTAGAAATACGCGGAGACGCGCTGACAATAGACGTAGCCGTAGCTCTGGAAGCCCGTTTCGGACACGGCCTCAGATTCATCAGGAATAGTCAGAATCTTTTGGTCGGTGAACCAAACTACTCAGTGGAAGGGCGCCGCTGACGGCAGGGAGGTAAAAAAAATTTCAAAAAAATAAAAAAATAAAAAAAAAAATAACTTTTTCCAAAAAAAAAATTCACCCCCTCAAAATTAAAAAAAAAAAAAAAAAATTACAAAAAAAAAAAAAAATTAAAAAAAAAAGATTTTCCAAAAAAACAACAAAAATTCAAAAAAAAAATGCAAAAAGTTACTAAAAATAGACTGTGCGGCCTTTATGAAACCATGGACCAAGAAACGGCACTTCCGCTATGGCCTGAAATCGTTCTTGTACATTATGGACATGAAGTACGGCAATGCCCGCGTACCAAACCTTTGTTTCGTAAAGTAAAAAAAAAAATAAAATAAAAAAAAAATAAAAAAAAAATATAAATTAAAAAAAAAAAAAATTCCCCCCAAAAAATAAAAAAAAAAGTGGGTACTAACGGGCTTTCTTAATATGCCGTCTTTGAAATATATTTTTAATTTTTAGTTTTCGTTTTCTCCAAAGGCGGAAAGCAGATTTTGGACAATTTGTCTCACATGTGTTGTGGTCAAGAGGCCATTCCTATCTACGATAAGAAGCGGTGCTGCGGCGGGACGATCGTGTACGACTCCGAAACGCAAATGTGCTGCGGCAACAATGTGTACGCCAAATCTGATGGTAGGTGCTTAAACAAAACCTAAAACAATTCTGTTCCAAACTTGCAGACATTGTTCGGCCTGTTTTATTATTCTTGGCAATAAATTCGTATGCCCTGGATAAATGTCCACTGCAAATCTGGTAAAATCGTTAACAAGATGTTTTTAACCAGATTGTTTCCGGCTTCGGCCTAAAGAGATTCGAGGCTCTTGACTTTGAGGACTCCCTCTCAATTCACAACCACTTTATAGTTTCAGGAAAGTTGCATTAAAATCAGACCATAGTTATATCGTTCCTTTTGAGACGGCACATACAGAGGGCCAGCCTAGCATATTTATAGCTACAGTCATCTGTTCCAATCTCCTATCTGATAGGCTGACACACTGATTAACTCATTGACTGATGTCACTTCTGAGTCTGGCAGTGCGATCGTATAGGATCACCCTGTAACTCCAATGAATCGGCCAATCCGACCTATGCTGTGCATGTAGACCAGATGCATAAATTAACTCGAAGTTAGACACGAGAGTAATGCGGTGAAAACTCAAAAATATCATCTCATATCATCAAAACAGATTACAATATGTGCTGTGGCAACTACCCAATGAATACCCTCCAGGACACGTGCTGCCATGTGATTGGCTCATCGGGGTTGACGTCACTACCAAGCAAGGGCAGAGGTCAGTGTTGTGGTCTGGACCTGACCTATGACCCCGAGACTCAGATGTGCTGCCAGGGTCAGACTGAAGATGCAATAGTCAGTGAGGTAAAATTTTAACTGTATAGTGGTTAACGATTCATGAACTGTCTTGCGCCTGCGCGGAGTGCGCGCTAATTTGGACACAAAACTTTACGGTCCTGTAAATCGCGCAGGTCCAAAAAAGAAAATTATTCTGAACTGTTCCAACTTACCTGACCAAACTTTTTGTTGGGTAATCTACAGTATCGTCAAGATCATACTTTCCAAATACACCAAAAGTCAGGTGAAGTGGGTTTTTTCCTTAAAATAAATGAAAAACATTTATAAGTGCATGAATAGAACGATCCATTTCCCGTCATCAAATATTTTTCAATTTAGCCACATGCTGATGATCAATGTCGCCCTCTGTACATATAGGAACACAATCTGCTCTGTGACGTACCTCTGTGAGAAGTTGAACACTGCCCTCAATGTTAATTGCGATATAACAAACTTCCACTTTCTTCTTTTGTGTTAAAGCGGAAAAAGTCCTGCCAAAACTGCTCTATAATGTTCATAGAGTAAAGTAAGAAAAAATAAGGCGACCACTCTTTCCACTTCAGTATTTAAGAACTCACAAATCATCCGAAAACTATTCTGATTAAGAAAAAAGCCGATTAAGAAAAAAAGCCTTGATGATAAAAACAAAATCGATCATAAGAAGTATGCACGGAATTAACGACATCTTGTTCAAATCATCAGGTGTCTGAGCCTAATTACCCAAAGGAGGGTGATTTTTAAGGAGATTCTTACGCAAGTTCTGTCACTTGTCTGTTGAGTCTTTCTCTTAAAAGTTGTCTTTGATTTGGTAATATTGCTTCCTCTATCAGGTTGTGCCCAAGAACGACGAAGTTGCGTGCTGCGGTGGTAGGGCTTACAGCACATCGCACCAACTCTGCTGCGCGGGTATCGTGCTGAACGCAACATCGGGCCGAACCGAGTGTTGTGGCAACACAGCGTACAATCCTGACAACGAACACTGTTGTGCTGAAACAGTGTTTCCTATTGGTACTGAAATGAATTTGTGTCTATTTTACTATTATTTGGGAATTTAGCTATACATTGTGTATTCCTGATTCTGATTGTGAATACTGTACAATTTGGTTCATCTGCCCAGAATATTGAGGTAAAAATATTGACTCAAGGTTGATTGAAACTTGCGACTGTTGGAAGACCATACTGGTTCCTCGTACCAAACGAGATATGTCGTCGAGATATGTGTCGAGATATCGTCAATGTATCTCTAGAGTGACTGTCAGAAACCATAATGAAATCCAAGTTCTCCTAGTTATTTACATTTAAGAAAAAAACCCAGAATGCATATAAATAGTAGTTAAAAATAATGCATACATTTTGAACAGTATTATAAAGTGTTGATATAAGGGTTTAATGATAGATTCATCACCGACCAAATATCTTCGGTGGCAAAACGCTCGCTAACAGGTGGTACTCGCGCACTCACGTGCTCCATCGACCAATTATGGTTGATTTTTCTTTCAAATTACAACCGCAAATCATTCTAAGAACTCGTGCGACATGTCGTGATTGTGATGCCACCTCAGATGTATCCTGTAAGCAAGGGCTGGTATGATTTCCCCGAATGAAATGCTCCCCCAACAATAACAACAACAACAACAACAACAATAAAACCATTTCTTGTTCGGATATAGGACACGGCAAATGTTGTGGCGACCGAGCCTACCATCCCAGTGGAGCCTCCTGTTGCCAAGGAGTGTTGCATGATGGGATACCTGAGGTTACCGGAGTCCAGGCATGCTGCGGTCCTCTATCATATCTGGAGAGCGAGTCCATCTGCTGTGCCGGGGAGATTCACGACAAGGCACCCGGTCTAGAATGCTGCGGCAAGGGTAAGGCGATGATATAGAAATTCGAAAAAAAATCTGAGAGCTGCAGACCGACGTATGACGATAGGAATGAAAAGGGAGCAATGGGACTTCATGTTGAGCTTGCAAACAAAAATTTAATGGTTAAAATGACTTTAAAGCTTTGGAATTTATCACAATAACCTCTCGCATATGATTTTATAAACTTAATTTCAAATTACAGGGATGCCCCTGCGAAAGACTATCAATCCCATAACTCAAAAGGCACTTTGGAATTTGTAATTGCTTGGACCTCTCACTGAAAACATCATGAGTAAAACGTTTTCACTTATTGAATCTACTTTTGGAGGTATTAACATATCTCTAGTACTCCCGTCGAAAATAAAATACTAGCATTGTCAAAATGCCTCTGACGAGTTATATGAAAGTAGGCTAAACTTCCAGTCAAATCCTCGTGAGTTTTGTTTTTAACACTTCAAAAGCCACCGTCGAATCCAATGCCAAATTAATTCATGCCATTCTTGTTTTCCTTAGACGCATTCAACAGCAACACCCAGCTATGTTGTGCCGGCAACATCCTGCCCAAATCCTCTCAAAATGACGCGTGCTGCGGTCGAGCCTCCTACGACCTGAGCACGGAGACATGCTGCACCGGCGGAGATGGCGAGAGCGATGGGCAGACATTTCCCCTGGCGGGCGGACGGTGCTGCCACACCGAGCACGGCAACGTGGTAGCCTACGACCCCAGCAAAGCGACATGTTGCACAGCAGGCAACAGAAATGGTGAGGATGCAATTTTGGGATGATTTTTTTTCCTCGATGGTACAAGAAGAGGAAAATGGCAGTCCTGCACTGATCAGGATTAAATCTTGTTTCTCAAAAAGAACTATGCGCTGTCTGATAACAAATGTTATCCTTCGGTTCTTCATTAATTAAAGCCATGGAATCGTCACATGCACCAAACACAATTGACCGGTTGATTGTCGATCAATTTTGAATCAGGTGTCCGATATAATGACACCGCATGGTATTACTTATTGTAGTTTTGAAGTGTAAGGACAAGGAAAGCTGCGATATTTTTCCCTTTGAGGAAGGTACAGAGAGTGTTCCTGTCATTTTGTATCCTTCATCATTTTGTCCATCTCACTTCACTATCTTCTCATCCCCACTATCACACCAAACAGGAATCCTGTACACGGAGGTAGCAGCGAACGCCAGCGTGTGTTGTGGCCGGTATCTCCTGGACGAGAGCACGCACCTATGCGACCCCAACGCTGGGCACCCCATCAGAAAAGCCACCCCAGCTGACAACCATGTCTGCAGCAACACAAACTGGCGTCGATCCAGGACCTACAATTCCATCACTCAGGTATTAAAGTTGCAGCCTCCACTAAAATTAACCACTAGAGAAACTTGCTCGGGAGATAATAAAATATCAAACGGGGCCACTAGAAACTCTCAGTTTGAAACTGCAAAGATTCAGGACTTCGAAATAACACACTTGTCACTCCAATTGAATATGTGTATTCATTTTTCAAAAGGGTGAATCAAAGACAATGAACCGTCTTACACTATATAGGCATCCCAATAGTATTTTAGGTTTAGGGAGTGTTTGCCAATCAGTTGTCGTTTAAACACTTCAACATTATTTTGTCAGCTTTTTGGTTACAAGATTTCTGCATGATTTCGAACTAACGACGTCTGTCATCATAATCACGCTTATTTGGACAAATGGTAAAGTCTGTGAGTAATTGACAACGAAAAAAATGGTAAACATAAAAGTTACTGATGCTCTCCATTTGTAGGTTTGCAGCCGAGGGAGAATCAGGTCCAAGAATCGTGTGGTGAACCTGAATGGCTGCGGTCCGTTCACCCGAGACCCTGACACGCAGATCTGCTGCATGGGCAGGATCCATCCCAACGAGGACAGACACGGTAATCCGCGGTTCTGCTGTCGTCACAGCATACGTTCCTATGTGCCGCAGCACCAGACCTGCTGCAGTGGCCGTGTGGATAACATCCCAGCACAGACTTCAAAGTACGTGGAGTAACTATTAAGTAGTGTTCATCCTGCTACAATTCAAACGGTCGTGATTCACATTCAATACTTGAATATTGTATTGCATTCTTCAAAGTGAAGAACCTTTTGGTACCCACAGACCGACATCAAAGCACCACACCAAAATATAATTATTAAGCAAGAAACACATTCGACAATTAAATAGTCAAAGGAGTATAACTATATAGGATCATTTGCTTTTCACGCATTTTTTTTCGTTTCCTGAAGTTCCAGCCCAAGTTGATATTAGACTTTTTGAGAAAAACAGTGAAAAATCATACTGAACCTTTTGATCACAGAACGCCATTTCGTCAATAGCACTCTGTTTGTTCCAATTATCAGTCAATCGACTGATCGTTGGAAATCACCGACATTTCTTAATTTCTTGGAAACGAAAGCAAGCCAGACGGACTAAATTTCGGGGTGTTTAGTGCCAGTACGATCTTTATAATCTTTCTGCCTTCGGTAGGTTAGTTGTTGGATAAATGCAAACTATCCCATATTTCTTTAAATACAATTAGGCCTAACCGGCGTTGAAAAACAGGACAGGTTTAATTCGCCGTGGTTCAGTTTCATGTCGTAGTTCACTTTCCGTACGCCGTAGTGCACTATTTATATTTTAAAAAAAGTGAACCACGTCTATTTGAAATGTGAATCACGACCGTTTGAAAAGAGAACCTCAACGTTTCGAAAAGGAAATCACGACGTCTTAAAACAGATACCAGGCGTCTTATTTTAGAACACCATACTGTCAAGATGCCGAAAGCAATTTAGAAACAATCATTATTACCAAATAGTAGAAATACATGTTTGTTGATATAGTTGTACTTTCCCTTTTCACACAAAACCTACAAATAATATTTAAACTATGTTCATTTCAAAAGAATAAAGTTTCACATCTTTCACAATCGACGTAACAGATTGTTGTTTTCAGATACACTTCTAAGATATTCTATATACGTCTTAAAAACACACAGGTTTAGAAATAGGCCAATCTTTTCACAATAGAAGCATATTACTTCACAGTTGATTACATTAAAATGATATTCTCTTAATGTTAAGATGCTGCAGAAACAAAGCGTACAACACCGCAACGCACACCTGTGATCGCAATGGAATAGTCCGGCAAACTTCGGAGATGGCCCTTTTCCCATTGCTGTGTGGCAGTAAGCCCTACCATCCCTCGGAACACGAGTGTTGCGGGGGAGTCCTAATCGGGCCTGGCCAGACTTGCTGCCGAGGGGCTGTTTATGAGACCAGTGACAGCCTCCTGGGTGAAGGACGGTGCTGTGGTGGGGTCAAAGGTTACAACCCAGGTCGTGACCTCTGCTGTGGGGACATCATACACGAAAATGTTAACCAAGGTAGAGTTTTGTGAGCTCATTATTATAACTTTATCCCCTGTGCAGAATATGCATATATCGCAAGGCATCCTATTGGGCCCATAATGCCTCGCTATATCCATTGACATAAGAAATTGTAAACAGAAATCCTTTGGCTAACTGAAAAAAATACAACTTACAAAAACTCTTTTTGGTTAAGTAGGGAAAAGGCGCATTATCAGTATTTTGGTGGGGGGGGGGGCACGGAACATTGTGGGGGGGGGGGGGCACGTGTCCACCTCCTCCCGTGGCTACGCCACTGCTATAGAGAAAAAAAGGGCAGTAGCACCTAAATGTTGAGTTCAGGCCATTTTATTTTAATTATGCTCTTTGAGTATCACGATAGCGGGGAGCTGCTCATGTCTAATTTTCCAACTTGATGTTCTTGTTTAAAGGCACACTTTGCTGTGGCTCTGAAACTTGGCATCCTCAAGACTCCGACCACATTTGCTGTGACGGAAGGCTCCAATCAACATCCGGGGGCGTCAGGAGGAGCTGCAGTGGAGGGACAGCATACAACATCATGACAGAGACGGTGTGCGATGGGGTTGTCCACCCTCAATCGAATGGTATCTGCTGCGGGAAGTTCGTGTACGACGACAGCAGGGAGATTTGCTGTCGAGAAAATGTGTAAGTCCAACAGTCGCGGTGATGTCATCGTCAATGATTTATTTTTAGGTCGGTCGTTTGTTGTTCGACTTTTGTGACGAACTTCATTGGAAAAGTATTGATTACGAAATAATTATATTGATTACTAGCTGTTTTGGGCTGGAAAACGAAACTATATAATCTTTTGTTTGGGATCTTTTGTTTGGGGATCATCTATTGTGACGTATATGAAAAGGGTAGGAAAGCTTTCTGAGAGCCTTTTCAAGTAATCTTTCGTTCGGAACGTTAATATTGTGACGTCAAATGATGAATTTTTGTCTGATAGGGAAAATGAATCACTATTTTTTTCTAATAACTTCCTGATTTGAGCAAGCAAAGAATTCAAAATCTTTTCAAGCGTGCACTAGGTGTTTTACACTTTCGTTTTCTTTGAATGTAGAAACAGACTTTGAACTACTCCTTTTCGTGCCTTAGCTACCAAACACAGCTATGGCTCGGCTGTCCTGTACTGGAACGATAGTTCGAAGTATTACTTTTAAATTTTAGGAGATTTGATTTATGCTATCTCATTTCAGATATCCCAAAGAGACGCCACACACTCTGTGCTGCGGCGCGCTGACCTACGACCCAACAGATTCCCAGCAAAGATGCTGCGATGGTAGCCTGCACAGAGATACCAGCGGCTCCCGTTGCTGTGGCAACCAACTCTTTCACCCTAGCAACCAGTTGTGTTGTTTCCACACGGCATCACACAGTGCGTCATACATACTGAGCGCCAATGGGAACCGGAACTGCGGCAGTTTGCTTGACGCCCGTGGCACGATGCACGTTAACTGTAGTGGAACGATGCACGTCGCTACGGAAAATGGGGAGTGTTGCCGAGACGCGTACATATCGGACGCCCAGACTCAGATGTGTTGCGAAGGCAATATCGTGCCAAAACTCTACGGAGCGAACTCTATATGTTGTGGTGGTGCTGTTGTTGATTCAGCAGTGACACGATGCTAGGTGCGAAATTCTGAGGTACTCTACCAGAGTTGGTAGAATGCTTACCGTAAATTGGGATAGTCTTAAAGAAAATAATATAGTTACTCACGTCCTATACTTTGCTGCCAAACTGCTGTTGCTTTCCATTAATTCAATCAAAATTAAATGTACTTTGCACATCCGCAGAGCTACGTCCCTAAATGTCAAATACGTCGAGCAAACATCCTTGTCCTTTGTTTTTGTTTATCCAGGACAAACATAAATCCAAGACAGAGTTTAATTTTCGTATGGATTATCTGCAAATCTAAATTCGGTATCTCATGTTGAGAAATGTGTGTAATGTATATGCATTGGTGCATCCTCGACCCAAATAAAATTCATTTTGAACATGGCACACAAAACACAGTCTGTGCATGGCTGACAACAGTTCAACTGTATTTTCAATATTTTATTTATAGTATTTAATACATTTATTAGGCCCTATAACCTGTTTTTATAACGAGAAACTTCAAGGCCAGATAATTTTTATTAGCATAATATTTCAGAAAGCACAAATGATAATATATAACTTAAAAGTTTTTAGGTTTAAATTATTGTTTCTGTATTACAATAGGCCAACCATATAAGCGCGTTTTCTGAGGACTGACAATTTTCTTAAGAGTAACCAGTTTGCGATTTTTTCAAATTGTTGTTACATATTTGTATACAATCTAATTTCGCTTATATACTGCACTATTTCTGCTACTTGTAGCTCTTATAATTTGTACCATATAATGAAGGGCACCAATTTCGGTATTAAAAATACAGTGAAAATGTTTTGTTACGATTATTCCTTTTATTTATTTAATGATTGGTGTTAATCGAGGATTTGTTTATTGTTCCTCATCATCGATCTTTTGTTTATATACTCAACTTTTTTGCAACAGCTCCAGTTGGTTTTGTACACGTTTTCTAATCGAGGTCATCATCGATTTGACCCCTGTTTGACTCTCGATCCTGTTTGACTCTCGATGATTCGTCACGTGTGTCCTCGATTTACGCCATAAACATGCACGATCACACATACTGGAATTTGTATCCTTGTGGAGACATTTCTTTGATCTGATACACCGTGCCCTCTGGAGACATGCACACAATAGGGAACATGCACACAAATAGGGAACAAAAGATTGTATACGTCTCCACAGGGCAATATAATACGAAACCTTGTCTCCACAAGGTTATCACGAATTAGATATATGGACTAGCTTTACTCAAAAACTAAGAATTTCCAAGGTATGTTGATCCGTCGCAAATGGAAGAGTTTTAGAAAAGGGATATTAAGTCCGAATTTCAGCCATGGGAATTAATTCTGGTTAAAATAAGAGCATTTTGAAACTACACTTTCAAACTCGAAAACTTTACTACATGAGAACGCCCCCCCCCCCCCCCCCACACACACAAACACGCACGCTGACAAGTGGTTGGATGGTAAGATCACCCCTGTGAACAAAAACATACTACCGATTATATATATGTACACACAAAGAAGTATACAAAAACAAGCAATGGAAAGAAATTCACTTTTTTTTCCCAAAGTTCCACAGCCTCCGGAAAAGTTCCAGGATTTTTCCATCACCCCCTAATCGTCCTCCAAAATCGTCCTTAACAAAAAACGTCACCAGGAAGTTCAGTGACTTGATAAGACTGCTTAATAGAGACTTCCGTTCTTATATTTAAATATCACATGAGGCTTGAATAATTCTTATTGAACATTATAAATCCGTGCATTTTTTTCAAGATAAAACTGAATTGAACTGATCACAATTTAGCGATTCCCTTTAACCGAAAATGACGTATTGCCTGACCCCACTGTATTATTCAGGACACCATGAATGGCATTCCACACGGAGTGAGTCATCCATTCATAACAACTGCAGCTAGCTTTCATCATCGAAGTGGGGAAATCCCTACTATTCCCATTTGATGTCGCAACATGTACACTGTGTACGTCACGCCGCACCTGTGTGATGTCAATAGCCAATTCGACATCCGTGATGCAATTTTTGGATGAACAAACCCAGGTGACTGCTGTACTGTAGCTTGCTATATCTATTAAAGGGATTTTGCTTTTGCTGTAATTTTCAAGGACCGTGGTGACGTGTGTTGTTATCCAAAAATTGCATTGTTCAAATGTCGAATGACCTTCGTGCAGTTCCTCCGAACCAACCAGGCAGTACCCTACCGAATCATTTATGGGGCCTATAGCCTACTAGTAATAAACACCCCATGAAATAATTCTGTCTGGCTTGCTGTCATTACAAAGAAATCAAGAAATGTGGGTGATTTTAGACGATCAATGACTGAGGTTTAGGAATAAAGAGTTCTGTTGACGAAAAGGCTGTTACTGTTTTCTCGAAAGGTGTTTTCCATTGAAATGTCTACATTAAAGGGAATATACATCATTTGCTTTTACTGTAATTTTCAGAAATGGATGGAATTGGGGGGTTGGAAATATATAGCAAATATAGTTTCACTGACTTTTTTGAGGTTTTGGGTTCGAAAATGCTATAAAAACCAAGAAAAACAATCATTTTCCTAGTAGGCTGGTTCCCTGACTCCATATAAGAAGAAACAGAGCAGTTTACATACATTGGGGAATTGTAAGGTCAGGGAACCAGTCTAGCTGGCTCGTACTCGTTCATAGGTTTGTAATCGATTGCAAACAAGTGCAATGGTCAATTGGGGCCAGTATTTGAAAAAAGCCAGTTTTTTCCTACGCTGATCGGCCGATCAGCGTTGGAAATTGATACAAAAATACCACTTTTCTTGAAAATGACAGTATACCAGGTGCCATGATTTTACAGGATGATTTACACTGTCATTCACTAACAGTCCAGCAAGGTATTTCAAAATGATTTGGTAGTTTTATTTTTTGATGTTTGCAAATGTTGTATTTTCCCTTTAAAAGGTTGGGTTTTGATATCCTTCCGAAGTTTAGGTTTAGAGTGGTGTTTTTATTGGAAACGAGCACAATGCACGAAAAGCAAATGATCCTACACTCTAAAAAACAACTCATTCAAATATTGACTGGAGTTTTCCTAGTTATTGAAAATTGACCTGGAATTTAGTTAAACGTGCAAAGTTTCATACTACGCTAGAAAAAGTAGTTGGATTTGACTGTTAATTTGGATTTTGTTATTAATTTTGAATAACTATTTTTGCTATACTAGTCAATAAAACTGACTGGAGAAATCTAGTCAGATTTTTAAAGTGTATATTATGCAAAGTGGCGTATATAGGTGTCGGGCAGACAATTTTTGTTCTGACACCTGTCGAAGGTTATTGTAATTAATAAAGGGATGCAAAAGGAGGGGTCGGAATGGGGTACTGGCGCTTTTACCGGTTGAGTACTTGATGGAGTGAACACTAAAAAAGCAAAGTTTCAGCTGGGAAAAGATGCCCCTCTCGCCCCCAAGACATGGCAATGCTTAATTATAACAACATAACGTAAAACTGAGATAGAAATAGATAGAAACAACGCCCAACATGTGATATTGAAATGGAAAATATGCAACCGGATCAACCGTTTTCGATTTATGTGACATGGTCATCGTTATTACAGCAATAAAGGAAAAGGAAATGTTTGTATCTCAATTAAATCGTACATTACTTTGTTTTGTTTTACCGCCCAAAATGACTCAGCATTAATAGTGAAAGTTTACATCGAAAGTATAAAACAGTGTACATGGGATGCAGTTGAAAATATCTACTGACAATCTTTCTACGGGCGTTTAAGTATCCTTCGGGTTTAAAGCGTTTTCATCTGCCAGTGATGTATCTCCGAAACAACCAGTTGCTAGAATTTTGGATATTTTGCTGTCGTGAAGTTTCTTTTCTTTGGCGATTCGTACGTTGTTGTGTAAATACAAGGCAGTAAGCCAATGTTGTCAATGAACAAATTTGGGGTTCACAATTTGAACAGAAAAGCCCTAAACTTAATAGTATCTTCCTGGAATGACATCACAGCAACAGCGACCCCAGTTGTCCAGAAAAACATATACAATTTTTTAAAGTTGAAAGAAATGCACTTCTCAATAAATTAACCGAAAAGGGATGTCAAATAGTTTTCACACATTTAAGAGGAGTAAAAAATTGCACAAATATGTTTCTCATAAAATTCATCTCATGAATCCTTTATATTTCATGGATGGGACGGTGTGCATATACTCAAAGAAGACAAGGATGGGGTGGGGAGGGAGGGAGGGGGGCTTGAAAAGTACTTGATTCTCGTCAAAACGTAAAAAGGATCAGAGCATTTCAAGTGTAAACAGTCATTCTTGCCCCACAAAATGCAAGAGCTACTGGCCCTGCCCAGGAAGAAATTATTCAATTAGATATAAAAATGTACAGAAAGAGTAAAAAAGAAAGTGACTAGGATTAAAGATTTGTCCACCTTAAAAAGCAATTGAATTTGACACATCAACGAAGCACATAATTGTATTAAACGAGCATGTTCTGTCACTCTTTAAAAAAATAAGGTAATACTGAAATTGATCCATACTACGAGAAGATATATTTTACTGAAATACTCCAGTAAACAGCTGTCCAGGGAATGCAATTTGAAGCTATTATGAGCTGTGTGAGAACAAGGGGTTACACACATCAGGCATTTCGATGCAATGAGATTGTTATAATTTTTGTTAAGACTGACATAGTATTTTCAGCTGCGGGATGGCAGCTCAACAAATCATCACGTCTCTCCATTTAATCCGTTTGTTAGTTAGTAACAAACGTTGACATTGTCTATTGCTCCTTCATATTTTGACCGTTAAGTTCACTAACAAAACTGTGTCAAAAGTATCAGTAGAACAGCCCCAACATGGCACATAGCCAAACTAGGTTCAAAGGGCATCATGGGGTCACTGGGGTCAAAAATCTGATCTTGTTGTACTCGAAACACTACTCCTTCCAGAAATTACATGGCACATCACGAGACTCATGCATGAACACGAATTCGTTGGCCCGCAGCCTCCGGAGTTGTTTCTGATCGAGCTTGTTACTGTCAGATTTCGTGTTTTGAATTTGAGGAAACTTTTCTGAAACAATGATGGTGATTTGTGCCAATTTTGTGTGTGTGTGCAAATCTGCGTTCATTCACGAAGTCAGGAAACTGCCCTTGTTTCATCGGATTTGAACGGTAAGTGCGGATCATCGGTGGACAGATAATTTTGTGATGTTTGTATAAAAACAAACGGACACAACTTGTGAACGCAGTACGCACATTGCGTGAAAAATTCTCAGTTAGGGCCTACTAGTCAATAATTTGTACTTAATCCCTATGTTATTTTGATTAAATTGGGCGAGCCACATATTTTGTATTTTTTTCATTAGGTCACTGGTTTTTTTTATACTGTACATGTATAGGAGGTGTAAGATAAAATACACATTAGCCAAAAATCACTTGCCAAAACAAATATCTAATCACCATGTGAGCTAGGTCCCTTTCAAACTTCTTGACAAAAGGCATTTTCCATTAATATAGCAATATACACGAGACTGTTACACTGGTTTAGAATTGGTTCCATAATATTTCTTGAACTTCCTTGATACCTTTGTTTCGGTGCTAGTGTCTTTTATGTTTCATTCTCTTTTTTTTATGACTCTGTAGTCCAGTGGATAAGTAGGAGGTTTAAGATAAAATACCCATTCGAAAAAAAGATCACTTGCCAAAACAAATATCTAATCACCATGTGAGCTAGGGCCCTTTGAAACTTCTTGACAAAAGGCATTTTCAATTAAAGGGAAAATGCAATATTTGCAAACATTGAAAAATAAAACTACAAAGTTGTTACGAAATACCTTACTAGGATGTTGGTAAATGACAGTCTAAAGCATCATGTAAAATTAGGGCACCTGGTGTGAAGACATTTTCAAGAGAAATTGTACTTTTGTATACATTTCAAATAGTGGTCGGCCGACCACCATTGGAAAAACCTAACTATTTTTCAACTACTGCTCCAAATTTACCAATTTTTTTCAGTCCAAATTGTGTTTGCTATTGGTTCCACGGGTCATGAACGGGTGCAGACCAGCTAGACTAGTTCCCTTACCTTACAATTTTCCGGCATTTTTTTTTATCCATTTCATCTTTATAGTGGAGTCAGGGAACGAGACTACCTGAACATTTTTGTTTTTCATGGTTTTTCCAGCATTTTCGAACACAAAACTTCAAACATGTCAGCAGTGTAACAATATTTGATCTACAATACTAACCCCACAAATAGTTAATCTCTGAAAATTACAGCAAAAGCCAATAATGTATATACATTCCCTTTAATATAGCAATATACACGAGACTGTTACACTGGTTGAGAATTGGTTCCATAATATTTCTTGAACTTCCTTGATACCTTTGTTTCGGTGCTAGTGTCTTTTATGTTTCATTCTCCTCTTTTTATTACCCTGTTGTCCAGTGGATAAGTAGGAGGTTTAAGATAAAATACCCATTCGCTAAAGATCACCTGCCAAAACAAATATCTAATCACCATGTGAGCTAGGTCCCTTTCAAACTTCTTGACAAAAGGCATTTTTTATTAATAAAGCAATATACACGAGACTGTGCTAGTGTCTATATGTTTCATTCCCCTTCTTGTATGACCCTGTAGTCCAGTGGATAAGTAGGAGGTTTCAGATAAAATACCCATTCGCCAAAGATCACCTGCCAAAACAAATATCTAATCACCATGTGAGCTAGGTCCCTTTCAAACTTCTTGACAAAAGGCATTTTCCATTAATAAAGCAATATACACGAGACTGTTACACTGGTTTAGAATTGGTTCCATAATATTTCTTGAACTTCCTTGATACCTTTGTTTCGGTGCTAGTGTTTTTTTAATGTTTTATTCCCTTTTTTATTGACCCTATTGTCCAGCAGATGAGTAGGAAGGTGTAAGACCATTTAACAAATATCTAATCACCATGTGAGGTCCCTTTTAAAACTATTTGACAAAAGGCAGTGTCCATGAAGAAAACAGAAAAGGTATTGTCGCAAGTTTCCTGTTTACGATTCATTCACGTGGCTGTTACACTTCCTCAGAATTGGTTCCACAATTTTTCTTGAACTTCCTTGATCACCTTTGCTTTACGACAGTGTCTTTCATGTTATCTTTTTTATTCACTAGATGTTCGGCGACATTTTTGTTGGCCTTTTTTTAATGCTTTTTTTTTCAACCATTATGTCGATATGTACTATTTATAATGCATTGTGGGGATTAATGCATTTAGTTTAAAGGGAATATACATCATTTGCTTCATACATCTTTTGTTGTAATTTTCAGAAATGGATGGATTTGGGAGGTTAGTATTTTATAGCAAATATTGTTACACTGACTTTTTTGACGTTTTGGGTTCTTTGATGCTATAAAAACCAATAAAAACAATCATTTTCCTGTAGTCTGGTTCTCTGACTCCATTTAAAATGAAACTGAGCAATATATAGTAGACGTTGGGGAATTGTGAGGTCAGGGAACCAGTCTGACTGGCTTGTACCCATTCACAGGTGTGTAATCGATTGCAAACAAATGCAGACTTAGAATTAAATATGGTCAATTGGGGCAAGTATTTGAAAAAAAACCCAGGTTTTTCCAACGCTGGTCGGCCGACCAGCAATTGAAATTGATACAAAATATCGCTTTTCGGGATAAAAGGGCTAGAGAATAGCACACTTGCTTGTCAAGTCTAGCCATTGACATGCTGCAAGTCCTAACATTAATGTCGTGCTATGTTTTATTAATGGAATACGCACATCCTCCGCTGATCGGTTAACAACAGTGTCACTTGTACGAAACCAATTGCATCACATTACTATTAAAACAGTGGAGCGAAACACTTGTGCAGTTTCGACTTTTCTAGTCAGCAGCGGACGGAGTTTCCACTCAAATACAGAAATGAAACTGACAACCGATATGTTTAAATTGAAACAAACTGTTCACATGACGTGAACAGCATAAAAAAATATTCTACTTCTGTCCGGAAGTAATACTGTCTACACTTTCCTGCCACAGGGGCCTTGCTTTGACATCCCCTTTTTGGAATGACGAATTATGTTACAAATGAAAGTGTACATGTTTGTCTTCGGCCAAAAAAAAGTCTCCGGTTTCTGGTATGCGCGCGCGTCGCCGTAGCCATGCGCGTCGGCAAAATGAAAAAGTTTTTTTTTTCAATGAAAGATGATGTCTCAAAACCGCCAAACTCACTGGTTTGACTGGAATCCTGCTGCTGCACAATTTTAACGTGTTTTTAGATTGGGTTATGGTCGAGAATAAGCTTTATGTGGCCTCTCTGGACTCCCATACATTTGCACGAAGTTTAGTCGGGCACCATTTGCAGTCATCAGCCGACATTTGAAGCAAAAAAATCAGGTAAAAAAAAAAAAGCCGCGTCGCCGCACCACTTTTTGGGCAAGCTCCATACCAGAAACCGGAGACTTTTTTTTTTGGCCTTAGCTTACTGTTCGGATAAAAGCAGATGGGATATAACCCTTTATTGGGTGATCAGCGATGACCCAATGACCATTTTAAAACGGGAAGAATTAATCTTCTCCCCTTCTTTCCCTCTTTTTTTTTCTTTCTATTTTTTTTCTCCAGAAAAGAATTATTCTCCGCGGTTTTTTTTCTCAACGGTTATATAAACTTGGGACTTTGAACTAACATCATGCCATCATCACTGATCCAAAGGTGTGCATATTACTCGGACGTCATGATAACGCCATCATATATCAAATTACAAGCGAATTTAGAACAAATGATCAGCTTCTTTACTTATAACTCTTGAACCAAATAATCGCTGATGTTCGTACTTTGCAATCACAATCATAGGTCATTAATGATAAACATTTTTGTCCTCTACGTGAAGTCGCTTGCCCTTTACAAACGCATACAAAATGCTGTAGATAAACATGATAGTTTAGAAAGAAGTTGTATCAACTTTAGCTATTTTTGACATAATTTTTTTTTTTCTTTAATATTGTTACCCCCGCAACGTAATCATGATGCCGAAATAGCTATACTTATGCACTTTCATAATGATGGCTTGTTCCTCGCTTGCGAGGATTGGGGAGGATGGTCTGTCCTTTTGCAGGCTCGGAGGTGGCTGTGGAGTCCGATCCGTGCGGCGCAGACCTTTCCGCCCATGGGACAAGGGTAGCCCTGGGCCGAGGGTGTCTGAGAGGCAGCCCGCTCCTTACGCAATTTTCTGGATGTGGCACCAAATGGGGCTGAACAGCACAGCTCGTTTTTGCTCCCCCTCCCCCCTCCGACAAAACAATTAAAGTCTGAGCCGTGGGGGGGGGGGGGGAGGGCAAAAGAGTAGTCACCGCCCTCGAGCAGGGACTGTGTCCCACCCCTCCCCCGCCACTAATCTTACGTCACCCTATTCAGTTCTCATGGATTAAGAAAGTTTGAGAATTTTAGCATTCAATTTAGTATTTTTGCCCCCTTTTTACTATAGTATCATAGCATAAGTCGAAAGTAGTGCAGGACCCCCCTCCCCCAGATCCACTACTGCCATAGCTGTACCCATAGCTGTACCCATAGACTAAAGGGGCGGACGGCAAAGGAAGGTAACGAGCATAGTAAGCTATCCCCAGTGAATATCACACGCAGCTTCTCATACCTTTTCCCACATAAGACCATTAATTAATCTATCTGTTGTAAAATAATGAAGTGGGTATCTCTCATTAAAATATTTCTTATACATGTATTGTAATATTATTTCCCATTATTGGGTTGTTTTTTTTTCACCCAAAACCACCATCCACACTTTTCATTGGTAAAGATTGGATCATGTTGCAATTAACGTCGTATTACGTATTGAAGTGATGTTCTCACCTGTGTCCACTAGTTCAAAGGGTTTGTCCCCGTTCTCGCGATTCCTCATTTTTCTTCTGGAGTTCTTGCAATAAAACGATGTTTTTTTCAATAACAAAACACGAGGAAATCGTTTTTGAAGTTAGCAATAGAAATATAACAAAAACCAGCTATACACGTTTATATACACTGAGTTTATTTTTAACATCATCTCGATGCTATCCTACATCGTCAAAATACTAAAGACCGATTGAATTACGCAAATTGCAATAGCGCCCGGCCTAGTAGTGAGGGTATTGCACAACTGTTATTTATAACCCGGCCGCGCGGTCAATACCCGGTTCCGGGGATTCCCCGAAAACCACGGGGCAAACATGCCGTCCAAAGTCTGCGCACTGTCATGACTGCGCGCAGGTATTTCGCTGTGTATACACGTGCATATACCGGTACTCGTTGCCTCGTATGTGGAGCATACATAAACGGTGCTCTTATGCAACGTCCGGTCGAAAAAGAAACAAAATTTGTTCAAAGTCGCAATAACACAAGGAAAGCAATAGCTTCTCAACAACTTCCGTTTGTTGTACATATACTCAGCTAATTATACACTTTTTTATTTTTATATATTTACCTCATTTCAAATTGCCATAAATATGGGTTCCAGCGAGTGAAGGCATTATTCATTAAACAACGTCTGTATGAGATAGTCACGACTGGTGTCTCCCAGTGCGATATATTCTTCTGAGAATTGGCTGTGTAATATCAAGTTCTGGATATTTGATTTACTCTTTCTAAGTCTTAAACGATTTAAGGATTAAAAGTCGTTACGATCTTTAAGAAGTCTGGAGCTCCTGTTATGAGGATGGCGATGTACGCACTTTGCGTGTGGATAACGCTGGCCGCTTCGTCGGTGCTGGCATTGACCTCGGTGCCTTCGCAAGGTAAGAAATGGTTCCATGAATACTACGACTAATTAAACTGTCCATGAGTTTTACCCTTTTTTAAATCGGATGTTTTCTACGATGGCAAATCCTCCATGTTTTTGTAATACAATGCATAATTTCATATTAGTGTATGCATTTGAAACCTGAAAATGATTCAGATTATGAGCTAAATCTAGAATCCATGGGAAGTAGATTAGGTAAATGTTCGCGTCGTTATCATTTCCGTTCTCACGCAAGTACCCAAGTACGCATTGTGAAAACTAACGCTATTAGGTACGAACATCCTGATGTGACCGGTCCTATATGTAAAACTCGTTTTTACCCGTCTCCGACTGATTTCTCATCATTGTTTTCTTGTGAAATGCCAAGATACCGGGTAACTTTCCAACATGAATGTTTCTTGAGGTGATCACGGTCAGGAATCATTCTGTCAAAAAATTATACGCCAAGAGAAAGGGCAACCCCTTGTAACAGAAGGGTCACGAGGGGTCCGGAAGCTCAAGGACCAAATGACGTGCTTTTAGGCTCTTTACACACCCGTACATATCTACAATGTTTCTTACAACGGCAAGCCCATGTTAAATGTTGTAACGTCCTAGAAACCTGAAAACAACTGCTTGTATAATTATGTTGCATTTTAAACAGGATCGGATCAGGTTTGTGTTCGAGAACTAAAAAAAAAGATTCCATTTATTACACGTGGTTTTTAAAAGTAATAAAAACAGGCCAACGCAATAAAATAATTCTGAAATTGTGAAGACAGAGTAAATGGCATTGGTGGCATGTGGAGATTTGCCCCACCCCCCCCCCCCAAAACAAACAAACAACGAACCCTTTTTTTTTTAAAGTGACGTCGCAATAAAGGCAGGCACTGCGTAGCCTACACCACCATCTCTTCCTCAAAAAAAAATTGGATAAAGTGGTCAGAAATTGCCCCAGATCGCACCACAGGGCCTCAAGCGGGCCCCAAACCCGACGCCGTCATTTTTTGTACCCACTTTTGGGGACAAAAGTTTTCCCCCCCCCTCCCCAGAAAAAAAAATGTGTTCTGGACCCGCCCTTGGAGGGGCGAACTCTGAAAAAAGGGCCGCAGGGTTCCATTGGGGAACAATTACAATTTGCGAACCCCCCCCCCCCCCCCATGATGCGCCAGTACTTAATTACAATATAACATGTCATGTAACTTAAACTGAGATACAAATAGATCATAAGAACGCCTGACAGGTAATATCGAAGTGGAACATGAAACCGGATGAACTGTTTTCGATCAATGTGACGTGGTCATCGTTATTACAGCAATAAAGGAAATGGAATCGTTTTTATGTCCTATAGTTTCAATCTTACATGTTTTGTTTTACGGATCAAAAATGACTCAGCATTAATAGTGAAAGTTTACATCGAAAGTATAGATCAGTGTATGTGGGTAGCAGTCCAAAATATCATCTGACAATCTCTCTACGGGCATTTCAGTATCATTTCGTATATATCCGAAACATCCTTCAATAAAAAAAAAATCATTAAAAACTATTCCATGTTTTGAGATTATCATTAATGAGGTCTTCAACTTCAAGTTAAGAAGCGGGTCGGGGGGTTTAGGAAACCAATATTCAGGTGCAACTGTAGATTTTTGGTAGTGGTTTGAGGAGTTGTTGTTCAGGGACATAACTATTATAAATATCGAAGGGTAAATTCTTCTTGAGTACAGAAAAAGTCGAGAAACTTTGCCACCGCCTAAATGTTTACCGGTTGGAGGGGAAGGGGTAACACCCCTGGCCTATCAGTGTCGAAACTATCACCGTCTGGCCTCGCGTACACGTCTTTAGTCAAGAAGTGTGTTCATCATTGAAATAATGTTTCAGCTATTCATTAATGTATGCGTGAATGAATTGCCGATAATTATACTGAGAACTCTATAAAATGAAATTCATGCGTGGGATGGTGTGCAGCTACTCGAAGCAGAGCGGATGAGGTGGGAAGGGGGCTTGAAAAGTACTTGATCCCCGTCAAAACGTAAAAAAAAGATGAGAAAATGTTCAGTGTCAACCGAAAATCTTGCTACACAGAATGCAAGGGTTCCTTAATTACTGGTCTTGCACAAGAGGAAATTAGGCCTAACTAATTAGATACAGTCGAGTGGATAAGTAGGCGAACGGTACTTAAACACGAGTGTGCAAGATAAAATTATACCCATTTGCAAAGATCATTAATTTACCATATCTGCCTACGTCTCATACATATGCGTTGCCAGGGTTTTTTTTCTAGAGGGGGGGCAAAGCACACTAATCTCCAAAATCCTTGTACTTTCTCCAGCATAATCTCAATTGATCATTTTTTGTTCGAGGGTGGGCGGGGGACATTTGCCACCCCACCCCAATTTACACCCCACCCCAATGTTGTTCAATGTGCATTCCCCCCTTCTGTTTCCTTTTCTTCCTTTTTGTTGTTGTTGTTGTGGCTTTTCCCAGGGGGGCGCACGTACCCCCCCCCTCGCTACGCCCCTGCTACATTTATATATAATCATCATGTGATAATCATCATGTGAAGTACCCGGCCCTTTCAACTTGATGAAGTGCAGGCATCTACCATTATTGAGGTCATTATTTCCGGGTCGCGAGTTTCCTGCTTACGATCCCCATGTGTATTAAACTATTAACTGGTTTAGAATTGGTTCGAACAATAAGTCTTGAACTTCTTTGACACCTTTGTTCCAGCTAGTGCTTTTATGTCAGTTTCTTGTATTTTTGTATGCCAGGTATTCTTGTGTTGGTTTTTAGGCTTTTTTTAAACCGTATGTCAATATCTACTATTTTTAGGACATGATTGTGGGGTTTCTTATTGAGTTGAAAGAGTTGTATACTCCATTGCCCAATACAGTCTAAATGTTTGCTCTTCGTGTTTTTCCTTACTTCCCCGTTTTGACACGACGGACCGCAAAACATAACAGGCCTAAACATGAAAACAACGTTGCGCTTTATTTCCGTACAGGCGACTATCAGTATCACTTACGAAGCCGATTGCATTTGTCAACATTACTTTCGAAACAGTGAAGTGAAACACTATTACTGTTCAAACTTTCTAGTCAGTGGATTCGGACTATGCGGAGGACAGAATGTCCAACTCTAATTACTCAAAAATGAATCTGACATTATGTTTTAACTGAAACAAACAAATATCATGACGTCAACTTGACTTTTGCTTCTGCCCGCGGTAGTCTTTATTTTCCTTCTACACAGAAAACACAAAATTTGACTCAATATCGTAATAATTGAGTCATTTTGTCGGTGTAGTGAGACACTTTTTGAGCCAAAGTGTGTCACTATACGGATAAAATGACTCATTTTTTTACGATAATGAGTCTAATTACTCACTTTGTGTTTTCTGTGGCACACTACGCTGGCCTTTCATTGATACCCCCTTTTTTGAATGACTATATATTGTATAAACTGAAAGTATACATGTTGTCTTTAAATAGCCTTCCGTTCGAGTGAAATAACACGGGATGAAACCCAATAGGTGATTTTTATTAATTTTTAGCATTGCTAAGGTTTAATTGGGGGGGGGGGCATTTTCTAGATGATGCACTCATGGGTTTAACAATGAAAACAGTTCCGTCGGTTTTACCGCCCCCCCCCAAAAAAAAGAGACGTATGAGCAGGGGGCTGTACCCCTTGCTCTGATGTCACCTTATTTCATTGTATTTGGTTCAAAAGCTGGTCCTATACCCGTCTAACTTATGGGTTTACAAAAAAAAGTCTGCTTCGTTTCTTGTTTTTGCTTCAGGCTCGAACTTCGTATTAGTTTTCCGGAGCAATCATTGATTCATTTTCTCGCACACTATGTTCCGTCATACAACATCAACTTGAGGTTTGCCACACGGTTTGAACCTGGATACTTATGAATAGGATTGAAAAACCAGAAGCTATAGCCCGCTGCACACTTTTCAGATTTTGTGCGGTGCAACAGATGATGCGGATGTCCGCCGGTACATGTTTTTTTTTTATCACCTTTGCGGTTACACCGCATTCACCTCAACGTTACCGGCGCACGCGCCCGATTCCGTTCAATAATCGGTCACAGGATGATCAGGCACACACTGACATGGTGACAAAAATTGACAGCCGTCAATTTGCGACAACTGCTTTTTGGGGGGGTTCAACAACAAAGTTTACTTGTTCAGTTACGGAGATTGCATCGCCGACGAGCCTCGCGTTATTTTTGATCGTCGGATATGGACCAAAAATTGTTTGCAGAGATGAGGAAGACTGGGGGCTGTCCAGAACCTTCAGGCCGAATTTCGTCAGGAGGATGAGGAAGAGTTTTGAAGAAAACTCGTCCATTTTAGCGTCTGTTTGGGGGGGGGGGCGCTGCCATCTTGAATCATGCCGTGAACCGCTAAACTCAACCTCGTCCCCAGGGTGTCGAAAAGTACGCGCCCATCACTACCTGCTCTCTCACCCTGGTATTGGATCATTTGCATGTGCAAGATTTTTGAACACGTATGCAAATGAGGAATAGGCTGGTGCCTGGATATGCGATACATTAGCGTTTGTTTTTGTATGCGGTGTCTGGAGTCAATTCGTCGCAGCGCGAGCACGGCGTGAGTTACAAAAACACGATTTTTTCAAATTAAACTGTTACGATTTTATCGAGACAACATGCAGTATCATATTTCATATTAATATGACCATATTGGAAAGGAAATTAGCATTTTCGAGAAGGCATGGACAAATGATCGCGAAAACACGTACTGCACGTTGTGAATAATAACACCAAGTACACGATAAAAATCCATCACTAGCCAATTGCGGTATCGAATCAGGATACAGGAAGAAAGTTTCCTATCCAGGGTTTACTATTGGAAACCAGGTTGGAAATAAAGTAAGCCCTGGGGAAGAGGTTGCGGTAAACTCGGATAGTTATGCGGCAGGCTATAGTTTTCGTAAACTTGAATGCAGACGCCTCTTTTCCCCCGTTTTAGATTCAACATTCAACACAGAAGACGGCTTTTGTTTCAGGGTTTTTTCATTTTTTTTTTTTAGAGTGTTTAGTTCCCTCGGGATCCCGGAAGGATTGGGAGGGCCCAATCGGGAGGCGTGGCTTTAACATTCCCAGCAAGTTAATAAATATATAAAACAACCCAACCCAAATGGGTTTGAATGTGATGAATAATAGGATTATAGAATTATAGTAGGGGCGTCTCAAATATTAAGGTGCTCCATGCATGGTTTGTGGCTCTGTGCCACAACCACATATATATTTTTTTTTATGCAGGTCATTTGGGGGCCTTCATTGAGTATCCCACGCAGCTTCGCCTTAATAGCTTTTGCCTCAAAGATCATTAATTTTCTCGTCCAACTGTATAGTGAAGAAGTCTCTCGCTTGTAATGTACTTAAATTCTACTAATACTTCCCATTGTTCCTTTACCGTAAATTTTCACCCAAAACCACCATCCACACAAAGATTGGATCATGTTGCAATAAACAGTGTATTACGTAATTAGAATACGTTCTCACCTGCGTCTATTAGTTCGGAGGGTTTGGCCCCGTTCTCGAGATTCCCTGTTTTTCTTCTGGAATGGTTGCAATAAAATAATATTTATCAATAACTAAACACGAGGAAATCCTGCTTTTGAGTGAGCAATAAAAATAAAACAAAAGCTATTTATTTATTTATTCATTTATTTCTTATTTATCCCGTGTGATCCATTCAGTGAGAAAAGCTCACTGATCTCCCATGGATCCCAGCTCACACAAACTACTATTAAAATACAATTAAAATATTTAGAGTACAATGTAAAAAAAAAATCCATTTTAATAAACTTAAATAAAATAGGAATTACACAGATAATAAACAGACATTCACAATACAATACAAAACATCACTGCAAGATGACATTCCCCCCCCCCCCACCCCTGTTTTTTTTTCTTTTCTTTTTTCTTCTTTTTCTCCGGCTTATTTTCTTTTTTTAACTGAGCTGTACGTTTGAATTGATTGACGAAGTGAGTAAGGCTTGCTGGATGCGGAGATTTTAAATGTTGCGGTAAGTTATTCCAAGCCTGGGCATCCCTGGAGTTAAAAGTTCTTCTTCCATTTTCTGTTCTAGGGAGTGGAAGAGCCACATCATGATTGCCAACAGTGCTATTCCTATAGTTCGATGACAGTGGTTCGATGACAGTGTAGCTCAATGACTGGAACAAAAACTTCGCTAAGATAACTAGGAACATTGCCTGATAAACACTTAAAAAACCATGGTATTAATATGAATTTCTCTTCTTTCATGTATAGAGTTTTCCAACCTAGTTCACTACGTACAGTTATCGCACGTTTATATAAACTGAGTGTTTTTTTTTACAATAATATCATCTGGATGCTACCCTAAATCGTTTTTTAAAAGACCTATTGATTTCGTACATTGCAATGGAGCACGGTCTGAAAGCAAGGCTATTGCAAAACTGTTATGATAACCCGCCCGGTCCGCTAGTATAGAGAGTCCGTGTATAGAGAGACCTGGGTATTCCCCAAACACTGTTCCTTCTTAGCCATGTGCACAGGCATTTCTCTGTAGCTGTGCACACGTCCACACTCGTTGCCTCGACGTACAACTAGTGGAGCATTACACGACAGGTGATTATGCAACGTCCGGCCGAAAAAGAAACAAAATTCGCTCAGAATCGCAATAACGCTATCGCCTAATTATACATACTGTGCTAATATCCAGTTTATATTTTTATACATTTACCTCATTTCAGATTGCCATAAATATGGGTTCTAGGGAGTAAAGACATTATTAAGTTAAAGAACGTCTGTATGAGATAGTCACGACTGGTGTCTCCTAGTGCGATATATTTTTCTGAAAAATTGGCTGTGAAATATTAAGTTCTGGATATTTGATTTACTCTGCCTAAGTCTCAAACGATTTAAGGATTAAAAGTCATTACGATCTTTAAGAAATCTGGAGCTCCTGTTATGAGGATGGCGACGTACGCACTTTGCGTGTGGATCGGTTACATAACACTGGCCTCTTCGGCGGTGCCAGTATTGACCTCAGTACCTTCGCAAGGTAAGCTTATAAGAAATAGTTCCGTGAAAACTAAGACTGATGGATTAAAGATGTACCGTCCATGAGTCAAGTTCACCGTGATTTCTTTCATTTTTCCCTTGTAATTTTGGAAACGGAAAGCTCGATATAAAACGAGTTTATACTGAGTGCGTGAAGAAACTAGTTTGCTGTTAAAAAAAGTACCGGTATAAGGGTGAGAAGAGCGCAGCAGAGCGGGCCCGCAGTCCCTTATTACTCATACTAGAGCATCATTTTGCTTCTCAAACGACGTCACCTCCATTTTTGCCTACCCGTACGTACATTAATTTTGTACACACATCACACATCTTGGAGGACACGCGTACGGTCCGGTAATTTTGATTGTCAACCAACATGATCGTGCGCCCGTGACCACTGATATATACGTTCAGCCTAACCGCGAATTTCACTGAGTAAATTTTGCGGTTTCTTAAATTCAGTGAATCAGGCAGGCAGATTGTGCGTTTGTTATTAATAAACGGTTGAGGAACGTACGTGTTATATTACTTAATAGCCTCTTTTGCGCGATAATTTAATGAACCCTAGACCTGAAAATAATGATGTCATAATTTCATTTAGGGTCACAACATCATTTCACGGTGGGTCTGGGAAAGTTTTAAAACTATAATAACAATGCATTGCAACACAGTAGCAGGAAATACTCACGGTCGACCAGGTGAGCTCTGGCTTGATGCAGGCCCGCCGTCACTTCCAAAAATAGCGCCCATAGGCCTATGTGATGCATCGGTATTATATAAGCTGCATGGAGTTATCAGTTCGAAATCAGTAGCGAAATCAGTTCAACCCTCATCTTTTGGATAGTAAGATTCGATGGTTTTTAATTGCTCCAATACCAAAACTACACTCGTACACCGCATGCATGAAACTCATATCAGTTGCTAGGAAATTATTTAAAGTTCGAAATGACGATATGGATACAGAGCAGAATAACCCGGTGGCCGTTCAGAGTTTGCCTGGTTCTCTTTGCAGCTTCCTTCGCACAATGCTCGTCAGGTATTTTTTTTTCTTCAGTTTTTTTTTCTCTTCGGATTTTTAAATTCATAAACACGTATCAAAGTTCTAAGATCTACGTAACTTATTTGTTTTAAATTTCCTAAATTCTTTAATCTTAGCCAAACCTGCCAGAAAATTGTCTGAAAGTGCAGACTAAAAAATTAGTCAAAAATATATTCCAGCTATTATAGCCTAGAGTAATGTCTGTTTTTTACTAGGCTAAACCTCTTACGAGAAAAAAATTCTATGATTACTCATTCTATTGAAAACTTCTCATGGTGCTAGTTCTCGCCTCCTTGGCCAATTATTTTCAATGGGCCGATTGTTGCGTAAACTTAACGGAACTTCCGCCTGTAAAATATTCAATGAGCAAGCTTCTAGCGCGGAAAGCGTGAACTCTTTGATATATTACCTTGTTTTGTTCACCGAGTTCTGACTAATCACTCGATTGAAATCAAAACGGGGTGACAGAAAACGACGGAAAAGGTCTGGGATATAATCAGTTCGGCATGTTGATTTTTCAGAAATAAAAAAAAGTTGTCAACAATAGAGGGCGTCCTCCACATTAGCTGTTTGGTTTTGTGTGTACGAGACATCATACAGTTTTGTTGTAAACTTTGCAAGAAAACTCATCTTTTTCGGTCAGACGATCTCCATCTTTTCAAGTTGTAGGTGAGGCCTTCATTTATCATTAGAGTTCGTAGGCGCGGAACATTTAAATTGAAGTTGATTGATTGTTCAATTCGCTCTTATTAACAATAACATGTAGGCTATTTAATCCTCGACTTCCGTGTTTGTTTGCTGATGGCAGTGATGCATATATTAAATCCATGAAGTGACGTCTGATGACGAACTTTGGGAATTTTGATTTTGTAATCATAGTATTTAGTAAAAAGGGTCAGGGTTTTTTTTCGAAAGGGACGATATTGCGTAAAGCAATGGCTCATCGTTCCAGGAAGTTGTTAGCTTTCATCAAATATTCAAAGAAACTAAAACTCACCTGTTTGCGAAACAAACGGGAAATCAAACTTTGAAGTTTAACGAAAAAACTTGTGTGATTCGGGACCCCAATTTCCCATTCCTATATTAATTAGAACTAAAATGCATATGGGTGCTCTCTAGTTTTAGATGTATGTCTTTCCTAAGTAACAAACAGTGACAATCCACTTTTATGATATTCACCGAAATAGCTTGCGCGGTTCAAAGCAACAGGAATATGAAGTGGGAAAGAGAGCAAACAGTTGTATTTTGTAATGATAAATAATGTTTTTTTATTAAAATGTAAAAACATGCAATCACAAATACTTACTAAAAATATTTGTAATCAAATTACAAATAACCAACCAATGTTTACTGTCACAGATGCAGTAAACTTGATTTCTCAATCTGTGTCCAACAATCTGGGAAAAAAAATATTACAAAGGAGTGGTATTTACAGCATAATACGTGTATGTGTTGCGCAAGCAGGAAAAGGGACTAGTTTTTTTTATTTCATACCAAAAAATACTGAGTAATCTTTTCGCAGTCTAGTTACACTCAAATAAAGATTGTGTGAAATATAAAATTAAGTCAAAAGTCGTAGGATATCAGTTAAATATTTAAGTGATTTTTTTTTGGAATAATTTAGTAGTTGGTTATTGAAACTTGGATTTGATTCAAATATGACATTGAGCTAACAATTATGATCATGTATGTATCAACATTGAAGTTGAACAATTGAATGATACGCTCGTAAAGAGCTTTTAGTGTAGAATTTTAAGCTAATTTTAATACACTGATGTTATGTTGTGGATCATTCCACACTCTGGTTGGCTACACTGTTTGTTATAAACTGCTCATGAGTGCATGTATGCAAACTTGTTGATTCAAGCATGTATGGTTATTCCTAGTTTAAAGAAGTATACATGTACAATGTAGTGTCAGTACAGAGTACATGTACATGTACAATACAAAGGAGTTACATGTAAATGTACAATCAGCAAAAATCTGATCAGAAATAAAGTGACAAACTTCTCTTCCATATTGGGTACTTCACTCATGTTCAGTGCTCCATGATTTCATAATTCCCTTGAATAGTGAAGCTATAGTGAGATCGTTAATTTCTCTCTTTTTAGGAACAAATTGGGTGTAGTTTTAACATGTGAAAACGCAATGCAATTCAAAGGTGTTGAATAATATGTAGTGTGTTGAATATGACAAACTAAGCTTTTTTGATAACTCATACGACAAAACTATGAATATCATAAAAATTGATTTAAATAATAACAAAAAATCCGATTTAAGTTTTATAAAAATCTGATATTTGTTTTTCTTTTTAAGAATCAGGGTTTTTAAACCAGGCTGTTCGTTTGATGACATTTTTTGGTATATCCGGCTCAGCTGTGATGATGTTATTTCGTTCTTGACATGTTTGATAAAATGTCGATACAGTGCTACCCCGGCCAAATTTCTTGAATCCTAGAATTGTTTAACAGTAATGACGATGATGCATTATTAATGTGACTTTAAATATTGTTTTCTTGCCAGCTGATGACGAATGGAAATCCTGCATATACAATGGCAAGGAATCCTTCTTCAGACCGGATGACGAAGCATGTTGTCAGGGGAACATCTTGCCAAGAGCTGAAAACCTGGAGGAGGCATGCTGTGAGTAAATTTTATTTGAAGTCCAGTAAAACCAAGGCCAACTTTCAAGGCTAAAAGGTATAAAATGATGGTTTTGGGTGTTTTTCTCATTTTTCCCATAAAAAAAATTCGGGTAGGGGCTGTCAGAATAGGGTACATGTAGGTAGGGAAACCGGAAGCAGAACTATTATTTTTTTGGCCCAATCCTGAAAGAGAATCAAGCAAAAAATGCACAGCTGTTGGATTTGGTTATTAAACAGGCATGCAACTTTGCCTTATGGCGTACCAGAACAATGGGAGGTACCCCACAAGGAATGCCCACCGACTTGCGGGGTACGGTTTTGGTACCCCGCAACTTTTTCACGAAATAGATATATCGATTTTACTCAAAAACGAGGAATTTTCAAGGTGGGTTAATCCATCGCAAATGGAAGAGTTTTAGAAAAGGGATATTAAGTCCGAATTTCAGCCCAGGAAATTAATTCTGATTAAAATAAGAGCATTTTGAAATTAGTGTGCCAGATTGCAAAATTTTATTGCACACAATAGGGAACAAAAGATTGTATACATGTACGTCTCCACAGGACAATTTCTATATGTTCACTGCAAGTTCAGTCATCAATCTCAACCAAACTTGAAAGGTGGTCTGTGGAGAGAAGGCCTACGTCAAAAAAATCCTTTCCAATATGGATACAATGTACATGTATTTACGATGTCTCTGGAGAGCTTAGCTTAGTACTACTAGGAGACTCGAACATCTGCTGCAGTGGCAAGGGGAACGCACCAAGACTAGGCCGCACGGAGTCCTGTGTCTCTACCAAACCAAAACTTCCCGTTCAACCCAAACTCCCCATTCAATTGACAACTGGTACCTGCCGGATGGATAATCAAGGCCGTCACTGAATTTTTTTTACTAAACTGCCTTCACATGTATAGGCCTACACAAATTGCCAAGATGTAAAGGGATCAGGCAAGTTTTACTTGCGGTATTTTTACTTCCCATGAATGCCATTAGAAATTGAAAAATATCGTACAAAGTCTTGTGTGGTTTATAGTTTCCTTTTTTTAAAAGTCCCAGTTGCATGCCTGATTAAAGAACACTAGTGTAATACGGTTTGCGCATTGTAATAATAATGATGTTTTGTTTGCTGTTTTTCTAGGTAACGGACAGCTCTTTGACTCCACCACTGGCAAATGTTGTGGGGACCACACTTGGATCAACCATGACACCCAGCTCTGTTGCGGACACGAAGTGCATGCAATCAGTGAGCATGGAGAATGCTGTAACCATCAGTGGATAGAAACAACCACTCATACCTGCTGCGCTGGGCGCGTTGTAGAGGGCGTGGGAGAGTGCTGCGGGTACAGCGACGTCTACAATGACATGACGGAGCACTGCTGTCTGGGGCCTGGCTCCGCAGGCCACGTGGCCGCGGTCGGCAGGGAAGCTGTCGTCAGCGGTTTTCTGGAGTGTTGCGGCTTGGAGACCATCGACACCAGGAACAAACTCTGCTGTCTAGATGTAAGTTTGCCACGCCATTCCTCATCAGACGGAACAAATATGAACATGGGTTGTCAAAAGTAGTGGATGATGATTTTCAAGTAAACCCGAAGTATAAAATTCAATTTCTTCATTTGAAATTGAGCAACAAAAAAATCAGTGTAAAGTTGAACAAGGTAATTTCACTGGAGCAGGATGTGAACCAGGGAATGGTGGTGCTAGAACAGAGTTTTGTGTGTGACAGGTGCGAACTGTTTTTTGCTCTTCTGAAGATTGCAGCTTCAAATCGTGCTCCGTTCAGTTTCTTTGTTTAACCATACACGGATGTTTTTAAAAAGTTTAGGCATATTTTTAAGTGTGTTTTTCATTCAATCGAAGCCAAAGTCGTGTTTCATGAAAGCTTGTTTCTTGTTTCATTCCATTTTTTTTGGTTGATCTTGTTTTGTGCAAAACAACTAGCGTTTCACCTGAACTCCGTTTCAAGCACAGCGTGCGTACACGCATCCTTGTGGTTCATATAAAGAAACCGGTACACTCTTATCTAGAGGTGTCAGTGGGAAACGTAGGATTCTTCAAAGTGGGGTTAATGAGATGTTGAAGTCAACACATACTCATCAATGTTTTACAGTGCCCCAACACTGAAATGTTCTTCTTCTGTGTTTGGTACAATGTAGAATCCAACTGACCGGAAGTCTTCCTTCACCGAGTGTTGTGGAGCAGACACCTATGACACCCGGACTCAGGTCTGCTGCGAGTCCGGCATCGAGTATCGCATCAGCCCGCTGGTAGACGGCAAAGTCGAATGCTGTGGACTGGTAACTTACAATGAGGACACCGACCAGTGCTGTGAATCGGTCATCACTCCCAACATAGGTACGGCTTGATCTTACTTAACCAGTGTTTTGTGGACAAGGTTATTGTGAGCGATCACAAGCACATGCGATGGATCAGAAGTGCGTCACGAGGCCGGTCACAAGTAAATCACAAGTCCAGTCACAAGTAGCTTGCGATGAACAATAACAAAGGAATCCCCTGTGTCACAGTTAATTTGAATAGTTTGTGAGTGGACTTGGGACTTTGTGACTTGTGATTGACTTGTGATTGACTTGTGATAGACTTGTGATGGACTTGTGATGGACTTGTGATGAACTTGTGATGAACTTGTGATGGACTTGTGATCCGTCAGGAGTACCTTGACTACAATACTGATCTTAACCTTTTATCTTCAAGTAAACTTGAATCCTCGATCCTGATTGGTCAATCCCATGGCAACAAGCCGTGCTACATATAACCATGTAGCACGGCCCTCTGTCCGTACCGCTTTCTGCGCATTTTAAGATGCGAGCGCCATTCCGTACAACACGCACGTGTAATACGATAACCACTGAGAAGTTTGTGTACAGCGTGTGTTCCATCTTTACTGCGCGTCAAGTTTGCTTGAAGATACATGTAAATTCGTTATCACGCTGGTGTTCGTGGAACACGGAAAATGTAGTGCGTCTGTGTCCCACATATTGGCCTCGTAGTACCGTATGTGGGACACAGACGTGCTACATTATTCCGTGTTCCACTTGTGCTCGCGGGATAACTTATAATATCCTTCCAATAGAGTAGACCTCAAACCCCTGTCAAGATCCTTCAAAATCCATGAGGAGGTTTGAGTGATTTTGCAGGAATTGAGAAAGTTGCACAGTCCAGCCAAGTGTTCACATGTGAATTATTGGAGCACAATGAATGTGCAAATGGTTTTTCACTTAATTGAGGATTGCGGAGGGTTCCGGAAAAATGACAAGAGAGTTTATAAGTTTCAGGACTGCCTAGTTGTAACTCTTTTAACTCTGAAACGAGCCAATATTTCGCTTCCAAATGGTGCTGGCTGGAGAAGGTTGTCTGATTAATTGGCTAGAATGTCACAACACATATTTTTTTGGATATCTCGATATATAAGGCATTATTCCCTTCACACAGAGTTGATTCCACAGCAAACTGAGTCTAAGAATGGTACGTACAATACATGTATCGTTGAGTGCACCGTGAAGTGACGAATACATGTTTGCCCCACCACGAAGTGATGGATCTGTTATTGACGTGGTTTACACAATGTGTCACATAGTGGTACAAGACATCCCACTATGTGGTGTGACCGATGTAATATACGTAACAAAACAACAACAAAATAATATAAATATATTGGCGTGCTGTAGGCCTTTGCAAAGAGTTAAGCTCATGTCTGTTAAACAACATATTTGGGTACAGGTGTCGGTAAGTGCTGTGGTGCTGAGGCCTACAACCCCCTGCGGTCCTCCTGCTGTGACTCCGTGTCGCTGTCTATCCCCGAGATACCAGGCGTTCAGGCTTGTTGCAGTGGAGTATCCTACCTGAAAACCCAGCAAGTCTGCTGTGGGAATGCTCTCCACGATCTGGAACCAGGAAAGGAATGCTGCGGCAACAGTAAGTAGGCTGATAGAGAGAGTGATAAGTCTTGAGTTGGGGATCACAAATCATAAGAAACAGGTGATTCTTAGAGTTTCCTCTTGACTTCACTTCGCAGCTTTTGAAGAGAGCAAAATGCACTGTCACTGTGGACTGTTTGTGGAAAGGGAACACCCCATTTAAATATTATTTAAACACAAAATTGGTGGAGAATATATTTCTCTCTTCCAAACCACCCCTTCACAAAAATGTTTAAACCCGACTCTGTAGCGCTGGCTCTTTGGAACAAATTGGGCTTCGCGCAATGCTGAACCCGCATTCTAGCATGCTTTTGCACACAAATACCGCGTCATGGAACACGGATGATCCTAACAGTTGAATAGTAAATCCCTTTCCCCATGGGTGAACGGGACTTTTTGAGCGCCGGCGTGAATGGGAGCAATAACAAATGTCACGTGATGTGAGTTCCACCAATCAAACGACAAGGATCTGTAGTCCAGTTATATAATTATGGTTAAAACTGAAAAAGTAAAAGAGCCAAGGACCTTTCTGGTTAAATATTTGAACATTATTCCCCTTACCTGCAGGCCTGTACGACGTGACAAACCAACTATGCTGCAAGGGCAACATCATGGAGAAAGCTGCTCCAACATCTCAGTGTTGTGGGGGCAGCAACACGTTCGACCCTGAGCAACAAACATGCTGCGGTTGGCAGGTTTCTGACTTCCCTTATGGGTCCTGTTGTCGCATCAGGAGAAACGCGTTTCAGGCCTATCAGCCGGGAGAAAGCAAGTGCTGCAGCAGAAGTCCGCCTAACAAATATTTCCATAAACGTTTTGGTGAGCGTTTTCATTATATTTTTTTGTTTATTATAATTTAAGATGTACATCCGTGATCTCTATTTTTTCTCTTGGCAAATTTCAACTTATCTATATATTTTACTAAAAAAAATATTTAAAAAAACAAAACAAAACCCTGATTCCGGCTGATTCCGGGTGACTTTGTTATTGTTTGTGCTTATTTTTGGTTGCCATTAATTCTCACTTATATAGGACATAGAAGAAAATAAGAAATTGAAAAAACAGAAGGGAACGAAAAATAACATCAGTATTACATACTACCTTCATACTTAATGTGAAATGCAAAAATGGATCTGACTTGCCAGGAACATCGGCAGTGTAAAAACCTGCACAACTTTTGCAAATTCACAGGCAAAAACTAAGAAACAAAGATAGAACGGCATCCCTCAATTGGGATTGGTCCGGGTTTGGCTCACAGGCTGGGGGTTAGCTGTAAAGGAAAGCTTGCCCTGAATATTGATACTTTTCAGACCCAGGTATCTGACAAGATAATTTGGGTGTTGCACATGCTGTGACACACTCCACGCACCAACTGACATTTAGGCCGAAAAAAAAAATAGTTCTGCTTCCGATTACATGCCGTTTCTAAGTCGGAATTTTTTCTTTTTTTAGGCCAATTTTTTTATGCAGATTGAATGGGGTATTCAATTATATGCGAAGTTTTAGCCTGAACTATTTCCATTGCACTACAAAAGCTATACCCAAAATGGCCACAAAAAGTGAATAAAACCTAATTAGCCTGAACTATTTCCATTGCACTACAAAAAGCTTTACCCAAAATGGCCACAAAAAGTGAATAAAACCTAATTATTGTCAATATATTTACGTTCGATAATTCCTAAAAAATAATGGAAAATTCAGGTCGCTCGCATCATATGGGTTGATTGATGCTATATCTGCCATTACTTCATCAAATATTGCCTGGTAATTATTTTTGTTTTCTAATGTATCATTTTAGCTCTCGGCAGAGTGCAAAGCATTGATGCAGAGTGCTGCGGCATCCATGCCTTGGCTGATGGTCAGTTGTGTGATCCGTGTTCCAAACGGCCCGTGGCCAATGACTCCTTCACCGACGCCTGCTGTTCTGAGGGGAACAAAAACCCAAAGGCCTACAATAAAGAAACACATGTAGGTGCAACACTTTATGTTTTCCTCTGTCCCTGTAATATACAAACTCCAATAGACTAAGCACACAAACCTATTACAGAGGACCGTTTCCAACAAAAGACCCAACTCCCGAGGGCTGAATGGATCTGTTGTTCTCCCTTTGTGTGTCTGTCCTCCGGGGTCATGTAGAAGAAGTACATACAGGCAAACTTCTATGGGGTAACTTTTTTCGGATCTCACAAGTCTAAAAAATCATAAAATGTCTACCAATCTATTTCGATTTTATGTCGCAGAATTATATGTATGTATGGCAATATGTAAACTTCCAAAGAAAAGTAACTCCATTATGCACTGTGAATCAAAGGAAATTGTTTACTCTGTAATTTTCTGTCCAAATTTCATGTTTTTGAGTTTCAAAACAAGAAAACTAAGGTGGCTGTACTGAACCAATTGATTATAGAAATAAAAACTTTGAAAAATAAGTTTTTGAGAGTTACAAATCAACATGAATTTGTGAGTTGTAAATGTATACATGTTTGTGCAAGAATCAAATTTCAAGAAAATTTCAAATTATTTAGATCTTCTGTATTCTTTTGTTCAAGATTAAAATCATAGACAGTTTTGATGAAAGGAGGAAGTTAACTTTATTTATCACCTAGATTTAGTTGTAAGTCTTTTTGAATTTAAAGGTTTTTTTTTAATTATTTGTTTTTAAAACTTTGTTTGACTGTAGATCTGCTATGAAAATGAGGTTTACGCCAAGAAACAGTTTCAACTGGGCAGAGCACCCTGTGGAGATAAAGTCTACACCACAGACACTGAAATATGTTGCGATGGAACCATCCACCCAAAGATGTATCAAGCGAAAAAGCCTCATCAGCAGAAGTGTTGCGGCACCGAGGCGTACGTCCCAGATTGGCATACATGCGTGGGAAACAGCCAGAAAAAAAACAAAAACTTCCAGAGTTACAGACACCTCCAGGTTAACAAAAAGGTCCCGGAGCACTTTGCTGAGTAAGACTTCTCTTCTTTAGATTAAAAAAAAAACTCTTAAACTTGCTTGTGTTTGAAATCCCCTTAGTAATTTGAATACAATTGATCAGGCATTTGATCTCTTTCTTTGTGCGCCGCACCGGCGTAGATTATTGTTGTGCGTGGAAGAGAATGACACTCGGCACATGTGTCCTGAAAATGACAGCGCAATTTTTTTTTTTTTTTTACAACAAAGTGAACCTTTGAAGCTTAATCAAAATTGACAGAACATGCATTTAAAATACATGTGTGGCAATCGTAGTCATAGAGAATGTATGTTTGCGTGTACTGGATGTGCATGTTCATGAATGTTATCCATGTATAAGTAAAATAATCAAAGGATACAGGGTGAGTAAAAAAAATAAAACCCAAATGTTGGGACTATTGTTTCTCCATGTCACACTTTCAAAATCTAGGATATGAAAGCCCAATTTACAAGCTTTCTGTTAGTACAAGAATCATTCAAATCACTCATGTACTTTTCAAGTTACCTAATATCAAAGACAAGTACCGTTTTAAAGTTCTGTCCACGGATCAGAAAAAAAAGGTAAGTGTTCTTTCAGCAAAACGAAACCAATTCACATGCATCCCTATGACTTAATGACTGGGCTTTCATATCCTAGACTTTGAAAGTGCTACAGGCAAACTTCATTCAAAAAATGGTCCTGCCATTTTGGTTTCGTTTTTTTTTTACTTGCCTTGTAATGCAAATGGGCTAAACCAGGTCCATTGCGTAAACCAGATGCATAACCGTTATTGAATAACCAAGCTTAATCGATTGAATAGTATTTTATGTATTCTAGGACCAGAATTAATAGGCTTGCCTTTCCTTGTTATTGTTCTACCCACATGTAGGTATTGCCAAGACAACGTGTTCAACAATCAAACGGACGTCTGCGATCGCAGCAATTGGCACATCCGGCCCATTGAGGAAATGGAGTTGGGCCTGAAGGCCTGCGACAGCTTCAAAGCTGAACGCGGTTACTACCCTTACGATCCCGCGGAGCAGGAGTGCTGCGGGGGTGTCCTGATTGGCCCCGGCGAGACCTGCTGTCTCGAAACCCTACGTTTCTCAACCCCAGGGACAGGCATCGGAGAGGGAAGCTGTTGTGGCTCTGAGGGCTTCAACCCACACACCCACGTTTGCTGCGATGAGGTGCTGCACCCGATAACAGTACAAGGTAATTAGTGGTTTGTTGATGTTTTGATGTTATCAGAAATTTATTGCGTTATCAATTAGCAATTGAATATCTTCAGATGCGTAGAGGGGCTACAAGTAACCAAAAAATTCCAAATTAGTATCTCATTGCGGTGAGTTAATATCTCACGGCGGTGTGTTATCTCGCCGCGGCGAGAGGTGGAAACTTGCCATGGCGAGATTCTATCTTGCTGCAGCGAGATAGTAACTCCCACTGCAATTTATCATCTCGATGTGGAGATTTACTGTGTTTGGAACAGTAATTCACCGCAACGAGATAGTATCTCTAAATTGATGTAAATCTACCCTAGAAAAGTAGAGCAAGCAATTTTTAACATTAGTTATTAACAGTAACTTTTAATCCTTGTCCTTCTTTATTACTATTTTATTGTCGAATGCTTCTCACTAAAAATGTCAATACAATCTGTGTTTCTCAAGAAAATGTATGAATTGCAGACCCTCGTGTGCACAAATTCTCACAGATACATTAATGGCTTTTTAACATCAGGCCAAGAGTGTTGCGGACGTGAACTCTTTGATCCATCAAGCCCGGCGCCGATGTGCTGCAACGACACCCTTCTATCCACCACCGACATGGCCGATGGCAAGACAGTGTGCACCGATGGCGTGGCCCATCGACCCACGGACACCGTGTGCCAGGGCAGCGTCTACCCCGTGGAGAACGGTGAATGTTGCGGGCCGGTCCTGATGGACAGCAGCACGGAGATTTGCTGCCAGGAAAAATTGTAAGTAGTTTTAGAATCCCTAAAGGCTTGTTTCCATTCGGTGTGAAAAGTGAATTTTAGAAGTTGATCTGATGTCAAGCATTCGCAATGCAAATGTGTTCCTGACTTCATATTGCTCTGTGTTCAAATTTGTATTTAGAACTGCCTTCGGGGAGGGAGATTATTTCTAGGGTGGGCAGGCTTCTTTGAGATTATGGCTGTATCACCAATTATCCTTCTGCACAGGGTCACATCATTTGTTTCTCAATCTAGAGTTGAGTCCAGAATGGCACTCGGAATGTTGTCATTAAGTAATTTGATCCTGAGCAATGGGGTATTTGTATGAGGAAAGCAGCTGTTAATTCATCAGTTGTTACTTGTACCGTTGTACCGCCCCAAACCGCCCTACTTGTTACCCCTTGTACCACTCAAAACCGCCGCAGCACTCTGTGGTTTTATTGATTCCTGGAGGAGTGTATTTTAAGGAGGTTTGCAGGAAATACAAAACTTGTGAATACTCACCATTATTTTCATTGTTTAGCTATCATCGGAGGTATCATCAAATATGCACTTTTTTGGTGGCAAATTGACAATTGTTTCCTTTCGTTTCCGTTTATAGTCTGTATCCAAGGGCTACACATGGGAATACGTGCTGTGGACGGGTTGCCTACGACACCCTCGATGAATCGAAGAAGTGCTGCATGGACTCCCTCTTCCACGATGCGCAGAACTCGGTCTGCTGTCACAGCCGGATCATGGACCCATCGACGGAAACCTGCAGGGCAGTCGGCGACGTCCACTACAGCTTCCCCAAGAACTTCTTCAGGCCTGAGGGGGAGATCGTCCCTGGACACACTGTTTGTAACGGTCTTGAGTATCCATTCTCCGGCGAGTGCTGCGGGAACGAGATCGTCGGGAGCAGCGAGGTGGGCGCGATTTGCTGCGGGGGCAGGAAGCAGTTCCACGGGCATGGGCAGCAGGCAATGTGCTGCAGCGGGGAGGTGTTTGATTCCGAGCGGTACACGTGCTGCGGGGAGAAGCCTTTGGAGAAGCACCACCACTGGATGACTTGCTGCAATGGAGAACCAATGGGAAGACGGCAATGCCGACCGAGGCGTCCACCGGGTGACAACCAGGCCTGCAATCCCTCCAAGATGAGTTGCTGCAATGGCCAGATCTACAATGCCCCCATGAAGTGCTGCAACAGCCAGATCTACGATCCAGAGCTGTACAACTGCTCATCTGACAACGTCTTGCAACCCTTTTGCGGCGGTGCCGCATACGACAACAGCACCCTCATCTGTTGCTCGGGTGCGACCTACGATGCATCCTCCACGGGGTGCTGCAACGGGGAGCCCTACGTCCTCGGCAAACGCACCTGCTGCGCGGAGAAGCTGTACCGCGTCAAAAACGGATCCTGCTGTGGCCTGCTGGGCGATAAAGCCTACAATCAGGACCGGTATCTCTGCTGCGATAACAGCCTCCGGAGAAAGAAGAAGGGACGCTCGCAGTGCTGTGGAAGCAGCGCCTACAACCCAGAGACGGACACCTGCTGCAACCAGAGCCTGACTCGAGGCACTCGGCGGGGGAGCTGCTGCGGCGACAGGGCGTTTGACCCCACCCAAAAGCTCTGCTGCCCAAAGACGGAGGCGTTGTCCAGGCGCAGGGATGACTCAGAGGACATCTCGGAGCAGTGTTGTGCACCAGGTTTTCAGTACAACAAAGATGCAGGCGCCTGTCAACAACAAGGTATAAAATTGCATTCTTGATGAATATTTTTGATGCTCCTAAAATCTTGCTCTCAATGCACATACAATACAATTCCATCGCTAATCATCTCGGGTCATCAGAGGTCTATCACAAGTCATCCAGTCTAAAGTCAAGCGATAATCTATTGAAATGATTTGTTTGAGTTAAAAATCCTTTGACATTGTTCATCCCGTAGGAGTTGCATGTACATGCATGACTTCACTTGTGATTTGACTTGTGATTTGATTTCTGACTTAACTTGTTATGACCCAATACTACCTTGGTCCATTGCTAAACCAAAGCTTTCATTCAGCTATAGATATTTTTGGAATTAAGTTTTTATTAAGAAGAACTTGTTTTAACTTGTAAGGTTGAAAAGTGAAGTTGCTTAAATCGTTTGCATGGGTTTTTTTCATGACATTTCCATACTGTTTTGTGCTCACTGTTTGTTTCAAAAGCTTTACTTAGAAACTTTTCCAACTTGGCATGGCATTGCATGGCATTGCATGGCATTGCATGTCACCCATTTTCCCTTTTATATTTGTTTTTATTTATTTTTTTATTTATTGTATTTTGTCCAGTTTTGTCCAGTTTGGAACGTAATATAAGAAGCAGTTTTCAGAGGTAAAGAAACAATTATATGTAGCTTTTGAACTGGTGATGGGGTGTGAACAAAATGGATTTGCTTTCCTACCATTTGCTGCATAGTCGAGAAATCATATAGTTGTTTTGAGAAATTCCCTTGTCACCCTTTTTTTTGGTGCTCTTTTTTTTTTTGGCTTTTGCGGTAGAGGGATTTCTGTCACGCTAGGTTTGCAGGTGCTTCTTTTAATTTGCATTAATGAAAACCTTATACTTACATGTAGTGTTTTAAAGGTATAGTCCATCATTTGTAATTGTGCATTTTGTTCGTTCGAAGCAACAAAAGTGCTCAAAATCTAAAGAAGGGTACTGAACAAACTAACCTGATGAAGTTTCAGCTCAGCTTCAGCTGTTTATTTCGAGAAAAACAGCATTATAGGATCTCGATTTCTTAACAAAAGTTGTTGAATCATGTTTTGAATTGGACCAGAATTCAGCGTCCGAGATACGTTCTCACTGAGCCGATTGCAGCTACGCGATGTCAAATTATAGCAACCGCGTGCACTTGTGTGTCATGTCAACGCTTGCGCGCGGTTTGCCGAATAACAAAACAAACTACTAATTTAAATTTCCTACGGTGCGTCTCAAGAAGCACCGTTGGAAAGGCCTCCTTTTGTTGATTTCTTCAAAAGGACAGCTTGCCAGAAAGAATAATTTCACAGGGAGTTTAGTCCCCTTACTATCTTTCAACCAAGTATGTTTTTTAACAATAATTACGCCAGTTACTTTTTGGATAGCTGCAAATGATGGACTCTGGCTTTAAATGCACATCTTCTGTTTAGTGTGTGAGTTTGTTTATGGTGTACATGTAAATCGAGGACTCACGCATGCAACATCATCAGTGAATCAAGGACAGGGACCAAATCGAGGACGACCTCGATTAGAAAACTTGTACACAAAACCAATGAGAGCTGTTGTGAAAAAGTTCCTCAATTTACACCATTAACAAATGTGTGTGTAGATGTATGTGTGTAAACCACAGATCATTCACAAGTCATTTCACAAGTACATGTAACATTAGGTTCGTAATGCATTTGAATAGCTTGTCACGTGACTCCTGGCAAATTCCAACACCATGTGGGAAACTGCACACAGATATTTCTGACTTTGATTCTGGAGGTGTGCCAACCCAATGTAAATGACTGTCAGTTTAGGGGTACTGTACCCATCCTGACAGATTCCAACAAAACATGCCGTTGGGTTTGATGGGTTGAGTTCTGTTAGGGCTAATATAATTACAATCTATATAGCACTTAATACCTAAGGTGTCAAAGTGTTTACAATTATTATCCCTGTTCATCAGGAATGAGACCATTTTTTTTCCCGCAGCAGTGAAAAATCAGTGCAATATGATCTCTACCTTCACAGGTATCCCTTTATACTCCTGGGTGGAGAGAGGCAATCATAGTAAACTGTCTTGCCCAAGAACACAAGCGCCTTGTTCCCCGTCAGGGTTCAAACTTACGTACATGTACCATGGTACGAGTCGAACACCGTAACCATTAAACCACAGCTATATTGTCATGATTATGTTTTTGTTTCATTGAATTTTAGTGCCTACATAACAGAAACAGGCTTGACAGCTTCTACAAAGTCAATATCGAATGAGTGTTTCTCTAGCAGTCTTTTACATCTTGCCGCTTTATTCGTGTTTTGCAGAGTGTCGACTATGCAAGAACCTCAGGTCGACCAAGGGCTGGCAGAGTCACACCAGCAAGCCCACCCTGATCCGAGGGACAGCTTCCAATCTGACCAGCACTCCCTCCCACCACGTCCTACACCTGACCGGGGTCAGCCACCTGAATCACAACAAGCGCCAGTCCAGTCTGGACAGCCGCGAGCTGGAGGTGACCGTCCCGGGGCACTGCCAACGCTGCCCGGGTAAACTCCTTCTAGGCAAAGCCTACGTGGTCATGAGTGACGCGGAGGTCGTCCTAGAGGGCGCGGACTCGGCAAGCCTCACACTCCGCACCACTGACTTCTTGGCCAGGGCTAGGGACAAGCTGGGAATGAAGATCAAGCATCGGCTATGCAGGATGAGCTGAATTCACTCCCCAAATCCTCGTGTATATCTGTAAATAAATTGCTTATAATTAAGTTATTTGTTAAGTTATTTATATATTAATTAATTGATTAATTAATTAATCAATTAATTAATTAATTGCTTATAATTAAGTTATTTGTTAAGTTATTTATATACATGTATTAATTAATTGATTAATTAATTAATCAATTAATTAATTAATTAATTAATTTATTAACTTATTTTAATTATTTATTTATTTATGTATTTATTTGGTTCATAATTACAGGTATGTTACACATGTGTTTTAGGCCAACAAATAATAATTCTGCTTCCGATTACCCTACCTACCCTATTTTGACAGCTCCTACACCAATTCGTTTTTGGGAAAAATGAGGGGAAAACACCCCAAACCCTCAAAAAACACCTTTTACCCTTGACTCCACGCAGACACCTACATATAATCAACACAAAAAAATGGCCCCCCACCCCCCAAAAAAATAATAATTCCCTATCAACTTACCCTATTTTCAAATGCCATGTAATCAGAAGCAGAAGTATTTTTTTCTTTTGCCTTACCACCAGGATTGACCAGTACTGAAATTGTTGCCCTGTTGGGCATTTGCAATTTGATGGAAGAAATGTATTCTCAAGGTAATCATTTTCATACATACCAGAACCCTTCATTTGCATTGTTTATAGGTTTCCATTCATGAAATTGGAATCAACTTTCTGGACAATCTTTCCATTGGTAATATACGTACTTCCATGTTTCACCCAAGTCGGTTTTGCTTGTTGGAAGTTATAGTTTTTGTAAAACTAGCATTCCTTATTGGACCAGGGGAAGAAGACATCTGCTCATCTTCCAAAAATTGTCAATAATTCAATCGAAACTAAAAATAAATATGTGAAAATAAAGACGATCTGAGGAAGAACAATTTGATGGGTGAGAAAAACAATATATATTTTTGTGACAAAGACATGAATTGTTTACTTTAATAATCCAGATATTTTTCTTTAATATTTATTACAAAAAAAAATGTATTCAGTGTTTAAAGACACAATTGTTGAACTATTTTGTTTTTCATTGTGAGACATATTTATGATTTAACTGGTAGAGTAGTTGCACAAAAATAGTTAGTGGCCTGACGTTTCGACCCTAGCAGAGTCTTTCTCGAAGGCTAACAAAAAAACAAAAAAAGTAGACTAGTTGTTAAATGTCAAATCACAAGTCAATCACAAGCAAGGCTTGAGCTAACATGGCCTCAACAATGCCAGTTAAAAAGACACCGTGATGGCGTCGCAAGCTCCTGATACGAGCTCTGTAAATTTAAGTCCCAAAAAGGTACCTTCCAATAATATGGCAAAGTAAAATACTATGACAAAGTAAAACCTTTTTGGAGGTAGCTTATGAATTAACTTGAGACGTAAGGACTTGTGATTAACTTATGATTGACTAAGGACTTGTAAGGACAGGGCTTCAACTTGACGAGTTGTTTAATACGTACATGCAAATATGGTTCTTTTCTAACTACGTTTTTGTTTTCTGAGCAGTTTGTGTTTGTATATACATGTATTGTTATTTATTATGTAAATAGCCATAGAAATCAAATGAAAATGTCTATTCAGATAAGATAATAATTATGTGTATTTATAAAGTGCACGTATCCACCAGTATTGGTGCTCAAGTTGCTACATCATTGTTACCAAGTGGAGTGCCATGGCCTCGTGGATACCTGGGCTTATACACATCATTATGATTAAGATGCAATATGCATGGAATGTCGCTACACAGTACTTTCAGTAATATAATGGAACATGAATAATTCATAAATAGGCAGAATTTGAGATCTGTAAATTGATTGGAACAGAACAAAGTTTTTGGGAACTTTTATTTCAAATTAACAAGTAAAAGTAATTAAGCAATACAAAATTTATATTAAATTAGACATGGCTGTTTTAAGACAACCCACATTTTTGTAAAAACTCGATAGAAAAGTTCACAGGTTTTTTAATATAAAATTTATCGTAAATGTGATAATCAGGAAGTGCACAGTATTTCACAATATTGCAATTTCAAACTATGCAATATTTGCTACCAGAAATTTTAGAAAGATTTCAAATGTGTGTAACAGAAATAGAGTTATTATACATGTATCATATATTTTCTCAAAAAAAAAAAAGAGTGCTCAAAAATTTCAATAACAGTAATGAACAGTACATTTATATTCATGAATTATCAGAATTTTGCCGCAATTTTTTAATCAAATTTTGTTTCAAGATAACAGATTGCAGTGTGTGTCGAGAACCTTTTTTTCTCAGTTTGCATAGAGTTGAAAATGAAGCATTTATTTTTGTATTGGGTATTTTTTGGGTATTGTAAAGTGCCTTATTTTTATATACAGTTATTTTGGACTGTTCTATTTACAAACAAAACCGTACCACACGTTGTGGAAGACTTGTGTAAAACGCCGTTAAGTGTGGTTGTTTATAATAAACATCTACATTTTAATTGGTATGGCATAGTTCAGTGCCAGATCCTTTTAAAACTGTATATTATTTTTGCAGTGTTAATGCAACTTACTCAAAGTTGATATATACGTGCTTTTTCAAAATTTCAATTTTCTTTTCCAAACAAAATTTAAAGGAATATAATGTCCTGTAACAAATAAATTTGCTTGTTTGTTTCTGCAGGCCTTTATACAATTTCAAAACTTGATTTTAAATGGCGTGCCCCAGTTCAGAAATTGCGCACACTATTCAGAACGAATTAGGCGCGTCCCTCTTTTAATTCAAAACTTGAAATTAATTAATTGAGTATTTGTCATGGGCCGATCTTTTTCGTGCGATGTCTCATTGGAAAGCTCATTACCAATGTAATGCTAGAAACTATCAATTAAATTTGAAAATCTATTTTTTTCAAGGTGCCGCACCCAAAAAGCACGTATACACCAACTTTAAATGGATTTACTTACTTTAGCGATAACAGATAGGCAATGTATAAAACTAAGTTTTGAAGAAAAAAATATTTTTTTAGCTGTTAGTGGCATAATATTGTGTAAATATAATATTAAACTGCAGTAAATAAAGTAGAATTCATTAGATAAAACTTTTTCTTCTCGTTTAAAGACATTTGTGTTTGCTTCGCTTCCATCTGGCATAGGCAAATTTAGCTAAGTTGCTTACTTGGGATGAAAAAAAATTGCATAGTAATAAAACAATATTTGTCAAGCAGAAAAGTTAGTCAAAATACTTTGTGGTATTAATAATTATTGCTTGTGACGGATTCACACCCAGCGTTGTATGTTTTTAACACAAGAACATTTTGTAAGCATAATTTTTGGGGGCTGAAATGAAATTGGCGCATTTGCGTCGCTTTTTAGAATTGTAATTTACCAAGACTAGTATTAAAACATTTTTCAACGCCACATGATGTTTCTATCATATAAAAAGAGCCGGATTAAGGTTAGGCCAAAAATAATTAACAATATGCGGTCTCTGGTCAGACCAAAGTTTTTTTTTTTTCCTTTTTTTTCCCTTCAAGCTTGGATTGTACAGACAAGGTGGGGTACTATTTAGCTTTTTTGGTGTCCTCATGTACATTGGTGTCCTCCAATCGAGGAGGTGCGGCAATAGAGGGCGCTGTTGGAGCTACCGCGGAACATTTTGGAAAAAAAAAAGATTGACGCGCATGATTAAACTCGACGCGCGCGCTGACCAACCAGAGACCGACTTATTTTTTTTTGTTTTGGCCTTACGGGAGGCCCGTGTTACAAGGAAAGTGGGAGCCACAGGCAACGCACGAGGCGTTCCCTCGACTTTCCTCACGTAGTGTCCCACGAACCTCGATGTTGATGACCCTGGAATTCATTGCTACTTTTACGTCAATAGGACTTAAGTCAGGAAATTTAAGGGTGAAAATTATAAAGCTGGTGTCCGGCAATTTGTTGGGGTTGCCTAACGTTGCACACTTCAATCCAAGAATTGCCTAAGTGAACTTCTTTAAAGTTGAAAAGTTATTATTATTTTTTTACGTCATCTTTAATGAGGGTAAACTCCGATCAGTGTAAGGCACTGCTTTCTACGGAGGCCCTCAAGTTAATGAGAATTATGAGACCCATTATTTAGCACCTCTATAAGGATTTACAAGGTGCTGCGGCGTATATTGCAGCCACTGCCAGAAGCACCAGGGCAAACCCCTTCTCTATAGTGATAAGTGTAACTGGGTTCTTTAACGTGCATTACACAACACATGGGACCTCCGGCTTTGCGTCCCATCCGAAGGACGAAGCAATAATGGTAAAGTGCCTTGCTCAAGAGCACAAGCACCATGTTCCCACGGTCAGGATTCGAAACCATGTACCACGGCACACGAGTCGAACACCGTAACCAGTGGACCACAGCACCCAACAGTTAGTTAAACCTGACATTTATTACTTCAATGCTTAGGCTATCCAAAGCAATCTTACTCTGCGCTGCATTTGAAAGTGGAATTCGACAACACAATTAAGTCCACTCTTTCAACTTGTGTTGATGATTTGTTTTCTATATCAAAGTAAACAACATAAATAATAAGCATATCAAACAGTCATACAAAGAGAAGAATGCTGAGCGAGCTTAATTAGCGGGAAACTGCCTGTGATCTATCGGATTGACGCAACTCGATCCGACTGACAACAGGAGAAAGTATATAATTTAATGGACAGACAAAACAAACACAGTTTTCCCTATTCCTCGAAAATATAGTTTCTATTTTGTCCATGCATAACAATACCCCTCTTGTCTCGGCCAATTAAGACACATTGGTTAAAAGGGAGTTTTATGGGTATCCGAAGTGCTGAGTGGTTATGATCGTTAGATCTCGGGGCCCGGGTTCGAATCCCCTCGGTGTCTTTTTGGTTTTAATCGCACTGATTCAGTCATTCGCTATAAGACATTTAATTTCTCGTCGTAAAATACCAGCAGTAACTTAGCTTAAACGGTGAGCTCTGCTGTTGGGACTGTCCGCGAAGTCCAGGTCAGCATCTTCGTAAAGGTACTCTTTTGGTTGTCTTGGCAGCCAAGGTTTAGGACGTTAGGATGCCGCCTCGTTTCCTCCCTTTTATGTTTTATGGAAATTGAAGCTGATCAACAAAAAGGTTAGGTGACGTTCCTGGAGGGAAGTCGGGGGAATGTCTTCTCGAACTACCTGTTAAACATTCCTACAGAACTTCTATGGGCCTCAACAAGTAACTGAGTTTTGCTAACGGAACCCAAGTCCGCTTTATCGAGACATAGTACATGACCCCAACACAAAGGATAATGAACTAAATTAATGAAAATTTGAGAAGCAACCAATGCAACCAACTGCTCCTCATTGTTCGCTTGATATCAGCCGTACGTGGGAAACGTTTTGAGAATAGATGGTTCCCTTAAATGTAATGCAACCCTATTGTAAAGTAGCCCATGCAGAAAGAGACCGATCAATGTTGGGGTGAGTCGAACCATTCTCTTCACGGGTGATAGTATGTGTGCTGAACTACGGGTGGAAGGATGGACGTCTCGTATCTATGGTCTGCAGTACCGACAGCAGGTTCACACCCATTGGTTTCCTTGGGTAAGTTTGATGCTACTGTCGGTTGTGATACTGACGGTAAGGATGCGTCATAGCTACTTGCAGGCCTGTAATAGCTGTGATGCACGCCGGCTCCGAGGATGGACCTCTCATACCCAGGACCTGAGTTGGGAATAGGGTTGGTGAGTTGAGCCTCAAATTCCGGTGGTGATGGTTGTGGTGTTTGTTGTGGAATTGAAGGGGTTGTTGGTGGTGGCGGCGGTAGCGGCCGTGGTTGTGGGGATGCTACGGGTAGGTCATTATGCATGGGTGTGGTCACAGACTCACAGTCACGTCTCAGATTGGTCGAGGGAATGGACGCCTCATAAATGGGCTCTGGGTTGTCTTCACCTACACGCATGGGATCGTTCAGGCAGGTTTCATGAGCCGTTAGAGTCACCCGGTCAGGTCTACCCGTGCCGGCAGACCTCTCCACCATGCAGATCGTTGCCGTCCTTTCCAAACAAAGAGTGATAACAGACCAACATATTGTTAGACCAGGAAGTTTAATTGCACATTATAGCAAGACATCTTTAAATTGTATTTCTATAGGCCTACATGGACCAGTTTTTCTACGAGCATGGTGTCCAACACAGATTCGAAAAAACAAAGGATCTGACACCAACGAGGTAAACTAGTTTGTGCAGACTAAGAGGATGCAAGTTTGAAGAGGCATAACATGATTGAAAACAGATATAAACATCCGGGGTTTCTGTTTTGAGGGTTTGATACTTGCCTCTTCGCTCGAACACGTACGGTGGCCACAATAATGGCGAAGAGCAGGAGAGATGAAACAAGGACCCCGCTCAAAATCAGCCACACATGAACAGGTGCATCTCCTAGAGAACGCAAGAGATACCACACATAAAACAGTTGGGTTTAAATTTTGCTTTGATTTCCTTCTTTGCTGATTTGGTTTTACCAATTAACACTTGATGGCTATTGCATATTTGTATAAGGTTGTATAACGAAGGTTAACCCGCAACTAACTTTAAAATCAATTTTTAAGTTTAGAGCCTTTCAGGCGTTCTTCTTTTTTTAGCAACTTATCTTACTTCTTTACTTCGTGATCGACTTTTTAAAGTGCAGTCAAAGGGAACGATCGCCTGGTCGACCGGACAAGGCGAGCATAGATAGTCGGCCTATGGCCGGTCCAAAAGCACAAACGATTGTATTTGACCGATCCACAATGGCTACTCACCGGAAGTCTTTTCATGTACACAATGGGACCGGATTTTGCCCATAATGGTGATACCCTATACGATAGCACTGCCCGGCCATATTTACAGTAAGTCAGTGAGACAGTGAATCAGTCAGATACAAAGAGTTCATTATAGGCTGATCTTCTTGGATCAGCAAAACGTGTTGGAGATTCATATCTCCCCATCTCACGGATGGTATGTCCCTGGACACCCGCGTACACGGGATAATAAAACAAAAATCAATTGCTATTATTGAACCTTCTCCAGTTTCCTCCAGAGAGCACACCACCGGTTGACCAGACCAGCTCCCATCGTCCCGGCAGACCCGCCGTGCAGAGCCATCGGTTGAACCCGCAACAATGTAGCCACCGTCACAGGTGAAAGTCGCCTCCTCTCCGGGTTGAAACATCGGGGAATCTGGTTCAACTAACTTCACGTGGTTAGCTAAAGGTGGAGCCATACAACTACCAACACCTGAATCTGAAACTGAATTGTTCGGAAGGGGGCAGTTAGTTTGTTGTGCATCGTGAATACAAAATCAGACGTAATCGGAATATCATAACCTTAATTCAGTATTAAACCTGCTTAATTTTTCCCCGTGCCATTATTCTTCAAATTTTGATGTAAAGGAATCGGCCGGTGGTGGTATGCGACATGCCCGCAATGTATCTTGAAACCCGGGTTCAAATATCACCCAACGTGCGGCTGACGTGTGACGGGTTTTCAGTCCCTACGTGATTCTATGTGGTGCCCAGTTTTCTGTGATTTTCCTCTAAGGCTTGTGATTTGCAGTGCCAAATTAGGCCCAAACTACCAAAAATGAACTAACTGACAATAGTTCACGACACGATAGCAATGACTTAGGCTTAAAGTCATGTGGGATCATTTGCTTTCATGTATTTTTCCTCGTTTCCCATGATAAAACCACTCAAATAAAAAATAATGTTCAAAACTTGAACATGACGTTTCAGCTCAGTGGATGGCTCAGTGCGCTTTTCGAGAAAACAGTGAAAAACCACGCTCAACCATTTGATCACGAAACACATTTCGTCTATATAACCCTTTATTCAATTGTACGAATAATCCAAGTAAGCTTTTTGGTAATAATTCGGCGGGTTACTTTTGGGATAAATAAGTGCGAATGATCCTAAGTAGGCCTATGCTGTGCCTTAAATTAAAGTTATCGCAGGCCTACGTATGCATTCAGCTGGCTGTCCGGACCACGTGAAGTCAGACCGACATGTTCGGATGGCGGACCCGCTGAGATGATATCCGTCTGGGCATGCGTACTCAACCAAGTCACCAGGAAGGTATACGGACTGCTCCCCTGATAAGACCACGAGGCCATCGGATGAGTCAGTTGGAAGCCGACAGCTGTTGACTTTAAAAAAAAATGAAATAAGAAGCAAGTTTTGAAAACTACCTCAATATTTGTGAAATCTGACGGGCGTTGGTCCTCAGACTGAAGTTTCCGATATAAGGCCCATGTTGAGTTGGGATACTTGGGCTTAATATTGATCCGTTTTCTGCTTCACAGACATCCAGGTCCCAAGGAGTATGAGTAACAGTTCACATTCTTTCCATTGGTTTAAGACAGTTAAGGCTTCTAAAAGAATCTGAAGGCAGTAGTGAACTCGAAGCCTGACCGAGGAGTGAGCGACGTTTAGGAAATGGCCTTGGTTTGCGATCCAAAATTTGAAAAGTCAGAACACTGCTCCATAGGTGTACCATGCAAAATCGATGTCCCACTCCCACTATTATCACTATACATAACTAGAGCGATAACATAATGGAGGTTAAATTACGTTGAACTTGATATAAATCGCCGTTTATTCAAGTTGAACACTTACCAACTACTTCACTATCCGGAGAACACTCAAGAGGTATACCGGACCAGGTGCCGTCCGCACGGCAGACGCGCCGCGCCAAGTGATCGGTGGTGCCCGCCACGGAGAAGCCGTTATCGCATACGAACGTGACCTCCTGCCCAGGTGAAAACACGAGAACACCGGCTTGAACCAAGGTCACGTGACTGGACACAGGTGGAGCAAGGCATCCCGAGTCAGCTGCCCAAAGGATAGATGAGATAAACAAGGAAAAAGAAACGAAACATGGTAAAATTAAAAAGAGGTTATTTTGTGATACAACAAATCAGAATTATAATAATTAGATACATTTATTTCAATGCTGCTATAAAGGATGATACATAATGTTACATATTCAAATTGACAATACATGCACATAGATATATTTACAATTGATATAATAGTGAACATTGACTAAATGGCAACATCTAGGTCCAGCGTAAAGCACCAGCTTGTGTTCCCCAGCCTATGGACAGACAGACAAGTGATAGACATACATGAAAAGACAGAGCAAAATACACCGATGAAAGGCAGTAATCAAAGCCGTTATATTATATCCCAATAACAATGCTTTAGTATGCAATTTAAAAAAAGAAAGAGTTTTTAGTTTTCTAGCAAGAATAGAGAGAGTGGGTGATGATTTAAAAAAAGACATCCAGACTATTCCAATATAGAGTGCCACGTTGGACAACACTATTTTTGGACAATAAGGTTATACTATAATTAACATAAAGATTTCCCTAGTAGTAGTAGTACTGCGGGTATTATAGGAATGAATGTCAAGTAAGTGTAAAACAGGGGTTAAAACAAGCAGGTAATGCACGATTCATATATTTATACATACATTTTCCCAAGTTAAGATGATACAGGTCAGTGAATTTTAACAACTTCAAATTTGCAAATAGAGGCCCAGAGTGTTCACAAAAGCCAGTTTTAGAAATTACTCAAACAGCTCGTTTTTGCAGAGTAAGCAGTTCGTTGCATAGGAGTTGGACTACCACAAGTCAGAATTGAGTAGTTAAAATACGGTAAAAACAAAAGAGTTGTACAAGGTTAGTAATGTTTTACTAGGTAAAAAAAAGATATTTTAAACGGTTCATTATACCAATATTTTTTTTATTATATGTTAGCTGTTATAACGTCTATAATTACGATCAGTACCAAAGTAGGATATACGCTGGGTGTTACATTGATCGATACTCTTTTAATTGCCAGCATGGGGAAACTAATGCATTTGTCGGACAAGAAATATCAAACTTACGATAAGCACATGTCTGTCCGTGAAAGTCAGGAGCACAGTGACATGAAAATGAGTTGAAAACATCCGCACAAGTTGCTCCAAAGTTGCAGGGAGAATGTTCACAGTGACTGGGTTCTGGGATGAAAAGGAATGAGGTATTTAATACGAAACTATGATTACTACTTGAAAACAATTAAAGAGTCAGATTTTAAAACCATTTGAAGACGTAAGGTAGTTGCCTAGGTCATTTGATAACTAAATAAGCAGCCATAAAAACCGGATGCATTTACATGGGCGTCGCGAGGGCGGGGGGGGGGGGGGGAGGGGGCGCTTGGCCACTCCCCCCCCCGAAAAAAGGATAACAAAGGGGAAAAATAGGAAAAGGAGGTGCGAAGCCACATTGCTGTTAATTTGATGGGGGGGGGGGGGGGGTAGGGCAAATGTTCCCCTGCCCACGCTCGGAAAATGATAAATTCAGAATATGTTGAAAAAGTTAAGACATTTTTGGGGGAAATGTGCTTCGCCAGGAAAAAATCCTGGCGACGCCCATGTGCATTTAATGTCACTGTGTTGGTTTGACTAAACGATGTTCTAAAAACCACCGCTATCATAAAGAAGAAAAGCTCTAAGTAGAGCGCTAATAATTATCCGAACAAATAAGGACAAAAAATCACAACTCTTGAGACACACATCAAATTGTAAAGCTTATGTCATCCTCTTTCATTTTCTGTTAAATTTTTGTGGGAAATGATGATTGAGAGAAAATTTCATCCAATGATGATCATCCCTAAAAGTAGTCCAAAAACTGCGCAATAGCCGTAGCCTTGTTGCCATTTTGTGATTGGACAATAACGACGTTGAGTTCAATGGACGTTCGTATCATGTACATTACGTACGGGCGTGTACATACTCATACAAGACCAGATCGCGCAGGAACAACTTTATCATTTCACAAAACCCATGTGTGAAGATCTTGACAGTTCGATGTAAAATGGAAATGGAATGATCTTATCCAAAGAACATCGCAATGATTCGTTGGACATTTGTGCATAAAGCAGTTAGAAATGGAAGAATTACTTCTTTCTTTAGATTTTTTTTTATGCATCTAAATTTATTGATTTTATATACATATTCACGTTTGCGTATAAAATTTGATCCCTGGTTTCTTTTTTAGTATTGTTTTGATTTTAAAATAAATCAACCCCTTTCTTTACTTCATTCATTCATTCATTCATTTTATTTTGCCAATATAAAAACAATACATGACTAGCGGGATGCCGCGCTTCGCGCGGCACCCGCTAGATGGGTAAAGTTGACTGTTTCGTAATAATTACTGTATACAATGAAATCTCGATAATTTAAACTCTAATAACTCCAAACAACTGTTAAGTCTAATAAAGAATCATACCCTCTGCTGCACGCGAGGCGCGAGCCTATTTGGACTCGCCATCAGTCTCGCCTAATTTGTATTTGCGTTCAACGTGCGTGTACATAACGTTTCCTTCGGAGATTGTGCGAGGGTCCAGGACATATTGTCAATATAGGGGAAGGGGCTAGCTAGCTAGGGTGAAGGGTGCTAGTTGGAACGCCCAATTTCCGTAAAACCCGTCGACCATGTCACCAATATTTCCGGGGATGGGGAGAAACATTTCCAGGGATGGGGAGAAATGGCTTTTGTTATAGAGGGGAGATGGTGATATTGAAATCGCTGATATTGTGGAGGTTTATGTTTGTGCTGGGATTCATACCGTTTAAATGTTTTAAATTGCGCGCCGATTAGGAAGGTCTTGCTGTCAACAGTTGAATGAAATTAAGTATTCATTGCCGACCGATTGTCTCATGCGGTGTCTCATTATATAAAGCTCATAAATAATGTTGTGCTGGAATATTGTCCAATCAATTTGAACATTGAATTTTCAAGGTGCCAAACCATTAAGGACGTATACACCAACTGTACAATTAGGTAATTTAGATGAAACGCGGTTTGATCTTGGCCTATACAACGTCGTATCCATCGTTCTCACTACAGAGGAGAGGAGGGGGCAGCCAGTGGGGGTGGGGGTTGGATATTGTGTGGGCGTCGCCAGGATTTTTTCTAGAGGGGGGCAAAACATATTTTTGCCCACAAAATGCCGGTTTTTCTCAACACATTCTCGATTTATCAGTGTTAGAGGGGGGCAGGGACATTTTGCTCCCCCCCCCCAACCTATTAAATTTACACCACTATGAATTCGCGCCTCTTATTTTTTTTTTTTTTTTTGCTTTTCGGGGGGCCCCCCGCGACGCCCATGCCTATTTATGTTACACCTGTGAATGGTCACTTATTATATTTCCGGGGAAGTGGGCAACAATTTATATTTGTTATGGTGAAGGGGGTGTTTCTTATGTATTAAGTAGAAGTTAATGTCATTATAGCAGTTGGTTTATTATGGTGATGGGGTTGTACAGCAAAGTATCATAACACGTTTATTTGCAGAAGAGAGTAAAACTAAAAGAAAGGACATATTGGAGCAGTTGAACTGGAAAGAATAGGTGTCTTCGTCTTGAGTTGAGATTCTTGCTTTAGAAACTGGTTGAAGCATGCACTGGAGCATGCTTGGAGCATGGTTGGAGCTGGTCATGTGATGTGGGTGTCATCAGGAGTCCTGTGTAAAGGAGTTAGAAAGAAAAGAATAACGACTAAGGTGAAGAAAACTTGCAATACCCCATTTATGCGGAATGCACTACTGAAGTACTAACCAAACATGCCAAACAACGAAACATGTCTTATATGTTGTATTTTTGTGACCCCCCCCCCCCCGCATATGATTTTATCTCAGCAGAACAGCAGAGACACTGAACAGTCATCAACGTATTAGTTTCCTCTTTATCCTGCTTGGGTTCATGTCTGTTGTCGATTCAGGTGATTTTCTGCCAGAGTGTATTCTCTTAGATCCACTATTCTAACTGTGTTGGTTTCAGGTTTTAGTCTTTGCCTGTATTGTTTGGTTTTTGGCCTGAGGTTTGAACTTGATCACGTCTTTAATTTTGATTTGAGGGTTTCTTTATTAAGTTGGTTATTGGTCTTTGATTTGCAGTAAATTAATTTTGTTTTGCCTCTGAGTATGAAAGCCATTTCTTTAAAGGAAGTTTTTAGTATGATTTGCCGTGTTCTAAGATTACCACAAAGATTTAGTTTGCATCATTTGTATGGAATAAATGTACATTTCATGGCCTATATACAAATGCAGCAGTTTTTTTGTAGCTAGTACTGAGTAGTAGTAGTAGGCCTAGGCTTAGGACTAAAACAAACTAAAGCAAAATCCAAAAATAAACTACCAACAAAGCCCAATTGTGAAATCAAAAGTTGACAAAGTTCTACAAACATGTTCGGGTACATGTTCCAAGTGTGGCCTGTAGTTGCGGAGGTCATGCAGCATGCAGTAAATTGGCCACATTAAGCCTAGCTAAGTAAACACACGGCCAAACTCGGGCCGAGGCCTCCCCCCGTACAACCCTCCCCGTACAACCCTCCCCGTACTACCACCAGACTACGCCATCATTGGACACTCACAAACTCACACTTTTCACAAACAACAATGCTTCTCAATGCCAGTGGCGTTCGAAAGAATACCACTTTTCACAAACAAAAATACATATCATAAATGAGACTTACCGTTCAAAGAGAAAACTGGAGCAAGGAGGAACAGATACATCAACCATATCAACAACGCTGTGCTGTTGCATGCGCTGCATGCTCATAACGAACGTATACGTGGCACGTCAATTATCCGGCCCGTACGCTGCATGCTCATAAACGAACGTATACGACGTGGCACGTCAATTATCCGGCCCGTACGCAAGATGGCCGGCGCGGCCCAATGGGGAAGGGAATTATGGGAAAATGGGGTGGAAATAGCCGGGCCCCGTTCCGCATCCCCCGCGGCCAACGGGCGCGGGCGGGACGGGAGACCGGTCGGGAAAATGGCAGCGCCCTCCAATCATTTTCGTGATTGTAGTATAGATATACGCACCTCGTACTCGCGTACGTTGGAGTTATTAAACTGCGAACAACCAAACGTCGTTAATCGTCCAATCACAAAATGGCAACAAGGCTACGGCTATTGCGCAGTGTCCAAAAAGCCCATCGCCATTTTGAAAAATGATGTCTACGCTCCTATGCAAAATAGTTCATGGCCTATACAAAAAATGCTCAAATAGCAGACAATTTGAGGGCATGCAAATCGTGATTTGGTCGGCGTAGACAATCTTAATTGGGCCTTTTTACTAGCCTGCAACCTGAAATCTCGTATGCAGCAGAATAATAGTTCAAATCTTTTTGGATAAACTGAACATCTACAAAGTTAATTGTACCCTCTTGAATGTGAATTCCGGCACCCTGCAGGAAGCTATCTGGGCCAAACCTCTCTATGTCTCTAGCATACACAATGTCACTGCCATTGACGTGAATTCGATGCAGAGTGCCCGATTTCCAATCGGTCCAATACAGGCTGTTCTTATACAGAGCTAAACCGAAGGGATGTATCCCAGGATAAGATTGAATATCCAGCAGGATCGTACGATGGTTGCCTGAGAGGTCACTGCGCTCAATTTTATCCAGGCGAGCATCGCACCAGTACAGGTAGTTAGCTGCAAAAGGCAGGGCAAAGATATTTTAATACGAATGTTAAAGATCTATCGCTTTGAGACTATACGATTGCCGACTGTCGTTTTGAAAGGGAATTGTTGTGGTATATCTGTTGCGGATAATCTACCTTTTGAGATTATCGGAGGATGCACAAAGTTTGGCAACAAAATCCTGTTCACGAACACTGTTCGCGTGTTGGTTCTAGTCATTCAATACCCTGTTCTCGACAAGGGCGGATCCAGGGGGGCCAAAGGGGCCAAGCCCCCCCCCCCCCCCCAAAAAAAAAAACCACCAACAACAACAACAACAACAACAACAACAACAACAACAACAACAACAACAACAACAACAACAACAACAACAACAACAACAACAACAACAACAACAACGAATACAATTAGTTTTTTTAAGTGACTTCCGCAATAAATGCTGGCAATGCGAGGGCTCCCCCCCCCAAAAAAGGGGTTCTGGATCCGCCCTTGATTTTCGAGTTCATTCAATGGGAGAACGGGGTTTGGAATACGGGGGCCGTAACATAAGTCCGACGCCTCATAGGTCCGACGCCTCATATGAGGCGTCGGACTTAATATGAGGCATACAATTTATTTATTCGGCATCATAGATCCGACGTCTCATAAGTCCGACGTCGGAAAAACGAGGCGTTTAATTTGGTTAGGGGATGCGATTTTGTCGGACTTATGAGGCGTCGGACCTATGAGGCGTCGGACTTATGAGCGGACCCCAAGTAATACTATCCATCATTCTTGGTTTTTTTTATGCACAACATAAAAACTTTAAAAAATGTTTTCGTCCCGTGCGCACGATGTCGGGGGAAATTAGCAGGGCTCCTTTTCCGCAAGAGTGCAAAAAAAAAATCCTGTGTGATTTGGGGTACCATCCATCAAATTTTGGGCCGAATTGCGGAGTAAATCACGGGTTAGTGACGTAGCGCGCAGCTAGCCTGTGATTCAGCCCGCGATTCGGCCCAAAATTTGATGCATGGTACCCCGAATCCCACAGGTATTTTTTTTTAATGTTTGGCAATGTACAACGTTGAGGTAATCACAGGTGTTTCAAGTTGATTGGAATTCCTTGCTCATAAATTCTACACCTCCCTGTCTACCTCTTCAGGGGTGGATCCAGGAATTTTCGCAGGGGGGGGGGGGGGTCATCAGCCCAAAAAACCTGAAAATGCACACACGTTTTTTTTTCTCCGGACACTTGGCCTCCGTAAAATCAAAAACTGGCTGGTACCAATTTCAATAGGGGGCGCTGTTCAAATTCGACGATTATTAACACTCATTACAGAATGGTGTACCGTATTTTGAACAGGCGGACATTAAACCAGTATAATTTTTTTGGGATGTCACAGCGGGGGGGGGGGGGGGGGGGGGGGGGGGGGGGGGGGGGGGTTCGACGTATTTTTTAGGAATTTGTATGAGAATTTTTTTTGGACAGAGCTGGGGGGGGGGGTTTGCACCCCCCCTCCCGGATCCACGCCTGCTCTTTGTGCCTTGCTAGCGTTTATCTGCCTCGTTTTTGGCTAACTCATCCACTGTCTGGCTCGTATGTCTAGCCCGCTTTTGTGTGGCTTGATTTACAGTGTAAATAAAGTAAATAATCGCGGTCCCATTGGGACAGCTGGCGCAAATTTCTTGATTGAAAAAAAAAACCTTTCTGGGTTTCTCCATTCCAGGCCTAGGCCAGGTCAACGTAAAGGCTAGGAATACGTGAATGCCTTGAGGGAGGGTCGACGAACTGTCGCGGATCTTATAAAAAAAAAAATTGGGGCCATGTCTCAAATATTTTTGGCACTCCCATTGTACCTCTTCTTTGTCTAGGTCGCGTTCGTTTGGCTCGCTTTTGTCTGACTCGTCTATTGTCTTGGGGCCATGTCTCAAATATTTTTGGCACTCCCATTGTACCTCTTCTTTGTCTAGGTCGCGTTCGTTTGGCTCGCTTTTGTCTGACTCGTCTATTGTCTGGCTCACGTATGCTGGTTCCCTTTTGTCTGGCTTGATTGACAGTTGAGCACCTCGATCGATCCCACTCAGACACCTGTCGCAAATTTCTATGTCTCTGATTGGTCAAATGCAAGGCCTTTCTGGCTCGCCATTGGATGGCTTGATAGACGTTTTTAGTAACTTGGTCCCACTCGGATACCTGGCGCAAATTTCTAGGTCCCTGATTGGCCCATTCCTGGCCTAGACCAGGTCAACGCACAGGCTAGGAATAAGTGAATGTTAAAGCAAGCGGGTCGACGAACTATCTTCGGCTTATTTTTAAGTACCAACAAAAAAGGGGATGCTTTCATAGACTCCGCGACCATTGAGACGAGATGGCGCCCTCAGTCGGTGATCAGTGTAGATCCGCGCACTCGGCTTTCACATTTTATTTATTATCACTTTATAATGTAATAATTCAGGGCATGAATGTGAGTGACATTTTTTTCGCAGTGGAAAAGTAAAAAAAAATAGGGTAGAATGTTTCTCCAAAAATCATGGAATTACCCCCGAAACACTGAACAGGAAATGAGAGATGATTTCATGGGTGTCTCAAACCAGTGGCTTAAATCTGTGCCGGCAAGGGGAGGGGGGGGGGGGGGGGGATGGGGGATGTCAAAAATCCCAAAATTTCCCGCCCGTAGAAATTCGAAAAGGTGTGGGGGTGGAGACCACATTACAGTAGGGGGGCGCTCTTCAGATATACATATATATCAATATGTATACTCGCGCTAACATCAAAACGGCGCATATAAAAGCTTTGTACTTTGTTTTTCAGCTTTTCAGTGCTATTGAAGAAATTTTTGTTGTTGGGATGTTCGAAAAATACCTTGAAATCAGAATATCTTTTTCTCATCACGAAAAAGTGGGAGGAGGAGGATTCAATAGCCCATCCCCTGGTCAAAAAGTGGGGGGATATATATACCCCATCCCCCGGGAGTTACGCCCCTGTCTCAAACGCCTTGGAGAGTTGTAAATGTTTTTCCTGATCTTGAGAAATGGCGGTATTGATCATTGAGATCTACGGCAGCTTATATACTGGTCTGCAAGCCGAGTCAAATTCAAAGTTAGTCAAAATCAGCTGTCGGACATCATTGTCGTGAACAGGCGTAACATTATGACTTAAGTAAATATCAAAGTCAGTAAAAGTATTACGCTATGACGTTTGGGGGTTCTGATGTTAGAGAATGATATACCTTCGAAGTCTATGGCAATACCGTTCAGCCAAAGCAGATCCCCTTCAACAAGGAGAGTCCTGTTGTTACCATCAAGATCTGCTCTGTCGATCTTCGGATTGTCGCCCCAGTTCGCCCAATAAATGTGTCTGGGAAAAAAAACCGTGTTGTTTTGGTCAGTAATCTCATATAGCTATGGATTTGTACATAAAACCTTTTATTTGGTGACAAACATCTATCGCTATTTGGCCTTTGTTTTGTTGGTCATCAATGTGCGTAAATAAGTCGTCAAATCAGATTTAAATAGGTTAAAAACAGATGCACATAAATTATACGCGCTCTTAGTATTTTGAAAGGGAGTTAGGATTTGTGTATGTTTTGGTATTATACCTATGAGGCGTCGAACTTTATGGGTTAGGGGACCTCCGACGCCCTATAGGTCCGACACCTCATAAGTCCGACAAATCCAACGCCTCATAAGTCCGACGCCTCATAAGTCCAATGCCTCATAGCGCCGACGTCTCGTAGGTCCGACAAATTAAACACCTCGTTTTCCGACGTCGGACTTATCAGGCGTCGGACCTATGAGGCGTCAGACTTATGATACGGCCCGACCCCACAGCTGGTACGCCAAAGGCAAAACCCTTGGCTAGCAAAAACTTTAAACCTATAACTTACTGAAACTTTCGCTAAATTATTTGGCTTGGAGACCATTTATGGATCTTTAAACCCAATGTTTTGGAAATGTTCTCTAAATTTCTTCTATGGTAGGCCCTATGCTCACCTACGCTCATCATTTACTATAATGGCTCTCGGTTGATCAAGGGATTCGATGATGTTCATGCCACCTGATCCATTCAGGTGAGCTCTGCCAATGTGCCCGATATAGTCCGTCCAGTATATCATTCTCGATTGGATATTCAATGCCAGTCCGTCAGGCTCTGAATAAAAGTAATTAAAAAATCTGCATAAGCCGTACTACGGAAGCATGGCCATCTGGACTTCTGCGTTACTGATATAAAATATCTTGGAAACAAAGAGTTCCATCATAAAATATCTTTACAACTCGGAATGCAGCGATAGCCCATCATGAAAACGCCGAATTCCATGAAAGTCTATCATGGAAACGTGGAAATCCGTGGTAGGTTACCGTGGAAACGTGGCATTCCGTGATAGGCTATCGTGAATAAGTGGAATTCCGGCCAAAGCAAAAGGCAATGATATCGTTAGCCTATCACAAAATTCCACGTTTCCACGATAGCTCATCACGGAATTAAGTGCTTTCACGATAGCATATCACCGAATTCTATGTTTCTGTGATAGGCTATCACAGTATTCCACATTTCCACGATAGCCCATCACGAAATTCCACATTTCTGTGACAGGCTATCACAGTATTCCACGTTTGCACGATAACCTTTCACGGAATTCCACATTTCTGTGATAGGCTATCACACTTTTCCACGATAGCCTTTCAGGGAATTCCATGTTTCCAAGATATTTCTCAGTAACGCAGTAACGTGGATGGTCATATACGCTTCCGTAATACGCTGAAACCGAACCCAAGGCGGAGAGTATACAAGTTGCCAAAATGAGTATCAAGAAAAAGATCTAAGACCAAAAACTTCCCAGACCTAAAACTTTTTTTTATCTTCGTCTTGGTGCCCTAAAATAACGTGATGAAAAAAAAATTGTGCGGGGCGGCTGTGATTGATGATAAAAGAACGATAGGCCTACAAGCAATAGAACTGTTCAATTACAAACCCAATAAAATATAAATGCACGGTGCCCCTTTTACGGGCCGTATCGTAAGCCCGACGCCTCATAAGTCTTTATTTAGGGGTCTTTATTTGGTTGGGGATGAGATTTTGTCGGACTTTTGAGGCATCGGCGTCGGACTTATGCGCAGAGCCGCAGACCCCCTTTTACACACTCAGGGTGTAAATACAAAGTTATGGTAAATGGGAAATTCTTGAAAATATTGATGGCGGAAGACTCAAACTGATCTGTATCTGTTTCAGAATCTTCAAAATAAGAGATCGAACTGGGCTATATAGGAGTTACCTACATTAATTTAGTGTATGGCAGGCGGATGACAGTGCAACTTCGTCATAGTCTATATCCACAAGACTTTGAAAAGGGACACTTACGATAAAGGTTATCCACGATTGTCTCCTGTTTGCTACCATCCAGATTCGCCCTGGAGATCTTCGGTGACGGCAGGCTAGTGCTGATGTCACTCCAGTACACCATTCCTTCCACCGGGTCGTACCCGACAGCTACCGGCCGTGCAACCCCGCTGAGATGGAGGGGTGTCAGGTCGGAGAGACTCCGGGACATGCTCCCGGCGGAAATGGTACCATTTTCGAGGTCCGCAACCAGTGCAAAATCCCCTACAGCAAGTAAAACACAAAATCTCTGAAAGATGGTTTGTTTATGCCTTTGGGGTGTTGCAGCCCGAACATTACATTTCAAAATAACATTTCCCCATTTTTAAGGACGCAAATTATGAGCTTTTTACTGAGATAAAAACGGTATAGGCTAAAGTAGTTTTACGTATAAAAAGTCCTATTTTTTATCCTAAATGTTTGCTAATGGAATTAGACCAAAATGAAGCCAAAAATTATGCACACAGCATTATTCCAGGTTTCTCCGCCTATTATTAAGACAAACTGTTGAGGAGAATTCTAAGGAAGCCTGATGGCCGAGTGGTTAGATCCGTCATCCACAGTCGAGGCGCCACGGGTTCGAATCCCGCTGGTGTCTTTTTGGTTTTTAACGTACGCGTTCAGTCATTGACTATAAGAGATTTAATTTCCCATCGTAAATCACCAACAGTACCTTAGCTTAACCGGTAAGCACTGCTGCTGGTACTGTCCGTGAGTTCCAGGTTGGCGCCTTCGTACAGGTTCAGAGCATTTACTGACCACTCGGGGGTCAGGGCTTAGGGTGCCGCCCTGTTCCTCCCTTAGCTCTTTGCTTTTACATGGTGCCTGGCCCTCCGGGGTTATATGGATGGATAGGGAAGGAAATGTGTATTGGTCGGGAACGCCCAGATCCCGGAAGAGAACTAAGGGATTGGCTGGGGCATTGTTATGGCTCAGACCGATCCCTGAAAGCTTGACTAGCACATAACTTTTTGATTCTTTTTTAATCCTACTTTGGTTTAGTTTGATATTTACATCTGCTCAGCAGATGTACGGTAGTTTTAAAAACGAAACAGAGGTCTATGTCATGAATCAATGAATCATAATTGACTATAATTAAAACGGATTTCGTTCGATCAATATGACAATACCATTATTTATGTCGCAATTTCCAATTGAAGTAAGGAACGCAGTATGCAATATTGTACCGGGCAAAAATAAAAATGTACATTGTAATATGTTATTGACATGGAACAGACTTTCAGAAGCAGCCGTGTGTGCACCCTCCATCTGTGCCTTCAAGCCCATAGCACTAAACACCATCAGTGCTATGTCACACCACCGGCCAACCTGAGGACCCTCTAAACCAGTCTGCATGAATTTTTACTCGCACCTAAGTTTTGATGTACAGCACCATATTTGTTTGCACTGCACCGACTGTGAGGTCAGTCACCCTTCCAGTTTAGCTCAGAAAGCTGCTATAGGAAGTAAACTACTGAAGACTGAAGACTGAATGACATGTTTCAAAATAATAACGTTTCTTTAATTGTGAACATTGCCCGAAAATATAATCATTCGCAAACTAGGAAAACGCAAGAAAACAAAGCCCCTCACCCTTAGAACTGGAAATACAAAATAAAAAAGTCAAGTGGAACACCGGAATGTACCTAAAGGATAGAGTTTGAGAATTCCATATGGTGCTTTTACAGACTTGCCTTTTACTGTCAGTGACATGCAGACTCGGATCCGGGGGGGGGGGGGCGGTCTAACCCCTCTCCTGATTTGAAACACTAAAGTAAAGATATTCTGCAGTGGCTATTATGTTTTATTTCGGTTTTTGGTGAAAATTGAAAAAAAAATGCAAGGGGTTAGCCTTACTTTTTTATCAAAATTTTGCCAAATATTGACTTTTCTCCAAACATTACAGAACTTCCTTTTGAAGTCAGAGGAGCACTAATCAATACTCAAACACCCAATATTTGGAAGGTTTGGGCAAAGACCATCGATTTTGTGAGAAATAAATAAACATTTTTGACTGATTTTACCCCATATTTTCATCGAAATTTTCTTGTGAAAAGCAAATCTTTTCAAAATTGGAGTTGGAATGTGTTCTAAGGTCCTTAGGCATCTTTCTAGCAAGTTTCAAGGATTTTTATTTTTTGGTCAAAATTGAAAGAAAATGCAAGGGGTTAGCCTTGCTTTTTTATCAAAATTTGGCCAAAACTGGACTTTTCTCCAAAAAATGCAGAACTTCCTTTTGAAGTCAGAGGAGCACGAAACAATCCTCAAACACCCAATATTTGAAAGATTTGGGCAAAAACTATAGATTTTGTGAGAAATAAATTAACATTTTTAACTGATTTTATCCCATATTTTCATCCATATTTTCTTGTGAAAAGCAAATCTTTTCAATATTGGAGTTGGAATGTGTTTTAAGGTCCCTTAGGCATCTTTCTAGCAAGTTTCAAGGAATTTATTTTTTTTGGGTGAAATTTGAAAAAAATGCAAGGGGTTAGCCTTGCTCTTTTTTTCAAAATTTGGCCAAAAATTGACTTTTCTCCAAACAATGCAGAACTTCCTTTCGCAGTCAGAGGAGCACTAACCAATACTCAAATACCCAATATTTGGAAGGTTTGGCCAAAAACCATCGATTTTGTGAGAAATAAATTAACATTTTTGAGTAATTTAACCCCGTATTTTCATCCGTATTTCCTTTTGAAAAGCAAATGTTTTCACAATTGGAGTTGGAATATGTTCTAAGGTCCCTTAGGCATCTTTCTAGCAAGTTTCAAGGAATTTATTTTTTTGGGTGAAATTTGAAAAAAATGCAAGGGGTTAGCCTTGCTCTTTTTTTCAAAATTTGGCCAAAAATTTGACTTTTCTCCAAACAATGCAGAACTTCCTTTCGAAGTCAGAGGAGCACTAACCAATACTCAAATACCCAATATTTGGAAGGTTTGGCCAAAAACCATCGATTTTGTGAGATTTAAATTAACATTTTTGAGTAATTTAACCCCGTATTTTCATCCGTATTTCCTTTTGAAAAGCAAATGTTTTCACAATTGGAGTTGGAATATGTTCTAAGGTCCCGCAGGCATCTGTCTAGCAAGTTTCAAGGAATTTCATTTTTTTTTGGTGAAAATTGAAAAAAAAATGCAAGGGGTTCGCCTTACATTTTTATTCCAATTTGGCCAAATATTGACTTTTCTCCAAACAATGCAGACATTCCTTTCGAAGTCAGAGGAGCACTAATCAATACTCAAACACCTAATATTTGGAAGGTTTGGGCAAAAACCATCGATTTTGTGAGAAATAAATTAACCTTTTTGACTGATTTTATCCCATATTTTCGTCCATATTTTCTGTTGAAAAGCAAATATTTCTACAAATGGAGTTGGAATGTGTTCTAAGGTCCGTTAGGCATCTTTCTAGCAAGTTTCAAGGATTTTTATTTTTTGGTCAAAATTGAAAGAAAATGCAAGGGGTTAGCCTTGCTTTTTTATCAAAATTTGGCCAAAAATTGACTTTTCTCCAAACAATGCAGGACTTCCTTTCGAAGTCAGAGGAGCACGAAACAATCCTCAAACACCCAATATTTGAAAGATTTATATTTAATGATCGTTAACTTGGTTATCGTTAAGATCGGAGTAAACCTAAAGTTTACACAACCTAGATATACCTCACGGTATATCAAACGTTAAATCTGACACCGTGGTAGCAAGGAGATTTCGACCTCTCAAAGGATTTGCCTTTGAATGAGCATGACGACTATTTATAAAAGATATAGACATATATCATACTCGGCAAGAGGGATAGTCAGTGAAGGAACATGGGTTAATAGCATAGCGTAAGAACGGGTAAAAAATGCGGCAGTACATGGCAGACTACAAATTAGAAAACAAAGAGAATGGATACTTAGAGGCATCTATAAGCTACACGGTCATTGACAATAATATGATTCATTTTTAAATATTTAAAATCAAATTTTATCAAATTAAATTGTAATGTTTGTATTTATTTTTATGTTTATTTTTTTATTATTATATTAATATTTTTAATTTCTTAAAAAACTAGTTGATTTATTTTCAACGAAATGGATTTTTCAACAGGAGGACAGTGTCTATCTGGCTTTGAGTGCTGATGAAACATCGGGGATGAGGCGGTCTGTTTGAGAGAGTCGTGACTTGGACCTGAGCTGTCGAGGTATTGATTATGGTAATAATTTGTTTTTGTAGAACATTTAAAATGATAATAAATAATCTATATAGATATTTGAGATGGAGATAATGGGCATAAAAGTGAAGAAAACTTATTAATGGAGGTGACTAACCATCTTGGCTAGGAGGATATATTTGGGAAGGACATATGGAGGTGACTAACCATCTTGGCTAGGAGGATATTTTTTAGAAGTGAAATTTGGAGGTGACTAATCATCTTGGCTAGGAGGATATTTTTAGAAGGGAAATATGGAGGTGACTAACCATCTTGGCTAGGAGGATATATTTTAGAAGGGAAATATGGAGGTGACCAACCATCTTGGTTAGGAGGATATTTTTTAGAAGGGAAATATGGAGGTGACTAACCATCTTGGCTAGGAGGATATTTTTTAGAAGGGAAATACGGAGGTGACTAACCATCTTGGCTAGGAGGATATTTTTTAGAAGGGAAATATGGAGGTGAGTAACCATCTTGGCTAGGAGGATATTTTTTAGAAGGGAAATATGGAGGTGACTAACCATCTTGGCTAGGAGGATTTTTTAGAAGGGAAATATGGAGGTGACTAACAATCTTGGCTAGGAGGATTTTTAAGAAGGGAAATATGGAGGTGACTAACCATCTTGGCTAGGAGGATATTTTTTAGAAGGGAAATATGGAGGTGACTAACCATCTTGGCTAGGAGGATTTTTTTAGAAGGGAATTATGGAGGTGAGTAACCATCTTGGCTAGGAGGATATTTTTGAGAAGGGAATTATGGAGGTGACTTATCATCTTGGCTAGGAGGATATTTTTTAGAAGGGAAATATGGAGGTGACTAACCATCTGGGCTAGGAGGATATTTTTTAAAAGGAAAATATAGAGGTGACTAACCATCTTGTTTAGGAGAATATTTTTAAAAAAGAAAATATTGAGGTGACTAACCATCTTGGCTAGGAGGATATTTTTTTGGGAGGGAAATATGGAGGTGACTAACCATCTTGGCTAGGAGGATAGTTATTAGAAGGGAAATATGGAGGTGACTAACCATCTTGGTTAGGATGATATTTTTTAGAAGGGAAATATGGAGGTGAGTTACCATCTTGGCTAGGAGGATATTTTTTAGAAGGGAGAATATGGAGGTAACTAATCATCTTGGTAAGGAGGATGTGTTATTTAGAAGGGAATTATTGAGGTGACTAACCATCTTGGTTAGGAGGATATTTTTTAGAAGGAAAATATAGAGGTGACTAACCATCTTGGCTAGGAGGATATTTTTTAGAAGGGAAATATGGAGGTGACTAACCATCTTGGCTAGGAGGATATTTTTTAGAAGGGAAATATGGAGGTGAGTAACCATCTTGGCTAGGAGGATATTTTTTAGAAGGGAAATATGGAGGTGACTAACCATCTTGGCTAGGAGGATTTTTAGAAGGGAAATATGGAGGTGACTAACCATCTTGGCTAGGAGGATATTTTTAGAAGGGAAATATGGAGGTGACTAACCATCTTGGCTAGGAGGATAGTTTTTAGAAGGGAAATATGGAGGTGACCAACCATCTTGGTTAGGAGGATATTTTTTAGAAGGGAAATATGGAGGTGACTAACCATCTTGGCTAGGAGGATATTTTTTAGAAGGGAAATATGGAGGTGACTAACCATCTTGGCTAAGAGGATTTTTTAGAAGGGAAATATGGAGGTGACTAACAATCTTGGCTAGGAGGATTTTTAAGAAGGGAAATATGGAGGTGACTAATCATCTTGGCTAGGAGGATATTTTTTAGAAGGGAAATATGGAGGTGACTAACCATCTTGGCTAGGAGGATTTTTTTAGAAGGGAATTATGGAGGTGAGTAACCATCTTGGCTAGGAGGATATTTTTTAGAAGGGAATTATGGAGGTGACTTATCATCTTGGCTAGGAGGATATTTTTTAGAAGGGAAATATGGAGGTGAGTAACCATCTTGGCTAGGAGGATATTTTTTAGAAGGGAAATATGGAGGTGACTAACCATCTTGGCTAAGAGGATTTTTTAGAAGGGAAATATGGAGGTGACTAACAATCTTGGCTAGGAGGATTTTTAAGAAGGGAAATATGGAGGTGACTAATCATCTTGGCTAGGAGGATATTTTTTAGAAGGGAAATATGGAGGTGACTAACCATCTTGGCTAGGAGGATTTTTTTAGAAGGGAATTATGGAGGTGACTAACCATCTTGGCTAGGAGGGAATTACGGAGGTGACTAACCATCTTGGCTAGGAGGATATTTTTTAGAAGGAAAATATAGAGGTGACTAACCATCTTGTTTAGGAGAATATTTTTTTAGAAGGGAATTATGGAGGTGACTTATCATCTTGGCTAGGAGGATATTTTTAGAAGGGAAATATGGAGGTGACTAACCATCTTGGTTAAGAGGATATTTTTAGAAGTGAAATATGGAGGTGACTAACCATTTTGGCTAGGAGGATATTTTCAGAAAGGAAGTTCTTTTTTCTATTACATTATATATGTATATATATTATAATGGGATGATGTGGGGAATTACTATTTGATTTCGATTATTTTCAGGTGAATGATGGAGTATGTTAAGGATCTTCGAGAAGGGATTTAGTAGATGTGAAGTTGGCTGAGAACAGAAAGGAAAACAATTTTCTAGGTAGGTGTGTTTCATGTATTTTTACATTAAGGCATAGTTATAAGTTAATAAAACCACACGTCCAAGGATAAACCTGGCGTAACTGATGGTGAAACATGAACATAAGAATTACGACCCAATATTAGTTATTTTTGGAGTAAAACAAAAACATTTAATTAAAACAATGAGGAGAATTGAATGTTTGTTATTTGTATAATTTATTTTCTATACAAATTTCCGATAAATACAATTAAAATTGGTGCGATGCAAATTTCCGATATATACAATTAAAATTGGTGCGATGCAAATTTCCGATATATACAATTAAAATTGGTGAAATGCTAATTTCCGATATATACATATGAAATTGGTGAGATGTAACACGTATAATGGGAGGTAAAGCTGGCATAATGATATTAATAATTCTGTATAACCATGCAATTCTAAACCATGTTGTTGCTATTCTAAGCTATGTTATGTTAGTCAACATCCTATTTGTGTGTGTTAAAAGTAAATCAGGAGAAGTTGAAGGAAACTTTGACTTTTCTCCAAACAAAGCAGGACTTCCTTTCGAAGTCAGAGGAAAACCAATCAATACGCAAACACCCAATATTTGAAAGATTTGGGCAAAAACCATCGATTTTGTGAGAAATAAATTTACATTTTTGACTGATTTTATCCCATATTTTCATCCATATATTCTTGTGAAAAGCAAATCTTTTCAAAATTGGAGTTGGAATGTGTTCTTAGGTCCCTTAGTCATTTTTCTAGCAAGTTCCAAGGAATTTTATTTTTTGGTCAAAATTAAAAGAAAATTCAAGGGGTTAGCCTTGTTTTTTTATCAAAATTTGGCCAAAAATTTACTTTTCTCCAAACAATGCAGAACTTCCTTTCGAAGTCAGAGGAGCACTAGTCAATACTCAAAACACCCAATATTTGGAAGACTTTTGCAAAAACCATCGATTTTGTGAGAAATAATTTTTAACTGATTTTATCCCATATTTTTCATCCATAGTTTCTTGTGAAAAGCAAATCTTTTCAAAATTGGAATTGGAATGTGTTGTAGGGTCCCTTAGGCATCTTTCTAGCAAGTTTCAAGGATTGTTATTTTTTGGTCAAAATTGAAAGAAAATGGAAGGGGTTAGCCTTGCTTTTTCATCAAAATTTGGCCAAAAATTGACTTTTCTCCAAACAATGCAGAACTTCCTTTCGAGGTCCAAGGAGCACTAATCAATACTCAAACACCCAATATTTGGAAGGTTTGGGCAAAAACCATCGATTTTGTGAGAAATAAATTAACCTTTTTAATTGATTTTACCCCAAATTTTTCAGCCATATTTTCTTGTGAAAAGCAAATCTTTTCAAAATTGGAGTTGGAATGTGTTCTAAGGTCCCTTAGTCATTTTTCTAGCAAGTTTCAAGGATTTTTATTTTTTGGTCAAAATGGACAGAAAATGCAAGGGGTTAGCCTTGCTTTTTTATCAAAATTTGGCCAAAAATTGACTTTTCTCCAAACAATGCAGAACTCCCTTTCGAAGTCAGAGGAGCACTAATCAATACTCAAACACCCAATATTTGGAAGACTTTTGCAAAAACCATCGATTTTGTGAGAAATAAATTTACATTTTTGACTGATTTTATCCCATATTTTCATCCATATATTCTTGTGAAAAGCAAATCTTTTCAAAATTGGAGTTGGAATGTGTTCTTAGGTCCCTTAGTCATTTTTCTAGCAAGTTCCAAGGAATTTTATTTTTTGGTCAAAATTAAAAGAAAATTCAAGGGGTTAGCCTTGTTTTTTTATCAAAATTTGGCCAAAAATTGACTTTTCTCCAAACAATGCAGAACTTCCTTTCGAAGTCAGAGGAGCACTAGTCAATACTCAAACACCCAATATTTGAAAGACTTTTGCAAAAACCATCGATTTTGTGAGAAATAATTTTTAACTGATTTTACCCCATATTTTTCATCCATATTTTCTTGTGAAAAGCAAATCTTTTCAAAATTGGAATTGGAATGTGTTGTAGGGTCCCTTAGGCATCTTTCTAGCAAGTTTCAAGGATTGTTATTTTTTGGTCAAAATTGAAAGAAAATGCAAGGGGTTAGCCTTGCTTTTTCATTAAAATTTGGCCAAAAATTGACTTTTCTCCAAACAATGCAGAACTTCCTTTTGAAGTCCAAGGAGCACTAATCAATACTCAAACACCCAATATTTGGAAGGTTTGGGCAAAAACCATCGATTTTGTGAGAAATAAATTAACCTTTTTAATTGATTTTACCCCAAATTTTTCAGCCATATTTTCTTGTGAAAAGCAAATCTTTTCAAAATTGGAGTTGGAATGTGTTCTAAGGTCCCTAAGTCATTTTTCTAGCAAGTTTCAAGGATTTTTATTTTTTGGTCAAAATGGACAGAAAATGCAAGGGGTTAGCCTTGCTTTTTTATCAAAATTTGGCCAAAAATTGACTTTTCTCCAAACAATGCAGAACTTCCTTTCGAAGTCAGAGGAGCACTAATCAATACTCAAACACCCAATATTTGGAAGACTTTTGCAAAAACCATCGATTTTGTGAGAAATAAATTTACATTTTTGACTGATTTTATCTCATATTTTCATCCATATATTCTTTTGAAAAGCAAATCTTTTCAAAATTGGAGTTGGAATGTGTTCTTAGGTCCCTTAGTCATTTTTCTAGCAAGTTCCAAGGAATTTTATTTTTCGGTCAAAATTAAAAGAAAATTCAAGGGGTTAGCCTTGTATTTTTATCAAAATTTGGCCAAAAATTGACTTTTCTCCAAACAATGCAGAACTTCCTTTCGAAGTCAGAGGAGCACTAATCAATACTCAAACACCCAATATTTGGAAGACTTTTGCAAAAACCATCGATTTTGTGAGAAATAATTTTTTACTGATTTTACCCCATATTTTTCATCCATATTTTCTTGTGAAAAGCAAATCTTTTCAAAATTGGAATTGGAATGTGTTCTAGGGTCCCTTAGGCATCTTTTTAGCAAGTTTCAAGGAGTGTTATTTTTGGTCAAAATTGAAAGAAAATGCAAGGGGTTAGCCTTGCTTTTTTATCAAAATTTGGCCAAAAATTGACTTTTCTCCAAACAATGCAGAACTTCCTTTGGAAGTCCAAGGAGCACTAATCAATACTCAAACACCCAATATTTGGAAGACTTTTGCAAAAACCATCGATTTTGAGAGAAATATTTTTTTACTGATTTTACCCCATATTTTTTATCCATATTTTCTTGTGAAAAGCAAATCTTTTCAAAATTGGAATTGGAATGTGTTCTAGGGTCCCTTAGGCATCTTTTTAGCAAGTTTCAAGGAGTGTTATTTTTGGTCAAAATTGAAAGAAAATGCAAGGGGTTAGCCTTGCTTTTTTATCAAAATTTGGCCCAAAACTTACTTTTCTCCAAACAATGCAGAACTTCCTTTCGAAGTCAGGGGAGCACTAATCAATACTCAAACACCCAATATTTGGGAGACTTTTGCAAAAACCATTGATTTTGTGAGAAATAATTTTTAACTGATTTTACCCCATATTTTTCATCCATATTTTCTTGTGAAAAGCAAATCTTTTCAAAATCGGAATTGGAATGTGCTGTAGGGTCCCTTAGGCATCTTTCTAGCAAGTTTCAAGGATTGTTATTTTTTGGTCAAAATTGAAAGAAAATGGAAGGGGTTAGCCTAGCTTTTTTATCAAAATTTGGCCAAAAATTGACTTTTCTCCAATCAATGCAGAACTTCCTTCCGAAGTCAGAGGAGCACTTATCAATACTCAAACACCCAATATTTGGAAGGTTTGGGCAAAAACCATCGATTTTGTGAGAAATAAATTAACCTTTTTAATTGATTTTACCCCAAATTTTTCAGCCATATTTTCTTGTGAAAAGCAAATCTTTTCAAAATTGGAGTTGGAATGTGTTCTAAGGTCCCTTAGTCATTTTTCTAGCAAGTTTCAAGGATTTTTATTTTTTGGTCAAAATGGAAAGAAAATGCAAGGGGTTAGCCTTGCTTTTTTATCAAAATTTGGCCAAATATTGACTTTTCTCCAAACAATGCAGAACTTCATTTCGAAGTCAGAGGAGCACTAATCAATACTCAAACACCCAATATTTGGAAGACTTTTGCAAAAACCATCGATTTTGTGAGAAATAATTTTTAACTGATTTTACCCCATATTTTTCATCCATATTTTCTTGTGAAAAGCAAATCTTTTCAAAATTGGAATTGGAATGTGTTCTGGGGTCCCTTAGGCATCTTTCTAGCAAGTTTCAAGGAATTTTATTTTTGGTCAAAATTGAAAGAAAATGCAAGGGGTAAGCCTTGCTTTTTTATCAAAATTTGGCCAAAAATTGACTTTTCTCCAAACAATGCAGAACTTCCTTTCGAAGTCCAAGTAGCACTAATCAATACTCAAACACCCAATATTTGGAAGGTTTGGGCAAAAACCATCTATTTTGTGAGAAATAATTTTTAACTGATTTTACCCCATATTTTTCATCCATATTTTCTTGTGAAAAGCTTATCTTTTCAAAATTGGAATTGGAATGTGTTCTAGGGTCCCTTAGGCATCTTTCTAGCAAGTTTCAAGGAATTTCATTTTTTGGTCAAATTTGACAGAAAATGCAAGGGGTTAGCCTTGTTTTTTTATCAAAATTTGGCCAAAAATTGACTTTTCTCCAAACAATGCAGAACTTCCTTTTGAAGTCCAAGGAGCACTAATCAATACTCAAACACCCAATATTTGGAAGGTTTGGGCAAAAACCATCGATTTTGTGAGAAATAAATTAACCTTTTTGACTGATTTTACCCCATATTTGCATTCATATTTTCTTGTGAAAAGCAAATCTTTTCAAAATTGGAGTTGGAATGTGTTCTTTGGTCCCTTAGTCATTTTTCTAGCAAGTTTCAAGGATTGTTATTTTTTGGTCAAAATTGAAAGAAAATGCAAGGGGTTAGCCTTGCTTTTTTATCAAAATTTGGCCCAAAACTTACTTTTCTCCAAACAATGCAGAACTTCCTTTCGAAGTCCAAGGAGCACTAATCAATACTCAAACACCCAATATTTGGGAGACTTTTGCAAAAACCATCGATTTTGTGAGAAATAATTTTTAACTGGTTTTACCCCATATTTTTCACCCATATTTTCTTGTGAAAAGCAAATCTTTTCAAAATTGGAATTGGAATGTGTTGTAGGGTCCCTTAGGCATCTTTCTAGCAAGTTTCAAGGATTGTTATTTTTGGTCAAAATTGAAAGAAAATGCAAGGGGTTAGCCTTGCTTTTTCATCAATATTTGGCCAAAAATTGACTTTTCTCCAAACAATGCAGAACTTCCTTTCGAAGTCCAAGGAGCACTAATCAATACTCAAACACCCAATATTTGGAAGGTTTGGGCAAAAACCATCGATTTTGTGAAAAATAAATTAACATTTTTAACCGATTTTACATCATATTTTTCATCCATATTTTCTTGTGAAAAGCAAATCTTTTCAAAATTGGAATTGGAATGCGTTCTTAGGTGCCTTAGTCATTTTTCTAGCAAGTTTCAAGGAGTGTTATTTTTGGTCAAAATTGAAAGAAAATGCAAGGGGTTAGCCTTGCTTTTTTATCAACATTTGGCCAAAAATTGACTTTTCTCCAAAACAATGCAGAACTTCCTTTCGAAGTCAGAGGAGCACTAATCAATACTCAAACACCCAATATTTGGAAGACTATTGCAAAAACCATCGATTTTGTGAGAAATAATTTTTAACTGATTTTACCCCATATTTTTCATCCATAGTTTCTTGTGGAAAGCAAATCTTTTCAAAATTGGAATTGGAATGTGTTCTAGGGTCCCTTAGGCATCTTTCTAGCAAGTTTCAAGGATTGTTATTTTTGGTCAAAATTGAAAGAAAATGCAAGGGGTTAGCCTTGCTTTTTCATCAAAATTTGGCCAAAAATTGACTTTTCTCCAAACAATGCAGAACTTCCTTTCGAAGTCCAAGGAGCACTAATCAATACTCAAAAACCCAATATTTGGAAGGTTTGGGCAAAAACCATCGATTTTGTGAAAAATAAATGAACGTTTTTAATTGATTTTACCCCAAATTTTTCAGCCATATTTTCTTTTGAAAAGCTAATCTTTTCAAAATTGGAATTGGAATGTGTTCTAGGGTCCCTTAGGCATCTTTCTAGCAAGTTTCAAGGAATTTCATTTTTTGGTCAAAATTGAAAGAAAATGCAAGGGGTTAGCCTTGCTTTTTTATCAAAATTTGGCCAAAAATTGACTTTTCTCCAAACAATGCAGAACTTCCTGTCGAAGTCAGAGGAGCACTAATCAATACTCAAACACCCAATATTTGGAAGACTATTGCAAAAACCATCGATTTTGTGAGAAATAATTTTTAACTGATTTTACCCCATATTTTTCATCCATAGTTTCTTGTGGAAAGCAAATCTTTTCAAAATTGGAATTGGAATGTGTTGTAGGGTCCCTTAGGCATCTTTCTAGCAAGTTTCAAGGATTGTTATTTTTTGGTCAAAATTGAAAGAAAATGCAAGGGGTTAGCCTTGCTTTTTTATCAAAATTTGGCCAAAAATTGACTTTTCTCCAAACAATGCAGAACTTCCTTTCGAGGTCCAAGGAGCACTAATCAATACTCAAACACCCAATATTTGGAAGGTTTGGGCAAAAACCATCGATTTTGTGAGAAATAAATTAACCTTTTTAATTGATTTTACCCCAAATTTTTCAGCCATATTTTCTTGTGAAAAGCAAATCTTTTCAAAATTGGAGTTGGAATGTGTTCTAAGGTCCCTTAGTCATTTTTCTAGCAAGTTTCAAGGATTTTTATTTTTTGGTCAAAATGGACAGAAAATGCAAGGGGTTAGCCTTGCTTTTTTATCAAAATTTGGCCAAAAATTGACTTTTCTCCAAACAATGCAGAACTCCCTTTCGAAGTCAGAGGAGCACTAATCAATACTCAAACACCCAATTTTTGGAAGACTTTTGCAAAAACCATCGATTTTGTGAGAAATAAATTTACATTTTTGACTGATTTTATCCCATATTTTCATCCATATATTCTTGTGAAAAGCAAATCTTTTCAAAATTGGAGTTGGAATGTGTTCTTAGGTCCCTTAGTCATTTTTCTAGCAAGTTCCAAGGAATTTTATTTTTTGGTCAAAATTAAAAGAAAATGCAAGGGGTTAGCCTTGTTTTTTTATCAAAATTTGGCCAAAAATTGACTTTTCTCCAAACAATGCAGAACTTCCTTTCGAGGTCCAAGGAGCACTAATCAATACTCAAACACCCAATATTTGGAAGGTTTGGGCAAAAACCATCGATTTTGTGAGAAATAAATTAACCTTTTTAATTGATTTTACCCCAAATTTTTCAGCCATATTTTCTTGTGAAAAGCAAATCTTTTCAAAATTGGAGTTGGAATGTGTTCTAAGGTCCCTTAGTCATTTTTCTAGCAAGTTTCAAGGATTTTTATTTTTTGGTCAAAATGGACAGAAAATGCAATGCAGAACTTCCTTTCGAAGTCAGAGGAGCACTAGTCAATACTCAAACACCCAATATTTGAAAGACTTTTGCAAAAACCATCGATTTTGTGAGAAATAATTTTTAACTGATTTTACCCCATATTTTTCATCCATATTTTCTTGTGAAAAGCAAATCTTTTCAAAATTGGAATTGGAATGTGTTGTAGGGTCCCTTAGGCATCTTTCTAGCAAGTTTCAAGGATTGTTATTTTTGGTCAAAATTGAAAGAAAATGCCAGGGGTTAGCCTTGCTTTTTCATTAAAATTTTGCCAAAAATTGACTTTTCTCCAAACAATGCAGAACTTCCTTTTGAAGTCCAAGGAGCACTAATCAATACTCAAACACCCAATATTTGGAAGGTTTGGGCAAAAAACCATCGATTTTGTGAGAAATAAATTAACCTTTTTAATTGATTTTACCCCAAATTTTTCAGCCATATTTTCTTGTGAAAAGCAAATCTTTTCAAAATTGGAGTTGGAATGTGTTCTAAGGTCCCTAAGTCATTTTTCTAGCAAGTTTCAAGGATTTTTATTTTTTGGTCAAAATGGACAGAAAATGCAAGGGGTTAGCCTTGCTTTTTTATCAAAATTTGGCCAAAAATTGACTTTTCTCCAAACAATGCAGAACTTCCTTTCGAAGTCAGAGGAGCACTAATCAATACTCAAACACCCAATATTTGGAAGACTTTTGCAAAAACCATCGATTTTGTGAGAAATAAATTTACATTTTTGACTGATTTTATCTCATATTTTCATCCATATATTCTTTTGAAAAGCAAATCTTTTCAAAATTGGAGTTGGAATGTGTTCTTAGGTCCCTTAGTCATTTTTCTAGCAAGTTCCAAGGAATTTTATTTTTTGGTCAAAATTAAAAGAAAATTCAAGGGGTTAGCCTTGTATTTTTATCAAAATTTGGCCAAAAATTGACTTTTCTCCAAACAATGCAGAACTTCCTTTCGAAGTCAGAGGAGCACTAATCAATACTCAAACACCCAATATTTGGAAGACTTTTGCAAAAACCATCGATTTTGTGAGAAATAATTTTTAACTGATTTTACCCCATATTTTTCATCCATATTTTCTTGTGAAAAGCAAATCTTTTCAAAATTGGAATTGGAATGTGTTCTAGGGTCCCTTAGGCATCTTTTTAGCAAGTTTCAAGGAGTGTTATTTTTGGTCAAAATTGAAAGAAAATGCAAGGGGTTAGCCTTGCTTTTTTATCAAAATTTGGCCAAAAATTGACTTTTCTCCAAACAATGCAGAACTTCCTTTGGAAGTCCAAGGAGCACTAATCAATACTCAAACACCCAATATTTGGAAGACTTTTGCAAAAACCATCGATTTTGTGAGAAATATTTTTTTACTGATTTTACCCCATATTTTTTATCCATATTTTCTTGTGAAAAGCAAATCTTTTCAAAATTGGAATTGGAATGTGTTCTAGGGTCCCTTAGGCATCTTTTTAGCAAGTTTCAAGGAGTGTTATTTTTGGTCAAAATTGAAAGAAAATGCAAGGGGTTAGCCTTACTTTTTTATCAAAATTTGGCCCAAAACTTACTTTTCTCCAAACAATGCAGAACTTCCTTTCGAAGTCAGGGGAGCACTAATCAATACTCAAACACCCAATATTTGGGAGACTTTTGCAAAAACCATTGATTTTGTGAGAAATAATTTTTAACTGGTTTTACCCCATATTTTTCACCCATATTTTCTTGTGAAAAGCAAATCTTTTCCAAATTGGAATTGGAATGTGTTGTAGGGTCCCTTAGGCATCTTTCTAGCAAGTTTCAAGGATTGTTATTTTTTGGTCAAAATTGAAAGAAAATGCAAGGGGTTAGCCTTGCTTTTTCATCAAAATTTGGCCAAAAATTGACTTTTCTCCAAACAATGCAGAACTTCCTTTCGAAGTCCAAGGAGCACTAATCAATACTCAAACACCCAATATTTGGAAGGTTTGGGCAAAAACCATCGATTTTGTGAAAAATAAATTAACATTTTTAACCGATTTTACATCATATTTTTCATCCATATTTTCTTGTGAAAAGCAAATCTTTTCAAAATTGGAATTGGAATGCGTTCTTAGGTGCCTTAGTCATTTTTCTAGCAAGTTTCAAGGAGTGTTATTTTTGGTCAAAATTGAAAGAAAATGCAAGGGGTTAGCCTTGCTTTTTCATCAACATTTGGCCAAAAATTGACTTTTCTCCAAAACAATGCAGAACTTCCTTTCGAAGTCAGAGGAGCACTAATCAATACTCAAACACCCAATATTTGGAAGACTATTGCAAAAACCATCGATTTTGTGAGAAATAATTTTTAACTGATTTTACCCCATATTTTTCATCCATAGTTTCTTGTGGAAAGCAAATCTTTTCAAAATTGGAATTGGAATGTGTTCTAGGGTCCCTTAGGCATCTTTCTAGCAAGTTTCAAGGATTGTTATTTTTTGGTCAAAATTGAAAGAAAATGCAAGGGGTTAGCCTTGCTTTTTCATCAAAATTTGGCCAAAAATTGACTTTTCTCCAAACAATGCAGGACTTCCTTTCGAAGTCCAAGGAGCACTAATCAATACTCAAAAACCCAATATTTGGAAGGTTTGGGCAAAAACCATCGATTTTGTGAAAAATAAATTAACGTTTTTAATTGATTTTACCCCAAATTTTTCAGCCATATTTTCTTTTGAAAAGCTAATCTTTTCAAAATTGGAATTGGAATGTGTTCTAGGGTCCCTTAGGCATCTTTCTAGCAAGTTTCAAGGAATTTCATTTTTTGGTCAAAATTGAAAGAAAATGCAAGGGGTTAGCCTTGCTTTTTTATCAAAATTTGGCCAAAAATTGACTTTTCTCCAAACAATGCAGAACTTCCTGTCGAAGTCAGAGGAGCACTAATCAATACTCAAACACCCAATATTTGGAAGACTATTGCAAAAAACCATCGATTTTGTGAGAAATAATTTTTAACTGATTTTACCCCATATTTTTCATCCATAGTTTCTTGTGGAAAGCAAATCTTTTCAAAATTGGAATTGGAATGTGTTGTAGGGTCCCTTAGGCATCTTTCTAGCAAGTTTCAAGGATTGTTATTTTTTGGTCAAAATTGAAAGAAAATGCAAGGGGTTAGCCTTGCTTTTTCATCAAAATTTGGCCAAAAATTGACTTTTCTCCAAACAATGCAGAACTTCCTTTCGAGGTCCAAGGAGCACTAATCAATACTCAAACACCCAATATTTGGAAGGTTTGGGCAAAAACCATCGATTTTGTGAGAAATAAATTAACCTTTTTAATTGATTTTACCCCAAATTTTTCAGCCATATTTTCTTGTGAAAAGCAAATCTTTTCAAAATTGGAGTTGGAATGTGTTCTAAGGTCCCTTAGTCATTTTTCTAGCAAGTTTCAAGGATTTTTATTTTTTGGTCAAAATGGACAGAAAATGCAAGGGGTTAGCCTTGCTTTTTTATCAAAATTTGGCCAAAAATTGACTTTTCTCCAAACAATGCAGAACTCCCTTTCGAAGTCAGAGGAGCACTAATCAATACTCAAACACCCAATTTTTGGAAGACTTTTGCAAAAACCATCGATTTTGTGAGAAATAAATTTACATTTTTGACTGATTTTATCCCATATTTTCATCCATATATTCTTGTGAAAAGCAAATCTTTTCAAAATTGGAGTTGGAATGTGTTCTTAGGTCCCTTAGTCATTTTTCTAGCAAGTTCCAAGGAATTTTATTTTTTGGTCAAAATTAAAAGAAAATGCAAGGGGTTAGCCTTGTTTTTTTATCAAAATTTGGCCAAAAATTGACTTTTCTCCAAACAATGCAGAACTTCCTTTCGAGGTCCAAGGAGCACTAATCAATACTCAAACACCCAATATTTGGAAGGTTTGGGCAAAAACCATCGATTTTGTGAGAAATAAATTAACCTTTTTAATTGATTTTACCCCAAATTTTTCAGCCATATTTTCTTGTGAAAAGCAAATCTTTTCAAAATTGGAGTTGGAATGTGTTCTAAGGTCCCTTAGTCATTTTTCTAGCAAGTTTCAAGGATTTTTATTTTTTGGTCAAAATGGACAGAAAATGCAAGGGGTTAGCCTTGCTTTTTTATCAAAATTTGGCCAAAAATTGACTTTTCTCCAAACAATGCAGAACTCCCTTTCGAAGTCAGAGGAGCACTAATCAATACTCAAACACCCAATATTTGGAAGACTTTTGCAAAAACCATCGATTTTGTGAGAAATAAATTTACATTTTTGACTGATTTTATCCCATATTTTCATCCATATATTCTTGTGAAAAGCAAATCTTTTCAAAATTGGAGTTGGAATGTGTTCTTAGGTTCCTTAGTCATTTTTCTAGCAAGTTCCAAGGAATTTTATTTTTTGGTCAAAATTAAAAGAAAATTCAAGGGGTTAGCCTTGTTTTTTTTATAAAAATTTGGCCAAAAATTGACTTTTCTCCAAACAATGCAGAACTTCCTTTCGAAGTCAGAGGAGCACTAGTCAATACTCAAACACCCAATATTTGAAAGACTTTTGCAAAAACCATCGATTTTGTGAGAAATAATTTTTAACTGATTTTACCCCATATTTTTCATCCATATTTTCTTGTGAAAAGCAAATCTTTTCAAAATTGGAATTGGAATGTGTTGTAGGGTCCCTTAGGCATCTTTCTAGCAAGTTTCAAGGATTGTTATTTTTTGGTCAAAATTGAAAGAAAATGCAAGGGGTTAGCCTTGCTTTTTCATTAAAATTTTGCCAAAAATTGACTTTTCTCCAAACAATGCAGAACTTCCTTTTGAAGTCCAAGGAGCACTAATCAATACTCAAACACCCAATATTTGGAAGGTTTGGGCAAAAACCATCGATTTTGTGAGAAATAAATTAACCTTTTTAATTGATTTTACCCCAAATTTTTCAGCCATATTTTCTTGTGAAAAGCAAATCTTTTCAAAATTGGAGTTGGAATGTGTTCTAAGGTCCCTAAGTCATTTTTCTAGCAAGTTTCAAGGATTTTTATTTTTTGGTCAAAATGGACAGAAAATGCAAGGGGTTAGCCTTGCTTTTTTATCAAAATTTGGCCAAAAATTGACTTTTCTCCAAACAATGCAGAACTTCCTTTCGAAGTCAGAGGAGCACTAATCAATACTCAAACACCCAATATTTGGAAGACTTTTGCAAAAACCATCGATTTTGTGAGAAATAAATTTACATTTTTGACTGATTTTATCTCATATTTTCATCCATATATTCTTTTGAAAAGCAAATCTTTTCAAAATTGGAGTTGGAATGTGTTCTTAGGTCCCTTAGTCATTTTTCTAGCAAGTTCCAAGGAATTTTATTTTTTGGTCAAAATTAAAAGAAAATTCAAGGGGTTAGCCTTGTATTTTTATCAAAATTTGGCCAAAAATTGACTTTTCTCCAAACAATGCAGAACTTCCTTTCGAAGTCAGAGGAGCACTAATCAATACTCAAACACCCAATATTTGGAAGACTTTTGCAAAAACCATCGATTTTGTGAGAAATAATTTTTTACTGATTTTACCCCATATTTTTCATCCATATTTTCTTGTGAAAAGCAAATCTTTTCAAAATTGGAATTGGAATGTGTTCTAGGGTCCCTTAGGCATCTTTTTAGCAAGTTTCAAGGAGTGTTATTTTTGGTCAAAATTGAAAGAAAATGCAAGGGGTTAGCCTTGCTTTTTTATCAAAATTTGGCCAAAAATTGACTTTTCTCCAAACAATGCAGAACTTCCTTTGGAAGTCCAAGGAGCACTAATCAATACTCAAACACCCAATATTTGGAAGACTTTTGCAAAAACCATCGATTTTGTGAGAAATATTTTTTTACTGATTTTACCCCATATTTTTTATCCATATTTTCTTGTGAAAAGCAAATCTTTTCAAAATTGGAATTGGAATGTGTTCTAGGGTCCCTTAGGCATCTTTTTAGCAAGTTTCAAGGAGTGTTATTTTTGGTCAAAATTGAAAGAAAATGCAAGGGGTTAGCCTTGCTTTTTTATCAAAATTTGGCCCAAAACTTACTTTTCTCCAAACAATGCAGAACTTCCTTTCGAAGTCAGGGGAGCACTAATCAATACTCAAACACCCAATATTTGGGAGACTTTTGCAAAAACCATTGATTTTGTGAGAAATAATTTTTAACTGATTTTACCCCATATTTTCATCCATATTTTCTTGTGAAAAGCAAATCTTTTCAAAATTGGAATTGGAATGTGTTCTGGGGTCCCTTAGGCATCTTTCTAGCAAGTTTCAAGGAATTTTATTTTTGGTCAAAATTGAAAGAAAATGCAAGGGGTTAGCCTTGCTTTTTTATCAAAATTTGGCCAAAAATTGACTTTTCTCCAAAACAATGCAGAACTTCCTTTCGAAGTCCAAGTAGCACTAATCAATACTCAAACACCCAATATTCGGAAGGTTTGGGCAAAAACCATCTATTTTGTGAGAAATAATTTTTAACTGATTTTACCCCATATTTTCATCCATATTTTCTTGTGAAAAGCTTATCTTTTCAAAATTGGAATTGGAATGTGTTCTAGGGTCCCTTAGGCATCTTTCTAGCAAGTTTCAAGGAATTTCATTTTTTGGTCAAATTTGAAAGAAAATGCAAGGGGTTAGCCTTGTTTTTTTATCAAAATTTGGCCAAAAATTGACTTTTCTCCAATCAATGAAGAACTTCTTGTCGAAGTCAGAGGAGCACTAATCAATACTCAAACACCCAATATTTGGAAGGTTTGGGCAAGAACCATCGATTTTGTGAGAAATAAATTAACCTTTTTGACTGATTTTACCCCATATTTGCATTCATATTTTCTTGTGAAAAGCAAATCTTTTCAAAATTGGAATTGGAATGTGTTCTTAGGTCCCTTAGTCATTTTTCTAGCAAGTTTCAAGGATTTTTATTTTCTGGTCAAAATTGAACGAAAATGCAAGGGGTTAGCCTTGCTTTTTTTATCAAAATTTGGCCAAAAATTGACTTTTCTCCAAACAATGCAGAACTTCCTTTCGAAGTCAGAGGAGCACTAATCAATACTCAAACACCCAATATTTGGAAGACTTTTGCAAAAACCATCGATTTTGTGAAAAATAATTTTTAACTGATTTTACCCCATATTTGTCATCCATATTTTCTTGTGAAAAGCAAATCTTTTCAAAATTGGAATTGGAATGTGTTGTAGGGTCCCTTAGGCATCTTTCTAGCAAGTTTCAAGGAATTTCATTTTTTGGTGAAAATTGAAAGAAAATGCAAGGGGTTAGCCTTGTTTTTTTATCAAAATTTTGTCAAAAATTGACTTTTCTCCAAACAATGCAGAACTTCCTTTGGAAGTCAGAGGAGCACTAATCAATACTCAAACACCCAATATTTGTAAGATTTTGGCAAAATCCATCGATTTTGTGAGAAATAAATTAACATTTTTGACTGATTTTACCCCATATTTTCGTCCATATATTCTTTTGAAAAAGAAATCTTTCTACAGTGGAGTTGGAATGTGTTTTAGGGTCCCTTAGACATCTTTCTAGCAAGTTAAAATAAATTCGTTTTTGGTGAAAATTGAAAAAAAAATGCAAGGGGTTAGCCTTACTTTTTTATTAAAATTTGGTTAAAAAATTGATTTTTCTCCAAACAATGCAGAAGTTCCTTTCGAATTCAGAGGAGCACCAATCAATACTCAAACACCCATTACTTGAAAGATTTTGGCAAAAAACATCGATTTCGTGAGAAATAAATAAACATTTTTGACTGATTTTACCCCATATTTTCATCCATCAAGGGCGGATCCAGGAATTTTCGCAGGGGGGGGGGGATTTCATCAGCCAAAAAATCTGAAAATGTACACAGGTTTCCGGACACTTGGCCTCTGTAAAATCTGAATAGTGTGCGCAATTTCAGAACTGGAGCGCGTCAGTTAAAGCCAACTTTTAAAACTGTGTAAAGGCCTGCAAAACAAACAAGCCCATTTATTTGTTACAGGACATCATAATAAGATGTGTAATATCCCGTAGTAGAATACCAACAGTACCTTAGCTTGATCGGTAAGCACTGCTGCTGGTATACTGTCTTACAGTGAGTATTTTTTTTCGTATGGCGTAAAAGACAGTAGGACATTTTTTTATTTCACGAAGTATATTAATCGGGTTTAACATAATGATAATTGTCCTCCCTATATTCGCACGTATACGCACCGTGACGTTGAACATATTTTTTGCAGGTTGAAACAGTGTGAGTAAAGTAAATGAGCTGTTTTAAAGTGAAATTTCCGTCAGTGATTCTGATCAGGAATTCGTTTGTCGAGAAAAAATCCATTAAATTGAAGAAAAAAATCGATCACGGGTTATCTTTGTTCTAAATATTAGATTTAGAAGAGCAAGTCGAGATTATCATCAAGCATTACTGAGATGAGTATATTTTGATCGCCTGTATCAAAGTTGCATTTCTTTGCAGAGTGCGTTTGGCAAAGCCTAACAAAATTCCATTTGTATTCGTGCCCTATATAGACCAATCCAGGCAGAGCGAAAGCATTATGATATACACTCAACCAAAAAAGAATGTCCCCACTTCAAATACTTTTTTGCCTAACTCAAAAACTATTGAGCACCTTTCGCTCAAATAACGACTAATCAGTACAGAAATTCCTTAGCAATCTAGCCATAGGCCTACTCTTTACTCGGCCCAAAACAGTGATAATATGTACAAATTTGTGCAATTTATGACAAAATTAATGATACCGAAAACAGTTGCACTTTTGTATACGTGCATGTTGTGGTTCACCCTCACCTTGCAGTATACAAAAGTGCAACTTTTTCGGTACCATTTGTCACAAATTGCCTAATTGTGTACACTTTATCACTGTTTTGGGCCAAACAAAGAGTATGGCTGGATTGCTAAGGAATTTCTGTACTGATCAGTCGTAATTTGACCAAGATGTGACCAGTAGTTTTTGTGTTAGACAAAAAAGTATTAAGGGGGACTTTCTTTTTTGGTCGAGTGTAGCTGTTATTCAGATCATCCATCTTTGGAAAGTGGCGGCGCCAGACTCTACATTGCAAGTGGAGCATGGGGGTGGGGGGGGGGGGGGGCAAAGAATTTTTTTTTTAGGGGGGGGGGGGGGCAGTCACAATAATATTCTGATTGAAATAAACATCAGAGGCTGTGTGGGGAGTGTTTGTCTACCACAGTTTGTTATAATGCTATATATGGGCCAACTGTATGCACAGAACCAAAATATATTATACACTATACTATACTGTACTAACGGCGAAGGAAATAAATAAGAACTAATTTCTACGTTGACAACGTGTGGGGTGAGGGATACTGGGCAGGGGTGGGGGTCAAGAAAAAACTTGGGGGCTCCCCCCCCCCCCAAATCCGTTTGGAAAATTTGCTTTATCACGTGCTCTGCACTGATTCCGTCGATATAAGCTTGACCATGCCAAAAAAACTCACCTGCAATGGCGAAATCAAAGATAGCTCCTATCAGAAGGGACGTCGTCAAGAGGCGCAGCATGCTGATGTCTTCCAAACGACGCACCAAGCAGTTGGCAAATTTCTTAATATTCTAAAGTTACACCAAAACTGCATAGTATAAAACATAAAGCAGCAACTACCCCACCAACTTAGGATGAGGAACAAGTAATCATAGCTGAAATCATTCCGAGGCGTTTGGGCCCTCGTAGTGAGAACAATTGCTGAACATTTCAAATGCAACTGGCGGTATACCCTCGTGAAAACTTGTGTCAACGTGCATATATAGCTGTATTTCCACCTTGTTGGCAAGTACCGAATAAATCACCGCAAAGTACCCAACCTTTTTGTTGTTATGATCAATCGAAAAAATCACGAGAACAAACATAAAAGGATCAGCCAACACGGGTCACCTTACAATCAACAACTGACCTTCATAAAACGAAATGGGGACCGAAACTTTTGTCACCATGTACATGTAGGGCCCACATGTAGGGCCCACATATGGACTATGACTATTTATCATAACGCGACTCGCTCAAACTCAATTTGTGATTTGCCAGGAAAGTAGAAAAGGCTGAAATGACTGATTCACTGTAGGGGCATCGCTGAAAGCATAAACGATTGAAAATATCAAGCCATAATAGCTATACCGAATCATGGACAATTATAATTTGGATGCAGATGTCTCAGAGCGGAACTAATGGTCATCCCCTGGGAGATGAATATGGGCACCGATAACGTAAATAGCAAAAAAAATTAAAATTCCAGCAGGTCGAAAAAAGGGGGAAAAGATGCTCCTCTAGGAGAGCATATAAACACGGCATCGTCATGCAGTCATAATTTCCTAAAACTTCTTCTTTTCACTTTGGCACGATCTGACGTCGCGCCTGCCGATATCAAATTCACACTAACATCGTACAAAAGTGGCCAATGCCAAGCTTTTGCCGGGTCTTTTGTATTCATCATCCGCTGGAGTTTCTCAAGGTGTCAAATGAACAAGGACAATCAGACAAAGAAGGAAATATGTGCCACTTATTACTAGACGACCAATCAGCTGATATCTAGGCGCCTATACCTGGGTCCGGGCCTCCCACAAAATGATCAGGACACCTTCAAGAAATTATTTGTATTTTATTCTTCATCAGGGAACAAAAACTGACGCTACAGAAAGTTCATTTAGTTGGTCATCAATGGTAAATTAATATTAATTTACCAGTCAGTTACGTCACTGATATGCAGAAAAGGGCAAGTCTGCTTGATTTCCTATAAGTTCGCGTGTATTATGATGTACAATACATGTAATGAAGTGCATTCTTGTGTCCCATTTGACTTTGTTTTCAAATTTTATATTTCCAGTTTTAAGGGTTAAGGGGTTTTCTTTTTTTTTCTTTTTGTTTGTTGCCATTTTACGAATTACTGTATTCGTAGGGAATGCTCATAGTCAACCAAGGAATATTTGAAACATACATTACATCTTTTAATTGGGAAAGATACGTTCCTCGTGCTGTTTTGGAGTTTTGTTCCGAAATTTAGATTCCTTTTCTGAACTGCTATTATTCCTATACAACCTATTTTGGAGATATGGTGTTTCGCATCAATTTCTTAAATTGCACCATGAGTAATGGTAGTCATATAAACGCCAACTGATAGGTGGAACTAAAGTTTGTTTCGATATGGCCACATCATTAAGTATATGCATTTGTATTGCAATTAATTCATGAAGTGGTCTTTTGTTTCGTTTTAATATAGTTTTATTACTGTAACCATATAATGTCAGCCTGTGCACAAAATACGAACAGAGCCAAGTTGATTAGGGGGTATTTGCACACTATTCTGTGATATAGCAGGCGCAGATCCGGGGGGGGGGGGGTCACACCCCCCCCAGCTCTGTCCAAAAAAAAATCATACAAATTACTAAAAAATAAGTTGAACCCCCCTGACCCCCCAAAAATATTTATACTGGTATAATGTCCGCTTGTTCAAAATACGGTACACCATTCTGTAATCTAGTGTTAATAATCGTCGAATTTGAACAGCGCCCCCTATTGAAATATGGTACAAGCCCCCCCCCCCCCCTCGCCCCCTCGCCAGTGTCTGGAGAAAAAAACCTGTGTACATTTTCAGATTTTTTGGCCGATGAAACACCCCCCTCCCCCGCGAATATTCCTGGATCCGCCCCTGTACAGTGTTAATAATAGGGCGTCGGACCTATGAGGCAGAATTTATGCCTCGTTAGTCCGACGCCTTGTATAAGTCCGAAATTTCGGACTTAAAAGGCATCGGACCTATGCGGCGTCGGACTTACGATACGACCCTGCCGGAACGTAGACCATGTAAATATCAAACTAAACCAAAGTATAAAAGATAGAGGATTAAAAAAAAATCAAAAAGTTATGTGCTGGTCAAGCTTTCAGGGATCGGTCTGAGCCATAACAATGCCCCAGCCGATCCCTTAGTTCTCTTCCGGGGTCTCGGCGTCCCCGACCAATACACACTTCCTTCCCTATCCATCCATGTAACCCCGGAGGGCCAGGCACCATGTAAAAGCAAAGAGCTAAGGGAGGAACAGGGCGGCACCCTAAGCCCTGACCCCCGAGTGGTCAGTACGTGCCCTGAACCTGTACGAAGGCGCCAACCCGGAACTCGCGGACAGTACCAGCAGCAGTGCTTACCGATTAAGCTAAGGTACTGTTGGTGATTTACGACGGGAAATTAAATCTCTTATAGTCAATGACTGAACGCGTACGTTAAAAACCAAAATGACACCAGCGGGATTCGAACCCCCGACCCCCCACTCTCGGGTCAGCAATTTAACCGCTAGGCTATTTCACTAGTCACATTCTCTTTACCGTTTAAAACATAGACATTCCATGCACTGTATTCATAAAATTGTTTCATTTGTTGAAGTGCTACATTGTCTTTTCCGATTTCGGGCGACTGATGCAGCTCGCCAATTATACATGTAGTTGTGCTCTGTTGCGTAACGTCATTTGTGTATATTCTTATCCTCTTCTTCGCTCTCGTTTGCTTTGAGCAAACTCCCCCCCCCCCAGGCCAATGCAGGCATCAGTCGCCTATGTTCCAATCTCAGCTTACTTAGCTATGCAGTTTCAGGCGCGGTTCTAGAGCCCATATCCAGAAATTGTTACAGGGTGGCGTGCTGAATAGACCGTTTTTCTCAAGACACTTTTAAATAATAGGCATCCAAAAATCTATGGGAGGGGGGTGGGGGTTCGTACCATATTTGTAATTGGGAACGCTTATAAAATCCGGCAATCATGCACACTGCCCCCTTCTCACGTCTATTTATTTTTAGGGGAGACAGTTCGCATGTTACGTCACCTTCTAGCATTTGCTACTACCATGCTTTTTTAATGGAATTTTTTTTTCGGGGGGGGGGGGCTAACAAATGTTTCTTTTTTCATGGAAGAAAGGCCAGTTTACCGCGTCAGATATCTTGGTCCTGCTGGTCAAAAAAGCTTTCGGAAGCTCATATAATTTGTGATATCTACAAAACGCTTTCAAGATTTTTCAGATTGCGTAAATTAGCATTTTTAGAGCTTTTTAAAATCCAATTAAAAAGACTGAGCATGCCAGAGATCTTGTACAGTATATCACAATTTATTGACAACGCTTGTACTCATATAATTTTGCAAAATAAATCAAAGCATATGTACAAAATATAAAAACTGAAATAATTGCAATTTTAAAAATCAAGTATTCCTCTCAAATATAAATTTGATGCAGGAAAGGAAAAAAAAACACCAAACATCAAAAAAGCACGAGGAAAAAAATACAAGCTTATAACAAAACTCAATCTTACTAATTAACCTTCATTATAAACATTTTTCATTACTGAATGATCGTCAATATTTAAAGACAGCAGCTTTGTGATTAAAGAGTATTATAGTAAGTATTATCACACTGTTTTTGTTCACAAAATGGTGTACAATGTTTGTTATATGCACAGTATATTTAGAGTCAACGAATCAGAATGAATAATCCATGCAAGAACGAACTATACGTTAACTATTTGTTATAGCATTATAGACCTAAGACTAAAGTGAAATATTGAGGATCTAATAAACGCATACTATACTGACCTCAACCCCCATTCGTTAAAAACGGTACAATATTAACAAATATGAACCACCCCCTTTTGTATGTGATCCCTTTGGCAAAATGTACTATATCGCGAGAATGCAATCCGTAAGACTAGCAATATAAGTTTGAGTTGGTTCAAATTTAAACATTGGTAACAAGATCGAAAATGAATAAATGTTACAGGCTGAAGGTGTACAGATAACTTCAATGTAACAATATTAATAAAGGGTGATTTGAACAGGTTTCTGCAATAATGCGGTATCGAACCAACGCTAAATGTTAGAATTTGAAATCTTGCCATTAAGTTATTGCTCTCGTCTCTTCAGTAAGGAATGTACAAGAATAATTCTTCAGTAATTTTAAACAATTTAACAACACACTTTTTATGTTATGTTGCTTCACATGGGGCTTTGGTTTTGCAATGCAAACTTAACTTCACACTTTTTAGATTACAAAAGTAACGTTTGATTTCTCATAACAGCATTTACTATTTCATCTAAAATATGTTTCTCCGTTCAGTCTACAGTGACTTTTTTAAAGAAAAATTCTTACTGTGTTTTTAGAATCACTAGGAATTACTAGGGCACGGAATAATCACACACTCAATTATCTTGTCAACAGTTGTGATTTGGTTAATACACTTTTTATATTCATTTACACTGATATGTTATCATAAATATATGTTTGTTTAATTGACTGTACAATAAGCATGTGAATAAACGCGCGATAAAAACATGTACAGCATTAAAACAGTTGCAACGTAGCTGGCTTTTAGGGCAACTAACTATTGAAATGCAACAGAAAAAAAATTCAAAGAAATAAACTAAAACATGATTCAAAATAACGAGCACTTGATTAAGGTTCAATTAATTTATTGTAAAGCACACAGTGAATTTTATAATGCTGGATTTAACATGATACTACTTCTCAAATGTTTCATAAAACACATTAGACTAGAGGGGTGACAATGGCATTTTTTTCTTTGATTAATTCCTTTCAAATTTGACAGTTACTTTCCAAGCAAATAGCACAAACAGATAATGTCCCTGGAAGGGTCCAAGGGAAAAAAAGTACAAAGTTGTTGCATTTCTTCAATTTTAAAATAAACCTCCTACTTAATGATTGGCAAATGAACAGATTACAAAATCAAGATGGTGAACTCTATGTCAATTTAAAAATTTTATCACATTAAAAAAAATTATTCCATACAGTTTTTAAATGTACACACATGAATAGAACACACCTCTTTATATAATGAGACCATCCACTTTAAATGGACAGATATATGCTGTACTTACAATTTAAACAATACGGTACAAATTATCTTACATTTGGAAATTTGGGTGGGGGAAGTTTGAGTCCTTACAAGTCAATCACGACTCAAGCAAAGTAAATTTAGTGTCACGTCAATGCATAAGCTATTTAATTAAAGTTGTCAAAAGCAGTCCTTAAAGGTACAGTCCATCATTTGCAGCTATCCAAAAAGTAACCGACGCAATTATTGTTGAAAAACATACTTGGTTTGAAGATGGTAATGGGACTAAACTCCCTGTAAAATTATTCTTTTTTGCAAGCTGTCGTTTTAAAGAAATCAATGAAAGAAGGCCTTTCCAACAATGTGTCTAAAGATGCATCGTTGGAAATTTCCCTAAGTAGTTTTGTTTTTATTCGGCGAAGTGCGCGCAAGCGTTGACACGACGCACAAGCGCGCGCACGGTTGCAATCGGCTCAGTGAGAACGCGTCTCGGATGCTGAATTCAGGCCAAATTCAAAACATGACTCAGCAACTTTTGATTTGAAATTGAGATCCTAGAATATTGTTTTCTCGGAATACACTGCATTCACTGAGCTGAAACTTCATCAGGTTAGTTGTTAAGCACCCTTCTACAGATTTTGAGCAGTTTTGTTGCTTCAAACAAACATAACGTCCAAATTACAAATGATGGACGCTACCTTTAATTAACCCTAACCCTCCAGGGTATGTTTGCTAGAACCCTGCCAAGCGTAGCAACATACAGACTTGACTAAGTTTGTGACAAGCCTGCCCAGTGCAGCAAGATTCATCAGGGGAAAAGTCTCAAGGCCACACTGCCTCAGAGTCCAGGGTCACTGCACACAGCAGGATACAACTGTGGCTTTGTTTAGTGAGACTAGCGCTCATTGTTACAGAACTGGCCGTTCATGTACTGGCGTTGACAGCTGAATGCATCAAAGTGCACCAGGCTTTTCCACCTGATACACGTGTTGCATCTGGCAGGGTTAGGGTTAAATAATCACTGTTCATCCCCTTTTGACCATACTTGTGATTGCCTTGTACCTTGATTTGTGATAGACTTGTGAGTTGACTTGTGTTTTGACTTGCGTTTGACATTAGATTTCACTTATGCTTCAAGTTGTTGCAATTTGATTTGTGATTTGACTAATGTTTGACCTATGACTGACTCATAAATACATCTGACAGACATGTGATTGATCTTGTGATTGACTTGGCCACAACTCTAGGGGTTGGTGTGGCAGTGGAAGCTTCATCCACTGAAGTTACTGAAGTCCATCTTCAGTTTGATGCTGGGAGCTGCCGGCGCAACCTGCTTGAGCTGCACGTGCTGCGTCTTCTGCTTGTTCACGGCCGCCTGGTTGGCACGGATGGCGCCCTCTAGCTTGGCCTTTAGGTCAGGCGCCGAGCCGATGACGGACTTGAAGGCCGCGGGGTAGTTGGGACCGATCTTCATGAGCTTCTGCAGGGCTTGTTCGTGGAGGGTTCGGCTCTGCCTGGAGGTGGAAGGTAGGATGGTGGTTGGTACTAGGAGACTGATCAGGATAGGTACTAGGAGAGCCAAGAGCTGCACCCCTGAAAGACAGAGAATGAAAATCTGGAGAGTCAAAAAGTGACCTTGTACAGGGAATGGCATGTCAATGCCTTCGATGGAGGATATCCAAGCAGGTGAGTAATGGTGTCTACCAAGAAGTCTTTAGTTGGGTTTTCAGTGGACACTTTTGTGTCTGAAAAGTCCAATGCTGGAACCGCATTTTATAGGTATACCCTGGATTTACATGGACAATGAAAATTTGGGCAATCCAAACTAAGACATATCTCATCTAATTTTACAAGAGCAGTAATCATACGATATGTACATTTCAGGTTTGGTAAAACTTGTAAACAGCAATTTACAACAGCCGTTTCTTTCTATATGTATGCATTCGAGGATACATGATTAGCTATAGGACAGTATTTAGACAAGGTTGTCTGTAAAACTGGAAAGTGGCCTCTCTAGTGAACTGCTTCGATCAGGTGCTGGCTGCTTTGAATCCCCTGATAGAAGATGGGACTTCTTTGCATGGTTGTAAAAGCATAAGGCCTCTGCAAGAGTAACCCCCCTCCCCACACTCATGACAGGGAAAGAGGGAGATGAAGACCACTGAAATGCCACTGCTGCCATGCCCCCCCCCCCCCCCCCCCCCGGCACCCATGCAGAGATACAGCAGTTTTGGGTAAATTCATATGAAAATCACTTACCCAGTGCATGCCGAGGCAGGGACTGTGTTACTGGTACATTGTAAGTTTTCCAACATTTGGAACATTTTGGGCTATCGAGTGTTTCCACTACGTTTTTGGTCCCCCATAAAGGTATCATAAAAGTGTTGTGTGCTCCCCACAACTCCATATCTACATATACATGGCCTAATGGCAACAATGGGGTTCTGACAACAGTAGGGACAAGGGGACAAGCTGGTCGATAGAATTTTACCCAACAAATGCACACTACCGGGTTAGGAATTTCCAAAGACAGAAGGGAGAACAAAATCGGGAAATCAATATTAGGTTTTGCCCTTCACCGACGTATAAACATTGTATACCTCCTGAGTGAAAGTTGGGAAAAAATCACTAGGGTGGGACTCGAACCCACAACCTCCTGCTTTCTAGTGCAGACGTCTCACCACTGAGCTTCCGGGATCGGTCGGGAAAGTAAAGTTTACAATTGTGGTACCCCCCAACTACCCACGTGTATGGTGCCTGAGAGTGAATACAGTGTATCAGGCACACAGGAGCTTCTGTGAGTGGTCATACAGCGCCACCTACTGTTCCTACAGAGTTCGATCTCCTTTTTGACTTACTGTGGGCTTCTTCCGTCAAACTGACTAGCACCTCAAGGACTCTGATAGCCTCTAGGACTACCGGCACCTCATCGTCCTTGTCTGGCTTGTTGCTGCCTACACCGTGGAGATACTCCACCACCCTGGGCCCCAGCGCGTGGATGAACGGGGTTGCAATCTCACGGTGCTTGCACTGGAAGATGGAACACATGGTCTGGAGACTCTTCAGTTTCACCTGTAGAGGGGAAAGAGACACAGAATGAAGAATTTTGATCAAAAATCTGGACAGTTACACAAAAATAACAGACACTTTGTTGGGCAGTGGTCTGTCAGAGTTTCTTTCTGATCAATTCAGAATATGTGCCTGGTATGCATTGAAGTCTCAGTTAACTTAAGCCCATTTCATCACCACATATTTGCCCCAGTTGGATGTCTGACCTGCACGTTCCAAATTGGCTTTATGTAAACTAACTGCAGACGTGGATCTGTCAAATTTGAGCAGATGTTAAGCTGAGCACAATACAAGTAATTTGTATATGGATTGTTGTTTAACCCATTCATCCCTGTCATGCTGTGAAACCCTCTTTTAAGTGAAAACCAGAGTACAGAGCTCATATTCAGGTTTTTGCCCGAGCCTACATGTATACCAGGATTTCACCACTCTGTCATCTCAACTTTTAATTCCCTTGAGGGAGATTATTACGGTTGACTGACCACTGCAGGAAACAATTACAGTGGAACGCCGCTATAACGAACATTATGGGATCCACAGAAAGTGTTCGTAATAACGATCGTTCAGTATAGCGATTTTGAACCGCCGGTATCCTATTTAGACCAATAGTGAAGTCACTCAACTGGCATTTCTCACAGTCCCGCCGCCGCACAAAGAGTTGTCACAAAACTTTAGCAACGGGTGGTTTTCCCTTTTATTCCTTGGGGAAATAATAGCCATCTATCGTTCTTCAACATTCAAAATGATGTAACCGTGGGTGGTTTGATGTTCGGGAATTAAAAGTGGCCCAAAGAGTGTTTAATACATGTACCACTGGAAGGTTTTTGTTAATCTGTTGACTTTTTTCAACAACGATGTTCGATACGTTTTGTACATTAAAACCGGGAGCCAAGGATGATGTTCGGTATAGCCGAATGTTCGGTATAGCGGTGTTCCACTGTATTATCACTTTAATAGACTTAATGACTTGCTTGTTTTGCCTAAATTCTTCTTGATGAACCTAATCAGAGTTTCAATAAATGTAATATCCAGTGTAAAATGTGTTCATGTTCTGTAATGACATCATCTATTATTTTTTCGCATCATTGAAAATGGTCCATGAACAACGGAAATCCTGAAATAGTATGTCCATACACAATGTTATCCGATGTAGTACAGTGGAACGCCGCTATAACGAACATCGCGGGATCCACAGAAAATGCTCGTAACAGCAATCGTTCGGTATAGCGATTTTAAGCTGCCGGTGCTCCGGTACTCACTTTTCAATAAATACCCCCCTTCATAACTTCACCCTGCACGTGTACACCCTGGTAGTTACTGAAAGACGACTGCAAACACGCGCCGGCTATTGAATAATATAATTACACAGTTTTGAGCTTACTACCTACATCGATGCTGAGGTGGCATTCCTTTTCTATTCCTAGGAAAAATAATAGCCACTTGTCGCTCTTCTGTTGACATTTTTTAACAACAATGTTCAGTTGGTTTTTCTGCACAAAAATCGGGAGCCAAGGACGATGTTCGGTAAAACTGAATGTTCGGTATAGCTGTGTTCGGTATAGCGACGTTCCGCTGTACAGGTGCTAATGCGTTAATTAAGCTGAAAAGTTTAAAATTCTGAGTCAGACGTCTATAAGCATTGGAATTTATGAAAATGACTGTTACCTCAATTTAAAAAAAACGTAAGTGTTTGTACATATCTGGAGAGCGGAAATCTTCCTCAGAAACTGATTTTTTTGGAAAGAACGTTGCATCCTGACGCCACTTAAGCAGTTGCGTACAAATTCTATGGAGAGCCAAACAAAATTTCTAAGTATTTCCTAACAGAATTGGAAATGTTTCTCAGTCCCGGATTCATGTCTTTTCAACATTTTTGCAATGACTGACCTTAATTGAGATGAAATATGCAGAAAAAAAGTGGAGTCAGGTTGCAACATTCTTTACTTTCTCTTTTAATTATGGCTTATCTATGAGCACACTCTTGGGTGTGCTGACTTCACAAAATAAGAAGCATTCCCCGATCTACAAGTCAGCCCCAAGTAAAGTTGATTTACCAATGGTTCGTCGGAGTGCATGGTCTTCTTGAAGAGTTCAATGGCTTGGCACTGGAGGCCTGGAACGGCCGAGACGGATGTAGGTGCAGAAGAGACGAAGACAGCAACTGCTAAGAGAACACTGTTCTCATCAACACCTGTCTTGTCTTTGCCTGCAACGACAGAATAAAATTCATCAAGTAATAAAGTTACCAGTTTTGGTGAATTACATGGCAATACGGCACTGAATGGAACAAACAAAACAATTCAAACCAAAACTTACAAATGTAAGTGTATCTACATGTACATGTATGTCAATACTTAAAGGTAGAGTACATCATTTTTCATTTGTTTATTTTTTTGTTTTGAAGCAACAAAAATGCTCAAAATCTAAAAGAAGGGTGCTTAACAACTAACCTGGTTGAGGTGTCAACTCAGTGAATGCTGTATATTCCAAGAAAACAATATTCTAGAAATCCCGATTTCAATTCAAAAGTTGCCGAGTCATGTTTTGAATTGTGCCCGAAATCAGCGTCCTGTACACATTTTTTATTCAGCCAATTGCAGCTATGGGATGTCACACGCTCAACTGAGGAATAGCAACCTCACGTACTTGTGCATCGTGTCAACGCTTGCACTTATTTATTTACGGCTTTGCCGAATTAAAAATGAAGTACTGACGGAAATGTCCAAAAATGTGTCTTTAGATGCATCTTTTGAAATGACCTTTTTTTTTATTGTTTTCTTCAAAATGACAGCATGCCAGAAAGAATAATCTCACAGGGAGTTTAGTTTCCTTACTATCTTTCAACGTAGTATGCTTTTCAACAATAATTCGGTCAGTTACTTGTTGGATAGCTGCAAATGATGTATTCTACCTTTAACAAAAAGTAAACTTTCTGTTTCTGAAAATCTCTTTTATTTTTTCCCAACCCAATTCCACAACAGTTATTGCCCTTGACAGTTTTGATGAACCTATGGGGAGGAATGATGCCCAAGAACCGTAACAATAGTACTTGTTTGTAATTCTACTGTGGAAAGGCTAGTGAATAATAATTGTAAATATGGATCTAGAGTTGATGGTTCTTGGTTGGTTCTTCTCCTACAGACTACCACAAGGGAGTATAATTAGGAGGCCAGAAACACCGGGGCAAAACCCTTCTCTTAGCGATAAGTGTTACTGGGTTCTTTTACGTGCGTTAGGCCTTATACAACACACAGGACCATCGGCTTAACGTCCCATCCAAAAGATGAAGCAATAATGGTTAAGTGCCTTGCTCAATGGCACAAGTGTCTGGGCCCGGGCTCAAACCCACGTCACTGTTGCCTCTGAAACACCAGAGCTTGAGTCTGGTATGTGCTCTTAACCGCTAGGCCATGACACTCCCAGGTAAGCTAGGTTTGAAACAGAAATAGGAACCCTTTCATTTTATTTTCCCATATTTTTTTCTATGGGTACTTGCTCTCCATTATGGATTATTCATGAACATGTCTTCACCTGCCCAAGGATAAAAAAATTGCCTGCTGCTCACCTGGTCTGGCAAAGTCCAGCACAGTGGCCAGCGCACTGCGCAGTAACCTGACCCACTCCTTGACACAGGCCGGGTTGTTGAGATGTCGTGACTGTGTCAGGGTTCGCAGTGCCTGGAGCGAGGCGGAGACCGTGGGGGCAATCTTGCCGTCGATGGAGGGCTCAGCTGTCTCTCGCAGCACCCCCGTGGTTAGGAAGAGGATTGTGGGAAGTACTGATACACTGCCTGAAATGATGCAAAAATTTACGAAATCAAAGAGGGTACAAACACAATTGAAAAAAGGAAACTGTTCTTAGTACAAAGTTTAAGATTTTGAAGTCTTTGAACTGCACCATATTTAACAGTATTTTGTTAAGTGCCAACTCACATGTGAGCAGTGTTTCCAACTGCTGTCATTTATTGCCAAGAAAAGGATTCACAACCTTTTATTCCCTTGATCTTTTCCTACACTAAAGGCCCTGTCAGACTGTCTGCGATCATACATGCGCTCCCACTGCGTCCTTGAAAAATGGCTGGGGCGCAACAACAACTACTTGATCACAGCAACAACTACATAGGTCGCCAGATGGGTGCTGGAGGGTCTAAATGGTCTCTGATGAGCGCCTAAGTTTTTGAGCATGCTCAAAACAATCGCAACACCTCTGCGCTCTGGCCAGGGCGCCGTAATGACGCAACTCCGGCACTGTGCGAACGTGAATCGTGCGACATTGAAGTGCATTGAGGCAGCCTAGGCGCAAGGCAGTCGATGTAGTCTCCATGAGAAATGAACCCAACTGCGATGAATTTGCCGAATAAATTTGAAACTGGACTGCGGATCGACCGTTTTGTCGTGGTATTTATACAGCGCAAGTAACGTCACGTATTTTGGTCGGATAGAGAGCGCGACGCAAGCTACTAGGACGTATCAACAGCGAGCAGAGCGTAGTGTGAGTGCAGTGACAGCGCAGCGACTAGATCGAGTAATTGAGCTTGACAGGGGCGCATAGAGAGCGAGTTGAGTGGATTGTAAGCGGGAGATGAGCACAGTCTGGCAACTTGAGACAGAAAATTGTCATTTTCTTGCGTCCTCGCTGCGAATGTTAAATTTATGAAATATTTTTGGTCGCCGTATGGTCTCTTTTGAGAGCGCATATACATGTAATGTGACAGGCCCTTTACACAACAGTGTTCAATTCAATCTACTGTATCCCTTCTCTATTTACACTCCACTTCCTTCCGTCCTTTTTCCGTTTCATCTGTTATTTGGTGTCCCTTTCTGTCTTAATTGCCACTGCTCCCATACTCATTTTGCTTTTGAGAAAGTTCTACTCAGGCCAAAACATCAACATTTTACAATATTAAACATTTTTGGAAGACAATAGTATACAAATATTGAATGGCTCAGAGTGGAATGGGATGAATATTATCCCAAGGTAAAATCTGGACTTTTAATTGGAAATGTCAAGCGATAATATTCCTCCCATTTCAAAATTTAAAGCCACTCAATATTATAGGTCCTTGTCATTTGATTTACAGTTAAAATGAATTTTGTAAATTGGTGGGAAATGTATTTCTGTCTTCCAAACCACACCTTCACAAAATGTTTGAACCCAACTCTGTAGCTACTGGCTCTTGGGAAGAATACCACACCTTCACAAAATGTTTGAATCCAACTCTGTAGCTACTCGCTCTTAGGAACAATACACGCTACGTGCAACTCTCAACGGGCACACCAGCATGCATTTGCACACAAATACCGCGCCATGGAACAAGGATGATCCTAACTGTTGAATAGTAAATCCCATTCACCAAGGGCGACTGGGACTTTCTGAGCCCCAGCGTAAATGGGAGCAATAACGAATGTCACGTGATGTGAGTTCCACCAATCAAATGACAAGGATCTGCATGTCAGTTACATAAAACTTTTTTAAATGGTTTCGTTTCCAGCTCTGCACCAAGGAGACTTAGGGGACTTAGCAAAAGTTTACAGCAATTTCATTTGCTTGGCTTGTAAATAGAAGTCCTTCAGATCCTTAAGATCCATACAATCCATAAGATCCCGCAAGATCCTAAGATCCGGCAAGAATCTTAAGGTCCTTAAGATCCCGAAGATCCACAAGATCCTGAAAACCTGAAGCCAAAGCCAGTGACAAAGTCATATTTTTGTTAAACCCAAATCTTAGGCCACATCCGAATTTCTTGGATTCAGCCTGCAGTTACACATGCAAATGTATCTCTGGGAAGAGGATTCAGAAGCTTTGACAGGCGCGTGCTTAATTCGGGCGATTCACAATGCAGTTCGCCACCAAGAGTTTGCCACGGAGAGTCCATTTTTCAACTTTACGGTCGACAAAACATGGCCCATCGGAATGAGTGTCGGTAGACAACTTGAGCTAATATGTCATAGATTGGGGCATAGCGTTCTGCCGCCTTACAAAAAACACCATATTGATAACAAGAAAAGAAATGGGCAAACAGACCTCGAATCATACGCTTACGAAACCACTGACAGAAAAAACTAACAATTTCAAAAGTCCCGTGCTGCGTATTTGTCGACCATCTCCCACAATGCACTGGTAAAACTGAACTCTCCGTGGCAAACTCTTGGTGGCGCACCGCATTGTGAATCGCCCGAATTGCAAACCATAGCTATGGAAGTCAGACACGGCCCTACCTGTGGGTGAGCAAAGCTCCGGCAGGCCGGCCATGATAGCAACGGTGGTGGATATGAGCACGCTGGCCTCCTCAGACAACCCGGCGTTCTTGGCGTAGCTCTGGATGATGGCGCTGGAGGCGGTGGGGTTGAGGGCTGGTAGCTGCCTGACCAGCAGGCATAGACAGACCTCAAGAGTGGCAAAGACTACCGAGTTGCCCGGGACGATGTCACCGCTCTCCCCACCCTCTTCTTGGAAGACTCCGCCCCCGCCACTTGGATTGGCCCCAGAGATCTCACCTATTTATGACAATAATAATACAATATGCCTCTTTCAGGGGTGTGAAATTTCAGCTTAAGAGCTGATGTCAGCATTTTTTGTTTTGGATTTCAGCTTTTTTCCCTCACTTGCTGTGTACAAAGGTATATGAGATTTCCAAAGTTCAGCTTTTAAACATCTTTTTCAGCTGTTTCAGCTATTTTTATGGGTGGTCACTCACACCCCTGCTCTTTAACAAACTATGGTGCACTTAAGTGACATTTATTCACATGAACAATGTTGTTGAATGTATTAATATCTTGAAATAATCACTCTGAGCCTTATATGTGAGTAGACTGGTTCACAGTCCCTACATTATTCCACAAGTATAAAGCATGTGCAAACTTTTTTTTTTCACCACTGTCTCATTCAAAAGTACATAAGTTTTGTAAGGGAAGAAAAATAGAAGACTACTAACATTTTCGAAAATAGAATGCTATATGTATTAAGCCCAAAAAAAAAAAGTCTCCGGTTTCTGGTATGCGCGCATTTCGCCGTAGCCATGCGCGTCGGCAAAATTTTAAAAAAAATTGTTTGATGTCTCAAAACTGCCAAACTCACTGGTTTGACTGGAATCCTGCTGCTGCACAATTTAAATGTGTTTTTAGATGGGGTTACGACCGAGTATAAGCTTTATGTGGCCTCTCAGGGCTCCCATACACTTTGCATTAAATTTAGTCGAGCACTATTTGCAGTCATCAGCCAAGATTTGAATGGAAAAAAATGTAAAAATAAAATTAAAAAAAAGACGTGTCACTGCACCACTTTTGGGGTAAGCGCCATACCAGAAACCGGAGAACTTTTTTGGGGGCCTTTAGTACATCTTTTCAATTTTGTTGCGTGTTGCTATCCTTTCGGGGTTTGCATGGAACAAGTTGCTTGTATATCATACCATTGTCTTTGCTTTCCTCGGCCAGTCTTTCCTCCATGGCCTGAATGACCCTCTTGACCACCCCCGTGACCAGCAGATGAGTGCTCAGTGTCTCCCTGGTCAGCAGCAGCCGGTGCATGACGTTCAGGAGCTCCACGGCCAGCGAGGGGTTGGAGCTGAGCTGAGCCCTGGGCCAGGCAGAGTCCAGTAGGGTCTGGACGGCCTGCAGGCAGTAGTGGACACTCTGGATGGGTTCGGCTGACCGCTGGCTGGACAGGGCTTCCACGCAGACACCTGGGGGAGAGAAGTGGACAGACACTGTTAGAATGTGTCTTACACAGGGAGAACATGTCAAAGGCAGGTCACTTTGGAGCAGTACAAGAATAGATGGGTTATCAAGGATTTTCTTTTGTATTTCTTTTCCCCATCATGCAATTCAGGCAATTCACAATGCAGTGCGCCACCAAGAGTTTGCCACGGAGAGTTCATTTTTCCCAGTGCATTGTGGGAGATAGTCGACAAATTCGCAGTGCGGGACATTTGAAATTGTTAGTTTTTTTCCGGTCAGTAGTTTCGTAAGCGTATGATTCGATGATCTGTTTGCGCTTTTCTTTTCTTCTTATCAATATGGCGTTTTCTGTAAGGCGGCAGAACGCTTTGCTCCAATCTATGACATATTCTGACACTCATTCAAATGGACCGTGTTTTGTCGACCGTAAACCTGAAAAATGGACTCTCCATGGCAAACTCTTGGTGGCGCACTACATTGTGAATTGCCCGAATTAAATCAGCAAATATAAATTTAGCATATTTTTGTGACTTCAGCATTACCCCTTACTCCCTTGCAATTGGTTGTGTGAAACATATTAGAATTAGAGGGCTCAATAACTCAACATTACCAAAACGAATTTATAACTAGTGAAGAAAGTACACCAATTATAAAAATACAAGACATACATGTATAGACACAAAATCGGCCTAAGTAGAAAAGGAGATCAAATGTATACATAGAATCAAACCACAAAAAGTATATAAAAGCAAAGAATTACCCCATCTTAAAAAATAATAATAATGAAATAAACTAAAGAAAGAAACAATGTAGAATTATACATACATGTTTAATACAATAAATTATCGCTCTAGAGCTAGGCACACAAGCTTTATGAGAACAGGCAAATTTTGCTATGCACAAGTTACTTTTGAGATTCACAGGTATACTGCCTCTGCAAAAAATTTAGCTATTTTATTATTTGTCCCTTTTCAACTAAGCATGATAAAAAAAAATACTACCTAGTATGAGATGGAAGTAATCCTCTTTCAAGTGTTCAGAGGCCTTCCCCGCTGCCATGCTCAATGGAACCCCCATGCCCGGCAGGACAGGCCCACTGCCCGCCAGACTGCCAAAGCTCCCATCAGCGTTCCTCTCAATGGTCTGGAAGCCGCCATTGTTGAGCCAGAGGGCGGCCGCGTAGACGATAGGCGACCAGGCCCGCTGGTAGTGGGGCCGGGTGGTGGAGATGGCATCCGAGTTGTAGAAGGCCCCGCCGTCCTGGGGTAACTGGCTGGCGAAGTCCGGCGGGAGGGCCAGCAGGGCGTGGTCCCGTAGCGCGGCCAGCCAGTACTTGCTGAGGGAGACCAGCTCGGGTTGGACTAGATTCAGGAGGCTGTCCGCGGAGGGGTCGTTGTTGCCATGATAACCGTCCCGGTCGCTGGTGGGCTCGGGAGGGCTTAGATGCTGCTTCATGGCTACAATGTAAACCTGTGAAAAACCGATACAATGTCATTATTTCATCAATGATGTCATTATTATCATAACACCACTTTAGCATAATAGTGGCATTTCCGTATTAATGATCTCATTACTATACCAATGGCATCACTACCATAACAATGATCACTACCTCAATATCACTTCCATAGCAATGACATATTCCTATTACAATGACATTACTGCCATATCTAATCACACTGCCTTAACTTCGTTACCATAATAATGGCAGTAATATCAATAACATGATCACTTCTTTAGGGTGTCAGATATACAGGATGGTAAAAAAAAAACAGAACCGCATGCTTCCACTACCTTGAGACTCAAACCACCTGTACCCATTGATGGAGAATCCTTTTAGAAGAATTATAATACCAAAATATCCCGATTCGGTCCAGTGTTTTTTGCTGCAAGGAGCATATTTTGTGAAGGATACTTCTTTCATGTGGGTATTACTAGATAACAATCCCGCTATCAATTACAATTGAGGAGTGAGGAGTGAGGAGTTGAGGAGGAGAGTTGGAGTGGAGGGGATCGGTATCGTTTTGAGGAGGCATAGGCTGAGGTGGTATGGTCACGTGGAGAGAAAGGAAGATGCCAGCTGGGTCAAGAGGTGTACCAACATAGTCTTGGGAAGGCCCACACCCGTCGGCCGTCCGCACAAGACGTGGCAGAGCTCTATGACTGATGACATGCGACTTGCTTGGAGTCAATGCGAGGGACGGGACGGACAGGGCCAAGTGGAGGAGAGCCATAGGGAGAAAGCAGGCCAACCCAGAACAGACTGGACAACGGCATCAAAACCGATGATGATGATGATGATGGATTACAATGCAAGTCAAATTTCCGGGCGCGGATTAGTAATTCATCGGGACAAAAATGACCCCCATCTTGCTTCACAAAATAGGCTCTAAAGCAAAAACTACTGGACCGAATCGGGCAATCATGGTTTTATGTTCCTTCTTTAAAGATTCTCCATGCTTTGGTATGTGGTTTGAGTCTCAGGGTAGTGGAAGCACAAGGTTCCGTTTTTTTTATCAGCCTGTATAGTTACCCTCATTTTGCGAATCATTTGACCAAATCATAGGCTTTATTTCTTTAAAAAATAAATTAAAAGAAGAAATTTGGCCTTTGGATACAGTCAAATTGGAAGTTGGAAACTAAAAAAAAACCCTTAATGTCTAAGAAAACTGGATAGAATTACAGATCTGCTTTGCAAATGAGATATTTTTTTTAAAAGACATTCTTGTCTTCCTGTCATGAATAAAATACGCACTAACAAAATCACAAAAATATTGGGTTTTTTTGTAATGGCAGTAATATCAATTACATCACCAGTCAGATACAACCCTCACTTTGCGAATCACTTGGCTGAATCGTGGGCTTAATATTTTTGTTATGCATGAACAAAACTACAAACATGCTTTCCTTTATTCAAGGTATTTTCTTCACTCCTTGAAGTTTAATTTCATCAAACCACATGACAATGTTTAAGTTTGTTAGATAAAAGGAATACTGCCATTGCAGTTTATATGTACAGGAATTTTTCAAATCTTAATATCATGGAAAACAAAAGGGGAAGTGATGACTTACATTATGAATTAAAGTACACATCTGTAAAAAATCAATCAATAAATAAATAGGATTGTTTTTTCCTTGTCACTGTTCTGTCCTTTATAGTGTAAAATTCCAAAGTACAACTTTCAATTCTGGTTTATCAGTCTCTACGCGCACATGTTGTTGTCACAGCTAGATACCAATTAGCCAATGCACTATATCAAATGTGGTTTAAAGGGAATGTACAACAATTTTGCTGCAATTTTCAGAAATAAATGGATTTGAAGGATTAGAATGTTATAGCAAATATTGTTGAACTGACTTGTTTCACGTTTTGGGTTTGCGGATGCTGGAAAAACCAAGAAAACCAGTCATGTTCTTGTAGTCTGGTTCCCTGACCCCACTTAAGATGAAACAGAGCGATTTGTAGACTTTGGGGAATCGTAAGGTCAGAGAATCAGTCTAGCAGGCTTGTAGTCTTCACAGGTGTGTAATCAATTGCAAAGAAAATGCGGAATAACTTAAATATGAAAAGTAGGAGCAGTTTTTAAAAATAAGCCAGTTTTTTCCAACGCTGGTCAGCTGACCAGCATTGGAAAAATACTTTTTTTCCTGCAAATGTCAGCACATTGGGAGCCACGATTTTACAGGATGCTTTAGCTTGTCATTCCCTGACAATCCAGTAAGGAATTTCGTGATAATTTGATCATTTCCTTTTTTGATGTTTGCAAATGTTGTATCTTCCCTTTAATTTATCAAAACTATGTACACAGATATCCCTGATGTGTGTGCTCTGCTTGATAGTAATCAAATGCCCGCACAGCAATACGTGTAATGTAAATGTCATCCATAATGTGTGTACATGTATGTGCACAAAATCAAGTTAAACTTCCGATGTTCTGGGCTGTCACTGGCAAATTGAAGTCATGTCATCACCATGATCACAGCATTTATCACTTTTACATGTGTGTACACAGGTTTTTATGCAAGGCAACTTTTAATGCGCCCCATGTATCTCTGTTGTTCGATTACAGCCAGCACTGTCACTGGCAATCTGAATCAATGCACAGTCATCAAATTTCTCCTCAATACAAGCGAGGTAGGATGCTTCCCGCCCACCTCAATTCTTGTGACTCGCACCACGGCATTATGCACGCATAGAAAACACAAGAGTGTCCGTATTCTATTCGCACGTTAAAGCTGATACTCGGATTTCATCGAGTCCGCTGTCATGAACCTCCGCAAATGCAGAGCTGAAGTTAGAGCTGTTTTTACACAAACAAGTTAATATACGTGTATGGCTAATATTTAACAGTCACTGGACTGTGGCAATACATATCAGTTGTCAATGTCCAGCTATTCTGAGACAGGAACAGTACACTGTTAAATGAAAGTGCTTTTTTGGCGTTTTTTTATTTCAATGGTTATCTGTATCTGTCAGAGACAATGTAAAAGTGAGTCCAGAATTTGACTTACAACCTGCAATTTGAATATCTGTATTGCTTAATACTGGAGTGTCTACGATGGATTTGGACATGGGGAATACCACAAGTTCTGCGCCGGATGGACTCTCCAGGAATGACCCTCTGCCAGAAATCCTGATCGGCACAGCTGGATTTGTGGGCAATCTTCTGGTGATTGTCAGCATCGTACGGGCAAAGTTCATGCACAACGTCACCAGTAGGATCCTCGTCAGCTTGGCAGTGTGCGATCTGCTGGTCTGCTTGAACGTTGTGCTCTTCAGCTCTGCCGTACTGGACGTTGGAGAATCATTCCCGGCCCAGAGCGCATTCATGGGGTACCTGGCCTGCAAGCTGTTCGGCGACCGCATTCTAGTCTGGATACCGTCCACAACGTCCGTAATGCACTTGGTCCTCGTGACCTATGAACGATACATAGCCATTGTGCGACCCTTCAGGTATGCGCACCAGTTCAGACTGCGTCATGTTTACTCCGTGATCAGTTTTACGTGGATGCTTTCTATACTTTTACAGGTTCCGTATATGATCAGTAACGATTACGACTCGACATGGCAGATTTGCACCAGCCAACCGTGCGGCAGTCAAGTTCTACTGCAGGTGTTTTTCGTCCTGACTAATGTACTTCTGATCATCTTGCCAACTATTGCGATGCTCTGGTTCTACTGGCGGATTCTGCGGTGCCTCCGCAGGGACGCCAAGCGACTGGAAATGGACAACGCCGACGGGCCGGCCCGGGAACTCAACCTGGTGCGCGGGAAAATCATCAATACGCTTCTGACGATCGTCGTGGCTTTTATCCTGCTGTGGTTTCCGGAGATGATTATAGACATCACCAGGAATTTCGACTGCAACGTTAATTTCCCCTCAAAGCTGGAGAAAGCTTTCTTGATGATGACGTTTTCCAATTCCGCAGTGAACCCAATCATCTACGTGTTCAAGTACAAGGGCTTTCGCAAGGCACTGAAAATGGCAGTTTGCCCTTGTTGCTGCAAAGGGGCCTTTAACAATGAGATAGGCCCGATCAGTTTGCACTGAAAGTGCTTCTTCTTTATCAGAACAAATAAATAAAAAATATTTATACGATGGAATTTTTGCTTCGGGGTGATTTAAATCAATATTAGGTTTTGCCCTTCGCCGACGTAAAAACACTGTATAGTCAGTGTGTTAGTTAAATGTGGTACCCGCTGCTATACATATACATCAGATTGGAACCAACCAACCAATCCCATAAGCTCGGTGGTCGAGTGGCAAGACTAGAAAGCAGGTTGTGGTTTCGAGTCCCAGCCGAGTGATTTTTTACCAAGTTTCACTCAGAAGGTAACACACTGAGTAGTGAGTATACAGTGTTTATGCGTCGATGAAGGGCAAAACCTTCTTTAAAAAATAGTTTAAAAACAGCTGTGATTTACATTTTGTAAATAGTAATACTACACATACATGTAAATTGCTTTTAATACACTTTTATTAGCTTTTTCAGCATTTTCCTTTATGACAGAAAAGAATTGATGCCTGTGAAAAAGACTGAGGGCAGGAATGTTAAGTCGTATTTACACTTTAACTCCAGTCTATCCGCTCCGTTCACAAGTACCCCCTCCCCGGCAAAGAAGGTACGTGGGGGGTGACCGACCGACACCATCTTGCCTGACTGCAATTTTGCTGCAACGACCGGCCGTACCACTGCGTGTACATAGTACAAATCCCCTGGTGTACGTGCGTCACACACAAGGAATGGTGCGCGTCAACCAGCTAAACGTCCCGCCCCTGGACGTCGTTGCTAGGTAAAAGGGCGCCCTCTTTCGTTGGCGCACCGAGCCCACATTTTTCCCCTTTTTGTAAAGCCAAGGTTTTATTCAGAGTTGTCATCATACGTTTAAACAGGCTATATACCAATCCAGGCATCAAATCACAATACAGTAACATGCCCCCTCCCCCACCCCCCGCCCAGAAATGATGGGAGGATAACGCCAGCTGTTGAACAGAACGACTTTCCCAAGACAGTAATTCTGACCCAACTAATACTCCGCCATTACTAAGGTCGTCTGTAAACAGGGTTCGACTTTAGCGGTAGCCCGCTAGCCAAATGCTAGTCAAAACAGTGGTGGGCTAGTCAAACTATTCCTTAAGTAGCCCGGCTGGCAAGTCAAAAAATTATTGGGATACGGCAAAGATGAACACACAGGAAAAAATAAATCATTAAATTCAGAAAGCAAACCTGTATCAATTTGTGTCTAATATTGTTAACTGTTAAGGTGAAATTATTAGATCTGTTTATTGAAAACACTGACAAGATTGCCTCAGGATACACGTTTTACATGTATGCACCTTATTGTTTATGAGACACTCTATAGCAGAAAAACATGCGGACTATTGAAAACACCCGCAGGTTAGTTAAGACTCTGTTTCAGTAACCCGACTAGCTAGTGAAAAAAAAGTTAAGGTCAACCCCGGTAAAGAGTTTAAGTGCCCAGATTAGTCTGTGGTAAAAGTTGCGGCAAACAAAAGATGGGAATTACGTTGGAGGTTTGATATGCCAGTATAAAATGGTTGTCATTAACCAACATAATTTGTTAACTTTACCTCTGCCCAGGCCTTGATGACGGCCAGTTTCTCCATGGTGGAAGCGCTCTCGCTGTAAATCTGAGCGGGGGCGCCCTTCCCCACCTGCAGCTTGGCGAGCGAGGAGACCAAGAGCTGATGGACTCGCCGTAGGTCGTTCAGATCATGGGCCACACCGCTACCGATCCATGCACTAGAAACCTGTCCACACAAATTTAAAAAAAAATAAAATATAACAATGATAATGATTTCTTTCCATGGGTTTTCTAAGTTCGTTTTCTTCTGAATTTCAATGATTATAATCACACAGAGTCCATTAGGCCAAAAAAAAAAGTCTCTGGTTTCTGGTATGGAGCTTGCCCAAAAAGTGGTGCGGCGACGCGGCTTTTTTTTTTTTTTTACCTGATTTTTTTGCTTCAAATCATTGAAATGTCGGCTGATGACTGCAAATGGTGCTCGACTAAACTTAGTGCAAATAGATGGGAGTCCAGAGAGGCCACATAAAGCTTATTCTCGACCATAACCCAATCTAAAAACACGTTAAAGTTGTGCAGCAGCAGGATTCCTGTCAAACCAGTGAGTTTGGCGGTTTTGAGACATCATCTTTCATTGAAAAAAAAACGTTTTCATTTTGCCGACGCGCATGGCTACGGCGACGCGCGCGCATACCAGAAACCGGAGACTTTTTTTTTTTGGCCTTATTAGTTCTTTTCAAAAAAGTACAAACGGTAGGGCACGGCATTTCCATTTAATTAATTATATTTCTGCGATTTAGATTTTCAACAGCTGTGCTATTATAAACCAATTTGTAGTTTTGTATACTCTTCTAAAAAAATCCAATAATGTTTAATTTTTAACAACTTTGTGATACACTGCATCTCTAACGACAGGTGCATTTTGCATGCCAGGATGATGTCATGTATGCATTTTAGTGTGAATGTGATATATTTCAAACCACTTTTATTTTGCAGAGTGTTACAAAGCCTCAAGTACTTGTACATGTACATGAACATGAAACAGATTTTTTTGAAAGGTTTTTTCCCCCTCTCCGGCATTTCTTTTAAAAGAAAAGTAAATCATTTGTGAGTACCGGTACGCATGTTGATTACAGCAGGGACTTCAGTACATCATTCATAAATACCTGAGACAGTTTACCATTTCCTACTGGATGAGAGCCCGTCACGTTGGTGCTTTCATACCAGTGTTTAAACCCTGCTCAGTGCTTAAACAGCAATGTTTAAAACCAGTCGCAATTAACCGCGCTCTGGGCCAAATGCATGCAGTACATGCCGCGCGCTCCGCCGGCTTGAGAGCCACTGATGCGATCTCCCTATAAGGAGAGGTTGAACATACCACACACCAAGGCAGGATCCAGAACACAAATTCTTTTGGGGGGGGGGCAAAACAAATTTGGTTCCTGAAAAATTTAATATGAACAACAAAGGTGAGGGGGGGGGGGAGGATGGTACAAATGTATTGCTTTCGTTTAGTTTTGTGGGTGGAGTATGCAATGGCTGCTTTTTTTTGCATTTTTTTTCCGGATCTGCCATTGCCGCATCACGGCGTGCATAGTTGATTAAAATGGTAGAGCAAAAATCTTTGGAATTGTGTCAATTTGACTTTTTTTGTAGTTATTGTTTAAAAAAAAAGTATTTATGAATGATGTACATTTGCAATTATAAACGGGATGTTTTAAACCAGTTAGGGGCCTGGTACAAGCGGCCACTTTTAAACCACACATTTTCAACTGCTCAATTACACTATTATCTCCTTATTAAAAAACTATCAGCAAAGTAGCTGCTTCTTCATCATGTACATGTAATTTCAGTTTGTCAACGTTCTTCACTGTATCGATACATGTACGTTTATGTTAAAAAAGAAGTGAACTTTCAAAGACGCAGACTACCCAATACAACTTTAATCATATTTCCCTTCCTTGATTGATCGCTATGGTAACAAATGCCAAAGAAATACGACTCCATATAGTGATGTACATGTATCCTAATGAAATATGACTTATGTACATGTATCTTTGTATTACGTTCATCAATCACCATTACCATGATTACCGCAATCTAGATTTTAAATGTCAAGGACTTTTTAATAGGGCAGAAAAGATTATCAAGCATTGGCAAACTGGGGCTTCAACCAATGACTAACAACTGAACCATTTTTTTTTTGGTTCCATCTGCCAAAATGCATCTCCGGAATTAGGTCTGAAATTTGTTTTTTAACCGGGAGTCTAAATTATTCCTGACAAGGTGGAGTAATGGCACAATTTGCAGATAGATAAAAAATGACATAGTTTGCTACAAGGTTTGGCGGAGGAAGACATGAAAGTGCACAAAGAAATTGTATCATACGGTACATGTATGTAAAAACCCTCCACTTGTAAACACCGTTCACATGGTGAACATTGTCATGCTTGAATTTTTTAATCATCCTGTTTATTTTAAACATGTGATTTTTTCCTGCTGACAGATTTGAGAATTAATAACTATAAAGTTAAAGTGTCTAAAATCAACCCTTTATTAGTCACTTTAGTCTGCATGTACAATGCCATACAGTATGGCAAAAGCATGCTGAGGTTAAGGCAATTGTGTGATTTCTACTTTTTAAGTGGAAACATCGCTCAACCATCATCCAAAAACATGTACATTTGTAAAAATATGTTACTTTAACTAAACTGTAAGATTAAAAAAACATTAACTTTTCATATACTGCTAAAAACAGACAATTGAATACAGGTACATCTACACGTATGTACATATGCTGGCCATTTGTAGCTGCAATTCTGCCCCATCTTGCCAAATGTGGTTACTAGTGGGTTAATGAATGAATAATCAATAAGGACCATTACATTATTACTATAAGGTCATTTTTACACAAATGTTAAATTTCAATATAATCCTGTAAATATTATTCCTTGTGGGTGTTCCTTGATATCTGTTGCCGGGCCAATTTATTTGCTTGAAAAAAAATATGCCAACAAAGAGGACCAGCTGTGAAAGCGGTACATCTGGACTTCAAACACTGCTCTAAACTTGCTTTCCGTTCTGCAACGTTTTGTTCACATGTATCTATCAGCTACTGTACATGTTTGTAATACTGTATGTAACATTTCTTCATCACAAAAGAAGTGATTTTTTGAATTACTGTAAAAAACAAAATAAGGTCAACTGAGGCTTTATGAAAGGATGAACTGGAATATGCCAGAGCAGTGCATCTAAGTACAATATAAGGTCACACGTTCCACAGTATAATTAATGCTTACAAAATGTAAATATTTAGACTCGTGTATTACAATTTTACGCACATATTTGTTAATTAAATTTGCCTAGATTTAAAATTTGAGGTTGTTTTACAGAGCCTCGACAGTTCGATAAAAGTAAAGCAGTTTTATCAAATATTTTTGAGCTTTCATTTACACATTATTAAAATGATGGCTGAATGATGGCTGTGCACATGCATATGTTACATGTATTTATCTTCAAGTAAACTTGAATCCTCGATACTGATCGATATTGAATCCTCGATATTGGTCGATCCATGACAACAAGCCATGCTACATATAACCATGTAGCACGGCCTACATGTAAGTCCATACCGCACTCCGCGTATTGCGCTTTTTTAAGATGTGAGCACCATTCCGTATAACACGATAGGATACATGCAATAGGATAACCGCTGAAAAGTTTGTGTACAACGTGCGTGTTCCATCTTTACTGTGCGGCAAGTTTGCTTGAAGATAAACTTGTTATCATGCTCACGTTCGTGGAACACGGAAAATGTAGTGCGTCTGTGTCCCACATACACAGACACACTACATTATTCCGTGTTCCACTCACGCTCGCGGGATAACTTATAGTAATGCTTTTGCTGCTGAATGTAGCATAGATCAGTGGTATTTGACAGCGTTCATTAAAAGCTTGTAGCAGCAACATGTAACAATTGGTTTACATGTCACTTGGTTTTCGGTCGGTCTGTCCCCGGAAAATTGACCACAAAATTGACCAAAATAAGCCCCCTTTCCTACAAAGTTTCCTACAAAATATGACTACCAAATATTAATTTAAACAAAAAGCAAACATACTAACTAAAAACTTTTAGAAATAAATGGATTTGGAGGATTGGTATGTTATAGAAAATATTGTTTCACGTTTTGGGCTTGTAGATGCTGGAAAAACCAAGAAAACCTATCGTATTCTTGTAGTCTGGTTACCTAAGATGTAGTCTGGTTACTTAAGATGAAACGGAGCAATGGGAATTGTAAGGTCAGAGAATCAGTCTAGCAGGGCCAAGCAGGCTTGTACCCCTTCACAGGTGTGTAATGAATTGCAAAGAAAAGTCAGAATAACTAAATATGAAAAATTAAGAACAGTTTTTGAAAAAAAGCCAGTTTTCTCCAATACTGGTCGGCCGACCAGTGTTGGAAAAATACAGCTTTTCTTGAAAATGTCCGCACATTTTTTGATGTTTGCAAATGTTGTACATTCCCTTTAAACATCAACCGCAAGTCAAAGTGGCCAACAATGTGCGTCATTTGGAAAGAGCTGAGACGTGAAACATAATTCAACCATCCAACAGCAAGCCAACCATGCTTTTAGGAGTGCACGGAGTAGGGACGTTTTTTGTTCAAATGCTATGCATCGATAGAGATCTAGAGGGTTTAATTAGGACAAGCACGTCAGGCAGATGATAAATTGCCATTAAGAGCAACCAGTAAACGAGCCGTGCTTTATCCTGGGACAAAAAAAAAAGCGTCGTAAAAGAAAAAAAGCAACGTTAGAATGGATCACTTGGAAAGTTGGACATTAAACTGGGAACTTGATCTTATGAAGAGAGGGAGGGTTACGACATTCTAAGCAATTTCTAGAGCTCATTGGTTGCTTTGCATTAAATGAAGAGTTCAGGCATGAGAATGAATTTCAATGAAAACAAAAAAGTTGTGCAAAAACAGGAAAAGATATGTGAAATCAGGCAAAGTAGCCCTAAACAGGTTCAAAATAAATAAAAACGCAGAAATTTGGGCAAGAAAAACCAGGACTTCCTGTTTAAACAGGAAGATTCTCATGCCTGAGTCTTCCCCCTCCGTAATCCGATTGGTAGGTTTCACGAGTAACTCCATAATGGCACAGTCATGACAGTACCGATGTGAGCAAGCTACATTACTTAAGCTTGACAGATTTTGCTTGTTGGTCACACCCAAACATGTTGGTTTTGTTTTTATAAAATTCAAATTCCCTTCTTTTCATCCATACACCTTTGAAAGTCTATGTTTTCCAGTCTATACATATATTTGTTTACCCTTATATCTTATCCACAGTTTTCTTGTATGTCAGTTTTTGTAGTAACTTGTTCTCTCCTCTTTTTTCTTACTTTTCTTATTTTTATATGTAGTTTCCTTTTTTTTTCCAAAGTCATTTCCCTTATTGTTTTTTCCTACCACATTGCGTTTTGTTCGTTCCATTCCATTTTCATCTTAGCTCCATTAACCCTAACGTACCTGAATCCATCAAAATCCACACCCCTGTTTCGGGGGATTTTGGCGGATTCAGGATACCTCCATATTGCACCAACTGGGGGATTGTGATGGATTCAGGATTGTAAGCCTAGTGGAACTGCAGGATTTTGATGGATTCAGGACACCTCTATATTTAGCTGTTGAAGAACTTTGGCGGATTCAAGATCTCAACAGATTTACTCTTGCCTAACTGGTGGATTCTGATGGACTCACTGGCCACCAAAATTTTTTGGCATTTTGAAATTGATGGATTTTGGCGGATTCAGGATACTTTCTAGTAAGAGCCCAAGGGGTTAGGGTTAATGTTCATCTCACTACTCTTTTGAATACTTTTTTTTTTCAGTTTACATTGACATGCATGTATACATATAATTTTTCAAACTGTTTTTATTCATGATACTTTAAATCCATTTTAGTAATAATAGTTTGTCTTACGTCTTATATTGTCCTATAATTTTTGATAGTCATTGTAAATCCAACCACAATTCGGCCTTGCGTAGCTAAAGGTGGATATTATATTAAACCATAATTGATTGATTGACTGCTATTTTTCAAGCTAAATAGTTATCAGCTTTCTAATAAATCAGTGAAAATGATCTGCAAATGATAAATAATAGATTAAATTATTTCTGTCAATAAACGTCTATCAATCTTTACGTTGAAAGCTTGAATAAGTGATTTTTTAAATTAAAAATATAAAATTCTTTGAAATATTGTTATCAGGCAGGAATGATTTAGATGAAAACATTCAGGATAGCACTGCAATGATATTGCATGAACAGCAATATATTTCAACAGTTTCAAAAAAAAGTTAAGGCCAGTTTTGGACAGCACTGTGGGCAGGCAATCCAACAGGCCTGCATATGGTACAATTTAATGTTTTTTTTTGTGCATTTTAGTTCCTTGAATCTTAGCCTTTTGTCATGTTTGTAGTTTGTCCTTTTGCTCCTTTCCTTTGTTGTGACTTGTAATTTTTATGTAAATGAATTTTAAAACTGTCATATATTTTAAAATGTCATGTACCGGTATTTTGCCTGAAATATAATCTAATAGGTAAATTAATAACATATTGGCTATAAATTAACTTGACATCGCAGGAGGTAATCAGGGCAGAAAAAAAGACTCTGGTCAAAATCGGACTCCACATGTGTATATCCAGATATCCCAAATGAAATCCAAGATAGAGGCAGTGATCAGATGACGCCAAGTTATCCAAAAATATCCAACCTTTTTAGATGTGACCTTTGCAGTTTTTCTTACGGACAAAAATCATTCTTGTCATTTTCTCATACGTACATGTAAGCCTTATTTATTACTCAAGGGAAAGAGTCTTCTTTTCTTTTTCTCTCATCCTTTTAAATATGGTCTGCCATTAAATCCTTACACAAGCTACTCTACGTGTTAATGTCATCACTTCAAGGAGCCCACTCAGCATAAATCTCTTTTTGTCATCTACAACCACAGATGTAGATTACTTAAGCCAGCAGCTGGCTCCCTCAAACTAAATGGCTTTTCCATACCAACATCTATGTACATTGTATGTACAACAGAGGCCCCAGTACATGTAGCGGTAGGTAGCCATATTTTTCAATTGAGAAACCACTGTTTTTAATCTTGATCTCAACTCTAGCATGGCAACTTCATCTCCCTTCTCAGGTGACAATAGTGATTGGTCTGTAGTCTTATGGCTTGCATGCATAGATGTCACGATGATGGATATTAAAAGGGCAGAAAAAAAAAAAAAATTTCTCAGAAGCAGAGATGTCCAGGTAAATTCCAACTCTCTGGCAACAATTAATAATAGGGCAATTCCACACCAAAGTGGACATGACACCTGTCACAATAAAACCACCCTTGTCTTGTATCTGTGACTATTTAATAGGTAGTGTGAATAAATCCTTTTTTTTTAACCCTTGTACAACTACGCATGAGTGGATCAGAGCCCAAACCTAGCCAGCCGTGGTTGACTGATCAAGGTAACAATAAGAACACATTCCACACACAATACCTCTAGGAGCATCTTCCATGTACCCACACGCACACAATACACATCCCTGATATCTCCACTCTGGTAAGGTAGATATTTTGCATATTCATGAGCTTTGGTTTAAATAAGAATGGGAATGAAGTTAAGTTTGAATGAGTGTGAGGAAATGAGATGGTAATTAGTGGAAGGTTGCTGGAATTTGAAGGGAAAGTGAGGTAGTTGTCTCCATGATTCTGAGCTGTGTACATGTACATGTATTTGCGCCATCACTCTGCTCTGCTGCAGCGATTTTTTATACTTTAGGGTAATTCAGACCCTAAGATCTTTTTTCCAAGCAATCTGGCTTGTGATAATTGCAGTGCAGCCAACATTGAAGATTTTAGAGTGCTTTTCAAGCAAATTTGTGCTTGAATGTGTTTTTAACTTTGGCGTGAGGGAGACAAGTCAGCAACATCGACCAGCAACCGTAAGTTGAAGATTTAATTGTTTTCATGATTAATTAAAAGAAAAGAAAATATTGTTTTCCCTTCATTATATTTATGTTGTGAGATTCACCAGGATTAAGGATTGAATCTAGAATTGTGAATTGTTTGAGATAAAATTGATTGGCTATATATTATGAGGATTGTTGCATACCTGATGTATATATCAGAAGTTAATTTAATTGTGTTAATTTAAGAATGAGAAAAGTCTAAGTGACATGAGATCGAAGTAAAGAGTAGTATTCATTTTTAGGATTAGCTTTGAAGAACATTTGATTGGTGATTCGGCCTGTATTTTGTATAATGACTCCAAATTATTGTGAGAGTTTATTGAAATTATAAATTTACAGACGGCCTAATCTGATCCTACAATTGACGAGGATAGATGCACGAAGGCGACGCCACAGGTACTGAAGTCAAGCCAGAGGGCTGAAGGCAGCTTACAGCAGCAGCATTTCCAGTGTTTTTAACCGTGGAGTGGGTGGCGAGAACTACCAGGAAGAAGTCAGTTGTTTTTATGCCTGCATTTATGTAATTGTTTTTTAGATAGTATTGTAATAGTGTATTTTGAATTTGCAGTAACGTGAGGACGTGAAACGTCATCAAAAGTAGGATAAACTATTCAATTTAAATTTGTGACTTCGTTCACACAGACCCTGCGGGGAGTGGACTGTAACTTACAGAGAACCTAATAATTTGGTAGTATTTGCGGAGAGAAAATTGAAATTTGATTCCACTTATACAGTGAAGATTAAGGAGTTTTGTTTTCATATATTTTGGAGAAGTTTAACTTAATAGTTTGCAGAAGGTTGTGAATCTTGGGTAGATTCAACCGTTCGTAATAGTGTTATATTTATTTTTGTTGGATATTTCACCAGTGTAATTAATCCCGTATTCATTCGTACTTTGGATGTAATTGTCCAACACAGCTGGGATATTTTCTGTTTATATATTTGATTGCAATTTACAAGTGGTGCATTTGAGAGTAATTAACTCAAGCTTGAGGTATTGTTGTAAGTAGGAGTGATTTTTAAATTAATAAATTAATTCGGAGCACAGAATAATTTGTGGACATTGTTTTATTTACCATTGTCTTTGAACATTTTAAGAGGAAGGTTAACTGGATCTGACAACACCAAAAAATTCAAATACATGTGATTTAAACAAATTTGGCATCAAATGAAAGCTAAAAGTCTATATTTTCAAGATTTGAAGTCGGAATTTTATTTTTTATACATTTCAGTACCAAAAAATAGGATTATGTAATAATCCTGTTTTAATCCTAAAAATGTGATTAATAGTGATATGAAAGTATTCTACCAAAACACACACAAAAATATGTACTAATGCCATCCGTTTCTGTCATGAGTAAGTATTGGTCTTGAAAAACCGACTAAAACTTGTTTTTAACATTTTGCGTAATTTGCTTCGCTTCAGTGACTTCTAATATTTCAGCCTTCGAAAATGTCCTTCCGTTACCGAAAATATACATATTTTTAATTTATTTTTAAAACTTGCAGTATGAATGCATTGAAAGTTATTGTGCAAAGCAAGTTTAGGTAGGCCTTCAATATGACATTATAACTGACACTGCTTTTCTTCTCGTTTTTTAATTACAATTAATTAAATCACGTCCTTCCGTTACCAAATTGGTAACGGAAGGACGGTAACGGAAGGACAAATCGTATTTTTATCAAATGTTACGACATTTGCGCTCATGTTTGAAAAATGAAAATCACTGCAAATACATGCATGTATAATGAGCATTGAAAGGACATTCATGTGACCCACCTTCACAAAAGCGGGATAAGCAGGGCAAGGTGTTTGTTACAAAGGAAGGCACAGGCATGTACAACATGTACAAGTACATATATGCTGATGTACCAGTACTTGTACATGTATGGAGTTGTTGCAGAAAATCAAATCATAAAGTTGCTGCCATCAGCATTCATGGACAATAGAGAAAGATACGAATTCTGTGAAGCCATTCCAGAAGCAAATTAAGTCAAAAATGAGATGGCAGAAAGTACCGGTACTTTGGGGCACTTTCATTCAATTTACATGTGTAAGACATGTGAGGTGCAATCTTTGAAAATTATGCCCAAGTTAACAATTTCAGTTTGGATGTTTATAAATTAATTGTTACTACTCTAAATCATTGTAATTTGATTTCAAACATTGATTTTAGAGTTCAATTAAAAGCAACACCTAACTGAAGCCATCAGTACTACCGGTAGATGTTTTTACCTTAAATGTACATGTAGGCTGGTTGCCCCCCCCCCCACCCTTTAGGTAAACCACTGAACCTACCGGTATTATTATTAAAAGTTGTTGGTGAACATGTAACCAATATACTCAAGAGTTCAAATACTGTGTATTTAAACTTTTAAGGATTGAGGTGATGGGTTTGAAGTCTATTTCTGTAGTTGTCTTGTGTTCGTGAATTATGTGTTTTGGGTTGTTTTCGTTTTTCTTTTGTTATCATTAATTAGCAGGCTTCTATCTTTATCTCAATAGTTTCTTGGGTATAATTATTTATGCCAGGTCTGCATATTGTTGATTTCACATTCAGTTACACATTTCAGCAATTTGTTTCACTTGTATTTAGTGTAAATTCACATTTTGTTCATGCTGTAATTGAGTAAACCTTTTGTCCTTCCGTTACCGTCCTTCCGTTACCAAATCATAATCTGCTTAAAACGTTGTAATTATAGTACCGAAACACTTCAAGTCAAATGAAAGGCGGTATAGTATAGATAAAGCTTCAGGGATTCCATTTCTTACCTTTAAAATATAATTGCCCAATAAAATTCACAGAGTTTACGCAAAACGCGAGTAAGTTGAAAAACCCTTGTCCGTTTTACCGTCCTTCCGTTACCGACCTCATTAATATTCATAATTCAAAAACGGGAGGCATTCTTCCCCCTCAAAAGTGTGGAAAATGAAAGTAGCATTCTAGCAATACAATTGTGACATTTGTTTGCTGTAACTATGAACAGTGTCTGTGATACACACATTTGAAATTTTATTTAATGAGTGAAAACGTCCTTCCGTTACCGTGGAATTGCCCACTAATAATAATAATTTGGGAGGCTAATCATCCTTACTTGCAGCTGGTATGCTGAATTGCGAAGGACGCGGCTACAACGTGGTCGGGCCGCTGGAACGTAAAGGCGCCTATGGCTGCCGGCCAAATCGACCCATATATGACCACGGAGCACAGCCTGAGATCAAAAGTGTTTCATTTTTCCGGCGAGAGGAAAACCGGAGGGCCCGGAGAAAAACCCTCATGGCACAGGAGAGAACCAACGCACAACTCTACTCACATGCGATCCGCGGCCGGGATTCGAACCGTGGTGAGAGGCGAGCGCTTTACGCACAAGCCACCCATGCCACCCAAAATTCTAAAGTGGTTTTTAAGTATATTTTTTTATTACAGATTTCAAAAGAGCACAATCTCAGCATTGCATGCTGATACCATCTTTAGTTCAAAAATTATGGAAGTCGGAAATCCAGGAGATGCGATGAAGTGATGTTATGAAGTGGCCCTATTTTGGCCTGCATCTCCACATAAAAATTCCTGACAAACGACTCATTTAGCTTGATCGCATCTCATGCATTTGGGTATTCCCCAGTGTGCATTCTTCCTTTGCATCTTATAGTGGAGGATATACACGTACACATGCATTCTTTAAAAAAAACCACAAAAAGCCAAAAAAAATCCATTCAAAAGTATATTTCTGCTCATATATTATAATTTTAGGAAGACTAGTCAGGTAAAAATTTGTAAATTCGACGAGCAAAGAGTTTCCTTTTAAATTTTATGAAGTGAAGTTTTGATATTTCACTTAAAGAGTCCAAACACAGGGATGAGATTGAGGAAGAATAAAAAATCCAAGAAAAATATTTGGTGAATCCAAACAGCAAGACAGGGTCTATAAGGTGCATGTATTTAAAATGTAACTGACCGACAAAAATGCCCACTGCCATCGTTTCATAAAAACTTAGTTTCCTGATTTTTAGATTTTATAACCTTCATTTTCATTCTTTTTTTGTGGGAGGGGGGGGGGTTTGAATAGTTTAACTATTCAGTCCTTCTGATTTGAAAATCACAGGTGTGTGGAAAAACGCACACCTGGATTTTTCTAGGCGTGTGATTTTTCTAGGCATGTGATCTTTCTAGGTGTGTGATTCTGTGGTCCAAGCTGGGACTGAACAATCTGGTATTTTTTTTCATAATATTCATCTTGGTTTTTCACAAATTATGAAGGGTAATTATGCTGTAAATGTATGCCAAGGTGTGGGGTACTGAGGGATTCAGGCGTGCGATTATTTGCACTTCTCAGGAAGCATTTAGGCGTGTGATGGCGTGGGGGTGCGATCGCACGCCTCAAAACAGGTCTGACTATTCATCCAAAAGAAAATGAAAATTTTTTTTTTATGAAACTGAAGGTTATAAAATCCAAAAATAAGGAAACGTCTACACAAACATGACCTCTGCAAACATGTTTTCACTGTTGCACATCATCTATCACAAATCAGAAACAAACTTTTTATTTCAATCCGAATATTGGAATCAGAAGTGTACAGAACCTGTTATCATCAGAACGGCTCTGTAGATGCATTTGCATATTTATTTTCCATCATGAAAAACACCCTTCAAGATACACGCTAAAATATAGTCCAGTAGATAATTAACTTTTTTGTTAATTTTCAACACGGTGGACAGGGCTCCAAATGAAAACACCTGTACACTTATATTATAACTGCTTTAAGCACAAGGATAAGGTTGATATCATAATGAAAGAGGATTTAAAAAATTGCCTCCACTTTGAAACAGGTTTAAAACTGTTTGCATGGACAAAAAATGTGAAAATTGATTGAGTTTGTAAAAAATTAACTTACATATCACCGACACACTAGCAGAAGTTACACAAAAAACTTTTTTTTTATTAAATTCCCCTTGAAAACAGCTTCCCAGCATTCAACAACGGATACAATTTATGCTCACTATCCATGCAAATGGAAAATGGAATTAAATAATAATCTTGCAATAACAGACAGTGCTTTTCCATAATGGTCTACCAGGTTTTCATTAGTTTTCCATTACGTTGATGTCAATTTTTATTAGCTCTGTGTTGGTTTGAATAATATCAGTTTGAATAATATCAGTACGTACGCGTTTCACACCTAACACGCAGCGAACTTGCAGACTATCAGCTGTCTCGAGCACGCAACATGCATGTGAGATGACGTCGTATCATGATTGTTGTGTTTACTGCTGTTTGTTTTCGTGATTTTTACATCAAAATCCAAAAAAATCCAAGACATAGGCCCCTAGGTATAATTAAATGACAGGAGGTGATTTCCAGAATATGAAATTCATTAGGTATGAGGACCGGACGTGCTTACATACATAATACATGTTACTGCAGTGCATACCATTGCGCAGCCTGCACTGAAATATTAATTAAGCGGTGGTGGACTCTGTTGCAGACGACTGCCAGGGGGAGTAAGATGGACAAATGCAATAGCCATTACAAAACCCAACATTGATGTTGAAGCTACCTACCTGACAGGCCATGGCCGTTACATCAGAGGGAGTGTCGGGGGAAAAGGCTGGCCGCAAAGCTGCCCCCACCTTTGAAGGAAATCAAAATCAATGTATAAATAGAAAGAACAATAAGCATAACAGATTAAGCATTAAGCAAATGTGTTCAGAGAAATTATTCGTAAGGCAAAAAAAAAAAAAGTACTCGGTCTCTGGTCAGCGCGCGCGTCGATTTTAATCATGCGCGTCAACCTTCTTTTTTTTTCAAATTAACACGGAAGCTACAACAGCGCTATTGCCGCGCCTCCTCAAATTTTTGTACCAAGGAGCACCAAGGAATGGGGAAATTGCACCAAGGCAAATGATAAAGGGCACCAAGGCAAATTATGGAGGACACCCATGTGTAATGAGGACACTAAAAAGCAAAATAGTACCCACCTTGTCTGTACAATACAAGCTTGAAAAAAAAAAAAAAAAAAAAAAAACGCGTCGCCGCATCAGTTCCGGAACTTCGGTCTGACCAGAGACCGACTATTTTTTTTTTTGGGCCTAAGCTTCAAGATCACTAAATGCATACAAAATGTAAATGGTCCCCAGTACGTTTTTAAGTTCAATTTCTCACAAATAGATCACAATTTTTTAAATTCTTTGAATTTGTTTTTTTTTTAGTGCTATCACTAGGATTTTCAGTGATAAAGGTCAACAATTGAGTTTTGACAGTCAGTCTAAGTATGTGTGGGAAATATTGCAACCTGTTACACATTGCGGTGAATGGAGAAAATTAAGATTAGTTGTTCTAGCACAGGCCTTTTAAGAGAAAGGCTTAATTTCTCCAAAGCTATTTTTGATTACTTGAAATAATAACAATGCAACTAATTAGCCATCAAAACGATCATAGAATAACCAAAACGATGGTTATTCGATGGAGTTTATGCACACAATACGTACGTCAATAGTTGGTGCAGCAGTTATCAATGACACATCGCCTCGTGATGCAACCCACGAAATGAAATAATCGTTCTTCATTGGGTAAGAATGCAAAATCAACCAAGCAGTAACTCAAGGTTACACATTGTAAACCTCGTAAAACCTGAACTTACCGCTTGATTAATTTCACATTCTCAACTTAGTACCAACCTCGGTTGGTACTATTCCGCGAGGTAAATTCCCAGGGTGACTTGAGGTAAAACCAGGGTACACCGTAAAAAAAACCTTGAGATAAACCTCAAGATACCACTTGTTTAATTGTCACATTCGCCCTTATCTTAGCATGATACAATTCCATAGGTAATCTTGCAGGGTAGCTTGAGGTAAAAACCTGGGGTATACCATGGACCCCATAAAACCTCGAGGTAAACGTCGAGATACCACTTGTTTTAACTGTCACATTCTCCCTTATCTCAGCTTGATACAATTCCATAGGTAATCTTTTAGGGTAAAGTTGAGGTAAAAACCTGGGGTATACCATGAACCCCATAAAACCTCGAGGTAAACCTCGAGATACCACTTGTTTTAATAGTCACATTCTCCCTTATCTCAGCTTGATACAATTCCATAGGTAATCTTTTAGGGTAAAGTTGAGGTAAAAACCTGGGGTATACCATGAACCCCATAAAACCTCGAGGTAAACCTTGAGTTACCACTTGTTTAACTGTCACATTCTCCCTTATCTCAGCTTGATACAATTCCATAGGTAATCTTTTAGGCTAACTTGAGGTAAAAACCTGGGGTATACCATGAACCCCATAAAACCTTGAGGTAAACCTTGAGTTAGCACTTGTTTAACTGTCACATTCTCCCCTTACCTCAGCTTGATACTGTTTCACAAGGTACACTTTCAGGGTTACTCGAGTAAAATCCCAGTCTATGGAATATCCCCTCACACAGTAAGGGTCTATACGTGAGCAGATTCTGTGATGAATTATGCAAAACAAGACTTGCGTTTTGACATCCAGATTGTGACCATTCTATCGGGGCTTTCGTAAACCGTTTTTACACCTAAACACGGCACCTAAACTAACCAATCAATGGCTTAGTCCACATTTCTGAATAAGATGACGTCACAATTTCTAAAGTCGACTGGCTGGCATGCGGGGTTGCATAAAATGTGCATGCTTTGATACATCAGACATTCATTCCTGTCGCTCTGCACACGTGAATGTCTGATCCTCAGACTAGTAAAAAAACTTCACAATACCTCAAGGTAAACCTTGAGCTACCGCTTGTTTAAAGGTATAGTCCATCATTTGTAACTTGTGCATTTTGTTCGTTTGAAGCAACAAACATCCAAAAAATCTGAAGAAGGGTGCTGAACAACTAACCTGATGGAGTTTCAGCTCAGCTTTAGCTGTATATTCCGAGAAAAACAGCATTCTAGGATCCGATTTCATATCAAAAGTTGCTGAATCATGTTTGGAATTGGGCCTGAATTCAGCATCAGAGACACGTTCTCACTGAGCCAAATGCAGCTACGCGATGTCACGCACTGATCCGACGAATTATAGTAACCGCGCACGCGTGTGTGTAGTGCCAACGCTTACACGCGCTTCGCCGAATAAAAAAAACGAACTACTAACGGAAATTTCCTTTGGAAAGGCCTTCTTTCGTTGATTTCTTCAAAATAACAGCTTGCCAGAAAGAATAATTTCACAGGGAGTTTAGTTCCCTTACTATCTTTCAACCAAGCACGTTTTTCAACAATAATTACGTCAGTTACTTTTTGGATAGCTGCAAATGATGGAATATAGCTTAATAATTGTCACATTCTCCCCTTACCTGGGCTTGGTACTGTTCCATGATGAAGTGTCCAGGGAACTCCGGTTCCGGCACCCGGGCAAACTTGTTGATAATGTCCTGAAGGAGCAGAAGGCCTGCATTCCTCAACTGGCTGCTCTCCGAGGTGGCAGCAATGAACGCCGTCCGGACCAGGTCTGACAGATGCAACACCAGGTAGTTGTCTGTGCATCAATCAAGAATACTGCCATTAAAATTTGACTCAAAAGGATTTGTGGGGTTACGACCGGTGTATCTGTGCCCTGCTGAAAAAAATCCATTTCTCCCTTTTTATAGAGTTTTAAAGAAAGTGTGGGGTTTTCCGTTTTTGTTTTGTTTTTGCTTTGAACCAAAATAGTCACTACACTCTGCACTGTGTTTGGTTTAAATACTGCATTTTTGTTAAAGGGAAAATACAACATTTGCAAACATCAAAAAATAAAACTACCAAATCATTTTGAAATACCTTGCTGGACTGTTAGTGAATGACAGTGTAAAGCATCCTGTAAAATCATGGCACCTGGTATACTGTCATTTTCAAGAAAAGTGGTATTTTTGTATCAATTTCCAATGCTGATCAGCCGATCAGCGTTGGAAAAAAAACTGGCTTTTTTTCAAATACTGGCCCCAGTTGACCATCGCACTTGTTTGCAATCGATTACACACCTATGAACGGGTACAAGCCAGCTAGACTGGTTCCTTGACCTTACAATTCCCCAATGTATGTAAACTGCTCTGTTTCTTCTTATATGGAGTCAGAGAACCAGACTACAGGAAAATGATCGTTTTTCTTGGTTTTTATAGTATTTTCAAACCCAAAACCTCAAAAAAGTCAGCGTAACTATATTTGCTATATATTTCCAACCCCCCAATTCCATCCATTTCTGAAAATTACAGCAAAAGCAAATGATGTATATTGCCTTTAATACTGCTTTTTTGTTAACGTTTAAGTTGGAGGGCTGATACACCTATTCTAGTAGGACCTTTCTAATAGACCAAATGCCTTTGAGAAAGGTAATTTTTCCCGTGAGAAAAGTACTGATAGATAAAAGATCAGGTCTACTGACTTCTATAATTTGTATATTTCAGGTCAATCCAGTCATTACCATGGTAACTAGTATCTTTCAGCTTCTTCTTTTTTTTCTTTTTTTTTAAAAATATGTATGAAGATTAATATTCATGTTACTCTCGATGAAATAAGGACCAGGATGATCCAAATTGAAAATATGAAGCTTCTCTGTCATTATATGGAAGCACAGAACTTTCTTTGAATATCATTTTGTTACTGCTCACTGACCCTGTGATGTCTTTGCCTTCATTTCTCGGGCCAGAGCAAGGTCAAAGTGCACCGTGTTGCCGTCACACACTTGGATGACTCGCCGTACGCTGTCAGCTGCAAAGACTCGTGTGGGCCACCGTGGTGCCACTGAAGAGAAAAGATGCGACAAAAGACGTGTCTAGTTATCTATCTTTAATTTATGATGACTTTGTGCAAGGAAGTTATGGAACATACAGTGGCGGCGCCAGACTCTGAAATTTGGGGGGCCAGGAAATATTTTTTTGGGGGGCAGTCAAAATAATATCGAATGATATCCAAAATCTAAGGGGAAAGTAAGCAAGAGCCCAATAACTAAATGACAACTAAAAGCTTGTGTATGCGCATGTGCCCATTGACAATGGTCCTGGAATAAGCCACTCGAGAATCTTAGAAGTGTAGTCTTGTTAATTTTTTTTTACACAAGGCATATCTGGGCCTTTACAGCAAGACACATTATTGACTAATAGAGACTGCTGATGGCTTGTCGCCCAGATAGCGATTCACCTCCCTCTTGAAGCTGGCCAGATTCCTGTCAGTGGGTATGTGGGCAGGAAGAGAGTTCCATATTCGGGCCGTAGATGGTAAAAAGGACCTTAGATGACTGACCAGGTTTGATCTTGGTACCTCCACTGCCACGTTGTGTGGTCGGACAGACTGCCGTAGCCTTGGATCTGGAATATACCTGGTTGGCAGCAGCCATACAGGTATATTCCTAATGATCCTACATACCTTCAAACACTAGAAGCCAAGGGATGTTTTTTTAACCACTCCAATGGCAGAGTGCACAGCAACTGCCAAAGATTTATCTATAAGTATTTTCACCTGGAGGATGCGTGTTGACTTTCTCCCCTGTCTTAAACTTGGCCGAGTCATCAACCTCTTGATCTTCGTCTTTGTCATCCTTTTCCTCGGCACCTTTGCGATTGTGGTCTGGCTTGGGAGTACCGCCTCCACTCTCTAAAATAACAAATAAAAGAAATATAAGAATTAAGGAAACAAGCGCGAGTGTACAATAAGCTGTGGCCTGGTTTCAGAATGTTTCACTTCATATGCAAAATAGATGCGCATGCGCATCTATTGAGACAAAGGGTCGTGTTCCGCTTTCATTAACCCTAAAAGGGCCGGGAGGGGGGGGGGGCGGATTCCGCTTTTTCAACTTTTTCCGAGATAGCCTAAAAAATGTTCACGACCCGAGCTATTATGACTTTTCAGCCTCGAGCCTTGCGCATCTTTTGATACCAAAAACAGAAAAATTGGACCAGGGGTTGCCGCGTAGCGAAAAAGCTGAATTTTCCCATATACGTCCTGTACACAGAGCAGAATTACCATTCGTACATATGAATAATTAATGAGCCATAATTCCAAAACCCTTTGACCTAGAGTCATGAAATTTCTTGGGTATGTTCATGATGAGTTGCTCCTTTGCACGTACGGAGTTTTAAAAATTTTCGTCACTCGATGGCCCCCCCCCCCCCCTCCCCGGCAGAGAGATGGTCAAAATAACCCGGCCTTTTTAGGGTTAAGAGTGCATTTACTGATGACGGCATTGCATTTGGCAAATATTTGGTCAATTGGTAGTTATATTTTATGGGAAACTTAGGGGGCTCGTTTGGCACATTTAAATTAGGACTGCAGTCAATGTGGTTAACGCGAAAAAAATTTCATACGTGACGTGACGTGCAGGAGATAACGCAAGCGCATATACAGGGTGTTTCGAAAAAAAGGAAACCAAGCTTATTTTGTTGATTTCTCGGGTATGACTACTTATTTAGGAAAATGGCAACCACCATCTGTTACATAACCATGTCTTCTTTTTCTTGACGCCACGAACTCCATGTTACCTTCACGGATGACTGAGCACCAAGTGATGTAACTGACATGCCAGAAATGGCCTTGTACCACATGCACCATAAGACCAATTGACAGTTATCAGAGAGAGAGAGAGACGTTATCAGGAATGCATTCACAACAGATTTGCGTTCAAAGGAATGGGGCATGTTGAAGGACAATGGGGTTAACGGGGACAGTGATAAACCTTGATTTTTTGTAGCAATTGAATAAATGACTTTGATAATGTGCGTTCTGGATTTCTTTATTTTCAACATGCTGAAAACTGTCAATTGGTCTTGTGGTGCATGTGGTACAAGGCCATTTCTGGCATGTCAGTTACATCTCTTGTTGCTCAGTCATCCCGTTACAGTGAAACGGAATTCGTGGTGTCAAGAAAAAGAAGACATGGTTATGTAACAGATGGTGGTTACCATTTTCCTAACAAATTAGTCATACCCAAGAAATCAACAAAATAAGCTTGGTTTCCTTTTTTTTTAAACAGCCTGTATAGAGCGTGCAGTCTTCTAAATACACGCGCAGTACGCTCTGAATAGTCAATCAGCGTCGTGTACGTATTCCTCACAGCCAGAGGTTAGAGAATGAACGCACACGCCCCCATGGAGTCGAGGCTAGGGATTACCTTTGGAAGCCGACAGCACAGTCTTGCACAACGTCAGCCACCTTGCCAGGTCTTTCCCTGACAGCTCATGCAGCATACTGATCAAGGTGTCGTGGATGTCGGACAGGAGTCGCTGATCGGTTTCCTTGTCTAGCATACTGAAGAGAACCCCTTCCAGGCCAGTCTCTGAAGAAGTAGGAAAAGAGAGTTACGTCTCAGCTCCGAATACACACAATCTTCCCACTTTTTGTGTAAAATACAGACATGGGAGTAAGGTAGGTGTAGTGGTGTCTTACATGCCTTTGGCCATCTCGGTTAACATTCTAACTACACCACTGTTATGAGTGGATTTCAGTCTCTAGACAATCATGTGGGGATTTATTTGAAAAAAATAAAATAAAATAAATGCAAATGACACTTAGGAGATGGTATAAACAAAATCATCCTAATGTTACTTGAGGAGAAAACTTAAGCTGAGACACTGGTGTACCAATGTTCGTTTTTTTTAATTGCACCAAAGCATGATAGTAATTACTGATAAAGATGTTGTACAACTTAGTTCTAAAGCTGTACATGTAGAGTTCATTCCTAACATCCCTTAAAACACACCCACTGCTAGAAAGTTCCATTTTTAATTTTTGTTTTACCCTTCTTATAATGTATTTTCTTCAAGACTTTTTTGTTATGTTTATTTATATTTCAAACTAAACCAGCCTGTAAAAATGACTGGGTGCATGCAAAATAAATTATAAAGTTGAACGAAGAAACTAAACAAGCAGAATTAGAATGGTACCATTGCGGGTTCAAAACCCGCTCCGGTCAATAAGCCATTTGCGAGTAACCTATACCCTTTGGGATTTACATTTGAAAAACATCTGGCACACTGACTTGCTCAGAATGCTTAGCACATTTTAACTTTGAATTCTCCAGACCAAAGACACTGTTGCTAATCACATGATTCGGGGCAAGCTCTTGCATAGTTACGTAAGAGACGCTCAGCACCAATACATTGTTCACAATGGGTGAGAATGGCACAAAGACACCAGACCATGCCGGAGCTGGGGGTTGCTAGCATAAGCCTTGCCCCGAATCATGTGATATAGTAACAGTCTCTTTGGTCGGGAGAATGCAAACTTAAAACATGCAAAGCACTGGATTAAGTCAGTGTTCCAGATTTTATTCAAATTTAACTCGCAAATGGCTTATTACTTGGTTCCATGATACAATTAAACCCACCTGTGATAACCACACCGTCCGTGACAGCCGTGCTGACATCCCTGGGGTCCTTGGCTAAGCTCTTGGCGTATTCACACACCTCGTGGGCCTCACGCTGGGACAGCTGCCTCAGGCAGGCCACGGCAGCACGGCGTAGTAACAGATGCTGGCTACCAAGGGATTTCTGCACCGGAAAAGAGATTTTGTCCCCCAAATATTAGGTTGTAGTTGGTTATGTAAATCAGTTTGGTTTCTTTACACACAAAAATGAGGTAAAAACCCATTGCAGTATCAAGGCCGGTTCATACTTCACACAAGTTTCAGTGGGAAGCAAAGTCGTTAGGTTAACAGCAAAATGTCACAATGAAACTTCAATTGTTGACATAAAGGTGGTCATGTGAGCGGAGGGATTTAGACGCAATGCTGAATGAAGAGGTCGTGACGACCTCACAAGCTACGTCATGCTTAACAAAACAGACTCTGAAAGGAAACTATTATTCCTACAAATGTACCATTAGGGAGACACGTTATCGTAATTTCTTCGACAATAGGGAGACATTTTCATGTCTCCCTAATTCCACAGCCCCCCTTTAGAGGCAAAAATTTATTGTCGCAATCAGGTTATTTTTGTTGCTCGTGGTCTAATTAGTAAAAATACCGAAATTCGTGGAAAAAGGACAAGGGAATATTGGGTTAGGGCACATTTCAGTTTGAAAAATGTTGTGCACAAGTCTATGGGAATGACTCCCAAATGACCCATTCCCGGTAATTATTATTTCTATATCATGAAATGCGTTTGGCGCTCCTTTTCACATAAGTATAAACCAGCCTTTACATTTATATCAATCCATTCAATTCATAAAATCTGTTTAGCCCAGGGGCACTCACTTCACCTTTTATCACTTGCTTTTATTTTTAGTCAATTTGTTAAAACTGCAGTCACCATTGTTATTTTTTATTGAGTTTTCACTTGCCTGGATGGTTTAGCAGTGTCAGGTCAAAATGGGAAATGTAATACGAAATTTGACTTTCTAGTACTATCAAAGATTTTATTGACTTCTTTCAGGTTTGGACAGTGGCACTTTCCTTGCCTTCTACGTCTACCCAAACTGCTTTTTCTTCAGCATTTCTTACCATTAGAGGCAATGGACACCATTTGCAAACATTCAATAATAAAACTCTTAAAATATCTTGAATACAGGGCGAGTCCAAAAAAGCAAAACCCAAACCCAAAAAATTATATTTCATATTTAAAACAAGATGTAGCAACAAAAATAATAATGACTGGAAAGACAATTTCGTAAGCTACTTTTAGATGAAAAAATTAATGAAATTGCTTAATCTGTTCAAAGAATATCACCATTTAAAACCTCTTTCATCCAAAAAGGCAATTTCGGGAATCGTCGTCACAATTGTCTTCAAACATCACCACCGATAAAACCTCAGTTTAAAATTAAGTCCTTTTGAAGGCCCGTCTTAACAAAAAATTGGATTTTATAAATCATATTGCTTGCCTTACCAGGGTTGTTAATAAAGATATTGTGTACTACAGTTGTTGACAGTTGTTGAAACAAGTATTCTGTGTCATTTTCTTTGTTGTTCCAAACAGTCAGAATGCACAATAAATTGCTTTTTTTTGACGAAACAGGTTTTAGGGTCATTGCGTTTAAATAGTGATATTCTCTGAACGGATTGAGCAATTTCAGTTTTTTCTTCATCTAAAAGTACATATGAAATTGGCTTTCCAGTCATTATTATATTTGGTGCTACATATTTTTAAAATATGAAATATAATTTTGGGGGTTTGGGTTCTGCTTTTTTTTACTTACCCTGTATTCTACTTTCTAAGTATATAATAGTTGTAAATTACATGATGTTTGTAAGTAAATAATAGGATTCAGCATCCTGTGAAAATATTGTGCCTGGTGGGCTGTCAGTTTTGAGAAAAGTGGAATTACCATCATTTCATCGCAATGGTTGGTACTGAACCATCAAACTTTCAATAGAAACATGGTTTTTGTCGAGGAAAAATATGATTTTCACAAGTTTTCGCAAAAAGAATATAATCTACTGCGCTGAAATTTTGACAGGTTAGTTTTTCAATAACCAGCTTTTGATTTATTGTATTGTTGTTCCTTGAATCGGCATAAACACGGTTTTGCAAATGGTGTACAGAGCTTTTATCAAAGGTTTTAACCCCCCCACAATTAAAAAAATTCAAACAAATCTGAATTTTGAGCGCTCAAAACCTGTAATATTTTATATGATGACCAAATTTTCAGCAAAGGTGAAAAATCTTTTTGTTAATAATAATAATACCACAGTCTTATATAGCGTATGTATCTACCAACAATTAGGTACTCAAGGTGCTGGTAATTATGTCTAATTTTTTAAAGACAGGCAAATGAAGTTTATGAGAAATATGAGACTCATTATGTAGCACCTCTTATAAAGGGTTTACAAGGTGCTGTGGCGCATATTGCAGCCACTGCCAGAAACATCGGGGCAAACCTCTTTTCTTATAGCGATAAGTGATAAGTGGTTCTTTAACGTTAGTTACACAACACACAGAACCTATGGCTTAATGTCCCATCCCAAGGATGAAGCAATAAAGGTAAAGAGCCTTGCTCAAGAACACCAGCACCATGTTCCCTGTCAGGATTTGAACCTGTGCACCATGGCACTTGAGTCGAACACCATAATAATTGGACCACAGTCCCGCACATACATGTTTGTAATGCTAAGAATCTTTACTAAACTTCATAAAATTAGTCACAAGATAGAGAGACCTGGTTCACAGACATGGTACTTACGCAAAGGTGAGGAACCAAGCTGGTAAGGTTGACGTGCCTCGGAGCGAACATGTGCAGCTGCTGTAAGCAGGCGATGGCCTCGGAACCAACCAAGGAGTCTGGGTGATCCTGCATGATGGTGCAGGCTACCAGGCAGGATGTCCGCGCTGTGGCTAGGTTACCCTTGTTACCTGCAGCAAGACATGGTTTTCAATTTCTCACAGTCAGACGCTAGCAGGGATGGTACTGGATCGGTTTTATCAACTTAGTGGAATTTATTTGGTTTTTTTTAACCAGTTCACGTTGGATGACGTGTATTTGCAGTATTCGAAACGACAAAGGTTTTCACAAAGGTTTGCAGTATTCGAAACGGAGGACGGAAAAACTTGTTGCCGGAAAATATCTGTCTGCGACCTGCTCGCAGCGAGCAAGGCCGGAAATATTAAGATGTGCTACCCGCAGATGACGGCCTGAACTCGTCTTGCATCAAGGTTCGTGAAAAACAATCCTGCGCCTGGGTCCGGTCAATGTCAAAAAAATCCCGGTGCAAAGTGGTTAAAAGCCCTTTTGTTATCGTTGCCGATAAATTGTCTTTATTGTTACGCAAGTCAACGCAATAAAAAAACCTGTGTCACGCACTGGCTGGCTGTTGTATTACAAAACACTGCTTTCGAATTGACCAATCAAACCATTTAGTCCTGATTTGGGAATGAAATGACGTCAGTAAAGTCGACTCCGATTGGCTGGCGCGCAGCTTGCATATATCTGCATGTCTAGACATATCAGACGTTATACAGGAGACTTGGCTCCATGGATAACAGGTGATACTCAGACTACTCACTCAGGGCTCTCAAAAGTGGTCATAACGCCCCATCTTCTGTTCACGCACAAAGTTCATATCACCACTCACCTTGTAGTTCAGGTCCCAGTGTTGTGATCAGGGCAGCTAGGCATCGACCCAGACACTGATGGACCTCCACGTTGGAGGGAGGTACACTAAGAAGCAAGGTCAGGACGAGAGACAAGGTGGGCTCCACGTAGGAGCGGAACATGGGACCACCCGAATCCGCTATCAGGGCTAGTGCATGCAATGCCCACATCTGAAAAGTAAACCAACGAGGAATAATTCAGGGCTAGGATCCGTGTGCATTTAGCTGGGTTAGTAAGGTTTCTACAGGCTTCCGAGTTACTCTGACGGTGCAGCAGTTTCATCAGAAATTTCACTCAGGATGGGAGAAACTTCACTCAGGATGGGAGAAACTTCACTCCGGATGGGAGAAAGGCAAGTTCAGGGTGAGAGAACTGCCTATACTGGAATGCGGCAACCAGAATCAGAAGCTTTTACTGTGGTGGTGTCATGCCAATGCGACTGCTGCACGCGTTGTTAAAGACGAGGCACACGTGCATTTTGGTATTCCCATTGGCCAAAGGAGCCCAGGGCCCAATTTCACGGCACTGGTAAGCACACAATTTTCTGCTAACAGAGCCTCCGTCTATTTCATGGAGACCGTAAGCATAAGCACAGCAAAAGGCATGCTTACCTCAGAGGAAAAATTTGCTTAACTTAGTGACGTAACAATAGAAATCTCCATGCAAGCGCGACCGTTAGCACACACACACCGTGAAATAGTGCTTGAGGTTAGTACATTTTTGTGCTATGCTAAACACAACTTTTCTGCTAACTGTTAAGCAGCGCCGTGAAATTGGGCCCTGGCGTGTGTGTACTACCTGAGCGCGACTCGCATGACCCTTGCGCCTCTGCAGAAAATGGCTGCCGTCGGATTTGTCTGTAAGAGTGGTAGAAGTTGAAATTTGGCACATACACTGTAGTTTTCCAGAGTTGTGCACCATTTTTCAGCATGGCGGGAATGTCATCCTTAGGTATGCCTTGTCAGACCACTGTGTCTATCTACTTCCGAGGAACCATTCATGAACAGGAAGAATTTAATAAAAAAAAGTTAAAAAGGTAACTCAGCACTTGCCTGTACTGTAGGGGAGGTTGAGTCCTGCGCCAGGGCAAGCAGGATACTGACGCTGGTGTTGAGGTGCTGGCCTGCCCCCATGCCACCCACGTACCTGTGAAGACATCCTAAGGCCAGGGAGTTGCCTGTGATAATGTGAGAAGCAAGTGTGGGTAAAATGAGGAAATGAGACGAGTGTTGATGAAGTCCTCAAAATCTTCATGTAACCCAACAGTTTTTATTAAAGAATTAATCACTAAAACTGTGCTCTATTGCTGATGAGGAGTAATTGTATTACTCCGAGACAAGTCCACCGTTAGGCGTTATGGAAGAAAATGTAATGTCCGGGACAGAGCAAATTAACCATGATATCTAATTAATGATTCAGAGAAATGATCCAAAACTCCTAGTCTGTGATCTCCCTGACCATTACCAGATGAAAAAGACATTACACGTTTGTTCACTGAGCTCTTGTGGGGGAGTGTGGCCTAGTGGTTAGGGTTTGTGACTCATGATCAGAAGGTCAGGGGTTCGAATGCAGCCGCTGGCCATATGTGATGCGATCAAGCTAAATGAGTCGTTTGTCGGGAACTTTCATTTGGAGATTCAGGCCATAGGGCCACTTCATCACATCACTACATCACATTTCATAGTGTTCCGACTTCCATAATGTTTGAACTAAAGATGGTATCAGCATGCGGTTTTCACAGCAGTAATGCTGAGATTGAGCTCTTTCCAAATTGTTAGCTTGCTTGCATCACATATGTCGTGTCCTTGGGCCAGCCACTTCACCCCCACTTGCCTCTCTCCACCCAGGAGTATAAATGGGTCCTGGCATAAGCCAGGGAGTAGCCTGCGATGGACTGGCATCCCGTCCAGGGGAAGTAGAAATATTCTCAGTTGTTTCATGCTACTGAAACCGGAGATAAACGCCGGTCTGATTGGCCACATTGGCTCCCGACAGACTTACCTTTTTACTTACATTGTACTTCACTGAGCTCTTGTAGAACCAACAAAAGTCTGATTTGTAACGTCTGTGACACTGGAATTGCCCTTTTCCATGCCCAATTCTTGATTCAGCTGGTCATACATTCTGATTTGCCTCAGCCTATTTCATAGATAAACCCACAGCACTATAAAGCAAATCAAAGACCATGCTGAACATCCAAAGGCAGAATGTGATTATTCCAATATTCAGTATATTGGGTACAGCCCTATTGACTGGTAATGTATACCAACCTGTTCTGGAGACAGCATCTCTTGCTGTCTTGAGTCTATCAAAGCACATCTGAGCAGTCTGCGCAATGAAGGAGTTGTCTCCTCCCATCTGGGCCATCCTCCCTAGGGCCTCGCCGGCAGCGCAGCGCAGGATGGGATTGGAATTGGTCAAGGCATTCTGAAACAAAAAACATGAATATTCATAGATATGTCAAGTACTGATATGCTAATCTCATCTGTGACATCCTCCCTTAAGCCTCGCCAGTAGCGCAGCGCAGGATTGGATCGGAATGGACCGATCCAGTAAGCACTGCCCCATGGTGTTCTGACCAATCACAGCCGTGATTTATGTCCGACGTGCGTGCACTAAAGTCCGACATGCGTGCACGCGCGTATGATGTGCGCGGAAGGAACATGCAGGGTGGCCTTAGAGAGGAGCACATGTTAACAAAAAATTGAATATTCATAGATATGTAAAGTACTGATATGCTAATCCCATCTGTGCCATCCTTATTAATGCCTCACCAGTGGCACAGCGAAGGATGGGATTGGAAATGGTTATGGCATTCTTGAACAAAAACATGAATATTCAAAGTATGTAAAGTACTGATATGCTAATCCCATCTGAGATATTCTCCTTAAGGCCTCACTAGCAGCGCAGGATGGGATTGGAATTGGTAAAGGCATTCCGTACATAGAATATGAATATTCATAGGCAAAAGCACTGATATGCTAATCCCATCAGTTGGAATTGCTCAAGGCATTCTAAAATGAATAAAGGAGTGTCCGTAATATGTATAAAAAAAAAATTGCTATGCTGCTGTTTTCATGGTCATTTTCATTGAATTGTCTATGACACAGCACGGGAAGATATCGGAACTAGTCAAACAAGACAGAAAAACTAAACATTGGTGGTAATGCAACCTCACTCGTCCTTTCATACGATACAAAATCACAAAACTAGACTTACAAGACTCCTTCGCCGAAGCTTAATAAATTAACAAAGAACAAACATTGTTTAGCAGAGACACAACAGTTGTGTAACAAACATCGTTCGGCCAAAAACTGATAACATGAATTTACATTAATCAAGGTATATGCAAGTTACAGTAATCCATGCAAAGTATTTTCATCTTGATGTCTTACCATGATCAGATTATTCGCTGCTGCTCTGACACCACTATGCTTAAGTCTGCGTTTGTTGTCTGCTAAGCCCTGGTAAAATAACAAGAAAATAACATTATTTAAAGAAACGATAGATCATTTGCTTTTTGTAATAACTTGGTAACAACTCTAATAACAATACTGTTACATTGAAAGTGTAGTTGATGGCACACCTTGAGAGCACTAAGAACAGCCGTGAAGACGTTGATCTGAACTGCTTGTTGTCTGGCCGACTTGGCTTGCCTGATACACTCCCCAAAATGCTCCAGTATTTTCAGGCGGTGTTTGTCGGCGACGTGGGGTATAACGGCACCAAAGAGAGAGACTGAGGCGTCAATGACGGCCACGCCTAGTGGAAGGGGTCCAGGAACGTCTTCACCCTGGAGAAAGAAGAAAAATATGAAGTTAAAAGTCTGATTTTGCTTACAGTACTTCATGTCAAACAAAAAGAGAACATTACAAGTCATTCAAACTACGCACTTCTCACGGGTTACACCTTTGAAAAGAGGCCGACGATTAACTTGCAAGACACGTCTTAAAGGCATATAGGATCATTTGCTTTTCATGCATTTTGTTCATTTCCAATAACTCCACCATTCAAAAATATCCACTCACCTGAAGATTCAGCTCAGTGGATATTACACTTTTTGAGAAAACAGTGAAAAACCATGCACAACCTTTTGATCCCGAAAAAAACAATCTCGTCCATAGCACTCCTTATTTCCAAAAATCGGTCAACTGACTGATCGTTGGAAATCAACCACATTTCTTGATTTTTTTCTACATGACAGCAAGGCAGATGGGATTTCAAGGGGGGTTTAGTACCAGTACGATCTTTAAAGGTAGAGTATATCATTAGTCATTTGTGCATTTGTTTAGATTGAAGCAACAAAAGTGCTCAAAATCTTAAGAAGGGTGCTTAACATGCAACCTGATGAAGTTTTAGCTCAATGAATGCTGTATAATCCGAGATAACAATATTCTAGGATCTCAATTTTAATTCATAAGTTCCAGAGACATGTTCTCATTCAGCCGATTGCAGCTACGCAATGTCACGTACTCAAGCAACGAATTATAGCAACCATGCCAATTCACAGCTTCGACGAATAAACAAACTACTAACGGAAATTTCCAAAAATGCATCTTCAGATGCACTTTGGAAATGACCTTCTTTAATTGTTTTCTTCAAAATGACAGCATGCCAGAAAGAATCATTTCACAGGGAGTTTAGTGCCATTACTATCTTTAAACCAAGTATGTTTTTCAACGTTAACTTTGTCAGTTACTTTTTTGGAGCTGCAAATGATGTTCTCTACCTTTAATCCAAGTAAGCTTGTTAAATAATAGTTGGGTAAGTTACTTTTGGGAAAAATGCAAATGATCCTATATGCCTTTAAAATAAAGTATGACTTTCTATTCATAAGATGGGATTTTTGCGTCGGGGTGATGCTAATCAAATTAGGTTTTGCCCTTCACCGACGTATGAACACTGTATACTCTGTGTGTTACCTCCCGAGTGAAAGTTGGAAAAAAATCCCATCTTATGAATAGTTAATGCGGTACCCGCTGCTATCTACATCAGATTCAAAGCAGCCACCCGATCCCATTAGCTCGGTGGTCGAGTGGTAAGACATCTGCACTGGAAAGCAGGAGGTCGTGGGTTCGAGTCCCACCTGAGTGATTTTTTCCAACTTCCACTCGGGAGGTAACACACCGAGTATACAGTGTTTATACGTCGGTGAAGGGCAAAACCTAATTTGATGAAAGTATGACTTGTTGCTCACTACCAGCAAAACCTAATTTGATGACAGTATGACTCGTTGCTCACTACCAGCAAAACCTAATTTGATGAGAGTATGACTTGTTGCTCACTACCAGCAAAACCTAATTTGATGAGAGTATGACTTGTTGCTCACTACCAACAAAACCTAATTTGATGAAAGTATGACTTGTTGCTCACTACCAGCAAAACCTAATTTGATGAAAGTATGACTTGTTGCTCACTACCAGCAAAACCTAATTTGATGAAAGTATGACTTGTTGCTCACTACCAACAAAACCTAATTTGATGACAGTATGACTTGTTGCTCACTACCAGCAAAACCTAATTTGATGAAAGTATGACTTGTTGCTCACTACCAGCAAAACCTAATTTGATGAAAGTATGACTTGTTGCTCACTACCAGCAAAACCTAATTTGATGAAAGTATGACTTGTTGTTCACTACCAGCGAAACCTAATTTGATGAAAGTATGACTTGTTGCTCACTACCAGCAAAACCTAATTTGATGAAAGTATGACTTGTTGCTTACTACCAGCAAAACCTAATTTGATGAGAGTTTGACTTGTTGCTCACCACCAGCAAAACCTAATTTGATGAGAGTATGACTTGTTGCTCACGATGAGAGTATGACTTGATGCTCACTACCAGCAAAACCTAATTTGATGAAAGTATGACTTGTTGCTCACTACCAGCGAAACCTAATTTGATGAAAGTATGACTTGTTGCTCACTACCAGCCAAACCTAATTTGATGACAGTATGACTTGTTGCTCACTACCAGCAAAACCTAATTTGATGAAAGTATGACTTGTTGCTCACTACCAGCCAAACCTAATATGATGAAAGTATGAGTTGTTGCTCACTACCAGCATACCTTGATTGCTTTCCAGTACAGTGACGACGGATCGTGCTCCAGGGCCCCAGACCCTGAGGCACTGTTGGGCTGCAGCTGTAGCTCCACCGACTTGTGGTCGGTCTCGGTGATCCAGCTCTGAAGGATGATGGAGTCGTTCTCGTGGCACAGCGAGCGCATCAGGGAGGTGGTGGTGTTGGCTGCGTTGTCCGTCAGCGTGAACTCGGCTACAAGCTCGCGCAGCAGGGCTGTGAAGCTACCTGATGATTGGGAAAATAAGTATTACCATCTTCCCATTGGCCTTTTTTGGGGGGGAGGTTAACTTCTGTCACTGGGCTGTGCATAGGAACGGGTACCCTAGTACCTGACCGCTGATGTCAGGAAGTGGTTCCAGACCATGGAATCAAGTACCCGTAATTAACTTTACATATTACATGAAGTAAGGGTTCTTGTCAATAAAAAGTCCGCTGACTGTCAGCGAATGTACGCTGAATTCTGGCGTTGCCAAGGGCCAGCAGTTTGTGAACTTTCGCGACCGATGTTTACTAATGCCTGGCCAACTTAATGACTCAGTCCCCGCTCGTGTGATATTGTTATTAATATAGAATAGAAATTAGAATAACAAAGGCCCATTGTTATACCATGCAAGACTCCAGGGCTCGCCGCTAACCTGTAACTAAGGACCAAATTTAGTCCGCGAGCTCAGCTGAGTCAGCGGACAATCATTATTGATAGGAACCCTAAATAAAAGATACCTTTTTGGGACTTGAGTTCTAGGGCTCGCATCAGAAGCTTGTGACACCATCACGGTGTCTTTATCAACTGGTTTGTTGAGGCCAGTCGATAAAGACAACAGCAACGCCAGATGATAAGGGCACCGTGATGGTGTCGCATGCTCCTGATGCGAGCCCTGCAACTCAAGTCCAAACAAATTATCTTTTATATTTACTTGATATAATAATGGGACAGGAAACAAACTTTCATGCTCAATATTACATGTACTTAGTAAGTTCTAAGAAAATGAAAAGAAAGGTTTGAATGTCATTTATGGGAAATTTTCAAAATGAAAACCAGGCTACATGGAAAAACAAAACAGATTCCCATTTATGATGCTCGCGAAAATGCAATTTACACTGTAAAACTAAAGAGCCACACACTTGTATTTTGCTGCACCGATGTGGTAGTATTATTGTGCTGACCTTTATGAACAGAAACTTCTGAGACTTCAATTTTGGGGTTGAGATTCTTTAACAGGTACCCAGGTACCAATGTTTTGTTTTTCAATCAGGTACTCGATTCACGCACTACCCGTTAATGCATACCAGTCATTACCGAAAAAATTACATTATTAAATCTAGTGCGAACAGCCGGGATATGAATTCATGTTAAACTACAGCGACCTTGCTGTAAACCTAGCTTTCTTGCCCCCAACATTTGTTTTCTAGGACCCTTCCTAGTTTCATATACATGTACTTCCATCTAAAGTGGCTGCACTTATTTCTGAAGTCATGTCTTAATTTAAAATTCAGACTCTATAGATGCCTCATATCCCTCAGGTCCAACAATTTCTCATTAAGACAGCTTCCCCCTCCCCCCCCCCCCCACCCAAGAAACGCACAAATTAAAAACAAAAAATTACAAATTCATTGAGAGGCTATTTTACTTTCATAGGATGTGGGAGGCAAAAGCCTCAACACTTCATACAGTCTGAGTCGAACCATAGCTGCACTGGCCTTGAGGTGGGCACCGCAAGACTTGATCACTGTGTGAATCCTGGTGACAAAAAAGCACGACAAAATCACTTCAATTTTAAGAGGATGTGGAATGCTCGAAGACATTTCCGTCATTTTTCGGGTATATGTAGCCTAAGGTGTGATGAAATAAAAACGACTATTGTGTCTGTCATGAAATGAGTACAAAAGGTACTTTTGAGAGCTGTTTTTCAGGTCCTGTTTGGACCCGAAAGTGCAATTTGTGTAAAAGTCGTCGTTGGGGGCAGCAAACAAAACATAGTAAATCATGACGTAATAAACAGGACTCCCGATGCAGTGTAGTATAAACGAGTCCTGTTTATAACATCACGATTTTTTTCATTTTACGAAGAACCCGACGACTGTTGATTTCAATTATGTGCTCGCCGACCAACAAATTACTCGATGAATTTCAGTTTTATAAACATATAAATGCACATTACAAAAGAATGGGACTTTGTCATTATGATATATATGGGTCTACAATAAAAAAATACAAAAAAACAAAACGACTTTCAGCATTCCACAACCTCTTTAAAGCAGTCAAGAGGATGTGATTTCAGGCTCAATTTGTTTGCTTGGCATGAAGAGTACAACTTTGGACAAGTTTGCGGATTTACAAAATGAAGTCAATACTTTCAACCCTAACCCGACCAAATGCAAGACAATGCAACATAGACATTAGAGAGGTTTTGCATCTGAACGGATACGTGTATGCATACGTTATCTGTTAACCGATATCGACCATTCACAGATACAAACACCCTGCTGAAGTCAAATTTCATGACTTTGCTTTCAATATTGTTATTTGCATAATATGAAAGCCCCTCCTTCCAAGAAAAAAACTAATGCTCAACTGACATGATACAAAATTCATGTACAAAGGGGCAATTCCACGGTTACTCACGTTACATTTTCGTAACGTGAGTAACCGATTTTATGCGTCTTGTTTATCATACACAACACATTTTTCTGGATGTCATCTTTGGTGCTTAGGTAGGTCTAGGTCTACTCTATCTACTATGGGGATCACAGTTATTAAACCTTTTCCGTAAGGTAATTACAGCCCAAGGAAACTCAAAAGTACATCAAAAATGTAACGTGAGTAACCGTGGAATTGCCCAAAAGCTTTTTCTTGATCCTAAAGCCATGTGGTGCAAGAAAATCATGTTATTTTGTAAAATGCATTTATATGTAGAAATAAGAACAAAGAAGACAACTTCTTCTTCAAAATACCGTTCTGTTCAATTTTTTAAAAAGAGTGCTGTCTAGATAACAAACGTCAAGTCAAGACAACAAATTCTCACAACAGTTTCTTTTTTCAGAACCAAGACTTCTTAACAGGGGAGACAGAGTTCCACAAGGGCCCACGTGTACTTACTCCGCAAGCATAGACATGGCACACTCCAAAGGTGTCATGCATCTCCTAATGACGTCGTCAGTCACTAAATCACGACAATGAGTAATGAAGCTCTGCATGGCTGCAATGAAACAAAAACAAAAACACAGAGGCAGGAGTGGGTGGTGTTTCCTTGGCACATTTTTTTTGGGCTACATGTAATTCCAATTGACTTATGACCTATTTCTGCCACTTTGTTTTGTTTTTTCAACGCTGTTTAGAAATATTTTTCAAGCAAGTAGAAAATCAAATCCTATAAAGGAAAACATGCTTGACTGCAACAATAAACTGCAAACTGGTAATAGTGTCTACTTCCTTCTTAATTTTGTACATAGGATTGACGACATGGAACATGTACGTTTAACCCATCACTCACTGTAGCGCCAAAAAGTGCCCAGCCTTTTACCCCTTGTAGCACCTGAAACCTCGCAAGCACAATATACTTCTATTGATTCATCAGCGAATAAACACACTGTAATACAGCTTGTAATGTGTTAAAGAAATATGTTGCCAGCCAGAAGAATTTGAGGTTCTTGATGTCTGGTTTTCACCAAATAGGCAATTTACCCAAACTTTAAAGCGTAATTTGCCCTAGATTTGAGATTGCACATGATGCAAAGCATCTCATATTAAACTTTTAGAGACATCATTTTGACCTTTTAAATTGTATACTTCCGCAAAAAACTGCATCACAAATGAGGAAATGTTGAATGCCTGGGCAAACCGATGATTGGCTCTTTAGGTGTTACAAGTGTTCCACATCTCTGGAAGAATTCTATGCATGGACATCACTAATTTTCCCTGCACTACCTATCAGCCATCAGAAAGCAATGACATGTCATAAAAAGTCAAAGTTAGCAAAGAAAATATTGAAGCATTTACTGAGGAAACACTAGGAATTTTTCAGACCAGACTCCTAGGGTTTGTGCACAGGGTGTCAAGTGATGTCCAGATATGGAACTCTTTCCCACCTCTCAATTCCCATCACAGAGACCAGTAAGCGTTCATTCAGACTCTACCAACACCAAGAATTGTGTTTGCAGAGCAGACACAGGTAAGTTACAGAGGAATCCTACCACAAAGTGCTCCTGCTCGTCCTTCTAACGTGACCTGCCACGTGAACGCATCTCCCCTGGCCTTCTCAGACTCCAGCTCCTTGGACGATCTTGGGAATGCGTTACGCCAGAGCAGGAGCAGCCTGGGCAGGTGGTTCCGGACTACTGGAGTACCTACAATAAGAGGGGGGAAAAGGACCAATCATTAATCCTTATTACCAAATCACTGTGCAGGAAACCAATATCACATTCTTTGTACATGAACTTTGAAGTGGCATCAAGTTGTTATGGCTCGACTCTATGTTCTTCAATCTTGTGGAATCATTCAAATTGTCCTGGTGGATTCTGAGGCATCAGGGAGGTTCAGGGTTGATATCTTAAAGCCTCCGATCATGTTAGCCTTAAATCTGTCATGATACAATTGTGTTACGTGAGATTTGCAGCTGCAGCCTCTACCTAACCCTTAACCCTACTGCAAGTACTTTGCTAGATCCCTGCTGAAACCAACAAAATCATACACTGCTAATTACAACTCTGACCAGCAGAACATACATTTGTGAATTGCTTAAAGTTGGATATTGAACACTTTTGGTTTCAATGGGGCTACCAGCAGACTTTTTGAGGTTTCACGCAAAGGAATGAAAACAATGGCAACATGGTCAAGCTGGTCATGAAATTGCAAAGAAGCTTGTGCTAACCAGATATTGAGAAGATAAAATTGTTTCACTTGATTACAAACAGCTGATTATTAAAGGGAATATACAACATTTGCAAACATCGAAAAATAAAACTACCAAGTTTTTGCGAAATACCTTAATAGGATGTTGGTAAATGACAGTCTAAAGCATCCTGTAAAATTATGGCACCTGGTATACTGTCATTTTCAAGAAAAGTGGTATTTTTGTATCAATTTCCAACGCTGATCGGCCGATCAGCGTTGGAAACAACTGGCTTTTTTTTCAAATACTGGCCCCTATTGACCATTGCACTTGTTTGCAATCGATTACAAACCTATGAACGGGTACGAGCCAGCTAGACTGGTTCCCTGACCTTACAATTCCCCAATGTATGTAAACTGCTCTGTTTCTTCTTATATGGAGTCAGGGAACCAGACTACAGGAAAACGATTGTTTTTCTTGGTTTTTATAGCATTTTCGAACCCAAAACCTCAAAAAAGTCAGTGTAACTATATTTGCTTTATATTTCCAACCCCCCAATTCCATCCAATTCTGAAAATTACAGCAAAAGCAAATGATGTATATTCCCTTTAAATGAAGACTTTAACCAGTTCGAGCCAGGTTTACTTTGACAGTGACAAGACCCAGGCATGGGATTATTTTTCACGAAACTCGGTGCCAGATGGGTTCAGGTCATGATCTGCGGGTACACCCTGATTTTTCTGGCCTGCGAGCAGGTTGCTAACAGCCTCACTCGTTGCGCGTTTATCACTCATCTGATCTGAATTTCAGAAAACGTTTGCGCGTATACATGTCTTCCAGTGCCAACTGGTTTGGGGTGCTGTGGTCCAATGGTTACAGTGTTCGACCGGTGTGCTGTGGTACATGGGTTCGAATCCTGACCGTGGGAACATGGTAATTGTGCTCTTAAGCAAGGCACTTTACCATTATTGCTTCGTCCTTCGGATGGGACGTAAAGCCGTAGGTCTCGTGTGTTGTGTAATGCATGTTAAAGAACCCAGTAACACTTATCTCTAACAGAAGGGGTTTGCCCCGGTGTTTCTAGCAGTGGCTGCAATATGCGCCGCAGCACCTTGTAAACCCTTACAAAGTGCTACATAATGGGTCTCGTATTTCTCATAGACTTCATTTACCATGTTTACCTGTCTTTAGTAATAGACATAATTTCCAGCGCCTTGAGTACCTAATTGATGGTAGATATGTGCGCTTTATAAGACTCCAGTATTTTTATTATTATTAAATCCGATAACGCTCAGAGTCTGCAAATCCTACTACCAGTGCATCACAGTACAGTTTGTAAGCATGGATGAATTGCTCCCTCACCTAACGTCATGACAGCACCTAGTATAAGCCAGCTGGCCTGTGTTCTGTGCAGAGACATCCGGCTGTTCTGAGAGGCTGTTCTGAGTAAATCCTCGGCAATACTGAATATGACCTGTAAAAACAAAAACGGTAGATTAACAAAACTTTTAAAACATGTGCACAGCTTGAGTGACAATCCTCAGTCCTATTTACGATGATTCGTCCACATTTTTTGGACAATCCATCAGCATTTTTAACTGTGCTACTTGTCATTTTAACATCTCACTCACAGTCACTGTACCTTGTGGAGCCCATTATTACTTAAGTTATCAAGGTTGATACAAGACACTCACAACTTTATGTTAGAAGTAAATGAATTTCTATTTTACTCGTAACATAATTTTTAGAGTTGCTGAACGATTCCAAAGAAAGTCAGACAAAATAATTTTCATCGTGACGAGCCAAGGTGATCCAAAGACTGTTCCGTGAACGAACAAATTCACACAGAAAAGCAGTCGTAAATGTTGTTTTTTTCCTTGTCCAAGATGTTTACATACTTTATATCAATGCAAAGCTATGCCACAATTTGTGAAATCGATCTTAAGCTTACATGTAATTGCGCAGTTGCACAACAAATTTGTTGTGTATTTGAGTCCAACACATGGCGCAAGCTGCACACTTTTTTTGTAAAATCGTCCGCTGTACACTGTGCGTGTCAGCATTACACAAAGCACAGAGCATGAGCAATACACTACCTTACTCTCCACTGTCCACGACTCAAGTGATGCAGAACATCACATGCTACCGGTACCTCCCAGGTAAACATGCAAAAGCTGTACAAACACATGTCCGGGCCTTTGGGAACCAATCGCGTACGTGCATGCACACACTGAGCGCTAAGCTGCCCCCAGTCACGCACGCATGCACTACATGTACAGAGTACAGTTCATGACATTAAAATACAATCACATTGCAATAGCAATAGACTGGTTATATACATGTAAGTCACTACACATTCATTCAATAGACATAGGCATTAGTCATTGGTCTCCTACTCAAATTATACAAAGTTGGGATCACTGGTTCCGCTCCCACCACAGCCCGTCTTTCCAGTGCTGCTGCTTTCAGTTCGGTGGTGTCACACCCTGACCATTCTCGGATGTTGTCCACCCAGCGCATCTTTGGCCGGCCCACGGAGCGACGACATCCCTCTGGCATCCCATCCACAACAGCTGCCGCCATGCCACCATGCCAAACCACATGGCTCAACCACACTGCCTTGCGTTCCACTACAGTGCTGCTGCTGAAGCACCACAGGTCACTGATCATCTCCATCAGGATTTCATTTGTTACATGGTCTTGCCACTTGATGTTGAGTAGGTGACACAAAAATGGTTTGGCCGAAACTGTCTTGGCGTTTATGTCAGCTGCCTTCAACGAGAGGGTGGTAGCACCCATACACTTTCCATTACATAAATAGGCCCGAACATGCTAGGGTATGACCTCATACTCCATAACCATAATAAAAATAAAAGGAAAGTGACCTAAAGCTTACAGTAACTTCCTCTTTGTAATTCAATATAAAACATAAGGCTTAACATTTTCTAGTCACAAGATATTGTACTTGGTATCAGGGCACAAGAGCACCAAATTTCACCTAATTAAATATTCACAAGATTCCACCAGAGAAATACTTTACAGAGCCCGAATCAAACTTTGCTCATTAAATATTCACAGAACATGTACAGAAAATCGTCACTGCATTTTAAATAAATGTAGAGGAAGAATGGTTGGATAATTTGAAGACCTTTGTACACATATATTAACTGTTAAATTTAGGCCCTACATTGTACATTAACTGTTAAATTTGGCAAGTTACAAATTTACAAGATTTTGAAGATTATAAAAATGGAGGGATTTTGATTAAATGATTTTCCTGATCGACAACTGACATTTAATTTTTGTGAAAACCATAACTCAACATATGAAATGGTTAAATTGTTTAAAGCTCATCGCTCGCTGGTCTCCCATCAGACTCTCCTCATCCACCTGGGCTTAACCTGCTGAAAGTCCCCCTGTTCTGCTCCTCAGTGGTGACTCTGTTGCCATCCAGCCACATCTTGGTCGTGGTACCATCATGCATCAGGTCTCCGTCCTCGTCCTCTTCATGGATGGGGTCGACTCTTTTAGTTGTGTCGCTGTTGCCTTAAAGCTCTGGGCAGGTGCATCCCTTAGACGACCCGATTATCCCTCGCCTTGATTCAATTCAATTCAATTCAATTTTCACTTCAAAGACATTTATTTCCATTTCACCAATTCACAACAAGCAGAATAAACAAACTATTAAAACATTAGGTAAGTATGTAATAACAGAATAATAATGGTGAAAATGGAGGCAGGCCCCGGTAAGCATGTGCTTGTGTTGGGGAAGCCTTAGGACAAAGATTGGACAAAACAGTCAGACAGGACAAAGGAACAAAAATAAACACACAAACAAACAGATAATTATACATGGTTATGATGTAAATACAGTATTACGTAATAATGAAGTGTACGTAATAACAGCAACAAGCATAACAGCAATTATATATAAGAACGTCGATATTTCGGTACAAGACCCTATTTGCCGGTACAACCCTCTCAATGCCAAGCTTGTCACAGACACTCGACTACCACAGGATAATGACTAGCAGAACTCCAGAGCCCTAACTAAGGCCTAGCATCACCAGTGTTTATGTCATGCTTGACCACGTCCGTGTGACCGATGTCATGGTCACCCTTGGACAACACATCCTGAAAGTCTATAAGACATTTCCAGACATCATCATGGTACTTAGCCTCTGCATTGGCTGTACTCCTCTCATTTAAGTCTCGCAAATACAGGGGCAACTCCTTCCCTGTGTTTGCCTTCACATTCAATTCATCATGAATTGAACTGGGCTCAATCTGGGAGATCATTCCCGCTGTTGTCCCCTCATGTGCAACTCTTTATCCCTTCCGGGATTGAAGACCTGCAATAGAACAACATCGGCTTTAGTCTCAACAAGAGATCTGGCCACCGCCAAGCCTTCTTGGCTACACGTCACCACCACCTTCCACCGGTTTGACCATGGCTGGCCCGAGCAATGGTCTTGGCCTCCTCTTTGAGACTTTGCTCTAAATTCACAAGCCTCCGCTCTGTTCCAGAGACCTCGCCAATTTAGCGGGCTGCCGGTCCAGCAAACTGTGCTGTTCGACCTTCTCAAAATTCTCAGTCTCCAGCGCAGCCTGAACTTCTTCCAAAGTTTTTGGACGGGCTCTACTGATGTCCTCTCTAATTGAGTGGCTGTCAACGGCATCTATGAAGTGGTTCTTTGCCAACTTCTCTCGAGCATCTTCCGGTATTTCATGGATTGCCTGCCCTAACTCTAGCTATCCCTCTTTTGGCTTTTGGCGCCAGTGTCTGAGCTCAACGAGATACTTCTCACTCTGTCAAGCTGACCCAAGCCTACGCCCAAGCAACTTGACCAGCGCACTGTACATGTGCTTTTTACCCGAGTCGCCCATCAACCACAGAGCATCCCCTTGCAAGCTTGCGGATAACCACTTCGCAGCTTGCTCTTCGCTCCACTGGTTTACCTCAAGGCACGTCTCAAAATGGCAGAAGTACTCCTTCTAGAGCACTTTCCCATTATATCGGTCAGGGGTTATGTTTGGCCTGCGATTTGGTCGCTCCAAACTTCCCTTCAGACCCAATTCACTATGGACACATGCCTCTCGTTTAAGTGGCCGAGGACCTACTGACCTACAAGGTGTCCACTCTTTCAGCTGAACTGCTGTTCTTCGCCTCGACTGGTCGAGTTGCGAAACTTAGCAGTTAACTGTGCACCCTTGTAGGGGTAACCTTCTCCCTATCACAAACAAACAGGTTAGTACTTGGCTTACCCTGTTCCACGCCACCGTGCCCGGACAGGAACAGCATCAGGTTGTCTATGACTTGACTCTCGCATTCCAAGGCGATTGGCGTTGACCCAGCTTGGGGTTTTATCCTTAAGCCTGAGTCCTTCAGAGGCGTACTCTACATAAACCTCACCTCCCTCCCAAATTTTGGGACTCATTCAGGCACCACCTTAGTGCCAGACTCTCGTCTCCCGGTTGCTCCAGACACATACCCAGTAGTCTCTTCGGGCAACCTCAGCTCAACATCGGTTATCTACCTGATGGAGCACACGCCAGCTCCCACCTGGCGTGCCTGTGTTCCCTCCCTTTGGGAACCACCCGACTGCAACTCCATGACAGCCTCCTACTTCTTTGCAATGGTCTTTTTCCCACCACAGTGTTGAGCTTTCATTCGCAGTCGCTGCAACTCGGCATCAGCACTTTAGGTGCCCGCTTGACCCTGCGAGCCTTCGCTCATAACTTTTAACAACCACAACGATCACACACAACAAATAACCAACAATAAATGACAATCGCAATCACAATCGTCCCACTTCTGAAACCATTTGTGGCGGGGATCTCCCCGGGCCAAACCTAAGTTTGTTGGGACCAAGTCTGACACCTATTAAGGTGTAGCTGATCTTCCCGAACCCAAGCTTTCCCAAGACGAGAGACCACTCAGAGCAACCTCAAGGCTTAGGAAGCGGCTATGATTTGGAGGAAAAATACCACTGATTATGATGATTGAGATTACTTTCTGCTAACTGCACAATAATCCAGCAACAAATACACCTTGACAACAGGATTGTCGACACAACAAATGTGATTAGAATTTATTACACAATAATCAAGAATTATACAGTAGTGATTGAGTGATAACGAGGTTGTTAATTACCAGGGTCACTAAATTACACTTGGGAGACAACAGCTCACATAAGCAGCAACGCGAACAGCCTCAACAATGTTAAAGTATGTAGGCAATGTGCTACCTTGTTTTAAAGGGAATATACATCATTTGCTTTTGCTGTAATTTTCAGAAATGGATGGAATTGGGGGGTTGGAAATATATAGCAAATATAGTTACACTGACTTTTTTGAGGTTTTGGGTTCGAAAATGCTATAAAAACCAAGAAAAACGATCATTTTCCTGTAGTCTGGTTCCCTGACTCCATATAAGAAGAAACAGAGCAGTTTACATAAATTGGGGAATTGTAAGGTCAGGGAACCAGTCTAGGTGGCTCGTACCCGTTCATAGGTTTGTAATCGATTGCAAACAAGTGCGATGGTCAATTGGGGCCAGTATTTGAAAAAAAGCCAGTTGTTTCCAACGCTGATCGGCCGATCAGCGTTGGAAATTGATACAAAAATAGTACTTTTCTTGAAAATGACAGTATACCAGGTGCCATGATTTTACAGGATGCTTTATACTGTCATTCACTAACAGTCCAGCAAAGTATTTGAAAACGATTTGGTAGTTTTATTTTTTGATGTTTGCAAATGTTGTATTTTCCCTTTAAGTAATCGATGCCTGAAGTCGCATATACTAGAAAAATCATGTCAAAATCGATATTGATTGTTTTGTAATTTTTTTGAATAGACAAGGAATCTAAGATTCACACTATGCACTTTTGTTGGGGGAAAAATACCCACAAAAGTGGAAAAACTGAAGATGTTTTCCACTGCCGTTGGTGGCCCAATGCATGTCTTTATTTAAAAGCCGTTTTTCTCGAAATGCGGTTTTCGTGAAACTTGGCAGGACACTGTTGAAGTTCCTGCGTCATGTCTTTGAAATAAATTTAGCTACAGAAATAAATTCGGTATCATTGGAAAGTCAATGATTTACCTTTTAACATGATGTGCATAATGTGAAAGTCAAAGGTGGGGATTATTCCTTGTTATGCTACGGCAGGTCGCATAAAGAGCAGGTGGTAATGGGTTAAGACACTCTCACCTTCCCCTTGGCGTGAGGGATCCCCAGCGGGCAGTCCCGCACCCCTCCCAGCAGGGTGGCGATGGCAAAGCTGTAACCCGACACAGCCTCGGGGGAACTCTTCAGGTTGTGGAGCCTGTCGGTGCAGCGGTCCAGCAATGGCGTGAGCTGGGAGGGCAGGGCCACAGCGATGCAACGCAGGCACCAGGCTGCGGCTAGACGGGCCGCTGGGCTCGGGTGCAGGAGTACGCTGGCTACTGCGTCACACATGTCTGCAGGAAGACACAAAATGTATAGTGTAACTCTTTAAAGGCATATAGGATCATTTGCATTTATCCCAAAAGTAACCCAGCGAAGTGTTATTAAAAAGCTTGCTTGAGTTAAAGATCACACTGGTACTACACACCCTGTGAAAGTATTCTGTACGGTTTGCTGTAATTTAGAAGAAATTAAGAAATGGTGATTGCCTGTTCGTTGGAGATAAAGAGTTCTATTAACAAACTCGTGTTTCGTGATCAAAAGGTTGTGAATGCTTTCCACTGATTGGGGGAAACCAAAAAATCCACAAAAATAAACGGCAGAGGGTCTGAGGGTCACCAGAACTCCATAGCAACGAAGGGTATATGTTTGCATCCCTCAAATACCCATTTCTTTCGTTCTGTATAAACTTTTAAAGGTAAATATCACTGCTATGTACGTATACATCAGATTGGAACCAGCCAACCGATCCCGTTAGCTTGATGGTCGAGTGGTAAGACATCTGCACTATGTGAATAAATCTCTTTTGTAAGTATGTGTGGTTCTGAAAAGAACCACACATACTCACAAAAGAGATTTATTCACATGGTGCTACCGCAAACTTATCTTGTCTTAGTATCTTTCCACCATGCAAACCTTCATATCTCACATCTGCACTAGAAAGCAGGAGGTCGTGGGTTCGAGTCCCACCCGAGTGATTTTTCCAACTGTCACTCGGGAGGTAACACACCGAGTATACAGTGTTTATATATCGGTGAGGGCAAAACCTAATTTGATTTAAAAACACTTTTTGGGTAAAACCTCTGGAATTCCAGATAAAAAAAGGATTCTTTAGAATCCTGGTATCAGGCGAAATCCTCACAAAATATCCTGAAATCAGGGGAAAATATTGACAAATCTCATCCCTGATGATGTTATGGGTGCGACATGGCCTATAGACCAACCAAGACCAGGGGTGTGAGTGACCACTGATAAAAATAGCTGAAAACAGCTGAAAGGGTGTAAAAAAGCTGAACTTTGGAAATCTGCTATACTTTGATACACAGCAAGTGAGGAAAAAAAGCTGAAATCCACCACAAAAAAAGCTGAAATCAGCTTTAAAAATGAGATTTCACACCACTGCAAGACTTACTAGCATTGGGTTCGGTAACCAAACTACTGGCGCAGGTAGACAGGGACTTGACCAGACTGCCTAGCTCCTGCATGGCACATATCAAGACGTGCTGTGTGTTGGAGTTGTCGTGGGTGTGACCACCGCTGTCACTCGGCTCAGCTGTGATGAGAAAAGGAGGGATTCAAAATAAAGTCTATTTTTTCACTGACTATTTTTGAAAAGTTGAACAAAGAAATTGCCTGAACCTGCAAACTCCGGATTACCATTCCAGTGCTCTACCAACTGAGCTATTCATGCAGCCCAACCAGTATGTTGGCGATTCCCCACTTTGTCAATATCTTTGTTCAAGGGGCTCTAGTCAGAAGCCATTAACCCGTATGCTATCTTAATTAACTACACCCAACCAAAAAAGAAATTCCCCCCTTAATACTTTTTTGTCTAACTCAAAAACTACTGGGCACATCTCGCTCAAATTACGACTGATCAGTACAAAAATTCCTAAGCAATCCAGCCATACTCTTTGTTTGGCCCAAAACAGTGACAATGTGTACAAAATTATGCAATTTATGACAAATGGTACCGAAAAAAGTTGCACTTTCGTCCACGTGCAAGGTGAGTGTGAACCACAACTTGCACGTATACAAAAGTGCAAGTTCTGTTTTCAGTCTCATTTGTCATAAATAGCATAATTTCGTACACATTATCACTGTTTTGGGCCAAATAAAGAGTATGGCTGGTTTGCTAAGGAATTTCTGTACTGATCAGTCGTTATTTGAGCAAAAGGTGCTCAGTAGTTTTTGAGTTAGACAAAGAAGTATTGGAAGGGGGGGGGGGACTTTCTTTTTGGGTTGAGTGTAGTCCAGTTCCTACAGATATCATACTGCAGGTATATTATCTATCCTTTCCTGACTACTTGCAGTACAACAAAAATGCAAATCCACTCGAAGGTATTCAGAGAAACATTCCAATTAAAATCATGTACTTGCGTTAAAAAAGAGAGAATAAAAACAGATGTGTCTTTGTCGCTCAGTGAACAGTGCAACAAGACAAACCAAAACAAAAATGAAAGCCAGAAACTGTACCTTCAGTGATCAAAGTGTGCTGTGACCCTCTTCACAAAAAAAGGGTAAAGTCGCACTGTGCATTATTATGTAATGGCTCACTCAATGTTGAGAGGGTGAACATTTTGTCAAAATGTGTCAATTTGTTGTCATGAATGACATTCTTTAATACCTAAAGTTTCAGGGTTCATTCACAGAAATGTTGATTTTGATGAATAAAGTGGAAAGAAATTACCGATTTTAAGTGCATCGTTCTATTGTTCTACAACAGAGCCAGCTATTTCAACGCCTGTTTTCTCAGTTGTGTAATTTGAACTCCAAGAAAGGAATTAATATGTAAATATGTAATATCTCCAGAATGGGAGGTGCTATGGAGCTCTACTACAGTCAACCAAAAAACAAGGTCCCCCCCCTGCCAATACTTTTTTGTCTAACTAAAAAACTACTAAGCACCTCTCGCTCAAATAACGACTAATCAGTACAGAAATTCCTTAGCAATCCAGCCATACTCTTTTGGCCAAAAACAGTGATAATGTGTAAGAATTTATGCAATTTATGACAAATGATATCGAAAACAGTTGCACTTTTGTATACGTGGAAGTTGTGGTTCACACTCACCTTGCACGTATACAATACTGCAACTTGTTTTCGGTACCATTTGCCATACATGTAAATTACATAATTGTGTACACATTATCACTGTTTTGGGCCAAACAAAGAAGAATGGCTGAATTGCTAAGGAATTTTGTACTGATCAGTTGTAATTTGAGCGAGATGTGCCCAGTAGTATTGGAGTTAGACAACAAAGTATTTAGGGGGGACTTTCTTTTTGGGTTGAGTGTATATACCAAATGAAAGCTTACATTATGGGCTTTCTAAAACATAACTCAATGTCACTTATTTGCAAAATGATACTCTTTTTTGTGGAGGGGGTCACATATGTACATCTAAAATGTTTTTGAAATTGAGCTGGTTGGGTGGACTCACCGACAGAGTTCATGTAGTTGGTGATGATCCCACACAGCTGCTTGCAGCAGGAGACTTGGGCCTTCTCTCCCAGCATGTCCCCCAGGGTGGAGCGCAGGATGAAGGTGACGCAGCGGCGGAGATAGACGGCATCCACGTGGGTAGGGGTGGAGCGGGGGTTGGCCACGATGTCAAAGACCCTCTCCAGGAACAGCTGGAGGTTGCGCTCCAGCCAGAGACCGCCCAGGGTCCGGACCAAGACCACGTAGGCCTGCAAGATGATAGGGTGACGATTTTGATGATGATTTACATGTAGGTTATAGATTCAGTCAGTGAGATCTAGGATCTATTTGGGTCTTCAAAACCTTTGCTTTGTCTCAAGTTTCGAATTGATCATCAGCTTTAGAATAATTCAGAAGACTTCAATATCCCTAACCCCCAGGGTATTTTGGCTAGAAACCTTGCTTAACGCAGCAACATGCAAAATGTCAAAATGAAAAGGCTGCTCAGTGTAGCAAGATCCATCAGGTCAGACATCTGACGGCCAAACTGCCTCAGAGTTCGTGGTCACCAACTGCAGCAGATACAACTGTGGCATTAATCGATGGGACTAGCTCTCACTGTTTCACAATTGGCTGTTTACGCACTGGTGTCGATGGCTCAATGCAGCACGGTCCCGCAGACTTTTGCATGTACACCTGATGCACTGTGTTGCATCTGGCAGGGTCAAAACTTCAGCCTGATATTGTAAGATTAGATGTTCCTGATGAACCAGAACACGGACCCATACTGAGCCGGAGTCCCCAACATGCCCCACAGTCAGGAGCGTTAAATCTCCTCAAGCCAAAGCCAGAGAGATGCAGCGAAACTTTTGAAAATTGAAAATATTTGTCCATCCAAAACAGTTGCACTATTAAGTCAAATTTGGTACCGTAAGTGCATCATGACAGCTCATAATTGATTGTGTTTGTTAATTTTGAACGAGCAATTTTTGGCTTAAAGGCATATACATGTAGGTTGTTTTGCTTTTTTATCTCAAAAGTAACCTACACAATTAGACTAAAATTTTTTACTTGGATTAAAGATTGTACTTGTATTAAACACCCCGTGGATTATTTGGTCTGGCTTGCTGTCATTTATAGGGAAAAAATGAAGAAATGTTGGTGATTTCCAACGATCAATCGATTGACAGATTTTTGGAAATGAAGAGGGCTATGGACAAACTTGTGTCTGGTGATCAAAAGGTTGTGCATGGTTTTTCATTGTTCTCTAGAAAAGTGCAATATCCACTGAGCTGAAACTTCAACCCACTGCAATCAATAAATGAACACGTCATGAGTGACTATACTCACATGAGTGAATCCGACCCGGACCTCCCTGTTGATCATCCCGCCCCCTTTCTGCTCTCCTCCGCCCGCTTTGAGGAAGCCGGACGTCCCCTTGATGAAGCCCACCGACAGGAGATTGTAGACATCGTCGATGCTGGAGCGCTTGGCTCTAGGGTCTGTCAACACAACAAGCATCTTTTATAAACATTGATATGTAACATGATACGGCGGTCGGGATATGATGTATATCTTGATTAGTTTGTGAACTTAAGTTCTGGAGGTGTTTGACATCTGTATATATTGTCTCCAGAGACAGCAGTGTCAACACCATGCTGAGTAAACTGGGTTGGGAGTCTCTACAACACCGAAGAGCCATCTCCAAAGTCACAATGATGTAACGGATCACCAACAAACTCATCGACATCCCAGACAACCACCTTATCCCGGTCAACTCATCTACCAGAGGCAACAGCCATGCAGAAACTCCTCATCCCACCCACCCGTACAACCTTACTGAAGGGCTCCTTCTTCCCAGACACCATCCGCCTGTGGAACTCACTGCCCCAGCAAGTTGTTGAGTCACCAACCCAGGATATCTTCAAGACCAGAGTGAACGGTGTCACCTTCAGATAACCAACCTGTCCCAAAATAGCTGTTTTTACTTGCACATATTTGTCTTTTTATGCCTCGAGTTATGTCTGCACCTGCTTGTTTGCACTTCAACCAATGTGCGAGTATACTCCAGCGGAGGTTTCTGCACAGTATAGAAAGATGATGATGATGATGTATTGACTCAAAAGTACATGGGTCACTCCATATACATGTATTTAGGGTCCAAACTGTGACATTTTTCCTGTGCCTGTTACCTTTGTAATTTGCCATTCAGTTATCATAAAGAATGACTTCAATTTCTTTCTTTTTTAGGTAGGTAGTTTACTATTCATAATCACTCTTGGAGGGCAACTGCATTAAGGAGTGCATCAGATAAAATCACATATCAGATGAAACACCAACAGGGAGTCGGGGACAGGGAAAAAAGTGGACCTCACATTTATAGAATGAGCCACAAGTATTCAACATGCAGTGACTGTGTGTTCAAATACAATTTTCAGACATTTGCAACTCTGTAGAACTTCTTACATCTACTTTACCATCTTTCATTTGGGAAGAAACTTTTTAAATGATTTATGCGCTGTTCATACATGTTATCAACCATTCCAACTTCTGGTGCCTGAACGTATTTCTGTTGTCAAAATTATTCAAAGCCTAGTATCTTAATTCCTGATTTACGTATCACGATGCCTATCACAGTAATCTTGTATTAAGATTATCAGTAAAATGTATTTATGCATTTTCACACCCAATGTGCACAGTTCTTAAACCGGACATTAGACACCAAGATCTGACGATAAACGTAAGACCATGATTTTCCAAAAATGCAACTCGTTAAGCTCTCATTTATAGAAATCCTTGCAATACCAGGATTCGAATAAGCCCATCTAAACTATGAAGAAATGTAAGAATCCAAAACAAGAAAAGGCGACTATTTTCCTGTCCCACCTTTCGAAATGTTGGTCTGAGTTGTGGCCAGCAGAACTCCAAGAAGCTTGGACACTGCACTGCGGACGTCATAGTTGGAGCCATCCAGTGCACGGAAGCACGTCGAGACCATGTTCTCCAGCTCTGTTGTGTGCAGAAAGTTGCCTTCTTTCACCAACTCCAGCATGCACTGAAGGGAGAAATCAAACACTTGCCTCAACATTTTAACTTGAGTTATCATTGCAGAATTTCTAAATAGCTTTGCCAGACAGCGAGTAATTGCTTAAAATGGCGCTGATCCATTGTACAAAGCATACATGCTTCCTCGGACAGCGCAATCTTCACTAAATGGAGTAGCCATAGGTTAGCGAAGGATTTGGCTTCAACACTTGAACACCAGGGCCCAATTTCACGACGCTGCTAAGCACAAAAATTGCTTAGCACAAAAGAAGTCTGGCTTATAAAAGCAGGTTACCAGCCAAAACTCCAAGTGATGTATACTGCTCGTGATTAATATTCACCTGTTGTTTGCTTTTTTTTTTAATAGCATGAAAATCACAACGATTTTTGGCTGGTAACCTGCTTTTATAAGCCCAAATTTTTTTGTGCTAAGCAAATTTTTGTGCTTAGCGCCGTGAAATTGGGTCCACGGCCTGATGTCTTTGCATTGCTTATCGCAGCAATTTTAACCTACGGTTTGCATATGGTAAGCATGTTTCATAGGTTAGGAAGGTACATGTATATGGACTCCATGCGCAAACAAGAGAGGTCACTTTTTGACCACTTTCGAGAGCCCCGTGGACGGGATATACATTGTACCGCGTGTGCATACTGGTTTGCCTGTATATAGTGCGAAGCACGCACAACTCATTTAATTCTGAATGTGCACAAAGCCATAGCATCTTTACGTGAGCGTCAGGCGATGTTGGCAATGCATGGGAATGTCTTTCCCAGTGGTCTACCCAATTTTCCCCTTTCTTACCATTGAGGGGGTACTTGTGCGCGGAGTCCATTGGCTAATCACATTTATACATCCCACTACTAACGATCTTTGTAAAAGGGTAAGTTTGGGTGCTGACCTTTGGTCAATTTGCGATTTAAATCACGCATGCGTAGTCTGTTTTTCACTCAAACGCGTCTAGTCGATCCACTAGTCAAATCTGGTTAGTGTGTGACAACAACAGGCCTTCACGTTGTTAATGAAGCAAATTTTGGCACATATTTTAAATTTTTAAAATTATTTTCTCTACTTAACTTTAGCGCAATAAATAATTAATTATCTTATTGTAAAGATTTATTTTTATGTTAAACTATACTCATACGTTTTTAACATTAACTGTGATAACAAAAGTTTGCAAAACTTGCCCCAGTATACCTTTCTGCCAACTTGAAACAGTGATGTTACTCACAAATTTGTCTAGAGAAACGGTGCTCTGGGACTAGGCTGATCCAGCTGGACTAGCTAGTTAAACCATGCAGCGACATCTAGATCGACTATGGTTAAGTCTAGTCAACCCTAGTCACCCAACCAAACTTGCTCAAATTTGGCCCTGGTCTATGCAACGATACAACCAATCCATTAAGTGTGCGTTTATGAGAAGACCATGCAAAATCCTGAAAAATCGACAAGGTGGGGGGTCAGCGAATTAAGTTCAAATCTTGGCCATTTGATCCCCACCTGAGACGATACCACTCGGTGGAGTAGCTCGATAAATAATCACACGGTGGCCGAGTACGGGGCACCAACAATTTTGAGCAAAAAGGGTGACTTCCGGGGAGTAAATTTGTGTTGTTTCTGGTGTAAAGTTATAGCCTCGTTTATACCCTTAAACTAAATCGTTTACTGTCGACCTACATATCAAAAGAAAGGGTTTAATCTCCTCTAAACGATGAAATATAAATCTTTGATATGCAAGCATTTACTGCGGAGATATAGGCGTAAGAAAAACACGTATCAGCTCTATTACGAAATGAAGTCCTTTACGCGGTAAACCATAACTTAATTAATGCAGGGCTGAGAGTCAACAAACTTGGAGGAAATATAGTTCAGATATCCGACTACAATAATAAAAAATAAAAAAACTGTCAGCTCTTCTTATTTTTGTTTGCTCACGGTCAACAAAGTTGAAAAATTCCTAATTTTCAAGACCAAACCTACATAGCCCCCTAGACAGTTCCGAGTGCAATTGGTTGCCCTTAATTGACATTTTGCAGGAATTGTTGTAAGAGCATAACAAAATGTACATTTTGCAGACTTCACCTATTGGGTGGGTGGGTGAGTGGGCTACCTTTGGTGGTGCGCACTGATCCGGTAGGAGGGGAACGTCCTGTTGCCGCCCACCCAGTTAGCGCGCGGTATCGAAAGAGGGCGCCCTCGCATTACATTACCGTCAAAATGGCAGCCATGGACATGCCGTCTGTACGGCTGCAATGTGATTTTATTAATTTTGAGTATAGCAAAGCCATCGAATGTGGTGCAAATCCCTCTTATCTGCGCGAACTAAATACAGTGCAACTTAATCGATGCACAAAAGACATACGGAGCCATTTGCAGAAGTGGAAAGTCGCTGCATATGATGTGAATGTCGAGTGGAAACTGATCCTCCTGCGATGTGGTTTGTTCGACGTCGATGCATACACTGATAAGACAATACGTCCAGCGCATAGATACAAGTTAGGGTTGAGTTGGACATCATCAAGGAAATGTTGTCATCCACTCCATAAAGGGAAAGGCAAACCATTCCGTGGTGTGAATAAAGCAACTAGCCGTGAGATCATAGATGTTTGATCGATGGGGTACCATGATCACTGTTGGAACAGGTAAGAAGACAGAAATCAAACAAAAATACATTTTTGAAAATTGAAATGAATTAATCATGGTCAAGGTCCATTTCTGATCAACTGACTTTGTTCCTGGGTAGGTTATATCAATTAAATCCAGTATCATGCAGTTGACTTGGGACCAGTGAAATTTTGTGTGAAATATTGTGTGAAATATTGTGTGAAAAATTAATACTGGTTGTCACAGCTCTGGACCACACACATGGTTTTCGGCAGTGGACACACATGGTGGATATTTAGCCGGAGCTGGATTTTGAATTATTTTTTTTTATATAAAGAAAGTTGGAACTGCACTGAACATGGCGCAGTTTGGGGAATAAAACATATTTTTTTTTTTTGCACTTACATTGTTTTTTTTAACTTTTATTCACGAGATGTGACTCATCAGACCATTTACAACTTAAAGAACAATTTCAGATTTGTTTCCCCTTTTATACAAATCCTCCAGAGCCAGCCACATCAGAAAAAGAAAAAGTAATAAGTGCAATTAAATACAGGCAATATAAAATAATAAAAGAAGATTTCTTATTTTTTATTTATTTATTATTTTTTTTTGGGGGGGGGGGGGAATTTATGACATGGGTTTTGTTCAAGGCATCTATTGCTCAATATTGTTGGCTACATACGCCCCGCTTTATATCTTTTACTTTAAAAAAATATTAAGCCTGCTGCGGCCTTAACACTTTGTTAATTCTCACTGTTCATATAACTTTCAGGTATCTGTAGAGGTTGTCTATCTTGGCACAAACAAGCAGTTACGCACCAGACAGCGGAACAATTACCATCTAGCGATGTGCTCTCTAAGGAACAAGAAGAGCAGCAGTGTACAATCAGTGATTTCACATCACCGGCTGGTGTACCATCTCTCCAACCCACCGACACAGAGTGCACTTCAGTTCATGAGGTAAAGAGAGTGAACTAAGAATGGACCTTGACATATTGCACCTCATTTATCACAGATGAATTGTAAGCACTCTTTTTTGAGTACATCAATTTGTATTTCAACCCTATATGTAGCATGCATCTCACTGTTTTTATTTTCTCATGATTATTTCTAGCATACATCTGAGTCCTCATCAACTGATGGAGATATTACACAGGATGTAGGTGCACTTGACTCTTCTTGGGCTCCAACCCCCCGACCAAAGAATGTGGAGCTGCAATCCCTGAACACTTTCCTTACTCAGGGGGGAATGTCTGCTGTTGATGGGCAGCTTCATCTGTCATTAGAATAAGCATCTGAGACTGATAGCACCATCCATTATTATAGAAGGAAGGCAAAGGAAGCCTTTGGTTTAGTTCTTCATTGTTTAGCACCAGGTCAAGAAGATGGGCTCATGAAGATTACAATCGGTGAAACAACTGCTGAATCATCACAAAGTGGTCAAAATTTTGATAGTAGTGCCCGTTTTCATTTTTTTTATTGCATCCTTTTTTACCAACATTTTTGCATTAGTGGTTCCATGTTCTCTTCCTTTACGTATTTTGTGTTTAAACAAAGGGTTATCATGGTTTGTTATTGGAAGACAGTGACTGTTCTTGTTTTTTAATGTTAATTTAAGAAGGAAAACAATTTCTTGATTTATATTTAATTGTTTTTTCGAGTTTGATCGTTAGGTTGTTCCATGTGTCATTCTATTTGATACTGTGTTGGTTCAGTTTTCTTCTTTCAACTTCCATTTAAGTTTAAAGTTCAATTTAGTTTTGTACAGTTGACTCTCGTTATAGCAAGGTCGGTGAGACTGCCCAAACTACCTCTTTAAACAGAAATGTTGCTTTAAAAGGACAGCGGAACGAAGAGACACAAAGAGAACTAGGGATACGAGACCTCAGAATGTGCTCTATATAAGCAGCAGTAGAACATCTTTGTAAAAGTGTTCTTTATAACAAAAGTCGACTGTAGTACTACCATTTTACTTATTTGGTGGGGTGGATAACAGGTTTAAGGTTTGGATAAAAGTTAATTTGGATCCTTTTTGATTATTGGTTTTTTGAAAGTTTTTTTTCAAATTTTGGTTGGTAAAATAAATCAATTTTTTTTGGTCTTTCTAAAAATTTGTTTGTCATTGTTTCTATTTATTCAAATTCCTTTCTACTTGTTCCTACCCCATCTAGGTGTATCTCATTTTTGACAACGAGTACCCCAACATTTAGCGTTTTTCTCATTCAATTTATTATTTTCCAAGTTTATTAATTTTCCGGGTTACATTAACATGCCAAAAAATAACAGAATTGTCATCCAAGCCTCATCATTCCCACATTTGGTGCGCGATATGTGGCAGGGTGTAACCCCCCCACCCCCATTGTGTCTTCATTGTGTTCTGGTAATCTCAGGAATTCTTTAGATGAATATTGGGGGATACTTTTGTTAACAAAAAGACAAGTGTGTGTTGAGTATTGGAACATTTGTGGGGACTCCCTCTGCCACAAATCGGGCAGGGTATACATTCCATCCTGGACTCTGAAAGGTGGCGGCCATATTGATTTAAAGTGAACCCCCCTACCCTAAAAATGGGATAAATTAAGGAATTATAGCACCCCTTATGGCGTCTCCAGTATTAAAATATGCCAAAAAAAGCCCTCTGTTAAAGATTTTTAAAAACATTTTTGACGTCATTATTTACAAATTGGAAATTTAAAACTTGGTAGCAAATTTCATGAAAATTGGTTGTCGACTTTTGAAAATACAGAAAAGGGGGGGGCTGTATGTCCCTCCCCCGTCCCTTTACTAGCGAAAAATAGGGGTAAAACAGACTCCTGCCAATTTATACTAAAAACTGCTGACAATGTTTTTATTCTTGATACTTAAGGACCATGATAAGAACTCTCTTTCACCTGAGTGTCATTGTTCAAAGACCTGCACTAATGACGCTACGGCGACTTAAAGATTGCTATTTCTATGACTCAACTTTGGGGGTACCCTTAGTGCCGTTGCCTCCTGAGAGCAATTTTTTTCTAAATTTTGAGTACCTGGTTTTAGGTCAGGATACAACCTCAGCACCCTGCAAATTTCATTTCTCTGCTGCTTTCCCCTGTTGAGCAGCAAGCGTTTAAACGTTTGTACCCCAAAATCATAAAAATCTCCATTTTTCACTAATAAAAACACATTTTTGGCTCTTTTTTCTGCTACGGAGGTCAGATTGACCAAATATTTTGTACAACCTCAAGGCTACCTATGACCCACCTACCCCCCAAATTTTAACCAAATCCGCCGACCCCCACCTTGTCACGGTCTGCATGGTCCTCTCGTGGACATACTCTTAAGCCCTGATATGCGTTCACTTGCATATGACACGTGCAACTGGGATGTGTAACATGTCATTGAAGAGGCGCCATGTTGTTGCCCACACTCTATGTTTTTGACTTCACTCTTACTCTGTGGAAGCCGATCGCAAATTGACAAAACCACTTAAAAAATTTGGCATCGCCCACCTTGGCAGCAGCACACCGGACTGCCATGCTCCTGTCCTGCAGGGCGTTGCGGACAGCCTTGTAGATATCTCGATGGTAGGATTGAGCCGCTGAGCCCAGGCCCTTCACGATCCTCTGCAGGCACAGCATGATCTCACAACGGCCTGTTGACTGTATATTGAATTTAAAAAAAAATGATCAGTGTGGTTTTGCAGCCAAGTATCCCTCAATACAAGAATTCCTTAATAGAGAATGATTAGAGCACACTTGAGTATTATCGCATCCATGCCCCAGTGGTATGAATGAGGTCCCATGCACCCCCTTAACCCAGCAGTGTGCCACAGTACTGAAATTATCAGTACATCTTTAAATAATGTTTAATTACTCCATCATTTTTTTGTCAAACATTTCATACTCCACAAGTTTCCTATTAAGACACAGCTAAAAAGCATCGCGAGTACCCCTTTAACACTGGTTGAACTTTTCACCCAGAATTTCCGAGGCAAAGATCAGAACCAAACCAACTCCCATATGATTTTTATTGTCCAGCTCTCTTCACATGATGCCAACAAATCTAGCAAGGTTTGAGAAATAGTTTTCGAGTGGGGATTATTTACTTTAACATTACAAGCTTGGCATCATTTACATGCTGTTGGAGGTCCGGACCTCCACCAAAATCTCTCAAGGAAATTCACCAGGGAGGTAATATTTTTTGGTCATTTTCTAGCATGGGTGTCCCCTTCACACTATTGCATTTTTGTATTAAAGATATCTCAAGCATGAGAAAAGTTCTCAAGCACTGTAAGGTTTTTTGGTCTTGTATAAAGAGGGCTTTCATTGGGCCGCTGTCCTGCGCACAGCAAAAACAACGATTTGGCAGTCCACACTAGATCAAATGAAATGGATGTCTTGATGACCTCAGCTGGATAAGGATGTGAAAAGGCTGTCCAATTTGAAAGTCTGGAGTGTAAAACCTCTTTGATTTTAGACGCCACTAGTACAAAATGCAGCCATCTCTGGAAACTAACGTTAAAGTTCATTGACTCTGCGCACAAAATGTGTGCTGGAGATGGTGAGGTGATATATATTATATTGAATGTCACTGCGCATTGTTTCAATTACGTCTTACAAAGGTAATTGATTCCGTTATCAAAGAGTTAAACTGATCGGAACAACAAAATCTGTCTTCTTACCTCGGCATTTTTTAATGCTTTCACAAGGCCTTGAATGGTTTCTGGAAAACTACTTCCCATCATGCGACCAAGTTTCTCGTACATTGCGCCAAGAACAGCAACTGCAGCCCTAGCACAAAGAAAAGAAAACAAAAGGAAAAAAAGTCATGACCCTTTTGACCAACGACTTGGATCATTATTGAAAATAGGAGTGAAACAAAACTGAAGAGGCATTCATTTCGATGAATTTCGAGAAGGTTTTTCTCTTTCATTTTGACCACTTTTTCTGGAACAGTCTGAAAAACGTAAGCATTATCACCTACAGTAACTGGCTGACTGATGACAACTTTGAAAGTTGTCAGAATATTTTTTTTTCCTTACTTGTTAACTCAACTGAAAACTAGAGCACATACAGGTATACAACTGAAACCCTGGCACCAATGCAAAAACATGGTTAGCCCTTTCACTTATCATATCATCAAATATAATGTTTCACTCTTTAAAGCCCCCCAGTGTTTGGAAGATCCACACATCACCAGGTACATGCTTTTAATTCTTATTCATAAATACCTCAGACAGTTTATTCCTATTGGTCGAGAGCCCGTCACGTGGCCGGTCTTAAACGGATGATAAAGACATGGCTAGCTGGTTTTAAACACTTTTCCAGTGTCACATAAAATGTGGACTCCTAAAAATCCAGTGCCTCTTACCGTTTTATTGGTTGAACGTTCACAATCCTCACGTAAGCATGCGCAACACTACCATGACTACCAGCGAGTCAGAATTTTATAGTTCTAAATTCAAAACGCAACGCCCCAGGTGCGTTCTGCGCGACATCGCGCAGAACATGCTACGCGGGCGTCAATCTCCATAAAAGGGTTGTTTACATCTTACTCGCCAGCTGAACACTCCATTATTTTGCTAGAGGGATGTTTCAAAAAGCATGAAGTGAATTTGTTGAACAAAATCGGGACTTTTTTTAACGAATTATTTGATTTATTTTACCGAAAAGGTATTTATGAATGGGAATAAATATGTGCTCCGTCGGTATTTATCACTCTGTTTAAGACCGCTTAGAGTCTGGGTGCTGATAATTACCCGAGCCGGAGGCTCGGGTAATTATCAGCACCCAGACTCTAAGCGGTCTTAAACAGAGTGATAAAAACCTCCGGAGCACACATTTATTCCCTTAGTAATGCAAATTTTGAAGGGTTTGAAGTGTAAAAGAGTAGGATGCCTAATCCAATGAAGAAACACGTCCAAAATTCCTATTCATTTATGTCTGTATCACTTGAGATGTGGAAGAAAAGAGGCACTACAAATGTACACAGCACTTACAATCTCGACGGCAGAAAGCTGGGCGAATCGTCCTTGTTTCTGATGATGTCATTGCAGAAGTTGGAGGTTTCCAGCAGGTCATAGGAATCGCCGACGCTGTAGACGGTCCCGATGCATTTGCCGAGTAGCGCCCTCGTTGGGGGTCCGGGAGACTCTGTGATCTGACTGGTTAGCTGGGCGACCAACTTCTTCTGGGAGCCTTTCAAGTCAGACTTTGGAAGAACAATAAAAAAAATGAATGTTGAAATCCACTTTCTCTGAATCAAATAGATGAACAACAGTCCATATTTTCTGATTGACAAAATCCAGCAGAAATTAAGCACATTCAGGTGAAATAAAGTCAAGCATGCTTTTCATACGCGCACTTGCCATATGCTTACTACATTTTGTGCACAATTGCCATATATGCATGCTCGTGTACATGTAGTTTACAAAACTGTAGACACTACCCATGAACTTGCGCACATTCAGATGAAAATGTGTACCATTATCACGGAACTGCTGCACAGGAAATGTTGATTAGCACATCTGCATGCTCAGTCAAAATCAGAGTTGTAACGAGTCACTGATTTTTGTGACTCGAGTCAGGTCGAGTCATTTGCTCGCAGCGACTCGAGTCGAGTCATTAGGTCAAGAAGGTCGAGTCGAGTCACAGTGTGTTGTCGAGTCGAGTCAAATATTAAGCTCGAGTCAATTGGAGTCATGAAAATTTGAACACTATACAACAAATAAAGACAAGAGAAAAAGTCATTTGTATCATTAACCGTTCACAAGAAGTGAAACTTTGGTCTTATATTGGCTATCTGCTTTGGCTTCGGGTCTAGAATTGTTTTCCTTTGATAAAAGGTCATGACCCACAAATCATGAAATCCAGGATTTTTTACATTTATTTTCGAGGTTTTAGGAGCCAGCTGCAATATTTTTTGCAAAGTTTTGCTTTTATTTTTGGGACTCGAGTCTTATTAGCCTTCGCTCGAGTCGAGTCGAGTCTTCTGATGAGGGACTCGAGTCGAGTCAAGTCATTTGCTCGCAGTGAGTCGAGTCGAGTCATTTACCCATAGGGACTCGAGTTGAGTCCAGTCACCAAAAATTGTGACTCCAGTCGGACTTGAGTTGAGTCATTGACTCGAGTCATTACAACTCTGGTAAAAATCAGCTGAAAACCAGTCACAAGTAATGTCAGTCATGTCGGTAGCTTCAAGTGTGAGTGGCCCTGCACAGCGCCACCTACATGTATGGCCCCTAACTAAAGTCCCAGCTCTCACCTTCTGTGCAGCCACCAAGACTTTATCCAGGAAGCGCAGCCACTCATAGATGAAGATGGGTCGCTTGGACTCGGCTATCTGGGCCAGGGCCTGCTCATTGAGCAGTAAGCTATGAGATAACTCCATCACTGCCTCCTCGTCAGAACCATAACCCGATTGGTCTTTGTTGTCCTCGTCGGTGCTGTGTGTACTACCCAGTGTGAATTCTGCAAAAGAGAAAACAGGAATGATAATAATATTGGCACAAAGATCACGACATCGTCAAAGTTTGTTAATTAAAGCCTTCATACATAATGAGAAACATCTACATGTATGCGGTCCGCGTGGACAAGTACCCCCTCAACGGCATAAGAAAGGGAGGGTTGGGAGAGACACCTGATCACACAATGATGCCTGAAGCTCACACGAAGGCTTTGTTCACATTCAGAATCAAGTTAGTCATGCGTACCGGTACAAGCTTCTCGCTATACGCACACAAACGTGTGTTCACCGTAGACTGTGGACGTCATATTGTCCCTCTTTGTTTGAACTCTAACTTTTTAGGAAGACTCCCATAGGTTTTGTACACGACCCCAATTGCGGGATGTATGCTGGGAATCATGGACGATATTGTTCTCTTTTGTTTTCTGGTATTTTTCGTCCACGGTTTAAAAAGATGAACACGTACACACCCTCCAGTAAGCACTAACGGTGTTCCGTCCACAGGGCTCTCCAAAGTGGTCAAAAAGCATTCTCTGTTGTTCTCTATGGTTACGGAGCCCATACAATAGGTGAGGCAAGAGTGACGTCTTGATTCCCAGAAACCAAAGACAAAGACTGTGCTAAAGTTCAAATTGCTTTCCTGTCATAAAATGCTCCGTATCTGTCTACATAGTACATGTACTACACATACATGTACACATAACCCTATGAGATGACAAATTTACATGCACATTTCACACTATGTTGTACATCACGTGTATTCGAAAAACACATAGGCGTACATGTTACATACATGTATGCACTGTAACAAATAAATGGCTCTAGCCTACACAGGCAGTACAATAATAGAATGACAGTACTTACGTACATGTGTGCGTACACATTCAAGTTCATGTACATGTACACGTATGATACATGTATAAATACAACAGGACTGTCAAAATCATGCACACTTGGGTAGAAAGTCAGAATCAAGTTTGTACTATCAAATTAGACACCTAGCTTTTACAGACCACATTTCTTTATGGTATGTAACGTACATGTAAATGTGTGAACGGGTGTGTGTTTCTGTGTAAATGTATGTACATGTACATGTAGGACACGAAGGACATTGCATACATTTGTGCTTACATGTATGTTAAACATTTCATGGTCATGCAGCATGTGCACCTGTTCAAATAAAATTCCACCAGCAAGCAAGAAACATTGAATTCAGGATCCAGCAGCCCCGTTGAATACATTGTACCTATTGAAAAATGCCAGACACCGACATCAAACTACACAACAAATGATCAGCATGATCACAAGAGACCAGCTACAAGGTAGGACATGTACCCGGTAGGATGAAACAACACGCTCCTTCAAGTGCTCCACACCCCCCTTGAGATGCGCGCGTACATGCGCATGTACAACTGTATGTCCCATCAATGCGCAGTACACGCAGCTGCCCCGTGGCATGTTTAGACGGCAAGTTTGTCCGTGGGGTTTTTGGGACATCAATACGGCATCGTGACTGTGCCTGCTGAGGGTGCATATCTAAACAGCTTATCTCAAGAGCAATCGTCTGGGAGCGTCGAGTCCTTGTTCATTTCCCAATTCTCAAAAACTCTTAGCTCTTTGTTTTTCATCGCACAAACACGAAAAGTTGTCAACGTTTTAACTTTCTCCAAAAAATGAGGAGTTATAGAGTGTAAAGTACAATTTTCTATACTTTAAGGTACACATACAGTACATGTACTTGTACATACCTCATAATGATCTTCTTTGCCTTCGAAAGTAAGGTACATGTACATGTACATGTACATGTACCATTACATGTATACATAGTTTCAAAAGCACAGTCATGCCAAAAACAGCATCCCCAAATGATATCATGCACACCAATGATCCATTGGGCCCACATTGACATCACATGGCAGCACTTGAATGTACATACAGTACATGTATGTACCAGTACCTTCATACATTGTAAATCTATTTTTATACATTTGTTTTTTGTGTATTTTATGTGTTCACAATTAAATTTTGGTGCTTTAGGAGGAGTGAAGCACACTTACATGTACCTGTATGTACATGTACCACAAAGCAAGAATGCATGTGGACAAATTTATGTTTCCCACAGATTTTGCATGCAGAAAGTACATCAACCTTAAAACGTGCATTGTCAGCATGGTTATTACTTGGGTCAATATTGGTCAAGACCCCCATTGGTTTGCACACAATATGCCAGGAGGTGAGATACAAACATTTTGACCATTGGTGGCCTCTTAAATAGAGGGAAGGTTTTAATTGTGTGATTTACATGTTCAGTATTTGATAATAAATGACCATTAATTTGATCAACTACAAACTTGTACATGTACATGTATGTATCAGCAAATCAGCATCAGCATATCCATATCAGCAAATGTACATGTACATGTACCGGGGTACATGTAGTACATGTAAACAGCAATAACAATAAATATAAATAAAAAAAAGTGCATCAATTATTTCTGGATTTTGCAAACTGTTAATAAATTACAGTTGTACAAGGTCAATACACATAAATACCGGTACAGGTCCATTGTACAGATAGAATTAATAATTATCATATCCAATAAATTAACTTGCAGAACTCTGTATTAAGGATGTGACATTTACACGTTTAAACGTTATTTATTTTTTACTGAATTTGTGTAAATTTACCAAAAAGTCCTAAGGAAACCTGCATTTGCTAACATTGTAATAAAAATGGTGAATTTTGAACTTCCAAGACAATCAAAATCAAAGTAAAACCATGCTCTACATGTATTGAAGGATTTGCAGCAGGATACAGAAATGACCAAAATATTGAAGCATACAATGTACAAACCTGTAGTTAGTACGTGTATGGGAACGCCTTTCTCTGCAATGTGCGTATGTACTCAATGCGTGACATTCACCACAAGCAGTTTACTATAAACATGCTCAGATGAAAATTTATGGAATTTCACAACAATGTGGGATGTATACATTTCGTCTTGATGAATGTCAGAAATGTACTGTATCAACGACGCTATTTCAGTCTTGGAAATGCACAACATGTGGACGCAATATGTGAAAATTTACAAAGGGAAATCCATACCTCTTGCATGCTGCAGTAAAAAAAAAAACAGTTTGGTATTTCAACTGCGCAATGCATCTAAACAGAGTTCATTCACAAAACTATTCGGGTAACGGTAACCAAATGTGCAATTTTAGAAAATTTTTCATTTAATCATCCCTTACTCTCTGAGGGTAGTTTACTGCATGTCAGTTGGTTATGCCAATGCCCTCCAGCTGCAGTATATTGGCAGATAAACTATCTTGACAGTGAAGGCTCCAATTGGCAGGAGTTGGAGGCCCTGGAGGGTGCCTGATACTGACCAGCTGGGGGCACTCACTTTGTTATCAGAGGACTCTCATTGTTCTCTGTGGCATGTATTGGAGTGCCTGTCCAGTTACCCTTGAAATGACATGGCAGATATTGGAGGGCCATGCAAAAAACATAGGAGATTTTCTTGAGGCACATATTGGCATGCGTTGGAGGGTCAAGTAGGGTAAGGGTTAAAGGCAATAAAACATGTACACGTACTGTACCTTGACACTTGATGAAGTTTATTATGTGTCTGCTTTCTTTGACATTTTCATATTGGTGTAAAATGTTTTGTGTCACGACACAAAACATAAATGTGTGAGTAAAATACATTTTAAAATGTCAAATACCCTTTAGTTTAATACAACATTGTATACAAGCGGAAATTTGGTTTGCAAATGTAGGCCTATCGTATTTTAAAGATTTATGGAAAATGTTATGTGAATGTTTTGGGAGTTTCATATATTGATTTTTTTAGAACGTATCCATAGAACAGCCAGCAATTACAGGGTACCGGTTCATGTACATGTAGCACCCTGTGACAAATCTCTTTTATGAGTTTGTGAGGTTTTGAAAAGAACTGGGGGAAAAACTAAACGTTTCGGACCGTAGCCCTATACTCTGCCTGTCTCCACGAGACTGATTACAATGTACACATTAAAAAAAATACTTAAGTATTAAAATTAAATGGAAATTAAAAGAACGAACAAACTTTTTGCTGACCAAGTCCACACCTACATGTACATGTACATGTACCAGCATAGACCGTTACTTAGATGTAAGTTGAATCCTCATCAATTACGTGTTATTACCAAGGCCAGTATCATTGTAATCACTGTCACTGCACCTGGGCCATGGATTAAATTGCTTGAGCAGTTACACCATAACAAGAACAAGTATTTAACGTCTGTGTAAAAACATTGCAATTGACAGTACATAAATAAAATAATGTTTTTAATATTTCTTTTTTTAATTCACTTTTTTTTCTGAGCAAAATGTTATCATAAAGTAATTTATGCATTTATTTTATATTTTTTATTTCTATTCTATGTGTAACCTATTCAAGTTAGGATCGGCAGGCTTTCGAGACAAAGTGTTTTACTACACTTTTGTCAGTCCTGGCCAACTTTGATAGGGTTGTTTTTGTCTCTAATTTTAGTGTATTTTGGAAAGTTATGTTGGTCATGTACATGTACATGTATGTTGTACTTTGTACCTGTTGTAGAAGGCCGAATAAATAATAATAATAATAATAATAAAATTTACCTGCTAGTGCCAATGACAAACTATTTAAAGGTACTAATGCACATAGCTCCTTACATGTATGGATTACGAATATTTAAAATTTGCTTTGATTTTGATCACAAGTTGATTTGCTTAAATTATATAAAAAACTAAAAAAAATTAAAAGCTGTATGAAAAACAGAAATCAATAGAAAAATGTCAAAGTTAGAAAATATCAAAAATACATTACACCAGTACGCATGCGTGCATAAACATTTACAAAAACAAGGCAGAAAGGAAAAGAGAACATAATTCAGTGACGTACATCATGTACATTTTCAATTCAGTTAAAAGGCGCTACAGTACACAGCAGTGCTGTTAAGGCTGTTGGCACACCATGTGTGGCTAACGTCATTATACCATTTACGCCCCGCGGTTTTCCTCGACCCATTTGAAAGTCATTCCGTGCTAATCAAATATACACACTGGTCTGTTCGGTGGCCACGCGAATCGGTATTGTGTATGGCGACCGACTTCTTAAATGTCAGGAAAAAAATGGGTTCAAACAAAACATTTTTTGAGAGGGGGGGGTGTCCTGTGATTCCGATATGCGACAGGTTGTACGAGGCACTCTGCCTTGTTTCATGCAAATTAGACAATGCTGAAAGTACAATCCTATTGGGCAAAGTCCATTAGGCAAAAAAAAAAAAGTCTCCGGTTATTGGTATGCGCGCGCGTCGCCGTAGCCATGCGCGTTGGCAAAATGAAAAAGTTTTTTTTCAATGAAAGATGATGTCTCAAAACTGCCAAACTCACTGGTTTGACTGGAATCCTGCTGCTGCACAATTTTAACGTGTTTTTAGACGGGGTTATGATCGAGAATAACCTTAATGTGGCCTCTCTGGTCTCCCATAATATTTGCACTAAGTTTAGTCAGGCACCATTTGCAGTCATCAGATGACATTTGAAGCAAAAAAAAAACAGGTAAAAAAAAAAAAAAAAGCCGCGTCACCGCACCACTTTTTGGGCAAGCTCCATACCAGAAACCGGAGACTTTTTTTTTGGCCTTAACCTTAACCTTCCCAAATCCTCCAAAATCCTGTTTGTAAATTTCGGAGGATGCACTGTACGTATCAAAGTCTTGGGCTGGACCTTGTGTTGTTTATGCTCAGCCGTGCATAAATTTAGGCCTAGAGTATACTTGAAATCCTCTGCACTGCTCCAGGATGTCACTGGCTCTGCCTCAACATACTGACAGTGAATGCTGGAGGCTGTTGCAGGAATGAGGCAGTGGTCACTCCTCCAAGGACCACATTCAAGAAATAACAGAGGATTTTGGAGGATTGAGGCTGTCATGCAATTTTACATGGAGGTACATGTAGTTGGAGGATTTTGCAGGATTGAGGTTGCATCAGGTAGCAAAAATGTCTAGGGAGTTAGGGTTAAAAAGGGGACATACATGTACAGGCAAGCAACTGGGAAGTCACAAAAAAAGAGGAAATTCAAATTTTTCCAAGACTTTGTACAGTGTTTTTCTATTTTTAATGGCACACATGGGAAGTAAAAAAAAAGAAGAGGAAATCAGCTGATCCGAGGAAAAGTTGCATGCCTGCATATGTAGAAACAGATGCAATTTGAGGTCCTTATTATATTTCAAATCTAACAAATTAACAATATCAAATACGTAATCACGAGCAAATGGAGTGTGGAAATGAACAACTGTGCAGATTTACGTGTACATGTACATGTATGTATACAAATGATGAATATTTATCATTGCAAATGTAAGAATAATTATAAAGGTGACAGAATAATTGAGAATCAGAAGAATATTGAGGTGACAGATGGAATGTTCCATTCCGCGAGGTGAAGCCGAGTGGAATGGAACATTCCATCTGTTACCAAATGAAATCATTCTTTCCATTGCAATAATGTGAAACATTCATTCTTTGTTTGTTTAACACCTGAATAAATCCTTGTCATCTGAAAAATGTGACCTTGCAATAGTGCAGGGTTGAGTTCAACCCTGGGTTGAGAGGCTCTAGTGTGAAAAGGCCTATAATATTGTGTTTCCTTTCTAATACTTAGTGTCTCAATAAGTTGATAAGCTCACTTTAAAATTAGCATTTTCTCCTCATCTTCATCCTGCATCTTGAATCTTTGATTGACAATGAATCAAAGTCATTATCACTCAATGTCCACTCAAATCACAACCACTATCACTATAATCACTAGCATAAACACAACCAAATAATCACTGACAACCAACATATTGATCATCACCACAATATCACCTTTTCTCCTTTCCCATCAATTCAATCCACCCCTGTCATCATGATCACACATCTGACACACCACAGAAATCACTGCAACACTGCCACTGAATGATCATACATGTAACATGTACACATGAACATGTGCCATCCAATGCATCTAACCGTACAGTGCGGTGCATTTCACGCTAACCAAGTTATCCGCTCGGTCTGTAGGCCTATTTCAAATATTCCATTACGCAGAAGACCCTGATTTATTATTTTTCTCCTGCAAGAACCAGACGTGCCGGCAGTAAGCTGACCTTATTTATCACCAATATCGTGACACCGATTCCCGGAGGCAGACGTGCAGACTTGAGAGTAGGGAGCAAAGCAGACGGGCCCGGCGATACGTGCACTCGATCCTCACAGACGACACGCACGACATAGAAGGCATTCTGACTGAGTCATGGATTAGAAGCTGATTAGCATAGTAACAAACCACAAATACGCAGGTGTTTAATCCATGGATGCAATTTGATTCTAATGTCAATTAATCTTAAGTTTATTGCACAGTCTTGTACAAATCTACAGTGTACATGTATACCGGTACACATGTTCATTCTGTGCATGTCTACTACATTGTACTACATGTAGTGATGTGCCGGTTCATAATAGATACCAAGTAGAATTTTTGAAAAGCACACTTGACAAAAATCGACATTTTAAAATTGGTGATTTGAGTCCCCAGCGCAATTGGCAAATGGAGGCGAGTTCATATTTAAGCATTTCTGTCCCTAGTGGATTGATAGTATGATCCAATTTTTTTGGTAGATAACAACCATGACACATAGCATTCTTACCATGCATAATAAGAAAATGTATGCATTCAGGTTTGCTTGAAGGAGAGTGGAGCATTTTTGGGGGACACCCTGTACAATGTACATGAACACATACATTGTGGGTACAAAAAATATGTACACATGTAAGTCCAATAGTATCAGGAAAAACAGTTTTGTCAGGATTTTTGATTTCTTTTTTTTTTTCCCTCAACTTGCAGACTCTTTTCAGAATACCGGTACATCTTCATGTCAATACCTTTTCATATGCTTTGAAGTAGTGATGTTCATGCATGGTGACTGGAATGTCCAGAAAAAAAATGTTTTCAGATAAGACCATGCACAATATTAGCCTACATTTCTCATGAAACTAAATTTATAGGCCTACCGGTAATACATGACATCCAAATTCATTATCTGCAAATCTACAAATTATGCAGATCGACAGTACCGGTATAGTGTCAGATGACTCACGAGAAAGAACACTAAGGGAAAGCATCTTTTCGGCCTCTACTGGCATTATCGATCGACAGAACTTGATACACAGTAGCTTCAACATGGCACAGACATGCTTGCTTGAACAATGTTTAAGATTCAATTTCCATAGTTAATTTCAACATGTTCGTACACGTACATGTACCCATGCAGATTTTGTACAGGTACTATACACGTTTGAGCAAGTACATGTTCATGTAGCGTGCGATGGGGGGGGGGGGGGGGAGAGAGGAATTTGTAAAGTGGGATACCGGAGGGGGTTCGACGCTACCAACATGTAAGGTTAAAGATTAACCCTACATTGTCCCGGTACATATGTACATTTATCAGGTAGCATGTATTTTACATGCACATGTAACTGAAAAAAATTATGGAACTGAGGCTTGGTTCCTAAGCATCAATATTTGCACCAAGGCCAAAAAAAAAAAAAATACAGACCAAATTTCCGGAATTGATGCGGCGACGCGGCTTTTCTTTTTTTTTTTCCCCCAAGCTTGTAGACAAGGTGGGGAAGGTGGGGTACCATTTTGCCTTTTTTTGGTATGTACATGTACATGTACGGTACCGGTACATTGGTTTCCTCCATAATTGCCTTGGTGCTCGCGATCATTTGCCTTGGTGCAATTTCCCATTCCTTGGTGCTCTTTGGTAAAAAAAATTGAGAAGGTGCGGCAATAGAGGGCACTGTTGGAGCTACCACGGAACATTTTGGGAAAAAAAAGGTTGACGTGCATGATTAAAATCGACGCGTGCGCTGACCAGAGACCGACTTTTTTTTTTTTTTTTTTTTGCCTAAAAACCATTTCTTTAAATTTCGAAGAACTTGGGATAGATGTTTTGCATATTTATACTTCAATTATAATCATAGGCCTACTGGTACAATGTCCCTCTACCTTATTCCTAAAGCACTTTCAGAAGCAGTCTTTGAAATGTCCAGTGAGTGGTCCTGCTATAATGTACTAATAAAAAATGCAACAAAAATGCTCACTGATGGCCATACTCTGTAGAGCATAGCACACACCCCATCCTCTGAAATTTAGCAAACATTTTCCTTTTGGTGGTTTTGCATCAACGTCCTATGTCAAGACATGATGTAAATTCCAGGCACATGCAAATTTACATTCAGCATGTTTGGTCAACTCAAATATGAAACAAAACCGTTTGACAACTTTATGGTCACAATTACAGAAATATGTTGCTCAAGAGAAACCAATTCTGTCGGTGAAATCTGAGCTTTCAGGTTGATCAATGAACAGCAGGTTGATTACGAGCAGGTGACTGTGAATGAATCACGACATCAAACGCTCACCCGCTGCATCGTGAGCAAGTAAAGGTCAAGGAAAAGTATAGAAGGAATGAAGGAAAGAAGGAATACAAGGATGCTCAGGAATAATTACACATATTTTATGAGTAAAAGACAGGTCATTCAAATTTTTACGTGCGCTCAAAACGTACATGTACCTAATGTACAATGTACAGTGTATTTTTTTCACAATTTTTTTAAAATAAATTGAAGGATGATTAAGGATGACATTACCGGTATTTCATTTGACATTATCAAGGGGTTTGCCCCGGTGTTTCTGGCAGTGCCTGCAATATGCACCGCAGCACCTTGTAAACCCTTACATTGTATATCGTGCTACATAATGGGTCTCATATTTCTCATAAACTTCATTTACCTGCCTGTAATAACCGACATAATTTCCAGCGCCTTGAGTACCTAATAGTTGGTACATGTCTATACGTGCGCTACATGTATATATATAAGGCTTGGTTATTATTATTATTATTACATTGTATAAGTTCAGTCGTAAATGCAAAAACAAGCAAAAGTATGGAATTCAATCTTTTTTTGGTTCACTGTAAATATTTAAAGTTACATACATTGTACTCAGTACTCTTTTTAAAAGACTTGACTATTTTCTCCTAACAAACTTTTGAATTTGTATAAATTTATACTGTTTTGTTTTGTCGACAAAATTTTTTGATCCTACCTTTACATGTTTTATGCTCTTTCCAATTAACATTATTTCGTTTAAAACCCATCTAGCATTGTTTAGTAGCCCAATTGGGTGCAATGTCCCTTTAATTTAATGTTAGGCTGTCGTCACAAATTTATACCACGACCCAGTACATGTATTTGGAGGATATTGGAGAATAAAATTCTGCAGCTTCCAATCTCGTCCATGTTATTATTCTACACGTACACACATGTACATGTACACGTACATGTACATGTACACGTTACTGAAGAGAAAATCTACGAAACACACAATATGTTTAGCCTGAGGTCACATTGAACTCCAAACTAAAGGCAGACCAAATATGCAATGAATAAGATCAAAACCACCCTACATTTGTACAATGCACACGTAGCATCAAACATGAACTTGACAACAATGCAAGGATTAAATCAGCTTCCTGCACAAACTGGTTTCGGTTGTGATTCTGTAAGGGGCTAGCCTTTAGTCAAGTCCCACGCGCCTATACCCGGACCATCCGGACACGTAACGCACCCTGGATGCTGGCACATAAAAAGGCTAGCACGAGCGGCGAAGCTGCGAGGGCCTTTACTATCTCGTGGAGCTAATCACTTATTCATTTTTTCACGTAATGTAAATCAAACAATATAAACCAATCATCTAACGGCAGTTTGCGGTTACCAGCAACAGCACCCGCGCCATGGCGCGCGTGCTGTCTGGCGCCAGACGACGGTTGATTTACGTTAGTAATTCTGCATTTTCATTGGTCAATTCACAATGGGTAAATAATGCATTATGCATGTCTACCAAATCGGTAGAAAAATGTAAAGAAAAACATAGCGTTCTCCACGAGATGGTAATGGCCCTCTCGTGCTGGTCTTTTTACGTGTCAGCATCTGGGGTGCGTCACGTGTCCGGGTAAGCGCATGGGACTTGACTAAAAGCTAGTAAGGGGCAAGCTGGAAGACTGAACATTCAAAATTTCAAGCTTCTGGCTAGTCCATGTAATAGTTTTGTCATGGTCTATTACACGTACATGTACCGTACCGGTACATTTGAGCAGATTTGCTGATTAATTATGCAAGACAAACTGACAATCGCATCTTGACCTCTTGATTCTGACCAATCAGCGGGCACTTTCTATATCCATGATATCTGGTCTCCGGTCTTTCACCGTTGTCGCGTCATAGACACGGATAAAAAAAAATACCCTAGACACAGCAGCAAAGGCTCATGTTAGACGATACGCGCCCGGCTGTTGTTGTATTACAAAACAATGCATTCGAATTGACCAGTCACACGTTTAGTCCTGATTTGGGAATGAACAATGAAGTAACGTCATGATTTAGTAAAGTCGACTCCGATTGGCTGAGACGTGAATCGCATAAATCTGCATGTTTTGGGACGTTAGGCCTACACAGGAGACTTGGCTCCGTTGATAACGGGAGATACTCAGACCAGCTTCTGGCCTGCTACCCATAGAAAGTACATACATGTACGTACCAGTACAGGGCATTTACCAAACCTTGGCTTTTCTCTACAGCATTGGCTCCATCCGTGACTCATCAACATGCCCAAGGTTCATTTTCGGTCCTTTTAAAGGCTACATTGTAAATAGGATCAAGTGCTCTTCATGTATTTTGTTCGTTTGCAATAATTACACCACTCCAAATCCATAGCTGCCAACATTTCAAAATCCCAATTAGTAATCAACCCGCGCGGTCATTTTCAACTGCTCATTTTATCAAAAGCTTTACCAACATCGAGTACAGGTACATGGTTTACATGTACACATACATGTGCATACCCTTCTTCTTGTGAATAATAATGTAATGTAGGCCAAAAGATAATTTAAAAAAAAAAAAAAAATGTTTTTTTTTTTTTTTTTTTTTTTTTTAATTAATTTTTTTTAATGTCTGTATTTGTTTGTTGGAGTCAAATAAATAATAACAATAATAAAATATGCGCATATTTTTTGGGAGATGCATGCTATCGATGTGGAGTTTCGAGTTCGTATCAATGTTTTTACACACAATGATTTAGGGCCACCGTCATGACCGTATGCAATAGAAATATCCCGCCAACATACCTTGCAAACGCATGCTGATTTACATGTATCTTTTCTGGACGTTGTGACAAACTCAAACTGTAATACCAATTATTCCAACCATACTCTTATTAAATTCCATGATTAAATTGTCGCACTGATGGGTCTCATCCCGGCAATAAGCGACCAAATGTGCTCACGATCGTCACTGAAAAGTACTCACATACAGTACACACAACCACACATCCACGAGATGCACACAAATGACACACCATTGAAAAATAGTTTTAGTCTGGTCCTCAAGTACTCCACTGCGCACACTGCATTGATGTCTATCAGGTGCTTGACTGCATTCTTATTAGACTTGTCACCAGTCCATCCATTATCGCGACATTTCGCCAGAAGTTTTCGGTCAAAAACGATACTTTACAAGTATTTTTTTTTTCATTAGGTAGAAAATGGGAAATTCGTAATGTTTTAGTGGCAAATCGTATTTTCGTAATTTAACAAACAATTCGTAATAATTACGAAAAATTAGTAACAGTTGGCAGCTATGCAAATCCAACGCAGACTGTCCAAAACCTAACCTGTCAAACTTTCAGCTCAGTGGATATTACATTTTTTGAGCAAACAGTGAAAAACCATGCCCACCTTTTAGATCAAGAAACGCGATACGTCAATAACACTCAGTCTTACATCAAGTCACTGATCGTTAGAAATCACCTACATGTAAATTTCTTGATTTCTTGTTAATGGCAGCAAGACAGATGGAACAATTTCACGGGGTGTTTAGTACCAGTACCGGTATGTCTTTAATCCAAGTAAACTTTTGATAGTAATTTGGTACATGTACATGTATGTACATGTACATGTACATGTACTTTATTTTTGGGATACATGTGTACATGTAGATGCAAATGCTTTCATGTCTAAACCAAATGGAAATTCTACACGATTTTGTCTCTTGGATGTCAATTATAGGATTCAATGGTCCTAAAACAGAACATAAACCTGCATGTCAAATGTATGGCCTCTCGATCTGTGCACAAATAGCCCCTGACTGATTACAAAAAGAGAATTTGGGGGAGACCACAGTGATTCCCGAAAATCCCCCGCTGCTCATGCAAACATGCCACTATTTTGTGCATAGAACCAGTATGCACACGCAGTACCTCCACTGGAGCTCTTGACAGTGGAAAAAACCACCATCTTCTGTTCACACACGGAGTCTACATGTATATACTGAGCCAGAGTCACTTGTAGCTGGGGGCCTAGAAAATCTCCTTATTTTATGTCAAAGTCAGAGATGAAACCGATGTTTGAAAGCAAACTACAGTACATGTATTTATATCAATATAACAATCAACATTTAGAAAGACTACCATAAATAAACAGATGAAATGTGAGGCATTCTGGCAAAGTGAGACGGAACTGGGGAAAAATGCAAACAAAAATTAGATTTGATTTTGATTTTTAGATTTACTGATACTTGTAATCTTTGATTCATGTCTTCTATGTATGTATGTATGTACATTGTATTTTAAAGTGGATATAAATATCATGAAATAAAAGTGTTTTTAAAGAAAAACAATTGGCATCTTTTGTATTTACAAATGTACGACTATAAAACTGTTGAAATTTAAAGGCCTTTTTCTCAGTACATTGTATTTTACTTTTTTGACATGTCGATAAATGCAAACTTTAAAGGGAATGTACATGTACAACATTTGCTTTTGCTGCAATTTTCAGAAATAAATGGGTTTGGAGGATTAGTATGTTATAGCAAATATTGTTAAAATGACTTGTTTCACGTTTTGGGCTTGTACATGTTGGAAAAACCAAGAAAACCAATCAAGTTCTTGTAGTCCGGTTCCCCGACCCCACTTAAGATGAAACGGAGCAATTTATAGACTTTTTGGAATTGTAAAGTCAGAGAATCAGTCTAGCAAGCTTGTACCCCTTCACAGGTGTGCAATCAATTGCAAAGAAAACAATGAATAACTAATTATGAAAAATAAGAAGCAGGTTTTGAAAAAAAAACAGTTTATTCCAACGCTGGTCGGCCGACCAGCGTTGGAAAAATACCATTTTTCTTGAGAATGATAGCACACCAGGAGCCACGATTTTACAGGATGCTTTAGACTGTCATTCCCTAACAATCCAGTAAGGTATTTCATGATAATTTGATCATTTCGTTTTGTGATGTTTGCAAATGTTGTATCTTCCCTTTAAACAGTCATAATTGTCATCGGAATGTCCAATTGAAGTGCAACAAGCACAATAGTAAGGAGTATTCATTATCTTTCCTAATACCTACAAACCCTCATTTCGACCTCTGCCCAGTTCTGTCTCATTTCGTCAGAACGCCTCACAAATGAGCAAAAATCCATTGCACAGGACAAAAGCCCATCACCTATTTTTTTTTTTTTTTCATGCAACAAATAAAGCAAAAAATAGATACCATACCTCAAGAGTTTGGAGGGCTTTTTTCTGCGGCGCTGTTGCAGTCTCAAGCAGTGCAAGAATGCATCTTGAAATAAACTGATGACAAGCAAAGCATGCACATGCATAAAAGGGGGAAAATGAAAAGAAAAAAAAGAAAGAAAAATGATCAAAATAGCAGAAAGTGGCTTGAGCAAAACATGCACGCTTAAAGGGAATGTACATCATTGGCTTTTGCTGTAATTTTCAGAAATGAACTATTTGAGGGGTTAGTATAATAGATCAAATATTGTTTAACTGACATGTTTGAAGTTTTGTGTTCAAAAATGCTGGAAAAACCAAGAAAAACACAACTGTTTATGTAGTCTGGTTCCCTGACTCCACTAAAGATACATGTAAAATGGATCAATTATACATGTAGATGTCGGAAAATTGTAAGATAAGGGAACTTGTAACCAATACATGTAGCAAACAAAATTTAGACTGAAAAAATTGTAAATTTGGAGCAGTAGTTGAAAAATAGTTAGGTTTTTCCAACGGTGGTCAGCCGACCACCGTTGGAAATGTATACAAAAATAGCATTTTCTTGAAAATGACTTGACACCAGGTGCCATAACTTTACAGGATGCTTTAGACTGTCATTTACCAACATCCTACATGTAGTAAAGTATTTCGTTAAAACTTGGTAGTTTTATTTTTCGATGTTTGCAAATGTTGTATATTCCCTTTAAGTGAGTGTAACTGAAGTGTAATTAAATCTGAATATTTGAAAATAAAGGTTACAGGCCCTAAATATAAATTATATACAATGTAAGGGGAAACCAAAACTTTTTGAGTTTAGATGAACAAAAAACTTACAGAAGTGGGATTTACTCATGCACTTCTTAGACAAAGATAATTTTGAGATTATAAACATCAGTTGATAAGGCACAAGACATTCTTATAGTGGGTACATGTAGTTCGCATCAGATGGTACAGCCTTTGGGGTTTTCGCGTAAGTCTGATGCCTCATAGGTCCGACGCCTCACAAGTCTGACAAAATCTCATCCCAAAAGCAAGTAAAGGCCCATACATGTATATGTAATTCCGATTTCCGACACCTCGGGGCCGACGCCCCATAGGTCTGACGACCCATTTGTCCGACAACTCATGGGTCCGACGCTTCATTAGTTGGACAGTTAAATTTACTTTTTTTCCAGTCCATTGAGTCCGACACCTCATAACTCCAATGCCTTGTTAGTCTGATAGCCATTATAATAAAATACTAACATCGCGTAAAATGTCACAAATATTAGTGCTATTATGTACAGTTACAACTATACATACTACAAAATGTAGTCAGCAAAGTCCAACCCCACTTCTGGTTTTTAACGCGGAGGTTCATTGTTAGAAATACAAAGTCATTTTCAATTTGCCACCCCCCCCCCCCCATCACGTCTTGACTATATTTGCTATTTTGACAACTGAATCTGGTACAGCCAATGATAGCCCCATAAATGTGGCCAATTTAAGGCCACACTTGGAATATTTACATACCCGAAAATGTAGACCCGTGAACGTGGCTTGTAAACTACGCCACGCTCTTGAACATGTTCGAACCAAGCGAAATCGCCCTTCCGTGACAAAGACTGAACATTGCCTTACCGTGTGATAAGTATTCACACATCAAGCTTTCTTGAACATGTTGAAATCTGCTTTTACGCCAAATCTGGCATTTAAACGATATTCGAGGTAAAATCTGGCAAGATCTCGACGTCCTGCAACCTCCTCCTGATGCATGTGATATACCACGTGATAAATGCTGCAGATAATTTGGTATCGCACTCCTGATGTCCGGATCATAAGTGCGATTCCAAATATTAGCTGCGTTTATCACGTGGTCTCGTTATTGGCCAATCAGACGCCGCCTATCATATGCGCCACATGAAGCAGACGGGTAGCTCGGAGGGCTCTGACAATTTTGCACGCAAATGACCCTGGGTACTCGTCCAGGGTCATTTGTCAGGGTCACTTGTCAGGTTAAAATCTAATTTCTACACGTTCGTATGGGTCTTCATTGATGGCAAATTTCGTCAAAATGACTCATCCTGAACACGCAGACAGGCAAATTTAGATTTCTAGGCGAGTACTCAACATCCATACAAAATTATGTATGGCGGATCGATTTCGCTAGGTTCGAAAATACACAACAGCGTGGCGTTGTATACAACGCCACGTTCACGGGTCTACCGAAAATGTAGAACTTTGTCAAGTTTTGATTTTCATATTTACACTTTGTAGTTTATTTATGCTTGGAAGCACACTCACCCTCAGAGTCTTACAGCGATAGAAAAGAAATTCGCCATTTTTCAGACGTCTATTTTTCGTGTAATTTCGTGTTGGAAGTTAGATACGCAAACGTGCGCAAACGAACCTGGGAATTACACAAAAAATAGACGTCTGAAAAATGTCAAACTTCTTCGGGAAAGAATGTTGCAACCTGACGCTGCTTTTTTATTCATACATATGTATATCATCTAAATGAAGGTCAATCAAATGTTGCAAACATGATGATTAAATTAAGACATGAATCTGGGACTGAGAAACATTTCCACTTTTGTAATGTTCGGAAATACCGGTACTTAGACAATTTTCTTGACTCTCCATAGACTTTGTACATGTACACAACGACAACTGCTGAAGTAGCGTCAGGTTGCAACGTTCTTTCCCTTCTTTGGACTACAACTTACGTCTAACCATGGCCTACGTGAACAAACTACACAGGCTAAACACAGTACACACAGTACATGTACAGTCGTTTTTCTAGTTCCGGATAGCAAACATCATTCACTTATTCAGGCTGCTTTCGGCTCAACTACTCCGCGAATTCAAGTGACATTGCGCTTTGGTCATGTTGGTTAAAAACTTTACCTAAGTTGAGTGATGGAGATACTACAAAATAATTTTCCAAATTTAAGCTCTTTCTATTTAGACTTTACGACGTCAAAAGTACCGATGCCACTTTAACTTTTCTAGTGCCTTACATATCCATGCATAGTGACAGATGGCTGTGCGGCGCGGCGTACGCGTAGGCCGGCCTAAGCTACATCGGGGGTCAGACAAGTCGACCGTTGAGACAACTCGACTCGGGACAAGTCGCCCGTTGAGACAACTCGACCGTTGAGAAAACTCGACCGTATGTGCGATAAATGGAAAGACAAGTCGACCGTTGAGACAAGTCGCCTCGCATGTTTTTGGGCCTAGTTTTGGGGATAGTACCGGGGATTTTGACGGCGGCTGATCGCCGTTTGGGAGTTATGACACGTAACAGAGCAGAGCCGATATAGCGCAGCGTGATTGTCCGTGCACATCGTTCGTTTTTGCCGGGCCTGTGCGCGCATCTCCGGTCAACCGCGTGGCCGTACCGTGCACGTGCCGTGCACGTTAGCTGTCTCAACGGTCGAGTTGTCCCGAGTCGAGTTGTCTCAACGGTCGACTTGTCTCAACGGTCGAGTTGTCTCAACGGTCGACTTGTCCCGAGTCGAGTTGTCTCAACGGTCGACTTGTCTGACATTCGCTACATCATTGTGCGTCAACTATGCAGGTCATCGCATCTTCCAGTCAATTTTGGTGAACACATCACATTAATTACCTGATTTGACGCCGATCTCGAAGAATATCAATTCTGTTTTGATTCTGACGTTGATATGTATCCGATTCCGCTGCAATTCAATCCAATTTCATTAAAATCTGCTCAGCGTTTCATCACAGTCTCGAAGAAGAGGGGGAGTGGGACATTATTATAACATGTGTGGGTCGAAGTTGCCCATTCGCGAACCGTGGCCCTACATTTGGCCTGGTTTAGAATGCCTCCCAATTAATTTATTCAAAAAGGTGCAGTTGTGACTGAATTTTGATCGCAGTGCACAACTTGATATTTTTTTTAGAGAAGGGCGTACTTTTTTTCTTACTTTCTACGGTTCTCATATTTTGTTTGCCTCTCAAGAAGTGTCGGTTGGTCGAAAAAATATAAATAAATAAAACTGACCCGCATATTATAAATGATGGCAACTGCGTACGTCTCACGTTTTGTTTATTGCAACATGGAGGAAGGAATTAATTCCTTCCTCCATGATTGCAATGAGCGTCGCGGGTAGGCGTCGCGAGAGGGGGGAGGGGCGTTAGGCCCCCTCCCCTGGAAAAGCAAGCAAAGAGAGAGAGAGAGGGGGGAGGGGCAAGAAAGAAAAAAACGAGGCGCAAAGTCATATTGCTGTTAATTAAATGGCTTGGGGATGTATACATGCATGTCCCCGCCCACCCTCGAAAAATGATAAATCGAGAATGCAGGGAACATGCAGGAATTGTGCTTTGCCCCCCTCTAGAAAAAAAGCCTTGCGACGCCCATGGTAATGAATGTATCATGAATTGATATCAATGAATAAAGTAATAAAACCATATTGGGCAAGATTTACTTGTTTTAATTATATCTGCATCAAGCAGCCCACTGACGTCAGACATGACATACCAGTATGAGAGGCACTATCGTCTTATCTTCTGGGATCCGAACTTGGCGTAAGAATCTGGTTTTCCTTTTTTAATAGTTTTAAAATAACACAAGTCTGATTGCCTGAATTTTGTATTCATTTTTTCCCAGTTCTACTTTTGTTTTGTGTTGTTAATGGTGTTTCAGACATGGTCGGCGGTTATAAAAATTGTTTTCTTGGTTGGGGCCTTAAATAGGGACGACCGGAAATAGGAACCAAAAAAATAAAAAGGATGCGTTAATAATGGGCCCAGTCCAAAAATGTTGCATTTTTTCACTTTCAGCGTCAAAACACTCAGTTGGCGATACTGACCTTTTTGCGTTGCACGGTAAGGTCCTATTCGACAGGATTCAAAACCTGTTTGCATAGTAGGCCCTTAAGGTACGTAGTAGCCTACCGATCATAAGAAACCTAGCTCATAATGTATTCATTATGTCTTTTATTGTGTTTTCTGTAATTTTTGTCGTTGTTATAATCATGTTTTTATGTAATCCAGGGCCCCCAGGGAGAACAGTTCATTGACAACTGATGGGGCTTTCCTGGTAAAATAACACGAAATAAATAAATAGATAAATAAATAAGATGGGAATGGTAACAATTACCCTGTGCAATTAGAGGTCCACCCGATAGTCCGAAGGTTCGATTGTCCGAAAAAAATTTAGTCCGAAGGTTCGATAGTCGATCCGAATGCACAAAATTTCCATAAGAGGTGGTTCTTTAGTCCGAAAATGAAATAAGGTTCGTTAATCTGAACATTTGATGCAATAATCCGAAGGTTCATTAGTCCGAAGGTTCATTAGTCCGAAACCAAAATAAGGTTCACTAGTCCAAATCTTCACTATTCCGAATTGAATATAAGGTCCTATAGTCCGAATCGACAATTAGTTCCGATAGTCAAAATCAACACGTGCGGTCCTGTTGTCAATTCGGACTATGGCACGTCCATTCGGATTATCGAACCGTTAGTTCGGATTATCGGACCTTATTGTCTATTCGGACTATCGAACCTTCGGACTATTTAATTTTCTTCTGTTTTCGGACTAATGGGCCCTTCGGACTATCGAACCTTCGGAATCACGAACCTTCGGACTATCGGGTTGTAACCATGCAATTAATCCATGAAATGGTTTCGGTCGAAAGAAAACAATAATTGAAGAGTGGTTTTAAAAGTGTGCGAACGAAATCCAGTCATAGTGGGACAAATTTGATTTCGATTATTATTATACCCGTACCCCATGCACCTCCAATAGGCCTTTATCATGCTGCCACCATTTCAGTCATGTTCCTAACCAATATATTGCAATAACAGTACGAAATGATAACGTTTTTTAGCAAAAATGAGGCATAACATTTTCCTTCAAGCCTCGCTTTGGTTACGTTTATTTGATTGGGAAAATCCGGATGGCCACAATATGATAATAGATAATGGCCTTTCCAGTGGTTGATTTGCCGTCAGGCTATACTGTAATGGTGGCCGTGGGAGGGCGGTATACAGTTTTAATTGTTACGACTGCGTACTATGTGCTATTTCCATTTTCCTTTCGATTTGTAAGTCCTTCTCAAGGGCATTTTAACAATACCAAACCCCGGATGGACAAATGGTTATGTTCAGTAATCTATGTTATACAGTATAGGCCCTATTTCAATTAATGTCATACAAGTTCTTTGCTAGGAGTACAGAGCTTGTCATTGACTTTCGTAAAAAGAAGAGTGAGCCTAGTAACATTGTGATCAACAGCTGTGTTAAAAGGGTTCATAGGCCTACATATAAATATCTTGGCGTTATGTTCGATGATGAACTTGATTGGAGCGATCAATTGGATTGCGTAATGAAAAAAATTAACTCACGCATGTAAAAACTCACTTTCCGTAAAATGAATGCTTTTAAGGTCAAAAAGGAAATTCTTGTCACATTCTATTGTTCAGGGATCTGTGGGGTATGGAGTTAATGTTTGACGGGATGGGGTGGGAATGCTTTGAAAAAGGATAACGGTATGATTGATCGGCTAGTGAGGAAAATATGACGGGGTTGTGCTTGCAGTCGGTGGACTCTCTCTGTACCGGGAGCGAGTGATTGGTATTTGGACGACAGAAGCCACCCACTGTGCGCTGAGCTTGCAGGTCATATTATTTCTAGAAGTGGAAGAATGAGACTGCCGGCTGCTCGCACCAATCGCCATCTTCACTCTTTTGTCCCAATAGGAATAAAATTCTTCAACGTCATTTTTAAAATATGAATTTTGTTTTGGATGGCTAGACAGTTGGTGACAGGTATAGGCTTCTCCTTCCAGTGTTGGAGTACTCGTACTCGAACTCGAACTCGAGTACAACTCGAGTCCGTACTCGATCGTAAGTGCTCGAAAAAAACAAGTACTCGGCACGTACTCGATCATACTGTAAGTACTCGAGAAAAAAAAACAAGTACTCGGCACGTACTCGTAATTTTGTACTCGGACTCGTCCCTTAACTCGACAAATTGTACTTGGTGAACTCGATCCCAGTCGCGCAGTACTCGAAAGAAAATTCGGATTTTTCGATACTAAAGTTTGACCCAAAATTTCACAGAGTGAATATGAAAATGATGAAAGTATTGCGCTGTATTCTTTATCGACTCTAAATCGAGTGTTCGTGAATGGGTATTTTTTACTGTCCTATTCCTACTGAATACTACAAGAATACCAGCGAAATAAATCGCAACCTTCTTTCCATGGGCTTCATGTGCGTTCATCACACGAGGCATTTTCTAACTAACAAGGCGCGGAAAGATCGTATCCGTGGGGAAGAGGTTGTGCCAAGGGCGTCACGAGGGGGGCAAGGGGGCGCTTGCCCCCCCCCCCGGAAAAGCAAAAAAAAAAAAAGAAGAAAAAAAAATAGGAAAAGAAAAGAAAAGAAAAAGAGGCGCGAAGTCATAGTGGTGTAAAATGTAATGAGTTGGGGGGGGGCAAAATGTCCCTGCCCCCCTCTAAAACCGATAAATCAAGAATTTGTTGAAAAATACAAGAATTTTTTGGGAAAAATATGTTTTGCCCCCCTCTAGAAAAAATCCTGGCTACGCCCATGGTCCTAGGCCCAAGCTGCAGGGCGGGGTACGAGCGAAGAGCTATGCCAATCAGTATCATGAACAGCTCCCCTAGTGTAATGCGGTGCATGTCCTGGTGAAATGTTGTCTACATTTTAATAGTCGGGTTTTTTTTTTTGGAAATTAAGGATGAAAACTTCCAGTTCACGAAAATAATGTTTGATAACAGGCTGACGAAGGACTGTTGGGAACAGCGAACGGAATATGCATATAGGCCTGATATACAATGTTAACAAACAAATCCTAAAAAAAAAATCCTTTTTTTTTCAAAGACGTCCGTACGATTTTCAAATAGTAGTAGGGGAGTTGAGAATCTGTGTCTGTCCAAGTACAAAGAGTAGAAGTCAGGCGCGGAACTCCTGAGAAAGGTTTGAACACCCCCCCCCCCCCCCCGCCAACCCCTCACCCACGTTCTGACGCACATAATAATGTACATCTATAACAATTATAATAATGATAAGGTCCGTTTGTCCGCAACAATCGGATATGAACATCTCTAACGGGCCTGACCCTTTCCCCCGCCAAAATTCCAGGATCCGCCCCTGCACGCCTGATGTCTTTTTCAAAAAAGGCCTGCATAATAATAGTTTCCATTGTTGCGTAATGAGAAGCACGTTTAGCACACGTAGGCCTACGACTAGCGAGGCTGCCGTATACAATTTTCAAAAGAAATGAAAACAGTGGGCTCATTATTGCCCGAAATGTCAACTTCTCTTCGTCCATGGAGCCCAAACAGATGGACCCACCAATGCTCCACGTTTCTCAGCCTATTATTTTTGAGAATAACTCTAAGAAAGCCGAATGGCCCAGTGGTTAGATTCGTCGTCCACGCATCGCGCGGGGCACGGGTTCGAATCCCGTCGGTGTCTTTTTGGTTTTAATCGCATTCGTTCAGTCATTGTATAAGATGTTTAATTTCCCGTCGTAAAATACCAACAGTACCTTAGCTTAATCGGTAAGCACTGCTGCTAATACTGTCCGCGAGTTCCAGGTTGGCGCCTTCGTACAGGTTCAGGGCATGTGGTCCACTCGGAGGATCAGGGCTTAGGGTGCCGCCCTGTTCCTCCCTTAGCTCTTTGCTTTTACATGGTGCCTGGCCCTCCGGGGTTATATGGATGGATAGGGAAGGAAGTGTGTATTGGTCGGGGACACCGAGACCCCGGAAGAGAACTAAGGGATTGGCTGGGGCATTGTTATGGCTCAGACCAATCCCTGAAAGCTTGACTAGCACATAACTTTTTGATTTTTTTTTATCCTCTATCTTTTATACTTTGGTTTAGTTTGATATTTGCATCTGCTCGTCAGATGTACGGTAGTTTTGAAAACGAAACAGAGGTCTATATCATGAATCAAGGAATCATAATTGACTATAATTAAAACGGAGTTTCGTTCGATCAATATGACTACCATTCAATGGCGCAATTTCCAATTAACGTAAAAACGCCATATTATACCTGGGAAAAATAAAGACGTACATTGTAATATAAACATTATTTACATCTTCCAAATAACGTTTCTTCAATTGTGAACATTCCCAACAAATATAGTAATTCGCAAAATAGGGGAACAAAACGCAAGATAACAAAGTCCATCACCCTTAAAACTGGAAATTCAAAATGAAAAACAAAGTACAATAATGTACATTAAGGATTGAATTGTAAAAAAATCCATTGCATGGGGCTTTTACTGACTTGCTTTTTTTACAGTCAGTAACATGCAGGCGCAGATCCTGAGGAATTTTTTTTTTCGAACCCCTCCACTGCTCTGACACAAAAAGTAAAGCTATTCTACAGCGGTTATTAACGCTAGGCCTATATCACAGAATATGCATATACAAAGCTGCCGATGTCCGTATTTTTGTGCAAAGCGGACATTATTACCAGTAAACAGTTTAAAAGCGTGTCAGAGCGGGGGGTGTTTCGCATTTTTTTTCACGGATTTCTATGAATTTTTTTTTTGGACAGAATTGGGCATGGGCATCGCGAGGGGACAAGGAGGGGGGCGCTTGCCCCCCCCCCCCCCGAAAAGTTAAAAAAAAAAAAAAAAAAAAAAAAAAGAGAAAAAAAGGCGCGAAGTCATAGTGGTGTAAATTTAATGAGTTCGGGGTGCAAAATGTCCCTGCCACCCTCTTTAATTAATAAATCGAGAATTTGTTGAGAAAGACAAGAATTTTTTGGGAAATTTTTTTGCCCTCCTCTAGAAAAAGTCCTGAAAGGGAGGGACCCCCCCCTCCTCCCCCAGATCCGCGCCTGCACCTCCTCGATCGTTTTGCGCAACACATGATCAAGTAGTGTGCAATAACACCTGGCCTCCGAAAATCAAAAGGTGGTAAGGGGGGGGGGGGGGGGGAGAAACGCACTATACTTTCAATGGGGGCGCTGTTCAAATCCGACGATTATTAACACTAGGGCTATATCACAGAATATGCATACACCCCTAACAAAGCTGCCGATGTCCGTATTTTTGTGGAAAGCGAACATTGTTACTAGTAAACAGTTTTTACGTGTCGGAGCGGGGGGGGGGGGTATTTCGATTTTTTTTCATGGATTTCGATTTTTTTTTTTTTTTGGACCGAGCTGGGGGACCCCCCCCCCCCCGGATCCGCGCCTGCACCTCCTCGATCGTTTTGCGCAACACAGGATCGAGTTGGTGTGCAATGACATCGGGGATAACCCTGCATTTCTTCAGAAGCTTTCGGCAGCAGCACGCGCCTTCCGCCGCCGCGTTCCCGTCTTCTGCAAGGCTACCCCCCTTGCAATTTTTGTCAATTTTGGTCAAAAAATGAAATTGCTCCAAACTTCCTGGAAAGACTCCTAAGGGACCCTCGAACATATTCCAACTCGATTCAGGGACAGATATATCATTAAAAAGAAATTCATATTTTAGCCAATTTTTATGAAAACTGTAATTTTTTTATGAAAACCTTTCGCAATTTTTGTCAATTTTCGTCAAAAAAAAAAGGAAATTGCTCCAAACTTCCTGGAAAGACTTCTAAGGGCCCCTGGAACACATTCCATTGCGATTTAGGGACAGATATATCATTAAAAAGAAATTCATATTTTAGCCAAATTTTATGAAAAATGTAATGTTTGTCAATTTTGGTCAAAAAATGAAAATGCTCCAAACTTCCTGAGCTGGTCTCAATTAACCACACATTTCTCCATAGTCAAGCCACCAGACTATTGACACTGAATGAAGAGGTCAGTCTTTTCAAATAGTTGGACCATTGTTGGACATGTACCAGTCTAGTATTTAGGGACAGAAAACGAAATTCATATTTTAGCCAAATTTTATGAAAAATGTACGGCTAACCCCTTGCAATTTTTGTCAATTTTCGTCAAAAAAATGAAATTACTCCAAACTTCCTGGAAAGACTCCTAAGGGACCCTGGAACATATTCCAACTCGATTTAGGGACAGATATATCATTAAAAAGAAATTCTTATTTACCCATTATTATGAAAAATCCCTGCCCCCCCCCCGCTCTTTAACTGATAAATCGAGAATTTGTAGAGAAATACAAGAATATTTTGGGAATTTTTTTTTTGCCCCCCCCCCCTCTAGAAAAGGTCCTGGCGACGCCCATGGGTTGTGCACATCACTCTTTGTTGGAAACGCGTCACATTCTCTGGCGCATGGCGGCGAGTTCGATCCAGACGTAGACATGTCTTCTTCGTCAGAAATGATATCTTGGGGGTTTAGAGATCACAAGGAATATTTCGCTAACGGAAGGAAGCAGCACAGCGCAGTATGCAAGTCATGTGGGCTGGGGATGTCGGAGAAGTCTGAAACAACTTTACCAAGCAAAAACAACACTTTTTAACAACACTTTTTAAATGGATTTCTATGGGATTTTTGTGGGTTTTTTTCAGATCTGTTTTTTTTTTACTCCCCCCCCCCCGATCCGCGCCTGATTGTAATTTCTTCATCTGGATATTTATAAAGTTTTCGTATGTCTTATGTCTACAAACTGAGCCAGTGGGACCTAGGCACGCGTTTGTTCCTACTCCATGATATTTTGCACCAGCACAAAGTAACTGTATATACACAGCAAGCCAAGAACAAGTGGTACAGGTCTTATTGCTCTGAAAGCCTGCTGGCACCAAGGGCGTCCATCACTTCTCAAAATAAGAAATAAGACCTACCGATATATCAGTTAGGCTCCTAAATATTGTATAACGGTTGGAGAATATAGTGATACTATAGTCTAAGTGGATGCAATCGCGTAAGAATAATAACGTTATAATGTACACATTTTGCAGATTCGCTGACAGTATGTTTCCATTGTGTTTTTACAAACTGACTTTTTCACTGCATCTTTTTGCCGATTGTGTGCGGAGACATGTAAAATAAATTTCGTGGATTAAAAAAGGCCGGATTATTTTGACCATCTCTCAGCCGGGGGGGGGGCGGATTCCGGCCCCCCCCCCAAGATCTCGGCCATGGAGTGACGAAAAATTTTGAAACTCGGTACATACATAGAGCAACTCTTTCTAAAAATACCCAAGAAATTTCATGACTATAGGTCAAAGGGTTTTGGAATTATGGGTAATTAATTATTCATATGTACGAATGGCAATTCTGCTCAGTGTACACGACGTATGGGAAAATTAAGTTTTCTGGGCGCGTAGCGCCGGAACATTTTGTGCTACGCGGCAACCCGTGGTCCGATTTTTATGTTTTTGGTATCAAAAGATGCGCAAAGCTCGAGGCTAAAAAGTCATAACAGCTCGGGTCGAAAATGTTGGGGGGGGGGGCAGATTCCGCCCCCGGCCCTTTTAGGGTTAATACATGCAAGTTTCTGAAAAACTGTGGTGAATGAAAAAAGTTATGTGCTGACCAAGCATTCAGGTGCACGGACTTTCAACTCAATGAGCCCCTTCAATAAACCAAACACCCACAGTCGACATACGCAACGCCCTCTAGTGTTCACACGGAACACTTCACGGTAAGACGAATTAAGGAAAACGCCCATTCGTAAACGGAAATTTATTCTTACTCGGGCAGCCGTCAGCCGTCGGTCGGCTGACGTCAGACTTGGATACTTGTAAGGATAACTCTCATAATAGAACAAATAAGGTTTATTAGTTGACAACCGAATATTTCCATACAACTCCTCCATTAATTGGAGATTAAAGGTACACAGATTGCTTCATTTGCGATCTTTTCACAACTCTCTATATCATATATATTTTTCCCACTGGAAATTCAACAGCGGTACTACATTTTCTACGCGGGTGTCCCTACAAACATCGTTCAGAATGTGCGACAGAATACATGGAACCCGTGAACCTGGCTGTGACACTGACTGACCTCTGAGTCATCCCCCCTCTGCGCGTATCTTCCTCAAACGTGGCATAAGTGACATCGGCATACAGTTCCAGAACCACTAAATTCAGGGTTTGGATTGAGGCGATTGTCTTCCAAACTTCAAGAATGGGTCTTTGTAAATGCCCCAAGAGAAAAGTCACCAACTTGTTTTGTTTTGAGCACCGTGTGAATGTTTGCGAGCATTGTTTAGTCGCAAATCATCCGAAGGCAAGTATCAACATGATCAAATTTCTTTCCCATTCAAACTGTGCACAATTTTGTAATACAGGATACAGGCCAAGGCCTACATTCTTTCCAAATGAAGTCTTTGGAAAGAACATACAGATTTGAATGTAGTATCAGACGCCACTTCTTAGGTTGTGTACAAAAGTCTATGGAGTGTCGAATGCATTTTCTTTATTTTAATTTTTATTTTAATTTTATTTTATTGTAATCTTTAACGAGGGTAGGGCTAATTCGCACCATAAATGTGGCCAATTTACTGGACTACCTCCGTAAATAAAGGCCACACTTGGAATATGTACCCGAAAATGTAGAACTTTGTCAAGTTTTTATTTTCACATTTAGCAATAACACCAATTGGCACCAGACTAATGACAATGAATGAAGAAGTCAGTCTTGTCAAGCAGTTGGACCATGGATGAACATGTAGCAGTCTAGTCTTTGGCCTCATTTTGAAATCACTTGACTTCCCTCTCTTGTGCAAGCCACTGCCAAATATTGAAGAAATGTCTCCTTTAAAAATTGAATTGAGTCTTCAAACTTGGATGGTAAAATACTGAGGAACTTTTCTTTGCCCAACGACAGTTTTGAAGAAATTTGCTGATTAAAGAGTGAGTGAAATTGGCCTGATCTTCTTTTGCATCGTTTTGAGCTACAGGCTACTTTTGTTGCAAATTGTTGAGAAGTCTTAAGAATGCCCATTATAAGCCTGATAAATCTTGTCCTTGCAGTGCATCGTCAAGTCTTACCTACAGTGGCTACAAGACAGCGACTATGACATCAGATGCAGCCTGTGCCTCAAAGAACTTGCCGATGGAGATGTTGTAAGGTTACTGTGCTACGGTAAGCTGACACACACATAACAATAGACCAGTTGCCCATTGTGACCCTGTTATGCCCAAACTATGGCATCGTCCACAGTAGCGATCATCCCAACCATAGAACTTTAGGAATTCTTTAAGTATTATTATTATTCATCATTTCTGGTAATGAAACCAAGGATTCCTCAAGATCGCCCTAGGCACTGTAAGCTCGCAAGCCTGAAAAAAAAAACGGTAGAGAGAAGACAATGAGAAGAAATTACAGCTTTAGAGGTGGGAAGAAAACCCCAGACGAATGTTCTGGGGAAAACCCACGGAATCAGGTAGGGACTGAAAACCCAATCCACATGTTGGCCCAGGCGGGATTTGAACCCGGGTCACAGCGGTGGAAGGAGAGGAAAGTACCGCTACGCCAACCTGACTCCCCTATTGTTGGTACTGTCCCAATAGTGTTGGGACAGTACCAATGGGACTGTCCCTGATAGTTTGAACCATAATACACAGTTGGGCCTTAAAGTTTGAGACTGCCAAGCATAACATATCGCTTATCAATTTTTTTTTAGCTAAGCAAAAATTGGATGGAAAACCAATCACAGGCAAGGTTAATTGCATTGCAGTTCTGCTGGTACAATGTAACTATGCAAATTTTACTATGCAAATATTTCATGTACTTACGCAAAAAAAAAATCTGCTTCCAGTTTCCCTACCTACCCTATTCTGACACCCCCTATCCTAATTTTTTTATGGAAAAAACACCCAAAACCATCAATTTCTACCTTTTACCCTTGACTACACACAGAGGCCTCCATATGATTGCACACAGACAAATTTGGCCAAAAAAATGCCATGTAATCGGAAGCAGAACTATTTTTTTGGTTGGCCTTAGCATATTATCAGTGCTTATCAGCTCTATGAAAGTGGCCCTAAGTGGTTCAGTGGCAATGCTTTCATTTTTAGAGTTGGGTTGGTACACAGGTTGTATGCACTGGCAGGTTGCGCTCATGATTTTCGGCTAAATCTTGCGGTTGTTGGTTCGAGCCCAGCCTGGATTAGTGGTGCGGGTTTCATTGGGACAGAAACTTTGTCACTCGTTGCTTTCGCCCACCCAGGAGTGAATGGGTACCTGTGAGGGTAGAGATGGTTATGTGTTTTTCAACAATATGTTTGTAAATTTTGTCCTCAATATTTTATTCATCTTTTCCCTTCTGCAGATGTGTTCCATTGGGCCTGTCTAGACGAATACGCCCGCCAACTTCCCCCGCACACGGCTCCAGCAGGCTACACGTGCCCCTCCTGCAATAATGGTATCTTCCCCCCGAGCAACATGGTATCTCCCGTCGCCGGGGTCCTCCGCGAGACCCTGTCCAGAGTCAACTGGGCGAGGACAGGCTTGGGGCTTTGTCTTGTAAGTCGTTACTAAATTGACTGGCTGCCACTCACTGTTTGGTCTGTTCACTTTGATGTGACCAAAGCAGCTTTCCCACATTGAGCTATATTAAATTAACAGAGCGCTAACTCCTCATTCTTGCGTGCGGAGACTCTTTGAAGCCGTCCTGGGTGCAGACATTTTGAATTTATGTGCATGTTTGTAGAACATAACGAAATTAGATATATTGAATTTTGAAAATGTACTCTAAATGCAATGCGTAAGTAGAACGTACATGTACGCAAACAACTTCAGCGCGTCTGTGGGGAGTGTGGCCCTTGTGGTTAGGGTTTGTGATTCATGATCAGGGGTCATTGAATCAAAGTACTGGCCATATGTTGTGTTCTTGGGCAAGCCACTGTACCCCACTTGCCTCTCTCCACCTAGGAATATGAATGGGTACCAGCATTAGCAGGGGAATAGAGATATTCTCAGTACCGTAATTTTCGGAATATTAAGCCGCCGCTTATACGTTGAATTTGCCCATGAAAATGTTTACTGCAGCTTATACACGGGGCGGCATATACGCCGAGCCTTGAAGAATAAAAATGACATTCAAATGTGTATTTAATGTACTGGTATAAGAAAAGATCTGTTGCTGAAAGGACCGGACGGGCCAGCTGGCAGCAATTTCCGTTTCTTATTTTTCATCATCAATTTCCATATTTAATTGTAAGAGTATCGACTGCAAATGATCTGATATACATGTTACTTTTATGGCCCTTTTTATAGCTTTCGTAGTGTAACTGAAACTGGTTCAGAGCATTTTGACTAAAATTTGGAGGCCTCACAAAATTAAAACCGCTGTGGTTATTATCTTCATTTAGAGCAAGGTTTTTATTAATTAATTGATTGGTACCTCTCCGGCTAAATACAAGTGATCCAATGTGGGTGGTAAGCCATTCCAACCATCCCAAATCCAGTCGTGATTCCCTAATCCACTCACAATCTTCACCATGTTGTTCCCACACTCCACAGATCGATGAACCACAACAGCCTGCGCAGCAGCGTTTGCAAGAGCCCGTCGAGGAGCTGTACAAATCCGCGGAGAGCAGCTACAGTGACCCCACTCCATCGTCCAGCATGACCGAGGTGGACAGCGCTGCGTACAGGCCCGCTGCTACCACAGGGGTACAGGCCAGGACAACAAGTACTAATATTGTCAACATCGACAGCACAACGCCACTTCTAAAGCCGGAGACGTTGTCCAGTGGTAAGTGTCGGTTGGACAGATCCAAATTGCCACCAGTTTAGGTTCTTCTTGCCATGAGGTGATTTTCCCTTTTAAAAACCTGGGTTTGTTTTTATACCAAGATTTTCGATGTTTATCGTTGACTGAGCCCAGTGTGACATCATCTGGTTAATCCCTTAAAGGGGGTGGGGGCCGGATGCCCCTAAGATCTCAGCCATCGAGTGACGAAAAATTGTTAAACTTGGTACATGCATAGAACCACTTTTCATGAACATACCCAACAAATTTCATGACCATCCGCTCTGTTCACAAGTACCCCCTCACCGGCAAAGGAAGAACAGTTAAGGGTGACTGACCGACGCCATCTTGCCTGACTGCAATTCATTTGCCACGAAGCGCGGCCACTGCGTGTAAATAGAACAAATCCCCTGGTGTACGTGCGTCACACACAAGGAACGGTGTGCGTCAACCAGCGAAATGTCCCGCCCATGAGACGTCGTTGCTAGGTAAAAGGGCGCCCTCTTTTGGTAGGGCACGGAGCTCATAAGTCAAAGGGTTTGGGAATTATGGGAATTAATTTTGCATATGCACGAATGGTAATTCTGCTCTGTGTACACTACGTATATGGGAAAATTCAGTTCAGACAATTTTTCGCTGTGCGGCAACCCATGGTCCGATTATTATGTTTTTGGTGTCAAAAGCTGGAAATTAAGGCTGGAAGCTAAAAAGTCACACCAGCTTAGGTTGCGAAAAAAATTGTTTTGAGGCTATCACGGAAAAAGCCCCCCCCCCCCCCCCTTCCCGGCCCCTTTAGGGTTAAATGGTTGGGGTTTACAAACATTGTACATGTATTTCAATAAATTTAAAACAAAATCAACGGCAAAGACTTTGAATTGTTCTACAACAGACTATGGTTGATTGTTTCTTCACCAGGTCAGCTCCCAACAGCTCACAAGAGACAAGGGGGGACTCGGGATGATGAGATTGTGGACATTATCCAAGACCACGACGTAGACAAGTACAAGAGGAGGAGTGCTTTCCATTGGTTTGCAAGGTGGTTCAAGTAAGTCCAAACCTAGAGTTTGTGAAACCTTTTAATTTATGAGAATCGCTTACCAAATGGCACTATTTATAGCTATAGTCCATCATTTGCAGCTATCCACAAAGTAACTGGCGTAATTATTCTTGAAAAAACATACTTGGTTGAAAGATGGGACTAAACTCCCTGTGAAATTATTCTTTCTGGCAAGCTGTCATTTGAAGTAGTGAACGAAAGAGGCCTTTCTAACAATGCGTCTTAAGACACACCGTTTTTATTTATTTTTTTTAATCGGCGAAGCGCGCGCAAGCGTTGACACGACGCCCACGCGCGCGTGGACACTTTAATTCGTCGAATCTGTGTGCAATATTGCGTAGCTGCAATCGGCTCAGTGAAAACGTGTCTCGGACGCTGAATTCAGGCCCAATTCAAAACATGATTCAGCAACTTTTGATTTGAAATTGAGATCCTAGAATGCTGTTTTTCTCGGAATATACAGCTGAAGCTGAGCTGAAACTTCATCAGGTTAGTGGTTCAGTACCCTTCCTTAGATTTTGAGCACTTTTGTTGCTTCAAACGAACAAAATGCACACATTACAAATGATGGACTATACCTACACACAGAAGGGGTAGAAAAAGGAAGATAAGTATGGATGTTACGTTTGGATTGGGACCGATTATAATCAACGGGAAAACAGGATACAGGTAAGGAGTTCCATAGTGAGGCAGTGCGTGGGAAGAACCTGGATGAATATTTCCTAGAATTTGCTTTAGGAACAATGACTGTATGGGCTCCATGCACGAACAAGAGAGGGCGTTTTGTTAGTAATTCCGAGAACCCCGTGGACGGAACACAATGCGTTAACGTACTGGTTCACGTACGTATGGCGCAAAGTACGCACGACTTAATTCTGAATGTGTGCAAAGGCATCGCGGCTTAGTCTGAGCATCAGGCATCGTCGGCAATGCGTTCGAATGTCTCTCCAAGTGGTCTCCCCCAGCTCTCCCTTTTTGGCCGTTGAGGGGGTACTTGTCTATGGAGCCCATATGGAATATGGATGGAAAGCATGTAGTGCGCCCAAAGGGACGGTTAGAGTAATATATTTGCCAGTTATCCGGATGCATCTGTAATCCTCCAAACGAAGTGCATTCGGGAGGGAATAGCTTATTCCCAGAGACTCCCAATGGAGTGATTTGGAGGGTTCTCATGGGCTTCATGAGCAAATGTCACGAGCCACTGTGGCCCATCAGGCCAGCGTTTATCTCCGGTTTGAGTATAGCATGAAACGACTGAGAATATTACTATTCCCCCTGGATGGGATGCTAGTCCATCGCAGGTTGCTCCCACTAATGCCAGTACCCATATATACTCCTGGGTGGAGAGAGGCCAGTGGGGTTGAAGTGGCTTGTCCAAGGACACACCATATGACCAGCAGCTGGATTCAAACTCCTGACCCTCTGATCATGTGTAACGAACACTAACCACTAGGCCACACTCCCCCTCTCATGGGCTTATTAGGGGATTAAAACTTCCTCTACCCGAAACTACAATACCCTGTTTTAATGACAATGCCACGTGTTTGTGATCATTTCCAGGACGCGCACAGGGAAACGAAGCACAGATGCCAGCACGCCGATGCGACGCTACGCCATCCTCCTCATCCTCGGTGTGATTGCCTTCTTCACCATCGTTGTCATCATGACGCAGGCAGGCCGGGCCTCGGCCAATGCGGACCCATTCCTGGACCCCATGGCCAACCCCAACATCAGGGTGGGAAGGAAGATACTGGGGCTGGGTCACCTCCAGCTCGGCTCATAGTAAATCTAAAAGGACCACGGCTAAGGGAAATCAAACTGTTTAAGACCACTTTTTTTAAAATAGAATCTGTCAAAAATATTTCAAGGATCAAGCCAACTGACCCCAAAAAGCTTGGTGGTACAGTGGTTTGGACCTCTTCACCATAAAACATTTGATGTGGGTTCGAGTCCAACCGGAGCAAGCTTAGTTTTTTTCTTCCAAGTTCTTAGGTAGCACAAAGTATATAGTGCTTATAAATTAAGTTTATGAAGGACAAAATCATATCAAAGAATGCAACCTCAAATTGTTGGACCCAGTTGGCCGAAAGAGTTGATGCAGGCCCGAAATATTTTTCGACAAACTTTTTGTTCTCCACTTCCATGCCCAATATCTTTCTGTGGTCACTCCGGTACAAGTTAAATTTAAACCAACAACTTTCTAAATGAGAAATATTTAAACCTTTCAATTTTTTGGGTGTGATCTTGTGCCTGTCTGGGAAACGGATCCTCAATAGATTTTTTTAAGTGTTCTTTGTTTCTTTTTGACTTCAGGGTCTTCTGAAATTTCAAAAACTTTTTCTGTCTGGTTTGCTTCTTTTAGTCCCCCCCCCTCCTTTTTTATAAAATGTTAAAGAAAAAACACATAAAAAGTATGGTGAAGGACAAAGCCTTGTATTGAAAATAAAAGTTATTGTTAATAATCTGATAAATAACTTAAAACTAATCAGAAAGAAGTTATCTGTGGTTTTCCATTCACAAATGCTTTCTTCCCCTGCTTTGCTTGTGATGTTCATTCAGCGTCACTGCCATAGTGTTTAAGTTATTTGCCTCAGATTTGCTGAAACAGGATAGTGAGATAGCACATTGCTATGGAGACAACATCACTTGGTCTGTGTTTGCAAATTTAGTTGTATGTGTTTACTTCTTTTTTTTTTCAATACTTTTGTCAAAATAATTAACTGTGAGTTATTTGCGGCACTATGGCTAGCCTTGACCAAGCCTGTCAAGCCAAGCATTTTCCCTGAACTAACGGTCCGGCAGCTGTTATTATTTTACCCTACTTGTCACGGTACACGTACGCCGCGTGCAGCCCCCTGGCTAGCTCTGCTTTGCAAAGTTCAGGGAAAAAGCTTGGCTTGACAGACTTGGTCAAGGCTACGCTATGGCCAGTTTCTATGCAGCCACAACCGAGGGAATTTTTGAGGATGGTTAATACTTCTTAATTGTTGGAACTGTTTATTTTTGCCTTGAAGTTAGCCTGATGCGTATTTCCTGCTTGCTTCTGTACGATTTAAACAAAGACATTGTTGGAAATTGGGATGCTCAATGTTACAAACTTGTTAAACCATTCCCGATAGTTAACAGCGATATTCTAATCCATGAATGGTTAATGTAGGGAGTGAGGCCATGTTTCGCCAGTATATATTGTTATAACAAATTGTACATATAAAAAAAATAAAGTCATTGTAAATAAAATAAAATCACACAACTTCAAATGATACAGACAAAACATTGCGTGGTGGTGCTCATTTGTTTGTTTTCTAAGTTTTTAATCATGACTTTCCTTGATCAGCAAATATCTACATATGTATATAGTTTTACATTATGGGTGCACGAGTGTGTTTTGTATTGTGTATCTTCAACACGGGGTAGATTGAGAACGGTAGATCGCATCAGACTATTCCGTGAAGTTCCTGTACCGCGCCTCCCTGAACTGGATGAAGCCTGCCTCAATAGCGATCCGGACGAAGCACGCCAAGAAGTTCAACACTAAAAGAGAAAAATAAAAGTGGTACAGTAACTACAACAAAGGTAGAATGCACGTTGGAAAGGTGCTGTTGATGTTTGTACCACTAGTACTGCCATCAACCCAGTCAACGATGAAAGGCAGAACTTTTTATTTAATATGATTTTTTTTTTAAAGTGTAATTACTGGGGTATACAGGGTGAGTAAAAAAGAAAAGGAAACCAAAATGGCAGGACCAGTTTTTTAATGAAGTTTTGCCTGTAGCACTTTCAATATCTAGGATATGAAAGCCCAATCAATGAGCTTTCCTTTAGTACAAGAATCATCCAAATCACTCATGTACTTTTAAAGTTTTAAATTTTGACCGTGTTATAGTTCTGTCCACGGATCACAAAAAATGGGTAAGTGTTCTTTCAGCAAAACGAAATCAATTCACATGCATCCCAATTGGAGTTGTTTTCGTTTTGCTTAGTAAAGAACACTCATTTTGTGATCCGTGGACAGAACATTAAAACGGTGTTTGTGTTCAAAATTCCATAACAGGAAAATTACATGAGTGATTTAAATGATTCTTGTACTTAAGGAAAGCTTAATGACTGGGCTTTCATATCCTAAATTTTGAAAGTGCTACAGGCGAAACTTCAAAAATTGGTCCTGCCATTTGAGTTTCGTTTTTGGGTTTTTACGCACCCTGTATATTCGAATCCGGGCATGTGATCACTCGAAACTCACGAGGCCCCCTCTAATGGAGAAAACTGTGTGCACGCTATTGTACATGTATGTACAAATCAACTGCCCCGTGACAGATTATCCGAACGCACGCTAGCACAATGCTTCCGCCATTGACGGGGGCCTTCGTGGTAGAATTGATAGGGTGCTGGAATTGGTCTATACAGGAATTGGTCTTTTTTTTCTCGCTTTTCACTGAGTACAGTCGAACCCTGATAAGAAGAGCACTGTTAATACAACATCCTGCTTATAACAAGCAAAATATTAGGTCCCAAAGTCTTTGTTTTTTCTTTGTTTTCCATTACTGTTAATACAAGGTACCTGTTATAATAACGGTAATTTGTAAAGTCCCAAGGACCTTGTTATACAGGTTTTTCGACTGTACTGGGATATTGAGCAGCCTGGTTTGTATAAATAATGGGTTTTTAATCCGTCACTACAAATGAGTACCAAAACTCCATCGGATAAGAGCTTCCTCTTGCCACCCCTACCTAACGAAAACCACTCGCAACGGGCAGCTCTCCAGTGCTTTCCCGCCTGGGTGACGTAGACGAAGCCAAGCAGAGCCATGTAAAATGAGATTATGTGCATCACCTGCAAAGAAATATGCAATTGCAAAATATTAACCAAATCACAATTCCATTTAAATTTCTTCTGAATAATATATTTACATTGTTTAAGTAGACAAGATTGCTTACAATCTGGTCAAAGTTCGTGGTGTCCGATCCCTTGTTTGATTGCGACTGGTTATTAACATCAGGTTTCTGTACTGAGCATGCAAATTTAAGGCGAGTAGGCCAAACTTCACGGTGAATCATTTTTCTCCATCAGCCAAGCCATGATATCATAAACCTTCAGCAGAAATTTGAATTAACGGAGATTGGCGTGCTAGGGCAAAGTTTATCGTATGCTTTGCTCCTCAATCCCACCCCGCATCTCACCAACTATTTTCTTGCTTCTCCCCTTGGAACTTGGAATACCCGTGAGGCAAAGGTCCATAATCTTACCAGGACAGAGTCACTGAGGGTCTGAGTTGAGAGATGCGTCTTCTGCGTGATGGAGTAGGCTACGATGTCGTTGATGATCGTAGCAACGAGAAACAAGGCCAGAAATATCGAGACATAAACGAAGAGTTCCTTCTTGGATGTCTTCCGGAGGGCCGACCAACAGGCGCATCCCATCATAGGCTCTCTGTCATTTTGGTGCCGAGTCGATCTCCCGCCAAAACGACGTAATCTATGATAGCTTTACAGTAACTTATATTTACTATAAAGCCCTTTTATTTGGTGTTTCATGGGTGGTGGCGATCATCCCGTCGATCAAGTACAACCAAATTGCAAAGGAAAGTGTGTAAAGTGGAAATGATTAGCTTACTAAAAAAAAAATTGACTGCTAGAAACGCGCGCGTCTCGTTGAAGGGATGTTTTGATCACGTGTTGTTTACACGCGCGGCGCGCCTAATTTGTTCTTTTGACGCAAGTGATGCCCACGTCACAAGGCGTCTTTGTCACATCTGCAGAACTGACGTTGAAAGTGAGCAAAAGACGATTTTCCAGAAAAGAGGTAGGGCCTAAGCTTCCCGACTAAAAAAGAGAGGATAAGTTGCGTTGTTTCAGAATTGAAATGGTAACTGCCCTTAATTACATTACACTTTCTGGCACACATTTTCACTAAGGATTCACCAAATTTAACGAAGTTCGGAAGTTTGTGCTAAATATACTTTAAATTTCTCCACCATTTCCATTCGGTTTTGCCTTCTTGTTAGGGGGAAACAGTACCAGTAATGTCAAAAGAAGAATTTCCTTTTATTATAGTATACATGGATGAGCACATCATTTGATGACAGTTTTTATACTTTTGTTCATTTCGTGACAGCCCCTGCTTACATTTTAGATTGTATATTTGAACTGTCTAAAGATTTAAAATGAAATAAATAAATACAAATAATGAATGTTTCACATTCGTGCAATTTTAAGAATAATTTCATTCGGTGACAGATGAAATGTTCCATTCCAGTCGGCTTCGCTTCGTGAAATGAATCATTTCATCTGTCACCTCATGAAATTACTCTTACCACTGCACTCATAAACATCCATTATTTGTATAGTTCAACACCTGAATAATCCTCATCATCAGATGACGGGGATTTATTCAGGTGTTGTATAAGGCCAAAAAAAAAAAAAAGTCGGTCTCTGGTCAGCGCGCGTGTCGATTTTAATCATGCGCGTCAATCTTTTTTTCTTCCAAAATGTTCCGCGGTAGCTCCAACAACGCCCTCTATTGCCGCACCTCCTCATTTTTTTTTTTTACCAAAGAGCACCAAGGAATGGGAAATTGCACCAAGGCAAATGATCGAAAGCACCAAGGCAAATTATGGAGGACACCAATGTACATGAGGACACCAAAAAAGCAAAATAGTACCCCACCTTGTACAATCCAAACTTGAAGAGAAAAAAAAAGCCGCGTCGCCGCGTCAATTCCGGAACTTTGGTCTGACCAGAGGCCGAATATTTATTTTTTTGGCCTAATACATGTTATTGTTGAAAAGTCGTTCATTCTATACAATAAGTCAGGTGGCATCAGTGTTAAAGTACTCGTACTCGAATTCGAACTCGAGTACAACTCGAGTACCAATAAGCACTTGGCCCGTACTCGATCATAAGTACTCGAAAAAAACAAGTACTCGGCACGTACTCGTAATTTTGTACTCGGGATCGTCCCTTAACTCGACAAATTGTACTCGATGAACTCGATCCCAGTCGCGCAGTACTCGAAAGAAAATTCGGATTCTTTCGATACTGATTATTCGATACTAAAGTTTGACCAAAAATATTTACATCTTTCAAATAACGTGTCTTCACTATGATCATTCCCAACAAATATTAATTCGCAAAATAGGGGAACAAAACGCAAGATAACAAAGTCCATCACCCTTAAAACTGGAAAACTGGGGGGGGGGGGGTGTTTCGCTCGAAGTCAGAGTGGTGTAAATTTAATGAGGGGGGGGGGTGCAAAATGTCTCTGCCACCCTCTTTAACTGATAAATCGAGAATTTGTTGAAAAATACAAGAATTTTTTGGGAAATTTGTTTTGCCCCCCTCTAGAAAAAGTCCTGAAAGAAAGAGACCCCCCCCCCAGATCCGCGCCTGCACCTCTTCGATCGTACTGCGCAACACATGATCGAGTAGTGTGCAATGACACTTGGCCTCCGAAAATCAAAAGGTGGTAAGGGGGGGGGGGAGATCGCACTATACTTTCAATGGGGGCGCTGTTCAAATCCGACGATTATTAACACCAGGCCTATATCACAGAATGTGCACACACCCCTTACAAAGCTGCCGATGTCCGTATTTTTGTGGAAAGCGAACATTGGTACCAGTAAACAGTTTTTGCGTGTCGGAGCGGGGGGGGGGGGGGGTATTTCGCATTTTTTTGGACAGAGCTGGGGGACCCCCCCCCCCCCCCCGGATCCGCGCTTGCACCTCCTCGATCGTTTTGCGCAACACATGATCGAGTTGGTGTGCAGTGACATCGGGGGTGACCCTGCATTTCTTTAGAAGCTTTCGGCCGCAGCACGCGCCTTCCGCCGCCGCGACCCCCGTCTTCTGCAAGGCTAACCCCCTTGCAATTTTCGTCAATTTTCGTCAAAAAATGAAATTGCTCCAAACTTCCTGGAAGGACTCCTAAGGGACCCTGGAACGCATTCCATTTCGATTTAGGGACAGATATATCATTAAAAAGAAATTCATATTTTAGCCAATTTTTATTTCAAAAAAATGTAAGGCGTTAGCCTTACATTTTTTTTTAATACAAATTGTAATGATTGTCAATTTTCGTCAAAATATGAAAATGCTCCAACCTTCCTGGAAAGACTCCTAAGGGACCCTGGAACACATTCCCACTAGATTTACGGTCAGATATAACAATAAAAAGAAATTCATATTTTAGCCAAATTTTATGAAAAATGTAAGGCTAACCCCTTGCAATTTTTGTAAATTTTGGTCAAAAAATTAAATTGCTCCAAACTTCCTGGAAGGACTCCTAAGGGACCCTGGAACGCATTCCGACTCGATTTAGGGACAGATATATCTTGAAAAAGAAATTCATATTTTAGCCAAATTTTATGAAAAATGTGAGACTAACCCCTTGCAATTTTTGTCAGTTTTGGTCAAAAAATTAAATTGCTCCAAACTTCCTGGAAGGACTCCTAAGGGACCCTGGAACGCATTCCGACTCGATTTAGGGACAGATATATCTTGAAAAAGAAATTCATTTTTTAGCCAAATTTTATGAAAAATGTAAGGCTAACCCCTTGCAATATTTGTCAATTTTGGTCAAAAACTAAAATTGCTCCAAACTTCCTGAAAAGACTCGTAAGGGACCCTCGAACACATTCCAACTCGATTCAGGGACAGATATATCATTAAAAAGAAATTCATATTTTAGCCAATTTTTATGAAAACTGTAAGGCTAACCTCTTGCAATTTTTGTCAATTTTGGTCAAAAAAATTAAAATGCTCCAAACTTCCTGGAAAGACTCCTAAGGGACCCTCGAACACATTCCCACTCGATTTAGGGACAGATATATTATTAAAAAGAAATTCATATTTTAGCCAATTTTTATTTAAAAAAAATGTAAGGCTAACCCCTTGCAATGTTTGTCAATTTTGGTCAAAATATGAAAATGCTCCAAACTTTCTGGAAAGACTCCTAAGGGACCCCCGAACACATTCCCACTCGATTTAGGGACAGATATAACATTAAAAAGAACTTCATATTTTAGCCAATTTTTATAAAAAAAAAAATGTAAGGCTAACCCCTTGCAATGTTTGTCAATTTTGGTCAAAATATGAAAATGCTCCAAACTTTCTGGAAAGACTCCTAAGGGACCCCCGAACACATTCCCACTCGATTTAGGGACAGATATATCATTAAAAAGAAATTCATATTTTAGCCAAATTTTATGAAAAATGTAAGACTAACCCCTTGCAATTTTTGTCAGTTTTGGTCAAAAAATTAAATTGCTCCAATCTTCCTGGAAGGACTCCTAAGGGACCCTGGAACGCATTCCGACTCGATTTAGGGACAGATATATCTTGAAAAAGAAATTCATATTTTAGCCACATTTTATGAAAAATGTAAGGCTAACCCCTTGCAATGTTTGTCAATTTTGGTCAAAAAAATGAAATTATTCCAAACTTCCTTAAAAGACTCCTAAGGGACCCTCGAACACATTCCAACTCGATTCAGGGACAGATATATCATTAAAAGAAATTCATATTTTAGCCTAATTTTATGAAAAATGTAAGGCTAACCCTTGCAATTTTTGTCAATTTTGGTCCAAAAATAAAATGCTCCAAACTTCATGGAAAGACTCTTAAGGAACCATCGAACACATTCCAACTCGATCTAGGGAGATATATCATTAAAAAGAAATTCATATTTTAGCCAATTTTTATGAAAACTGTAAGGCTAACCTCTTGCAATTTTTGTCAATTTTCGTCAAAAAAATTAAAATGCTCCAAACTTCCTGGAAAGACTCCTAAGGGACCCTCGAACACAATCCCACTCGATTTAGGGACAGATATATCATTAAAAAGAAATTCATATTTTAGCCAATTTTTATTTAAAAAAAATGTAAGGCTAACCCCTTGCAATGTTTGTCAATTTTGGTCCAAAATATGAAAATGCTCCAAACTTCCTGGAAAGACTCCAAAGGGACCCTGAAACACATTCCCACTAGATTTAGGGTCAGATATAACATTAAAAAGAAATTCATATTTTAGCCAAATTTTATGAAAAATGTAAGGCTAACCCCTTGCAATTTTTGTCAATTTTGGTCAAAAAATGAAATTGCTCCAAACTTCCTGGAAAGACTCCTAAGGGACCCTGGAACACATTCCAACTCGATTTAGGGACAGATATATCATTAAAAAGAAAACCATATTTTAGCTAATTTTTATGAAAAATGTTAGGCTAACCCCTTGCAATTTTTGTCAATTTTCTTCAAAATATGAAAATTCTCCAAACTTCCTGGAAAGACTCGTAAAAGACCCTGGAACACATTCCAACTCGATTTAGGGGCAGATATATCATTAAACAGAAATTCATATTTTAGCCAATTTTTATGAAAAAATCCCTGCCCCCCCCCCCCCTCTTTAACTGATAAATCGAGAATTTGTAGAGAAATACAACATTTTTTTGGGAATCTTTTTTTGTCCCCCCCCCCCTAGAAAAGGTCCTGGCGACGCCCATGGGTTGTGCACATCACTCTTTGTTGGAAACGCGTCACATTCTCTGGCGCATGGCGGCGAGTTCGATCCAGACGTAGACTTCTTCGTCAGCAATTATATCTTGGCGGTTCAGAGATCACAAGGAATATTTCGCTAACGGACAAAAGCAGCACAGCGCAGTATGCAAGTCATGTGGGCTGCGGATTTCGGAGAAGTCTGAAACAACTTTACCAAGCAAAAACAACACTTTTTAATATGTGTACGTGTTAAATTTCTTGGAATACTGGGTATTATTACTTCACATATCAAATGTAAATAACGGTGCTAATTTCCATAATGCTTTAGATTAAAAATGTAGTCGGGATGTACTCGATATCTTTGTACTCGTACTCGGCCCGTACTCGGACTCTGAAAAACTCGAACTCGGATTTTTGGCCGAGGACTCGACTAAAAAGTACTCGGACTCGGCCCGTACTCGGCACTGTGTGTACTCAGAAAACTTTGTACTCGAGTTTTGGTACTCGACTACAACAATGGGTGGCATATTGTCAGAATCGTGACCCACATCAAACTTGGCAGATAGCCATAAAGAAGATATTTAGAAATGGTGACACCCTAAAATTCTTTTGGGAAGGGTGCCTTTTTTCCATAAGTCGTAAATAGCCTCCGCCGTTATATTTTTATACCCATATTTCGGTATATTTAAAAATATACGAACATATTTTTTGAAAGTATATTTTGTGGATTTTATTTATACATATCCTTGCTTCAATAACATTTTCTAAAGCATGTAAGTGAATGGACAATTATCGTTTCCCTCCCTATTACAAAGAGCTCGATTGTTTCTCAATAATCTCTTACCTGAATTTTCAATTAAAGCCAAACAATATTGAAAACAATTGATATTTCAATTCAACTTTTTAATAAACATTTTTTTATAGCTTGCATAGATTTTGTATTTTTCAGTTATCTACAACTTGTAAGTACATGTACTGCTGCACTTTAGAATTCCAAACTTACAATAGTCAGTCTCATAATAAAAGTGTTGAATAACAAACATCCGTATCTTTATTATGAGACTGACTATTGTAAGTTTGGAATTCTAAAGTGCAGCAGTGTCTTTTCACGAAAAGATAAGGATTTTACTGACATTGGATTGTACTTTGCTAAGTCACCATATGTTCAAGTTTAGTTATCTTGAAAAGCGATATTCAATTGTCCTGAATTTAGAATGTTATCTACATTTCATCATAAACGTCAAGCGAATGGACTTTGACTCTCATCTTTGACAATAGCTCTATGGAAGCAGAGGAAATGTAAATGCGTAGGCCTATGGTGAAACGAGTTATAAAAGTATAAAATGACTTAAAGTTTTATTTTACAGAATATAAATGGTGCTCATTTACGATGATACATTCAGTCACTATCAAAATGTTCAAAGTTGGTATTCCGTACTCGGCTGCAAAATTATATTCCATAAATTGCAGTCTACGAGCACACTAAGAGATCAATCAGCATTTAAAAAAACACAACAAATCAAATTAAAACAAAACAAACAGCACTAACGTCTGCATTCTATTTTGACCTAAAATGTTGTTAGTGTGCTATACATGTATATATTTACTGATCGGGTGAGAAGCAGGACACCTCTAATTCAAAATTTGAAACTCGTTTTATTTTTGTATACTCCATTTTTCATGTGTCAATTGTTTTTGCTAGATTTTTGGAAGACTCATAACTTCAATTGAATCAGCCTATAAGTGAAGTTAATTTAAAACTTTTCTGGCCTCCACACGCCATTTTCCTCCAAAAAAGCATGCGGTAACTAACACTTTCTCTAAAAATGTACTATGCCCAATTTTGGTGTATTGTAACAGCGTCGACCATGTAAGACATGATTTACTGTTGCAATCAATGTCTTAAGGCATATAGGATTATCTGGTTTCATGCATTTTCATTTTTAGTTTCCAATAACAACACCACTCAAAATCCAATAAAGAATGCTCGAAACCAAACCTATTGAACTTTCAGCTCAGTGGATATTACACTTTTCGAGAAAACGGTGAAATACCATGCACAACCGTTTAATCACGAAACACAATTCCGTCGATAGCACTCTCTGTATTTCCAAAAATGAGTCAATTGACTGATCATTGGAAATCACGTAAATTTTTCATTTCTTCTGAACGTAAGTACGCCAGACTGATTTACTGGGTGATTGGTACCAGTGCGATCTTCAATCCAAGTAAGCCCTTTGATAATTTGGTAGGTTGGTTTTGGGATAAATGAAAATTATCCTATATGCCTTTTAACAGTGTATGTTTTCATAAAATTCTAAGAACAAACAATGGAATGGTTCACTCGGTGGATTTGACGTGATGATACACAGTGCACTCAAAAAGTCTTCATGGGGGGGGGGGGACAATTAGCGATCCACAACAAACAACACTTACATGTAGTTCTTATACCGTTTTGTGTTGAGGAATTGCCATCCATTAACGCCATGAACTATGTTTTGTTTCACATCAAAAGCTCTGAATCAATGGAAGCTTTGTGAACAGTCCCCTACTAAGTTGGACATGAAGGCAAGACTAATGAAAACATTCAGGGATCAGTGGTCGAACACTTCGAGACCGCGTCATTTCCGAGAAGAAACAAAATAAAAATGAAAATCTGATTCCCACCCTCCACCCTGCAGGCCCCGCCCCGTCTTGAGATCATGTAGCCAAGGTGTAGGCTAGAGAGCACATCTCCCGGTAGCGTTCCTCGCGTCTCTGGGCGATCTCCTTAGCAACGGGTGCCATGGCAGCCTCTGGGGTCATGTACTGGAAGGTCAACGCCATGTTGGCAAAACCATGGCCCAGATACTTGGCAGTTTTGATCCCAGCCTGTGGGAAAGACATGGAAGAAGATAGGGAATTGAGGTCGGGGAGATGAACACGTCCATGTATAACATAAATGATTCGTAGCTGCGGGGGAAGTGGCATGGGCAACCCCCCCCCCCCCCCCACCGCTCAAAGCTGACCAAATGCATCGGTTCAGAATACGAAATACTAAATTTGTATTTGTTGAATCTATGGCAAAAATCCCATTATATGCCAACTTTGAGACGTTCAAAATTCAAATGCCCGTTCCCCAAATACAGTACTGATACGAAGCTTCACTGCATTTTCAATCAATGCCACATCATGTCAGTGCAGGTATATAGTTCACACTACACATACAATGTGTCTTTAAAAAAACACGCCAAAGCCCCCTCTTTCTCACAGATTAAAAAAAAAATACCTCGCAAATATCGAAACATTTGTGGAGAGTATTATTCATTAGCTTTTCACCAACGAAAACATCTTTCCAATCGGGTAAATAATTAATGAGTTATGGCCGAATTCAAAATAAGTGCTCAGTATTTTTCAATCTGTCCACGGTCTCAAATGTCATTTACTAGAAATATTGTGGATTTGGGGTGAGGGTGGTTTTGCTTCTGTAGTATTTTAATCTTTTTTTCTTGATTTGGTTCATTTAAATGTTTTATATTTTTTTTGCAATTATGCTCATTTATCATTTTGGAGGTCATGGTAGTCCTGAAAAGGATGGGTTAACTTTTTTACAAATTTACTGTGCTGCTCTGTGTCTGTTCTCTACTTGGAATATAGCCTTTTTCACAGATGCAGTTTCGGCCCGTGTTCTTATTGCGGCAGTCAAAATATCAGTCACCGTGGACAAAACGAAAAAGCGGTACTTGTAATAAATTGGCCATAACTCAATAAATATTTACCCGATTGGAAAGATTTTTTTGGTGTTGAAAAGGTCATGACAGATACTCTCTAAAAGTGTATCGATATTTGCGATGTATTTTTTTTAAAGCTGTGAAAAAGAGGGGGCTTCGAGGGTTCTTTTTTTAAATTGTTACACCCTGTATATAGTTTTTATAACACACAGTTTCCATTTTCCAGTGATCTGAAATGTATTTTTATCTTAAATGCTGCAGTTTTTTCCCATCCAGGTTTGGTGACAGAGGAGCAGAAATTATAATATGCTCCCATGTCCTTTTAATTATACTCTTCGACAAGTACATGTATGAATCCATATAGGCATGGCATTAGATGACAACATGTCAACCGACAAATTTATATTTTGTTTACTTTAAAATTGCGAAACACTTCGACGTTGTACACGTTCACATGCAGCGACTTAATTACCTTTTTAATTTTCTTCTTCGCCGATTTTTTCTTCTTCTTTTGTGGGGGTGCCTGCTCTTCAGTTTCGATAACTTTGATGTCGTCGGAAATGACGACTCGTTTGACCTCTGACGCCCCCTTCTCATCACACCTTTCCTCATCATCGCTTTCGGACAGTGAACCAGTCAAATCCTGTACCGTTTCGCCAGCAGCATCGGTGGTTGTCTCGTCAACCGGGGTTTCCTCCTCCACTAAGCACTCGTAGGCGCCTTGTCTGCGTGCCGTCTTTCTCTTACCGGAGTCGGGGTCATTCGGGTTGCCCTTCGCTAACCCCAAGCTCCCCCATGCAGCTTGCAAAAGCTCCCTGGGCCTCGCTCGCTTCTGCGGTTTGTTTTTGGTACTAGGGCCAGACGAATTGACCTGCTCCGATGAAGAATTTGGTTGATCGTCAGCCAATGAAGACTTGGCGTCTCTTGGGTAGCACTCGTCCAAGTCCGGATTGTTCTCATCCAGCACTTTGTATTTCCGTTTTCTGAACGGGTTGAAATTCTTCAACCTTACTCGCCTCTTCTTCTTGGGAGTCTCTGAGGCTGGGGAGTGCTCCTTGATGAATTCTTTGATGGCTCCCATTTTAGTGGAAACTTGGCAGGTTTCTTGGTTTGCTTTAAAAAAACTGTCTTGCGAGTGGCTAACATAGCCATGAGAAAATATATCTTATAGACATCATTCTGGTCAGGGTTGCGGATGGATGACAGAAAACTTCTACAATGGCTGTCGCTATAGTCCAATTCAGATACTTACAGGTTAACCAAGCCTTGTCCTATGGGTAGGTCCCGCAGTTTTTCTACGTTTTGAACGCGTATATAGACTACATCACAGGCCTATATTGTACTATTCACATCGTCCAATTGAAAAATAGACGGTCATGCAAAATCGCTCAATGTAATGATGACGTCCAACTAGGTCTTCAGATGCAGATCATCCGCCTACAATAAATGTATGTCTGCTGCTGCTGCTGCTGCTACTACAACAAAACACCTGATGCATTGATGATGATGTATTGGTGTGCTATCATGGAGCAGCAAAGGAGGCTTTTCGTTAGTCCGTTATCGGAACACCTGTGTGGGCAAACAAGTCTCTGCTGCAACCGTGAACAAACAAACCCGTGTAATAAGTCTGCTGCGTCACCAGTTCCCCGCTCACCAAATCAGGGTCAGGCATAACCGAAATCAAACAGAGATGATGTAGATTTAGTATTGTCGAGGTCCTCGATTGTTTAAACACCACAGGTATTTATCAGTCTATCCAACTGGGCGAGGGAGGACGAAGTACAAGTCTTTACCGGCATTTCACCAACACGAACTGCAGTGTGTGTACTGTGAGCTGTATTGACAGTGTGGTTCTTTTGTCAGCTGACAACAAACTAGTCCATATGGCATATCGTGGAGATCCATAAGCATATGCAGTATGGTGCTGAAATACAGGACTCAGCGGGGTCAATGCATTGAAAATGTGCACCGGACTGTATTGGTGATTCGTTCGATCAATACCTATGTACAGGCCTATTGAAATAAAGTAGTAGAGCGTACATAATTTTTAGTCAATAAAAATATCCAATAAATCAACCGGAGTATGAAAGTTACAAATTTACATTTTGGAGCAGAAAATGTTAACGTTTTAATAGCACCTGGGAGCATTATTCCCAATAACCACCAGTGCGTCTGTTGAAACCTCCTGGTAGGGCCTATGTACATTATTCTGAGATATTGTGTTAATAATCGTCGGATGTGAACAGCGCCCCCATTGAAAATATGGTACAAGCCCCCCATCCCCTTACCCCTCTTTATGACCTTACGGAGGCCAAGTGTCCGGAGAAAAAAACGTCTACCTTCAAGAATTTTTTGCTTCCGGGGTATCGGCGTTCCCGGCCAATACACACTTCCTTCCCTGTCCATCCATATAACCCCGGAGGGCCAGGCACCATGTAAAAGCAAAGAGCTAAGGGAGGAACAGGGCGGCACCCTAAGCCCTGATCCTCCGAGTGGACCACATGCCCTGAACCTGTACGAAGGCGCCAACCTGGAACTCGCGGACAGTACCAGCAGCAGTGCTTACCGATTAAGCTAAGGTACTGTTGGTGATTTACGATGGGAAATTAAACATCTTATAATGACTGAATGCGTGCATGCGTTGAAAAACAAAAAGACACCGACGGGATTCGAACCCGGGCTCCACGATTCGTAGACGACGAATCTAACCACTACTAGGCCATTCGGCTTCCTTAGAATTCTGCTCAAAAACGATTTGTCTGAATAGGCGGAGAAACCTTGAACATTGTTGAGTGCATCTGTTTTACCTAGCTCCATGTACGAACAGAAGTTGATACTTCGGGCAGCAATGAGCCAACTGTTTTCATTTGTTATGTTTGGAAAAATATGCGGCAGCTTCGTTAGTTGTAGGCCTATACGTGTGCTAAACTTATTTATAGTTATTTATTTATAGGGGGGGGGATGTCCAGGCCAGTCAGATGTTCATATCCGATTGTTGTGGACAGGCGGATCGTGTCATTATTAAAATACTTATACATTTTCCGCGTTTTTTTAAAGGCCGGGTTGGGGGTGTCTCGACCCCGTCTGTACCCGCGCCTGACTCCTTCTCTTTTCTCAACTCCGTCACTACTATTTCAACATTATATGGACGTCTTTAGAAAAGGAAACATTTTTTTCGGATTTGTTTGTTAACACTGTAAATCAGGCCCCTGTTCCGTTCGCTGTTTCCAATAGTCTTTCATTAGCCTTTAATCAAACACTATTTTCCTGAAAAATAATGTGAGCAGTACGTTCTCATCCTTTTAATTCTATAATTAAAAAAAAACATTAAAACGTAGGGGGCTGTGATGTGCATCATTATAACTTCGCTGGTACACCCCCAGCCCTGCAAACAGGGCCTAGGGCGCTGGGCCGGGAAGGGCTGATGAGTTTCACAGAATTTTGTGTATGAAGTGGGGATGTCTTTCTGGGTAACTTATAAATGACCTATTTATAAAGAAATAATTTTTATAGCTGCAGCTGTTTAAAGTATACAGGCCAGTAAATCGGTGCAAAATTGGCTACGCCGGCCAAATCACGATTTGCATGCCCTCAAATTCTTCGTTTATATTTGAGCACACTAAGGGCCATGAACTTGAGGGTTTGTAAAACATAGGGGTGGAAGCCTTGCACAGGACTATAAGCTTGTAGTTCTGTGCAATTTGGAAGAAATTTGGGACCTAAAAGCGCTCTATTTTGCAATGGAGTATATGCATCGTTTTTCAAAATGGCGACGGGCTTCAGGACTACTTCAAGAGGCGATCATCTTCGGATGGAAATTTCTCCTAAAAGTCATGGTTGACCACCCAAAAAAATGATAAGATAATGAAAGAAGAAGAAATACGCTTTAATTTGACGTGTGTCTCGAACGCTTTGGAGAGTTGTGAGTATTTGTTCCTGAATTTCGGAAGTGGGGGCATTTATAATGGGTTCCAGGGCAATTTATTCACTGGTCGGCAACCTTAAAAGCGGACATAAGTATCGGACAGTAGGCGGCGCTCTTCATCCCTTCCGACTGAGGTGCCATGCTTTTTTTCGACTGGCCGATTTTATCGCCGGCCTGATTTTGCTTCACGCGTCCCCGCCTGGCTCGCTCTTAAAAGCTGTAGCCGTTGCAATTTGCCACTCTGCAACCCCCCCCCCCCCCCCCCCCGTTATGCCACTGCACCGAGGTGAGTAAAATAGGCGCTAAGAATAACGGAAATGGAAGAACAAAAAACTATCCATCCAGGCGCGGATCCCGGGGAGGGGTGGCTTGGGTTGTCAACCCTACCCCAAGCTCTGTCCAAAAAAAAAAAATCCATAGAAATTCATGAAAAAAAATGCGAACCCCCCTTCTTCCTGCTAGGCTCCGATACCCCAATTTTGTTTGGAAATAATAATGTCCGCCTTGCAACAAATACGTACAGAACCAGCTTTTTTCGGTTTTATTAGGCCTACATATTAAAGAAACTATGCAAAAATAACGGGGTTTTGTACAGTTTTTTTTATCGAGGTCGTGGTTTCTAAAATTTAACTTTTAATGTTCTAACAAATTTGAATATTAAAAAAATACACTTCAGTGGTTGTTCAAAGATTTGGAAACAGTCGTTTTCGATTTATTCTATCAGGTTTTGCCTTTTATTGGCATACTGGATTTGCTTATGGATGCCGAAATGGTCCAATAAATAAATTTGTATGTTTTCAATACCATAGTACGTTATGAATGTACAATTATATAGGCCTAGGCCTACACCAAGTGTTGCGTTTGCATATTTTGAACGACGGTAACCCCCCCCCCCTAATATTTGATTTTACGGAGGCCAAGTGTCCGGTGGAGAAAAAAAGCTGGATACGCTGCTGCTACATGCACCGACGGCAAATGCCTTTGGGAATTTAGGACTATGAAATACGTACTCATTGGTAGTATTGCGAACGTTCACCCAATAAAAGGGTAAAAGGGAACAGGGCCCAATTTCTTGGCTCTGCTAACCACATAATTCCGCGCTTACGGCCACAAATTTTGTGCTGACCGCGCTAGCAAAAACAAGCGCAGAATCCTTAGTTAGGGGATATGCGCGTGCGCAGAAGCAAAAATTCATTGCTAACGCGTGAAATACGCTTACCGTAAGCACGGAATTTTCTGCTATAGTAAGCAGGGATTTTTCGCTAACGGTAAGCAGAGCCAAGAAATTGGGCCCAGATTTCATAGGAATCGAACTTAAAAGTGTTTAAGATCAGCCAGCCGGTGTTTTATCAACTGGCCACATGACGGGCTCTCGCCCAATAGGAATGAGTAAACTGTCTTAGGTATTTAGGAGGGACCTAAAACGCACAGTTATTGTACATAATGGCTTCGCAGAATATCGCCCCCATCGTCGAATGATGTCCATCACCGCCTACGGCCGGTCGGAAACTGAAGACAGCGAAACGTGCACCCTATCAAATTTCTTAGATGTAACAGCATGCCAGGAGCAATGCAAGCCAATATAGAAAGAAGCGGTAGATCACGCTGCAATCCCAGATGCGAGCCAGTTAGCGCTAGTGCACAAGGAGTCCGCGTGGAATCAAATCCCAACCAGGCACGCTTGTGAATTCATCCTTCATTAATTGAGGCAGCCTCGCAGATATAAACATTTGTCGGAGGGCAAAACCCAGTATATGTACGGGGCCGTATCATAAGTCCGACGCCTCATAGGTCCGACGCCTCATAAGTCCGACATTTCGGACTTATATGGGCGTCGGACGTATGAGGCATAACGTTTATATATTCCGCATCATAGGTCCGACGCCTCATAAGTCCGACGCCTCATAAGTCCGACAAATTAAACGCTTTGTTTTTCCGTTGTCGGACTTATGAGGCGTCGGACGTATGAGGCGTCGGTCCTATGAGGCGTCGGACTTATGAGGCGTCGGACCTTTGAGGCGTCGGACTTATGGGCCTTTATTTGATTAGGGGATGCGATTTTGTCGGACTTATGAGGCGTCGGACCTATGAGGCGTCGGACCTATGAGGCGTCGGACTTATGAGCGGACCCCATATGTAAAGTATAGGAACATGGTCGAATCAGGTACGTTTGGGAACGGATACAAGGGGGAGCTGGCGTTGCTAACCACGCCCAACCCTCTACAACTGACAAGTGTTAATTCTTAAGCATGATGGAAATATCAAAAATTTCCCGAATAACGTCATTACTCGATTGTCAAATCTTGATCCTTTACTTCAGGTGCTTGATAGTCGTATTATGGACATGCGTTAACTGCAACGCCTCATCCAGCTTCCCCTATATAATCCCGGACCGATAATGTAACAGCAATTGACTGATAGTGTGGTACATTTTACTTACACTATCGGTCAATTTTTGTTACATTATCGGTTAATGATACAATATCGGTCAATTAGTATGACATCGGTTGATGATACGTTATCCGTTCTAACATCCTACCCCTGGACAATCTTATGGGCTCCGTGCGCCAACGAAAAAGGGCGCCCTTTTACCTATAGCAACGACGTCCCATGGTCGGGACATTTAGCTGGTTGACGCGCACCGTTCCTTGTGTGTGACGCACGTACACCAGGAGATTTGCATGGGCGTCGCGAGGGGGGGGGGGGGCAAAAAAAAGGGGGAAAAAAGAGAGAAAATAAAATAAAAAGAGGCGCAAAGTCATAGTGGTGTAAATTTAATGGGTGGGGGGGGGGGGAAATGTCCCTGCCCCCCTCTTAAACTGATAAATCGAGAATGTATTGAGAAATACAGGCATTTTTTTGGCAAAAAAAATGTTTTGCCCCCCTCTAGAAAAAATCCTGGCGACGCCCATGGAGATAGATTTGTACTATGTACACGCAGTGGTACGGCTGCGCGTCGCGGCAAAATTGTAGTCAGGCAATATGGCGTCGGTCGGTCACCCCCAACTGTACTTTGCCAGTGAGGGGGTACTTGTCAACGGAGCGGATAGACTTCAACTTCCCAACCAACGTATCCCACCTCTGGAAAGTCCTGACCCAGCCACTGTACATGACCCTGACCTATATCACAATGTCCACAGCATTCCATGGTAATTGACCTATTCTATATCTAGGGTGAAATATTGTCCAATACATGGTATACAAATGGACGCGGAACGCGCAAAATCTGAGACAAACAAAATTTAGTCTACAAAAACTCCACAGGGTTGTCTAAGGGGGGTGGCTAACTCGCAAACGGCGATAGGTCAAGTACATTTGGACTTAGTGCAACCACAGTACACGTATATCTGGAAACTCTCAGACAAATGAGACCATGCAAAGTTTAATTAGCTCGATTCTGAATAATTATTGTCGTCTGTACGAAAAACTACGGTTAAGCCAAGTCTAATTCTCTGGCGGAGTGGGAAATATAATTATATGGGCCATGTTCGGTGGAGATGGGCCAATCAGCTACGTGGTGAATATCAAATGAACTTTTATGGATATTTAATTACCATTACAGGCTGGTAGCAGAAGATATAACAGACAGATGGCATAATGGTTGACAGACGTATACTACCTGGACGAGTGCACTGTACTACCACACACCATCCATGTAAGTTAACGTTATAATTTAGTACGGATTTTTTTTTATCAAATCCATCTGAAATTGTAGGATTTGTTTCTTCATGGCAAAATGTCGGGCCTTGCTTATGTATAGTTCTTATTTCTACAGTTAAACAACGAGTCTCTATGTACAGCCTGTCTCAAAAAAATGGTACAATCGAAAACGTTTTTTTTTTTCCATATTCAATCTCAACATAGGTAAGTCGTTTTGAGCATCACATTAAAGAAAAAAGACCAGGCTTTCCAATACTTTTTTGTTTTATCTCATTTGCTTTTGTCAATCTAGAGATAACTCCAGTTTACTGCGGAACACAAAAATCGAGTTTGTTTCTTTTTCCAAGTTGCAATCTTTTGTGAGCTTCAAGACAGCATGGCACAATACTCGAGGCAACTCTGCCCATGCATAAAAGTGGCACAAATCTATTTCGGTGTATCGCACTAAATTGATTATATCTCTGAATTGACAAATTAAAGCAAATAAGATCAAACAAACACTATTGGAAAGCCCAGTCTTTGTTCTTTAATATTATGCCAAGTAAGAAACCTTATCTGGTTTTTAACTTGTATTAATACCATCTTGGGGTATAATGTATAGACTTGAAACAAACAATCTACCCAAAACTACTCATTCGCTATTTAACCAAAACTCGAATATTCATTCTCATTGAATACAAAGGTCAGCCGAAAAACTTCATCTCCATAAAGCTATAACATCTCTTTACTTATTGACTGTCAGAAACCAAGGACCTCTATTGTGGAACCACCTCAAACCAATGCCTATCTTTAGATCAATGAAGCACTTCAAAAACTACCTAAAACGTTGCTATTGGCAAGTTATACTGATAATTAAGTATCCCAATAAATACTCAATTTCATGTCATCTCACGGATTGTTGAAAAAGTATCATTGTTTTAAAATGTCTTGACCACTTTTTGCTCCTTTGTCCCCCTAGCTATTCCTTCCTTTCTTGTATTATTGTAATTAATTGATTTATTTCCTTGTAATGTATGGATATAAAAAGTATATTGGAATATTCCAGAAGTACAAATGTGAATATTAGCGGTTGAGTTAATTTCTTTTCAATATAATTACTATAGGCCTACATGTATATCACCTGATTCAATTCAACTAGGTACATATTAATTTATAAGCTTAATTTGTAATTACGGGTTAGGTCTTGTACAAGCATAATGCCTTTTACCTGGATCCCTCGTATCATTTTTTTGTGTCATTCTTTATATTGATTCTTGTTAATTATGTTTTTGAGATATGATTTGAAAAAAAAATAAACCAAACCAAATCAAACCAAACCTAACTAAAATCCGTCGTATAAAATGTGTGGGGAAAAAACCAGAACGAATTTATACCAATTTTATCGCCCGTACGAGAATCATTCATCTTCTCAAAAATCACTCAATACGACCAGTACTTAAACACAAATGTATACGTATACGTTCGCTTGCTTGTTGTACATCATTTTTGTTTGAAGCGATTGATCAAAATAGGGTGCATAACAACTAACCTGGGAATATGCACTTAACCAAAAAAGAAAGTCCCCCTAACACTTTTTTTGTCTAACTCAAAAACTACTGCGCACATCTTGCTCAAATTACAACTGATCGGTGCAGAAATTCCTTAGCAATCCAGCCAATCCCATACTCTTTTTTTGCCGAAAACAGTGATAATGTGTACAATTATGCAATTGATGACACTGGTACGGACATTTTTTGGCACTTTTGTATACGTGCAAGGTGAGTGTGAACCACAACTTGCACGTATACAAAAGGGCAACTGTTTAGGTACGCTATCATTTGTCATAAATTGCATAATTTCGTACACATTATCACAGTTTCGTGCCAAATAAAGAGTATGGCTGGATTGCTAAGGCACTTCTGTACGGATTTCTTGTTATTTGAGCGAGAGGTGCGCATAGTTTTGAACTGGACAAAAAAAAGAATTGGAAGGGTGGGAGACTTTCTTTTTGGTTGAGTGTAGCTCATTGTCGGTGGCTAACTATAATGTTGAGAAAAACAGACGAAACATAAGTGTGCCAACACACTTAATAAAGCTTGCCCAATTGCACGGCTGCCCCATTTTGAAAACGCCTTCAATGTTATAGTTTTCTTACAAACGATACCAATTCAGGCAGAATAATACATGTAGTGTACTGTACATATATTTGATGCCAGTCCATAGTTTGAGCTTTATGTAATTAAATCGGTAGCTACTGTTCCGGGTAATTGCAAATTATTCTGCGATAACTTTAAAGACTATAACCGCTCAATCAAAACGGTTGAGATTAGCCGTGAAATTGCCTTTTAAAAAAGGTAGACAACATATGCCCATTATTATACTCTAATTATATGCTCCGTCAGAATGAGAACAAAAATATCACTTGCCGGTCTGTGGCTGTAAAAAATAAATGAACCAGTATTGCACAACTACCGCCCAACATTGTTCATATCAAACATATTTAACTGCTCAAATAACAACATTGATAAAGGTTACTTAATGGTACATGAGTGCAGGGCTGTTGTTTCAATTTAACCAGCCGTAGGGCGGACAAAATTTAGGTTATTCCCAAAATTAAGGCAAAATTAAGATTGTGGGTTCTGAGTCCCGGGGTTCGCCGTTTTTTGTATAAGTCCAAATAGTGGAGCTGCTAAGCGAAAAATCGTGCACTTTGTGGTAAAAGCATGAAATTTGGCATGTGGGGTCAAAATGGGCTAAAAATCATTTTAAGATCGGGACCCATCCTGGATCTTGCCCATTTTGGGGGCGGAGCTTGATTTTTCAAAAAAGGGGGTGCAAACAATACAAACTCATGAAAACTGTATTTAACATCAAATTTCCTTGTTTTTTTTACGTTTTGAAATAAACTTAAACATGAAATAAGACATTCTAGCATTCTAACACCTGTTATTTTCCACCCATTTTGTGGGCGTGCTCTAGATGGTAAAAGAGGCGGTATATCTTAGCAGTTTGGTTCTAATATGGAAAACATCATTCAGTTTGGTGGTAAAATTCTAAAAATTGGCATGTCCAATTGAAATGGGCTGAACATAATTTTTAGAGGTGAACGCATCTTGGATCTCGCCCATTTGGGGGGCGGAGCTTGATTTTTCAAAAGGGGAGTGCAAAAATAGAAAACTCAGAAAACTGTATTTTACATCCACTTTGTTTCTCATGCTTTGAAACAAAGTGGATGTAAATTCTAACATTCTAACACGTGTTATTTTCACCCTTTGCGGGCGTGGCCTAAATATGTAAAGAGGCGGTACATTAGAGCAGCTTGATTCAAACGAGGGAAAATCATCTTTCTTCTCATTGTCTTCTCTATAGGTTTTTTTTGGGGGGGGGGGTTGCGAGCTACAGTGCCTGGGGCATGCACTTTTGAGAAATCCTTGGTTTCATTACCAGAAAAAAATTATTTAACGTTTATACTTCGTTTCGTATGAATAAAAAGGAGTAAATGCTTCAGATTTCAAATATGCACTTGTCATTCACAAGGCTGGGTTGGGGCAACCTTGAAATTACAAAGCAAATAATTATATGTTAATCGCGTAAAATTAATATTAACTAAGTTCACAGGGTACAAATGATACCATGTTCGTATGAATAAAACATGGCATTTGCTTTTACTTCCAATTTTGAAGCAGTTTACTCGCATCTGTATGAATGAAAATTAAGCAAACACTTTTACTCAAAACCATTTGCTAAAATCTGAAAATAATTAGTTTTTACCTTTTAGGTTTTGCTACACTATAAGCGTTTAAAAGTATGAATATAAAAGAAGTAAATGCTTCAGATTTCAAATATTTACATGTCATATTTCTGAAGTCCTTTATCTACAGAACTGTAAGTCCGATTGGGTTGAAACTTGGTATGTGGCCAGACCGGGATGTGTTATAGGTAAAAAAAAAATGAAGTGACGTCATGATGACACCATCCTGAGATTTTTTATGAATATTTGAATTTTTGGACCGTTTAGCCATATCTCACGAACGCAACATGCAAAGTTAAAAATTCTTTTTTGTATTTGGATTGTTAGGTAATAGGTATTTGCACAACATTTTTGAAAAACTTGGGTAGGTAGATAATGGTACTAGTATGCAAAGTCCGAAGTGACGTCACGATGACGTCATCATTTGATTTTTTAATGATTTTTAAATATTTATGATTTTATTCTGCTTCCAAAATTGCACACTTTCTTTCATCGGATAACCATTAAACTTGGTTCAAACCAAGACCACAATGACAAAATGTGTATTGAGAAGGGTTTTAAAGATGACGTCATTGCAGGGCATGTGACGTCATGTGATAACATTACATTTTAGGAATTATTCTAAGCATTTGAACAACCTTTAACTGCATGAAGCACTATGACAAGTGACTGCAAAAGGACCAACGAAACATAAACATTTATAAAATGCCCAAAACCCTGTGTTCTGTTTGCAAACAGACATGGTGTTTCATCTTTTTATTTTTAATATGACGTCACGTGACATGTGACGCCATATTAAAATTGCATATTTTGAAGGCCAATATCTACAGAACCACTGGTCCGATTGGGTTGAAAGTTGGTATGTACCTAGACCGGGATGTGTTATAGATGAAAATTGAAGTGACTCATGATGACGTCATAATGGGTTACGTGACGTCTCGTTAGAGATTAATAGATTTGATCTTAAAAAATCAATATAAAAAAAATCAATATAAAATCAATATGATTTTCGTGGGATATGATAGAATTATCGAGGGTCTTCATTTTTCATATTATGTGCAAAATGTTATTTTGTAATAACGTTTTGCATGTAGTACTTTCAAAATCTAGGATATGAAAGCCGATTCATAAGCTTTCTTTTAGTACAAGAATCATTCAAATCACTCATTATGTACTTTTCAAGTTACGGAATTTTAAACACAACCACTGTTTTAAAGTTCTGTCCACGTATCACAAAAAAATGGTGTGTGTTCTTTCAGCAAAACGAAAACAATTCCAGCGCATCCCCCTATATGTGAAGGGTTTTCGTTTTGCTGACAGAACTTTGAAGACGGTGTTTGTGTTTAAAATTCTGTAACTTGAAAAGTACATAATGTAAGATGATGTCTTTCAATGTAAGATGATGTCTCAAAACACCAAACTCACTGGTTCGACTGGAATCCTGCTGCTGCACAATTTTAACGTGTTATTTCTCATAAAGTTATTTCTCACGTCTAAGTTTATTTCAAGCATGAAGAACAAAGGAAAATGGATGTTAAATACAGTTTTTCTGAGTTTTTTAATTTTTTGCACTCCCCTTTTTGAAAAATCAAGCTCCGCCCCCCCCCAAATTGTGCAAGATCCAAGATGTGTTCACCTCTTAAAATTATTTTCAGCCCATTTTAACTGGACCTGCCAATTTTCAGGATGTTACTACCAAACCGAAAAATGTTTTCCATATTAGAACCAAACTGCTGATATATACTGCCTCTTTTGTACATTTAGGCCACGCCCACAAAATTAACTGGTGTTAGAATGCTAGAATGTTATATTTTATGTTTAAGTTTATTTCAAACCATAGAAAAACAAGGCAAATGGATGTTAAATACAGTTTTTATGAGTTTGTATTGTTTGCACCCCCTTTAAAAAAAATCAAGCTCCGCCCTCAAAATGGGCAAGATCCAGGATGGGTCCCGATCTTAAAATGAATTCTAGCCCATTTTGATCCCATTTGCCAAATTTCATGCTTTTACCACAAAGTGCACGATTTGGGCCAAAAATGGACCTAAGCAGCTCCACTAAAAGCAGATACTGGTCCACTCGGAGAAAAGGGCTTAGGTTGCCGCCTTGTTTCCTAATTCCTTCTATTGTACTTGAAAGGCTTATGAAAGGAAAGGAGGTATGGTGGGCTGGGAACGCCGAGATACCAGAAGAGTCCTATATGAAAGTCTGATTAACGTTATTTTTAAGGCATAAAAACGACACATGAATGCTTGGTCATCAACCACACCTTTTCTGTGTGGAACACAGTGGGTTAGGTCATTTAGTTTCAAACGATACAATATCTTGCCTTCTCAAAATTCTCAGCAGGCGGGGCCAGGTACATATTATGGGCCAGGTACATATTAGATTGTGATGTAATTTAACCCGGATATAGGGTTGTACGTCCTAATCTTAATTTATAGTATAATTATATGTAAATAAAACTAATAAAAGGAGCCAAGTCTGGACGGATGGCGTGAGTTAATGGGAGGGGTCAGCATGTCTATTATTCTGGTTACGTCTCGATAGTCCGACGTCCCATTGGTCCGACGTCCCATTGGTCCGACGTCCCATTGGTCCAATGAAAGGTATTACTGTGTAGTTCCACTGGTTCAGGTTGACTGACCCTAATCCTAAGCCTTATCCTATGGGGTGTCGGACCAATTGGACGTCGGACCAAAGGGACGTCGGACCAATGGGACGTGTAGACCAATGGAACATATAGACCAATATGGTGACTATAGAGACGTCGCCGTTATGGCTCGTAGATGATTCGTCCTATTAATGTTATTTTCTAACATTTTCCCCTCATTGCCCCCAAGACTGACGAGAAGATGGATGAGGGAAAGACAACAGCCGACCAGCCGACTCACGGATGGCGTCACAGAGTGCTCCGCATCCTACGGATCCCCGCGGTCAAGGTGCTCCGGGTATTCCGTCGCCCAATCCGAAAGCATCGCTCCGGGTTAGGTACTCTCCCTACGTACGGTGCTACGGAGGACTGTGATGAAACCTTGCTCTCAAGTATGACCCAGGGAGAACAGCAGAATGATGATCACATTGATGACTCCATTGCTGCAACCGATGACGGACCGAAGCGAAGCTTGCGTAAACGGGTAAAGGGACCACATGTATTTCATTCGGGACAGGGTGTGGGTATAGGGGATAGGTATGCGGTTCGGTAGAACTGACTGGTAATATCACGAGTTATTTTCACGAAATCAACGTACAAACATCTTACCATTTTGCTATGAAAAGCATATTGACCATAATGTGCCAGATGAAAACTTCCACACAAAATGGCAATTTAACAAGCAACTTTTTTCGAGCCGCATTTGTATTCTGTACGTGCACTAATTCTAATGGTCCCTTATGATACGATTCGGAAGACGTATGCGGCAAGGAAAACTCACCTATTAATTCACCATTAGGCGACTTTATCCCATACGCGTACCATTTTTAATGGTACCTAAAAATGATGCAATCCGGAAGACGTATGCGCAGCTCGGGAAAAAATGTTGCTTGTGAAATTCCTAAATTAGTTTTGGATATTCATGGATACACTATGCGTATTTCACATCAGCAAGCTTTTCTGAGTTGCATGGTCCTATCCCGTGAGTTCATCATTTCTAATGGTCCCTAATGACTGTCAACATATAGCACAAGCATAGACACGAACCTAGTCTTTTGACAAGGCCGTCGTGACTTTGGCCTGGCATTGGTTTGACGAATTGACATGACGAACTGAGCAAAGACCATACACTCGCCGAGTGACGAAATCGTTTCATAATACGACAACCTCCTCTCAATGCTTGGATATGATTTTGCTGTGCCATGTCGTTTCCCACCATGCATTTTAACCATCATCTTTAAACCCAATCAGCATTGTTTGCGTATGTCATACTGCCAGTGGGTCGTAAAGGGAGGCGCGGCCAACCCACGGGTGTTCAGGATGTCATCACTCGGGCCCGGCTGTACTGTATCCTCTTCATTCGCCTCACCTCTTCGCCGTTCGGTCAAAATGGCCAACGTCACGTTAGCCTTGACAAAAAGCGAACATATGAACCTTACCGTAGGTCCTGATGGCCCCATACAGAACCCCAGTCACACCTCTCTCTTTCAGTTTGAGTTATTTTTCGAGCACAAAGCTCTGAGAAATTCGGTGATATATTAAAGATTCAAAATTATGAAACACTGAGTCCACTGAATTCATAAAGAATCTTCCTATGTACTTCGTCAGTTTCAAGCTTCAAGTTTGGTTTATTTCACTCACACAACACAATAGGTAGTAAGCATTGATGAAGATTTTTTTGATCGAGGGATATCTGGAAACTTGGAAAATACCAAGAATAGTGTGGAAATACAAAATCAATATTATCTTAATATCCACCAGTTTTAACGGTCAAACAAAGTCATGACAAGGCAGAATAATTAATCATAAAAAACATATTGTTGGTACTTTGCGTTTTTGAGTCAAAAGATGAACAAGAACCGAAAAGGAACCATCAATATGATTTCAGTATGGGTAATCGAAACCGAATGACGGGTTTTTTTGAGTGGAGATTTAAGCACCGGGTTTCCTTTCTCATTTTCTTTCTCATGTTCCTTTCTTATCTCCTTTTTGTGTTTTTGAAACCACAGATGACGAAGACGTTGCGGAGGTGGGTGCAGCATTACGGCTACAGCGCACTGTTGTGCGGATCACCGCTTAGTACTGCGTACATAGCACGTGATATTCAGCAGCGAATCACCTTGAACCACGAATATGTAGAGATGCTAGACCTTTATATGCCTTCTTGCGTATTCTACTGAGCATCTAAGTAATAACTTTGTAGCTCTGCATATTTGCATCTGCAATTTCCCATTAAATATGTCTAACTGAAGTATTATTTCATTTATAAGTATTGAATTTGGTATTTCTTGTCATCTTAGTGATTACGCCTTTCCATACACTGTCGGGAGCCAAAATGTGGATTCTTGGCCTCTTGGTTTATTCAACGTAAAATAACAGCAGATCTGCGAAACTGCAACCAGCAATCGTACACCGGATGGCCGTGTCGCTAGCTGGTGCAAGGAAGCAGCCACAGGACTTGTTGATAATTGTCTGGAAGAGGATGAGACGGTCTCCGACTGAAATTAAACCCGTGAACTGGTTTTTCATGAATCGCACAATAGGTGATGGTAAAGTGCTGACAAACGGTGTCACGAAAGGAGTGATGCTGTGAGAATTCTGCGCAAAAAGATGTGTACAGCCAAGAATAGCTTCTCCAAAAAGGCAACATCCAAAAAGAACTACAACACATCAAGACTATCCTTCAGCTCAACGGATACAAACAACGCCAGATCAACTCCTCCAAACCCACCAACTCTCATGACCCCAATTCCAACCCCTGTACAGCCCTCGGTATGTTTTCCTTACTTAGGTGTCGCCCAAGTAGTCAGGTGGCTTAGTGTCATATTTTGACATTACCGTTACTTGGCGGATAAAAGCACCAAATTTGGCATGAAGCTCCCTTAGGACCTATTAATTAATGTTAGCCTAGGAGCCCTCCGGAGGTTTTTAAAAAAACTCATGTAAAACACTAAATTTCAAGATGGCCGACATCTATGCCAAATTATCACTTTTGCTAAGTCCTGGGAATCATAAGAAGTTCAGAGAGATGGCAAAATATTGATTTTCCGTGGCGTAAATCTGTGACGGCGTGTGGGGGGTCGGGGATGCCCAAAATCGCCCGGCTGAGGAATCCGAAACTGAAGCGGGGACGGGGGGGGGGGGGGGGGGGGGGGGCTGCTTCACATTACACTATTGGCACAATATTCATTATATATCGGAATGTACTGATAATGTCGCGGATCCGGGGGTGGGGAGGTTTGGGCCCAAGCGCCCCCCCCCCCCAGCTCTGTCAAAAAAACATTCTGACACCCGAAACAAATTATACTTGTATTATGTCCGCCTGTGCACAAAATACGGACAGAGCCAGCTTGGTTAGGGGGTATTTGTGCACTATTCTGTAATATAGTCTTAATAATCGTCGGATGATAAGCGCCCCGTTGAAAGTATGGTACCGGCACGAGCGAGCCCCCCCCCCCGACCCGCACAGCCACCTATTGATATAACGGAGCAAAGTGTTCAAACAAAAACAACCTGTCTATGGTTCTGCACTGATTTGCTGATTAACCCCCCTTGCAAAAAACTCCTAGATCCGCCCCTGTTTATCTCAATTTTTTTCAGTGCTATTGAATACATTTTGGTTATAATTAAAAAAATACCTGAACAAGTGGGGGGATGTTAAAAAGAGGAGGAGATGTATAACCATTAACCTCATTCCACGGGACTGGAATCGGCCTTTTCCAGTTGCCTACCAAGACCAAACTGGTGAGAGCTGACCACCTATTACGATACCATCTTCTGGAAATGAAAAGCACACTCTTCCTGACAGCTCACCTGTGTACCAGCCCTAGCTTTGAAGACTACTGCTGTTGCGGTGCCAGAATGTGACGAATTTACAGTTGAGATGTGCTTAGCTGAGGCCGGAGCCGAGAAACACATGGAGGCCTTCATGCGCAGCGAGGGCGCCAAAGATGAATAGTCGGCCACGGCTTGGAGCAACGACATGCAGAAGAAGAGTCGTACTTCCATGTTCTGGGACCTGATCATGAGATATGAAACCCTCATTCTCATCTTCATCAGGGTCCATTGATGTGGATGCCTATCCACATCAAGGTTATGACGCCCTTTCCCGACACTATCAAGGATGAGTTTGAGAACAAGATTGTGAAAGTTTTGGGTGGTGCTGTTGGGCTCACAGCAAATCCTGTTGCTTTTTCAACGATGGATGATCTCAGGACCAGAGATGGCTAGGCTGCTGAAGCAATTTAAAGAAGAATACCTTCCCAATGATGACACAGGGATCCAAGAGAACTTCCAGCACCATGAGCAGGGTCTCTCAACACAGATGAGACACAAGAGACAGGTTGCCAGCCTCGCTGATACCATCAGACAAATGATCAATCCTTTCTTGTAACTCTGGACAGTCGCAACTGCACGTATGAATCAGTGGTGGCCGCATTGCGAACCATGGAGGACAAAGGCAAGAAACAGTTCAAGGCTTCGTCAAGAATGTGCTTGATGTGCGCAGCCACTCTATCCATAATCCAGTCAAGAGTAATTCTCTATAGCACTATTCAGGGAACCTAAACGTAAGGCAACATCTAAGCAGGTGAAGAAGATCAAAATGCTTCAGCACAATCTGGCACTCTTTGGTCAGCTATACATTATTCTACGCAGAACCGCGATGGTGACTTGGCCGAATTATTTGCACATGAGATACAGTCCTTCCCTCCTTACCTATCAGACTTTGACAAGCTTCATTTGCCAAGTACGAAGTCTGACCTGCTGAAATGTCTTGAGCAGCCACGTCAATCAGAACCCCTTTCAACCTATGACTGCAAAGTCCTGGATGGTGCCGTCATCGTACACTGCCTGCCCACTATCGGCATCAGCACCTTCAATGAGTATGCAGACAGGGTCTTCGTCCCTAACATGGGAAGCAGCTGCAGGATGCCGCGAGGTTGGATGTTGTGTGGGACACATACATCCCAGACAGTTTGAAGGAGTCAATCCGGGGGAAAAGATGTAAGGGTGTACGCAGGAAAGTGTCGGGTGAGACCAAACTCAGTGCTAGGCAATTGGATGGACTTCCTCCATGACCCAATCAACTAGAAGGAGCTGTTTGCTTTTTGACTTCCAAGGTTGAAGAGTTGAACTGGCCATCAGCCAAAGCTGTACATGTCACATCAGAACAAGCTGTGGCATCCATTGGTGGCAGCAACCCCCATGCAAAACTGTAATCATGAGGACACCTGTGTTGTGGTTCATGTGCTACATGCACTGAAACAGGGGGGAAAGACTATGTGTGTACTGGGGACACAGATGCTGTAGTCATCCTTGTTGTCACATTCCAAGTCTGATTGCGACTCAACCTTTGGCCGACATCTTGGTGGTCTTTGGCATGGGTAAAAATTACAAGTTTTACCAAATCAAGGCCATCTGCACAAACCTGGGGGAGCCTCAATCATGAGCATTACCTGTGTTCCACGCATTTTAACTTCAAGGGTATAAGAGGTCGGTTGGGCAGGCCTCAGTGGCAGGACAATGAAGACGTCACAGAGACATGTATCTGGCTGGTCATCCTTTCTAGATGCTGGATCTCAACGATGACCATTTTCTAAGGATCGAGAGACTGACTGTATTAAATCCTATTTGACAAAACCATGTCCCCTGAGCTCTGTCAATGGGATAAGAAGGGAACTCTTCTGCCATAAGAATCGAGCAATGAACAAACTGCCACCCACCAAGGATGGGGTACTCCAGCATGTCAGACGGGCAGTGTATCAATCAGGAATCTGGACGAATAGCTCACAAACACAGCTATTGGTTCCATCTCCGCAGGAGTTTGCCTGGCCCAAGATATCAGTCATGGGTACCAGTAAAAATGAAAATTTCAGAAATTTCCAGATCGTGCAGAGAGCTTATCAAATACGCTCCTGCAGTTGTAACAATGTAAAGTGTGTGTTAGACATTACAGAACAATGCCACATACATATCCGCCGAGTAACGGTAATTTCACTAAGCCACCTGACTAAAGGGCGGATCCAGAACACAATTTTTTGGGGGGCCAAAAAATTTTGGCCCCCCAAAATGGTGGGTCAAAAAAAATTACGGCGTGGGGTTCGGGGCCCGCTTAAGGGCCCCGAAAATTTTTTGGATTCTAGATGCTCTGTGGTGCGATCTGAGGCAATTTCTGACCACTTTAACCAATTTTTTTGAGGAAAAGATGGTGGTGTACTCATTGCCTGCCTTTATTGCGATGTCACATTAAAAAAAAAAAAAATTGGTTTCGTTTTGGGGGGGCCATGGCCCCCTTTGGCCCCCCCCCCTGGATCCGCCCTTGGTGTCGCCTCCTACCAGCTCCAGCGCATCTTCCGTGAACCGGCACAAACCCCCTCTGACGGAACACCGGGCGCATGGACGGCGATAGTCTAGAGGCTAGACGTTGTTATTGTTTGTACGCGATAGCCCGCCGCGCCGCCGCGATAACCGGCCGCCCCGCGAGGGCGCTATCACGACCAACCAATATCGCCCACGAACCCGTCAGAACAACGTCTAGGACACTTGCTAAAATCTCCCCCCCCCCGAAAAATGGGGGAAAATAGGGCGCATGCGCGACTTCTGCAGGCAATTACGGTCCATTTTCAGTACCACACATACTACACACAACAAAAGAGCTGACCAGTGAAATTGCACAAAAGTCTTGCTGAAGCTTTTAACCTACTGGAAGAAATTTTAGAGTTTGCTTCGGAACTACTATGAATTTTTAAACTGCGCACGCACTGCATATATTAGGCCAAACCGATGCGCGCGCATTACACAACCAATAGCAAATGTTCTACTGGAGTGCCATGTACTCGCACCCTGGAAATTAATGCACTACAAAGAAAGCAATTATCTAACGTAGTTCCATCTCTTTTATCGTTCTATTTTTTTTCATCTATTGTTTTCATCTTTTTTTTCTCTTCCGAGAGATTCAAGTACATGTATTTTAACTTTTAGTTTTCAATATATCCCAGTCCGTTGGTTCGTTTTTGTTTTTGTTCGTTTTGTTTGTCCTGTTCCGTTCGCTGTCTTTCTGTACGATCTGTTTTAAGTTCTGTTTGTCAATTTTTTGTCTTAAAAATGACATTTCTGTATAAGACGTTTGTCTTTTGAGCATGCCTCCATAATTGCCCCCTTTTTTCATTTGTATCTTATACATAATTATTGATTTTTTTTTTTCAAACATACACTTTGTTCGTATAATGACCTTCTGTCTAGTTACCTGAATGTTCTTTGCAATATGAAAATAAATGCTGAGATGAACTGAATGAATTGATTTGAACTGTTCATCAGACAGTATTGCAGTATGCTAAAGCGATGTCTGGAAAATAATGTGGCGAACTCAGTAGGAAAGACAAGGTGAATATATTGAGGAAATTGAGGGCTGAACTACGTCAGCTTGAACGCACCATATTTTACAGATAACACGGAAACGGATTTTGTTAGAAATTGTGCAACGACGAATGCATGGTTTTCAAAAAACCTATTTGTAGATCAATACATCACTATGAAAGGTCACTGCAAACAATAGAATAAGGAAACAGAGGTTCGTGTAGTTCATTGTGTTCAGCGACTGCATAACATGGCGGCGAGTGGATGACTCTGCCCGTTCATTAATCGATGCTTGTAAAAGGTTTCAAAACTTCCACTAGTCTGTTTTACAAGGAGAGTTACACTTCACGACCGTAACGTACGTGGCATCGATTACAAGATGGTCAGCGTACATGTCTATTTTTTGTAGAGAAAAATATCATTCGCCACACAATTATAGACCAAGATAAAAGTGTACCTATTTTTGCTGGTCTCGAAATGTTCCTTTCTGTGAAAGTTCCCTGACGCCTGGTAATTAGAAGTCGATATCTATATAGATCGTCATAGACTGAAGTTTTCCCTAAAACACATCTTTTGTTACATTTTGAGTGCCAGCGCAGTGAGTGATAAACATAATGCATTTGGTGTGCATCTGCGCGTTCCTCCCTAATGTGATGTTACCAAACTAGGTCTATTATTTTACTTGATATGGTCACTTGAAATCATTTAAATAATTTAGATGACCACAATCAATAAAATACCTGGCCGTTGAAATTTAAAAAGTGTGTGTGTCTGTGTGAGAGTTTGTTTCTGCATTCAATATAGGACGTTGAACAATAGAGGACAATAGGGTCCCCAATTCCCGAAGGTCAACAATTGACGATCGTACATATGGGAGGTCTTCCTAAAAGTTAGAATACGACCGTACCCTAGCAAACACCTTGATAATTCTCGTTGACTTAACACCTAGCCATCCCCTCTGTAAAATCCTGGATCTCCGATTGCCGCAATCCCACGATCCGATTTCAACAAGGGGCTTGACCCTTGCAGTATGTAATTGACCCTAGCATATACCACAATATTAAAATATGAGTTAATGTTCACGTTCAATGTGGCGTTTAATTATGAGGACACAAAGCCGTATAAACTACATAGTGCAAGGTGCAGTACAGTTTTAAAGGCTTGTCCATGGGCTTTGTTTCAGCTGTTTGTTTCTCTTCAACTCAGTACAGACGTAGGCTTAATAATGGGAGGTCTATACAGAAAACAGTTGAAATTCGACACATGTACAAACCTGATGGATCTTTCAGGGTTTCGTGTTCATATCTTACATTTGAGTTTCAATTGGGAAACGAGATTTTGGAATTCATGAGACACTTCGTTAATCATGAGCTCTTTTTTGTAATGGCAGGAACGTCACCAGACGTTTCGTCTAGATAATACTGAAATTATATTTTTGTAGTATTCGTACTGGTAGTGATACTCAAAGCAGACTACGCTTTAATACACGTACTCGTATTAATAATGAAAATGTTTTCCTGCTGAAATGTTGCCTTATACAACTATTTTCCCAGAGGTATAGAAGCAGGAAAAATGATGGTTCACTTGTTCACAATTTTATGTTTATTCATCTTTTGTTGTCGTAAAAAGTTCTGGGAACATGACTTTGTGTATCCACTGCAATGTACTTGTACACGTGGAAATTGATGCACTAAAAAGAAACACATTTTTTATTCAGTATAATAATATGCAAAAGTGATGTTTGAAAAATAATGCGACCTACTCGGTCGGAAAGACAACGCGAAATGGCCATACTACTGATGCATTTGAGGGCTGAAGTGCGTCAATCTGTGGGTACCATAAATTTTACAGATTATAAATTGGTCAACGACGAATGGTTTTCCCTTCTTTAGAAATTTATCAAGAGCGACCTATTTATGGGCCCATATGTCACTTTAAAAGATAGCTGCACACAGCACTATATATAGAACAAGGAAACAGAGGGTCCTGTGTAGGGATTTGTGTAGGCCTATGGGTGTTTTCTATGTGTGTTCAGTGATTGAAAGATACTGCGGCGAGCGGCTCACTCCCGTTCTTAATTGATGCATTTTAGAAGTTCCATAACTTCCATCACTTTGTTTTCTGCGAGGAATGCTTGCCTGTTTCACGTCTGTGGCGTTGTCCAGATTACAAGATGGTCAGTACACATTGTATATGCCTGCAATTTATAAAGTCTCTGGTAAGATTGACTCGGAATCCAGATCTGAAAACAATGCTTTAAAAATGACACTTTTCACTGTCATTTTGGACCCGAAACCGTTTTGACCCGGAAAAGGGTTTGGTCAAAAATAATTTCGAATTCAGGGTCAGTCTGAAAGAGACTTTTTAGAGAGTAAGTATGACCAAGATATAGTAAATAAAGCTTTTTTTACCAGGCTTGAAAAATCCCTTCTTTTTGAACCCTCCAAAGCCTGTATTTTACCGGAACATAGGTGTCAATACTTTTGTTACATTTTGAGTGGTAACGCAGTGAGAGTAATGCACAATATATTTGGTGCGCCGGCATTTGGTGCACATGCCACACAAAATAGGTGTGATGTCTCGACACTATTAAAATTCTCGACGGGAAATGCATTTGAAGTAAACTGAAGACTTAAAGTGACAAGTTTACTTCAAATGGTTTTCCCCTCCTTTTACCAGGGTTCGAAATTAGCGGTAGCCCGCTAGCCAAATGCTAGTCGAAACAGCGGCGGGCTAGTCAAACTATTCCTTAACCAGCCCGGCTGGCGAGTGAGAAAATTATTGGGATACGGCAATGATGAACGTACAGGAAGAAATAAATCATTAAATTCAGAAAGAAAACCTCATCAATTTGTGTCTAAATTTATCAACTGTTTTAAACGGTTAAATTTATTAGATCTGTTAATCAAAAACACTGACAAAATTGCCTCAGAATTGATCCTGAAAATACGCCATTTTGTATTTGAGATAAGAAAAAAAAATGCGGGCTAGTGAAAATGCCCGCGGGCTAGTTAAGAGTCAGTTTCAGTAACCCGGCTGGCTAGTGAACAAAAAAGTTTACAATATAATTTTTCAAAGAAGCCTATTTTTGGACCAATACATCACTATGAAAGGTCACTGCAGCACAACCATATAATAAGGAAATAGAGGTTCGTGTATAGTGTTATAATATAGGTTGTGCTATAATATATGGCGGCCAGTGGATAACTCAGCCACCTATTACATGAAGTCGATGCATGTAAAAGGTTCCATAACTTCCACCAGTCTTTTTACAATGAGAGTTAGGCCTATACTTAATTAGAGTTAACGACCATGACATCGATTGCAAGATGGTCAGTACATGTTTTGTTTAGAGAGAAAAATGTCACTTTCGTAACACAATAGACCAAGATAAAGGTACAATATTGATCAAGATAAGGTAAGCCTATTTTTTTGCTGGTCTCGAAAAGTTCCTTCTCATGCACAGACCACCCAAATGTGATGTCACGAAACTAAGTCTGAAGTTACTTCAAACAAGTGCTTGCAGTCGTATTTTGTTTTTGTTCAAATTCCTAACACTATTAATCTACACTTTTCTCATGTTTCCTAGAATTATGTCGCAGTCAAACAAGACATGTAAATCTCGATTTATTAGTTCAGGCACTGATGACTAGCATATAGTCACCAGCAAACTCCTTGAAAACTCTCTTTAATTCCTTTTTAGTCTATGGGGCGAGAGGCCCAAAACGCTTTAGCTTTCGGAATAGACGATCTAAAAACTTTTTTCCCGCATCCACAGTTCGATAGTCTATGTAATAGATATAATGTTTTAGCTGCAGGTTCGCTGATTAATTAAGCAAGACGACCGCATCTTGACCTCAAGATTTTGACCAATCAGTGGGCGCTTTCTATATCAGGACTTTGGTCATTCAACCGTTGTCGCGTCATCGGATAAAAAGAAAACCCTTGAGACAGCAACACAGGCTGTGGTCACGCGCTCTGTATTATGTTACGCGATTTGCGCCCGGCTGTTGTTAAAACACTGCATTCAAATTGACCAATCAAACATTTAGTCCTGATTTGGGAATGAAATGACTTTACAATTTAGTTAGGTCGACTCCGATTGGCTGAGGTGCCGGGATCGCATAAATCTGCATGCTTGGTTTTTAGTTTATATTTGAATGTATTACTTGAAGGGCAATTAGTTAAAGACGGTGAAAGACAGTTCCAGGTGTTGGTCCAGAGAAAGAAATGGTGTGTTGAGAAAGAGTTGTTCTGACTTGAGGTTTATGTAATTTGCATGAGGACCTAGTATTATAATCATGAATGGATCTATTAAATTGGAAGAGGTTGTGTAACGATTCAGGAAGTTGGTTGTTTACAAATTTACACAACATTTTGCTGAAAGACATTAATGTTCATTAATAAAAGCTTGTGTTTCATGAATAAAGGAGTGGTGTGTTCATTAAAGTGCACCTTACATACAATACGAATTGCCCTTTTCTGTAGTTTAATCAATTTATCAAGATTTGACTTGTAAGTGTTGGTCCAAATAATGTTACAATAAAGAGAGGTGAGAGAGAACTAATGAACAGTAAAGAGTACGCAAAATGCTCGGCGGAAGAATATACTTCAATCTGCTCATAATACCAATATTTTTGGAAATTTTGTTTTCTAATTCTTTTATGTGGAATTTCCATGAAAGACATTCATCAATATAAACCCCAAGAAATTTGGTGTTTGACACTCGCAGTATAGGCTCGTTATTAGTTTTAACTTGACAATTAGATATATTCAACTTCTTTTTACTACTTCGAAAAACCATAAATGTACATTTTTTCAAGTTAAGTGACAATCTGTTAGCCTGGAGCCAAACCGATACTTTGTTTAATTCAACATTGAGAACATTTACAATAGTATCTACATTTTTGTTATTACTTGAGTAAAATATATTGGTGTCGTCAAATGATTTTGAGTTACAAATCTCAGCCCTCACAGACAGAATCCTGTTCTGGGCAAGATTTAGAGATGATATACTTATCGTCTACAACGGCCAACTCGAATCCTTCACCCAATTTGTTCACCAGTTGAATCAATTGCATCCCACCCTCAAATTCACATTTGAGGCATCTGAAACTTCCATCACATACCTGGACCTTACCATCTTTAAAGGCCCGTGTTTCCTCTCCACGGGTACCCTAGACACACGAGTGTTCACGAAACCTACGGAAACATATCAGTACTTGGAAAGAACATCAGCCCATCCAAACCATGTGTTCCACGGTTTTATCAAAGGAGAAATCCTACGATATGCCAGAAACACAAACAATGAGGATGACTTCTTACAAAAAGTACAAAGTTTCGAAGCAAAACTACTGAAGGGAGGCTACAATCAAGACGATATTCACAAGTGCAAGCAATCCATCGATTTCTCACAAAGGAAATCTATGATTCACACAGAACAAGTGAAAACCCAAAAAGAACTTCCCCTAGTCTTCACCACGACAACCCCCATGTAAAACACATGGACATCAAGCGTGCTCTCTCCAGACACTGGCATCTTATCTCAAGCAACCCAACTTTGAAGGAAGTTGTCCCGAAACCCTCCTCTAGTTGCCTATAAGATAGCTGAGAACATCAAGAAGAGACTTGTCAGAGCCAAACTCAGCCATACGGAAGACAACCAATCCTCCACAACTGAGAACGAAGATAACACACTTGATATCCTAATTTCACTATTGGATGAACAAATCCCATCCGAATGAAGTTGTAATCACAAATACCGGATAACTTAGACGCAATCGTTTCCGCAAAGTGAGCTCCATTCAACTCACTAACCCATACCTACAGATTCTTTGAATCTAGCGGCTGATGAGTCCCCGAAGGGACGAAAATGCATTCCCGCAATTGCCCTCAGGTAAAACCTAACCCACCCCACTGCCTGGGTAAACTTGGCTACGGTCAAAACTTCCATTGATTTCTCCCTCTTATTTCTACCCAATTTTTAAGACCCCTTCATGTGTCTTAATTGAAGAAATGAACCACACAATATCACACCATCGAATAACTCAATGTGTTGTTCTTACGCACATTCTTTATTCACAAGCCAATCTATAGGAGAGGCGTCTCTGAATGGGATAGAGCCATCATTTCTCTTATCTTGTCGGCAAATAGGATAAAAGAAAAGACCGTCGAAGCATTGCAAATATCATTAATGTTCAACGAAAATAATAAAGATTATTTTGGTTTGATAGATCATTCCAGTAGAAACCGGAACCTGAAACGGAACCCCGCCCCAGGAAAAGGGGGCCGGGTGGGCTGGGAAACCTAAAAACTTACTACGACTGCAACTTCTAGGCGTACAAAACAAGATAATTGCTCACTTCTAACGAGTTAGCCTCTTACCAGGTATACAGCCCCACGAATTCCATACCTCCAGTCAGCTAGAATCACGAATGATTTGATTCCTCTGTCGCCCTCATCGTTTAGAGCGGTACAAATATAGCATACTCTTTCGATCTGGGAATTAGACAATAACTCCCGCTCCACCGAAAAATGAGGGCGCTTTTCCTATAGTTGTTTGATTTTATGTGTGTGTGGGGGGGGGGGAGAATTTGCACTTCACAACGTGCAGTAATTGCAGTGACAATTACAACATCTTCTTTTTTGACGAAATGAGTAAGTCATTTTCGAGTTCAATGTGAATTAATGTAAAACCCTGTAGTATTTCTTGTGTAAATTTGGTACTCTCTTTTATACAAAGTCCACCGGATTTCTTTACGTTAACTGTTAGCGGCAGAAACGCCTGAGTGCTACAGGTAGTTCACACCAGTTTAATCACATTTTAATCACATTTGAACTTAACAGTTTCCAACTGACGGCACGTAATGTTCAGGTTGTGCTAGCGGCTCCACCTTTACAGCATTTGTACAGGTGGTTAATAATTTGCAAAGCATAGAATTACGCATGACTTTCCTCAAAACAGCGACTGTTAAAATATGGGTTTTTTTGCTCATTCAGTGCATTGTACTTCAGGCTATGTGCATTCTTAAGAACTCATTCGCTGTTACATCATTCTTGGCGGTTCGATTAAGACAAATAACAGTCTCCGGTTTCCGGTGTGGAGCTTCCCCAAAAGTGCACTTTTGGGGAAGCTTAAGTGGTGCGGCGACGCGGCTTTTTTTTCACTTTCAATCCTTCAAATGTCGGCTGATGACTGCAAATGGTGCCCGACTAAATTTGGTGCAAAATGTATTGCAGCCCAGAGAGGCCACTAAGAGCTTATACTCGATCGTAACCCCATCTAAAAACACGATAAAATTGTGCAGCAGCAGGATTCCACTCAAACCAGTGAGTTTGGCGGTTTTAAGATATCATCTCACATAAAAAAACCCGCGCATGGCCGCTATATGCCCGGATAAAAATAAACACAACCAACAGCTTTTATCACAGAATTAATAATTAATATTGTTCGCTCTGACGTAATGGATGCGGAAATGAAATGAATTTCCCATAAAGTAAAGGTTTCAGGAATTTAAGCATTGTTCTCCCCTTGTCCCTTTACAAATTTACTCCCTTGGTAATACAGTTCAGTCGAGGATTGTTTCACATATATGAGCTTTGTTGTGTTGATATTTTTCTATGGTGGTTGGGATGGAGAAAATCCGTAGAGCATTCTATACCTCGCATAACTCTTGTGTTCAATGCATGCAATGTCACGGGCAAATATTTTTTGTTTGCTTTTCTTTCATTTTGTTTACGCTGTGATATTTTGGACATCTAAATGTAAAAAAAAAATGTCACAACAACTCTGTCATAAAGTCCCACGCTTTGTGCAAGCGACAACTAGCGCCGCGTAATTTAATCGAAGTCTTACTAGAAAGCAATCAAGCCAAGAAAGTCAGTCTAGGGTTTAAAACAGGAATCAACAGGCCTTGCGCTGAAAATGCCCGTTAGGCTTAGCATTCAATTTCCTTTAATACGCAAGAATTTCGGTGTCTGACGTATTTCAAATGTAATGGAAAAGTTAGTTCTTTCAATTTATTTCCTGAGGTGATCTACCCAATCAGACATTTCACTCTCCAGTGCACAACATGATGTTTATCGAGCGAAAAGAAGAAGTATACACTCGGAATGTTGAGGAAGGTATTGTACACGCCTCCCCGTATGGCTGTGATAAAAACACTGGGATCTTGCCAAAAGTCATCGTACGTTGCGATTCAAGAGTAAACAGATGTTGATTAGTCAGTACAGCCTTAGACGGTTGAGGCCGGTGGGCGGAATGAAATATTATGTAAAACCAGACGAGAATTGAGAATAGAGGCAGTCGATGAAATTATGACAAAATTTCTGACACTGCGCAACTAAGCAAGCCTCGAACATCAATATTAGCAACAGAATATGAGAGGTATATCGGACAAGCATCACTCTGTAACAGTGACCAGTTGGCCACGTAAAAAGGTTAAAAACGTGGTTACCCAAGTCCTTCTGGATACAACAGAGTGTAGAAGTACACACGAGTGAATACTGCTTGACATTTGTACATATTCCATTGCAAAACAGGCCCTCAGATTTCTATTCCAATAGCACGGTCTGTAAATAAAAAAGGAGGTCAGAGGTCACCCCAAAATTGTTTGTGGGTTCTGAATTCATCCACGATCGACGGTGAACACATATAAGGTTGAATGTATAAATACTGCCTTATGGGGTACCGAAACAATGGGAGGTACCCCACAAGTAATGCCCACCGACTTGCGGGGTACCGTTTTGGAACCCCAACAGTTTTTCAATAAAAAGAAAAAGGAATTTAATTGTGGTTAAAATAAGAGCATGTTGAAACTACACTTTCAAACTCGAAGTCTTTACTATACGAGAACAAAGAAATGTCTCCACAAGGATACAAAATTCAGTATGGGTGTGGTTGTAGTGATTACTTGCGGATACAAGCACAAATACAAAAGCCTCATTGAAAATTGTTGAATGGATATTTGTTTAAGCACTTTGAGAGATTCTACATATTTCTAAATGGTGAAATTAAGATTGATATTTACTTTGAAAAAGAATCAGCGCAGTCACAATTCGAGTGAGAAACAATTCGATCTATTCCACTGAATGAATTTTGCACGAAATAGCGTTGTCCCTCTTTTTTTTTTAATTCAGTAGGATGGGGTAAATTGTAACATGACTTTTTTAATCTTTTAAATTAAGAGAGCACGAGTTCCTATGTATTTCTGCTTCACTGGAATTCTAGTCATTTAGTTAAAATTAAACTCAGTTTTCCTGTAAAAAAGAAATTTGATTTTAAGTTTGAGGAGTAATACAATAATCGAACCGCTAAGAATGATGTAACAGCGAATGAGTCCTTAAGAATGCACATAGCCTGAAGTACAATGCACTAATCGGGCAAAAAAACCCCATATTTTAACAGTCGCTGGTTTGAGGAAAGTCACGCGTCATTCGATGCTATGACAATTATCAAATATCTGTACAAAGGCTGTAAAGGTGGAACCGCTAGCCCAACCTGAACATTACGTGCCATAAGCTGGAAACTGTGAAGTTCAAATGTGATTAAAACGTGATTAAAGTGGTGTGAAATACCTGCAGCACTCGGGCGTTTCCGTCGCTAACAGTTAACGTAAAGAAATCCGGTGGACTTTGTTTATAAGAGAGTACCAAATGTACAAAAGAAATACTACAGGGTTTTACAATAATTCACATTTAACTCGTAAATGACTTACTCATTTCGTCAAAAAAGAAGAGGTTGTAATTGTCACTGCAATTAATGCACGTTGTGAAAAATGCAAATTCTCCCCCCCCCCCACACACATAAAATCACACAACTATAGGAAAAGCGCCCTCATTTTTCGGTGGAGCGGGAGTTACTGTCTAATTCCCAGACCGAAAGAGTTTGACTATTTGTTCCGCGCTAAACGATGAGGGCGACAGGGGAATCAAGTCTTTGTAGCTGACCGGAGGCGTGGAGTTCGCGGGGCTGTATACCTGGTAAGAGTCTAACTCGATAGAGGTGAACAAATGTCTTGTTTTGTACGCCTGGAAGTTGCAATCGTGGTAAGTTTTTAGTTTTTCCAGCCCACCCGGCCCCCTTTTCCTGGGGCGGGGTTCCGTTTCAGGTTCCGGTTTCTACTAGAATTATCTATCAAACCCAAATAATCTTTGTTATTTTCGTTGTACATAAATGATAGTTGCAATGCTTCGACGGTCCTTTCTGTTATCCTCTTGTTCTCAATGGTGAATTAAACAAAGTATCGGTTTGGCTCCAGGCTAACAGATTGTCACTTAACTTGAAAAAATGTACATTTATGGTTTTTCGAAGTAGTAAAAAGAAGTTAAATAGCCTATATCTAATTGTCAAGTTAAAATTTAAAACGAGCCTATACTGCGAGTGTGAAACACCAAATTTCTTGGGGTTTATACGGACGAACGTCTTTCATGGATATTCCACATAAAAGAATTAGAAAACAAACTTTCCAAAAATATTGGCATCATGAGCAGATTGAAGTATATTCTTCCGTCGAGCATTTTGCGCACTCTGTACTGTTCATTAGTTCTCTCTTACCTCTCTTATTGTAACATTATTTGGACCAACACTTACAAGTCAAATCTTGATTAAAATTGATTCAACAACAGAAAAGGGCAATTCGTATTGTATGTAAGGTGCACTTTAGTAAACACACTGCTCCTTTATTTATGAAACGCATGCAAGCTTTTGTCTCTAACTAGTAATATTAATGTCTTTCAGCATAATGTTTTGTGTATAAATTTATAAACAATCAACTTCTTGAATCGTTACACAACCTCTTTCAATTTAATAGATCCATTCATGATTATAATACTAGGTCCTCATGCAAATTACATAAACCTCAAGTCAGAACAACTCTTTCTCAACATACCATTTCTTTCTCTGGAACAAAAAACTGGAACTGTCTTTCACCGTCTTTAACTAATTGCCCTCCAAGTAATACTTTCAAATATAAACTAAAAACATTCCTAATTAATTCTCAGAATACCTGATTTTTTATTAAGTTGGTCGCTATTGATATGTTATTTATTATCGTGTCTACTTTGTTTAACCGTTATATATTTAACAATTGTTATTATTTCAAATTTTGTAATTAGTGTTGTTTGTCTTGTTTTGTCTTGTATTGTTTGGCACATCCACCAAAAGCCTCGGATTTTGAGGATGCTGCCTCCACAGAGTGGAAATAAACGGTTATGAATTGAATTGAATTGAAGTACGTGTTCTGGAGCCCGCAGCAGAACAACAAAAATAGTTTACTATCTAGCTTCTTTCTCTTTAAGCAATTTTATGTCTGGGCACCACTTTCATCAGATTTCTCAGAGCTTACATTTACACGTGGGGAACGTTGATAAATCTTAAACCATAATTAATATACATGTACATCGAAAACAGCTTAAACATAGTCCAAAATGACACGATGAAAAAAAAACCCTGGTGTACATTTTATACCAAATCAAATTCAAACGGCGAATAAGATAAATCTAAGAAAACAAATCATGCTTTTATGTAGTCCGGCCTATATTAGCGAACTTTCAAGTACTCCAAGGCTAAACTTTAGAGATTACGACACTTAAATCACTTTGTTAAAAATGTGTAATTGTAATTTCGCTTACTCCAGTCGTAATACTAACGGGAATTACGTTACCGCTGACCTATAAACTAGTATTTCACGAAAACAAATTTCGGTGAATTATGCAGATAGTATACTATATTTTAACTTATTCTAAAAAAATATAGCTTAAGTAATATCACGATAAACAGCAAAGAGTTCATACCTGAACATTGTCCCTTATTGATGCTATAGAGCTCGCCAGTAATGCAATATATCATAAAGCATAATCTTTTAAGTACATATACTTGGAGACGTCTAAAATATTCACAATGTGTTTTTTTTTTTTCATGATTAATGCACATAAAAATGTGTATGAACAACTTTTATATTTTTCTGCAGTACGTTTAATGTTTATCATGTTCACTTGGATGACTAGGACCAAATATTTTGTTAGGCATTAATCGATCTTAATTGTTTGGTCCTTGTATATGTCAAGCTATATGCAATTGTTATAGGACGGTAGGCCCTAAATTGGAAAATCATGCCTGCACTTGATGCAGATCTTACTGGACAGTTCAAGCCCCAACCCACCCAGCACAGACGCATTATTTCCAAAATTTGGCTACACTTGACAAAAACAGTGGGCCAATCTTGGACGCCAATTCTGGGCAGAACTTGGCCAATATTGGCCTGATTTTTCCCAATACTGGCCCATGTTCGTTTTACTCATTGGCGCAAAATTTGTGCTATATTGGTAAATATGGCAATGTGGGCAAAATATTGGCTGAACTTTGGCATGGGCTGGCCCTTACCAATGTTCAGTCAATATTACCCAATATTGACCAACGTACATTCTGCTCATTGACACAATTTGGTCCGATTTATATAGCCTACATTGTGTATTGACACCAATGGTAATATCAGTATAACACTGCAATGTTATGCCGATGCAATGTTAAACTACAGGCCTTTACTTTGGCAAAGGTCTGTAGTTTTTATCCAATATTATGCCCATATTGCCATTGTTGCCAATAATGGGACCAATTTTGCTCCAGTGAACGAATTTCGAACGTGGCCCAATATTGGGTAATACTAGGCCAATATTGGCCATGTTCTGCCCAAGATTGGTCAACTGTTTTTGCCAAGATAAGCCCACTGCTATATGTGTTTGCCAAGATAAGCCCACTATTGGACCTATCTGTGCTGGCTGGAAAGTACCAAAATTGCCCAACAAATTCCAACCACAATTAAAACTAATTACTTACGAAATGCAGTAAAAACTTTCAGCTAATTTTGAATACATGTATTATTAAATGTATACAGTCGCGCTACGTTGTTATAAGGCACTTTGTTGGAAGTATAGAGTACACAATATTATCATTCGGAACTTGAAATCTGTTGCGGATTATGCAAATTAATATAACTCGTCTCCTACTAGTAATATATACAGGAACCATTCCTACATAAGACACATACACGTTATTTCTACTTTTAGGCCATATGCACAAAATAAAGATGTTTCTCGTATTAGTTGTATCTTTCATGGAAGACTGGTCTGCATTCTGCGGCCAGAGGCACGTACAAAAAGCATCCGTTACCTCTGCACTAAATTAAAACAAAGTGGGCAGTTACAATCAAAAGAAACCTCAGGTAAAATATTGAAAATGTTCTGGAATTGTGGATGTTGTGGAGTGATTATTTTATTGTGAGCATATGTGGATGTCTTTAATTGACAGAATTCTTGTGAAATGTGTACAGTACATTTATCTTATTAGTGCTTGTCTCAACACAAATTGTATTCAACTTCTAAGCAATCTGGCTCCGTTGAAACGAAACAATGATCCAAGTAGGAACACAGGAACTGAAATGTGTGTCGGGCCGCGGGATCCTTCTCCCAGCACTTGAGCATGAGTTTGTACAACGTTTGAGGGCAATCAGCCATCTTGGGCATGCGGTAGCCGTGCTGAATCTTATCCATGACATCCTTGTTCGACATACCTTTGAGAGAGAACAAGTATAGGGCCAAATAAAAAGTATAAAGGAATTTCTGTACCGATCAGTCGAAATTTGAGCAAGATGTGTCCAACAGTTTTTGAGTGAAACAAAAAAAGTATTAGAAGGGGGACTTTCTTTTTTCGTTGAGTGTATGAAATTAGCACATGTAGAAGTATGCAAGTAGAGAGAAAAAGTAATCAAAAGTCCTTTCCAAGAGGAATTGAGCACAATTAGGAATGGAGTGCAAGTGGTCTGGTGTTAAAGAGAACTAAACGTAAACACTGAACTTGAATCTTTCCACAAATCAATATTTAATTAAGCACTAATGAAACAGGTGTTCAAAAAAATACCCCAGAAAAACTAGACTACAGTTAGCCTTACCTGGGTAAGGTATACATCCATGCGTGACCAACTCAGTCAGCAAGACACCAAAGGACCAGACATCAGACTTGGTGCTGACTCGTCCGTACATGAAAGTCTCAGGGGCTGTCCATTTGACTGGGAAAACGACTGCAAAGAACATTCAAAAATACAAACGCAATACGTTTATGGAAGATACACGCAGGGCTCAAGTTGCAGTTGAGTGCTCCATATATTGGTTGTGCTTAGGAAGAACACTTCGCCAAAAGCTCCTTTGCTGTGTACCGCAGGTATATCAAGTGCAATTTCTTAAATTCACGTACTCGAACTGTAAGTTCCATGTAAGGTCAAATAAGCCAGACTCTACTTTCTTAAAATTGCTAAGTCGTCCCAAAATTCATGGAAAAATAGCACATGCACACTTTGAGATCGGCATTTAGGGGCGGAGCAAATTACTGGCCCAGAAAAAAAATATGTGAAATATATGTACAGAGTGAATAAAAAAATAGCGGAACCCAAACCCCCAAAATTTTATTTCATATTTAAAAAAAATATGTAGCACCAAACATAACAATGACTAAAAAGCCAATTTCACAAGCTACTTTTAGATGAAAAACATACTGAAATTGCTCCATCGTTTCAAAGAATATCACCATTTAAACACAATAACCCCAAAACCTCTATCATCCAAAAATGCGATTTCAAGAATCGTCGTTACATTTGTTTTCAAACATCACCAGCCATAAAACCTCAGTTTAAACGTAAAAAATATTCAACAAAGTCCTTTTGAAGGCCCGTCTTTTAAAAAAAAAAGTGGATTTCATAAATCATATTGTTTGCCAAACTAGGGTTGTTAATAAAGATATTGTGTACTACGGTTGTTGACAGTTTTGAAACAAGTACTCTGTGTCATTTTCTTTATTGTTCCAAACAGTCAGAATACACAATAAATTGCGTTTTTTTTTATGAAACCGGTTTTAGGGCCATTGCGTTTAAATGGTGATATTCTTTGAATGGCTCGAGCAATTTTAGTACTTTTATTCATCAAGAAGTAGCTTGTAAAATTGGCTTTCCAGTCATTATCATGTTTGGTGCTACACATTTGTTTAAATATGAAATATATTTTTGGGGGTTTGGGTTCCGCTTTTTTGGACTCACCCTGTAGCTCTATATAAACCTCTATAAACAACAAATATTTGAGTGAGTATTGGCTATAACTACAAAAAATGTATATGTTTTAAGCATCCAAAAGGCAATTGACATGGGGGAAGGAGGAGTGCCGGTACCTTTTTTTGCAGTATACTCTGTTTTCTCAATCATTCTGGCCAGTCCAAAATCAGACACCTTAACGATGTTACCCTCTCCCACCAGTACGTTCCTAGCAGCCACATCACAATGAACGAACTTCATGAACTCCATGTAGGCCATGCCGGATGCGATCTATCCGGGGAAAAAATAATTACGTTCACGTTTAAAACGTCATTTAAAATGAACGCTTGGAGAAAATTGGGGAAAGAAAGAAATCTCTACTGACCTGAGCTCCTATTTTAACAAGCTCGGGCAACTTCAGGTCGCGTCCTTCGCCATCTCTTAAGTAAACCAATAGACTGCCGTTGCACATGAACTCCATGACAATGTAGATAGGTTCCTGGATATCGATTGTTGGTATAAAACAATGACAAAAATGTAGGCAACCTGTTTAAATCTGCATATTTAAGATTTTGGCTGTATGGCCTAATCGTTGGCCCTCTCTGCTCAATTCAACTTTGTGAATGTTTCAAAAGAAGTTTGAACTGCCAAACAGATTTGTAAAAAATCACGATAATTTGTTAATGTCAAATATAAGTTATTACTGCGCCTAATCCTTACCATCTCAGTGCAAACTGCAAAGAGTTGGCAGAGTTTAGGATGGCGAAGCTTCTTCATGACATTGGCTTCCGCCAGGAAGTCATTCACAATCATGGTGCCCTCTTTGAATGTTTTGATGGCCACTGGGGTCTTCCCAAGCCAAGTACCTGGGGAAACATAAAAGATTTTCTTTTTATTTAGGATAAAAACCTGAAGGTCATTTCACGGGCACGCAAGAAGCGAAGTAAGCAGCTAACGCAGTAGCCTACAGCACTGCAGCAATCATCAAGTCAACATTACAAATCTACTCTCCGTAGTCTGGGTTTATATCACATTCCGAATATTTAAATCAGCCGTACTTTGCACGGTTATATTCTGTAATCGTTACGTTTCTTTTTTTTTTCTTTCTTAATATCAGCCGTGCGGAGCACGCTGATATACTTTGATCGGTCACCAAAGGTCACCAACTGGTCAGTAGGGGTCAATTTGCGAAAGAAATTACAAAACGCTTATTCTTTTACATTCTTTTGCCGATTTCAGTCAAACTTAATGAGATGCTTTTGCAATTTGGGAGCAATGGTCAACTTGATCTCAGTGTGAGTCAGTTTTCAGGATAAACCTTTCAAAAGGCTATTTAGGCTGATACCCGTGATTCGTGAAGCACAATAGCTGTAGTAACTATTTGTTTTCCTCTTTTTCCTCTCCCCTCCCCCTCTTTTGGGCGTCTAAAACACTTTCCGAAAGGCTTAATTTTGTGTTTCTAATTTGCACAAACAAATTACCCTGCTACGGTATTCCCGGTCCCATCATTATAGGATTTTATCGTCTTTCCTGTAAATATGAATTATTATCGGGTTGTTGATAATTCCCATTTGTAGAGTAATAAAAGCATTCCGTAACTATTTGTGAGGTCCGCTCATAAGTCTGACGCCTCATAAGTCCGAAATTTTGGATTTATTAGGCGTCGGACTTATGAGGCGTCGGACCTATGAGGCGGACTTTATGCCTCATAAGTCCAACGCCTCATAAGTCCGAAATTTCGGACTTATGAAGCGTCGGACCTATGAGGCGTCAGAGTTATGATACGGCCCCATTTTTTTTCAGTCGATGACTCATTCAAATATTAAAATGTTTATAGTGCTAAAATTAAACAATAAATGTTCATAATGAAATCAAAAAAATCACGAACAGAATAGCCTCCATCACTGAAGAAAGCTACTGAAGTAATATTGCATATTTTCATGAGCATTAAAAACGACCTTTAAAGACTTCTCCAAAGCGGCCAACCGAAAGCTTTTCTCCTAGCGTCAGGGCCTCGCGGGGAGATTCCCAGTCATCTTTGTCCAAGCCCATGGTTTTTTGGGTCTCCTTAGGGCAAGGGTCGGAAAGATTCAGTCCACCAGCATCCCCTACAACAAAACATCGTATAAGTGCATCACTACCGAACGTCATTAAAGGGGAACATGAAATAAGATTTATATGACTTAAATACTTTGAAAACAGTTTTCTTGTCATGTTTATGACTTTCCCACCTCCTTTGTAGCAGTAAAAGGGAGAAATTTCAACATTTTAGTTTTATGCTAATGAAAACTTCCATATTCAAATATATGATGTCATTCAAGGCAGAACAGAAATGTTTCCATATCTTTGTGTACAAATATATATCAAATTTTCTTCATATTCTTGGAGTAGGTTCCACTTTTTACCTGTTTATCATGTTAACAAGCTTGTTCGGACAATAGCAGCGGCAAGTATTTCTTCATAACTTTTTATTGTAAGTAATTTTGAAGGACTAATTTGTGTACTGTTCACATGCTGTTTTGACAAGGAGTTCCTTGTGTGGCAAAAGCAAAATAGCGCCCTCTTACATGTATTGATTAAAGGATTTGCTAATAATTGAAAAATTATCACTTTCTTGTCACTTCCAATGAAAAGAAGTATTAGGAAAAAAATGTATGTATTGTTGCAACACATAGTAATAGTGTATGTATTGTTGCAACACATAGGTGAGCTGAATTTCCACTGCATGTTTCCTTTAACGGATCTCAGTAACCGCTCCTCATACTTTAGGCAGCAAACTTTGACCAGAACTTTAAAATTGGTCATTTATTTTCGTCTGAATTTGAATGCACGTCCTTATTCCTATTTCAATTCAACGAACGTTCAATCGTTTTCACTTTCCGTGCATTCGGTTTTGAGAAACAGACGGCCAATTACGTTACCTGTGCATTCATTTACGCAAGCATACGTTTTCTAAATTGATTTCAGGTACAGCTAATTTGATTGACGGTTAATGAAAAAGAAACCCCTAATTTTATTTGGTGCCGATGGCCTTAAACTAAAAGTGAAATGGAATGGTGAATGTTTGAAATCACCATTTACAAGCGAAAAAGAAGTCTTGTAAACGAACATGAATGGATATTAATGAAAGGTGCTGTTCAATCACTTTAACTGATTGAACTGAAATGGAATCGAATGCTCTTGTAGCGAAAACGAAACGCTTGTTCAGAGCGATTCTCAAATTCAGACGAAAATGAATGACCGATTTTCAGAAGTGAATGAACAAATATTTTAAGGAAATTGGCCGGGAAACATATATTAATTTAAACTACTGAGACCACAAAGTAACACCTATGACGATTTCAGGGTGTTTTTTTAAAGACACATGGGACAAATCCTAGAGAAATCGAGAGAATTATGACAAAGCTGTTTGGACCCCTGTACATTTTAAATGGGCCGATCTCGCTTTTTGCCTTCCGGCCCACGTGCGCATGCGTATAAGTATTTGAATTTATTGGCAATGTATTGGTCTATACTGTCAATCTCCGCAAGCAAGTATAATGTTCAGAATCTAAGCAGACGTACAATAATCAAAATCAATTTACGAGACAATAATAGTTCTGAGTTGAAACCTTATTTTCTCTCAACCATACTGGCGTTTTCATAACAACAAACTTACCTCGGTAATGACGGAGTAGATCATAAAGACATTCAAACTCTCGTTGATTGTTACATTCAGTATCAATTTTGAATTTGTGGTTGACGACCGTAATCTTGTAGTGTATCACTCGGTTGTCGTTACGGACAGAAAGTGCAAACGAACCTGTTGAAACAAAACATCAAACTGTACTACTGCGTCACCTTGTACAAACTTAAATGTCCAATATCACATCGTCAATGTGTCCAATATCATATCGTCAATGTTCAGTATCCAACTTGATATTAGGGAGGTTTCGCAAGCGAACGGATACGCTTATACTTACGTTTAGCTATCCGGATCCGTTTTTTACTTACGTGTAGCGAGCGAGATATGCGTGTCGTCTGCACGTATGACGTCATACGCCACTCACTATCCGCTAAACGTGCAGACGACACGCATATCTCGCTCGCTACACGTAAGTAATAAACGGATACGGATAGCTAAGCGTAAGTGTAAGCGTATCCGTTCGCTTGCGAAACCTGTCTATTGAAATAAATAACCTACACTTGCATGCTGTACAGACGTATGTGAATGTCAAATGTCCGTTAAAAAAAAACACTTTTTCTGCTATTTAACTTATCTTATACCTAGCTTGGACTCACTATCCCGCACGATGAACATTCCTTGCTTGACACCAGGCTGTAAGAGTTTCCGCTCAGCATCAGTGCGACTAAGACCACCAAAGTAACACCTGAGAATAAATCGGTAGAGCTTTCAAATACGGCCTTTCAAATATTGGGTTCTCCGCCCAACAACAAAATCATGATTGACTCAAACAACATACAATGGGGCCTAATAAGGCTATTCGAAATAAAATTACTATGTGTACTTATTCTGTTTCAACAACAGTGGACATGTTATGGCATGCGAAGTGCAGGCTGAGGCCCACATACATGTACGGACCGTACCAGCACATCGCGTGCAGGTTTGGGAAGTATGTGCAGTGGCGGGGCCCGACTCTAATTGTTTTTGTTAAGGAAAAGGGGGCAATGAGGGGTGGGGTGGCAAGGAAATATTTTTGGGAGGCAGTCAATGGTTCCTAAATAAGCCACTGGAGCAACTTAGCAGTGTAGTCGTTTTTTTATGAATGAGAAATGTATCAAACCGCAGAGTGGTGTGTAATATACAAATAATGAATGTTTGTGAGTGCAATGGTAAGAATAATTTCATGAGGTGTCAGATATGGAAATATGGAACATTTCATCTGTCCCCGAATGAAATCATTCTTTCCATTGCACGAACATGAAACATTCATTATTTGTTTTATATAACACCTGAATAAATCCTTGTCATCTGATTGGTTAACTTTTAATAGCCAATTTATGCAGATTAAAAACTTTTTAAAAGTTCGACAACTTCACCTTTTTTTGTTCATGCAAACTCTTCAACAGGTTGAGAACCATCACATTCAACATCATGTTGTCCATTAACAATTAATCATATTAAAGATTTTGCTTTTCGTCACAAACTAGCAATGAAATTTCAAACAACTTTAAACTAAAGCTGGAAATGGGCATAGAAAAAGCCATGGACGAGACCACGGTCTAGATATTAATAAAATGGGCTTAATAGCTAGTCCTGCAAGGGCGCACTTCTGAATTGAAATGGACCGCGCAGCAGAAGTCCATTATCCAAAAGTCTTAGTCCAACACTAACGTGAGAGGTGCAATGAAGTTCTTGGGGACATAGCCTTCTCGACCCGTCTTTGTTGACCTTGCCACATACCAACAATCATCATCATCATGACTATAAAAACAGAAAACATGAATTCATTTTAATAAGGGAATAAATGTGTGCTTTTGAGGTTTTAATCGCTCTGTTTAAGACCGCTGGCGTCTGGGTGCTGATCAATTACCCAAGCCGAAATACATTTTCGGTAAAAAAAAATCAAACATTTCGGTAAAAAAAACGATTTGTTCAACAAGTTTTACTTCATGTCTTTTTTTTTAAACACCCCTAGCTAAATAATGGATTGTCCAGCTCGCGAATCCGGTTCATTAGTGTGACTTCATCTCAATTCAACCATAAGTACTTCACACGGAGCACCAATGGAACCGTAAGTTAACGCACCTCGAGCGTCTATCCAATGGGCGCTACTTATCAGACGCGCGCGCGCGTGTATGACGTTTTTACTAACGAACCGGATTAGATGTAAACAACTCCCTTTTCGCAAGCGAACGGATACGCTTACACTTACGTTTAGCTATCCGTTTTTTACTTACGTGTAGCGAGCGAGATATGCGTGTCGTCTGCACGTTTAGCGGATAGTGAGTGGCGTATGACGTCATACGTGCAGACGACACGCATATCTCGCTCGCTACACGTAAGTAAAAAACGGATACGGATAGCTAAACGTAAGTGTAAGCGTATCCGTTCGCTTGCGAAACCTCCCTATTTGCGCGCGCGTCGCACGTACTGCTCGATGTCGCGCAGAATACACGTACCTGGGGGGTTGCGTTGTGAATTTAGGACAATAAAATATCAGTCAGTGGCCAGTCACGCACACAGCCACCAGTTATTATAAACAGAACTACACATACTTCCTGGATGGAACTATACTTGAAACTTTACATGTCATATGTCACACAAAAAATACCGAAACAGCCCTGTGTTTGTCCACAAACATAAGTCTAGTTTTTATGTGTTTTTATTTGCTGGCACGTGTGTTGGCGACCACTTTGTGTAGTGTACCCTATATAACACAATCAGTATGAATAACCTTTGCACATGATATATTTACCTGTTTTGTATTATGAGTGTTTCTCCAATGCTGAGGCTCAGGTCGCTTTCCGAATCCGCCTCAAAATTCCACAACGCAACATATTTCTGTTCTTCAGATACAAAATAAAGTTCAATGTTATCGCGTATTAATGGTGCTTTGTTTCCAATAGGCAGGTTATTTAATTGTTTTAGTTTGTGGGTTGGATCGGAATGGGCCCGGCGCGGTTGGGGGGGGGGGGACGTCGGGGGGGGGGGGGGGGTCGAAACCCCTCTCTTACACCCCTCCCCAAATGATAATAGTTATAGTAATAACAATGTGCTGCATTACCTGCAGGCCGCCTGTCCGCAGCAATCGGACAGAATCTGATGCGCGTGACCCACCCCTTGCAAAAATAAACCATGGATGGGCCGGGGTAGGTTAGTCTATGTAATAGACCACGGCGAATGCCGTGGTCTATTACGCGTGAACAGATTTGCTGGTTAATTAGGCAAGATCCCGCCTCTTTGACTTCCTAGATTTTGACCAATCAGCAGGCGCTTTCTATAGGTCTATCGGGTCTTCGGTCATTCACCCGTCGCGCGTCATAGACATGGATTAAAAAAAAAAAAAAAAAAGTCACGGCGCGCGGCGCTCGGTATCATGTTACGCGAATGCGTTCCCGGCTGTTGTTGTATTACAAAACGCTGCATTCGAATTGACCAATCACAGCGTTAGTCCTGATTTTGGGATGAAATGACGTCACGATTTAGTAAAGTCGACTCTGATTGCCTGGCGCGCGGCTTGCATAAATCTGCATGTTTTGACATATCAGACGTTAGACAGGAGATGGCTCCGTGGATAACGGGTGATACTCAGACTAGGGGTAGGTTGGGTTAGGTTCGTTTTAATTGGGTTCGGTTGGGTTGATTTGGGTTTGGTTGGGTATACGTGTGTTGGGTTGGGCTGCATAATTATGGTCGGGTTTGGTCGATTTGGGTTGGGTCCGGTTGGGTCGGGTTGGGTTGGGATGGGTTGGGTTGAGTTTGGTTGGGTTGGGTAATTGGATTGAGTTGAGTTTGTTTCTGCATTCAATAGGGACTTCGAACAATAGAGAACAATGGGGTCCCCAATTTTGGTGTTGGTTGGTGTTGGGTTGAGTCGGGTTTGGTTTGGTTTGGTTTGGTTCGGTTTGGTTTTGGTTGGTTTGGGTTGGATTGGGGTTGGGTTGGGGATGGGTTGGATTGGGTTAGTGTTGGGTTGGGGGTGGAGTTGGGTTAGGTCGCGTTGGTTAGGGTTGGGTTTTGGTTGGGTTGAGTTGGGTTGGGTTCGGTTTGGTTTGGTTGGCTGGGTTGGGTTGAGATTGGGTAAAGTTTGGGTTTGGTTGGGTCGGGTTAGTTCGGGTTGGGTGGGGTTGGGCTTTGGTTGGGGTTGCGGTTGGGTTGGGTTGAGTCGGGTTTGGTTTGGTTTGGTTTGATGTAGTTTGGTTTGGTTTGGTTGGTTGGTTGGTTGGGTTGGGTTGGGTTGGGTTGGGTACCAAATTTCCCGAAGGTCCCCAATTTACGATCATGTTCAAAACATATGAGAGGTCTTTCCAAAAGGTTAGTGTACAACAGTGTTGAAGTCGAGTACTTTTTCCGAGTGCCGAGTACTTAGGTTGCCGAGTACGAGTACGAGTACTTGTACCTCCGAGTACAAGAACGGGTCTCCGAGTACGAGTATTTGTACTTCCGACTACGAGTACTTCCGAGTGCGAGTACGAGTACTCGCATTTCCGAATACGACCATACGGCAAATGGTTCATTGTGCGTAATGCCCAGGACCAGTCAGATATGCAGACCCACACACGGCTAGCTGTTAAATGTATTTGTCTGGACTTGCACAAAGGAAAATCAGGAAATCTCGGTTTCTCCAAAACCCAATCAACCATTTCAAACTGAAAGTATCGATAAAATAAGGCCACGGTAATTGAAGCTATAACATCCCCCCGCCGAGTAGGCTACTGCTATTCGAGTACGTGTACTTTAATGATCGAGTACAATTTCGACATGACGAGTACGAGTACGTTGCTGTCCGAGTACGAGTACCGTCATTTCGAGTACGAGTACTTTGACATTCAAGTACGAGTACCGAGTACGAGTACTACAACACTGGTGTACAAAGAAAAGAGGGGTTCTGGTGGTCTCGATTGCAGACAAAATAATACACAACACTTGTATGGGTTGGGTTGGATTGGGTTGGATTGGGTTAGGCTGGGTTGGGTTGGGTTGGGCTGTGTTGTTTCTGCATTGAATAAGGGACATTGAACAATTATAGAGGAGGGTCCCCAATTCCCGAGAGGTCCCCAATTTGGATTCGTGTACAAAACTTATAAAAGGTCAACAAAAACGGGACAGTAGGGGGCCCCGATTGCAGGTGAATACACCATGACATGGGTCTGGGTTAAGGTTGGGTTGGGCTGGGCTGGGTTGGGTCGGGTTGGGTTGGTTGGGTTAGGTTTGGTTTAGTTGGGTTTGATTGGGTTGGGTTGGGGTTGGGTTGGGTTGGGTTGGGTTGGGTTGGGTTGGGTTGGGGTTGGGGTTGGGGTTGGGTTGGGTTGGGCTGGGCTGGGTTGGGTCGGGTTGGGTTGGGCTGGGTTGGGTTGATTGGGTCGGGTTGGGTTGAACTGGGTTGGGTTTTGTTGGGCTGGGTTGGGTTGGTTGGGTTAGGTTTGGTTTAGTTGGGTTTGAATGGGTTGGGTTGGTTTGGGGTTGGGTTGGGTCGGGTTGGGTTTAGTTGGGTTTGATTGGGTTGGGTTGGGGTTGGGTTGGGTTGGGTTGGGTTGGGGTTGGGGTTGGGGTTGGGTTGGGCTGGGCTGGGTTGGGTCGGGATGGGTTGGGCTGGGTTGGGTTGATTGGGTCGGGTTGGGTTGAACTGGGTTGGGTCGGGTTGGGCTGGGTTGGGTTGGTTGGGTTAGGTTTGGTTTAGTTGGGTTTGATTGGGTTGGGTTGGGGTTGGGTTGGGTTGGGTTGGGTTGGGGTTGGGGTTGGGGTTGGGTTGGGTTGGGCTGGGCTGGGTTGGGTCGGGTTGGGTTGGGCTGGGTTGGGTTGATTGGGTCGGGTTGGGTTGAACTGGGTTGGGTTTTGTTGGGCTGGGTTGGGTTGGTTGGGTTAGGTTTGGTTTAGTTGGGTTTGATTGGGTTGGGTTGGGTTGGGTTGGTTGGGTTAGGTTTGGTTTAGTTGGGTTTGATTGGGTTGGGTTGGGGTTGGGTTGGGCTGGGCTGGGACAGTAGGGGGCCCCGATTGCAGGTGAATACACCATGACATGGGTCTGGGTTAAGGTTGGGTTGGGCTGGGCTGGGTTGGGTCGGGTTGGGTTGGTTGGGTTAGGTTTGGTTTAGTTGGGTTTGATTGGGTTGGGTTGGGGTTGGGTTGGGTTGGGTTGGGTTGGGTTGGGGTTGGGGTTGGGGTTGGGTTGGGTTGGGCTGGGCTGGGTTGGGTCGGGTTGGGTTGGGCTGGGTTGGGTTGATTGGGTCGGGTTGGGTTGAACTGGGTTGGGTTTTGTTGGGCTGGGTTGGGTTGGTTGGGTTAGGTTTGGTTTAGTTGGGTTTGATTGGGTTGGGTTGGTTTGGGGTTGGGTTGGGTCGGGTTGGGTTTAGTTGGGTTTGATTGGGTTGGGTTGGGGTTGGGTTGGGTTGGGTTGGGTTGGGTTGGGGTTGGGGTTGGGGTTGGGTTGGGCTGGGCTGGGTTGGGTCGGGTTGGGCTGGGTTGGGTTGATTGGGTCGGGTTGGGTTGAACTGGGTTGGGTCGGGTTGGGCTGGGTTGGGTTGGTTGGGTTAGGTTTGGTTTAGTTGGGTTTGATTGGGTTGGGTTGGGGTTGGGTTGGGTTGGGGTTGGGGTTGGGGTTGGGTTGGGTTGGGCTGGGCTGGGTTGGGTCGGGTTGGGTTGGGCTGGGTTGGGTTGATTGGGTCGGGTTGGGTTGAACTGGGTTGGGTTTTGTTGGGCTGGGTTGGGTTGGTTGGGTTAGGTTTGGTTTAGTTGGGTTTGATTGGGTTGGGTCGGGTTGGGTTGGTTGGGTTAGGTTTGGTTTAGTTGGGTTTGATTGGGTTGGGTTGGGGTTGGGTTGGGCTGGGCTGGGTTGGGTCGGGTTGGGTTGGGCTGGGTTGGGTTGATTGGGTCGGGTTGGGTTGAACTGGGTTGGGTTTTGTTGGGCTGGGTTGGGTTGGTTGGGTTAGGTTTGGTTTAGTTGGGTTTGATTGGGTTGGGTTGGGGTTGGGTTGGGTTGGGTTGGGTTGGGTTGGGGTTGGGGTTGGGGTTGGGTTGGGTTGGGCTGGGCTGGGTTGGGTCGGGTTGGGTTGGGCTGGGTTGGGTTGATTGGGTCGGGTTGGGTTGAACTGGGTTGGGTTTTGTTGGGCTGGGTTGGGTTGGTTGGGTTAGGTTTGGTTTAGTTGGGTTTGATTGGGTTGGGTTGGTTTGGGGTTGGGTTGGGTCGGGTTGGGTTGGGCTGGGTTGGGTTGATTGGGTCGGGTTGGGTTGGGCTGGGTTGGGTTTTGTTGGGCTGGGTTGGTTGGTTGGGTTAGGTTTGGTTTAGTTGGGTTTGATTGGGTTGGGTTGGTTTGGGGTTGGGCTGGGTTGGGTTGGGTTGGGTTGGGTTGGGTTGGGTTGGGTTGGGTTGGATTGGGTTGGTTGGGTTAGGTTTGGTTTAGTTAGGTTTGATTGGGTTGGGTTGGTTTGGGGTTGGGTTGGGGTAAGGCTTGGTTGGTTTGGGTTGAGTTGGGTTGGCTATCTTCTATAAACACACGATTTTTTTCTAAGGGCTGGAGAAAAGGGTGCACTCCGGAGTTTCACGCGCAAAATACATACGAATGGATTTCTCATCAAAGCAGGAATGTAGAAACTCGAAAGTGTGTCTGGCTGTAGGGTCCTTGTCCCAACATTTCAACATGAGGTTGTACAGACTGTCTGGGCATCCCTGCATCTTGGGCATGCGATAGCCATGGGTAACCATCTTCAAAACTGCTTCATCTGTCAGACCTGTTGGAGGGTTGTGGACAAATCTGATGTCTTTAAACTGCATGAGAAAAAAATTACAGTACCCTGCCAGGTGTTCAAGACCCCCCTGGAAACATAATAACAAAATTGACTTATGTGTTCACTTACAAAATGTTAAAAAGGGGAAACAAATAACCACTATTTGTTTTGAAGTGGCATTTATATATCGTACATACAGGAAAAGGCAGAATATGAAAGAAATGGGGGGGGGGGGATAGTATAACCCGTGAGGTTACATAGACAAAGTAAGACTGTAAGAGACGAAGTGGTACTTGGGATGATGTGGTTTATTCGGTTGGCTGTGACGCTCTCTGTCTGATTCCTAGATTCTACTGGGTTTTTATACAGTAAATGAACATTCCAATCTTACAGCTATCTTACAGGTTTCTTGTCTTATTAGGAATCGTCCACTAACTAATGAATATTAATAATACAGAATTGAAGGTGTTTGGTCAACTTGTATCTGGGGGCAGGGCTAGGCAAATTAATAGAACAATCGGATTTCCTTATAAGTCTGTGGGCTGAATCACTGTGGCCTTCCGATGCAGCCCAGCATCCACCCACGCGGACCTTGTGGCTAAACTGGCCATTCCTTAGATGTGTCTCATTACCAGGAAAGTGGTCATGTTCCTTGAAGGTCAACGTATACAACTTAAACAGTAAATATAAAACATGATATTTTATCATGGTGATAATAGCCTTACCAGGATATGGTGAACTGCAGGTAATCATCTCTGCTAGAAGAAAACCAAAAGACCAGACGTCGGACTTGACGGTAAAACAACGATCTAGGGCAGCCTCAGGTGCCGTCCACTTGACAGGGATATCTTCATCTGATTGGAAAGAAATGGACCATGCCACAAGTTTTTTTTCTTCAATGTTTCAAATTTCAAAGCCTTTCATTTAATTCCTGGGACACGTTGTTGTAACTTTAGTTGATAGCAAGCGTTGTGGGTGGGAAAAGGGTACAAATCTTTGGAAAAAAACTTTAAACCGGACAATGCCATCGAATTTGTCCGGTTAATTTACTTGTGTAAAGAGTTCCAACCTAATTCGGCCTTGTACGCGCCATTCTCCATCATCCTAGTCATTCCTAAGCCAGCTATCTTGACGAGTTTTCCTTCCCCCATGAGAACATTCCTGACTGTCAAGTCACGGTGAACCATGTTGTGGGAGCCAAGGTAGTCCATTCCGCTTGCAATCTATGGTAGGCCAAAATAACATTCAAATCCAAAGGACCAATAATAAATGCATATTGCAAGCATCGTCCAAGTTAGTATTATACCTGAGGTAGTCGACATCTCATGTCTACTTTGTTAACACGTCGTTGCTAACATCCAAAACAAGTTTAAGATTACAAGACTTCAGAGGAGGATCAGACGTGTGAATGCTCGTCTAAATTTAGGTTTGTTATTGTTTTTGTTCATATTTTTATGGAAATGACCATGGTTATACAGTGACAGTAATGCTACGATTTATGAGCAAAGAAGTATTCAAGAAATACATTATGCCATAAGGATATCATCAAAGCAGAACAAGTTCACGTAAGACGACTTACTATTTATATGTCCTCTTACCTGAGCTCCGATTTCATAAAGATCCGGTAAGTCTGGATCATATTCTTGGAGGTAATCTGCAAGACTTCCGCCAGACACCCACTCAGTCACAACGTACATTCGCTGGCAGAAGTAGGAAATACACGAGATTAACTTGTGAATGATACCTACATTTCATATTCACTGTAATGATGATCTAAATGAATTCACTAAACAACAAAAATATAACAGTTATCAGCGCTGAGAAACTTCAATACCTCATTTGTGCAAACCCCTATCAATTGGCAGATGTTGGGATGACGTAGTTCCATCAGAATGCTGGCTTCGAGTAGAAGTCCTAAAGGAAGCACATTGTTCTCTCCAGATGTTTTAATAGCCACCGGGATCAAACCGTCCATGGTACCTGAGAAAAAATTGTCATGAAAGCATGGGCCAACACATTCGTATTGATTATAGCAATTCCACTATTGAACAGCCTATCTTAAGGCTAAAAAAGTATCCGGTTTCTGGTATGGAGCTTGCCCCAAAAGTTGTGCGGCGACGCGTTTTTTTCCTTCATTTTACTTCTTCAAATGTGTTGCAGATGACGCTTCGATCCCCTTAAAACTGAGCTGCCAGGACTGGTCATGTAAGTCTGCTCCCTTACAAATTGCGCTACATGTATTATTAAAAAGCGTTTGCATGTTCCAGATCGCGACCATCGCTCCCTCAGTCTGCAGGCTTCCAGATGCACAATTACAAAATTACAACACCGTCTGCAAATGGTGCCCGACTAAATTCAGAGAGGCCAAATAAAGCTTATACTCGATCGTAACCCCATCTAAAAACAACTTTAAAATTGTGCAGCAGCAGGATTCCAGTCAAACCAGTGAGTTTGGCGGTTTTGAGACATCATCTTATGCAGAAAAACAGTTTTAATTTTGCCGACGCGCACGGTTACGGCGACGCGCGCGCAGAGAAACTGGAGACTTTTTATTTGACCTAACCCATCATTACTAATTGATTGGTTCAACCCAAACTGCAGTGTGCCCGAAAAAAGACAGGTTGAGTGCTTTAAAGTATGTTCAAAGTGAAAAACTCAATGTCGCACTACCGGTAACATGTCATTTTGCTATAGAGGACAAACTCATCATCAAACATTGTTTCATTGCATGACATACACTTTCTTTGCCTTTTTGTCATTGGCTTGCGCAACTTTAGGTGAACATATTTCCTGCCTTGGTAATGAAATATTGATTGTGGGTTAAATTTTTGTATTGCAAATAATGAAGACAGCTGTATCTTACCAGCCGGTATTCTCTCACCTTTCCAAACTTTTCCAAAAGACCCTCCTTGAGAAATTTGGTAGTCCTGCTCCAGAGAACGTAAAGAAATCGCAAAGGAACTCCATTCCGTGGAAAACAGCGCTACAACAAAGACAGATTGCATTTTGTCACAAAAAGGAATTAAATCTGACAAAGCAAGAAATAAGCCTTGTAGTTTAAATTGCATGAAAAATCAATATCATACTTGAAGTCTTTTAACTGATCAGTTTTTCAATCTGATGACCAGAAACAACGTTGAGCTTTGAACAAACTGTGATGAATTTTATTTTATTTTCAGCAGATATAAGGCCCTGATCGTATAACCGGCAGCATGGTCTTCCTTGTGAGGTGAGGTCGATTTCATATCGCCGTATACCTTTTCTTGATGACATAATTGGTTTTTACTTATCTTCTTAAAAAGTCTCGAAGTTAAACTCCGGCAGGTTAATTGTCTCTCATCACAGATAATAAGTTGTATCTTTTCAAAATTATCAGGTTACGGAGATTATTAACTTATGACATCAAAACATGAGCTCTGGTCAAACTGAAAAACTGAATCTAAAATCGCCCTCCTACCTGGTTCAGAGAGGCGGACAACCTCATCCATACTGGGCCGCCTTCTGTAGTCTGGATCCCAGCATTCCGTTAGGAGGTTACGCAGGGGCTCAGGGCATTCCGTCGGGATCTCTAGGCTTTTCCGATCGGTGGCGAGTGCTGCGGCTATTTCATATGCAGACTGTCCGGCGAAAGGTGTCTTACCAGTGAGAAGTTCCCATATGACAACAGCATAAGAGAAAACGTCAGACTTTGGTGTTACTTCGTCAGGATCATCGTGAGACTTGCCTACCTCTGGTGCCGTCCAGGGAGAAACTCCACACATGATGATGTCTGCGCTAGCTGTACCTTGGCTGGCAAAGCCAAAGCCGCAGATTTTCAGCGTGTCGGCCCTTGTGATGACCAAATTTGGAGATTTCACATCTCCGTGATGGTATTTCTTCTGATGCATGAATTGCAAACCCCGTGCCAACTCAACAGCCCATTTTACCCAGCGATGCTTTTTGAAATCTGACCAATCATCTCGATGTTGCTGTATAAGATTGCACAAGGATACCCCTTCGGTATACTCAATCACGGTGAGGTATGAGTCGGAAGAAAGTGGTGCAACTCCCAAAAACTCGATGATGTTTGAGTGGCGCACGTCTTGCAATATCAACGCGTCTTCCCTGCGGAACTTGGCGCAGTATTTCACGATGACTGCCCTTTCACTATAAGGTGATACATATTTTGCTTTCCACACCATGTTCAAGCCCCATGCCCAAGGGAAGCTCATTTCGGATTCCATTATTATCTTTTTCGGATCTATCTCGATTAGTTCCTTTTCCTGTTAAATAGTTCAACAGAAACAAATAGTTCAAGATTAACGTGAAGAAACCAGTGTACAAAAGACTCCGCTGACCTCGGATCCCTGACAGATCCAAGGTGCCGGTACTGTATAGAGCGTGTAAATTGACCCTAAAAACTTGCGCAATTTTACGAGAATATACAGCAATCTGGGCACCAACAGCATATTTTGTAACATGAATGGGACCTTGAACCCATCCCATCATGGGCATTTCAAAAGAAGGGAAAGTATTACAACTTCGGCCTACAACATGCGAATCGATGACTATTAAAATTAAAATAGTTGACCTCAAATTCCGTTCAATCGATCACGCGGATAACAAGTGGGTGAATTCAAACACGGGAGGCTGTGACTAGACTAGTCAGTGTATGGAACCGAGACGTTCACATAAAAGTGATTGTGGACTGTGGACTTACACGCTCTGTTTTCTGTGGACCTCTCTCTATTAGGCTAGTCTGAGTATCACCCGTTATCCACGGAGCCCAGTCTCTTGTCTATCCTCTGATATGGAGTACCGAAGTGAATACGTCACGCGCATAATCTGTGTGTGAAAGACATTAGCGCGTGATTTGGCCCGTGAACCATAGTGAACCAACACGCGCGTACTCCATTCGTTTGCACCATAGATATAGGTTTGCATTACACTTTCTGGTTCTTAATGACGTCACACTTCGGTACTCCGTATCAAAGCATGCAGATTTATGCGATCCCGCGCCTCAGCCAATCGGAGACGACCTTACTAATTCGTAACGTCATTTCATTCCCAAATCAGGACTAAATATTTGATTGGTCAGTTCGGATGCAGTGTTTTAACAACAGCCGGGTGCGTATCGCGTAACACAATACAGAGCGCGTGACCACAGCCTGTGTTGCTGTCTCAAGGGTTTTCTTTTTATCCTATGACGCGACAACGGGTGAATGACCGAAGGCCCGACATAGAAAGCACCCACTGATTGGTCAAAATCTAGAGGTCAATATGCGGTTGTCTTGCCTAATTAATCAGCGAATCTGCTAAAACATTATATCTATTACATGGACTATAGAACTGTGGATGCGGGAACAAAGTTTTAGATCGTCTATCTCGAAAACTAAAGTTTTGGGCCTCTCGCCCCATAGACTAAAAAGGACTTAAAGAAAGTTTTCAAGGAGTTTGCTGGTGATAATATGCTAGTCATCAGTGCCTGAACTAATAAATCGAGATTTGCAATACAAGTCTTGTGTGACTGCAACATAATTCTAGGAAACATGAGAAAAGTGTAGATTAAAAGTGTTAGGAATTTGAACAAAAACTAAATACGACTGCAAGCACTTGTATGAAGTAACTTCAGACTTAGTTTCGTGACATCACATTTGGGTGGTATGTGCATGAGAAGGAACTTTTCGAGACCAGCAAAAAATAGGCTTACCTTATCTTGGTCTATTGTACCATATCTTGGTCTATTGTGATACGAAAGAAACATTTTTCTCTCTAAACAAATAAAACATGTACTGACCATCTTGCAATCAATGTCATGGTCGTTTACTCTAATTAAGGATAGGCCTAACTCTCATTGTAAAAAGACTGGTGGAAGTTATGCAACCTTTTACATGCATCTACTACATGTAATGGATGGCTGAGTTGTAACCTCGCCGTCATATATTATAGCACAACCTATATTATAACACTATACACGAACCTCTATTTCCTTATTCTATTGTTGTTTGCAATGACCTTTCATAGTGATGTATTGGTCCAAAAATAGGCTTCTTTGAAAAATTATATTGTAGAAATGTAGAGGGGAAAACCATTTCAAGTAAACTCGTCGCTTAAAGTCTTAAGTTTACTTCAAATGGTTTTCCCGTCGAGAATTTTAATAGTGTCGAGACATCACATCTATTTTGTGTGGCATGTGCACCAAATGCCGGCACACCAAAAATATTGTGTATTACTCTCACTGCGTTACCACTCAAAATGTAACAAAAGTATTGACACCTATGTTCCGGTAAAATACAGGCTTCGGAGGGTTTCAAAAGAAGGGATTTTTCAAGCCTGGTAAAAATAGGCTTTATTTACTATATCTTGGTCATACTTACTCTCTAAAAAGTCTCTATCAGACTGACCCTGTATTCGAAATTGTTTTTGACCAAACCCTTTTCCGGGTCAAAACGGTTTCGGGTCCAAAATGACCGGGAAAAGTGTCATTTTTAAGCATTGTTTTCAGATTCGGATTCCGAGTCAATCTTACCAGAGACTTTATAAATTGCAGGCATATACAATGTATACTGACCATCTTGTAATCTGAACAACGTCACAGGCGTGAAACAGGCCAGCATTCCTCACAGAAAACAAACTGATGGAAGTTCTGGAACTTCTAAAATGCATCAATTAAGAACGGGAGTGAGCCGCTCGCCGCAGTATCTTTCAATCACTGAACACACATTGAAAACACCCATAGGCCTACACGAATCCCCCTACACAGAACTCTCTGTTACCTTGTTCTATATATAGTGCTGTGTGCAGCGATCTTTTAAAGTGACATATGGGCCCATAAATAGGTCGCTTTTGATCAATTTCTAAAGAAGGGAAAAACCATTCGTCGTTGCCCAATTTATAATCTGTAAAATTTATGGTACCCACAGATTGACGCACTTCAGCCCTCAAATGCATCAGTAGTATGGCCTATTTGCGTTGTCTTTCCGACCGAGTAGGTCGCTTTATTTTTCAAACATCACTTTTGCATATTATTATACTGAATAAAAAAACGACCAGTGTTTCTTTTAGTGCATCAATTTCCACGTGTACAAGTACATTGCAGTGGATACACAAAGTCATGTTCCCAGAACTTTTTACGAAAACAAAAGATGAATAATCATAAAATTGTGAACAAGTGAACATTTTTCCTGCTTCTTTTACTTGGGGAAAATAGTTGTATAAGGCATCATTTCAGCGGGAGAAAACTTTCATTGTTAATACGAGTACACGTATTAAAGCGTAGTCTGCTTCGAGTATCACTACCAGTACGAATACTACAAAAATATAATTTCAGTATATATACTTTGTATATAAGAGAGTACCAAATGTACAAAAGAAATACCACAGGGTTTTACAGTAATTCACATTGAAATCGCAAATGACTTTCTCATTTCGTCAAAAAAGAGGAGGTCGCAAATGTCACTGCAATTAATGTACGTTGTGAAAAGTGTAAATTCTCCCCCACACAAAATCACACAACTATAGGAAAAGCGCCCTCATGTTTCGGTAGAGCGGGAGTTATTGTCTAATTCCCAGACCAAAACTATTTGTACCGCTCTAAACGATGAGGGCGACAGATGAATCAAGTCATTTGTGGTTCTAGCTGACTGGAGGCGTGGAGTTCGCCGTACTGTACCTGGTAAGAGTCTAAAGGCCGGTTAATACTCGGTGCGAAGGCGAACGCAAATTTGTGACGTCGTGTCAAGTATTCGCGCTGCGAATTCGTAAAAGTTGAGCACATTTTAACTCGGCGAATTTCGCAGCGAACGTTTCATGACGTCAAATTCGCTTCGCATTCGCGTGGAGTATGAACCGAGCTTATCTAGTGGTGAGCAAATATCTTGTTTTGTACGCCTGGAAGTTGCAGTCGTGGTAGGATTTTAGGTTTTCCAGCCAACCCGGCCCCCTTTTCCTGGGGCGGAGTTCCGTTTCAGGTTCCGGTTTCTACTAGAATGATCTATCAAACCCAAATCTAAGCGTTTCTGGAGCCCGCGGTGGAACAACAGAGCGATATAAATAGTTTACTATCTAGCTTCTTTCTCTTTAAGTAATTTTATGTCTGGGTACCACTTTAATCAGATTTCTCAGAGCTTACATTTACACGTGGGGAACGTTGATAAATCTTAAACCATAATTACCATACATGTGCAGCTTAAACATAGTCCAAAATGTCACGATGAAAAAACCCGGGCGTACACATTTATACCAAATCAAATTCAAACAAATTCAAAATAAGATAAATCTACAAGAAGAAAAAAAATATGCTTTTACATAGTCCGTCCTATAGCGAACTTTCAAGTACTCCAAGGCTAAACTTTAGAGATTACGACACTCAATCACTTTGTTAAAATGTGTTTACATGTAATTTCGCTTACTCCGGTCTTATACAAACGGGAATTACGTTACCGCTGACTTATAAACTAGTATTTCACTAATTATATTTTCGGTGAATTATGCAGATAGTATACTTAATATTTTAACTTATTCTAAAAATATGGCTTATGTAATATCATCACGATCAACTGCAAAGACTACATACGTAAACATTGTCCTTTCATGATGCTATAGAGCTCGCCAGTAATGCAATATATCATATAGCATAATCATTGAAGAACGTATACTTGAAGACGTCTAAATTATTCACAATGTGTTTTTTTTTCATGATTAATGCACATAAAAATGAAGCAATCCATCTGTAACACACAGAAATGGATCAATGTTGGTTTAAGGTTCGCGTACCTTGGCAAATATTGGGCCAATTTTCCAATATTGGGCCAATATTGGATACACACCTGCGGAGACCACCTTAGATGTACCGGTTTTGCCAAAATAATCCCACTCTTGGACCTATCTGTGCTGGCTGGGAAGTACCAAAATTGCTCAACAAATTCCAACCACAATTGCTTACGAAATGCAGTAAAAACTTTCAGCTTATTTTGAATACATATATTATTAAATGTATACAGTTGCGCTACTTTGTTAAAAGGCATTTGTTGGAAGTATAGAGTACACAATATCATCATTCGGAATTTGAAATCTGTTGCGGATTATGCAAATTAATATAACTCGTCTCCTACTAGTAATATATACAGGAACCATTCCTACATAAGACACATAAACGTTATTTCTAGTTTTAAGCCATATGCACAAAGTAAAGATGTTTGTCTTCTCAGTTGTATCTTTCAGGGAAGACTGGTCTGCATTCTGCGGCCAGAGGCACGTACAAAAAGCATCAGTTACCTCTGCACTAAATTAAAATAAAGTGGGCAGTTACAATCAAAAGAAACCTCAGGTAAAATTTTGAAAATGTTCTGGAATTGTGGATGTTGTGGAGTGATTATGTTATTGTGGGCATATGTGGATGTCTTTAATTGACAGAATCCTTGCGAAATGTGTACAGTACATTTATCTTATTAGTACTTTTCTCATCACAAATTTTATTCAACTTCTTAGCAGTCTGGTTTCGTTGAAACGAAACAATGATCCAAGTAGGAATACATGAACTCAAAGGTGTGTCTGGCCGCGGGATCCTTGTCCCAGCAATTGAGCATGAGTTTGTACAACGTTTGAGGGCAATCAGCCATCTTGGGCATGCGGTAGCCGTGTTGAATCTCATCCATGACATCCTTGTTCGACATACCTTTGAGAGAGAACAAGTAGGGCCAAATAGGGAAGGATATTCTGTACTGATCAGTCGCAATTTGAGCAAGATGTGCCCATTAGTTTTTGTGTTAGGCAAAACAGTTTTGGAAGGGGGATTTTCTGTTTTCGTTGAGTGTATGAAATTAGCACATGTAGAAGTATGCAAGGAGAGAAAATTAGTAATCAAAAGTCCTTTCCAAGAGGAATTGAGCACAATTAGGAATTGAGTGCAAGTGGTCTGCTGTTAAAGAGAACTAAACGTAAACACTGAACTTGAATCTTTTCACAAATCAACATTTAATTAAGCACTAATGAAACAGGTGTTCCAACCCCCCCCCCCCGAAAAACCAGACTACTGTCAGTCTTACCAGGGTATGGTATACATCCATGCGTGACCAACTCAGTCAGCAAGACACCAAAGGACCAGACATCAGACTTGGTGCTGACTCGTCCGTGCATGAAAGTCTCAGGGGCTGCCCATTTGACTGGGAAAACGCCTGCAAAGGACATTCCAAAATACAAACGCAATACGTTTATAGAAGATACACGCAGGGCTCAAGTTGCAGTTGAGTGCTCCATATATTGGTTGTACTTAGGAAGTACACTTCGCCAAAAGCTCCTTTGCTGAGTACCGCAGGTATATCAAGTGCAATTTCTTAATTCACGAACTCGAACTATAAATTCCATGTATAAAGGTCAAACTAGCCATAATCTACTTTCTTAAAATTGCTAAGTCGTCCCAAAATTCATGGAAATATAGCAGACTCACACTTTGAGGTCGGCATGTGGGGCGGGGCGAATTACTAGCCCAGGAAAAAGTATGTGAAAAAAATGTAGCTCTATAAACTACAGATATTTGAGTGAGTAATTGGCTGACGTTTTAAGCATTTTTTGTCAAAAAAGCAATTGACATGGGGGAAGGAGGAGTGCCGGTACCTTTTTTTTACAGTATACTCTGTGTCCTCAATCATTCTGGCCAGTCCAAAATGGGGTTGGGTAAGGCTGGGTTGGGTTGGTTTGGGCTGTGTTGGGTTGGCTCGAGTTTGTTTCTGCATTGAATAGGGGACATTGAGCAATAGAGGAGGTTGGGTTGGGCTGGGATGCGTTGGTTGGGACGGGTTGGGTTGGGCTGGGCTGGGTTGGGTTGGGCTGGGTTGGGTTGATTGGGTCGGGTTGGTTTGGACTGGGTTGCGTTGGTTGGGTCGGGTTGGGTTGGGTTGGGTTGGATTGGGCTGGGTTGGGTTGGGTTGGGTTGGGTTGGGTTGGGTTGGGTTGGGTTGGGCTGGGTTGGGCTGGGTTGGGTTGGGTTGGGTTGGGTTGGGTTGGGTTGGGTTGGGTTGGGTTGGGTTGGGTTGGGTTGGGTTGGGCTGGGCTGGGTTGGGTTGGGTTGGGTTGGGTTGGGTTGGGTTGGGTTGGGTTGGGTTGGGTTGGGTTGGGTTGGGTTGCGTTGGGTTGGGCTGGGTTGGGTTGGGTTGGGTTGGGTTGAGTTGGGTTGGGTTGGATTGGGTTGGTTGGGTTAGGTTTGGTTTAGTTAGGTTTGATTGGGTTGGGTTGGGGTTGGGTTGGGGTAAGGCTTGGTTGGTTTGGGTTGAGTTGGGTTGGTTATCTTCTATAAACACACGATTTTTTTTCTCTAAGGGCTGGAGAAAAGTGTGCACTCCGGAGTTTCACGCGCATAATAAACATACGAATTGAATTCCTATCCCAGCAGGAGCTTAGGTCCAAACAGAAGTGTAGAAACTTGAAAGTGAGTCTGGCTGAAGCGTCCTTGTCCCAACATTTCAACATAAGGTTGTACAGACTGTCTGGACATTCCTGCATCTTGAGCATACGATAGCCATGGGTAACCATCTCCAAAACTGCTTCATCTGTCAGACCTCTTGGAGGGTTGCGGAAAAATCTGATGTCTTCAAACTGCATGAGAAAAAAAATATACAGTACCCTGCCAGGTGTTCAAGACTCCCCTTAAAACATAATAACGAACGTATTGACTTGTCGATGAATACACGACAGGTTATGTGTTTAGTTTGCAAAATGTTAAAAAGGGGAAACAAAAATAACCACTATTTGTTTTGAAGTGGCATTTAAATATCGTAAATACAGGAAAAGGCAGAATATGCAAGAATCGAGAGAGGGGGAGGATAGCCTTACCAGGATATGGTGAACTGCAAGTAATCATCTCTGTTAGAAGAATACCAAAAGACCAGACGTCGGACTTGACGGTAAAACAACGATCTAGGGCAGCCTCAGGTGCCGTCCACTTGACAGGGATATCTTCATCTGATCAAAAAGAAATGGACCATGCCACAAGTTTTTTTTTCAATGTTTCAAATTTTAAAGCTATAAACTCGACGTTCCGGTCAGTATGCTTTGACCGTCTTCAGGAGAAAGGTCAGAGTCTTCAGGAGAAAGGTCAGAGACGGTCAGGGCAATGACCGGAACGTCGAGTTTATACCTCTGGTTCTTTTCAGAACCATTCTCTTAGTTGAGAAATTATTCGCACATGGTGTTTCCGCAAACCTTTCATTATTTAGTATCTCCACCATGCAAAGCCTCAAATTTTACTTAAATTTCAAAGCCTTTCATCTAATTCCTGGAACACGTTGTTGCAACTTTAGTTGATAGCAAGGTTAAAGCAAGCGTTGTGGATGGGAAAAGGGTACAAATCTGTGAAAAACAAACTTTAAACCGGACAATGCCTTTGCATTTGTCCTGTTAATTTACTTGTGTATAGAGTCCCAATCTAATTCGGCCTTGTACACGCAATTCTCCATCATCCTAGTCATTCCTAAGCCAGTTATCTTGACGAGTTCTCCTTCCCCCATGAGAACATTCCTGGTGAACCATGTTGTGGGCGCCAAGGTAGTCCATTCCACTTGCAATCTATGGTAGGCCAAATAACATTCAAATTCAAAGGACCAATAATAAATGCATATTGCAAGCATCGTCCAAGTTAGTATTATACCTGAGGTAGTCGACATCTCATGTCTACTTTGTTAACACGTCGTTGCTAACATCCAAAACAAGTTTAAGATTACAAGTCTTCAGAGGAGGATCAGAAGTATGAATGCTCGTCTAAAACTTAGGTTTGTTATTGTTTTTGTTCATATTTTTAAAGTAATGACCGTGGTTATACAGTGACAGTAATGCTACGATTTGTGAGCAAAGAAGTATTCAAGAAATACATTATGCCATAAGGATATCATCAAAGCAGAACGACTTAATATTTATTTGTCCTCTTACCTGAGCTCCGATTTCATAAAGATCCGGTAAGTCTGGATCATATTCTTGGAGGTAATCTGCAAGACTTCCGCCAGACACCCACTCAGTCACAATGTACATTCGCTGGCAGAAGTAGGAAATACACGAGATTAACTTGTGAATGATACCTACATTTCATATTCACTGTAATGATGATCTAACTGAATTCACTGAACAACAAAAATAGAACAGTTATCAGCGGTGAGAAACGACTGAAATTCCCGACCTTTCACGACTTCAATACCTCATTCGTTTGGCAGATGTTGGGGTGACGTAGTTCCACCAGAATGCTGGCTTCGAGTAGAAGTCCTAAAGGAAGCACATTGTTCTCTCCAGAGGTTTTGATAGCCACCGGGATCAAACCGTCCATGGTACCTGAGAAAAAATTGTCATGAAAGCATTGGCCAACACATTCGTATTTATTATGACAATTCCACTATTGAACAGCCTATCTTAAGGCTAAAAAAAGTATCCGGTTTCTGGTATGGAGCTTGCCCCAAAAGTTGTGCGGCGACGCGTTTTTTTCCCTTCTTTTTTCTTCTTCAAATGTGTTGCAGATGACGCTTCGATCCCCTTAAAACTGAGCTGCCAGGACTGGTCATAAGTCTGCTCCCTTACAAATTGCGCTATTATTAAAAAAGCGTTTGCATGTTCCAGATCGCGACCATCGCTCCCTCAGTCTGCAGGCTTCCAGATGCACAATTACAAAATTTCAACACCGTCTGCAAATGGTGCCCGACTAAATTCAGAGAGGCCAAATAAAGCTTATACTCGATCGTAACCCCATCTAAAAACAACTTTAAAATTGTGCAGCAGCAGGATTCCAGTCAAACCAGTGAGTTTGGCGGTTTTGAGACATCATCTTATGCAGAAAAACAGTTTTAATTTTGCCGACGCGCACGGTTACGGCGACGCGCGCGCAGAGAAACCGGATACTTTTTATGTAACCTAACCCATCATTACTAATTGATTGGTTCAACCCAAACTGCAGAGTGCCCGAAAAAAAGACAGGTTGAATGCTTTAAAGCATGTTCAAAGTGAAAAACTCAATGTCGAACTACCGGTACCATGTCATTTTGGCTCGTGCAGGTACCTGGTTTATGTGGAAATCTTTTGTTCGGAAGTCCACATAGTGAATGTAATGCTTGTCCACCAACACACGTTTTGTTTATGGTGTAAATCGAGGATTCTGTTTTGTTCCTCGTCCCTTTTTCTTTGTTTGTACACGTTTTCGCAACAACTCTCATTGGTTTTGTACACAATTTCCAACCGAGGAGTCCTCGATTCAGTTTCTGACCTCGATTCACCGATGATGTTGAACGTGTATGTCCTTTATTTTACATCATAAACAAACACGTACACACAAGTGTGTATTTGCGTGCAATCGGGGACCCCCTATTGTACTTCTTTTGTTTGTAATTGGGGACCTCTCGGGAATTGGGGACCCTCAGTTGTCCTCTATTGTTCAACATCCCCTGTTGAATGCAGAAACAAACTCACCTACCCTTTTCACTTTATAGTAATAGTACAGTGGTACGATTACCCAATAGTATACGTCTGCTGTCATCGCACATCAAGGAGCTCTGGACGAAGTATAAAACCCCTCTTATTTCGAACTCCCATATAGTGAAGCGGCATAGCCCCAATATCTCCAAGAATTTTTCACTTTAGGATAAAATTATGAAACTTTGCATGTTCGTTGTTCATGCCATGAAGAAAATTTTCAAAAGCATGGAGGCATTTCATATTTGACCTCTTGTGACCTTTGAAAGGTCAATGACATTTATAAACACTATTTATAACAATTATTCTTCAAAACCTCACTTTCTTATATATACCCAAGACTACGTCATAGGTCTTCATACAATGGAAATAATAATCAGATGTGGGAACAATTCACATCTGACCTCTGGTGATCTTTGAGAGGTCAGTGACCTTTGTAAACCTTATTAATAACTATTTGTAAGATTTGCGCTTTAAACCCCAACTTTTCACAATCCAAGTCTAAATCGTAGGTGTTCATGCTATGAAGAGCATTTTCATCTAGAACATTTCATATTTAACCTCTGGTGACCTTACGAGAGGTCATGACCTTATCTATAGATATAAAGAAGAATTACTCTTGTAAGTGTATTTTTTCCATGACCCAAGTCTAAAGGTTAACTCTTTCGGCCATGAAAAGAATTGACAGATATGGGTACATCATTATTTGACGTCTGATACCCTTGGAGAGGTCAATGAACTTTGTATACCTTACTTGTCGCTATTTATCATATTTATCCCATTTGTTCGTGACCCAAGCCTAAGTAGTGCCAAAGCAAAGTATTGCACCTATTATTCTACAGTCGTGTTATGAATTCAGACCCCACAAACAATTTTGAGGTGACCTCTGACCTCCTTTTTCATTTGCAGACCGTGCTATTGGAATGGAAATCTGTGGGACTGTTTTGAAATGGAATATGTACAAATGTCAGGCAGTACCCACTCTTGTGTACTTCTACACTCTGTTGTATCCAGAAGGACTTGGGTAACCACGTTTTTAACCTTTTTACCTGGCCAACTGGTCACTGTTACAGAGTGATGTCCGATATGCCTCTGATATTATGTTGCGCCTGCGTCTGCCCTTAAAAAAGAGAAATGGAGATCAGAGGTCATGAAAATTGTCTTTGGGTCTGAATTCATGACGTGCTGTGGAATAGTTGTTAAAATAACTTCTTTTGCACTATTTGGACCAGGGTCACGAACAAGTGGCATTTGGAAGATTAAATATGATAAATACCGTCAATTAGGGTATACAAAGTTCATTGACCTCGCAAAAGGTCACCAGGGGTAAGATACGAAATGTCCACATTAAAAAAAAAATTAAATTAAAAAAAATCATGGCAAGAATACATAAAAAAAATATCATGGCAAGAATACCCAAATTTAAGATATGGGTCATGAAAAAGTGGGGTTGAATAGAAAATCTTAAAAATATCTATAAAAAGGACATAGAACCGATATGAGATGTTTAATAAGCTTACTTTCAGTGACGTATTGTAGATTCTTTCCAGTTAGGTTTTTTTCGCATTTTCTTTTCCTTTTCCTACCCCCCCCCCCTTCCAGCCCGCGAACCCACCACTCCACCACCCCAAAGACCCAATCGGGCGCCATGGCTACGCCACTTGTTGTTATAGCCCGTCACACGAGACAGGCAATGTACGGGCAATCGTCAATACCAAAATGACAGTCCAAAGCCGGAAGCGTTTAATTTCCGCAAACTGTCTTATAAAATGTACGTTCTCTTCTCTGGGATTCTCTGGCTTCTAGTAATTCTGGTTCACCTCAAAGATGTCTGTGAATATGCCACGTCCCCGTGTGACGTGGTTGGGCGTAAGTACACGAGTTTTAAAACAAAACCGCCATTATTGATGTTCGAGGCTTGCTTAATTGCGCACTGTCAGAAATTTTGTCATAATTTCATCGGCTGCCTCTATTCCAAGGCTGTACTGACTGATCAACAGCTGTACCCCTGAATCGCAACGATGACTTTTGGCAAAATCCCAGTGTTTTTATCACAGCCATACGGGGAGGCGTGTGCAATACCTTCCTCAACATTCCGAGTGTATACTTCTTCTTTTCGCTCGATAAACATTTGTTGCACTGGAGAGTGAAATGTCTGATTTGGTAGATCACCTCAGGAAATAAATTGAAAGAAATAAATTTTCCATTACATTTGAAGTACGTCAGACACCAAAATTCTTGCGTATTAAAGGAAATTGAATGCTAAGCCTGAGGGGCATTTTCAGCGCGAGGCCTGTTGATTCAGAAGCGTTTTCTCATCTTTGAATGTGACTAAAGCAATTTTAGACGCGAGACTGACTTTCATGGCTTGATTGCCTTCTGGTAAGACTTCGATTAAATTACGCGGCGCTAGTTGTCGCTTGCACAAAACGTCGGACTTTATGACAGAGTTGTTGTGACATTTAAATGTCATATTTTTATTACATTTAGATGTCCAAAATATCACAGCGTAAACATGCAATATACCCAAAACTCGCCGAACAAATGAAAGAAAAGCAAAACAATATTTGCCGGTGACATTGCATACATTGAACACAAGAGTAATGCGAGGTGCAGGATGCTCTACGGATTTTCTCCATCCCAACCACCAAAGAAAAATATCAACACACCAAAGCTCATTTGTGTGAAACAATCCTCGACTGAACTGCATTACCAAGGGAGTAAATTTGTCTCAAGGACAAGGGGAGAACAATGCTTAAAATCCTGAAACCTTTACTTTATCGGAAATTAGTTTCATTTCCACATCTATTACGTCAGAGCGAACAATTTAAATTATTCTTTACTAACGGAAAAGAGGAGCAGTACATGGGACTTTTGTGCAGGACAGCAGCTGAAGTCACCGAAGTGTTACTGAGAATCGTATACATTCTGTGATACAAAAAGTATTGGTTGTGTATTTTAATTCTTAGCATTAATTCGGGCACGCTATTATATCACGGAAGCTCCCTTTATAATGACAGCATTGTGTGCTAGCCATAGTCCTGTAAAAAAAGAAAAGAAAAAAAAGGATTAACTGTTATTTTGTACATAGCTAGCACAATGTATTCGCCATCAAAGAGGGCCTATGTACATGAGTGTAAAGTGTACGTAACTACAGGGCGAGTCAACGAGACCCAAATGTCGGGACTATTGTTTAAGTGAAGTTCTGTATGTAGCACTTTCTACATCTAGGGCATGAAAGCCCAATTCATAAGCTTTGTTTTAGTACAAGAATCATTCAAATCACTTATGTACTTTTAAAGTTACGGAATTTTAAACACAACCACCGTTTTTAAGTTCTGTCCACGGATTACAAAAAGGTGTGCGTTCTTTCAGCAAAACGAAAACAATTCACACACATCCCTATGTGATTTGTTTTTGTTTTGCTGAAAGAACACTGAACTTTTTTGTGATCCGTGGACAGAACCTTAAAACGGTGGTTGCGTTTAAAATTCCGTAACTTGAAAGTACGTGAGTGATTCCAATGATTTTTAAACTGAAACCAAGCTTATGAATTGAGCTTTCATATCCTAGATTTTGCAAGTGCTACATGCAGAACTTCACTTAAACAATGGTCCCGACATGTGGGTTTCCTGTTTTCTGACTCACCCTGTATTCGCCATTAAAGAGGGCCTATGTACATGAGTGTACAGTGTAGGTTATTATGGCTGAGTAGTTAAAAGAGGGTCCTGGATGAGTCCCAATCCCTCTAAAGTCTTTTTTTTTGGGGGGGGGGAGGTATTAATGCATGCCTTCAGTCATGTTCTGTATAATGTTTGATGTAATGTCTTAAGTACCAACAATCCATTTACGCAATCATTAACTCTCTACTGCGGAGCGTCTTTGTATAATTTTTAAATTGTTTTTAATTTTTAACTGGTTCATTTTTCTTTTAAGCGCCTTGATTTTCCGTAAATTTTGACGGATTTAGCGCCATACAAGAATTATTATTATAATTATTATTATTATTATACGTTTAAAGGTATCACCAAGGAGACACGTTATCGTAATTTCTTCGCACGATGGGAAACATCGGTCTGAAGGGAGACATTTTCATGTCTCCCTAATGTCAGAGCCCCCCTTTAGAGGCACATTTTTGCTGTCGCAATTAATTTATTAATTTATAATTGTTGCTCGTGATCTAATTTGTAAACATACCGAAATTCGTGGGAAAAGGACAAGGAAACAAATTTGTGCACAGGTCTAAGGGAATATCTCCCAAAATTAATGTCCAATCCAGGGTAATCACTATTATTACTACAGATTTTCACGAACAGCACAGCTGTGTTGACTTTATACAGAAAATGTATACATCCAAATCCACCTGATTCTCCATGTTTCCTTTTAAAACCTGTTAACGAGGCCGTTCTGCTGCGATTTCAGTCTAAATAATATTTTTGGAGGGAAGGGGTGTCAAGAAAAGAAGTTATTAACGGAATCCGTTTTACAGTGGTGGTAGGAAAACAACATTTAATCAAATAATTACTTATGTGCTAAACTCTTGTAACTTTCAATCAATCCTGCACGATTGTAATCATTTTTTTAAAGTGTTGAAAGCGCCGTGATATTTCAAACGTGTCGATCCATCGATTGAAATTTTAAAAACTCGTTATGAGTTACACCATGAATGTAATTCATTTCTCGCTTGCTTTAGAATTGCATACATTCCGTAATTAACATTTAATGCAATGTAATTGAAATAACACTCTAACGTTGTGTACAGTACCCAACTCTGATCTCAAACTTGTTACTGCAGTACGACGATAGTGTGAAGTAATTACATCTGGGGTACACATTTTGGTGGCTCAAAGTACAATATAGTCATGTCTTTGTATTATTGGCCTACGGTTCCACTGCACTAAATACGTGCTAATAGGAAACAACGCAAAATCTGACACAAAGAGCGCCGCCTTGTGAAGCTCAGGAGCAAGGCGGCAACCTTTTTTTTTAAACTGGAAATTAAAGATTACTACTTCTAGAACGATTTTCTGTACAATTATACCAGAGGTAGCTCGTCATATTTTTTTATATTCCCTCTCCCAAAACCAACCCTAAAACGGTTGCCTATCCTGGGCCCAGGCCTAAGTAAGCCCCCCCCCCACCTTTATGCGAAATACACCCGTAAGTTGGGCTTTATTCGAGCAAAACTATATACCCGAGTTAGAAGCCACGAGTCACAAAGTAATGCCTGATCTCTATAAATATTTGTGCAATCAATATCCCAATATAGGCCGCAAGGCCCTTTTAATCAAAATTATCTGTGGGATTACAAAATATTTTTGAGCTCGCGCGCAGGAATTTACAGCTACATCGTGTACTTACTTGCGTGCAGCCTTAGGTTTAAAAAAGTACTTTTTAACTGATTGCTGATGGACATGCAAATTTGACATCAGATGAGAGGAAATGGTTTTAAATATAATACTTAATATTTCGAAGAAAAAAATGTTACTTGGGTTTTCACCAGAAATGTTATGGATTTCTGATTACGAATTTTATCAACATCGATGAAACATAACTAAAATTAAATAGCTATAGAAGGATATGACAAAGTAGCATACCTCTTTCTGATAGAAGATTAGGATGCTTTCATGCAGTATTTAAATTCACCATTTCGGGAGTTTAGGGAAAATACGTTGAGGAACAGCTAATCTCCACTTTTTTTCGCTTTCGTTTTTCAGATTCCACATTAGAATTAATTTTCAATAACATGCGTAAGTATAGCCTAAGAATTTAATCCATTTGACAACCAGTAGAAGCCGTAACGTTTCTGTCAAACGTCATGCCATGTGTTGATCCAGCTAGAAGTGTCTGATTTGGTAGATCACCTCAGGAAATAAATTGAAAGAAATAAATTTTCCATTACATTTGAAGTACGTCAGACACCAAAATTCTTGCGTATTAAAGGAAATTGAATGCTAAGCCTGAGGGGCATTTTCAGCGCGAGGCCTGTTGATTCAGAAGCGTTTTCTCATCTTTGAATGTGACTAAAGCAATTTTAGACGCGAGACTGACTTTCATGGCTTGATTGCCTTCTGGTAAGACTTCGATTAAATTACGCGGCGCTAGTTGTCGCTTGCACAAAACGTCGGACTTTATGACAGAGTTGTTGTGACATTTAAATGTCATATTTTTATTACATTTAGATGTCCAAAATATCACAGCGTAAACATGCAATATACCCAAAACTCGCCGAACAAATGAAAGAAAAGCAAAACAATATTTGCCGGTGACATTGCATACATTGAACACAAGAGTAATGCGAGGTGCAGGATGCTCTACGGATTTTCTCCATCCCAACCACCAAAGAAAAATATCAACACACCAAAGCTCATTTGTGTGAAACAATCCTCGACTGAACTGCATTACCAAGGGAGTAAATTTGTCTCAAGGACAAGGGGAGAACAATGCTTAAAATCCTGAAACCTTTACTTTATCGGAAATTAGTTTCATTTCCACATCTATTACGTCAGAGCGAACAATTTAAATTATTCTTTACTAACGGAAAAGAGGAGCAGTACATGGGACTTTTGTGCAGGACAGCAGCTGAAGTCACCGAAGTGTTACTGAGAATCGTATACATTCTGTGATACAAAAAGTATTGGTTGTGTATTTTAATTCTTAGCATTAATTCGGGCACGCTATTATATCACGGAAGCTCCCTTTATAATGACAGCATTGTGTGCTAGCCATAGTCCTGTAAAAAAAGAAAAGAAAAAAAAAGGATTAACTGTTATTTTGTACATAGCTAGCACAATGTATTCGCCATCAAAGAGGGCCTATGTACATGAGTGTAAAGTGTACGTAACTACAGGGCGAGTCAACGAGACCCAAATGTCGGGACTATTGTTTAAGTGAAGTTCTGTATGTAGCACTTTCTACATCTAGGGCATGAAAGCCCAATTCATAAGCTTTGTTTTAGTACAAGAATCATTCAAATCACTTATGTACTTTTAAAGTTACGGAATTTTAAACACAACCACCGTTTTTAAGTTCTGTCCACGGATTACAAAAAGGTGTGCGTTCTTTCAGCAAAACGAAAACAATTCACACACATCCCTATGTGATTTGTTTTTGTTTTGCTGAAAGAACACTGAACTTTTTTGTGATCCGTGGACAGAACCTTAAAACGGTGGTTGCGTTTAAAATTCCGTAACTTGAAAGTACGTGAGTGATTCCAATGATTTTTAAACTGAAACCAAGCTTATGAATTGAGCTTTCATATCCTAGATTTTGCAAGTGCTACATGCAGAACTTCACTTAAACAATGGTCCCGACATGTGGGTTTCCTGTTTTCTGACTCACCCTGTATTCGCCATTAAAGAGGGCCTATGTACATGAGTGTACAGTGTAGGTTATTATGGCTGAGTAGTTAAAAGAGGGTCCTGGATGAGTCCCAATCCCTCTAAAGTCTTTTTTTTGGGGGGGGGGGAGGTATTAATGCATGCCTTCAGTCATGTTCTGTATAATGTTTGATGTAATGTCTTAAGTACCAACAATCCATTTACGCAATCATTAACTCTCTACTGCGGAGCGTCTTTGTATAATTTTTAAATTGTTTTTAATTTTTAACTGGTTCATTTTTCTTTTAAGCGCCTTGATTTTCCGTAAATTTTGACGGATTTAGCGCCATACAAGAATTATTATTATAATTATTATTATTATTATACGTTTAAAGGTATCACCAAGGAGACACGTTATCGTAATTTCTTCGCACGATGGGAAACATCGGTCTGAAGGGAGACATTTTCATGTCTCCCTAATGTCAGAGCCCCCCTTTAGAGGCACATTTTTGCTGTCGCAATTAATTTATTAATTTATAATTGTTGCTCGTGATCTAATTTGTAAACATACCGAAATTCGTGGGAAAAGGACAAGGAAACAAATTTGTGCACAGGTCTAAGGGAATATCTCCCAAAATTAATGTCCAATCCAGGGTAATCACTATTATTACTACAGATTTTCACGAACAGCACAGCTGTGTTGACTTTATACAGAAAATGTATACATCCAAATCCACCTGATTCTCCATGTTTCCTTTTAAAACCTGTTAACGAGGCCGTTCTGCTGCGATTTCAGTCTAAATAATATTTTTGGAGGGAAGGGGTGTCAAGAAAAGAAGTTATTAACGGAATCCGTTTTACAGTGGTGGTAGGAAAACAACATTTAATCAAATAATTACTTATGTGCTAAACTCTTGTAACTTTCAATCAATCCTGCACGATTGTAATCATTTTTTTAAAGTGTTGAAAGCGCCGTGATATTTCAAACGTGTCGATCCATCGATTGAAATTTTAAAAACTCGTTATGAGTTACACCATGAATGTAATTCATTTCTCGCTTGCTTTAGAATTGCATACATTCCGTAATTAACATTTAATGCAATGTAATTGAAATAACACTCTAACGTTGTGTACAGTACCCAACTCTGATCTCAAACTTGTTACTGCAGTACGACGATAGTGTGAAGTAATTACATCTGGGGTACACATTTTGGTGGCTCAAAGTACAATATAGTCATGTCTTTGTATTATTGGCCTACGGTTCCACTGCACTAAATACGTGCTAATAGGAAACAACGCAAAATCTGACACAAAGAGCGCCGCCTTGTGAAGCTCAGGAGCAAGGCGGCAACCTTTTTTTTTAAACTGGAAATTAAAGATTACTACTTCTAGAACGATTTTCTGTACAATTATACCAGAGGTAGCTCGTCATATTTTTTTATATTCCCTCTCCCAAAACCAACCCTAAAACGGTTGCCTATCCTGGGCCCAGGCCTAAGTAAGCCCCCCCCCCCCACCTTTATGCGAAATACACCCGTAAGTTGGGCTTTATTCGAGCAAAACTATATACCCGAGTTAGAAGCCACGAGTCACAAAGTAATGCCTGATCTCTATAAATATTTGTGCAATCAATATCCCAATATAGGCCGCAAGGCCCTTTTAATCAAAATTATCTGTGGGATTACAAAATATTTTTGAGCTCGCGCGCAGGAATTTACAGCTACATCGTGTACTTACTTGCGTGCAGCCTTAGGTTTAAAAAAGTACTTTTTAACTGATTGCTGATGGACATGCAAATTTGACATCAGATGAGAGGAAATGGTTTTAAATATAATACTTAATATTTCGAAGAAAAAAATGTTACTTGGGTTTTCACCAGAAATGTTATGGATTTCTGATTACGAATTTTATCAACATCGATGAAACATAACTAAAATTAAATAGCTATAGAAGGATATGACAAAGTAGCATACCTCTTTCTGATAGAAGATTAGGATGCTTTCATGCAGTATTTAAATTCACCATTTCGGGAGTTTAGGGAAAATACGTTGAGGAACAGCTAATCTCCACTTTTTTTCGCTTTCGTTTTTCAGATTCCACATTAGAATTAATTTTCAATAACATGCGTAAGTATAGCCTAAGAATTTAATCCATTTGACAACCAGTAGAAGCCGTAACGTTTCTGTCAAACGTCATGCCATGTGTTGATCCAGCTAGAAGTGAATATCTCCGGCACGGTCAAAGAAGGAACGGAATGAGGACCTTTCTGTTCTTAGGGTAATCTTCAAATTTGTCCAGGTACCATCTGCAATTAGACACAACAAAATAAGGAAAATGAACGTATAGATATCAACCGATCGAGGTCTTTGAAATTTGCTGCTGCGTTCAGCTTTGGTTGTGGTTTTTGTTTTGGCTTTTGGATTTGCTTTGCATTTCGCTTTTCTTTGGTTATGGCTGAGGGGTTTGATTTGGATTTGGATTTGCCTTTTGATTTCAATTTGGCTTCGGACTTTGATTTGAATTGAGATTTGGCTCTGGCTCTGTGTTTGGCTATGGATTTGGCTTTGGTTATGGGTTTGGCTTTGAGTTTGGATTTCAATTTGGCTTTGATTTGGATTTGGATTTGGCTCTGACTTTGGCTTTGTGTTTGGCATTGTGATTGGCTATGTGTTTGGTTATAGACTTGGCTTTGAATTTGGCTTTGACTTTGTATTTCAATTTGGCTTCCGACTTTGATTTTCATTTGGATTTGGCTCTGACTCCAGCTCTGTGTTGAGCTATGTGTTTGTTTATGGATTTGGCTTTGAATTTGACTTTAGATTTCAATTGGGCTTCGGACTTTGATTTGGATTTGGATTTGGCTCTGACTCTGGCTTTTGCTTAGCTAAGAGTTTGGTTATGGCTTTGGCTGTGTGTTTGGTTATGGATTTGGCTCCTGATTTCACTTTTGATTTAACTTTGCCTTTGGCTTTATCTTTTGCTTTAACTGTGACTTTGACTTAACTTTGGGCTCAGGTTTTTTATAATTTCGTTTTGCCATCAATGACTTTGCCTTTGGTGTTGGTTGATATATTTTGAAAAAGGCTTGCATTAAAAAAGGATCGGACCTTGTATTTTCAATTTCATATTTTTTTTTATTACACTCTTACCGATGATGAGCAAACGCCTTGATCAGCCCGATGTAGCCAGCCGTGAAGAAGGCGAACGCCACGCTATGCAGTGTCCAACAGGCTAAGGCGAAGCCGCTCCACTCCACAATCTCACCGAAGTAATTGGCTCCTGAGACATACTCGAACAATCCGCCTACAGGGACGGTAATGCATCAAATTAATTGGCTTGTGAACTATAGAGGCGCTTAAAGGGAAGATACAACATTTGCTAACGTCAAAAAACGAAGTAATCAAATTATCACGAAATATCTTACTGGATTGTTAGGGAAATACATTCTTAAGCAACCTGTATAATCGTGGCTCCTGGTGTGCTGACATTTTCAAGAAAAAAATGTATTTTCCAACGCTGGTCGGCCGAACAGCGTTGGAGAAAGCTGTTTTTTTTTCTCAAAAAGTGCCCTTAATTTTTCATAATTAGTTTTTCCGCATTTTCTTTGCAATTGATTACACAGTTATTGTGAAGGGGTATAAGCCTGCCGGACTGATTCTCTAACCTTACAATTCCCCCAAGTAGACAAACTGCTCCGTTTCATCTTAAGTGAGGTCAGGGAACCAGACTACAAGAACATGATGTTTTCCTTGGTTTTTCCAGCATCTTCAAGCCCAAAACGTGAAACAAGTCAGTTTAACAATATTTGCTATGATATTCTAATTCTTCAAATCCATTTACTTTTGAAAATTTCAGCAAGAGCAAAATGTTGTACATTCACTTTAACTTGATTTCTTAAAATGTGCATAACTTTTGTTATATAGTTTTACTTCAGATTCAATCTTTGAATAATATATGGTCGGGAGCTCAAAAGGCTTATGACCTCTCAACTCAAAACTGCTGTTTTATAACCACACAAAAGCTGCCTTATAATATTCATTAAGGGATCATTTCCCCTGTGTAATTTATTACGTGGCTGTCAATGAAAGAAAAAAAAATTGTCTCTTGGGTGCTATCCTGGGAGGCCAATGACGTCCAGAAATCTATCTTACTATCTAATTGATGTGTATGAAAGCCGTGCAGGATAAAGGACATAAAAATATACACAATGTAAAATTTAAAGTTGACATTAAATCTTATTAATGATAGCAAAATATTTCATCGAATCAGGACCCGTATTTTTTTTAAATCAAATTGAACTCAGCTGTATCAAAATACAGCTGAGCTTTTGGCTTTAGATTTGGCTTTTTACTCGCAAGTCACTTCATTTGGTTGGAATATCTGCCTTTAAATTTGAGTTAAATTGACAAACAATTTTCAAGGTGCACTCAAAGTGACGAGAGGAGTCACAGCATTTGTTTGATTTTTTTCGTCGAGAAATTTGTCGAGACGTTCACATCTCTTGTAATGTCATTCAGGTGCGCAAAAATAAGGCGCCAGATTATTATCGGGGCCAGGCGTGTTTTACGGAAGATTTTTTTTTTTCGCGGCTGGGAATATTTCGAACAGCGAGGTGTCCTGTTAAGATTGCATCGGTGTTCAAGGTGAGGATTTGATTAAGAAAACACTTGGCCAAAGGCATGAGTGTTTCGTAGCTGATCTTACGTGGAGATGTTTTCACGGGGTTGTCCTAAACGAATTGAGTGATTAGGTTGGGATATTTTTGAAACATCCAAGAAATGCTGACTTCGGTATTGTATAATTTGTGTATAGGTTGTCTCTTTTAATGGAAAGAAAATGATAAAAACGTTGGGGCAGTGGTCTGGAGCAATTTTCCTTCTAAAATGCAAATAATTATGTTCACATTATGTATTTTTAACTCGTTCTCCGTTCTTTATATAAACATTTATTTGCTGAAATTTTGCCTTCATTTCTGTATTTCTATATTTCATTTTATTTATCGGCCAACTTAAGTTGTTTGGGCTTTTAGATCCAAGTCTAGCTAATCAAAGTATTGTTGCCTGAACGAGCATGACAAACGTTTAGCCACATTACAATCAATCATTAGGATGTATACTATGGCTACTTTTCACTGATAAGGTAAAACTAGCTTGAAATTTCTCCAATTGTGCCAGGCAATGATGCCTAATATTCTGCAAATATTCACATAAAAGAAAGATTAATTCCCGCCGAATCTAAGACATATCTGTTTTAAAATCAACAGCTGAGACATGGGCTTACCCCTTGGTATTTTGTAGCCCGTCTCTCCAGGTTTCCTTAGATTCCTCAGGATATGATCAGAATGAACGTTGATGGCCATACCGGTGAAGAATAGAACCACACCTGTCAAAATTAGGATAGTGTCTAAATTAATATACCTCACCTGTTGTCTTGGGGTGGTTTCGGTAGCATTGAAGGACAATTAACAGAATGTGCCCAAAGTAAAATAAGTGTCTTGAGGCAAGGCATTTCCGGTGTATCTCACAAAAGAACATTAGACCATCACTCAAGAAAAAAAAAAACTTTTGATATTTCTCATCGGCTAATGATAATTTGATAACGCATTAGGCACGTGGAAGACTTTACGAAAGCTGCTCTGAGTTAAATAATGAAACAGCCGTCATTTCATTGAATAACGTCCACAATGTGAAATAAATGTTTGAAATATACCCCAATAACCTTTACAAGTAAGCAGTGCTGTTATAGGATCCGTATTTTCTTTGGGGAAGGGTATATTTTTGGGGGGAGGTGGTGGGCGGGGTTAGTTTTTTTTTGGATATTGGACTCAATGGCAGTCTCTCTCTTGTTTGTCTTCTCCGAAATCCGAGGGGGCAGGGGGAACGTGGGGGGAAGGAGGAGGGGCCGGGCTAAGGTCTCGAATGGAGAGCCTTGCATCCAGTGGCTCCCCTTAATTACGCCATTTGATGTAAGGATGCATCCTTTATGCACCCTTCTCCTTTCCTGTTTTTATCAACTGAACATGAACATTACGAAGTAAAAAAAACTAGTTCTTTTAAAATAACTTGAGAATAATACTTGAAAACACGGCCTCTTTTTTTTTTGCTTCCCTTTTATAAAGCACCCATGTGACACACAACTGGTAGCAGTGAAGGTAAAGAACATTAACGACGAAACCAAATCTCAGTTTCCGAGGGCTTAAAAGGTACCAATCAGATACTCAATTCTTACCAATGATAAATCGTGGGCCCGTCAACCAATTGGCGTCGTACACTGCGTATTCAGTGTGGTAACGGCCAATCATGTAGCCATTCAAGGCACAAAAGGTGGCCGACATCCGCAACACATGGGCCGGGATTTTGCTGTTGCCCTTTATCATTAAGCCGTAGATAAATGTCCTAAAATATAAAAGAAATGAAGCTTTCGTGCAATCAGACAAAAACAATTACACCGTTAACAAGATAGGGTGTTAAGACTTGCCAAAGTGTCTAACTTGTACAATATTCACTCGATTTTAAAGGTTTACCCCCAAAAAGCTAATTGCTAACAATGTTTCAGAAACAACGAAGAACGTGTGAGAAATAGAGAATTGGGAGTATTTTTGTGTTTCGATAATCTGTCGAAAGTTGGGACTGGCAAACAAGTTCTCTGCGCACAAAAGAAAATCAAACGCTCTCTAAATTCCAAAGAGTGAAATTAAGGACTAGACGTTTTAGAGTGAAAATCACTCTCATTTTCGATTGACATAGTCTGAAAAATGAAACACTTCCGTCGAAGCTCGAGTGAAACCTCGATCTTTACGATTGAAGACATTTCACTCTAAAACGTCTAGTCCCTAGTTTCCGACTGTGGGAGTAAATCTTCACTCGAATGAAGTGAATTTTTACTCTTTAGAATTAAGGCCAAAAAAAAAAGTCTCCGGTTTTTGGTATGCGCGCGCGTCGCCGTAGCCATGCGCGTCGGCAAAATGAAAAGTTTTTTTTTCAATAAAAGATGATGTCTCAAAACCGCCGAACTAACTGGTTTGAGTGGAATCCTGCTGCTGCACAGTTTTAACATGTTTTTAGATGGGGTTATGATCGAGAATAAGCTTTATGTGGCCTCTCTGGACTCCCATATATTTGCACTAAGTGTAGTCGGGCACCATTTGCAGTCATCAGCCGACATTTGAAGCAAAAAAAAACAGGTAAAAAAAAAGCCGCGTCGCCGCACCACTTTTTGGGCAAGCTCCATACCAGAAACCGGATACTTTTTTTAGGCCTAAGAGAGCGAAAAACAAAAAATTAACATAAAGTTTAGAGGGTATTTCAGTATAAATTTGATGTGAATTAATACAGGGGGAAAAATATGTCCTTTGTGCCCCGCTCACCCAAAAAATCCCTCTGTCTGTTACTTCATCGGCAAAAAAACCCACATGACATTGAAACCCGTACGTATCCGTACTGATGTACAAAACTCATTAGGTTTACGTTTGCAGGGGCGTTGCGAGCTTTTTGCCGATGAGTCCACAGAAGAAAGGAGTGTTTTTTACGCGTACTCGTGCCATCCATTTGTAGCATTTTCATATTTCTTTTTTGTCTGTAAACCTTGAAAGATCGTACACTTTGTGTTTATTGACTAGAGCTGAATCAGCAGAAGCAAGTTTTAATCGGATTCACTTCTGTTAGGATTCTTACGGACATGGCCCAAATTGAGATCCGTTATTTTGCTCGGGGCTTGAACCACCGTTCCATGGACATTGCCGTTGATGTTTAATCAGGCACCATCTGGGAAATTAGAAACTTCGTGTCCTTGGGCAAGGCAATTTGTAGCAACTTGTCATTCAAGGCGGCAGCAAACATCCTGGAATTTTATCTGAAGCGATCGAAGCGATGAGAACTACCTTTTGCGTAATGAACTAACAACCTATACTCGGACTAAGGTCTCGGGGACAAGTATATGGGCCGTCTTCAGCGCGGGGTAAGATGTGAGTGTTGACGACTGGGAAAGATGTAAAAAAAATCCTGACTTTTCCAGGCGTTAAGCCCGGTTCATACTCGGCGCGAAATCGAAAGCGAACGTGAATTATTTTGTGACGTCATGGCAAGTATTCGCGCTGCGAATTCGTAAAAGTTTAACTTATTTCAACTCGTTTCATGACGTCAAATTCGCTTCGCATTCGCATGAAGTATGAACCGGGCTTTATGATTCAAAAGGCGAAAGAGGGATAGGACGCAATTCGATACAGGGTGGCGCTGTTCATCATAGAAACTTGCATGCGCCCTTCACGTTCATTTCCATCAGTTAAGGGTTTCAGCTTTGCAGTAATTATGTAAAACATAGCAAGTTTGTAATCTGGTATATAATAAGCCAGATTCAAACATTACCTTCAACATTGTGTTCTAATGTGATACAATCATAACGCTTCAGTCAAATTAAAGTACAGGTCTTTAATCTGTGTCTTGAACCAGAAATCATCAGTAGCAAATACTTGCTGTAACGCCATAACCTTTGCTGCGAGATTTCCATTGAAAATTGGGTAATAAATGTAATGTGGTTTGGACGAATGGATTGCCATGGTAACTTCAGTAGTTGGAGTAATTGTAGACGAGACTGTGTACAATGCTTTGATATAGAATTTTGGGAATTTCTTCTTGCCTAATGATTATTGGAACCACTGTAATCCGTGTGTTAGTTTTCCATTACTTTTTGGGCCATAATCGAACATAATCACACATTACAATGTCTAATTGCATCGCATCTGGCTTGTATGTTGAAGTGTCACATGCAATGTCTTCTCCCTACCCTATATAACGGTGAGCAGGCTCTTGGGAAATTGCTCCGCCTTACCTTTGTAAATAATGGATGACCATCAATGAGACGAGTACGATGTTAACACGCGAGGCGTTCCTACTGACGTACATGCAGTAGCATGGAATGAGGAACGCATAGGGATATGTCAGCAGGGCGGCTAGCTTGTTGCTGATGAGTCGCTTTTTGGGACCAGTACTGGAAGCTAGATATCTGGGGGGAAAAATCAGAAGCTGGTAGATTTACGTGAATTGTATAACGGCTTTAGAAGGCATATACAGGATCATTTGCTTTTCATGCATTTTGTTCGTTTCCAACACCACTTAAAATCCGAAGAATGTGCGAAACCTATTAAAACACGTTAAAGTTTCAGCTCAGTGGATATGGCTATGCACAAACGTTTGATCACGAAACACGAATTCGTATATATATATATTAAAGAGGTTGTGGAATGCTGAAAGTCGTTTTGTTTTTTTATATTTTCTTATTGTAGAGTAGACCCATATATGTCATAATGACAAAGTCCCATTCTTTTGTAATGTGCTTTCATATGTTTATACACCTGAAATTCATCGAGTAATTTGTTGGTCGGCGAGCGCATAATTGAAATCAACAGTCGTCGGGTTCTTCGTAAAATGAGAAAAATCGTGACGAAATGAACAGGACTCGTTTATACTACGCTGTATCGGGAGTCCTGTTTACTACGTCACGATTTACTATGTTTTGTTTGCTGCCCCCAGCGACGACACAAATTGCACGTTCGGGTCGAAACAGGACCTGAAAAAACAGCTCTCAAAAGTATACCTTTTGTACTCATTTCATGACAGACACAATAGTCGTTTTTATTTCATCACACCTTAGGCTACATATACTCGAAAAATGACGGAAATGTCTTCCAGCATTCCACAACCTCTTAAAAAAAAACCAGTCAATTAACTGATCGTTGGAAATCACCTACATTTATTGGTTTCTTCCAAATGAATGCAGGCCAGACGGAATAATTTCACGGAGTGTTTAGTACCAGTACGATCTTTAGAAAAACAAGTAAGCTTTTTGATAATAATTTGGTAGGTTAATATTGGGATAAATGCAAATGATCCTACGTGCCTTTGAATTTTCTCTCATCTAATTATAATTGACATGAAGTCATTTCGCTTGCACTGGTCTATTCCTGTTTAGGAAAAACAACGCAACGTGGATTTACTGGGAAGTCAATCACACACGAATAACTTTATCAAATCATTTGAACCGTGCCGAAATACGAGCTCCGGCGTTTCCCGGATACCGCCGCATACAGCTGGATGTTGTAAGATTTTGTTCGTGCTCTAACAACATTTGAAAATCTAAATTGTTGAGTGTGCATATATCAATACACCACGTGAAAAAAATGACTGGACTTCGGACTTAGAAAGGGTAAAGAATATACCTGTAGTTGTTGCAAAGTTGTATGTAATTCTAACTTGTAAGCCATAACTACCCTTACAAAAAAGTCCTATAGGAATCCTATACGAACATTTAACATGTCAACCAGCACTCCGGACATATTCACATATTGTATATTACATGTATACTTTTGAATACCTGAATTGCGTACGGATGGAGACCAAACAGCACACGAACTGTTTACATCGTGTTCACATACGTACGCATACAATCCTTAACCACATTTCCTATACGGTTACAGTTTCAACCTTACCTCGGACATTCTGGTGTTCTGTTCTCTAGGGTAGTGTATATACCAAGGGCCACCATTATAATGGCAATGGCACCCAAAATCCCTCTCTCGTAGCCTCCAATCCAGCCTAGAATTTCTCCGACAACACCTCCCAAATCTGCTAGTACCTCCGTCATGATGTCTTGTGAATGTATCAAATCAAATGAAAAGAATGAATCTCTGAAACAGGTCCTTCGACTGGCTCACACTAATCGTTTCCATGCAGATTTCAACGTGCTGTTTTCGAACTGTGTTAAAACCAGGGTTAGTCAGTGACGACAGTGCCTGATCTTTGTCCTAACATAGCTCCCAATATAGCTGGTAATCTTTACAATCTTTGAACTTTATTAGGTGAATTGACCCAGGATCTATTTTGTTTTTTAGGAGAGGTGCTTATTTGCAAGTCTATACATGTGCATGCATTTAACGGACTGCTCAGTTTGACCTGTTCAAAGTTTGAAGTATAAAAGGTCAAAGGCCAAGGGAGTATTGATTTGTGTCTTTCACTAAACTTGTGCAATAAACTGTTTTGAAACCGCATCGAACCGTGATAAAAGATATCTGCGATTTTCGGGAGTGATGTACGGAAGACGGATAGTGCCACTCAATAAGTGTATATATTTTTTTGTACGTGTGCAAATATTTTTTTGTACAGCGGCCGCCACTTATTATGTGGCGGCCGCATGTGGCGGCCGCCAGATAATAAGTGGCGGCCACTGTACAAAAAAATATTTTCACACGTACAAAAAATATATTCACACTTACTGAGTGGCACTATCCGTCTTCCGTAGTGATGACCTGTCACATAATTAAAAAAAAAAATCCTCAACACTGTTTTTGTAAAATCCCTCTTTCTACGGCTTACCGGAAGTGACAGTAAACATGCATCATGCATACCACCAGAAATCGTCTGGAAGTCAATGGACTGGGACAACTTAAGCTAACGTTGAACTATCCTAGGTATATTACGTCAGGGGAACATTTCTGAACTATACATGTTGGAATTTAATTTTATATACTGTTCATGGCCGTGTTTCAAGGGGGAAACATATTGAAACTCTGCCAAGTGTTTATTTTTTGTTCATTGGACTTAATTTTGTATTAGGCAGCTGATGGTTATACGGTATGACTGCCAAAACTGTGCACCGCGTTGAGTTTTGGGTATCACAATCAACTTATTATGACGATCTGAATAAAATAGAGCCAACATTTTGTACTAAGAACCATGCGAAACTGTGTGATTTTAACTATTCATAAGATGGAATTTGCGTTGGGTGATGTAAATTTAAAATTAGGTTTTTTGCCCTTCAGCGACGTTAAATCACTGTATACTCAGTGTGTCACCTCCTGAGAGAAAGTTGGAATGATTTTATTGGCTGTGTGATTTTACTTTTGAAAAAGACAAAGATCATTCTGCAATGAAAGTGGAGATAAAGATGGTCTACTGATCTTAAGCACTTCGCACATTTTAGACACAGGAGAGTTCTTTATTTACAGTTTTTATGCGTTACAGTTGAGAAAGTTGGTTTATTATTGGATACAATACTTAGTAATGCAACATTTGTAGCGATGGTGTCCAATGTAAAGAGTAGTACGTCCATGAAAGTGAAAGAAAGAAACGCAAGGTAATGAATTAAACAAAACTCAAGTGATTTGTAAACATCAGGCGTCACCTAATGGATGGGCTTGAGTTTCCTCGAGACTGATTCTAACGACAAGAGGGCAAAGTTCTTATTTGATTTTCTCTTGAGAGTCGTCTCAATGTTAAATGTAAAAAAAATACGATTTTTTTTCCTTTCCCTTTTACATTTTGATGTAACTGTTTCTATTGATGTTTTGCATTTTTCATTGGCATTTATATATATCTTTTTCAGTTTTATTCCATTACCCATTTCCAATTTAACACGATTTTTTATCATTTTATCGCAAAATACCTTACTGAATTGTTAGGGAATGACAGTCTAAAGCATTCTGTAACATCGTGGCTCCTGGTGTGCTGACATTTTCAACAAAGTTGATATTTTGGAGAAAACTGGCTCTTTTTTTTAAATGCTTCTATTTGTTCATAATTAGTTATTCCGCAATTTCTGTGTCATTGATTACACAACTGTGAAGGGGTACAAGCCTGCTACACTGATTCTTTGACCTTATAGAATTCCCCAAAGTCTATAAATTGCTCCATTTCATCTTAAGTGGGGTCAGGGAACCAGACTACAAGAACTGGATTGCTTTTCTTGGTTTTTCCAGCATCTACCAGCCCAAAACGTGAAACAAGTCAGTGTAACAATATACGCTATAACATACTAATCCTCCAAATCCATATATTTCTGAAAATTGCAGCTAATGCAAATGTTGTATATTTCCTTTAAGGTATGCGATTGCCAAGTGAACGTATTGTCAACATGAATGTACTGTTTTACCTCTTTTAAATTAGGTCAAGCCATTACTGTTACAATCGATCCATGTATTAATGTAATCATGTAATGAATTAATCAGAATTTCACTGAAGAAAAAAAAACTCATAAGATGACGTCATTGATATTTTCTGCGTCACTTATGCTGTACAGGGTGAGTCAAAAAAAGCAAAACCCAAATGTCGGGACCATTGTTTTAGTGAAGCACTTTCAAAATCTCGGATATGAAAGCCCAATTCATAAGCTTTGTTTTAGTACAAAAGTCATTCAAATCACTTATGTGCTTTTAAAGTTACGGAATTTTAAACACAACCACTGTTTTAAAGTTTTCTCCACGGATCACAAGAAGATAAGTGTTCTTTCAGCAAAACGAAAACAAATCACATAGCGATGTGTGAAAAATTGCGTTCGTTTTGCTAAAAAGAATGCACACCTTTTTTGTGATCCGTGGACAGAACTTTAAAACGGTGGTTGTGTTTAAAATTCCGTAACTATAAAAGTACATAAGTGATTTGAATGATTCTTGTACTAAAAGAAAGCTTATGAATGGGGCTTTCATGTCCTAGATGTACAAAGTGCTACATGCAGAACTACACTTAAACAGCAGTCCCGACATTCTAGTTACGCTTTTTTTACTTACCCTGTACACTGTTGTAAAGTCGATAGGCTTATACAATGCGATCATAATAAGTAAAACATGCCATCAAAATAAATACAAAAAGTTTATATATATAGAATACCGCCCTGCATATTATAGGTCAGGCTACCGCTCAACTCACTGCATCAGACAAATTTTATAGATAAATAATAAATCGATTAAGAAAATCCCATAACATGACGTCATTGTAATCTTCTGCGTCACAATGCCGTACACTGTTGCAATGAATGCATACGTTTATGATTTAGTCTGTAAAAGGCTTATAAGACTACGTGTATTACAATGCTGTCATAATAAGAACATAAAATAATACCAAGTATATTATAGGACTGGCTAGCGCCCAATTCAATGAACCAGACAAATTTGAAATATAAATAATAAATCAATAAACAGAATCAATAACCGAGGGAGTAATTCGTTTGTCTTTGGAAAACAGTTCAATTGATTGATGCGCTCGTGAAATGGCCTTCACACAAGTCACAGGTGTTACCATTGTTTGCTAACCATGAAACGCAGGCCTCGCAATTACCAGAAATCGCTTATATTGACAATAAAACAGAACCACTTAGGTTTTTGTCTGGACAGTAAAATATCGGTGTCGATGATTAAGTGCGGTCTGATCGTGTTAAATTGATGTTGAATTTACCAGCGATTTTGTGCTGGTCCAGGGAGCAAAGCTTACTCTGATTTTTGTGTAACATCGGACAAAATGTCTGTGCCGTCGGGGTTTCGACCAAACCGCCATGCGTCTATCGCGGAGAGCCGTGGATCCGTGGCCAGTGACCGGCCGATTCCCCTGTCCAGGCTAGCCGAAGGGAGCAATCACTCGGTTAATGTTGACACTATGTCCATGGGAACAGACGGAGGAAGGAGGCAGGAAGGCCCGCAGCCTGACTCAAGCCCAGTGAGTATCCCAAACATTTCCTGTAATATCTTTCATAGATTTGAATACCCTACCATGGCTCAGCGTCTTGTTCAACGTTGGTCGGAATTTCCCTTTTTTGGCAAGTTCTTCCTAAAAGCAGTTACATATCTTCTCGACTTAGGCATCATCTGAGAAAGATTTATACCAATCGGGTGTAGTCTAATTGACTCGACCAACAGTTTTCCCCGCACTTTTGTTTAAAACTTAAGTGACCAGGAACCCCGATTTTGCTCCTTGTGAATTCGTTAATAAACACAAGTTTATGAGAAATGTCGGTGTTCGGGCACCGTTTAGTCCTTCCTTTTCAGTTATTTATTAACGGAAAACCGAAGTTTGCCACAGTTGTTTAAAAATCATAGCCTGGAACACTAACCGATCAGATACGAACTTGAATGAATCTCCAATGAAACATGTCTAGAGAGTCACACATCCAAAGATACGGTTATTTCTATATACCCCTTCCGGATTATAACTCATAGTTGGATAGTATAGGGTCCAGTTTGCGGAAGGCATGGGGGCTCATTTGGTGTCAAATACTAAAAAAAAATCTCTTTTCTCGTTCCAAATTCTAAGGGGGCTGAAGGGGCTCGAACGAATGGTTTACCAAGTGGCGTAAATCCGTGTCGGCGAGTGGGCGTAGGGGGATGGGGGATGACCAAAAATCTAAGGTGGCATGATAAGATGTACATCTTATGCAACCGCGCTTACGTCCCTTTATCTCTATGATGCATTTACAGGTTTCGTACTGTTTGTTCTCAGATTTTCTGAACCATGTAATATCGGAAAATACAAGGTCACCTTCAATCTGCATTTCTTTGTTTCTCATCACAAAATGAGAGGGAGGGGTGACCATATCCCCCTGGTTAATTAGTAGGGAGGGGCTAAATCTTTCTCACCCCCACCCCCTGCCCCCCCCCCCCTCGCTACCAATAAAGCCCATGGCTCCTAAAATGAAAAGATGCCTATGCTTTTATAACTCGTTCGTCTTCTGCATAGAAATCTAAAAAGGAGGTTTGCAAGGAGTGTATTGTTCGGTGTGGACTGGAAATCCAATTGAATGAATTGGAATTAAGGTCGAAGCCATTAAGTATACTTGCAGCGTCAATAGAAGAAACATGTCTTACGCAAATTTGTGCCATACGAATCAAACACAACATTTATTTGATGTAAGAATCACTCAATCAAATCAAGTGCTTGTGGTAAAGTCATGTTGTTCACCAGCTCTGCGCGAACCACTTTGTTCTTGTCGGTGACATTTATCGACCTACATGCAACATGCCTCAAATCAAACACAGACAATGCAAGAACCACTTATGGTCGGGGTTAAATTACTAGAATGAATACAAGGACACGTCTCAATTTCGGTCCAAGCAAACATGTAAACAGAATTCGCACGATGCCCTACTAAAAAAATTTCCCTGTAATTTTTTGGTTGCCCCATTTTCTTTTCGTCTGGCATTCATGAGAAGCGATCTGTTGAAAAAGCCGGTACATATAGCTCCCTCCACATACACATAAAAGAAAACGCTACGAGGAGTTGCTGGCAATGTCTTGATAATAATGTATTTTAATTTTCACATTGACATGCATTCTGGATTTCACAAGCACGTACCAATTTAATTACTATTGCGCAATAAAGCACTTTGTCCATATTCATGGGAACAGCAATCCCATTCTGCCTGATAACTATAACATCTTACTAATAGAGGGTCCACGGTTTGACATTGTTATGGTCCCTGTTACCTTGGTACTTCTGTAATTTATCACTAAAGTAAGTATTAAGAATTACTTTAAACGATGTTTTAAGTATTGAGAAGGTTTTTTTTTTATTCATTATCACTCTTGGAGGATGACTGCATTAGCGAGTGCATCGGAACTATGAAACCATACATGTCAGAGACAGGGACAGGGACAGGACAAAGGGACCCCAAAATCCATAAACATGATCATGGCAAGCGAGGAACCCACAATGCCTTGCGACGTCTGCGTTTCCTAGTGGGTCTACCCAATGTTTCCCAATACTTGTGTTCCCCAATACCTATCCTAAGTGTTAGGGTTAGGGTTAGGGTTGTGGTTCGTGTTAGATGGTTAGGGGTAGTCTTAGGGTTGGGAACATAGGTATTGGGGAAAATAGGTATGCACCCAAAGGATAGATAGGTGCGAGCGAGAAACGAATCCTGACTAGGCCTACTTTTCAAACCTTGACATAAAGCCTTTGTTTAGAAATCATGCACCAGCGGCATCTGTTCATTGGTTGGGATTCCCCTAACCGCGATGTTAAAATTGTGGGTTTTTAAAGTTTTTTTATAGGATCATTAATTTGCTGTGTATTTTGTTTTCGTTTGAAGCAACAAAATACCTGTTTTAGCAGAGTAGCATATACTGCACATTCATTTGGGTCTCGTAACTACATCTCAATGCAAAGTGAACCCACATGCACACTTTTTTTAACCGCCTTCAATGACTTTTATCTTTGGAACAAAATCATTTCGTGTGGAATATTTTCATATAATCTTATCGTCCCATTGAGCTCGGTTCTTCTCGCTTAAGCGGTAGGTAATATCCAATTTTCCCAGTACAGACCTTTAAACCACTCCTGAAATCCACCTTTTTAATTACACACTGGACTGTGAATAAGAGAGAAATAAAGGGTTCACAATAAGGTATTAATCAATTTCCACACCATTTGATTCCCACATTGCAAAAATGACACTTTCTCCGATTGCGCTCAAGGCTGTGGTAGCAACACAAATGACCCGCACACCGAAAATAGACCGATGGCAGGTTTCCACGACGCCATCTGCGGTGGTCAACCGCCAACCGGCCCCACCCTCATGGATACCGCCCCAGCTGGACCCCGTCTCCAAGGATGTGTTCGAGGAGATTGTTTGCACACACAACAGCAACGGCAAGCTCAAGTTCGCGGTCACCAGGGAGATTGAGAGGGGCTCCAAGGAGTTGGAACGTGACCAGAGCTGGCTACCGGAGACGGTGTCGTACGGAGAATTTCTCACAGGTAAACAGTCAGTACACCATTAGAGCAAGTTCGAGCTTTAAAAGGAGTGTACAACATTTGCTTTTGCTGCGATTTTCTGAAATAAATGGATTTTATAGCAAATATTGTTACACTGACTTGTCTCACGTTTTGGGTTCGTAGATGCTGGAAAAACCAAGAAAACCAATCATATTCATGTAGTCTGGTTCCCTGACCCCACTCAAGATGAAACGGAGCAATTTATAAACCTTAGGGAACTGTAAGATCAGAGAATCATTCTAGCAGGCTTGTAGTCTTCACAGGTGTGTAATCAATTGCAAAGAAAATGCCGACGAACTAAATATTAACATTTAAGAGCATTTTTTTGTAAAAAAAAAGCCAGTTTTCTCCAACGCTGGTCGGCCAATACAGTTTTTCTTGAAACTGTCAGCACACCAGGAGCCACAACTTTACAGGATGCTTTAGACTGTCATTCCCTAACAATTCAGTAAGATATTTCGGGATAATTTGATCATTTCGAGGTTTGGGGTTTTTTTTTATGTCTGCAAATGTTGTATTTTCCCTTGAACTATAGTGATTCAAAGTTTGACCGTCTAAAATTGACACTTTGGAACTGAACCCCACGCAAAGTAATTGTGCGTTTTTTACGACAACCGGCGAGACACGAGTGGCGAAAACGTGGGTGATAATGTGCAGGTTGTACGGTTGCCCGATGACGACACTTCTGATGACAAAACACGTACATACGAAGTTATGTACATAAATACTACTATAATATGACCATAGTAAGTTTGCGCAGTCTTTCACTTCGCATGGTCATTGGTAAAAAGGAACTGACTAATGATGGAACCATATTCTCGTATTCGAAATTGCTCCTTGCACACTTTCAAAAGAGCTTGTCAATTTGTCGAGTGAATGAAAACCTGTATTTTAAACTAAGCAGCTTGTTTCGGGGCGAATTTCTCGGACCTGGCTCCATGCTACATTGTAGTTTTCGGGAAATACAAACTTCTTCTAATCAGCAAAACGGGTTTCAACATTGATAATCTGTAAAATATCGTTTAGAGACACAAATAAGCTAACTTTTGTTTTTAAAGGTACAGTCCAATATTTGCAGCTATCTAAAAAGTAACTGACGTAATTATTATGGAAAAACATACTTGGTTTAAAGATAGTAATGGGACTAAACTCCTTGTGAATTCCTTCTGGCATGCTGTCATTTTTAAGAAATCAATGAAAGAAGGCCACTGCTTTGTTGAACAAAAATCACAAATTACAAATGATGGACGCAACTCTCTAAATTCCAAAGAGTGAAAATTCACTCCATTCGAGTGAAGATTCACGCCCATAGTCGGAAACTAGGGACTAGACGTTTCAGAGTGAAATTTCTTCAACCGTAAAGATCGAGTTTTCACTCGAGCTTCGACTGAAGTGGTTCTTTTTTTCAGACTATTTCAATCGAAAATGAGAGTAGTTTTCACTCTAAAACGTCTAGTCCCTTATTTCACTCTTTTGAATTTAGAAAGAACATTTAAAGCAAGTTCATATCAATGAGTCCGTTAGTTATTTGCCTGCTTTAATATTACTTTATCCTTTCATTTCTTGGGGGAAAAAAAAAAAACCACCCCTCTCCCCCCCCCCAAAAAAAAATTCCCCGCTAAATGACTCCTACTTAGTTAAGATGTCTCCGAGTTTAGTCTGACACTTGACACTGACACTTTAGTTTGATACATTTTGTTATTTTTTAAAATATTTTTCTACATTGTTTGTGTCATGCTATTTTCTGTAATGTAGACCTGCTCTACCCTGACGAATCCTTCCTGCTCCACGGCCAGTCGTTACCGTTCACCAATGTTAACTTCCACGTGTGCGAGGAGTGGGTACCGGAGCCCCACCGCTGGGGCACCCATAAGGCCCTCAGACCCCCAGCAAAGGCACCCATGCTAACCGGAAGGGCGTTTCTGACCAATCACCGACTTATTCTCTTCTCGGCTGAGAAGCAAAGAGGTGAGCAATGGTGTACAAAATGCAAGGACATTTATCCCTTGCGCTTTACTGACATGTACAGGGTGAGTAAAAAAACAACCCGAAACCCAAATATCGGGACTATTGTTTTAGTAGAGTTCTGCCTGTAGCACTTTCAAAAACTAGGATATAAACGCCCAATTCATAAGCTTTTTTCTAGTATGAGAATCATTCAAATCACTCACGTACTTTTTAAAGTACGGAATTTTAAACACGACCACCGTTTTAAAGTTCTGTCCACGGATCACAAAAAAGGCGTACGTTCTTTCAGCAAAACGAAAACCATTCACACGTAACCTTTGTGATTTGTTTTGGTTTGGCTGAAAGAACACTTCCCTTTTTGTGATCAGTGGAAAGAAATTTACAACGGTGGTTGCGTTTAAATTTCCGTAATTTAAAAAGTACATGAGTGATTTGAATGATTCTTGTACTGAAAGAAAGCTTATGAATGGGACTCTCATATCTGATATTTTGAAAGTGCTACATGCACAAGGGCGGATCCAGAACACAATTTTGGGGGGCCCAAAAAAAATTTGGTCCTCCAAAACAGTGGGTCAAAAAAATTACGGCGTGGGGTTCGGGGCCCGCTTAAGGGCCCCGAAAAATTTTTGGATTCTAGATGCTCTGTGGTGCGATTTGAGGCAATTTCTGACCACTTTAACCTATGTTTTTTTGAGGAAAAGATGGTGGTGTACTCATTGCCTGCCTTTTTTGCGATGTCACATAAAAAAAAAAAAAATTGGTTTCGTTTTGGGGGGGGGGGGCATGGCCCCCTTTGGGCCCCCCCCCCCCTGGATCCGCCCTTGTACATGCAGAACTTCACTAAAACAATGGGTCTCGACATGTGGGTTTCGTGTTTTTGGACTCTTATATTTTGAAAGTGCTACATGCAGAACTTCACTAAAACACTGTGTCCCGACATATGGATTTTGTGTTTTTTTTACTCACCTTGTATGTAATTAAATTAATACTTAGGCCTACACGCTAGTAAAAGCGCATGTGGTAGCCCACCAGAATCTCCATCTTATTATTATTATTTTTTTGGGTGGGGAGGAATATTGCATTTAGGTTTCCTTGATTTTGTCAATCATTTTATATTTATCTAATCTTCTATTGGGTTTTGCCATTTGCCGGCGTACTTTATCGTCGGCGAAGGGCAGGACAACAAAAAAATCATATCTCTCCGACGCAAATTCCGTCTTAAAAAAGTACCTTATTACATTTAAAATATACGTTTGATGCAAGATTCCGGACAGCATCCCAATGAGCATCCCCAAAATTAAACACGTGTGCTCTAGATGTACAGCGTGCTATTCTGAAAATAAAAATGATGATACGTGACTTCCAGGCACTGTCGCGTATAATTGGTTTGAATGAGCGCACCATTTTACATATTCTTCCATTGCATGATGCGCACAAATTATGTGTATTAGATATAAGCGCGTGATTCAGCCCGTGGACCATAGATATAGAATTTAAAAAACTAGATCGGTAGCGCATCCACACGCGCCAATTTACTTCGTCCCCAGTGCTTACTTTATTCCAAACTCGTTTCCAATAGTAAGCCCTGGATAGGAAAGTTCTTCCTGTATCCTGATTCGATACCGCAATCAGGCCCGGATTAAGTGTTTCGTAGGCCCTAGGCACCAGTGTTCCAAAGAATGGAGAAGGAAGGGGAAAGGAAGAGGGAATAAGAACAAAGTGGAGAATGTAAATAATAAACACCGCTGTTCAAAACTCCATCCACGAAGCTAAAATCCGGTTCTGAAACCCATGTCAAAAGATTGTACATTCTGTCATGTCGGCACAAGCTGCCGCGCGAAGTCGCTTCATATACGGGGGCTGACAGCTACAGCTGTGCATATAAAAAATATAAAAATATAAAAATGTCCACTACAGGATTTAAAGACCCCCCCCCCCCTGCAGTCTGGGAACAGGGAACAGGCCTGAACAAGGTATGCGCAAAGGTACTGAGCATGTACATGCAGTTTTCCGACAATGAAATAAAAATATTATAGGTGCATTGAATTGGGTATTTTCGAGCATTTTAAAAATTACTTTCGAACGATTAGAGTACAAGTTCTCAATCATTCTTGCAATTGTCATCCGATAGAAAAGAAATAAAATAAAACAAAAAGTTATGTGGCGATGGCCAAGTCTTCAGGAGTCGGACTTATGACCCTAACTCAATGAGCCCCTTACCGACTTCCATATAGAACTCTTCCGGGACTCGGTACCCGGCCCACCACACCTCCTTCCCTGTCCATCCATGTAACTCGAAAGTCAGGCACCATAAAGGGAGGAAACGAGGTGGCACCCTAAGCCTTGCTGCCGAGTCAGCAAAAGAACCCCGTACCTATACGCAGACGCCAACCTGGACTTCGCAGACAGTCCCAACTTGTGAGTCAGCTTACCGACCGACCGAGCTAACTGCTGTTGGTAAATGACGACGGGAAATTAATACTCTTAAATGACAGAATTAACCGCGGGCATCGAAAACCAAAAGTGACACCAAGCGGGTTCGAACCCCTAACCCTGAGTTCGCTGTCAGACAGCTTAACAACTAGGCTGTTTCAGTAGGTGCTTTTCTCTATGCGTTTTAAAAGATAATCCTTCTTTCCGCAATGGGAGAGTTACCTTTTGTTTCATAGCTGCACCAAAGATGCATCAGCATCGTGCTATACACATGAATGCTGTTACGTAACTCTTTTCTACAATCATTCTTATGTACCGAGCAGTTGACTATTCAGAGTCACTACGAGCAATTAACCTTACCAAGCTCGTCCTTTTTCTGTCTCATCAATTATTGTTTCGCGTCGCACGTCTTTCGGCCGGCACTGACATGTCACTATGATTGAGAGAAATTCTAGCAAGTTTCCCCTACTTCATTACATTTATATCAAATTACTGACCTGTTTATCAATTATGTATACTCGCGCTTACATTTTTAAAAGCTTTTGTACTTTGTTTATCCACTTTCCAGTGCTATTGAATACATTTTAGTTGCTGGGACGTTCGGAAAATACCTCAAAATCCTCATTTTTTTTTCTCATCACAAAAAAAGCTGGGGATGATTCAATACCCCATCCCCCGGTCAAAAAGTGTGGGGGTATATACCCCCACCTCACACCCACCCCGGGAATTACGCCCCTGATGACGGCGCATGGTCTTTTTTTGTGTCCGGGTTGCCATACGCCTTGACTCAAGTCTACGGTCATGAAAAGGCCTTTGAGATGGAACAAAGCAAATCGATGAACCTTTGGCGACTGAACGATCTAAATTTGGGTCGTATTGTGTACTTACCAAGCAAGTACAATTTTTTACTAACACCTGCACATGTAATACGCCAATCGGCGGCGGCGGAACGCTTTTAAAACTGGGGGCATCACCAAAAAAGAGGCATTTGCTCAGAAAAAAGGCAACTTTCGTCGGTGTGAAAGAGGAGAAAATTGTGAAACTATTTTCGTTCACATTGCAAGGAATACATGTTACCCAGAGCAAAATTTACTTCCAACATTGATATACACTTTTAAAAGTGTTTTAAAAGCGTTAGCAGCACTTTTATTTCTTTACAGGCCAGTTTTCCATTTTGAGAGGGGCACAATTTTTTATTGCGAGAGGGGTCATTCGTGTTTTCGAGGGATAGTTTTCCATCTCGAGAGGGTTCACAATCTTGTTTTATGCGCGAGGGGTATTTTGTGTTTTTGAGGGGCACTTTAGCATTACAAGAGAGGAGATCATTTTTAAACGCGATCATAATGCTTTCATGTGCGTTTAAGGGCAGTTTTATTTTTATCTCGAGGGGGCTATTTTGTGACCTAATGTGGCAAAATGAGGAATGTCTCCTTAAACCATGTTATGAGTAATCAACGCCTGAAGTTGGATACACTAGGAAAATCATGTAATAAGAACCGGAAATGTCCCTGTCTATTCTGCATTTTCATTGGTCAATTCACAAAGGGTCATGCATTATGCATGTCTACCAAATCGGTAGACAAATGTAAAGAAAAACATAAGCGTTCTCCACGAGATGGTAAAGGCCCTCGCGGCTTCGCCGCTCGTGCTAGTCTTTTTACGTGTCAGCATCCGGGGAGCGTCACGTGTCCCCCCCGTTCCCCACCGATCGACGCCCATGGTTGGCACCGTGCTTCAGAACGACAGACTTTACACGTACATTTTATACGTAGGGCCAATGCATACATGCTGTACAGCGTCAGTTAGTGAAATCGAAAATTCGGAGAGAGACCTTAAACCTTTTTTGAAAACTTTTCTCTGCGCGTGTGGGTGTGTGTGGGTCATAGATATCTTACTATAATTCCGGAATCTCTGTCTGTCTGTCTGTCCGTCGATTATCTCCAGAACCGGGCACCGTATGAAGTTGAAAATCGGCGGGGGTATTTCTCGGGGCCACAGAATTTGCAGTGCCAAGTTTGAAGTGGTTTGGACTGCAAAATAGCAGTATTTTCGGAGGCAAACGTGGCAGCTTAGAACATAACACCACGCACTGCCATTCTTTTCAATTGTTTACGTCATGTTTAAGCTAAAGCGTGCGTGCTCAATATGACGCAAACAATGCAAAAAGGACGGGCACGCGCACGTGCATTGTAGGGCGATACATTGTCCAGTATTATAATGGGTGATCGTGAATAGCACTGCATACCATGTTTCCGTATGTACACGGGCACATTATTTTTGCAGTCGACTGAGCGGCCATTGTAGGTGGTCGAACTTCAAGCTTGGCGCAAACTTTGACGTAAGTGTGCGTTCAACCTGTGAAAACAACACCATTGAATAGCGTGCGTTGTTTGCACGAGCAGTTCTCAAAAACTCTGCAAGTATGCAACCTACACCAGCGGCAAAGCAATTTGCGTTTCCCGAACATGCACATTTTAGACGGGCACTGCACTAGTAGAATTAAAAGACTAGATCGGCAGCGCGTGCATACGCGCGGCCTTGCATGGAGGGTCACGCGCTGGAGGAAAGACACAAATTGCGCTAGACGTGACGAACGCAACGCCGTTTACACGCACATTGCGAGTTTATTTTTTGTTACTTGAGACCTTCACTGCTAATAATTATACACAAGAGAATAAATAAGATAACATCGTTCCCATAATGTTGAAACCCCAGTCTACTCTTGTATATTTCAATCAGTATCTCTTGAACATGGATGCTTATGATTATGACTAGGGCCTTCTTAGCAAAATTGGTTGTCTTAAAACAGGTTTACTTTGCAGAAAATAAACTGATTATATGAAAAGCGGAACGCCAACGTGTTAATACTCGGTGCGCATTTCTAGCTTCGTGCGCGTTGAGCTAGGTCACGTGCTGGAGGAAAGATACATTTAGCTCCATTACTCTACGTAAATTTGTTGCGCGTCCACGAGAGACAACAAAAATGGCGGAGATTTATCGCACTGTGAATGGGCGCGTGTGGACGCGCTGCCGATCAAGTCTTTTTATTCTATATCTATGGTGTGGGTAGGCCTATATGTGTTTTATGGTACAGTGCGGTATTTTTGTCGCCCCCCCCCCCCCCAAGTTTTCGTAGGCCCCCAAATTTTTCGTATGCCCTAGGCACAGTGCCTACTGTGCCTATTGGGTAATCCGGGCCTGACCGCAATTATTGGTTAGCAATGGATTTATGTCTTGTAGTTCGTGTTGTTATTTCCAACGTGCATTACGTTTTTTCACGATCATTGCAATTATAACGTCCACGCTTTCTCAAAAATACTCTTTCCTTTCCAATTTGTTCATATTAATATGAAATGAGATATTGCATATTGGCGGGATAAGATTGTAACATTTTAACTTCGAAAACAATCGTGTTTTTGTAACTCACGGCGCGACGAATTGATTGTGTTTTACCCAAGACACTGCATACAAAAACAAACGCTAATGTGACGTACAGGCGGGTACCAGACTATTCCTCATTTGCATACATGTGCAAAAATGTTGCACATGCAAATGACCCAATACCAGGGTGAGAGAGCAGGTAGTGGTGGGCGCGTAGTGCTCGACACCCTGGGGACGAGGTTGGAGCTAAATGTTATTGTCCTCCTGCACGTGACCTAGCTGAACGCTCGTGGAGCTAGAAATGCGCACCATGTATTTACGCGCTGCGCTCACGTTCGCTCGCTGTTTGATTGAAATAAACAAGAGTTGACTGGGGTTTCAACATAATGAGAACAGTTTTATCTTATTTTATTCTCTTATAATTATTAGCATTGAAGGTCTCAAGTAGCAGAAATAAACACGCATTGTGCGCACAAATGGCGTTGCATTCGTCACGTCTAGCGCGCAATTTGTATTTGTCCTCCGGCAGCAAGTGATCCTCGATGCAAGGCCGCGCGTATGCACGTGCTGCCGATCTAGTCTTTTTATTCTATATTTTTGCCGTGAACCAACACGTGCGCGTACTCCATTCGTTTACACTACACTTTCTGGTTCTAAATGACGTGTAAAGCTGATGCACCACCCTTTGAGATGAAATTGCTTTAAACCAGTGTTCAAGTCCGTAACTTTCACACAAACTGACACATTATTTTCGGATTTTATTTTTGACAACTTCCATATAAAAGCGTTGGTTTGCGTCCATCACTCATAAAGGTTTTGCATTGTATACACGGCGACTGCCGATATTTCATGATCTCGCTCGCTCATGCGGTACCACATTTAATGTGCATGTTTCATTGGCGTACATTCGGTGGCGTAAATCCATGCCGGTGAGTAGGGGGGGGGGGGTACCAAACTCGCCCGGTCGAGGAAATTCTGAAGGGGGGGGGGAAGGTAATTCAATATTTGGTTTTGCTCTTCACTGACGTATATTTTTAATTAAAACAATAGGTCGGTTTACAAAATTCGTCGGTGAAGGGCAGGCCCTATATTGACCCCTGAATGCTTGGTCAACACCATGGGTTTGTGGTTTCTCTATTTATATCAAATCCTGCATTAAAAACAACCCAGACAATGTCTTATTTAGGCTTATGTATCTATATGTATTTAAATAGAGTGTGTATCAAAGCAGAGGCTTATTTAGATATGTTGAATCGCAGACTTCAAATTATTCCAAATATTCGATTCAATTAAATATTTAGCTTCAAACCGGAAAACTGATCATGTACTATAATGAATTTTTATTTTAATTCGCCAGCTCCTGCTACCTGTGCTTTCGCATAATTACCCATTTTTTAATCAACAGTTGATATCTTAAATGAAACGAATCCAGAACATCTGTAGTGCATCTGTAAAGTTTCAATTGAACCTGTTAAAATGTTTCGTTGTCATAGTTATTTAAAATCGGCACTCTCACGCGCCCTCCGATGTACGTTTTACGTGCTCCATGTAATAGAAACGTGCCTATACCTGTTGTGGTATTTGAAAATTTTGGACGAAGTTATGCCCTATTTTTATAAATTTGGTGTCAAAATAACTTCAAGACATCAGAACAGCTGCCAGAGAATCCTGGAAGAATTTGATATGTGCAAAACGTCAATGGGGGGGGGGGGTGCGGCCCCGCCCCCTCCAAGCTGTTCGCGCCGCTCTTATGTTAATTAGTCTGACCAAAAAGAACTCTTAAGCTTTATTGTCATGTTCCCACATGTGCGAAGGCATCAATCAAAATGGTTTCATTTTCCCAATTTAAATTTTGTAGTACATTTGCACAGTTTCAATTCGATCCGTTAGTCGGCACTCTCATGCACGCTTCCATGTGCATGTACTTTTCAATGGGAAAACGTTAACATAACTGTGTTGAAAAATGGACAGTTTGTGACGAAGTTATGGCCCTTTTTCATAAAGTTTGTTTCAAAATAACTGCAAGAAATCAGAACAACTGTCAAAGATACTTGGCAGGATTAAAAAAAAAAGCCTTGCGACGATAGGAGCCAAAATGTACATGGTGGGGGGTTGTGGTCCCGCCCCTCAGCGCTTTTCCCGCCGCTTAATTAGTCTGACCTAAAATCACTCTTAACTTATATTTTCTTTTTCCATCAGTGCTAAAGAATCAATACAAACTGTTTCCTTTTCTCATCTACCGTTGCGTTGCAACGGTATCAGCGATAAGGAAATAGAGGGGGTGACGGCCACGCCCACCCTCTGCGCTTTTCGGGCCGTTCTTAAGTTAATTAGTCTGATCTAAAATCATGTAATTCTTAATAATCTACCTGTTCCAAGCTATCAAATGATACTGGTTTCGTTCTTGTTCTCAAATTTTGATTAAATGTAAAATTGGTCCCATGAGGCATGCTGCCAGTGGGCCTTAGTCTGATCTAGAGAAACTTAAAGATGGGCTTCTGTGATCAGGGTCGATGATACTATGCTTTAAGACAATCAGGGGATTTGTTCCCAAAATTTTGATTGAACAGTATCCAGCTCTCCGTCTAATACAGCCAAGCGGCTGCGAGAATTGGACATTCCCGTGTGATTTAGCTACGGCAGCATCATACGAACGACGACGACCGTAAAAGTTAGCAATGATTTTCAAATTTACGATTTTCCAATTTTCGATATTCAGCGACATCTTTGAAGAAGCTAACAACGCGGACGTCGGGTTCTGATTCGTCCAAGCCTGCCGGGTACCAGTTGAGAACGACCAACCAGGACACCGTGCACTTCCAGACGGTTCCACTAACGCATTTCCGAAACGTAGAGCTCCTAGCTACCGTGGGAACCAGCTCCGTCGCCAACATCTTAGGTCAAAGGTTATTCTGCTGTCTCCCGTTAACATGCTGTAGGGTAAGAATCCATATAAGGGGGCTTTTTGTCTTAGGGACAATTATCGCATGGCGTTGCAATTATTTTGGGTCGAAAATTCATAATGGATAATAATAAAGAGCTTTGCAAAATAAAAGATAACACAAAAGTTAGTTCAGCAAAAAAGGAGCAAAAGTGAACTACTGAGAGAAAAATAATAAGCAACTAGAGGGAAGGCGTTTGTACGTAAGCAATAAATAAAACTATTAAAACATCATACGTGACATTTGGCTTTTTAAATCCGACTTGTCTGAAGAAAACTTTAACACGTCCGCGGTGTTTGTAAGATTCTCTTAGTTTAATAAATATGATTGGAAAAAAAATAGCCATAACTATTGTACTTTCTCCCACGCACATACAAAACACTATTAAGAAATGTGGGGTCTTTGAGGAGGACATTGCTTTGATTGGATTCATCTCGTACGTGTTTGCAGAGAAAAATAGAACGACCTTAATTTCTCAGAAGGATAATTTGATAATTTTGTCACAAAACAACTTTTGCCAAAAGGGAGGCACATCCTTTGAAAGAAATGACGAGAACGGCACAGCCTTGGGGCTATTATTTGCGTAACGTAGACGAGAAACATTGATATAGTTATCAAGATGTATTCTTAAGTATTCCTAGCTAAGAGGCTACCCCCAAAGCTGCCGAAGAATGAGATTACTTTGTTAAAAAAAGTCCTTAACGTTTCCTGTTTTGCTCACGGCGTTTTTCGTTTACGTAAATTTCACACTATTACGAAAATGTTAGGTAAAGAAACAAACAAAGATAATACTCTACTGCTTGTTTTCCTTTTTTTCTTTTATAAAGAATTATATTGTTGTAAAAGCTCTCCCGGTTTTAAGTGTGTCGTACTTGGACGAGATATAAAAGGTAAAGGATTAACGATTTTGGCTTCGGGAGAATTTAAAACCCTTGCCTTTTGCGGCTCTGGCTAGATACTGTTCCATGTTTAACTTCATGATTATCAAATCATGTTATAAAATGCTATCAACGGTTGGAAAATGTCCATTTTGTTGTCACGTGAAAAGCTAAGTTTATTCAATGATTCATGAGTCAGGGATGGGTTGAACTGGACACGTAGCCTAGCTTTGGAACTTCAGCAAAGAGTCAGTTGGGGTGACTTCTCACTGTTGGTAAGAGGACATGAACATACAAAGATAAAGTTGCGCTTCATGGAAAATAATTTCTATTATCCCAGCAAGACAATGTCGGTTATTTATTTTAAAATGAGACATCGAGCGAAAATAAATCTGCCCACTTAATGGAATATTACTTGTGTGAATTTCGAATTACTTGCGATCAAACAAGTTCAGGCGGATCTCTGTGTGCTTTAGAGCCGTTTCAGAGGGTTGAACTCGCCAAAAATAAAATTACGAAGTTGTTATTTTTTTTCTTTGAAATCAAACATAGAAATGGAAAATATGTTAGGAAAAAATTGCAATGTTCAATCTGGAAACTAGCTGGCTCTTTTGCTGCGCTTATGGTCTCCACCTCATGAAAATTTATAAAGATATCATACGTGCAGCAGAAGCATCACCAGTAACAATTATTGTATCAGCTTATGCTTGAATTATTTCCCTTCACCTCATTGTCAATACATTGCTTGGGCTGTTGTGTCTTCCCTTTTCTAGGTCTTAGCACCACTTTCGAGCACGAAGTTCGGAAAATGAACAATGTGAAATTCTTTTCCAATACACCATTCTGTTTATGGAAATCCCATGAGGATGAACGAGTTCCAATTGCGTTTCCTTTTATCCCTCTTCTTTGGGGGCAAATAAAAATTGAGTAACACGAGAAAAAATGGAGGGAGAAGGGGGGGGGGTTAGGAGCGTGAGTCTTAATGCCGTGTCAAATATTTGTGGCACATGTTCGGATTAAATCTGATCTGTAAATTTGTTTTTGCTCTGTGATTTTCCCCCAAGGTATGCTATGAAGATGACATGTGCTCCAAGTACTGGTACCCACGTGACCAACTGACCTTTGGCACCAATACCCGGATGTTGTCCATGGGCGTGGTCATGCCGCCGTGGGGGAACCGCAGCCTGCTTGAGGTGCACGTGTGTGCAGACGTCCCCCTGTCTCTGATGAGGGGGTTTATGGTGGAGCTTCAGCGGTACTCGCCAGGGTTGAGATCGACTGCCCAAAAGCCGCAGGAGTATGGCACTTAAGACTCGCATTCACAGACTTTGCTTTAACAGGCAATTGGGACCGGATCCAACAAGACGACATTTTCTTTTTTAGTCGTTATTTGTTTTTGCGTCGGGGTGATGTAAATCAATATTTTGGTTTTGCCCTTCACCGACGTATAGACACTGTACATACTTAGTCTAAGTATACAGTGTCTATACGTCGATGTAGGCCAAAACCCAATCAAAACCTGTTCATATTTACGGAAGATCAGTAAAAACCATACGATTCATTCATTCAGCGTATATAATGTGATAATTATTTGGGGAAATCGTTGACGACTTGTACTGATTTATATTTTACAGGATTTCTGTAAGAGGGTTTGAACTCAATATTGCTCTGGCGACTTCAAGCACATTTTGTTAGGTGGGACACGTTTTTCGTACAGCACTGCTTTGTGTGTGTGTTTATTAAATTCTTTGTCAAATTATGTGGGGTTTTTTTAAATATAAATATACCTTGATTCTTTTAGCGAATGTTCAAAAGGAATATTAGTGACCTGCTCCGTGATGGTATCTCTTTAGCTTGTACGCGTACACGAAATGTAGGTGTAAATATCTTTCATTTAAACTCCCTCTGGCTATCAAATCATCTCCATCCATCACAACATTTAAGACAAACATAAAATCTCACCTGTACAAACAAGCTTTACTCTCACAATACACAATCCTAACTTGACTTTCTCCTCGAGCGCCATGGCGGATACCGGCGCTTTACAAATGTTCTTTTATTATTATGTTCTTTTATGTTTATCCCCGGGTTTTTTTTACCTCATTTTTCTACCCTCATTTTTACCCTCGGGACATGGGCGTCGCGAGGGGGGGGGGGCATACCTGGAAAAATAAAAAACAGAAAAAAGGGGGGGGGGGGAAGAGGTGCGAAGCCATATTGCTGTTAATTTGATGGGAGGGGGTAGGGCAAATGCTCCGCTGCTCACGCTCGAAAAAATGATAAATTGAGAATATAATGAAAAAGTTATGGAATTTTGGGGGCAAATTTGCTTTGCCCCCCCCCCGGGAAAAATCCTGGCGACGCCCATGCCCCGGGATTTATTAAAGAGTAATATTACCGATAATGGTACCGTAGGGAGACATTCCCATGGACTTGGGCACAGACAAACAAAATCCAATAACACCATTTGTAAATTACCACCACCCCCTTCCCCCTCCCCAAATGTTTTTAACTGTAATATTCTCGAGCTACTAAAATTAGGTAGTTAAAAGCTTAGGGAGACATTAAAATGTCTGCATACTCTTAAATAATTTAATAGAAAGTGTCTTCCTGTGGTACATAGTTGTTAATATTCCTTTACTTTTTAGTAGTTTAAGTTGTTTATTCAGTGTTTTTAAAGAGAGTGATGGGTACTTTCATACCTTTGTAAATTATTTTTGATACATTGTTTTGCATTGACTGGTGTTAAAAGAAATTTGGATCCCTATGAAATCGGTTTTTTTTATACGGACTCAATACGGACTTTTCCTGTTCCAAATTGTGTCCACTGAGGCATGCGCAATACACCCGAAGAGTCCGTTTTTCATGGAGTCAACATGTCACACAATACCGATTTCTGAGAAATGAGATCAGTTTTCGCACGGTCCCAATAGGCTGGTAATGCATCCGAAATTACATGTTAACATTCTTTTGTAATGATTTTCTATGTGGTCCATTGTGTTTGTTACCATTTTTTGAATCATTTAAATGTCATATCATTTTGATGTATAGTTTCAATTATCTTTTTTTTTGTGGAGTAGGCCTAAGCCTATCTGAAGATTGACCTTTTACTAGCAGGGTCTCCCCATGTCGTCATAGAATTTAAAAAAAAAGATTCAAGTTAAATGTCGATAAACGCAATGTTTTGGAGCCCGATGTATTGTTTCCCTTTCATAGATTTTGATATTTTTGTTGACAGCATTTTCCTAAAATTTGCATCCTTCCACTTTAAAAATAATGTTTTTTAATCATAACAAATAAAACATATATCATGCATTTACATCATTGCCAAAGGCAATGCGATTTAATATATGCGTGTGGACTATACTAACCGATGTTTGCATGCCAAATGCATTAATTATGCCTCATTACAGAAAACAAACATTTTTTATTAAAAGTTGCAACTCATAATTCCAAGGAAAAATAACTCAAATTACTAAATAATTAATAAGTAACTCAAATTAAGGGTCAGCGAAACATGGTGTCAAAAACTGGAGTGGAATTGGGACATTGGAGTAGGCCTAAGCCTCATTACAGAAAGCAAATATTTTATGAAAAGTTGCAACAATGAATAAAATAACTCAAGTTAACAAGGCAACAATTTAAAAGGGTCAGCGAATATGTTGTCAAAACCTGCATTGGAATTGGGACATTTTCCCGTAGTTTTTCTTTTGTTCCAGATACATCGGTTGCCCTTCACCATGTTGTCAAAATGTCAATTGAGGCTTTGCATGTCAATTATCTATGAATTCTAGACCCTTGGATATTACACCCCTGGTCTGTTTTAACTTCTTGGGAGAAACAGTTATATTTTTAAGCTCTATTGTTAATTGACAAATTATTACTTCAATTTCCACGATGAAGAAAATGTAAAACTGGGTGAGTTTCGTAGAAACAATGCAGCAGTAGGCACAAGCTAAGCTTTCTTTGAATTAGTTGTTTTTTCATTTGCAACAGAAAGAGTGCACAGCCCATTCTCCACTTTGAAAACTGTAATATACGTAAAATATTTTGTAAAAGTGTTTGTTGTTCTTATTGATGTTCAATCCTAAAAGATATCTCATAAAGGCCTGTTAATACTCAAAGCTAGCTCGATCTACTTGTGACTCAATTTGTTTTGGGCCGTTGATGGAATAAAGTAAAAAATAACAGCCCCCAATGATGCGGGATTTGCTGAAGTCATTTGAATTTTTCAAATATCTTTATCTATTTTCTTTTACTAGCGGGGTGCCGCGCGAAGCTAGGTGGAGTCATGTACTAATGTGTTACTTTGACCTCAATTTGCATGTTGACCCCAAGTGGGCGTGTTAAATCTTGGTGAAGCAATTTTGCCACATTTTTCATCATCAGCATTATGCTTTGCCAAAAATGCAAAACAAAGCAAAGAAATCATTTGTTTCACGTGCCAACCGTGATTTCAGAGGACAGTGAAATCGAAGCATAGGACTTATATACACAGACATCAGACAGACAGACAGACAGACATCGGACGGACAGTGTACGATCTTTACATACAGGATAATTAAACTGTAGGTATGAGGAAAGCAAGCAATTGCTCACGCTATAAGTCAGCTCTGGAAGCATATGCGAAGACCTACTTACTTTTTGAATATGTTAAACTTACTATGTCCTTGCGATGTGCATAAAAACAGGCTGAATCGTAGTTAAGGTTCATTGTTCGACTAGTTAATGGTTGTACAGCTGTATACGAAACTGTTTGTCATGTACATGTAGGTTGTCTGTTCGTTTGCAAAGACTTGCAATTTTCCTTATTTCCTTCGAGGCTTCCGTGTTTGGGTCCTACCCTGACTCTGGTTTCCCTGTGAGGAAAAAGTAATCAGGAAATGCACGCTAGAAATAAAAGCTTGAATAGCAGACTGCAATCAATCGGCAATATCAGATCGTGTAGCTCAGGAGTGCACTCGGATGATATAAAGGACAGAGCCTAATTAAAAAACCACTAACAAAAGGATGTATAGCACAATGATGTTCATCACTTCAACGATTTCATTCAAAACTGTTTCGTTCGCAAGGGAGTGTAATGTAATATTTCACCACGTTTCATGGAAACTCATTTTTGGATGTATTCCTTTGATCGGCAGCGAATTTTCCATTAACATGGTATGGGATGAGACGACCAAAACTAATTACAAAACCACGATTTAAAGGATGACAAGCATAATGATGTTCTTCACTTCAACAACTTCATTTAAAACTGTTTCGTTAACAAGTGAGTGTAATGCAATATTTCACCAAGGAAAATTTTATGGAAACTCATTTTTGGATGCACTCCTTAGGCTCTCTAGCAAATTTACCATATATATCGTAGCAACGTGGTCTTTTGGACAATAATACATTATACAATATTTAAGAGATGTTCTGTTTCCGTGAGCCTGCAACACTGTATTCGTTTTGAGTGCACTTTTCGGTCTTGTGTTTGATGTTTAACAGACCAGGAAAAATGGAACAAGAGAGAACAATTGAGAGAAAAATCGGGGCCGTATCATAAGTCCGACGCCTCATAGGTCCGACGCCTCATAAGTCCGACATTTCGGACTAATGAGGCGTCGGACTTATGAGGCATAACATTTATTTATTCCGCCTCATAGGTCCGACGCCTCATAAGTCCGACGCCTCATAAGTCCGACAACGGAAAAACGAGGCGTTTAATTTGTCGGACTTACGAGGTGTCGGAGCTATGAGGCGTCGGACCTATGAGGCGTCGGACTTATGAGGCGTCGGACCTATGAGGCGTCGGACTTATGGGCCTTTATTTGGTTAGGGGATACGATTTTGTCGGACTTATGAGGCGTCGGACCTATGAGGCGTCGGACTAATGAGCGGACCCCGAAAAATCAATAAGCAACTAGAGGTACGGAAATGGCTCCGTGCTCGGGAATCCAAAACATTGCCGGAGGCAATGTCTACCACAACCAAAAAAATGGGAACGCTACGCAATTCATTTTTAAAAAAAATTTAAAATTCAAATTTTGACCTGAAAGGGAAGATACAACATTTGCAAACATCAAAAAACGAAATGATCAAATTATCACGAAATACCTTACTGAATTGTTAGGGACTGACAGTCTCAAGCATCCTTGAAAATCGTGGCTACTGGTGTGCTGACATTTTCAAGAAAAATTTTATTTTTCCAACGCTGGTCGGCCGACCAGCGTTGGAGAAAACTGGCTTTTTTCAAAATTTGTTCCTAAATTTTCATATGAGTTATTCTTACTTTTCTTTGCAATTGATTACTCACTGTGAAGGGGTACAAGCCTGCTAGACCGATTCTCTGACTTTACAATGTAGGAGGCGAACTGTGAGCTCTGGTGTTGCAACTCCGGAAATGAGCTCCGGAAATAGGCCTTATAAATAAACTGCTTAAGTGGGTTACTTTTTTTAAGGCTGGGGGGGGGGGGGTGTTCAGTTACGCGGGACGGGTTTGGCTTGACGCCAGGGCGGGTTAAATGTTATACATTGTATAAATGTTGTTAACTCTATTTTACGTTGTTAGCCAGAGAGCAGACGAGAGACTGAGTTCAGTGAGCAAGCACTGACAAAAATTGCTGTTCCTGAAGCTCAATAAATCAGTGTGTTTTATATTGCACGAAATTGAGTGCGTTTGTTTTCTACATGCGTTTTTCCGACGGAATAAACAAGGACCCGGCGTGGGCGCACGTCGTGTTTGCTGAGGAACACAAATTAGACATAACCTTAATTTCGCAAAAGGGCAGTTTAATTATTGAGGCACAAAACAGCTTTTGCCAAAAGGGAGGTTCATCCTTTAAAAGTACATGACGAGTATGGCACAGCCTTGGGGATATTATTTGCGTAACGTAGACGAAAAAAAAATGATTATAAATCAAGATGTATTCTCGAGTATTCCTAGCTGAGAGGCTATCCCAAAGCCTTCGAAGATAATAATCTACTTGTATTTTTTTAAGCCTAAAAATTTGATATTTTTTTTGTAAAACCTCTTCCGGTTTGAAGTGTGTCGTACTTGGACGATGTATTCTCGAGTATTCCTAGCTGAGAGGCTATCCCAAAGCTGGCGAAGATAATAATCTACTTGTATTTTTTTTAAGCCTAAAAATTTGAATTTTTTTTGTAAAACCTCTCCCGGTTTGAAGTGTGTCGTACTTGGATGAGATATAACAGTTAATATACAGGGGGATATACGATTTTGGCTTCGGGAGAATTTAATGCCCCTAACCTTGGGGCTCAGTGTAGATATAGTTCTGAGTTTCACTTCAGGATTACCAAAATGCTGTCAAAGGTTGGAGGATTTCCAAAGTTTTCCAATGGTTCTTGAGCCAAGGTTGGGTTGAACTGGAGACATAGCTTCGTTTTGGAAATTCCGCATACAGTCAGTTTGGAAAGACATTTCAGACCCTGCATCCAATGTTCAGACTTTTTAATTAACAATCTCATCCCTGGATATAAAACAGGCTGAAGCGTAGCTAGGCTTTTATTCTTCAGCTATAGTTAGGTTGTGCAGCTGTATACGAAACTCGGTGTTGGTCATGTAGGTTGTCTGTTCGTTTGCATAGGCTGCAATTCTCCTTATTTTCCTTCGAGGCTTCTGAAGAATGTTAAGCCTCTGACCTTTGGGGTTCTGGCTAGATATAGTTCCAAGTTTTTCCTCAGGATTATCGAATCAGTTTATAAAATGTTATCAAAGGTTGGGGGTATTTTCAAAGCTTTGCAATGATCCTTGAGCCAAGGATGGGTTGAACTGGACACGTAGCCTAGTTTGGGGAATTCCGCATACATTCAGTCTGGGGAGACTTGTCAGTGTTGGAACAAAGGCATTTACATGAAAAGTTAAAGTTGCTCTTGACGAAAAACAAATTGTTAACATTGCTACACTCCCTGCAATTAATTCAATGCCTGTTATTCAGTTTAAAATGAGACATCGAGCGAAAAATAATAACTTAATAGTTGTGTACATTTCGAACTGTTCGCGGCGAACTAATGATTCAGCTGATATTTGTGTGCGTTAACCCTAAAGGGGCCGGGTTATTTTGACCATCTCTCAGCCGGGGGGGGGGCGGATTCCGCCCCCCCCCCTAAGATCTCGGCCATCGAGTGACGAAAAATTTTGAAACTCCACACATGCATAGAGCAACTCTTCCTAAACATGCCCAAGAAATTTCATGACTATAGGTCAAAGGGTTTTGGAATTATGGCTAATTAATTATTCATATGTATGAATGGCAATTCTGCTCGATGTACACGATGTATATGCGAAAATTCAGTTTTCACGGCGCGTAGCGCCGGAAAATTTTTCGCTACGGGCCAACCCGTGGTCCGATTTTTATGTTTTTGGTATCAAAAGATGCGCAAAGCTCGAGGCTAAAAAGTCATAACAGCTTGGGTCGCGAAAAAAATTTTTTTAGAAGCTATCGCGGAAAATGTTGAGGGGGGGGCGGATTCCGCCCCCCCGGCCCTTTTAGGGTTAAAGCCTTTTTAGAGGATTGAAGTCGCCAGAAAAATATAAAATTTGGAGTTATTTCTTCTTTGAAATCAAAAATGGAAATGGCAACTTGTCAGCAGAAAAAAATGCAATGTTTACTCTCTAAATTCCAAAGAGTGAAATTAGGGACTAGACGTTTTAGAGTGAAAACACTCTCATTTTCAATTGAAAAAGTCTGAAAAATGAACCACTTCAGTCGAAGCTCGAGTGAAAAACCGATCTTTACGATTGAAGAAATTTCACTCTGAAACGTAGTCCCTAGTTTCCGACTGTGGGAGTGAATCTTCACTCGAATGGAGTGAATTTTCACTCTTTGGAATTTAGAGAGTAATCTAGAAACTAGCAGGCTCTGTCGCTGCGCTCATGGTCTCCATCTCATTAAAATTAATGTAGATATATCCTACGTGCAGCAGCTGTAGCACCACCAGAAACAATCAGCGTAATAGCTTGTGCCTGCATTCTTCCCCTTCACATCATTTTTGTCTATTTCCATCAGTGTTTGGGCTGTTGCGTCTTCCCCTTTCTATGTCTTTGTCTAACTTTCAATCTCGTTAAAAATATGGCACAAGCACGAAGAATCAACAAATTGAAATCTTTCCCAAATACACCATTCTGTTTATGGACATCCCACGACGATCCTTTTTATCCCTCTTCATTCTGGGGCAAATAAAAAGTGAGTAACAAGAGAGAAAATGGAAGTGGGGCGGTTCAGGAGCGCGAGTCTTAATGCTGTGTCAACTATTTGTGGTGCGTGTTCGGATTAACTTATCTCACCTCTTTCAACTCCATGTTTTCCACAAGGTATGCTTTGAAGATGACATGTGCTCCTAGTACTGGTATAAACGTGACTTGATCACTAATACCCGGATGTTGTCCTTAAGCGTGGTCTTGCCGCCGTGGGGGAACCGCAGCCTGCTTGAGGTGCACGTGTGTGCAGACGTCCCCCTGTCTCTGATGAGGGGGTTTATGGTGGAGCTTCAGCGGTACTCGCCAGGGTTGAGATCGACTGCCCAAAAGCCTCAGGAGTATGGCACTTAAGACTCGCATTCACAGACTTCGGGACTGGATCCAAGAAGACGCATTTTAAGACAAATTTCTTGTAGTCCTTTTTCACATGGATCGTAAAAACCATACAAGGCTCTTCATTATGATTTACATGCGGTGAATAATGTGATCGTTATGTGGGTAAAAAAACTTTGGCAATTTCTACTGATTTATATTGTGCAATATTTCTAAAGAATTTCGAACTCAATATTGCTCTGTTTTCTCAGATGAAATAAAGGATAAAATAACAGAAATTTGTCTGAGGGAAGACATTTGAATATCTTTTTTTTATGTCTTATTTATCACCGGCCAATCATGTAAAACAGCCTTTGAGCATGAGTTTTGTATCCTGTATATAGATTTTGAAATAAATAAATAAAATTATGAACATATATTTTCTTTTATAATTAAATAGTAGGAACGGGGAATGCATGCAGTTGCTGGTATTATAAATCAGTTCTGGAAGCACATGCGGAAGCCAAAATATGCTTATTTTTTAACATGATAAACTAAGTATTTCCATACGGTGAGCATTCTTCGACTGGTTAGGGTTGTGCAGCTGTACATGTATACGAAAGTCGGTGTATTTCGTGTAGATTGTCTCTTCGTTTGTGAAGGCTTCACTTTTTTTATTTCCTTCGGCCTGTCATGTCCATGTCATGAGCCCTAATACCTTGACTCTGGTTTCCCTGCGAATAAAGTAATTATGGAAGGACGCCCAGAAAATTTGATAACCGTTTCTTTCCAATGTCAATTTCGAACTGTATTCACTTATCATGCCAGTTTCAATTGTAAATGCCAAGGCTTTCGGGGCAAAAGCATCTCAGGAATACAAAGTAGAAGTCTGATTATGGAACCCATTGAAAGTACGAATAGAAGCCTTTGAACTAACATGTTACGTCCGCCAAGGGTATAGAGAAACTGTTGAAGGTCGTTTCGGAGTGCACTTCTTGTTTATGTTGGATGATAGACCAGAAGCTTATAATTACAAAACCATTAACGAGGAAGAAAAGACTAATTGATATTCTTCAGTAAGTGGAAATAAAGGGCCTACTTTATTTTGCTGTCGTCCACAAAATCTATGTAATATTTCACGTAGAGATGTTATATCGACGCTCATCTGTGCATGCCAGCAATTCCCGTGACAGCAGATTTTCATTTAAATGGAAGAAACAACAGCTCTTGGCAGTTGAATTAAAAGTGTGCGATAACAACGGAGCCAGTGCGGTTCTTTTTTTCCAGACAATATACATTAGATGTTTCCGTCCAAAAAGGGTAGATATGCTATATTGAAAGTCATTTTGGATTCCATTCCATGCTTCTCAGGATGTCGTACCAGACCAGAAACCAACAAAACCAATAATAAGAGGAAGAAAAGGAAAAGTGATATTCTTCGTAAGCTGTAATAAAGTGTCTTCTTAATGTTGCTTTCGTTCACAAAAAAGGGAGTGTAATTTTTTTCACGAAGAGATGTTACTGTGCAGCTCATCTGTGAACGCCAGCAATTCGCATGACAGCAAATTTCCATTTCATGGTAGGAACAAGAGCCCTTGGCATTTAAATTGAAAGTGTGCCATATAGCAATGGAGCAATAGATGCATGTTCCATGTTTCCGTCTGAAAAGGGTAGAGATGGTGTATTGAAGGTCGTTTTGGAGTGCACTCCTTGCTTATGTTTGGTTGGGTTAATAGATCAGAAACCAATTGCAAAACCACTTACATGAGGAAGAACAGACAAGTAAAGGGAGTGTAACACATGTATAATACCTCACCAAGAGATGTTATAGTACAGGGTGTCCTGAAAATAATGGTGCATGTAAACCCCGCCATTTTCGCCAATTTACAACCGGAATTTAATGCAAATATTTACACGATCTTCAAGGTTACAGATTTAGCTTGAGAATACCGTTCGTTTAGTTGAGATTGCTTTTGTAAATCCAGAGATATGTTTGAATAACCGCAAAGCCAAAAAAAAATTCTGTGCCACTTTTAGAAAGCGAGTGCTTCAAAAGATCAGACAATGCCAGTATGGCTCTTTTGATAAGATTATAGGTAAAACATAGGTATTGGGTAACATAGGTACGCACCCCAAATTTTCATTCACATAGCAAGAACGGCAGCTCTTGGCATTTGAACAGCAGGTGTGTTATTAAAATTGAACCGTGCGGGTTTTTTTTACAGGCAGTACACATTACACAATTAATATACAAGGGATGTTCTATTAAAATAATCCGGTGTCCGCAGAGTATATAGAGATGAGATATTGAAGGTCGTTTGGGGTGCACTCCTTCTAATGTTGATATTAACAGAGCAGAAACCAATTACAAAAACAGTAACTTGACAGAGAAAACATGATGGAACCAAATTGATTTTCTTCAGTCCTTTTACATGTAGGGCCAACATAAAGCTGATTTTATCCGCAAGGGAATGTAACGCAATATTTGCCACTTTTACTTGTCGTCCCTCCTAGTTTGTTTTGCTTGTATGATATTCATAATTTTTATGATTGCTGAAAATGGTGCGTTAATAGGGAGACATTCCAATAGAATTGTGCACAAACAAAAATCGTCTAATTCAACCAAATTCTTTTGTAAATCCCATCTCATCAAACCTTTTAACTGTACTATTCTTGACCTAAGGGATGGTATTAAGCAACTTGCGACAATTTAAAAAAAATCATAAAGGTAGTTGAAGAATTAGGGAGACACTATAATGTCTCCCTAATGTGAGATAAGTTCCTAGAAAGTGTCTCCCTACGGTACTATCTCTTGTAGTAATACTGCTTTTAATTTGCGACGGTAAAATTCGTATAATGTAGTTAAAACAAGAGGGAGACTGTCCCCCTAACGTATAATAATCTATAAGAAAGTGTCTCCCAAAGGAACCATTTGGTGTAATAATACTACATACTTTTTTCCTCTTTTTAATCAAGGATGTTCTTTATTTGATTAACGGAAAGGGCCCATTAAAGGGAATGTACAACATTTGCTTTTGCTGCAATTTTCCGACATAAATGGATTTGGAGGATTAGTATGTTATAGAAAATATTGTTAAACTGACTTGTTTCACGTTTTGGGCTTGTAGATGCTGGAAAAACCAAGAAAACCAATCATGTTCTTGTAGTCTGGTTCCCTGACCCCACTTAAGATGAAACAGAGCAATTTATAGACTTGGGGGAATTGTAAGATCAGAGAATCAGTCTAGCTGGCTTGTATCCTTTTCAAAAGTGTGTCATCCATTTCAAAGAAAATGCGAAATATCTAAATATGAAAATGTAGAAGCAGATTTTTGAAAAAAGCCAGTTTTCTCCAACGCTGGTCGGCCGAGCAGTGTTGGAAAAATACAAATTTTCTTGAAAATGTGAGCACACCAAGAGCCACCATTTTACAAGATGCTTTAGACTGTCATTCCCTTACAATCAAGTAAGGTATTTTGTGACAATTTGCTCATTTCGTTTTTTTAGTGTTTGCAAATGTTGTATCTTCCCTTTAACATACAAATGAACAAACGGTGATGGTATCGTCTGTTATGTGGGTGTCTTACAAAATGCAGTTTAAAGCCAAATTTCAATATTTTTGAATAATTGTCTTTGTAAGATATAGAACCAGAACTGAGTAGATCTCTTTTAAATAGGCCTAAACAAAACATTGTAATCAACTTTGGTCTTGTATGTATTAGTTTGTACTATAATAGTCAACAAACATAAAACGTCGGTGTTGTACAGAGGAGTCAGTTTCTGATCCCAACATTAAGATGGCGTTGTACCAATTTAAGACACATGAGTGGTTAATGCAGCCTGAATACTCGAGCTTCTGGCCATGGTACATGAATCTGAGCCTCAGGACAAAACATGTCCTGTGTGGGGAAAATGTTTCCATTAACTAATTCTTCTATAAAAGTATCGGATTACAGTTTAACCAAAATCACTTAATGTGTCTTCTTATTATGGGGTGAGATGGCCTAGCGGTTAAGAACACTTGACTCATGCTCTGGTATTTCAGAGGCAACAGTGGCGTGGGTTCAAGCCCGGGCCCGGGTGCCCTTGAGCAAGGCACTTAACCATTATTGCTTCGTCCTTCGGATGGGACGTAAAGCTGTAGGTCCCGTGTGTTGTATAAATGCACGTACCCAGCAAACACTTATCGCTAAGAGAACGGGTTCGCCCCGGTGTTTCGGGCAGTTATCCTCATACATACACCATGAGGCTGTACGCGATAGCCACACCAGGCGTTTGTACAGAAGCTAACAGATACAGATACAGATATTAACAGTTAAAGGAAAATTACATTGTTTGGTGTACTCATTGTTAACCTTGTTTTCAAAGATCAATACAAACAAAAAAGTTACAATGACTTCGACGTATTCCCTTCCTTTGGTATGAGGCTTGTGTTCCAGCTTTGAAATAAAAACGATGAATCAAATATAAGGCCAAAAAAAAAAAATAGTCGGTCTCTGGTCAGACCGAAGTTCCGGAATTGATGCGGCGACGCTTTTTTTTGGGGGGGGGGGGGTGGCTTTTTTTTTAAAGCTTGAATTGTACAGACCAGGTGGGTACTATTTTGCTTTTTTGTGTCCTCACTATACATTGGTGTCCTCCATAATTTGCCTTGGTGCCCTTTATCATTTGCCTTGGTGCAATTTCCCCAATGCCATTCCTTGGTGCTCCTTGGTACAACAATTTGAGGAGGTGCGGCAATAGAGGGCGCTGTTGTAGCTTCCGTGTTAATTTGAAGGGAAAAAAAGGTTGACGCGCATGATTAAAATCGACGCGCGCGCTGACCAGAGACCGAGCATTTTTTATTTTTTGGCCAAATGACGTGGCGCCCAATGGACCGGGCTCACCTCCCTCGATCGTTGACCAAGCGCAGAGGCAAAACCATTCAATAAAAAGGAGAGAAAAACATATTAAAGTTGTGTTTTATAAAGCGCGCGTATTCACTACTTGTTGCTGCTCAGGGTGCAATATTATCAACATCACCCCTGCTCACTGGGCCAGTGAAACATTCCAAAGACATCTGAGCTCCCAGGACACTATCCAGCTCGATGCAGCCATTTCGGCGCAAAAAAAACATATCTCTGCCGTCATAAGGTGCAAGAGGGAAGTCAGCTACCCGAGCCTAATATATATGAGATTTGCCAGGTAGACATAAGATTGCGGCAGAAAGTAATGATGCCATACTGTGTACTAAAATAAAATAAAAAAAATAATGATCGTGTCTCGTCAATATCACCTTCAAATCACAAAGCACCTTCATTGATTGCTACAAACTCATAATGAGTTATGAAGTCCATAAATAGACTGGCTGATTCTCATTTGTTTGGAATCTATCCCCAGCCTATGTTGGTAATGGAGAGGGCCTTCAAGTATATGAAAACATAACGTCACTCGATAGAATACACGGAGATCGAGATATCTTTAATTCACAGCTCCACTTCAATTATTGACACACCACAGGTTGCATTACACATCATAACCGTTACAACCAATTTACGGGCATCGAACAACCAATTTAACGGGCATCTTTGAGTTTTTTGTTTACAATGTACCTACATCTTGAGTGTATTATTGAAAGTAATTGATTTAAACAATCCTCCTATGATGTGTGGGTTTTTTATGCTTGATTCTATTGTAAAGTGCCATGATCATCAGTTTGGAGTAAATCCTCTTGGGGTTGATAACCGCATCTCACACGAGCAAGGGTAATGCCTATGTCACTTTATTAGCACGGTTGAAATTTCAAGGAGCAATTTAGAGGCAAGCAAACTACAAATAAAACAGATGTATACTGTGTGTGCTGCTACTCAACACTTACATTATGGGACGGGGGTTTGCTTGAACTCAGTACTAACTCCGGGGGAACGTCTCGCACAAACACAAACAAGATGCTTAAGGCAATACAAAATTGTCACAACAATAAAGAAAAAACTTGTCAGAACCACAAGCTTTTCCAAAATAATGTTTGGAAAAACCACCTCAAAATGTGTTGCTATACTTAACGCAAAGTCCTAGTAATTAAACAAGTGCGAGTGCACAATAAGCTCTGGCCGTCTTGCATGAAAGTCTTGCATGAAATCTATTAAAATTATCCCTGCCAGAGCTTAAAAATGCGACGCCAAAAAAATGCGAAGCCGATGCATGGCAAATATTAAACACCGTACTTTATATTTATACCTAGATTTATGCGGTTCGTTAGTGTGACGTCGTGTCAACTTAACCATGCGTACTTCACACGATGTAGCGTAGCACGAATTGAACCGGAAGTTAACGCAACTTGAGTTTTTAGCAAATGGGCGCTTGGTACGGGCGCGTGTATAACGAAGTCACCAACGAACCGGATAGCGATTTGTGATAAATAACAACTGACTATCAGTTAACATCACTGCACATATTTTGCCTTTATTTACAATTTTTTCATAAACATCTGTCCGAATTGTTACAAAAAGTTTTTGTTAAGTATTTAAAATTATTTTGTGTGCTTTTTTTGAAAATTAAAATTTGGAAGTTATATTTTATGGGAAACTTAGGGGGATTATTTTGGTCAATTTTCGGGGGCAGACATATGCAAAATAAACGCGCATGCGCATTAATTGAAACAAAATCGGTGTTCCGGAAACCGTGAGCAAAAGTGTATTATGACGACGGCATGGCATTTCATCAATTAGTCAATTATTTTTGGTCAACTTAGGGGGCTTATTTTGGTCCATTGTTTGGTCAATCTTCGGGGACAGACAGACCGACCGACCGACCACCATGTATAAGCTCCTGCTGGAGCTCAAAAAGACCAATAACTTAAAAGGTGAATTTAATGGATTTGGGGGGCACTGAGTTTCCATCCGATTTGTTGTTGATTCTGGATGCTGTTGATGTGAATTCAAATGTACAAAACGGTTCTCCAGACAAAACATAACGTAAAACTACATATCTCTGGTTTACTGTTGTGTAGAAAGGGAGGAAAGTACAAACAGCAAATATCACTAAGTGCTTTTTTCTCTCTCTCTTGCTCTCGGAAACAACATTATGTCCATTACCGCGTTGAAAGCCATTTTAAATCCATTAGAGCCTATATTGTCTTATCCGTCCTCGTCCGTACCGTACATCAGTCCCGTGTCTTCGCTCATCCCCATCCCCCTATAACCAAGGGGGTTGGCGACAGCGACCTCCCTTTGGCAAAACCTTGAGAAGGAAACACAAAGCATTGTGGGAACGTCACTCGCCAATCCTACATGAATCATTGAACCTATAGAGATCCCCAGCTCCCTTGGATAGGGCGGTTCCGAGGTTTCTTGTCTGTGCTGTCTTGTCCCTGGATAAGGTAATTATACAAAATGTGTGCTGTATCTCTTTGCTTCAGGTTGTCATCATTGTCATGTTTACTCGTAGTGGTAAATTTACTTCTCGAGCCATGGGCGGCGATGCTGGGGAAGGACGGGGAGGGGACATGTCCCCCCTGGCCCTCCGATTAATATTTGTTCAGGGACGCCAATGGTGATGTCTCCCAGTAACTTATACCTGTGCGTACAGATTTCAAACAAATGTTTGAACAGCACCCCTTGAGACAGATGGAGTCAAGCTCCCCACCCTCTAGTCCCCCTCCTCGCTTGTATTATTGACTGGTCCCCCGTCCCCCAATATTGACAAGAAATCGCTGTTCCTGTCCCGTCGAGCTCTTGTAATTTTCGTATATTCTGTTTATGAAATACATAGGCATAGGCCCTATATATAGTAAATCTAGTGTCTGTGTGAAGTCACAAAGGATGTCGAGGTGGAGGAAGCTGTTTATTTGAATTGTTAGACCGTTGATTTTCTTTTCATTGAATTGTTTTAAGGCCCCCAAAAAATTACATAATTCAAGATTGGGTTAAAAGTTGTTCATTTAAATCAAAAACTGTAATAGTGAGCTTCTATCTGCAATGTGAACCGTGACAAATTGTAAGGCAGACATTTTTAAAATGCATAATCGCATATGCTATGCAGACAACGTATAGACAGATATTATATATACATTATATATCACAAATGAAAGACTATTAGTTGAGTTATAATATGAGATGGATGTGATAATATGTAGTGAGTAGTAAATAGACTACAACTTTTCATGAAATCAACTATTTTAAATCACAAATCATTATACAATTGTTGCCTGTTGTGATGGGGTCCATCGTGTTTTGTACACCCGAGGGTGCAAATGACACTGAGGCGAAAAAAATGTTTTGTTATACCATGGTAATAGATTCCAAGCGTCTGAAATTGTGGATTTCCTCCAGTTGCCGTGTAGTAATAGCGGAAGTACTATTTTGAAAAGATCCGTGATTACTGCACCGTGAATATTCGCACATTTTTGCACTGCACAGAAACACAAATTTATTTACCTTTTTACTGAATAGACTAATCCATTACCCCCTGCCCCGTTACGAGCCAATCACAGCTGCGACCATGTTCTATGCGCGCGCGTCCATCCGACATGTGTACGCGCGTGTGCACGCTGTCTGAAGCCTCTAACCCGGTCTATTTCTATTATTACAAGGCGATACAACACTTCAATAGTTCACCAGTGGGGACATTCAACAGTGGGGACGATCAAGGTAATGTACCCCGTGGGGTGCATCACTTATGTACCACGGGGTGTACCCTGACATGATACATACGTGTTTGTGGCACATCACATGCTCGGTTCTCGACCAATAAAACATCACGATCTATTACCGAGGTATAACAAAATGTTTTGTTTCATTTTCACCGTGCTATTTCGCTCCCTCCTTTGTTTCACGCCGTGGGGTCATTGGTTCCCGATGTGGACGGTGTGATTTTGTTGGATGACATAACCGTCCTGCCAAAAGCACCGGTGCCTCTCCAGTCGCTGGTAGTCGTGTCGTCGCTCCCCACGAACTTTACGGCGTAGAACTTGGGCAGGTAGAGGCAGACCAGGGTCAGGTAGGCGTTGAGAATGACCGCGTAGCAGACGGTGGCCACCTTGTGCAGCGCGGCCACGGCCGTAGCGTAGACGGGCACCGCGGCCAGGCACAACACCAGGGTGGAATAGACGCTGACCGCGATGAACTTGGATTCGTTGTAGTTGCTGGGGACCTTGCGGGCCTTAAAGGCGAAGAAGCAACAAGCTAGGATCAGGAGGAGGTTGTAGGCACAGGAGGCGATAAAGCCAGGCCCGAAGGAGCAGAAGAGTTCCAGGTACAGTCCCCCAACTTGACTGATCAACTCGACGGGTGTGGATGGCGCCAGGATAGCCGACAGAATGGACAACATCACCTGCGTGTAGCAATTCAAAGAATGACAATATTTTCCCATGAAAATTAGGCACACCTCTCAAGTTACTATTTTTTCCTCAGAAATTCCTTCTTTTTTTAAACTCGAGAACTGTTGACAAACTTTCATTTTACAGGAGTATATAATCATGGTCGTCGCGAAGGGGGGGGGTCAAGGGGGCGGTTGCCCCCCCCCCTCCCCCTCTGGAAAAGCGGAGGGGGAGGGGAAGAGAAAAAAAGGGGAAAGAAAGAAGGGAAAGAGGCACGAAGTCATATTCCTCTTAATGTAATGGGTTGGGAGGCAAATGACCCTGCCCACCCTCGAAAATTATAAATCGAGAATATGCTGGAAAAGTACATGTTTTTCGGGGGGAAATATTGTGCTTTGACCCCCCTCGAGAAAAAATCCTGGCGACGCCCATGTATAAAATGGTATTCCGAAAATAATGTGTTTGTGTGTAAGTTATGAACTTAAACACTGTCAACTCGGTTCATCACAAGGTTGGTTCACCAGCTTTCCATTGATACCTTAATTGCATTTCTACCGTCACGGATGACCAAGCACTATCGATATCAAAACAAGGGCCCCAAACCACGGTTTACTAGGGGGCCTTCTACACTACCGAAAATCTCCGTGTTGGACCTGGCCGGGCCCAACATAAGAAGAATATCCACGCACGGCTTAAACAAAATGGTATTTCCATATTCTAACGTACATGTATTATGTTAAGAATGTAAACATTAGAATATGTTAAGCCGTGCGTGTTTTTCCCCAGCCAGGTTCATCGATTCCTGAAGTACTCAACCTCGTCCCCATGACATCGAGCAGTTCGGTCCCACTAGGTGCTCTCTCACACTGGTACTGGATCATTTGCACGTTTAAAATCTCGCACGTTATCATTTGATACGTTATCATTTGCTGACAATCAGTGTTTGTCTTTTGCATGCGGTGTCCAGGGTTCAGACCGAATCAATCTGTCAGTCTTAGCGTTAGATCGGAAAATACACGATCTGTTTCCAAAGTTGTCATGTTGTAATCTTACCCAACCATTGAACGTTAGAGAATAACCATGTATACCTTATAAATGGGCCTTATTCACAAGTTTGCCATTTTTGTCAAGTCCCCTGAAAGTATTTCATTAATTGTTATTTGTTGAATGGGATGGCGCCAGACTATTTATGCAGGCACAATGCTGCCTTATTTTATTGTCATTTTTTTTTTAAATCTGGCTCTAAACATTAGGGAACGTTTAATTACAAATTGGAAATTATTCAGTAAAGCAGACTGGAATTAATTAGTAATTAACTTGCTTTCATTTCTCTACACAAGTTCAAAATATCAAGATTTTACCTCACTCTCAATCCAATGTGGCCGACTCGTGAATAAGGCCCATTGATTACTTGGTACTGCGGGATCGAATCAGATTACAGGAAGCAAGTTTCCCTCCCCAGTGTCTCGAGGATGAAAAAGTACACCTTGGGAATGCGGTTGCGAAGTACTATCATTGTTCTGCATGATCATATTTTATTGCACTTTTTTTTTGGCCGTCCTGGGAATCTTTTCTCATGACAATGATGAGGTTGATTATTCATCCAAAGCCGAGGAGGGCCGATGCACACAAGAATTACATGAAATGGGGAAAATAATTCCCATTGATTTGATTAATTCGACTCTTGAAAACAGCGACGTCTGGGGATTATTATAGTTTCATTGCATCAATTCGTCCCTGTGGACTCACTATTCACCATCGTGATTAATTGTGTCGTGACTTGAACAGGCAGAAAAAAACTTTGTTGATCAAGAGTCTTCAATGCCTGAAGGGTTTACAAATCCTGAAAGGGCAAGGTTGGGCTAAAAGAAACGTTGCACTGGCATGTCTTTGGTAATTTGAAAGGATTTTTACGTATTGGCTCCATCAACTGCGCGAACGAGATATTGTTGACGTGTGCATCCTTCCTATACGAAATCCCGTGCGAGGAGCTGCCACAATGGCATGATCTACCGTACGGACATTTTGATTGAAGAGGCCATTAGCTAATAAGAATACTCCCCTGACTTCAGTAACACGTCACAGGTTAAGTTTCCTCAGCATAACCTGGATTGATCTATCAAAGTAAATGAAATTTGGAGTGAAACCTGCCCCCACTTGGACATTTCAAGGCATTTATACTTCGGGATCATACAATCTTACGCGAATGGCGTCCAATCTTTCAGTGTAGCAAGATATCTCTCAACTTTAAAATAAGTGGGTAATTAAAGATATAGTCCATCATTTTTAATTTGTGCATTTTGTTCGTTTCAAGCAACAAAAGGGCTCAAGATCTAAACAAGGGTGCTGAACAACTAACCTGATGAAGTTTCAGCTCAGCTTCAGCTGTATATTCCGAGAAAAACAGCATTCTAGGATCTCAATTTCAAATCAAAACTTACTGAATCATGTTTTGAATTGTTTTGAATTGCAGCTATACACGACGTCGCGCACTGATCAGACGAATTATAGCAGCCGCGCGCGTGTGCGTCGTGCCAATGCTTGTGCGCGCGCTTCGCCGAATAACAAAACGAACTACTAATTAAAATTTTCCTACGGTGCGTCTTAAGACGCACCGTTTGAAAGGCCGTCTTTCGTTGATTACTTCAAAATGACAGCTTCCCAGAAAGAATAATTTCACAGGGAGTTTAGTTCCCTTACTATCTTTCAACCAAGTTTGTTTTTCAACAACAATTACGCCAGTTACTTTTCGGATGGCTGCAAATGATGGACTATAGCTTTAAACACTATAGCAGACAATGTTATGTTCCCAAAATTTGCGTGAAATTGATTTAATTAAAAGTTGATTCGGGTAATGACATCACTTTTTTGGGAAAATTTGCCCAAATGTGTACACTGTTGGTATGTTCACCAACATTTGGCCCAAAAAACCCCCCATTTGTCCAACGTTTTTGAGTGTCCCCTACAGAAGAGATGTGCAATTGCCTCTCCACACAGTGCTCCTCTTCCATAATAACGCTATTCCTGCATGGCGTAAAGTCGTTCCATCACTGGCTCTCCCCCTTGACAGTGTCTATAGTTGCAGTCAGCGTTGCTACGAAAACTGTCCGTCTCCCATGGTCGCTCAGTATATTCGCTACGGTCTGCAGCCAATCTTTTTTCCCCCCTCAGATTTACACTCTATGTCACACCTGACACAGTTTTGGAGGAGACAAGGTGGGAACTGTCGTGTCTTTTCCAGTTAATGCATAACTATAACGCGATCTGTTTTGACTGATGTTTGCTCTTAAGTCATCATTCCCTTCGATACAATCATCAAGGTAACGAGTGTCGTGTGAGGGATTGTCTTCTGAACAAGAGCATTATTAATCTTTTGTAGCTCGGCAAATAATTATGTCTGAGGTGATTTTTTCTCTCGTTTTGTTTCCGGTCTTATACTCCATTTCCCAAGTTATAACCAATCATACTGATGTTGCCTCAATGTTGGGTGTTTATAACTTAAATTATCTGCTTATGTGAAATCGTGTTTACTCATGTTCATGTTCACTACAATTCACTTCAGTTCAAGTTACTGTTTTTGGTCGTTATTTTCATATCACGTTAATATAATAATACTATTTTCATTGCAGAGGCATAAACCGTATAGTCACGACGACACGGTATAGGCCTATTACTAGTTCCAAGTTTCCAGCGAAACAAAAACATAAGCTAAGTTACGAGTAGCGTCCTATCGGCGGTAAGGTGCGAAAGGCTTTTCCAGCCATTTTTGTGACTTGTAATATGAAGATGTCCTACAGCAACCTCGTCCCCAGGGTGTCGAACAGTACGCGCCCATCACTACCTGCTCTCTCACCCTGGTATTGGATCATTTGCATGTGCAAGATTTTTGAACACGTATGCAAATGAGGAACAGTCTGGTGCCTGGATATGCGTTACATTAGCGGTGTCTGGGGTAAAAAAAAAACAGAGTCAATTCGTCGCAGCGCGAGCACGGCGTAAGTTACGAAAACACGATTTTTTTGAATTAAACAGTTACGATCTTATATCGAGACAACATGCAGTATCACATTTCATATTGAGATGAGCAATTTGGAAAGGAAATTAGGATTTTCGAGAAGGCGTGGACGAATGATCGCGAAAACACGTACTGCACGTTGTGAATAATAGCACCAAGTACACGATAAAAATCCATTACTAGCCAATTACGGTAACGAATCAGGATTCAGGAAGAAGGTTTCCTATCCAGGGCTTACTATTGGAAACTAGGTTGGAAATAAAGTGAGCACTGGGGACGAGGTTGGTCCTACAGTGGCTTAGCACTGGATGGCTCAGCCTGGATACTAAACTTAAAATTCGTCCGTACTGAATTTTGAAAAATCTGCAAAAATAGATCTCAGTATGCAATTATGTCCCACAACTACAAATCAGAGAATTCATCGCAGATTCCAGGCCGTGAGATTGTCAGCAGTATTCTTGAGATACACAGGAGGGGGAAGGTAAACGTATTTTAAGCGTCGAGAGTGGGTCAAGTTAACAAACCCGTGCCCGGCGTAGTTTTCATGTGACCCCGCAAAAGAGCATTTTCGGTTTTGGTTTACTGGACAAACATTTTGCATGAGTAGCGTATTTGCTACCTGTGAATGCTGCAGTCTGCTGAACTGGGTATATCAAAAAAGGCAATCCATAGCTAATGGATTAGTATGTTAAATTTATGAACTGGAACACTACCAATGTGGTTTGACGTGAAAGCGTGGTTTAACAGCTTTCCATTGATACCTCACCTGCACCCCTGAAGGCAAGGTTGATTAAAAAATATCATTGATTTGGAAACACAAAGTAAAAAACCATCTTTTGCCAAGTCGTCTAATTCTGAGCAGTCAGTGAGATGAGCTGTGTTGAAATCGGATATAACCACACAATTCACACAGCTGAAATGCGCACCGTTTCGCCAGCTCATGCACCACCAAATCAGCCCAACTTAGCACAAAAAGGGTTTCTTATTATTCTGTTTGTAAACCAACACTGACAAATTGCCTGGGTTAATTTTCCCCTATCAAGGGTGAAAACTGCAACTACCCACAATTGGGTTGTGCTTTACCCAATTGTTTGGGTTAGAATTTGTGTTAAATTCAACCAAAATCTGTGTGTCATACGAGACCAAATTAGATTTAGTCTGGTATGACTGCAAGTTTTGGTTGAATTTAACAAAATTTCTAACCTTAACAATATTGGGTTAAAGGACAACCCAATTTTGGGTAGTTGCAGTTTTCAACCTTGCTTGGGTAAAATATTAACCCGGGCAATTTTTCAGTGAACAGTGAATAGTCCTCCGTGACTGCAGAGTAATGTAATAATGGAAGCATATAAACCATCCTTGAAGACAAAACCAATCTGGCAATGTTCAATATATTTTCACGAATCCATTATTACCCTGTGCATTTGCCCTGTACAGCAACATGGTGGTAAGTTTACAAGGGTGTGTCAGTGGTCATGCACAAACTCAGTTTACGGTCATGATAAGGTCAAAACGGAGAGGATTCTGAAAGCAAGGAACGTACCTGGATTGCGAGGAGAGTCAGACAAGCGATGACCTGATGCTTAGGGCTTATGAACTTGGGCCTCTGGGTCGACTTGCGGGCTTTTCGAAAGATGCGAAAGATCCGAATCACCTGCAAGCGGGCATTTAGTGATTAATTAACAGCTATTCATTCAAAGCAAGGAGACTTTTTGATCTCTCGTCCAGTTGGCCAAAACCAAGCAGATGTAAAGGGGGACATGGTAGTGATACTGTCCTTGCTACCGGATTTAGTTCACATTAACGGGGAGTTTGGCCAGGATCGATTTTGGTTAGGTTTAGTTTTGGTTTGGTCAAATTTGAAGGGAAAAAAGGTCATCTGGGTCGAAAACGCGTAGAAAAGAACCGTCATGGTTCCATGTTGATTAAAAAAAAATCTAATTACGGAATTCTGCGCTTTGTTTCAACATGTATCAGAAATCACACCTCTGAACATTTCGTGCACTATAAGGGTGTGGTTAAAACTTGGTATAAAGTGTCTTTCGAAACTGATTCTAATTCGAAACACAGTTTTACCTTCAGCAAGGTGGGCGCGTAGATCAGCGTGCTGCACAGAGCAAGCACAAGTTCCACAGTAATGCAAGAAGCACGGGTGGGCTTTACCAGCAGCACCACGCAGGTCAGGAACGTCAGGGTGAGACCAGCCACGTTAATGCTAGACAGCTCCCGACTACTGGCCTTGATCAGAGGGTGCTTTCCGTACACGAACAGGCCAGTGATGGTCAGCGAGCACAGGACGACTCCAAACCCGGACAGCACCAGGATGATCAGGACCGGCGTCTCCGTCCAGCTGATGGTGGAGGGAATGATGGGCAGGCAATAGGTCCGGTTGGCGTCCGGCCTCTCCTTGGTTGGACACCGGTAGCACTGTGTGCGATTGACCTGTTCGACAGAGAATCGAAAGCATGAGCTACCAAGTCGGGCATGGGCAACCAGTCAGCTATAACTACGAATTGACAGAGACACAAAAATGAGCAATCGTACAATATTATGCACTGAAATGAGCATCCTTCCTGTCTCCTGTCTTGGGTGATTGTAGAAAAAAACAAGAATCCCTTAAATGTAACATTGAAGACAGCACAGCTCACTGCAACGTTAACCATTTTGGTGGTCAACACAACCACAATTTGACCAGAGTAGTCATAGGCTTAACCCGATTTCTTTTAGTTTTGTAGTAGAGCAAAGTTTCAGAAAATAGACCCCATTTTAGCACAATATGCCACACATAAAACGTCAGTCCTTTAAAAAAAATTAAAAAAAAGTGACAAATGACTATCATTAAAAACCAATATTAATGTAGTCCTATACAACCAGACCGTCTGGCCTTAAGTCACTCTTAACTACATGCGAACCTCTGTTTCAGACTAGCGTTCTAGAGTCGGAACCAATTTATTCCAGATAGATTTGACGTCTGAAACGGTACGGAGCCACTTCACGCCTCATGTTCACCTGTCTGGAAACCAAAATCTATAATTGTCGAGACGTGTGTTGATCTAAAGACCTTTTAGTTTATTTGCGACACTGAAACCCATGTTGGATGATGATGGTATTGCGATGTACACCAATATCGAACCGATATGGCTTTCGCCGCATCCACTAATTTAAATTATAATATGAAACAAAGCTGGCTACGTCATCTCAATGTATGGGTTCTGTTATATAATGTTTGGCACCTCGTGTTGGTAAAGTAGTGTTAACTTACCACGATTTCATTCGGTGAACACGCCTTACATCCCCAGCAACATTTGTCTTCCAACGGCACAACCACATACCCAGCTCTACACTCCTCGACGCAGATCGAGGCGGGCCGACTCCAGCTCTTGTTGAGGAATCGAATCTTATCCTGCTTGATCTCCAGGCGTTCGCCGACCGTCTCGGGAGCCGAATGCCACAGTCCGACCTCGTGCTCTCCGCTGTCTTCCCTCAGGTTCGTGATGGTGAACTTGCCTCCGGAGTTGCCCGAGCTGTCGAAATGGACGGCTTCTCCGTCTACTGCGGTGAAATTGACAGCCAGGAGTTTCTGCAGAAACTCCTCCTCCGTAACGATATCACCGACTTGACAATCGCTGACATTGGCGCAGCTTTCCATCATCACGTTATGGAAGGCAAACGCGATGGCGTGCACGCTGTCGACAACCGGCGCTCCCGAGTCACCAACGCGCAGAGGGCAGTCTGTTATGTTGATGCAGTTGTTGTCCTGCATCCAATTCAGGGCCAAGTCTTTATACCAAGGGGAGACGTAGGGCTCGACTGGTTCTTTGGCCTTGGCAAATGCCTCAAAGCCCGCCACGGGCACACTGTAGCTTCTGACGAAGATGGCTCCGTCGGCGATATCAGCTAGTCCCTCCTCTTTCATCAGGTAACCCCATCGAGACCCACCGATCCATTGGTACCGGCCAACCATCCCGGCCTTCTGACCGGCTCGCATGACTTTCTGGCCGGTGAATTTGTCTCCAATGACTACCACTACTTTGGCCTTGGGGTACCGGTCCAAGTTGGCCACGATTTGGTTCACTTCCTCGTCGTCTGCCGTCGTCCTGATGGCTGCTGAGTAGGCCACGCAGATTTCATAGTCTGCTGCTATCTCTTGAAATCGGAGCGCACTAAGAAGATAATCCGACTCGACGGAATGGAGTAGCGACACGTAGACCCAACCAAGGGTGTAAATGATATCTAGCATTGCCTCAACCTGTAACACACAAAAGTGGGTTGATTTGTAATTTCTGTGTACAATTATCATTCAAGTTAGTCATTTAACGTGCCACCTTACTTTGCCATTTCATTCTGCCTGACTAACACGGCTGCCCACCACTTTTCATTCTGAGACAGTACAGTTTATTTATTGTGACATAACATTTGCCAAATTTCATCAGTGAAAGTTAGATTCAAGATATTAAGTCTCTGGATCGGAATGTTTTAAAGGGCATATTCATTTTAAAAGACCAATTTACGTTTACAGTTGCGAAACTACGGTCTAATGTCCAGGAGGGCACCAGGAGGGCCTCGATTTCTGGAGGTGGTACATGTACTCAGTTTCAAACAAAAGCGGAGGGCACAAGAGAAAGGCTACTAAGATGAACAAAAACTATGCTTTCGGTGCAACGCCACGGTAGGAATTCCGGGACCACTAACATCCAATTTAATTAGAGAGAACTGTGGTCGTCGCTGCCAAATGATGTTATTTAGGAATTTGTCTATTCGTTATTGAACATCGGGCATTTACAAAGAGAACATACAGAAATGGCTTTACGTAAAAGATATAACACAGGGAGAAGCAAAATGTTCCTTAAGTTTAAATCGTATTAAATAGACAATGGAACCATTGTATAAGAGATTATAGCATCTCAAAATAGTAGTCGATGACTTTCCTCTATTCATAATTTGTTCCTGTCACCTGCGTCGGACACCGCAGGCTATTTATTATTATGTTCAAGCTTCTACCCAGGCCTACCGGCCAACCCCCGTGATACTTTGCCAATCCTATACATTTTAATCTGATTTTCTTATGTTTAGTGAGAGCCTGAGTGAATGCTACATTGAACCCACCTGCAAGGGGTTTTCGGGCACAGTTCGAAGGAAATATGGAAATCGGAAGTTGTCTCCCAACTCGTCACCGGCGGCGGCATAGGAGACCAGTGGCACTTTATACATGGCGGCCGCCTTGGTGACTACGATGCTTGTATCGGTTTCTGACGTACCGACGATGCCCAAGACTTTGGCCCCGTGCTGTGCCTGACACAACCCCGACGTCTCGTTGGGATTCAAGGCGTTGACGAGCGCTAAGGCGTGCCACAGGGCTACGTCGTCGGAACGACAATCATCCCTGATGTCGTAGCCCAGCGTGACATTCGGCAGGACATCCTCCCGCCGGTTGATCTGTTCTACGGCGTAGATCATGGCTTCGGAGAGCATGGTCCCCCATCGCGATTGACGGTCCGTACACTGCCCCGGCCCGGCCACGTAATGGATAGGAAACAATCCGCCAATGACGACATCCCCTGGCTTGGAGTAAGATACACATCTCCGGGCCAGGCAGTCGCAACTTGGCAGTAATAAAATTAATACAAAACATGCTTGCACCAAGTACATCTCTGAGAACAATAAAGATGAGCTTACTTGATATGAAGAAGCATCCGTATCAATAATCGCCTAACATTATCTGAAAGCGTCACATGAATTCCTAACAGCGACAACTTGTTAATACCAAAGTGATCTCGCACTTTCTTTCAAGAAAATATCCGTTTTCGAATATTCTTCCACGACGTTTCACAAAAGTACTGAGTACTATGTCGAATGTCTGCAATTTTGTGCGTTTGGTTATTATGTTTGGTTCCTTGCGGCGAATCGAGTGTATATGTCCGGAAAGAGACAAAATAATGTGAATATCTGGTCACCGCATCGGGTGGGAATTTCCATTCAGACGAGAGGGGTGATAGCAATTGCTGGTGGCAATGTGCATTTACAAATGAAAAGTTTGTTGGAAAATGAACGAAACTGATTTTTGTTTTCGCAGTTCAAAGCTCAATCAAATCACATACATGAATTAACAATGCTAAAATAGAACACGTCTTTTGTTGACGTTTTTCACTCACAGTAAGATAATATGCAATGAAATTATGTTATACATTTTGTCATTTTGTCATTAGATACGTCACTTAGTTGAATGGCATTATTTTAACCAGCAACATGTCCTGTTCTCATGTTATGCATCACTCCGTGCCAGAAAATAATAGAAACGCGCAAAAATAAAACACTTGTGGGGCTCCAGATGCACTTATTTGAGTCTTAACTGGTAACCATACAGAGAATTATGCTAGAGGGCGCTGTAATGAGGTAACGGGATTATGCAATAATTTAATGTTTAAAACAACTTAGTTTTGCGAGTCACTAGCTGTAGTCTAGTGGGTACTGGACGGTGCATCCATAGTGATCATGAGTTCGAATCCCACCGGGTGTGATTATTTTTCTACATTTTGTTTGTGTTAAAAAGGTTTTTATAGTCATTTGGAACATTTTTATTTTGCTAATTTATGCTTTGGAAGTTTTTTTTAAGAAAAAAATATTGTCCGAGAACCTAACTTGCAACTCAAAGTGATTCGATGTACGCCCATAGCGCCTGTGTAATATGGCGGTCCGCAAGGCAATTGTAGATTAGAGGCTTTACGGCATCAACAATGGAAGGGAAGGTTTCGTTTCTGATTGGTGCCCGGTTATACGGGAGCAACTGTCGGCAGATCAGGTAGGAAGGACAGAGCAAGGTCGGTGATAGCTTTCATCCATTCTTCAGGAAACAAACACCTGAGCCCGATGATAGTTGATAGATGAGGAAAATTTCAAAAGTAACGATGTGGATAATGATATCAAACAGGCTGCCCAATTTATATGATGGAACTGGCTTTTTATTTCGTTTCCCAACACATTATCAGGATGATGTGACGTCACCTCAATATGCCCTTATATATAAGGTAACATAGACACTTGGCGCCCAGTATTCCTTATGCGAAAAAGGCATGTCAAATGACGCTAAAACTTAAGTACATAAGTGATGAGAAGTAAGAGCTATAGTGCTGATCCTCGTAACACTATACTAATCAGACAGGAGGCAATTTCTTGCCAGCATTGGGGGGGGGGGGGGGAGGGGCTAGCAGCTTGGAAGTTCGAAAAGCGGGGGTACGGGGGAAGGAGGGAGACGCCATCGGGGAATAGAGGGCGCTGTTCCGCTGTTCAATGAGCAGGACAACATCGGACTATAGAAGGCGCTGTTCGTATACAAAGCACATTTTACGCCTTTAACGTGAGATTTCAGTGAAAAGGGTGTTGCACAATCACAACCTTATACAGCAGGACTTTAACAAATTTCTGTGAAATTCATGCAGATTTCTTTAATAATATAAACTCCGCATAATGGCATAACCAAATACTCGAAAGTGCGGTTCTTCGGAGATCCATTGACGCCATTTTTTCCAACTGTCAATTGAGAACCTCAAAAAAATAACTTTTACAATCACTAACAACCAACAAAGTTACGATCTGTTTTACTGAGGTTATTATATGATGATTGTAACATCCAATATTACTATATCCTCTTATAATACTTATTTCAATACGCTTCTTTCTTGCTTTTGGTCCTTGCTTTAGCTCGTTCAGGTTAAACATTTTAAAACCCCAACGGAGCTTTCTTTCTAAATAGGCAAAATTTCTTACAAATACAAACGCTGCTAATTATCTCGCGGACTCGCACAGATTTCAAACGGAGCGGGCGCATGCGTGATTCCGTGACACGCCTTGAAGGCTACAGGTTCGGCGCCCTCTGGCTCTGGCTTTTCCAAAATAATGTTTGGAAAAACCACCTCAAAATGTGTTGCTATACTTAACGCAAAGTCCTAGTAATTAAACAAGTGCGAGTGCACAATAAGCTCTGGCCGTCTTGCATCAAAGTCTTGCATGAAATATATCAAAATGATCCCTGCCAGAGCTGAAAAATGCGACGCCGAAAAATGCGACGCCGAAAAATGCGACGCCGATGGCACATTTTGAACACCGTACTTTATATTTATACCTAGATTTTTCCGGTTCGTTAGTGTGACGTCATCTCAACTTAACCATGCGTGCTTCACACGGTGTAGCATAGCACGAATGGAACCGAAGGTTAACGCAACTTTTTAGCAAATGGGCGCTTGGTGCGGGCGCGTGTATAACGAAGTCACCAACGAACCGGATAGCAATTTGTGATAAATAACAAGTGACTATAACATCACTGCACATATTTCGCCTCCATTTACAATCTTTTCATAAACATCTTTCCGAATTGTTACAAACAGTTTTTGTTAAGTATTTAAAATTATTTTGTGTGCTTTTTTTTTTGAAAATTGAAATTTGGAAGTTATATTATATGGGAAAGTTAGGGGGCTTATTTTGGTCAATTTTCGGGGGCAGACATATGCAAAATAAACGCGCATGCGCATTAATTGAAACAAAATCGGTGTTCCGAAAACCGTGAGCAAAAGTGTATTATGACGACGGCATGGCATTTCATTAGTCAATTATTTTTGGTCAACTTAGGGAGCTTATTTTGGTCCATTAATTGGTCAATCTTCGGGGACAGACAGACCGACCGACCGACCACCATGTTTAAGCTCCTGCTAGAGCTCAAAAAGACCAATAACTTGAAAGGTGAATTTAATGGATTTGGGGGGGGGGGCGCACTGAGTTTCCATCCGATTTGTTGTTGATTCTGGATGCTGTTGATGTGAATTCAAATGTAGAAAACGGTTCTCCAGACTAAACATGGCGTAAAACTACATATCACTGGTTTCCTGTTGTGTAGAAAGGGAGGAAAATACAAATAGCAAATATCACTAAGTGCCTTTTTCTCTCTCTCTTGCTCTCGGAAACAACATTATGTCCATTACCGCGTTGAAAGCCATTTTAAATCCATTAGAGCCTATATTGTCTAATCCGTCCTCGTCCGTACTGTACATCAGTCCCGTGTCTTCGCTCATCGCCACCGCCCTATATTCAAGGAGGTTGGCGACCGCGACCTCCCTTTGGCAAACCTTGAGAAGGAAATGCAAAGCATTGCCAATCCTACATGAACTGAACCTACAGATCACCAGCTCCCTTGGATAGGGCGGTTCCGAGGTTTCTTGTCTGTGTTGTCTTGTCCCAGGATAAGGTAATTATTACAAGTTCTGCTGTATCTTTTTGCTTCAGGTTGTCACTATTATCATGTTTACTCGTAGTGGTAAATATACTCCTCGAGCCATGGGCGGCGATGGTGGGGAAGGATGGGGAGGGGACATGTCCCCCCTGGCCCCCCGATTGATATTTGTTCAGGGACGCCAATGGTGATGTTCTCCCAATAACTTATACCTGTGCGTACAGATTTCAAACAAATGTTTGAACAGCACCCCTTGAGTCAGATGGAGTCAAGCTCCCCACCCTTTAGTCCCCCTCCTCCCTTGTATTATTGACTGGTCCCCCGTCCTCCAATATTGACAAGAAATCGCTGCTCCTGTCCCGAGCTCTTGTAATTTTCGTATATTCTGTTTATGAAATACATAGACATAGGCCCTACCTATAGCAAATCTAGTGTCTGTGTGAAGTCACAACGGATGTCGAGGTGGAGGTAGCTGTTTATTTGAATTGTTAGACCGTTGTGTTTTTCTTCTCATTTAATTGTTTTAAGGCCCAGAAAAAAATTACATAATTCAAGATTGAAGTTAAAAGTTGTTCATTTAAATCAAAAACTGTAATAGTGAGCTTTTATCTACAATGTGAACCGTGACACATTGTAAGGCAGACATTTTTAAAATGCATAATCGCATATGCTATGAAGACAACGTAGACAGATATTATATATACATATATATCACAAATGAAAGACTATTAGTTGAGTTATAATATGAGATGGATGTGATAATATGTAGTAAGTAGTAAATAGACTACAACTTTTCATGAAATCAACTAATTTAAATCACAAATCATTATACAATTGTTGCCTGTTGTGATGGGGTCCATCGTGTTTTGTACACCCGAGGGTGCAAATGGCACCGAGGCGAAAACAATGTTTTGTTATACCATGGTAATAGATTCCAAGCGTCTGAAATTGTGGATTTCCTCCAGTTGCCGTGTAGTAATAGCGGAAGTACTATTTTGAAAAGATCCGTGATTACTGCACTATGAATATTCGCACATTTTTTCACTGCACAGAAACACAAATTTATTTACCTTTTTACTAAATAGAATAATCCATCACCCCCTGCCCCGTTACGAGCCAATCACAGCTGCGACCATGTTCTATGCACGCGCGTCCATCCGACATGTGTACGCGCGTGTGCACGCTGTCTGAAGCCTCTAACCCGGTCTATTTCTATTATTACAAGGCGATACAACACTTGAACAGTTCACCAGTGGGGACATTCAACAGTGGGGACGATCAAGGTAATGTACCCCGTGGGATGCATCACTTATGTACCACGGGGTGTACCCTGACATGATACATACGTGTTTGTGGCACATCACATGCTCGGTTCTCGACCAATAAAACATCACGATCTATTACCGAGGTATAACAAAATGTTTTGTTCCATTTTCACCGTGCTATTTCGCTCCCTCCTTTGTTTCACGCCGTGGGGTCGTTGGTTCCCGATGTGGACGGTGCGATTTTGTTGGATGACATAACCGTCCTGCCAAAAGCACCGGTGCCTCTCCAGTCGCTGGTAGTCGTGTCATCGCTCCCCACGAACTTTACGGCGTAGAACTTGGGCAGGTAGAGGCAGACCAGGGTCAGGTAGGCGTTGAGAATGACCGCGTAGCAGACGGTGGCCACCTTGTGCAGCGCGGCCACGGCCGTGGCGTAGACGGGCACCGCGGCCAGGCACAGCACCAGGGTGGAATAGACGCTGACCGCGATGAACTTGGACTCGTTGTAGTTGCTGGGCACCTTGCGGGCCTTAAAGGCGAAGAAGCAACAGGCTAGGATCAGGAGGAGGTTGTAGGCACAGGAGGCGATGAAGCCAGGCCCGAAGGAGCAGAAGAGTTCCAGGTACAGTTCCCCAACTTGACTGATCAACTCGACGGGTGTGGATGGCGCCAGGATAGCCGACAGAATGGACAACATCACCTGTGTGTAGCAATTGAAAGAATGACAATTAGGCGTTCCTCTCACTATGAACTTGAATAACTTCAACGTGGTTCATCTCAAAGGGTGGTTCACGCAGCTTTCCATTAATACCGTATTTGCATCTCTACCATCACGGATGACCTAGTACTATTGATATCAAAACAAGGGCCCCAAACCACGGTTTACTATAGAGGGCATATTACACTACCCACAATCTCCGAATTGGACCAGGGCCAACATAAGAAGAATATCCACGCATGGCTTAAACACATTAAGTCCATATTCTTAACATAGGCCTACATGTGTTATGTTAAGAATATGAACATTAGAATTTGTTAAGTCGTGCGTGTTTTTTCCCCCGCCGCGCCGGGTTCATCGATTCCCGAAGTACTCAACCTCGTCCCTATGACATCGAGCAGTTCGGTCCCACTAGGTGCTCTTTCACACTGGTACTGGATCATTTGCACGTTTAAAATCTTGCACGTTATCATTTGATACGTTATCATTTGCTTTCAATCAGTGTTTGTCTTTTGCATGCGGTGTCCAGGGTGCAGACCGAATCAATCTGTCAGTCTTAGCGTTAGATCGGAAAATACACGATCTGTTTCCAAAGTTGTCATGTTGTAATCTTACCCAACCATTGGACGTTAGAGAATACCCATGTATACCTTATAAATGGGCCTTATTCACAAGTTTGCCATTTTTGTCAAGTCCCCTGAAAGTATTTCATTAATTGTTATTTGTTGAATGGGATGGCGCCAGACTATTTATGCAGGCCAGTGTTGTAGGTCTCGAGACCGGTCTCGGTCTCGGTCTCGGTCTCGAGACCACTTTTTGCCGGTCTCGGTCTCGGTCTCGGTCTCGGGAGCTGTGGTCTCGGTCTTGGTCTCGGTCTCGGTCCCCTTTGGTCTCGATATTTTGGCTGGTCTCGAGTCGAGACCAGCCAAAAAGTTAGGGGGCGGATTCCGCCCCCGGCCCTTTTAGGGTTAAGTAAAGAATCAGTTTAGGGCAAGTGTGATGCTAATGGACATGTCTCTCATCACTTCCTAGTGAGTGAGGCATAGTCCAATAACCATTGCTCCTCTTCTTATTTCTCGTTTTTATTGTGGGACGATCTGTTGAAACAAGCACTTTATAGCCATCCTCATTGATTCCAAATACAACTGAGATTTAAATCTTATGAATCAAGACTGAAACATTATTTTTACCGTCAGATTTTGTATTTTGAATATGGGGAACAATTCAACTCTTTTCCCCTAGAAATATTGGTGATTTTTTTCTATTTTCCTTTTCAATTTTTCCTTTATTCGTGGAGGCGGGAAAACATTGTTTTTTTTTCATTATATTTATTAATGGATATTCATCAATTCGTAGACCGTTAAATTGGTATTAGTGGTGGACAGCTGAATTTTGTGATCTCTTTATTAAAATAGACACGACTTGAAAATAGAGTATGCAAATTACGTGAAATGTTCACAGTTACTACTCAATAACATGTTCTTTATCCCAATTGTATTTTTTTACAAAATGGAGCGTGCCATTTTTTTTTTTTCATACAGTCACTTTTTTTTGACTCGCCATGTATTCATCTTTTCATCTGTGATAAACACAAATTGAGCTACTGCCATAGTCACACAAAAATAGAGTCTAACTGCCTGCCTCGTCTCCTTCCTAAATGTCAATTGCATTTGCATGAGTCGAGAAGAATTGTGTTCCATTAATCGCTATATGCTGTTTACGGCCATCACAATAAACTATTAATATATTGGCAATATGTCGTACTTGTTAATCACTAAAATATTCAAGTAAATCGCCCGGCAAAGTAGCCGATGCAGGCGATACGCTGGCACGGTTCAAAACACGGAGAGGCGTGCACACTGAGCCATGAATCCCAAAAGTACATCTCGCCCACCACATTCAGTTTGTGACAGCGCCCTTCTATTGTGTCGGCCATATTCTCAAATAGGCTAATGGTGATGATGACGGCGGGCTGAATAACAGAAGATAGATCAGGCAAATATGGTTCATCAATCTTCTATAGTATATGTAACGTTATTGACATTAAACAAAAATAAAGTGGCATTACATTTCAGCCTTAGCCAGGCCTTCTTCAGAGGTAAATGACAGATGAACAAGAAACAAACATGTAGGGGACACACAAACATGCAGGGTTGGAAGGAGAATCACAAAGAGGGATGTGGGGGGGGGAGGGGGGCAGACCAATCCATATCTGGCCACCATCTCTCATTTTTTTTGTCTACATGTACAAATCTATATTCCATGACTGAAATAAATCAATATTTTCTTGCTCCAAATTTTTTTCGAATCAGGTTTACAAGGAGGTCCAATGTAAAATTAAAGTTGCATTTAAATATCCGTTAGTGGTCATTGCTGAAACCAAGGAGGGGCTGTGGAGTTTAGGGTCCGAGTTCCCATAACAGATGAAACATCCACCTTTAACTTTTTTACTTTTGTCAAGTTTCAACATGTTCAAGTTTTGCAAAAACTAGTACAAATTGTCGTACTCTTAAGTTAGAGTTTCTTCATCAGATTTACACTTTATAGTAGTTAAACAATAATTGTAAAAAAAACAAAAAATTAAAGTGGCAAAAATATATGGAGTTCATCAAATAAGGTTTTCCCCTTCTTTAAATTAGGTTGCTTCCAATTTTTTTAATTGATTGTGACAAAAACAAATTCTGTTGCCATGTTGTAATTAATGGCATGAAGCAAACACGAAGAGCACGCGCATGACACAATTAAGCAGGTACAAGTGATTCCTAACTTTCAATCACTTCCTTCACATCCCCATGAACATCAACATCTCAAGGACAGACTGTTCAGCTGTAATTAGTGTCTTGTTGTTTATTTAGATTATTGTTATTTATTATCCGCGGTCTCGGTCTCGGTCTCGGTCTCGGACCATTTCGGTCTCGGTCTCGGTCCGCCTTGAAGGGGCTGGTCTCGGTCTCGGTCTCGGTCTCGCAACTTCAGGTCTCGGTCTTGGTCTCGGTCTCGGACTATCCGGTCTCGACTACAACACTGATGCAGGCACAATGCTGCCTTATTTTATTGTAATTTTTTTTTAAATCTGGCTCTAAACATTAGGGAACGTTTAATTACAAATTTAAAATTATTAAGTAAAGCAGACTGGAATTAATTAAGGGAATAAATGTGTGCTCCGGAGGTTTTTATCACTCGTTTAATACCGCTTAGAGTCTGGGTGCTGATAATTACCCGAGCCGGAGGCGAGGGTAATTATTCGCACCCAGACTCTAAGCGGTATTAAACAGAGTGATAAATACCGACCGAGCACATATTTATTCCCATTCATAAATACCTTATCCGTAAAAAAATATCAAATAATTCGTTCAAAAAATCCCGATTTTGTTCAACAAGTTCACTTCATGCTTTTTGAAACATCCCTCTAGCAAAATAATGGAGTGTTCAGCTGGCGAGTAAGATGTAAACAACCCTTTTATGGAGATTGGCGCGCGCGTAACATGTTCTGCGCGATGTCACGCAGAACGCACCTGGGGCGTTGCGTTTTGAATTTAGAACTATACAATTCTGACTCGCTTGTAGTGTTGCGCATGCCTACGTGAGGATTGTGAACGTTCAACCAATGAAACGGTAAGAGGCACTGGATTTTTAGGAGTCCACATTTTATTGTGACACTGGAAAAGTGTTTAAGACCAGCTAGCCATGTCTTTATCATCCGTTTAAGACCGGCCACGTGACGGGCTCTCGACCAATAGGAATAGCTAAACTGTCTGAGGTATTTATGAATAGTAATTAACTTGCTTTCATTTCTCTACACAAGTTCAAAATATCAAGATTTTACCTCACTCTCAATCCAATATGGCCGACTCGTGAATAAGGCCAATTGATTACTTGGTACTGCGGGATCGAATCAGATTACAGGAAGCAAGTTTCCCTCCCCAGTGTCTCGAAAGGCCGTCTTTCGTTGATTACTTCAAAATGACAGCTTCCCAGAAAGAATAATTTCACAGGGAGTTTAGTTCCCTTACTATCTTTCAACCAAGTTTGTTTTTCAACAACAATTACGCCAGTTACTTTTCGGATGGCTGCAAATGATGGACTATAGCTTTAAACACTATAGCAGACAATGTTATGTGCCCAGAATTTGCATGAAATTGATTTAATTAAAAGTTGATTCGGGTAATGACATCACTTTTTTGGGAAAATTTGCCCAAATGTGTACACTGTTGGTATGTTCACCAACATTTGGCCCAAAAAAAACCCCATTTGTCCAACGTTTTTGAGTGTCCCCTACCGAGGAGATGTGCAATTGCCTCTCCACACAGTGCTCCTCTTCCATAATAACGCTATTCCTGCATGGCGTAAAGTCGTTCCATCACTGGCTCTCCCCCTTGACAGTGTCTATAGTTGCAGTCAGCGTTGCTACGAAAACTGTCCGTCTCCCATGGTCGCTCAGTATAGTCGCTACGGTCTGCAGCCAATCTTTTTCCCCCCTCTCAGATTTACACTCTATGTCACACCTGACACAGTTTTGGAGGAGACAAGGTGGGAACTGTCGTGTCTTTTCCAGTTAATGCATAACTATAACGCGATCTGTTTTGACTGATGTTTGCTCTTAAGTCATCATTCCCTTCGATACAATCATCAAGGTAACGAGTGTCGTGTGAGGGATTGTCTTCTGAACAAGAGCATTATTAATCTTTTGTAGCTCGGCAAATAATTATGTCTGAGGTGATTTTTTCTCTCGTTTTGTTTCCGGTCTTATACTCCATTTCCCAAGTTATAACCAATAATACTGATGTTGCCTCAATGTTGGGTGTTTATAACTTAAATTATCTGCTTATGTGAAATCGTGTTTACTCATGTTCATGTTCACTACAATTCACTTCATTCAAGTTACTGTTTTTGGTCGTTATTTTCATATCACGTTAATATAATAATACTATTTTCATTGCAGAGGCATAAACCGTATAGTCACGACGACACGGTATAGGCCTATTACTAGTTCCAAGTTTCCAGCGAAACAAAAACATAAGCTAAGTTACGAGTAGCGTCCTATCGGCGGTAAGGTGCGAAAGGCTTTTCCAGCCATTTTTGTGACTTGTAATATGAAGATGTCCTACAGCAACCTCGTCCCCAGGGTGTCGAACAGTACGCGCCCATCACTACCTGCTCTCTCACCCTGGTATTGGATCATTTGCATGTGCAAGATTTTTGAACACGTATGCAAATGAGGAACAGTCTGGTGCCTGGATATGCGTTACATTAGCGTTTGTTTTTGTATGCGATGTCTGGGGTAAAAAAAAAAAAACAGAGTCAATTCGTCGCAGCGCGAGCACGGCGTAAGTTACGAAAACACGATTTTTTGAATTAAACAGTTACGATCTTATATCGAGACAACATGCAGTATCACATTTCATATTGAGATGAGCAATTTGGAAAGGAAATTAGGATTTTCGAGAAGGCGTGGACGAATGATCGCGAAAACACGTACTGCACGTTGTGAATAATAGCACCAAGTGAACGATAAAAATCCATTACTAGCCAATTGCGGTAACGAATCAGGATTCAGGAAGAAGGTTTCCTATCCAGGGCTTACTATTGGAAACTAGGTTGGAAATAAAGTGAGTACTAGGGACGAGGTTGGTCCTACAGTGGCTTAGCACTGGATGGCTCAGCCTGGATACTAAACTTAAAATTCGTCCGTATTGAATTTTGAAAAATCTGCAAAAATAGATCTCAGTATGCAATTACGTCCCACAATTACAAATTAGAGAATTCATCGCAGATTCCAGGCCGTGAGATTGTCAGCAGTATTGTTGAGATACACAGGAGGGGGAAGGTAAACGTATTTTAAGCGTCGAGAGTGGGTCAAGTTAACAAACCCGTGCCCAGCGTAGTTTTCATGTGACCATGCAAAAGAGCATTTTCGGTTTTGGTTACTGGACAAACATTATGCATGAGTAGCGTAGTTGCTTATTGTGAATGCTGCAGTCTGCTGAACTGGGTATATCAAAAAAGGCAATCCGAAGCTCATGGATTAGTATGTTAAATTTATAAACTGGAACACTACCAATGTGGTTTGACGTGAAAGCGTGGTTTAACAGCTTTCCATTGATACCTCACCTGCACCCCTGAAGGCATGGTTGATTACAAAATATCATTGATTTGGAAACAGAAGGTAAAAACCATCTTTTGCCAAGTCGTCTAATTCTGAGCAGTCAGTGAGATGAGCTGTGTTGAAAGCGAATACCCACACAATTCACACAGCTGAAATGCGCACTTTTTTGCCAGCTCATGCACCACTAAATCAGCCCAACTTAGCACAAAAAGGGTTTCTTATTCTTCTGTTTGTAAACCAACACTGAAAAATTGCCTGGGTTAATTTTGCCCTACCAAGGGTGAAAAAAGCAACTACCCAAGATTGGTTTGTGCTTGACCAAACTTGACCAAATTAGATTTAGTCTGGTATGACTGCAAGTTTTGGTTGAATTTAACAAAATTTCTAACCTTAACAATATTGGGTAAAGGACAACCCAATTTTGGGTAGTTGCAGTTTTCACCCTTGCTTGGGTAAAATTAACCCGGGCAATTTTTCAGTGAACAGTGATCAGTCCTCCGTGACTGCAGAGTAAGGTAATAATGGAAGCATATAAACCATCCTTGAAGACAAAACCAATCTGGCAATGTTCAATATATTTTCACGAATCCATTATTACCCTGTGCATTTGCCCTGTACAGCAACATGGTGGTAAGTTTACAAGGGTGTGTCAGTGGTCATGCACAAACTCAGTTTACGGTCATGATAAGGTCAAAACGGAGAAGATTCTGAAAGCAAGGAACGTACCTGGATTGCGAGGAGAGTCAGACAAGCGATGACTTGATGCTTAGGGCTGATGAACTTGGGCCTCTGGGTCGACTTGCGGGCTTTTCGAAAGATGCGAAAGATCCGAATCACCTGCAAGCGGGCATTAAGTGATTAATTAACAGCTATTAATTCAAAGCAAGGATACTTTTTTTATCTCTCGTCCAGTTGGCCAAAACCAAGCAGATGGAATGGGTGACATGGTAGTGATACTGTCCTTGATACCGGATTTAGTTCACATTAACGGGGAGATTGGCCAGGATCGATTTTGGTTAGGTTTAGTTTTGGTTTGGTCAAATTTGAAGAAAAAAATGGTCATCTGGGTCGAAAACGCGCAGAAAAGAACCGTCATGGTTGATTATTTTTTAAAAATCCAATTACGGAAATCTGCGCTTTGTTTCAACATGTATCAGAAATCACACCTCTGAACATTTCGTGCACTAAGGGTGTGGTTAAAACTTGGTATAAAGTGTCTTTCAAAACTGATTCTAATTCAAAACACTGTTTTACCTTCAGCAAGGTGGGCGCGTAGATCAGCGTGCTGCACAGAGCAAGCACAAGTTCCACAGTAATGCAAGAAGCACGGGTGGGCTTTACCAGCAGCACCACGCAGGTCAGGAACGTCAGGGTGAGACCAGCCACGTTAATGCTAGACAGCTCCCGACTACTGGCCTTGATCAGAGGGTGCTTTCCGTACACGAACAGGCCAGTGATGGTCAGCGAGCACAGGACGATTCCAAACCCGGACAGCACCAGGATGATCAGGACCGGCGTCTCCGTCCAGCTGATGGTGGAGGGAATGATGGGCAGGCAATAGGTCCGGTTGGCGTCCGGCCTCTCCTTGGTTGGACACCGGTAGCACTGTGTGTGATTGACCTGTTCGACAGAGAATCGAAAGCACGAGCTACCAAGTCGGGCATGGGCAACCAGTCAGCTATAACTACGAATTGACAGAGACACAAAAATGAGCAATCGTACAATATTATGCACTGAAATGAGCATCCTTCCTGTCTCCTGTCTTGGGTGATTGCAGAAAAAAAACAAGAATCCCTTACATGTAACATTGAAGACAGCACAGCTCACTTATGGCACGCCAAAGCGGAATTTATTCTACCCTGCACGGCAACTGCCAACATGATGAAATACATCACAACTTTTTTGAAAAGTATGTCAACATTGTAAAATATATGTCAACATTTTTAAAAAGTATGTCAACATTGTAAACAATATGTCAACATTTTAAAAAAGTATGTCAACATTGTAAACAATATGTCAACATTTCAAAAACGTATGTCAACATTTAAAAAATATATGTCAGCATTTTAAAAAATATATGTCAACATTTTAAAAACTTATGTCAACATTTAAAAAATATATGTAAACATTTTTTAAAAATATGTCAAAATTTAAAAAAAAATATGTCAACATTTTAAAAAATATGTCAACATTGTAAACAATATGTCAACATTTAAAAAATATATGTCAACATTTAAAAAAATATATGTCAACATTTCAAAAACTTATGTCAACATTTAAAAAATATATGTCAACATTTTTTTAAAATATGTCAACATTTAAAAAAAAATTATGTCAATATTTTTTAAAATATGTCAACATTGTTAACAATATGTCAACATTTCAAAAACGTATGTCAACATTTAAAAAATATATGTCAACATTTCAAAAATATATGTCAACATTTTAAAAAAATATGTCAACATTAAACAAAAATTATGTCAACATTTTAAAAAAATCTATGAATACAAGCTATATCAAGATTCACGGACCAACGAGTTCGATTACCTCCAGCTCTCGGCGGAATGAGGTTGCAGCAGCTTTAGTCTGGTTCCAAAAATTCCCTTAGGGGCAGTGTTGTAGTCGAGACCGGATAGTCCGAGACCGAGACCAAGACCGAGACCTGAAGTTGCGAGACCGAGACCGAGACCGAGACCAGCCCCTCAAGGCGGACCGAGACCGAGACCGAAATGGTCCGAGACCGAGACCGAGACCGAGACCGCGGATAATAAATAACAATAATCTAAATAAACAACAAGACACTAATTACAGCTGAACAGTCTGTCCTTGAGATGTTGATGTTCATGGGGATGTGAAGGAAGTGATTGAAAGTTAGGAATCACTTGTACCTGCTTAATTGTGTCATGCGAGTGCTCTTCGTGTTTGCTTCATGCCATTAATTACAACATGGCAACAGAATTTGTTTTTGTCACAATCAATTAAAAAAATTGGAAGCAACCTAATTTAAAGAAGGGGAAAACCTTATTTGATGAACTCCATATATTTTTGCCACTTTAATTTTTTGTTTTTTTTACAATTATTGTTTAACTACTATAAAGTGTAAATCTGATGAAGAAACTCTAACTTAAGAGTACGACAATTTGTACTAGTTTTTGCAAAACTTGAACATGTTGAAACTTGACAAAAGTAAAAAAGTTAAAGGTGGATGTTTCATCTGTTATGGGAACTCGGACCCTAAACTCCACAGCCACTCCTTGGTTTCAGCAATGACCACTAACGGATATTTAAATGCAACTTTAATTTTACATTGGACCTCCTTGTAAACCTGATTCGAAAAAAAATTGGAGCAAGAAAATATTGATTTATTTCAGTCATGGAATATAGATTTGTACATGTAGACAAAAAAAATGAGAGATGGTGGCCAGATATGGATTGGTCTGCCCCCCTCCCCCCCACATCCCTCTTTGTGATTCTCCTTCCAACCCTGCATGTTTGTGTGTCCCCTACATGTTTGTTTCTTGTTCATCTGTCATTTACCTCTGAAGAAGGCCTGGCTAAGGCTGAAATGTAATGCCACTTTATTTTTGTTTAATGTCAATAACGTTACATATACTATAGAAGATTGATGAACCATATTTGCCTGATCTATCTTCTGTTATTCAGCCCGCCGTCATCATCACCATTAGCCTATTTGAGAATATGGCCGACACAATAGAAGGGCGCTGTCACAAACTGAATGTGGTGGGCGAGATGTACTTTTGGGATTCATGGCTCAGTGCGCACGCCTCTCCGTGTTTTGAACCGTGTCAGCGTATCGCCTGCATCGGCTACTTTGCCGGGCGATTTACTTGAATATTTTAGTGATTAACAAGTACGACATATTGCCAATATATTAATAGTTTATTGTGATGGCCGTAAACAGCATATAGCGATTAATGGAACACAATTCTTCTCGACTCATGCAAATGCAATTGACATTTAGGAAGGAGACGAGGCAGGCAGTTAGACTCTATTTTTGTGTGACTATGGCAGTAGCTCAATTTGTGTTTATCACAGATGAAAAGATGAATACATGGCGAGTCAAAAAAAAGTGACTGTATAAAAAAAAAAAATGGCACGCTCCATTTTGTAAAAAAATACAATTGGGATAAAGAACATGTTATTGAGTAGTAACTGTGAACATTTCACGTAATTTGCATACTCTATTTTCAAGTCGTGTCTATTTTAATAAAGAGATCACAAAATTCAGCTGTCCACCACTAATACCAATTTAACGGTCTACGAATTGATGAATATCCATTAATAAATATAATGAAAAAAAACAACGTTTTCCCGCCTCCACGAATAAAGGAAAAATTGAAAAGGAAAATAGAAAAAAATCACCAATATTTCTAGGGGAAAAGAGTTGAATTTGTTCCCCATATTCAAAATACAAAATCTGACGGTAAAAATAATGTTTCAGTCTTGATTCATAAGATTTAAATCTCAGTTGTATTTGGAATCAATGAGGATGGCTATAAAGTGCTTGTTTCAACAGATCGTCCCACAATAAAAACGAGAAATAAGAAGAGGAGCAATGGTTACTGGACTATGCCTCACTCACTAGGAAGTGATGAGAGACATGTCCATTAGCATCACACTGCAGTCACATTTGCCCTAAACTGATTCTTTACTTAACCCTAAAAGGGCCGGGGGCGGAATCCGCCCCCTAACTTTTTGGCTGGTCTCGACTCGAGACCAGCCAAAATATCGAGACCAAAGGGGACCGAGACCGAGACCAAGACCGAGACCACAGCTCCCGAGACCGAGACCGAGACCGAGACCGGCAAAAAGTGGTCTCGAGACCGAGACCGAGACCGAGACCGGTCTCGAGACCTACAACACTGATACTAAGAGTAATACAAGAAAAGTTTGCGGTAGCACCATGTGAATAACATTCTCTTGACGACGGGCAGAGCATACTGTTCGAAACGTTGAGTCACTCGGTTCTTTTCAGAACCACACATACAAAAGAGATTTATTCACATGGTGCTACCGCAAACTTATCTTGTTTTAGACATAACGCGGGAATAAAGTATGCAAATGACATGAAATTTTCACAGTTAAAAGTCAATAAGATGTACTTTATCATTTTTTCATAATAAAATTGAGCAAGCCGAATATTTTTTAATATTTTCAAATTCATCATTTTCTTTTTTGACTCCCCTGCAAGGAGAAGCCGGCAGAAAGCCTTGCGAATCGGTATCGGTTGAGCACCGCATACACGGTAGCCTCATCAGTAACCTGTACTCTGAAACCGACCGACCACTCGCATGGCGGTTTGCTTCATGTCCTATTAACCAATATATTCGGCTTTTCCAAAAAGAGAGACTGACAACAACATTCCAAATGGAAAACGTTCCTTTTGCGCAACTTACAGGCAGGTGTGATAAAAGTATAATATTGTCGAATTAGCCGGTTATGCTGTAAAATATGACCGGCGTTTGCATGGTGATAAAGGAAGGATATTAAAAAACATGCTGACATATATTTACAGTTATAATTCTTTTTCATTTCTTGAAAAAAAGGTAAAACATACCGGTACTATCAGTGGCGTAACTGGGTTGTGCCCCCCCCCCACAACAAATGTCCGTGCCATACCCCCCCCCCCCCCCCCCCGCCCGGCGCTCCCCGTTTAAAATCTTGAAATGAACAAAAAACTGTCATTTGCCTTCAGTGCCCCATTAAAAATTGTGTGCACCCATGTGCCCCACCCCACCCACCCACCGGAATTAGGTTAAACCTCAAGCCACTGACTGTTAATACCTATGAACAAAAAAGTACTCTCTTTTAGCGTTTTCCACCTGGTGTCTTTCGTCAATGAGGAAAGTATCATTAACTTATTAATAGGGAAATTGTTTAGGTTCTTGGGAATTTGAATTACATGTGTGACAAAATTTCATTCTTCCCGAGGGATTTTCTCAGCCTTAACGATTTAGGTCAATTTGTGATTTAAAATCGCTTGTAATTTCATACTTCATGACATCAGAATAACGTCACAGTAATATTGAGGCCGATGCCTCATTTTAAAAGTGAACAACTTCTATATTGCTAGGAACAGAACTTTATCATAATGTGATGATCACAGTGTGATTTTAGTGTGCTAAGGCTAATCATAAGCTAATGTCCTATATAAAACATTGACTTAGTGTTGACAATAAGAGTGTTTATAGTGATATCTTTATCAAATCATTTCTCGTAATATATCAGACAAGAGTTTTGCTAAATTTCCAATATACCAATTTAAGCCATGAGAGTCGTTTTATCATAATATGATCTAAATATGATTAAAAGCAAATCTTGAATTTGTTAGTGTCATTTAAGAAAGCAACAAGTTTTATGTAACCTGTCAATAAACACATTTTTTTAAATTTATGATTGTTAATGTTTAACGTGAAGTGAATTACTTTTCAACGGGATAAATAGGGGAAAACAAGGCAGAGGTGGGATTTCCTACGAAGCTTGGGGGAGTAATTTAAAACAAGATGAAAATAAAAAAACACAAATCAACTTCGACCCAGATCAAATCAATACCCTACAGTTTATCTCTTGTTCCTCTGCCAGTTTATTGTTCATATAAGAACGGGTGGGGAAAACCTCAAATGCACCGACGAACAAGAAAGAATCCACGACAATGCTTCAAAAAACGGGATATCCATGCAGAACGAGATTTTTGCATGTCATCATCTTCACATCGTAAGTCGACTTGGCAAGATAATCTACCTCGACAAGTTGTCATCTCGACTTCAGGAAGTCGACTTAGCGAGATATTTCATCTGGACAAGTCGTCATCTCGACTTCGAGAAGTCAACTTGGCGAGATAATACATCTGGACAAGTCGTCATCTCGACTTCGGAAAGTCGACTTGACGAAATAATACATCTGGACAAGTCGTCATGTCGACTTATGGAAGACGACTTGGAGAGAAAATGAGATAATGCCTCTGGAAAAATCGTCATGTCGACTTCTGGAAGTCGACTTGGAGAGATAATGCATTTGGACAAGTCGACTTCGGTAAGTCGACTGGGCGATACAATTATGTGATTAAATCGCCTTACTCTCGGCGATATGTCAACATGACGTGATGAATTATCTGAGTAAATAAAGAAGTGGATGGCACTCATGAAGCGCCGTACAAAATCACCTCCCGAAAAGTCCTAGTTCCCAAGCCTGCATGTAGCCGTTTTACAAGTGGCATCCTTCCACTTTCTCAGGCAAATCGGACCCATTTTTCAACCGTAATTTTATCAAGCCTGCCCTCAGATGGAAGCCCCAAAACCAGAGAGTTGATCCTTGGCTACATTTACACAATTCCACCGTTTTTTTAAGCCAAACGGTCTCCGTTTTCAAAAGAAACTGTGGGGTCACTTTTTATGCTAATCAGCTCGCGTAGAAATTTTCACTTGAATTAGTTCACTGCACCCTCTTGGGTGGATTTGGTAGACTCCATAGCACCGCCCGAGGAAAAGTAAGCACAGCGGACACATGAGCATGTATCGTGCTCATGTAACGTGCACTGTAACGTGCTCAATTATCCGCTGCATTCACCCGGAGAATCCAGCACGCCGGAGAAGTGAGACCGTGACACCGGGTGCTAGCGCAGCATACTTCGCGCATGTACTCCGTCGTGGCGGTCACGTGAATGTTGGCATATATTTTTCATCGGGTAGTGTTGACACATATTCTTGGACGAAATGTTGACATGTATTTTAAGTGAACTTTGTCGCAGGATGGGTTGACACATATATTTGTCAACAAGTAGTAGGTAGTTTTGGCAAATGTTGACATGTAATTTCTAGTTAATTAATCAGAACAATTTTTTTTTTTTTAAATGTTGACATATTGTTTTAAAATGTTGACATATATTTTTTAAATGTTGACATATATTTTTTAAATGTTGACATACGTTTTTGAAATGTTGACATATATTTTTTAAATGTTGACATACGTTTTTGAAATGTTGACATATTGTTTACAATGTTGACATATTTTTTTAAAATGTTGACATAATTTTTTTTTAAATGTTGACATATTTTTTTAAATGTTGACATATATTTTTGAAATGTTGACATATATTTTTAAAATGTTGACATACGTTTTTGAAATGTTGACAAATATTTTTTAAATGTTGACATAAGTTTTTGGAATGTTGACATATTGTTTACAATGTTGACATATTTTTTAAAATGTTGACATATTTTTTACAATGTTGACATACTTTTTAAAAAAGGTTGTGATGTATTTTATAATGTTGGCAGCTGCCGAGCAGGGTTGAATAAATTCCGCTTTGGCGTGCCATACTCACTGCAACGTTAACCATTTTGGTGGTCAACACAACCACAATTTGACCAGAGTAGTCATAGGCTTAACCCGATTTCTTTTAGTTTTGTTTTAGAGCAAGGTTTCAGCAAATAGACCCAGTTTAGCACAATATGCCACACATAAAACGTCAGTCCTTTAAAAAAAAAAGTGACAAATGACTTTCGTTAAAAACCAATATTAATGTAGTCCTTCAACCAAACCGTCTGGCCTTAAGTCACTCTTAAGTACATGCGAACCTCTGTTTCTTTTAATTTGTTGCGACACTGAAACCCATGTTGGATGATGATGGTATTGCGATATACACCAATATCGAACCGGCATGGCTTTCGCCGCATCCACTAAATTATAATATGAAACAAAGCTGGCTACGTCATCTCAATGTATGGGTTCTGTTATATAATGTTTGGCACCTCCTGTTGGTAAAGTAGTGTTAACTTACCACGATTTCATTCGGTGAACACGCCTTACATCCCCAGCAACATTTGTCTTCCAACGGCACAACCACATACCCAGCTCTACACTCCTCGACGCAGATCGAGGCGGGCCGACTCCAGCTCTTGTTGAGGAATCGAATCTTATCCTGCTTGATCTCCAGGCGTTCGCCGACCGTCTTGGGAGCCGAATGCCACAGTCCGACCTGGTGCTCTCCGCTGTCTTCCCTCAGGTTTGTGACGTTGAACTTGCCACCGGAGTTGCCCGAGCTGTCGAAATGGACGGCTTCTCCGTCTACTGCGGTGAAATTGACAGCCAGGAGTTTCTGCAGAAACTCCTCCTCCGTAGCGATATCACCGACTTGACAATCGCTGACATTGGCGCAGCTTTCCATCATCACGTTATGGAAGGCAAACGCGATGGCGTGCACGCTGTCGACGACCTGCGCTCCCGAGTCACCAACGTGCAGAGGGCAATCTGTTATGTTGATGCAGTTGTTGTCCTGCATCCAATTCACGGCCAAGTCTTTATACCAAGGGGAGACGTAGGGCTCGAATGGCTCTTTGGCCCGGGCAAATGCCTCAAAGCCCGCCACGGGCACACTGTAGCTTCTGACGAAGATGGCTCCGTCGGAGATATCAGCTAGTCCCTCCTCTTTCATCAGGTAACCCCATCGAGACCCACCGATCCATTGGTACCGGCCAACCATCCCGGCCTTCTGACCGGCTCGCATGACTTTCTGGCCGGTGAATTTGTCTCCAATGACAACCACTACTTTGGCCTTGGGGTACCGGTCCAAGTTGGCCACGATTTGGTTCACTTCCTTGTCATCTGCCGTCGTCCTGATGGCTGCTGAGTAGGCCACACAGATCTTATAGTCTGCTGCTATCTCTTGAAATCGGAGCGCACTAAGAAGATAATCCGACTCGACAGAATGGAGCAGCGACACATAGACCCAACCAAGGGTGTAAATGATATCTAGCATTGCCCGAACCTGTCACACACAAAAGTGGGTTGATGTGTGAGTTCTGTGTACAATTATCATTCAAGTTAGTCATTTAACGTGCTAAATTCTGCCTGACTAACACGGCTGCCCACCACTTTTCATTCTGAGACAGTACAGCTTATTTAAGTGACTAATAACATTTGCCAAATTTCATCAGTGAAAGTTAGGTTCAAGATATAAAGTCTCTGGATCGGAATGTTTTAAAGGGCATATACATTTTAAAAGACCAATTTACGTGTACAGTTGCGAAACTACGGTCCAATGTCCAGGAGGGCACCAGGAGGGCCCCGATTTCTGGAGGTGGTACATGTACTCAGTTTCAAACAAAAGCGGAGGGCACAAGAGAAAGGCTACTAAGATGAACAAAAACTATGCTTTTGGTGCAACGCCACGGTAGGAATTCTGGGACCACTCACATCCAATTTAATTAGAGAAAACTGTGGATGTTATTTAGGAATTTGTCTATTCGTTATTGAACATTGGGCATTTACATAGAGAACATACAGAAATGGCTTTACGTAAAAGATATAACACAGAGAGAAGCAAATCTTCCTTTAGTTTAAAATCGTATTAAATAGACAATGGAACCATTGTATAAGAGATTATAGCATCTCAAAATAGTAGTCGATGACTTTCCTCTATGCATAATTTGTTCCTGTCACCTGCGTCGGACACCGCAGGCTATTTATTATTATGTGCAAGCTCCTACCCAGGCCTACCGGCCGACCCCCGTGATATTTTGCCAATCCTATACATTTTAATCTGATTTCCTTATGTTTAGTGAGAGCCTGAGTGAATGCTACATTGAACCCACCTGCAAAGAGTTTTCCGGCACAGTTCGAAGGAAATATGGAAATCGGAAGTTGTCTCCCAACTCGTCACCGGCGGCGGCATAGGAGACCAGTGGCACTTTGTACATGGCGGCCGCCTTGGTGACTACGATGCTTGTATCGGTTTCTGACGTACCGACGATGCCCAAGACTTTGGCCCCGTGCTGTGCCTGACACAACCCCGACGTCTCGTTGGGATTCAAGGCGTTGACAAGCGCTAAGGCGTGCCACAGGGCTACGTCGTCGGAACGACAATCATCCCTGATGTCGTAGCCCAGCGTGACATTCGGCAGGACATCCTCCCGCCGGTTGATCTGTTCTACGGCGTAGATCATGGCTTCGGAGAGCATGGTCCCCCATCGCGATTGACGGTCCGTACACTGCCCCGGCCCGGCCACGTAATGGATAGGAAACAATCCGCCAATGACGACATCCCCTGGCTTGGAGTAAGATACACATCTCCGGGCCAGGCAGTCGCAACTTGGCAGTAATAAAATTAATACAAAACATGCTTGCACCAAGTACATCTCTGAGAACAATAAAGATGAGCTTACTTGATATGAAGAAGCATCCGTATCAATAATCGCCTAACATTATCTGAAAGCGTCACATGAATTCCTAACAGCGACAACTTGTTAATACCAAAGTGATCTCGCACTTTCTTTCAAGAAAATATCCGTTTTCGAATATTCTTCCACGACGTTTCACAAAAGTACTGAGTACTATGTCGAATGTCTGCAATTTTGTGCGTTTGGTTGTTATGTTTGGTTCCTTGCGGCGAATCGAGTGTATATGTCCGGAAAGAGACAAAATAATGTGAATATCTGGTCACCGCATCGGGTGGGAATTTCCATTCCGACGAGAGGGGTGATAGCAATTGCTGGTGGCAATGTGCATTTACAAATGAAAAGTTTGCTGGAAAATGAACGAAACTGATTTTTGTTTTCGCAGTTCAAAGCTCAATCAAATCACATACATGAATTAACAATGCTAATATAGAACACGTCTTTTGTAGACGTTTTTCACTCACAGTAAGATAATATGCACTGAAATTATGTTATACATTTTGTCATTTCCCCATTAGATGCGTCACTTAGTTGATGGCATTATTTTAACCAGCAACATGTCCTGTTCTCATGTTATGCATCACTCGGTGCCAGAAAATAATAGAAACGCGCAAAAAAAAAAACACTTGTGGGGCTCCAGATGCACTTATTTGAAGTCTTAACTGGTAACCATACAGAGAATTATGCTAGAGGGCGCTGTAATGAGGTTAAGCGATTATGCAATAATTTAATGTTTAAAACAACTTAGTTTTGTGAGTCACTAGCTGTAGTCTAGTGGGTACTGGACGGTGCATCCACAGTGATCATGAGTTCGAATCCCACCGGGTGTGATTATTTTTCTACATCTTTTTTTGTGTAAAAAAAAGGTTTGGAAGTCATTTGGAACGGTTTTCCTTTGCTTATCAATGCTTTGGATGATTTTTTTTTTTCAAATGAAATATAAAGACCGAGTACCTAACTTGTAACTTAAAGTGATTCGATGTACGCCCATAGCGCCTTTGTAATATGGCGGTCCGCAAGGCAATTGTCCATTAGAGGCTTTACGGCATCAACAATGGAAGGGAAGGTTTCGTGTCTGATTGGTGCCCGGTTATACGGGAGAAACTGTCGGCAGATCAGGTAGGAAGGACAGAGCAAGGTCGGTGATAGCTTTCCTCCATTCTTCAGGAAACAAACACCTGAGCCCGATGATAGATGTATGATAGATGAGGAAAATTTCAAAAGTAAAGATGTGGATAATGATATCAAACATGCTGCCTAATATAATGGAACTGGCTTTTTATTTCGTTTCCCAACACATTATCAGGATGATGTGACGTCACCAAAATATGCCTTAATATATAAGGTAACATGGACGCTTGGCGCCCAGTATTCCTAATGCAAAAAAGACATGTCAAATGACGCTAAAACTTAAGTAAATAAGTGATGAGAAGTTAGAGCTATAGTCCTGATCCTCATAACATTATACTAATCAGACAGGCGGCCATTTCTTGCCAGCATTGGGGGGGGGGGGGCTAGCAGCTTGGAAGTTCGAAAAGCGGGGGTGGGGGAAGGAGGGAGATGCCATCGGGGAATAGAGGGCGCTGTTCCGCTGTTCCATGAGCAGGACAACATCGGCCTATAGAAAGCGCTGTTCGTATACAAAGCACATTTTACGCCTTTAATGTGCGATTTCAGTGAAAGGGGTGTTGTTACACAATCACAGTCTTATACAGCAATACGTCATTGGGCAAAATACAAAGTAACTTTGGATCGAATGGGCTAAAAAAATCATTAAAGCTATTAAATTATAATAGTAACCATGTAGCCCAGAAGTTTGTTTCGTTATTTTATGTTTATATGTTTCATTTTGTGTCGCCTTTTTACATTGTGGCGCTCTTCGTCGCGACAATTTGCCGAGGGACACAATTATACCAAAAATACGATGATTTTGTAGACACTAACGATTCATAATGGGAATGGCACATCCCCACACCCCCTCTAGAGACGCCCGTGTTAATATTGTTCAATTTAAAAAAAAAAGTGAACCTTCTGTGTATAGGAAGAGGATAAATAAATGAGGAATTTAACAAATTTCTGTGAAACTAATTCAGATTTCTTTAATATTTTAAACTCCGAATTATGGCATAACCAAATACTCGAAAGCGCGGTTCTTCGGAGATCCATTGTCGCCATTTTTTTCCAGCTGTCAATTGAGAACCTAAAAAAAAAATAACTTTTACAATCACTCACAACCAAGTTACGATCTGTTTTACTGAGGTTATTATATGATGATTGTAACATCCAATATTACTATATCCTCTTATAATACTGATTTCAATACTCTTCTTTCTTGCTTTTGGTCCTTGCTTTAGCTCGTTCAGGTTAAACGTTTTAAAATCCCAACGAAACTTTCTTTCCAAATAGGCAAATTCCTTATATACAAACGCCGCTAATTATCTCGCGGATTCGCGCAGATTTCAAACGGAGCGGGCGCATGCGTGATTCCGTGACACGCCTTGAAGGCTACAGGTTCGGCGCCCTCTGGCGTCCGGAAGGTGAACTGATGCATGAGGCATGTGAAGATGATGTAGAGTTCCATCCGTGCAAGCTGTTCCCCAAGACACACGCGCCTACCTGTGAAGAGAACAGATTGTTCTTCTATCAGACCAGCAAGGACTGGAACGACCTCCCTCAGCACATTACTGGCATAGGAGACACCAATCAAATTAGTGATACCCTAAGATCCCTCAGCACTCGTCAATAGCATGTCCACCCCTTCCAAGCTGAATGAAGTTCCTATATGAGCTTATCAGCTATATCAATCAAGATCTATATTAAGTCTTATAGTAGAAGCTTCGAATATTTACATTTGGGTCAATGAAATGAAAGGTTTCTGAATTATTCCTATACAAGAAGCCAGAGAAGCCACAGTCGAAGCCGAGGTTTCGAAAACCCTTGTAACTGACACACATGCAGGTGTTCAAATCTTATCCGGGAATGACTAAGAGCACTATTCGACTACATTTTCCTGAACAAAAATATGGGTACTTCAATTGCAGTCGTTCAAAAACTATTTGTTACAAGTTAGAGAAATTATATTGAAAGAAACACCAGGTGAGATGTTCCATCTTCCATGCCATCTTCCATCTTCCGAAGAGGACTCCCCTTGCATCAAGTAAAAGAATACTCTTGGGCTAAGAAAAGATCTATGGGAACCGACAAAAGGGGGAAATCGGTTGAGATGCACAAGTTCTTACCTATTCCAAACGGGATTAGCTTTTCCCGCCGAACAAGCTTGCCATCTTCGTCCAGGAATCGCTCCGGTCTAAACTCGCTGGGATTGGGCCACTCGGACGGGTCACTGTGAACGCACCACATGTTGGCCACGATGAGGGCGCCCTTTGGGATGTGATACCTGGATAGATGCATCACAGCACATAAAAATGCAAATTCAAATTAAGAACAGGTAAAGCAAAATTACCTGCTTAATTTGGATTAATGTGAATGCGTAATACAAAATAACCGCCACCGAAAGTGTGCTGTACATTACTGATGATGCAGTTCTGAGCTTAATTTACGGTATTTTATTGCACTCTTTATGCACTACTACTGAAGAAAACGCTACTGCGCCTCTATCCTAGAACATACCCTCGCAGAGTTGTGTCTTCGGTGCATTTATGAGGTACTCCCAGAGGCGCAATGTTCCCCAAGCGTTGAACCTCGCTGATGACCGCTTCCACGTAGGGTAGCTCGGGTTTGTCAGACAGCCTGGGTAGCCTATTACGTCCAACCACTCTGTCTATGTCCTTCTGTACCCGAGTCTGGATTTCAGGGTATCCGACCATGAACAGCAAGGTCCAGCGGAGTGTTGTCGAAGTAGTCTCCGTTCCGGCCCCAAACAGGTCTCCAAACGTGTAGTGCATACTCGCTGGGGTCAGATACGTTTGGACACCTTGCTTCTCCTTGTCATCCATCTCCTTCATAAACGCTCCCGCGAAATCTCGCGGGTCCTCGTTGAAGTCCAACTCTCCCTGGTCCACGTTCCTGCTGTAAAGCAGCTGGTAGAGAATCTCGTCGAAGCTGATGTTGGTGTGGATGAGTTCCTTCACGATGGGTAGGAACTGCATCTTGGCGAATATGGGTACGAACTGGACCACTCCACCTGCCCCAATGAGCTCAAACATCTTACTGAGGACCCCCAAGAGCCTTTTGAATTTCGTATCCGTGTACTCGAACCGCCTTCCAAAGATTACAGAGCAAATGACATTAGACACAGCGTTCTCTACGACGTGTTTTGGGTTGAGAATCTCCCCCTTGGTTTTGCGGATTTCCTCCATCAGACACTTGGTCTCCGTGGTGATGTGTTCCTCGAAGCTTGACTTGCCCACTCCGAGGCCTCGTAGGGTTGTGACCGAGAACCGACGGAGTTCAACCCAAGGCTCACCAGACGCTGAGAGGACGCCTGTTAGATTTGTGACGAGAAAACAAAGGGAGCAAATGTTGCTGGACATTATAGGCCATCAGCCTCGGTCCAAAATTTTGGCCATCGGTATCAAATGAGGGGAATAATCGTCATAGCGATTTAAGGCAAGGCATACACCTCCAGAGTTGGAAAATATGTGATAGCATTGCAGCGGTGGCAGCTTTTTGGGTGTTATCACCCTTTTTTTTCAAAATGTCCATCAAAATGCTTGTTACCACTCTAGGGCGGTATACCTTGCTCATGCGCACTATTATCATTTTTGCCCTGATTTGGTACTTGCCAAACCCCCAGGCTGATGGCCTATTATGTTCTGAACTCTACTAAACCGTTGAAAGCATTGGTATAGGCCTCTCTTTGCAACCCCACCCTTAAGACGCTAGTCCTCCATGGGCAGAATCGTTTCGTTAATTATAATTATGTTGTACAAGACAGTCCTGCTTCTACGAAAATCATTATCATGGCATCAAGGTTTTGCATCGAAAATCAAACTCGTGTGGTTAATTTCTAGCTATAAAGTTTTTAAAAAACGAGCATCCATTACAAAACCAAGTTTCAAGTAAAGATGAAATTATTTGTAGCGCCACGAAAGAGCCAGATATGACCTGGCCTACACAACGCCCTCTGTCATATTCTTCATAGAGGTTCAGTACATCTGTGTTCGAAAAGGGGGATGCCTGGAGGTTGTGCGAGAACCTGCACCAAATTTCCAAATAAGCGATTTGATCTCGGCTTAAGGCTCACCGTAACCAGGCAGAGTTATCTGACTGATCTCCAATCTCGGCCGTCCACTCAACTCATGCTGGGCAAATGCTTCTTTCATGACGTCATAATCTTGCAGGACCACGATGAGCTGATTGGCCACTGAAAAGCTCACGAGGCTTCCGTATCTATACAAAAAAAATGTTATAACTTTAGAGGACTGAATACACTTTGAATCAAGTGCAATAAACAGACAAACCACCAAGCACAAGGAACAGAAGGAAAAAGGAACACCATTTTAGGTGTATGTAATACCCATCATGGCAGTCGCGGTGATCGAAAATATTTATTTTGCAAATCATTTTCTGAAGGAGCAGAGCATAATATTCCAGTGAAGTTAGACTGGTTTGACTGTTCCACACCGTTTTACAACCTATAGGTATAAGGACTGTACACTGACAAACTTCTAGTACAAAACATTTTTTTTTTAAATAAGACCACATGCAACTAGATATATTTTTAAAGCTTTCGTTGTGAGTTGCTCATGGTTCCTACCCGTACCTATGAGACAGGTCTCCCAATGCCTCGTGGATAGGCCCTTTAATCATGGCTAGTTGCGGTAGGTAACCCAGCAGCGGCCATCCCCTAGGGCCGGGAGGGAGGTTCCTTGGCCGTCTGAAGACCCAGAAGAGGATCGTGAAAAGCGTAAAACCAAGAAGGGCTGTGCGGACGTTGATGTGGTTCCATACATCGTAAAGATCCATGCTTGCAGGCAAAAGAAAACTACGACCTCAAATCATAAAAAGAATAACAAATTCATACAGATATTTTCTGTTCTTTGGATATAAACGACTTCGGGCACTAATATATCTGAACAACAGGCTTTCGCCATTGAAGGGGGCCTTCGTGATAGAATTGATAACGTGCCCGGATTAGTCTTTTGGTGAATATTTTAATCAATTGAATGATAATTCAAGAGTTTGTGTGACCAACTTTGCCAAAAAAGAAAAAAAATGAACAGGCTTTTGTCTAAAAAAAAAAATAAAAACGCTTTCTTGGGCCGTAGTTTTTGCCAGTGAATAATTAACAACTTTCGTATTTATCTACAGAGGACAAATGAAAGAAATCACATGGGTTATAAGAGTAAATAAAATTATGAAAATAAATAAAGTTCCTGCAAACTGCTGTCTCACTTTATTGACCTGAAATATACAAATTACCACACAAAAAATAAGGCCGGGCCTGATGTACTTTACCAGATCTTCTTCGTAGGCAAAATAAATATACATAAACAATTAATATAATTATGTGGGACGTCAACCGTGGCTTACCGATTAGCTGTATACTACTGCCAAATCTGGTTCACCACGGCGACGAAACAAGAATTCACAGTAAATGATCGCGGTAAACAATATAGTACGGTGCAGGATAATTCTTGCTGCCCGTAGCGAAGTTCACGCAGAACTGAGGGTCTGATATGCCTGCAACAACTGCAGGAAAAGACACGCTTGGCTACTCCCGTTGCGTAACTGCAGCTGCCAATAATAATAAAAGGAATACCAGGCTACCATTTATACACAATTCTGCAAAGAAATTTAATGTCGTATAAATGCATGTATATTATATCAGAGTCGGTAAATTAAAAAGGTTTACACCACTCGTTATCAGTTTTCTGCTGACGTGAACGCAGACAGTTTTTTGTAATCATGCAGCAAGGAGACGTGTTCCTAAATCAAAGAATAATTAACCCTTGACTGGGCTGATAACCATCACGTGATTAGGCCTACAGGCTACAATCTTCTCGAACTGTAGCATGATTTGAGGGCAATGAACTTGCAAGATTGCAATGCGAATTGAGACATTGAGTTGGGGTCTCGGAATGGATGTTGTGCGTTGCACCATTGCACAAACAATGTGCCGTTGTCGGGTGTCTGACGAGGGCTGAATGACCATTCAAAACAGCTCATTTCATGGGATATAGTTTGTTTAGAGTCGGAGTTCAGAAACGTTTGGAATTGTATCTACAGATACAATTTCGACTTGAATGATACCCTCGAAAATTACACAATTCTTACCACTTATCGTTGGCCTAAGTCATGAGACTTTACTTGATGGCGTGCAAGTCTATGCCCCGGCGCACAGATTCTTTGGTACAGTCAGTGATGACACTGTGCAAGCAGTCTAGTCGTAGTGGTATTACGCACGACAATGATATATCATACTCTCATAAAATGTTAATAAAAGTGCAGCCTGCACTTGTGTGATTTTAACAGGCAATCGTATCGTGGAGGAATAGGAAGGTTCCTCCACGATCGTGCACGAAGATGATACACCCTACAGTAGCATGTACAGGGGAACCTGCATTTGTGACTAACCTGTTTTGTCCCGTCACCTTACGCGTCAGCTGCAGACAGAAATGCACGCGATTGATCATGGAGCTATCAACTGAATTATGGACCTTTGAACCAGAAGAGGTCATTTGCCTCTGCAGTCACATGAGGCGAACATGATTATTTAGTGGGCTCACAGTTGTCGCAGCACAAAAGGAACTTTTGATCTTGGAGCTTTAAGTGATATGAATTTTGGGCGCTGTAAGTTCGTCGAGGCAACAGGTTGCGAGGGTTATTGATTTAGTTTTTGTTTTCGTTAATTCCCTTTCGTTAATATAGGTTTTCCCGGCTATTTTAAAACGTGTACCATTCGAATGCACCGTTTTTGATATTCCATTTCGTCCATCAACATCGATTTAGAACACCTCCAATGTTTAATTTCGTCTTTTGTCGGACAATTTCAAATTCAGTTCAATCAAATTCAAACAATGATACGAGCACACGTTTTCGTCGTGGAGTATTCGATTTCGTCTACTCTACGCCAAACCTTGTTATTCAGAAATTAAATTCGTCTATTATTGATTCATATAAAGACGACTTCGATCTCTGAATGATGCCATTCGGCAACAACTTAGACGAAATTTGATCTCTAATGATTATCGACCCGGTGACTAAAGATGGTGACCAAACTTTGAAATTGAATGGTAAATGACAAAATTGGTTTTGTTAAAAGCGTTTGAAATTTTTCTCGGACGAAATTGAATGTTAGAGTTGGTGAATTTGAATGCAAACATTTCAAATAGCCGGAAAAAGCTACAGCAGATTACGAAGAAAGCATTTGTAGTTTGCTGTCTTAAATCGTGATCGCGGAAGCAGACTGGCTATTTTGTCAACATCTGCAAGGCGTCTGCTGGTGATCGTCATTCGTTGTTTCGTAAAAAACAGTCTTGTAAGAAATCGTCTGGTTGGAGGCTGGTTGGTGAAGCGATACTTTACTCGCCTTCCACCGCTGTGACCTGCGTTCGATTTCTACCTGGGCCATTATGTGGATTGGCTTTCCAGTCCGAGCCTGATTCCGTGGGTTTTCCACAGAGTATTATTCGGGGGATTTCCTTCACATTGTCCTCTCTTTAATCCGCCCCATGGTAGCCCAGTGAATTCCATCGAATGGGCTACCCACAATAAAAGAAATAAGAGGCTCAGGTTTTGCATCTCCTATGCATCCGCCAAGAATTTATGTTACAAGACACCTCTCAAAAGGCTGGTTTAAAAGTATAGGCCCCCTATATAAAACGGCATGGTGAATATTTAACGTTAAAAAGATGCAAAGGTTTTGTGTGGAGAGTGAGGGATGTAGGGGAAAGGAAGCGAGACCGATGTGTCACTCTATGATTGTTCAGAGGGTGGTGCCGATGAAGAGGTGTTAGTTAGAGAAGGGCTTGTGGGTGGTCTGAGCAGCATCAATACCCAGAAACATCTTCTCACCAAAGATGGTGTCACCTTCAAAGCAGCCATGGACTTGGCCAAAACCCTTGAAACAGCTACCAATTAAGGACGTGCTTGATTTAATAAGAGCAGCCCTAGCGCCGACACAGCATCAGTTCACGCACTACACAAAAATGCCAAGCAACACTTACTGTACTACAAAAAAAACACCCCACAGACGCGTACCAATCTCAAAAAGGAGGGAAGAGATGTAGTCGATGCGGCAGAGACAAAGTGTCTGACCCCACTCCCTACGTCAATAATTTGTACGATTATTTATTTCTGGCTTAAAACATTTTTATACTGAGGCCTGAGGCTCAAACACTGAAGTTTACTCATCTTCAACAGATCTGTGAGAGTGAACGACACAGAATATCGTCGGAACAGACGCCATAATCCGGGTGCCACAACCACCATCTGAGCCAGACTTCGAGATCCAACTGAAGGATCCAGTTCAACATAATCCCTGATGCTCAGCAACAGGGAGTGAGACAGTCTCAGCGATTCAGGAAATCACTAGCATGGCAGCAGGATTACGTATACCATCCTCACATAATCACTCATACTCGGTTTAAATCAATCAATCTTGCATTATTTCGCACTCATCTCTGAATTGCATACTCATTCTGATTTAATTCAAGAACTATAGTATACAAGATAGTTAAAAGAGGACAGCCTGCTAATATCGAGTTTAACAGTTACGTGCGGTATAAGCTCCGTGGCTGAGGTCCTATTTACCGGGGAACACTTGAGGGTGGGGGCTCATTTCTGAAGAGGGGCACTCAGTGTCATTTAAGCAATAATAAAAAGCTGATTTGCTTTCCTCAAAATCTGAGCGATTAGGGAGGTGGGGCAAAAGGGGAGGGGCAATGGGGGCACGGGCCTAGAGCGGGGGCGTACCTCCATACCTCTCCTATACTCTAAATTCCAAAGAGTGAAATAAGGGACTAGACGTTGAAGAGTGAAAATCACTCTCATTTTCGATTGACATGAACCACTTCAGTCGAAGCTCGAGTGAAACCTCGATCTTTACGATTGAAGAAATTTCACTCTAAAACGTCTGGTCCCTAGTTTCCGACTGTGGGAGTGAATCTTCACTCGAATGGAGTGAATTTTCATTCTTTAAATAGAGAGAGTGCTCCTTGGTTAATTTATGCCACTGGTTCCTACAATTTTAAGATTAGCTGGGCCACAATGTGATGTCCAGGTATAAGCCCATCACCGACAGTAATGTCTAGTTGATCTTTGACCAGGAGCGTAGCGAAACCATAGGGGAGGGAGGTTGACATTTGCTGATAGACCATCCGTACTGGTAGGTAGCCTGGATTTTTTTTGCCGGTCACCAGGCCGCAGCATATAATAAAAGAAAACAGGGGTGGACACCATCTAACCCGTAGGGGGGCACTGTTCAAAGCAGACTTTTTTAACACTATCGGACAACAATATGGCTGTATGGCTCCCACCCTCTCTCCCCCCCCCCCCCCCACCTGTAAATAGGACCCCAGCCACGAAGCTTATACCGCGGCATATTTTCCGATAGACACGGCATATTTGCCGACATTAACGATGATGGCGGTGTCACATTCCCACAACCCCCTCTAGAGACGTCCGTGTCAATATTGGTCAGTCTAAATACTGGTCCCTCAGTGTAGAAAGGGGTTAAATAAATGCATAATTTTACATATTTCTGTGATATTAATTCAGAATTTTTTATCTTTAAGCTCGAATAATGACATAACGAAATACTCAAAAGCGCATTTCTTCGGAGGTCTATCACCTCTAAAATAATTTCCAGCTGTAAATAAGGCCCCCTTAAAAATAATACATTAATACTTTTACAATCACTCAAGACCAAAAACAGTCAATCTGTTTCACTGAGGCAATTATCATGATGATTGTGACATCAAATATTATACAAATACAGCATGGTTTGAGGGGAAGTAGTGGGAATTACTATAGTCCTTCGGTGTAGGTCACTTGACTACCTCCCGACGCGAAGCGGAGGGAGGTAGTCAAGCTGACCTACACCGAGGGACCAGTAATTCCAGAAATAAACCAATAAACTTTCCAGAAATAAACTATGCTGTATTTGTTTTACTACACCTCATCAATAATATTTAGTAGCCTCACTGTCTTTTTAGTAGCCTGAAGACTGCCTTATTGATAGCGGCCTTCGTAGAATTTGCATCTTTATTCAGCACAATTCATATTCTTCGTCACAGCATACATGAAATAGTATCGTGCCAACACTCTTTAATATGTTTTTACTGCAGTAGTAACAAGTATTGCAACAACAGACTGGTTTCGTAAAGATAACATGCCATAGACTACATGTCTACGAGGCGGGTTCCAGAGGGAATTTTTGGTGCTACCAGAAAAAACTACCCCACGGCAGCGAGCGACACCGGGATGACGTCACCTGGGCGTGTATCATTTTCACTTCCCGGACGTGCGGCGGAATCGACCAATGACGCGCTCCGATTTGATCATGAATCTATATGCGGTGTAGTTATGCTATATCCTCTTATAATACTTATTTCATTACTCTTCTTCCTTGCTTTTGGTCCTTGCAATACCTCGTTCAGGTTTAACCATAAAAAAAAATTAACGGAACTTTCTTTCTTGATAGGTTTACCTTTCTTGATAGGTTTACCTTATTTACCTTTATATCACACTTTATATACATTACCCCGACGCAAAATTCGACCTTATGAATTATATCACACTGTTATGACACATAATTATACGCGAAATACGAAGAGAGACCCTTTTACGAGCTACAAACACGGCTAATTATCTCGCGGATTCGCGCAGATTTCAAACGGCGCGGGAGCAAGCGTAATTCCTTGACACGCCTTGAAGCCTAGAGGTGCGGCGCCCTCTGGTGTCTGGAAGGTGAACTGATGCAGGAGGCAGGAGAAGATGATGTAGAGTTTCATCCGTGCAAGCTGTTCCCCCAGACACACACGCCTACCTGTGAAGAGAAAAGAATGTCCAATACAGCCTCAGTGGTTTATCGAAAACTCGGCTGGACTTTGCTTGCGTGTCTGAAAACCAACAGGCCTCTAACTTGTGACACTCCGGTTCATTGTGGGTACATTTTTCACTTCAGCACCATCAAGTCTTATGGTTAAGGTTTTGAATATTTGCATTTTGGTCAAGGCAATTCACGTCTCCGTCCATTTGAAGTCATGCCAGAATATTCAACATGTGTGTCAAAAATGTTTTGTGTTCGTCAGTGCAGTAGAACAAATGTACACCTGTTTATGCGTCACCTACTCCTACCAAGATGATCTGTGTTAGAATAAAAAGTATAGGCACTCCAATTAGACATCTGGCTGCTGTAAAGTCTGAGTACTGTATTGTAGGAACAACAGACCCCGGTCCCATCCCCTTCTCCTGTGCCCCCACAACCCCTATAGTTTAGTGTCGAGTAAAACCTCGTTGTGTGGACTGAACCAGCTGCGACCTCCTAGCAGAAGGCCTGGGTCCCAAAACGAACCTGTCATCCTGGCCTTCTCTACAGCCACTCGTTGGGTCGGCTGAGGGCAAGCCTAGGCACCGTCGATCGAGACCGCCACAGTATCCTGAATACTTAGTCTAAGAAAAGACCTATGGGAACTAAAAGAAATGGTTCGAGACAGAGATACAATCCTAGAATTTCATGCACACATTCTTACCTATTCCAAACGGGATGAGCTTTTCCCGCCGAACAAACTTGCCATCTTCGTCCAGGAATCGGTCCGGTCTGAACTCGCTCGGATTGGGCCACTCGGACGGGTCACTGTGAACGCTCCACAAGTTGGCCACGATGGTGGCACCCTTTGGGATATGATACCTGGATGGATGCAGCACAAGACATAAAAATGCAAAGTAAGATCAAGAACAGAATAACAATTGCTTGCTTTTCCAAACTGTACTTGCTTTGATTCATAATTGTGAATACGCAATACAAAATAGGCCTATCCGCCACCGAATGTGTGCAGTTACATATACTTCGTGGTGCAGAAGCCGTACAGTATTTGTACTGCACTCTTTACTGCACTCTTTACTGCAGAAATGTTACTGCGCCCAATTTATAGAACATACCCTCGCAGAGTTGTGTCTTCGATGCATTTATGAGGTACTCCCAGAGGCACAGTGTTCCCCAAGCGTTGAACCTCGCTTATGACCGCTTCCACGTAGGGTAGCTCGGGTTTGTCAGACAGCCTGGGTAGCCTATTACGTCCAACAACTCTGTCTATATCCTTCTGTACCCGGGTCTGGATTTCAGGGTATCCGACCATAAAATGCAAAGCCCAGAGGAGTGTTGTCGAAGTAGTCTCCGTTCCGGCCCCAAACAGGTCTCCAAGCGTGTATTGCATACTCGCTGGGGTCAGATACGTGTGGACACCTTGCTCCTCCTTGTCATCCATCGCCTTCATGAACGCTCCCGCGAAATCTCGCGGGTTCTCGTTGTATTCCACCTCTCCTTGTTGCACGTTCCTTCTGAACAACAGCTGGTAGAGAATCTCGTCGAAGCTGAGATTGGTGTGGATGATCTTCTTCACGAAGGGTAGGAACTGCATCTTGGCAAATATTGGTACGAACTGGATCACTCCACCTGCCCCAATGAGTTCAAATATATTATTAAGCGCCTCCAAGAGCCTTTTGAATTGCGTATCCGTGTACTCGAACCGCCTTCCAAAGACCACAGAGCAGATGACATTAGACACAGCGTTCTGTACGAAGTGTCTTGGGTTGAGAATCTCCCCTTTGGTTTTGCGGATTTCCTCCATCAGACACTTGGTCTCCGTGGTGATGTGTTCCTCGAAGCTTGACTTGCCCACTCCGAGGCCTCGTAGGGTTGTGATTGAGAACCGACGGAGCTCAACCCAAGGCTCACCACACGCTGTGACGACGCCTGTTATTTTTTTTCAAGAGGAAAGGAGAGGAAATGTTGTTTTAAATGATTTTCTGTACTGTACTAACCATCCATTAAAAACTTTCAGTGACAAGACGGTAGTCATGCATGGGCAGAATCGCCTTGCTGATTATTTTGTACTCGTCATGTTTTTACGAAATTCGCTTTCACGGCCTCAAGCTTTTCCACGAAAAATGAAACTCGTGTGGTTAATTTCTAACTAGTTTTTAAGAACGACCATCCATTACAGAACAAGTTTCAAGTATATGATTTCCTTGGTACAACATGTGCTACCAACAACGAACACGGCGGAAATCGTCTCAGGAAATTTCGTACAACAGTGTCTTTTTGTCTTTCCAGCTTCATATCCCAACCTGTACTAGTAGAATACGTAAAGAGAAATTCACATGGAATACGAAATTTTATTTGTATCGCCACGAAAGAGCCAGATATGACCTACATAGCGCAGCAATTCCTTTACAGAGGGTCATTGTGACTTTGTTTGAAATTGGTGTTTAGAACAACACGTCTGCGTCTATAAATGCATGAGAAGTTTATACTGATGAAGACCCATAATAAACTATTTGATCCTGGCTTAAGGCTCACCGTAGCCAGGCAGAGTCAACTGACTGAGCTCCAATGTCGGCCGTCCACTCAACTCATGCTGGGCAAATGCTTCTTTCATGACGTCATAATCTTGCAGGAGTACGACGAGGTGATTGGCCACTGAAAAGCTCACCAGACTTCCGTATCTATGCAAACAATTTATCATGCACTGAATACACTTTGAATCAAGTGCAATAAAAAAGGAAACCACGGAGCACTATATAGGGAACGTAAAAAGAAGGAACGCCATTTTCAGGTAACAACTATCATGACGATCGCGTCGATTGCAAATAATTATTTTGCAAATCATTTTCTGAACAGAGATATGTAACTTCTAGAACATAATCCAGTGAATTTAGAGTGGTTTGACTGTATCGCAACGTACATGTATATAAGGTTTGTCTTAAAGTCTACACTTACGAAATAACACCACATAGTCTACAAATCAACTAGAAACGTAATCCGATACTTTTTTAAAGTTTTCTTTCTGAGCTAAATCAGGTTCATACCGTACCTTTGGGACAGCTCTCCCAATGCCTCGTGGATAGGCCCTTTAATCATGGCTAGTTGCGGTAGGTAGCCCAGCAGCGGCCATCCCCTAGGGCCGGGAGGGAGGTTCCTAGGCCGTCTGAAGACCCAGAAGAGGATCATGAAGAGAGTCACACCAAGAAGGGCTGTGCGGACGTTGATGTGGTTCCATACATCGTAAAGATCCATGCTTGCAGGCATAAGAAACCTACGACCTCAAATGATAAAAAGAACAAAGGGGTACATTGTTGGTTTTTGTTCATTATGCAAGATGTGCCCCTTTTTTATGCAAAAAATGTGACACGCCCCCAAAGGGGGGAAAAAAAGGTTTATGATTTGACACGTAAACTTTCTGTCCACCCCCGTTCACTATACTGGATGGTAAAAATTGCCCCCACTTTCATAAATTGTGGTCCAATCCCCAAAAGATGCCAAATTCTGGATATGTTTTATCCTCGAGATGCGTAGCACTTGAGTGAGCTGTGCATAATCGAAAAAGAAAAGTGAAATTATCTGAATCGCTTTTTTGGGCGCTCGAAGCCCCGCCCCCCCCCCCCTCACTTTTTAATGTCATGGCCCGGCCCATAAAAGGTCAGAATAAAAAGTGTATGAACCCCAGAAGCCCACTGACTAAAGCTTGTAATGTGACGGGTTCATCTGAACAGCTAGTATAGTTTCAGTGCCCATTCAAAACAGCTCCTTTATATTGATATAGTTTGTTCTGAGAAAAGTTTGGAATTAAATATCTATAAAATTTGGACGTGAATTGTGCCCTCAAATTTTACACATTTTACAATTTATCGTTTGTCTTAAGTCATTGACTTTCAAGTTTTGCGCAAGCATATGACCCGGGCCGGTAGCTCCTTTTTTGCTTATTTTGGCGTACGGATTTTGTAAAGTTAATCATGGCATCCTAAATGCAGTCATAGTGGTATTACGCACGACAAAACGCACTCATAACATAATGTATCACTGGTACAACATGCACACGTGTAATTTTTACAGACGATTCTATCATAAGCATAACAAGGTTCCTCCATGATCGTAGATCCGATGGAAGGCCTATAACACGTGTGTGTTACATGTACATGTCCAAGGGCACCTGTAAAGTAACTATTTGAGACTAACCTGTTTGTCCCGTCACTGTAGGCCTACTCAGTCGTCAGCTGCAGACAGAACTAAATGCATGTTGATCGTGGAGCTGTACCTAAAAACTGCATTTGTTATTGAAGTTTGAACCAGAGGAGTTTATTTGCCTCTGCAGTCATATGCAGCGAACATGTTTATTTAGTGGGCTCGTATCCCTAGTTTGGCTTTTTGTTTTTGTCGCTGCACAGGCAAAACGAACTAATGATCTCTGATCTCTACTGATATGCAGTTGGGGCTCCATGGAAAAGTTCATCGGGGCTAAAGGTTGCGACGGTCATCAATATAATTTTGTTTTCATTTCCTTACGCTTATAGTAGAATACGAAGAAAACATTTTAGTTTTCTTGAATAATGATCGTGATATTACATTGGCTATCTGTCAACATGTAAGGCGTCCGTTTGTGATCATCATTCATTGTCACATTAAATTTCTCGTAAGAAATTGTCTGGGTGGGGTTGTGCGGCTCCTGTGCATCCGTCCAGGTCATTTATGTTACAAGACACCTCAAAGGCTGTGTAAAAAGTGTGAGCGATGACTTCTGTCACGCTTATTTAGATAGGTGATTGGGGAACGACCACTGGATAAATTGGATGATGGAGAGGAGTGATCGCGTTCACGACTCATAAGGGTCCGCTCATAAGTCCGACACCTCAAAGGTCCGACGCCTCATAAGTCCGATAAAATCGCATCCCCTAACCAATTAAAGACCCATAAGTCCGACGCCTCATAGGTCCGACGCCTCACTAGAAGTCCGACGCCTCACTAGAAGTCCGACGCCTCATAACTCCGACGCCTCATAGCTCCGAGCCTCGTAAGTCCGACAAATTAAACGCCTCGTTTTTCCAACGTCGGACTTACGAGGCGTCGGACTTATGAGGCCTCGGACCTATGAGGCGGAATAAATAAATGTTATGCTTCATAAGTTCGACGCCTCATAATTCCGAAATTTCGGACTTATGAGGCGTCGGACCTATGAGGCGTCGGACTTATGATACGGCCCCATTTAGATTACTTGGTATCAAATTGGTGGGGTTTGCCACCGAAATGGACTTCGTGCGACATTTGAGTCCAAATTTATTATGCAAATAAGTCGAAAATGCCGGCGGCCATTTTAAAATATCCAAGATGGCTGCCATCCATTTGGAGTACACCATAAACAATAATGCATTCGGGTTCCTTGGTATCAAAAACATGGGGTTTGCCACCACAATGAACTTCATATGACAATCAGGTCCGAAGTTATGAATTAGGTCACAAATGGCGGCCATTTTGAAATCCAAGATGGCCGCCACACGGTAGATGGAAACAAATGTTACCAATGGATTTCCGGCTTAGGAAGGTAAACTCTATTCAAATACGACAAAAATTCCTTCTTTAGCAAAAAAAATGCAAAAGGATATAACAGCCTATACTACAATGACGCGCTCCAATTTGATCATGAATATTTATGAGGTGTAGTAATACCATATCATCTAATAATACTTTTTTCCCCCTTTTTTCTCAGGGGAAACTTATTTCATTCAAACACATTTATTTCCTCTTATATTATAGGTATTGAACAAAATATAAAGGCCACTAGAGGTGGCAAAACCTTGAAAGCATGTATCAGGCATGCCATTACACAAAAACAGACGAATTATAACAGAAAAAAAAAAATTACACACATGACACTGTATACTTCTAAGCAGTAAACAAAGTTATGAAAACTAATGGGCTACGAGTAGGATCGTCGTGCATAAAAAGTCCAAGGGCAGAGACACATTACATATAAAATATATCACATTACATAAGGTACAATTTAAGTTTGCGTTTAAAAATATTATATTGAACATCTAAAAGAGAATGGTACATTATTCCATTATTAAGATTCGGAGTATTTAATGTTGTATTGAACGGCAGATGTTCTATGTTGCGATATGTGGAAATGAAAGTTATTAGACACACGAGTGTAGTATGTAATTTACAGTTAAGAGTACAAACAGGTTTGAATAGGAAATTGGCAGTCAGTTATTTTTTATACTTGTACATAAATAGTGCTTGTTTGTATTTATTAAGGTTTGTTATGCTTAAATATTTTAGCTCACGTAAAAGAGGCTGCCTCTGGGCCCTATTATGGTGAAATGGTAATAATTCGAACACTTTTTTTCCACAACTTTATTAGAAGAAGCGTTTCTCTTGCGTTTTACAATAAGTATAAACAAATAAAAAATTAATCATTACATAAAAGAGAGAATGGGTCCCATTTCGCATTAAATTTAGCAAGATTACAATTTGTAGCAAATACGAATTTTTATAATATTTATACATAGTATCGTTTTAGCTCATTCTTAAATACTAAAAGAGACGGTTTGCTACCATTCATCTTCATTTTGTAAATATGGTAACGGCACATAGGAGAAGACTTAAGTTAAGGGCGCTCCAGTTTTTGTTAAGTATGCCAAAAAAAATTATCTCCTAATCTACAAACACAATAATATTCAAGGTCTTCTTAATCCAATCACTAATTTGGGTCCAGAACGATAAAGAAATCTCACAAGTACAAAATAAGTGAATCAGAGTTTCATTTTCTACATGACAGAAGGACCTCAAGTCGTTCTGCCCTTTACCAATCTTTACCAAATAAGAATTGACGCCTGTATGACCATCGTAATTTAGTATCATAAGAAATCGCAAAGGGCATACTGCAGAAAACCAACCATTTAGTTGCAGGGAAATTGATGCTCAATTTTGTTTCCCATTTATCAATGAATTTACTTGCAACCTTTGTTTTCACTGAAGTAAAATATGATAGATACGGGCAAAACCTTTTTTATCTAACACAAGTATCTCAAAATTAAATGGGATAAAAGGAAAGCAAATATTTGACTTAACATCTTTAAGGAAATTACAAAAAGAATTGTTGGCGGCCTTGACGACACCACCATACTCTAGAAAGTTAGTTCTAATACTGAATTTTAACATAAAGCACTCCAAGCTCAAAAAAGCACCTTTGTCGTCGAGTAGGTCAGACACAAAATTATCCCCTTTGTTTGCCCAGTGTTTGTAAAAAAAAAAAAAGATTGTTACCAACCGTAATTCTGTGGTCCTACCACAAAACATTGCAAAGAGGATTATCTTATAATACTTATTTCAATACTCTTCTTTCTTGCTATTGTTCCTTGCATACCTCGATCAGGTTTAACTTTAAAAACAAATTAACGGAACTTTCTTTCTTGGTACTTTGGTAGGTTTACCTTATTTACCTTATCACATTGTTATGACATATATATGCGAAATACGAAGCGAGAATCTTTTACGAACTACAAACACAGCTAGGTATCTCGCGGATTCGCGCAGATTTCAAACGGCGCGGGAGCAAGCGTAATTCCTTGACACGCCTTGAAGGCTAGAGGTGCGGCGCCCTCTGGTGTCTGGAAGGTGAACTGATGCAGGAGGCAGGAGAAGATGATGTAGAGTTTCATCCGTGCAAGCTGTTCCCCCAGACACACACGCCTACCTGTGAAGAGAACAGAATGTCCAATACAGTCTCAGTGGTTTATCGAAAACTCGGCTGGACTTTGCTTGCGTGTCTGAAAACCAACAGGCTTCTAACGTGTGACACTCCAGTTCACTAAGGGTACATTTTTCACTTCAGCACCATCAAGTCTTATAGTTAAGGTTTGAAAAATTTACATTTTGGTAAAGGCAATTCACGTCTCCGTCCATTTGAAGTCATGCCAGAATTCCCCACCAGCAGTCCTATCACACGTTAATTATCAGTCGTCAATGTCTAATCCAGTAAATTTATAAACCGTGTGAGTAGCATCGTCCAGTCCGACTTATCCGAAGAAGAATCAGATCACAGTCAGTTAAGTCCAAAGTGAGTAGGAGTCTAGGAGAATCATCGAAATTCTGAATATTCAACATGTGTGTCGAAATGTTTTGTGTTCGTCAGTGCAGTAGAACAAATGTACACCTGTTTAGGCGTCACCTACTCCTACCAAGATGATCTGTGTTAGAATAAAAAGTATAGGCACTCCAATTAGACATAAAAGCTGTAAAGTCTGAGTACTGTATTGTAGGAACATCAGACCCCGGTCCTATCCCCTTCTCCTGTGCCCCCACAACCTCTATAGTTTAGTGTCGAGTAAAACCTCGTTGTGTGGACTGAACCAGCTGCGACCTCCTAGCGGAAGGCCTGGGTCCCAAAACGAACCTGTCATCCTGGCCTTCTCTACAGCCACTCGTTGGGTCGGCCGAGGGCAAGCCTAGGCACCGTCTATCGAGACCGCCACAGTATCCTGAATTCTTAGTCTAAGAAAAGACCTATGGGAACTAAAAGAAATGGTTCGAGACAGAGATACAATCCTAGAATTTCTTGCACACTTTCTTACCTATTCCAAACGGGATGAGCTTTTCCCGCCGAACAAACTTGCCATCTTCGTCCAGGAATCGGTCCGGTCTGAACTCGCTGGGATTGGACCACTCGATCGGGTCATTGTGAACGCGCCACAAGTTGGCCACGATGGTGGCACCCTTTGGGATATGATACCTGGATGGATGCAGCACAAGACATAAAAATACAAAGTAAGATCACGAACAGAAAAACAATTGCTTGCTTTTCAAAACTGCACTTGCTTTGATTCATAATTGTGAATACACAATACAAAAATAGGCCTATCCGCCACAGTTTGTGTGCAAGTTCGTGGTGCAGAAGCCTTACAGTATTTGTACTGCACTCTTTACTACACTCTTTACTGCAGAAATGTTACTGCGCCCAATTTATAGAACATACCCTCGCAGAGTTGTGTCTTCGATGCATTTATGAGGTACTCCCAGAGGCACGGTGTTCCCCAAGCGTTGAACCTCGCTGATGACCGCTTCCACGTAGGGTAGCTCGGGTTTGTCAGACAGCCTGGGTAGCCTATTACGTCCAACAACTCTGTCTATATCCTTCTGTACCCGGGTCTGGATTTCAGGGTATACGACCATAAAATGCAAAGCCCAGAGGAGTGTTGTCGAAGTAGTCTCCGTTCCGGCCCCAAACAGGTCTCCAAGCGTGTATTGCATACTCGCTGGGGTCAGATACGTGTGGACACCTTGCTCCTCCTTGTCATCCATCGCCTTCATAAACGCTCCCGCGAAATCTCGCGGGTTCTCGTTGTATTCCACCTCTCCTTGTTGCACGTTCCTTCTGAACAACAGCTGGTAGAGAATCTCGTCGAAGCTGAGGTTGGTGTGGATGATCTTCTTCACGAAGGGTAGGAACTGCAACTTGGCAAATATGGGTACGAACTGGACCACTCCACCTGCTCCAATGATTTCAAATATATTATTAAGGGCCTCCAAGAGCCTTTTGAATTGCGTATCCGTGTACTCGAACCGCCTTCCAAAGACCACAGAGCAGATGACATTAGACACAGCGTTCTCTACATAGTGTCTTGGGTTGAGAATCTCCCCCTTGGTTTTGCGGATTTCCTCCATCAGACACTTGGTCTCCGTAGTGATGTGTTCCTCGAAGCTTGACTTGCCCACTCCGAAGCCTCGTAGGGTTGTGATTGAGAACCGACGAAGCTCAAGCCAGGGCTCACCAGACGCTGTGAGGACGCCTGTTATTTTTTAGGAGAGGAAAAGTTGCTTTAAAAGTTATGTTCTGTACTGTAGGCCTACTAGCCATCAATTAAAAACCTACCATTTTCAGTGGTACGGTCTTGCATGGGCAGAATCGCCTTGTTGATTATTTTGTACTCGTCCTGTTTTTACGAAATTCACTTTCACTGCCTCAAGCTTTTCCACCAAAAATTAAACTCGTGCGGTTAATTTCTAACTAGTTTTTAAGAACGACCATCCATAACTTAACCAAATTTCAAATAATGTGATTTCCTTGGTACAACATGTGCTACCAACAACGAACACGGCGGAAATCGTCTCAGGAAATGTCGTACAACAGTGTCTTTTTGTCTTTCCAGCTTCATATCCCAACCTGTACTAGTAGAATACGTAGAGGGAAATTCACATGGAATACGAGATAATTTGTATCGCCACGTAAGAGCCAGATATGACCTACATAGCGCAGCAATTCCTTTACAGAGGGTCACTGAGACTGTGTTTGAAATTGGCGTTTAGAACAACACGTCCGCGTCTATTATCAGCTTATGTCTGGAAAGTTTATACTGATGAAGACCCATAATAAACTATTTGATACTGGCTGAAGGCTCACCGTAGCCAGGCAGAGTTAACTGACTGAGCTCCAATGTCGGCCGTCCACTCAACTCATGCTGGGCAAATGCTTCTTTCATGACGTCATAATCTTGCAGGAGTACGACGAGGTGATTGCCCACTGAAAAGCTCACCAGACTTCCGTATCTATGCAAACAATTTATTATGCACTGAATACACTTTGAATCAAGTGCAACAAAAAGGGAAACCACGAAACGTAAAAAGAAGGAACGCCATTTTCAGGTAATAACTATCATGACGATCGCGGCGATTGCAAATCATTATTTTGCAAATCATTTTCTGAACAGAGATATGTAACTTCTGAAACATAATCCAGTGAATTTAGAGTGGTGTGACTGTGTCACAACGTACATGTATATAAAGTTTGTCTTAAAGTGTACACTTACGAACTTCGAGTAAATAACGCCACAAACTCTACAAATCAACTAGAAACTTAACGGACACTTTTTAAAGTTTTGTTTCTGAGCTAAATCAGGTTCCTACCATACCTATGAGAAAGCTCCCCCAAAGCCTCGTGGATAGGCCCTTTAATCATGGCTAGTTGCGGTAGGTAACCCAGCAGCGGCCATCCCCTAGGGCCGGGAGGGAGGTTCCTGGGCCGTCTGAAGACCCAGAAGAGGATCGTGAAAAGCGTAAAACCAAGAAGGGCTGTGCGGACGTTGATGTGGTTCCATACATCGTAAAGATCCATGCTTGCAGGCATAAGAAACCTACTACCTCAAATCATAAAAAGAACAAAGGGATACATTGTTGGTTTCTTGTTCATATGCAATATTTGCCCCCTTTTTATGAAAAATAATGTGACACGCCCCGAAAGGGAAATAAAAGTTTATGATTTTACCTGTTAACGTTCTGTCCACCCTCGTTCACTTTACTGGATGGTAAAAAAAACACAATTAAGCACAATTATTTAAAAAAAAAACCACAAAGATTGTTCGTTACAACTACATTTTCTGTTAACATCATTGCCCCCACTTTTATAGAAAAAAATGTGGCCCAATCCCCAAAAGATGCTAAATTCTGGAATATTTTTTCATCCTCGAGATGTAGAATTTGTGAGCTGTGCAAATGCGAAAAGGAAAATTAAAATTATCTGAATCGTTCTTGCGCTCGAAGCCCTCCCCCTACACACACACACACACTTTTAATGTCATGGCCCGGCCCATAAAAGGGTCAGAAAAATGGCATAAAGTGGTGTTGAACTAATTGAGGTACCGTTAAGTGATCCTGAGAGTTTCAAATATTGCACCCAAAAATACATAGTGTATGAACCCTATGTCCACTGACAATAGCTTGTGACGGATTCATCTGAAAAACAGCTAGTATGGTATGATATTATGCTTTCGCCATTTGAAGGGTCTTTCGTAATAAAATTGATAGCGTGCCCGGATTGGTCTATCCGCTCCGTTCACAGGTACCCCCTCACCGGCAAAGAAAGTACAGTTGGGGTGACCGAACGACGCCATCTTGCCTGACTGCAATATTTTGCCGCGAAGCGCGGCCACTGCGTGTACATAGTACAAATCCCCTGGTGTACGTGCGTCACACACAAGGAACGGTGCGTGTCAACCAGCTAAATGTCTTGCGCCCATGGGACGTCGTTGCTAGGTAAAAGGGCGCCCTCTTTGTTGGCGTACGGAGCCCATACACAATTCTCAAACTAATACAACGTTAATGTCGTACTGTGCGTGAGTCACAGATATTGAATCCAGAGATAAATCAATCAGAGTATGTTGAATATCAAAAATAAAAAAAATACAATAAAAAAACCAAGGTGTTTAGGCCTACCACTCGTTATCAGATTCTGCAGATAGTATCATGTAGCAAAGGAGACGTATTCCTAAATAATAGAGTAAGCCCTTGACCGGGCTGATATAGCACGATTACTGGTCTACAATTCTCGAATAATAGAATGATTTGAGGCCAACGAACTTGCAAGATTGCAATGCAAATTCAGGCGTTGCCCGTGAGTTTGGGGCCTTTGCGGGATGGATTTTGTACTGTGTTGCCGTTGTCGGGTTTCTGAGGAGGGCTCGGTGACCATTCAAAACAGCTCCTGAAAAGGGATGGTTTGTTTTTATGGATAAGGAGCTGAGAAACGTTTGGAATTAATTATCTATAAAATTTTGACGTGAATTGTACCCTCCAATTAATTTTACACTTTTACAAATTATCGTTTGACTTAAGTCATACACTTTATTTTGCACAACCCTATAATTATGACCCGGGCCGGTAGCTCCTTTTTTTCGCTTATTTTGGCGTACCGGGATTTTGGTAAAGTCAATCATGACATCTTAATGCAGTCGTGGTGTTACGCACGACAATGATAACTCATGCAGTCATAACATAATGTATCATTGGTACAACATGCACTCGTGCAAGTTTTACAGACGATCGTATCATAAGGGATTAAGAAGGTTCCTCTATGATCGTAGATCCGATGGAAGGCCTATAACACCGTGTGTGTTACATGTACATGTACAACTACAAGGGTAGTCCTGTAAGGTAACCATTTGTAACTAACCTGTTTGTCCCGTCACTGTACTCGTCACTGCCGAGAGACCTAAATGCACGCGATTGATCGTGGAGCTAGCTATACACTGAATTCGTTATTGAAGTTTGAACCCGAGGCGTTCATTTGCCTCTGCAATCATATGCAGCTGATCGAACATGTTGATTTAGTGGGCTCGTATCCCTAGTTTTGGCTTTTTGTTTTTGTCGCTGCCAAAAAACGAACTATTGACCTTGGATCTACTGATATGCAGTTTGGGGCTCTGTGTCAAAGTTTGTCGGGGCTGAAGGTTGCGACGGAGGGTCATCAATATAATTTTGTTTTTCTTGCGCTAATATAGGTTTTCCCAGCCAATTTAATGAAATGTTCATTCACTTCTGAAAATCGGTCATTCGTTTTTCGTCTGAATTTGAATGCACGTCTTTAATGCTCAATTCAACGAAAGTTCAATCGTTTTCATATTGTCCGTGCATTCGGTTTTGAGAAACAGACAGCCAATTACGTTACCTGTGCATTCGTTTACGCAAGCAGATCTTTTTAAAATTGATTTCATATTCACAGCTAATTTGATTGACGGTTAATGAAAAAGAAACCCCTAATTGTATCCGGTACCGATGGCATTAAACTAAAAGCGAAATATAGAATGGTGAATGTTGTAAATCGCCCTTTAAAAGCGAAAAAGAGTCTTGTAAACAAGTCTGCAAGGACATAAACGAAAGGTGCTGCTCAATTACTTAATTGATTGAACTGAAATGGAATCTAACGCTCTTGTAGCGAAAATAAATCGCGTGTTCAGAGCGATTCTCAAATTCAGACGAAAATTAATGACCAATTTTCAGAAGTGAATGAACACTTTCAATTGGCCGAAAAAAAACCTATGGTTAGAAAGCATTTTTAGTTTTCTTAAATTATGATCGTAATATTACACAGGATATCTGTCAACCACTGGCGGCGGGACCGGGGGGCCAGCTCCCCCCCCCCCCACCACTTTTTCCACTGGGGAGGGAGGATGCCCCTCACTCTTGGTAGGTCCCACAATAGCGTACTCTTGGAAAAGGGCGCCCCTATTGAAGATGAGGTTTAGCCCCCCCCCCCCGCTGGCACTGGCGGTGCTTTGCCCCCCCCCCCCAACACACACACACACACACACCCACACACACTTTCAAAATTGTTCCGCCACCGTTGCTGTCAACAAAATTAATGTAAGGCGTCTGTTTGTGATCATTTATTGTTCCATTCAAATTACATTCTCGTAAGAAATTGTCCGGGTGGGGTTGTGCATCTCTTGTGCATCCGCCCAGATAATTTATGTTACAAGACACCTCTCAAAGGCTGTGTAAAAAAAAGCCAGTATTTACATTGTCATGTAGTATCAAAGTACAGGCATACAGGCCAAAAACATGCAGGTGAATCTTCAACGATAAGAGAAACAAAGGCTTTGGGCGGAGATATCGAGAGAGTGAGAGATATGGGGGAGGAGTGAGACCGATGCGTAACAAGAGTGTTCAGAGGGTCGGGCCACTGTTCGAAGAGGTGTTAGTTAGAGAAGGGCATTCAAACTAGTTCAATTTTTCCTGCTTTTGGGATGAAGGTTTCGGGAGTCAGGTGTGAATGTTAATCGTCGGGCATTTGGGGTAGGTGAGTGACGATTACTGTCACGCTTATTAGATCGGTGCTTGGGGAACGACCACTTGATGGATTGGATGATGGAGAGGAGTGATCACATTCACAATTATGTGAACGGTCATAGCGGTCGAGGCTAATCAAGATAATCACGGCGATCACGACTGTCAGAACGAGGAAGATGATCACGGTAATCACGGAAATCATAGCCTTGTTCAATGCGGTCTCTCGGCTTTTTGTCGAAGGGAGATAATCGGGCCCTAGCACCCACAATCAACGCGGTTACGTGCGTGTACCACCGACCCTTGTCCGTGCGTGTACCACCGACCCTTGTCCGTACGAACGGTTCGGTACTAACACAACCAGCAAGCACACACACGTGAGTACGGACTGTACGCATGGTGTAATAAGGCAGTAAACGTAGGCCTACTATGTTCTGCGTGTGGGTGTACGTACGTACGTACAGTGTACGTGTGGGGGATATACGCGCCGCGTGGCCTGTCGAACGACCGCCTTGTTGGGTCTGCAACTTCCGGGTTTAATGTCTTTCTTTACTTTTTCGTCCAGTTTTGGAAAAAAATGGGCGGGCTTCAGGTATGCGGGTATGCCGTGATGATTATGTAGGTCGTCTTGGACCAATCACATGAAACAACCTTCCCAATAGTATGATTAATTCATTTTTAAGCTGACCAATCGTAAGCTTCACAAGAATCATGTGACGTTGCGCGGCATGCATAATGCATTAGTCATCATGGCGTCTTCCATGTCTTTTTAGCGAGAGCGAAATGTTCGTCACTTTTTCAACAATTTGACATTGATTCGAGTTTTTCGGCTCGTGTAATGAATCCATTTGAGTGGGCAACGATCGTCTAATGACAGCATTACCTGCAGAATTCGTTGGAGCCTTCAATACTGCTTCGGACAGACTGGGACTGAACGACTTTCACCCACAGCAACGGGCCGCCATTGCAGCGTTTCTTCGCGGATGCGACGTGTTTGGCCGTGTCCGAAACGGGCTTCCAGAGCTACGGCTACGTCTATTGTCAGCGCGTCCCCGCGTATTTTCAATGAGCGCAGACCTAGACCTAGCTCTAGACAACGGATTCGGATGCAGCCTTAGTTAGCCTATCGCGGGCTGACCAATGAGAATTCAGTATATACGCGGGGGTGGTACCTCATTACCTCAATAGGTTTTGCTGGGTCAACTCAAAACCATCAAGGCGTTGGGTTACGCGGACAAGCTCATGCATGTACATGTACATGGCTGTTGTACGAGTTCGTGTGTGATGTACGTGCGTACGTACTGTACATGTACATGTACAAGCATAGCCTTGCTGTATGGTACAAGTTACTTTCTCGCAAGCAGCGTACGGGCATCGATATGTGCACGCAATTATGCCTTGCCAAGTTGATTAGGGATTTTCTTATCGGCGATTTTTTTTTTATCGGCGAATCGATAAGCCCAACGCCTTGGTCAAGGCTACGGAAATCACGACTCCCGACCCGTTCCCGTCCTACCAAGCGTGAGAGTCGTGATGGTTATAATAGGAATAACGATGAGAGCGGGGAAAGGGGCTGTTTGATCGACGCTGATATCCACGAGATGGGGAGCTTAGTGCGTGGTCTATAGGAAGAGTACTGTGGCAGAAAGTGTAAGGATATAGGGTCAATTTATTTCTTAATGTGTTTCCATTGCATGCACTATGAGCGTGCAAGAATTATGTTCGTGACTGGGCGGAGCTTAGCGTGCATGGCATTGGGTGACTTAGGAGCATGCGTGTTAGGCAGACACGTGATGCGGTGAACGTTGTAGTTATACTTGAGTTGAGCTGCGGACAGCGAGGAGACAAGAAGTAGGTTGATTACTTGTGCTCTGCGTTTGTGCAGTGCTTAAGCGCGGTCTGTACACAGTTGTATGAGCTGTACCGAGGTATGCTGGCATGCATAGCTGATTTGTTGCAAGTATAAGGCTGTCATAATTATTTGGCTTGCATGTTTGATGCTTATGTTTGATGTTGTACATTGCTTATGCTGCTGTAAATTGCTGATGATGTTGTACAATGCTGATGATGCGCATTATTGACATTGTGGTGCTTGAGGTTACCGACAATACATTTGTCAAGTGTCAATTGTTACAGGTGTATGTGTTATTAGCACAGAGTTTACAATTAGTCACATCTAGTGACTAATAGTTGTAAGACCAGTCGACGCGCGAAGGGCATCAGTTCAGCAAAGAAAGTGGACAGCGCTCGTCAGTGGGTCCATGTCCTCTCAAAGGAGAATCACGTGTCTGTGGTGACGGATGTGGGTCAGAAGCAAGTTTGGGGCGACCTAGTCGCCGGCCAGACATAACTCCTCATCAATACAGTGGGAAAGTGCTCTGGAAGGTACGTACTGCCGCTATTTCGAGTCATGTCGTGAGGTTAACCAGCGGACTGAGGGGCAATCTGCGAGGTGGTCAGCAGCAAGCTCGCAAGGGGGTGATCTGCGAGGGTCGCAGTGGAGAAAGGGGGTTCAAACAAGGGGATGTTGGACAAGTTGCAAACGGGACTTTGGCATGCGGTCTGCCATTCATGGGACTTGCAACTACGTGAGCCAGCAACGACACTCTGCACAGGGGCAGAGTACACCCTTGACGGCACTACAGCCACGAAGGATCCAGGATCATCGTCTCGGGTGAACAAATATCTGTCCGGTGTAACAGGTGACTGGAGTTATGGTCAGCATCTCTTATGAGAAGCTTCAAACTTGATAGCATTGATCGAGGAGGATAGGATGTGGCTCGAGATCTACGGAGTTATCTTGGGCTAGTTTCCTCAAGCGACCTCTGACTCGAATCACTTTTATGGCCTAATCCAGCTCTGGTGCAAGTTCTGGTAGACGGCTGTCTCTGGGGATCTTCTGTCCTGCTTCAGGTGCAGCATTCTCGGTATGGAAGCTCTCCATCTGAGCTCGTCTGGGGGAGTTGGAGCCCTGCTTCACAGATATGTTGAGGAGTAAGGGCACCTGCCACTTGCTGGTTATCTGGAAACAGCTGGCGACCTAGAGCTTCCACTAGGTCTGTTCAACTCGCATACGCATTCAGATCAAGAACGCTGCACAGGCCTGTCAGCCCACTTCTTTATTTCACTGGTATCAGTTGAGGAGGTTGCTCGGTTCTGAGCCAAGACGGAGGCAATTTTACTTTGCTATTCATGTTGTGGTTCCAAGAGCCATGGGGTCCCTTTCAATCCACCGAGAACCCTTTCTACACTGTGACACTGCCAGACCACGCGTGATGTCGTCAGCTGGATTGTCAGAACTCCACACATATCGCATGTTATATTGCTTTCAGTTAGAGTCTGAATTTCGGAGATTCGAGTACCCACGAATATTCTGAATGTACATGATTCAGACAAGATCCAGGTGAGGACCGTGGTTGACTCACTCCACATGATAGTGCAATGTAAGTTGACATCGAGGGCTTTCGTGACTTCGGCAAGCTGGGAACCCCAGAGAGCTACCATCAACTCGAGTCGGGTCATTTAAAGTTAGACGTTTAGGAGCCACTCAACGTTTGGCGAGGGTAAACTCAGAAAGACGGTATACGCAACAGCACCATACACTCCGCTGTGATGCATCAGATAGTGAAATTCTCGCCCCAGGCCCTTCTTTCTTGAGCTTCGTCATAGTCCCTGCAGTGCTCTCATTACCGGCACAATCTCGCAAAAACGGGTTCGGCCAGCTCTCTATACAAAACCTCATTGGCTCTAGACGTGAAATCAAGTCTGTAATGAGTGGTTTTAATCGCATCCGCCGCGCGCGATTGCCAAGCTCTGTGCCGGGGGTACGACGTACCGCATGCTGTCCTAGTAGCGGGGACGCTACGTACATTTTTGACACCATGAGTGTGCGATCCCATGCGTGTGCTCTGTGCATGCATTACAGACTTGAATAACTCGTTGTCAGTTTGTGCACAGGCAATGAGACTTGCTCCCAAAATTGGACGGAGCAGTCTGATTGGTTAAGAATCAAGAAAATATGAATATTCAACAGGCATCTCTTAGCCGACGCGTTTTGGCTTGCACGACGACACACACAAGTTTACATACACGTACACACCTGATTATCGCAGCATGTTAGTGTCTTCACCAAACATTCTCAATCGCTTACATCAAATTTCTTCGGATTTCCTATCGCCCAATGTTAAAATGGAGGTGTTGGAAGCTAGCACCGACAGGTATAGAGGTTCCATTGACCATGGGTTGCGAAAACTGGGGATTTCCAGTGCTCTGAAACCCCAACAAACCGTGAGGCAATCACAAGTTTTCTTGACGGCAACAACACCCTCGTGAATCTACCCACCGGGTACGGGAAATCCCTGATATACCAGCTAGCCCCTTTCTGTATCGACTTTATAAATATCACGTAATGTAGGCATACTTTTCTCACTCACGAAGCTTTCAAGCTTGAGTAGAATACCACCACAATATAATTACACAAGATTCAACTAATTAAACCAACATGATGAACTAGGGCCATCGATCAGTGCACTACCGTGCGCAACTAAACGATCGTTACCCTGAATCTCCAACAAGTACAACTCCTTCTCCTAGTAAAGTAATTCAGTTCCGTACAGTACTTGTGCATTTGATCATCATAACGAAGGGTATTCCTTACTCCTTCTAAACCTCATTGTGTGCATCGGGCATTTTGTCATTGCGGTTCTGTAACCTTAAAAATGGGCACAAACCGCGAACGAGTTCGTTTTCAGGGTGATTAGTTAAACTACAACAAACCACATGGGCCAAAAGGAGCTTACGTTTACAGTCGGAGCGCACTTCATTTTATGAAGGGGATTTACAATTATTCGTAACAGTTTCAACTTCCATAATAACTTAAATATTACTCCTTTTTATTCAAAGACATTTGCAAAGGTACTAATATTATCTACAATGTTATAGTTTTTTTACTGTTATTTTAAAAATAGGACTGCCAAATCAATTGGAAACTTGAAAATGATCGTGTAACAATTACCCTCATATTTATTATGGATGTTTCTTCGAAAGCCAGATGGGCTACCATTGGCTCTCGCTATGGAAACGTCATGCATATGCATTGAAGTGGATGCATATATGAATATTCGCTTGAACACGTCTTAGTCAAGTCGTTAGACACAGACTGACCATGCCGCGCGGTAGTACATGACTTTTGCATGAATGGTTGCAGCGCTCACGTTGCATGAACGGCGGTGGTCTGCAGATTTTGGCGCTGATCGATGACGGACATAAACCACTATAGTCTAACAACTTTCATCAAGTCTACATTGGCTCGTGGTTTTGTGCGTAAACCTTTTTAGTCTAGGGGCTAGACGCTGTTCTTGTTTGCTACGCCGCGCCGATAACCCGCCACCGCGATAACCGGCCACCGCGAGAGGGCGCTATCACGACCAACCAATATCACCCACGAACCTGACATAAACTGAGTGAGACCGTGACACCGGAGGGTACACACCTGTACATCGATCCGCCAAGCTCATGAATAAAAGTTATACCCTCAAAATATTCTATATTAGAGAGTTCTGAGCGCCGTAAAATTGGGGAATTGAAGAGATATGGTAGTGAACCTCTAGCCCGGACTTGGGGCTTCCAATTCTGAGCATTTTGGATGCTATTGGGCTCGAAAGTGGCGCTATTTTGCCATGTTGTGGAGGGATCGTTTTTCAAGATGGCTACTTTTCCGCTTTGGGGAAAATAGGTGTCGTCTTCTTTGCGTGAAAATATCTCGAAAAGTCAATGGTCAACCCACCATAAATTGAAAAGAAAATGAAAGATGACACATTGATCATCATTTTTCTGTGCAGCTTGAATACCTGTGAGAGTTTTGAGTATTTTTAAAAGAATTTTGAAGTACGGGCATTTAGCACTAGTGTCTATGGGAGTTTATTTGCAGGTATGCACCCTATAAGAATCACAAAGATGGCCGTTTCGCGCATGCGCTGTGCCGCGGCAGTGGTCTTTTCAGTGGGCGGAACCTACGGGGAGGGGGAAAAAGTGTTTTAAAGGTATCAACAAGGGTTTTTTGCCGTAACGGATGCTTCCAAATCATTAGGGAGCAGTAGGCTATCACCCGATTACAACAATTGATACTTGAAAAGGGGGGGGGGGCATTTTGAGCTTAAAAGTAGCTGGAACTCAATTTATTGTCGCTGGGGGCGCTCTACAGCTTAGCAGGGGCAAAACAATCACTATTTTCGGGCTTAATATCTACCTCGGATAATATTTTTCTTTCATTTTTTTTTTCAAAATATTGACTTTGGAGATATTCTGCTTGTCCTGAATGCGATTTTGTGTTAAAATTTAAAAGTTGCCTGCTATTACAGGGTACACACCTGTAAATCGATCCGCCAAGCTCATGAATAAAAGTTATACCCTCAAAATATTCTATATTAGAGAGTTCTGAGCGCCGTAAAATTGGGGAATTGAAGAGATATGGTAGTGAACCTCTAGCCCGGACTTGGGGCTTCCAATTCTGAGCATTTTGGATGCTATTGGGCTCGAAAGTGGCGCTATTTTGCCATGTTGTGGAGGGATCGTTTTTCAAGATGGCTACTTTTCCGCTTTGGGGAAAATAGGTGTCGTCTTCTTTGCGTGAAAATATCTCGAAAAGTCAATGGTCAACCCACCATAAATTGAAAAGAAAATGAAAGATGACACATTGATCATCATTTTTCTGTGCAGCTTGAATACCTGTGAGAGTTTTGAGTATTTTTAAAAGAATTTTGAAGTACGGGCATTTAGCACTAGTGTCTATGGGAGTTTATTTGCAGGTATGCACCCTATAAGAATCACAAAGATGGCCGTTTCGCGCATGCGCTGTGCCGCGGCAGTGGTCTTTTCAGTGGGCGGAACCTACGGGGAGGGGGAAAAAGTGTTTTAAAGGTATCAACAAGGGTTTTTTGCCGTAACGGATGCTTCCAAATCATTAGGGAGCAGTAGGCTATCACCCGATTACAACAATTGATACTTGAAAAGGGGGGGGGGGGCATTTTGAGCTTAAAAGTAGCTGGAACTCAATTTATTGTCGCTGGGGGCGCTCTACAGCTTAGCAGGGGCAAAACAATCACTATTTTCGGGCTTAATATCTACCTCGGATAATATTTTTCTTTCATTTTTTTTTTCAAAATATTGACTTTGGAGATATTCTGCTTGTCCTGAATGCGATTTTGTGTTAAAATTTAAAAGTTGCCTGCTATTACAAAGAATCACAAAGATGGCCGTTTCGCGCATGCGCTGTGCCGCGGCAGTGGTCTTTTCAGTGGGCGGAACCTACGGGGAGGGGGAAAAAGTGTTTTAAAGGTATCAACAAGGGTTTTTTGCCGTAACGGATGCTTCCAAATCATTAGGGAGCAGTAGGCTATCACCCGATTACAACAATTGATACTTGAAAAGGGGGGGGGGGGCATTTTGAGCTTAAAAGTAGCTGGGACTCAATTTATTGTCGCTGGGGGCGCTCTACAGCTTAGCAGGGGCAAAACAATCACTATTTTCGGGCTTAATATCTACCTCGGATAATATTTTTCTTTCATTTTTTTTTTCAAAATATTGACTTTGGAGATATTCTGCTTGTCCTGAATGCGATTTTGTGTTAAAATTTAAAAGTTGCCTGCTATTACAGGGTACACACCTGTAAATCGATCCGCCAAGCTCATGAATAAAAGTTATACCCTCAAAATATTCTATATTAGAGAGTTCTGAGCGCCGTAAAATTGGGGAATTGAAGAGATATGGTAGTGAACCTCTAGCCCGGACTTGGGGCTTCCAATTCTGAGCATTTTGGATGCTATTGGGCTCGAAAGTGGCGCTATTTTGCCATGTTGTGGAGGGATCGTTTTTCAAGATGGCTACTTTTCCGCTTTGGGGAAAATAGGTGTCGTCTTCTTTGCGTGAAAATATCTCGAAAAGTCAATGGTCAACCCACCATAAATTGAAAAGAAAATGAAAGATGACACATTGATCATCATTTTTCTGTGCAGCTTGAATACCTGTGAGAGTTTTGAGTATTTTTAAAAGAATTTTGAAGTACGGGCATTTAGCACTAGTGTCTATGGGAGTTTATTTGCAGGTATGCACCCCGGAGCAACAACATAGACATTTAAGGGCGCCCTCTCTTACTCCCTGAATGCGTCAGATCCAACACGGAAAACCATCTATTTATATTTCCAGTATATCATGAGGATTGCGGTACGAAGGTTCTTCTATAATGGAATATGCCCTTGCATAGCAAGGGTCTGTGATATATGCGTGCAGATTCGGTGATTAATTGTACGAAACAAGACTGCGTCTTCTACCGCGAGATTCCATTCAGCGGGCTATGGCGTGTCAAACGTTGCAATATTCAATATTTTGCAATGATATATGTTGGATGTTCAATATCTTTTACATTTATGTGCGATGTTCAATATAAGTGTGCGATGTTTTTCATTATTTGCGCAATGTTTAATATATTTGTGCGATGTTTTACAATATATGTGGGATGTTCAATATGTGTGTGCGATGATTTACATTTATATGCGATTTTCAATTTATTTGTGCGATGTTTTTGACGATATATATGTGCGATGTTTTCAATATTATGTTCGATTTTTTGCATTAAATGTGCGATGTTTTTCGATACAATAATGTGTTGTTTTACAATATATTTGCGATATTCTCAAATATGTGAGCAATGTTTTACACATGTTTGACATTTCGAGCTATTTGTATTCGATGTTTCATCGGTATGTTTGCATTCGATCTTTTGCAATATGCATTTGATGTTTCCCTTTTCATTCGATGTTTTGTTAAGAGTCAAAGTCTGGTTACTAGACCGCGAAAGTCTGACTATTTTGCCTAAAGTCAGTGTATGAGACGTCAATGGATCGCGTAAAGTGATAAGATCCAGACCTAAACGGTAAAAACCGGAATTGTGGGTAATTCTTTAAGCATACGCAATGCGTTCATCATTGTACCCCCAGCTGTGCCTGTACTACCCATAGTGTTATGTGCATCATCTATGCATTGAGGAGTGCATGACACATGGTCTGAGCTCCAAGGCCGATGTGCACCTGTCCCGTTTAATGATCCAGTTAACTGATAATTTGTTAGCATAAGCTGATGTAAAATTGGGCAAAATTAGATGTTTATGAAACAAAATTAAATTGTAAGGGGTTAACCTTGCATATTTTTTTTAGCAAAATCGGGAAAAATCAGATGTTTCTGGAAAATTGCAGATTGTATGGGGTTAGATGTTTATGAAACATTTCAAATTGTAAGGGGTGAACATTGCATATTTTAGTGAAATTTGGCAAAGTTAGATGTTACGAAAAATTTCAAATTGAAAGGGGTTAACCTCGCATTTTTTTAAAGCGAAAATGGGAAAAAAAATCAAATGTTTCTGGAAAATTGCAGATTGTAAGGGGTTAACCTTGCTTTTTGAATAAGATTGGGAAAAATTAGATGTTCATGAAAAAAATTCAAATTGTAAGGGGTAAACCTTGCATTTTTTTTTAGCAAAATAGGACACAATCAGATGATTCTGGAAAATTGCAGATTGTTAGGGCTTAACCTTGTATTTCTAGCAAAATTGGGCAAAAAGAAATGTTTATGAAAAATTTTAAATTGTAAGAGGTGTACCTTGTATGTTTAGTAAAATTTGGCAAAATCAGATTTGTATGAAAAATCTAAAATGGTAAGGGGTTAACCTTGCTTTTTTAGCAAAATTTGGAACATATTTTACTAAAATTGGGCAAAATCAGATGCTTCTAAAAAATCCAGATGTAAAGTTTCCGCAAAAACAGCTGTTGAAAAAGAGCCCAATGTTGAACTTAACTGAGTCTGAGGTCTATCGAGGGGACGATCCTTATTTCAACTCCCAGAGATTCGCTGACAGTCTCTATTTTTCTTTTTAAGAAAGTCCAAATAGCTGAAGAGGGAGGTGAGAATTTATATTTGCCCAGATACAAAGAGTAGAAATCTACGCGTCTGCCTTTTGAAAATACACAATTGCGGTGTTCATTGTTGCGTAATGATCCGCCTAGCACACGACTGTTTTGCACATTAGGCTGTGTTATGCAGCTTCTTAACAAACCAAACACACTGTGCTCATTATATCGACTTGTTTTTACCCATTAAGGTAAAGCAAATGGACCCAGTAATCTTCCTGGCGCGTTTGCTCACCTATAAAGACAACTTTTCTCAGTTTAAGGAAAATTCTAAGGTAACGAAATGGCCGAGTGGTTACGATTCGTCGTCCACGGTTAGCGGGGTCCCGGGTTCGAATCCCGCTGGTGTCTTTTTGGTTTTTAACGTATGAGTTTAATTATTCACTATAAGAGATTTAATTTCCCGTCGTAAAGTACCAACAGTACCTTAGCTTAATCGGTAAGCACTGCTGCTGGTACTGTCCGCGAGTTCCAGGTTGGCGCCTTCGTACAGGTTCAGGGCATGTGGTCCACTCGGAGGATCAGGGCTTAGGGGCCGCCCTGTTCCTCCCTTAGCTCTTTGCTTTTACATGGTGCCTGGCCCTCCGGGGTTAAATGGATGGATAGGGAAGGAAGTGTGTATTGGTCGGGGACGCCGAGACCCCGGAAGAGAACTAAGGGATCGGCTGGGGCATTGTTATGGCTCAGACCGATCCCTGAAAGCTTGACTAGCACATAACTTTTTGATTTTTGTACCCTCTATATTTTATACTTTGGTTTAGTTTGATATCTACAGCTGCTCGGCAGGTCTACGGGTAGTATCAAAATTGAAACAAAGGTGTATGCCAATCAATGAATATTTCATAATTGACTATAATCAAAACGGAGTTTCGTTTGATCAATTTGACTATCATTATATAATGACGCGATTGCCAATTGACGTAAGAAACGCCATAAATTATACCGGGAAAGAATAAAGATGTACATTGTAATATAAATATTATTTATACATCTTTCAAATAACGTGTCTTTAAGTGTGAGCATTCCAAACAATACAGTACTTTGCATTCAATACGAATGAGTTAATCGCAAAATATCGCAACAACAAAAGAGAAAGGAAAAAGAGAAAATTCCTTTACCCTAAAAACTGGAAAAATAATTTGTTTTAAAAAAGTCAAATGGGACACTTCATGTATTGATTTAACAGTTTGCAAGGAGTTAGCCTTACATTTTAGCAAAATTGGGAAAAATCAGATGTTTCTGGAATATTGCAGCTTGTAAGGGGTTAACCTTGCATTTTTAGTAAAATTTAAATGTTTATGAAAAATTTCAAATTGTCAGTGGTTAACCTTGCATTTTTTAGCAAAATAGGGCAAAATCAGGTGTTTATGGAAAATTTCAGATTGTAAGGGGTTACTTTTGCATTTTTAGCAAAATTGGGCAAAATCAGATTTGTATGAAAAATCAAAAATTGTTAGAGGTTAACCTTGCCAAATAAGGGCAAAATCAGATGTTTCTGGAAAATTGCAGATTAAAAGGGGTTAACCTTGCTTTTTTAAGCGAAATTGGGAAAAATCAGATGTTTCTTGAAAATTGCAGATTGTAAGGGGTTAACTTGGCATTTTTAGCATAACTGGGCAATATCAGAGTTATATGAAAAATCTCAAATTGTAAGGTGTGAACCTTGTATTTTTATTGAAATTGGGCAAAATCAGATGTTTCTGGAAAATTGCAGATTGAAAGGGGTTAACCTTGCTTTTTTAAGCGAAATTGGGAAAAATCAAAAGTTTCTTGAAAATTGCAGATTGAAAGGGGTTAACTTGGCATTTTTAGCATAACTGGGCAATATCAGATTTATATGAAAAATCTCAAATACAAGGTGTGAACCTTGTATTTTTAGTGAAATTGGGCAAAATCAGATCTTTCTGCAAAATTTCAGATTGTAAGGGGTTAACCTAGCTTTTTTTAGTGATATTTGGCAAAATAAGATGTGAATGTAAAATTTCAAATTGTAAGGGGTTAACCTTGCTTTTTTAGTAAAATTGGGCAAATTTAAATGTTTATGAAAAATCTCAAATTGTAAGGGGTGAACCTTGCATTTTTTAGCAAAATGGGGCAAAATCAGGTGTTTATGGAAAATGTCAAATTGTAAGGGGTTCACCTTGCATTTTTAGCAAAATTGGGAAAAATCAGATTTGTATGATAAATCAAATATTGTAAGAGGCAAACCTTTGCCCAATTAGGGCAAAATCAGATGTTTCTGGAAAATTGCAGATTGAAAAGGGGTTAACCTTGCATTTTTAGCAAAACTGGGCAATATCAGATTTTAATGAAAAATCTCAAATTGTAAGGGGTGAACCTTGCATTTTTAGCAAAATTGGGGAAAATCAGATGTTTCTGAAAAATTTCAGATGTAAGGGGGTTAACCTTGCTTTTTTAGTAAAATTTGGCAAATTTTAATGTGCATGAAAAAATTCAAATTGTTAGGGGTTAACCTTGCATTTTTGAGCAAAATACGGCAAAACCAGGTGTTCATGAAAAATTTCAGATTGTAAAGGGTTCACCTTGCATTTTGAGCAAAATTGGGAAAAATCAGATTTGTATGAAAAATCAAAAATTGTAAGGGGTTAACCTTTGCCAAATTAGGGCAAAATCAGATGTTTCTGGAAAATTGCAGACTGAAAGGGGTTAACCTTGCATTTAAAGCAAAATTGGGCAAAATGAGATTTTTATGAAAAATCTCAAATTGTAAGGGGTGAACCTTGCATATATTAGCAAAATTGGGCAAAATCAGATGTTTCTGAAAAAAATTCCGATGTAAGGAATTAACCTTACTTTTTTTTTAGTGAAATTTGGTAAAAATTAGATGTTTATGAAACATTTCAAATTGTAAGGGGTTAACCTTGTATTTTAGCAAAATTGGGCAAAATCAGATGTTTCTGGAAAATTTCAGATGTAAGGGATTATCCTGGCTTTTTTAGTGAAATTTGGCAAAGTTAGATGTTATGAAAAATTTCAAATTATAAGGGGTTAACCATGCATTTTTTTAGCGAAATTGGGGGAAAAAATCTGATGTTTCTGGAAAATTGAAGACTGTAAGGGGTTAACTTTCTTTTTGAATAAGATTGGGAAAAAATTAGATGTTTATGAAAAAATTCACATTGTAAGGGGTTAACCTTGCATTTTCCTTTTTAGCAAAATAGGGCACAATCAGATGTTAAGTAAGATTTGAGGCTTTGCATGGTGAAGATACTAAATAATGAAAGGTTTGCGGAAACACCATGTGCGAATAATTTCTCAACTAAGAGAATGGTTCTGAAAAGAACCAGAAGTATAAACTCGACGTTTCCGCAAACCATTCATTACTTAGTATCTTCACCATGCAAAGCCTCAAATCTTACGTATCTTCGCTCTACGGGGAGCTGGAAACCAACCAGGTTAGGTTGTATGAACGGACGTCAATTCGGCGTTCTAAACTCATCAACAACTTAACCTTCCTCAAGCGATGCCGCGACTCTAAGATAACTCCCGCCGGTCTGCGTATCCGCGATCCCATACGCAATAATTCACTTTCTTAGAGTTTAGGCACTCTTCTGAAGATGGTCAGAGCATACTGACCGGAAAGTCGAGTGTATACCTCTGGTTCTTTTCAGAACCATTCTCTTAGTTGAGAAATTATTCGCACATGGTGTTTCCGCAAACCTTTCATTATTTACAATCAGATGTTTCTGGAAAATTGCAGATTGTGAGGGTGAACCTTCTATATTTAGCAAAATTTGTCAAAATCAGATTTGTATGAAAAATCTAAAATTGTAAGGGATTAACCTTGCTTTTTAAGCAAAATTTGGTGCATATTTTACTAAAATTGGGCAAAATCAGATGCTTCTGGGCAAATTAGATGTTTATGAAAAAAAATCAAATCGCAAGGGGTTAACCTTGCATTTTTTTGCAAAATCAGGAAAAATCAGATGTTTCTGGAAAATTGCAGATTGTATAGGTTTAGATGTTTATGAAACATTTCAAATTGTAAGGGGTGAACATTGCATATTTTAGCGAAATTGGGCAAAATCAGATGTTTCCGAAAAATTTCAGATGTAAGGGATTAACCTTGCTTTTTTAGTTAAATTTTGCAAAGTTAGATGTTACGAAAAATTTCAAATTAAAAGGGGTTAACCTCGCATTTTTTTAAAGCGAAAATGGCAAAAAAAACAAATGTTTCTGGAAAATTGCAGATTGTAAGGGGTTAACCTTGCTTTTTGAATAATATTGGGAAATATTAGATGTTCATGAAAAATATTCAAATTGTAAGGGGTTAACCTTGCATTTTTTTTTAGCAAAATAGGACACAATCAGATGATTCTGGAAAATTGCAGATTGTTAGGGCTAAACCTTGTATTTCTAGCAAAATTGGGCAAAAAGAAATGTTTATGAAAAATTTTAAATTGTAAGAGGTGTACCTTGTATATTTAGTAAAATTTGGCAAAATCAGATTTGTATGAAAAATCTAAAATGGTAAGGGGTTAACCCTGCTTTTTTAGCAAAATATGGAGAATATTTTACTAAAATTGGGCAAAATCAGATGCTTCTAAAAAATCCAGATGTAAAGTTTCCGCAAAAACAGCTGTTGAAAAAGAGCCCAATGTTGAACTTTACTGAGTCTGAGGTCTATCGAGGGGACGATCCTTATTTCAACTCCCGGAGATTCGCTGACAGTCTCTATTTTTCTTTTAAGAAAGTCGAAATAGCTGAAGAGGGAGGTGAGAATCTATATGTGCCCAGATACAAAGAGTAGAAATCTACGCGTCTGCCTTTTGAAAATACACAATTGCGGTGTTCATTGTTGCGTAATGATCCGCCTAGCACACGACTGTTTTGCACATTAGGCTGTGTTATGCAGCTTCCTAACAAACCAAACACACTGGGCTCATTATATCGACTTGTTTTTACCCATTAAGGTAAAGCAAATGGACCCAGTAATCTTCCTGGCGCGTTTGCTCACCAATAAAGACAACTTTTCTCAGTTTAAGGAAAATTCTAAGGTAACGAAATGGCCGAGTGGTTACGATTCGTCATCCACAGTTAGCGGGGTCCCGGGTTCAAATCCCGCTGGTGTCTTTTTGGTTTTTAACGTATGAGTTTAATTAATCACTATAAGAGATTTAATTTCCCGTCGTAAAGTACCAACAGTACCTTAGCTTAATCGGTAAGCACTGCTGCTGGTACTGTCTGCGAGTTCCAGGTTGGCGCCTTTGTACAGGTTCAGGGCATGTGGTCCACTCGGAGGATCAGGGCTTAGGGGCCGCCCTGTTCCTCCCTTAGCTCTTTGCTTTTACATGGTGCCTGGCCCTCCGGGGTTATATGGATGGATAGGGAAGGAAGTGTGTATTGGTCGGGGACGCCGAGACCCCGGAAGAGAACTAAGGGATCGGCTGGGGCATTGTTATGGCTCAGACCGATCCCTGAAAGCTTGACTAGCACATAACTTTTTGATTGTTTTTACCCTCTATCTTTTATACTTTGGTTTAGTTTGATATCTACAGCTGCTCGGCAGGTCTACGGGTAGTATCAAAATTGAAACAATGGTGTATGTCATAAATCAATGAATATTTCATAATTGACTATAATCAAAACGGAGTTTCGTTTGATCAATTTGACTATCATTATATAATGACGCGATTGCCAATTGACGTAAGAAACGCCATAAATTATACCGGGAAAGAATAAAGATGTACATTGTAATATAAATATTATTTATACATCTTTCAAATAACGTGTCTTTAATTGTGAGCATTCCAAACGATACACGATCAATGCGTCTCTATTAAATTTAAAAAAATATAATTTAGGCCCCTATGTATGAAATATTCTTTGATTGACTATGAGCATTCAATACGAATGAGTTAATCGCAAAATATAGCAACAACAAAAGAGAAAGGAAAAAGAGAAAATTCCTTTACCCTAAAAACTGGAAATATAATTTGTTTTTAAAAAGTCAAATGGGACACTTCAAGTATTGATTTAACAGTTTGCAAGGAGTTAGCCTTACATTTTTAGCAAAATTGGGAAAAATCAGATTTTTCTGGAAAATTGCAGCTTGTAAGGGGTTAACCTTGCATATTTAGTAAAATTTAGATGTTTATGAAGCATTTCAAATTGTAAGGGGTTAACCTTGCATTTTTCAGCGAAATTGGGCAAAATCAGATCTTTTGGGAACATTTCAAATTGTAAGGTGTTAACCTTGCTTTTTTAGTAAAATTTGGCAAATTTAAATGTTTATGAAAAATTTCAAATTGTCAGTGGTTAACCTTGCATTTTTTAGCAAAATAGGGCAAAATCAGATTTGTATGAAAAATCAAAAATTGTAAGGGGTTAACCTTGCCAAATTAGGGCAAAATCAGATGTTTCTGGAAAATTGCAGATTAAAAGGGGTTAACTTGGCATTTTGAGCATAACTGGGCAATATCAGATTATATGAAAAATCTCAAATTGTAAGGGGTGAACCTTGCATTTTTAGCGGAAACTTTACATCTGGATTTTTTAGAAGCCTCTGATTTTGCCCAATTTTAGTAAAATATGCTCCAAATTTTGCTAAAAAAGCAAGGCTAACCCCTTACCATTTTAGATTTTTCATACAAATCTGATTTTGCCAAATTTTACTAAATATACAAGGTACACCTCTTACAATTAAAAATTTTTCATAAACATTTCTTTTTGCCCAATTTTCCTAGAAATACAAGGTAAAGCCCTAACAATCTGCAATTTTCCAGAATCATCTGATTGTGTCCTAATTTGCTAAAAAAATGCAAGGTTAACCCCTTACAATTTGAATTTTTTTCATGAACATCTAATTTTTCCCAATCTTATTCAAAAGCAAGGTTAACCCATTACAATCTGCAATTTTCCAGAAACATCAGATTTTTTTCCCAATTTCGCTTAAAAAATGCAAGGTTAACCCCTTATAATTTGAAATTTTTCATCAACATCTAACTTTGCCAAATTTCACTAAAAAAGCAAGGATAATCCCTTACATCTGAAATTTTCCAGAAACATCTGATTTTGCCCAATTTTGCTAAAATGCAAGGTTAACCCCTTACAATTTGAAATTTTCCTTAAACATCTGACTTTGCCCTATTTTGCTAAAAAAAATGCAATCTGAACCCCTTACAATTTGAAATTTTTCATAAACATGTAATTTTTACCAAATTTTACCCAAAAAAGTAAGGTTAATTCCTTACATCGGAATTTTTTTCAGAAACATCTGATTTTGCCTAAGTTTGCTAATATATGCAAGGTTCACCCCTTACAATATGAGATTTTTCATAAAAATCTCATTTTGCCCAATTTTGCTTGAAATGCAAGGTTAACCCCTTTCAGTCTGCAATTTTCCAGAAACATCTGATTTTGCCCTAATTTGGCAAAGGTTAACCCCTTACAATTTTTGATTTTTCATACAAATCTGATTTTTTCCCAATTTTGCTCAAAATGCAAGGTAAACCCTTTACAATCTAAAATTTTTCATGAACACCTGGTTTTGCCGTATTTTGCTAAAAAATGCAAGGTTAACCCCTAAAAATTTGAAATTTTTCATGCACATTACAATTTGCCCAATTTTACTAAAAAAGCACGGTTAACCCCCTTACAATTTGAAATTTTTCATACACATCTTATTTTGCAAAATTTTACTACAAAAGCAAGGTTAACCCCCTTACATCTGAAATTTTTCAGAAACATCTGATTTTGCCCATTTTTGCTAAAAATGCAAGGTTCACCCCTTACAATTTGAGATTTTTCATAAAATCTTATATTGCCCAGTTTTGCTAAAAATGCAAGGTTAACCACTTTCAATCTGCAATTTTCCAGAAACATCTGATTTTGCCCTAATTTGGCAAGGTTAACCTCTTACAATTTTTCATTTTTCATACAAATCTGATTTTGCCCAATTTTGCTAAAAATGCAAAGTTAACCCCTTACAATCTGAAATTTTCCATAAACACCTGATTTTGCCCTATTTTGCTAAAAAATGCAAGGTTAACCACTGACAATTTGAAATTTTTCATAAACATTTAAATTTGCCAAATTTTACTAAAAAAGCAAGGTTAACACCTTACAATTTGAAATTTTCCCGAAAGATCTGATTTTGCCCAATTTCGCTGAAAAATGCAAGGTTCACCCCTTACAATTTGAAATGTTTCATAAACATCTAAATTTTACTAAAAATGCAAGGTTAACCCCTTACAAGCTGCAATTTTCCAGAAAAATCTGATTTTTCCCAATTTTGCTAAAAATGTAAGGCTAACTCCTTGCAAACTGTTAAATCAATACTTGAAGTGTCCCATTTGACTTTTTAAAAACAAATTATATTTCCAGTTTTTAGGGTAAAGGAATTTTCTCTTTTTCCTTTCTCTTTTGTTGTTGCTATATTTTGCGATTAACTCATTCGTATTGAATGCTCATAGTCAATCAAAGAATATTTCATACATAGGGGCCTAAATTATATTTTTTTAAATTTAATAGAGACGCATTGATCGTGTATCGTTTGGAATGCTCACAATTAAAGACACGTTATTTGAAAGATGTATAAATAATATTTATATTACAATGTACATCTTTATTCTTTCCCGGTATAATTTATGGCGTTTCTTACGTCAATTGGCAATCGCGTCATTATATAATGATAGTCAAATTGATCAAACGAAACTCCGTTTTGATTATAGTCAATTATGAAATATTCATTGATTTATGACATACACCATTGTTTCAATTTTGATACTACCCGTAGACCTGCCGAGCAGCTGTAGATATCAAACTAAACCAAAGTATAAAAGATAGAGGGTAAAAACAATCAAAAAGTTATGTGCTAGTCAAGCTTTCAGGGATCGGTCTGAGCCATAACAATGCCCCAGCCGATCCCTTAGTTCTCTTCCGGGGTCTCGGCGTCCCCGACCAATACACACTTCCTTCCCTATCCATCCATATAACCCCGGAGGGCCAGGCACCATGTAAAAGCAAAGAGCTAAGGGAGGAACAGGGCGGCCCCTAAGCCCTGATCCTCCGAGTGGACCACATGCCCTGAACCTGTACGAAGGCGCCAACCTGGAACTCGCGGACAGTACCAGCAGCAGTGCTTACCGATTAAGCTAAGGTACTGTTGGAACTTTACGACGGGAAATTAAATCTCTTATAGTGAATAATTAAACTCATACGTTAAAAACCAAAAAGACACCAGCGGGATTCGAACCCGGGACCCCGCTAACCGTGGATGACGAATCGTAACCACTCGGCCATTTCGTTGCCTTAGAATTTTCCTTAAACTGAGAAAAGTTGTCTTTATTGGTGAGCAAACGCGCCAGGAAGATTACTGGGTCCATTTGCTTTACCTTAATGGGTAAAAACAAGTCAATATAATGAGCCCAGTGTGTTTGGTTTGTTAGGAAGCTGCATAACACAGCCTAATGTGCAAAACAGTCGTGTGCTAGGCGGATCATTACGCAACAATGAACACCGCAATTGTATTTTCCAAAGGCAGACGCGTAGATTTCTACTCTTTGTATCTGGGCACATATAGATTCTCACCTCCCTCTTCAGCTATTTCGACTTTCTTAAAAAGAAAAATAGAGACTGTCAGCGAATCTCCGGGAGTTGAAATAAGGATCGTCCCTCGATAGACCTCAGACTCAGTAAAGTTCAACATTGGGCTCTTTTTCAACAGCTGTTTTTGCGGAAACTTTACTTCTGGATTTTTTAGAAGCATCTGATTTTGCCAAATTTTAGTAAAATATGCTCCAAATTTTGCTAAAAAAGCAAGATTAACCCTTTACCATTTTAGATTTTTCATACAAATCTGATTTTGCCAAATTTTACTAAATATACAAGGTACACCTCTTACAATTTAAAATTTTTCATAAACATTTCTTTTTGCCCAATTTTGCAAGAAATACAAGGTTAAGCCCTAACAATCTGCAATTTTCCAGAATCATCTGATTGTGTCCTATTTTGCTTAAAAGAAATGCAAGGTTAACCCCTTACAATTTGAATTTTTTTCATGAACATCTAATTTTTCCCAATCTTATTCAAAATTCAATGTTAACCCCTTACAATCTGCAATTTTCCAGAAACATTTGATTTTTTCCCATTTTCGCTTTAAAAAATGCGAGGTTAACCCCTTTCAATTTGAAATTTTTCGTAACATCTAACTTTGCAAAATTTAACTAAAAATGCAAGGTTAATACCTTACATCTGAAATTTTTCGGAAACATCTGATTTTGCCCAATTTCGCTAAAATATGCAATGTTCACCCCTTACAATTTGAAATGTTTCATAAACATCTAACCCCATACAATCTGCAATTTTCCAGAAACATCTTATTTTTCCCGATTTTGCTAAAAAAAATGCAAGGTTAACCCCTTACAATTTGATTTTTTTTCATAAACATCTAATTTTGCCCAATTTTACATCAGCTTAATTATGCTAACAAATTATCAGGTAACTGGATCATTAAACGGGACAGGTGCACATCGGCCTTGGACTGAGCTCAGACCATGTGTCATGCACTCCTCAATGCATCGATGATGCACATAACACTATGGGTAGTACAGGCACAGCTGGGGGTACTGTCTAAACAATGATGAACGCATTGCGTATGCTTAAAGAATTACCCACAATTCCGGTTTTTACCGTTTAGGTCTGGCTCTAATCACTTTACGCGATCCCCTGACGTCTCATACACTGACTTTAGGCAAAATAGTCAGACTTTCGCGGTCTAGTAACCAGACTTTGACACTTAACGAAACATCGAATGACAAGGGAAACATCAAGCATATAATGCTTATAATCTTTTGCAATATGCATTTTTGCAATATGCATTTAATGCATATTGCAAAAGATCGAATGCAAACATACCGATGAAACATCGAATACAAATAGCTCGAAATGTCAAACATATGTGTAAAACATTGCTCACATATTTGAGAATATCGCAGATATATTGTAAAACAACACACACAATTGTATCGAAAAACATCGCACATTTAATGCAAAAAATCGAACATAATATTGAAAACATCGCACATATATATATATCGTCAAAAACATCGCACATATAAATTGAAAATCGCATATAAATGTAAAACATCGCACACATATATTGAACATCGCGCATATATTGTAAAACATCGCACAAATATATTAAACATCGCGCAAATAATGAAAAAACATCGCACACTTATATTGAACATCGCACATAAATATAAAAGATAACAAACGCATACTGAACATCCAACATATATATTGCAAAATATTGAATATTGCAAAGTTTGACACGCCATAGCGGGCGCCCTTTTCTTTATGGGTGCACTGAATTACATATTGAGAATTTCTAACACCCCCTCCCCCCCCCCCAACCTCTTTTGAAAACGAGACCGTCTGGCTTTAAAAACGGTGAAATTGTGTAAATAAACCCGAGGATCAACTCCCTGTTTTGGGGTTTCCATCATGAGGGCAGGCTTGATAAAATCACGGTTATCAAGCCTGAGAAGGAAACTTGCACCTTGGAGAATCGAGGTAGCTCGGGCTGGATAGCTTATGCCTATGTCGCGCCTGGAACCGGGTCCAGGATCCTGTCACTTTCTTCTCTCCCCTCCTAAGGAGGAGAGAGGGGAGAACGACAGAAGTGGGTAAACAGGTCAAGGACCTATAAAGGATCAAGAAAAGTGTCATTTTGACCCCGAAGTGTCATTTTACTATAGGGTTGCAGACCAGTAAATCGGTCCGAAATTGCCTACGCCGGCCAAATCATGATTTGCATATGCCCTGAAAATCTTCAGTATTTGAGCATGCTGTGGGCCATGAACTGGAGGGTTTGTAAAAAAGAAAATATGGTTGGAAGCCGTGAACAGGACTGTGAGCTTGTAGTTCCGTTCAATTTGGATGAAACTGGGGCCCTTAAAGCGCTCTATTTTGCAATGGAGTGTATAGGCATCGTTTTTCATAATGGCGATGGGCTTCAGGACTATTTTCAGGGGTGATCATCTTCGGATGGAAATTTCTCCTAAAAGTCATCAGTTGACCCCCCGAAAATTAAAAAGAAAAGAAAAGATGATGAAATAAACTTTAATTTGACGTGTGTCTCGAACACCTTGGAGAGTTGTGAGTATTTTCCCCGAATTTCTGAAGTGGGAGCATTTACCATTGGGGTCTATAGAAGTTTATTTACTGGTCTGCAACCATAGAGCAGCATCTCTGATGCTTTATTGGTCGACCATCACGCCCAAAGTCACGCCTGTTGAAGAATGCTGCTGCCCTCTGTTGACCAAATTGAATTTCCCCATTTATCGTGGCATCGTGTGTCGAGCCATAATATAATACTATCCAACGCTTGTAATGAGTCGGTGGTATCTACTTTGCAACCCATATTATTAGATCAAACATTTAGCCTGAACGTTTTGGAAAGCAAAATAAGCCCAAAAATAACCTCTACACGCAACGTTTTACATGCACTTAAATTTTAGTAAGCCAATTTTGTAATTTTGGGGTTTTCGCATAAGGGTTTGTTAAAAACAATAATAATAAAACAAAATCCGGGAAATTTGAATGAATGTAACTGAATCGGACCTGGTCTTTGCTCAAATTTGCAATGAAGATAAGAGGATCAGTTTTAAAATGGCGATGAAGTTCGTCGCTTCGCGTAACGGGGGTAATTTATCTTTCAGAAGAAAATACAACCCCAAAGTCGGGGGAATTTATAACCTTTAACAACTTGGACACAAGAGTGAGATGATAAGAAATCATGAACTTTAATTGGATGCATGTTATTTTATATTTTATATTTTAAACACCCTTGGAGAGTAGTGAGTATACCGTGATACTTGGCGAAGTGCATGAGAATATATTTAACGTTATCTTTGCCTTTTATATTAATCATATCACTGTCCTGCGGCCCAAATAAGCCGACAACGCTCGTCGTTTTTTTTTCTTTTTCGGAGGGACCACCTACCCAGGCTCAACCTCGGACGGAGATCCCGTGGACAAAACCCAACAGGAGATTAGAACCATGAGGATCTCCACGAAAGAGAAGGAATTGAAGTCATCTGGCAAAGGCACAGCGTATTATCAGGCTTATGGTTTTATAATGCAGGCTGGTTTTTGTGTGTATGGGGCGATTAGCATTATCGACCCACGACTCTAATCCGGTGGTAATCTTATAGAAAGCTTCCTATTTTGGGTCTCACACAAAAGTCCAAAGCCGGTAAAAGGTCTCTCTGGTCTTAGTAGCCTACGCTCATCCTCTATCATAGACTATCAATACATTGTTTCGACCCGGTACCGGTATAACAGCATACTGAGCTACACGCTGTCAATAATTCATGAAATGTTGCGATCATGGTTTGTATTCCCTAGCTCAAATGTTATTTTTCTGTGAATAGCCTCTGGAAAATGTATTTCCTTTCTGCACGATCATCTATATAACGACACAGGATCATAACACTATTTTCAAGTTCGACCCCCTATAGCGTTTGACAACAATTTTGGTTGCAAAGTCGTACTTTAGCCATGATGACGAAGAGGACTCGAGAGTAATGACATACTCAGCAGATGGGTTTGATTTATTGATTTTCGATTCAACGTGTCAACTGTTTAGTTTTTATGGTCGTCAAGAAAGTACTCCAGGTCATTTTTAATCCTGTCCCAGAAATAAAATCAATAAATAACGGATGGTGTAAATAACCCATAGGGCAGACCACTATATTCAAATGAATTTACGATCAAGAAACATTTCCCTTAACTTAGGCTACCTTGCGTTCATTCCATCAAATGACAAACGTGAAAGATAAACAAACCATACATACACTGTAAAAAGGTTGGATAACACACTGTTGGGCAATGTAATTTACACAGCATTGGTATGAAATCACCTCGTATTGGGTTGAATTGGGTAAAAACTGTCAAACTATTGGGAAGATTTGGCCCATTGCAAGAGTGTAGGCAGTTAATAATTCGACCAGCATTGGTCGAATTATCAACCCATTTTCCTCAATTTTTTTTTTACAGTGTAGTAGCTAGGTTTCATAGCCGGAATAATCTCTATTAGTTCTTTCTTCAAATTTCAACCATTCTTCAGACCAATGGTCAAATAGTATAATATCAAACAATAAAACACACGCACCGTTATTTTGGTGTATAATCCTTGGCTATGTATTTCTGAAATACTTCCGGAATACGTATTGAGATAAGCTAGGCTATGCCTATCAAAACCTCAATAACTACACTCAGTTCTCTAAATGACGAATAACATGCACCCATAATACATTTTGAATTTAGATTAGAAAACTTATGTTTCAGCTACAATTATCTCGAACGGAAAAGAGATCATGCATAATCCTGTCTGTCGCAAAAAGTCAATAGATGGCGCTCATTATTTTGATATACAGACAATTTTTACCAATGAGTTTAGATCCCATGGAGCTAGGAACAGAGGCCATAACTCTAGTGGGAAAAACGTCAAACAACCTGCGTTTTAGAATCAAGGCAGATATCTCAGGTATTTAAGTTTCTTTCATTGCATGATATTTTATCTCGAAAACGCGGGAATTTTCTCCCCCTCGTAAAAATAAATCAACTGAATAAAGGTTCGACCACAGGTCCGACTCGATTACGCGCAAGCGCAGTATGGTACACGGTGGCTGATCGATGACGTATTATAAGCTCAGCGGCAAGTACAGTAGGCACGTCACTGCATGCAGCATGTGCATGTAGGCCAGCTGTGTACGTACGTGTACGTTCGTACTCTATGCATACTGTACATATCCGTATAAATACAATTTGAAATCGCCGTTGCGATAACACTCGGATAGAACCGAATGCAGGCTTAGCACGTGCGATCACTCTGGTAAAAGCAAAGACGGCCCTACAATTTTCCGAAGGGATATTTTACCGAATGTTGCCATTTCTGATGTGGAAATATTTCAGTGGCGCAGTCTGAAGCTCCCAAGAATATGCCAAACTCCTCAAGGATGCTTTACGCCTCGATTTTGGTCGTCACACGAATGGAGCGGATGTAGTGAAATTCCTCCATCATCGTCACTTCAGCAGCTGGAACTTCGTGGAAGCTAAGCCGGAAGCCGTTCGAGTAGGCCTACTTGTTTTTGGAAACTCTTCTGGCGAGATATTCTGGATCCTGCAAATGGTACTCACGGGTTTCACCAAAGAGTACCGCGATCTGGAGACCTTCCAACCCTACAATCCGACCGCGTCTAGTGCAATCATGCCTCCCCAGGCTCAATCCCCTACCGCCCATCATCACCATCATCATCACCACCGGGACCACCAACACTCGCCCGCCGTGACGGTCGGCATGGGTTCCCCGCCAAAGACGGCGCGGGCCCCGACAACTTCCAACATTTTTAGAACCGATTCGGCGAACGAGGAAGACATTGATACCAAAGTCAAGTGTGTTTTAATTGGTGATGGAGCAGTGGGCAAGACTAGTCTAGTGGTCAGCTATACAACAAATGGATACCCCTTGCAATATGTTCCAACAGCATTTGATAATTATTCAGGTGAGATAGCCTAATTTTTTTTTTTAGATATTCAACTTTTTTTTGGCTTAACACCTCTGCAATTTATGTTTTTTGACACTTGGGGTGCGGTGTATTTTAGATGTCTTTTGTAAACGTTTTAATTTTTATTGACTTGTATCTTTTTGAGAATGTATGTATGTAGGCATTAGTTTAGGCCCTATACAGTTTATCATGTTTGTGTTCAGACTTCATTTTTTTAACCTCCCAGAAATTATATAAATGTTAGTTAATTGGTGTTTGTCCAGCTACTTTTAGTCAAATATTCCTTACACAAGCAAGTTTTTAAAACTGCATCCTGCTTATTTCATAGTTTTAAACCAAATGGTAAGTACACGTATATAAATCATGTAACGCCTTCATCAATTAACACTAGATTGAGTTTGAGACAAATGCAATTCAGTACAAATTGCCAAAAAAGGTGAAGCTCAAAATACTATCCTACAAAAAGTATACAACACTCTCAATTATTTAACTGTGGAGAATTCATTATTCAAAACAAAATTAATGTTCTGTAACTTCAAAATAATATGTCGTCTGGGCAAGATTACCATATGCGAAGTTCACTAATTTTCCTCTGTATTGACTAACAAGCCCCCAGATAGCAATTTCATGTCATCAAAGTCAATTTGAGCAGTGAGAAAATACAAGCATTTTCTTAGAAAATACTTAGAATTTTTCAGTCCAATCTCATAGGGTTTGTACACGGGGTGTTGAGTGAATATGGAAATCTTTCTGTAGTCTGTACAGTACTTAAAATTGCCCATAGAATATGGGAACTTTCTCATTTTTGGAGTGAATGACCTCTCTACTGATTATGAAACATCTCCCACTGTGTGGTTCTCATCAAGAAGGATATCCTGTCTCCCAAACCACGACTGATAATCCCCTATGCATCAGCGGGCTCATTACCACTAACTTCATAATGAAGGCAGCAGTTAAAGCTAAGAAAAGAAAAGATTGTCAGTCACCCTTTGATGTGGTGTAGGTGGTTCAAGGGAATTGTGACTCACATTGTGTGCGCCATTCAAAGAGGGTTTCCCATGAATTCTGAACCAATGCAACTGGCACTGAATCACCTGTTGTAATCCAGGTTGAATTGTGGTTTTGTTCTGTTTTGAAAGAGCACTGTTTACATTGAGTCATCTTCAAAACTCTGAAAGAAGAAATCTGAAAGATTGGTTAACAATGGATGTCCCATGGCCAACAACCATGTTTTGTTTTCCAACTCAAAGTCCCATTTGGGATTTGAATTGTACCTACATTTTATAATACTAATAAGTTAGTGGTTTATGCTGTAGTGGTGGATAAGATTCGTTACCATCAGTAAATGTACAACCTTCCAGTACAATTTCATGTACAACACAATTGTACAACCCTGATATTTTACAAATTTGAGTATTTTTAAGGAAAACTCGCCCACGTTCATCTAATACCAAAAGAGAGCATTTTTCTATGCTCATGGATTGACTTGCCAAATTGTCAAACTATGGTAAATTGGAAAACACCGAAAAGTCCATAGGGCCTTAAGGGCTATAAATGAATGTATGCCTACTGATGAGTTTGTATGGCGCCAGTACATGTACATGTCTACATGTTGCTGGTTCATATTGCTTGCACTTTGCAGTACCTACAACAAGGCCCATGTTTGTTATTCATAGCAGCCCATTGGTGGGCCCCTCCAATGTGTATTGTTGACATTTGAAATTCTATAGAGTTGGGGCCCTTGAGTCATACTCATAGTACAGCGGGTTGCTGCTGCTTACTAATAGTGTGTGGGCTGTATTGCAGAAAGGTGTGGAATAAGTCCTGAATATATCACGGCAACAATGTTGGGAATTTGATAAAGCAATGGGGAATATGTACACGACATGTGTTTCTGTGTATCAAGTATACTGGCTGCACAATTAAGGCTACATACATGTAGGATCATTTGAAAGTGTAATTGGAAAAGCACCTACAAATTTAATAACAGAAACTTTGCTCAAAGCGAATATAGGTCTGATATCAAATACCCTGTGTAATTATTCCACCTGAAATGGTGTGGTTATTAGAAGAAAACAAACATTGGAGGTTGTTTTAACATACGGTGCCACTTGTAGTGTGCTAGCAGCAGAGAAATAAACAAGTTGTGCAAAAGTTTTCTCAGTTTTCTCAAAATGAACACCGAGCTGAAACTGCAATGCGTCACATACAACTTTGTAAATGCATTCCACTTACGATTTTGAACAATCTTGTTGCTTCAAAGACAAAAAGGCACAAAATGATTGAATGGTTTGGAAGTTCAATATTCATTAATACATGTAATTAAGTTTAATACTTTGGAAAAAACGATAAATAATGTGCATTCTTTCTGCCTTATATCGCAGTTGTGGTAAGAGTGGATCGAAAGCCCATCAAGATACAGATATGCGACACAGCTGGTCAAGTAAGTATCTCGCTGCATTCCTAGTGTGCCTTACTTTAAAAGTCAAGGTCATTTTGTCTCTTAAACCTGAAGACACTTTCGCTCTTCAGTCTGGCAAAGTTGAGCAATTTGAGAAATGTGGCGCAAGTTCAAACAGGCTTTATTATAATCGCATTGATAATAGATATCCGATGACTCTCTCAAATTTGCTTTTGCGGTGTTAACCCTTCCCCCAGAATGATAAAACATGGATATTACCTGCCGATAATGCCTGTGATCCACCCTATAATCCGTAATCCAACGATTACAGCGATAAGTAACATTTTTTTTCCTGTCCTGGGTAAACTTTGTAGAGAGTTCGAACACGAAAGCTCTTTCAGAACATTTCCCATTCTCTATATTGCTTTGACTTACAAGTTTACGGGTCTCGGGTTACTTCAATAGACCATTATCATGTTGCAGCCATTTGATTTTTTTCCCATTCAGATCAGTGAAACCAAAGCGAGGCTGGAAGGAAAAATAGTCTGGTTCCTTTTTGCACAATATCATTAGCATTCAGTACTGTTATTGGATACAGGGAATATGACTGAAATGGTGGCAGCATGATAAAGGTCTATACACAGGCATGCAACTTTTCCTCGGTTCAGCTGATTTCCTCTTTTTTTTACTTCCCATGTGTGCCATTGAAAATAGAAAAACACTGTACAAAGTCTGGGGAAAATGTGAATTTCCTCTTTTTTTGTGATTTCCCAGTTGCATGCCTGTATACAGCAGCATTTTAACAGATTCAAACTGGGCAGAGCATAATGTCCGTCTGAAACGTTGAGTTTCCCCCATTTTTTCCCCCCATGTGTCGCAACAGCAAGTTCATTGTTCCTGACTTGAAGTTACTTCACCATGCAAACCTTCAAGTATCATGAAACGCGCTAATTAAACATACAGCCTGGACCAGACCCTGCATACATGCGACTGTTTGTGCCACATAAATCATTGGCAAATTCAACAGATAATCACTGCGACACTTGGCTTGTGCCAAATTCCACTTGTGGGGTGATTGGATATTAATCGTTGTAAATTGGGTGGGGAATGAACTTTGGCCTATTGCTTGAATGAAGTGATACTAGTACACACATTGGTTGCATGCTAGAATTTATAGTTTGGTGTAGCACAGATACATGTACTTGTAGTTCACAGAAAATATGGTTCGGTCATACATCATTTATGGTGTAGAAGTCACAGTGGATCTTCACCTCTGTCCCCTACCGACTTCACTAGTAATTCATCATAAATGGACGGGACGGATCTCCGGCGCGAAATTACCCGCAAGCCATAAATTGTCCATTTGAGATATGTAACTCAGTCTGCTTTGATTCAGAAGTGAAACCGTTACCGCATCAATCCAGTTTTTGGTGGAGATGTCTCGAGGCTGACCTGACGTGAAGAATGCATGTTAAGCATTTTAGTATTGCTCAGTACAAAACAGGAGGCAGGGGTAAAAATAATACCCGGTTAGATGTACATGTGTGTACATGTACCTGTCTCAGATTTGGCACTTTTTGTTTCATCTTCACCTGAGGGAAAAGGGAAAGCATTACGAACAATTGTCTGCATAAGCTTATTTTGTACTTAAGCCTTATTGATAGACAATCATTATTTCCTGTGCAGCACTTTCATTCTTTTTTTGGTACTTTTTTTTTTTTTTTAATCCTGCGGGACTTCAAATAGAACAGGCCAAAGAAAAGACATTGAAAGTATTGCCCGAAGGCAAAATGGTCAGACATAATGGTGCAAAGCAGCACAATAGCGAGATGCTAGGCTTCATTCATTGGGTCTGTAGGGGATTCACAGCCGATTCTTTTGTGGGAGTTGCTTCGGTCTGAACCAAACTGCCAAAGCGTGCTGCGTCCTATTGTCAAAATCAATAGGTACGGCGTTAAGCCTCGCCTTGATATAATCAAGAGTCTTATAAAAAGAGAGCAGAGGGCAGAGACCCCAAAAGTAGGTTCATTCTAGAGGTTGCCAAATGGAAAATTAGAAGTAGATTATTGCCAAATTAGAAGTAGATTATTGTGAAGGAGGGGAAGATTACAGACATCGGAGAAAAGTTGAAGATGACTAGCTTCAGCAAATGCATTGGGGGAAAAACAAATCTTATTTCCTATTTCAATATAATGCATGTTTTAATAGGCCTATATTGTAACCTGTTGAAAATATTTCTTCAAATTGGCCAATTCCAATTATTCCCTTGGAGTACTATTCTCTAAGAAATCAAAACTCTTTGTGACATCGGCTGGCTTTTCTTAAAATTCTGAGTGATACCCACTGAACTCCTCCACAACCTTCTGGTGAATTCAGAGTGTGTGGGAGGGTTCGGGTTGAAAAGAGAGTCACACATGTGTGGTTCATAGAAAAGACTGTCTGTAGCTGGCCTGATTTTTTAGCAGAGGTTCACAGATACATGTGAAGGTATGACGAAACCATGTTATGAAAGTAAATCTAGTTTTGTTGTAGTGGAATGTAGGCCTATTAGTATTCACTTGATCCTGCATAGTGTGCTTAGTCGTCCTCCCCAAAACCCTTCACTTTCACTTCCTTGCTTGTTCGTTTAATCCCACTGGGGATCCATCTACTGATGTAACCATTCTTGTGTTAGGTTGATGGGCCCTTTCCTGCCTCTATTGTCATTCCAGAATCACTCAATCACCCCGGTTTACTTTAAGGCATCTTTGTGGGGCCTCACCTACTTCGCTTGCCAAGTGGTATTGTGGGATGAAGTACATGTAGAATGCTCCCTTTGGAAGCAGAAATGGGACTTTAGACCTTTTTGGCATTGGTACGGTATGATCGATTACAGCAGACTTGCAGAAAACCATTTCAATCGACCTTTAGCCCTGGTTGCTTGTCACTTTTTTTTTTTATACAGACATTGATGACGGGTATACCTAATTAACAGTCACACTCTACTTTAGATGATACCCCTCAACTCACTCAAAATACAGATGTGTTGGCCCGTAGTACATGTACATGTACATACTTCAAGGTCTACATGTATTTACCATTATTCAGTGTCATGCTGTATTGCACAGCTAGAAATATGTGCAATATGTTTGTTGCAGCATACACTGATGTACTTAACACATAGGCCCTAGTACGTACAGTACAGGTTGTTGTATAAACACCTCGTGTTGTGACACTGGCTTTAAAGTGTTTCTGTCCCAATTACTTACTTCACCTGAAAACCTGAATTCCACTTGTAGTTGTACTGAGAACAGCCTCCACCAGTTAGTAATGCCCTAGAGGAATCCAAAGGTCTCTCTAACTAAGCTTGGACTCCCAAGGGAGATACAAACTGCAAATCTTGTTGCAACAAGATGTGGTTGGTCCCTGCTGTGTGTACACAGTTGAGGTTAGCTGCTGTAATGAGCTAACCAGACATGTTGACCTTAGCCAGGACAAACCCTTGCTCCCTCTTTTACATGTACATGGACACTGTATATTATGTATTTTAGGGAGGTTTGCAAAAATTGTGAGCAAAATCCTGCTAATTTCCATTTTTTTTATGTTAAGTAGGCTTATACGTACTTGTTGTTTTCAAAACTTGTCTGACATTCGCTGACTGAGAAAAGACCTGTTTGTGTTCGTGTACACATTCCTTTTGAGGCATGTCACACAAAAGTGTAAACATTTCAACGGAAAATAATCACAGAAAAATTCAGAGTAGACATAGTGCATTCCTCAGTGAAGTCCGTTTTTGACTGTAGATTGAAAAATTTACTTCTTCCCATGCATATTTTACTAAGTTGTACCGATTTTCCCAGCATGAGGTCATATTTTTTGGGCTCCATTGTGGCCATGCTGTGGATTACACAAACAAGGAGCAACTAGAAGATAATACCCTGTAACGAAAAGTTCCCCCAAATGAAAACAACATTGAGAGATTACATCCTCCACAACAATTGTCCAAACAAATTTTGCAGTTGGCTATCCCAAGAAGTTTTCTACACAGTCCTACAAATGTACATGTATGTACATGTACTTTCCAGCTGGGGCATTTGGAAAGAGGCGTGTCTGCATTTTTGGAGTTTTGCCAAGACTGGATTTAGACCTGGAATTACATGCATGCATATCAGTACTGCCAGTAAATGGCTGTCTACTGTAATATATTCTTCTTAACCCTGTGGTCCTACAAGTTGTAAACAAGATGTTGAGGATCAAGTTCATCTAGAGGGAATGCATACACCCACCTTGACATACCAATTGGCTTGTCTCATGATATGTTTGCAACCTAAATTTTGTTTCATACTTGAGTACCATATTAAAGGAAAAATGTCCTCTTTTTTGTCTTTCTTTATTTAGGATGATTTTGATTCACTACGCCCGCTGTGCTACCCGCAGACAGACGTGTTTCTGCTGTGCTTCAGCGTGGTCTCGCCCACGTCCTTCCACAACACTTTGGAGAAGTGGCTGCCGGAGGTACGACGACACAACCCCAAGACCCCCATCATCCTTGTGGGCACGCAGTGTGACCTACGGACTGACGTCAACGTTCTAATCGATCTGGCCAAGTACCACGAGAGGCCCATCACAGAGGAGGAGGCTGTTTACAGAGCCCAGCGAATCAACGCCGTCAGCTACGTGGAATGCTCGGCCTTGACACAGCACAATCTCAAGGATGTCTTTGACACTGTTATCCTGACCGCCCTGCAGTTCACGGGACCCCCCAAGGGCAAAGGGAGCTCCAAATCCAAGGGGTCCAAGAAAAAGTCCACCAAAACCAAGAAAGAAAAGCCGCTACCATCCAAACCCAAATCCTCCATCTGGAAGAAACTGTGTTGTATCGTCTGAGGAAATCTGCTCATTCTCCCTGTAGCCGTTGTCTTTCCCCCCACTTGTTTTGGACTGTCAAGTCCTTCGTGAGACAAGAAAGCTTGCAGACTGTGAATTTCCGTTTAAAAATTCACACACAAAATCCTAATCTTCAGGACTTATAATGTGAAGATGGAGGTATGCTTGCAATAGTTTTTGGGAAACTCCTGTCTTCTTGTTGTCAGTTGGCTGCATCCTTGATTCTATCCGGAACTGGTGCCAGTTTGATGCAAATAGTTGCTTATCCTCAGGAACAGATACATACATGTTTGCAGGGTTTGGAGTTAACTAGCAAAAAAACTGCAGTGAACGTTGAACAGTCACTAAAGCAATGGCAAGCACGGTTTACGTTTTCCATACATATGCCATGTTGCCTAATTAACATAGTTCTCAGAGCGTGTATCATAATTATCAAGCAAAACGTATATATTGTATTCCCATTTTAATTTATTGTAACAAGCGCATAAAGTACTGTTTTTTCCAGAACATATTAAAGTTTATTTAAAAACACAGCATAGGAATATTCATGACATACACATCCAAGAAAAATCATCCTCCTTTGGTGTATTTAGGCTTTTTGAAATTCACATCTAGCCATGAAGCCACACAGATTGAAAACAAATTGACTAAGACAAAAAAAAGTTGAAGCGTTGTATTTCACTTGCTGCAAAAGTTTTACTATACATAGCATTAATAACTTTAGCAAATTTATGTGGTAAGCACAAAATCAGCGGATTACCAGTCAGAACCGATACACTTTTAATGACATTTTGGCTGGTAGGCTGTTTTTGCTAAACAAATTCCTTTCTAAGCTTAGCATATTTGTGTGCTTAGCAGCTCCGCGAAATTGGCCTTTGATTTTGTGTCATTTTAATTGTTGCATGAACGGGTTTTTGTTTTTGGCAATCTTTGTGCAAGTGGAAATAAAACCCAATTTAATGCCATTTTTATTTCGTTGCGGTTCATGCCCGTTTCAAATGTTTTAAATTTAGTTCCCTCTAGAAGCATTTTTAGCAGAATGGCTTTAGTGCATTTACGTCCATGAGATTTCGCAATGCAGCCTGCATCTTTGCCTGATATTGGTGATAACAGTATCAACATTAATATCTTGATACCGAAGGCAGTGGAAAATTACCAGAATTTAAAAAGAATAATTTCGTCATATTCTTATGTAACCCTGCATAATATTTTCAAATTTGAAGTCTTTTATAATCCTTCAGTGGTGTTTTGATCCATTTGAGAAAAGGACAGGCCAAGTCATGAGATGGAAAACAAAAAAGGCTGCCTGAAGATTAGGCCTACTTGTGTATCTGTACTTTAAGCGTGAATTTGAAGCACATGCATTTTCTGAACATTTGCAACTTTTGGTTTTGTATGTTCTTGAGATATTTTTAATTTATTGTCAAGAGTTTCGATATTTGAAATAAATGAGTCTCAAAAAGTGTCTGTCTGGTGAAAGCTCATGGTAACTACTTCTGGCAAGTCAGTGTTTGCATGTTATACCAAGCCATTTTAATATAAGGATGGTCAGTACATGTAGTTAAAAGAAAATAGGACGGACTAATTGAAATCTGTAAGTTAACAAGGAAAACAAACATGCATTCGGACACTAGAGCAGTAAAGATCTTTTCTTTGAGTGAAATTATATTGCATGGCCAGCCTTCCATTGCAACTTTAATACGCTTACATGTAAGTTCATTCACTGTTGAGAATACTTCCTTTAAAGATACTTCTTCTTTTTTGGTATTTTTAAAAGAAAAACATTTAAGTTCAAAGCTGTGGAAATGTTTTGTGAATAATGGGACAGCCGCTTTTGGTATTGTTTTATTTTATGCTGTTTTTGAGGATGTAAGGAGCATCTGATGATTGTTTTTTTTTCCTTTATTTGTTGTAAATACAGTTTTGTAATATTGTGAAATAAAAGAGAGCAATTATTGAGTAAAACTGGAGTCCCGTATAAATTTTCTCTATTGAAAGAGTTACCGGTACTTAGAACAAAACTAACACTGAAGCATTTCGTCTTACTGTCGGCAAATGCTCAATCAATCGAAATTGCCAAATTTGACAGAATGTGGTTGTATCCTCAACCCCAAATTTTAACTGAACAGTAAACTGGTGTCAAAATGAAGTTAATAAGTCCTAAACATATGACTAATCATGACATTATTTTGAATAGTTTTCTTTGCTTAAATTTCTTGGGGAACGTAGATGAATGAGACCTCCCTGATGGACAATTCCAGAAATCCAGAAATCAGAAGACTTATCAGAACCCCTCGTCTGAAGGAACTCGACAAGCCCAATGTTGAACAATTACCATTATGAGTCCTAGGACATGAATGTCAGTTCATCTAAAGGTGTGGCAAATACAACCGTGTCTTGAATGTTAGTTCATCCAAAGGTGTGGTAAATACAACCGTGTATTTTAGGCCCAGATTAAAGACGTGTGATAAATGCTTACAGGAAGGAACCCACCAAAAAAGAAATCTTTAATCCCCTTTTGTGAACCCCGTCTGTTAAGCCTCTTCATGCTGTCCAGGATGAGTGAATATTACTAAGGCGTTACAATAGGGGACAATGGATCGCACAGGAAGTCCCAGGCTTTCTATAGAAGGATCTAGCCAAGGCAGAGCAAGCAGGGAAGACCTGAATCTTAAGGTGTGATACCCTGATAAAAAGAAGCACCAAGTCAACAGAAAGGGATAATCGTTCTATTCAGCGATTTGGAGCTCTCTTTGCTTGAATTGCTAGGGATCAGTTTTCTTTTCCTCGTGGATTATTGACTGGAACAATCGAGACCCTGTCTGATGGTGGTTTCCATGTGATGCAGAGATGTCAAGAGAGTAACAAAATAACATGAATGCAACATTGAGATCACCATTGCTAAAATTGAAATGGGGCAGGTACAAAACTTAAAGGGAATGCAACTACATTTGCTTTTGCTGCAATTTTCAGAAATAAATGGATTTGGAGGATTACTATGTTATAGCAAATATTGTTACACTGACTTGTTTCACGTTTTGGGTTCGTAGATGCTAAAAAACCAAGAAAACCAATCATATTCTTGTAGGCTAGTTGTTGTATGGTTCCCTGACCCTACTTAAGATGAAATGGAGCAATTTATAGACTTTGGGGAATTGTAAGATCAGAGAATCAGTCTAACAGGATTGTACCTCTTCACTAGGTGTGTAATCTATTGCAAAGAAAATGCAGGCGAACTAAATATGAAAACTTAGGAGCACTTTTTGAAAAAAAGCCAGTTTTCTCCAATGCTGGTCGGCCGACCAGCGTTGGAAAAACACAATTTTTCTTGAAAATGTCAGCACACCAGGAGCCACAACTTTACAGGATGCTTTAGACTGTCATTCTCTATCAATCCAGTAAGGTATTTCGTGATCATTTGAACATTTCGTTTTTTGATGTTTGCAAATGTTGTATCTTCCCTTTAATAAATTCATTCATCCGTTTGGAAAATGCACACACTGTACATTTACAAACATGTACATTTTTAGTTTACCCTGATTTGTTCAGTGGTATGGTATTAGGTTGCACTGTGGTACATTGTATTCAGTGGTATTAAGGAAGGGAAAAAGCCAGGACCATCTCTCGTGGGACGTGTTAAAACACTCAAGGGGTTTAGGTTTCACATCTACTGGACTATTAAAATCTATTAAAGTTGTGGACTTTGGTATTAAAAGGAAAACAAGCACCAGACGAATTTCACATTGGCATTAATAATGTCAAGGCTCACACTTGGACCTTGTCAATCCTTGCAATCAATGGGGCACAGGAGGCCTTGGCTTCGTGCAAATCTGATTTTATTTTTAAAGGAAAATGAGACCCAACCTCAGATAAACTGAGATTATGTAAAGGGTACAAACATGCAGACCCCTTTGCAATTGTTTGAAATGAGTAACTTTAATGTATTGTGGAAGTAAATGAACTAGAATTTTGATAGTTTCAAAAGTAACTTGATTTTCGTTTCCAAGTTTTTTTTCCCACACCCAATGTCCCACTTTAGTCGGTTTTAACATTTTCTTAAAAGTTTTTTCCCCAAAAAATAAAATTACTAACTCCTGTTCAGGGTTAGTCATTTCAGATCCATAAGTGAACATTCCCCAACTTGTACTTACGTCACATTTCTTCAAGAGTTAAAGTAAGGTGTGCAGAAGTGTCAACTCGGCGTGCAACACAATGGACATAAAAGCAAGCCGGCTTGTAAAACAGACCGCTATATTCAACAATGACACTTAATTCTAGGGGCGTGTAGTGTTAGGGGCGTGTAGTGTTTGCTCAAGTCTTGGGTAATTTCGGCAAACATTTGTCAGTATACAATATAGCACCCCTCAAGAATGCTAAAGACACCCAAGTGTGCACCCTCAGCTGAACCACACAACCCCACTCAGAAGGGTTGTTAAACTGCACAAATAAAGAAGTGCTTGATCCTACAACACGTTTTAATTGAAGGGTCAACATGGCGAAATGGAGCCCTTAGCAACGACTGTCTGGTGCCGGTATCTTAATGATGCTTGTAGCTAGGCTTGCACTGCAAATAGCGGGGAGGTGTGAATAGCTTGGGAACAAGACCCGATCTATAGTGTGCTCCTCGATCATGAAATGTAGTATTTACCTGTGACGGTTCCACACTGTGCCTTCCCAGACACCGCGGCGCCAGCACAGATTTCACGAGTCATCACCGGTGGAAGCAAATAACTAAAAATACCCCACTGGAATGTATTTTTAGGGTTTATTTACACTTACAACTGCATAAAATATTCTGTGTTTTATAAAAATGTGGATTACGACGGGGATACTGACCTGACAACAATGTGCCATGCTCAACTAAGCATTTCATAAAATCACAGAGGTATGCAAAAATGGAACAAAACAAGTCGGGCACTTTTTACATCAAAGCGATGACTCATTTAGCTGAAAACAAATACCACACACGACAATTACCCATGTACCGGGTAAAAGACCGGTTGCTTAACAAATAACATCAACATACCAAACATTTGGTCAAAAACATCCAGTTTCATTTTTATTGTTCAACATTAGTGATATCAAAATATTGCAGTGTTTTGCCTTGGAATGCAGCCAACTTGACACTAGAGTGCAGCACATATGAACAAACAGGAAACCATCTTTTGAAAACAAATACCGGTTTAATTGGTCCACTGAATCCTACAATGTATTGTACATGTACACAGCCATTTGGGAGCCAAAAGGGAAGCTGTTTAATTTAAGGTGTTCTAGAAATCACGAACAAAATTATTGCACAACTTCAAGTCATGCTACATGTACAATGTACTTTAAAATCAATATACCTTTACACAAGGCTTGGGCGATTCCGGATCAGAATCAATTATGAATAGATTCTAAAGTTGGAATCGGAATCACGATTCCACATTTAGGAATCGATTCCGAGAAGTAACAACAGAACAGATTCCAGACACTGCAAAACATCTTTTATGTCACTTGACATGTCATATATGTTGTAAATTATCTTTTTTTTTTCAATACATAACTTCTCTTAATGAAATAGTGACTCAGCATTGATTCCATAAATTTGGAATGGCCCAAGCCTACGTTACACTCTGCAAATTGCAAAAATCCCGTGCGTGATGGGGTACAACTTATAAGGGTGGAGTACCACCCAACATTTCATGCCAAACCTAGGTCTCATGCATATAGGTGTAGATATCCTACCCTGCAGTTGTTAGACTCTACAAATGGAATCAGTCAATGATATTCTACAAAGGCAAAATTATTACAGTATAGCTTTTGCTCCCTCACCAAAAAAATCCAAAAGCGGGGAAAAAAACCCCACTGACCTTTTCATTACAGATCTTAATCACAGAGAGCACAAACTACACATGACTGCTCTCCAATAACCTCAAAATGACCCATAAAAATGGGAAAAGTGCAACAAGCAGTTAGGGAAAAAAGCCAAAGAATATCAGGTCTTTTATATGAGGAAGTGGTTCCGTCACGCATGACAAGTGGTCCAAAGCGGGTTTGGGTACTTTGTTATAAATTGAATGAACTGAAAGAGATACATGTACTTGTATATCATGATGGGGTTTAGGTTGTGTACGTGCAGTTATGGGTACGATGGGCTGTGAAGTGTGAATTGTGGTTTGAAAGATTTGTCTTTAGGGGACATTTTTTCCAGGATTTCTTTCTGGTGAACAGCAAGATATGTAGGTGGGCCAGCCATTCTCTGAAACATTTTCTGCACACAAGTATAAAGGGTAAAATGTCTTTTTTAAAACAAATTTGAGAGGTTGACTTTTAAAAGTTGTAAGGTATGCCATGACTACCATGTTTCTCTAACAGAAATTACCTCAATAACTGAACAAATAAGAAGATTCCAGATTTTCAACACAAACTAAGTTATGATTACCTTACGGATGCCAAATAATCTTCATTACCAGCAAAAGCTGTTACATTGCTTAAAATAGTGGACATTAGTAGTGCAGGCACAAGTGTGTAAAAACTTTAGAAAAAAATTCACAAAATGACATTATACAGTGAATAATATCACATGCAACATACTAAGATCTGGGTCGGCAGTGGTAGGATTGCATATTCTGTAGTGTTGGAGAACATCAGCTTTTAATGATAGAAAAATTCTTATAAGAGTACAGAAGTTTGATTAAAGAAAATCTGGTTTATACAAAGATTACAGAAGTTTCTGCGATTCTTCCATGTTTGCTAATTCACACACCACAATGAAGTGGATTTTGGTTTTTCAAGAAAACAACCAGCTTAACATATAAAGTCCAAATTTGGGAAATACCAGTACATGTACATGCAATGCTAAGTTGGTGCAGCATTACAAAAGTAATTTGGTCTTGAATCCTCGTTAGTCACATCTGTGTAGTCCATCACAAGTCCTCACAAGTCCCAAAAAGTCCTCACAAGTCCAAAAAAAAGTCCCCATGAAGTTAAGTCTAAAAAAAGTGCTGAACTAATTTTAAGAAAATGTAAAGAAAGAACATGGCTGGTTAGCTTGAATACTACAACAATGGAACAGTAATCCAGAGGTCTCCAGTTCATATTCTCCAGTGTTGTAGTTGCGATACTTGCAATGATCACAAGTCATCCCTTTCAGTCGACTCATGCTATTCAAAATGAACCGGGGCATTATACATATGTGATGCGACCAAGCTAAATGAGTCGTTTGTCGACCCTGGTCAAATTTTTTTTTATTACAGATTTGAAAAGAGCACAATCTCAGCATTACTCATGTGAAAACTGCATGATGATACCATCTTTAGTTCAAAAATTATGGAAGTCGGAACACCAAGAGATGTGATGAAGTGATGTGATGAAGTGGTCCTATTTTGGCCTGTATCTCCAAATGAAAACTCCCGACAAACGACTCATGTAGCTTGATCGCATCACATATGTACATGTACTTCTCATCCCCTGTCACCTGTGACTGGACTTGTGAATTGACTTGTCATATGTTTGTGTTCCATCACAATTTCACCTGCTATCAACACTGATATTCTGGTTTAAGTAATTTACCCTTTGAAGAATTCACTGCATTTGGAATCTGTTTTAAGGCTTATCCTGCACAAACCCAGCTACTGTACATCACAAGAATCCCTGACCCTCTGAATCAACATCCCCGACCCTGCCCTGTGCAACGACTGACATTGACAAGATGCTTGGACAAATCCTCCTGCCAGCTTCTGCGAAACACGACAAGATTGATGAGAGTTAACAGGAGGAGTCTGCTATCTTCATCCAAGTTAATTTGACCTCGGAGATGCAATAACTCTAGATAAAAAAAACAATATCACTTGCAAGTCCACAGTGACGTGTATAATAGGTCAGGGGCACTCTTATCGTGACGTGACGCAAACTGTATACTTTCTCGTTGACTGATCAAAACTGGACAACTTTGTTTTTCTTTGTCAGTGTGACAAAACCTGACACATTTGGCTACAAATATTCACCTGAAAAGCGACAAGGCAAGCCTACTAAAGCTGGTCACAGAGGGCAACAAATGCTATTTGATTGATGCAGAATGGCCATTCATAGGGCTCGCTCAATGACGGCCATCTCTGTAGGAAAACTGCAACTGCGTATTTTATGCAATCAAGCACGCAATGCACAGTGTTGAAAATGTTCCCAACACGTGCGCTTGTTGCTCGAAATGTGCAAGTTGACGCTCAAAATGCCGATGCACGTGGCCATATGTAGGAAATGGCGTCATTTGAACGAGACCTATTGGAAGTCTCCTCGTGCAATTGGTCTACACAATAGGCTGGATTCAGCCCATTCATTGGGGGTATAATTGTAATCCTATATAATAGCACTGTCCAGATCTCAAGTGACACTCCATTCAGTGCGTAAGTCAGTCAGTGTTATCACAGACCATTTGTAAATGGTCAGTGGTGTGATACATACAAAGAGGACACCAGGCTGGCTCTCTGGGATCATCCAAAAAACCACAGGTTAAGGTTTTTCTATACATTTAAATACAAAACACGGCATATTCAGTTAGGCACAAATTGAATGTTGGACTACAAAGTTCTTTGTAATCAATTGAAGAAAATTATGTACAACAGTAATACTCTGAGAAATCTACAAAAAGTTCAGTTTAATACAGTTGTAGGTTACGCTGGATTGTAAACGAAGGGAGCACTTTCAGATGGTAAGGATGGTGTGGTAATGATTGAGACAAGATTCTGCACATTAACCCCAGCCCCCTACTATTAACTACGAACCATACCCATCCTGGCAAATTCCAACACCATATGGGAAACTGCACACACATATTTCTGACTTTGATTCTGGAGGTGTGCCAACCCAATGTAAAAGACTGTCAGTTTAGGGGTACTGTACCCAGCCCTTTTCACACTAGAGCCTCTCAGCCCGGGTTGAACTCAACCCTGGGCGAACCCAGTGCCGCCCCGGGTTGAGTTTTCGATTTTTCAACCCCGCGTTCAACCCCGCATCGTTTCACACTTGTTTCATGCAAATCAAGCTTATCGTGCTCAATTACTACCGTTTTGAACCCTGACAAGATTTTTAACCCGGGTTGAGAATCTCAACCCCGGTCTGGAGCAGGGTTGAGTTCAACCCGGGGCGAAATCGATCTCGGGGGTTGACGCAGGGTTGACGTAGGGTTGAAATTCTTCAAGTGTGAAACGATGCATGTTTTCAACCCTGTGTCAACCCTGCGTCAACCCCGAGATTTGTCTAGTGTGAAAAGGTAAGTCACGCTGGTTAAATGCTGAATTGTGTCAAACTCCTGTAAACTCCATCATCATGCTGGTGACTGTGAGTGCACTGACCTATCCATTCCTGGACAGACCCTGCTGGTCTAGTTAACTGCAAACTCAACCACAGTTCTCCTTGAGACAAGGAGGGTCACACCTTCATGCTGGGAAAGCCTCCACTCGACACCAAAACTTGCTTCATTTTTTTCCCCTCTCGAACAAAGCGGAACTGGGCTAGAGGAGAACCTTGCCAGCTCAGCATCCGGTCTAACACGGTGGTGTCTGGCTACGGACTACCTGCGGAGTATCTCATCATGATCCTCCCAAAATCTGTGAATTATTTCCACCGGTGGCCTTCCTGGGGGTTGAAATGCACATAGCCTTCAGAAGTCTAGCAAACCCCTCCTGTGGTGAGACAACAGCCAGTGGTCATATAGAAGTCGGTCTTGTATTGAAAATTCCAAAACCTGCATGACAGTATACAAAAATCAAAACATCATTAAGGTCCTATTACTACTGAAACAATGTCATCACAATTTGCCCAAAATTACCTCAATTGTGAAGTTTACACTGAAATGTTGGATTGTCAATTTGTCAAAAAATTTGAAAAGTAAAACACAAAGCATTTTTCTCCGAAGCATATACGTAGAGGTCATACAACTTTTCCGTCCAAAGTGTCCTCCATGTATGAAGTCAGAATTTTGTAAAAATAAACCTGAGGGCAATATACTATAACAATTACAACGTGGCGGGCGATGTTAGTGTCAAAGCACACACGCCTAGACTGGCGATAATTGGGCTCGGAGAGTTGGACCTGCACGGCCTGCCCCAGAGCAAAGCACGTTCCAACATCTCGACAAACCAAGGCACCACTCCCCATGGACTAATGATGACATTAGATCCGACACCAGGAAATTTCTCCTTAAAAAAATTCACCCCCTCATAATATCAATTCCCTTAGGACAAATGATTTCCAGGTGTAGGTTTGCACATTATATGAAGAACCTTTCTTTGTGTACATGGTGCCAACTAAAAGGAAGGAGTCAGGGGAAGGGGTGGTAAAGGTGAGAAAATAAGGGTTTCAGAAAATCTTCGATGAGATTTTCACAGTACGTGTAGATAGAGTTGGCCCAGGATTTTGTTAGCCTTGGTGCCCATGATTCAAGCAAGTGTACTACCCCTTATTGGCAGGTTTATAATCATATTTGCGGTGACTGCTCTATGTTCTAACACCCCTTTGTTCCGACACCCCTATCTTTTGACTGCTCAACCTATGTTCCGACACTAGGGTGAGAGTTAAGGGTGTCAGAGCATAGGGATGTTGGAACATAGTGGTGTCGGAACATAGGTGTGTAACCATATTTGAAGCCTACCAAATCCCACATGAAAAAAACAAACAAAACAAAGTAGCGGAGAAGTGTCCAGCTTAGGGACACAAGAACTATGGCTGGATTCAACCTCAGTGATAAAAACAACCAAAAAAACAAAATCACTGTAAAGGCCAGTGCAAATCTGCTTCTTCCAAATATGCTCAGCCTAAATAGGACATGATCCTAAACCTGTTCATCATGATACGGGTCACGGTACGTTCATGGTCATACTGTGTCTACCTGCATTGGAATTCTGCCACGAAACATGTTTGCATCTACAATTTTGCACATGTACCTTGCTCCGACCCTGTGCGTAAATGTCTCAGGCAGAGCCCGATCCTGAATTGGGCAGCTCGGAATGTCTGACAGTGGGACAGTTGTTGCCATTTGTCATAACAAACGTCCTACGCCTGGATATGTCTCTATATACGGCACGCCAGCTGTCAGCTTTGATTACTGCAGGATGCGCTTTATGAAAGTTTTTTTAGTTGTGTTGGTTTGATTTGTTCACTGAGATGTTTGCAAATGAACTGTGATCCTATCACATCAAACGTTCAAGAACATGGACGTAAAGTACTCTGTGAATTGCCAGGCACTTATAAGGGGAGGGAGGAGTGGTGTTGTCAATGGGGCAGGGGAGGGGTTGAGATGGGCATCTGGAGGCAGGTGGAGAGGATAATGGTGTCATGTAAACCCAAGAAACACGATGATATTTGATGAGTTCTTCGAAAGTCCCATCATTGGCTAGATATACTCTAATGCTATAAAACAGTCGGTTGGTAGTCCCCCCCCCCCCTCAATACCACCACCAACACACATTGTCTTACACATTACAAAGTCTTCATGTGTATACTACCCCTACTTGGTATTTGAGGAAATTTAAGAAACGGCTCTTTTAGGCCTAAAGGGAAGATACAACATTTGCAAACATCAAAAAACGAAATGATCAAATTATCACGAAATACCGTACTGAATTGTTAGGGACTGACAGTCCAAATCATCCTAACTCTAGCACAACTGAGAGGTTAATTTAAAAGTAAATTGACCACAGTACAACCAGGCATTTATGCTTTGATAAAGTGTAGGCCTACTTTGTGAATCTAACGATCATAACACCAAGTGTGAACATGCTTAAGTCTTGGTTGTTTCTACAAAAGTTTTGGGGAAGTATTACAACAGTGTAATTAGTTGATTTCAAAATTCTTACATCAATGCAATAAGAGGGGAGTACAAAAAGCCTTTTATAACACAAATCCACGTCAGCTTGATTTATAAAATCTCAATTGGAATACATCCAAGTAAGTTCCTGGTAATGATTCTCCAAACTTTAACTTTTAAGAAATGGAAATAAATGAGCTACTGAATTTAGAAGAAGGTCAGACAAGACCAGTCCTGTAACCGAAGACATTGCAGCAATTTGTAGAATCGCTCTGCGGCCTAAACACAACCCACAAGTCATGCCCTCCTGGGGTTAGCTCAAACAGCAGAAGACATGCCATGCTGAGACTAGACCAACTTTATATGGGTTTGCGGTTGGATAAATAGAACAGGACAGCCCAATGCTTTTAAGGGCTGCATGCAGCCCTGACTGGCATTATAAAAGGCCATTACCTGAGTAAAACGCATTATATAAATGTGCTTATTATTGGAACATGACAATTTAAAAATTGAAAAAAAAATTCAAAGTAGATTTTGCCAAGTGAAACAAGCATACTTTTAGTAAAAAATCTTTAATTGTTTAAATAGTGCATAAAAGAAAAGTAAAAAGTATTTATTAATGAAGGATTTAAATTAAATATTACAGTGCCAACAGAGGGAGGCCAACATTAGTTACTTTGGGTGAACTGTTCCCGACAATTTCCAGTAACTTTTATCGATAAAATGTACTTGAAAAGTCACAGTATCTCGAACATTGAGAGGAACATGGTCAATACATACCGGAAATGTAAAAAAAGTTACTTTTTCATTACCGGACAGGGGTTCATTGAAAGAAAATGTCGATTTCTTTGTGATAAATGTAAAAAAACAAAAAACAAAACAAAACAAAACAAAATACAAAGAAGGGGCCCTGCTAAACAGCACTCCCATAATCCCAAATCCTTCATGCTCCTTATTTTTTTTGTCCTCTAACTGTCACGTCAACATATTTTCTGCGTAACATTTCAATAACACTTTCAATGTTCTGGTAATTGAGGGAAAGTTCTTTATAAGCATTTCATCTGAAGAGAGAAAAATAAAATGGTTGTCACAATTTTTGTATGTTGATGTCAAAATGTGATACCAGTAGATGCCAGGATACATTGTGTATAGTTGCTATGATCTTCGGCAATCTCTGCTCAACATCAAACCAACTGTCCGTTTTGACAGATCATAGTGTCAATTCCAGGAAAGATCAGTAACTGTCGGACAGTGAATACAACAAGGCTAGGTCATTTCAGTCCATTTCCCAGCTCCATTATGCTTGGCACTGTTTCAGAATGGAGCAATTTCATTTAATAAGGTGCTGGCTTCTATGGTTTGACACCATGAGCCAAAATACACTCTTGAAATGTTCGGCAGATGACAGGGTCGGTGCACACAAGGCAAAAGGCCTAGATGTTTTAATGGCGAGTTTGTACAAAATGGAAGCCATTCAGCGGTATTGTGGGGGTGGTTAATAAGCTTCCTGGTGTCCAAATGGATGGACTATTCTCTCCATTCAGGAGAGACCCTGTTTCCTCTCAACTCAAAAGAGGGGAAAATGACCAGGCTTGGGTGGCGAGGGGCATGCATGTGGCCCTTTTGAGGCAATTGGAGTCGTAATTATGCTGTGACAAGTGCTCCTTGTAGATGTCCCCCAAGAGGACAATACCCTCCCTAGGAGAACGATGTGTGGTCTTTTAGTGTCCAGGCGGTTCTGGAAGAGGACAATTCTCATAGAAGTTAAGAGGTTCCGATTCTCATAAGAATCAGTTACACAGACTGTTGACCAGTACAGCTGATGGGAGCATTCATGAGCAAAATTCATTCCCCACAATACAAAGAAAGAAAGAAAAAAAAATCAGGTTCCTGGGCTTTCTTACTATATGTACTGTATTTCTAAAACGAGTATTTCTCCTGCATCTTCCCTCAATTCACATTTGCCATTGAAGTATAACGTAAGATCCCTGAGGAGGGATCACGCTTCACTTATTGCAACTGATCCATCCATTTGTCCTGACTGTTGTGAGACTGGGCCGTTATCTTTGCTGGTGCATGATCTCATTATAGCTGTGCAGATACCCCACATGTAATTATCACCATGTAATTATCTATGTAATTGTCACCATGGCAAATAGGGAGGGCAGTTCCGTCAGCTGAGGTACAATAAGGCACACAGGTTGAAAACAAATTCTCACTAAAACATTTTCCATTCATTTCTATAAAAAATTTTTTTTTGTCAAACCAGTACCATGGATTCCAATTTGACACTTCTCTATTATTATGGAGGACTGCATAATGTAGCTCAACCCTTAAGTATTTTCATCCTACAAATCTACTAAAACATAAATATCAAGCCCCTGATGATTAAACTCTGCACTTTTAAATGTGTTGGCTAAAATGCTGCACCACATACCACCAACCATAGATGCCCCATCTATGCATCAACAGAAAAGTGCACGGTTTGTATTACTTCACATCCTGTAAACCATTCCATAGTGCTCAATATGGCTGTACTAAGACACTGAATCATGATTATCAAAGCCTGGAGTAATCTAATATTTATGATAAACAAAACCCCATCTGCACTTTTGGCGGCCTAGCCAGGTGTGATTCTCCACCACAGACAATCAACAATGAAGTTCATACATGGTTTCACATAGGAGTCCCAGCTATCTTTCCCAACTGTACATGTACCGTACATATTGACAGAAACCTGTTAAAGCGAATGTACATCATTGGCTTTTGCTGTAATTTTCAGAAATGAACTATTTGAGGGGTTAGTATAATAGATCAAATATTGTTTAACTGACATGTTTGAAGTTTTGTGTTCGTAAATGCTGGAAAAACCAAGAAAAACAAAAATGTTAAAGTGGTCTGGTTCCCTAACTCCACTAAAGATAAAATGGATCAATTTATAGATGCCAGACCACTGTTGGAAATGTATACAAAAATACCATTTTCTTGAAAATGACTTTACATCAAGTACCATAATTTTACAGGATGCTTTAGACTGTCATTTACCAACATCCTAGTAAGGTATTTCGACTTTTCATAAAAACTTGGTATTTTTATTTTTCGAAGTTTGCAAATGTTGTATATTCCCTTTAATATCAAACCCTGGAGAATATTATCAGTATGATAAAACAGTTCCCCAAATGCACTTTTAGTGGCCTACAAATGGACGTGCGAGACTGCACCACAGACCAGGCATCAACAATAAAATGTATTGGTTTTGCACTCCCTGTACATAGTATATTAGGTAGTGTGTTTGTTATGACTCCAGGGAGGAAGCGGAGACTTGTTGATATCAAATGAACTCTGAACAACCACAATATCAACAAACTGTTTCCGAGGTCATTGTCGGGGTCAGCGTTATTTGACTGTCTGGGGGGATGGGGTAACAAACTAACAATCATCCAGGGATTGACAAACGTTTCGATAGTTCAAATTGTGGTACATTTTTAATGCATAAACATGCAAACAAAAAGTTTTGTGAGTTGCTGACTTTGCAATAAACATTTGTTTTAAATATATAAGAAAGAGCTTTATGATAACACTTTGTACAAATTTATATCGTCACAGTGAGGAAATTTTGCTTGCAAAATGCAATTTTCTTCCATATTTTGAACAGTATACTTTAAGATTTTACAATTTTGTGGAGGCAACTGTCACGACCAAAATAAAATGCTTTGACTAGCTTTGACTTACTAGCTTGTAACAAAGATATTTTCACATAACTTGTAAGCAATATTAATTATAAGCTCATTGTCCATATTGTTCACGTTTTCCCCAGTTTTCCCATGTATGGAAGGACAACCCTGCCAACAGAAATGCACATGATGAAAACAGTTGGTAGCAAAGTAAAACAGAAGTCCTGAACAGATTATTTGCAATATTACAAATTACAACACACATTACTACGAGTGACATAAAAATGACGAGTTGTCAGTTACCGATATTCAAAATGTTACTAAGTGCATAACCACTCCACCTTCTTTCATAATTCTCCCCTTTTTCAGTTATTGTAGGCCCTAACAGTTTTCAATCATCTTGTGTATGACCGTTAAAAAAAACCCTGAACACTTAACGAGAGAGTCGGGGAGAGAAATAACATGAAATCAATACGTCTGCAGCTTGGCACAGATAATAATAGAGGTTATTGTGCTTCCCTGGAGAGCTGGCTTGGTTTAGCCTGGAGCCCAAGGTTCATGCTCTTGCAATGAGAGGTGGATCTGGTACCTGTGCTACCTGCTCTAAAGTCAATAACATCCTGAATATTTAAAGAGCTAGTAAGCCAAGTGGAGCAACAAAAGCCAAAGCTGTTGACAGTTTGACAAATGCAGAAATGGAAGGATGATTTGAGCATTGAACACTTAAAATATGTACATTTTTTAAAAGTTATTTTACTTTGCTGAAACATGCAGTTATGAGTGGTGTCTTTAGCTACATGTACATGTATTGGACAGTGATGTTTGACTTTATGTATGCAAATGACATAAATACATTTAAATTCTGAAAATGTATTAAAGGTGAAATGACAGACTAAAAGCCAAATCATGTGCTTAGCGAATTCATTATAGGGTAACAGTGAACGTCACAGTAAAAATTCATGAAATTCACTTTGCTTTCCTGTGAATTATGCACCAGACTTAATTGCATGATAATGGCTTCTGACTACAATATTTCGAGGCCACAATGGTAAAATATTGCTTGTTCATAGTTAGTGCTGGGCGAGTATCCCGAGTACTCAAGTACTCACGAGTAGTGTTTGCTACTCGTTGTACTACTCATGGTTTTCAGCTACTCAAGCACTTGTCCTGGCGCGAGTAGAAGTATTAAAGTACTTGGGTGTCAAAATTTTCTTCACAAGCGCTGACTTAGAAAAAAGTGGATTCTGCGCCAAACTTGTATTTTGTCTTAATACATCCCCAGCAATAAAGGAATCACTACTCCATCTGTTTCCTTGGGATGCCACTAGCACTCTCAACAAATACATTTTCAAGGGTGCATAGTAAGGATATCTCAGTGCTAAAGAATGTGGTGTGCCTTCCATGCTTTTTATTCGTAGTAACTTCCTTCTTCGTAATGTTTGTGCCATTTTTTGTTTTTATGGGATTAAGTAAACTACTGGCGATTACTCGACTACTCACGAGTAATTTCTGTGCGAGTTTTCAAGTAGGAAACTCCACTACTCGCCCAGGCCTAGTCATAGTAGCCATGTGTCCAAAATGTCATATATCAAATATGACATTTCCTTCCCCAGTTACATACTAACCTTTCCAATTAAAAAGAAAACACAAAAACTGAAGCAGCAACAGTGTTTAAAAGATCTCACTTGATCTGTAACCAATTCAAAAAACAAAATAGGGAACAAGTTATTTATGCATTGGTTTAGCTTTTTGCACCGACTTAAAAAAAGCTGTGGTTGCACATCCAACATTCCTATGGTCACTCTTTAGCAAGCGAATGTGTAAAGTATTTATCACAAAAAGTGTTTGTGGCTATTACTATTACTGTCTATGTGATTTGTATCTAGGGAAGACTGATTGATCCTCTGATAACGAGAGTTTGTGGTATACATGCAGCGTTTGACGTCAGGACAGGGCCATAAAGATAACAGACTGGGAGATTGTTTCTACGGTTTCATCCAAACAAAATGCCTTTGAGCAAGACAAGAGCAGAAATTGCATCATTTAGTTTACATATTTCAAAACCAGCTAAATGCTAGACAGAACACATATGAGGCAATGTTTTTAACAAGTATTTGACTGGAGTGAAAAGCTTGCATTTAAAGGGAAAATACAACATTTGCAAACATCAAAAAATAAAACTACCAAATCATTTTGAAATACCTTGCTGGACTTTTAGTGAATGACAGTGTTAAGCATCCTGTAAAATCATGGCTCCTGGTATACTGTCATTTTCAAGAAAAGTGGTATTTTTGTATCAATTTCCAACGCTGATCGGCCGATCAGCGTTGGAAAAAACTGGCTTTTTTTCAAATACTGGCCCCAATTGACCATCGCACTTGTTTGCAATCGATTACACACTTATGAACGGGTACAAGCCAGCTAGACTGGTTCCCTGACCTTACAATTCCCCAATGTATGTAAACTGCTCTGTTTCTTCTTAAATTGAGTCAGGGAACCAGACTACCGGAAAATGATTGTTTTTCTTGGTTTTTATAGCATTTTTAAACCCAAAACCTCAAAAAAGTCAGTGTAACTATATTTGCTATATATTTCCAACCCCCCAATTCCATCCATTTCTGAAAATTACAGCAAAAGCAAATGATGTATATTCCCTTTAACAAAATCATTTGCAAGCACAGTTAGTGGTGTAAGACACAATTGGAGGGGAGATGAAATCCTCAACAAAACAAGATGGAATGCGATACCCAGCAAATGGGTGCATACCTATGCTTCCCAACACCTATGTTCCCCAATACCAATGTTCCCCAACCCTAGCCCTACCCTTACCCTAACCATGTAACCCTAACCATGTAACCCTAACCCTGAGGATTTTGGGGAGCATAGGTATTGGGGAACATAGGGTAGACCCACAGCAAACGGAACTTTGGTTCATTCATAACATTTCAATTTTATATACATGTATCATTGACTTTTTGCGAAAGCATCTTTTCAAAATCCAGACAGTTGGCTTACTCTAACAATGGAAGTTTTTCTTTGACTTTGAAACCACACATGATCTGCAGAAAACCATATCCGGAGTCTGGACAAAAAGCTGCATTGGGCCAAAGTGCCTTCCATTCAATCTTTGTGGTCAACACACCTTGGCTATACATAGAGTAAATATTAATTGGTTTTTCACACAAAAAACAGCGGAAACCGGCGACAAAAAGCTAAGCTTGGTCTTAATGCCTTGTTGGGTCACCAAGCACAAAGGAACATAGAAACTTAGGAGGGAAAAGGAAAAAGAGAAAGAAACTATCATACTACCAACTCCAAGCACCTTGGGCCACGGAAAACAGGAGGGGAAAGTCCAGCTGCCTGAAGGGAGGGAAGGGTCTGGTTTTGGGGAACCAAATTATTACAAATGACTGATCTGATTGGTTAAGGAAACAAGCAAGATTTCTGTATTTTGTCTTGTTACTGGGCGAGGTCAAAGCACCAGTAATAATTTATGGAACTAATGGAAGCATTATTATTAGTTCCTTTATTAGTTTAACTGAAAACCATTTTTCCTTTACAACAGCCAATTCATCATGCCAGCACAAAGTTAGGGGTGTGCAAGAGAGGGGGAGGGGTAGGAGGGGATGGGGTGGGGGAGGGGAAAAGGGGTAGGAGGGTGGGCAGGGGATGGGAGAGGGGGGGGGGGGGGGGGGATGGCCCAGTATAGGTGGAGGGCCGAGGGGGCGGGGCGGAGATTTGTTTGGGATGGTCAGACACCTCTTCCCAACCAGGCATCTGAACAATGCTAATCATTAAAATATTACAGACAAAAATTCATATCTCTTGTCCTGAAATTACTCGACACAATATTGCAAACTCAGCAATTACTTGAGGCGTTTGGTATGTTGGCTTCAACACTTTAGCTCTATTCTCCAATGTTAACAATTAATTTTTTTTAATGTGTCACTGCATGATCATTATGGTTCTGCAACCTCCCCCCCCCTAAAAAAAAACCCCAACCCAATAACTGCATCAATCACAAGCATATCTTTCACAACTGGCACATACACAAATGAAACAGCTAGTATAGGGCTCTATGATAAAATCACAGGTCTGGAATGATAGACTGAATCACACCGAGAAACTTGAGATAAAATTTGAAATGTCATTCGAGCCATAAAACTCGCACATTATACTGGCAGGCCTGATGACCTACCCACATATTTGTTTTGAAGATCAACAAAACGAAACGGGAAACATTATCGCCAAATGGCCGATAATCTGAGATCATTCAATATGGAATACTTCAATCGTCAGGCTCAGAGTTAATACGAGACAAATTAAGCCAAGCACAGGTCCGTCATGTCAACAAGTTATCAACAGACACACGCAACCTGACGACCAAGGTGATACAATCGCCATAAAGGCCTAATGAAATAACAATGCCAAATATTTCTGGGTTGTAAAGAATTCTGTTACGGCACTGGGACACACCGCTTGCATCTGTAATCCGCTCACCATATGACGTGATTTGGTGGCTAAATTCGAAGCTTTAAAGCTATATAAAGATCACAATTTCTAATAATAAATTCCTTTGTGCAATAAAAAAGGCCCAATTTTATACCAGCGGATTCAGCAGCTATGCTATATTAGTCCATGTAATGCAATACTGGGACATATTTGAATTAATACTATCAGCGTGAGGAAATATATGCAACTTGTGTTGAACTTGGGTTGGTTTGTAAGTAACAAAATGGGCCGGGGTTGATTTGGGACAAATTTGAGTTTTTCTCTGGGGTTGTTAGCAATCTGCACATAACACTACAAAGCCTAAATTTAATTCATGATGGAGGACCAGCATAATAAAGAACTTATCTGTGTGTTAAACTTACCTCAATTATGCTTTTGTAACTGTGACCAATAAAACATAACATCACTTCCCCCAGGAACTGTTAAAACAAATTAAATATATTTCCCAACAAACTTTGTTTGTCTCGAACAAGACTCAAAGCCACTCAAGGTAAAGGGGCTATGGAGAATTAAGTACTTGGGAAAACTGAGAGTAGAAATTGACATTCCTCTTAGAACAGTACAGATCGTAGGTTGGAGGGACACAAGCACCAGGCAAGGAATTCCACAGAGATGTAGCGTGTGGGAAAAAGCTATTGAAAATATCCTTGTGTTCTACATCTATAGTAGGTATAGCAACAGTATATGGATGAGAACAGGCAGAAAGCCCAGTTTCTCTCTCAAACACTCTGATTGGTGGAACCAGGTTGGATAGACTAGTGGACCAATGACCATATGTGAAACAAACTGAGGGCGGCAACAGACCTACAGTGGGAATGAGGTTGTAAACGACGAGCCCAACTCCACACCAACCCAATGAACAAAGTGCTACAACTTGTGGCGTCTGAAAGCTTACTTAATTTAGAATCTTGCCATGACGTATCCTCTTTTTGAGCAACACTTCCAATTTTGAAGGTTAGATATATATGCAGACGCATGTACTGTATGTTTACCCCTCTTTTCTGTAGGTTTTCCTTTTTTTTCACACACCTGTGAGAGAGGAGTAAATTGAATTTCCAAAAATCTATTATCCATGTGGACTTTTCTGTGCCAACTAATTCAATAAACGGAACCCACACAAAATGCAGACGGCACCAAATTAACCAACTTAAATATGCGCAGACATGCCTCGGCATATGGAAAGGCTTGGGGATTTTTTTTTTTCACCATGAGGACGAGCGGTGAATGCTCTACAGGTGAGCAGGGTGGTGGATGGATCAATCTCCGCGGTCTAAAAATATTGACCTTGCAAAGTCTTACAACAGCGCTGAAAGAAACCGTTCAAGCTTGGATGCCGTCGGACTCCTATCAATTCGGTCATTTCCACAGAAAGAAAACTTCAATAATAGTTCGTACGTATCAGTTACAGGAACCCGCACAATGCAGCTACAGATGGGTACAATTCAGGGCAGGATGGGTACAATTCAGGGGCCGGCCACCCCTGACCGGTGGCCCGACACAGTGGGTCAAAGTAAAATGGGCGGTCAAAATGACCGTCAAAGCATTCAACTGTCAATCGGAAGTGGAACAGCGGTACATCAAAGGACGGGGGAATCAATGGTTTTAGCCCCACAGCGAAACTTGGTGAGCCCGCCCCTTCCTCCCTCACCCATTGTGCAAGCGATTAACAAAAAGGGATCAAGACTGCAATGTGGGACTCTCCATTTATGAAGACTTTTTTGGGTTGATTTGGGGCATTTTTATGATGAGGTGAAAAGGACAAGGGGTCAGTATAGAGGGTTGTTGTACTGGATCGGCAGGATGGTTGTTGAAGGCTTAGCAGTTTCATTCTAACAAGACTGAATTTGGTTTTCTTCATCATTGCTCTGAGATCCATCGCAGCCAACTCTTTTCCACTGGTCTACCTAAATCGTATCACAGAAATCACTAAAAATGAGCTGGGCGTTTCTTTCACCACAAGTGATGATGGGCACACTAAGAAATGACTTGAACTTTGCTTGAACCAACAATTTTAACATCGGTGGTTTTGGTCAGCAAACTTTCAGGGAAACTTGTCAAAAAGCTGAGTTCAAGGCACCCCGGAGGTCATCAAGAAAAATCCATATTAAAAGATTAAAGTACAAGCCGGTACTTTCCTAAACTTTCTGAGGAAGATTATCGGTCAAATACAACCTTCGAAGTTTCTGACACTGAAAGAGATTACCTTGCTTTAGCAGATACAAATGTATTTCAGAGATGAATGGAAGAATCACTAAAATGTCACTTAGTCACAGATTAAACGCGCAAGTTCAAGAATGATCAATGACAGTCTCATTGCCATCTACAATTGTTATTAGCTTACAGTTAAGACCAATTTCTAAAGTGTACAAGAGTTTGAAAGTTTCAAGGGTATACTCATAAAAATTTCAAAAACTATGTTAAACTTAAAGGGAATATACATCATTTGCTTTTGCTGTAATTTTCAGAAATGGATGGAATTGGGGGGTTGGAAATATATAGCAAATGTAGTTACACTGACTTTTTTGAGGTTTTGGGTTCGAAAATGCTATAAAAACCAAGAAAAACAATCGTTTTTCTGTAGTCTGGTTCCTTGACTCCATATAAGAAGAAACAGAGCAGTTTACATACATTGGGGAATTGTAAGGTCAGGGAACCAGTCTAGCTGGCTTGTACCCGTTCATAGGTGTGTAATCGATTGCAAACAAGTGCGATGGTCAATTGGGGCCAGTATTTGAAAAAAAGCCAGTTTTTTTCCAACGCTGGTCGGCCGACCAGCGTTGGAAATTGATACAAAAATAGCACTTTTCTTGAAAATGACAGTATACCAGGTGCCATGATTTTACAGGATGCTTTACACTGTCATTCACTAACAGTCCAGCAAGGTATTTCAAAATGATTTGGTAGTTTTATTTTTTGATGTTTGCAAATGTTGTATTTTCCCTTTAATGTAAAACCCCATATCCCTGGATGAACTTCCCATTTTCAGGTCATTGGACAGTTGACTACAAGTACTAAAAGCCTTGTAGGCAGTGTGTATTTGTGGTTTTGGCGTTATTTACCTGCGGGCGAGTCCCTTGGTTTGAATCTCCCCTGTGTACAGAGGGTTCAGATTCATTTACCTAACCTATATTTAGGCTCTTTATGCCAGGGCAAGCTGACCACAGGGCAAGCTATTACAAGGCCTCTGCACAATAAATGTCCAGATACACTCAGATAAGAACTGAGAGAAATGACACAGAAATACAATAAAAGTGCCCAAAAGTTCTTGGTGGAAAAGATAAGTTGCTGAAGAAGGTAAATGGTATAACGGTGAAGGATACATTTAGGCCTTCAAGTTAAAAAAGAATTTATTGCTTTTGTTTATTCAGCTTTTCTTAGACTACAAAAATCAAAATGTCAGGGACAATATTCAGGATCATTTTGATGATAAAAACAAAATTGTTGATTGGGCTTTTGTGGGACAATGAACATGGGCACTGTAGATGTTTAAAACAAGTGGGGAAAAATACAGACTGAGAACAAACAAACTTGGCAGATACTTAATCTCCTCACAGTCTAGAGACAAATAAACAGACAAACAGGTTTGGGCAAAGACAATTTGTCTCTTGCTAGCTGACACTTTGTTACAAACACTGATGCACTTTTGCAGGAAGTTTTTTTTCATTGAACAGTTCAATGTAATGCTGTGTAGTTTGATATACTTGGTGAAGAAAGAAGCAGTGGAATGGGCATCACCAGTGATGTATATTTGCTCTTGCATTCACTCCATGGAGGAAGGAATGCATGTTCACTCATAAGAAGATGCTGAAATGTGAGTGCCAATTTTGTCCTAATTTTGACACTTTTTCAAGTCTCATACTTTGTACTCTTGCCTAACACCCTGGCACAGTTTAAACAACATGTAAATGCTGCAAATTTGGAAAGTTCACTGTGGGCAATACCCAAAAGCTAGGAATGCAACCAGGAATTTAGAAAAAAAAACGAGGAAACTCCAAATCACACAAGACTTTGTACAGTGTTTTTCAATTTGTAATGGCATTCATGAGAAGTAAAAAAAAAAAGAGGAAATCAGCAGATCTGAGGAAAAGTTGCATGCCTAAAAAGCTGAAACCAGTTCAGCCGGTTCAACTGGTTTCAAATAGTACCAGCTGAAATAGAAATTGGTGACTGGTTTTGAACTGGATTAACTGGTTTTGAAATGGTATAACTGGTTTTGAAATGGCATAACTGGTTTTGAACCATTTAATCAAGTTCAAAACCAGTCACCAATTTCCATTTGAACTAGTTTTAATTGGAAGTTTCAGCTAGGCATAAATCACACAATAATTGGCAGGCTGCTTTGCTAACCTGACCCAGATCAAACCTTGCACTGACGCATACAAAATTGTTATCTTTGCTAAAATCAGAGATAGCAGGCACAGTATAACGTGGATGTCATTTACCGGTTAACCCATTGGTATCCATCAGCCAAACGGTATCTGCCGTAATTGCGTGTAACATCTACTCGACCTATGCCCTCGCACACGGCATAGCTGAAAAATTAGATGTTTTCCACCGCAGTGCGTCAAATGCCCCAATGCCATTTTAAATTTTGAACAATCAATAATAGAGCTCAAAGGTTGGAAATTTTAATTAGTTTCATTTACTTTTTATAAGCATCCAACAACGGAAAATGTGATTTAACTGCGCAAACAGTTGTTGTAATGACTATAAATGACACTGGCATGGTCCGGATTGGAATTTTATCTGATATAGTTTCTTATTGGACTATAATGCACAATTGTAAAGTCATTCGCACTCATTAAGAAACTGAATTGGGTGTAGATGTATACTGCATGACGGAGTGAGGAGGAAATAAAAATATATTAACACTAAAAATGGTTCATGGTAAAAACGATTAAAACTGATGATAAAGAGATGTGTGACATGATAGGATAATTAAACATCTTCGCCTGTCACAAATATTCTGCAATAGGATCAAAACGTTAGGCCATCTGATTTTTTATAATTTGTATATTCAGGTCAAGTCAGTTAGTACATGTAGGTTGCAGCAGTTTTTATAATTCATTTTCAAGTCTGAACAGGCATAAAGCAAACCTATATGGATGCAGCAAAATCTCAAGTGACATCCATTGTAACAGTTTGAAAAGAAATTTATCAAAACGATTTTAAAAAAGCTCTTAAAAGTTCTTATAAACTCTAGACTTTTTCGAAGTCCAACTTTGATCCAGTTTCCTGATAATAAATATGGCTGATGACAGGTTTCCTAAAGAACACACAGCAATGTGTGCATATCGACCAATACAAGTGTTTGCGGTTTCCAAATGGATGAGGTTTGGATTGGTTGTGTGGTTTATGGGTCACTTATATCAAATACTGGATGAAAAGGACAGGCCATAACTTGTCAATGTTGCATCCGTTTGCCTTTGATCAAACACACTCAAGTCTGTATTTTTACAAAATACCAACGTTTATTTGCCTTTTTTCATATTTTAACCCTCCGGCCTCCTGCTATTCAAACAGTCACAGATTGTCAAAATTCACTTCCACTTCCCCTGCTATACTTTTAACAAAGGCTAGTCACCAGCAGTCAGATCATATGTCAAGCAAGCACCGTGACTAGTCAAACTGGGTCAACAGACAAAGTTGTGCTAACAGCTGATTTTGTCACTCATCAGTCAAGTTACTTAAACAGTCCCAGCCAGTCAATCCTGCTTTATGTAGGCTGGGAATTCTTAACTGTTGAAAACAGTCACTTTACTTGACTGATTTTGACTGAAGGGACTACTTGGCACAGAATGTACATTTGCACAGGAGGGTTAATGGCAATGCAATAAGTATGATGTCTACAGTGATGTCTTGCACCAAAGGTAATGATATTGCTCACATGGGAAGGGGAATAATTGCGTTCATACCTATGTTCCCCAATACCTATGTTCCCCAATACCGATGTTCCCCGAAATCCTTACCCTAACCCTAACCCTAAGGATTTCGGGGAGCATCGGTATTGGGGAACATAGGTAGTGGGGAACATTGGGTAGACCCCGAAAAATTGGGTGTTTACAACAACTATGGGAGAGGGAGAGGAGTTGGTACCACTGGTTGCATAGATGATGAGGAACCAGCCAATGGCCATGCAATAATCTGAAAGTGTATTCTAAATGACATTACCAACTATGTCCTGAACTCTTCCAAGAGCAGTACACATTTATACAAGTACAAATGCCTGATCTATACTATTCACGAAACTGCCTCTTCATCGACATAACTTGTCCCATCATCACCAAACTTTCCCTCTTGTAGCTTTACCAATGTACATGCAGCAGTATGATCGATCCTTATTGGATAAGAATGGTTTTTAAAAAAAAAAACTAAAGGTGCCCTATGAATATGAACACGCTTTGCTTGCCATTGTCCACCCATTGTGTTTTGAATGCATTGGCGGTGTGGACTCCGTCGCAATGATCCTTAATGTCAACACTGCGGACATTGTGCCCACCACCGCTGCCCATATACCTTAACTCTCCCTGCACCACTCGAAAAACCACCCAAGGTGCGACACGCGGGCCGCCTCTTTCTTCTGTTTTGAATGTACCACAGCTTTTTGTGAACAAACAGCGCTGGACTGGAGGGGGGGGGGGGTACTGGCTGAAAGAAGTTCCAGATCATGGGAGATGGACGAAAACAGACCGTGCTCGGATGAAACAACTCGGGCCAAATCGGACAGTGCTAGCGGGCGATTACCCCTATTGGGTTAATCCGAGAGACAGTGGTAGCAAGAGAAAGGCACAAAGCGGAGTCCCGTGGGGCCTGTGAAGGACTGGGATGGATTGTGGAGGAACAAGAGGGGAGGGAAAAAACCCTTCCGAGTGATCCCCTAGTCTCTGAATGGGCCCCTAAGAGGGTGGCAGAATGGGTGAGTTAAGGAGACGGTGATAAAGGAAGGTGGTGCAGTCAAAAGGGGATCCTGATGGGGTCACCGGGGGTCAGGTAATAGGGTCATCATCATGGGAGCCATTTCAAATTCTTTATACTTGACAAGATGATGAGCTGATACAGATGACATGGTCCAAGCCGTCTGTGCGCGTAGCTGTAGGCTCTTAGAAAACATAACCTAAAATCTAGACATCAACAGCCAAAAGTTGTGACTGGACTTGCAAACAAAATTCAACTCATGGAGTTTTTTTTTTCTGAAAGTATAAACAAACGTGAAATTTCCAAAATGTTGGGCAGTTCCATAGTGTCAGGCGACCATTTTGCGTTTTGGACATTTCAACAGTGTGCATAATTATAGTTTGATTCACTAAGTGGATTTTTATTCTGATAAAACGCATCAGTTAGTTACTACATGTACAATGATTTAAAATAGCACCATGGTGTCGGACATATATTGAGTTTTTGTGTAGCTATTAACAGCCGAACTATTGAGCACTGTCAGAAATATAATTTCATTTTAAAAAAATACAGACAACAAGCTTCAAAATGATACACAAAAATGTTAATTCGCGGGAAGTGGATCATTTTGAAATTTTGGCACTGAAGTTTAGAATTCTGTGGAATGGCCCTTTTTCAAAATTACCCCCTCCCACAGTTTTTATGGTCAAGAATCAAAGCCACTTAAAGGACTTACATAATGTACACATACATAGGTTACACTTGTTTTCAATTATTTTTCTTGAGACTTCAACTCAGCCTCCTTTCTAATGTGCTTTTTCCGATCTTTACACTTCCATTCTTGTCATCACATTTGGGGAAAAAAGAAGAGTGGGATATGCATCAAGTGAGAGTAGTTCATGCTGACACTGCAAACCGGCAAACTGAGGTTTGATTTCCCCAGAGTAAACACCCTGACATAGTTCCTTGAGACCCAGAGACACAATTTCAATTCTTTGTATGGCAAATCCCTAGCAAATTGGTAGACATATTTGCAATTTTCTATATAAGCCTCCCAGAGGAAAGGGAATCTAATGGATTTCACAGTTAGTCAAGAAAGTACAGATGAGCTATAGCCTTCAGGGGACATTTTGTCTGTGGATTGAAAGTGAAAGTTGGAATGACTGGACTGTAACTGAGGTGGAGATCCTTGGGTTATGAAAAACAGATACATCTTTCTACACCTTTCTTGACGAACTTTGATCTCCAACTAAAATTTTAGGAAGGGATCAATCATTCATAGTCATCCAGGTACCCTGCACATCACTGAATAATTGAAGACAAACACAACCTCATGGCATCCAGCAATACACTCACACTAACTGCTCTCTCACTCCAGTAATCATTTGAAATTTTTAAAAATCTTGCACATTATGATTAGGTTGCACATTATGATCATGAAGTTAGATCAGAAAAAAGGAAAGTTTTTTTTCAAAGTTGTGGTGTTATATAAACTCACCCATCCAATATGCAGTCCTACACTTAATTATAAGTATTAGCAAAAAAGAGGATTTTTGTTTTTGAGGTTTGTATGTGTAATTAATTCTCAATTAAAACACGTAATATCATTGGAAATAAAAACACCTAGTACATGATATAAATCCATTAACCCTCCTATGCGAACATACATTCTGTGCAAAGTTGCCCTTTCAGTCAAAATCATTCAAGTGACTGTTTTTAACAGTTAAGAGCTCCCAGCCTACATACAGCAGGATTGACAGGCGGTGACTGTTATGTAACTTGATACAGCTACATGTATGCTTTGATTCCAGGTGACTGATAAGCCAGCCGTGCCTACCACTTGCCTGTTTTTGTCTGTTGACTGAATTTGACTAGCTTAAAATATGACCTGACTGTTGGTGACTAGCCTGTGTAAAAGGCATGGCAGGGAAGAGGATTGATTATTTTTGACTGTCTGTTTTTTGACTGTTCAGACAGCAGCAGGGTTAATTGCTATTGCAGGATCGAATCAGAACACAGAAAGAAACTTTCCCTCCCAGGGTCTATTGTCTCAAAGAGTGAAAATGCATCCTGAACCCAAGGTTGAAACAAACATGTATTGTATTATCCAAGATCTAGTGTTCAAAACATGAAGCACTTCATTAGATTAAAACCTTATCATTCAATTCTGACCTTTGATTGATTTTTTCACCCATTCAACAAAATTGTTTTTCACACAAGAGATTAAAGTGAAGGCACGTCATCCACAGTGCACGGGCAACAATCAATACTTTGTCACAATGCCCGTGCGGGGAAGCTTTTGATTATAAAATTTCCGCCGCAGATTCTGTACTTCTGACCAGAGGATTATGGCCCTTGTGTTCTTGAGCTAGGAACGATGATCTTAGAAGAAAGACAGGGGTGCAAGACATAATAGTTGAGATCAAAAAGAAAAAGTGGAGTTGGGCAGGACATGTCATGAGAAGACACAACCATAGATGAACCCTGAAAGTAATGGATTGGACGCCATCAACATTGAAGAGGCGAAGAGGAAGACAGCCTAAGAGATGGCGAGATGAAATCTCTGATTTCATAGGGAAGAAACGGAAACAACTGGCAAGGGACCAAAAAGCATGGAAAGTTAGTGAAGAGGCCTTCATCCAGCATTGGATTGAATTAGGCTTATGATGATAATGATGATGTTCTTGAGCTAGACACTTTACTCCAATTGCCTTATTATAAGATGCCCATCATCTCCTTGTTAAAATTTAAATCCCGTAAATACAGATATAAGGTATCCACCTAAGAATCATTCGTATTGAATGACAAGCGGATGAAATGAGGGCATCTTTACCTGTAAATCTTAAGAACTAACACCGTAACAGTGAACAGTGCACCACCCATCTTTGCTTGTTAAGATAAGACTCTTAATCCCTACACACACATACATGTACAATTGAATATAACTGATATTAAGACTTCACACAATAATTTGTGTCCTTGGGCAAACGTGTACAGCAAACTTGAGACTAACTCGCAGAAGCCTTTGATGTGGAGCGAGAGAACAATTTCTCCCTTTTATCAGGGGAACTTTTAATTGTTACCTTTTTTTAGGAACTCTTGCAAACTTTGCTCTGCCATTCTATACATGTATTAGCTACATGTACCGGTATGTCTGAACAAAAAATTGGGTGGGTGCAAATTCTTGTGTGAGGGGGTGGGTCAACACAAAGTAAAGTTTCAGTGTTGACATGCTGCAGTGTGCAATGCTTGGACACAAAAGGATTATAGTATATGGCGCCTTATGGAGAATGGATGTGGGGGGGGGGGGTTGAAGGGGGGGGGTTGAAGTGGAGGGGGTTGAAGTGGAGGGGGAGGGGGTTGAGTTGGGGGGAGGGTGGTGGGACTGAGGAATTGAAGAGGCTCTTCCAACGTTTGCCATTTCTTGGGAGTAATTTTTTAGCCAAAGAGGGAGTACAATTATCAACATCCAAAACACTTCACTGCTATCCTGGATCGACAGGGTACATGTACATATACGTCTTCTTAAGAAGATAAATCTACTATTGCCGTCATTAATACAAGTAAAAAGTGATCTTGAGCTTTTGTCGAAGCGCGAGGTGCAGTCATCCCCATGGTGCACGAAATCCCTTCTTGCTATTTGTTTAAGTTCAGGACTACAAACAAAGCTAAGAAAATACTTTAAATGGGTACATTCAAGGCCAAAAAAAAATCAGATCCATACATTGCCAAGTTTGAAGTGCAAATAGTTTATATAAGAAAAACAAATCTAATAGTAGAGTTTGTTTGAGTGCATTCTAGTCACAATTAAATGCTCCAAATCGCTTATTACACAAGCTTACAGGCAAGGAAAACACTTGGTTGTTAAAAAACCTTGGAATTCATACTTTGCTTCCTATGAAAACAGCGTCCATCAACACCGGCTTTTGTTGATGCACACCTAGGACCCAGGGCCTGCCTCCCCACGGAGTCCTGACATTGTAGACCCAGTCAATAACCCATTACTGTTACAGTTTTGGCTGTAGAACAATCCAAATATTGGCCCTGGGTACAGGCCCCTAGGGCAGGGACTTTTGAGGGAACAGGTTAAGGTTAGCTTCCCTAGAACCCTACCCACTGCCCCTCAATACCTTGTCTGTTTGAAGCTTCAGGTCTTTTTCATTTATGACCAACACCTCTCAAGTTGGTCTCAAAACTCACCTTATACATTTTTTGTTCACAGTTTGCTCTTATTCCTATTTGGGGGGGGGGGGGGGAGGCAGATGAATGAAATTTTTTTGCATGCATAACAACCTGCTTGTTGTAAAATGTCACTCTAAACACTTCATTAATTAACCCTAACAGAACTCAACCCATCAAACCCCAACAGCATGTTTTGTTGGAATCTGTCAGGATGGGTACAGTACCCCTAAACTGACAGTCTTTCACATTGGGTTGGCACACCTCCAGAATCAAAGCCAGAAATATTGTGTGCAGTTTCCCATTATGTTGTTAGAATTTGCCACGATGGGCATGGTTCCTAGTAAATCATGCTAGGGAGGAGTTTAAGCATTTGATTCAGTAACAGTACAGAAACTGAATCCGTGAAAAGTAGAAGACCTTTTTGGTGTGTTGAATTTTACTCACAATCTGTTTGCATGAAAAACAACCTTTTTGTCACACTATTTAACTCTTAACGCTTTATGAAAGCATTTAATTCTGTAAAAGTACAGAAATTGAATCCCTGAAAAGTAGCCAAACTTTTTTCAGGGAGGTGGGGGGGGGGGGGGGGGAGGGGGGGGGGGATTGAATTGTACTCACCGTCTGGTTGCGTGAATAACAACCTTTTGACGAAATATCTCACTCTAAACGCTTCATGAAAGCATTTAATTCCTGACCATTCAGTGCCATAATCAACACCCGAGCTCTATCATTGTTCCATCAAGTGCCTGGAATGTGACCATTGATCACCGGTTCACCAACTAGCCCCGGGGCCTTTACCCTCTGCAAAATTAATCTGACAAAAAACTGACAGCTTCGGATCCAAACCCTTTCATGCTTGAGCTGAACCCGCAGAATTCAGTTATGCAAGTTAGATTGATTTATCCAAAACAGAACCCGAAGACCCAAAAAATCAGGCATTTTTCAAATTTTTTGGATCTGGTGTATAAATTGTGATAACTCTGACCGCTTGGAATGGTCGACGCAAACAAAAGAGCCATTTATTAAAAACTTTCAAAGCTATTTATTAAAAAAATATTTCAGCTGTTCTCTGAAGAAGCGTATCTAATTTTGCTTGGTCCTGCTGCACTGTGCACAGGCTGCAACAAAGGGAGTATTATTGCTGCATAGATGCATACCACTCCATAGATCTCTGCACAAACAACAAAATCCAATTATGATCAATATTGCTGTGCGTGGTAATGAGGCCTTGTGATTGTTCTCACAATAGAACAATACTTTTTTTATTTATACAAAATAGGCCTACCCTTAATTAATTTCACAGACTTTGTTGGAACAGCTTGCATGTAGCTTTTGTCATTGCATAACAAAGAAGACAAAACTGGAGAAAATGCTTATGATTTTTTGTTGATTATTAAAATGAGCTGTGGAATTGGGAAGATCTTCCCAAATTGTATGTTTGATTGTTTCTATTATGTATCTTGATGGTGTGCAACAGACTCCTACATCTCTGAACAAGAAATGTTAATTTGTTCCCTTTTTGGGGAGGGGAAGCTGGAGCTAGGTAGGCAATAGCCTAAGGGTGTGTATTTATGGGTAGTGCAGGAACAGGGTACCCTATTGAAAAAAATACGGGTACCCGTTAAAGAAACCCAAGCCACAATTTCAAATCTGGGATGTTGCTGTTCAGATTGTTCATTAAGGTCCACATGATAATACTACCACATCGATGCGGCAATACGGCTACATACGGTGAGCTCTTTAGCTAAGTGGTGAAAACTACAACTTTCACAAGCAATGATCATAAAAGTTAAACGTGAAATTGGTTTTGGTTTTCCATGTATCCTATTTAAATTTTTCCACTGACATTCAAAACATTTCTTTTTCATTGAATGAGAAGTTGCTATGGAATTTGCAAAGTCGGTTACAGGTACTTGATTTCATAATTTGAAACCGGTTCCTGACATGAACGGTCGGGTACTCGGGTACCCGGTTCTGATGCACAGCCCTACTAGCCCAATTAGTTTTCTAGCTTGCCCAACCAGCATTCCTCAGGCGAAAAAAAGCTAGCATACAAGGCAATTTAAACAACTGTTCATTGCAAGATTCATCTGGTACTGACTAATTCAAATGAATCAACATGTTCAAGGTAAATGATCACACAACTGATGAGCCACACAATACACAATTGATTTTGTGTAACCTTATAGTCATGAAAACACCTGATCTCACAAAGAGCAGATATCTACTCTACATGTTTGAAAAACAATCATACAAAATATTGTTTCTCTTTAGACAAAACAATGATAAGTATATGAACAATGTAACATGGCCCATTGTGTTGTCGTCGTTCAGGACATTCCCCGGCTGTTTGTCATGGAAATTGATTATTGGATTTTAACGCCTCGTACAATTTTTTCCCCACCCTTGCTTTTCAATTCTATCCGGCCACCCGATGACAAATGGGGGCAAGAGTACAGATGGATTTGTGGTCTGTTCACACTTGTTGAACTGTGATGAATTGGACTGGCACAAAGGATTCTGGGTAACACCTGGAATGTATACTGCCTGGACAATACCCGGTTCGTTCCATTTCATTTGTAGGTAGAAGCCGGCAGATGGAAACTGCGTGCATTATAGGAAATATAATATAGAAGGCCTTCAATTTCATAGTGTTTTTGTAATGAGAGCTCATTAGTACTTGTAGTTTTATTGAGGTTGCCGTATGTTGCAGATGTCATTACCTCATAAATTGATTGACAGTTTTGTATATTGGCTCAGTGTGACTTTCAATTTGCAAGCAGACAGCGACAGATGTTTGGTGGGAAAGCCAATGTTATAGACTTTTTTGGGGGGGGGGGGAGGGAGGGGAAAAATGGGGGGGGGGAGGGGGGAAGGGAGGGGGCTACACCCCCCCCCCCCAAAAAAAAAGAAGAAGTTGTCTAGCCTCTTTCAACTACAAAAAATCACCTGGAATGAATGACATTGTCACACTTATTTTAAATTCTTACAATGAAGCTTAATAGTTAATGAACAGCTATAAATGTTGTATGTTGCAGACGTCATTACCTCATAAATTGATAGACAGCCTTGTATATTGGCTCAGTGTGACTTTCAATTTGCATGCAGACAGCGACAGATGGTTGGTGGGAAATCCAATGTTCTAGACTTGGGGGGGGGGGGGGGAGGGGAAATATGGGGGGGGGGGGGAGGAGAGGGAGCTACAACCCCCCCCCCCCCAAAAAAAAGTTGTCTAGCCTCTTTCAACTAAAAAAAATCACCTGGAATCAATGACATTGTCACACTTATTTTTAATTCTTACAATGAAGCTAAATGGTTAATGAACAGCTTTAAAAACAACAACAACAACAACTACCTCCCAGGTCCTCAAACTGCCTCTATTGGCTCCGTGCGCGAACTAGAGAGGGCGCATTTTGAACACTTGCAAGAGCCCAATGGCATGACACACTGCGTGCCAACCTCCCCACATGAACATGTATGGCGCAAAGTACAAGTATGCACAACATATATATTCTGAATGTGTACAAAAGCAGTAATGTCTTCGGGTGAGCGTCGGGTGTCATCGACAATGCATTCAAATATCTCTCCCAGTGGTCTCCCCTCAACTCTCCCTTTCTTACCATATTAAGAAAACTCTACTCTTGGGTTCAAAGTCTTAAAACAAGAGGCAAGGATCCTGATAATTAGGAATAACATTGTTATTTATTGTTGAAACCACCTGGACTTAGGCTGGGTGGAACAGTAGTTTCCTAAGCATGTCAATTAACAGGGCCTTGTATGATACAATGACCTCAAATGTTACAAAATGTGTGTTCCATGTTGACAGAACCTATCATCAAAAACATCTGGTTTCTTTTCCCAAGCCGATGGGAAAATGTTCTAGTAGGAAACCAATTTTTTCAAGTTAAAGGGAAAATAGAGAGGTCTCTGTAGCCTCCAGAGACTAGTCATGAAACCCTTGCATACAATACAATGGGTACAAGCTATGTTACGGTATGTGCCTCTCGCGAGTAGTCGTAAACAACTCCTTATATGGAGATTGGCACGCATGTTGCACATACTGCGCGATGTGGTGCAGAACGCAGCTGAGCCGGTGAAGTGTGAATTTAGGGCTTTGAAATATTATGGACTCACTTGTAGTATTGTGCATGCCTAAGCAAGGTTTGTGAACGTTCAAGTATTAAAAGGGTAAAAGGAACCTGATTTCATAGGAGTCAACTTTTTCATGTGACACTGGAAAAGTGTTTAACAGTGGTGTTTTATCAACAGTTTAAGACTGGCCACATGACGGCCTCTCGACCAATAGGAATGGGTAAACTGTCTTAGGCATTGGTACCTGTATTTATGAATGTAATTTGAAGTTTACATTCAATCTCCGATTGGAATTTTTTTTAACAAGTTCTCAGAAAACGATTACACTGAAATAGCTATTCCACATAAAAACAAATCTCTTGGGGTTTTATATCATTGCTGACTTCTTCTCCCACTCACCCTATTAATTTGGTGACCTCAAGGCAAGGTGTTTGAGAAAATAGCCAAGTGTTGACAATGGCTCCATGAGGTCCATCCATTTTGCTAAAATTCTTGGAAAGTCATAGCTTGGGAAAGCAAGGGTACATGAGAATAAATAGTAAGAGGAAGGGTGAAGGGTCAACACCAAAGAAGGCCGGTAGTAGGCATCTGAGGTATCAGTATACCATCATGGAATTTGTAGGCCAGCAACAAAAGAGTTACCTTGCACATGTCACCTGAATGCCCATACCAGCCTAATTAAACAAATCACTTTCAACGACAATATGTATGTAAAAAAAGTACAGAAATCAAGTTCCAACGTTAACACAAACTGCTATAAAAACAATGAAAATCGTACCTAACACCAGTTATACAGAGCTGCTTTGAACAGGGAATTTTTTTTGAGTTATGGCTAGTTTTAGCTGGTTTATTCAGACTGATTCTAGCAGCACAATGCTGTCTGGTGGACAATAGAGTTAACAATAATTGATAGATTGATCAACCATTTAGGTAAAAAAATTCAATTAAGTATGAGACAGTTTTATTATGATTTCTGACATTTTTTTCTCCCAACTGTTTCCTAAAATTCAGTCCAACAGATAGGCTACTGGTGAAGTTGGCAATTTGAGGTTCAGATGAGAACTTTGGTTCCTTTCTTGGAAGCTGGTATGTGGCTTTCCTGGTACATGTATATTGTTCCACTGAAGGAGCAAGTTCAAAACTGTAAATCTTGTCAAAAGCTGACTCTGGAGGCCTCTAGGTACTTCACATAGGAAAAAAAAATTCTGCAGTGTAAGTTTTTTTTAATACTGCATGGTTGGCCATTACTAATGCAGATTGTTGAGGAATTATGGGGCAAGACCTTGTGCTGCAAGTGATGGCTTCAGCCTCGTCTTTTAATGGACTCAAGGGTCCTGGTTCTAAAGATATTGTATATGTACATGTACATGTAGCAACTCCAACTTCAACTTAATTTTAGGCAGATTTGCTTGGCTGCCAAACAAGGTTGTTTACCATATGATAAGTTGATTGTTGATAGATTTCAAAATGACTGAAGGTCTTTGAGTTACTGGCATATATTGCTTGTTTACATTACAAAATGCTGAGTGATGAATAGCACTTTCAATCAAAAATGTCCAGCTTGTCTGAACAAACCAATTAATGTTAACCCTAACCTCCCCAGCTCCATCAAAATCCATCGCCCCCATTTTTGGTGGATTTTGGGGGACTTGGTCCTGCAGGCCTGGTTTAACTAAATATGGATGGAGTATGATGGACTTGGGCCTGGAGGCCTAAAGCAAAGCATGTATTGGAAGCAGTGTGATTGATGGATTTTGGCGGACTTGGTCCAGTACTGAAAAGACAGTAGGGAGTTAGGGTTAACAGTTGATATTTTATGTGGCCTCATACTGCAAAAAGCCTGGAAGAAAAGCTTTCATAGCCTTTCATTATGATGCTCTTAATAAATTTTCTTATAGACATTTTTATATGCAAAACCATCAATGCGCGCAACTTCAAAGGAAAATACATTGGATTGAAAATTTGCTAAATCCGAGTGATAGATTTTTGCCAAAATAAACTAGACATGCAAGATTTGCAGTATGACAATCATCAGGCGATAGTACAGTAAACTTACTGTTAGCACCTCTCTATGCCTGACTTCAGTTTTGAAAATGTTGTATTATGATGATGGATTGCGCCAGTCAATTTGCGACCGAAGATCAAACATTTCAATAGAAAAGCTTCAAGAGTTCAACAGATATACTGACAATGGCATTATTGTACTCTTGACAACAAGACACAAACAGAATGCTGCAAAAAGACCCCAAAAATGTGTGTAATAGAAATGTATGCTTTCTGCCAACTATGAATGATGTACATGCATCATAGCCATTACTTTTGGAGCATCAACTCGGCCTACTTTTCCATTTTCAATGTGGAAGAAGCATTTTTAAAATACACAAACATCCATGCCAAAAAAAAAAATCGGAGAGGGGGTTGTGAGGTGAGAAGGCTTGCTAACAGTTCCCTGGGATGGATAACAAAACCTACACTCTTTAGAATTCTTTTGTGTTAAAAAACTTTGTATTGAAAGCGATAATTGTAGAAGTTTGCAATAAAATGGAGTTTTGCCCTTGAGCTTCATCTACTCTCATTAAACTGACACCATAAACATTGACATATGGTTTAATGTGTTAAACTAACACATTTCCATCTGATATGAGAAGTGTTTACCTTAGCTCTAGATTCCAAGAAGATCTCAACCAGCATATATTACTGCAAGTCATGCATGCATCACGCATGGCAAACCAACCAGCAAACTCAACTCTTTGTGTATGGCAAGCTGACATATGGGCTCAAACCAATGGCTGAGAAATGACAAGCCAATATTTCTGCTAGAATGTCATAGCTGGGTGCTTTAAGTCTGTCAAATTATGAGTTCTGATACTTCATGTCTTTCCATCGACCAGGTCATGATGAGATCACTTTTTGTTTGTCTTCATCTTGACATCTCCTCCATGATCAAGCCCCATATAGTGTCCCCGGCTGTGGTGAACAAGATGGACAGTTGCCATTGAAAGGTCTTAATATAGCTTTGAATAAAAGTTGTGAGGACCACATGTAGCTCAAAATCAATTCCTAGATATTTTCAAGTTTTGGTCTACCGTCTCAACATATTGCTGGTTTTGATGTCAAGACATGAAAACATCATATTTGGTTGTACAGGGCAAAAAAGCATATGTATGGTACAAGTGAGAGCACGAGATGGCTTCCAATGAACTTTACATGACCCCAATAATTGTCTAGCCATTTTTTTCCCGACATGGCTTCTAAATCCTAGAAATATAAAGCCATGTAGGTTAAAACATTCAACAATCTGGCGATCTTTACGGGCGCAGCCCAGATCTGTGAAGAAGATGCAATCTGACCAAAAAAAAAAAAATCGGGGGATGCGGTTGTGAGGTGAGAAGGCTTGCTAACAGTTCCCTGGGACGGATAACAAAACCTACACTCTTTAGAATTCTTTTGTGTTAAAAAACTTTGTATTGAAAGCGATAATTGTAGAAGTTTGCAATAAAATGGAGTTTTGCCCTTGAGCTTCATCTACTCTCATTAAACTAACACCATAAACATTGACATATGGTTTAATGTGTTAAACTAACACATTTCCATCTGATATGAGAAGTGTTTACGTTAGCTCTAGATTCCAAGAAGATCTCAACCAGCATGTATTGCAAGTCATGCATGCATCACGCATGGCAAACTGACATGTGAATCCACACCAACCAGCAAACTCAACTCTTTGTGTATGGCAAGCTGACATATGGGCTCAAAATAATGGCTGAGAAATGACAAGCTGGGTGCTTTAAGTCTGTCAAATTATGAGTTCTGATAGTTCGTGTCTTTCCAATGACCAGGTCATGATGAGACCACTTTTTGTTGGTCTTCATCTTGACATCTCCTCCATGATCAAGCCCATGTGGTGAACAAGATGGACAGTTGCCATTGAAAGGTCTTGATACAGCTTTGAATAAAAGTTGTGAGCAGTACATGTAGCGCAAGATCAATTCCTGTTATGGATATCTTCAACAAGTTTGGGTCTACAGTGTCAACATATTGCTGGTTTTGATGTCAAGACATGAAAATGTCATATTTGGTAAAAAGTCAAATGTATGGTACAACTTTGTGAGAGCACACCATGACTTCCAATGAACTTTACATGACCTCAAAAATTGTCTAGCCATTTTTTCCCCCAACATGACTTCTAAATCCTACAATTATAAAGCCATGTAGGTTAAAACATTCAACAATCTGGCGATCGTTATGGGCGCGGCCCAGATCTTTGAAGAAGATGCAATCTGACAGCTGACCCAATACAAACACTCCAGAATAGGTTTGGATCATATATACGCAGTTCTGGATGACCAGAGCTGGCCTTTAGCAAAGCAGACAAGGTCATGCCTGAATGATTATTAATTAGTGATGACAACAAACGAATCACCGCATGATCCATTATGAAAAGACTGACTGCATAAGGGTCACTAGACAAAGGCATTATTAAGGTCATGACAAGTCCGGTTCCCAGAACAATCTTCGAAGAGTTACCGGTAGCAATCAACAACACATTGAAGGGGCCTGTGAGCATTGCATCATGGGATACCATGCACACTGTGTGCAGCCAAAGCACCGATAAATCATCAATGCAATTATAATATTTATATTACTTATTATCTTCAAGCAAACTTGTATCCTCGATCCTGATTGGTCGATCCATGGCAACAACAGTGTGATATTATACTGTATTGCACGGTCCATATCACACCCTGCGTATTGCGCTCTTCCAAGTTGCGAGCGACGCTCCAGCTGCATGCGCTAAACCACTAAAAGCTTCATGTAAAGCATGCTAGTTCCATCACCATGAGCGTCAAGCTTGCTTGAAGATAAATTTGTTATCAAGCTCACGCTCATGGAACACAGAAAATGTAGTGCGTCTGTGTCCTACATACCACGAGGCCGAATATGTGGGACACAGACACACTACATTATTCCATGTTCAACGAGCACGAGCACGATAACTAATAACATTATTACCTCAAAAATTTACTCTTTAATTAAACTTTCAAAACTTATTATTTATTGTGATCAAAGTTAGGAAAACTCACCAAATTTCGTACCTATCGGCCAAAGCGTACTTGAGCTATTACGAGAATGCCCCCCTCCCAATCCCGGGTCCTTAATGCCGAGTGTGGTGAACTTCTTTGAGATGTCTTGATCACAGTTACGTTATTTAATGCTTGCTAAAGTTACTTTCTTTAAAAGTATCGTGGGATCTTTGAACCTGTTTGATTTGGCAGGTCTTCAGACTCATCAGGTGCTTTCTGGACTTGAATACCCGGCAACCGAACAATTACTAAAGGGAATTGATTCCTCAAATACATGTAAATGGAATCATGACTCTGATTCTAACTTTGGAATCTACTCCGGTGCTGGATCGCCCAAGCCTAATGCACATGAAATAATCTTCAGTGTCTAACCCCTTCTTTCAGCCAGTGGCTCCACCCACAGAGAATCTGCCAGTCCAACACTGAAGTATCATCAGTAATGCATCGCTTACAAATATTCTACCAAGGGAGGACCCAAATCATCATCGTTTTCTTCCCATGAGCAGCCATGATGAAGGCCTTCATCTCTGATCTCCCACCCCACTGTGCACAGCATGCGGGTATCATCGACACCGCATGGTGCCCTGCCATTGGCCATGCACTGGTGCCCTGTAGTATATAAACTTGGCTTGTCTTCTGTAAAGAGTTGGTGTTCCGTAACAAATGAGAACGGACTAGGGCAGATGATCTTTTTCTCATTATTAATTTTTTGTAATCAATTTGTCTTGGATACAGTATACTCAACACAAAATCGAAAATACATGCATTACATGTAGGCTAGTTCATTGAAATTAAAATTATTGTAAAAAATTTCGCCCATAAAATAAAAACGACATTTATGGACCTAACAGGGGCCCAAAATCGCACATACAAAATCAAATTCACATTTAAACAATACTTATAACTGATATAATTTAAAGAATAAAAAAAAAAAATTAAAAATAAGTGAAGTACATGTAAAATCAAAATCAAACAGGCATTTTATATAACAATAGCTTAAAATATTACTGTTTCAGGAAAAAGTCAAGCTGATATATTTTTTTGAAAAAAAGATCAGACATCCTGAAAACTATATGAAGCTTGGATTGAAATGGTGTCCTGAATAAGAACTTGAATTATTTGTGGAAAAAATCAAACAATTAGAAGGACAACTGTTACAATTATCCTCTAATCTGGATGACAACACACCAGTCTACACAAATGAAAATTGTCGTCCTTGTCAGTGATCTAATGGAGATCCTGTTCCTCGTTAATTTCAAGACCATAACTGTCATTTGTCCAATTCCGGTGCATTGAATCACAGATTTCACCTTGGTACACATAAGCCCTGGTTTCTAAATCCGGAAGCTGATATGATTTTTACGCTTTGTTTTGGAACAAAGGCCGCTGACGCGAAGGCCGCGTTGTAATATTCATCACGTTTTCTTGGTGTGAACATGGTAACCTTAGTTGAAGTACAATGAGGACCCTCATCCCGCACTGGTACCCAATTCATCATTTTGAAGAAGAAAAATAAGCAAGAGGGAATTGTATTGTCAAAACTTGCTGATGGAATATCGGACTTGGAAATTGTCTAGGATGCTACAGACAGTCTTACAGATAATACGATCACTAATTGCGCCAACCTGGAGGGCATGGTGAGCGACCGCCAGAATCCTAACGGTCACTGAACCCAATTTTTATTCTTTTCTTTTGGCATGAACTACGTGACAGTGTACACGCACCGGATAGAAAGAGGAGAGAAAAGAATAACTAGCGGCGATTTGTACCTCTTTGTGTTAAGGGAACACCTTGTGTGAGCCCAGTAGGGGTGTAGCAAGGGCTTTTTCCCTTCTTATTCCAGGTAAAATGTGGAGGCATATTAGGATTACTTTTCCCTTACAATTAGTTATGAGTCGACAGTGTTGGTTAATAGAATTGGAATACACTGGTAATGTGGAAGGGCGTAGGGTAGGGGAAGAATGCAAATTGGTTCATCAATGAATTTAAGAATTTTTTACACAAATTTATTTTGTACGCTTATACCAATGTTGCCAACCCTACAAAGTGAGGGGAAAGTCACCACAGATAAATTTGAGAGAAAAAGGAATTCCTAAAAACTTTAACAATAGAAATTAAAAGGAATGGTCAAAAAATGTTCCCCCACATAAAAGTAAAGTTATTTTCTGGGATCCTGTCAATAATGGTAATACCAATACACATGCATAACCTCATGGCAAATGGAAGTTAAACTTGGGATCATGTTAAATTGTACACATACCATAGTTCTATACAATGGCAAGGTGCAAATGAACTCACAAGTACAAATTGTCACATCCAACAAACCTCCTCTCTCGCTGGCAAATTCAGGTACACCATCACAGCAGTCAAAATCAATCTATAGTGACAGTTTTTAACAGTTCATTTCATATAGCCATGCTTTGACTGGAGGTGATTGTTATACCAGCTATGACTACCTTTGTCTGTTGACGGAATTTGACTAGTCAGTGTTTACATGAATGTGATCTGACTGGGTTTTTTTACTAGCCTGTATACAAATGCATGATAGAGGAAGTAGAAGAAATGTTTGACTGTCTGTGACTGACCAAACAATAGGAGGGTTTTAATTAATGTTGTCAAATTCAGCTTAAATTGAATAACCAAAAAAAACCCAAACACAATCAAAAATATGGAAACTGCATTAAAATTGTACAGGTTTTATAATTAAGTTAGTTTAGTAAACGACAATTCAAATTGTTTGCTGTATAGGCACAGTACATTTGAAATTTGCACCTGAACATTTCCCATGTCAAAATTGATTCCTTCTCATGATGAGGCTATGTGTTGTAAATAAAACGGTAAGAGAAATATTTAATTAAGTCCATAAGTACATTTCTGGGAAACAAATGCTGGAAAATCTCCCAAACCAAAACAGCTGTCTGGATATTACCAGAGCCAGACATATGCATCCTATCATCCTCAATGGTAGCATATATCAGCTGACCTCAGCTTGAGGTCAGCGACCCCTTCCCCTGTTGTGTTTATCTTCAATTCTCTATGATTACAATTCAGAAACAAACACCATATGGTGCATCTCTGTGTACTAAACACACATGTACATGTACAACATCAACATGTAATAGTACATGCAGTTGGCAATTTTTTTTACGGCTGAAGCTGATGAAACACTATTTCCTGCTGTCCACATGGAATAATTTGTTTTAGGAATGCGAATTTGATACCCACAGATATTTCTCCACAGTTTCCAGATGTCAGCACTAGCACGCAGGCGGAAATTGGTTTTAGCATTCCTCCATGGTATATGCATGAGTCTCATCAAATGATGCAACCAAATTTGGAAGGTGGTGGAAGGGGAGGGGGCAGAGCCGTTGTTGAGTCTGTTCAAAAACCTTGCAACAAGTCAGTTTGTTCCTCTTTTCCCCACATTTTCACAGGAAAAATACATTGTGAAGTCCAAATCTAGGCCCATGAGAGTCATTATTTAAAGAAAGTTCACACTAAAATTTGTTTTTGTTTATTTATCTATTTTGGAGTCTCCGAAAAAGTTTAAATGCTTTTTGCAAAGTTGAGTTTTCAAAACACTTTTTTTATGAACTCTCAGAATTTTGCACAAGGAGTTAAATATTCAGGGTGTGGACTCTGACATCTTTGCCTGAAATTTGGGGTGTAGATAATTCCGGGCACGTGATCACTGTACATGCATATTCACAAGGCCCCCTTGAATGGAGAAACCATTGTGAACGCTGAACAAAAGCTAGCACACTTTTTTCGCCATTGAAGGGGACCTTCAAGATAGACTTGACAGCGTGCCCGCATTGGTCTATACATTTTACACACGTGTGTATGTGAAGCAGTTTTCGCATTGGTGTCATGAAAATTATGTCAGTTTCGCTTCTGCCGTCTCGACCATTTTCATTGTCAGCGCCTTCCACTCCTCCTTTGTCAGACGCCGAAGCTGCTCCAAATTGGCAGACTTGACAGCGTGCCTGGATTGTTTTAACATTTATACACTTTTACAGGTATAAATGGGTAGGCCTACACCGTGTTATGGGGACTAACTGCTGTCCCCACAGTGTTTTCGGTCCCCACACATACCTCATACAGACAAGTGTATGTCTCCACAACTACGGAACAAGACAACGTGTGCACACATGCATGGATGGTGCTAATATATTATGGCCAATTCGAAAAGAGCCTTAATATTATCTGCCTCTGAATATTACATCCCTGAATATTATTATCTGCCACTCATGAGGAAAATGTAAAATGAGACAACTGACATTCAAAGCGTCTCCAACACACGCCATATGGTTCAAACATGGATCTAAACAATTCTAGGAAATCAATAATGCACGCTCAAAAGTACCAGCTTTTAGAATTGGGGTCAATTTCAGGACAGAATTCTGCTTAGCTCAGAACAGATGTGCTAAGCAAACAATGCAGGTTACCAGCCAAAATCTCACGTTGTGCATTCTGCTGTGGACAGGTACTCAGCCGATTTTTGCTGAGCACAAACATTGACTATAAGCATTATTTTCTGCTGGTAATTGGCCCTTGGTATCAGGTAGGTCAGGCATTCTGGTAATTATGTGGTTTCTGAAGGTGAAATATGAAATTATATTCTTGGTAGAACTGGGTCAACGACAATCTGAGGTCAAGCCTAAATGGCCAATTTGTCGTTCAACAATTGGCCCTAATTGCTTCAGCACATGCCACCAATTTAAGACACCTCAAGTGCCGATCCATGGAGTAATTCAGTAAAGAACAGGATTTTTTTTTTGGTAAAAGGTCCATGCTTTGAGTTAGGCCACAAGTTCACAGGTCATTGAATTGTCCGTCTGTTAAGTTGAAAAGTTCATTCCGAAGAACTTGAAATCATCCATGTTTTTATGCATAGTGTACTTAGTATACTTACTGGTATGTACGTCATGTATGAATAAAACAATATAAACTAAGTTTCTACAAGGTCAAATTTAATAACAATAAACACTACTGATGATATATTCACTGATAATTATCACTGATATTGTTGATATGGTTTTGGCTTTGTTTCATATCCTTCCAAACCCAAAAAAACTTGTGAAAAAAAAATGAGAGGGAGTATATAAGTGGTTGTTGACATTAAGTTAATATTTTATTACAAAAAGGCCTATTAGGCCTAACAAAAACTAACTGAAATTTCTTTTTTATAAGGTTTATAAATCAGGGACAACTGAAAAAAATTGTTACAGGAATTGAACTACGTAGGCCTACTCACAATGATTCACAAGTCAAAAATCTCAAGTACAGAATCAACAATCCATTATTTGTCCATTTTTCCCCAATACACTGTTAAGTTTCTTTATAATGACCACAGAAACTTACCAAATTCAAAGAAATGTCTAGATTTTGTTCTCACGTGTGCAAAATTCAAAATGAATGAGACATCCTCTAGGAATGAGAATCACACCATTTCACCTTCCGCAAAATTCAGGAAAACAACCATCAATCTTTCTGAGAGAAGAAACGCTGGTGAATTGAAAGAATCCTGAATTAAAGGAATCCTGCATTATATCTTTCCAACCCATTCACTTAACAATGAGTCATAACGAAAATCTCAAGTACAGAAACCGCAACCATACAACAACAAAATAGTCTGGGAACCATCAAACAAACAGACCACCAGATTCACAATGTCTTGAACTTCGGACGATCCATTCTCATCCTTTTTTTTTTTTACTCCTCTACAGAACTATTTTTATTTGCTGGCAGACTCCCAGGGGTATAAATCCTTCAAGTTCATCCATCGGCCTCGTTATTCCCATGCTGGGCATATTTCTTGATGTTTTCAAGACTTCCACCCATTGCTCGTTTTCCCCTGCCTATTATTTCTAGCACATTGGTTAGCACATGAGGGTTACCAGATGTCTTGCTTGTCATGGCTAGTAAGCCTAGACAACCTTCTTGCATCATAAGTCCCAGGGGTGTGTTTTGTTTGACAATCTTAAAGATCAAAAGACGCGCTGGTACTTTGTGTCTGCAGGCAAGTTCAAGTAACTTGCAGTTTAACCAAGGAGCATACAAGGGCAATTCCACGGTTACTCACGTGACATTTTTTATGTACTTTTGAGTTTCCTTAGGCTGTAATGAATCTTACTGAAAAGGTTTAATAACTATTATCCCCATGGTAGATAGCAGTACTGGTAGATAGAGTAGACCTAGACCTACCTAAGCACCAAAGATGACATCCAGAAAAATGTGTTATGTATGATAAACAAGACGCACAAAATCGGTTACTCACATTACGAAAATGTAACGTGAGTAACCGTGGAATTGCCCACAAGCATTTTATGGGATAAGATCCTTTTAAAAACTCCCATCCGGCCCAGAATTTGTCCTTGGTCATCAGTTAAAAAACAGAGTCCATCTTCTACGATTATGCAATCTTTGCCAGATGCCATAATTTATAAACTTTTTAAATTTGACGCAAATTCATTCAAATAATACATGTTATCCTTTACATTTTGAGGTCAACATTGAAGCTAGCAAATAGACACAATTAAGAAACAAACTTGAAAAGTGAGAGGGCAGAGTGGGAAAATAAGTAGAACTAATAAACAGGCAAAAAAGTGAAACAATGTAGTGCTACCAACTGCTTGCAAAACTGGACATGAGTTGAATTCCTTTGTTGTACACAAGTATGTATTTGGTTTTATTATTATGATTACCATTTTAATTATTATTTATTCGACCCAAACAACATGAAATTACAAAGCATTTATAGCTGCATGTGAGAAAAGGTTAAAGAGTAGGCCGATAACGTTTGAAATAAACAGCAAATGATAAATTGTACGAATTCACACGGGCCTGTCAAACTCAGAAGTAAAAGCCAATTAGTACGCAAAAACATTTTCCAGTAAATAAACACATTTGACATATTTAGATAAACACCTTTTAGGCTCGTAATCGATCGCTTCCGCCACACTGTGATGCATGTTTCTTTTCCACTGAAAGTTAAAAATTGGCAAAGTCTGATAAAATCCAGTATAATTCCCTGCCACGTCTGTAGTTGTATTGATGTTAGCTTTTTTTTTTCTTTTCATTTTTTTTTGTTGGGGGGGGGGGGCGCAGGAGGGGGAGCATTGTTTACAGTATCACATATGTGGTTGTATGAGTCATTTTGTTATTGTTTTTCTTTGGTGTTATCTTGTTTACAACAGTTAAGGGCAAGTCAAAAAGAGCTTAAAAAGAAAAAGAAAAACCCAAATCTCTGCTGGCGAGATAAACAATTTGTTTTGAAAGCTAGCATGGACCCCAAACCCATTAATGTGTCTGTCAGTACACTAATGCACACTATCATAGTAGGTGTTGCAATTAAACATGTGTGGTCCATGCAATGATCTACCTGACTTTTTTTTAAGGTGTGGGTTAGTCATTGTATAAGCATGGTATAAGCATCTCTATTAATGTAATAAAAATCTGAATAACCTGTTGACAATCTGTTTAAAAAACACCAGATGTGTAATGATTACAAGAATTTGGTGTAGGCATGGTCTAGGTGTGTGTTCCTAGCTCCATGGTTTGAGGTAAGTCTACGGCAAAGATGGAGTTAAACTTAGTTTTAAAAGGGCCAGGTCTTTTTTTGATTGCAAGAAAACAAAACATGACAGCTCGGTACATGTGGCTTCCGACAATTCGTCTTGAACTCTCCTTTGAGTTGTTGACAGCAGATACACATTTAACAGTCCATCATTTGTAATTTGTGCATTTTGTTCGTTTGAGCAACAAAAGTGCTCAAAATCTAAAGAAGGGTGCTGAACAACTAACCTAATGAAGTTTCAGCTCAGCTCCAGCTGTATATTTTGAGAAAAACAACATTCTAGGATCTCAATTTAGAAATCAAAAGTTGCTGAATCATGTTTTGAATTGGGCCTAGAATTCAGCGTCCGAGACACGTTCTCACTGAGCCAAGTGCAGCTACGCGTGCCACGCACTGATCCGACGATTTATAGCAACAGCGCATGCATGTGCGTCGTGTCAATGCTTGCGCGCGCCTCGCCGAATAAAAAAAAAAAAAAAACACTAACAGAAATTTCCAACGATGCGTCTATGCATCGTTGGAAATTTTGTCGTTGGCCTTCTTTCGTTGATTTCTTCAAAATGACAGCATGCCAGAAAGAATAATTTCACAGGGAGTTTAGTTCCCTAACTATCTTCAACCAAGTATGTTTTTCTACAATAATTACATCAGTTACTTTTTGGATTGCTGCAAATGATGGACTGTATAGCATTTACAGAACACATGTATGTATAAGAACAATCTTGTCTCTAGTCTTACTTGGTTTATGGGTTAAAGGACAATTCCTGAAGTTCAGGTATATAGTCTCGTATTTGAAGGCAAAACCACATAAAAATCATCGATACATAAGCCTATCCTAATTCTACCTCACTATCACATAGCACCTCGGCCTTACGTGAGATTGCACCTTCCACCGGAATGTATCGTCACGCTTTAGAGCATCTATTGTAATAAAACAATAGGAGACCCCTATATAACCACGCACGAGGCACAGGTTCCTCAGTGCATTTTTCGTGACCGGAGTGTATCGTGTTAGTTTTTTGCTCTACAAACATGATCGAACAGGTCGATATCCTAGAGTTGTTGGCCGGGGCTACAGACGAGGAGACAACCCAAGCGACTCAAAACGAGTCCGGCCCCTCCAACTCCTACAGCGGCAATCCGCTGGATAAACCATCGGGTAAGCCTAAAGGCAAAACCTCGACCAAGGGTAAACGTAAATCAAACGATTTGGTTACTCGTTACGAGTTTGAAACCCTTCAAAACCAGCTCACTTCCATGGCTAATGCAATGGAACAGATACAGAATTTCATTCTATCTGAGCCACTCCCGAAACGGGCCAAAACTGACCCGACATCCGATGACGAGTCGGACAGCACCCTGAATGTTAGTAAGGCTGTCGACGATCTCTTGCAAAACAAAAAGCAAACTGAGCAAGGGGATTCCGACATGGCTGTGCTACAAGACTATGAACAGTTGTATGATGATGGGAGTGCAACTGGGGCCCCAATCAACGAAAAGTTGGCTGGGCTCATGACCAAAATGATGCGTCAGAAGCTGGCCGATGACAAAGTCACTGAGAAATTGAAAAGTCTAGAACGCCCTTCAAATGTTGAGGCGTTGGGAGTCACCAGGGTAAACCCTGAGGTATGGAATACCCTTAAACCAAAGACCCGTTCGCTAGACATTAAAATGCAAAAGGCCCAACAATCCCTTCTAGCAGGTGTGGTGCCTATTGTGCGGGCAATTGAATCACTAATGGCCACGGCTAACGCCCCCTCTGCGTCCGATAAACTGGACAATGCCAGAGTCGAGATTAACCGACTACTTGACGCAGTCTCCATGATTGGGCATGCCAATCGTGAACTGAATCTCCGCAGACGAGATCTCATTAAACCCGATTTAAATCAACAATTCGGGGGTCTTTGCTCTGCCCAAGTACCCATAACTGGACTGTTATTTGGGGACAACCTTACTCAAAAATGTAAGGACATACAGGAAACTAATAAATTGGGGCACAAAGTCGGTCAACGTTACCGAGGCTCAACGGGCAAACCTGGCTATGGACAATTCCAACGCCGGCGGGACACACGACCGTATCAGTCGTCGATGTCCCGCGGGAATTTTCGCCAGGGCGCTTTAAACTACAAGCGCCACAACAACACCAACTGGCGGGACAAGAAGTTCCAATACGCTCCCGCAAGACAGTCGAGTGCACCAAACAAATAGATCCGTGCACTTCGGTGAGTAAATACAGTCAAAATCAAGCTGATTTACCGATAGCAACGAATGCATCTAAAAACATACATGTATATGAGTTTGTGAGCAAGCAACAATTTGGAAATGCTCACCCCAAAACGGTCTCTAATGACACAATGCATGAGCACAAATGTGATAGTGCGAATAGTATCATAGCAGGCAGACTTGCTAAATTTATAACAAAATGGCGTGAAATAACTTCAGATAATTGGGTTCTCAATGCAGTACAACATTACTACATTGAATTTGCCAAACGGCCTGTACAAAATACCCTCCCTCGTGAAATTTTATTTTCACAACATGAAGTTAGTCTAGTATGTGAAGAAATAGACAAAATGCGTCTAAAGGGCGCCATTGTTGAAACAAGCCATGTAAAAGGGGAATTCCTTTTCAAATATCTTTATCCGCCCTAAGAAAGACGGATCTTTTCGGCCCATTATTAACCTGCGTGGGCTCAATGCTTTTGTTGCATACTTCCATTTCAAAATGGAGACAATACATTACGCAACGCAGTTGATCACACAAAACTGCTTCATGGCGTCTATTGATTTGAAAGACGCATATTTTGCTATTCCCATTGCGCAGGAACACAGAAAGTTCTTAAGATTTATTTGGCAAGGGAAAGTTTATGAGTTTACCTGCCTGCCTTTTGGGCTTTCAAGTGCCCCTCGAGTGTTCACTAAGGTAATGAAACCTCTTATTGCCACACTCAGAAACATGGGTCACGAATCTTGTGACTATATAGATGATTCGTTGCTATTGGGCAGAACATTTGATGAATGTTTAAATAACATCAAAGCCCGGACGTCCCTTACTGAAGATTTGGGATTTGTCATAAACAGACAGAAGTCTAATTTGGAACCCGCACATGAGATAACTTTTTTGGGGTTTGTACTAAACTCAGTACAAATGACAGTCACTATCCCACCACAAAAAGGGGACAAAATTGTGACATCCATTCATAAGCTAATACATGCTCCTCATCCTAAAATTCGGGATGTGGCGAGAGTCATAGGACTCCTCGTCTCATGTGAATTAGCAGTGCCCTATGGACCGCTTTTTAGACGATCGGTAGAGAACCTAAAAAACAAGGCACTCACGCAAAATGGCGGTAACTTTGAGGCGCAAATGACTCTGTCCGAGCGAGTTATTTCTGACCTAAACTGGTGGGCTTCTAATTTAAAAACATCATCAGCCCCAATGCGTAGAAGCATGCCTGATTTTATTGTCGAAACCGACGCTTTATGTCAGGGCTGGGGAGCCCATTGTGGCGACCAGACTTTTGGGGGACAGTGGTCTTCTGAAGAATCAGTGAACCATATTAATTTTCTTGAGCTAAAGGCATGTTACCTGGCCTTAGAATCACTTTTTTCAAAGGCTCATGACATTCATGTCCATTTAAAATCGGACAATTCAACTGCAGTTGCATATGTATGTCATTTTGGGGGCTCACAATCCCCAATATTGAATGAATTGGCCAGGGAAATCTGGCTATGGTGTATGGTCCGAAACATATGGCTTTCAGTGTCCCACTTGCCAGGCATTAAAAACGAAATCGCTGATTTTGCCTCAAGACACTTCCATGAAGATTTGGAGTGGAAATTAGATTCATGCATTTTTGCGAACATTACTGAAGTTTTTCCAGTACCGCAAATTGATCTGTTTGCATCTCGTCTGAATTTTCAGATAGAACCCTTTGTATCTTGGCATCTAGAGCCAGGTGCATCGCATGTGGACGCGTTCACCCTTGACTGGTCACGGTCAATCTTTTATGCGTTTCCACCATTCTGCTTAATTGATAGAGTGCTGTCAAAAATAGACAGTGACATGGCTGTGGGAATACTTATTTTTCCAATTTGGCACACACAAACGTGGTTCCCTAAATTGCTCAAAATGCTAATAAGGTTACCTATTATATTGCCAAACAAGCCTGATTTGCTTACACTTCCCTCCTCAGATAGACGTCATCCATTGCGACATCGACTGAGGCTTGCGGCCTGTCTCTTGTCAGGAAGACTTTGCGAATGCAAGGCATTTCAAGCGAGTCTGCCGACATCATCATTGCATCTTGGAGAGATTCTACCAGGAAATGTTACTGGTCTGCCCTCAAAAAATGGGTTTCGTTCTGTATTAGGACAACAACTGATCCAGTTCGAGCAACTGTACAGTCAGTAATTTCCTGCCTCACTGAACAATTTCACGAGGGCAGTGGGTACAATAGCCTGAACACATTACGCAGTGCCTTATCTGCAGTCGTAATCCCCGAAGAGGGAATGACTGTCGGATCACATCCTCTCGTCAAGAGATTTATGACAGGGGTGTTTAACCTCCGACCTCTGACACCAAAATACTCATGTACATGGGACGTTAAAGTAGTTTTAGACTACCTCAAAAATTTTGGTCCCAATGATAAATTATTACTTAAAGACCTTACTATGAAAATGGTCGTACTTACTGCCCTCGTGTCGGGGCAACGTTGTCAAACACTGTCTTTACTTAACCTCGATAGTATTCAGGTTACCACAAATGGTGTTGTGTTTGTTATTGATAAATTAATTAAGACCTCAAAGGTCGGGAGACAGAACACTAATGTTGCAATGCAAAAGTATCCCCAAGACCACTTGCTATGTGTTGTAACTTTACTGAAAGAGTATCTACGCAGAACACATGCCATACGGGGTACCAAAAGAAAGCTGTTTTTGAGTTATGTGATGCCACACAAAGAAGTTGGCGCACAAACAATCTCCAGGTGGATAAAATCCACGCTTGGGAGTGCAGGTGTAGACATCAACACCTTCTCAGCTCACAGCACAAGATCAGCATCATGCAGTGCCGCCTATAGACAGGGAGTACCGGTAGAAATCATCCTGAAGACCGCAGGCTGGACGAATTGTTCAACATTTGCAAAATTCTACAATAAACCGGTTCAGGCTTCCAGTTTCACTAAGGCAGTTTTGGACTGTGCCACTGCCACGGTACCTTAAGAATAATTAATAAACATTATTCATGCTAACTGTTTATCATACAAACCATGATATTTGTCGAGACCTGTAAACAGTCTCTGTTTATGTCAATTCATGATTGGGTTTCAATTATTTTGTGCTGACTATAATTGCTGCGAAGCTTCAGCAGAGAACAAGTCAAAGTGCACGTTAATGTTATTTTTTGCCTTGAGCAGAGCCAGGCTTTAATTCATACTGTTATGATTATCGAATAACTTCGTTAAACTGAGTATATCATGTACCGTTATGTACTTATACGTTGGTTCAAATTTGACCAGAATATCTGAGGTGAGGTTGGTTCAACCTTTTCAGTAATTACGGAACATGTTGAATTAAAATAAATTCTGTACCACGCTGTGCAAATGCGCAAAAATTGATCATGAGAAATAAACATGACATACTTGTATTACGGCAGACTGAATTGTTTGTTCTTTTGTTCTTGCCGTCAACTTGTACTCTAAACCTCTCACGTAAGGCCGAGGTGCTATGTGATAGTGAGGTAGAATTTAAAAATTAAACGAAAGAAATGAAGTTTAATTATAATTCTATCGAATCTATCACTAGCACCGAAGGACTTACGTACCCGCCCATGGTCCTTTGCCAAGAAACAGGCATAATGTTGGGAACCCATCCCTTTGGAATTGACGGCATATTCAGAGTACACTGTACCCTCAAAATGCACTGAGGAACCTGTGCCTCGTGCGTGGTTATATAGGGGTCTCCTATTGTTTTATTACAATAGATGCTCTAAAGCGTGACGATACATTCCGGTGGAAGGTGCAATCTCACGTAAGTCCTTCGGTGCTAGTGATAGATTCGATAGAATTATAATTAAACTTCATTTCTTTCGTTTAATTTTTAAATTAGAATACACTCGTGAGTTTGAAATCAATGGTGAGATAATTTCCTCACTTATCGATGTCCTTTATGTCTTTGTGTGCAGATTCTGACTAAATTTGGCAAAACATTAATGCAGGAAAAAATGTTACCACAACATGATTGTATATACACTGATTGTACACAGTACAAAGTTCACAGAACATAGCGGATATCATAACATTATAAAAACAACGAACCAGTAATTCTCAACCCATTGACTTTGCAAATCTTTTCTGAGCCAAGACAAAAACAAAACCTATGTATTTGGAAAAAACTGCATTATTATCCCAATATATACAAAACCCAGGGCCCTGGTCTGGATGGCTCCTAGGGCCACACAGGGTGAGTTGACAAGAGGCGAGAAAATTGCCTAATTGGGGGCATTCTTTGGGGATGAGGAGATCGTTTACTGGTGTGGATGATGAGGGGAGAATAGAGGTGTGAAGTGATGTGAGGATGTCAGGGATAGCATTAATAGGATAAGGAGGTGATCAGTGACAGTCCTCTAGAGGATGGAAAGTCAAAGGAATTATACTAGGTGATGATTCTTAGGGCAGTGCATTTGCAAATAATAGTCTTCCATTTTTGCAGACTTGGACTTGATCGAATATGTGAATATTCAATGTCAAAATGCCTTATCAAGTTAACCATACGCTGCCCTGAACCTGCACTTGACGAAAATTGATGAAAGCTTGTTAAATAAAGAACAGGTACCAGAATGGCTTATAATTATTTGATCAATTTTAAGAAGAAATTTGAGCTGATATTCTGCATGGAAGCTCACAAATAAGTGTGGCATTTGACAGACAATAAACCACACGTTTTTCATCATCCCCTTGAGACTGCTCATATTTTCTAATATTTGAATCGAAAAAAATATATATGCTATTTTGATATTCGGTTGATGATCCAATATTTGAATATTCGGTATATGCAGCACAGTTCTAAAGATTCTTACAATGAAACTCACCCCATTTTCAAAGCATCCCCCCCCCAGTTTAGGAGGGAGTGACTTTTATCAGGAGGGTTTAGGTATATGCTTGGGCTTTAAAAAAAAAAAAAAAAAATTCTGTCTTTGCTGCTTTTGAATTGTATTCTAACTAGAGGAAAGGCTAACAACTACAGGGAGTCATTCTGTAGGAAAATAAAAATAGCTGAACATTTTAATTAAATCATTTATCCATAAAAGTGGATATGAATCACTTTTACCATGGACAAGCTGGCCCATCTTGGCTCTAGATACCCCCCCCCCAAAAAGAAAAAACAAACAAACAAACAAACAAACAAAAACCCAGGGATTTCAAGTACATTATTTATTTTTACTAACACCTGTACGGTCGTCTTCTAAAAACCTGCCTTTTGATCCATCATGTTCCATCCCATGCCCAATAGTGAAAACAGAAACCAGTTCTACAAACTTAGGATACATTCAATATTGGATTTTGCCCTTCACCAACAAATTACAAACACTGTATAATCAGTGTTGTTTCAGTTTATAAAATACATAAAATATTTATTTATATTTTCAGTATACATGTACACCACTCCAACCATGTCAAGTATAGGGAACAGAACAATGTGGGCGTGTGCAGTGGATTATGGGATTAAACAAATTCCTACGATTTTCCTTTCTAGGAATTTATTTGGAGCGTAAAATGCCATGTCTCAAACCCCTGGAGGCAGATATCTGACATAGTTTGATCATCAATCCATACTTTAATGGCATTCCAATCCCAAAATTCCCAGATTATTATTTCTTTAAAAATAGAATGACCAAATATATATTTCAGTTCAAACCCCACCCACCCTACATGTACAGTCTTTTCAGTTTATGCTCAATCAGACACATTCCAATGGTAAGTGATAAACTGAAAGAACACTAAATAAAACTTGCCAATTCAACACTTTTAATGGCATTCCAATCCCAAATTTTTCTGATTTATTTTATGAGTGACCAAAAAGTGTATAACCCCACCCTTTAGTACAGTCTTTTCAGTTAATGTTCATTCACACACAGTGCATTCTAATCGGTTAAACAGAATAAGGTATACTAAATAAAACTCATCAGTGGCATGCTGTCAGTTTTACCCAGCCAACTCCCAAATCCTTCATTCTTTACGAGAATGAAAATAATGCAGCTTAGTGTTATTGTCTTGACAAAACACACAAACAAACATACTAGTACACAGACTGGATTTCTGTAGAAGTTGCTCATAAAAAGAAAGAACCAATGCTGAGATATTTACGCTGAACACTGTGCAAACACACTGACTTGGGATAGAAGCACAAAAATCAAAGCTGATTTACCACCTGGTTGGGCTATTTTTGGACTGGTTGTAAACTTATCGTAAATCTATCACATCCTACCACCCAAGCTCCACTGGCCAAAAAGGTAAACTTCAGGAACACAACAGTGCACGCTACAACAAAATGAAACACAATTGTCTATGCTTTAACCCACAATGGGCAACAAGGACCTAATGTATGCACATGATGCGAAAGAGAAGCAAAAATAGTTGACTCTTGAGTTTCCAAGTTGACTATTCAAGCTTTGAGTTGGTCCTTTGAGTTTTGTGTTTCATGTTGACATTTTGAGTTTAAACTAAGAAAAGGTAGTGTTTTGAGTTTCGGGTCAACTTTTTGAGTTTCAAGTTGTCTTTAGATTTTTGAATAACTGCATTTTCATTTCACAGTAAGCCTTTCCTTTTTGATATATAAAACTAAACTACATGAAAAGATTTCTCTCTCTCCCTCTCTTTTTTGTTTTGTTTTGGAGGGGGTATTCTAATGTCAGGCATGAAACTTGGAAGTAAAAAAAAAAACAAATTCCAATTTTTACAGGACTTTGTACGGTGTTTTTCAATTGGTTAATGAATAATGGCACAAGTGTGAAGTGAAACAAAACGAGGAAATCAGATAACAAGGAAGTTGCATACATGTGTGTAATAATGTATTTCAACATTGGGTGGATCAACATATAAATTACATGTGGAAAGAAAATTAAAGTGGAAAGAAGGACAACAAAATAAGAAAACAAGCAACACAAATTTGAAACGGACATGTAAAATTGTGCTTGATCCACATGATGAGGGCAACAAACTCTGTGTGAGGAAGATGTGGACTAATAAAATAGTTGGCAAGATTTGTTTTAGAGTGAAATGGGGGAGTTTCAGTGGGCAGCAAGATTGAATAGCTTGCAGTACGGTTCCATGAAAAACTAGCTAACGGTACATGTACACGTATGTACGTCAATTTGGGCCCAAATTCCACAAAACAAGGTGTAGTGGTGAAGTGAGTCACAGCATGGGACTTGTTAACCCCACCGCGGCCACGGATGAATTCACCTGACCACAAAAGCAGGAACTCTCTGACATAATAAAAGAAGGTTAGAAAATTATGGAAAATAATTTTTATGACCGGTGGCAATTGGAAACCAATTATGATTGTAGCACAATGTGGAAGAGGGAGCACAAGGGGTAGGATCGGAATGCCCTGGACCATTAAGGCTGTCACATGTCATCGATGGGCAAATAGGTTAGGGTCGCACGCAATGATCTGCTACCACCGACCAATTGCAAGACCAGCCTGAATAGTATTATAGCCATCTCAAATGTTTAAAGTTGCATTTTCGAGTTTCACCCCAAAAATAGATCCCTTTCCTAAATTGCTATTTTTCTTGCAATACAAAAGTTATTCACTTTTGAATGAGACATTGGATCTGGGGGAAAAAAATCGGTCCAAATTAGAGTGATTCCCAGGTTTGCAGCATTGCTAATGTCAGTGCCAGCATCATGAATGCGTAATCCCTGACTACATGGCATGATACAGGTTTATGGCGTCTGACTTGGGCTCCGCAAAGATATTGACAAAATAGGGAACAGCAAACATAGGGCTGGATAGCTCAGTTGGTAGAGCACCGGAATAACATTCAGGAAGTGGCATGCAGGTTCACACCCCACTCCAGTCAATTTCTTTGTTCAACTTAAAAACAATTACCTTTTGATTTTAATTTGAATGGATTTTTAAGGTACAGAATTTTTAACTCCTTTACTTCAGCAAACTTAACATTTTCAAAGCTTGAAATTAGAGGGTGCTTTTGTATCGCTGAGAAGTTTGCAGGGTAAGTTTACATTAACCTTTAGTAAGAATCCCCACAGTGTAAAGGAATACATGTAGGTGTTTAGGTACATAATGACAAACTGGCACCAGGAAAGTAAAACTTCCGTTTAGCACCAGAAACACATCGGTAACAAAAAGGCCCATCCCTGAACTTCAACACACAAATGTTGACATGACAAGTTTTCCTTTTGTGGGGCAAGTCACTCGGAAAACGAACATACATGTGCCGCTCAGCCGATGCGCATAATTTTTCTGTGTTCCCCCTGGTGTGCGGCAGACTGCAACACTGGATGCAGTGACGTGGAAAACGTGGCATGAATATGGCCCGGCCACGGCAGACAGAACGTTGGAGCCACGCACGGCTCAAAAGCAAAGAGAAACCATGGCCCATCATTCATAAATTCACATCAGGCATGTCGGCTCAGTGCAAAGGATTTATTACTGTAATATTATCCAAATATTTTATCAGGGGATTTCATCGGAGGTTTTTGCCCTCTTATGGATGATGTAGTGTACCGGTAGATGTCTGAATCGATGTACATGCAGGTGAATCAAGAACAGAAAATAAACAAGTGCTTGCTTTCCAGTTTCATTTTGATTTACACACAAAAATCTTGCTTCACGACATCTGCACAATTAATAATTGGATGAGCACCATTCAGAATGATTGAAAGCTTTTGAAGTGTTGGAAGGTTCCGAAATTCCATAAACTCACACTCACAATAAATATGAAAGAGCACACTCTGGTATTTCAATATGTGATGCATTCCAAAGCAAACAGTGTAGGCCTACTCCGCAATAGAAAAAATATAGGTCGTTCTATAAATTTAGGGTGTACTTTTTTCATGATTTTATCCTTTAGGAAACACTCCTTTATCCTCAATGAGTGATGATGCATAGCAAAGTACTCCCCAAAGTCATTCTGTGTGACACTTGAATGGCAAATTACAAAGTTCAGAACTAACTGGGACAGAGAAATGTCAGACTTTTGAGTTTGAATGCTAGCCTAGTATGGCCCACACTGGCAAGTGTGAATGTTCCAACAAGTTGGGAAAATGTTCCTGCAATCAATTTCTCAAAATTGTAAACTTGGCTATTTACTTGTTTAACTTGTTATTGCCGCCAGACAGTCACATCCAACCCCCTTAATCATAAACACACATCAAGGCCAATGAAACCCACTACTTGTAAATGTAACATGATTACCCAATCAAATGACCATTGCTGGAGGCAATATTTGGGTTGGCAACTGACCCCAACCGTTCTAAGATGAATCATAACTACTGGCCACCACAAATGACACATCCGTGTAACAATGTTTTAAAAATTCCTTAAAAAATATGTGTGAATGGTGACAAAAACATTGAGTCACTCGATGACTGTCACTGTCATTGTATTATGTGGCTTCACTGAGCAGGGCGTGTGGCACATTGTTTGGTTAGTTAAACCAGATAAATGAGACCACTCGACCAGGAATAAAAAAGTGTGATGCCGCAGTTATAATGAGTCACAAAAGGATTGGTTGGTCCTTAAGGACCTATTGAGATGCAATGATGTGGTTGGGAATTCCGGCACTAAAGTAAACATTTAGCTTTGGTAAACTTATCTGCAGAAATCAAAGACATATCTGACTGCAGAAAAATGACTTTGCTGATTGAAAATTTTAAATCTTTTATTAAAGGGAATGTACATCATTGGCTTTTGCTGTAATTTTCAGAAATGAACTATTTGAGGGGTTAGTATATGATAGATCAAATATTGTTACACTGACATATATTAAAAGATTTGTGTTCTAAAATGCTGGAAAAACCAAGAAAAACAAAAATGGTCAAGTAGTCTGGTTCCCAGACTCCAAAAAGATGAAATGGATCAATTTACAGATGCCAGAAAATTGTAAGGTAAGGGAGCCAGTCTAGCTGGCCTGCACCCGTTCATGAACATGTAACCAATAGCAAACAAAATTTGGACTGAACAATAAATGGCCAATTTGGAGTAGTATTTGAAAAATAGTTAGGTTTTTCCAACGGTGGTCGACCCGTTGGAAATTTATACAAAAGTACCACTTTTCTTGAAAATGACTTCACACCAAGTGCCATTATTTTACAGGATGCTTTAGACGATTATTTACCAACATCCTAGTAAGGTATTTCGTAAAAATTTGGTAGTTTTGTTTTTCGATGTTTGCAAATGTTGTATAATCCCTTTAAGACTAGAGGGCCTTTCACACTATTTTGAATATCCATCATGTTGGAACCCCTTTCACACTAGCAAGATTCCAAAACAGCTTCTACACTGGTCTGGCACTCTACACAGTTAAAATCCTGCCCTGGTTGGCTCCAGGGTTGAGAGGCTCTGCCTGGGTAGAAAAATCCTCAATCTACAGCCGACCCCCACATCACACTCCAAAGTAAATGAATGCCTCGTCTACCCCTGCTTGATGGGACCCAGTTCTGCTCACATCGATGATAATGTAAAAAGTCCCTCAGTTTCAGATACCAATGTGCTTCATGTAGCCATTTGATAGTCTCTTCATGAAAAATTTCTACACCTTCTAAGTTTCACAGGGAATCAAATCCAGTTTCAACTAAAATTCACTGGGCTGAACCTTTGGCAATCCTTCAACATTTAAAAAACAGCCAAGTGGATTATGAAAGATGTGGATGGAGAGTTGGGTTAAGAGCACAAGGACTGGCCCTGTGTTGGTTCAACACTTGGGGGGAATCTTTTTGAACAGAGCAGATTATTTGAACACAACGCACAGGATTAGAAAGGTATATCTTGGATACAATTACGCTAGTCAAGGGTCAAGCTGGCAACATATTGTGCATACACCTACGTCACTTGCACAATGACTTTTTCTCGGAACTGCGTCTGCAACCTTGGCAGGTGAAGTTTCAACCAATCGCTGCGCAGAGATGTGTAGCCCGCCTAAGGGATACCCACTACACAAGCCATAATGAGTGGCAGTGAAAGGTAAATATTTAATGTTGGCTACCCCAATGGGAGCTATGAATCCTTGGTGAACAGGTCTCCTCGTGCTGAAATAATATACAGCCTGCTCTCACACACTGCAATCTGTAATCCAAAAACTACCAAAAAAGTTCAGGAATCGTAGTTTGGTTTTTTCAAGATATGTAGAGCTAAAATAATAGATGTCATTCGAAACTTGAGATTAAATCTAAGATTTTCGGTTCAACTGTTGATGACATATTTGTATTCACGGCCAAGCATTCCTTTATTTGATATCCCATGAACATTGCTAAGGAGCGAGGTGCGATTCAAGATCAAAACTGTGCTTCTTGTTATGGGCTCCTATCAAGCATCATAATCATATACATGTACATGTACCGTTACATGTATACGGCATGCCATCGATTCTATCACAAAAAGGCCCCCTTCAATGGCGAAAGCATTACGTTAGCTACTGTCCAGATAAGCTGACACAGAGCAGTAGCTTTGCACAATAGCTTGCACAATGCTTTTGCCATTGAAGGGGGCCATGTGCGTGTTCAGTAATCACGTGCCCAAAACAACGTGATCATGTTTGCTGAACAACTGATAGATTGTTATTACACATGTATACATGTGCTACATCAATAAAAGTAGGGAATTTGGAGGGGGAGGGGCATCAGCCTGAAATAGCTCTTTATTAGTGTGAACAAGGTTTCATGCAATCTGGACCAGCTCCACTTTTCCAAACATGAATGGCCTGATGCTTGTTAATTTGACAGGGGAAATTTCAGCTGGAGCCACGCTACTGACCTCTGACCCTGAGCCATGTGACATACATGGCAGGCAGTGATGTATGATATCGTGCAAGATTTATTGCTTGCGGCAGCATGTATGATTTTACAACCTTTTCACCAGGGTTGGCTTTGGGAGATCCAAGTTGATTGGCAGTTGTATGCGCCAACCCAGGTTTGCTACGTGTACCCTTCACAATGCATTTTTTGACAGTTGAATCAAATTCAAATTGCAATGCAATGTTTATATAACAAAGCAACAGGGAAAACAATTAGTAAAACAAATGTAAACATAAAAATTAAATAACAATAAGACAATAAAGTAACACCAGATGATTATGGTGCAAAACTAACTACTACAACCAATTACAGAGCATGCAGGCTGTCGAGTAAGTATTCAATTAGTTTGCAAGGCCATGCACAGTTGTTGTTTACATAGTGTTGGAATTCTTTTAATGACACTAATTACACAAGCTCAGTCAGACGAAACATTTTTCTTAGTGCAGTGATCGTAATGGTCTATGCAAATGATATAAGAATCCAATACTATCTATAGGACATTTGCTACAATAAATATCGTAAAATCAACTTATCAAATGTACAATCTTGTTCAATCAAGAAGAAAAATAAGATTGTTTGTAAGTTACAGTCAATTTATTGGTATAGTCTCCATCTTACTCAAGCTATGCTTTTTTGGAGACCTCCACCACTTACTTTAATTCAACATATTGAAATTCTTGTCACTAAATTGTAATTGAATAAGTAGAAAACCAACTGAACTGAACTGATCTTTTTTTTAACATTACTTTGAACTTTTGAGCTGTAACCCAAAACAACAGAAGTTCAAACTGGATTCCTTGTTCCTTCAGGTTACAAATCCTTTTTGACAAACAAACACACAAAGTCCACACGACTTACCATATAACTGAAGTGATTAGGCCATGTGATGACAACACTGATAGACAAACATACATGCACATAACTGTGCATGTATGTCACAATAATCGTCCAATCAATTCACTAATCTTTTAAGCTCACCGTCAAAGAGACCCAAAAAAACCTTCAGGAAGCTTGGCAACCAACTGATTTCAGGAGCCAGCCAGCATCTCCTGCAATGGTTACTCAGCAACCAGGGGCCAATTTCATGATGCTGCTATCATTATTATTATTACTGGTTTATTTTCCATCTAGTTTAGTAGCCCATTGGCTGATGTGCACGGTGGATAACAATTATACCATTAAACACATCAATTTAAAAATACAATGATTACCTCAATTATAAAACAACAACAGCAACAAAGTAACATTTAAAAGGTTAATTAAATGATTTTCAAATGCTCATTAAAACCCCCACTTCTTCTTTCGTGTCCATCATCTATGGCCAAGTTCGCGCAAGGACTATAGTTGACCAATGGTTAACTAACATTTGCCCGAACTCTGTCTAGTCGACGGTGGTTGACTACGCTAGTCGACTATTTGGAACCAGCCTACTGGGGTTGGTTGCTTCGCTGGTAACCAATAGCCACGCGCAGTAACGCTAGCAGAGAGCCAGGATCCAGAAGTTTTGCGATGACATTTTGACCAGCGTTTGATGAGAGACGTTTGCACGTTGCTATCAGTGCGCAAGCGTAAGGTACGTCACAAATCAACCACTAGTCGACTAATGGTCCTTGCCCAAACTTGGCCTATGTTTCAAATGTTCGGCAAGGCTCTTGCACAGTGAACAGCCTTCTCGTTTGCCACTGCTAGATCTTCCAGGCAGCACTGTTCACCAAGAAGTGGGCATCTTAGTAGGTGTGGCATGGATTGTGCAGATGTTCCACATTCACATTCTGTGTCTGCCGAATCTGCATATCCCCATTTGCTCATGTTGGTCTTGCATCGGCCCATCCCTGTACAAAGTCTGTTGAGGGACTTCCAGGTCTAACAGTCACATATGTGATCAGGTGGCAGCTGTTCCTTGGTTGGGATTGGCAGCTTTTCTTGGTGGCGGTTCTCACTGCGTTTATTTTCCCACAAGGCTAGTCTAGTTGCCCTCACTGATAATTCACAGACACAAAAAGCAGTTGCATAATCACTGACACCATGATCAAAAGTTGAGGTACATACAATATTCACAATCCACAATTTAACCTAACAGTTGGTTCAGGGTTCTCTTGAGATATGGCACTAATCTGTTCCTACATTGTAAATGTGTCTGTTGAACTGGTTTGTTCATATGGTGTGGCAAGATCTAAGGCACATATTGTGGCTCCTTTTTGACACTTAGGAAACCACTGACTGAAGCAAACAGATCGACATGTGGTCGGTTGATAAGTAGGAAAAGTGACTTGAGTGACTTGGGGTCTTAGCATCCACTCTGTTGGGAGGATCCACCCCGTGGAGTGGGCGTCGGCAGTGACATTCTCCTTGTCTGGGAGGTGGACTGCTGAAAGCGTGACATTGTGGCGCATACACCAATGGAGGAGTTCCCATGTGAGCGCACACAGTTGGGCAGACAGTGTGCCCCCCCCCCCCCCCCCCCGGTGGTTGGCCACTACTGTGGCATTGTCGCATCGAACCAAGACCACCCAGCCCGCCACTGAGGCCCGAAAACGTTGGAGTGTGTTGGAGACTGCCAATATCTCGAGTACGTTTATGTGACTTGAGTGGTGCTCAAGCCCCACCGACCTACTACAAGGTGCAGGTGGAGGGTGGCCCCCAGCCAGAAAGTGACGCATCTATCATGACGGTCAGCGATGGCCAGGCCCCCCCGAAAGGCATGCCCCCCGTGAGATTGGTAATGTCGAGCCACCACTGGAGTTGCGGTATCAGCCATGGCGTGGTCGGCACCGAATGGTATATGCGGTGACTACCGAGGCAGTAGAAGGAGAGTAGGTGCAGTTGGATGGGGCGCATAATTAACCTGCAAAAATCTACGATGTCCACCATGCTGGCCATGAGGTCTAGCAGCCTGAGCCAGGCTTGCACCGGGGCCACCATTGCCGGAAGGAACAGGGCCGTTGTTGTCCGGTGAAAGATGGAGTCTGCGCGGTGCCCGCACTGGACATGTCGTTAGTGCGGACACAAAAACAACCACTGTTAGACTCCAGCGGTTTGCGGTGGGGAATAGCAAATGACGGTTTGTTCTTATCCTGCACTGCCTCGGCCATGGGAGTTTTGGCGGCTTCTTGACATTGATCTTCTTGATAGCCTTCAACCGCTTTGCCTTGGCTTGCATGCAATCCTCAAATTTCCCCGCAAAAAGATCCTTGCCCATTAGAGGGAGGGTCTCGAATCTCTTGCGGGCAGCCCTGTGATGGGAAAAACAGTGCATCCAACACGTTACCCCGGCTGGCTGAGGTCATCAGGATGGACACTCGTGTAAACTGATCGAGCACCAAGCGAAGACCGTGGTCTAGGCAGTGAAAAGCAGCAGTCATCATGTCCGCCAGAACTGCCGAGTCATCCTAACAACCCGAGACTAAATACTCTGTGGTGAGGAGCAAGAAGGAGGCCAAACGCATATATATCATGGCAGGAGACTGAGTCCACTTTTTTTTTTAGAGTTTCCTTAAGCTTGCCGCAAGTCTTATCTGCAAAGGGCTCCTAAAAGGATGCTGTGGTACCTTCATCCGCTGCCAGCTTGTCTTTTGCTGCGTCGGAGAGGTAGGCGTGGTGAAAAATTATCGAAATCCGCCAAGGGCAAACAATAATAATCACGTTCTCGCTTGGAGAATGGTTGCCATTGTCAGCAGACATAATCTTGCGAATGCGATCCACACACACCTGATCTAAAGGAAGCATCGAGAGGCCCGTTCTGCTTCGCTCATATCATAGCAGGCCGACAGTGCCTCAAGCCCCATGGGCTTGTTGAATGCTGCCCTGTCCGGTAGCCCATACAAAAGTCCATCCCAGCACCCTGTGGTGTTTGCCAGTGTGCTTGGGTTACACGGGTGTATAAAGCCCACTGAACTGTGGAGGCTAGTCCCTTCAGACTGCCTCTTGTCAGGGATGGGAGGGAGGGTGTAGTGTAGCCCGTGTCCAAGATACATGTACGTTTACCCTGCTGGCGCTTCTTAGGTTTGGCTCCGGCACAGGAGTGTAATTTTTGTTTAATAAACTTGCCGGAGCGCCCTATCTGTTAGGTTGTTCCGCTGGCCGGAGATGGAGACAGTTTGAGGTCCCTGACTCAGCCAATGGAACTGCCAGCGCCCGCAGCCGGCTGTGGCTACGGGTGCTGGCCGGGAGACTGCTGTCGAGGTAGCAGCTCAGTGCTACCAGCAGAGTCTCTCGAGAACTCAGTCTGTCCCGGGGAGGTTTCTTTCCCCCAGTAGACTCGGCCAATGGAACTGCCAGTGCCCGCAGCCAGCTGTGGCTACGGGTGCTGGCCAGGAGACTGCTGTCGAGGTAGCAGCTCAGTGCTACCGGCAGAGTCTCCCGAGAACTCAGTCTGTCCCGGGGGTGGTTTCTTTCCCCAAGTAGACTCGGCCAATGGAACTGCCAGCGCCCGCAGCCGGCTGTGGCTACGGGTGCTGGCCGGGAGACTGCTGTCACAGTAGCAGCTCAGTGCTACCGGCAGAGTCTCCCGAGAACTCAGTCTGTCCCAGGGGAGGTTTCTTTCCCCAAGTAGTGACAGGACCAGCTCTCTCCAAACGCTTCATTTTCATGAAATAATCTCATAAAAACACAAAAAGAACTTTACACAACACTACAGCTCAACTACGAACTTCTCTTTTAATCAAAAACTTCTCTTCAGCAATAACAAAGAGTAGAAAAACGAATAATAATACGAGCATGTTATAACTATGTCCTACTCGACCTGCTGCCAAGAGAAAAGAGGACACTCACAAGGCATAAATGAGGCGGGGTACTATGGGTAGGACGCCAGATGGTTTATTGTGTAAACTCTTAGCGTGAATACCTGCTAGTCCAGGGAAATACAATGTAAGTAGATTGCTCTACAGGTGAGATGAGTGACGTGTCCATCAAATATTTAAATAAATACATATTTGTAGAATGAGAGAGGTCTCGAGCGGATGATAAAACAAATCCATGATATTGATTATTGGATACGTTGTATGGTTTTTATTGTTTGTCAAATGGCACACTTTTGTCAAAATCCACTTTAGTGCACGATTAGAGAGCTTCCATGAAGAAAATTAGCTCAAATTTATTCTTTAAAATCAGTCAAATATCAGCCATTCCAATACCTCTACTTTGTATCACTTAAATATCTTTGTCAATTTTCTTCACCTGCAGGAGACGCAACTCCTGATCGGTGGCCAGTTTGGGCTGGGGCACGTTATATTTTGAAATATATTCCATCAAGTCAAAGTTATCATAATCCAATACTAAATTAGTTTGCGTCTAAAGAAATATTTTATGCTTAGCAAGCTCTATGAAATTGGGCCAAGATCGATGGCAATGTACATATGCTGGCATGAAAACTAAACTGCTGATTTTTAGTGATTTTCAACATGGAGCATTGTTTCGCGGCATGACGCATCATTTTTTTCAGCACGAGTCGGGAAATCTTTCCCATCAGTGTAATGGGAGTGCACTACCCTGAGGTGCATGCCATCTCCGTTAAAAATACACTTGATGTATTTAAAGATTATCTGGTCTGGCTTTAAACATTCATTTGAATTTGCAATTTCAATTTGCTTTGACAGCTACAAGTATAAGTGCATGAATGATGTGTTTACAACTGTAAAATAACCCTAAAATGTATTAATTTTAAAGTCCACATGTCCACAAAACATGATAACATGAAATACACTAGGCTAGTAATATATTCTCTTTCTCATTTGAATAAAGCTATGGACCTGCGGGTGCGGCAAAATATTTCCCTTTCCTTCATTTCAAACTTAATTACTTTTTTCAACTTTGAAAAAGTTACCAGCACGTCAGACAGTGTGCTAGTAAATGAAATGTACTGTGTACCCAAACTAGATTGTGTGGAATTAAGGGAACTTCAAAGGAAGCCGGATAAATACTCCCACACACATAGTATGCCAAATTGAAAACTTGTCACACATGGGTTCCCCAATCTAAAGCAAAAAGGTGCGATTTTTGGTATCCCTGGCCTGGCTGTTTGAATGGCAGGAGTCTGGAGTACAATGACACTGGGGGAAGTTTCTGCACACTGCCAGTCGTCATTGCTGGCCTTGAGAGTGATATCCTAGTCAGATTGGGAGCCCGCATTCATACAATTTTTACGCTGTTAATATGATCTTAAGAGGAATAAATGGGTTTGTAGTCCATTGTGAGAGCTGTTAAAACTTGTTGAGAAGTTTAACTGCAAAATGACTTTAATTACGTGGCCCAATATTTAACAACTGTTGACTGCTGTGGTGTGGGATATGACATTTCTGCCACCTGATGGTTAACAATGCCGTATCCCACATCACAGCAGTCAACTATGGTTTTGTTATATCGTGCCAATGAGTCAACAAGATTAAGGCTTGTGACGTACAATGCAATAAATAAATAAAATCACAATAAAATCAAAATTTCTTGCTGACCAATGAAGCTAACCATAAGCACAGAATTTTCTTCTACAGTAAGCAGATATGTTCGCTAAAGACGAGTCGTGAAATTGGGCCCTGGTTCCACATGGGTGGGGGGCACAATAGTTTGAAAAAAAAAACACTATCTGTACCATAAGCGTTCAAAGACCTACAAATACAATGGATTGAAGGGAAAAAAAGGGGAAACCAAGATTTTGGGGAATATTTGATATGTTCAGGGATTGGAATTAGGGAATATGGGTTTTTCTGAGAATGGCTTAACTAGATGGCCCAGGGGTGCATCCCGATTGCAAAAGCATTGAGACTGAAATTCCAGCTGTCAGAATGATGGCGATGGATCTACCATGGGTCTGAACACAAAAGACCCAAAGGTACACTTTGGGTTCAATGATATTTTTGGAGGGAGGGAGTTTGATAGGGCTAACTGTTAGTGTTAGAGTTGTAAGAATTTTCATTCAAACTTTTTTTTTCAATGGATACAATACTCTGGCAATACAATATCCAGTAAAGGGTGATATTCTATCAATAAGTGTGGAATGCGTAAGGTTTACAAATCAGCCCATACATCACTGGTTTGGCCCAATTCAGCTGAAACCAGTTTCAAAACTTGAGATTTTTTTTTTGGTCATGCAGTGTGTGTAGTTTAAAAACCCAGTGGACAAACTTCAAAGCTGCTTAATTTATACCTTATAAGAATCAAAGAAATAAAAAGGGATGCATTTTTTGCAATGACCTTGTCTTTTCCAAAATGTGGTCTACAATTTCAAACTGAAATACCTTCGAACAGAGAAAAGTTTAAACAGTTAGAAAAAAAATACCCAGAGATCTGAATGACAGATATTATTGCTTTGGAGTGCCTTTGTGCTGCAAACAAGGACGCGATCGAATTCCGTGGGCAAAATATTAAATATTGCTCAATCATTCCGGGCCTATCGCCGCGGCTTGATTCATCTTTTATCGAGCGTACCACAAACACACCGAGGTGGTGCGTATTGCCAAATTTTTAAACACAGGACGACAACAAGGTAGGCAATCAAGGCACCCACTTCAGGATCGGATTGCGATTACCTATCAGTTGTTGAGCCAAGCTGGGGGTAGCCGATGACAATAACAAGGGCCAAAGTCAAGCTGGGAATAACACCTCAATTGGCCATATTTCACGCAATTGTTCAAACTCTGATATAATCGATGAGGGCAGAGGGACGGCCAGGTGGTCTGCAGATCTGATTTTAATGGTCTTTCTATTTGCGTTTTTTTACAGCTTCCTTTCCTTCACAAGATCATTCCCTATCAACTTTTGGTTCTAAATATAGCTGGGTGCAAGTCCTGCTGAATGGCAAGCTTGAATGACAACTACAGCAAGTCTTCTTCCTATCACAGTCCCAAAGAGTTGTTAAACAATTTGAGAATCAAGAATGGCAACTTGTATTAGATACCAACTTACAAAACTTTAATTTACTAAACACACATTTACATGAACACATAACCCTCTACTAATTTCAGGCCATTTTGGCAGTCTGTACAACAAGTAATGAAAAGGTTTTTCACTATCTTTAATTTTAAGTTGTTGAGGTTTACTTAAAGCCAGAGTCCATCATTTGCAGCTATCCGAAAAGTAACCGACATAATTATTGTTGAAAAACATACTTGGTTGAAAGATAGTAAGGGGACTAAACTCCATGTGAAATTATTCTTTCTGGCAAGCTGTCATTTTGAAGTAATCAACGAAAGAAGGCCTTTCCAACTTAAGTCTTAAGACGCACTGTAGGAAATTTAAATTGGTAGTTTGTTTTGCTATTCGGCGAAATGCGCGCAAGCATTGGCATGACGCACACGCACGCGCGGTCGCTATAATTCGTCGGATCAGTGTGCGATATCCCGTAGCTGCAATCGGCTCAGTGAGAACGTGTCTCAGACACTGAATTCAGGCCCAATTCAAAACATGATTCAGCAACTTTTGTTTTGAAATTGAGATCCTAGAATGCCGTTTTTCTCGGAATATACAGCTGAAGCCGAGCTGAAACTTCATCAGGTTAGTTGTTCAGTACCCTTCTTTAGATTTTGAGCACTTTTGTTGCTTCAAACGAACAAAATGCACAAATTACAATTGATGGACAGTACCTTTAAGAATCATGAAAGGCAACTTGTATTGGATACCAACTTACAAACCTTTAATTTAATAAACACACATTTACATGAACACGTAACCCTCAACTAATTTCAGGCCATTTTGGCAGTCTGTACAACAAGTAATGGAAAGGTTTTTGACTATCTTTAACTTAAACTTGTTGAGGTACAAAAATACCCAGGGGCTCTTTAACACTGCATTTGCACTTGCTCTTAAAAGTTTATGGTGTCTCATCTAAGCATTTCTTTTTCTGCAATAATTGTTTAATTCGAACCTTAGGAACAAGCCAGCACTAACCAAACACAAACAGCCATAATTCAATGCAAGTGGGCAGTATATCAAGTTCGATAGCGCCCTTCAGGGAAGATTTATAACCGAAAAGTGTAACCTTTGACCCTCTTGTCCTATCAGACCCGTCAGTGGCCTGCTACCTAACCCCTTCTGCCCAGAATTTAAGCCCCTGGGTTTGCTTGGGCCACCGCCCCCAATAGGTGTGAACTTTTCAGCGAGGTTCAATCCCATCCATCACTTGCTCTCGCTCCGCTATCTGACTTTGGTTTTTCTCTTGTTTTGTTCAGGATGACCCCGGTCCAGTGACTTTGATTCATGACCTTTTTTAAACCAGAGAAAGCGGCGGGGAGAGGTTTGTCAATAAATCCCTGTGCTGCACTACTGGACTCCCACAAAAGAGGTGTGGAACCCTAATCTTATTGCAAGTGTGTGGTTTAGATGTAGACTAAAAGGAGTTGGTCAGAAAATCAAATTTCCTTGAAATCTCTCAGAAATGGGTCATCTGGGATAGGACCAGACAAAACGAGATTATTCCATCACAACTATAAAGGTAGTGCTGATTTCAGCAGCACAAATTCTTGTTTACTGTATAGATTCATTCCGGTGTACAAAATAAGAAGCCATTCAATTCATACTGATGTGGAACAATGCTTGTGCGCAAGTGGTACGCATTCCTGAAGTCGAGGTGGGGGGGGATGGGGGATAGGGGGATAGGGGAAGGGGGAAGGGGGAGGGGGAAGGGGAGGGGGAAGGGGAAGGGGGAAGGGGGAGGGGGAAGGGGAGGGGAAGGGAAAGGGGGAAGGGGAAGAGGGAAGGGGAGGGGGAAGGGGAAAGGGGAAGGGGAAGGGGGAAGGGGGAATGGGAGGGGGGGGGAAGAGAGGGAGGAGCAACTTGCAGTGATTCTGTAGTCTTAAGTTGACACATGTGGTATACATGTAGGTACCTACACCAAAGGCAAAGTGTTTTAGTCTCTTTGTTATTTGAAGGGAATTCCATAGATCACATCTTCTGGGTTTTTTTCTAGTGTTTCCCCCTCAAATCTAGAATTAAATTTTGCATCACCTCCATAAAAAGCTTTGACTTCACAGAGAATACAGTGCTTTGTCAAACACTTATTTAGCTTCTCAAGCTAGTAGAAATACATGTATCAATCCATCAAAGTTTGACTCTCTTAAGTTTTTGGGACATAAAAATACTGGAGACAAGAAAGTGTTTGCCCTCCAGTGACGGGCATGTACCACACAAATTGAAGAGCCATTGAAATTATGGTTCCACTTCCAACATGCAATCAAAATGTTATCCTGAACAGCACAGACAAACAGGAACTAAACTTTGAACCGTTGACACCTGTGAACACATCAGCACAGAGCCAGACACCTTGTATCTGGTAATGTGTTTGCCGACAGAACATTACTCCATTGTTGGATAGCACCTGTGGAGTTCTGGGTTAGTTCATGACACTGACATATAAAATGATCCAGGATCTTGGCTCTGTGCCAGGTGGGGAGTATGAGCTCCGGTTTAAGTTCTAGTTTTCTTTTGTTTTCCCCCAAATTTTCTTTAAACAGGATTTGTGAAAATAGAAGAATGACACATGTACCAAGCTGTTCCTTAACTATATCATGGTAAATGAATCACTACAAAACAACTTTTCAAAGTAAAATGAAACAATAAAAAATGAAAGGTATACTGTAGCTATTGCCCTGACAAATAATTCTGGGGCAATTTTATCTCCTCAAAAACAGAAATTGTAGATTAACAGCATGGAATTTGACCAGTTGGTTACAAAGTTCCGGATTTCTGAATCCAATCCTGTCGACCTGCAGGACTGATTTTTGTTTTGCCAAAAACTCACATTCCATAAAGGCACATCATGTTTTAGAATTTTGTCCCAAAATACTGATCCGAAATGTCAGATTTCAGTTTTAAAAGAAATGGAATTTCAGCAACATGGATCCGATAATGTAGTTTGAACAGTGGAGATGTGCTCTATGTGAGCTTTCTTATGGAAGCTGGGGGGAGACAATATCCCCTGAGCTCATCATCCCCACTATTCCAAACGCGATAAATGCCATTTTGTTACATCTTAGAACCCTGCCCTCTCCTGGTTGCTGAAAATCCGTTTCAACAGCTGTTATATGCTTAAAGAAAATATAAGAATACAATATAGCCAAATATGCAGATTAGAAATAGCTGTTATACTGTTTAGGCCTGCCGGTATGTTCTATAGGTTTTTAAAAGTGTACAACTTTTTCCTCTTTTTTTTGGAAATAAAACTCTACAGGTGTAAACAACTTGTGATGTCATGTCTCGGGTCTATTTTTTCCAGACCAAAAAAGAAAAGAAAACAAGTTTCTTTCCAACAGCAAGGTGGACAAAAAGCCAATCCCTCTGATCATGCTTTTGACGCACAAGCACATAAACATTCCATTTTTCCAATTTCAACTCCTTAAATACATGAGACAAAACACAACATAGAACATGAAGTTCTTTTGTCTGGTTGCCAAGGCAACACAGCTGTCCTGGGACCAAGCTCCAAGCTGCGCAATGACGCCATTTTATACCAGGCGGGGTTAATGGGTTAAATACTTAATTCTTGTTTTCAGCTTCAGCAGGGGGCAATGAGGCAAAGAAAAAACAAAATTCCCCATTCAGTTCCACTTTTTATCCAATTGCCCCGATATGCGAGAACTTTCCCTTGTATTTTGTGATAACCTTGGGATTTGCCGGAGATGTCTGATAGAATTGGCCAGTACCTGCTGGGATTTCGATGCTTGCGTCACGGTGGATTCCACTGTTCAACAGCTGAAAATCCTCTCCAAATTGAGGTATGGCACACGGCACACAATGCTTAACCAGATAGAGAGGATCAGCCACTACTAGCCAAGGGAAAATTTCGTGGAGTTGTTAAGCACAGAAATTTGCTTAAAGATGTGTGCCCCATGCTCTTAAAAAAAAACTATTTGTTTCCCTTTAAAAAAAAATTTTCTTTCTGATTTTGGGAGTCTGCAACCCTCTGAAAAAGGGCTTTCATGTTGCGCACAAATGAATCGTCCTGCGAGAGTCGAATCATTGTTGGGCTGCGGCAATGGTGCAGCAAGGTGATAATAACTTTTATATTGTTAGGAAAATAGCAATTGAAATATAAAAAAAAAATTTGTTTTTTCAGAGTGATACTCGAAATAGCACAGGGAATACACGTATACATAGTATATACATTATAACACACCTCTTGCTGGTTCTTTATTCTGGTTGGCTGCAACGCCGTTACGTGTGGTTCACTATATAGGCTAGTGCATGAAATTCGCATTAGCATGAACTAGACGCGCGGCAAGACATCGCGCGCGCGTAATTTCCGGAGTATATAGTGCCCAATCGGGCACTATACTCAAAATTTTTGGACTGGTTACAGCACCCTCTCAAAAACTCTAACTCAAAACCTGAATCTAGGAAAACTAAAAGCGGTCCTTTAATTGTTGAATTGTAATTACTTATGAGTTGTTGAACTACAACATTCAATTATAAAATCCTGAACATGTTTATTTCTTATTTTATATTTTGGACAGAGTGAGTTATAAAACACATATGGACTGGCATGATTCGGTCACTAGTGCACGTCTCTGCCCCCCTCAGGCCTGTGAGTGACCAGAAGAGGGTCCTGTATAGGACCCTCTTTTGGTCACTCACAGTCTGTCGGGCCCATAGATGTGCACTAGTGACCTCATTGCCAGTCCATATGTGCATGATGTGTATATAAGCAACATATAACCTGCCAAATTAGTGACTGGTTCTAGGCTGATTTCGGCTCAACACTTAACATTTGCGAAGCGATATTTTCTGCTTAGCAGCTCCATATAAATACTGGGACTAGGTGAGAGGAAGGCCATGCCATTAAACCAAAACAACAATTACACATTTACTTCAATTGGACATTGTCAATGTCCATTAATAGCAAAAAAAAATGACTTTCTCTTTTCTTACTCAGCCTGCTTAAGATAAAATCTGATACTCTATTGCTGTTTAACTGAAAACAGAAGTATCAATATACTATGAGGATGTTTATTTTTTTAAGAATCCTGCCATGTTTCAAAAGTATCAATTGACTTTTTGATTTCATTTTCTATTACAGGCCCTACATGTATAAGAAGATGATGAGTATTGGGTAACACCTTTGTCGCTTTTTCTTTACACAAAACACTTATGTTTAACTTGTGAAATTCTTCTCACAAGTTCTTCGGCAGCACTAAGTATATGGACAGTGCTTATGAAAGGCAAAAGTGTCAGTAAAACAAGAAAAAAAGCTGCTGACTGGCGAGTCTAACAGTCAACTTCCCATGCCCAGACCATCTTCAGACCACCCTTGGATGCAACAACAGCCACATACTTAACAATGACAACAACGAGAGCCACAAGGACAAGCAGTGAATGTCGCACGTCAGAGAAGACAGTATCCGCCCACAAATGCCAGGGTTTCCGGAGATTCCAAATCTCCTGAAGACAAATCACAACAGTTTTTCCAAACGAGGGCAAATTAAACCCAAACAGCTTGACAAATTCAAACCAAACAAGGAAGGCTTTGCCTCCTCTTGGGGTGGAATTTGGGGACTTCAACCGGTAAATCAGCGCACCTGTTGTCACATCGCCTGGCACTGCTGGGCTTGCGTGCAGTCACACACCTACGCACAGTCACACATTTTTTCTTACACTCACACATGTACTTTTTGTTGTTATGAAAAGATACAAGCACACACTTGTGCAACTTGTGCTCCCGAAACATGCCAAATGAAGTGAATTATTTACAAAAATGTAGCAGCTGTACTGGTGAGGCTAAACTGGCAAAATAAAGAGTGCCTTCATTTGAACGCAAGGAGACACAGGCAAGAAATATGTCAATTTCATTACAAGTGGATTTCTGCAAACTGCTTCAACTACATGTGTCTCATCCATTCCGAAGTCAATTTCTTACTCAATGACCACAAACTACTAAATGAGGATCTAAAGTTGGCAAACTTTTTTGCCATGCCTAAATTCTTTGTATTACCATGGAGCTCCGTTTTATAGCTCCATGGTATTACAGTCAACCAAATATCATACACAGCATGTAGTACGCAAAGAGGGCATAATACTCTGTCCCATTTAGGTAACTGTGTTAAAGACATTGTGACAAAAGTAAGTCTCTATACTTTCGTTTTTTCTCTCTTCTGTATGCCACACTATTGTTTTCTCTCGGTATTCTCATTTACAAGGAAGACTTTCAACATACCAAAACCTGATCTTTCTTCTGATGGCCAAATCATGCCCAGAAGTGGTCGTTTCAACTACGGAAACACCTACGGGGGACGTCCAGTTAAAATACTACGGGTAACAATGACTTTAAAAGAGTGGTTGGAGGCTAAACAATCCAACACAGAACTCCTAAGACTGGCCCAAGACTGCAGTATAGTAACTTTGTATTTAATGAATGAAAATTTGGTTCGGGGCTACGGTAAAACTAAGGAGCGGCATGTTGAGCAAAAAATGTGTTGGATAATGCAGGGTTTAACACCCTGCTTAAAGGTTTCATTATGGAGGGGAATGAGCCAGGTATGCCTTTAGTCAAACCGGGAATCTACCCTAAGGTTTTGTTGCTCTTTCCACACAAAAAAAAGCGGGGAAAAAGCTGGCAACTTTCTCTGTATTCTTCTTCGACTTGTAAGGATTATTGTAATGGAACAACAATAACACTCTGTTCACAAATGCAGGCCTCGAGGCAATTGATTTGTTGAATGAAAATGAGAAAGCAAGTAGAGAACTACGTGCACTTTTTCAAAGGGGTAGGGCATGTAGAATTTTCCATGCTTCGTGATTTCACTTTCAGGGAAATCTTGTAAACTGCATTGCCACAATTCTTGGATAGTTTAATCTTTTTTTGAGTTGACAAAAAAATAAATGCACAAAAGCCAATGGAGTTCACGCATGAACATAATGTTCACAGGAAAAGGTAAATCTAAATCTGAAATGTCTCGACGCGTGTTCCAAATTGCTGAATGTGAATGGAACTTGAGTGATGAACCAATTGATGATTAAGAATGTAAAAGGAACTGGGTCTGCAAGTACAATATACGGAACTGCTGAGAAGTAAATTTTGCTTAACAAATTTAATCAACAAGCAAATATTGTTGCTCCTTTGAGCAAATATTTACAATGTACTACTGCTATACAATCTATCATTTTTTAAGTTCTTTACCGTATCACTTCATGTAGCTCACATACAATCTTCATTACAAGATACATTAGGCCCCAAAAACCCAATAGTTCTGCTTCCGATTACATGTCATTTGAAAATAGGGTAGGTAGGAGTTGTTTTTTTTTTGGTGCGATTATATGGAGGTGTCGTTTCGGTTTGCGGTAACACCATGTGGTAATAACTACTGCTTAGAAGATATTTAGTTCTGAAAAGAACTTGTCCAGCTTATTATCAACTTTCGTTAAGTAGTTTTTGTTCTGATAAGAACAATCCTGCTTTCTTTGGTCTCAACGTTTCGACTAGCCTGCTCTAGTCATCGTCAGGAGACGGACGATGACTATATGGAGGTGTCTGCATGTAAATTTTTCCCAAAAACAGATTAGGGTAGGGGTTGTCAAAATAAGGTAGGTAGGGTAACCGGATGCAGAACTTTTTTTGGGGGGGGGGCCTTATTATCCACCAAATTTATAAATCCAATGTTGGAAAACAATAGAAAAAAATAAAATATTGTAAATCTAAACCAAAATTTGAAGTCTTCAAAGTTTGGAGAAGACTTTGTGGTCTATGATTCCTCAAGAAGAAAAAGATCCCCAGATGAGACAACATTACTGTACATATGGCAGAGAAATGTTGTATAAAACCAACCTGTACAATTGATTTATTGACGACATTCAAAGAGGAGGGACTCCATTTGAGGGAAAATTACTCGTACCATTGACAGATTTTGATGAATATTGGATTTTTGAAATGGGTTCTGCACAGAAATTCAAAAATATGATTGATGCCTGATCTGCTTGACAGCTACTCCATCATGAGTCATTATCAAGTCAATGGCTGGACGACTTTATACCACAAAAAAAAAGAGTCTATGGCCTTGATCAAGCGACTGCTGACTCAGTTGAACTGAGCGTAATTCAGCCTGGCCAATCAGGCTGGTACAAGCCGAGACCAGAACCAAAAAAGCCTTACACCACTGGAAAGACGTCATCTAGTCAGCTAGTTTTTGTCATAAAGCCACTCAAGGATAATTGTGTGAAGGAACAAGTTTGCGGGGCCAGTGATGCAAAGCGCTGGCCAATTGTGACTGCTGAACATGAAAGGAGGCCGCCTCCAAACAAGCATGCGGGGTACCGAGTGGGCCTCGGGGGACCAGGAAAACAAACAGTGTTTACCTAACACAATCAAAGGGCTACACAAGCAATGAACAAGGGGCTGCAGACTGCTGGTGCCAGGCTTGTGCTGAAGTTGACTGGGTGGTTTACGGTACCGGATTTTCTCTGCTTACAGTTGGCTTCGTAATTTGACAGTTTGAGAGTTCCGCTTTCCCCGACTTTTTTGTTTTGTTTCCAAGTGATATACTTTTGAGGTGACAACTGACTGGACTGCCAATTGTGCCAAAGGCGGGACTTGTTAAGTTCCAAGCTGTCACATGACAAAAAAGCGGACAGGCTGCCCAATAACCAATCATATCATTAATTACATCCGAATGACCGGGGCCCACCTTCAGGCACACCATCATTTCCAGTTCTTAGACTGGGCAGCAGCTTAAAGGTTTCCCCAACAGAGTAACAGCCTGGGCACTTAACAACTTCTCCAAAGAAATACCTCTGACAGCAAGTCCTGTCAAAAAGTTTAAAAGAAGCCTCTGTACAGTGCTGTTGGTCCAACCATCAAGACCTTTCATTCAGGCCTGACAGGCAACCTGCCTTGGACCATTGGACACAACAAGGATTTCATTTCGTACGTTCCCACCCGACCATAACTGGTTCCGGGTACTAATTTTTGACTGATTCCTTGACAGAAACCTTTGAAATCAGGACAACGATAGCCATGACCTAGAGTGATTATAAACAAAATCCCTTGATCCTGAATTGATGCATCATTGAGTCAAACCCCTCATTAGGCAAGGACGTTTGGCGACATTCAAAAAAGGATTGGAGGTTCTCACGATCTGGATTAGGATTTCATTTTTCATTTTTTCAGGTTTCTTGTGACTTCACACATTCTGAGAAAACCTTGTTTTCAGAACCAGTTCATACAAATCCTTTTGGGTACATGGGAGCATGTTGCAGGATGACAAGGACGGGGATTTACTTTTGAATTGTGTATTTGCATAAAAAAAAGTAAACTTTTCATTACTTTGGCCAGTTTTAATTTAGGCTCCCAGCCAGTGTTGAACTCACTTTGCACTGTCTTTGGGTGCAATTGCTATGTACAAATCTTTATCATAGCGCCAGTAATTATTCCAGCATCAAGTGTAAATATGTTTGTAAAGAATCACAAGCAATACATGTACTTACCTACAAAGTACTCTTCAACTTTACTGACAGCCATGATCTGAAAGAAAGACCACAAAAAAAGTGAAACAAGTTATGTACAGGGGCATCACACAAGATTCACTTTGAGCAGATCAAAAGGGCCTTTTACACTATCCAAAATCTCCGTATTGGATCCGGGTCAAGCACAAGATATCAGGAACCATGATTATGAAGTTAGTTTCACATTAATTAGCCAGAATCAGTGTTGTACTTGTCCTCGGTACTTGCACTCGAGTACTACTCGGGTATGTATTTTTAGAGTACTCGGACTCGTACTCGACATGATGGTACTCGTACTCGGGCAGCAAAGTACTCGTACTCGACATGCCAAAATTGTACTTGATCATCAAGGTACTCGTACTCGAATAGCCGTACTCAATAAAGAAAAAAAAACCTGTATAGCTTGACAAAAAAACGGCCTTATTTTATTGATACTTTCAGTTTGAAAAGGTTGATTGGTGAAGAAATCGAAGACTCCTGACTTTCCTCTGCACACGTCCGTACAAACACAATTTACAGCTAGCCGTGAGTGGGTATGTATCAGTCTGACTGGGCCTGGACCATACGCACAATGACCCATTTGCTGTATGTGGGCAAAATGGCCAATCATATTATACGTGAAACGCCAAGGTGTTCCTCAAAATGATCGTTCGACTAACTTGGGTGATTGGAGCAAGGCCGTTTTCCAAACCCCTCGTTTGTATAAAGTACTCGCACTCATACTCATACTCGGAAGTACAAGTACTCGTACTGGTACTCGTACTCGAAAGTGCAAGTACTCGTACTCGGAGACCTGTACTTGTACTCGGAAGTACAAGTACTCGCACTCGTATTTGGAAAACTAAGTAGTCCAGTACAACACTGGCAAGAATCCAAATGGATGTTAAGGTCCGGCATTCTACAAGGGTAAAATCCCTGGTTATAAATTTTGTTGGGACCAGGGTTGAGAGGTTCTACCCAGGTGAAAAAATCCAAAATGTACAGCCAACCCTGGTACATTGTGTACACACCATTAAAAGTGTGACTTGTATGCCTTGCCTACCCATGTTCAATGGGACCTTTTTTATTTCATCACAGGCAGGCAATATGTACGGTAGTGTGAAGAAGCTTAAAGAAATTGAACGGACAGCCCATTTTAGTAGAGACACTGACAAATTAATTGAGTGTCAAACCACATGAAGCTACTAGCTATTGATTGGTTCAGCTTGCTTTCACACTCGTCTCATTAAATAGTTGGCTTGTATTCAATGCAGTATAGCAACATACTCACAAGCTACAATGCTTAATACAAATGGGTAAGAAGCCAGAATAGTATAAAGAAGTCCTGGGTCTTGAGTCCAAGTCAAGAATTTCTTTTGCATTCATATATATAATCTGGCATTGATATGACTCCGCGCACAAAAGTACCCCCTAAAGATTTACAAACGGAGAGTTGGTAGAGATCACGGGAGAGACTTTCCACATGTTGCCGATGGTGCGCCTGCACTCACGTAAAGACGCTACAAGTTTGTGCACATTCAGAATAAAAAAAGTTGTGCGCACTTCGCATCACACGCGCGCGCAAACTAGTGTGTCCCTCCCACTTTCGAAAGTGGTCATAAAGTGCCATCTATTGTTCTTGCACGAAGTTCATACTGTTGTGAAGTTTAAGACTTTAAGACACAAATAACCAATGAGGCCGAACGCATTAAAGTTAAAGGTCATTCAGACATCCAAGTGACCCCGTAAGCCTCTGGTTTTCTCCAATTCAAAGCACACATTTCTGACTATTTAGCAGTGATCAGGCTGAATCGTGGGAAAACCCGCAGTTCAATGCCAGTAGTCTGATGCGTAAGCAGTAAGCTCAGATAGCTTTGTCACCAAATCAGCTTCCCATGACATTATATTGTCATCAGATTTTGTTTTCTCTCTGTACAAAAATTGAAGGATAGTTATTGTTATTTAGGTTTCTCTTTTTAATGACTCACAAAAACAAGCTCATGTATGTTCATGTATGAGTCATGTGATTGTGCTATGTAACTTCCTGAAGGAGTAGTGTTTTGAGTAAAAATAAATCAGGTTTTTGTCCCCAGTGACCCCATGATGACCTTTAACCCCAGATTGGTCATGTGACATGTCGAGGCTGGGCTACTGATACTTTTGGCAAAGTCTGGTTGAAATCGGTCAAAATATGTAGGAGCAATAGACAATGTCAACGTTTGTTACTAACTAACGAAGAGACATGATGATTTCTTGAGCTGCTATCCCGCAGCTAAAAATCGACAATCATTGACTGGATCTAAGAAAAGAAGGTTGTGTTTAATTTATCTGTCATCAGAATAGTGAATGACTGTTTCCAGGAAATGCAAGGATGATTTACATGAAATACATTTCCACAGATTCTTTTGGTGATCTAAACTTCTGTTTGAAAGTTGAACACTGATGACGCAACTCAACTGTTGACATAACTTTACAGCAGGATGCAAAGTGACATGCCTGACAGCCCATGGGACAAAAAAAGTACCTTTATCTAACCTGACGTCATCGCTAAATATACCAAGGTCCACGTAATGCAATATTTTATTTGGCGAAACTTTTCAGTCGAGTGCTCCTTCCACCAAAGTTTTTAATTTATCAAAGGTAATTTTTTGAGAACACTTTTTTGTCTTTAATGTCATATCCAAGTTCAAAATGGAACAGTTTTTTTTTAAGAAAGCCAAAAATGTAAGTAATGGCACAAAACTTCTTACCAGTTTTTATGTGCGTGCATTAGCAACCAAATCCAGTTACGAGACCCCAAAAATTTCGACTACATTTGCTCTGTTTTCTCAAAAAGTATAGTATACCCTGAGCTGAAACTTTAACAAGTTAGTTTTATGCACCCTTCTTAAGATTTAGAGCAATTTTGTTGCCTTAAACCAAAAAAGATATATGGCACATGTTCCCTTGTGTACCATTAAAGTAAGATTCAATGTCAATGTTCAGAAATTTGGCACCAACTGAAAAAGAAAAAAAATGTTGGGCCATAAAGGTTAATCCTTATAACCAAACCTCAGAGACTCCAGTAACAAATCTGACAGAGTATTGAAATGTTCACATATTTATGCTTGATTGTTCACAAATATACAAAATTTCCTGAGCTGCATTGAAAATTGCCAGTTGCACACTGAAATCTTGGCATTCATTGAAAAGAAATACATCCAACAGGTGCTGAAGGCTACAGACTAGGGACTGTGTGCCCATAACAAGACCAGAATGCCATTGCACTTCTATTTGAACTATGTGGCAAAAGGGCAAATACATGTATCATGCAACCACTGAAGAAAAGGAACTACATGAACATTTCTTAGAAGACAAGGGAGGGGCTGTATAGGGGACGGTAAAACATCATGAACATCGTCAACAATAAGATGAATTCCAGTAAACTCAATATTGGGTTTTGCCCTTCACTGAAGTATTTTTTTATGAAGTTGAATTCCAGTAACTTAATGTTTTGTTCCACACTTCCCCATACTCTTCAATAAATTGAAAATATTTTTCTCTTAATAAGTTTCAACTTGAATGTTTCATTCCACCCAAAAATAAATCCTTGTTATTTTTCTTTTTTGGGGGACGGTACAACATGGTCCACAGTAAGATGAATTCCAGTAAATTGAATAATGGGTTTTGCCCTTCACCGATGTATTTTTTTTATGATGAATAGTTGAATTCCAGTAACTTAATGTTTTGTTCACCACTTCCTGTACTCTTCAATACATTTTAAATAGTTTTCTTTTAATAAGTTTAAACTTGAATGTTTCATTCCAACCAAACATAAATCCACGGTTTTTTATCTTATTTGGACTTCTCTTTTTTGAAAGCCTCTGAAAAAAAAAGTGTTTTAATTTGGGCACAAACAGATCCGCTTGTGAGCAGACTGGCTCTTCTTTATTGATACTGATTGTCATGATTGTGGGGCGGGAACCAGCCTATCCTGAGAGAATGGAGTTATTGCCGGGCCACAAGTAGTTCGAAATTTGTATTAACAGTTATAATTCTCTAATAAACTGAACATGCGCCAATTGTTTGCAGTTGATGTCTCATTCAAAAATGAATAACTTTTATATTGCTAGAAAAAAAAGCAATTTTATCTTGAACTTTATATCTGGATTTATCTTGAAAATAGCACGGGGAATGCAACTTTAAATGGCTTCGGTAACTTCAGTTCTTAAGGTTCCAACGATTAATCAATAACACTAGTATAGCAAAAGGAACAAAAATACAAAGACTTATTTTTCTGAATACAGCGATTATAAAACAGACCCCCCAAGTTAAAATTCTTCACTTTGGCAAGGATATTGATTGAAATATTACACTCAAGAGGCACCAGACTAATTGTGGTTTCTTAATGATTCGTTTAAATGTCAGCCAGTTCAGGTGTCACAAACCTTTCCTAATTAGCCACGGTCCGGGAGGGAGTTTGGTTTTGTTCGGGTATCCCTCCAAGGGGTAATGGGCCGACCCTCCTAAAAGAAGTGCGTCGATAGTATGAATGGGGAGGGTAAGCTTGTTGCTGTTTATTAAAGGAGGAGTGGATGGTTTCAGCCAGGTAACTTTCTGGTTATTTGTTGCTCAAAAGAATGGATGTATTTTCTACTGTTGGTGATGCAGAAATTAAGTTCACATATACATTACAGAATGACTACTCTTTGACATAATGAAAATGAGTGAGGCAGGACGGCTTAAGTAAATTGCTACTTCTGAACTGCATATTTTTGATAATAATTCTGCTATAAATAATATTAAAGATGTTTTCTGTTTTCTATTTATGGATAAGGAAAGATCATTAGTCTGGCTGGTATTTAAAAATGACTTAACAATATTTCAAGTTCAAGATGACCTTATTTTGAATAATGCGATTATAAAACAGACCCCCCAGTTAAAATTCTTCACTTCAGCAAGGATATCAATAAGCCATTTGCGTGTAACCTATACCCTTTGGGATTTACATTTGAAAAACGTCTGGTACAATGACTTGCTCAGAATGCTTGGCACATTTTAACTGTGAATTCTCCAGACCAAAGACACTGTTGCTAATCACATGATTCGGGGCAAGCTCTTGCATAGTTACGTAAGAGACGCTCAGCACCAATACATCGTTCACAATGGGTGAGAATGGCACAAAGACACCAGACCATGCCGGAGCTGGGGGTTGCTAGCATAAGGCTTGCCCCGAATCACGTGATATAGTAACAGTCTCTTTGGTCGGGAGAATGCTAGGTTAAAACGTGCAAAGCATTGTATTAAGTCAGCGTTCCAGATTTTATTCAAATTTAACACGCAAATGGCTTATTGAAATATTACACTCAAGACGCACCAGACTAATTGTGGTTTCTTAATGATTCGTTTAAATGTCAGCCAGTTCAGGTGTCACAAACCTTTCCTAATTAGCCACGGTCCGGGAGGGAGTTTGGTTTTGTTCGGGTATCCCTCCAAGGGGTAATGGGCGGACCCTCCTAAAAGAAGTGCGTCGATATTATGAATGGGGAGGGTAAGCTTGTTGCTGTTTATCAGAGCAGGAGAGAATGGTCTCAGCCAGATGTCTTTCTGGTCATTTGGTGCTCAACAGAATGGATGTGTTTTCTGCTGTCGGCGACACGGAAATTAAGTTCACATATTCATTACAGAATGACTACTCGTTGACATAATGAAGTGAGCGAGGCAGAAATATTGGAGTAAATTGCTACCTCTAAATTTTACAATTTTTGGATAATACATGCTGCTAAATGACATTAAAGATGTTTTCTATAATTATGGATTAGGACAAATCAATTGTGTGGCTGGTAAAAATAACCTATTAATTTTTCAAGTTCAAGATGGTCTTATTTTGTAAACTGTGGATGCAACTGAATGCAATTTTCTAGCCTTTGGTGGGCTCAAAACTTGCTTTACATGTAATTTGTAAATAAGTTGATGTCAAGGCTTTTTTAAATATTTAGAGTATATTTTTAATGTCAATATGAAGAGGAAGCCTGTAACACACTGTACTTTTTTTCAAAAATATATCACAACCTTGAATGAACAAAAATGGGGAAAAGGATTGTTCTGGAATCAAAAGATATATCATTTCAGCATGTAACAATGAGCAAAAGTGCATGCATTTTTAAAGGTACAGTTCATCATTTGTAATTTGTGCATTTTGTTCGTTTGAAGCAACAAACGTGCTCAAAATCTAAAGAAGGGTGCTGAACAACTAACCTGATGAAATTTCAGCTCAGTTTCAGGTGTATATTCCAAGAAAAACAGCATTCTAGGATCTCGATTTCAAATCAAAAGTTGCTGAATCATGTTATGAATTGGGCCTGAATTCAGAGTCCGAGACACGTTCTCATTGAGCTGATTGCAGCTACGCGATGTCGCGGACTGATCTGACGAATTATAGAAACCGCACGCGCATGTGCGTCGTTGATTTCTTCAAAATGACAGCTTGCCATAAAGAATAATTTCACAGGGAGTTTAGTCCCCTTACTATCTTTCAACCAAGTATGTTTTTCAACAATGATTACGTCAGTTACTTTTTGGATGGCTGCAAATGATGGACTGTAGCTTTAAAGTACAGAAGTACACAAGTGCCATATTTCTCATGGAAAATTTTTAGAAAATGTTTGAGGGCAGAGTTAACAGCAATCTGATATACTTTGACGTGCTGACAATACTTTGATTTCTAACAGTTTCGCATAACACAAGTTTACTGACGTCAACCTGTCAAGGCGCACCCATCCCCCAGAGGGATACAGGGAACCAATGAATCTTGTTTACCAGTCCCTAGGTATGAGTCCAGATTATATCAAACAAAACCTGAAAATGACCCCGGCTTAAAACTCTTCCCAACGGCTGAAACGGCAGACAAATGTTTTTCCCTTCAAAAAGTGAAAGAGCTTAAACTTAAAGATTCATACCCCAGGCTCCTAAAAAAATAGATTTTATTAACCTAACAAATTTTAAAATTATATGTAAAAAATACCGCTCCCCCCAAAAAACCCACTTCTCCCCCCCCCCCAATTTTGGGTGTCTGCAACCCTCTACAAGAGGCTTAAATGCTGCTCACAAATGAACCTGCCCTGCTTGAACCAATGTATTGTCGGGTCACAAATAATGTGAATTTACCTCAATAAATAAATGTATGTGGAATTTTTTCGTTTGATGTCTGATTTAAAAGTAAATATATTGGTTGGAAAATAGGAAATAAAAAAAAAAAAAATTTTTTTCGGGGGGAAACTTAAAATACCATGGGGAACACATCTTTAAACTCCTCCCAATGGGCAAAATCACAGACAAATGTGTTCCCCCTCAACAAGTCCAAGAGCTTAAAATGTGAAGAGTTGAAGTGCCAGGGGTTGATAACTTGCATCAACTTGCTCCAACCTCCAGGACAAATAAAGTAAAATCCTACCGACGCGCTGATGTAAAGTGGCAGTTTCTTTTCATGCTGAGAAAACAGGCAGGAGTACGGTCCATGCAAGTCGGCTTTATTCATGTCAGAAGTGTTGTTTGTGGAATGGCAGACTTAATGTGTAACATAAGGACAGTAGGGAGGCTGGCCTACATGTATACATGTACGCACGTAATTACATCTGGACTTGTGCTTGAAGGGAAAAGTGGCCTGCATTAATTGCATTCATGTAAGGATAAGCTTAGGTTGCTGTAATGTGATATATGGAGGGAAAGGGAAGGTACATTCTCGAATAACATGTAGTTACCTGAAATAAAAAAATAAAAATCTTTGCGCAAAATTGAATCCGTGTTTGCAATTGGGTCATTCTATTAATTTGGGGTCCACTTTGTTCCTTTCCCAGTTACATCTGTAAGTCTTATATAGCGCACGTATCTACCAACAATTAGGTACTCAAGGCACTGGAAATTATGTCAATTATTAAAGAAAGGCACTGGAAATTATGTCAATTATTAAAGAAAGGTAAATAAAGTTTATGAGGAATATGAGACCCATTATGTAGCACCTTGTAAGGGTTTACAAGGTGCTGCGGCGCATATTGCAGCCACTGCCAGAAACACAGGGGCAAACCCCTTCTCTTAGCGATGAGAGTTACTGGGTTCTTTAACGTGCATTACACAACACACGGGACCTAGTCCCATCCGAAGGACAAAGCAATACTGGTAAAGTGCCTTGCTCAAGAGCACAAGCACCATGTTCCCACGGTCAGGATTCCAACCCATGTACCACGGCACACGAGTCGAATACCGTAACCATTGGACCACAGCGCCCCACAATTTATTATTGTTAATGCAGTCATCCTCCAAGAGTGATTATAAATGAAAAGCAAACTATGAGATCCAAGAAATAAACAATTGTTTGACGTCACTCTTAATTGACACATGAATAATATTGTGGACATTTCCCATCACCTTGTTGAGACCGCTCACATTTTTTGAATATTTCAATCAAAAAAATATGTTGTTTGGATATTCGATTGCTGATCGAATATTTGACTATTTGGTAAATTAGGCACAGCCCTACACGCCTCTCATTTCAGTGTGCCGCATGTTCAAGTGTGGAAATGTAATATCTTGAAGTACTTGCACAGTCTCTCTCTCTCTGTTCATCCGAGTGGTCTGTCTGCAAGCAGCTCTTCTTAGTTTACATCTTTGCAGTTCCTTCACACTTCCTACTGAGACCAGTTGTCATTCATTTTGCTTCCTTCTGTTTTCTTCAAGTGCTTGTACTTATTAAGTTCCATTTTGGTACATTAACCCTAACCTTCCCAAATCCTAACAAAATCCTCTTTGCAAAATGTAGGATTTTGCAGGATTGAGGCTGTATGGCAAAAATGTGTGGGTGATTTTGGAAAATGCACTGTTTCAAGGTCTTGGGCCGGATCTTGGGTTGTTTATGCTCAGCCGTGCATACATTTCAGCCTACATTATACTTGAAATCCCTCTCTGCTCCCAGATGTTACTGGCTCTGCCTCAACATATTGACAGTGATATTGCTGGAGGATTTTGCAGGATTGAGGCAGTGGTCACCCCTCCAAGGACCACAGTCAAGAAATAACAGAGGATTTTTGCAGGATTGAGGCTGTATGCAATTTTAACATGGAGGCAGTTGAAGGATTGTGCAGGATTGAGGTTTCATCATAGCAAAAATGCCAACGGAGTTAGGGTTAAAGTTTCTCTACCCCAGCTCTTTACTATGTTCAAATGGAATATCTATACCGTTTTCTACTTTGGATGCTTTCAACCCTCAGAAAATATGCGTTTATTTTTGGGTTGCTTTTCTGTCGATAACGCACAAAAGATATGCCTGAGTCAACTTGTTTGTTCAACTTAAAAATTAAATTGGACATAGTTGCATAGTTGCTAGTTTAAGTGCAAAGTTTTGATGTTAAATTATTTGGAGTCCGTTCCAAGTCTGCCATATCAGCATCAGACATGTCTGGGCAAACCTTTTCCAAACACAAACCACAGTCTCTCAGCAAGTCTGCTTATTATACCTCCCGGGTAGAACCCATGGTACTTCACCACTATCAATATACTCCTCATGCTCACAACTCTGCGGGCCTGTCCGTTCATTAACATTAAGCCATGCATCTTCTTCAGCATCCCAATCGGATCGGATCAGCTCCGCTCCGATGAAATTCCTCCAACTCAATCATGCCGGTCGCGAGCCAAATTCTTAAATCAGTAGGCCTAATTCTGGTCAGGTAGCCAAAGTTAAAGCCTGATTAAACACAATTATTTTAGTACTCTTTGAAAAAAATTATCTGTCGTGAGGGTAACTCAATCTAAGCTATGCAATTTGGACAATTTGTGTTGTTGGATGTAACGCATAATGGGCACACTGCTTGATGGCAAAGGATCATGATGAGAAATACTTACAGAATATATACGATTAATTTGGGGGGGTGGGGGGGTGGGGGGTTGAGGAATGAGGTCACACGATAAGTTAATCTCATTTTTATCTGTGGCAACAGAATATATGGAGACAGCTACTGCAAATTGCAATTGGCATCCAATTAAGAACCACTAACGACTAAATTGACAGATCAGTGCCCTTCCTGAATCAGGCTTCCCACAGAAACTTTAAAATGAAATTCCCGGACTTTTCCCTGAATCTTCCTAGACAAAATCAATGAAAAGAAGGCCTTTCTAACAATGCGTCGAAAGACGATTTTTTGTTGGAACTTTCCATTTGTACCGGTAGTACCATTTGTACCAGTAGCGCTACAATTCGTCGGTTCAGTGCGCGACATCGCGTAGCTGCAATTGACTCATTGAGAACGTGTCTCGAACAATGAATTATGCCAAATTCAACACGTGACTCGGCAACTTTTGATTTGAAATCGAGATCCTAGAATAATGTTTTCAGCACCCATCTTTAGATTTTGAGTACTTTTGTTGCTTCAAATGAACATAATGCACAAATTACAAATGATGAACGCTACCTGATAGTGCCTTGTGTGCAACTAGGACAGTAAATTAAGCACATGCACTACAGCAATTCTGGATCTTGAAGTACATGATTAGGCACAAAGAGGCAGTAAAACCAGAATGCAAACTGGAAAACTGTAATAGCTAAATGTTACGCATTATCACCTATTGGTTATGCAGAATTTGACGAAATGCTATGACTTTTCCATGAATCCTTGTAAAACAACAAAATTCAATGACTTTTTCAAGACTTTCAATGACAGCTGTAAATTCCAGGAGTTTCCAGGAGTTTTCTGCGACTGTGGGAATCCTGCTGAATCCATGAACATCCACCAATGTGAAGGAATCTAATGACACTTTTTTTGCGCTTCAATTGTCAAGGACTACCAAGCCCCATGTACATGTACATAGTAATGGTCACTCAGCTGTACTTGACTCTATCCTGCCGATTTCTCCAACCTCCAAGTGGATTTCACATCATTGGTAACAAAAGGTTCAACTTAAAAGCAATGGTTACAAAGGTGAAGAAAATTTGACTGATGCAGGACCAGAACCTCGGATCACTGGACTACAAGCTCCAGTGCTCTACTAAGCTGCATGATGAAATGTAATAGTTTTATAATACATTTAGCATCTTCCAAGATGGTCAGTAAAAATAAAAAATGCCATGTAAAAAATGACTAAAACTTATTACAACTGTCAAAAATGCATCCCCACCAATGTAAGAATATGAACTCCAAGTCACAGTGTAAACAAAGATTAGAGAAACATCAGCACGATTCTCCTTCCTAAACCCACTTCAGTGCGTTATATATGCAGAAATTCAGCATCATCAGCAAAGGGCCAGAGAAGATTAACCATCCAACGCAAATGCCACGTTGACAGTAATGAAAATACCACGACAGCCAACGTCTGGTGATATCACGATTACAATCTGCCGGGGTTTGGTCTGTATGTCAACTCGGGAAGCCACGCTGCTGTTCCTTCTCTGATTGGCAAATGACAGATCTATACAGCGTTTGGGTTAAGCACTGGTGTTGCTTTCTTGAACGGAAAAATATGGAATAACACGAGTAGTGCTGTGAAAGTGGTATCTGAAGAATTTGTTTTCCAGCAGGACAGAAAAGAATATTCAGGAATGCAACAAGCTAGAGTAGCAAAAAAAAAAAAAAAAGAAAAGAGGAAATTCCAAGCTTGACAAGACTTTTATACAGTGTTTTTTCCCTCCAATTTTGTTTCCCAATAATGGCATACATGTACATGTATGAACTATAAGTGGTCGGCAGTCGTGTTAGTCAGGCAAAATCAAATATATGAAAGTAAGGTAGCACTTTAAATGACTAACTGGAATGAAAGTTTGCATTTATAAGCTTTCGTAGCAACAACTACACTGTACTTCATCAGATGCAATGAAGAGGGGCATCATCATACAAGGTTCATATTGGGTACATGTATTTACCCTGAATGATGATGCCCCTCTTGATTGCATCTGATGAAGTAGCTGTTGCTATGAAAGCTAATGCAAACGTTCATTCCAGTTATTCATTTAAAGTGCTACCTTAATTTTATATATTTGATGTGCATGTATGTAAGTGTGAAGTGAAACAAAGAGAAAGTCAGCTGATCTGAGAAAAAGGTGCTTGCCTGAATGGTACAAGCTGCGAATATTTCATCATCATTTTTTGGACGAGAGTACTAACAGCATTCAAATATACTGTCAAAAACAAACAAACAAACAAACAAACCAGTTTTATCGAACAGCCACCAGTCAGGATATGGACAAGCTTCTTGAAACCTAATTTGTGTAGAAATGTGTTTCAGAACCTGTTAAATCATTAATTCCGACGCCTTTTTTTCTGTACAAACAGTACATCTAGTTGTAGACAAAATAAAAAGTTTCTGATGAAGATTGAGAAAATTATAAAATTTTGATTATTATAACATCAAAACAAAAAATGACAGCCATTAAATGGCACGTTCTAAACATTGCAAAAATTAAACTTTTCAAACAGCTTATATCCTTATGGTATGTGCAATATTACGATAACTTCAGTTTTCAGTTCTTAACATACCAAATAATATAAAACTAATACCTTACCAAATAATATACCAAATAATATAATACACAAGCAAGACCTACGTACATAAGAGCAAGATGTGGGTAGGGCTGGTACATATTCCAGATATTCGAATATTCGATCATCAACTGAAAATCCCAAAAGCATTTTTTTTCATTCAAATATTCAGAAAAATGTATGTAGTCTCAAGAAGATGATGAAAAAGGTTCATGATGTAATTTTAATCCGTGCAATAAGTTGCATGGTTTTATTGCTTGTTAAATGCCACACTTTTGTCGAAGCCATTTTAACGAATGATGTAAACGCTTCCATGAGGAATACTACATAAAGCTCAAATTTCTTCTTTAAACTTGGTCAAATATCAGCCATTCTGTTACCTGTGCTTTTAATTCTTCAAATAAGCTCTTTGTCAATTTTTTGACAGGTACAGGCATATATGCAAATTCCGATCAGCAGCCAGTTAAGACTGGCGCATGTTTAATTTGATCAGCACATTTCGAATACTCAATCAACTCCAAGTTAGAATAATCAAAAGCTAAATTATTTGAAAATGAACAGCCCTACACTTGTTGTGGGCAAAACACAAGCAATGTTAATGCATTCAAGAAGTCATCATGAAGTAAAAATATAATCTTGTTAGTGTCTGGGTTTGTTCTTTATTTGATCAGTCATGATACGGTACAAGCATGAACGAGCACAAAAACAGACGTTAGTCTTTGGGAAGGAGGAATTTCACACCGGTCTTTCTCACTACATCAAAGGAATTAATTCAGCCTGACCTTCACCGAAGTACAGAGGGTGATTGTCTGTGATTTTTATTTACCGTGTCAGTGGCTGCATTTCCGTTTAATGTCAACACAAGAAGATAGAAAGTGAAAATACAGTTGGCGGGCACTTTACACTGTTTTTGACGATTTATTTTATTTGACCAAACAGAGAGGGACACGCTTAGTCAAATTTTAACTGTAAAGATGCATTCCTTGTACTATTTTGAATTTCACATCATCAAAATACATGGACAACTGCTGGCTTGCCCTACAAAAGGCCAATCGAGTTATTTTGGTGTTCCTTTTAATGTGACAGAACGGCGGTAAAACGTTCTTCATTTCTCAAGTACGAAAAAAGGTTAAAGAGTGATGAAGAAGTTCTAGTTGAGGTCTCATAATCTTCTGTCATAATCAATAGACTTGAGAAGATTACTGTACCTCAATCAACAGAGGTACCGGTACTACTGAAAGTCTTTAAAAAGGTTTGCGTACACGGATTCAGTGAAATGCCTGCTTCAATTCTTTACTGTGTACATGATCTTGAATATGAAGCTTCAAGTACGCATTGCTCTACGCGCTGGGCAAAAGGCATTTAACTTTAATACCTCTCTATTGATAAGCTGGACTTGAATCTGAATAAAACCCAAGTTCCTACATCACAAGTAAAGTTAAAAGTAATAAGTTCATCCATGTTTACATCGAAACTTGACAGATGCAATCCAAAGTTGTTTGGGCAACAAAGCCACAATTTGACATGGGAGAAAAGGTTGCTGGTTGTGGTTGTGCTTGCTTTCAAATGATGCCATTGTTTTGTGACTTGATGCATGATGGCAACTGCATTGGAAACGTACTCAAAAGGTTTTCATGAGCACTCAACAGGGAGTGGGGGTTTAGAAATGAACGGAGTTTTAAGAAGGGCCATAGGTTGGCTTATACAAATAGCGAATGTGGATTGGGGTGGAGGGGGAGGAAGGGGTTGACACACCCCCACTAATTTTTCTCATTCAGCATTTCTGTCTAGGTCGGCAAATGAACAAGTGCTTGTCCAACAGGGGCATGGCTAGAGGAGGGGTGTGGCTAGAGGAAGGGTGTGGGGGTGTCAAACCCCTATTGATATTTTTTCCCTGCAAACATCATTGTCTCAACAGCAAAATCGAGTGTCTGTCATCAATATGTGCCACAACAAATTGATTTTTTTCCCCCTGAAAACATCATTGTCTCAACAGCAAAATTGTGTGTCTGTCATCAATATATGCCACAACAAACAGTGCCACATGTATTGGCAGATAACGTCCAAGAGATTTTGTTTTGAACAGTGCCGCCAAAAGTCAAATGGTGTCTCCCCTCCCACCCCTTCCAATCAAAGAAATGATTACAAAGTTTTCATTGTAGCAGTTTTTTGTAATAAGTGTATAAGATCGGCATTTGCAAACTGCATCTGCTATGATGACGTACTGGTGTTTCTTTGAAAAGTGCAATGACCAACAGACTGACAAGATCACAACAACATATGCTCTGTAAAAATGCCTGTTAGCGGACAGATGCCTTTCTGACTGAGTCAGCCAGTAAGAAAGCCAGTCAGTAGGGTTTTAATTAGAAATGTGATATATATAAATATACATATAGATGTGATTTCCACATGTTCAAGGGTTGTCTGTAACTGTCACTGAAAAACACTCCTTCAATCTAATACGTGACGCACACAAAAATAGTTCTAATAATTAAATTTGTATCTTATTAATCCTGGAAGAATTTAAAGGCATGCTATGATAATTAGAAGCAATTGCAATATGGTTCAGGGGCAGACGTTCTCTTCACCAATTAAAATATCTTCTCTAATCAATACCCGGCGAGAGTATCACAGTTTTAAGGTCTGTTAATGTGGCAGGTGCAATGATCTTCTGTTGACCTTATGACCTCAGTTGACCTTATGACCTTTTTGTCCAGGCAGACTCAAACAGTATCAAGGATAAAGGGAACGCATCTGACCGATTCCAACATTTCCATTCAAAATCATTTGAACAAAATCAGAAAAATAGTTATAAAATCTAAAAAACTTTATAATAAATTTAACTAAAAACTTTATAATCCACATTTTGGAAATACGATCAGATGTACATGTATATTGAAGCACATATCCATCCATTCTAATGAGATTCATGATATGCTTGCTACTAATTTTATGTACACTGCAAGTATATAAATCTTTAATTGACAACAGTAATGTTTATTTTGTAAGCAGAAATAGTTTATTGTAAGTGATAGGCCTACGCTTCTCAGCGTTTTTGATCTTTAAAACTATAAACCAATATGCAAATTACAGATAGCTTTGCATAACACATGCAGGGCTTCAACAACAAATCTTGACACACGTACACGAATGCAGGCTTGGTCTAATTCACAAACGTACATGTAGGCCCCCTTAAGACAACATTTTAATCTCACCATCTTAAAGATTTCTCCTAATGAGTGGCCAGAAGGGCCTGACAGAATTGATGAAATCTCTGTGAGCCGATTGATTGAAGTGTGAAGTACGTACAAGGCTGGCCAAAGCTGCGGAGGTGTGAACGTGAGTCATATTGAGCTTAAGGGGGAGAAGTATGGAGCGCCAAAGCTGCCTTCAAATGTTCATTTTATTTGGCACATTGTTCATACCATTCGGCAAATTGTTTATTCCATTCGGCAAATCAACTTTCCATTCTGGCAAATTGATATTTCATTCAGTGAATCCATCGTTTCATTTGGCAAATACTTCATTCCGTTCAGCAAATTCATCGTTCCTTTTGAAAAATTGAATGTTCCATTCCGCAATTTCATTGTTTCATTTGACAAATTCATCAATTCATTTGACAAATTTATCAATTCATTTGGCAAATTCATCAATTCATTCGGCAAATTTCATATTCCCATTCGGCATTATGCATCTTTCCACTTGGCAAATTCATTGTTACATTTGGCAAATTCATCGTCACATTTGGCAAATTCATCGTTACATTCGGCCAATTCATCATTCCATTTGGCATATTCATCTGCCTATTTGGCAAAACTGCGTTTAGCACACATGTAAATTGATGAATTCGCTGTATGATGATTTTCGTTGGCATGGGATAATGAATTTGCTAACTAGAATGATGAATTTGCCAAACACAAGGTGATTCACAAAGCAAGTGGTATGACTGAAGGCAGCTTTGGCGTTCCATAGAGATGTGGGGGTGGGGGGGGGGGGAGGGCTAGAGAAGATGGAGTGGCCTAAACCTACAGACAGACAAACATGCCAACGCCAGCAGGCCACAAGCCAGACTGCCCTGGATAATATTGATGCTGATCCAGTTTTCTGCGGTGCGGTGGTAAGCCGTTCAATTTTTTTCATCAAGAGCTTGAGGCTAACATGCTAATACAAACATGTATGTTGTCTTCTTGTACTCATTTATAATTCAATGAATTCAGACGCACAGATTTTTCCCAAGTAATTTTGCACAAATACATGTACATTATTAACCAGTACTACATGTATGTATGATAAAACTTTTACCTCTAGGACTCACATACACTTAAAAAAAAAATGTGTACATGTACATGATATTTATTTCTCAATTATTTTTTTCCTTTTTCCCTCTACATCATACCTACAGCAGAATATCTGAAAAAACGAACCTGAAATTTTACGATTGAATTTCTCAGAATTTAAACATTTATTTCTCTTGAACTGCAAGATTTCTACAATAGAATGTAACTGACTTTCTGAAAACTTCTGGACGTGTCCACATAAGAAATATTGATTGACAAATTATATAAAGTTATAATACAGTTTCAAAAATATAAATTCCGTTATAAAACTGCAGACAATTAAAATGTTGAAGATTTAAACAGTTGCGGGGATTTCAAAACACTTGAAATCCGTTCAGGGGATTATACAAGAGAGTCTGCATGAAATGTTCTTAACAACTTTGGTTAAAAAAGAACTTTTTGTTAACACATGTACATTTAAAGTTGACATCACTCTACACGTATGACCACAGCACACAAATATGCACGTAGTGATGATAGCTATCACTGTTTAAATGTTTTTAGGTTTTAAAGTGTGTCCGTATATGGTATTTCATTAGGGATTAAAAGACTTACAATAACGTACATGTAGGACCATTTGCTGTTGGTGCAATTTTTTTTTTCATTTGAGGCAAAGAAATTGCTCAAAATCTTTAGTACGGTGCATTAACCCTAACAGAACTCAACCCATCAAACCCGAACGGTATGTTTTGTTGGAATCTGTCAGGATGGGTACAGGACCCCTAAACTGACAGTCTTGTACATTGGGTTGACACACATCCAGAATTAAAGTCAGAAATATGTGTGTGCAGTTTCCCATATGGTGTTGGAAGTTGCCAGTATGGGTATGGTTCCTAGTAAATCATGCTAGGGAGTTAGGGTTAAAACTAACTTGTTTAAGGTTTCAGCTCAGATAATACTACACAGTTTGAGAAAACAGACAAAACGTACGCACAACTTTTTGGGTCTCATAATCAACTGGATTCCATTGCTAACATACATGTATAGACACAAAAATTGTGTGCCAATGGGCACCCTATTGTGAAACCACTTTCAATGATTGCTTTCTTCCACACGATATCATTTCAGGTCGAACAAATTTATAGGGTATTTGATACCATCCTACATGTATCTTCACTTCGAGCAACGTTTCTGTCATTAAATCAGAAGGTACTTCTCCAGGTAACTGTAAATGATCCTACGTGGTTTTAAATGGGTAAAAAGACCTCAGCATGTGTATTAAACTGAAAAAAAAAAGTTTATAGGATATTTTACAGACAGTGTAGGAATCTTTCCACAATGCAACCAAAACTGATTTTGTTGCCAACTATGAACACAATTCAAAGAGGATTTCACTTAGCGTAATACAAATAACACACCAAATGGATTAATCCTCAGTTGCAACTTAATGCGGATTGCGCCCAAGACTGGAATTCATGATGAATTTACTGACGTCACCAGACAGAAAAGAAGGGCTACGGAAATCACCACCGCGGGCACAACGGACATGGAATCCTTCTTACGACCAACATGTTTGAATTATTCAGGGTACCGAGAACACAATGTATTATTCACCCTACATGTTGGATGAATATACATCGTTGACCAACTTCAAAGCAGGCGATTGGAAAATTTGACATGGGCAATTTCGGAGTTCGGGTTTTCCCAATGAAGAACATAAAAATTTACATTTCATGATACAAAATTCTATCAAAATAGGAACGTACATTGTAAACATTAAAGTCTGCCCAAAACAAATTCACGTTTTAAATCCTAAGAAACAGATTAGGGGCACTACTTATTTTACTGTGTTTTTATTGTCTTCGTCTTGTGATGTGTTATGTAAGTTTTATCTGGAATATTTTAATATTTATATCATATTCGTTGTTATGTTGTAGTATTTATTACTATACCTCATAAATATTCATCAGGCAAACGCGGCATTCCATTGGTCCATTCCAGCAACTCAACCGTGTGAAAGTTTTTACTATTTCCCAGCATCTTCGTACGCGCGCATGACGCGCAAAAACCAGGGAAGTACTATCACACACCTGAGTCGCAGCCTTAGATTTGTTCCAGTACTCTGTTATCTCTTTACCAACGATGTATGCGGTTTACATGCGTACCGTGGAGATTGCCATTGAGGACAGTTGTGCCAATCTATTACGGCATACATCAAGATGGCGACCGGTGGTGCTCGCTTTTTGCTATTGTAACCAAGGAGGAAATGGGTGAAATTTTACACAATAATACTAAATCCAGTGTTTTGTGTTCATGTTAAAGTTATTAAATGACACAAAATTAACTTTCTATTCTGTCAAAAACGATCAAAAACATGGTGGAATGGACCAATGAATTACCGCAGCTGCCTGATGAAGATTTTTGAGGAATAGTAAAACAAATACAATATGTTTTTGCGGGGAAATAGTGAAAACAAATGATCCCTCGGTGTTGGATGATTGAGCCAATCATCCAACACCTCGGGGTCATTAGTTTTCACTATTTCCCCGCAAAAACATATTGTATTTGTATATTGTAATTATAGCGTTTTTTTATATTGTAAATCATGTTCAATTCAGCCTTGGCTGTGACTTGCGATACTTTTATAATAAACCAATTTGAATGAATGAATGAATGAATCAGTGAAATGACTTTCAGCAATGATTATGTTGGATGCAAGACAACTGATTAATTCAAAGCATAGCCTTATCAACCAGACACTAAAATCAAGTAAGATAATCTCTAGAAAAAAAATTATCACAATTTAAAATGAAAAAATTTGATAGTTTCATTACAAATTCACCAAGTGAATTTTTGCCTAAAATCTGCACAGATAAGGATTCTTGCAACTGTGCCGACAAGTTACCAGGATTTTTGTTGTCATTTTATGGGATCTCAGCAGAAGGCAAGAATTACACCAAAATTACATGTATGTATGAACTCATAACCACAGTACCTTTCCACTGTGCATCAAAGATGCACCAAGTTTCTCTTACATTCGCAATGAAGAACGAAGCAAACTTGAGAAAAAGTACGATCATGGACCAGTTATCCACTCATGGTTGGTATGTGACGTATGTTGAGCACCTGCATGCTGAACTTGTAGTGCAAACATTTGGAACTAGCATGACTGTTAAAACTCAAAACCTCTCGCTCCTGGCTTCCAGTATTGTATTATTGTGTACTCGGTACTCGTACTCAAGTACTACTCGAGTACGTTTTTTCGAGTATTCGTACTCGAGTGTCAAAGTACTCGTACTCGAAATGACGGTACTCGTACTCGGGCAGCAAAGTACTCATACTCGAATAGCATTACTCTAAAAAAAAAATGGTATAGCTTGACTTAATACCACAGCCTGATTTTATCGATACTTTCAGTTTAAAGTTGTTGATTGGCTTGGGGAGAAATCAAAGTTTCCTGATTTTCCTCTGTGCACGTCCGGACAAACACATGTAACAGCTAGCCGTGAGTGGGTCTGTATATTGGTCTGACTGGGTCTGGGCAAGTTATGAACTATTTGCTGTATGGCCGTATTCAGAAATAGAAGTACTTGTACTCATACTCGCACTCGGGATACAAGTACTCGTACTCGAAAGTACAAGTACTCGTTCTCGGAGACCTGTACTTGTACTTTGAAGTAAAAATACTCGTACTCGTAAACCTTAATACTCATCAGTACTTGGTACTCGGGAAAAAAATACTCAACTGCAAGACTGCTGGCTTCTTAATTGTGATTCGCGTGGCTATTGATAACAAGCGTTGAAACCAACCCAGGTCGACTGGTCCCAAACTGTTAACTAGGTTCTTACCATTGTCAATTAGTGTGAATTCAATCAGACAGAGCTAATACGTCAGCTGTAAATAGGTCATTCTTTAAATTTAGTGTCTTAAGTGTAACATTTCTTTTCCTGTCCCCATTACCTTGGTACTTTGTAATTTGCCATTCAAGACATTAAGAATGAATTCAGACAATCTTCTATTTGTTGGGTAAGTAGCTTGCTATTGGAGGACGACTACATTAAGGATGCATCAGAATCATAAAATCGTAGATGTCAGATGTAACAAGGACAGGAAAAAAGAATGACCCCAAATTTAAAGAATGACCCACATGTAAATAACAACTGAACTTACCCATGCAATCCGTGGCCATGTGCTACCTCTTCTGTGCAGCTTCCAAGATAGCAGCTCTCTCCGGTGGGATGGAAGGATAAAGACTGAATCCGTGGGGTGATGAGACATCAGGACCTTGGTAGCATGTAAGGTGGTTCAGTATCAACTGATGTAGAAAAACGTTACGACAGAAAATAATTAGAAATAAATTAAATCTTGTAAGACATTTTCACAAAATAACAGAAACATTTTGAAATGTAGATGTAGGTTTTGGCCCCCTTAAGAACAATGAGTCTGAAAATACCAATTCCATTACAATTCAGCTGAACAAATAGTCAACAGGCAATGTGGCATAGTGAATACAGGGGCGGATCTAGAATACAGGGGCGGATCTAGCTTTCAGGGAAAGCATGGAGATGGAGGCGTACCTCTGCTATAAGGGGTCCAGGGATATCTGCCCCCTCCCCCATTCTAAGGCAATTTTAGAATAAATTTAGGAAGTTTGAGTCAATATTTTATTTCTATTTTGGGGGCCCCATTTTACTAGTATCGTAAATTTTTCAGCGGCTGAAAGGGGGGGGGGGAGGGGAAAATAGTTGAAATCATCTCCTCATACTAAATTGAAGAGAAGTAATTACAGCAAAATACCTTGCTAAGGGACACAAGGACATCACTTTCAAGTATTTCAGATACATTGATTTGATAAGTTTCAGGACTTTTTAATGTTAGGCACATCCAAATTACTTGGCTACACAGTGTGTCCTGAAATCTGGAGCACTGTGCCAACTGCCTTCTCTGCACAGAGTTCATAATGTCCAAAGTCTTACTCCCAGTTTCCCTACCTGGTCCTTGACAGCCAGCACCTGCCTGAGCAGCTTGAGTCTGGCACGAACCGCTTCACTCTGGTCTGAACTGGTTCCACTGAAGAGAAATCCAGTCAGGTGATGGAGTGCCATGAGATACATGATTGGGGACCATGGCTGCCTGACCACGCCGTTGATGAGCGAGCTCATGTAGATCGTCAAGAGCTCTAGGTTGGTTTCCCGGGGATACAGGTAGTTCTCAATCGGCAAGATCAGCTGTTAAAAAATGTTTGAATGCAAATACCGTTGACAATACATCTACAATAATATACACTACATAATAAAGCGTTATTGTTTAGGTCTCAGATCCTGGACAACAGTGGATGAACAAAGACAAAGGAATATCTTTGCCACAGTTCATTTAAAACAGCTTGTCACTTGACTTTTGCCTGGATGACTTTTGATTGACCTATAAAGACAACTCAGCAGTTCAAAATGAGTTGTGGATACCCCTGCACCATATGAGCAAGCAAACCAGTGCATCAAAGCAATGTGTGCTCCAATGGCTCTCGTGAGTAATCTGCACAGCAAACTCAACAGGTACAGAGTCGATGGACTCTGTGCACATGTACACCTCAACGGTTTCCAAGAGACAATTTGGAAGGACCGCTATAAGGGACTCCTGCACGCATTTCTGTTAGCGCCTAAAGCTCATAATAATAATAATAGCAGGTTCTTATAAAGCGCACATATCCTAACAAAGCTACATACATGTAGATCAAGGCGCTTGACAAAAATATTACATAAAATTAATGAATTAATGAGCTCTGAATAGTTCTGTCTTCAAAAGTTTCTGAAATGTAGTCACTGAGTCAGAATGGTGGATTTCTTGAGGGAGCTTGTTCCACAGATGGGGGCCAGAATAACCAAAGGCACCCTGGCCGATCGATTTGTTACATATGGGGGTGGTAAGTGTTGTTGAGTCTTGTAGTTTACGGAGTCGGCTGTCGCGGTGATAGAAGGTGAGGAGATTGTTTAGGTAGACGTGTGCTGAGAGGCTATAAATGTATTTGTGCACATTCAGAATAAATTTAGTTCTGCATATTTCGCGCAATACATGCACGAACCAGTGAGTGTATGCAGTGTGTCTCTCCCACCAGAGCTTTCCTGAGTGGTCATGAAGTGCTGTGCACTTTTCAAGTGTGAAGTCATTTCAACCTAAACCATGCCCACTACAGACGGAGTAGCATTGAAAAATCATTGGAACCATTGGAACCGAAGTTGTGCAAAGTGGCAAGTTTAGCCAATGGGCCCAAGTAATCAGTGGTGCGTGCGGGTATGTATGACGCATTCACTTACGGACCGGATAACACACCCCATGGACAATCCATCCAGATTACCTGCGAGACGGGAAGGTTGAGAGCCCTGAGCGCGTCAGCGTGTTCACACCACAGAGCTTTGCGTATCCCTACGCTGAATCTCTGCTGCATCGGCAAGAGCACAAAGTGAGCGAACAGGGGATCACCGAAGGAGACTGCCTCATACTGGGTCAATAGTTCCATGAAACTAGACACAGAGAATAAGAATGAAAAACACAAGAAATGTGGATAAAGTTGCCTGGTCGGTCAAACAAATCTTTAAAGGTGGTGTGGACACAGACAAAGTTTTTGTCTTGACTTAACTTTCTAAACCAGTTTTGAATAAACTGGAGCCATGTCTACACTGGAGCCATGTCTACACTGGAGCCATGTCTACACCTGAGCCATGTCTACACCTGAGCCATGTCTACACTGGAACCATGTCTACACTGGAGCCATGTCTACACTGGAGCCATGTCTACACCTGAGCCATGTCTACACTGGAACCATGTCTACACTGGAGCCATGTCTACACTGGAGCCATGTCTACACCTGAGCCATGTCTACACTGGAGCCATGTCTACACCTGAGCCATGTCTACACTGGAGCCATGTCTACACTGGAGCCATGTCTACACCTGAGCCATGTCTACACTGGAGCCATGTCTACACCTGAGCCATGTCTACACTGGAGCCATGTCTACACTGGAGCCATGTCTACACCTGAGCCATTTCTACACCTGAGCCATGTCTACACCTGAGCCATGTCTACACTGGAGCCATGTCTGCATTGGACTTTCTGGGGGTAAAACTCACTGAGATGATAGTTACTTTGACCATTTTAAGTTCAATGCAAACAGACTGAATAAGACTTAATGGTTTGCATGGTGGACATGATTAATGAATGGGAGGTTTGCGGTAACACCATGTGAATGAATGATATCTCTTAGTGAGTTGTGTGGTTCTGAGAAGAACCAGTTGGTTTAACTCTCTCAAACAGCCTGGTAAAATTGTCCAGTCGAACATCCAAGTGCGGATCTTTGTAAGGTTTTACTCATTCAGATTTTACCATCGTCTTTTAGTAAAATCCCACACAAAAAATTAGTCCAATGCCAACACTGTTTAAACACTGGACATAAATGTTGTCTCTAATGAGTAATCTCTCTAACAATAAAAATGTTTTGTTTGTTGCTTTGCAATTTTTCCAGTGATTACATCTACTGTAGTTTTCGGAACATAAACCGCGGCTTATACGTTGATTTTGCCCATGAAAATGTTTACTGCGGCTTATACACAGGGCGGCTTGATATTCAAATGTATATTTAATGTACTGGTATAAGAAAAGATCTGTTGCTGAAATGAATCATCAATTAAGAAAGTCATTAACAAACCGAAAGCACGTCCCACGTAAAAGTACCGAGCAGCAAAATGTACGGCTAGTGAAAGCTGTCTCTGCATAGTGCTGCATGCATATATACGCTGCATGCATTCCCCATGGACCACACCTTTTGTGGTAATAAATGGGTGTACTTTCTTGGGAACAATAACTACCAATATTTCCGCTGTTTAAAAAAGAAAAAAGACAACTAATACTTTTAGTTGGAAACATTTCTTTATTCGATAACCAGTTGTTCAACGTCACAATATATTTTTTTTTTCTTGAAATGTATTCAAGAAATGATGTAAAACTCAAAACAGGGGCTAAATCACCCCTTACGAAATAAATGGATTCGTCCATAAAAATTTCAGCATCGTGTCGACTGTTTTCAAAGAAAGTTACGACCGAAACTTGAATTTTTGACGAAACTACTCGTTATTAATCACAACAAGTTGATACGTTTTGTTGTAAAAACGGACCTGTTTATTCCTAGGAACAAACAAATCAGCATCTGTTGCCACAAAGCAGGATTTGTAGCGCTCCAGTCAGACGACACACGGTGGGTTGCATACTCTCTCAAGTGCTGGGGGAAAATGTTATCATTCGCCGGCGCGGCAAATTGGAGGCCTTACAAAAATGAAACCGCTGCGGTCGGTGCGGCTTATTCGCCCGTGCGGCTTACACGCCGACTTCAAATCTTAATTTGCAGATTTTTGCGTGCTGCGGCTTATACTCCAGGCGGCTTATATTCCGAAAATTACGGTAACCATATTTATTCTAAATATGCTTCATTCTAAGACAGAGGTATAACAAAACAATTGTTGACTGCTGTGATGTGGGATATGTCAGTTTTAACCCCCTCGGGGCGCATAGCACCCTCGGCTTTCGGCCTCAGGTGCTATGCGCCCCTCGGGTGTTCAAGACGTCATATCCCACATCACAGCAGTCAACAATTGTTAAATGAATTCGTCTGATTTAAAACCTGAAGAATCTTGGATCAGATAATGATCTGATCTGAGACTTACAGGTCATAGAACGATGTGACTCCCGGCACTGGGGCGTCAAAGTCCAGCAGCTTCAGGTAGTCTGGTTGAGTGTAGATTCTCAGTAGAGGGGTGAGGTAATGGCGGACTGAGTCTTCTAAGAACAAGTCACTCCCTGCAATCAGAAAGGATTTACCTTACAAGCTCAGTGAGAATGACCCAGAGAGAGGTCCATACAGCCAAGCATGATGCCACATGTCACGCTTTGTCTGCTGTGATGTGGTCCATGGCAATTTGGAAACCCAAGTTGGGTACATGGTATCACCATGTGATTGTGTCAAAATGCCGACAGTTTTGCATCTCCCTCACTTCTACGAATTCTGGGCTTTGAATTTATGGTTGAATGTGCGGCTGGATCGTGGGCTGCAAATACACACATACGGTTAAGTTATACAATGTTATAAAAGGTATACATTCGGGTAGTTACGGCACTGGCTTAACCGGTTCCAAGGCAGATAACACTCAGTCTCCAAACGTGCAGGTACCAGCTAAACGGCACGCACACATGGACAAGATGAAACCCCAACAGTACATGCAAGTATTACTTGTGTACACGATACAGTCTAGTACCAAAATTTGTGTGCGTACCCGAAATGTACTGATTAACATGTACAGTTACAGTTGTTTTCCTAGTTCCAGATTTTTCCTTGTTCTAGATAGCTTCAAATAAAAACCTACCTCTTTCGGATAATTCTCAAATAAATTTTTTTTCGGACGATGTGCATTTTGAAAAGGAAAATGTAAGCTCCTTGATACACGAAGATTTTTCCGATAAAATCTTTAGAAGAGGAATTTTGGGCAGATTTCCGACTCGCACTTCGACATGTTTGGACGGTTTGTAGAAAATTGCGGGAGCTGCGAATCGACGATAAATTTTCTCCTCGGTATATCACTTGTACCGTGTGATTTCGAATATTTAGTTCATACACTACAGTTGTATAAACTCTTCCATCGAATGCTTGTTGAATCAAAATAAGTTGTAAAGTCTTTAATTTTTGAAAATTCGCCAACGAATGACCGTATGCTTTTGCCTAGTTCCAGATAGTGCGTGCACTTATGACCCAACTACACGATTGTGTGTGATGTATTCTGTGCTGGGTCAAAGATTTTCGGTCCGTGCGTGAGTTCGAGCCGTTGCGCTGCAGACAAAAATTTCTAAATCATTTACGTTTTTTTCTCTTTTTAAAATTTGCTGGAATTCTCTTGAATGAATTTTTTTGGAAAATGAAATAATGCTTTATCAGAAAATATGCTTGATTAGGTTGGTTCTGGCTGGAAAAAAGAGTGACATCGGTACTTTTGACGTCGTAAAATCAAAACAAAAAGAGCTTAAATTTTGAAAACTATTTTGGTCTCTCCATCACTCAAGGTAAACTTTTTAATCAATGTCACTTGAATTCGCGGAGTAGTTGAGCCGAAAGCAGCCTGAATGATGTTTGCTATCCGTAACTAGGAAAACGACTGTACAGTACATTGTACAATTGCACGGCCTGTTCATTTGGAGTCTGAAATATGACATTACTTTTACATGGCCGAAAAAAAAAACTGTACGTAGTGGGGGCAAAATAATCAGAAATCTGAATTAAAATGGGACAATTTCATGCCTGCATGCTCTATAATGGATGCCTCCTAAAACCAACCTGTGAGGAAGACACAAAATATGCGAGCAATCTTTGCCGCCTGCGGAACCATCTTGAGACTCTCGGGCCTCCACGTCTCCAACATGTAGATCCAACGTAACGTGTCCACCAACGCACTCAGGATGTGGGGAGGCAGGGCCTTGACTGACTTCCCATGCATCTCACTGGGTGAAAGGGAGGGTGCGGAACCAGTTAGTCATGGTTAAAGGTCAAAAATAGGAGACCAATTACCACATGTAGTGTGATTGTGAATTAAACTGGCTGATGATGTTGAGATGAAGACAGGGGTCCTCTGCCTGATTATTGGTTATAAGTGAAACATTGACTTTGTAGCCACATACAGGGTGAGTAAAGAAAAACACCAACACCCAAATGGCAGGACCAATTTATGAATGAAATTTTATCTGTAGCACTTTCAAAGTGTAAGATATGAAAGCCCAGTTACTTAGCTTTCTATTAGTACATGAATCATTCAAATCACTCCTGTACTTTTCAAGTTACGGAATTTTGAACACAAACACCGTTTCATAGTTCTGTCCACGGATCACAAAAAAGTTCGTGTTCTTTCAGCGAAATGAAAACAATTCTCATAGAGATGCATGTGAATTGTTTTCGTTTTGCAAAAGAACAGTTACTTTTTTTTGTGATCTATGGACAGAACTCTAAAACAGTGTTTGTGTTCAAAATTCCGTAACTTGAAAAGTATGTGAGTCATTTGAATGATTCTTGTACTAAAAGAAAGCTCATAAATTGGGCTTTCATATCCTAGATTATGCAAGTGCTACATGCAGAACTTCATTCAAAAATTGGTCCTGCCATTTGGGTTTCGGGTATTTCTTTTTTTACTCACCCTGTTTATCCAGGCATGCAACTTGGACTGAACGAAAAAACAAGGAAAGTCCAATCTTTACAAGACTTTGTACTTTTTTTTCCTTCAATTTTCAATGGCATAAGTGTCAAGTGAAAAACGAGGAAATTTAGCTGATCCGAGGAAAAGTTGCATGTCTGGTTTATCGCTCAAAGCAATGTAGGATCATTTGCAATTACATGGAAAAGTACCTTCCGATTTAATAACAAAAAGATTTGCTCAAAGTGAAAATTAGGACTGGCATCAAATGCCCTGTGAACTTATTCCACCTGAAATGGTGAAACATGTAGCCACCCTCTGCGGGGGCCTACTTGTTTACCGAGCTCATTGGGTCCACTATGAGTGTACGGTAACTCTGCCCAGACTATCCATGTACTCACGCCTTTTGTGCTTCTGTGTACAAGTGAAGGAGTGGCAGGAATATCCAGTCCACAGGCAGCAGGGCACCGGTGAAGGCTGGTAGCATGAATGAATCAATCCTGTGTGGTTGATGTAATGACCTGGATCTGGAAACCAACAGAAATACAGACGTCAAGGAAAAATTTAATTCGATGACTTTTATTGTGATTTTTATGGACCGGCTTGTGAACTGTAGAAGATGTTATGTGGCATATAAGTACAAGGAGCACTTGGTGGCTGAAATATGTGTCATTACCAAGATATACTGTAGCTATGCACACTCAAAAAATTCCATCACCAACATCAACTTCAAGTACAGTTTAACGAACAATATGCTGCCCTTCAAAATGTACAAAATTGAGACAAGTAAGATTTGAGGCTTTGTATGGTGGAGATACTAATGAATAAAAAAAGGTTTGCAGAAACACCATATGTGGGAATAATTTCACAAACTAAGAAATAGTGGAGCTGCTTAGGTCCATTTTTGGCCCAAATCGTGCACTTTGTGGTAAAAGCATGAAATTTGGCAGGTGGGGTCAAAATGGGCTAGAAATCATTTTAAGATCGGGACCCATCCTGGATCTTGCCCATTTTGGGGGCGGAGCTTGATTTTTTTTAACAGGGGGTGCAAACAATACAAACTCATAAAAACTGTATTTAAAATCCATTCTCCTTGTTTTTCTATTGTTTGAAATAAACTTAAACATAAAATATAACATTCTAGCATTCTAACACCAGTTAATTTCCACCCATTTTGTGGGCGTGGCCTAAATGTACAAAAGAGGCGGTATATATTAGCAGTTTGGTTCTAATATGGAAAACATTATTCGGTTTGGTAGTAAAATCCTGAAAATTGGCAGGTCCAGTTAAAATGGGCTGAAAATAATGTTAAGCGGTGAACACATCTTGGATCTGGAGCTTGATTTTTCAAAAAGGGGAGTGCAAAAAATTAAAAAATCATGAGAAATAACTTTATGAGAAATAACACGTTAAAATTGTGCAGCAGCAGGATTCCAGTTGAACCAGTGAGTTTGGTGGTTTGAGACATCATCTTACATTGAAAGACATCATCTTACATTGCCGACGCGCATGGCTATGGCGACGCACGCGCATACCAGAAACCAGAGCCTTTTTTTGGCCTAATAATCGTTTACTTCGTTTCGTATGAATAAAAAGGAGTAAATGCTTTAGATTTCAAATATGCACTTGTCATTTACAAGGCTGGGTTGGGGAAACCTTGAAATTATAAAGCAAAATAATTCTGCGCAAAAACATTTATTAAAGTTCTAAAGTACAAAAAATGATACCATATGTTTGTATGAATAAAGCATGGCATTTGCTTTTTCTACCACTTTCGAAGCATTTACTCGCATCTGTATGAATTAAAATTAAGCAAACACTTTTACTAAATACCATTTGCTCTTGAGTAAATGGCCTGCAAAATGTAAAGCTTTACACGTTTATAAGTTTGCAGAAAATAAAACTATCGTAACCGAAACGGAAAGCGGCACTGGGGAGGGTCACGTGCTGGAGGACAGATACAAAAAAAGCGCACCACACGTGACGAACGCAATGCCGTTTACGTGCACAATGCGCTGTGCATCGGCACCCATGGTCTACATGTGGGTTGGGTTTTTAGTCCCTACCTGATTCCGTGGGTTTTCCCCAGACTATTCTTCTGGGGTTTTCCTCCCACCTCTAAAACTGTAATTTCTTCTGTTTTTTGGGTTTTTTTCGGGTTTTCTTTGGGGGGTTTGCGAGCTACATTGGGTCGTATGAATAAAAACTAGCAAATGCTATGGAGTTCAAGCACACAGCAAAAGCATTTACTGAGAAGTAAAAGCATTAGGAATAAACAATTGCTTGAATTTGTATGAATAAAAGGTTTCTTTTACTGTTCAGCATCTGCTTGTACAAATAGTAGCAAATGCTTAATGCTTGTGGCTGACTGCACAGCCGAACGGTTTGCACAATAGGGCTTCCATTGTCTACACGTACAGACACACACAGTGCAGCTGATGCGCTGTATTTTGAGACTTCAGCATGGCGGATGGCAGTGATTCTGATCTCGAAAAACATGATGAAGAAAATCGCTCTGCCAGTACAGAATGCAAGCACAGTATATTTGTTAAACTTGTAAAAAAGCACCAGGCATTGCTGACCAAATCACAGTTGCCCAAAATAAAAGCTGAAAAGGAATGTGCTGTTAAGCAGATGGCGGTTGAGTATCAGCGCAAGACTGGCACCTCCTTAACAGATAAGCAACTGATGGAAAAGCTCAACAACATGAAAAATGATTTGAAAGTGAAATCAGATCTTTCCAAAACAGGGAACAAACCAATCAAGCTAAAAGAGTGGGAAAAACTGCTTCTGGAAATGATGCAAACACAGAACTCCTCAGTTATCAGTGGAGTACAAGGTAAGCCAAATTATGATGTATTTGTATACACCCTGTCGATTTTGCGTGCTTGACTTGTAGAAGTAATTCTGAATTTTTCACCGGACTTAAACAGATTTAGTTCTTATTTTTATCAGGTGCTGTAAGTGTTGGCGTGCGCAGAGCTGCTCCAACAGATTTGCCTGTCGTATCCACATCCCAGATGGAGCCGCCCAAAACGTCCCAGCCTCATCATGGCCGTAAGACCTTGACGGAGAGCAACACTAGTCAGGAGATTCCTGCACGACCAATTAAGAGGACAAAAACAACCAGTCTTCCAGAAACAGAAGAAGCAGGGGGGCTGTCAATTGCGGAGCTGCAGAGATTAGTCCTTCTAGAGCAATTAAAGTTAATACGGATGCAACAAAAGCAGATTAGTGACTCGGAATCAGACAGCAACGATTGAACTTGTTTCTTTTATTGTCTCTCAATTGTTTTAACTTTCGGAGAGAAATTCCTGCCAATTATTTATTTTGTGTAAAGAAAAGTCAAACGAGGTGTACATTTCGATTATTTATGTCCTAAAAAAAGACAAAATAGCATTCAAAATTATTACTTTTTTAGTTCTGAATTTCTGGAAACATTTCTTTCTCTGAGGATATACGGTACATCAAATAAGGAGAAACTTATCCGATAGAGGTCAGTAAATATTATACTAAATTATCCTTTTTGTATGATTAATTCTTACAATTTTTTAATCTAATGCAGATATAGGCTTTCTTGACTTCAGCTTTATTTTATGAACCAGAAAAGACGTGTTCAGTCGTTAAATATACGGTGCCTTAAACCATCCATTTGTAATTACCTTCATTTCAAGTTTCAAAAGGACAAAGTCAGCTTTATTGTTGCAAAAACTTCTCCAGAACAAACTCATAACAACTTGGATATAGAACAGGGAAATACACATGTAGTTAACTTCTATGATTATGGCAATAAACCAGACAAAAATAAATAATCTCTTGTCAATTGTGCTATTCTGCGTTTTGGTACAGCATGTCTGTGATGGCCCTCCTCTTCTGTTGTCCTCGTCTTCTGGCGAGATTATCCTCTCCTGGATCATTTACCCCAACCAAATCTTCTTCTGCATCCTCCATCACTTGGTCTGGGAAGACTTCTACGTCATTTAGATACTTAGCAACATTGTGGAGCATGAAGCACGCGACAATTGTAGCTGGAACTTTCTCTTGAGAAAGTCTCACCTTGTACTGTAGTATAGGAAATCTTTGTTTCAGCTGTCCAAAACATCTCTCAATGATTGTGCGTTCTCTCGCATGAACTCTGTTGTAATGTTCTTCTTGGGGATTTGATGCAGGGGTGTAAGGTGTCATCAGCCAAGGAGTAATGCCATAGCTTTTATCAGCTAGGAGGACTGCCTCGCTTCCTGACTGCTTCATAAAAGTAGCCACAGACGAATTTCTCAATATCCGACTATCATGAACAGAGCCAGGCCAGGTTGCATCGACGCTTGTGAACATCTCATTTCCATTACATGTTGCTTGCACATTTATAGTTGCATGTCCCTTCCTGTTGATGTACTCGTCCCCCTGTGGTCCAGATGGTTTGTTTATTTTGACATGAGTACAGTCCATTGCTCCAATTGCAAATGGTATCCGAATTGGCCTTTGTGCTTGCCACATCTCCTGAGCAGATTGTATTTCAGCTGCAGTTTGAGGGAACTTGATCCACAGCTCCGCCTTGGTCATCATTTGATCCAGAACATGCTTGATTGTGATGGATACGGTACTCTGGTGAATGCCAAGGTCTTCTCCAATGCCAACCTGAAACCCTGGATCTCCAACATATCTCAGAAAAACCTCCAGTTGTTGCTTTGCAGTCAGTGCTCCTCCTCTACTCTCTCCGGAGTGTTCCAAGAAATGATCAGCCATCCACTCCTCGTTTTCTCTCTCAAATCGGTACAACTGCCTGTATCTGGTATCTGGACACTCCCTCCTGGGGGCATACACCTTTTCCTTCCGAATGACTTTCATGAACGCTGCCATTTTGAACATTAGTAATTGCTCCTCCTTTTCAAGCTTGCCCTGACCCAGTCTTGAAAAATGTCAAGTTTATGCTTATCAATGCTTATCATCAAGCACAAGCTTAAAGAGTAAAAAGTAAATTCTTTTACTTTTTAGCAATTGCACTAAAGTAAAAGCATTTGCTTTGTTATTATTCATATAAACACTAGTAAATACTTAAAAAATGGTAGTAAAAGCAAATGCTACTTTTTATTCATACGACCCAGTGCCTGGGGAATGCACTTTTGAGGATCCTTGGTTTCATTACCAGAAAAAAAAAATTTATCGTTTACTTCGTTTCGTATGAATATAAAGGAGTAAATGCTTCAGATTTCAAATATGCACTTGTCATTTACAAGGCTGGGTTGGGGCAACCTTGAAATTATAAAGTAAAATAATTCTGCGCAAAAATTACTGCATTTATTAAAGTTCATAAAGTACAAATGATACCATGTTTGTATGAATAAAACATGGAATTTGCTTTTACTTCCAATTTTGAAGCATTTACTCGCATCTGTATGAATGAAAATTAAGCAAACACTTTTACTAAAAACCGTTTGCTAAATTCTGAAAATAATTACTTTTTACCTTCAAGCTTTTGCTACACTATAAGCGTTTACTTTGTTTCTTATGAATAATAAGGAGTAAATGCTTCAGATTTCAAATACTTACTGCCATATTTCAAGGTTGGGTTGGGGCTACCTTGAAAATATAAATGCACATAATTCTGCGCAAAAATTACTGCATTAATTAATGTTAATCGCGAAAAAGTACAAATAATACCATACGGTAGTTTGTATGAATAAAAATTGGCATTTGCATTACTCCCATCTGTATGAATAAAAATTAATCAAAGGCTTTTACTGAAAACCATTTGCTCTTGAGTAAATGGCCTGCAAAATGTAAAGCTTTACACGTTCATAAGTTTGCAGAAAATAAGACTATTCGAAACCGAAACGGAAAGCGGCACAGGGGAGGGTCACGTGCTGGAGGAGAGATACAAAAAAGCGCACCAAACGTGATGAACGCAATGCCGTTTACGCGCACAATGCGCTGTGCATCGGCACCCACGGTCTACATGTGGATTGGGTTTTCAGTCCCTGCCTGATTCCGTGGGTTTTTCCCAGACTATTCTTCTGGGGTTTTCCTCCCACCTCTAAAACTGTAATTTCTTCTCACTGTCTTCCTTATACGTTTTTTTTTTGGGGGGGGGGGGTTTGCGAGCTACAGTGCCTGGGGCATGCACTTTTGAGGAATCCTTGGTTTCATTACCAGAAAAAAATTATTTATCGTTTATACTTCGTTTCGTATGAATAAAAAGGAGTAAAAGCTTCAGATTTCAAATATGCACTTGTCATTCACAAGGCTGGGTTGGGGCAACCTTGAAATTATAAAGCAAATAATTCTGCGCAAAAGCTACAGCATTTATTATATGTTAATCGCGAAAAATTAATATTAACAAAGTTCATAAAGTACAAATGATACCATGTTCGTATGAATAAAACATGGCATTTGCTTTTACTTCCAATTTTGAAGCATTTACTCGCATGAATGAAAATTAAGCAAACACTTTTACTAAAAACCATTTGCTAAAATCTGAAAATAATTAGTTTTTACCTTTTAGGTTTTGCTACACTATTAGCGTTTACTAGTATGAATATAAAAGAAGTAAATGCTTCAGATTTCAAATATTTACTTGTCATATTTCTGAAGTCCTTTATCTACAGAACTGTGAGTCCGATTGGGTTGAAACTTGGTATGTGGCCAGACCGGGATGTGTTATAGGTAAAAAAATGAAGGGACGTCATGATAACGCCATCCTGAGATTTTATATGAATATTTGTTTTTTTGGACCGTTTAGCCATATCTCACGAACGCAACATGCAAAGTTAAAAATTCTTTTTGTATTTGGTTTGTTAGGTAATAAGTATTTGCACAACATTTTTGAAAAACTTGGGTAGGTAGATAATGGTACTAGTATGCAAAGTCCTAAGTGACGTCACGATGACGTCATCGTTTGATTTTTTTAAATGATTTTTTAAATATTTATGATTATATTCTGCTTCCAAAATTGCACACTTTCTTTCATCGGATTGACATTAAACTTGGTTCAAACCAAGACCACAATGACCAAAATGCAGTGCGTGAAATTACAGTCGGACATCGGACATTTTCCGACCACTTTCATGGTTTGTCCGACCAAATGCAGATGTGCTCGGACAAAATGTCCGAGCGATTTATGTATTCTTTGTGGAGTTGTCTTTTTCAGAAGTATGAAATAAACGCTTGCACTCAAAAGTATTTTGTTGTTTATTTCCGATGATCCGGTCTGTAATACTTACCGTACGCTGAGCGGCTGCTAACTACATGTACGTGTTGTCTTATATTCACGCAATAGATGCAACGCGTTTACACCCCAATCATTACACAGTCTAGTACAGCGCGGCGTGCACAGCGATAGATTGGCATTCGTACGTACGTGCCGTTTGCCAAAAAATAGACGTGAAATCAAGTCGATAAATTGTGTTTCGATCAGCAGTCTTCGTGTTTCTTCTACAAATCAGTTAATACAACTTTTTATACTTTTCAAGTCATTTTATGGAAATGAGCAGTGGCCGTTTGTGGAATTCCCAGTTAATTTCTATTGGGCAAAAGTGTTAAATTGGACCTGATTCAACCTCTATTCCTTGCTATAATGATTCGATCGAGCCTCTTTGGACATTCAGAACTGCAATTTCACCCAGTTTAAGTTATGTGTTCTGCAGACTTGAATCGAGTCTGTATAGTGACGAGTCTAAATATTATAAGGACATTGACGCGCATACATGTAATAAGAAGTTAGCAAGATCAAAGTACGTTGTGTTGCGCGGTATGCTTTAAGTGCGTGATTGTTACTAAATTCTCACAACGTGGCTTACTACAGAAACGAGCGCGTGAATGCCCGGCGCTTGTCATTGCAACTACATAGTGTGTATTATGGATACGTACGTACGTAAACATACATACTGTACATGTACACACGTGTATGTACCGTCCACGTGTTTGAAGTATGGTGGTGTACCCTAACGTGGCGCACTTCGAAGCATACCCAAATTTCCTCGTGTAGTGTTGCCAAACCTCTTTGTTGACAAACCTCAAATTCATGCAGTGAAATACTGGTACTTTTACCTTGTTAATGCTTGCTGTTTAACCTCTGTGAACAATTTCGGTTTCATAAAATTTAAGCCGAAATTAAAAAATGGTGGCGTCCGGAAATTGGGCACAATTTGGCGGAGTGTTCCCTAACGTGGCGCACTTAAATAAATCTCGGAAAATTCCAAATTAACATTTAAGAATTTCTGAAAACTTGATAAATTCTGATAAATCATTATTATCTCTACTTACATACCCAGCCAGATGTTTGTCACAAAATTATTTTCTTATTTTTCGGGGCATTTTCAAAGGGTTCACTTTGCACTTGAAAATAAAATCGGAAAATCACGTCAAAATAAGTTTTTCTTTTAACTTTGTAGCGGGTAAATAAATTCGCGATTTATGAACGGGAGTGTTTATAACTTGATGAAATTTCACTTTCTGTGAAATTTCAGTTAAAACTTTTGCTCTAGCTAGGCGCTACAGGCGAAAAATCAAAGTGCGCCACGCTAGGGGCCGCGCCACGTTAGGGTACATCAACAATATAGTAAACGCGGCCTTTTGAAAGTTCGTCTCAGATGGCAGATCAAAACTTGACAATGGCAGAACACTTTTGATTGTGCTCGGACATTTTGTCTGACCACTTTTTTGGTCTAATTTCACGCACTGAAAATGTGTATTGAGAAGGGTTTTAAAGATGACGTCATTGCAGGGCATGTGACGTCATGTGATAAAATTATATTTTAGGAATTATTCTAAGCATTTGAACAACCTTTAACTGCATGAAGCACTCTGACAAGTGACTGCAAAAGGACCAACGATACATACACATTTGTAAAATGCGAAAGCCCTGTGTTCTGTTTGCAAACAGACATGGTGACTTTTTTTTTATTTCATCTTTTTATTTTTAATATGACGTCACGTGACATGTGACGTCATATTAAAATTGCATATTTTGAAGGCCAATATCTACAGAACCACTGGTCCGATTGGGTTGAAAGTTGGTATGTACCTAGACCGGGATGTGTTATAGATGAAACTTGAAGTGACATCATGATGACGTCATAATGGAATATGTGACGTCTCGTTAGACATGTTAGAGATTAATAGATTTGATCTTTAAATATCAATATAAAAATCAACCGTGAGAGACCTGAACATGATTTTCGTGGGATACAAACTGTATGATAGAATTATCGAGGGTCTTCATTTTTTATATTATGTGCAAAATCACATGACCCTTTCTTCCGGTTGAAACAGGAAGTGCCTTGTAATTTAAAATTGGTGAAAAATGTGAACTTGCATCAACGATGTATGCTCTGGCGAAGTTGTTCTTTACCATAATATTATAGTTTTAGATGAAACTTGATGTGACGTCATCATGACGTCATCATGTGACATGTGACGTCATAATTCATAGCCCTATGAGAATGTAATCACATATTATATGCCACCATTTATTATAAACAGAACTACACACCCTTCCTTGATGGAACATATACTTGAAACTTTACATGTCACAAGTCACAAAAAATTACAGAAACAGCCCTGTGTTTGTCCACAAACATAAATCTAGTTTGAATTATAACTTTCTCAAAAGAATGGACCACCGTTATCATACTTTTGTAATGTGGCAGGCATTGCCTCAGGCGATGTCTTGGATTCCCGTGTACAAAGCCATTTGTCAATTACTTACGGTGCTACTGGAAGTGCACTGAGAAGTGAATATAACATAAAACCGGAAGGATTTTACAACAATTAAACAAATAATGGAAATGTTAAGTGAGGAATGCCCAATACAAACAAGACAGGTGTGTTAACAAACACAAATGCCCCGCAACCGTGACTGTTTCCATGACATAACACTACTCTTTTAACATCAACTTATGTACCTTGGTCACATGGAACGTTCATTGACAGCATTAGTGTCTTCTGTAGGTTTTATATGAATTAATCCCTAATCCCTATGATCTCAGAATAAATACAAGATTTCTATTGTTTTAGTCACTGTGACCTTGACCCTTGACCCTTTGGCCCCAAATGCAATAGGCTTCTTAGGATTGCCAAGGACAATCCACAAACCAAATTTGAAGTTCATATGTAAAGTATATCTCAAGTTATCACGCTGACAAAATGTCTTTTGTTTTAGCCACTGTGACCTTGACCCTTGACCGTTTGGCCCCAAATGCAATAGGCATCTTAGGATTGCCAAGGACAATCCACAAACCAAATTTGAAGTTCATATGTAAAGTATTTCTCAAGTTATCGCGCTGACAAAATTTCTATTGTTTCAGCCACTGTGACCTTGACCCTTGACATTTCGGAACCTTGACCTTTCGGCCCCAAATGCAATAGGCTTCTTAGGATTACCAAGAACAATACACAAACCAAATTTGAAGTTCATATGCTAAGCATTTCTCAAGTTATCGCGCTGACAAGATTTGTCCGGACACACACCCACCCACCCACGGAAGGACAAGGCGGAAACAGTATGCCCCTTCGGCTTCGCCGCGGGGCATAAAAACGGTGGCATGGCGATGTCATCGCCTGAAAGGGCACCCCCTAGCACGTCCAAGAAAGTTAGACTATTTTTAATTTAAAAACCATCCATCCAAATTTTACCAAACTTACCCTTAGATATTATATAGAAAAACGTAATGACTTTGTGAGGTTTTAGGATCGTGACGTCAGCAAACTGGACATTATACTATAATTAGAAAATGATCTCTTATTTTTCAAATCAAATTCATATCATTGTATGAATTCGTATCAAGTGACAACTTGTTTGTGGAACAAATAATGGCACAAATAATGTAATCAGCTACATTGATACATTCGTGTATTTCGTATATTCATGTAGTTTTTATATTCAACTGCAATTTCTCCCAATACCATATCCAAGTGCTAACGCATTATTTAAGAAGTTACATAATTTCTCAAAAAAAAAACCAACATTATTCCCTCCTTTTCAGTCATTAAGACATTACTCCCCCAAGTCCCAACATCCATCTAACATAAATCCAACAGTACACACTGCAAGGAATGGACGTATATATTCTGTACACATTTTCATGTTTATATGCCTATATATACATGTATATATGTTAAACATATTAGAAGAGCACTTTCAAGAAATCCATCATTGGGCCGCCCCTTATCCCCTCTCTCCCCTTGTGATCCCCATAGTGTTTATAATACATGTACAATTAGGAAATGCCGCCATTGTAAGTATACAGGGTGAGTGAAAAAAAAGAAAACCCAAATGGCGGGACCATTTTCTTAATAACGTTTTGCATGTAGTACTTTCAAAATCTAGGATATGAAAGCCGATTCTTAAGCTTTCTTTTAGTACAAGAATCATTCAAATCACTCATATGTACTTTTCAAGTTACGGAATTTTAAACACAACCACTGTTTTAAAGTTCTGTCCACGTATCACAAAAAATGGTGTGTGTTCTTTCAGCAAAACGAAAACAATTCCAGCGCATCCCCCTATATGTGAATTGTTTTCGTTTTGCTGACGGAACTTTTAAGACGGTGTTTGTGTTTAAAATTCTGTAACTTGAAAAGTACTTAAGTGATCTGAATGATTCTTGTACTAAAACAAAGCTTATAAATTGGGCTTTCATATCTTGATTTTGATAGTGCTACCGGTACATGCAGAACTTCATTAAAAAAATTGTCCTGCCATTTGGGTTTCCTTTTTTTGACTCACTGTGTGTAAGTTACTTGTAGACAATCATACCAATTTAGATATGATTTTTTTTTATAGCCGCCTACTTTAAAATGTAGCTCCACCCCTAATGGGCAACAATTAGTCTTGCAACTGTTTAAACTTATCTTTACAGTGTATGGTAAACATAGTTAACTGATGGAAAAGTTGTGTTTTTACCAGCAAAAATGATGATTTTCCCTCGTTTGAATCAAGCTGCTCTAATGTACCGCCTCTTTACACATTTAGGCCATGCCCGCAAAAGGGTGAAAATAACACGTGTTAGAATGTTAGAATTTACATCCACTTTGTTTCAAAGCATGAGAAACAAAGTGGATGTACACGTAAAATACAGTTTTCTGAGTTTTCTTTTTTTGCACTCCCCTTTTTGAAAAATCAAGCTCCGCCCCCAAATGGGCAAGATCCAAGATGCGTTTACCTCTAAAAATTATGTTCAGCCCATTTCAATTGGACATGCCAATTTTTAGAATATTACCACCAAACTGAATGATGTTTTCTATATTAGAACCAAACTGCTAATATATACCGCCTCTTTTACCATTTAGACCACGCCCACAAAATGGGTGGAAAATAACAGGTGTTAGAATGCTAGAATGTCTTATTTCATGTTTAAGTTTATTTTTTAAGCGTAAAAAACCAAGGAAATTTGATGTTAAATACAGTTTTCATGAGTGTGTATTGTTTGCACCCCCTTTTTTGAAAAATCAAGCTCCGCCCCCAAAATGGGCAAGATCCAGGATGGGTCCTGATCTTAAAATGATTTTTAGCCCATTTTGACCCCACATGCCAAATTTCATGCTTTTACCACAAAGTGCACGATTTTTCACTTAGCAGCTCCACGAGAGTGCCTAAACTTAAAGAAAGTCATGTTAACTCATGTCAACTTTAGAATTAGCTCTTCACTGACAACATTTTACAGCTAGTGTTTTTTTTTTCATCAGCTCTCAGGCAGAACTGAGTCCTGAAGGGAAAACCAATTATTAAAACTTTCCCTGAAGTAGAATTCCACCGAAAGTCAAGAAAACTTGAACCAGTGTTGAAGTCCAGGTACTTATGATTGATCACAAATACATCATGAGTCCAGTCACATGTAAATCACATGTCAATTCACAACTCTACTAACAAGTAACTGTAAGTAAGATTTGAGGCTTTGCATGGTGGAGGACCCGGTTGGGTTTGTAGCCGTTCTGTGTACCCTAGGTCCTCTGCTATCACCTCAGACTGATGGGTCTCCTATACCCTACCGGTAGGTCCTCCCTCTACTGAAACTGCAACCCTACTGTTCCACTTCACGTGGGAACACCAAGCTCTAGGCTCCCAGCTACTTGGCATCCCCACAGGATCAACTTCACACTTCATAAATTTCGCATTTGGTACTTATGTGTTTATTTTCTTTGAGTTTTGGCACTCTCCTGAAGACGGTCAGAGCATACTAATAATAATAATAATTGTGCTTATGTAGCGCTTTCCATCGTATCAACGATCTCAAAGCACTTTACAATTATTACCCCGTTCATCAAGCCATGGGACCACGCGGCAGCCGAAATGAGCACTCAATCAGTCCTCGACCCTCACAGGTACCCATTTATACTCCTGGGTGGAGAGAGGCAATTGTAGTTAAGTGTCTTACCCAAGGGCACAAACACCATGTTCCTGGTACGGTTTGAATCCACGCACCTTCGTACATGAGTCAAACACTGTAACCACTGGACCATGGCATTCTACACTGTACCATGGCATTCTACTAACCGGAACGTAGAGTTTATACCTCTGGTTCTTTAAAGAACCATTCTCTTAGTTTGAGAAATTATCCCACATGGTATTTCCACAAACCTTTCATTCATTAACATTCATTGAATAGGTTGTGAGTTGACTTGGGACAGGATGTCTTGTTATGGGCTTGTCATGGACTTGTGATCCATCCATCAAAAGTACCTCGACTACGACACTTGACTAGAACTCACCTCGATTTGGCCAACCCCTCCACGTCTGTCCCAAAAAACACCATGTAGAGGTTGCGGATACCAACTAGATGCTCATAGGCAGTCTGTAGTAGCTGGCCACGACTAGGTCCGGTGTGGATCAGACTAGGAGCTGTTGATGGCTCGGTAGCGGTCATGCTGAGACGATCTGCCAAGTCAGCTGCAATGGGGTCGCCGATTCTGCCTTCGCTGCATCAAATGTTTATTGAAGAATTTATATAATTTGTTAGCAACAGCAAAAGATTGTGCATTAAGTGAAAGTTTGTGTCGATATCATGTGATGTTAAATCTTTCTTTTGGGCTTCACAACCAGTTCATACTTAGCACATAAATTGGATCATGCTTGCAAAAATTTAGACATCATGGATAGCATTTGCGGTGTGACTTTGCAAAAGTCGAACACATTACGCTCCAGCAAATTTTCCCACAACTACGTGATGTCAAATTCTCTTTGCATAATTCGACTGAGGTATTGTGTGGACTGAAGTTTCTGCATAGCTCTCGGAAATATATAATTATGTATACTGAAAATTCCAAATTCTGCACCGTCTGCTCTAATTGTAATCAAGAACAAGACATACTGTTGTAAATACTGAGTTCAGGGATTTATTAGTGAGCTCTGACAGTTTTTGCAGGATATTTGCAGGAAACAAGTACAGTAAATTAACCCCAAAAAAATTAATTTAAAAGTAGGGGACATTGCTGGAGGGCTCAATCTCTCCTCATCTTCTCAGAAAACTTACAATATTTCTTTTAATGTCACATGGTGCTATTTCAAAATTCAAATGTTTGCTGACCTCACCAATGAAACTTACAAGTGAAAATTCCCAAATAGGAGTGGACAGGATTATTTCAGACGGTAAAAATACCTATACATTTGCACACCAGTTTTCATCAGCTGCTATGTGTTACCATTCAGCACTCCAGACTCAAGAACCATTGAGTTTCAAAAGAATGGGTCTGGGAGCTAGATAAGACATTTAAAAAAAAAAAAATTCTGGATGTGCGCCCCCGCCTATACGCCACCTCCAACTAAGAAAAATGTCCAATGGTTTTCATTGCAAACTTCTACTCATTTCTCACCTCAACATACAACTTGAAAAATCAAATCAAAAGGTAAAACTGGACTTACGCGATGAAATCTGTGTTGAACAGGACACTGGACATGAGATCATGGACGTAGTACTCGTCCCCAGGTTGTAGGCGAGCAAAGAGTGACAAAGCTGCACTGTGGTAGAGGATGCTGTATTGATGGCAGCTCTCAGCTTGCTGTGCCTGCAAGAATAAAAATAAAGACAATGACATCAATAATAGGAGTTAAAAGTGTACATGTACATATCAAACAAATAGGTGCTCTGGCCCTACATGTACTTCATTATTATAACCCTGCTCATCAGGCCCATGAGAACATTCCAAAGACCATCTCATCTCCCTGCAAAGTATACAGCTTGTTGCTGCAATTGAGGCACAAAAGCAGTTAAATTCATTACAGTAACTATCTCTGCCCTCACAGGTAGGCAATTTCTCCAGGATGGGAAGAAGTAACAAGTGACTACGTTCCTCGTCCAAAGATGCAAGCACTGGTACAATAATATTGACAAGATTTTAGATTTTTTAAACGACAGATAGAATCTGGGGTGAGATTAGGGAGAAATCTCCAAAATAATCGGCAGTGTGTTTTAGGGCTGCTGAGGGCCCAAGAGCAACATAGGGTTTATGGTCCATCTACATGTATATATGTTTGTATTTGCCTGATGACACCCCTTAACCCTGAAAGGGCCGGGGGGGGGGGGGGGGGGGGAATCATCCGCCCCCCCCCTCGACTTTTTCCGCGTTAGCGACCCGAGCTGTTATGACTTTTTAGCCTTTAGCCTTGCGCATGTTTTGATACCAAAAATATAAAAATTGGACCAAAGGTTGCCGTGCAGCGAAAAATTTTCCGGCACTATGCGCCGTGAAAACTGAATTTTCCCATATACGTCATAGAGCAGAATTGCTATTCGTACATATGAATAATTAGCCATTATTCCAGAACCCTTTGACCTATAGTCATGAAATTTTTTGGGTATGTTCATGATGAGTTGCTCTATCCATGTACCAAGTTTCAAATGTTTTTGTCACTCGATGGCTGAGATCTTGGTGGCCGCCCCCCCCCCCTCCCCCGGCTGAATGATGGTCAAAATAACCCAGCCCTTTTAGGGTTAAAATACCTACATCTTCTGTTCTATATAAACCTTTACAAGTACAAGGACTTTTATGGTAACTTCTCACCAATTCCAGATTTCAAAGGAATTGTTTTTTTACTTCATGAAAACAGGATAAATCCTGACAAATCTCACCCATGCAGATTTGAACTCATTGACTTGCAAGCAGCAATGTGCCAAGACATCAAGCTGATGGATTGGTTTGTCACTTCCAGCATGCCACTATTTCATTAGAAAAAGACATCTGAGAGTGTATGCAACCTTAATTTCAACTTATTGTGCACAAAACTTATACCTGGCACCACATATCAATACCTGAGAAATGGCGCGCATTAGTGACATTTATTCACATCAATGATTTAATTTAATGCACTTAGAGATATTTCGAAAATCCATTTTGCATTACCTTGAAATTTAGATAAATTTTGAGATATCTTGAATTTGATTTGAAGATGTCTTCAAATGGATTTCAAGATATCTAGAAATGGACATCTAGATTTCTAGATTTCTTGAGAGCATTTTAAATCAGACTTTTCTGGGCATAAGGTCAAAAATGAGATTTTTGCATGTTGTTAAAATATGTTCTTTAGGTGCTTTAATTTTTGAAACCGGTTATTCCTGGGCAGAGTTATGCTATTTTGAAGTTCATTGTGCCGAAAGGTAGAAAATGGAGAAAATGACGGGCCACGAACGTCACAAAATAGTAATTTCTTTCACTGATATACCTTAACAAATCATCAAAAATACTATATTTAGAGTTTATTTTAGGGTTTCGAACTTTTATAGTATAATTAAGACATGTTCAGGATTACAAATATGCAAAAATTTGAAAATTTAAAAAATCACCCCCACAGGGTTTTTTGGCCCTATCTCAATTTCAACCTCTGCCAAGAAGCGTCTTCTTTTGACAGAACAGGTCACAAATGTCACTCATATGCACCCAGTCGCGTAGCCACGGGGGGGCGTGGGGGGGGGGGTCGACCGCCCCCCCCATGAAACCTTGTCGCCCCCCCAGTCGCCCCCCCCCCCCCTCCCCACTGAGATTTTGAGTAAAATTATCATTGATCTACATGACGCCATGGGCGTCAATCCTGGGGGGGACAGGGGACATGTCCCCCCCCCCCCCACTTTTTGAATGGGGGGGGACACAATATAAAATGTTCCCCCCCCCCCAGATTTTTGAACTCGTGTCTCATTTACAAGGCCCTATTATGTACTACAATGTATCTTTTGCTTAGAAAATATTGGTTAAGGTGGTCAGAAATTGCCTCAGATAGCACCACAGAGCATTTAGAATCCAAAATTTTTCGGGGCCCTTAAGCGGGCCCCGAACCCCACGCCTAAAGCTCAGAATTCTGGTAGCTGATTTAATGACTCCAACCTCGAAAACAATGTTCAAAAATTTTTCTTATGCCTTTAGCTGAGAAAACCTCGAAAATTATGTTTAAATTATTATCTTTTGTGCTAAGATAATTATTGGTTAAAGTGGTAAGAAATTGCCTCAGATCACACCACAGAGCAGCGAGAATCCAATTTTTTTCGGGGCCCTTAAGCGGGCCCCGAACCCCACGCCTATAGCTTAGAATACCGATAGCTGATTCAATGACTCCAACCTCGAAAACGATGTTCAAATAATTATCTTTTGCTAAGAAAATATTAGTTAAAGCATGGAGGAAAGTGGTAAGAAATTGCTTCAGATCACACCACAGAACATCTAGAATCAATTTTTTTAGGGGCCCTTAAGCGGGCCCCGAACCCCACGCCGTAAGGGCTTCGCGCTCGCATCAGTTCAGATCAAGGTATGTCCGCCCCCCCCCCCCCACTTTTGAAAAGCGATTGACGCCCCTGCATGACGCCCCCCCATGAAATGTTCCAGCCCCCCCAGCGCCCCCCCACTGAAAAATTCCTGGCTACGCCACTGCCCCTCTGGCCTAATTGTCCTCCACCCTGAATGGGTCAAACAAACACAGGGTCCCCCAGGCCCTCAATATCGCACCCGTTGGCAATTATGCGGTTTTATGCCCCTCACAATGGCCTCATGCCCAGCCGGTACAGCTGCTATTTCAGTAACTATAACGCACCCAGCAAACGACTGTCCTTTACCTCCTGAATACACTTCTTCTTTCCATTCACATGCAACCTTATATTTGTTCCAATGTGGTAGGTCTTAAATATTGGCAGGACATCCGTTTGTTCATCAAATTCAAACTTTTTTGAAATTCACTAATTGCCTTCTCGTTAATCAGTATTAAGTTCGGACTTGCTGCTGCGGCCCTCGTAGTCTTGAAATCAAGTCTGTAATTGGCCAGGTTTAGTCCGTCTTTTCAGGGTGATCGTCTTTGGATGAAATGTTCCCTTTTCGGATAATTGAACGTTGAGTTGTGGGTAATTTTAATAATTTTCGGAAGAAGGCGTAATAATTATCACTGAGGCAGTGGCGTAGCCAGGAATTTTTCAGTGGGGGGGGGGCGCTTGGGGGGCTGGAACATTTCATGGGGGGCGTCAAGCAGGGGCGTCAATCGCTTCTCAAAAGTGGGGGGGGGGGACATACCTTGATCATAACTGATGCAAGCGCGAAGCCCTTACGGCGTGGGGTTCGGGGCCCGCTTAAGGGCCCCGAAAAAAATTGGATTCTAGATGTTCTGTGGTGTGATTTGAAGCAATTTCTTACGACTTTCCTCCATGCTTTCACTAATATTTTCTTGGCAAAATATAATTATTTGAACATCGTTTTCGAGGTTGGAGACATTGAATCAGCTATTGGTATTCTGAGCCGGTGTGGGGTTTGGGGCCCGCTTAAGGGCCCCGAAAAATTTTGGATTCTAAATGCTCTGTGGTGCTATCTGAGGCAATTTCTGACCACTTTAACCAATATTTTCTAAGCAAAAGATACATTGTAGTACATAATAGGATTTTCGATGCTCTGTGGTGTGATCTGAGGCAATTTCTTACCACTTTAACCAATAATTATCTTAGCACAAAAGATAATAATTTAAACATAATTTTTCGAGGTTTCCTCAGCTAAAGGCATAAGAAAATTTTTTGAACATTGTTTTCGAGGTTGGAGTCATTGAATCAGCTACCAGAATTCTGAGCTACAGGCGTGGGGTTCGGGGCCCGTTTAAGAGTTTTTTTAGAAACTCAAAATCTCAGTGGGGGGGCGACTGGGGGAGCGACAAGGTTTCATGGGGGGGCGGTCGCCCCCCCCCCCCCCCCCCACGGCCCCCCGGTGGCTACGCTACTGCACTGAGGTCTATGGGAGTCGATTTGGAGGTCTGCACCCCGAAGCCCAGTATACTTGTTTAAAAATGTATTATTTGCAAACACTTAGCATTTATTTGCATTAGTATACACTGACACATGGTACTTGATCTTGCACTTTGTACTGTTTATTTAGTTCACATGCTTATAAATTAAATTTCATGTGCAATTATGTTTTCGCAAGCTAGCTATCATCGAGAAAATGGACATGTTGTTTGGTTCATCTCCTATCGTGTAACGTCACCTGTTGTCACGTTGAAACAGACACCACGTAGACCCTGTGCGTGCAAGCCGTGTGGTACACACAGAGGATTCAGCATTGCATGCATGGTAATCGACACCGGACGTAATCACGTTGGTAAGCATAATGATGTAAACGGTTGATATTTTAAAATGTCAGGTATCGACTATGATATATGCACGTGGTTTCTTGATGACGATTCGCGACACATTACTGTAATTTATGTCATAAATTTTATGCTTTATTGTATTTTGTACCAGGCAAGACGTCATGCGAGGGACCACGTTAGCCTGAATACTTAATAATCGTAGGCCTACATTCTAAACAAAGTAGGCCTATAAGATATAAGAAATAACGTGTGAATGAACCAATGACTGAAATCATAATTATTGGGATCTTTCGGATTAGGATTGCTTAAACGGAACAGGCTGATCGCTGACCAATGTGAATGCTTGGGGGGAAAAAACACAGCGGAAAACCCTTGCATCGTAAAAAATGATCAGGTCAGACAAGGCTTTTGAGAAGTAAAATGTCGCTTAGGTCCGAGTCCACACGTTTTTCCTATGGACTTTCTAAATCTTTATTTTACAACTTGTATCGAAATTCCACCGACAGATTTATAAACCCACACTTATGGGTTTTCCTGAGCGCGACCATGCAGTGATATCAGTGATTTGATATGATCAGATGCATATACCATTATTAACCCTGCGAGGTCATGACTGGTGAAGCCCTTTGGTCATTTCATCTCCTTAATAGACTTGATAAACGGTCGTGTTTGTTTGTCTGTTGAATGCTGCCGATAGTGACAGCGTTGTATATTAACCACCTTCGGCTTATCTATTAACTCTGATTTACGCGGATATTCACATCTTCTTTTAACGCACGACCATTGCGCTGCTGGCAGGAAGAAAATGACGGCCAATGTTGCCGTCTAAATGATAACTAGGTGTTTGAGACAAGAACTGTAGTAAACGCCAGAACTTCTTGCTCGAAGCTACTCTGGCTTCTTAAAATGTCTCTGCACAGTAAAATCTCATTTTGAATTTCTAAGCAAAATGAGATCTCTCTTCAGCAATCACTGATTAGTTACTAGAACAAATATAAACCAAATATTTATTGACAGCTAGACTCCAGATATTTTGGGAATTTCAGTCACTTTTGTTGTTGTGAATCTCACTGCAGGCGAATTGAAAATGGCCGCGGTAGACCACATCTATAAGATTTTGTTCTTCATGCAGTCAGCTGCCATCATCGCATTCATTATAAGTAAGTATACAGTGGTTGAGTCTCGATAGTCCGAAGTCCCATTGGTCCGAAGTCCCATTGGTCCAATGTCCCATTGGTCCGATGAAACATAATACTGTGTAGTTTCACTGGTTCAGGTTGACTGACTCTCACCCTAACCCTAACCTATAACCCTTACCATAATCCTATGGGGCGTCGGACCAATGGGCATTCGGACTAATGGGGCGTCGGACCAATGGGACTTCGGACTAATGGGACTTCGGACCAATGGGACGTTTATAGCAATGGAACGTATAAAGCAATGGGACTTCGGAACAATGGGACTTCGGACCAATGGTACTTCGGACTATAGAGACGTCCCCGTATACAGTATGGTCTTGCTCTCTATAGATTTCTTCCTGCCTCCTGCATTGCGTGCAGGACCGCGAAGTACGTTATTAAAATAATGTTTTAACGAAAACAGCAATTGTTCATTCCACTGTAACTGTCTTTCATAAACAGAAGACGTTGATTTCTTTGCAGATGTCATCAACTTCGTGTAAATGTTTGTTTACAAGTTTGAAAAACGGGCTCTGGACAAATTGCATAGATATCCGTGGAGAAGATCGTTACCCCATCCACCAGTCGAACCTGATTAGGGCCCCATTCCTTCTATATCCACATTATGATACTTCTTTTCCATTTTAATCTTGTAGATTCCTCCCAAAATTCCGATGTTATTCCCAAACCTCGCGGTTGCAAGTGCCAACAAAACGACCCGAGTAAATTGCACGGCGAAGAAGCAACGGGATGGATGCCTGGGCGCGTGAACGAAACACGTGGACCTCTGTCCAACTGCAGCTTAGCTGACGTCAAGAATAGGTCTGGTGTCGTCATGTTGACTACAACCAACCTTGGCTTCATGGATATGACTCTCAACATGCTGGAAAGTATCAAACGAACGAAAGTCTGTGTGAATACTACCGTCATTGCAGAAGACCAGAAATGTTACCGGCATCTGAGCGAGAGAGCCGAGGGTGACCCAGCAGTGCATGTGGTGTTGACTAACTCAGGAGAATCCACTAGCAAGGAGATACTACGCACTAAACGCCGCTCGTACTACGCACTCTTCAATAAGCGTCAGGCGTACGTTCTGTCTTTACTGGAGAAAGGCTTGGAAGTTCTTTTCACCGACGCCGACACGTTTTGGTTCCGAGATCCATTTCCGCACTTCAAAGGAGACTTCGACATGTCTATGATCGATCCGAGATCTCCTTATCCGACTCGAACTGACAAAGCACATTATTGCGCTGGCTTTGCTTATTTCAAACCAACAAACGTGTCGGTTTTATTCGTGAAAGCTTGGATTAAAGCCATGAAAGACAACGAGAAAGCAAAAAAACTGGTTGCAGATCAAAGCGTGATGAACTATCTTCTTCACAATGATGAACCCGTTCATGTCAACGTTCAACCGCTCGACACCAACATTTTCCCCTGGGGGCCAAAGTTTTACGAACTCTTGGCAAAGAAGGCCAATTACTCGACTGTGGTGATGCACGCCGCCAGTATCCGCGGACACGCTGCGAAGGTCAAGAAATTTAAAAGTTCCAACATGTGGTTAGTAGACACTATTGAAGTAGACACTATTGAAGTGTCTCAAGATGCGACCAGTCGACCGATTAATAATTAACTGGTCCCTCGATAAGCTTACTTTGCCAAGGTAAAGAAATTTAAAAGTTCCAACACGTGGTTGATAAACAAAATGGTATAGACGAAATAATCAGTCAGTAGTGATACCATGTCTTAATGCTGTGCCGGAATTTTCAGTACAGAGATTTTGCCAAAAGCAATAACTTGTAGCTTCATTAGTGCTGTTAAAGACGCAGTAAGTTAACATTTGAATCGTCTTCACCAAGGTCTGAAGGTCTGTCAGATGTAATTTTTGATGAAAAGACTACTAACATTAAACATTGAAAGACGAAAGGAACATGTAAAAAATAAATTAGGAATGTCTCTCCACGACACAAGTTGTGCAGAAGAGTCCACTTATAGTTGAACAACATGATCCTGGACCTGGTTGATTCACTCGTCACATTGCCGCCGTCATTTATATACGTTGACTTCTTTATTTGTTGAGGTTTTCCGGTTTTAAAAATTTTATTTACATATAGTAATTGGAATGTATGTACAGTACATTTGAAATATTTTCTCAAACCTTTTTTTTTAAATTAATTTTGTTTGATATAGGTTTTCCTGTTTATTTAAAAACTTGTATCACACGAATTCCCTATGTCGATACTTTAATTTCGTCCCCGAACATCGCAAAGCTAAAATTCTCAATTTGAATTTTAAAAAGCCAGCACTAGATTTCATTTAAGGTTCAGTATGATTCAAATTTTTAACATACCTAAGTTCGTCCTAAATTTGTGAAATTCGTCTCCTGTAGCCATCGGCGTTGAATAGAAAAAGCAAATTCGTTTTTTGATCATTCGTTTTAATGTTGTTGTCATTACATTTCGTTTCTGGTGACTTAAAGTTACGATTAGAAAATGTGCCGACTCTTATTTGAAGAATTATTTGGAAAATTGTTCGCATCAATAAACTTATAATTTCCTTATATGTATAAATTTATTATATATTATTACCTGTAAGTTTTGAATCTGCTTTTCTGTGTTTCACAATTAACATTAGAATCAGTAATAGATCTTTCCCAATATGCTCTTTACTTATGACATGGAAATTGAGCATCAAAATAAAACACCTTCGTAACAGTACTCTTTGATAGACCTAACTTCTGTGGTTTAATTCATCAAATAGCAAAATAACGAAGGTTTTTGATCTTAATGCTTAATTTCCATAAGTAAAGAGCACATTGTGAAAGGTCTATTCTAATGATAATTGTGAATGACACAGAAAAGACTTCAAAACTTACTGCTAACTACTTTTATTGATGGGACCGTTGGCCTATAAGGAAATTAAAATTGTATTAATCACATGATTTTTCAAATAAGTCCAAATTATGGGCACAATTTCTAATTGTAACCAGAAGTCACCAGAAACGAAATGTAATGATAACATCTTTAGAACGAATGAACAAAAAAGGACTTTGCTTTTTCTATTTTCCGATGGCTACAGGAGACGAATTTCACCAATTTGGGACGAATCGGTATGTTACAAATTTGAATTATACTAAACCTTAAATGAAATCTAGTGCTGGCTTTTTGAAATTCAAAATGAGTATTGAGCTTGGCGATGTTTGGAGACGAAATTAAAGTGTCGAAATAGGCAATTCGTGTGATACAAGTGTTAAAATAACCGGGAAAACCTATATAAAACATTCGATCTTAAATTAACAACTTGATCATGTCATGTTAGACAAAACTGTAACGAAGACATTTTGGCGTCCCGAGAGAAATAACAAAAATCTAGAATATAATATGAAAGAAGTATCATCTGGCAAGCACTCATGGCCGAGTTCGGGCGGGTCTGGTTCTTGAAATGGATATATCATTCTTGCAAACCCTGACGGATAGGTGGTGTGAGATTGTTCCGAGTGCAGTGTTCGTGGGTCGTGCTCCCGTCGCCGGTCGAGCACCGGCGGAGAACAATACGAATACTCGCGTCAAGAAAAAGGGCGCCCGAACTCGTACGGCCATTGTGTGCGAAAAAGGTTTCGGACTATGTCAAGAGGGCGATGTTTCTCATGTTTTTATTCTCATGTAGAATTTTCGGACCAAAGTTTTTTCGATAGCGTACATCATAATCTACATGTCTGTAAAGTTGTATACAATTCGGCGGACCAGACCGCGTGGCGAGCAAAAAAAGGACCTCGTACGTCCCACTGACTATAAGCTAATCGAACGCACCCATAATCCGACGTTCGTATTGTGCGGCTTGATCTGCACACGTACATGTACGTTAACGTCTGATCCGTGTAATGTCAAATTTACGTAACTGCGCTTCGAAACTGATGACCAGTTTTCCAAATTTAATTAAATAATTACAGGTGTACATATATAAATGAAATTAAAATAATTTTAAAATGCATAATTATAATCATTGTCATAATGATAGCTATAGCGCACTTCGTATGATAATGATATTCCCGTCAACGTGTGTTAGAGGTGCACTAGTACAGAAAGTAATGCAACGCACCCATAATCCGACGTTCGTATTGTGCGGCTTGATCTGCACACGTACATGTACGTTAACGTCTGATCCGTGTAATGTCAAATTTACGTAACTGCGCTTCGAAACTGATGACCAGTTTTCCAAATTTAATTAAATAATTACAGGTGTACATATATAAATGAAATTAAAATAATTTTAAAATGCATAATTATAATCATTGTCATAATGATAGCTATAGCGCACTTCGTATGATAATGATATTCCCGTCAACGTGTGTTAGAGGTGCACTAGTACAGACAGTAATGCAATGCAATAGCTGCCCGCAATTTTGCGTATCACACTATCACTATCATTGACGTGCAGGAACAGCCTTCAAGGTCAAACGGTTCCGATTGTCAAACCACAACCAGGTCCGGTGTCACGGTCTCACTTCTCCGGCATGCTAGCTTCTCCGGGTGGATTCGGCAGATAATTGAGCACGTTACAGTGCACGTTACATGAGCACGATTCAGGCCCATGTGTCCACTGTGCTTACTTTTCCTCGGGCTGTGTTCTGAAGTCTACCAAGCCCATTAATAACACAGTGAGGGACACCCAAGAATGTGTTATGTAACACTTCCTGTGGGTCAAGTCATTCCATGGTCTTGCAAGCATTCTGATTTGTGTTCCCAGCGTCATGCATGTGTGTGTGTGTTCATGGAGGAATAATTAAGAACGAACTCCTTGGTCCGTGTTCCTTGCTCGTTCGTGGTCCATTTTGTCTTTATTATTGCAACCATGGCTTAAAATAAATGTGCATTTCAAGTCTTTTTTTGTTATTGGGAGTTAATAGTGCGTGCCACGAAAATTCTGGATTGGACTGCAGTGGCGTAGCCACCGGGGGGCGTGGGGGGCGACCGCCCCCCAATGAAACCTTGTCGCCCCCCCCCAGTCGCCCCCCCCCCCCCCCCACTGAAATTTTGAGTTTCTAAAAAAAATTATCATTGATCTACATGACGCCATGGGCGTCAATCCTGGGGGGGACAGGGGACATGTCCCCCCCCCCCCACACTTATTGAAGGGTGGGGGACACAATATCAAATGTTCCCCCCCCTCCAGATTTTTGAACTCGTGTCTCATTTACAGGGCCGTATTACATGTATGTACTACAATGTATCTTTTGCTTAGAAAATATTGGTTAAAGTGGTCAGAAATTGCCTCAGTTAGCACCACAGAGCATTTAGAATCCAACATTTTGGTAGCTGATTCAACCTCGAAAACAATGTTCAAAACATTTTCTTATGCCTTTAGCTGAGAAAACCTCGAAAATTATGTTTAAATTATTATCTTTTGTGCTAAGATAATTATGGGTTAAAGTGGTAAAAAATTGCCTCAGATCACACCACAGAGCATCGAGAATCCATTTTTTTGGGGGGCCCTTAAGCGGGTCCCGAACCCCACGCCTATAGCTTAGAATACCGATAGCTGATTCAATGACTCCAACCTCGAAAACGATGTTCAAATAATTATCTTTTGCTAAGAAAATATTAGTTAAAGCATGGAGGAAAGTGGTAAGAAATTGCTTCAGATCACACCACAGAACATCTAGAATCAATTTTTTCCGGGGCCCTTAAGCGGGCCCCGAACCCCACGCCGTAAGGGCTTCGAGCTCACATCAGTTCTGATCAAGGTATGACCGCCCCCACCGCCCCCCCCCCCCCACTTTTGAGAAGCGATTGACGCCCCTGCATGACGCCCCCCCATGAAATGTTCCAGTCCCCCCAGCCCCCCCTCACTGAAAAATTCCTGGCTACGCCACTGTATGCACCATACATGCACCTGAACAATGTCACCTTTTGTACATTGTTCCAGCTGTGCAACACTTCAGTTTTGATTTCAGATTTGATTCTTATACCTCACTACCTCACCTCCAGCACCAAATCAACTTAATTTGTCCTTACCACACTATGATAGAGTCTCAGGAGGTAGTACAAAGCCTGATGCTCAAATCTGGCAAAACTGCATGCGAGGTGGGTGGAGGGCTTCTGAGTGTTCTTACAGATCCTCTTCAGATATGCCGTCACGTAGGTGTTCTCAACAATTGGACAAAACTGCAGAGATACAATGAAATTGAATAGTTAAAGGCATATAGTATCATTTCCTTTTCATGCATTTTGTTCGTTTTTGATAATAACACCGTTCAAAATAGAAAAAAAAGAATGTTCAAAACCTAACCTGTTAAACTTTCAGCTTGGTGAATATAACAGTTTTTGAGAAAAAAACCAGTGAAATACCATGAACAACCTTTTGATCACGAAACACGATTTCATTATAAAACTCTTCATTTCCAGTGATCAGTCACTGGAAGAAAAGTAACATTGAAGGTGGTTTCAAAACAGGGTGTCAGCGGCTTCACCTTGTGGAATGGAACACTCCTTCTGTCACTTACATTATCATAATTAATTGCCGAAAGCTTCAGCACTAATGCCAATTCTGAACCTAAACAGATTCTGGTCTAGGCCATCTTAAAATTACCTTCTTAGCAACACCCTTGTGAATCTTCAGTAGCGTGTGGACCAATCTAAGAAGTCCGATGGCTAGACCACACGACGAGTCTTTCCTCACGGACGGGTAGTTCCTATCTTGGTTATGGGGGTCGCAACCAAACTCCGGCAATGACGGTGCAGATAGGGACATCTCCTCTTCTTTGAACCGCAGTGTGGACTGAAGTCTAAATAAAATTATAAAATTTGCAATAAGGGAATAATACTGTGGTGTCTACTTTTATCACTGGTTGGGGGCTTGGTTGCCGATAATGGCCCTAGCCTTCCGCATTTTTAAACCAGACGTTCACGTTTTTAACCAGTTCACATTGGATGACGTGTATACAAGCAAAAGTTTTGCGGTATTTGGAACAGATGACGGATAAACACGCAACGAGCGAGGCCGGAAATGTGTCTGCGACCCGCTCGCAGTGAGCGAGGCCGGAAATATCAGGGTGTGCTACCTGCAGATGATGGCCTGAACCCATCTGGCATCGAGGTTCGTTAAAAACAATCCCGTGCTTGGGTCCGGTCAATGTCAAAATAATGCCGACGCAAACTGGTTAAAGCTGCTCTACCACACTACTCTTCCCAGCCATAAATACCTTTTTTGGTAAAAAAATTAAATTAAAGTCCAAAAATTGACAAAATTTTGACGATGTTTTGTAAAACAATTTTACTCAATGTTCAGGCCATGTCTATGGTGCGTGTCAACCGCATGTGGTTTGCTCAACATTTCGTTCTCCTTATTATGTATGGACATCATATCAGTGGTCCTCAAGCATCCGGTTGTAGTACCGTAGGTGCGCGCGGCGTGTACTGTGCGCGCGGCGTGTACTGCGCGCATGTGGCGCGGACTGGTTTGGAACGCTGCTGACCAGCATTTAAACGGTGGTTTAAAAACACTCAAGTGACAGGCTCTTGACCAGGTTGGCGTAGCAGTACTTTCCTCGCCTTCCACCGCTGTGACCCGGGTTCGAATCCCGCCCGGGCCAATATGTGGATTGGGTTTTCAGTCCCTACCTGATTCCGTGGGTTTTCCTCAGAATATTCCTCTGGGCTTTTCCTCCCACCTCTAAAACTGTAATTTCTTCTCATTGTCTTCTCTCTACAGGTTTCTTCAGGCTTCTGGGCTACAGTGCCTAAGGCACTTTTGAGGGACCCTTGGTTTCATTACCAGAAAGAAATAAAATAAATAAATAAAATAAATAAATAAAAATAACAATTGGTAAACTTCCTTAGGTATTTAAGAATTTGTTTTAAAACACTAGTTATGTTGCCATTGACACAATACAGGGTGAATCAAAGGATATATCTTCTGTTAGGGTTGAATCTCTCTTTAAAATGACACCCTGGTCATGTCATTACATTAACAATTGACTGAGCAGTGATCAATTTTATGAAAGGGTCTATTTAGAGACGTACGCCACTTTTCATGGTGAAATCTCTTTTTGTGTCAATTGTCACAGAGTGAAAGGCTATGGTTGCCAATCAAGGCAGGTGGGAATTGATTGATTCACATGTGCCCTACTTCTGTTCCAATTAGCAATAATATCTCAGTTTCGTGTTTGTTTTATCCACCCTGTACACACTGTTTTATGAGTGGCATATTAAACAGACGCACTACATTTCCCTTGTTCTATGGGCACAAGAGGGATAATAAATTTATCTTCAAGAAAAACTGACGCACAGTCAAGATGCAATGCACACCCTGTACACAATTTTTTTCAGCGGTTATCCTATTGCATGTGCCTGCAGTAAGAATAGTGCATGTATCATATAATTGTGCGATACGCAGGGTGATATATGGGATATCACACTGTTGTTGACCAATCAGGATTCAAGTATGCTTAAAAGATAATTCATATAGAATGAATTCACTTATGGCTTTTGCATACACTTACTTGAGGTTGACCATGACATTGAAGAAGGTCGCCGACGTCATGAAGGGCACTAGTGTACAGTCAACCAACTTCTCAATGTTGTGCAAACACTCAATTGGCCGGTAACACGCCTGTCATGGAGTAAATAGGCAAGACACAGTTCACAATTTTGTACACATCTGTGATGGGACATGGGGTTTTTACACTTACAATATGAATATTCGAAACATGTATTGCCTCTTCATGGCAAAATGACATTTAATAATACAAAATATATTAACCCTACTGCTGTCTGAACAGTCACAGACAGTCAAAAAATCAATCCTTTTCCCTGCCATGTCTTTTTTACAGGCTAGTCACCCACAGTCAGATCATATTTCAAGCAAGCACTGTGACTAGTCAAATTCAGTCAACAGGCAAAAGCAGGCAAGTGGTAGGCACAGCTGACTTATTTATAACCTGCAGTCAAAGCATAGCTGTATGAAGTTACATAAACTGCCAGTCAATCCTGCTTTATTTACATGTAGGCTGGGAGCTCCTAACTGTTAAAAACAATCACTTGATTGATTTTGACTAAAAAGACAAGTTTGTACAGAATGTATGTTTGCATAGGAGGGTTAAAGGCATAATAAAGAATAGAGGCTAGTAGAGGTGGCAAACCCAAAAGCCTGTATGGCTAATGAGGAACATGTGATGGTCCACGAATACTTGAGGGTGTAAAAACCACATCATAGCATGTAAATTTCCCTCATCACAGCAGTCAATAATTCAAGTCGAGTAAATGATATCACAGATTTAATAAACTTATTGAATGTAATCTTTCTAGACCAATGAAATTACAGCATCCACGATACACTATAACAATGATGATTAATAACCACAGAAAGTGAGCGTCATCTAGAAAAAAAAAGGAACTTTTAACAATGACCCTAAGTAGTTGCCAAAACTAAAGAGGAAATACTTGTCAGTACAATTTCCAAAATCGAACATGAACAGTTTTGAATGGGTAAACAAAAGAAAACAAGTTGAAATTTATTGGGGAAAGGTCAAAAGTGTTGATACTTGGCAATGAATCTAACTTTGATAGGAGTTGTAATCAAGTTTTCACAAGTCACCATACCGGTAAGTCCATCGTAAGCAATCAAGACTCAAGTCAAGCTACAAGCTTTTCAAATAAGATTTGAAGGTTTGCATGGTAAGAATTAAGAGCAAGTAGGTGATTGCACCTTGTGATGAGAAATCTTCTTTGCGAGCATGTCGTCGTGTCCCTGCAACAAGGTCATATCTCCTAAAATGGGCCTGACTTGAAATGCGAGTTTCAGCATGCCAAGAGGTCGTATCTCACTAAAAATGACCCGGATGTACACACAAAGTCAATGGATGTCGAGATATGACTTTGCTGCAGAATGGAGTTATGACCTTGTTGCACTGACGCGACGATGTGTAGTTCCAGAAAGGAAATGGTGGAAACTCAACGTTTTGGACAGTATGCTCCGACAGTATGCTCTGCCCATCATCTGGAGACTGCACTTTTCAAATGAACTGTATAACAAAGGCATTCTTTTGTCATTGCTCATCCCCTGTTACTTGTGTCTGATGTACGATTTGACATGTGATTGACTTAATTCAACCCTTCCCTTCTTAATCAATATCCATTTACTTACCTGCTGTGTGTATCTGGCATAGAAGGATGCTAGGAGGTTGAGCAGACAGGAGACCATGTCCATGACCTCGGCGTCCAGGCTCCGGGTAGTGTCTGTCATCTCACCCAGCCACCTCATACAACAAAATTCAAGAGGCGCCTCGAGGCCGCTGACGTGGCTCCAGTTGATGCTTGGGGGTGCTGCTTGAGGTCCAGATGCGGTTGCCTGCGTCTTGTCATTACTGGGAATACATTGTAATGTATAGTGTCAGGTGACTTGAGAATGCAGTGGTAGGAATATTGTGAAGTGAGGTATTTTAATTTAAGCAACCTCACAACAATGTGAGGCTGGGTGTTAAGCTGATGACGTTTTCAAGTATATATGGACTCGGTGCCTATATCGATCTGCTTGTTGTCATTACTATGGGAATAATGTATGATGTCAGGTGACTTGACCAATGAACATGTAATGGAGGAGTGTTGTGAGGTGAAGTATTTTAAGCTACCTCGCAACAATATGAGGCTGGGTGCTAATTTGAGGTTTTCACATACACCTCTTCTGTGAATACAGATGAGGTCACCTCCATCTTGTCACTACCGTCAGACCAACTACAGTTGAGGTGACTTGAGCATGCAATTGAAGGTGCTGCGAGAGGTGAGCATTTCAATCAACCTCATGACAATGTGAGGCTAAGTGTTAAGTTGATGAGGTTTACAAGCATACAGTCTGCATTCCTACAGACAAGGTGTCTCTTGTCTTGTCATTACTATGGGGAATAATGAACAGTGTGAGGTGACTTGAGTATTTTTAGTAGTAGGAGTGCTGTGAGGTGAGGTACGTTAAGAAACTTCATGACAATGTAAGGCTAGGCAGAACCTGGTGCTTTGCTAATAATGGAAATTAAAACTCTGGAAATAATGTACAGCGTGAGCCAATGTGAGCATACACTGGTAAGTGATATGCGAGGTGATGCATTTTAATTATCTTCATGACAATGTGAGGCTAGGCCTAGCCTGGTGCTTGGCTGTTCGAGTTTACAAATGTATGTGGACTGCATGTACATGTATATAGATAAGGTTGGCTGTGTCTTTTTGTCATTACTGTGGAAATAAGGTAAAACTTGAGGTGACTTGAGCATGAAGTGGAACATGCTAGCAAGATGAGGCATTTTAATCACTGCCTTTACAATGCGAGGTTTGGTGCTCAGCTGATGGGGTTACAAGTATATGGACTCTTGTATATATCAAAGGTCCTTTATGTCTTGTCAATACCATCAGAATAATGTAAAGTGTGAGGTGACTTATACATGCAGCAGCGGCTGTATGAGGTGTAGCAGTCTATCAAACCTAAAGACAGAGGCTAGGTGCAGGGTAGGTGAGGTCCTTCATAATAGTTACAGGTTTGTTTATTCTACAGGCAAATACCTCATTGAAAAATTGGCTTGCAGTTCAGCGGCTGTTCCAGCAACATTCACCACTCCCTCTAGTAAACCGATGAATGCTGCAGCTCGGTTCATCTGCAACCTATGCACAGCAGCATCGGACTCTTCATCGGAAGAAAGCTGGGGGAGGACAGACAATCTCCGGAACAGCATGAGTTGCTGCATCAACAGTGGATATAGCTCTCTGTAGCAAACATAAATACATAATTGACTTTATTTCAACTACTGGAAAATAGTCTTCATCTTTGACATCTTGGTGATGAAATGATCTATCATGATAAGCAGGCACTATTGAAAATGTTCATATTATATCCACAGTTGTAAGCAGGTCATTACAAATGGTACTTAATATTTATCACTACATGTAAGTCATCACAAATCAGTCAATCGCAAGTCCATCGCAAGTCCATCGCAAGTCCATCGCAAGTCCATCGCAAGTCCATCACAAGACCATCCCAAGTCCATCCCAAGTCCATCGCAAGTCTATCCCAAGTCCATCGCAAGTCCATCGCAAGTCCATCGCAAGTCCATCGCAAGTCCATCACAAGTCCATCACAAGTCCATCACAAGTCCATCAAAAGTCCATCACAAGACCATCCCAAGTCCATCCCAAGTCCATCCCAAGTCCATCCCAAGTCCATCCCAAGTCCATCGCAAGTCCATCGCAAGTCCATCGCAAGTCCATCGCAAGTCCATCGCAAGTCCATCACTAGCCCATCACAAATCCATCGCAAGTCCATCGCAAGTCCATCGCAAGTCCATCGCAAGTCCATCACAAGTCCATCGCAAGTCCATCACAAGACCATCCCAAGTCCATCCCAAGTCCATGCCAAGTCCATGCCAAGTCCATCTCAAATCCATCCCAAGTCCATCTCAAATCCATCCCAAGTCCATCCCAAGTCCATGCCAAGTCCATGCCAAGTCCATGCCAAGTCCATCTCAAATCCATCCCAAGTCCATCCCAAGTCCATCCCAAGTCCATGCCAAGTCCATCCCAAATCCATCACAAGTCCATCACAAGCCAATCATAAGTTGTTAGAAAAGTTAGCAGGGACCTTTACAAATGGTGCAGGTATGGGATACATATGCGGCTCAGAAAAAAAACTAGCTGGTGATATCACCATTTGGCGTTATTTTATCAAACCCACACATATTCAATTCAATTCAATTCAATTCAATTCTTTACTATCCATTTCAATATAAAACAGAAAATTTACATGTGAGTTGTAAAAGCACATTAAAAAAGAAATTTGCGACAAGAATAAGTTAAATATCCCACCAATAATAATTCGAAAGTAATGAAAATGAAAAAATACAAGTATTAAACAACAAACATACATAGCAGTTAAAAAATTTCCAGTTCCTATTTGTATCTTAACTGTTTGATATGAAATGCAAATTGCCCATCCTGTGCCAGATGAAACGACCACGAAAAAATATGCATTAACAAGCAACTTTTTCCGAGTCGCAAACTTATCCCATATGTGTACCATTTCTAATTGTCCCTATTGTCTTAGGACCCTTGCAACGAACCTGTACTCATCACAAGCCAGTCCGTAGTCCACACACACCCTCCACACATGCAGGCTGGCAGTGCTCAGCTCGTATGCTTCTGCAATGTTCAGCTGCATGTCTGGTGGGTCAACGGTAATGTATCGCACAATGGACGCCATCAGCCTGCCACTGGAAAGCTGCATGAAAAAATACACAATCACTTTTGTTGAACATTTTTCTGAATCCTCCATATCCACCAATGTGCAGGAATTGGATGGCACATTCTTAATACCTCAACTTACAATAGACATTATTCACAAGTCGGCCATATTGAACTGAAAGCGAGGTCAACACTTCATTTGTGGAACTTGCCAGTAGCAACGAATGCAATGAAATAAAACTTCATTACAAATTAACACCAGTCTGCTCTGATGAATAGTTTAAACTTTGTGATTAAACATACCCTTCTGTTTTAACCCTATCCGCCCTGAATCCTACAAAATCCTCTTTGCCAAAGTGGAGGAATTTGGAGGATTGAGGTTACATGGCAAAAGTGCGTTACTGATTTTGTTAGATGCACTTTGTCAAGGTCTTGGGCCAGACCTTGTGTTGTTTTTGCTCAGCCATGCATAAATATAGGCCTGGATTATGCTTGAAATCCTCCGTACTGCTCTAGGATGTCACTGACGAAGCCTCAACATATTGACAGTCACTGCTGCAGGATTTTGCAGGATTCAGGCAGTGGTCACCCCTCCACGGACCATATTCAAGAAATAATGGAGAAATTTGCAGGATTGAGGCTATATGCTATTTTTCCATGAGGCCAATTGGAGGATTTTGAAGGATTGAGGCTACATCCTAGCAAAAAGGCCTAGGGAGTTAGGGTTAAGCCACATTAAAAAAAAAAAAAAAGTGAGGCTTGGAACGCACTCGTATCTTAAAATAGTCTGGCACTATCCCATTTGCAAATGATAGAATAGAGTCAGGGAACACGATCGAATGGCTTCCCGTGAATAAGGTCTATAGGGCTGTGCCGAATATACCAAATATTTGATATTCAATCATGAACCGCATCTATTTTTTGGAATCAAATATTTGAGAAATGTGAGTGGTCCCCTAGAGTCAGATGACATTCAGCCCCCACACCCTCTCCCATGTTGACAAGAAATTGCCGCTCCTAGCATCAATGGTGCTCCAGTGTTATGATGTGCATCGGTTCAGGTTGACCAGGCCAAACCGACCCGAAACATTACAGATATAAACCGAATCCGAACCGAAACTGATCTTAACTCCCTCAAAGCGACCCGACCCGACCCGACCCGACAAAAAATAAGGTAAAACCGACCTGAACCAACCCGAACCAACAAAAAACGAATATCTGGCTTGGACAAAGTGATCACTTTTTTCGTGCCTGCCCTTACCCACGTGGCATGCATTTTTTTGCAAAACCATCATCTCTCTCTGTCATACTCAGTGGGTTGATCGAGAGTAACTCCGCTAAATGAACAAACGCATGGTATCACCACGCGGTATCATGAAAACTGTTACAATCTATCTGTTTCACTGTCAGTCCCGATCCGACTGGAGAAATTAATACCGTGGGAAATTGATAGTGCGCGCGTTGGCCACACCACAATGGGCTTCGGTCACAGCGACTGTCAATAATATTGCATCACCTGAATTTCTCAACTGTTTCGGGGTTTTTTTCGGTTTATTTCGTTTTTTTTTCTTCAAAAGATGGCTAAACTGACCCGACCCGACCCGACCCGACCCGAAAATGTAAATGCAAAACTGAAACCAACCCGACCCGACAGAAAAGATCGACCGACCCGACCCGACCCGAAGTCGGTTTCGGTTTGGGTCAGTTTCGGTTTCGGGTCGGGTTTGCACAACATTTCTCGAGTGTCCTTAATCTCTCTCGTTTACTTTACTTGCTCATTGTTGTGTGGGTACTTGTGCACTGAATTCATACTGAACTTACAAGAGATGCAGCAATGTTCCTTCCAGCCACACAAAGCACTTTGATTAGCTTCATTGCCAGTACCACCGGATAGCCATAGACATCACTCACAATACCCTCTGAAATGAAATGTTCAAATGTTCAATTGGTCAATCTCTCAAACTTTTAAACAGTAATGTCTTTCACAAAAACTTACCGCATCTTGAATGCCAATCCAAGATCTCGGAACTGCTTTTCAGACATGGGTCGTTCTATAAATTTGGCTAATAACAAAGCCAATAACAAATCAATCCCAACAGCAAAACGCAGAGGTCAATACACGTCAGCTGGTGCATGTAGGCTAAAGTAGGCCCAAAATTTGTGTTTACAGTAACCCGACCTACCTTAACTTTTTCCAGCCAAGTTGCCACATCAACTTTTGATTGCCACATCTGGCCAAAAATGTCAAATAAAGCATATTGGTAAATATAAAATTCTTCCATATGCGAGGTTTTTGGAGTTACACCAAATGAGCAACAATGAGACCAAATCTTGAGACCAAATCATGAGACCAAATCCCAAAATACTAATTGTGTCTTCCAGCTGGATGGGTTGCAAAAACAACTCAAGACCGGTTCATACTTCATGCAAATGTAAATGCGAAGCAAAGTTGACGTCACGGAACATTCTTTGCGAAATATGCCAGATTTGAAATGTGTTCAACTTTTGCCAATTTGAATTCGTAGCGCAAAATCTTGCCGTGAAGTCACAAGTTCGTATTCACATTCATTATCGTGGAGGAGTATGAACTGGAAATGGGGTGCTGTGGTCCAATGGTTACGGTGTTCGACTCGTGTGCCGTGGTACATGGGTTCGAATCCTGACCGTCGGAACATGGTGCTTGTGCTCTTGAGCAAGGCACTTTACCATTATTGCTTCGTCCTTCAGATGGGACTAAAAGCCGTAGGTCCCGTGTGTTGTGTAATGCATGTTTAAGATCCCAGTATACACTTGTCGCTAAGAGAAGGGGTTTGCCCTGGTGTTTCTGGCAGTGGCAGCAATATGCGCCGCAGCACCTAGCAAAAAGGTGCTACATAATGGGTCTCATATGTTCATATACTTCATTACCTGTCTTTGGTTGCATTGTTCCACATCGTTTGTATCCTTTGGAAAAGGTGCTATATAAATACGGTTATTATTATTATTATTATTTTTATCAAATTACCCTGATGTTTCCAAGCCGCAGTTGGTAAAAACTGGTCCAGGATGGTTGGCATGAGTCGGGGACACTTCATGACCTCGTGTGCAGCTTCTTGGGAGTGGCGACAGACTCTGACAAGGATGGCCAAAGCATTCAGGACTACGGGAGCAGGAGGCCGGACTACCTCCAGTATGTAGCGAAGCCTCGGTAGAACCTTCATGCGTAACAGTCCCTGAAAATAATGATCATCAAGTGCAAGATGTTAATTGAAGCTCCATTTGGGAGATGATGGTCAGAGATTCCACCCAAAAGATCAACTTTAAACCTTTTTACCTTCTCTTCTAGAGTTAGTTGCCTCACATGGTGTATCCACTAACTTCAACCCGAGCGGTAGTGTATAAGCCATGATAACTATCAGATCATACCGATCTGATGTAATTGAGGGAAAACTGTTGTCTTTGTTGGAGGTGGATGAAGACTATCAAATCAGATTTTGATTACATGTGATCATATTTTTATAGAGCAGTTTAGGTGTTGCATTACTGTTTGCTACTACAGTGAAATCTCGATAAGTCAAAATCCTGGCCATCTTAATTTGGGTTTTGTTCTGTTCTTGTTTTGTCTTATTTTGAAACAACCTTGCCTTGTTATCATTGCTGCCTTTATTCATACCTCCTTGCTTTTGTTTACACTTGTTTGTATTGTTTCAGGACTTCCTTATACTTGTACTCTTGTCTCCTCTAGAGTAACATTGTCATATTCTCTGCATATGTTTGTTGCAAATCTTGGCTGAATAAATAATAATATAATAATAATAATAATAATAAAAAACCTGTTAACTCAAAAACCCTTCCAACTCAAAGTAAAAACTTATTGTTGTTGAATAGAAAATGCATTGGATAACTCAAAACTCTGCTTAACTCAAAGGTAGAGCAGAGGTTTGAGGTTTGACGTATCGAGATTCCACTGTATCTGGTTCCAACATATAGATGGCAAAGAATCATGGAATTAACATTTAGCAAATAAAACATGTCCCCCACAGCCACTTTTGTACATAACAGAAAGCCTTTTTTTCAAAGTTCTCCTTATAGGCCATATGCTTGGGGGTTTGGTCAGTATCGAATCAGGGCATAAATGATTATAGTGCGCATGCGCGAGGTATACCGCCCCTAGAGTGGTAACAAGCATTTTGATGAACATTTTGAAAAAAAGGGTGATAACACCCAAAAAGCTGCCACCGCTGCAATTGCTATCACATATTTTCCAACTCTGGAGGTGTATACCTTGCCAAAAATTGCTATGACGAGTATTCCCCTCATTTGATAATGGTTGCCAAAATTTTGGACCGAGGCTCTATTATATGCAAGTGGAATGTGTTCTTTTTCGGCCACAGTTACCTTGATAGCATCCTGCTTGGCGATCTGAGGATCCGTCTTGTCCTTCTCCTGTATCTCCTCCCCTTCTTCAGTCACATCTTCGGCGTCATTCAGGACGGAGACGGGATGCATGGGTGTGGTCTCCATACCCCGGTGCCAACCAAACACCCTGTCCAGTGTGCTCTACAAAAACAGAAACAGTCTTTTACCCTACATACTGCATCCTTTATACTTAACTGCAATATATGACTTAAAAATGTACTGTGCATGCTCTTCAACACATTCATTTGATTCCCTTTCTTATGAATTTTGAGCTGTCATTTGAATATAAATGTCGGGCTGCAAATAATTTGAACTTTGTAAAGCAATTATTCCATCACAATTAAAGTGGGCCAAGTTTTTTGGTTTTCCAAACCCCGGCCTATGCTTTGTCTCGGAGCCAAAACTGGGATTCAGAAAACGACCTTGCTCAAATTACCCAAGTTAATCAAATGTCCATTTTAAGGAACACCTGGGCGTTTCTTGTACATTATTGGCCATTGTGCCCACATACGGCAAATGGATCATTGTGTGTAACTGGCCCAGGCCTGGCCACACCGATATACAGACCCACTCACGGCTAGCTGTTAATTGTGTTTGTCCGGATGCGTGCAGAGGAAAGTCAGGAAAGTTTGATTTCTCCGCAAGCCAATCTACCATTTCAAACTGAAAGTATGGATAAATTAAGGCCGTGGTAAGTCAAGTTATACCATTTTTTTTCTGGTGATCAGGTACAAGTTCGACATGTCGAGTACAAGTACTTTGCAATCTGAGTATGAGTACCGTCATTTTGAGTACGAGTACTTTGCCATTCGAGTAAGAGTACGAGGACTCTAAAAAGTACTCGAGTACCGAGTACAAGTACTGAGTACGAGTACAACACTGGATTAAAGAAGGCCCACGAGGAGGCCACACTGCTAATTTTGTGGGCACACACCTTGCTAGGGGGTCAGGCCAATTGGTCGATGCAGAGTATATGCATAGCTGCCAACTTTTCAAAATCCAAATGAGTAATCGATCTGCATGGTCATTTTCAACTGCGCGTATATTAACCCTAACAGAACTCAACCCATCAACCCCAACGGCATGATTTGATGGAATCTGTCAGGACACAATGTAGGTACAGTACCCCTAAACTGACAGTCTTTTACATTGGGTTGGCAAGCAATATGTGTGTGCAGTTTCCCATATGGTGTTGGAAATCACCAGGATGGGTATGGTTCCTAGTAAATCATGCAAGGGAGTTTGGGTTAAAAGTGCATCACGTATAGGCACATGGTATACATGCACTGTGCATAACCCTTTTTTTGGTGATGAAAAAGCAAATGTATGTCACACTTGCTGGTTCCAAGTCATTTGCACACATGTACACTCAACAAAAAAAGAAAGTCCCCCCTCAATACTTTTTTGTCTAACTCAAAAACTACTGGGCACATCTTGCTCAAACTACGACTGACCAGTACAGAAATTCTTTAGCAATCCAGCCATGCTCTTTGTTTGGCCAAAAAAAAGTGATAATGTGTACAAAATTATGCAATTTATGACTAATGGTACCAACAATAAAGTTGCATTTTTGAATGCGTGCAAGGTGAGTGTGAACCACAACTTGCACGTATACAAAAGTGCAACTGTTTTCGGTATCATTTACAATAAATTGCATAAATTCGTACACATTATCACTGTTTTGGGCAAAATAGAGGGTATGGCTGGATTGCTAAGGAATTTCTGTACTGGTTAATCGTTATTTGAGCGAGAGGTGCTCAGAAGCTTTTGAGTCAGACAAACAAGTATTGGAAGGGGGACTTTCTTTTTTGGTTGAGTGTATTATACGAACTGGCCGTAGATAGTGCCTGGCGGTATCATCGTAGTAATGCATATATACAGGTAAGACGAGCAGAACAGAATTGGTGTTACAACCCCCCCCCCCCCCACCACCCCCATTTAAAAATTGTCTGGCAACAACCATGGATCTTATCACAGACTCTTTATTGGCAAGATTTCTTTCAGCATCACTTCCTACCTCATCCCCTGGTTGTATGAGCAGCGCTGCTAGGCCTTCCATGGTTGCTGCAATCACCCCCTCATTACTGTCATCTAGAGACCATCTCAGGAGGAACAGTACCCCTGCCTCAAGGAGCTTGGGTATCAGGGGCTCCAAGAGTTCTCCCCCTAGCTGATTCAGTCGGCACTAGGGAAAAAGGGTCCAACATACAGTAATTTCAGTCTTTATGAGCTCCGTGCACAATAATAAACAATAATAAAACCATTCTTATATAGCGCATATCACCGTGCAGTCCTTATTGCGCTTTCATGAAATCCACAATTATACAAATTGAACAGATATGTTTTGACCCGGGTTTTGAATTGTTCTGATGTTTCGGCCTGTTTGACAACATCTGGTAAGTTGTTCCATAACTGAACTGCAGCTGATTTGAAGGAGCGGGAACCATAGGACTTAGTTTTAATGACTCCTATGGACCTTCAATTGGACACAATTTAATTTTTGCCCAAGTACCACTTCAACGGCAAGAAAGGGAGAACTAGAGCTAATGTACTTCCCGAAGCAGGGATATCAGCCTAAATTGCCGTTTTAACGGTTTATCTGAATACTGACTCGCACTGACCCAAGGTGACCATTGATAAATGTGGCAGAGATCGGCAAAAGAATGTAAGACAAGCAAATATGAATTATATATTATTATTAGTATTATTATTATTATTAAACAAAACGAACCAGGTAGAGTGGGAAAAGTGCAAGCACTATAAGTTGCTTTACTGAGCAACCCCACACACCTGAAGCATATAATTGGGGCAGTGGCATAAAAGCGCAGACAAATACGACACAAGCTTACATTATAGATGACCCTTGCCAGTGTCTGTAGGGCCAGTACTCGCTGTTGTGTGACAGCACTGCGAGACAAGGTGAATAACTCCTCCAAAGAATATCCTGGAACCTGACAGAAAAATCAACCATGACAGCTAAGCAAGTATCCGATAGAAGCCTAATACTATTAGAGCATTTTATTCCATAGCATTTTCAGACCTATATACATGTACTGTTCATGTACAACCTGTAGTATGCAACAGACACATGAGGCCTTAAACGTGGTTATCAAAATATAACTTAACTCCAAAATGCAGTCAAAGTGATGAAGAAGTTATTAGAAAGTGATAAAAAGAAGAAAGCTCTATATTGAATGGAAACGTTCTACTTCATATGGAATGTCAAAAGAAATATTGAGTGTTTGCTTTGGGATCAACCATCCAGCAATCAACTACATGTGTTTCCTACACTATCATCTTTCTGACATCCACGCCCAACAAACCGGTACCCCACTGCCATAGGCTAGCCTTCCTGATTTGTTTTTATCATCCTCAATGGACAATCAATTGGGCACAATTCAATTTTTGCCCTGATTGGTTAAGCCAGTAATGACATCTTTGCACTAAATGTTTTTTAATATTGGTGTGTTCATTCAATAAGGTTAATATATGTATTGTGTCTTGAAACTGCAAAATTTGATGTCATAAGTGTCCTTTGAATAACATCGGGTACATCACTTTCATCACAGAGGCACAACACTTGGCACAGAGCAATGGATGCCCGATTATAGAGCATCTTACTTTCAGCAAGAAAGCTATAAATATTCAAAGGTAAACTGCAGCCTGCAATGCTTTAGTTTATTTAATTTCTTGCAGGGTTACACTTTTATCTTTTTGACTATGAAAACCTAAACCCCTGAATTCATTTGTTGTAAAGTACCACATACTACAAAGTACCACATACTACAAAGTATTACAAAAATTATGTATGCAGGTACCAAATACTAGAAATACTATGAGTGCTGTGCCCACCTATATGCTGTAGTACTGCATACTTAGTAGTATTTTGTAGCTTTAGGTGAGGTTAGGGTTAATAGGACAATGTTACATGAACCATCAAACAGACTTTGACAAAAACTGATCATCCCATAACCAGCTGCACCCGATCTCAAGAAGCGCTGAGACGCAACTCAACCCGAGTTACGTCGGAACTCGCGATGTGTCGCATGATCCATTTCACAAAGCTTGCGATGTGTTGAATGCGTCATAAGTTCCCTGACAACAGCTTAAACATGTCGCAAGTTATGACTTGTCTAGTGGTCATCGCAAAATAAAAAGCGTCCCTTTCTTTCAGTTTTATGCCATAAAAATACATAAACAAGACTATAATACCAAGACAATGCGTGTAAAGTTTAAATAAAAAATGTACTGAATAATTATGAATTAGCCTGGAATATTGCGGCTAAAATTTCAAAGTAGTTATTCAGTCCACTGAGAGTTCGCACTTACGACATGTTTTGTAAAATGGATTGCAGTATGCTTCGCAGCTGCGACGCATCGTAGGGATATGACGTGCCGCAGCATTGCGATGCATGGTAAGTTACGATGAGTTTCATGAAATCGGGTGCAGGACAGAACAGTTTTCATTGTAGTCGAGTCCATCACAAATCCCCACAAGTCAATCACAAATCCTCCAGTCTCGATTCAAGTCACAATTATTCAAATGAACTGCGACAAAAGCAGTCCTTTGAGAACGTGCATCCTGAGCTGCTTGTGATCTGACTGATGAAAGGATTTGTGATTATGTACTTCTGATGGGACTTCTGATGTACTTGTGATGACTCTGCTACAACACTGGTCCTGCTGGAGTCTCGCCAGAACAAGTTGAAAGTAATGGACACCATTTGCAAACATTCAAAAATGAAACTGCCAAAATATTATGAAATATCCTACTTGATTGAAAGTAAATAATAGGATCAAGCAGCCTGCACAATCGTTTCGCCCACTTTGCTGTCATTTTTGAGAAAAGAGGATTTACCATCATTTCCTTGCAATGGTTAGGACAAACCATCGCCCAAAAACGTTCTTTTTTTTCCGAATACTCCAGCAAATGGACCAACTTTAGTTTCGGTTGCGATCAGTAAAATATCCGTGAATGAGAATTATTCTCCCAAGTGACAAACTGGGGAATCAGACCACAAAAGGGTTGCAAGTCAAAACATTTTAATCAATGAGAGCTTTCAAGGGAAACCTTGCTTTTTGCGTCGAGAAAAGTGAAGACTTATTTTCACAGTTTTTTTCAAAATGTATATCTATTTAGCTGAAATTCCAACATGTTAGTATTTACACCTACTGCAGATTTATTGTTTTGTTCATTGACTTGGCAAAAATGCGTTTTAATTGCAAACGGTCTCCATTCTCTTTAAATTTCCACACCTCTTGCTCGTCTCCATGGTGATGTAACCCTTCCCTGACTGGTATCTGGGCGTCTCTGGCTACCAGCTGACCGTTGAAGTCAAACCTGCCCTGGGCGCCTTCCTTGGACTTGGCTGAGGGCTTGGGCAGATCCTTCATCCACTCCAACTTGTCTGGTTCAGCCTGGTCCATGTGAACCCACTTATCCCCCACTCTGATAGGGGGTTGAACTGAATGTAAAAAGTGAATAGAGCATGTAAGTTCTTGCCAGTTCACTTTATCTGTAAAGTCTTGGTACCATAGAACTATACTAGAGCACTGACTAGAGCGCTAACTCGATGTACAAAGCGATGCCTGCTGGGCACATAAATGTTTGTGCACAAACCCATGGAAAACTCGAAATTTTGTATGTCTTTTGTACGGCTATTTGCATATATTGCGTTTGCATTCTATACAGGTACGTTATCGAAGCCAATACGCCCAAAACCGCAAAGCCCGATCAGCAAATGAGCCTTTTATTTTGCTCTACGCAAACAGCGCAATGCGTGCGCATATCCGCTGCAGATGATTTATAATGTGACTTTAAAAAAAAAAACCTGTGACGAAGTTGTTTACGTACGTTCTACTTGCGCGTTGCATATAGAGTACACTTTCAAAATTCAATCCATCTAATTTCATTATGTTCTACAAACACGCACATGAATTCAAAATGTCTGCGCCCAGGTCGGCTTCAAAGCGTCTCTGCGCGCAAGAATGAAGAGTTAGCGCTCTAGTAATTTAATATAGCTCTATGCTTGTTACCAAACACTGACTAGTCTCGTCAGCGACTCCCATGTTTGAATTAACTCAATTGTTATCTGCGTGATCGATTAAACGAAAGTTGAGGTCAATCTTTTTAAATTATATATAAAAGTTATCCATATGCAATATGTTTAATACAGTGTAAATCGTAATGCTTTCTTTTCTTTACACTTAGTTAGTTTCTCAGACGCTCACTTTTCAGAACCGTCACCAAAAAAGTGGTAATCCAAAACGGCAGGCTCTGATGAAAGTCTCGTGTCTGAGGCTAAAGCTTCTTTGAAACACATACAAATGGCAGGTTTGGTATTTTTGTATAAGTTTTTGTTGTCTTGTGCATTTTTGTCAAACATTGGTGTCCTTGTTGCCAACGGCAGCATATCTGTCAATCAGTTAACACTCATGTCAGTCTGCTATCAATATAACCTCGTGTTCGCGCAACAAGGTCGTATCTCCTAAAGTGGCGTGTGACGTCATATACGTGAAACACAAGTTTTACAAGTCAAAGGGTTGTATCTCGCTGAAAATAACCCGGATGTACACACAAAGTCAATGGACGCCTCGATACGCGATATATGACCTTGTTGCATGGAGCGTATTCGCGCCAGATACGACTTTGTTGCACTGACACAACGATAATATGTGACCACTCGTACAATACAAACTTTACCAATGTTCTTACCAGATTCTTCATCCATCCTGTCCGATTCTTTGACATCAGAGACTGTGTCACTTCCAGGCAGACCCGCTGCTGCAGCGTTGGGTGTTGGTTCCTCTGGGTGTGTGCACTGTGACTTGTCATTGGCAGAGTGCTCTGTTTCCATGGGTTCTGTCATTTCAGTAGAGTCTGTTTGTGAGGTTGATGCACTGCTAGTGGCTTCTGGCTTTTGCTTGTTCCTCGATTGGATGAATGAAACTAGACTGGGATCTACATGTACGAGAGATTTTAAAAAAATGATTACCTGTTCTTTAGATTAAAGTGTGTAAGAAAACATAGTAATGACTATTTTTTTGTATTAAAGAAAAAAAAAGAAAACTGGAAAAATATTTTAGTGCAACACAGTTAAGTCGACACTGACGGGGAATTCCACCATTAGAATAACAATTTCTTTTTCATAAACTATAAGAACCTTTGACAATCATCTGCTTATGAATTTCTTACTGCATGCAGCTTGTTGTCACATCTTATCTGCCCATCTTCGATTCATAAACCTGTTGGTACATTGTGAATTTTGCAATTGCCGATTGTTTGAAATAACCCGATGTAATAAGCCAGTTTGGTATTCCAACTGCGCATGTGCACATCAAGATTTTCCTTTCAGGATAAACAGTTTGTTATATGGATGCAACATTATTGCGGGTACCAGCATTCCAGCAAAATTAAAGAAATTGTCTTTTTCTGAAGTAAGCACAAAATTTAAAAGTTTGGACAGGGAAGTGTTTTTCATGTGGTTTGTATGCCCGTAGGTCCCAACTTTTTTGTGCAAACAAACATTTCCATCGTCTTTTTGAAGGCATGGGTTAGCATGTCCCCCATAGACAGATGTGCATTTATCTGCCTCGTTTGTCCCAAAGTAAAATCGTTGAGTCCAGTTACTCACAGTTTGCACAGTTGGACTACCAATTTGGTTTTATATACAATTTGGCAGATTTATTCTGTTTCTGGGGTTAAAAGTGAATACAAGCACGACTTGGATCACAAACTTGCCGAGCATTGCTTTCAGTTTCCTCTGTTCCGCCAGTATTTCTGCCTCCGACATCTTCGATAATGTCGCCATATTTTCATGGTCGATCTCCTCCCAATCCTGACTTGATGATCCGCTTATCCCCGGGGATGCGCCCATGTTGTCACTCTCCTTGTTTTCCCGCATATCATCGGGACTTTGGCCATTTGCAGTCCTCGGCGTTGGTGATGGGGTGGTTTGGTGGTGGGCAGTGACCCCAAAACTGGAGGGGGAGGAGCTGTCAAACTGCTGGGCAAATAAACTCTTTTTCTTCTTGGTCTTGGATGGGCCTGATGCTTGCTGTATATGGGAGAAAAGAAATGGATTTAAACGGTTTGTAATAAGATATTGGCTCTTTGTACAATTTCTTCACAAAGGGGTAAACGAATGCATTTTAGTCTTGTTTCGGTTTGCTGGAACACCATTTGGTAATAACTACTGCTTAGAAGATATTTAGTTCTGAAAAGAATTTGTCCTGCTTATTATCAACTTTCGCCATGTAGTTTTTTGTTCTGGTAAGAACAGTCCTGCTTTAAGCTCTAAAAGAACTTGTCTTTGTACTTTAGAACTTAAAGCAGGACTGTTCTTACCAGAACAAAAAACTACATAGCAAAAGTTGATAATAAGCAGGACAAGTTCTTTTCAGAACTAAATATCTTCTAAGCAGTTGTTATTACCACATGGTGTTACCGCAAACCGAAACAATACCGATATTCCACCATGCAATTTAGCCTCAAATTATATATCAGAATATTAGTTATCAGGTGAGAGTGAGTGGAACATGGCATATTGTTATATTGTGTCTCGGATACTGTAATTTCAAAAGTGCAACATTGGATGAGAACTTGGGATTGTAGTCATATGTGGAAGTCATTTGTCATAGTTATTTTTCTGTACATTCCACACCCCTTGAGGATTTTACTGCCCAAAAAGTTCAACAACTGTCTGAGTATTTGAGAATTAACAGAGGAATCACCTTTAAGTTATAACGTTCATAACACGGACAAGCATTTTATCATGTATTGACAGGAAGTAGTGATAAAATGACTTGGATCACACAAATGTTTCCAATTCAAAAACTATCCCAAGATGGATTGCTACTAGCCCCTTTGAAGATGACCATCTAGGTATTACAGACAGTACAGGTTGTACTTGTACAAAATGTAACGTACGTAACGGGGACAGACATGTTTTACATGTACGTTATTTACGTCACGTCCTAATTTCTTAAATACCAAAAGGTTGTTTTAGCTTTGACTTATGCGCCAGTAGTGGTGATTGCACCCCCATGAGCCCACTGGGATTCGCGCAGACCTCATTTCCAGTGTCCATCTACTAAAGGTGCATTTTGCCTTTAGTGCATTAAAAGTCTCTCCTGTTCCTGACAAGTTGGTATTGCAGTCGCAGTTATTGTGTGTCAGAGTGAACCCCTGTCCTTACTGGCGTGGTGGCAGCGTTCTGAGACGTCCCTTCGCATTAAAAAAGCTCGGAAAGGTGCTCCAAACTTACAAGTTTTCGACACACCGTAGCATTCTCGTACAGTGAGCGACTGTGCAGTTGTTATACATTACGACTGAGTGTATCGCCTTGTCGAAGTGCACTATAGCATCTATGCACCGCGCACCGAAGTAGTGGTGCTTGAGTAAGGTGGAGACTGTCCATACATTTGAGAATTGGCGACAAAACTTACAGTCCACCCTCTCACTCGACCCAAACTTTGCCCCATTTTTGGTGGAGGGCTGCCAGTGGGAAAAGAAAACCAAAGCAGCTCTCCTACGTGGATTTAAAGATGACCCTGACACAGTACCAGTCGATAAGCGGAAGACTGCTCACCAAAAAGTCACCGTGCTTGAGCTGATGTTGGGGCAAATAGCAAATTAATGCCATGTAATATCCCACAACACAATCATCAAGAGTTCTACCTCCATGAAAACTCCACTACGGATTTCAGTTGACTGGTGCCGACATCATTGACTTCTCCGACATCCACCTACGCCCAGACGAACGACCCAAAGACCTTTTTCAACGCCTCATGGCATTTGTGGAGGACAATTTACTCCACTCTGACGGTGGAATTTCCCATCACGGCTAGCCAATCACTGAAGATGAGAAGCTGTCCCCCTCTCAAGAGAACTTCATCGTTCTAACTTGGTTGCGACTGATACACAGCAGTCTGCCAAATTTAGTGAAGCAGTGATACGGAAGTTCGTGCCTCCGATGATGTGAAGATAACAAACATTCAGCCTTCTTGCCCCCATTTGGCTTCACAATGACACCCCTCTCGCCCCAAAAGGTCATGCCAGATCTGCAAACAAGTCGGACACAGTAGCTCTGACCACTTCCTGAGTGAGTGCCCTTACCTCCCCGAGCAGGACCGACGTTTCATTCTCAAAGCCCATCAGCAAACCAGCATCCTAGACAACGGCCCAGAAGACAAACCCCAATTTAACAATGAGGATATTAAGAAGCACCCTGACTTGAGCCATGACGCAGACACACGTACCTCCTCTGCCCACAGGGTCCAGACTCGACAATCCCCGTACTTGGGACACTTTCTGTGCTGATCATACAATCCGCATTATCCTTGATAGCGGTGCCACAGAAAACATGATACATGTACGTGCATCCACGGCAAAGCGTCGAGGAGAGCGCCCAGTCTGCCCATCAAGCAGATGGTTCATTGCCACTCAAGGTACCGGTAACAGGTGACACTTGCCTAAAACTCTGCCAAGATGTGCTTGGCGGTATATCTTTCATGGAGACCAATGACTTGGCCATTCGACCTGCCAAACGCCTGATCTCACTCGCTGATGGAACCACCCAAACTTCATAGCGTCCACTGTGCACACATATTTTGTGCCCCCTCATGCTCGACCACTGTCTTGCTGGGAAAGTTCAGTGAGCTACAACTCCCCAATGACATCTCGTCACCAGACTTTACTTTCGCCCTTGATGAGCCCCACGCTGATGCCCCCGGCACGAATTTGCTGGATCCTGCTGAACTCTGGCCCTCCCCCCAACATAATTGGCAGTGTGGCCGGGAAGAATCGTGTCCAATGTCCACAAATACTTGACTGATAATTGACTCTGGACTGCGACTTTATGGTCACTTGCATTGATTTGAAGAAGAGTTGCCCTCCTATTGAGTAGCACAATATGGGGCAAAATAACCCCAAGGGCTCGAGGGCAGTCTTCCTAAAAAAAAAAGTTGTCACGCTAGTAGTGGTGATTGCGCGCGCCCTCATGAGCCCACGGTGATTCGAGCGGTCCTCATTTCCAGTGTCCATCAATCTACTCAACGTGCATTTGCCTTTAGTGCATTACATGTAAAAGTCTCTCCTTTTCCTGACAAGTTGGTATTGTGTGTCGGAGTGAACCCCTGTCCTTACTGGCGATGTATAAAATTCATGAAGAGGCAAGAGATGTAAATTAAATATTTGGGCAACTTAATTAATTCTTCAGTCAATGTACTTAGCCGAATGTTTGTCCACGTTATGAACGTTATGTCTTGAAGATAGCCCTGCAATCTCTTAGATATCCAGAGTGTTATTCTATTGTTCTGTCTGTATAATCACTACATTTGTAATTGCTTGGGAATATACAGGGGAAAAATGCGGCAAAATAGTTGATTTTATATCCCCTTCCCATGTCTTACTTCCATACTTCACTGATGAGTCCATTAGTGTGGACAGAAGTTTAAGGGTGCACAAAATCGAAATCTTACAAAATGTAGAAATTTATGGTTCAAACCGTACCCAAACAAATACAATTGCGTTATCTAGTAAAACTCTGGGAATGACATGAGATTACATTGTATTTTCAAACCAACCTGCTTGCCAGTGCCCCTGTGAAGCACTGTTGGAAACCCCTGATTGGTTGTTTGAGGCAGGAATCTTGTAGTTGGAGCTGCGTCACGCTCCTAGAATCAAAACAATACAGTTTTGTATATAACGAAACCGACAGTCAAGAAACAATTATCTATCAGCATATGGACATATGGACTCCATCATGCACCAGTACCCCCTCAACAGTTACTAAGGGAATGTTTGGGAGATCACTGGGAGGGATATCTGTACGCACTGCAAGTCGCGTCTGATGCTCATGCAAAAACGATACGGGTCTGTGCACAATCAAAATTTTAAAACAGTTGTCCGTACTTTGCACCCTACGCACGCACACAGTCTGTCCCTCCCACTAAAGCTTTTGAAAGTGGTCAAAAGGCCATCTACTGTACATGCACAGAGCCCAAATCACCAACTTCAAGTACTTACATGTACATGTACTTATCTTCCAGTGGGTTTCTCTTGAAGATTAGTTCAATTCTGTATATTAAAACTTATTACTGCACAAAAACTGCAAATTCATTGTAAAGAGACATCAGGTCCAATAAGCCTTATCGCAAATAGCAAAATCCGAGAGCATCATGGGAAGACTCAGGGACATTGACCGTGTACGTACGCTGTCAACGGGTACGCCGCAATGCTTAACACAGCGGCGACGGCATGCGCGTTCAAACACAGCATTCATGCGTGGTTCTTTGCCCCCTTATCCTGCCCACAATGCTTTGCGCAGCAGTGCATTTTGCTATTTGCGATAAGGCTTATCATGTCGTGAAAGTGGCAGGGCTATGGATCCCATGAACGAAGATACAAATGTGCAGATGACGCTTTCCACTTTTGAACACAACACATACATACCGTATGTGTGCATATGGCCCAAGTACATGTATGCACAACCAAGTCGGAGTTGCGTTGTAATGTCCCTCACAGTGGTCTCTCCCCAACTTTTCATTTGTGACCGTTGAGGCGGTACTTGTGCACGTAGTCTATACAGACCAGAGACAATCAAAATACTTGGAGAGGATTCAGAAAATTCCCACATTAATTACAGTTTACAGAGAAAAGGTTATCTTGGAAATAAGAAAAAAGCTGGCAGAACCTGATTCACTTACCATAATTTTGGTTAAGACTGATGTTATATGTGTGTCCCTTTCTATAACAAAAGACAGAAGTAAAAACAAAGTTATTTGCAAATTTGCACTTTTGCCTGAAATCACCGGAAAAGCAATTCACAGAGCCACTATGAAACCAATATGCCGTTCATTGCATATTTTTCAGGAAAAGAAGTTGAGACTTACAGTATGCTTTTTTTAATGTCACATCAGCAGGAATAATTCCATATTTGTTTTAAGCAGAAAAAAATAGACAGCCATCCTCCAACACAAAAGATACAGATTGTGAACAAGGGCCGATCTTCACACAGACATGTGGTAACAGAAATAGGGCTCATTCGATGACGGCCATTTCTGTAGGAGAACTGCAACTGCGTATTTTACGCAATCAAGCACATATTGCGTAGTGTTAAAAATGTTCCAAACACGCTCGAAATGTGTTTGAAATACGACGCAGCCGATGCGCGTCATGCAAGTTGACGCTCAAAATGCCGACGCACGTGGATGGTCTGTAGGGAATAACGTCATTTGAACGAGACCTTTTGGAAACAAAGAGTGGCATGTTGCATAGTTGTTAACATTAATAGACATCTCTCAAATGATGTCACTTCCTACAGATTGTCATGTGCATCAGCATTTTGGGCGTCAAATTTTCGTGATGCGCATCGGCTGTGCCGTATTTCGTAGAAACTTCGAGCAACATGCACGCATGTTTAGAACATTTTGCACGCGCACATGTACTTAATGGCACTGAATAATTGCAGTTGTAATTTCCTATGACATTTGGAGATGGCTGTCTATGAGAGGGGCCTATACTGCATCAAATTGTGTAAATGTATAAGTTACATGGCTAAGATGCATCATGGTCAACTAACCATGCGTTGATTGGTCGGAATGTAGATTTTTTTACAGTATTTTGGGAAAATCACTCCGGTTTCGGAGCACAACGGTTTAATGCTTTACGTTGCAGTATATACACGGGCAATGTAAAGTTTGTAAACTATACCATTCAAACCAGCACATGATAGGTCTAAATGTTTTTACCCGTGCACTCTTCAGAACAGAATCCTGTTCCAGCGTGCAGTGTAAATAAACCCTTGAATTTATACAACTACTTCACTCACTTTCCATCGCTTCTTCCGGGTCAACTTCATCCTCATCAAGGTCAAAGGTCACTCGCTGACCACCACTCTGACAACATGATAAAAGTTTACTGTTTACAAGCTCTACCTTTGAATGCGTGAGCATGCCTGTCTTGCTACATTTAATAATAATGATGGGCAAAAAATGTTCTCTGGTAATTACAAGTCACAACAAGCAAGACTCAAATTTTAAAATAATTTCCCAGATATCATTCTAAGCAGGACTTAATTGAGACTTTCTTTGACAGACCAATTAATTGATCAAAAGTTTGGCTTAGACCTTACTCAGAATCAGACTGGTCGGTCATCTTGTTTAAACTGCAAAATGTTTATCTTAAAAGTAATAAAAAAAATCCTTCGGGTAGATTTAACAATCTTGAGAATGAGCCAAGAATACAAAAAAATAAGCAAATGAAACTGATGCAATTTGTACAAAGAAACTAATAAAATAAAACAAATCCAGATAGAAAGAGCAGAATGATATCAAAACATGTCTGTCATCTGTTAGAATTTATAAGCAATTTCTTGAACTGTTGAAGTTGATTTTTGAACACAGGTAGGCCTAATTCCTCTGACTGTCTCACCACCGTTGTTTGTTGCTCTTTGAATCTTGATTTTTTCTTTTGAGGACCACCTGAAGATTCAAACACAGTGGACGACAAAGGTAGCCCTAGGAAATCAAGAAAAATCAAACACAATCATTAAAATTCAATCTTTCAGTGGGGAATTAATTGCAGTGTGTGGATTAGGGCTGTGCATCGGAACAAGGTATCGGAGTACCCGACCGCTGATGTCAGGAACCGGTTCCAGATTATGGAATCGAGTACCCGTAACCAACTTTATATATTTCTAAGTAACTTCTCATACAATGAAAACGAAAGGTTTTGAATGTCGTTTGTGGAGAATTTTCAAAATGAAAACCAGGCTACATGACACTTGCTAAAATGCAATTTACACTGCAATGTACTAAGCTCCCTGTACATACTTATATCTTGCTGTATTGACGTACATGTACATCGCGCATAAGACCTTTATAAACAATCTAAACAGCAACTTCCGAGATTTAAATTTTGGGCTTGGGTTTCTTTAATGGGTGCCCGGGTACATGTATGTAACCGTGTCTTTTTTTTTCTTCTTCAAATGGGTATCTGATTCCTGTACTACCCGTAAATGCAAACCCCTAGTGTAGATGAAACCAAAAGCGATGCATTGTCCATACAACGACAGGATTTTTGAACAATTATTGTGCATCACCTATCTTGCATTGTACAATGTATGTCGCATATTATTCACTTACACATTTGGAATTTGTAATTAAAATTTTTGACATTGATGACATAAATTACGTAAGTGTAAACATACACAAAAATCCCAAATGTTTCACCTCCCCATACAAATTGAATTTTTAACATAAACAGTACCAGATGCTTAGACTGATCTGCCTGCCCACTGCTCACACAGACAATAACACATATGCAGTTCTTCAATACCTTAATGTTCCCGCTGCGCGTGTCATAACTACATGCACGCATGTTGGACATCAATCAAGGCTGTGATTGGTCAAAGCATCAAGGGGAGGGGCTTAGTGGATCAGTCTATTAGATATACAGTGTGCTAAAAAAAACCACTGCCTCGATGTCAATACTACTCAGTCATAGAAGTAGCCATAATGTAACTTCCAAAGCAGACTTTTACAAGTAAAACACATGACAATTAATACGTTAACCATGTTAACAGCAATAACAAGGCATTGATCACTTTTTAACCCGTGGCTTCTCATTTTGAATGTCCTACAAATAATTGAAGGAAAAAACACATGAAACATAATCAATCAAAAAGAATCAAAATGTAAAATATTCACCTGATTTCAAGAAATGTAACAAACGTTGCAGACAAAGCACTTTAAACATGCATGTACATGTACCGGTAGCTAGATGTGATTTCTTTAATTCAGAGCAAAAAAAGGCACATGAATTACAATCAACTAGAGAACACTGACTGAACACATGATTCAAGACATCAACATTTTTTGAACCAGACTGTTTATTATCCAAACAGAGAGAATCAGGAAAACAGTTGCTACATGTAGCTGATAAAGTCATTTAATTTTTTTCAAATGTTTTTGATACATGTAACTCTTAAAAAGCTGACAATAGAAGTAAAACAAAAGCCGTTTCTGACATCATCTCGCTGGAAACCGTAACCAACAGGCGGGAAAGTGGCCACTATACTCTCAAGGCTGACCTAAGAGTCTGGTCCAACAAGCTTATTAAGCACACCAATACGACAAGGCTGGTATTGAGCACCTTACTTTATTGCAACGAATTGTGGACCCTGTGAGCAAGGAAGAGAGGAGACTCAATTCCTTCCACTTGCGCAGCTGCCTCAGACGTATTTTAAGAATTTTCTGGAAGGACAAAGCTCCCAACAACATGTTGCTTGCAAAGGCAGGGATCACCTCGTAGACCTACCGGTACACGTACAGGATGTACAGGCTTCTCAAGCATAGGTGACTGTGCTGGCTGGGCCACGTTTCCCCTGGATGCTTCCTAGTTTATAATGTAAATTGATTTTTTAATTTAATTTTGAACCTGTTTAAAAAACAAATCACGATAATACAATGATGAGGCAAGTACACTGTACATTAACAAGTAAAGCGCTTTTATTGTTTTCGCTCTGGGCAAATTTTACATTACAATCATTAACAAAAAACTTGCACAATTTTCAACTAGACATTTAATTGTATTTAAAAAAAAAAATCACACTTTAAAATAAGTTTATGGTAATTAATTTTTTTCAGACTACAATTAGAGTTCATTTTATGTAACAGGCCAAATCGCGGTTTAAGGGATTTTAAAGGCTTGACTTTTAGGATTAGGAAAGAAAAAAAAATATGCAGACAAACTACTCACGCAGCTTTGAAAGGTTTTAAATTCGGACGAACATGTCAGACACTTTATAAAAGAGCTAATGTTGGAAAAGCGAATGTGATACATACATACATCACTAATATGTGACATCTAATGAGTAAAAAACAATTGCAGACCGCAAACTAGGGTACCACCTTGTACATCAAGTTGTCGGACTTACACAGAGAATTGGATTTTATGGAACTGCCCAGGACTGAGACACACCAATTTGGACACAGACACAGGATCTTGGTTTCTGAATTATTCCTCTTCTGATTCTTGTCGACTTTTATTTTCATGTAACTCATATTTTATCTTCGGATCACACAGGTAGGGGGCCTACGTAACCATCAGTAGTTTGGAGCACAAGTCACTTGGTTGTGTTCAGCTCAGCAGCCCGCACTGAACTGACGACCAACATCCATGCTAGTTGCAGTTGCACAGCAAGTTGTCAACACACAGTTGTCACATTTGCACCGATCACTCTGTTGGCCTCCTAGATGCAGCTGCAGCACTTGCTACAATACATAACAGCAACATTAGGCTGTCTAGAGTTCTAAGTAAATTACAATCACACAATGACGACAGGCCCAAACCTTTTTCCAATATCAACATTTTGGACACAGCTGTTGTGTATTTTATTTAGAGCAAAGATTAAAATGACTGAAAAAATGGACTTTGGGGCCAGACTGTTTCTTACTTTATTAAAAAAAATCACAGCTTACTAGTGCAATTGTTTCAGATCAAGTGTTGATGGTGAAAGTGAGTTGATTTTTTTCAATAACTTTAACAGTAACATTAGGATGTCTAGAAAACTCAATTACGACGACACGATAATGGCTTTTAGTATATATTTCAGAGTTTTTTTTTTGGGGGGGGGTTGAGAACACAGATTTACATGCATCACAACACATACCACATCAATGAACACTGAGAACATGGACAATTGACTGGAGACACAGACATTATTTCAGGTAATAGGCCATACAAGTTGATTTTTAATACAATTCCTGTTTTACAGTAACATCAGCTCTCTAGAAAAAGTAAATCACAACAACACAATGATGGCAGGCAAAAAGAATTTGGGCAGAGCTTTTATGTATTGTGTCTGAAAGTTATTTAGAACAAAAACAAGTATACAAGTATTGCAATAAAATACAATACAATGAACAAAGAAAACATATAAAAACAATACGTAGACATAATTTCAAGTAATGGTGTTGATTTTTTTTTATACTTGATTTTTTTTTTTATACTTTGGACAGTTACATTAGGCAGTTCAGAAAAGAAAATTACAACAACACAACAATGACAAGCAAGACATATTTGGACAAGGCTATATATTTTATTAAGAACACAGGTTTACATGCAGTACAATCACTAACAAAACAACAAACACAAAGTACATTACAAATAAATGAGACCTGCAGATTTCTGAACTAACAGACTGTTTATTATCACAATTAGAAAGAATAGCAATTTACAAACATTACCGGAAAATTCTGTGATAGTTGATCTGAGTTAAGTTTGTAAAATATACAATGATTAGAGACACAAACAGTTTTGGAGAGAGTTTCTATTTTCCTATCTTAAAGTAAAGAAGTGTCTGCCGATTGCAAACTGCTCAGCACACTGATGAGAACATGTAAAAACTATGACATGACATTATTTCAAGTAATGTGAGTCGATTTTTTATATACTTTGGACAGTAACGTTAGGCTGTGCAGAAAAGTAAATTACAACAGCACAATGATGAAAGGCAAGACATTTTTTGACACATCCCACTGAAGACAATGGAGGTAGAGCTGGATGATGTCCATGACTTTAAGTTCAAGTACCTTGGCACATGGATCAACGCTTGTGACCAGGACATCAAAGGAAAGGAAAGGCAGGAAAGGAAAGGCATGGAGGGCACTGGCTGACATGAACAAAGCGTGGAGCTCCACCATAAGCCGCAACGTTGAAAGATTTCTTTCTTCTTGGCAAGACATTTTTGGACAATGCTTTTATGTTATTAAGAACGCAGTACAATCACTAACAAAACAACAACAAAAACAGTACATTACAAATAACTGAGACCTGCAGATTTCTGATCTGATGGACTGTTTATTATCACAATTAGAAGGAATGGCAATTTACAAACATTACCATGATTACCAGAAAAATCAGTGATAGTTGATCTGAGTTAAGTTTGTAAAAGATACAATGATTAGAGACACAAACAGTTTCGGAGAGAGTTTCCATTTTCCTATCTTCAGAGTAAAGAAGTGTCCGCTGATTGCAAACTGCTTTACATATAAGCGACATACCGGTACATGTATACAGTATGAAGAAGTTATAACAAGCTTATTTGTCTTTGCAGGTGGGGGATGTATTTCTTTTATTCAAAGCAAAAAGGTACATACAAATAACTCACGAAAAATGATACACTAACACATGGTGTACAATTAGAGTCAGTTGGTTTTTTTTTTTAATTATTTTTATTTAATCATTTATGTCTCTGTAATGCCCCAAATTGGGGTCTTGGGCTTTTGAAGGCTTGACCTTAGGGGAGATGAAACAAACTTCTCACAGACTTTTGACAGGACTGAGACAAAATAACAAGGAAGTACTAGTATTTATGGACATGGACACAGACTTTTTGTGTCTGATTTCTTTTGATTCTGGAATAATTAATTGTATTTATTTTATTGGAACTCATGTTTGTCTTCAAATACAATCAGTAGTTCCGAGCACAACTCATGAACTGATGACCACGTCATTTTGTGTGCAGCAACACACAATAGCAACTTGGCAATTGATGCACAGCAGTCACATAGACATGTACGTACTGATCACGAATCACATGCACATTTTCAAGCTGTCCTTGCTACAATACTTTTAACATTCAGCTGTCTCGCCAAGTACACGACGACACAATGATTTCAGGCAGCAACAATTTTGGACACAGCTGTTATCTTTTCTTTATTCAGAGGAAGGATTCACATGAATTACAAACACTCACAAAACACTGAGGCATACATGTACATGTACATGTGAAAATGATTGGAGACATGGACATTTTTTGAACAAGATTAATTACTATCGCATTTATCATGAAACTGGCAATGACCCATTAGGTTTTGGCAGGGGCAACCCTAAATGATCAACAAGTTGTGTTAGACATGGAGTGTCACAAAAAGGTTCACATCTACAAGATTTTTTTCCAGCCAGAATGTTGACCTGGCATAGTGGACAAGAATGCTAAGGCTGTTATTATGCTTTACTCTATCTTGATGGCATCATAATTAAACAAAAATCTACAGTATTTTAAAGAAGATTTTAAGACCGTTCAGATGTCTTAAGTCTTAATTTTGCCAACCCTAGCATAAAAACAGGGCTAGGCTGCTGACACTCTGTCGATTTTGTGCCTAATTCCGGACGAAATCTCATAACACTAACACTGATGGCAACTTTCACAAGGGTGCAACAGCAAGCATTTAGGTTTCAGTATTTATTACTTAATGAAACTGAAGCTTGAGGCTACTGCATAAGGAACGTTGGGGGGAAATGTCCAAATGCGTCACATCAGGGGACTCCACCACAGCGTTCCATTAACCATCACATAATACTTGTGTCTGCCCTGGCCTGCCCACCAGTTTCATCCACCACTTTCCCAACGCGCACTCACACACCTTTACACAGGCATAGAAGTGGGGTACTTCCTTTGTTCTTGTGTTCTAAAATTTTGCAATGTCGCGCACTAATTTCAAAATGCTCATATTTTAACCAGAATTAATTTCCTGGGCTGAAATTCGGACTTGATATCCCTTTTCTAAAACTCTTCCATTTGCGACCAATCAACCCACCTTGGAAATTCCTAGTTTTTGAGTAAAATCCATATATTTATTTCGTGAAAAACTTGTTGGGTACCATTTTAGTACCCCACAAGGTCACAAAATGGCCTTGTGGGATACCTGTACCTCCCATTTTCCGGTACCCCATGAGGTAATGGTTATACACGCACGCGAGCTCATCTATCCACTGCCACATGCCCGAGTGTAATAATGTAACTGGACGAGTTCGTGGCCGGCTAGATTGAAGATGTTGGCAACTTGAACATTAAGTGAGTACAATACCTGTATACATGTAGTCGAGAGATTTATGACACATGTACATGGATCCCCAATTTATTGATCATAAATGCACAGCCCTATCCGTTCCGTTCACAAGTACCCCCTCACCGGCAAAGAAAGTACAGTTGGGGGTGACCGACCGACGCCATCTTGCCTGACTGCCCCGTACCACTGCGTGTACATAGTACCAATCCCTTGGTGTACGCGCGTCACACACAAGGAACGGTGCGCGTCAACCAGGTAAATGCCCCGCCCATGCTAGGTAAGAGGGCGCCCTCTTTCGTTTGTGCACGGAGCCCATACATTCCTGGTTCCATTATTTATGTGGACTTGAAAACTCCTAGAAAGTTACATCTGTGAGAGTATAGAGTATGCGTTGTCATGTTTCAAAGTAATGAAATTAAGGTACTGGGTAAAAAGGTATTATTAGAAGGAACAATGGCAAAGTCCTATAATCCTATAATCACCTGCAACCTATACATCCCATAACGGGAGATTGCTTGCAGTATTGATCCAGATCCAGATCCTGACATTACTATAATGCTGACATGTGTGGATGGTCTGACCTTCCCATTAATATTAAAATAAAGACGAAATGTCTGATCTTTTTCAAAATAACCAAAGTGCTGCACATGAAGGAAAATTGGAATGGTATTATTCCTTTAGAAGGAATAATGGCAAAGTTCTATAATCCTGACATTTAACACAGTGGAGTTCACTTTTGTGTAGAATTAATTTTAATATGTGGATGATCTGACCTTCCCATTAATATCAAAATAAATCCAAAATGTCTGATATTTTCAAAATAAACAAAGTGCTGCACATGAAGGAAATTGGGCTGTGTTGATGTTCATTTATAACCTTTAAAGATGGCAGATTCCAGCTACAGTAAGGGTACGCACTCCTGTTTACTATCCAAATGAAGTAAATTTGCTATCAAACTGGGACTTGGAAACCGGTAGAGATGATGAAATAGACTGTGGCAGTAACAGAACAGTTATGTCGCTATTGATGCAGACCATGAAAAGTGTTATGGTTACTTTTTGACAGCAACATTAGGACAACAGTAACAGTAGGCAGTCTAGAAAAGGAAGTTCAACAAAATGATGACAGGCAAGACATTTTTGGACAAGACTTTTATTTTTATTACAATTTTTGAGAACACAGACTTACACTCATTACAATCACATACAAAAACAATGAACACAGAGAACAAGCACAAATGACTGGAGATATGGACATTATTTCAGGTAAAGTCTTGAAAGTTGACATGATGTTATTGTTTAATCCTGTTTAACAGTGACATTAGGCTGTCTTGAAAAATTAAATAACAAAACGACAAGCAAGACATTTTTGGACAAGGCTTTATTTTAGTTAGAACAAACATTTACTTAAAAACAATGCACACAGAGTACCGGTACAGGCACAAACAACTGGACACATGGTTATCCGATTCAGAAAGAATCACTTTATTTACAGACGATACAAGGAAATTAAACTTACTCATAGTTGATCCAAGATAAATCTTGTACATTTAGATGACAAAAGGATTAGAGGTCCACAAAAATTTGAGTTTTTATTTTCCTTTCACTCAGAGTAAAGTGACAGATGAGTTAAAATAATAATTTACAAAATATTGAAAACTGCCACACACGAAAGTTATGGTAAGGTAATTCCATATTGCTGGTTGAGGAATGGTATGTCTTGAGGTCTTGATGTGGTTGATGCTGACAGCCAGTGCAGATGTAGATGTAGGTTTTCCCACTAATGTGTCTGTGCATGGCTGCAAATATCAATTATTCCAATATAATTCATAAGATGGGATTTTTATTTCATTTCAATATTCCTTTGCTTTTTTACAACAGTTTTTTGTTTCCAGTTACAAGACAAACTACAAGTTGATGCTACTGAAGTTGTACTCGACTTGAGACGTTGTGACCAATGGTTTTTCCAATGCTTGAGATTCGTCTCAGCCATCCAGCCCGATCCTGGGCAGCGCGAATAGCCTGATCATGGTTGAGGCTGATGACGTTAAGGTCGTCTATGATCTGTGAGAGGTAGGTGCGACGCAGGCCTCCTCCCTGTTGGAAGGGCTCTGATGGTTGGTTTTGGGGGTTCAGGAAGGAAGCAAGAGGCACCTCAGGTCTCCGCAGCGTGTGCAAAACCAATTGAGTGAAGGCGACTTCTCAATGATTTTAGGCTGTCCGGAAAAGTTAATAAATATAATAAAAGAGGCAAGAACACTTTTAGTAGAACTTTTGTTTCATCCATTCAGAGCGAAAAATTGCATATTGAACACATTGGTAGTATGTTGTACATGTGCAAATGATTGGAGATAACAAACTTCGGAACCAGAATGTGTATAACGTTATTCAGAAAGAATCAAGGCTGTAACAATTATTTTAGGTGAATTGATGTTGATGTTACCGCAGTGAAGTTTCTTAAATTCTCTTTAATTTCATTTATAACAATTTGAGGTGCTAGACATGTAGATTTATAATAAAATACGAAAAACATTGAACATTAAACATGTACACAAACCATGGACATTATTGGAGACATGGACATTTTTGCACCAGCCTGTTTTATTACCACAGTTAAAAATTCAAGAATCTCATTATTTTAGCTGATGTGAGTTGAGATTTTTTTTTTGGTAAATTACAAGAATGAGATATTAAGAGGAGACGTAAGCATTTTTGGATACACTTTTATTCATTCTGTTCAGAACAAAAGTATCAGATGATATTAAAAGAAAAGCATAGCAAAACTGAGATCTGCTTGGCAACATGCAGATAGAGAAGCCGAAGTAAGTTGATTTGTCTATGAAGGTTTATAAGGAAGGGTACATCTTGAAGTACACAGCTGGGTGAAGATGTGGCTGGGACAGGCACCAAGTGAGGAAAGATGTAGGTCATCTGCAGACATTTGTCTCGATCAGCTAGGAGTGCCACCAAACAGTCACTGGACTCCGTGCACAAGTACCCCCTCAATGATTACAAAAACTTAGGGAAAGCTGGCAGCAAAGACCACTGAGAGGCAGATGCTATGGAGATACGCACCAATATGTGCACACGGTGTGTCCCTCCCCCTGGGGCTCTAGAATAATGTCACAAAGTGCCATCTATGGTCCACGAAGGTTAAATCGCCATCAAAATGGGAGTGACCAACCTAAATGATGAACTACATGCATTTGTGGTGAACACCGACTCGGTAACATCTTTCCATATTTTGGCTGGATTCTTGACAGTTGACAAGAATTCTTAGACTATGTTTCTGCTGTACATCAAAATGAATCTGGTCAGGTGGGATTCACTGTCATTTCACATCACTTTAAATACGTGTATTTCATGGTCTGCATTCACATCGACAAAACTGTAAAACTTACTATTGTAATCTATGCCATCATCTGTGCCAGTGGCAGTGTTCAAGTTCCAGTTTGATAGCAAATTTCCATCATTTTGATGATAAGTTGGAGTGCTTACCCGTACTGTAGCTGGAATCTGCCATTTTTAAAGATGACGTGAACATCAAGACAATCCAATTTCCTTCATGCATGCAGTACTTTGGTTATTTCTGAAATATCAGACTTTTTCAGTGTTATGTAATAATAATGAGGTCAGGCATTGGCAGGGATTGATATTGCCATTTAACTGGTTAGACATGTAAAAACATGGCTAATTGGGGCCAATGTCAGTTTGCTGTCTCATTGCTGTTATCTCCAGTCATTGTCAAAACAAAAAGGCTAGCCTTGTAATTGTACTCAAATTCCACTGTGTCAAATTTGCCATTATTCCTTGTTTATAAAAAAAGAACTTACTAAAAACACCTTTTTGTGCAGTTAACATTTCCGGTCTCTTCAATTTTATCGCTTTGCAGAAACATGACGACACATTTGTACCCTACTCTGATATTTGGTGGATAATTTTCGGAATACCGGTATATGGCACAGCCCTACGAGGAAATTGTGCATGCTTGACTCCATTTGAAAACCAGATGAACAAAATAGTCTATGGGGGATTGGTCTTCATCATCATCAAACTGGCAGTCACCCCTTGGATTTTGGCAAGGGACAAACCTACTGTTACATATGGGGTGTCAGGAAATCATTCACATAGTATCTACCAGGCTTTTTTTTTGCAGCTACCGGTACAGTAGACTGTTGACCTGGCATAGTGGACAAGGATGCTAAAGGCTGTCATTATGCCTTACTCTTTCTTCATGATATAATACATTTGTAATAAAACAAAAAGAAGAACAGCATTTTTAATAAGGGAAGAAACGTGTGTTTGGGAGGTATTAAAAACTGTGTTTAAGACCAGTTGGAGTCTGGATCGGCACTCCAAACTTCAACCGGTCTTAAACAGAGTGTTTTCCCGTTCACAAATACCTTTTCAGTCAAAAAAACATATCTTTTTGGTCCAAATTAGCGTGACACTGGAAAAGTGTTTAAGACCAGCCAGCCATGTCTTTAACATCCGTTTAAGACCGGCCATGTGATGGGCTCTTGACCAATGGGTAAACTGTATTACATGTAGGTATTTAATATGAATAAGAGTTTAAGATGGTTCAGATGTCTACATGTATACAGTTAAATCTACATTGTGCGCACCCTAGCATAAAAAAATGGATACAACAGTGCTGACACTTGGTCAATTTGGTGCCGAATTTCGGACTAAATCTCATGACACTAAAGTGGATAGAAACTTTCATAAGCATAAAGTAATAGTTCCAGTATTTATTACTAAATGAAACTGAAGCTAGTCAACAAAGAGGTTTGGCAACACATAGGCTACTGCATGAGGAAGGTCAGGGGAAATGTCAAAATGGGTCACATCAGGGGACTCCACCAGTGATACTCATGTCTGCCTCCCACTGATGATGGTCTACCCCGCCCCCCATTATCCACCATCATCGAAACGCACACTCGTGCTATTGGGTCTATCTGTTGCCACATGCCCGAGTGTAAATCCCAGACGAGTTCGTGGCCGGCTAGATTGAAGATGGTGGAACTTAACATGAAGTGAGTACAATGCAAAGTGAGTACAATAGTCAGGCATGAAACAGGAAAATCACCAAAAAAGAGGAAATCCAAATCTTTCCAAGACTTTGTACACGTGCAGTGGTTTTCCTGTTTTTAATGGCACACATGGGAAGTAAAAACAAAAAAGAGGATATCAGCTAATCTGAGGAAAAGTTCATGCCTGAATAGTGGAGAGATTTATGACACAAATATCCCAAAAATTATTGAAAAATGCACAGCCTTACATGTCAGGTTCTATTTTTTTATGTGGACTAACAAACTCAGTGAAAGTTAAGAGTCTAGATACACATGTTCGTGTAGGGTATGTAGGGTATGTGTCATTGCGTTTCAAAGTAATGAGATTTCATGTACATGTATGGTTCTGGGTACAAAGGTTTACAATTACTCCTTTTACAAGGAAATTAGGCAAAGTTCTATAATCCTGACAATTAAGCATAGCAAAGTTCAATTTTGTGAACAATTAATGCTACTACCGGTGTGTTGAGTGTATGACCTTCTCATGAACATTAAAATAAAACTGAAAATTCTCATATTTCCGAAACAACCAAAGTTCTGCACATGAAGGACATTGTGCTGTGTTGATGTTCAATTAACCTTTAAAGATGGAGATTCCAGCTACAATACGGGTAACACTCCAATTTATCTTCAAAACGATGTAAATTTGCTTTCAAACTGGGACTTGGAAACTTGCAGTGATCATGAAATACATGTAGACTCCAGGACCGGCACTAACGGTACAGTTTTGTCGCTGAAGATACTGACCACGAAAACTGTTGATAGTAGAGTTTTTTTGTTTTTTTTTACTTTTTGGCAGTTACATTAGTGACGTCTAACAAAGGAAATCACAATGACAAAAAGGATGACAGGCAAGACATTTTTGGACAAGGTTTTTATTTTTATTATTGTTATTTTTGAGAACACAGATTTACATTCATTACAATCACATACAAAAACAATGAACACAGAGAACATGCACAAATGACTGGAGACATGGACATTGCTTCAGGTAAAGTGTTGATAGCCGACATGAGTTAATTTTTAATCCCTTTTTAATGGTAACATTAGGGTGTTTTGAAAACTTAAATTACAAAACACAACAATGAAAGACAAAGGACAAAGGCTTTTTTCACTTAGAACACATACATGTATTTATTTTAAAACAATGAACAAAGTACAGGCACAAATGACTGGAGACATGAACATGACATATTTATTGCATTCCGAAAGAATCACTATTTTACAAACGACACAAGGAAACTAACTCAAACTTGATCCAAGTTGAATCTTGCAGGAGACAAAATGATTGAGACAAACATTTTTAGAGTTTTACTGTTCTTTTATTCAAAGTAAAGAGTCAGACAAGTTACCAATTATGAATCGTCAATATCGAAAACTGCAATAAGCCACACAACAAAAGCAACGATAAGTTTATTCCATTTTGCAGGTTGAGGAATGGTACGTCTTGAGGCACTTCTTTGGCAGGATGAAGACATGATTGATGTTGACAGCCAGTGCAGATGTAGATGCAGGTTTTCCACAAATGTGTCTGTACCCGGTTGCAAATATCAAAAACTGTTTATGACTGGGCTGATAACATGTACATGGACAACAATCACTTACAAAAACACTGAACAGAACAAATCATTGAGATTTTTGGAGACGTGGACATTTTTTAACCAGTCTGTTTTATTACCAGAACGAGAAAGAATCACACGTAAGTTAAAAATTCAAGAAACTTTTCATTTTTGCTGATGTGAGCTGATACCGGTAGTTATATTTCAAAATGTTAAGTTTAGAGACATAAATATTAAACACTTTTGGATAGAGTTTTGGTTATTCTGTTCAGAGAAAAAGAATCAGATGGCATAAATCATTAAAAGAAAAGAAAATGACATTTGCTTGGCAGCAAGGAGGGAAGCCAGAGAGAGTTGATTTTCTGTGTATGTAGGTCAAAAAATGGGACATCTTGAAGCTCTCAGCAGGGTGAAGATGTGGCTCAGAAATGCATCAAGTCAGGAAAGATGTACAGGTATGTTGTCTGCTGTTGTTTCTCTCAGTCAGCCAGGAGTGCCAAGAAGTACCGGTACCCCATCAACGATGAGAAAAACTTAGGGAAAGCTGGCCGAGACCAATGATTAGAGGCAGTTCAGAGGAATTGCTGATGAAAGATAAATGTAGGTTGTCTGCTAACGTTTCTCTCAGTCAGCTAAGAGTGCCAAGAATTACCCCATCAATGATTAGAGAAACGTAGGGAAAGCTGGCCGAGACCACTTATGAGAGGCAGATTCTGAAGCGTTGCTGATGAAGGATAAATGTAGGTTGTCTGCTGACGTTTCTCTCAGTCAGCTAAGATGGTAAGAGTGCCAAGAAGTACCCCATCAAAGATTAGAAAAAAAACTTAAGGAAAACTGGCCGAGACCAATGATGAGAGGCAGATCTTGAAGCGTTGCTAATGAAAGATGTAGTGCAGGTTGTCTGCTTACGTTACTCTCAGTCAGCTAAGAATGCCAAGAAGTACCCCATCCATGATTAGAGAAACTTAGGGAAAGCTGGCCGAGACCACTGATGAGAAGCAGATTCTGAAGCGTTGCTAATGAAAGATAAATGTAGGTGGTCTGCGGATGTTTCTCTCAGTCAGCTAAGAGTGCCAAGAATTACCCCATCAATGATTGGAGAAAAACTTAGGGAAAACTGGCCGAGACCACTGATGAGAGGCAGATTCTGAAGCATTGCCGAAGAAAGATAAATGTAGGTTGTCTGCTGACGTTTCTCGCAGTCAGCTAAGAGTGCCAAGAAGTACCCTATCAATGATTAGAGATACTTGAAGAAAGCTGGCGGAGACCACTGAGAGGCGAAATCTGAAAGTGTTGCTAATGACACCTGATGCTCACTGGAAGTTGCTACGGAGATATACACACCAGCACAGTGTGTCCCTCCCACTGGGGCCCCCGAATGATGTCACCAAGAGCCATCTACTGTCCACAGAGGTTGAATCACAATCAAACTTGGAGGGACAAACCTTAATGATGAACTACATGTGCATGCAGTCGTGGTGAACACTGACTTGGTAACATCTTCCCATTTTCTGGCTGGATTCTTGACATGGTTTTGTTGACAAGAGTGCTTAGGCCGTGTTTCTTCTTTACTAGTAATTCATCAAAATGAAATAGGTGGGATTCACTGCCATTAAATATCACTTTTTTTCACATCGACAATTTAACTGTAATTACACTTGGAGTCTAAGTCATCATCTTTGCCAATGTCCAAGTTCCAGGTTGATAGCAAATTTACATCATTTTGATGATAATTGGAGTGCTTACCCGTACTGTAGCTGAAATATGCCACTTTTAAAGATCATACATGTAAACATCAACACAATCCAGTGTCATTCGTGTGCGGTACTTTGGTTATTTTGGAAATATCAGACTTTTTCAGTGTTACAGTGTACTTAATATCAATGACAAGTTCAGACATTGACATACATGTAGATCGATATTGCCATTTAATTAGTTAGACATGTGAAAACAAGGCAGATTGGAGCCAATGTCAGTTTGTTGTCTCATGGGTGTCATCTCTATTGCAAAGTGCAAAAATGACAACAAAATGCCTGGTAACTGTACTAAAATCCGCTCTGTTCAACATGTCAGGTTTATAGAAATTTGCCATTATTCCTTGTTTATGGAAAAACCCTTCCAAAAACACCTTTTTGCGCAGCGCAAAACCTTTCTGAATTCTTTAATTTTATCATTTTTGCAGAAACGCAGACACATTTGTACCCTACTCGGATGTTTGGTGGACGATCACATTTTCGGAATGTTCAGCAGGGTTGTACATTGTGCATGCTTGACTCAATTTGTACACTGGTCAGATGAACAAATACATGTAGTCTATGGGGGTTGGGTCTTTCGTTATCACAAAACTGGCAATGACCCCTTGGGTTTTGGCAGGAGACAATCCTAAATAATCAACTACTTGTATTACACATGAGTGTCAGGAACTCGTTCAGATCTACCAGTGTTTTCCAGCTAGGCTGTTGACCTGGCATAGTGGAAAAGAATGCTAAAGGCTGTCATGATGCTTTACTCTTATTTGATGGCATCATGAAACAAACAAAACCCAGCGTTTGTAAGAAGATTTTAAGACGGTTCAGATATCTATGAAGTAAAGTTTTAATTTTGCCCGCCCTGGCATAAAAAAGATGCATGAACATGTAGATCTAGAGCCTTAACTTTCACTGAGTTGTTATTCCACGTAAAAAAATAGAACCTGAATTGTAAGGCTGTGCTTTTTTTAATAATATTTGGGAATATTCGTGTCATGAATCTCTGCACTATCAGGCATGAAACTTTTCTTCAGATTAGCTGATATCCCCCTTTTTTGTTTTTACTTCCAAGTGTGCCATTAAAAACAGACAAACCACTGTACATGTACAAAGTCTTGGAAAGATTTGAATTTCCTCTTTTTGTGTGACTTCCCTGTTGCATACCTGACTATTGTACTCACTTTGTATTGTACTCACTTTGTGTTGTACTTTGTGTGCAAGTTCCCACCATCTTCAATCTAGCTGACCACGAACTCATCATGTGGCAGCAGCTAGACCCACTCGCACGAGTGCGTGCTGGAATAGTGGCGGATGAAACTGGTGGGCGGGGCAGACCATCATCAGTGGGGGTAGACATGAGTATCAGGTAATGGTTAATTGAACACTCTGGTGCAGTCCCTCTTTGTTGATAAACTGAAATTTCATTCTGTAAATACTGGAACAACAAAAGTATAATGCTTGCTACATTGCACCGTTGTGAAAGTTGCTATCAATTTTAGTGTCCTGAGATGAGTTCTGAATTTGGCTCAAAATCAACCAAGTATCAGCAGCACATGCATCAATGAGTTTTAAAGTAATGAAATAACATGTATGTAAAACCCTAACTCCCTAGGCCTTTTTGCTAGGATGTAGCCTCAATCCTGCAAAATCCTCCAATTGGCCCCATGGAAAAATAGCATACAGCCTCAATACTGCAAAATCCTCCATTATTTCTTGAATATGGTCCATGGAGAGATGACCACTGCCTGAATCCTGCAAAATCCTGCAGCAGTGACTGTCAATATGTTGAGGCTTGGCCAGTGACATCCTGGAGCAGTACGGAGGATTTCAAGCACAATCCAGACCTATATTTAAGCATGGCTGAGCAAAAACAACACAAGGTCCGGCCCAAGACCTTGACAAATTGCATCACTACGAAATCAGTAATGCACTTTTGCCATGTAACCTCAATCCTCCAAATTCCTCCACTTTGGCAAAGAGGATTTTGAAGGATTCAGGGTGGTTAGGGTTACTTAAGGTTCTGGGTAAAAAGGTTACAATAACTCCTTTTACAGGGAAATTAGGCAAAGTTCTATAATCCTGACATTAAATATAGTAGGCCTACAGGTCAATTTTGTGAAAAAATAATGCTACTACATGTATATGTCTGACCTTCTCATGAACGTGAAAATAAAACCGAAAATTCTGATATTTCCGAAACAACCAAAGTACTGCACATGAAGGACATTGTGCTGTGTTGATGTTCAATTAACCTTTAAAGATGGCAGATTCAAGCTGCAATATGAGTAACACTCCAATTTATCATCAAAACAATGTAAATTTGCTTTCAAACTCGGACTTGGAAACTGGCAGAGATCATGAAATAGACCCCCAGGACCGGCACCAACGGTACAGTTTTGTCGCTGAAGATGCTGACCATGAAAAACGTTGATGATAGTGTTGTTCTTTTAATACTTTTTGGAAGTAACATCAAGACGTCTAAAAAAGGAAATTACAATGACAAAATGACGACAGGCAAGACATTTTTGGACAAGGCTTTTATTTGTATTATTATTTTATTTTTGAGAACACAGATCATCATTACAATCACATACAAAACAACAAACACAGACAACATGACAAAACATGAAAAAACGACTGGAGACATGCACATTATTTCAGGTAAAGTGTTTATAGTTGACATGAGTTTATTTTTAACCCTTTTTAATGATAACATTAGGCTGTCTTAAATACTTAAATTACAAACACAATGATGATAGACAAGATACAAGTTCTTTTTCACTAAGAACACAAATTTATTTTAAAACAATGAACACAGAGTACAGGCACAAATGACTGGACAAATGGACATGGCGTAAATTATCACATTCCGAAAGCATCACTATTTACAAACGACACAAGGAAACTAACTCAAACTTGATCCAAGTTAAATATTGCACGAGACAAAGTGATTGAGACAAACATTTTCTGAGTTTTTAATTGTTCTTTTTTATTCAGAGTAAAGAATCAGATGAATTAAAAATGACGAAATTGTTAATAATGAAAACTGCAATAAGCCACGCAACAAAAGTAACAATAAATTCATCCCATCGTGCAGGTTGAGAAATGGCACTGTACGTCTTGAGGCACTTCTTTGGCAGGATGGAGACGTGGTTGTTGTACATTTTGTAAACAGCCAGTGCAGATCAATGTAGGTTTTCCACAAATGAGTCTGTCCCCAGCTGCAAATATTAATTATTCCATAAGTCCTTTTTTTTGGTTTCCAAATATGAGAATTAGGCTGTCTAGAAAAGTGAAAAGTAATAAAATAATAGAGGCAAGAACAATTTGAATACAACTTTTATTTCATACATTCAGAGTGACAAAATGATTTAACAGTTAACTCTTGTATGTGTAAATGATTACAGATCTGTTGTCCTTGCTCTATGGATAAACTTAACAACCAGGCTGTGCATTTAATACATGTACATACTTTATTCAGAAAGAATCACAGCTTAGAAATTATACTTCAGGTGAATTGATGTTGATGTTACAGCAGTTAAGTTTCTCAAAATCTCTTTAACTAACAATAACAATTTATTGTACTATAGATAAAAAAATAACCAAAACAAAATGATCACACACAATAACTTTGTTTGACTGAGCTGATTACATGGATAGCAATCACTTACAAAAGCAATGAACACCTGCACAAATCATGGAGATTTTTGGAGACGTGGACTTTTTTTAACCGGTCTGTTTTATTACCAGAACCAGAAAGAGTCACAATTTAATAATTCAAGAAACATTACTATTTTAGCTAATGTGAACTGATATTGTTCTATTAGGTAAATTTTGATATATTAACTTTCGAGACATAACAATATTTGTATAGAATTTTAGTTATTCTGTTTCAAAGAATCAGATGACATAAAATCATTAAAAGAAAAGAAAATGACATCTTCTTGGCAGCATGGAGGGAAGCCAGAGTAAGTTGATTTTCTGCGTAGGTCAAAGACTGGGACATCTTGAAGCACTCAGCAGGGTGAAGATGTGGCTCGGACAGGCATCAAGTGAGGAAAGATGTACTTGTACATGTAGGTTGTCTGCTGATGTTTCTCTCAGTCAGCTAAGAGTGCCAAGAAGTACCGGTACGCAATCAATGATTAGAAAAACTTAGGAAAAGCTGGCGGAGACCAATGATGAGAGGCAGATTCTGAAGCGTTACTGATGAAAGATGAAGTGTAGGTTGTCAGCTGATGTTTCTCTCAGTCATGTCAGTCAGCTAAGATAGTAAGAGTGCCAAGAAGTACCCCATCAATGATTAGAAAGGGAAAGCTGGCCGAGACCAATGATGAGAGGCAGATTCTGAAGCGTTGCTAATGAAAGATGTAGTGTAGGTTGTCAGTTGATGTTTCTCTCAGTCAGCTAAGCGTGCCAAGAAGTACCCCATCAATGATTAGAGAAACTTAAAGAAATTTGGCCGAGACCACTGATGAGAGGCAGATTCTGGAGCATTGCTAATGAAAGATGAAGTGTAGGTTGTCTGCTGATGTTTCTCTCAGGCAGCTACATGTAGGAGTGCCAAGAAGTACCCCATCAATGATAAGAGAAAATTAGGGAAAGCTGGCTGAGGCCACAGATAAATGAAACGCAGATTCTGAAGTGTTGCTGATGAAAGATGAAGTGTAGGTTGTCTGCTGATGTTTCTCTCAGTCAGCTAATAGAGCAAAGAGGTACCCCATCAATGATTAGAGAAACTTAGGGAAAGCTGGCCGAGACCACTGACAAGTAGCAGATTCTGAAGCGTTGCTGATGAAAGATGTTGCTGATGGTTGTCTGCAAATGTTTCTCTCAGGCAGCTACATGTACCGTAGGAGTGCAAAGAAGTACCCCACCAATGATCAGAGAAAATTAGGGAAAGCTTGCTGAGGCCACAGATAAATGAAAGGCAGATTCTGAAGCGTTGCTAATGAAAGATGAAGTGAAGGTTGTCTGCTGATGTTTCTCTCAGTCGGCAAAGAGTGTAAAGAATTACCCCATCAATGATTAGAGATACGTAGGGAAAGCTGGCCGAGTCCACTGATGAGAGGCAGATTCTGAAGTGTTGCTGATGACTCCTGATGCTCAGAAGAAGTTGCTACGAAGATACGCACAAATGTGTGCAAACGGTGTGTCCCTCCCAATGGGGCTCTCAAAATATGTCAAAAAGTGCCATTTATGGTATGAGTTGAATCGCCATCAGAATTGGAGGGACAAACCTAAATGATGAACTACAGGTACATGTAGTTGTGGTCAACACTGACTCGGTAACATTTTTCAGCTGACTTCTTCGCATGGCTTAGTTGACGAGGCTGTGTTTCTGCTTTATTACTATATGAAATCTGGTCAGGTGGGATTCACTGTCCCCAAATATTTCATTTTCGCATGGTCAGCATTCACAGTGACAAAACTGTAACTGTTTCAATCTACCGGTATGCCATCATCTGTGCCAGTGACCGTGTCCGAGTTCCAGTTTGATAGCAAATTTACATCATTTTGATGATAAGTTGGAATGTTTATCCGTACTGTACCGTATCTTTAAAGATGACATTTCCTTCACGTGCGGTACTTTGGTTATTTTGGAAATATCAGACTTTTTAAGAGTTATACTATTAATGAGAAGGTCAGACATTGACATAGATCGATATTACCACTTAACTGGTTAGACATATGAAAACAAGGCAAATTGGGGCCACTGTCAATTTGTTGTCTCATCATCATGGTTAGCACGTCCAGTCATCACAAGCTGTCAAAATGACAGAACAATTAGCCTTGTACTCAATGTACTAAAATTCCACTGGGTTAAATTCCCCTCTGTTGTAATGTCAGGATTACAGAAACTTGCCACAGTTCCTTGTTTATAAAAAAGCCTTCCTTAAAACACCTTTTTGCGCAGAATCTTTCTGCATTCTTTAATTTTATCACTTTGCAGAAACACAGTGACACATTTGTACCCTACTCGGATATTTGGTGGATGATCCAATATTTGGCACAGCCCCTCATTGTGCATGCCGGACTCCATTTGAACACATCAAATGGCTTGTGATTAAGAATACAGTCGTTCATGTCTTACCTGCAAGTTGCACCACATCCTTCTTTACGCTAATCACCTTGTCTGCTGAATCGCTGCCATCAGCTGAAGGTTTCCGTTTGTCTGGGCGTTTCACCACCGTTGCAGCTGCTGTCTGCTGTTGTGCCAGGAACTCCTGCTGCTGTCTCAACAAGTCCTCCTCGGTCTCTCCCGGCTTGGGACGTCTAAGCATGGCTAAGGACTCTGTCGTTACTAAACACAAGACTGAGGGGGAAAGAAGTAGGCCTATTTCCTAAAAAAAAATTGGAAATGTTTCTCAGTCCCAGATTCATGTCTTATCATTTTGCAATGACTGACCTTCATTGAGTCTTTGAGATATATGAAAAGAAAAAAAAACAGCGTCAGGATGGACTCATACGTTGTGCCCAATTTCCGGACACCACTTCTTTTCTGTTCTGACTAAATACTAAGGAAGGTTCCGTAAAGATAGCAATACTTTGATTTAAGTGACTGAACCTAAAGATCTTCTTTCAACAATGAGACTAGGTATGGTAACACTGCATGACGAAATTTGTACAGGCCCAATCTAAACCCAACGATGCTCATTCATCGTGCTCACGCATGTTTTAATGGGGCTGTCCGGAAACTGGCACGAAATCCTGCCAAGATTTTATGAGTATTTCTGGGGAAAATGCATAGATTTTTAGTGATACATATATATTTTAGTGATGCAGAGATTTGAAGAATTTAGTATTATTTGCCTGTAAGGGAGCAAGGAACATATCACAGCTTTATCTCTCACCTTCGCAAACGTTGATATTCACTTGTCACTTGTCAAACGCCTAAATCACATGCACAGTACACGACCTCATGTCAAGCATGTTGTGCATGCTGGTACGGACGGATTGTTCACGTGCACGGCGAGTACGACAGGGCGCTAGCAGCAGACTGCCGAGTACGGTGCCCCATAAGGAACATCACATATCAAAAATATCTGTGTACGTATTTGCGAAAAAAATTGCGATGTCGCAAATGTTATCGCAAATATCTTTGCAAATATTCAAGAAAATATTTGCGATGTTGCAAAATGTATCGTAAATATCTTTGGTAATATTTGTGATGTCGCAAATGTTGTTGCCTACTTTGTTGTTGCATACTTTGTTGCATATTTTGAATATTTGTACCCGACTACCCTCCCATATGCACATGTTAGCAAAATGAAGGCTGGAACTCAAACAACTTTAAGGCCTGTAGTTTCTTGAAAAATAGCCCGGTACAAATATGCAAAATATGCAACAATGTATGCAACAAAGTATACGACAAAATTTGCGACATCCAAGGGCGGATCCAGAACACAATTTTCGGGGGAGCCCAAAAAAAATTGGTCCCCCAAAAAAGTGGGTCAAAAAAAATTACGGCGTGGGGTTCGGGGCCAGCTTAAGGGCCCCGAAAAAAAATTGGATTCTAGATGCTCTGTGGTGCGATCTGAGGCAACTTCTGACCACTTTAACCAATGTTTTTTTGAGGAAAAGATGGTGGTGTGCTCATTGCCTTCCTTTATTGGGATGTCACATAAAAAAAAAAAATGGTTTCGTTTTTGGGGGGGGGGCATGGCCCCCTTTGGCCCCCCCCCCCCTGGATCCGCCCTTGGCGACATCACAAATATTTCCAAAGATATATGCGATAATATTTTTGATAATAGTTTGCCAAATATGTGCAAAGATATTGCTGATAATATTTGTGCATCGCAAATAGTCTGGCAAGTATCAGCAAAGATTTTTTTTTGCGATATTTATTTGCAAAGATTTTTGCGAGGTGTGGTGTCCATTCAGGGCCACCATAGCAGAGCAATGTTGTCATCAACCCCGCTCATCTCAAAGCGTATAGCACGTGTTGCGCCCAATTAAAAAAAAACACCTGCCCGTAATTTCTTTTTATACGCGTGCATGAAACGTATCAACCGATTGGATAAGTTTGTCACGTGATTTAAAATAACTTCGCTGATTTTGGGAGCGTTCGAGTAGCTTACTCGTGTAAAGTCCACTGATATGAACTTGCGCACTTTGATATTTTTTTGCCCAGTGATACAGTGCCTTGCACAGTAAAAGTTTGCCTCGAGTTTAACATAAAGTGACATTCACTCCAGCCGTAAGCGCACTCCCGGAGTCGCGGTCACAAACCTTGAGTTTGCCTACCCGTTAAAATTAAAAGAGAGATTTAAATTTGGTGCAATTTACCGATTTCCGATGTTTGTTTCAACTAGCCCCACGTTAAGGAACATTAACACTCGATCGGCCGATTTTCAGGCGGGGGTGGGGCTTCCCGCCTGCTCTGACTACCACCCCCCCCCGAAAAAAATTATAACAATAGTGCATCAGTAAAAATGTCCTCAACAATCAGACATAACAAATTCACGGAGACGGGCCCTGACATCCCCTGCAAACAATTCCTGGATAGGCCCCTGATTTGATTTCGAATTTTGGACTAAATTTAATGACATTAAAAATGGGTCACAAGTAATTTTAAGCTAAAAAGTACACGTATTTGGCAACAAACGGACAGTGGCGTAGCCACGGGGGGGGGGGGGACCGTTGGGGGGGGGGAGACAGCCCCCCATGAATCCTTGTCGCCCCACCGCCCCCCCCCTCCAGTCCCCCCCCCCCCCCCCCCCCACTGAGATTTTGAGTTTCAAAAAAATTATCATTGATCTACATGACGCCCCCCCCCCCATGAAATGTTCCAGCCCCCCCCCCCCCCCCCCGAAAACTTCCTGGCTACGCCACTGCAAACGGGGATGGAGTCGAGGGCCCCGGGAATTAGGAATGGGGCGGCTACGGAAAGAAGCGCCTCACGGAGACTACAGCGTTCGATTATAGCCATCACGTGATATACACGCCCGCAGCTACCTGACCCGCCCAAGTGTACTCGAGTTCTTTGCACGCACGGCTATGGCGGGAAATCGAAACATGATGTGAGTGATGGAGAGATTTGTGACGCAAATATTCGCCCCTAAAAATCCAAGTTCATGTGGACTAAGAAATCCTTGACCTTGACAAAAGTTAAGTGCAAAGGATGTCTATACATTCAAGAACAGGATAGATTAGATGATAGAGGTCGGGCTTGGATCAAAACTACAAAAATGCAAAAATCCAGATTTGCACACAACACGACCAAATTAATGTTGCATCGTGTGGCCTATGCGACAACCAGAAGATGGTGTTTGTACGTGGCCGAACAAACCATGAACTTCTAGAAGTTAGCCACAGGCCTAGGTATGTATAGTTGTGTTTCTACAAATTAAGTGAAGAAATTGGCTCTTAATTTTTATTATTATTATTATTATTTTTATTATTTATTCGGCCAAGATTTGAAACAAACATAAGCCTATGCAGAGAATATGACAATGTAACTCTACAGAAGACAAGAGTACAAGTATAAAGAAGTCATGAAACAATACAAATAAGTGTAAACAAAAGCAAGGAGGTACTGAATAAAGACAGCAATGATAACAAGGCAAGGTTGTTGTTTCAAAATAAGACAAAACAAGAACAGAACAAAACCCAAATTAAGATGGCCAGGATTAATAAAAGTGAACTTAAACACTATGACTCGAAAGCCTATCAATCCAATCTTAAAATTGGTTTAGTTTAAAAAAAAAAGGTTTTGATTTAAGAATGTCAAAGTAAAAGTGGAATTTGTGTTAAATGACTTTTTTTTGTTGAATGCCTGACTTCTCATGTAGGATAGGCCTATTATTCCTCCAGGAATATATGAAGCTGAAAAGTCTGATAAAGTGATATTTCTGAAACTGTGAAAGTACCACATACAGCAATGCACATGAAGGAAATTAGGTGGTGTTGTGTTCAATTAACCTTTAAAGATTGGCAGACTCCAGCCATAGTAAGGATGAGCTCTCCACTTTACCATCAAAAGTAAAGGCAAAAGGATGTTTATTTTGGACAGGGACACTGGCACAGATGACTCTGACATATAATTTTGTCGATGTGGACTATTTTGTCGATGTGATATTTTGCCATGACAGCGCTTCCAACTTGATCGACCAGACTTCATTTTAAGTTGTGTATAGCAGAATCATAGCCTGCTGCGCTCGTCAACCAAGTCATGTGTCAAGAATCCAGCTGAAAAATGGAAAGATGTTCAGCACAACTACATGTACAGTTCATCAGGTTTGCTCCTTCCAAAACCCAGGGGTGACTGCCAATTTGGATGAAGAGTCAACCCTTATGAACAGTATAGATGGCACCTTTTTTGGGAGTCCTGAGCTCATACCCATCTTTTGCACGAGTGGCAGGTTGTTGGCAATGCATTGGAATCACCCTCCCAGTCGTCTCCCCCTGCTCCCTCATCAGCAGAGGCCATTAGCTGTTTGTTGGCACTCCTGACTGAGCTACCTCATCAGCAGAACCTTAAATCATTTTTCCTCACTTAATTGCATCAATGCCCAGACCACATCTTTACACTGCTGAGTGCTTCTAGCTACACATTGTATGCAGTCGCCATTGAAGGGGGGGCCTTCATGATAGAATTGTTCAACGTGCCTGGATTGGTCTACATGCATTCCTTGACCAGCCAGAAATCTCTATCATCATCATCATCAAAAGAAATTTATAAAGCGCCAAAATCAAAAAGTTTGCTCTAAGGCGCTGATGGGGCACCAAAAAGAAGAAAAATTATTGATGGTGCACCTCCTGAAACAGGTGAGCTTTCAGGAGTGTCTTGAATGTGTGCAGTGAGGTGGTATCTCTAATGTATTCTGGAAGTTTGTTCCAGATTCTGGGGCCGTATACAGAAAATGATCTATCAGCAATGATCTATGTGGTCAAACAAACATTATTTATATTGGATTTTAGGTCACCTGAAATTTATCTCTGAAATGGAACAAACGAAAACTCTAAAAATGTTCGTGCCTTTAAACATAAGATCTTGTATTTTGCCTGAAAAAAAAACTAATTAATATGTTTCTTGAGCTTTAAAATTGTGATTTTTTCTGAATGTGGTAATAATAAATCAGGCTGGTTAAATACATAATGTCTATGTCTCCAAAATGATTTGTGCTCGTGTTCATGCAGTGTTTTTTGTTGGTGATGGTTATCCATGTCAAAAATCTTTACTCTGAATAAATGAGAAACCGCTCTGTAGTGTCAAAAATGTTTTGGGTGTAATCATTTCATGTCTGTGTTTATCTACACGTATGCAGCTAAAATGTTATTGTTAAGATTTAAAGAAATTTCACTGCTGTAACAACAATTTACCTGAAATATTTGTAAGCTGTAATTCTTTCTAGAAATAAAGTAATAAGTGTGCATAGTCTTGTTCAGCAGTTTGTGTAGCCAGTCATTAACACATGTATAACATGTACCTGTTTAGTGTTTTGAGAACGATTCTAATCCACATGTATTGTGACCTGTGAATGAAATAAATAAGTTCTATTCAATGTGTTCTTGCTTCTGTCATGCTGTGATTATTTTACTTTTTTTGCCTCTATCATTTTTTTCTATTTTACTTAATTTCAGCTCACATCAACTATTGTAGTTCCAGAAATCATGTTGATTTTGATCAATCTTTCTGAATGCGATAATAAACAGTCTAGTGTAAAAATTCCAATGTCTCCAATCGACTGTTTGTACTGTTGTGACCAGTGTTGTGTAAAGTGATTGTATGTTTGTGTTCTCAAAAAATATTTATCTGTGTCTAACAATGTTTGCCTGTAATGATTTTGTTGTTAGAATTTCATACTTATCAAACAATCAACTAACGTCAACTATCAACACTTTACCTAAAATAATGTCCATGCCACCAGTCACTTGTTCATGTTCTCTGTGTTCATTGTTCTGACTTTAATACAATTTATGTGAAATTTTTGTTTTAAACATATAGAAAATAAAGACTTCTAAAAAATGTCTTGCCTGTCATGATTGTGTTGCTGTGATTTACTTTTCTTGACATCCTGATGTTACTGATAGATATATACTCACATTTGCTATCAACACTTTACCTAGATAATTGGAAGCTGTGGTGTTCTTTTTGAATAAAGTAAGAAACTTTTCAGTACAAATAAAAGTCCATGTCTCCAATCATTTTAATATGTTGTTTATATCAATTAGTTGCCTGGCAACATTTTGTCTCAGCTCACCATGTATGGTGATGACTTTCTCCCTACTGTGCCTCCGCCAAAGCTTCCCAAAATTCCTCTTACAATATGTCTTGCAGTGATGCAGGTTTTGTACTTGTATTCATGATTTGGAGAATAGGAGGAGAGGGGGGTTGTAGTGGGGGAGGATTAGATTGTAACCTGCTGAGGAAACTGTAAAGATATACTTCCGTCTGTTAGTATGGGTCCATGGACTTTGCGTGAGATATCAAACCAGCACCTTCTAGGCCTTGGCATCCCATTCGTAAATAGGCTACTCTTACCAGAATCTTATGAGAATAATGAAAGCTGCTTATTGCAAAGGGGAGGGGTTGTAGTGGGGGAAGGATTAGATGGTAACCTCCAATGCTGAGGAAACTGTAAAGGTATACTTCCATCTGTAAGTGTGAGGTATCAGACCTGCACCTTCTTGGCTTTGTCATCCCATATGAACTACTCTTACAAGAATCTTATGAGAAATATGTAACATTTGTATTGCAATGTGATAGAAAGGTTCTGACAACCTAAAAGGCAGTCTTATACGAATCTTATCGAAATTGCCTGTTAATCTGCATAGCAACAACACATATTTTGATGAACTAATTAAAAATACATTCTTTCTGCTGTTTCTGGATTGCAATGACATAGTAAATCCCACAAAATTGTTGATAATTTTCAGTGTTCTCCAAAGATATGTGAAGTGAGATTTGCACCTTTGAAGAAACATCTCTAGAAATTAAAATTAACCAAGTTTTGAACTGGCAAGAAAACTGCTTGTGTTTGACATTCAAACTGTAGAGGTGAAAGAGGCAAGAAAACCTAGTGGAGATGAAATGAAATTTGTAGGACTTTGTTTTTATAGACTTTACAGTGAAAATGCTATGCGATGGCTGCTTATTGTGTGAAAAAGAAAATGCTTGCCAAGCATTTTGTGCAACTATTACACACACTGACATGAATGAACTACAGAACTCCTCTATGACCACATATCTAACTAATTATTGACTAACTATAAAACCTCTCTCCGGGTCATAAGTGTGACATCATTTCAACTTAAACCACACTCCCTAATCAGTTGGGGAAAGTGTATCTCAGGTATCACCCTTATGCATATCTGCATCTCTTGTGTTCAGGTCGGTCGGCTGTCATTTTGTAATGCTTAAAAAAATTCAACTTTTCAAGCTGATGTGGAAATAAAAATAAACCTACTATACTTGCCCTTTGCCTGAAAAGATGCAATGAAGGGCATTTCAGCTCTATGAAATGTGTTTCAGTAATTTCTTTCAAAATTGCAAATTTGCACTTATGTTTATCATAGAAAGAGACACAAATAAACAACTGTTTTAACCAACATTATGGTAGGTGAATCAGGGTATGCCAGTTTTTCTTTACCGACACCGACACTGGCCATAAGGTCAGTTGAAAATAATATCATCTCATGCCTAGAATTTTCTAGATAATACACTTTGTATTCGTTTGGGCACGGTTGGAGCACACCCCTAGAGAAGAAATTGTACAAAGAGTCCAATCTTTGCTTGTTATGTACAGCCAGCATCAGGCCCTTTTAATACCATTAAGAAGACTTGTTATCGATACCGGTTGTTAGCCAGGAACCAGCCTACCCTGCGAGAAATGACATGTATTATTTGGTCACAAGTAACTTGAAATTTGTTAAGTACAATGTAGGCCTATAAGACAATAACTTAACAATGGATGATACATTATTTTTTGGGTTGATATGTCACATTCAAAAGTGAATAACTTTTGCATTGCTAGTAAAATACAAATTTAGAAAAGAATTTGTTGGGGGATGAAACCCCAAGTCGGCACAAGAAATGTTTTGTTAAAAAATTACATTACATTTAGTTGGTAAGTTCCCCTTCAGTGCCCAGTTACTGGGCGGCAAACAGATTTTTCTCCTTTTTCTTGTTTTCTTAATAATTCACAAAGTAGTCACAGATTTGTTTCTCAACATGAAGTTATCTGAAGGACGGGTTAAATTATTTTATCTCTCATTGATCTTAGTCTTACAGAATGTAATTGTTTCATTCATCCAAACGCAGCACACAAAGCCGGAAGCCACTAGAAGTGTATCAAGTACACAGAACTACAGGGAACTGTACTGATATGACATGGACACAGAAAACTCCCCCGATGAAAAAGCACAGTGCACACATCCAGAGGAAGCAATACCCAACGCTGCAGCAGCGGGCAAGGATTCCAAGACGATGGATGAAGAAGCTGGTAAGTACAATCACATTTGTATTTCATGCACTGATCTCCATTAGTAAGACTGGATAGGACACGCGTATACTTTGCGTGCAGTGAAGATTCAGAAAACCCAGACAGCTGGGTAGTGCAGTTTTCGTGGGTGTTCGCGCATGCATACATTATTTCTTAATAGCTTAACCTAGGTTTCTCTGTGAGTGGATACAATTTTAGATTTTCAATCTAAAACATTGCAATAATATTTTGATTTAACTAAACATAGTTTCCCATTTCACAAAGATGAGAAGATTGATACTGGAATAGTCGAAAGTGATAACATCAGAACGTTCACCACAATGCCTAATGGATATAAGAATTGGCCAAGAACCTAATTAAGAAAAACATAACTTGGCATGTGGAACATTTAGAAGTTTGACTGAGTGAATAAGCGCAGTCTGATTGGTTAAGATGGAAAGTGAATTCCTGTACACCAAGAATGTCTTTTCTATTTGCAAACAATTATTAATTATAGGGCCTAAAATGAAATAAAATTAAACACAGCTATGATCTTTTAAGATTTAAAAATGACATTTCTCTTTACAAAATCTGCAATATACGGCTTTAAGTGTTCCAATTTGCATCCGTTGGCTGAGTACGCCCATACCATATTTTTTTCTTACAACAATCAAAGGTTTTTCAGTGAAAAAGAGAAGAGAAAGGATACAGGACGTTCTCGTGTGACGACGCAGTTGAAAGTTTTAAACCATCGCCAGTGGAATGCACGCTCGCACAAGATGGAGGGTGCTGTGTCCTATCCAGTCTTACTAATGGAGATCAATGATTGCATGTATATTAAAAGCAGACTAACACGATTAACAGATATTTTGCCATTGGCGCAATGCATTCTTAAAAAAAAAAATTAGCATCTGAGATGGCTGGATGCATCAGAACCACCATGGATGGAATCGGCCTTCATCTGTTTCCAGGACAAGACAGAGACCATCGTATTTGGACGAGCAGCTGTTCCAGTTTGGGCTTAAAGAGGCTACACAGGCTTTGCCACATATAGACAGCCCTTTGAAGTGCAGGAGGTGGGGCTGTCTCTAAACTGGAGAAAATCAGGTAAGTTTTCAGAATAAATAGTATAGGCCTGTTAAGGCCAAAAAAAAAAATAAGTCGGTCTCTGGTCAGCGCGCGCGTCGATTTTAATCATGCGCGTCAATCTTCTTCTTTTTTTTCAAAATGTTCCGCGGTAGCTCCAACAGCGCCCTCTATTGCCGCACCTCCTCATTTTTTTTTACCAAAGAGCACTAAGGAATGGGAAATTGCACCAAGGCAAATGATCGAGAGCACCAAGGCAAGTTATGGAGGACACCAATGTACATGAAGACACCAAAAAAGCAAAATTGTACCCCACCTTGTCTGTACAATCCAAACTTTGAAGAAAAAAAAAGCCGCGTCGCCGCGTCAATTCCGGAACTTTGGTCTGACCAGAGACTGAATATTTTTTTTTTTGGCCTAACGTGTTGCATTTACGCAAGTGCAATACAGATGTACCTAGGCCTACGGTTACATATAGTTACATGAATATGAAATGTTCATGCGATTTGTTCTCGCACTTAATATTTATAAACTAAATCCCAACTTTTATAAAACATTGAGGAACTACTATAACCCTAACCTGGTATGGGACAGAGTGCAGGTGTCCATTGGCAAGACAGTGTACACACTTCTTCACATCTACGGGCTGTGTATGCCCTGGGCGGATCCAGGAATTTTTGTGGGGGGTCATGCCCATGCATCACATGATAGACATAATAATCACTATAAATTTATTTTTTTGGGAGTATCAGGGAGGGGAAAACACATGCAGTAGGCTAAAGGCTTCACTGACGTGACTCTTGGGCATGTGGCTGCATGCACACCTGCGGCAACATGTAGGCCTACAAGTACAGTTGCATTGGTGTATGATTTAGGAAGGGAGAGAATGGGGTTGTTGCATGTAATTAAGACAACAATGAGAGTGGGATGACTACATGTAGGCCTATAGTACTATTTTCCCCCATTTTCATAGATCATTTAAGGGATCAAGTCTGCCAGGGAAGATGAGATGGTTCTTTAGAAGACCAAAGTTGCATCTTCTTGTTTTTTTATTGAGAATAGAAATAATGAATGAATGGTGAATGGAAGCACATCTATTTGTTTTTGGACATTTTGACAAAGTTGTAGGTTCTTTTTTTTTTTTTAGTTACTTTCTCTACTCACTTTTTTAAATAAAAAAAAATGACCTGGTTACAAGTTGGCTTGGGTACAAGTTATGGGTATGAGATGAACAGAATGCCACTTTGGGTTCCGACTCGACTGGCAGACTCGGGTACCAATGACATTTTGTGGAAAAAGTGCTCAGAAAATCACTTTTTAATGAATTCACTGTTTCTCTGCAACTATACTACAGTATCAAAGACTTGTAAATTTCACTTTTTTTGTCATCTTTCTTTATTAAAACCTTCAATAATGTACTGGAGTAAATAGGTCGTGCCATGCCTTTTCTCTGAATACAAGTAGGGGGTTGTTTTCATACTTTTTCTTTTCTTGGTCTTTTATAGTCTGGGTATGATAGTGACATCTTCCTGAAAAAAAAATATTGGGACAGAGAGAAAAATGATTACTTTGCATAATCTTTGTTTAGGAATAACAGGAGTGTTTTTCATGAATAGCAAAAAGGATGACAAAATAAATGTAACTAAGAGGTGATTGTCACAAATTAAATGTACCAGTGAGCTTTTTAGTATTTCAAATTTGCTAATTTTGCAGATCTTGAATGAGACAGTGCAGCCAGACAGTAGTGGATGATGCTCCTGTGTAGTCACGGGATTCAAGTGTTCCTCCAGATGATAACATGCAGCAGGGACTTAGCTATCCCTCATGAGACAAGTTCAGATGTAAGTTATTATCAACCTGTGTGAAAATACATGTATATTCTTCATGTAAGAATAATTGTACATTTTGTTAGCATAAAAAATATCCTTTTCACAAAGTGCACTTTCCATGTCAACCTTCCTTCTGCCAAAAAAAAGCTCCATTGTTATTTCAATTGTCAACACCCGAGTGGCGCAGCATCCGAGGGGTGGAGGCCATATTTTGATGAGTACCTTTATTTTATGAGTGCCCTTTTTTTCAAGAGCGCTCATTTTGCACGAGTGCCCTTTTTTACTCACATTCTTTGAACGTCGGCAATTGTGCCGCCATGAAGAGCACCACTTATTCTCAGATTGTGCCAGTGATTGTCTACTTTGAACAGCGCCCCCCTAGAAAGATGATGTCCATCGGTCTGTTTTTTTGTTGTTGACTTTACCGAGGTCTGGTGAAAGGTGAAAAACACTGTCTACCTTTCAGTGAATGCCCTTTTTCATGTCTACCCCCAATGAAAGTGACTTTGCTATGCCACCAAATTTTAGTATTTTTCTCCAAAATTGTAACTGATGTCCATAACAAAGTAACTGACTGCAAACAGTTCACTCTGCTGATTTTGAAATGACAGCATGTCTGGGTCTGACTGTGTCCTACCCTACTACGGTACGTTTCCCAGGATTTATCAGGTTAATTGCAGTTTTGTTTGAATTTTCTTGATTTAGGAATCCGACATGGATCCTCCCTGTTTCCAGGATACTGCTTGCCAAGCGGACACTGTCGGTATTTGCCCAAATGAACACTGTTGATGAGAGGCCAAGCCCTACCATAAAGACTAGTAAGTGTGTTTCTCTATATTTCACATCATTTGACCTTGATTCATTTCATTTGGAATTTTGTTTTTTACAAAAAATCCCCACCACGTTAATAAGTATTGTTACTGAAGCAATTTTTTTCATTTAATTTCTTGGATCAGAGGTTTGTGTAAATTATATGCTAAATATGAATGAACCATGCAGAAATATTTGAGGAGTGTGTTGAAACCTATACGAATACAATATTATTTATGTTATTACAAATTATTTCCAGCACCTGTACTAACAGAGGTAATGCATGCTGAAGTGCATCAACTGCCTTGAAGAAAACAGATGAAACTGAGCCTGACAAAAGCACACAGTTACAGCCTGAGCCTTGCGTAGAGGACTTCCATGCTGCAGGAGAAGATGACGATGAGAAAGCATGCAGAGATGCCAGAAGTACCTGAAGAGCAGGATTACAATTCATCAGAATACGTCCCATATCTTCATCATCTTCAGACTCATCTGACTGCCTACGCTCGATCAAGCAACTCACAGGTAGTACATTACAATTTTGTGGCGTTTTACAGGGTGGTGTTAAAAGAAGGAAACTCACTTTTGACAGCAATTTACACCTACTTGTTGAGCATATTTTAAAAAGTCAATTTAATGGTATTAAAAATTTTTTAACAAAAGTGACGGCAAAAATGATTGCAAATGCTTATTTTGTCTCTGAGATATGGTGGTTTAAAATTTTCATGTGCCAAACCTGTTAGTCCAGGGACAGCTTTATTCCATCTGCTTGACTGAGCTCCGGAGCTTGATTTGAAGACCAAAAACACTACACTAGTGATTTTGGTGACTTGAATTCAAATTAGCATATTAACACTATTCTTGCAATTTTTTTAACAGTTTTTTTCACCACGTATGGTTGAAGAGCTATACTTTACTACATTACAAAAAAAAGTTCAAATAAATTAAGTAGGTCGGTTAAATTCCTGTCAAAATTGGGTTTAATCCTTTTTGAACCACCCTGTACTGAACAGTCGTGCTGTTCACTTTACAGCACGGCATTTTGTTTTTCAGCTGAAAGGTTACCTGTGAATTTCCGTGCGTTCCTGCTTTTATTCAGAATGATGCACCAGCAGGCACTGTCGTCAGGCTGAGCTACACTACCATGCTACAGCTATTTGGGCTACAGCACATGCATGTATCTTTCCTGCGAATAGAGTTACCCACTAGTTTCTGGATGTAGCAGCTTTAACAGGACTATCGCAGACAATCAGTCATACTGCTTTGCCCATATATGGTGTCAAATGCAGGTGCGGCTACCTTACCTCAGTAACTGGCACTCTGCCTTTGAAGTTAAGCCGATCTGTACAGTTTTACTGGTACTTTTCCTGCTATGTCGACATCGACGTCAACCACAGGAACAGTTTCCCCCTTCTAGGCACCACGCTGTTTCCGTCCTTTCCAAAGGTGTACCGCCTTCACCTGACCAAACAGCTCAACCCAAGAAAAAGTCAATAGCAATACCGAATCCCAAGAGTGCTTTCACAGCTCGTGGAACAATTTTCGCGCAAGAAATTTCTCAGCAAACCAGCTACTAGCTACCATGGCACCTTCTCCCACTTCTCCAGTCCCTTCTATGGCCACAGCCATGATCACTGCCTGCCACTGCCATTCCTCAGCATCAGACTTCATGGTTGCATCTTGGGCCCCATCTCTGCAGCCTAGCTCAGACTAAACCCTGACCCAAGGGAAGAAAAAGCAAATGCAGGCTTCACGTGAAGGGCCTACAACCAGCAGTATACAGTTACCGGTCTCAATCCGCTAGTCGTGATGCAGCCCTGTGTTATAACATGCCTTGCGTATTGTGACATGATCTGCACACTCTGTAAGTACATGCATCTATTAATATATCATGTGCAAACATGGCGGCCTGCATGGCGAGTGAGTTCGCACAATTCTGTGTCAATTCTCATCAACCTAAATAACATGGTGGCAGCAGTGGTTGACTCAGAATAAAATCAATTTGCAATTCTGTTTTTCACATCAAAAAGTGACATTTACGCTGCAACTAACGTCCAAAGTTGTGTGAGTTTAACACATTGGAAATGACCACAACTGCGATGGTGCAGTTCCCATCGTTGAGCTGCCACTCTGCTCCACTCATCGGCCGCCTGGACAATTACGACCAGATTGAAGACATTCGCAACTACATCAAGCGTCTTGACCTCTATTTTGTTGCAAATTACATCCCTGCGGCAAAACAACCAGCAGTTTTGATGAATGCACTTGGTTCTACTGTCTACAAGACTGTAAAAAGCCTAGCTGAACCGACTCCAGTGTCACAGAAGAGCTACAAAGAACTCTGTGCTATGCTTGTGTCGCACTACGGCCAAAGCGCCTAGTTGTAGCAGAGCGTTTCAGATTTTACAAAGGTGATCAACACATCGATGAGTCCATCACTCAGTTTGCAGTTACACTACATAACTTGGCCAGCCCCTGCCAGCTTGGGTCATTTCTGGATGACGCTTTACGTGATCGCCTGATTTGTGGCCTCTGTAGCAAGTACATTCAGAAACATCTTCTGACAAAGGACAGCCTCACTTTCCAGAAAGTCCTAGAAGTTACGAAAACTTTTTAGACAGCCACCAAAGATCTCCACGAAATCAAAGGAGCACACAACACAGCTGCTGTTCAAGCAGTACAACTTTGACCTCGAGAGAAGATGCCCAACACTCACGCCCGTCAGACCAGGTGTCCCAATTGCGGATCCAACCCAAGTCATGAAACGTGCCATGCGAGAGGTCAGCAGTACAAGTCCTGTCACAAAACTGGACACTTCAGCAAAGTTTGCCGATTCAAGCGCAAACACACGTGAGCTGTGGCTGCTTCCACTGAATTTGAAGATGAAACTGAGTTCTTCGTCGGCTCAGTATCGGGCAATAGTGACCAATCATGCACTTCATGGCATCAGACTATCGTTGTTGAGGACAAGCCTGTCAACTTCTTGCTAGACACCGGGTCAGAGGTAAACATACTGCCTTTACCGCACCCTCAAGCTTCGTGACATGACGTTGCAGTTCACGCCTACAACCCGTTTGTGTGTTTTCTTCTGCGAAAAAAGTCAAAAAGAGAGGGCAGAAGTGTCTATCCTGTGAAGTCAAGGGCAAGTTATTGATGAAGGTGAACCAGTTTTGGGAAAACATGCCTGTGTGTCCCTTAACCTGGTGCAGCGTGTGTACACCTTGATCAATGACAGCAGTGTTTTCGAAGGGAACTGGATGCCTTCATGTCCCCCAAGTGAAGATAAAGCTGACTAATATTGCCACACCACACTGCGTCCATGCCCTTCGATGCATCCCCTTGCCCCTGCATCCAAAGCTCAAGACAGAACTGGACCAAAAGGAGAAACATGGCGTCATCTCGTGCATCACAGAGCCTACTGATTGGTGTGCCTTGATTGTGATTGCTCCCAAGAAAAATGGATCAGGATCTGTGCGGATCTGCGAATGCTCAACAAAGCCATGAACAGAAAGCACTTCACCATACCTGGAAGAAGAATCGGGTAACATTGCCGGTGCCCAGCTGTTCTCCATCCTTGATGCCAAGCATGGGTTTTGGCAAATTCCTCTCCTTCCTGACAGCCAGAATTAAGCTAACCACATTCATCACACCGTTTGGCAGGTTCTGCTTCAGTCGCTAACCATTTGGCATAACATCAGCACCCGAGCTGTACCAGAGAATCATGAGTGATCTGCTGGTATATCTCCCAGGAGTCGTCGTCTACATGGACGATATTCTCGTCACTGGCACTACACCGCAGGATCAAGATGCACGTCTTCGTCATGTTCTCAAAATCCTCCAAGGAACTGGGGTGAGGCTAAACAAAGACAAGTGTAAAATTGCACAGGAACAGGTAAATTTCCTCGGCCATCGACATGGTAAGGAAGGAATTCATCCTGACCCTGCCAAAGTAGACGTGATCCTGCAAATGTCGCCACCTACAACGAAGGAGGAAGTCAAACGTCTGATGGGGTTGGTCAACTGGCTTTCTCGCTTCTTACCCCATTCAGCCTCTGTAGCCACACCGAACAATGACCTGATGAAAGACGACACAGAGTGGACTTGGGGCCCAGCGCAACGCACCGCGGTTCGACAACTCAAGACTCTGCTAAAGACATCCCCAATGCTTGCATACTACGACCCAACAAAGCCAACAATGGTCAGTGCTGAAGCCAGCAGTTACAGCATTGGTGGTTACATCCTTCAGAAGCAGGAAGACAAGTACTGGAGGCCAGTAGCATATTGCTCCTGAAGCCTGACACATGCAGAACAACGTACTATATGCACAGATCGAAAAGGAGCTACTGGCTGCTGTCTGGTCATGCGAGCGTTTCTACATCTATCTCCGAGGGTCTTCGAGTGATGCTCCAGACAGACCACAAACCCCTTGTGTCATTAATCAACCAAAAGGAATTGTGTGAAGCACAAATGCACCAGTGAGCTTTTTAGTATAAAATCCAATCAGCATGACCCCAGTCTTGGTCCGCTAGTCATGATGCAGCCCTGCTACAGGCTACTATTCAGAGCCTTTCTGCTTCTCTGTCAGTCTTTTCTAAGACACCTCATGTGCCGACCCGTGTCTGCCCTCCGACCTACCCAAGTCGCCGCTCTCCCTCACCACGCCAAAGAAGATATACCTCGCACAGCAACCCCGGCTGCTGGATTCGCCAGCTGTTTTGGTGCTCGCATCTGGCTTTTCTGATGATCTGCCACAAGATGAAGCAACTGGATTCTCATCCAATCAGCATGACCCCAATCACCACCCCCCCCCCTCCTAAAATAAGGGATCTCACTCACCATGACCGTATATAGTTCAGTGTGACATGGCGCGTGTACTGAGTTTTCAGGAGCCGAGGTCGCTGCTTCCCAACAACCCAAATTATTCAAACCCCAGGCAGGCTTTGACATGCATGTAAACCCCAATCGACAGCCAGAAGGTCCGTTTGATCGGGTATGTACTCAGAGAATCTATATGTTTGAGTTGCGGCTTCGGTTGCACCCTTCCTCACATTGCTTGGCACAAGCTGAAGCTGAAGAGATATGAGACATAATTCCTCAGTGGACATGGTGGATGACATTCGTGACAAACTTGCCGGCGACAGCATGCTACAGCCTTTGCCAGTCCCGCATGCCACCTGCAAACGCAGTGAAACGGCTTTCTGCCAGGTTAAAGAAGCCGCCTGGTTGGGCCTTCTCCCCTCCATCACTGATTACATCGGTTCATGTACATGTACCTCGATGATTGGCTTGTCGTTGGTGACACTTGGGCCTCAACTGCATGCCCACATATTACCCCCACTTCCACCTTGGATCAGTGATTTCTCATCAACGAGAGCACATCCGAGTTGATCTCGTCTCAGTGACTGATATGCATGTACCTTGGTGCCATACCTTGACTAACAATTGGGTATCGCTTACCAGACACCCGAGCAGAACGCCGGTGACCAATCCAATTGCATCGGCCCTTGCATGGCTGTTCCTCGTCCTTTTGGCAAGTTGTTAAGAGTTTTAGTTCCACTGTGCCTTCTGTATGTGCATCACAGCTGCACCTTCTTGCCTATGCAGGCGCAGATCCGGGGGGGGGGTGTTTCTGACTCAATTATTTTTTCATAGAAATACATTAAAAATAATGTGAGCTGCTCTCAATCATGAATATGTATGAGGTACAGTAATTTTAAATAAAAGCCTTGCCCAAAAATGAGTTGCTTTATCCTAATTGTGCTGTTGTCATTAACTTGTTTACATTGTGTTGTTGGCTTGATACATCTTAATGTTACCGTCAAAATAAAATTAAACAAAATCAGCTCACATTAACAGAAGAAGTGTCCATACCTCCAGTCATTTGTGCATGTTCTTTGTCTTGATGGTTTTGTATGTCATTGTAATGCATGTAAATGTTTGTTTTCAAAAAGTACAAAGGAATCAAATAAAAAATAAAAGTCTTGTCCAAAAAGTAATAAAACAAATCAGCTCCATTACCAGAAATAATGGCCATGTCTCCAGTCATTAGTGGATGTTTTTGTGTTCATGGGTTTATATGTCATTGTACAATTGCATGGAAATCTGTGTTCTCTTAAAGTGAAATAAATAAAAGTAAAAAAAGAAATAAAAGTCTTGTAAAAAAGGCCTTGCAACACTATTGTGTTTCCGTGATTAAATTGTTTACATTGTGTTGATTGTCTTGATACATCTTAATGTTACCGTCAAAAAAATTAAACAAAATAAGCTCACATCATGAATAGAAATGGTGTCCATGTCTCCAGTCATTTGTGCATGTTCTTTGTCTTGATGGTTTTGTACGTCATTGTAATGCATGTGAATTATTGTTCTCAAAAAGTAAAATGAAATAAAATAAAAATGGGTCTTGTCCGAAAATGTCTTGCTTTGTTGTTCTAGTCTTGTTGTGATTAACTTGTTTATATTGTGTTGTTGTTGTGATACATCTTAATGTTGCCGTCAAAAAGTAATAAAACAAAATCAGCTGCCATTACTAGAAAGTGTCCATGTCTCCAGCCTTTTTTGTGGATGTGCTTCATGTTCTTGGGTCTGTGTGTCCTTAGTAAAATCTGTGTTCTCTAAAAGTGAAATAAAAAAAAAGAAAAATAGAAATAAAAGTCTTGTCTAAAACTGTCTTGCTTTGTCGTCATTGTGTTGTGTTGTTTATATTGTGTTGATTGTCTTGATACATCTTTTTGTTTTTGTCAAAATAAAATAAAACAAACTCAGCTCACATGAACAGAAATAATGTCCATGTCTCCAGTCTGCTGTGTTCATGGTTTTTTTTTTGTCCCTTCCGATAGCACGGCGTCTCAACATTAGCCTCTCCTAACCAAATCCTACTGTCTGGCTTCTCGTGCCAACCCCGTTTTGACTTAATGACAGAGGGTGAAAGCGTGCTCCTGGCGCTATAACCAGGTGCTCCGGGTAGATGGTGATCGTTAGCCCTAGTAGGTAGTCCATCTAGGAGAAGGAAAACTCTGATTCAAAACTCGGGTAGGTGGAATTCGTAAGTCTTGTTCGGCAATCTGACTAGGAGAAGGAAATATTGCGGTCTAAATCCCATGTGGTGCTTACGTGTTGGCAACCTCCCAATAATCTGAGCTCTCGGCAAGGCACTGCAACACTGTGACAGGCGATCGTCTCGAATTCTCCTTGCCATTGGATGAACTGTTTGCACGCATCAAGATAGTGGTCAACGGAATGTAATGCATCTCAATTATTGTTTTCAAAAAGTAAAATGAAATAAAATAAAAAGAAAAGTCTTGTCCAAAAATGTCTTGCTTTGTCATCATTGTGGTGTTGTGATTAACTTGTTTACATTGTGTTGTTGTGATGCATCTTTAATGTTGCCGTCAAAAAGTAATAAAGAAAAATCAGCTCGCATTACCAGAAATAGTGTCCATGTATCCAGTCATTTGTGGATGTGCTTCATGTTTTTGGGTCTGTGTGTCATTGTAAAATCTGTGCTCTCTAAAAGTGAAAGAAATAAAAATAAAAATAGAAAGAAAAGTCTGGTCTTCAATGTCTTGCTTTGTCATCATTGTCTTGTTTTGTTTATATAGTGTTGTTGTGTTACATCTTAATGTTGCTGTCAAAAAGTAATAAAAAAAATCAGCTTGCATTATTAGAAAAAGTTTCCACGTCTCCAGTCATTTGTGGATGTGCTTCATGTTCTTGGGTTTGTGTGTCATTGTAAAATCTGTGCTCTCTAAAAGTGAAATAAATTAAAGTAAAAATAGAAATAAAATGTCTTGCTTTGTCGCCATTGTGGTGTTGTGATTAAATTGGCTACATTGTGTTGATGTCTTGATACATCTTTATGTTATTGTCAAAATAAAATAAAACAAAATCACTCACATTAACAAATAGAGTGTGCATGTCTCCAGTCATTTGTGCATGTTCTTTGTGTTGATGGTTTTGTAAGTCATTGAAATGCATTTTAAAAAAATGTTAAATGAAATAAAGTAAAAATAAAAGTCTTGTCCCAAAAAGTCTTGCTTTGTCGTCATTGCCTGGTTGTCATTAACTTGTTACATTGTGTTGTTGTTGTGATACATCTTAATTTTGCCTTAAAAATGTAATAAAACAAAAAAATCAGCTTGCATTAGTACAAAGTTTCCATGTCTCCAGTCATTTATGGATGTTCTTTGTGTTAATCTGTTTGTGTGTCATTGTAAAATCTGTGTTCTCTGAAAGTGAAATAAACTAAAGTAAAAATAGAAATAAAATGTCATGCTTTGTCGTCATTGTCTGGTTGTCTTTAACTTGTTACATTGTGTTGTTGTTGTGATACATCTTAATTTTGCCTTAGAAAATGTAATAAAACAAAATCAGCTTGCATTACTACAGAGTGTCCATATTTGTAGTCATTTGTGGATGTTCTTTGTGCTCATATGTTCATAAAAATAAAAATAAAAATAAAAGTCTTGTCTAAAAATGTCTTGCTTTTTTCGTCGTGTTTTGGGGTTCAAGAATTAGGATGTGCTGGAGTGGAATGGAGAAATGAGCAGCTCCATTCCCACTGAAATATCCCATCCGATAGCACGGTGTCTCAACATTAGCCTCTCCTAACCAAATTCTACTGTCTGGCTTCTCGTGCCAACCCCGTTTTGATTAAATTACAGAGGGTGAAAGCGTGCTCCTGGCGCTATAACCAGGTGCTCCGGGTAGATGGCGCTCGTTAGCCCTAGTTGGTAGTCCATCTAGGAGAAGGAAAACTCTGATTTTAAACCCGGGTAGATAGAACTCGTTGGGCAATCTGCCTAGGAGAAGGAAAACTCCGATCTAAATCCCATGTGGTGCCTACATGTTGGCAACCTCCGAATAACCTGAGCTCTCGGCAGAGCACTGCAGCACTGTGAAAGCCGTGCTTTCTAAAATTGAAATAAATAAAAGCAAAAATGGCAATAAAAGTCTTGTCCAAAATTGTCTTGCTTTGTCTTCATTGTGTTGTTGTGCTTAACTTGGTTATATTGTGTTGTTGTTGTTGTGTTCAATTCTTATTGTTGCCGTCAAAAAGTAATAAAACAAAGTCAGCTCGCATAACCAGAAATAGTGTGTACATGTCTCCAGTCATTTGTGGATGTGCTTCATGTTCTTGGGTCTGTGTGTCATTGATAAATCTGTGCTCTCTAAAAGTGAAATAAATAAAAGCAAATTAAAAATAAAAGTCTTGTCCAAAACTGTCTTGCTTTGTCGTCATTGTGTTTTGATTAAATTGTTTATATTGTGTTGTTGTTGTTGTGTTCTATCTTTATTGTTGCTGTCAAAAAGTAATAAAACAAAATCAGCTCGCATAACCAGAAATAGTGTGTATGTCTCCAGTCATTTGTGGATGTGCTTCATATTCTTGGGTCTGTGTGTCATTGTAAAATCTGTGCTTTCTAAAAGTGAAATAAATAAAGCAAATTAAAAATAAAAGTCTTGTCCAAAACTGTCTTGCTTTGTCGTCATTGTGTTTTGATTAAATTGTTTATATTGTGTTGTTGTTGTTGTGTTCTATCTTTATTGTTGCTGTCAAAAAGTAATAAAACAAAATCAGCTGGCAATACCAGCAATAGTGTGTATGTCTCCAGTCATTTGTGGATGTGCTTCATGTTCTTGGGTCTGTGTGTCATTGTTAAATCTGTGCTTTCTAAAAGTGAAATAAATAAAAGCAAAAGTAGCAATAAATGTCTTGTCCAAAACTGTCTTGCTTTGTCGTCATTGTGTTGTTGTGATTAAATTGTTTACATTATGTTCATTGTCTTGATACATCTTAATGTTACCGTCGAATAAAATTGAACAAAATCAGCTCACATGAACAGAAATGTTGTGCATGTCTCCAGTCATTTATGCTTGTTCTTTGTCATGATGGTTTGTATTGTAATGCATGTAAATCTTTGTTCTCTAAAAGTGAAACAAATAAAAATCGAAATAAAAAACTTGTCGGAAAATGTCTTGCGTTGTCGTCATTGCGTTGTTTGGGGTTCAAGGATTAGGATGTGCTGGGGTGGAATGGAGAAATGAGCAGCTCTATTCCCACTGAAATATCCCATCCGATAGCACGGCGTCTCAACATTAGCCTCTCCTAACCAAATCCTACTGTCTGGCTTCTCGTGCCAACCCCGTTTTGACTAAATGACAGAGGGTGAAAGCGTGCTCCTGGCGCTATAACCAGGTGCTCCTGGTAGATGGCGCTCGTTAGCCCTAGTTGGTAGTCCATCTAGGAGAAGGAAAACTCTGATTTTAAACCCGGGTAGATAGAACTCGTTGGGTAATCTGCCTAGGAGAAGGAAAACTCCGATCTAAATCCCATGTGGTGCCTACATGTTGGCAACCTCCGAATAACCTGAGCTCTCGGCAGAGCACTGCAGCACTGTGAAAGCCGTGCTTTCTAAAATTGAAATAAATAAAAGCAAAAATGGCAATAAAAGTCTTGTCCAAAATTGTCTTGCTTTGTCTTCATTGTGTTGTTGTGCTTAACTTGGTTATATTGTGTTGTTGTTGTTGTGTTCTATTCTTATTGTTGCCGTCAAAAAGTAATAAAACAAAGTCAGCTCGCATAACCAGAAATAGTGTGTACATGTCTCCAGTCATTTGTGGATGTGCTTCATGTTCTTGGGTCTGTGTGTCATTGATAAATCTGTGCTCTCTAAAAGTGAAATAAATAAAAGCAAATTAAAAATAAAAGTCTTGTCCAAAACTGTCTTGCTTTGTCGTCATTGTGTTTTGATTAAATTGTTTATATTGTGTTGTTGTTGTTGTGTTCTATCTTTATTGTTGCTGTCAAAAAGTAATAAAACAAAATCAGCTCGCATAACCAGAAATAGTGTGTATGTCTCCAGTCATTTGTGGATGTTCTTCATATTCTTGGGTCTGTGTGTCATTGTAAAATCTGTGCTTTCTAAAAGTGAAATAAATAAAAGCAAATTAAAAATAAAAGTCTTGTCCAAAACTGTCTTGCTTTGTCGTCATTGTGTTTTGATTGAATTGTTTATATTGTGTTGTTGTTGTTGTGTTCTATCTTTATTGTTGCTGTCAAAAAGTAATAAAACAAAATCAGCTGGCAATACCAGCAATAGTGTGTATGTCTCCAGTCATTTGTGGATGTGCTTCATGTTCTTGGGTCTGTGTGTCATTGTTAAATCTGTGCTTTCTAAAAGTGAAATAAATAAAAGCAAAAGTAGCAATAAATGTCTTGTCCAAAACTGTCTTGCTTTGTCGTCATTGTGTTGTTGTGATTAAATTGTTTACATTATGTTCATTGTCTTGATACATCTTAATGTTACCATCGAATAAAATTGAACAAAATCAGCTCACATGAACAGAAATGTTGTGCATGTCTCCAGTCATTTGTGCTTTTTCTTTGTCATGATGGTTTGTCATGTAATGCATGTAAATCTTTGTTCTCTAAAAGTGAAACAAATAAAAATCGAACTAAAAAACTTGTCGGAAAATGTCTTGCGTTGTCGTCATTGCGTTGTTTGGGGTTCAAGGATTAGGATGTGCTGGGGTGGAATGGAGAAATGAGCAGCTCTATTCCCACTGAAATATCCCATGCGATAGCACGGCGTCTCAACATTAGCCTCTCCTAACCAATCCTACTGTCTGGCTTCTCGTGCCAACCCCATTTTGATTAAATTACAGAGGGTGAAAGCGTGCTCCTGGCGCTATAACCAGGTGCTCCGGGTAGATGGCGCTCGTTAGCCCTAGTTGGTAGTCCATCTAGGAGAAGGAAAACTCTGATTTTAAACCCGGGTAGATAGAACTCGTTGGGAAATCTGCCTAGGAGAAGGAAAACTCCGATCTAAATCCCATGTGGTGCCTACATGTTGGCAACCTCCGAATAACCTGAGCTCTCGGCAGAGCACTGCAGCACTGTGAAAGCCGTGCTTTCTAAAATTGAAATAAATAAAAGCAAAAATGGCAATAAAAGTCTTGTCCAAAATTGTCTTGCTTTGTCGTCATTGTGTTGTTGTGCTTAACTTGGTTATATTGTGTTGTTGTTGTGTTCTATTCTTATTGTTGCCGTCAAAAAGTAATAAAACAAAGTCAGCTCGCATAACCAGAAATAGTGTGTACATGTCTCCAGTCATTTGTGGATGTGCTTCATGTTCTTGGGTCTGTGTGTCATTGATAAATCTGTGCTCTCTAAAAGTGAAATAAATAAAAGCAAATTAAAAATAAAAGTCTTGTCCAAAACTGTCTTGCTCTGTCGTCATTGTGTTTTGATTAAATTGTTTATATTGTGTTTTTGTTGTTGTGTTCTATCTTTATTGTTGCTGTCAAAAAGTAATCAAAAAAAAATCAGCTCGCATAACCAGAAATAGTGTGTATGTCTCCAGTCATTTGTGGATGTGCTTCATATTCTTGGGTCTGTGTGTCATTGTAAAATCTGTGCTTTCTAAAAGTGAAATAAATAAAAGCAAATTAAAAATAAAAGTCTTGTCCAAAACTGTCTTGCTTTGTCGTCATTGTGTTTTGATTAAATTGTTTATATTGTGTTGTTGTTGTTGTGTTCTATCTTTATTGTTGCTGTCAAAAAGTAATAAAACAAAATCAGCTCGCATAACCAGAAATAGTGTGTATGTCTCCAGTCATTTGTGGATGTTCTTCATATTCTTGGCTCTGTGTGTCATTGTAAAATCTGTGCTTTCTAAAAGTGAAATAAATAAAAGCAAATTAAAAATAAAAGTCTTGTCCAAAACTGTCTTGCTTTGTCGTCATTGTGTTTTGATTAAATTGTTTATATTGTGTTGTTGTTGTTGTGTTCTATCTTTATTGTTGCTGTCAAAAAGTAATAAAACAAAATCGGCTCGCAATACCAGCAATAGTGTGTATGTCTCCAGTCATTTGTGGATGTGCTTCATGTTCTTGGGTCTGTGTGTCATTGTTAAATCTGTGCTTTCTAAAAGTGAAATAAATAAAAGCAAAAGTAGCAATAAATGTTTTGTCCAAAACTGTCTTGCTTTGTCGTCATTGTGTTGTTGTGATTAAATTGTTTACATTATGTTCATTGTCTTGATACATCTTAATGTTACCGTCGAATAAAATTGAACAAAATCAGCTCACATGAACAGAAATGTTGTGCATGTCTCCAGTCATTTGTGCTTGTTCTTTGTCATGATGGTTTGTCATGTAATGCATGTAAATCTTTGTTCTCTAAAAGTGAAACAAATAAAAATCGAACTAAAAAACTTGTCGGAAAATGTCTTGCGTTGTCGTCATTGCGTTGTTTGGGGTTCAAGGATTAGGATGTGCTGGGGTGGAATGGAGAAATGAGCAGCTCTATTCCCACTGAAATATCCCATCCGATAGCACGGCGTCTCAACATTAGCCTCTCCTAACCAATCCTACTGTCTGGCTTCTCGTGCCAACCCCGTTTTGACTAAATGACAGAGGGTGAAAGCGTGCTCCTGGCGCTATAACCAGGTGCTCCGGGTAGATGGCGCTCGTTAGCCCTAGTTGGTAGTCCATCTAGGAGAAGGAAAACTCTGATTTTAAACCCGGGTAGATAGAACTCGTTGGGCAATCTGCCTAGGAGAAGGAAAACTCCGATCTAAATCCCATGTGGTGCCTACATGTTGGCAACCTCCGAATAACCTGAGCTCTCGGCAGAGCACTGCAGCACTGTGAAAGCCGTGCTTTCTAAAATTGAAATAAATAAAAGCAAAAATGTCAATAAAAGTCTTGTCCAAAATTGTCTTGCTTTGTCGTCATTGTGTTGTTGTGCTTAACTTGGTTATATTGTGTTGTTGTTGTTGTGTTCTATTCTTATTGTTGCCGTCAAAAAGTAATAAAACAAAGTCAGCTCGCATAACCAGAAATAGTGTGTACATGTCTCCAGTCATTTGTGGATGTGCTTCATGTTCTTGGGTCTGTGTGTCATTGATAAATCTGTGCTCTCTAAAAGTGAAATAAATAAAAGCAAATTAAAAATTAAAGTCTTGTCCAAAACTGTCTTGCTTTGTCGTCATTGTGTTTTGATTAAATTGTTTATATTGTGTTGTTGTTGTTGTGTTCTATCTTTATTGTTGCTGTCAAAAAGTAATAAAACAAAATCAGCTCGCAATACCAGCAATAGTGTGTATGTCTCCAGTCATTTGTGGATGTGCTTCATGTTCTTGGGTCTGTGTGTCATTGTTAAATCTGTGCTTTCCATAAGTGAAATAAATAAAAGCAAAAGTAGCAATAAATGTCTTGTCCAAAACTGTCTTGCTTTGTCGTCATTGTGTTGTTGTGATTAAATTGTTTACATTATGTTCATTGTCTTGATACATCTTAATGTTACCGTCGAATAAAATTGAACAAAATCAGCTCACATGAACAGAAATGTTGTGCATGTCTCCAGTCATTTGTGCTTGTTCTTTGTCATGATGGTTTGTCATGTAATGCATGTAAATCTTTGTTCTCTAAAAGTGAAACAAATAAAAATCGAACTAAAAAACTTGTCGGAAAATGTCTTGCGTTGTCGTCATTGCGTTGTTTGGGGTTCAAGGATTAGGATGTGCTGGGGTGGAATGGAGAAATGAGCAGCTCTATTCCCACTGAAATATCCCATCCGATAGCACGGCGTCTCAACATTAGCCTCTCCTAACCAATCCTACTGTCTGGCTTCTCGTGCCAACCCCGTTTTGACTAAATGACAGAGGGTGAAAGCGTGCTCCTGGCGCTATAACCAGGTGCTCCGGGTAGATGGCGCTCGTTAGCCCTAGTTGGTAGTCCATCTAGGAGAAGGAAAACTCTGATTTTAAACCCGGGTAGATAGAACTCGTTGGGCAATCTGCCTAGGAGAAGGAAAACTCCGATCTAAATCCCATGTGGTGCCTACATGTTGGCAACCTCCGAATAACCTGAGCTCTCGGCAGAGCACTGCAGCACTGTGAAAGCCGTGCTTTCTAAAATTGAAATAAATAAAAGCAAAAATGGCAATAAAAGTCTTGTCCAAAATTGTCTTGCTTTGTCGTCATTGTGTTGTTGTGCTTAACTTGGTTATATTGTGTTGTTGTTGTTGTGTTCTATTCTTATTGTTGCCGTCAAAAAGTAATAAAACAAAGTCATCTCGCATAACCAGAAATAGTGTGTACATGTCTCCAGTCATTTGTGGATGTGCTTCATGTTCTTGGGTCTGTGTGTCATTGATAAATCTGTGCTCTCTAAAAGTGAAATAAATAAAAGCAAATTAAAAATAAAAGTCTTGTCCAAAACTGTCTTGCTTTGTCGTCATTGTGTTTTGATTAAATTGTTTATATTGTGTTGTTGTTGTTGTGTTCTATCTTTATTGTTGCTGTCAAAAAGTAATAAAACAAAATCAGCTCGCAATACCAGCAATAGTGTGTATGTCTCCAGTCATTTGTGGATGTGCTTCATGTTCTTGGGTCTGTGTGTCATTGTTAAATCTGTGCTTTCTAAAAGTGAAATAAATAAAAGCAAAAGTAGCAATAAATGTCTTGTCCAAAACTGTCTTGCTTTGTCGTCATTGTGTTGTTGTGATTAAATTGTTTACATTATGTTCATTGTCTTGATACATCTTAATGTTACCGTCGAATAAAATTGCACAAAATCAGCTCACATGAACAGAAATGTTGTGCATGTCTCCAGTCATTTGTGCTTGTTCTTTGTCATGATGGTTTGTCATGTAATGCATGTAAATCTTTGTTCTCTAAAAGTGAAACAAATAAAAATCGAACTAAAAAACTTGTCGGAAAATGTCTTGCGTTGTCGTCATTGCGTTGTTTGGGGTTCAAGGATTAGGATGTGCTGGGGTGGAATGGAGAAATGAGCAGCTCTATTCCCACTGAAATATCCCATCCGATAGCACGGCGTCTCAACATTAGCCTCTCCTAACCAAATCCTACTGTCTGGCTTCTCGTGCCAACCCCGTTTTGACTAAATGACAGAGGGTGAAAGCGTGCTCCTGGCGCTATAACCAGGTGCTCCGGGTAGATGGCGCTCGTTAGCCCTAGTTGGTAGTCCATCTAGGAGAAGGAAAACTCTGATTTTAAACCCGGGTAGATAGAACTCGTTGGGCAATCTGCCTAGGAGAAGGAAAACTCCGATCTAAATCCCATGTGGTGCCTACATGTTGGCAACCTCCGAATAACCTGAGCTCTCGGCAGAGCACTGCAGCACTGTGAAAGCCGTGCTTTCTAAAATTGAAATAAATAAAAGCAAAAATGGCAATAAAAGTCTTGTCCAAAATTGTCTTGCTTTGTCGTCATTGTGTTGTTGTGCTTAACTTGGTTATATTGTGTTGTTGTTGTTGTGTTCTATTCTTATTGTTGCCGTCAAAAAGTAATAAAACAAAGTCATCTCGCATAACCAGAAATAGTGTGTACATGTCTCCAGTCATTTGTGGATGTGCTTCATGTTCTTGGGTCTGTGTGTCATTGATAAATCTGTGCTCTCTAAAAGTGAAATAAATAAAAGCAAATTAAAAATAAAAGTCTTGTCCAAAACTGTCTTGCTTTGTCGTCATTGTGTTTTGATTAAATTGTTTATATTGTGTTGTTGTTGTTGTGTTCTATCTTTATTGTTGCTGTCAAAAAGTAATAAAACAAAATCAGCTCGCAATACCAGCAATAGTGTGTATGTCTCCAGTCATTTGTGGATGTGCTTCATGTTCTTGGGTCTGTGTGTCATTGTTAAATCTGTGCTTTCTAAAAGTGAAATAAATAAAAGCAAAAGTAGCAATAAATGTCTTGTCCAAAACTGTCTTGCTTTGTCGTCATTGTGTTGTTGTGATTAAATTGTTTACATTATGTTCATTGTCTTGATACATCTTAATGTTACCGTCGAATAAAATTGAACAAAATCAGCTCACATGAACAGAAATGTTGTGCATGTCTCCAGTCATTTGTGCTTGTTCTTTGTCATGATGGTTTGTCATGTAATGCATGTAAATCTTTGTTCTCTAAAAGTGAAACAAATAAAAATCGAACTAAAAAACTTGTCGGAAAATGTCTTGCGTTGTCGTCATTGCGTTGTTTGGGGTTCAAGGATTAGGATGTGCTGGGGTGGAATGGAGAAATGAGCAGCTCTATTCCCACTGAAATATCCCATCCGATAGCACGGCGTCTCAACATTAGCCTCTCCTAACCAAATCCTACTGTCTGGCTTCTCGTGCCAACCCCGTTTTGACTAAATGACAGAGGGTGAAAGCGTGCTCCTGGCGCTATAACCAGGTGCTCCGGGTAGATGGCGCTCGTTAGCCCTAGTTGGTAGTCCATCTAGGAGAAGGAAAACTCTGATTTTAAACCCGGGTAGATAGAACTCGTTGGGCAATCTGCCTAGGAGAAGGAAAACTCCGATCTAAATCCCATGTGGTGCCTACATGTTGGCAACCTCCGAATAACCTGAGCTCTCGGCAGAGCACTGCAGCACTGTGAAAGCCGTGCTTTCTAAAATTGAAATAAATAAAAGCAAAAATGGCAATAAAAGTCTTGTCCAAAATTGTCTTGCTTTGTCGTCATTGTGTTGTTGTGCTTAACTTGGTTATATTGTGTTGTTGTTGTTGTGTTCTATTCTTATTGTTGCCGTCAAAAAGTAATAAAACAAAGTCATCTCGCATAACCAGAAATAGTGTGTACATGTCTCCAGTCATTTGTGGATGTGCTTCATGTTCTTGGGTCTGTGTGTCATTGATAAATCTGTGCTCTCTAAAAGTGAAATAAATAAAAGCAAATTAAAAATAAAAGTCTTGTCCAAAACTGTCTTGCTTTGTCGTCATTGTGTTTTGATTAAATTGTTTATATTGTGTTGTTGTTGTTGTGTTCTATCTTTATTGTTGCTGTCAAAAAGTAATAAAACAAAATCAGCTCGCAATACCAGCAATAGTGTGTATGTCTCCAGTCATTTGTGGATGTGCTTCATGTTCTTGGGTCTGTGTGTCATTGTTAAATCTGTGCTTTCTAAAAGTGAAATAAATAAAAGCAAAAGTAGCAATAAATGTCTTGTCCAAAACTGTCTTGCTTTGTCGTCATTGTGTTGTTGTGATTAAATTGTTTACATTATGTTCATTGTCTTGATACATCTTAATGTTACCGTCGAATAAAATTGCACAAAATCAGCTCACATGAACAGAAATGTTGTGCATGTCTCCAGTCATTTGTGCTTGTTCTTTGTCATGATGGTTTGTCATGTAATGCATGTAAATCTTTGTTCTCTAAAAGTGAAACAAATAAAAATCGAACTAAAAAACTGGTCGGAAAATGTCTTGCGTTGTCGTCATTGCGTTGTTTGGGGTTCAAGGATTAGGATGTGCTGGGGTGGAATGGAGAAATGAGCAGCTCTATTCCCACTGAAATATCCCATCCGATAGCACGGCGTCTCAACATTAGCCTCTCCTAACCAAATCCTACTGTCTGGCTTCTCGTGCCAACCCCGTTTTGACTAAATGACAGAGGGTGAAAGCGTGCTCCTGGCGCTATAACCAGGTGCTCCGGGTAGATGGCGCTCGTTAGCCCTAGTTGGTAGTCCATCTAGGAGAAGGAAAACTCTGATTTTAAACCCGGGTAGATAGAACTCGTTGGGCAATCTGCCTAGGAGAAGGAAAACTCCGATCTAAATCCCATGTGGTGCCTACATGTTGGCAACCTCCGAATAACCTGAGCTCTCGGCAGAGCACTGCAGCACTGTGAAAGCCGTGCTTTCTAAAATTGAAATAAATAAAAGCAAAAATGGCAATAAAAGTCTTGTCCAAAATTGTCTTGCTTTGTCGTCATTGTGTTGTTGTGCTTAACTTGGTTATATTGTGTTGTTGTTGTTGTGTTCTATTCTTATTGTTGCCGTCAAAAAGTAATAAAACAAAATCAGCTCGCATAACCAGAAATAGTGTGTACATGTCTCCAGTCATTTGTGGATGTGCTTCATGTTCTTGGGTCTGTGTGTCATTGATAAATCTGTGCTCTCTAAAAGTGAAATAAATAAAAGCAAATTAAAAATAAAAGTCTTGTCCAAAACTGTCTTGCTTTGTCGTCATTGTGTTTTGATTAAATTGTTTAAATTTTTGTTGTTGTTGTTGTGTTCTATCTTTATTGTTGCTGTCAAAAAGTAATAAAACAAAATCAGCTCGCATAACCAGAAATAGTGTGTATGTCTCCAGTCATTTGTGGATGTTCTTCATATTCTTGGGTCTGTGTGTCATTGTAAAATCTGTGCTTTCTAAAAGTGAAATAAATAAAAGCAAATTAAAAATAAAAGTCTTGTCCAAAACTGTCTTGCTTTGTCGTCATTGTGTTTTGATTAAATTGTTTATATTGTGTTGTTGTTGTGTTCTATCTTTATTGTTGCTGTCAAAAAGTAATAAAACAAAATCAGCTCGCAATACCAGCAATAGTGTGTATGTCTCCAGTCATTTGTGGATGTGCTTCATGTTCTTGGGTCTGTGTGTCATTGTTAAATCTGTGCTTTCTAAAAGTGAAATAAATAAAAGCAAAAGTAGCAATAAATGTCTTGTCCAAAACTGTCTTGCTTTGTCGTCATTGTGTTGTTGTGATTAAATTGTTTACATTATGTTCATTGTCTTGATACATCTTAATGTTACCGTCGAATAAAATTGAACAAAATCAGCTCACATGAACAGAAATGTTGTGCATGTCTCCAGTCATTTGTGCTTGTTCTTTGTCATGATGGTTTGTCATGTAATGCATGTAAATCTTTGTTCTCTAAAAGTGAAACAAATAAAAATCGAACTAAAAAACTTGTCGGAAAATGTCTTGCGTTGTCGTCATTGCGTTGTTTGGGGTTCAAGGATTAGGATGTGCTGGGGTGGAATGGAGAAATGAGCAGCTCTATTCCCACTGAAATATCCCATCCGATAGCACGGCGTCTCAACATTAGCCTCTCCTAACCAAATCCTACTGTCTGGCTTCTCGTGCCAACCCCGTTTTGACTAAATGACAGAGGGTGAAAGCGTGCTCCTGGCGCTATAACCAGGTGCTCCGGGTAGATGGCGCTCGTTAGCCCTAGTTGGTAGTCCATCTAGGAGAAGGAAAACTCTGATTTTAAACCCGGGTAGATAGAACTCGTTGGGCAATCTGCCTAGGAGAAGGAAAACTCCGATCTAAATCCCATGTGGTGCCTACATGTTGGCAACCTCCGAATAACCTGAGCTCTCGGCAGAGCACTGCAGCACTGTGAAAGCCGTGCTTTCTAAAATTGAAATAAATAAAAGCAAAAATGGCAATAAAAGTCTTGTCCAAAATTGTCTTGCTTTGTCGTCATTGTGTTGTTGTGCTTAACTTGGTTATATTGTGTTGTTGTTGTTGTGTTCTATTCTTATTGTTGCCGTCAAAAAGTAATAAAACAAAATCAGCTCGCATAACCAGAAATAGTGTGTACATGTCTCCAGTCATTTGTGGATGTGCTTCATGTTCTTGGGTCTGTGTGTCATTGATAAATCTGTGCTCTCTAAAAGTGAAATAAATAAAAGAAAATTAAAAATAAAAGTCTTGTCCAAAACTGTCTTGCTTTGTCGTCATTGTGTTTTGATTAAATTGTTTATATTGTGTTGTTGTTGTTGTGTTCTATCTTTATTGTTGCTGTCAAAAAGTAATAAAACAAAATCAGCTCGCATAACCAGAAATAGTGTGTATGTCTCCAGTCATTTGTGGATGTTCTTCATATTCTTGGGTCTGTGTGTCATTGTAAAATCTGTGCTTTCTAAAAGTGAAATAAATAAAAGCAAAAGTAAAAATAAAAGTCTTGTCCAAAACTGTCTTGCTTTGTCGTCATTGTGTTTTGATTAAATTGTTTATATTGTGTTGTTGTTGTTGTGTTCTATCTTTATTGTTGCTGTCAAAAAGTAATAAAACAAAATCAGCTCGCAATACCAGCAATAGTGTGTATGTCTCCAGTCATTTGTGGATGTGCTTCATGTTCTTGGGTCTGTGTGTCATTGTTAAATCTGTGCTTTCTAAAAGTGAAATAAATCAAAGCAAAAGTAGCAATAAATGTCTTGTCCAAAACTGTCTTGCTTTGTCGTCATTGTGTTGTTGTGATTAAATTGTTTACATTATGTTCATTGTCTTGATACATCTTAATGTTACCGTCGAATAAAATTGAACAAAATCAGCTCACATGAACAGAAATGTTGTGCATGTCTCCAGTCATTTGTGCTTGTTCTTTGTCATGATGGTTTGTCATGTAATGCATGTAAATCTTTGTTCTCTAAAAGTGAAACAAATAAAAATCGAACTAAAAAACTTGTCAGAAAATGTCTTGCGTTGTCGTCATTGCGTTGTTTGGGGTTCAAGGATTAGGATGTGCTGGGGTGGAATGGAGAAATGAGCAGCTCTATTCCCACTGAAATATCCCATCCGATAGCACGGCGTCTCAACATTAGCCTCTCCTAACCAAATCCTACTGTCTGGCTTCTCGTGCCAACCTCGTTTTGACTAAATGACAGAGGGTGAAAGCGTGCTCCTGGCCCTATAACCAGGTGCTCCGGGTAGATGGCGCTCGTTAGCCCTAGTTGGTAGTCCATCTAGGAGAAGGAAAACTCTGATTTTAAACCCGGGTAGATAGAACTCATGGGCAATCTGCCTAGGAGAAGTAAAACTCCGATCGAAATCCCATGTGGTGCCTACATGTTGGCAACCTCCGAATAATCTGAGCTCTCGGCAATGCACTGCAGCACTGTGAATGCTGTGCTTTCTAAAATTGAATTAAATAAAAGCAAAAATGGTAATAAAAGTCTTGTCCAAAATTGTCTTGCTTTGCCGTCATTGTTTTGTTGTGATTAACTTGTTGATATTGTGTTGTTGTTGTTGTGTTCTATTTTTAATGTTGCCGTCAAAAAGTAATAAAACAAAGCTCGCATTACCAGAAATAGTGTGTATGTCTCCAGTCATTTGTGGATGTGCTTCATGTTCTTGGGTCTGTGTGTCATTGTAAAATCTGTGCTCTCTAAAAGTGAAATAAATAAAAGCAAAAATGGAAAAATACCTTGTCCGAAAATGTCTTGCGTTGTCGTCATTGCGTTGTTTGGGGTTCAAGGATTAGGATGTGCTGGGGTGGAATTGAGAAATGAGCAGCTCTATTCCCACTGAAATATCCCATCCGATAGCACGGCGTCTCAACATTAGCCTCTCCTAACCAAATCCTACTGTCTGGCTTCTCGTGCCAACCCCGTTTTGACTAAATGACAGAGGGTGAAAGCGTGCTCCTGGCGCTATAACCAGGTGCTCCGGGTAGATGGCGCTCGTTAGCCCTAGTTGGTAGTCCATCTAGGAGAAGGAAAACTCTGATTTTAAACCCGGGTAGATAGAACTCGTTGGGCAATCTGCCTAGGAGAAGGAAAACTCCGATCTAAATCCCATGTGGTGCCTACATGTTGGCAACCTCCGAATAACCTGAGCTCTCGGCAGAGCACTGCAGCACTGTGAAAGCCGTGCTTTCTAAAATTGAAATAAATAAAAGCAAAAATGGCAATAAAAGTCTTGTCCAAAATTGTCTTGCTTTGTCGTCATTGTGTTGTTGTGCTTAACTTGGTTATATTGTGTTGTTGTTGTTGTGTTCTATTCTTATTGTTGCCGTCAAAAAGTAATAAAACAAAGTCAGCTCGCATAACCAGAAATAGTGTGTACATGTCTCCAGTCATTTGTGGATGTGCTTCATGTTCTTGGGTCTGTGTGTCATTGATAAATCTGTGCTCTCTAAAAGTGAAATAAATTAAAGCAAATGAAAAATAAAAGTCTTGTCCAAAACTGTCTTGCTTTGTCGTCATTGTGTTTTGATTAAATTGTTTATATTGTGTTGTTGTTGTTGTGTTCTATTTTTAATGTTGCCGTCAAAAAGTAATAAAACAAAGCTCGCATTACCAGAAATAGTGTGTATGTCTCCAGTCATTTGTGGATGTGCTTCATGTTCTTGGGTCTGTGTGTCATTGTAAAATCTGTGCTCTCTAAAAGTGAAATAAATAAAAGCAAAAATGGAAAAATACCTTGTCCGAAAATGTCTTGCGTTGTCGTCATTGCGTTGTTTGGGGTTCAAGGATTAGGATGTGCTGGGGTGGAATGGAGAAATGAGCAGCTCTATTCCCACTGAAATATCCCATCCGATAGCACGGCGTCTCAACATTAGCCTCTCCTAACCAAATCCTACTGTCTGGCTTCTCGTGCCAACCCCGTTTTGACTAAATGACAGGGTGAAAGCGTGCTCCTGGTGCTATAACCAGGTGCTCCGGGTAGATGGCGCTCGTTAGCCCTAGTTGGTAGTCCATCTAGGAGAAGGAAAACTCTGATTTTAAACCCGGGTAGATAGAACTCGTTGGGCAATCTGCCTAGGAGAAGGAAAACTCCGATCTAAATCCCATGTGGTGCCTACATGTTGGCAACCTCCGAATAACCTGAGCTCTCGGCATAGCACTGCAGCACTGTGAAAGCCGTGCTTTCTAAAATTGAAATAAATAAAAGCAAAAATGGCAATAAAAGTCTTGTCCAAAATTGTCTTGCTTTGTCGTCATTGTGTTGTTGTGCTTAACTTGGTTATATTGTGTTGTTGTTGTTGTGTTCTATTCTTATTGTTGCCGTCAAAAAGTAATGAAACAAAATCAGCTCGCATAACCAGAAATAGTGTGTACATGTCTCCAGTCATTTGTGGATGTGCTTCATGTTCTTGGGTCTGTGTGTCATTGATAAATCTGTGCTCTCTAAAAGTGAAATAAATAAAAACAAATTAAAAATAAAAGTCTTGTCCAAAACGTCTTGCTTTGTCGTCATTGTGTTTTGATTAAATTGTTTATATTGTGTTGTTGTTGTTGTGTTCTATCTTTATTGTTGCTGTCAAAAAGTAATAAAACAAAATCAGCTCACATAACCAGAAATAGTGTGTATGTCTCCAGTCATTTGTGGATGTTCTTCATATTCTTGGGTCTGTGTGTCATTGTAAAATCTGTGCTTTCTAAAAGTGAAATAAATAAAAGCAAATTAAAAATAAAAGTCTTGTCCAAAACTGTCTTGCTTTGTCGTCATTGTGTTTTGATTAAATTGTTTATATTGTGTTGTTGTTGTTGTGTTCTATCTTTATTGTTGCTGTCAAAAAGTAATAAAACAAAATCGGCTCGCAATACCAGCAATAGTGTGTATGTCTCCAGTCATTTGTGGATGTGCTTCATGTTCTTGGGTCTGTGTGTCATTGTTAAATCTGTGCTTTCTAAAAGTGAAATAAATAAAAGCAAAAGTAGCAATAAATGTCTTGTCCAAAACTGTCTTGCTTTGTCGTCATTGTGTTGTTGTGATTAAATTGTTTACATTATGTTCATTGTCTTGATACATCTTAATGTTACCGTCGAATAAAATTGAACAAAATCAGCTCACATGAACAGAAATGTTGTGCATGTCTCCAGTCATTTGTGCTTGTTCTTTGTCATGATGGTTTGTCATGTAATGCATGTAAATCTTTGTTCTCTAAAAGTGAAACAAATAAAAATCGAACTAAAAAACTTGTCGGAAAATGTCTTGCGTTGTCGTCATTGCGTTGTTTGGGGTTCAAGGATTAGGATGTGCTGGGGTGGAATGGAGAAATGAGCAGCTCTATTCCCACTGAAATATCCCATCCGATAGCACGGCGTCTCAACATTAGCCTCTCCTAACCAAATCCTACTGTCTGGCTTCTCGTGCCAACCCCGTTTTGACTAAATGACAGAGGGTGAAAGCGTGCTCCTGGCGCTATAACCAGGTGCTCCGGGTAGATGGCGCTCGTTAGCCCTAGTTGGTAGTCCATCTAGGAGAAGGAAAACTCTGATTTTAAACCCGGGTAGATAGAACTCGTTGGGCAATCTGCCTAGGAGAAGGAAAACTCCGATCTAAATCCCATGTGGTGCCTACATGTTGGCAACCTCCGAATAACCTGAGCTCTCGGCAGAGCACTGCAGCACTGTGAAAGCCGTGCTTTCTAAAATTGAAATAAATAAAAGCAAAAATGGCAATAAAAGTCTTGTCCAAAATTGTCTTGCTTTGTCGTCATTGTGTTGTTGTGCTTAACTTGGTTATATTGTGTTGTTGTTGTTGTGTTCTATTCTTATTGTTGCCGTCAAAAAGTAATAAAACAAAGTCAGCTCGCATAACCAGAAATAGTGTGTACATGTCTCCAGTCATTTGTGGATGTGCTTCATGTTCTTGGGTCTGTGTGTCATTGATAAATCTGTGCTCTCTAAAAGTGAAATAAATTAAAGCAAATTAAAAATAAAAGTCTTGTCCAAAACTGTCTTGCTTTGTCGTCATTGTGTTTTGATTAAATTGTTTATATTGTGTTGTTGTTGTTGTGTTCTATTTTTAATGTTGCCGTCAAAAAGTAATAAAACAAAGCTCGCATTACCAGAAATAGTGTGTATGTCTCCAGTCATTTGTGGATGTGCTTCATGTTCTTGGGTCTGTGTGTCATTGTAAAATCTGTGCTCTCTAAAAGTGAAATAAATAAAAGCAAAAATGGAAAAATACCTTGTCCGAAAATGTCTTGCGTTGTCGTCATTGCGTTGTTTGGGGTTCAAGGATTAGGATGTGCTGGGGTGGAATGGAGAAATGAGCAGCTCTATTCCCACTGAAATATCCCATCCGATAGCACGGCGTCTCAACATTAGCCTCTCCTAACCAAATCCTACTGTCTGGCTTCTCGTGCCAACCCCGTTTTGACTAAATGACAGGGTGAAAGCGTGCTCCTGGTGCTATAACCAGGTGCTCCGGGTAGATGGCGCTCGTTAGCCCTAGTTGGTAGTCCATCTAGGAGAAGGAAAACTCTGATTTTAAACCCGGGTAGATAGAACTCGTTGGGCAATCTGCCTAGGAGAAGGAAAACTCCGATCTAAATCCCATGTGGTGCCTACATGTTGGCAACCTCCGAATAACCTGAGCTCTCGGCAGAGCACTGCAGCACTGTGAAAGCCGTGCTTTCTAAAATTGAAATAAATAAAAGCAAAAATGGCAATAAAAGTCTTGTCCAAAATTGTCTTGCTTTGTCGTCATTGTGTTGTTGTGCTTAACTTGGTTATATTGTGTTGTTGTTGTTGTGTTCTATTCTTATTGTTGCCGTCAAAAAGTAATAAAACAAAGTCAGCTCGCATAACCAGAAATAGTGTGTACATGTCTCCAGTCATTTGTGGATGTGCTTCATGTTCTTGGGTCTGTGTGTCATTGATAAATCTGTGCTCTCTAAAAGTGAAATAAATTAAAGCAAATTAAAAATAAAAGTCTTGTCCAAAACTGTCTTGCTTTGTCGTCATTGTGTTTTGATTAAATTGTTTATATTGTGTTGTTGTTGTTGTGTTCTATTTTTAATGTTGCCGTCAAAAAGTAATAAAACAAAGCTCGCATTACCAGAAATAGTGTGTATGTCTCCAGTCATTTGTGGATGTGCTTCATGTTCTTGGGTCTGTGTGTCATTGATAAATCTGTGCTCTCTAAAAGTGAAATAAATTAAAGCAAATTAAAAATAAAAGTCTTGTCCAAAACGTCTTGCTTTGTCGTCATTGTGTTTTGATTAAATTGTTTATATTGTGTTGTTGTTGTTGTGTTCTATCTTTATTGTTGCTGTCAAAAAGTAATAAAACAAAATCAGCTCACATAACCAGAAATAGTGTGTATGTCTCCAGTCATTTGTGGATGTGCTTCATATTCTTGGGTCTGTGTGTCATTGTAAAATCTGTGCTCTCTAAAAGTGAAATAAATAAAAGCAAAATTAGCAATAAAAGTCTTGTGCATAATTGTCTTGCTTTGTCGTCATTGTGTTGTTGTGATTAATTTGTTTTTATTGTGGTGGTGGTGGTGGTGTTGTGTTCTATCTTGATTGTTGCCGTCAAAAAGTAATGAAACAAAATCAGCTCGCATAACCAGAAATAGTGTGTACATGTCTCCAGTCATTTGTGGATGTGCTTCATGTTCTTGGGTCTGTGTGTCATTGATAAATCTGTGCTCTCTAAAAGTGAAATAAATAAAAACAAATTAAAAATAAAAGTCTTGTCCAAAACGTCTTGCTTTGTCGTCATTGTGTTTTGATTAAATTGTTTATATTGTGTTGTTGTTGTTGTGTTCTATCTTTATTGTTGCTGTCAAAAAGTAATAAAACAAAATCAGCTCACATAACCAGAAATAGTGTGTATGTCTCCAGTCATTTGTGGATGTTCTTCATATTCTTGGGTCTGTGTGTCATTGTAAAATCTGTGCTTTCTAAAAGTGAAATAAATAAAAGCAAATTAAAAATAAAAGTCTTGTCCAAAACTGTCTTGCTTTGTCGTCATTGTGTTTTGATTAAATTGTTTATATTGTGTTGTTGTTGTTGTGTTCTATCTTTATTGTTGCTGTCAAAAAGTAATAAAACAAAATCAGCTCGCAATACCAGCAATAGTGTGTATGTCTCCAGTCATTTGTGGATGTGCTTCATGTTCTTGGGTCTGTGTGTCATTGTTAAATCTGTGCTTTCTAAAAGTGAAATAAATAAAAGCAAAAGTAGCAATAAATGTCTTGTCCAAAACTGTCTTGCTTTGTCGTCATTGTGTTGTTGTGATTAAATTGTTTACATTATGTTCATTGTCTTGATACATCTTAATGTTACCGTCGAATAAAATTGAACAAAATCAGCTCACATGAACAGAAATGTTGTGCATGTCTCCAGTCATTTGTGCTTGTTCTTTGTCATGATGGTTTGTCATGTAATGCATGTAAATCTTTGTTCTCTAAAAGTGAAACAAATAAAAATCGAACTAAAAAACTTGTCGGAAAATGTCTTGCGTTGTCGTCATTGCGTTGTTTGGGGTTCAAGGATTAGGATGTGCTGGGGTGGAATGGAGAAATGAGCAGCTCTATTCCCACTGAAATATCCCATGCGATAGCACGGCGTCTCAACATTAGCCTCTCCTAACCAAATCCTACTGTCTGGCTTCTCGTGCCAACCCCGTTTTGACTAAATGACAGAGGGTGAAAGCGTGCTCCTGGCGCTATAACCAGGTGCTCCGGGTAGATGGCGCTCGTTAGCCCTAGTTGGTAGTCCATCTAGGAGAAGGAAAACTCTGATTTTAAACCCGGGTAGATAGAACTCGTTGGGCAATCTGCCTAGGAGAAGGAAAACTCCGATCTAAATCCCATGTGGTGCCTACATGTTGGCAACCTCCGAATAACCTGAGCTCTCGGCAGAGCACTGCAGCACTGTGAAAGCCGTGCTTTCTAAAATTGAAATAAATAAAAGCAAAAATGGCAATAAAAGTCTTGTCCAAAATTGTCTTGCTTTGTCGTCATTGTGTTGTTGTGCTTAACTTGGTTATATTGTGTTGTTGTTGTTGTGTTCTATTCTTATTGTTGCCGTCAAAAAGTAATAAAACAAAGTCAGCTCGCATAACCAGAAATAGTGTGTACATGTCTCCAGTCATTTGTGGATGTGCTTCATGTTCTTGGGTCTGTGTGTCATTGATAAATCTGTGCTCTCTAAAAGTGAAATAAATTAAAGCAAATTAAAATAAAAGTCTTGTCCAAAACTGTCTTGCTTTGTCGTCATTGTGTTTTTATTAAATTGTTTATATTGTGTTGTTGTTGTTGTGTTCTATTTTTAATGTTGCCGTCAAAAAGTAATAAAACAAAGCTCGCATTACCAGAAATAGTGTGTATGTCTCCAGTCATTTGTGGATGTGCTTCATGTTCTTGGGTCTGTGTGTCATTGATAAATCTGTGCTCTCTAAAAGTGAAATAAATTAAAGCAAATTAAAAATAAAAGTCTTGTCCAAAACGTCTTGCTTTGTCGTCATTGTGTTTTGATTAAATTGTTTATATTGTGTTGTTGTTGTGTTCTATCTTTATTGTTGCTGTCAAAAAGTAATAAAACAAAATCAGCTCACATAACCAGAAATAGTGTGTATGTCTCCAGTCATTTGTGGATGTGCTTCATATTCTTGGGTCTGTGTGTCATTGTAAAATCTGTGCTTTCTAAAAGTGAAATAAATAAAAGCAAATTAAAAATAAAAGACTTGTCCAAAACTGTCTTGCTTTGTCGTCATTGTGTTTTGATTAAATTGTTTATATTGTGTTGTTGTTGTTGTGTTCTATCTTTATTGTTGCTGTCAAAAAGTAATAAAACAAAATCAGCTCGCAATACCAGCAATAGTGTGTATGTCTCCAGTCATTTGTGGATGTGCTTCATGTTCTTGGGTCTGTGTGTCATTGTTAAATCTGTGCTTTCTAAAAGTGAAATAAATAAAAGCAAAAGTAGCAATAAATGTCTTGTCCAAAACTGTCTTGCTTTGTCGTCATTGTGTTGTTGTGATTAAATTGTTTACATTATGTTCATTGTCTTGATACATCTTAATGTTACCGTCGAATAAAATTGAACAAAATCAGCTCACATGAACAGAAATGTTGTGCATGTCTCCAGTCATTTGTGCTTGTTCTTTGTCATGATGGTTTGTCATGTAATGCATGTAAATCTTTGTTCTCTAAAAGTGAAACAAATAAAAATCGAACTAAAAAACTTGTCGGAAAATGTCTTGCGTTGTCGTCATTGCGTTGTTTGGGGTTCAAGGATTAGGATGTGCTGGGGTGGAATGGAGAAATGAGCAGCTCTATTCCCACTGAAATATCCCATCCGATAGCACGGCGTCTCAACATTAGCCTCTCCTAACCAAATCCTACTGTCTGGCTTCTCGTGCCAACCCCGTTTTGACTAAATGACAGAGGGTGAAAGCGTGCTCCTGGCGCTATAACCAGGTGCTCCGGGTAGATGGCGCTCGTTAGCCCTAGTTGGTAGTCCATCTAGGAGAAGGAAAACTCTGATTTTAAACCCGGGTAGATAGAACTCGTTGGGCAATCTGCCTAGGAGAAGGAAAACTCCGATCTAAATCCCATGTGGTGCCTACATGTTGGCAACCTCCGAATAACCTGAGCTCTCGGCAGAGTACTGCAGCACTGTGAAAGCCGTGCTTTCTAAAATTGAAATAAATAAAAGCAAAAATGGCAATAAAAGTCTTGTCCAAAATTGTCTTGCTTTGTCGTCATTGTGTTGTTGTGCTTAACTTGGTTATATTGTGTTGTTGTTGTTGTGTTCTATTCTTATTGTTGCCGTCAAAAAGTAATAAAACAAAATCAGCTCGCATAACCAGAAATAGTGTGTACATGTCTCCAGTCATTTGTGGATGTGCTTCATGTTCTTGGGTCTGTGTGTCATTGATAAATCTGTGCTCTCTAAAAGTGAAATAAATAAAAGCAAATTAAAAATAAAAGTCTTGTCCAAAACTGTCTTGCTTTGTCGTCATTGTGTTTTGATTAAATTGTTTATATTGTGTTGTTGTTGTTGTGTTCTATCTTTATTGTTGCTGTCAAAAAGTAATAAAACAAAATCAGCTCGCATAACCAGAAATAGTGTGTATGTCTCCAGTCATTTGTGGATGTGCTTCATATTCTTGGGTCTGTGTGTCATTGTAAAATCTGTGCTTTCTAAAAGTGAAATAAATAAAAGCAAAAGTAGCAATAAATGTCTTGTCTAAAATTGTCTTGCTTTGTCGTCATTGTGTTGTTGTGCTTAACTTGGTTATATTGTGTTGTTGTTGTTGTGTTCTATTCTTATTGTTGCCGTCAAAAAGTAATAAAACAAAGTCAGCTCGCATAACCAGAAATAGTGTGTACATGTCTCCAGTCATTTGTGGATGTGCTTCATGTTCTTGGGTCTGTGTGTCATTGTTAAATCTGTGCTTTCTTAAAGTGAAATAAATAAAAGCAAAAGTAGCAATAAATGTCTTGTCCAAAACTGTCTTGCTTTGTCGTCATTGTGTTGTTGTGATTAAATTGTTTACATTATGTTCATTGTCTTGATACATCTTAATGTTACCGTCGAATAAAATTGAACAAAATCAGCTCACATGAACAGAAATGTTGTGCATGTCTCCAGTCGTTTGTGCTTGTTCTTTGTCATGATGGTTTGTCATGTAATGCATGTAAATCTTTGTTCTCTAAAAGTGAAACAAATAAAAATCGAACTAAAAAACTTGTCGGAAAATGTCTTGCGTTGTCGTCATTGCGTTGTTTGGGGTTCAAGGATTAGGATGTGCTGGGGTGGAATGGAGAAATGAGCAGCTCTATTCCCACTGAAATATCCCATGCGATAGCACGGCGTCTCAACATTAGCCTCTCCTAACCAATCCTACTGTCTGGCTTCTCGTGCCAACCCCGTTTTGACTAAATGACAGAGGGTGAAAGCGTGCTCCTGGCGCTATAACCAGGTGCTCCGGGTAGATGGCGCTCGTTAGCCCTAGTTGGTAGTCCATCTAGGAGAAGGAAAACTCTGATTTTAAACCCGGGTAGATAGAACTCGTTGGGAAATCTGCCTAGGAGAAGGAAAACTCCGATGTAAATCCCATGTGGTGCCTACATGTTGGCAACCTCCGAATAACCTGAGCTCTCGGCAGAGCACTGCAGCACTGTGAAAGCCGTGCTTTCTAAAATTGAAATAAATAAAAAGGAAAAATGGCTATAAAAGTCTTGTCCAAAATTGTCTTGCTTTGTCATCATTGACTTGTTGTGATCAACTTGGTTATATTGTGTTGTTGTTGTGTTCTATTCTTATTGTTGCCGTCAAAAAGTAATAAAACAAAGTCAGCTCGCATAACCAGAAATAGTGTGTACATGTCTCCAGTCATTTGTTGATGTGCTTCATGTTCTTGGGTCTGTGTGTCATTGATAAATCTGTGCTCTCTAAAAGTGAAATAAATAAAAGCAAATTAAAAATAAAAGTCTTGTCCAAAACTGTCTTGCTTTGTCGTCATTGTGTTTTGATTAAATTGTTTATATTGTGTTTTTGTTGTTGTGTTCTATCTTTATTGTTGCTGTCAAAAAGTAATAAAACAAAATCAGCTCGCATAACCAGAAATAGTGTGTATGTCTCCAGTCATTTGTGGATGTGCTTCATATTCTTGGGTCTGTGTGTCATTGTAAAATCTGTGCTTTCTAAAAGTGAAATAAATAAAAGCAAATTAAAAATAAAAGACTTGTCCAAAACTGTCTTGCTTTGTCGTCATTGTGTTTTGATTAAATTGTTTATATTGTGTTGTTGTTGTTGTGTTCTATCTTTATTGTTGCTGTCAAAAAGTAATAAAACAAAATCAGCTCGCAATACCAGCAATAGTGTGTATGTCTCCAGTCATTTGTGGATGTGCTTCATGTTCTTGGGTCTGTGTGTCATTGTTAAATCTGTGCTTTCTTAAAGTGAAATAAATAAAAGCAAAAGTAGCAATAAATGTCTTGTCTAAAATTGTCTTGCTTTGTCGTCATTGTGTTGTTGTGCTTAACTTGGTTATATTGTGTTGTTGTTGTTGTGTTCTATTCTTATTGTTGCCGTCAAAAAGTAATAAAACAAAGTCAGCTCGCATAACCAGAAATAGTGTGTACATGTCTCCAGTCATTTGTGGATGTGCTTCATGTTCTTGGGTCTGTGTGTCATTGATAAATCTGTGCTCTCTAAAAGTGAAATAAATAAAAGCAAATTAAAAATAAAAGTCTTGTCCAAAACTGTCTTGCTTTGTCGTCATTGTGTTTTGATTAAATTGTTTATATTGTGTTGTTGTTGTTGTGTTCTATCTTTATTGTTGCTGTCAAAAAGTAATAAAACAAAATCAGCTCGTAATACCAGCAATAGTGTGTATGTCTCCAGTCATTTGTGGATGTGCTTCATGTTCTGGGGTCTGTGTGTCATTGTTAAATCTGTGCTTTCTTAAAGTGAAATAAATAAAAGCAAAAGTAGCAATAAATGTCTTGTCCAAAACTGTCTTGCTTTGTCGTCATTGTGTTGTTGTGATTAAATTGTTTACATTATGTTCATTGTCTTGATACATCTTAATGTTACCGTCGAATAAAATTGAACAAAATCAGCTCACATGAACAGAAATGTTGTGCATGTCTCCAGTCGTTTGTGCTTGTTCTTTGTCATGATGGTTTGTCATGTAATGCATGTAAATCTTTGTTCTCTAAAAGTGAAACAAATAAAAATCGAACTAAAAAACTTGTCGGAAAATGTCTTGCGTTGTCGTCATTGCGTTGTTTGGGGTTCAAGGATTAGGATGTGCTGGGGTGGAATGGAGAAATGAGCAGCTCTATTCCCACTGAAATATCCCATGCGATAGCACGGCGTCTCAACATTAGCCTCTCCTAACCAATCCTGCTGTCTGGCTTCTCGTGCCAACCCCGTTTTGACTAAATGACAGAGGGTGAAAGCGTGCTCCTGGCGCTATAACCAGGTGCTCCGGGTAGATGGCGCTCGTTAGCCCTAGTTGGTAGTCCATCTAGGAGAAGGAAAACTCTGATTTTAAACCCGGGTAGATAGAACTCGTTGGGAAATCTGCCTAGGAGAAGGAAAACTCCGATCTAAATCCCATGTGGTGCCTACATGTCGGCAACCTCCGAATAACCTGAGCTCTCGGCAGAGCACTGCAGCACTGTGAAAGCCGTGCTTTCTAAAATTGAAATAAATAAAAGCAAAAATGGCAATAAAAGTCTTGTCCAAAATTGTCTTGCTTTGTCGTCATTGTGTTGTTGTGCTTAACTTGGTTATATTGTGTTGATGTTGTTGTGTTCTATTCTTATTGTTGCCGTCAAAAAGTAATAAAACAAAGTCAGCTCGCATAACCAGAAATAGTGTGTACATGTCTCCAGTCATTTGTGGATGTGCTTCATGTTCTTGGGTCTGTGTGTCATTGATAAATCTGTGCTCTCTAAAAGTGAAATAAATAAAAGCAAATTAAAAATAAAAGTCTTGTCCAAAACTGTCTTGCCTTGTCGTCATTGTGTTTTGATTAAATTGTTTATATTGTGTTTTTGTTGTTGTGTTCTATCTTTATTGTTGCTGTCAAAAAGTAATAAAACAAAATCAGCTCACATAACCAGAAATAGTGTGTATGTCTCCAGTCAGTTGTGGATGTGCTTCATATTCTTGGGTCTGTGTGTCATTGTAAAATCTGTGCTTTCTAAAAGTGAAATAAATAAAAGCAAATTAAAAATAAAAGTCTTGTCCAAAACTGTCTTGCTTTGTCGTCATTGTGTTTTGATTAAATTGTTTATATTGTGTTGTTGTTGTTGTGTTCTATCTTTATTGTTGCTGTCAAAAAGTAATAAAACAAAATCAGCTCGCATAACCAGAAATAGTGTGTATGTCTCCAGTCATTTGTGGATGTGCTTCATGTTCTTGGGTCTGTGTGTCATTGTTAAATCTGTGCTTTCTAAAAGTGAAATAAATAAAAGCAAAAGTAGCAATAAATGTCTTGTCCAAAACTGTCTTGCTTTGTCGTCATTGTGTTGTTGTGCTTAACTTGGTTATATTGTGTTGTTGTTGTTGTGTTCTATCTTTATTGTTGCTGTCAAAAAGTTATAAAACAAAATCAGCTCGCATAACCAGAAATAGTGTGTATGTCTCCAGTCATTTGTGGATGTGCTTCATATTCTTGGGTCTGTGTGTCATTGTAAAATCTGTGCTTTCTAAAAGTGAAATAAATAAAAGCAAATTAAAAATAAAAGTCTTGTCCAAAATTGTCTTGCTTTGTCATCATTGTGTTGTTGTGCTTAGCTTGGTTATATTGTGTTGTTGTTGTTGTGTTCTATTCTTATTGTTGCCGTCAAAAAGTAATAAAACAAAATCAGCTCGCAATACCAGCAATAGTGTGTATGTCTCCAGTCATTTGTGGATGTGCTTCATGTTCTTGGGTCTGTGTGTCATTGTTAAATCTGTGCTTTCTAAAAGTGAAATAAATAAAAGCAAAAGTAGCAATAAATGTCTTGTCCAAAACTGTCTTGCTTTGTCGTCATTGTGTTGTTGTGATTAAATTGTTTACATTATGTTCATTGTCTTGATACATCTTAATGTTACCGTCGAATAAAATTGAACAAAATCAGCTCACATGAACAGAAATGTTGTGCATGTCTCCAGTCATTTATGCTTGTTCTTTGTCATGATGGTTTGTCATGTAATGCATGTAAATCTTTGTTCTCTAAAAGTGAAACAAATAAAAATCGAACTAAAAAACTTGTCGGAAAATGTCTTGCGTTGTCGTCATTGCGTTGTTTGGGGTTCAAGGATTAGGATGTGCTGGGGTGGAATGGAGAAATGAGCAGCTCTATTCCCACTGAAATATCCCATGCGATAGCACGGCGTCTCAACATTAGCCTCTCCTAACCAAATCCTACTGTCTGGCTTCTCGTGCCAACCCCGTTTTGACTAAATGACAGAGGGTGAAAGCGTGCTCCTGGCGCTATAACCAGGTGCTCCGGGTAGATGGCGCTCGTTAGCCCTAGTTGGTAGTCCATCTAGGAGAAGGAAAACTCTGATTTTAAACCCGGGTAGATAGAACTCGTTGGGCACTCTGCCTAGGAGAAGGAAAACTCCGATCTAAATCCCATGTGGTGCCTACATGTTGGCAACCTCCGAATAACCTGAGCTCTCGGCAGAGCCCTGCAGCACTGTGAAAGCCGTGCTTTCTAAAATTGAAATAAATAAAAGCAAAAATGGCAATAAAAGTCTTGTCCAAAACTGTCTTGCTTTGTCGTCATTGTGTTTTGATTAAATTGTTTATATTGTGTTGTTGTTGTTGTGTTCTATCTTTATTGTTGCTGTCAAAAAGTAATCAAACAAAATCAGCTCGCAATACCAGCAATAGTGTGTATGTCTCCAGTCATTTGTGGATGTGCTTCAAGTTCTTCGGTCTGTGTGTCATTGTTAAATCTGTGCTTTCTAAAAGTGAAATAAATAAAAGCAAAAGTAGCAATAAATGTCTTGTCCAAAACTGTCTTGCTTTGTCGTCATTGTGTTGTTGTGCTTAACTTGGTTATATTGTGTTGTTGTTGTTGTGTTCTATTCTTATTGTTGCCGTCAAAAAGTAATAAAACAAAGTCAGCTCGCATAACCAGAAATAGTGTGTACATGTCTCCAGTCATTTGTGGATGTGCTTCATGTTCTTGGGTCTGTGTGTCATTGATAAATCTGTGCTCTCTAAAAGTGAAATAAATAAAAGCAAATTAAAAATAAAAGTCTTGTCCAAAACTGTCTTGCTTTGTCGTCATTGTGTTTTGATTAAATTGTTTATATTGTGTTGTTGTTGTTGTGTTCTATCTTTATTGTTGCTGTCAAAAAGTAATAAAACAAAATCAGCTCGCAATACCAGCAATAGTGTGTATGTCTCCAGTCATTTGTGGATGTGCTTCATGTTCTTGGGTCTGTGTGTCATTGTTAAATCTGTGCTTTCCATAAGTGAAATAAATAAAAGCAAAAGTAGCAATAAATGTCTTGTCCAAAACTGTCTTGCTTTGTCGTCATTGTGTTGTTGTGATTAAATTGTTTACATTATGTTCATTGTCTTGATACATCTTAATGTTACCGTCGAATAAAATTGAACAAAATCAGCTCACATGAACAGAAATGTTGTGCATGTCTCCAGTCATTTGTGCTTGTTCTTTGTCATGATGGTTTGTCATGTAATGCATGTAAATCTTTGTTCTCTAAAAGTGAAACAAATAAAAATCGAACTAAAAAACTTGTCGGAAAATGTCTTGCGTTGTCGTCATTGCGTTGTTTGGGGTTCAAGGATTAGGATGTGCTGGGGTGGAATGGAGAAATGAGCAGCTCTATTCCCACTGAAATATACCATCCGATAGCACAGCGTCTCAACATTAGCCTCTCCTAACCAATCCTACTGTCTGGCTTCTCGTGCCAACCCCGTTTTGACTAAATGACAGAGGGTGAAAGCGTGCTCCTGGCGCTATAACCAGGTGCTCCGGGTAGATGGCGCTCGTTAGCCCTAGTTGGTAGTCCATCTAGGAGAAGGAAAACTCTGATTTTAAACCCGGGTAGATAGAACTCGTTCGGCAATCTGCCTAGGAGAAGGAAAACTCCGATCTAAATCCCATGTGGTGCCTACATGTTGGCAACCTCCGAATAACCTGAGCTCTCGGCAAAGCACTGCAGCACTGTGAAAGCCGTGCTTTCTAAAATTGAAATAAATAAAAGCAAAAATGGCAATAAAAGTCTTGTCCAAAATTGTCTTGCTTTGTCGTCATTGTGTTGTTGTGCTTAACTTGGTTATATTGTGTTGTTGTTGTTGTGTTCTATTCTTATTGTTACCGTCAAAAAGTAATAAAACAAAGTCAGCTCGCATAACCAGAAATAGTGTGTACATGTCTCCAGTCATTTGTGGATGTGCTTCATGTTCTTGGGTCTGTGTGTCATTGATAAATCTGTGCTCTCTAAAAGTGAAATAAATAAAAGCAAATTAAAAATAAAAGTCTTGTCCAAAACTGTCTTGCTTTGTCGTCATTGTGTTTTGATTAAATTGTTTATATTGTGTTTTTGTTGTTGTGTTCTATCTTTATTGTTGCTGTCAAAAAGTAATAAAACAAAATCAGCTCGCATAACCAGAAATAGTGTGTATGTCTCCAGTCATTTGTGGATGTGCTTCATATTCTTGGGTCTGTGTGTCATTGTAAAATCTGTGCTTTCTAAAAGTGAAATAAATAAAAGCAAATTAAAAATAAAAGTCTTGTCCAAAACTGTCTTGCTTTGTCGTCATTGTGTTTTGATTAAATTGTTTATATTGTGTTGTTGTTGTTGTGTTCTATCTTTATTGTTGCTGTCAAAAAGTAATAAAACAAAATCAGCTCGCAATACCAGCAATAGTGTGTATGTCTCCAGTCATTTGTGGATGTGCTTCATGTTCTTGGGTCTGTGTGTCATTGTTAAATCTGTGCTTTCTAAAAGTGAAATAAATAAAAGCAAAAGTAGCAATAAATGTCTTGTCCAAAACTGTCTTGCTTTGTCGTCATTGTGTTGTTGTGATTAAATTGTTTACATTATGTTCATTGTCTTGATACATCTTAATGTTACTGTCGAATAAAATTGAACAAAATCAGCTCACATGAACAGAAATGTTGTGCATGTCTCCAGTCATTTATGCTTGTTCTTTGTCATGATGGTTTGTCATGTAATGCATGTAAATCTTTGTTCTCTAAAAGTGAAACAAATAAAAATCGAACTAAAAATTGTCGGAAAATGTCTTGCGTTGTCGTCATTGCGTTGTTTGGGGTTCAAGGATTAGGATGTGCTGGGGTGGAATGGAGAAATGAGCAGCTCTATTCCCACTGAAATATCCCATCCGATAGCACGGCGTCTCAACATTAGCCTCTCCTAACCAAATCCTACTGTCTGGCTTCTCGTGCCAACCCCGTTTTGACTAAATGACAGAGGGTGAAAGCGTGCTCCTGGCGCTATAACCAGGTGCTCCGGGTAGATGGCGCTCGTTAGCCCTAGTTGGTAGTCCATCTAGGAGAAGGAAAACTCTGATTTTAAACCCGGGTAGATAGAACTCGTTGGGCAATCTGCCTAGGAGAAGGAAAACTCCGATCTAAATCCCATGTGGTGCCTACATGTTGGCAACCTCCGAATAACCTGAGCTCTCGGCAGAGCACTGCAGCACTGTGAAAGCCGTGCTTTCTAAAATTGAAATAAATAAAAGCAAAAATGGCAATAAAAGTCTTGTCCAAAATTGTCTTGCTTTGTCATCATTGTGTTGTTGTGCTTAACTTGGTTATATTGTGTTGTTGTTGTTGTGTTCAATTCTTATTGTTGCCGTCAAAAAGTAATAAAACAAAGTCAGCTCGCATAACCAGAAATAGTGTGTACATGTCTCCAGTCATTTGTGGATGTGCTTCATGTTCTTGGGTCTGTGTGTCATTGATAAATCTGTGCTCTCTAAAAGTGAAATAAATAAAAGCAAATTAAAAATAAAAGTCTTGTCCAAAACTGTCTTGCTTTGTCGTCATTGTGTTTTGATTAAATTGTTTATATTGTGTTGTTGTTGTTGTGTTCTATCTTTATTGTTGCTGTCAAAAAGTAATAAAACAAAATCAGCTCGCAATACCAGCAATAGTGTGTATGTCTCCAGTCATTTGTGGATGTGCTTCATGTTCTTGGGTCTGTGTGTCATTGTTAAATCTGTGCTTTCTAAAAGTGAAATAAATAAAAGCAAAAGTAGCAATAAATGTCTTGTCCAAAACTGTCTTGCTTTGTCGTCATTGTGTTGTTGTGATTAAATTGTTTACATTATGTTCATTGTCTTGATATATCTTAATGTTACCGTCGAATAAAATTGAACAAAATCAGCTCACATGAACAGAAATGTTGTGCATGTCTCCAGTCATTTGTGCTTGTTCTTTGTCATGATGGTTTGTCATGTAATGCATGTAAATCTTTGTTCTCTAAAAGTGAAACAAATAAAAATCGAACTAAAAAACTTGTCGGAAAATGTCTTGCGTTGTCGTCATTGCGTTGTTTGGGGTTCAAGGATTAGGATGTGCTGGGGTGGAATGGAGAAATGAGCAGCTCTATTCCCACTGAAATATCCCATCCGATAGCACGGCGTCTCAACATTAGCCTCTCCTAACCAAATCCTACTGTCTGGCTTCTCGTGCCAACCTCGTTTTGACTAAATGACAGTGGGTGAAAGCGTGCTCCTGGCGCTATAACCAGGTGCTCTGGGTAGATGGCGCTCGTTAGCCCTAGTTGGTAGTCCATCTAGGAGAAGGAAAACTCTGATTTTAAACCCGGGTAGATAGAACTCATGGGCAATCTGCCTAGGAGAACTAAAACTCCGATCGAAATCCCATGTGGTGCCTACATGTTGGCAACCTCCGAATAATCTGAGCTCTCGGCAATGCACTGCAGCACTGTGAATGCTGTGCTTTCTAAAATTGAATTAAATAAAAGCAAAAATGGTAATAAAAGTCTTGTCCAAAATTGTCTTGCTTTGCTGTCATTGTGTTGTTGTGATTAACTTGTTGATATTGTGTTGTTGTTGTTGTGTTCTATTTTTATTGTTGCCGTCAAAAAGTAATAAAACAAAGCTCGCATTACCAGAAATAGTGTGTATGTCTCCAGTCATTTGTGGATGTGCTTCATGTTCTTGGGTCTGTGTGTCATTGTAAAATCTGTGCTCTCTAAAAGTGAAATAAATAAAAGCAAAAATGGAAAAATACCTTGTCCGAAAATGTCTTGCGTTGTCGTCATTGCGTTGTTTGGGGTTCAAGGATTAGGATGTGCTGGGGTGGAATGGAGAAATGAGCAGCTCTATTCCCACTGAAATATCCCATCCGATAGCACGGCGTCTCAACATTAGCCTCTCCTAACCAAATCCTACTGTCTGGCTTCTCGTGCCAACCCCGTTTTGACTAAATGACAGAGGGTGAAAGCGTGCTCCTGGCGCTATAACCAGGTGCTCCGGGTAGATGGCGCTCGTTAGCCCTAGTTGGTAGTCCATCTAGGAGAAGGAAAACTCTGATTTTAAACCCGGGTAGATAGAACTCGTTGGGCAATCTGCCTAGGAGAAGGAAAACTCCGATCTAAATCCCATGTGGTGCCTACATGTTGGCAACCTCCGAATAACCTGAGCTCTCGGCAGAGCACTGCAGCACTGTGAAAGCCGTGCTTTCTAAAATTGAAATAAATAAAAGCAAAAATGGCAATAAAAGTCTTGTCCAAAATTGTCTTGCTTTGTCGTCATTGTGTTGTTGTGCTTAACTTGGTTATATTGTGTTGTTGTTGTTGTGTTCTATTCTTATTGTTGCCGTCAAAAAGTAATAAAACAAAATCAGCTCGCATAACCAGAAATAGTGTGTACATGTCTCCAGTCATTTGTGGATGTGCTTCATGTTCTTGGGTCTGTGTGTCATTGATAAATCTGTGCTCTCTAAAAGTGAAATAAATAAAAGCAAATTAAAAATAAAAGTCTTGTCCAAAACTGTCTTGCTTTGTCGTCATTGTGTTTTGATTAAATTGTTTATATTGTGTTGTTGTTGTTGTGTTCTATCTTTATTGTTGCTGTCAAAAAGTAATAAAACAAAATCAGCTCGCATAACCAGAAATAGTGTGTATGTCTCCAGTCATTTGTGGATGTTCTTCATATTCTTGGGTCTGTGTGTCATTGTAAAATCTGTGCTTTCTAAAAGTGAAATAAATAAAAGCAAATTAAAAATAAAAGTCTTGTCCAAAACTGTCTTGCTTTGTCGTCATTGTGTTTTGTGATTAAATTGTTTATATTGTGTTGTTGTTGTTGTGTTCTATCTTTATTGTTGCTGTCAAAAAGTAATAAAACAAAGCTCGCATTACCAGAAATAGTGTGTATGTCTCCAGTCATTTGTGGATGTGCTTCATGTTCTTGGGTCTGTGTGTCATTGTAAAATCTGTGCTCTCTAAAAGTGAAATAAATAAAAGCAAAAATGGAAAAATACCTTGTCCGAAAATGTCTTGCGTTGTCGTCATTGCGTTGTTTGGGGTTCAAGGATTAGGATGTGCTGGGGTGGAATGGAGAAATGAGCAGCTCTATTCCCACTGAAATATCCCATCCGATAGCACGGCGTCTCAACATTAGCCTCTCCTAACCAAATCCTACTGTCTGGCTTCTCGTGCCAACCCCGTTTTGACTAAATGACAGAGGGTGAAAGCGTGCTCCTGGCGCTATAACCAGGTGCTCCGGGTAGATGGCGCTCGTTAGCCCTAGTTGGTAGTCCATCTAGGAGAAGGAAAACTCTGATTTTAAACCCGGGTAGATAGAACTCGTTGGGCAATCTGCCTAGGAGAAGGAAAACTCCGATCTAAATCCCATGTGGTGCCTACATGTTGGCAACCTCCGAATAACCTGAGCTCTCGGCAGAGCACTGCAGCACTGTGAAAGCCGTGCTTTCTAAAATTGAAATAAATAAAAGCAAAAATGGCAATAAAAGTCTTGTCCAAAATTGTCTTGCTTTGTCGTCATTGTGTTGTTGTGCTTAACTTGGTTATATTGTGTTGTTGTTGTTGTGTTCTATTCTTATTGTTGCCGTCAAAAAGTAATAAAACAAAATCAGCTCGCATAACCAGAAATAGTGTGTACATGTCTCCAGTCATTTGTGGATGTGCTTCATGTTCTTGGGTCTGTGTGTCATTGATAAATCTGTGCTCTCTAAAAGTGAAATAAATAAAAGCAAATTAAAAATAAAAGTCTTGTCCAAAACTGTCTTGCTTTGTCGTCATTGTGTTTTGATTAAATTGTTTATATTGTGTTGTTGTTGTTGTGTTCTATCTTTATTGTTGCTGTCAAAAAGTAATAAAACAAAATCAGCTCGCATAACCAGAAATAGTGTGTATGTCTCCAGTCATTTGTGGATGTTCTTCATATTCTTGGGTCTGTGTGTCATTGTAAAATCTGTGCTTTCTAAAAGTGAAATAAATAAAAGCAAATTAAAAATAAAAGTCTTGTCCAAAACTGTCTTGCTTTGTCGTCATTGTGTTTTGTGATTAAATTGTTTATATTGTGTTGTTGTTGTTGTGTTCTATCTTTATTGTTGCTGTCAAAAAGTAATAAAACAAAGCTCGCATTACCAGAAATAGTGTGTATGTCTCCAGTCATTTGTGGATGTGCTTCATGTTCTTGGGTCTGTGTGTCATTGTAAAATCTGTGCTCTCTAAAAGTGAAATAAATAAAAGCAAAAATGGAAAAATACCTTGTCCGAAAATGTCTTGCGTTGTCGTCATTGCGTTGTTTGGGGTTCAAGGATTAGGATGTGCTGGGGTGGAATGGAGAAATGAGCAGCTCTATTCCCACTGAAATATCCCATCCGATAGCACGGCGTCTCAACATTAGCCTCTCCTAACCAAATCCTACTGTCTGGCTTCTCGTGCCAACCCCGTTTTGACTAAATGACAGAGGGTGAAAGCGTGCTCCTGGCGCTATAACCAGGTGCTCCGGGTAGATGGCGCTCGTTAGCCCTAGTTGGTAGTCCATCTAGGAGAAGGAAAACTCTGATTTTAAACCCGGGTAGATAGAACTCGTTGGGCAATCTGCCTAGGAGAAGGAAAACTCCGATCTAAATCCCATGTGGTGCCTACATGTTGGCAACCTCCGAATAACCTGAGCTCTCGGCAGAGCACTGCAGCACTGTGAAAGCCGTGCTTTCTAAAATTGAAATAAATAAAAGCAAAAATGGCAATAAAAGTCTTGTCCAAAATTGTCTTGCTTTGTCGTCATTGTGTTGTTGTGCTTAACTTGGTTATATTGTGTTGTTGTTGTTGTGTTCTATTCTTATTGTTGCCGTCAAAAAGTAATAAAACAAAATCAGCTCGCATAACCAGAAATAGTGTGTACATGTCTCCAGTCATTTGTGGATGTGCTTCATGTTCTTGGGTCTGTGTGTCATTGATAAATCTGTGCTCTCTAAAAGTGAAATAAATAAAAGCAAATTAAAAATAAAAGTCTTGTCCAAAACTGTCTTGCTTTGTCGTCATTGTGTTTTGATTAAATTGTTTATATTGTGTTGTTGTTGTTGTGTTCTATCTTTATTGTTGCTGTCAAAAAGTAATAAAACAAAATCAGCTCGCATAACCAGAAATAGTGTGTATGTCTCCAGTCATTTGTGGATGTTCTTCATATTCTTGGGTCTGTGTGTCATTGTAAAATCTGTGCTTTCTAAAAGTGAAATAAATAAAAGCAAATTAAAAATAAAAGTCTTGTCCAAAACTGTCTTGCTTTGTCGTCATTGTGTTTTGTGATTAAATTGTTTATATTGTGTTGTTGTTGTTGTGTTCTATCTTTATTGTTGCTGTCAAAAAGTAATAAAACAAAATCAGCTGGCAATACCAGCAATAGTGTGTATCAGTGTTGGAGCAAAGGCTTTGACCCTCAAGGCCAAGGCCAAGGCCAAGGCTTTTACCCTCAAGGCCAAGGCCAAGGCCAAGGCTTTGACCCTCAAGCCTCGAGGCCAAGGCCAAGGCTTAACCCTCAAGGCCAAGGCCAAGGCCCTGTTTTATGAAATTAATGACCACTGATATAGAACTACATTTGTAATTATAGTCACATGAGTGACACATCATCACGCAAGGGCGGATCCAGAACACAATTTGGGGGGGGGGCAAAGAAATTTTGGTCCCCCGAAAAAAAGTGGGTCAAAAAATTACGGCTTGGGCTTTGGGGCCCGCTTAAGGGCCCCGAAAAAATTTTGGATTCGAGATGCTCTGTGGTGCGATTTGAGGCAATTTCTGACCATTTTAACCGATGTTTTTGAGGAAAAGATGGTGGTGTACTCATTGCCTGCCTTTATTACGATATCACATAAAAAAATGGTTTGGGGGGGGGGGGCATGGCCCCTTTTGGCCCCCCTGGATCCGCCCTTATCATCACAAATTGCTCGTTACGAAGAACAACATTTCTTTAATTGCAATCAACATGCTCGCATACATGTAGGCCTACACCGTTTTATGACTGCACTGTATCTATTAAAGTATAAGTTCAGGTCTTCAATATGGTTTAACTAAACCAAATCATGATTTACTTCTATATTGACACACAATTCTCCCAAGTGTAACAAAAGGGGGATCCAAGAAACTGATTTGGGAAATTTTTATTTGCTGGCCCAACATGGTCAGAAATATCAGCATTATTTAAAACGGATACATGCAAATTTTTAGCACTTATCAGGGAGACATATACAACCAATCAGATCTATTCCATAGTTATATGCAATTAAAGTGATCATCTCATTAGCCCCACAAGTGTACGGAATATTTTTGCAGCAAATCTACTACAATGGAAACAAAATGTGATGCTACAAAAGTGGAAGTGTGCCCAACACACAAATCTATAGGGTGCTTCCCTCCTCCATGGTAATACGATTAAAATGGTAACAGCAACATTTCGAACAGATTTATCTGGAAAATGCAAAAATCTATGGGCCTTGAAGAGCCTTGACTCAAAATTGCAAGGCCCTGAACCCTCAAGGCCAAGGCCAAGGCTTTTGCCCTCAAGCCTCGAGGCCAAGGCCAAGGCCCTAAAATCCAGCCTTAAGGCAGCCTTAAGGCCAAGGCCCAGCATCAAGGAACTACATCACTGGTGTGTATGTCTCCAGTCATTTGTGGATGTGCTTCATGTTCTTGGGTCTGTGTGTCATTGTTAAATCTGTGCTTTCTAAAAGTGAAATAAATAAAAGCAAAAGTAGCAATAAATGTCTTGTCCAAAACTGTCTTGCTTTGTCGTCATTGTGTTGTTGTGATTAAATTGTTTACATTATGTTCATTGTCTTGATACATCTTAATGTTACCGTCGAATAAAATTGAACAAAATCAGCTCACATGAACAGAAATGTTGTGCATGTCTCCAGTCATTTGTGCTTGTTCTTTGTCATGATGGTTTGTCATGTAATGCATGTAAATCTTTGTTCTCTAAAAGTGAAACAAATAAAAATCGAACTAAAAAACTTGTCGGAAAATGTCTTGCGTTGTCGTCATTGCATTGTTTGGGGTTCAAGGATTAGGATGTGCTGGGGTGGAATGGAGAAATGAGCAGCTCTATTCCCACTGAAATATCCCATCCCATAGCACGGCGTCTCAACATTAGCCTCTCCTAACCAAATCCTACTGTCTGGCTTGTTGTTGTTGTGTTCTATTTTTATTGTTGCCGTCAAAAAGTAATAAAACAAAGCTCGCATTACCAGAAATAGTGTGTATGTCTCCAGTCATTTGTGGATGTGCTTCATGTTCTTGGGTCTGTGTGTCATTGTAAAATCTGTGCTCTCTAAAAGTGAAATAAATAAAAGCAAAAATGGAAAAATACCTTGTCCGAAAATGTCTTGCGTTGTCGTCATTGCGTTGTTTGGGGTTCAAGGATTAGGATGTGCTGGGGTGGAATGGAGAAATGAGCAGCTCTATTCCCACTGAAATATCCCATCCGATAGCACGGCGTCTCAACATTAGCCTCTCCTAACAAAATCCTACTGTCTGGCTTCTCGTGCCAACCCCGTTTTGACTAAATGACAGAGGGTGAAAGCGTGCTCCTGGTGCTATAACCAGGTGCTCCGGGTAGATGGCGCTCGTTAGCCCTAGTTGGTAGTCCATCTAGGAGAAGGAAAACTCTGATTTTAAACCCGGGTAGATAGAACACGTTGGGCAATCTGCCTAGGAGAAGGAAAACTCCGATCTAAATCCCATGTGGTGCCTACATGTTGGCAACCTCCGAATAATCTGAGCTGTCGGCAAGGCAAGGCACTGCAGCACTGTGAAAGCCGTGCTTTCTAAAATTGAAATAAATAAAAGCAAATTAAAACTAAAAGTCTTGTCCAAAACTGCCTTGCTCTGTCGTCATTGTGTGTTGTGATTAAATTGTTTATATTGTGTTGTTGTTGTTGTGTTTTATCTTTATTGTTGCCGTCAAAAAGTAATAAAACAAAATCAGCTCGCATAACCAGAAATAGTGTGTATGTCTCCAGTCATTTGTGGATGTGCTTCATATTCTTGGGTCTGTGTGTCATTGTAAAATCTGTGCTCTCTAAAAGTGAAATAAATAAAAGCAAAATTAGCAATAAAAGTCTTGTGCAAAACTGTCTTGCTTTGTCGTCATTGTGTTGTTGTGATTAATTTGTTTATATTGTGGTGGTGGTGTTGTGTTCTATCTTGATTGTTGCCGTCAAAAAGTAATAAAACAAAATCAGCTCGCATGACCAGAAATAGCGTGTATGTCTCCAGTCATTTGTGGATGTGCTTCATGTTCTTGGGTCTGTGTGTCATTGTGAAATCTGTGCTCTCTAAAAGTGAAATAAATAAAAGCAAAAATGGAAATAAAAGTCTTGTTCAAAATTGTCTTGCTTTGCCGTCATTGTGTTGTTGTGATTAACTTGTTTATATTGTGTTGTTGTTGTTGTGTTCTATTTTTATTGTTGCCTTCAAAAAGTAATAAAACAAAACAAGCTCGCATTACCAGAAATAGTGTGTATATCTCCAGTCATTTGTGGATGTGCTTCATGTTCTTGGGTCTTTGTGTCATTGTTAAATCTGTGCTCTCTAAAAGTGAAATAAATAAAAGCAAAAATGGAAAACTACCTTGTCCGAATATGTCTTGCGTTGTCGTCATTGCGTTGTTTGGGGTTCAAGGATTAGGATGTGCTGGGGTGGAATGGAGAAATGAGCAGCTCTATTCCCACTGAAATATCCCATCCTATAGCACGGCATCTCAACATTAGCCTCTCCTAACCAAATCCTACTGTCTGGCTTCTCATGCCAACCCCGTTTTGACTAAATGACAGAGGGTGAAAGCGTGCTCCTGGCGCTATCACCAGGTGCTCCGGGTAGATGGCGCACGTTAGCCCTAGTTGGTAGTCCATCTAGGAGAAGGAAAACTCTGATTTTAAACCCGGGTAGATAGAACTCGTTGGGCAATCTGCCTAGGAAAAGGAAAACTCCAATCTAAATCCCATGTGGTGCCTACATGTTGGCAACCTCCGAATAATCTGAGCTCTCGGCAATGCACTGCAGCACTGTGAAAGCTGTGCTTTCAAAAATTGAAATAAATAAAAGCAAAAATGGAAATAAAAGTCTTGTCCAAAATTGTCTTGCTTTGCCGTCATTGTGTTGTTGTGATTAACTTGTTGATATTGTGTTGTTGTTGTTGTGTTCTATTTTTATTGTTGCCGTCAAAAAGTAATAAAACAAAGCTCACATTACCAGAAATAGTGTGTATGTCTCCAGTCATTTGTGGATGTGCTTCATGTTCTTGGGTCTGTGTGTCATTGTTAAATCTGTGCTTTCTAAAAGTGAAATAAATAAAAGCAAAAGTAGCAATAAATGTCTTGTCCAAAACTGTCTTGCTTTGTCGTCATTGTGTTGTTGTGATTAAATTGTTTACATTATGTTCATTGTCTTGATACATCTTAATGTTACCGTCGAATAAAATTGAACAAAATCAGCTCACATGAACAGAAATGTTGTGCATGTCTCCAGTCATTTGTGCTTGTTCTTTGTCATGATGGTTTGTCATGTAATGCATGTAAATCTTTGTTCTCTAAAAGTGAAACAAATAAAAATCGAACTAAAAAACTTGTCGGAAAATGTCTTGCGTTGTCGTCATTGCGTTGTTTGGGGTTCAAGGATTAGGATGTGCTGGGGTGGAATGGAGAAATGAGCAGCTCTATTCCCACTGAAATATCCCATCCGATAGCACGGCGTCTCAACATTAGCCTCTCCTAACCAAATCCTACTGTCTGGCTTCTCGTGCCAACCCCGTTTTGACTAAATGACAGAGGGTGAAAGCGTGCTCCTGGCGCTATAACCAGGTGCTCCGGGTAGATGGCGCTCGTTAGCCCTAGTTGGTAGTCCATCTAGGAGAAGGAAAACTCTGATTTTAAACCCGGGTAGATAGAACTCGTTGGGCAATCTGCCTAGGAGAAGGAAAACTCCGATCTAAATCCCATGTGGTGCCTACATGTTGGCAACCTCCGAATAACCTGAGCTCTCGGCAGAGCACTGCAGCACTGTGAAAGCCGTGCTTTCTAAAATTGAAATAAATAAAAGCAAAAATGGCAATAAAAGTCTTGTCCAAAATTGTCTTGCTTTGTCGTCATTGTGTTGTTGTGCTTAACTTGGTTATATTGTGTTGTTGTTGTTGTGTTCTATCTTTATTGTTGCTGTCAAAAAGTAATAAAACAAAGTCAGCTCGCATAACCAGAAATAGTGTGTATGTCTCCAGTCATTTGTGGATGTGCTTCATGTTCTTGGGTCTGTGTATCATTGTAAAATCTGTGCTCTCTAAAAGTGAAATAAATAAAAGCAAATTAAAAATAAAAGTCTTGTCCAAAACTGCCTTGCTTTGTCGTCATTGTGTGTTGTGATTAACTTGTTTATATTGTGTTGTTGTTGTTGTGTTCTATCTTTATTGTTGCCGTCACGAAGTAATAAAACAAAATCAGCTCGCATTACCAGAAATAGTGTGTATGTCTCCAGTCATTTGTGGATGTGCTTCATGTTCTTGGGTCTTTGTGTCATTGTTAAATCTGTGCTCTCTAAAAGTGAAATAAATAAAAGCAAAAATGGAAAAAATACCTTGTCCGAAAATGTCTTGCGTTGTCGTCATTGCGTTGTTTGGGGTTCAAGGATTACGATGTGCTGGGGTGGAATGGAGAAATGAGCAGCTCTATTCCCACTGAAATATCCTATCCGATAGCACGGCGTCTCAACATTAGCCTCTCCTAACCTAATCCTACTGTCTGGCTTCTCGTGCCAACCCCGTTTTGACTAAATGACAGAGGGTGAAAGCGTGCTCCTGGCGCTATAACCAGGTGCTCCGGGTAGATGGCGTTCATTAGCCCTAGTTGGTAGTCCATCTAGGAGAAGGAAAACTCTGATTTTAAACCCGGGTAGATAGAACTCGTTGGGCAATCTGCCTAAGAGAAGGAAAACTCCGATCTAAATCCCATGTGGTGCCTACATGTTGGCAACCTCCGAATAATCTGAGCTCTCGGCAAGGCACTGCAGCACTGAAAGCCGTGCTTTCTCAAATTGAAATAAATAAAAGCAAAAATGGAAATAAAAGTCTTGTCCAAAATTGTCTTGCTTTGTCGTCATTGTGTTGTTGTGATTAACTTGTTTATATTGTGTTGTTGTTGTTGTGTTCTATCTTTATTGTTGCCGTCAAAAAGTAATAAAACAAAATCAGCTCGCATTACCAGAAATAGTGTGTATGTCTCCAGTCATTTGTGGATGTGCTTCATATTCTTGGGTCTGTGTGTCATTGTAAAATCTGTGCTCTCTCAAAGTGAAATAAATAAAAGCAAAATTAGCAATAAAAGTCTTGTCCAAAATTGTCTTGCTTTGCCGTCATTGTGTTGTTGTGATTAACTTGTTGATATTGTGTTGTTGTTGTTGTGTTCTATTTTTATTGTTGCCGTCAAAAAGTAATAAAACAAAGCTCACATTACCAGAAATAGTGTGTATGTCTCCAGTCATTTGTGGATGTGCTTCATGTTCTTGGGTCTGTGTGTCATTGTAAAATCTGTGCTCTCTAAAAGTGAAATAAATAAAAGCAAAAATGGAAAAATACCTTGTCCGAAAATGTCTTGCGTTGTCGTCATTGCGTTGTTTGGGGTTCAAGGATTAGGATGTGCTGGGGTGGAATTGAGAAATGAGCAGCTCTATTCCCACTGAAATATGCCATCCGATGGCACGGCGTCTCAACATTAGCCTCTCCTAACCAAATCCTACTGTCTGGCTTCTCGTGCCCACCCCGTTTTGACTAAATGACAGAGGGTGAAGCGTGCTCCTGGCGCTGTAACCAGGTGCTCCGGGTAGATGGCGCTCGTTAGCCCTAGTTGGTAGTCCATCTAGGAGAAGGAAAACTCTGATTTTAAACCCTGGTAGATAGAACTCGTTGGGCAATCTGGCTAGGAGAAGGAAAACTCCAATCTAAATCCCATGTGGTGCCTACATGTTGGCAACCTCCAAATCATCTGAGTTCTCGGCAAGGCACTGCAGCACTGTGAAAGCCGTGCTTTCTAAAATTGAAATAAATCAAAGCAAATTAAAAATAAAAGTCTTGTCCAAAACTGCCTTGCTCTGTCGTCATTGTGTGTTGTGATTAAATTGTTTATATTGTGTTGTTGTTATTGTGTTTTTCTTATTGTTGCCGTCAAAAAGTAATAAAACAAAATCAGCTCGCATCACCAGAAATAGTGTTTATGTCTCCAGTCATTTGTGGATGTGCTTCATATTCTTGTGTCTGTGTGTCATTGTAAAATCTGTGCTCTCTAAAAGTGAAATAAATAAAAGCAAAAATGGAAATAAAAGTCTTGTTCAAAATTGTCTTGCTTTACCGTCATTGTGTTGTTGTGATTAACTTGTTTTTATTGTGGTGTTGTTGTTGTTGTGTTTTATCTTTATTGTTGCCGTCAAAAAGTAATAAAACAAAATCAGCTCGCATCACCAGAAATAGTGTTTATGTCTCCTGTCATTTGTGGATGTGCTTCATATTCTTGTGTCTGTGTGTCATTGTAAAATCTGTGCTCTCTAAAAGTGAAATAAATAAAAGCAAAATTAGCAATAAAAGTCTTGTGCAAAATTGTCTTGCTTTGTCGTCATTGTGTTGTTGTGATTAATTTGTTTATATTGTGGTGGTGGTGGTGGTGTTGTGTTCTATCTTAATTGTTGCCGTCAAAAAGTAATAAAACAAAATCAGCTCGCATGACCAGAAATAGCGTGTATGTCTCCAGTCAATTGTGGATGTGCTTCATGTTCTTGGGTCTGTGTGTCATTGTGAAATCTGTGCTCTCTAAAAGTGAAATAAATAAAAGCAAAAATGGAAATAAAAGTCTTGTTCAAAATTGTCTTGCTTTACCGTCATTGTGTTGTTGTGATTAACTTGTTTATATTGTGGTGTTGTTGTTGTTGTGTTCTATTTTTATTGTTGCCGTCAAAAAGTAATAAAACAAAATAAGCTCGCATTACCAGAAATAGTGTGTATATCTCAAGTCATTTGTGGATGTGCTTCATGTTCTTGGGTCTGTGTGTCATTGTTAAATCTGTGCTCTCTAAAAGTGAAATAAATAAAAGCAAAATGGAAAACTACCTTGTCCGAAAATGTCTTGCGTTGTCGTCATTGCGTTGTTTCGGGTTCAAGGATTAGGATGTGCTGGGGTGGAATGGAGAAATGAGCAGCTCTATTCCCACTGAAATATCCCATCCGATAGCACGGCGTCTCAACATTAGCCTGTCCTAACCAAATCCTACTGTCTGGCTTCTCGTGCCAACCCCGTTTTGACTAAATGACAGAGGATGAAAGCGTGCTCCTGGCGCTATCACCAGGTGCTCCGGGTAGAAGGCGCACGTTAGCCTTAGTTGGTAGTCCATCTAGGAGAAGGAAAACTCCGATTTTAAACCCGGGTAGATAGAACTCGTTGGGCAATCTGCCTAGGAGAAGGAAAACTCCAATCTAAATCCCATGTGGTGCCTACATGTTGGCAACCTCCGAATAATCTGAGCTCTCGGCAAGGCACTGCAGCACTGTGAAAGCCGTGCTTTCTAAAATTGAAATAAATCAAAGCAAATTAAAAATAAAAGTCTTGTCCAAAACTGCCTTGCTCTGTCGTCATTGGGTGTTGTGATTAAATTGTTTATATTGTGTTGTTGTTGTTGTGTTCTATCTTTATTGTTGCCGTCAAAAAGTAATAAAACAAAATCAGCTCGCATAACCAGAAATAGTGTGTATGTCTCCAGTCATTTGTGGATGTGCTTCATATTCTTGGGTCTGTGTGTCATTGTAAAATCTGTGCTCTCTAAAAGTGAAATAAATAAAAGCAAAATTAGCAATAAAAGTCTTGTGCATAATTGTCTTGCTTTGTCGTCATTGTGTTGTTGTGATTAATTTGTTTTTATTGTGGTGGTGGTGGTGGTGTTGTGTTCTATCTTGATTGTTGCCGTCAAAAAGTAATAAAACAAAATCAGCTCGCATGACCAGAAATAGTGTGTATGTCTCCAGTCATTTGTGGATGTGCTTCATGTTCTTGGGTCTGTGTGTCATTGTGAAATCTGTGCTCTCTAAAAGTGAAATAAATAAAAGCAAAAATGGAAATAAAAGCCTTGTTCCAAATTGTCTTGCTTTACCGTCATTGTGTTGTTGTGATTAACTTGTTTATATTGTGGTGTTGTTGTTGTTGTTGTGTTCTATTTTTATTGTTGCCGTCAAAAAGTAATAAAACAAAATAAGCTCGCATTACCAGAAATAGTGTGTATATCTCCAGTCATTTGTGGATGTGCTTCATGTTCTTGGGTCTGTGTGTCATTGTTAAATCTGTGCTCTCTAAAAGTGAAATAAATAAAAGCAAAAATGGAAAACTACCTTGTCCGAAAATGTCTTGCGTTGTCGTCATTGCGTTGTTTCGGGTTCAAGGATTAGGATGTGCTGGGGTGGAATGGAGAAATGAGCAGCTCTATTCCCACTGAAATATCCCATCCGATAGCACGGCGTCTCAACATTAGCCTCTCCTAACCAAATCCTACTGTCTGGCTTCTCGTGCCAACCCCGTTTTGACTAAATGACAGAGGTTGAAAGCGTGCTCCTGGCGCTATCACCAGGTGCTCCGGGTAGAAGGCGCACGTTAGCCTTAGTTGGTAGTCCATCTAGGAGAAGGAAAACTCCGATTTTAAACCCGGGTAGATAGAACTCGTTGGGCAATCTGCCTAGGAGAAGGAAAACTCCAATCTAAATCCCATGTGGTGCCTACATGTTGGCAACCTCCGAATAATCTGAGCTCTCGGCAAGGCACTGCAGCACTGTGAAAGCCGTGCTTTCTAAAATTGAAATAAATCAAAGCAAATTAAAAATAAAAGTCATGTCCAAAACTGCCTTGCTCTGTCGTCATTGGGTGTTGTGATTAAATTGTTTATATTGTGTTGTTGTTGTTGTGTTCTATCTTTATTGTTGCCGTCAAAAAGTAATAAAACAAAATCAGCTCGCATAACCAGAAATAGTGTGTATGTCTCCAGTCATTTGTGGATGTGCTTCATATTCTTGGGTCTGTGTGTCATTGTAAAATCTGTGCTCTCTAAAAGTGAAATAAATAAAAGCAAAATTAGCAATAAAAGTCTTGTGCATAATTGTCTTGCTTTGTCGTCATTGTGTTGTTGTGATTAATTTGTTTTTATTGTGGTGGTGGTGGTGGTGTTGTGTTCTATCTTGATTGTTGCCGTCAAAAAGTAATAAAACAAAATCAGCTCGCATGACCAGAAATAGTGTGTATGTCTCCAGTCATTTGTGGATGTGCTTCATGTTCTTGGGTCTGTGTGTCATTGTGAAATCTGTGCTCTCTAAAAGTGAAATAAATAAAAGCAAAAATGGAAATGAAAGTCTTGTTCCAAATTGTCTTGCTTTACCGTCATTGTGTTGTTGTGATTAACTTGTTTATATTGTGGTGTTGTTGTTGTTGTTGTGTTCTATTTTTATTGTTGCCGTCAAAAAGTAATAAAACAAAATAAGCTCGCATTACCAGAAATAGTGTGTATATCTCCAGTCATTTGTGGATGTGCTTCATGTTCTTGGGTCTGTGTGTCATTGTTAAATCTGTGCTCTCTAAAAGTGAAATAAATAAAAGCAAAAATGGAAAACTACCTTGTCCGAAAATGTCTTGCGTTGTCGTCATTGCGTTGTTTGGGGTTCAAGGATTAGGATGTGCTGGGGTGGAATGGAGTAATGAGCAGCTCTATTCCCACTGAAATATCCCATCCGATAGCACGGCGTCTCAACATTAGCCTCTCCTAACCAAATCCTACTGTCTGGCTTCTCGTGCCAACCCCGTTTTGACTAAATGACAGAGGGTGAAAGCGTGCTCCTGGCGCTATCACCAGGTGCTCCGGGTAGAAGGCGCACGTTAGCCTTAGTTGGTAGTCCATCTAGGAGAAGGAAAACTCTGATTTTAAACCCGGGTAGATAGAACTCGTTGGGCAATCTGCCTAGGAGAAGGAAAACTCCAATCTAAATCCCATGTGGTGCCTACATGTTGGCAACCTCCAAATAATCTGAGCTCTCGGCAATGCACTGCAGCACTGTGAATGCTGTGCTTTCAAAAATTGAAATAAATAAAAGCAAAAATGGTAATAAAAGTGTTGTCCAAAATTGTCTTGCTTTGCCGTCATTGTGTTGTTGTGATTAACTTGTTGATATTGTGTTGTTGTTGTTGTTTTCTATCTTTATTGTTGCCGTCAAAAAGTAATAAAACAAAATCAGCTCGCATAACCAGAAATAGCGTGTATGCCTCCAGTCATTTGTGGATGTGCTTCATGTTCTTGGGTCTGTGTGTCATTGTAAAATCTGTGCTCTCTAAAAGTGAAATAAATAAAAGCAAAAATGGAAATAAAAGTCTTGTGCAAAATTGTCTTGATTTGTCGTCATTGTGTTGTTGTGATTAACTTGTTTATATTGTGGTGTTGTTGTTGTTGTGTTCTATTTTTATTGTTGCCGTCAAAAAGTAATAAAACAAAATAAGCTCGCATTACCAGAAATAGTGTGTATATCTCCAGTCATTTGTGGATGTGCTTCATGTTCTTGGGTCTGTGTGTCATTGTTAAATCTGTGCTCTCTAAAAGTGAAATAAATAAAAGCAAAAATGGAAAACTACCTTGTCCGAAAATGTCTTGCGTTGTCGTCATTGCGTTGTTTGGGGTTCAAGGATTAGGATGTGCTGGGGTGGAATGGAGAAATGAGCAGCTCTATTCCCACTGAAATATCCCATCCGATAGCACGGCGTCTCAACATTAGCCTCTCCTAACCAAATCCTACTGTCTGGCTTCTCGTGCCAACCCCGTTTTGACTAAATGACAGAGGGTGAAAGCGTGCTCCTGGCGCTATAACCAGGTGCTCCGGGTAGATGGCGCTCGTTAGCCCTAGTTGGTAGTCCATCTAGGAGAAGGAAAACTCTGATTTTAAATCCGGGTAGATAGAACTCGTTGGGCAATCTGCCTAGGAGAAGGAAAACTCCGATCTAAATCCCATGTGGTGCCTACATGTTGGCAACCTCCGAATAATCTGAGCTCTCGGCAAGGCACTGCAGCACTGTGAAAGCCGTGCTTTCTAAAATTGAAAAAAATAAAAGCAAAAATGGAAATAAAAGTCTACTGCAAAATTGTCTTGCTTTGTCGTCATTGTGGTGTTGTGATTAACTTGTTTATATTGTGGTGTTGTTGTTGTGTTCTATCTTTATTGTTGCTGTCAAAAAGTAATAAAACAAAATAAGCTCACATTACCAGAAATAGTGTGTATTTCTCCAGTCATTTGTGGATGTGCTTCATGTTCTTGGGTCTGTGTGTCATTGTAAAATCTGTGCTCTCTAAAAGTAATGTAAATGAAAGCAAAAATGGAAATAAAAGTCTTGTGCAAAATTGTCTTGCTTTGTCGTCATTGTTTTGTTGTGATTAACTTGTTTATATTGTGTTGTTGTTGTGTTCTATTTTTATTGTTGCCGTCAAAAAGTAATAAAACAAAATCAGCTCGCATAACCATAAACAGTATGTATGTCTCCAGTCATTTGTGGATGTGCTTCATGTTCTTGGGTCTGTGTGTCATTGTAAAATCTGTGCTCTCTAAAAGTGAAATAAATGAAAGCAAATTAGAAATAAAAGTCTTGTCCAAAACTGTCTTGCTTTGTCGTCATTGTGTTTTGATTAAATTGTTTATATTGTGTTTTTGTTGTTGTGTTCTATTCTTATTGTTGCCGTCAAAAAGTAATAAAACAAAATCAGCTCGCATAACCAGAAATAGTGTGTATGTCTCCAGTCATTTGTGGATGTGCTTCATATTCTTGGGTCTGTGTGTCATTGTTAAATCTGTGCTCTCTAAAAGTGAAATAAATAAAAGCAAAATTAGCAATAAAAGTCTTGTCCAAAACTGTCTTGCTTTGTCGTCATTGTGTTGTGATTAATTTGTTTATATTGTGGTGTTGTTGTTGTGTTCTATTTTTATTGCTGCCTTCAAAAAGTAATAAAACAAAACAAGCTCGCATTACCAGAAATAATGTATATGTCTCCAGTCATTTGTGGATGTGCTTCATGTTCTCGGGTCTGTGTGTCATTGTAAAATCTGTGCTCTCTAAAAGTGAAATAAATCAAAGCAAAATAAGGAATAAAAGTCTTGTCCAAAAGTGTCTTGCTTTGTCGTCATTGTTTGTTGTGATTAATTTGTTGATATTGTGGTGTTGTTGTTGTGTTCTATCTTGATTGTTGCCGTCAAAAAGAAATAAAACAAAATCAGCTCGTATTACCAGAAATAGTGTCCATGTCTCCAGTCATTTGTGGATCAAAGCAAAATAAGGAATAAAAGTCTTGTCCAAAACTGTCTTGCTTTGTCATCATTGTGTTGTTGTGATTAACTTGTTAATATTGTGTTGTTGTTGTGATGCATCTTTAATGTTGCAGTCAAAAATTACTAATTTAAAAAATCAGCTCGCATTACCAGAAATAGTGTCCATGTCTCCAATCATTTGTGGATGTGCTTCATGTTCTTGGGTCTGTGTGTCATTATAAAATCTGTGCTCTCTAAAAGTGAAATACATAAAAGTAAAAATAGAAATAAAAGTCTTGTCCAAAAATGTCTTGCTTTGTCATTATTGTGGTGGTATGTTTACATTGTGTTGTCGTTGTGATTCATCTTAATGTTACTGTCAAAATAGAATAAAACAAAATCAGCTAACATTAACATAAATAGTCCATGTCTCCAGTCTTTTGTGCATGTTCTTTGTGTTGATGGTTTTGTATGTCATTGTAATGCATGTTAAACTTTGTTCCCAAAAAGAAAAATGAAATAAAATAAGCAGAGGTCTTGTCTAAAATGTCTGGCTTTGTCTTCATTGTCTTGTTTTGTTGATATGGTGTTGTTGTTGTGATGCATCTTAATTTACACTTCTATAAGTAATAAAACAGAACCAGCCCACATTACCAGACATAGTGTCCATGTCTCCAGGGGCGGCCGAACCAGGGGGGGGGGGGGGGGGGGGGGGGGCGTTGCCCCCCCCCCCAGATTTTCCCAAGTGCCCCTTTTGCAGCCATAAATGTGCCCCCTCGAGCATTAAAGTGTCCCCTCAAGATAAATCAAAAATGCCCTTAAAGTATCTTACTATTTCTTAGAAGTAACCATTCCCCAATAATGGTAGAGATATTTTTGATATAAACGAGGATTATGAAAACCAAGTCCCAAAACCCATACAAGACGCCTTGAAAATGGGCACATAATGTATGTGCCCCCCCACTATTTGATTTTAAGGAGGCCAAGTGTCCGGTGAAAAAAACGTGGCGACATTTCAGCACTGGTTTGGAAGTGCCCCTTTAAATAAAAATTTTATTAAATAAAATAAAAGTAAAAGTCTTGTCCAAAAAGTTCTTGCCATGTTGTCATTGTGTTGTTGTCATTAACTTGTTTACATTGTAATGTTGTTGTAATACATCTTAATGTTGCCGTCAAAAAGTAATACAACAAAATGAGCTCACATTACCAGAAATAATGTCCATGTCTCCAGCCCTTTGTGTTGATGGTTTGTGTGTCATTGTAATGCCATGTCAATCTTTGTTTTCTAAAAGTGAATTGAGTATGTAAAATTAGAAATGAAAATCTTGCTCACAAATGTTTTGCTTTGTTGTCATTGAGTTGTCATGATTCATTTGTTTACATTGTGTTTCTGTTATACATGTTGTCCGAAAGTCTGGTTTAAATAGTCTTGTTTTGTCTTCATTGTGTTGTTGTGATTACATTAAACATTGCGTTATTTTTGTGATACATTTTAAAGTTACCATCAAAAAGAAAAGAAAAAAAAACAGGTCACATTACGTTAAAAAGTGTTTTTTGTGTTCATGGTTGTATGTAATTTTTAAATTCGGGCAATTTACAATGCAGTGCGCCACCAAGAGTTTGCCTCGGAGACTTCGTTTTCAAGGTCACGGTCTACAAAACATGGCCCATTTGAACGAGTGTCAGTAAAAAATTTGAGCTAATTTGTTATAGATTGGGGCAAAGCATTCTGCCGCCTTACAAAAAAATAACCATATTGATAAAACGAAAAGAAAAGGGCAAACAGATTTTCGAATCATACACTTACAAACTTTCTGGCCGGAAAAAACTAACAATTTCAAATGTCCCGCGCTGCGAATTTGTCGACCATCTCCCACAATGCACTGCGAAAAATGAACTCTCCGTGGCAAACTCTTGGTGACGCACTGCATTGTGAATCGCCCGAATTGCATGTAAATCTTTGAGTCAAAAAATGAAATGGAATAAAATAATAGTAAAAGTCTTGTCCATAAATGTCTTGCTTTGTGGTCATTGTCTTTTTGTGATTAACTTAGATTGTGTTTTTTTTTTTATACATCTTAGAGTTACTGTTAAAAAGTATTATACAACACCTGAATAAATCCCCGTCATCTGATTGGTGAATTGTAGATCACGTGACATATTATTATTCGGTATAATGCACGGTGCAACCATGCGTTATACCCATGCGTTATACCGTTTAACTTTGCGCTTGTTCCATGACGCGGTATTTGCGTGCAAAATGCATGCTGGTGTGCGCGTTCAGCGTAGCACGTATTGTTCCATTTTAAGAGCCAGCGCTACAGCGTTGGGTGCAAACATTTTCGTGAAGGGGTAGTTCAACATCTTTAAAATCAAAATAAATTGTGGTTTATAATTTACCAATCAAATGACGAGAATTTATTCAGGTGTTGTATAAAACAAATAACGAATGTTTTACGTTCGTGCTTTGTACATGAGTTAGCGCTCTAGTAATTTAATATAGCTCTATGGATAAATGTTAATGTTAATGTCAGAAAAAAATACAACAAAATCAGTTCACATTACCAGGAAAAGTCTCCATGTTTCCATTCATTTGGGGATGTTCATGGTTTTGCATAATGCATGCAAATCTGTGTTCTCAAAAAATCTTAATATTACCGTCAAAAAGTGATAAAAAAGAATCGGCTCACGTGACCAGATATATAGTGTCCATGTTTCCCTGGTTTTTAGGGGGGGGGGGGGGGTGTGGTTAAAAATTTCTTGTAAAGGGCAGTTGAACATCCGTTTTGAAATGTGGACATTTTTTTCCCAGACACTTTACATCCGTAAAATCAAATAGTGCGGGGGGGGGGGGGGGGGGGGGGGGGCTGGTACCATCTGTGTATGATCCATTTCAGGGCGATACATGAGTGACATTAGAAAACAGGTACCCAGAATGGCCAATGATGCAAAGAAGGGCAACTTTCTTTTAAAAAGGCCACTTATTCAGGAAAAAAGGCACTTGTTAAAAAAAAAGGGCATCGCTTGTTGGGGGGGGGGGGGGTTAAGCGCTGGTGAAAAAAAGGGCATTTGGAAATTTAACAGCAATCTTTACAAAATATTTGGGGGTAAATACATGTGTGACATTAAAAAAAAGGCACCCAGAAAGGCCGATGGCACAAAGAATGGCACAACTTATTTAAACATGGGCACTTAATTATTCAGGAATAAAGGGCACTTGTAAAAAAGGCACTCTTGACAAAATATTGGTAGGGGGTGGGTGTTTACGTACTGCTAAAAAAAAAGGCATTTCAATGGAAAACAACAGTCTTTTCAAAATATTTGGGGTTAAATACCCCCATAACCCCCCCCCCCCCCCCCAATCTTAATGTTACTATCCAAAAGTAATATAACAAAATCAGCTCGCATTACAAGAAATAGTGTATGTCATTCGGTATGTCATCGTAATGCATGTTAATCTTTCTTCTTAAAAGAAAAATGAATAAAAGTAAAAATAAGAATATAAGTCCTGTCCACAAATGAGCTTGATTTTAAGTTATTTACTTTGAAACACAGAACTGAAAATAAACCATGTCTTTGAAGGGGAAAAACTTAATTTGATTTAAACCATGTCTTGAGACAAAAGGGTTACTCTGCACCCAACCTCGTCCCTATAGTGCTTACTTTCTTTCCAACCTCGTTTCCAGTAGTAAGCCCTAGATAGGAAACTTTCTTCCTGTATCCTGATTCGATACCGCAATTGGCTTGTAATGGATTTAGGCTTATATTGTATAGTTGGTGGTGTTATTTCCAACATGCATTACATGTTTTCACAATCATTGTAATAATAACATCCACACCTCAAAAATGCTCCTTCCTTTCCAGTTTGCCCATATTAATATGAAATGTGATACTGCATATTGGCGGGCCAGATTGTAACATTTAAACTTCAAAAAAAAATTGTGCTTTCATAACTCACGATGCGACGAATTGATGCTGTTGTACCCCAGACACCACATACGAAAACAAACAGCAATGATTTGCTAAATTGTACACTACATGTACTCCTATGGTAGCTTGTAACAATACAGCAGTGCACACTGGCTCTGGCAAAGTTGTGTTGTGGGCAAATGTACGATATATTCATTCGGTAAACTGCTACTACGACATGTCACATGAGTCATAGCGTGGGCACATCGGATAGTCTAGCCCAAGGAATAATTATAGCTTGAAAGAAAGATAAACAAGTCATCAATTGAACAAAATCTTAAGTAAGCTCTAAGTTATCAGCTAATCAACAGGTAGGTGATTAACCAACTCAGAGAGTCCTATCCTTAATTTATGAACACATTGTTAAGCACATGGAACTGCAAAAAAATATAATAAGCATACCGGCGATTTTCGCCACATTTTGATACTTGTTAATATTACTATCAAAAAGTAATAAAAAAAAATCAGCTCACAACATTAATTACCAGATATAGTATCTCCAGTAATTTGTGCATGCTCTTTGTGTTCATGGTCTCGAACATACTCTTCTGATTATTTAATTTCGGAATTCTCAACAAAATTCTTCGAATTATATCAACCTTGGAAATTATTGTGTTTTTATAGCTCCGGTTAAACAAAGCAAACTTCCATTTTAAGTTTTATAGTGTGCACTTCATTCTTGCAATGTGCATGCTCATGCATTAAGTGAACTTGTTAACAGTAAACTTTTATCGTGTTATAGTGGCGGTGGTTAGCGAGTGACCTTTGACCTTGATGAGGATGGGCAAAATTGACCTGGAAGAAGCAATGAGAATACAGTTGGGTTTATTGACGCTGCAAGCTGAAACAGAATTCCGTGCAGGTAAAAAATAACTTAACATGCTGGTTTCAATTGGCTAGTTTACCCTAGTCCTTGTACATTATATACTGCAAGGTAGAGCACCAAGCAATTGTGCTCCAAAACAAGAGTGATTTCCCCAAAAAAATGTTTAAAAAGTCTGCATTCTGACCTGTAGGTGCATGGTTAGTTGATGTTATGTGGCTTTCTAGCCATGTCAGCCTTTCACTTATTTGCATACATTTACATAATTGAATGCAATTTCCCCACCATGTATAAATATGCAGGTTTTAGTTCCATTTGCTGTTACCGGTACTGCATTTTTGTGCCAAAATTTGCCCTTTTTCTGCAATCTACTTTCGACACGGTAAGCCAAGCCGGGTTGTACAGAGTGCTTGAGAAGATTGGCTGCCCACCGACTTTGCTTAAGATCATCCAGTCATTTCATGATGGGATGGAAGCCTGCATCTTCTTCAATAACGACGTGTCGGACAGTTTCTCTGTCAGATGCGGTTGAGTGAAGCAGGGCTAGCTGCGTGGTGGCGCAATGTCTCTTCAACATCTATACTTCTCATGCCTCCTACACCATGCCTTATTTAGAGGGCAACATCCCACCTGCGGAACTATAAGGAGGATCCTGGGCGTCAAGTGGTTGGATCGAGTGTCAAATGAGGAGGTTCTACAGCGCGCGCACTCAATGCGCAAGCATGCACACCGTCCTCACGGTGCACCGGCTCAGATGGTTCGGACATGTCTGTAGGATATGCCAAAAGGACCGTCTTTCCAGAGAGCCCTCTTCAACCAAGTCAGTACTGGAGCACGAGGAAGACCACTACTCTGTTTCCAAGACGGCATGCGGGACAACCTAGCTGCGACACTGCCATATAGAGAAACGCGGAGTAGAGGAGCTTATTGCTGAGAGAGGAGCGTGGCAGAAAGAGGTCCACGAGGGGGCAGCTGCGGCAGAGAAGAATTGCGCAAGGAGGGACGGACACGCCGGAAACAAGCGAACCAAGGCGCGGTGGCATGATCCCCTTGGATCGAACGCGGCCAACAATCAATCAATCAATCAATCAATCTCTGCATCTTTTGTAGTTAATTGCACTCCATTTAGAAAAGTTGAATTATACGTGCTGAGAGAAGTATATTGGTTAGCGATATAAACTCCATGCATGTAAAGTAGATGGCACTTTGGGACCACTTTCGCAAGCCCTATGAGAGGGACACATGCACTTCATGATCTTATGGTTTCATTTGTTCTGAATATCCTCACCATTGTCTTTGAAAGAACAATGCAATTTTCCCTTTGCAACTATTGAGTGGGTATTTGTGCATGGTTGAGTCCATATGCTGATTAATGTTTGCCTTTTGACAATTTCTGTCTTATTTATTTGTTTGATCTAGGAGCATGATGCAGCTCCACCTACGAGATATCTGCCAAAGACAACTAATCAGATGTTTTCCACAGTGCTTCACAGGAACACAGACACTGGCCAGCATGCAGGTAAGTTGGTTGAAAAAATGTCATCTCATTTACTAGATACTGCAGTTGTATTATGCATCTTAAGGTACATTTAAACTAATTTGTTGCTAGAGCATGCACTAGGCAAATTCACATGACAATGCGCCACCAAGTGTCTATAGATTTAAAAAAAAAGGCAATGTTTAATTTTGTGGTTAAATCTTATAAACATCACTTATCCCCCCCAAGAAAGTAGTCAGTCTCTGGTCAGACCGAAGTTCCGGATTTGATGCGGCGACGCGTTTTTTGTTTTTGTTTTTTTTGGTGGCTTTTTTCTTTTTCAAGCTTGAATTGTAGTGTATTGAATTGTAGTGATTTGTTTGTGTCCTCATTATACATTGGTGTCCTCCATAATTTGCCTTGGTGCCCTTTATCATTTGCCTTGATGCAGTTTCCCCATTCCTTGGTGCTCCTTGGTACAAACATTTGAGGAGGTGCGGCAATAGAGGGCGCATGCTGTTGTAGCTTCCGTGTTAATTTGAAGAAAAAAAAGGTTGACGCGCATGATTAAAATCGATGCGCCCGCTGACCAGAGACTGAGTATTTTTTTTTTTGGCCTTATAAATCTTGGGCAATCCTTGCTTTGAGGAGTTGTCATTTTCACCACTGTCTCCCTCACTGTCGATGACTTGTCTCTTTTGCCAATATCTCCCTCATAGTTAATGACTGTATGGACTCTAGTCTAAGGTTTCAGCTGCGACTAAGTGGCCCGTGCTGAATTACTGATGTCTGAAGCTGGTTCCAGTGTCGGTTGTTTCTCCAGAGGAAACGATTGTGTGTCAACGACTGGAGTGTGTTCAATGGCATAACACAGGTTAACATGGGTTAACACGGATCAGATACTAGTTGGCTCTGATTTCTCATCTGGGTGAGCAGTGGAGTATCATGACTGTTTGAAAACATCTCAGTTCTCCTTATCTGGGCCACATGCCATTTCCACGCTTTACCATCTTGTAGAATCACAACATAAAACTTTAGTGCTGTGCCCTCTGCAACTGTGGCAAGCCGCCTAGTCTCCTTTCATCAAAAATCCTTCACGAAAACTTCCTCCCCTGCATAGTACTCCTGGAGTTTGCTTTGTCTGTTGTGACGGAGCTTTTGATTGACCTGCATGTTGACCACCTTTAATTCTACCTCTGGATGTAACGGGGATAAGCTCGTGTCCCAGCGACAAATCTGCAGGGGTGTGACCCGTTCTTGTATGTTTTCATGTGGCACCCTTGTATCTACAATCGTTACTATTGTGATTGTTCAGTCCACATCGTTCTTAAGGCCTCAATAGCAGCGATGCTCTTCATTTTAATATGCTGTTTTTGGTTGCATTTACCATCGCTCGCTCGCTCGCTCGCTTGTGTGTCAGACAACGTTCTGCCATCGCTTTGACACAGCTATTGCCACATCACTGCCCTCAAGGAGGTCGTCAACAGTGCACGTATGTCCACCACATGTCAGTAGGTGGGCCATTGTCTGAACTTCTCCACAGCTGCATTTGTCAGAGTCTGTGAAGCCCCACTTCTTGAGTTTGGAATTGCAACATCCTACGCAGTTTAGGGCTCTCCAGGTGATACATGGTAGATGGCGTCCTGGTGCCATCTGTTGTTTGGCTTTCGTTACTGGCAAAGTTGGCTCTAGTTCCATGAAGCTGATGCCGACTCTTCGGGCGCTTTCTGGATTTCTGATGATTGTGCAAGGGGTGTCGGAGGTCTGTATCAGTCTTGAAGCGTTCTACTGCAGCTGCCTGGTCACGACTTCGAGTTGGTTAAAGTTCACCGATGCCTGACAGCTCATAGAGATGTTCAACCTTTGTTGGTTTAAGGCATCCTGTGATTTTCCTGCAGGCAGTGTTCAACGCAGTATCCACCTTGCGGGCATGTGTACAGCCGTTCCAGACTGGGGGTTGCATATTTCGCCCCTGAGAAACAGAGCGCCAGGGCCGCAATGCGGATCGTTGTTGGGTCGCTTCCAAATGAGCTGTTTGCCAATTTGTCAATGCCATTGTTCCAAGTGTTGACTTTTGCCTTGGTTTTCTCAGCATGTTGGTGATATATTAATGTGCGATCGAGGACCACACCTAGGTATTTTGGGGCTTCGCAGTGTTCCAACAAGACATTCCACCACACCTGTAGTTGGCATTTTGCATCCCCATTCCGGAGGTGGAAAGCTGAACTCTGCGTTTTTGTTGGGTTTTGACGCAGGGAGTTGTGTTGGTAGTATGCTGTCATATTCTGCAGATTTGCCTGAAGTCTGAGGATTGCATTGTGATGCGCAAGTCATCGGCATACAGGAATGACGTAGTTTGTGAGGTAATGTGTTGATAAGTGGTGTATATATACATGTATGTTGAACAACGTTGGGGCAAGGACACTGCCCTGTGGTAGACCATTCTTCTGGCACAAGATTATGTCAACTGACAAATGCCAACCAGTCTCCAAGAGAGAAAGTGATTATTATCGTTTAGCCTCAGTGGATTTCAATAACTTAGCCACGCCTTTCCTCTCCAATGCAGCGAAAAATGATGACTGCTCTATGTTCCGACACCCCTATGTTCCGACAACCTAGATTGTGTTACTCCCGGTTAGGGTTAGGGTTAGGGTTAGGAATAGGAATATGTGCAGTCGGAACATAAGGGTGTCAGAACATAGAGGTGTAACCCCAAAAACAAGCTGGCGGGGGATGAAGGGACCACAGCATCCATGTGACCCTTCGCAGATAAGACTTACGGACATGCACTTCACAGAGTATTTAGGCTTGGGTTGTGAGGTTGACTCAGCAGTTCCAACTGACATTTTGACTGCTGCTTTTCACTGCCTAGACCACGGTCTTTGCTCCATCAGTTTAAACAAGTGTCAACCCTGGTGACCTCGGCTTGCCAGGGTAACTAAGTGCTAGATGCACTAGTTTCTCCCATCGCAGTGCACCCGCAAGAGATTGAAGACTCTCCCTCTAACAGGAGGATCTTTTTGTGGGGACATTTGAGGATTACCGGTACTATGCAATATAACCAATTCGACTCCTGTTATACCGGCGGGTGCTCGATTCAATCATTGCGGTAACGCACTCAAGTTATCTAGTACTCTCCCCCCCCTCTCTGGTCAGACATGCATATTTGACCCAATACCATCTGGGCTCAAGCCCCCTGAGCCCCTACCCCAGCTTTGGTGTGCCACTGGACTGGCCCACACTACAGTCTGTCTGTTCCTAACGGCGACGATGGCCCCGGCACAGGCTTGGCTCAGGTTGCTAGCCCTCATGGCCAGCCTTCTGGACATTGTTTTGCAGGTTAAGGATGGGCTCATTCAACTGCACCTACTCTCCTTCTACTGGCCTAATGGTTTCCGCATAAATCACCCTTTGCTGACTGCGCCACGTCGCAAGAGACGTGTCACTTTGTGGATGGGGTGCCACCCTCCACCCGCACCAAGTGGCCTATGCATCCAATGCGACAACACAACACTGGTGTCATACATGTACATCAACCGGCAAGGCTAGACTTACTCCCCAAGCCTGTACGTGCCTGCTCATATCGCAACTACATGTACTCTACAGCGCACTGTCTCTCTGAAGGCTGTTCCTCTGGCAGACACGGACAACACATCTTATGGACTCAAAGTTGGATTGCCCTCATGTCAACATCTTCATAACAGAAAACAAACACCAGCTTCCAGTGTTCTGTTCCAGATTTCCTGAGTCATGGTGAACCGACGCCCTCTCCATTCTGTATACCAGCCTGTTTGCCTATGTACTCCCACGATATCCCTACTATCTGGAGTAATTTAGAAAATCGAACAGGAACGTACTGCTCCTTCTAATCACCCTGCCTCGGCCACCGAGGTTTCCACGGTTTGTCTGCCTCCTTAACCATTGGCTGATCCTCATCCCGGACCAGCCAAATCCACCAGCCTGGATCCAGTCTGCAAAAGTAACTGCAGAACCTCAGTCAATGGAAGAGGACTTAAGAGAAGGCCAAAGCGAGACAGTAACATGACAAGGCGACTGAACTGTGCCCATACGTGAGTCACTGGGGAACCCCACCAACAAATGAGATATGGGAGACCTATGGTAAAGCGTAAATGATATTGCCACTGACTAATACCAACATTTCTTCTTCCCCAAACAGGATGGATGATGTCCGATGCAAACTTTGTGGGAGGACCTTCGTAGAGGAACAATCTCTGGTATTAACACCTACGGACACCTTGCGAGTTCACCCAGCCACCAAAGTCAACAAGTACACTAGGGGCTGTGGTCCATCATTTTACACTCCCTTACATCAGGGAACGACATGGGATGGCATGTGGAGGGGTGGAGTTCGTGAGTTCCATCGAGGTCGAGGTGGAAATATTTTAACTGTGACATAGTTACATAGTAATTATTCAAAGTGACATATGTGATGCAATCAAGCTAAATGAGTAATTTGTCGGGAATTTTCATTTGGAGATTCAGGCCAAAATAGGGCCACTTTATCACATCACTTCATCACATCAGTAATGCTGAGATTGTGCTCTTTTCAAATCTGTAAAAAAAAAAGAAATGACCAGGGTCGACAAACGGCTCATGTATCTTGATCGCATCACATATGAAGAAGACTTTCATTTTTTTCCCCAGTGCACCATGTCCTTGCCATGCCAATTAAGAGAAGAATATCAAGTGAAGAAAAAAAAAAAAAAAGTTTAAGTGTTGACCAAGCATTCGATTCGAGTAGGGCCAAGGACTTCAATTTGAACCCATTTCTGACTTCCACTATAGGACTCTCAGCATTCCTGTCCACCCATAAACCCAAACGTCCAAGAAAAAAAAGATGGAACCCTAATCTCTGGCCCCCAAGTGACTTGAATCTTTATGCCTTGTACCTTTATGAAGAGGCTACTCTGGACCTTGGAGACAGTCTCAGCAGCTAATCTCTAATATCAATCATACTATTGACACCATAAGGAGATCATAAGGAGCCGGATGGGAATTTCCTTGTGTTTTCTCCCAAAAGGGTTTTTCGCGGGGTTTTCGCCCCTCCCGTAATCAGCGAATATAATTATAGCAATATTTGTTTTTCTTGATGTGACATGAAAGATCCAAATTTTTGGTGTTCACTGAATTCACCTTACGGTAAAGCCTTGACATTGTACATGTAGTTATAATAGTTTTAAAATATATTGTATTTAAAATATTTGCTTAAGAACTATGTATTAATCAAATAATGTTTTATCCCATTGTATTGAATTGTATTGTATTGTATTTTCCTTTATAATTGTCTTTCCTTTATAGTTGTATTGTCTTTTATAATTACTAAACAAAACATGTACAGGATTGTTCATTCCATCTGCGTTGGCTTCGTGGACAAAATGGAGACCACACTGTAGAAATAATGCTTCCATTGAGTTTTGATTTGTGTGTGCAATAAACTGATTTTGTGATTAACATGGAAGTATTTTCGTTTGATGTTTCATTCAAAAGTGAATTAGGGAAAAATAACAAAGTTCCTTTTTTTGGGTTGAATTATAATCACACAAGACCTCGCTACTCAACAATTACAGTATAATAATAAGAAAAAGTAATTTTAACTCTTTCCAATTTTATTATTTTACCATTAATTAATTGAATTATATGGAATAATAGCTACATACAGGTGTACAAACAATTAACATTAAAAACAATATGTCTGCACATTTTCCACCTTGAAATAGCCGCTTTGAACAGTGCTTACAGTGTTAATAAAGTTGCTTACAGTGTTAATAAAGTTGATCTCTTTATCTGTCTCGACAATTTTGTGGCTTAGATAACGTAAAAAGGCATATCAAATGTTTGTATGTTTCTTTAGTGAATACTTTTGGAATGTTACAATTTTCATAAATCTCTTGGTATGCGTAAATCTCTAATTTTTGAATACAATTAGAATTTGTAGCAAAAACCATGTCAAAGTAAAAGTGTTTATTTCCAATACCATAAACAAACAAAATATTTAAGTGCACATTTATCGCTGTTGTACTTACAAAGGAATGTGATGTATATATATCTATAATTTCTCAGTTAACATTGCGTAATAAATACCGAGGAATGAATACCATCTTATACTTCATTTGTTTTTTACTTTAATGAAATGTTTACAATATATTTTGATGGTGAATTAACAGGGATATCAATCATGCTATTGTTGGCATTTTATGAAGGCTCACTTTCACTTCAAAACCACAAAAAACATGGGGATTCAAACTCGGACCCATGATCTGTGAGCAACAAACCATAAGTTTGAGAGGAACTTTAAGGTAGCACCATTTGGCTGCAATTACGTATCTTTTATAATTAATATACAAAACATGTACAGGATTGTTTATTCTATCTGCGTTGGCTCTGTGGACAAAATGGAGACCACACTGTAGAAATAATGCTTCCATTGAGATCTGATACGTCGTGCCCTCTGGAGACATGCACACAATAGGAAACAAAAGATTGTACACATCTCCACAGGGCAATTTCTATAGATATATATATTTTACTCAAAAACTAGGAATTTCCAAGGTGTGTTGATTTGTCGCAAATGGAAGAGTTTTAGAAAAGGGATATTAAGTCTGAATTTCAGCCAAAGAAATTTATTCTGGTTAAAATGCATTTTGAAACTGTACTTTCAAACTCGAAAACTTTAGTACACAAGAACAAAGAAATGTCTCCACAAGGATACAAATTTCATTATGTGTGTTTTGATTTGTGTGTGAAATAAACTGATTTGTGATAAACATGGAATTTTTTTCGTTTGATGTTTCATTCAAAAGTAAATAACTTTTTAGTGCTAGAGAAGTAGGGATAAATAACTAAATACATTTTTGGGGGGAATAATAATCACACAGACCTCACTACTCGACAATTACAGTAGAATAAAGTAATTTTACTATTTTACCATTGATTTATTGAATTTTTATATGGAATTACTGCTACAGACAGGTGTACAAACAATTATTATTAAAAAAGAATAATGTACATGTACGCTCCTTACAGCGACAATTGACATTGAAAGTATGGCTATCAGAAGAGCAGCAATTTACATTTTCCACCTTGAAATAGCCACTTTGAACGGTGCTTACAGTGTTAAGGTATTTTTCTAGCAACTTTCAAGCAATTTCATTTTTTGGCCAAAATTGAAAAAAAGCAAGGGGTTAACCTTACATTTTTAGTCAAAAATGGCCAAAATTGACTTTTCTCAAAACAAGGCAGAAATTCGTCTGGATGCAAGAGGAACATCAATCAATACTCTAACATGCACAAATTTGAAAATTTGGACAAAAATTGTTCATTTTTGGAGAAAAAGAAGTTAAGTATTTGAGGGATTAAATATTATATTTTCAACGGCATTTCCCCTTTATTAACACATCTGTCCAGAAATCGATTTGGAATGCGTTCTAGAGCCTTAATGTATCTTTCTAGCAACTTTCAAGCATTTTCATTTTTTGGCTATAATTAGAAAAAAACAAGGGTTTAACCTTACATTTTTAGACAAAAATGGCCAAAATTGACTTTTCTCAAAACAAGGCAGAAATTCGTCTGGATGCAAGAGGAACATCAATCAATACTCGAACATGCACAATTTTGAGTATTTGGGCAAAAATCATCCATTTTTTGAGAAAAAGAAATAATTTGTTTGAGCGAATTTGACTGAAATTTAGGACGAAATTTCCCCTTTATAAGCACATCTGTCCAGAAATCGATTTGGAATGCATTCTAGAGCCCTTAATGTATCTTTTAAGCAACTTTCAAGCATTTTCATTTTTGGCTATAATTGAAAAAAAAACAAGGGGTTAACCTTACATTTTTAGTCAAAAATGACCAAAATTGACTTTTCTCAAAACAAGGCAGAAATTCGTCTGGATGCAAGAAGAACATCAATCAATACTCTAACATGCAAAATTTTGAGTATTTAGGCAAAAATCATCCATTTTTTGAGAACTGAAAGAAATAATTTGTTTGAGCGAATTTGACTGAAATTTGGTACGGAATTTCCCCTTTATTAGCACATCTGTCAAGAAGTCGATTTGGAATGCATTCTAGAGCCCTTAATGTATCTTTCTAGCAATTTTCAAGCATTTTCATTTTTTGGCCAAAATTGAAAAAAAAGCTAGGGGTTAACCTTGCATTTTTAGTCAAAAATGGCCAAAAATTGACTTTTCTCAAAACAAGGCAGAAATTCATCAGGATGCAAGAGGAACATCAATAAATACTCTAACATGCACAATTTTGAAGATTTGTCCAAAAATCATCCATTTTGGAGAAAAAGAAGTTAATTATTTGAGCGATTAATAAAGTTGCTTACAGTGTTAATAAAGTTGATCTCTTTATCTGTCTCCACAATTTTGTGGCTTAGATAACGTAAAAAGGCATATCAAATGTTTGTATGTTTCTTTAGTAAATACTTTAAAAATGTTACAATTTGCATAAATCTCTTAGTATGCATAAATCTCATATTTTTTAATACAATTTAAATTTGTAGCAAAAACCATGTCAAAGTGAAAGTGTTTATTTCCAATACCAAAAACAAACAAAATATTTAAGTGCACATTTATCGCTGTTGTACTTACAAAGGAACGTGATGTATATATATCTATAATGTATATATCTATAATTTCTCATTTAACATTGCATAATAAATACCGAGGTATGAATACCATCTAATACTTCATTTGTTTTTTTTATTTGAATTAAATTTTTACAATATATTTTGATGGTGAATCAAATTGCAGTGGTAAAGAAGAGATTGAAATACAGAAAGTAGATTTAATGAAAGTAAAAATTAACTTGATCTGAATTTATGACTATAGCTGTCCAGAGTAAAATATAGAATTACTTTAGGAAGCCCTTTTCATACCATGATACACAAAATACATTTTGATATTAACTTTCATGCTCACCTGTGAATTTTGAAAAATAATTGACCGCAAATATTTTTTAAAAGCTGAGTACATGTACACTTCCATGAGACTCATTCTCGACTCATCTCCCAAAAAATATTTAACCCAGCCATGGCAGGTAAAAAAAATGAGCAAACTAAAGACGAAAATGGTACATTATATATTTCTCAGGTCTCTTTGAACTGATTTACTTTCCAAGATATGAATAGGATATAATAGGAAAAAGATGTAACATATATCTGTTGTCTAAAATTAATACCTTGAGCAGTAGCACATTACTAAAATTAATATAATTTGATTAAATACTGGCCAATTTTGGTCGGCTATATGTCACAAAATACTGGTAATTACGAAATAGTAAAAAGTGCTCAAATACTGTTGTGATTTTTCAAGTATTGCTTTGATTATGCTATTGACATAATAAAATGCACATTACATATTTACACTGAAGTATATATGAAAAAAGAAGCCTCTTTTCTATTAAATAATACACTCATTACTTTAATACTGAACTGATTATTGATTGCTATGGCATGTATGAAAAAATGGAAAAGAAACAAAAGACTTAACCCGTTAACTATAACCAGTTCAAATTTGCTATACAGTCCATTGCCTGATAAATTAGCATGATTTTTGTTAAAGTTGCTTGTGTGCCCAAGTGCAAATTCCAGTTGAAACCAGTTCAACTGGAAATTGGCGACAGGTTTGAACTGGTTTTGAATGCTATATACACGAATTACACTCCACCACTCAGACCTCCTGCACAAAGTCTATGGGCCATGACAGAAAAAGTTAAAAAGTATATAAAAGAATTTTTGCACTCCATTAAATAGTGTTCCCTCATCAGATTTACAACCTTTGGTACCTTTCAGGTCATATTTAGAAACATGAGTGGTGGCCTAATTCTTTCCTATGAAATCTATTCGCGTAAAAACGAAATCAGAATTAAGAATGGAGCCGACGACGTTCTGGAACAAAATTAAATCCTTCCATGAAATTTGAATGACGAACGTGTTAAAGTAACTAAGGAAGCCTATAATTAACAATGAGCTCCGTGCACCAACGAGAGGGCGTTTTGTTACCACTTTTGCGAGCCCCTTGTACGGCACACACTAGTTGTGGGTAATTGTTTGAGCACATATAGAGTACCGAAGTGTGACGTAATTTTGAACCAGGAAATGCAGTGCAAACGAATGGAGTACACGCACGTGTTGGTTCACGGGCTGAACCACGCACTAATGTCTTTTACACACATAATTGTGCGCGTGATGTATTCACTTCGGTACTCTATAGCGTGCAGTACGCACAAGTTATTATATACTGAATGTGCACAAAGCATCTTCGCATGAGCGTCAGGCGTCGTCGGCGATACATTCAAATGTCACTCCAAGTGGTGTCCCCCAACTCTCCCTTTCTTGCCGGTGAGGGGGCACTTGCACACGGAGCCCATAGTGCATAGCTCTATGAGTGTATCCTATTTAGAGAGCATTATTGAGAGTGTAGGCTATGGGCTCATTCTCATCCGGATTCATTTCATCAATGTCGTCCAGTTCCTCCGGTCCCATGTTCTCCTCGTCCAGTTCTCCTTCAAACATGGCCTGCAACGACACCTGTACATTTCTGGATTCTGCGGTGCCCAAAAAAAGAGAGAGAAATTAAAATTTGTTAAAAAAACAAGAAAATTGGGGGGGGGGGGTGTTGCATGTTCTACATGACACGCAAAGGGAGAACACAAGATCTTTTCAGCCCTCGGGAGTTGGGTCTTTTGTTGGGAAAGGTCCTCTGTAGTAAGTTTGTGCGCTTCGTCTATGGGAGAGTGTTATATTACAGAAACACAAAGCATTGTCCTCGAGAGTATAGTAAAACAAGAGTGTGTGTCCGAATACGAGTTAAAATCAGAAAGACTTTTCTACACAGTTGGACATTTAGATGATGCATAATATTAAATTTTTCTTGAAATACATCAAAGCACACAAAAAATGTACAACCAAACATCAACTTAAATTCAGAGACGGATGAAAAGCAGAGCACCAACTGCTTTTGCCAATTTTAATGTTCCCTTTTTCTTGCAAATTGAAAGGCCCTTATCTCAAAGACTTTCCTGGGAAAGCAGTTCACAGAGTACACTCTGCTGTCCAACTCCAGGTTCCTTTTCATGATGTACAGGGCCCAATTTCACGGCGCTGCTTAACAGTTAGCAGAAAAGCTGTGCTTAGCATAGCAGAAAAATGTGCTAACCTTAAGCACTGTTTCACGGCGTGGACGTGCTAACGGTCGCGCGTGTATGGAGATTTCTATTGTTATGTCACTAAGTTAAGTAAATTCTTTCTCTGAAGTAAGCATGCCTTTTGCTGTGCTTATGCTTACTGTCTCCATGAAATAGATGGAGGCTTTGTTAGTAGAAAATCATGTGCTTAGCAGCGCCGTTAAATTGGACCCTGGTCTACAAAAACCCTCAATTTCATGCTAGCTGCTATTAGAATTTTCAAATTTAATCAGTCATCTGACTACTTCGTCGCGTCAGTGCAACAAGGTCATAACTCGATTCTGCAACAAAGTCATATCTCGCATGAATATGCTCCGTGCAACAAGGTCGTATCTCGACGTCCCTTGACTTTGTGTGTACATCAGGGTTATTTTAAGCGAGATGCAAGCTTTTGACTCTCTAAAGCTCTATGCCATTTTAGGAGATATGACCTTGTTGCACTGACGCGACGACTTTTCTAAAATACAGCTGATTTAGGCAGGACAGGACCCTACTTACTCTTTCCAATACGGAAGCGGATTCCCGGATCCCTTGGCTTGTGATCGACGGCCGTGGAGTTCTGTCCTTCTACGTCGCTCGTCAGATTGAGTTTGTCAATCTTGACTGGCCTGCTTGCCTTGTTTTCATTCTCCTCAGCCCTTCAAACACACAACAATAAAATCAGATATTACACCACAAACTTGTAACCTAATACATGTGCTTGGTACCTGACGGAAGCATAATGAATGACTTCATTCTAAAATCCTGTGACCTCCGGAACACTATATTATCTGTGTTGTAATATATTTACCCGCTTCATACACTGCAGAAGGTGAAATCATTGAAGTACACATCAAACATATCCAACCAATTGTCAGTACTTGTCAAAATACAAAGAGATATACTCAGTTTGATTTTGTACAAAAAAAATATTCCAGACCCCTTGTGGTTTGCCATCTCCCTTTGTTTCTTTGTTTCTTTGTTTTCTCATCCACCCTCCCTTGCATCTTTCCACACCTTTCCCACCTAATCCTCCTTTTGTGTTTCTTCTTTCAGCCCTGCATGTTTGTGTGCACCCCCATGTTAATGTATGTACCTCTGTCATTTCTGTTTTAGCCTCTGAAGAAGAACTTGCTAAGTTCGCAACGTCAGGCCACACTAATTCTTAGATTTATATATTTCAGGTCCATCCAGTCAGTAAGCAGTTTGCAGCAGTCTTACTTTTTTTCAAAAAAAATATTCATAATTTATGCGTAAATACATTAATTTAGCTGGGACAATTGACATATTCTCGTTGGTCTACAGCTCGTCACTTGAGTGGTTTTAAACCAATTATTAAACACTGATGACATTTAAAAACCAGTCATGAGACAATGGCTGCACTTGGCTTGGGCCATTATCAGCATTATCCAGTGAAAGTTTTGTTCATGTCCAGTGATGAAACATTTTGCAGTTTTTGATTGTTGAAAATTGGTACACAAACAACGGAAATGCTGAATTGTGGGGCTGTGTCATACATGTTCTTTTTTCTTTGTGGGTGGGTTGCCAACGCGTAATGTGGAAGTTTTTTTCTTGTTAGGCAAATGAGGACCAAGCTGTGGGGACTTTTTGCTGTCCCCATAACATCTTCGGTGCAGCATCATCGGTGAATCGAGGTCGGAAACTGAATCAAGGACTCCTCGGTTGGAAAACGTGTACAAAACCAATGAGAGCTGTGGCGAAAAAATTTCGAGTACAACAAAGGAAAAGGGAAGAGGAACAAAAGAATATCCTCGATTTACACCATCAACGAGCGTGTCTGTGTCTGTGTGTGTGTCCAGCGTGGATGGACTGGCCAGCTGTGCTTTTGGGAAAGTGTCTGAACTTAAGGGATTAACCAGAAAATGTTACAGTAGGTTTAAAAGGCAGAATCACCTCGTCAACTTGTAACCAACTTATATCAAAGCAACACACGACCTGCACTCAATTTAGGCATTGTTGTCACCGAGTATGTTACTCAGAGACATACCGTCCACAACCTGCTGGCTTGATATAAAACTTTTGTGCTGTACGTATTACACAGTGTCTCAATATGCAAATGTGTTACTCACAGGTCGACCCCAAGTCCCAACTCATCAATCTTCTTTTCAATAGCGCCTTCGGTCTTGTTCTTGGACAGGGAATACTCCACCATGAAGACCTCCAGAATGAAAGCTATGAAAATGCTGATGAAGATGAGAAAAAGGGGAGAAATAAAAATACAGATAAACACTAGAACAAATTGACTCAATGAGTTTGTTGCAAGTACGTGACCAAACTTGGAGCAGCCTCGGATAACAGACTATGGATGTGGAGCGCCGTGGCCTCGTGGTCTGGACCACTGAACTCAGTTTATTCTGCAGGTTGTGCGTTCGAGTCCAGCCTAGGGTTATGGTGTGTGTGCCCTTGGGCAAGGCACTTTGTCACTCATTGCTTCTCCCCACCCAAGAGTAATGTGTGAGGGTAGAGATGGTTATTGTGATTGATTTAAGCTGCTTTGCCCCAAAACAGTAGCATCCTAAGATTGTCTTGGTATGTTTCGTTGGCCCAATGAACCAGGTAATGATGTAGCGCCTTGAGTGCCAATAATGGCAGATACATGCACTTTTTCAGAAACACATTATTATTCTTTTACATGGAGGCCCTGTGCCCACTCAGGTGGGAACTTGGAGGCTTTCGTCTTAAGCAAGCTCTCTAAGAAAGCGCTCGTAAATAAAACAGTGCATTATGTCTTCATTGATCAAATACTGTGGTTTATAATCATAGTACCCGCACACTTACTTGACAACGATGACGACCATGACAATATGGAAGGTGATGAAGAATACCCTGGCTCCTTTGTTGGTGACCAGGACAAAGCCATCGGTTATCAGTGTGAACTGTTAAGGATTGAGGTGTGGAACAAGACGGCAAAGAAACGATCACATATTGAAATTAATGTCATTGCCAGTCAATATGAACTCTTTCATGAATCGGAGATAGTGCTTTGTGATAGAGCTCAGTCTGTAGGTCGCTTTGCGTGCATATACTCGTTCACACATTGAGCAAAAAAAGTGGGATTAATTTCAATCTGAACATACACATACCAGCATATCACCCATACTGAACCTTGCATCCTTATGGAGTCATTTCTTTGTTCTCGTGTACTAAACTTTGGAGTATGAAAATGTACCGGTAGTTTCGAAATGCTCCTTTTTCAACCAGAATTGATTTCCTGGGCTGAAATTCGGACTTAATATTCCTTTAACACATAAAATACTTCAATGTGCGATGGATCAACACACCTTGGAAATTCCTAGTTTTTGAATAAAATCCATATTGTGATAACCTTACGGAGATGTATTTACATATAGAAATTGCCCTGTGGAGACATACGCAATCTTTTGTTCCCTATTATACACACGTCTCCACAGGGTATTCTGTGTATCTGATCACCGCAACATGTTCAAGGGGCCCGTCTGACCCTTTCCCTCTGTTGAGAGGGTACTTGTGCAGGGATTCTGCAAAATAACTTTTGAATTGCAGACAATGCACAGTACACATATCAAAAAAGCCAGTGGGTTTTTTGCTCCACGGCCTGAAAAATTTGACACGATTGAAGTGCACCAAACACACATCGCACATACTGGAATTTGTATCCTTATGGAGACATACCTTTATTCTCGGGTACTCAAGTTTTCGAGTTTGAAACTGTAGTTTAAAAATGCTCCTATTTTAACCAGAATTAATTTCCTTGGCTGAAATTTGGACTTGATATCCCTTTTGTAAAACTCTTCCATTTGCGACAGATCAACATACCTTGGAAATTTCTAGTTTTTGAGTAAAATCCATATATCTATTTCGTGAAAACCTTGTGGAGACGTATTCATCCATAGAAATTGCCCTGTGGAGACGTATACAATCTTTTGTTCCCTATTGTACACACGTCTCCAGAGGGTACAGTGTATCAGATCACACTACCACACACATGTGCAAACATGTTAAATACAATGAAATGAATATCCAGCTAGAATGGCGATCACCATGGATCAACCCATGCACAAGTACCCTAGACTTGCATAGCAGTACACTTAACTTTTAGAAAATTGTTCATTGTACATACGAATGCGGTGTTTCCATGCAGTAAACTTCAGTCAAGTTGAGCGCACTCGGTGCGAGTCTTGAACACTGATAACATGTAGCACGTAACCATTTTTCTTATTGGCTAATGAGCGACAATCAACAATGCACAACAGCTTTTCCTGTGGGCTCAAGACAGAATTTTTTTTTCTACGAGCATTCAACATGCAGATGTATTTTTCTGTCCTGTGAAGTGATGAAATGCCAGACCTTTTTTCCCAATCATAAAAAAGTCGGAAATTTGGCTTTTACAAGAAATCTATGATCAAATGTAAATATTGTGCAGCCAACCATGCACTCCATGATGCATGTTACCACAGTTACCAGTGATTGCCATGGCAACTGCCTCAAAAGGATATCATGCCATTGGTTGACAATCATCAGCTGAAACAGCACGATGAAAGCCTTGGCGATGTTGTTGAAGTTGTTGTTGCAGTAGTGATGGTTGTAGAACTCCGACTTGGTGAAGTTTGGCATTTTTGTCCCGCAGTATGGATTCTGTAGGTCAACTGGCTCGCCCACTTGCCCGTAGCCATGGTAACTGATCAGGTCACGAAATGCACCCATTCCGACGATGGCAAATATATAGAAGATGACCTGCCGGGGAAAAATAGTATTGATTGAGTTCATAGGGACATACATCATGTGACTCTTTTTTGTTTGATTTCATTTAAAATTGTATAACGGACATTAATTGTACGAGTAGTCATGCATGCGTGAGTTGAATGTGAATGTGCCATAGCAAGAATTAATCAGTACATTAGACGTGCAAATATGAAATGACACTTAACTACTACCATTTTACTCCAATTCACTTCATTAATTAATAAACCCTAACAGAACTCAACCCATCAAACCCCAACAGCATGTTTTGTTGGAACCTGTCAGGATGGGTATGGTACAGTACCTCAAGTGACAGTCTTGTACATTGGGTTGGCACACCTCCAGAAACAAAGCCAGAAATACGTCTGTGCAGTTTCCCATATGATGTTGAAATTTGCCATGATGGGTATGGTTCCTAGTAAATCATGCTACCGGTAGGGAGTTAGGCCCATTTTCCTTTTTTCTTTAACTGACATGAAAAAGGAAGAACAATGACCTTTTGAAGACTGATTTTTCAGGATTTTTTTGGTCTGATTTAGTGAATGTTTGGACAAACATCAAAAAACAAAATTTTATTTCAACATGATCTCAAGATATTTTCTTGAAAAATGGCAGGAAAATTTGAAGTTTGACAAAAAATGATTAGTATCGTAACTGCCTTCACTTGTCTCTGATCTTCAACAGCTGTGGCTTACAGCATTCCCATTCACTGAATGCCGCCTGACCCAACACATAAATGTCCCATCTAACACGTTTAAAAGTTATAAAAGTAAGCCAGCGTATGGGTGAACAGCATATGACATGTTAAAAAAACATAAGCCTTGAATAGATCCTCTGCCATTACATGTATGTGTTCAATACCGTGTGTTTTCCACGAGGAGGCCCCACTGCCCTGCTAAAATTTTAAGACGCCTTGTTGACATTTCATGCTGGCCGGCCGACCAGTGCTGGAGAAAATTGTTTTTTTTTCTCAAAAACTGCTGCTATTTTTCATATTTAGTTATTCCGCATTTTCTTTGAATTGATTAAACACCTGTGAAGGGGTACAACACCTGTGAAGAGGTACATGTACAAGCCTGCTAGACTGATTCTCTGACCTTACAATTCCCAAAAGTCTATAAATTGCTCCCTTGTATCTTAAGGGAACCAGACTACAAGAACATTATTGGTTTTCTTGGTTTTTCCAGCATCGTGACAAGCACAAAATGTGAAAAAAATCAGTTTAAAAATATATTTGCTATAACATACTAATCCTTCCAATCTATTTAGTTCTGAAAATTGCAGCAAAAGCAGAATTGAGATATGCATTCCCTTTAACAAGTCCAACTTTAAGCTTGTGTCAGGCCAAAAAAAAGAATAATCATGCGCGTCAATCCTTTTTTTCCCCAATATTTTCCGCGGTAGCTCCAACAGAAGCCTCTATTGCCACACCTCCTCAAATTTTTGTACCAAGGAGCACCAAGGAATGGGAAATTGCACCAAGGCAAATGATCGAGGGTACCAAGGCAAATTATGGAGGGCACCAAGGCAAATTATGGAGGATACCAATATACATGAGGACACCAAAAAATGCAAAAATAGTACCCCACCTTGTCTGTACAATCCAAGCTTGAAAAAATAGGGGGAAAAAAAAAAAAAGCCGCGTCGCCACATCAATTCCAGAACTTTGGCCAGAGACCGACTATTTGGGGTTTTTGGCCTATAATGACGGGTCTTATATCCTGTTTTGGGATGTATTTGGGTTGTCTTTTTACTGAGAACTAGTACAAGTACAATGGCAAAGGACCTATTTCAAGGTGGGCGATGAACCTTGGGTGATGGTGAAAGGAGGATGGAATGCTGGGATTGTTAATCCTACTCCCAATGGAAGAATGGTCATGACGTTGATCCTGTGGACAACTAAAAAAAAACAATAACAGACACATTCAAAGTTGTTATACAATGATATAAAGTGGATATTGAATTAGGCATCTCTGAGAAGGTGACAAACTGTTCAAGGAATTTTGAAATTTGTGTGGAAATTTCCAAACTATTTTACCGACAGTCACATTTTTGTTCTTTTAAACTAAGTTTTTTAGAAAATGAGAATAAAAAAAAAAATTTTTTTTCGAAAATAAAATAAATAAATTTGATAAAAACTGTGTTTGATAAATGAGTGAGTTTATTGAGTGAGTGGTTTCAACTTGGCATATCATTGCAAGAAGCCGTCAGTAAAATGAAAGCCTGCACATTACATTTTCTACTGGACTTGCTCAAGAATTTGGGACACTGCACTATGAGGGTTATTTGGTTTCCAAAGCTTGGTGATGAATGAGTAAATACGTTTAAGTGATATCAGTGGCCTACGTGCAATGCAGGTCTGTGTGGATTAAAGTGGTATGCACATGAATCGTTATCAGACAGGGTGCAAAAATACATTGAGAGACCAGTGTTGACATCAAACTGACTGTATACAATGTATATAACTTAAACCTGCAGAAGATGTATAGTTGTGTTCCCTAACATGGCGCACTTCGAAGCTTACCCAAATTTCCTCGTGTAGTGTTGCCAAACCTCTTTGTTGACAAACCTCAAATTCAGGCAGTAAAATACTAGTATTTTTACCTTATTAACGCTTGCTATTTAACCTCTGTGAACAATTTCGGTTTCATAAAATTTTATTTAAAGTTCAAAAATGGTGGCGTCCGGAAATTGGGCACAAATTGGCGGAGTGTTCCCTAACGTGGTAAACTTGACTAAATCTCGGAAAATTCCATATTAACATTTAAGAATTTCTGTAAACTTGATAGATTCTGATTTATAATTATTATCTCAACTTACATACATGTACCCAGCCAGAAGTTTGTCAGAAAATTATTTTCTTATTTTTCGGGGCATTTTCAAAGGGTTCACTTTGCACTTGAAAATAAAATAAAATCGGAAAATCACGCCAAAATTTTTTTTCTTTTAACTTTGTTACGGGTAAATAAACACACGATTTATGAACAGGAGTGTTTAGAACTTGATGAAATTTCAAAAATTTTGCTCTAGGTAGGCGCTACAGGCGAAAAATCAAAGTGCGCCACATTCAGGGCCGCGCCACCTTAGGTACATCAACAATACAGTTGGACAAACAGATAAGTGATCTAATACACACAAATGTAAATACATGTGCATGTACTTGCATGTGTGTCCTGAATAGCATAATGCTATTGGTATTGCAGGACACTAAACACTGATAATGGCACTCCCTTCGACTAGGGCCATTATCGGTTGCCATGCCCCTGGCTAACCAGTTTGGAACCACACATTTATAACTGCTCCACTGCACTTTTATCCCCTGATTAATTTGATAATGGTTACAAGCTAGGAAGACAACAATTAATTCCGAAGTCAAAATCTTATTGCAATAAGATTTTGACTTCGGAATTAATTGTTGTCTTGATACATGTATTATAGGATACTCTGGCCTGTTTTTCTTTGAACCAGTGAAAATGCACCAGGAGTTTGTTACGGAGAGTTCAGTTTTCAAGCTTACGGTCGACAAAGTGCGGCCCATTTGAATGAGTGTCAGTCGTCAACTTGAGCTAATTTGTTATAGATTAGTCATAGCATTCTGCCGCCTTACAAAAAACACCATATTGATAAAAAGTAAAGAAAAAGTCAAACATAAACTGGAATCATAGGCTTACGAAACTGTCAAAAAACCTAACAATTTCAAATGTCTCGCACTGCGAACGAATTTGTTGACTATCTCCCACAATGCACTGGGAAAAAAATTAACTCTCTGTGGCAAACTCTTGGTGGCGCACTACATTGTGAATCAGCCGAATTAGGATTCAAACTGCATAATAACCGATAAACACATAAAATGAATGTAAAATTAGAGAATGATATTAACTGACAAAATGATAATTAGCACAATTATTTTGAGCTGTCGTATGCAGAGTTTCAAATTCTTTAACATTCACAGAATGCACTTAACGTACACATTTTAAAAGGGGATAATTTGTTTGAAAATTACCGTCCCCATCAAGATAGTGACTCCATAAAATGAATGGGGAATCATTAAAAGAAAAGGTTGGGAAGATCAAGATATGAAACAGTACTTACAAACAATACTCCACCAAATGTCAAAATGGACGGCCCAATGTTTGTTATGGTAGATATGATGACCTGGTACCTGCAAAATAAGAGCAGCAATAGAAAAAGGTTATTAAACAGAATTGGAGCATATGTCAAAGCAAAGACCATAAACTGTCATTCACGGACTTCAGATATTTTAAGTGGAGGGCAAGTCCAAGAAAAGGTCCCCTTTTTAGGATATGCAATACTGACTCACTGGTAGTATTGCGCATGCTTACGTGAGGATTGTGCACGTTCAACAATCCGGATTTCATAGGAGTCCAAATTTCATGTGACACTGGAAAAGTTAAAGAACAGCCAGCCGGTCTTTATCAACCATTTGAAATCGGCCATGTGACAGGCTCTTGACCAATAGGAATGGGTAAACTGTCTTGGGTATTTATGAATGAATGTTTATGTAATATGAACCAGGATCCTCATGCAAAGCCGTTTGTATGACTGATAAGGCCAACCTGTATATTAAAATTAGACAGCAAACAAAAAAAATAAGTAAAGTGAATCTTGAAAACAAAGTAATCAAATTATGCATTAAGGCGGAGTCAGAGGGCAATGGTTTTGTATTGATTGGATAGGAACAAGTAAACCAACGTGTATGCCATGCACGGCTAGTATACAAATATTGAGTGGCTCAGCATGGAATGGGAGGAATATTATCGCAAGGTAAAATCTGGACTTCCATTTCACGAGGCGAAGCCGAGTGAACTGGACAAGTCCAGATTTTACCGAGCGATAATATTCCTCCCATTTCACAATTTAAAGCTACTCAATATTTGTTTTATATAACTGACATATAGATCCTTGTCATTTGATGTATTTGAACTTTTATTTCAGTACAAAACTGGAGGAAAATGTATTTCCTCTCTTCCAAACCACCCCTTCATGAAAATGTTTGAACCCAACCCAGTAGCGCTGGCTCTTTGGAACAATACGCGCTACGCGCAATGCTGAACGCGCACACCAGCATGCATTTGCACACAAATACCGCGTCGTGATCCTTACTGTTCAATAGTACTTCCCATTCCCCATGGGCGGATAGTACTTTTTGAGAGCAATGGGAGCAATAACGAATGTCACGTGATGTGAGTTCCACCAATCAAATGACAAGGATCTGTATGTCGGTTATATAATGTATGCTAATCCATGCCTTTATATAGTGCTTAACCCAGTGGGCAAAATACGTTGAAATAACGTTGAAACAACGTCAGTTTCCGACGTTGAACTACATTGAATAATGATTGAATTTGAAAGTTTTTCTGACGTTGAAATGCCGACGTTGAATCAACGTCAACATTTCAACGTTGATTTTATGTTGAAAATTCTACGTTGATTCAACGTTGATTAATGATTGAATTTGCAAGTTGATCTGACGTTGTTTTGCTGACGTTAAACCAACGTGGAAAGCACAACGTTGAATCAACGTAAATATTTCAACGTTGATTTAATGTCGGACATTCTACGTTGATTCAACGTTGATTAATGATTGAATTTGCAAGTTGATCTGACGTTATTATGCTGACGTTAAACCAACGTGGAAAGCATGACGTTGAATCAACGTAGATATGTCAACGTTGATTTAATGTCGGAGATTCTACGTTGATTCAACGTTGATTAATGATTGAATTTGCAAGTTGATCTGACGTTGTAATGCTGACGTTAAACCAACGTGGAAAGCACAACGTTGAATCAACGTAGATATTTCAACGTCGATTTAATGTCGGGAATTCTACGTTGATTCAACGTTGATTAATGATTGAATTTGCAAATTGATCTGAGGTTGCAATGCTGACGTTAAACCAACGTAGAAATCATGACGTTGATTCAACGTAGACATTGAAATCTCGTCTCATTTTTTCCCAATTCAATTTTTTTGGGGAAGAAAAGTTACGTATTGATCACTTTCAATGTTTCTCATTAAAATGTTGCATATGCTTTATTAAAGTCAACATTTTTTTCATACATTTCCAAGCACAATTTACTTTTTGAAAATAAACAGTAGTTCGATGTACATGCAGTGTTAAGAGCTTGTTTGGGTTAAATAACAAAAGTTGAACGTGCAGAACATGAGGAAAACTCGATGCAACATCGATATTTTGTTTTAAGGACTTATCTATAATAGCAGACTTATCTATGAGCATTACACGAATTCACTTGGCATGAAACAAATGCAAGAGGTGGTGAGGAAGACTGTATGACTTTGACAGGAGCGTTACAGACTATAAAATGGAAAATCCGTTTAAAAATTTACAGTCGGTTCACACTTATAAAATGATTCCGAGTTATGGTTAAGTACTTCCTGTTTTTCTTTAAGACACTCAATCTTACAATTTCATATTACCTCAGCAAATGCACGAAAAAAACGCCGTAGAAAACAGGCTTGTGAGTAATGTTATCCTGACCTTTTTTGAGACCTCGAATAAGTGTTGATATAAAATGGAACATCAGATTTGAGTCAAGTCTAACATGATTGAGGAAAGACTCTCAAGACTTTGACTAAGAAAATACTGTGTTTTCCGTTTAAACATGGAAAAACTGGATCGCTACAAGACTACAAAACATTCACATTCTAAATAACACATTTTTCACGTGCAATTTAATGTTACATATAGAAAAGTATAAGTAATGACTCTTTTTACCTTATCACTGACCTATTTTGTCTGAAGAAAAATCAGTAATTAAAGAGTTAACACAGTGTCAACAGTTTTCACATTCATTTCTGAGGAAGGTATTGAGAGTGGAAAGTATTTTTTAAATAATTAATTTCTTCTTCCTCCGCCTCCCCGTCGATCTGGGGCGTACTTCAGACATGTTGCCACGATTGCAGCCAATTCACTTTCTGTCCCAGTTTGACGTTTGAGGACACTTGCTGTAGATAAAAGGACAGAAAACTAAAATTTATTAGTAATATTTAAAAATGCGAAAATGTTATCGTTTTTCAATTTCTTCAATCTGAAATTTGTTTGACTTCAAAGTGTCATCTATAAGATGCATTTATACATGCCCCACAAAAGTGTAACTTGAACTGTCATAACCTGTTTAATTTTTTAGCAAAGCCCACATGAAAGGTTGTAACTATGCTATTAGTGAAAACTCATTATACGAGTAGAAGCACAGGCAACTACCTTTGACGACGTTGAAGAGTGCGGTTCCATCAAAGGCGATCTTGCCGCCCTTCCCCTTCATATTTATTTGCGACATCAACTCGTTCGTCATTAGCCTATAGAAGAGATAAGAAGTCAGGGATTAAACTTTATTATTTTTCAAACAGCACAAAAGTGGTTAGAGTAACATTATCAAGAACATGTTTGTAAATATAACATAAACAGTGTTCGCATTGATAAACTTTTACTTTACATGATGTATTGAAATTTTGGGTCAAGTTCATCCAAATTGATCCTCCACATTTCTTTTTTCTTTGGACATTGCACACAAATATGATGGTCAGGCAGGACTGCATGATCATCACTGAGAGCAAGCTATGTTCAGCTGTCACTTGTACACGACTAGCAAGTGTAAAAGAATTAGTTTTAACAATTATCGTGAAAGACAATTTGTGTGAGCCCTGTTGTTCCTGATAAATGCATACAGTTTCACATGTGATGGATACCAACATAATAATGGGACGTGCAATTATATATCTTAGAACTTACAGTAAAATAGGACACCTCTCTTTCACCAGCGTCTTCATCTTTATTGTTTAGTTTTTGACCCTTATTGAGAAAATGCATGTTTTACACCACAATATTTGTTCTTTACTTTTTTTTTATTTACCTCTGCATCACTTTGCTTGTATTGTCTCTAAGGCTGACTCCTCCAATCTTTGTGAGTTGAGCTATCTGAAACGAAAATAAGTAATGGTCTTATTAAAACAGATGGTTTTGTATTGTTTGCCGGTCTGTTTGTACACGTTTTGTGTTAACTCAAGATTAAACAAGCGATACGAGTTTGACAATCAACTTGCAACATCACCTGGTCACAATAGTTTATCGTTACGAGTACACTAAAAGCAGAGGGAAACCTTGGAATGTTAGTATCTTGTCCGTGTAGCACAAGGGCTATATTGGATGGGCAACTGCATGCTTACTTATTTTTTAAAAATAAATTACAAAAGACATAATGATTGAGGAATTTTCGAATGCTTGAATTTGTTATGACTAGACTATCTGGCTAAGATACATACCAGTGACTGTCGTTTATCAGGCACCTTCAGTGCCTCCTCGACATCTCTCAGTTCTTCCAAACATGACATACGCTCGACCACAAAGTCAGACTCAGACTCTTCATTTCTTCTTCCTAAGTTCTGGATCAGGCTTCGAATATCCGTGAGCAGGTACAAAACTCGTTTCTGAAACTCTGAATTAAGTAGGTGAAAAAATTTCGCACTTGGAGATTATACTGTTAGTGAACTTTGAAAAACTGTTAAATCCACATGGGAAAAAGAGACAGCTAACATTTTGCAACGGTTGAATTTTTAAGCATCGTTGTTTAACCATTGTGCAATATTAACAATTAAGTTCAGCGGGTTGAAGATGAACAGTCCTATCATTTTGCATTTTGAAAAAAAGTGAAGCAAAAATTTATGAGCTTAACAAGATTTTCATATGAACTCTTCATGTTGGGATATTGTCATGTTTTTCACGCTCAAAGTTGACAATTTTAGTCACTCAGAAGAATTTTTACCATTTGCGTTAAGGTAGACCCAGGGAGAACAATATTGGGCGCATAGCATAATTCACCATTTTAACACTCTTTGCTACAAACACATGAGTCACTTACTTCCTTCTGGCAATGGAAATGAGTCAGATGGCTGCCTCTTCTTTCCTTGTACCGGGCGTTCTTTGGATCTGGATCTGGATCTGGATCTGGATCTGGATCTGGATCTGGATCTGGATCTGGATCTGGACCAGGATCTGGATCTGGATCTGGATATGAATCTTGATGCATTGCTGCCTCTTGACCAAGACCTTTGAGATCCGTCTTCAGACACTGCATTTGAAATTACACTACTATTAACGAATGTGTTGTGGCCCAAAACAAATACCTTTGGGACTATCAATTATGTTTTATTCAAGATCCAGTGCTTCTTAACATTTGTTGCTTTCCAACGAAGTGATCTTAAAAATCAAAATTGTGAGGTTGCTTATACAGTAGTATTATGTGTGTGACACTCTTCATATAAGAATGATTTATAATGTCATGGCACATTTCCCTGTGGATTTACGGCCAGAAATATATGCACAATAAATTTAAATGATTTGTAAAATCAGAAAAGGGAGCTTACAACTTGGGCTGATACTTGGTCTTGAAGTGTTTCGGGTGGATGAAGAGCTTTGAGGTGGACCCCTACCAGCTGATGTCATGATGTTAGATGTCCCTGCCAGTGCTATTTCATCTGTATAATGAAACAAAAAGGCCACGTTGGTTATGCAATGGAGCCATCTGCTGTACTAATGGCTAAATCGTTCATTGTCAAACATCCACTAATTTCTAGTACATTGTATTTTTTTTCATCTGAAAACCATCTCCATATTACTGCAAAACAGTGAAAGATTTATTACTGCAAAATAGTGAAAGATTTATAAAAAAAGAATATGAATGCTCATGTGGGAATTAGAAGGGCGAGAAACTGCTCGATGAAACTAAGGTAAGTTCGAATGTGAGTTTTGAAGGACCTTTTACTCGAAAATTTGATACTGCTTCTTTAAGGCAGATTCTAGTAATTTTTGAACCACTGACCACAGAGTTGCATTTAACTGTCATTCAAAATTAAACTGCGCTAACTCCTAATAACTCCTTTGATATTTTGTTGTTTTTTGATAAGATTTGGTTCACAGTGCCAAATGGAGGGTTTGGAGAAATGGGACAAAATTGGCTTGAAATGTACAAGAAGATCTTGTTTAATTAGGAATATCAGGCCGCCTTGAATTTCTGGACCTTAAATAAATTCATCTGACCTCGTATTCTCACCTCTTGAACTGAAAGATGACCGCAGTGATCCAAAGGCGTTAAGGGTGGAAGAGCTATTTCGTGGATGTCCACCAACTGATGACATCTTGGCGCATGGTCTTCCAAGTGATGGTTCATCTGCGAACGAAAACAAGTACATAAAGAAAAACTCAATACAGATCCTTCTAAGAATTGTTCCAGTACATGTTTTTTTTTTTTAATCCAAGTTTGTTACAAATGTACCCACCTTGCACAAACATTTTAGTATGTCGAGGGAGTTTCATATCATGCTGCTCTTAAACATTATCAAGAGCTCAGAAATCAATTCTCTATATCTAAATTCTCAATTGTCCATGTTTAAAAAGTAAATGTCGAATAAGCCTCGGCTTCAAAAAAAGGTATGTTTTTCTGCTCCAAGGAAAGTTTTCCTGCGGAAATTGTAAACAGTTGGCAAGTTGAACTCAATACGGTTCTTTACTCACATATTGTTCTGTATTCAATGCATATCCTACCTCTTAGTGGGACGACATTTGTATGTTGTCTACCAGCACCGCCTGTAGCTGATAAGAACGCCCTTGACATTCTTGCTGATGATGGCTCATCTTTCAAACAAAATATAAACAATACATGAATTATCTGTTTACATTTACATTTACATGTATTCAACGTATATGTAGAAAAATTTCGCCCTATTTTTTTTCAGAACTTTTTCCAAGACAACTTTGACGCGTAAATATGGTGGCATAGACCTATAAATCATACTTCCGAATAAAAGTCCGTGTTTAAAGTACAACAAGGGTATACAAAGAGCATGTGCTGTGTGCAATGTGCAAAGTATTTAAAAAAAAAAAAAAAAAAAAAAAACCAAGCCATGCAGATACATTTATTTATATCGACATTTTTCTGGACTTATTGTTAATTAACCGTAATTCAAGAAGACTCAGTTCGAAAGAACTAACTGTGTTTGTGGGTTGGTTTCATAAATGTGTATACTCAGTGAGCATGGGTTCTCACCTCTGTTACTGAGAACATGCGGCTTTGCAGACGTGCTGGGGGCAAAGGAATTAGCGCATTGTGGTAGTCCAGTTCCGGATGATGAGATCGTCCTAGTCGTTGTCACTGCAGTTGCTTTCTCTATACCGAAACACATATACAACGTCAAAAACTAAATTTTACTTTCTTTTGCACGCCATTATTCTACATAAAATGTTGTTATGTACATGCATAATATGCGGGTATACGTGATAACTTCAATCCTTTTAACATGTACATGTATTCACATTGCATAAACATGTAGATGCTGCAGGAGTCTTTCCAAGTTTCCATAATTAATGTAACATGTGTAGTGACATACTTTTGTACTGTGTTTCATTGGTGATAACATATCGAATCCATTAATCTGCATATTCAATTTGCATTTTTTTTTCAATAAAAAAATACAGATTACTTTCGTGAATCATTGAGTTGTAATCCTACCTCGAGGGTCAATGGCAGATTGTCCAAACTTTGTTGCTTGCCTCCCAGCTGGCGACACCTTAGAGGGTGGTGTTGGAAGTGCTACTGGTTCATTTAGAAAAAAAAAACATATCTTATAAAATCTGGCAATGCGAATTTGATAATGAAAGCTTAAAAGAATAACAGTGAGCCCAAGTGTTTGATTTGCAGCATGTGATACACGACTAAATTCATGATTTCATGAAGACATTGCATGTACTCACCAAGGTGTTCATTTTCACTAGGAGCACCTTCACTCACCACCTCCATAATCTGTTCCTCATCACTTTCAGGCTGACTGTCTCCCAAGTATTCTTAAAAAAAGAAAGGAATTAAAAAAAAAGTTTGCATTTCAGTTGGCCTTTGTCATGACTCATGAAAAACAAAACGGTGTCCGCTTTAAAAAATATGTCATCACAATTGTTTTAAGCGTGCGTGTTTGATATATTGTTGTATCAATCTCAAGAATTATTTTGTGCAGGAATTGGACTCACTTTTTAACTTGAAATAAATAAACAGAATACTAGTTTTACAATAAACTGTATTTATAACATTTGGTTAACAATTATGCATTAATCAAATAATGCTTTCATCCCACTGTATTGTATTGTATTTGTAATGGATTGTATTTCTATACATGTTTCTTGTTATTTTTCATTGTATGCAGGGCCCCAATGGAAACCAGTTTTGAACTGTTTGGACACACGCTGGGTAAAGAAATGTAATGAAGAATTAAATAAACAGAAAACTCTGGCAAAAGTCTGTTGTTTCTGTACTTGTATATTCATCTCAAATATAGATTATAAACATACCTGGAACGCAATCAATGAACTTTTTCTTTTTTAGCTTGCGCTTAACGGGGATTTCGTCGTCACTCTCCTGTGATGTTGTTTCGTCGTACTCCTCACATTCCTCTCGTTTTTCTGTAAGTATAGAAGGGGCACACCAAAGACATTTCAAAGACACGACAACTAATGTAGTAATGAGAAAAAGTAATAAAAAGTGTTCAATCCAACTCATTTTGTGCGTAAAGAACATTTAAAAGATAAATTAAGTGAACCAAAATACCTGATGTGATTTTCGTCTTCAGCAGAGGAAACTTTCTCCAAGTCTCGGCGGGTTGTTTTCCATCGTTCATCGCTTTTTCAGCGTTTGGTCCTGGTGGCCAAAACACAAATTTGTCTTTGACCCAGGTTCCCGGGACGACCCCGTCAAATTCCTCTTGCCCTTCCAGCCAAACTGCTCTGGTCCACATCTTGCCGCAAAATCTGTAGTACTTCAAAAAGAGGCCCATATTGTCATTCTGCTATACAATAGCTACAGTGGTGAAGGGGAATGGGTATTCTGATATGGTGGTGGAGGAGGGGAGGAGGAGGAGTGCACACGTTTCACATTCCATGCAGCATTGGCAGTAGTAAGAAACCATCTTTTGAAGGAAGTATAACTACCTTGCGTTGGAGACTATTACGTTCCATTAATTTCCTCTTACGCCTTGTTTTGTTGAAGTCCCGGATGAAGGCAATATCGATAAGTTTTGACTCGCAGGGTCGCACGAAGAAGTTTTCAGTATGGCGCTGTCTGATAATATCACACACTAATGTCCCATCCTCTCGTCTTTCTTTGATGAAAGCATAGTCTTCGTTGTTGACAATGAAGCAGCTGTCCTTCATTTTGGTAGAAATGAAGGACATTGACGACTGCCTAACTGGCCTACTATTACAATTCTCTAGCTCTGCTAGTCGTTTTGAGATCTGGGCAATGGGATTCTTTGCCTGTCTGACGAATTTCTTCAGAATGTGAAGATGATTTTCGAAGGGAAATGCTGATATGTCATTCAGTGAACACTTGTGGTTTATCACATCCTCGGGTAGATGGACAAGACTATGGACATTGTAGACAGTGAAAGTGTCTCCATACAACTCTCTGCATTTCTTCACAAAGAAGACAATAAGTTGTTGGGCATATGCAATATAGGCATTTCTTTTTACATCATCAGACTGCAGCATGATGGCCATTACAACCATCAGTGTGAGGAAATGCTCATACACTGGTTTTGGCACAACGTTTTTCAGAACAATGGGACAAGTGTATAGCAAAAACTGCCTAAACTCCGTTGCTTTCCACCTTTTCAGATAAGACAAATCTCTCGGTTGACGTGCAAATTCACGTGGCATTTGTCCACTGAGAGACGTTAGATTTTCAGATATTTCACTGACTTGGCCACTGGACAACCGACAACACCTTGGGCCCTTCTTCAAAAAATACAACATGCGCCTAACAACACCTAAGCACACGCAGTGCATATAGTCAAGAACAACTCCTTTCACGCAGGATAAGCCAGCATCGATGAGAGGAGACTTGCCGGCTTGGTGGTGTTCATACTGAAGGTTGTTGAACTCTTCTTCTGTGCGCAAGGGATGCATGTCTTTGGAGTGAAGTACAACCCTTCCTTTCCATGAGCCCTTTATTGTACATCGCTCACAAGCAAAGTAGGAATTGTGGTATGTTATGCACTTCAAAAAACATCTTGCTGGGGCATCACAAATGAAAGCATTAACTGACACCTGAAACATCTTGGAATCGTACTCAATGCCGTCTTCTTTTAATTGTTGGAATTCGTGTAGGAAGTCGCTGAGATACTCATCAATTGATGTTGGTTTGGATTCCCCACAATAGACAGCTACAATGAACGGCTCTGAATTTTGAAAGCTGGCCAAAATGGGCCACAACTGAGTAGTTGAAGACTTGAACAAAGGTATGCCATCTATGCTGACATTCAAAGCAATATGGGTGTCTTCAGGGAACGACGGGTTTTGTGACAAGATCCTCAAAAGACCTGTTTCTATACCAAAATAAGAATATTGCCCACCACACTTCTCAACCGAATGCACTGTACGGGGTGTTTGCAGCAGTGTGCGCGCATCTTTCGGCAATCGATGCCCTTGTTGTCTCAACAGGGTCAGCAGCTCATTCAGTGAAGAGCGCGTGCACCTGTTCTTGGTTGCCCAGGTTGCAAGGCTTTCCCTGAAATCAGACACAACCTCCACGTCACACCGTACATCATCATCATCAGTATCTTCTGAATCAGAAGACAGTTGTTCATCAGAGAAACCATATGACTCTACATCAAGTTGATCTGGTACAGAATCCGAAGAAGCACCAGCACTGCTCTCTGCGGGGTCCCATTCATCTGCAATGGGGTTTGTCGTCAAAACATCATCTGCCTCTGTGTTTTCCTGCTCATCACTGCTACTTTCACTGTTGTCTATGAGATCTCTTACTTCTGCATGACATTTTCTCCATCGCTTAAGGTAGGCCATTGCTACACTACTGAACACAAGATACGCTATGAAAATGAGACTGTGGAAAAATGAAAACATCTGTAGTTGCATGCCTATGCTAAAATTGAAATATTTACACGAATTTGTGCACAGTTTATCCAATGTCATTATAAAGAAACACTACGTCCCCTCGTTCACCTTTCTTATATAATTGCTTTCTTCAACTTAGCATTTTTTTTTATCTTGTACAGATCATTATTTGAATGCAACAAGACAGGTACATCTATAAGGATGTCAACAGCCATATGAATGTATATATTTCAAAGTAAAATATGAACCAACCCAAAACCAAAACGCATCTGCACGCCAAGCAACTTGACAAAATACTCAACTGGACGCACTGTCAATTATCCACGTAAAAGTATATATAGAAACTTGAATTTGAGTTCTTTTTTTTAATTGTCAAGGTCGTCATAAATACATATCAACAAGTTTGTGTGCCACTCTCTTTTTTTTACAGCTTGCATCAGATAAAATATGAGTGCTGGCTGTTTGGAAAAAAACCTCGATCAAAACGACCCATGACCTTCAACCCCAGCGACCTGTCTATAAACAGTTTTCGATCTTGAAAACGAAATAACTTGTGAGTGGTTCACTACGAATACGAACGTTCGATGTATAATTTCACAAAGTTCATAAATAAGATCGTATCCGAAATGGAAAACTGTAGTTATTTACGGGCAAATTACGGTCCTATTAAATTGTATGCGCACTCTCATTTTTTCAATCACAGTGTCCTTTTGGTTAATTGTGAATTTCTTGGACTGATAGCGATACAGTGGTTTAGTTTTTTGTTTATGGTTTTCTAGAAACGACTCCCCCCCCCCCCCCAAAAAAAAAAATAACTTTACTGTAACGTAAAGCACAGGGCCTATTGTTGATATTGTGATCCGTACCGTATCGGTCGCAATCATTTACAATATTAATGCCAAATGCTGATCGATGCAGCTTTGCGCATTCGATCACCACGTGTCGCTGTTTTGATTTTTCAGTAATCTGATAAAATCGTGCCCCTATCAACTCACACTTTTAATTCTTTGGATGGGTGTAGCTATAGATGTACGAGTTTAGGTTGTTTCAATCTTGCACAAAAAAAGGATTAAAATACTTCACTCAAACTAAGGCTAATAAGCCAAATACCGAGTAAAAAACGCGGAACCAAGACCCAAAGAAATAAATTAAAGAGTAAAATAGCAAACGAAAAAAGTATTCTTATAGTTGAACAAATTCAATCGCTCAATCCGTTCAAATTATATCATCATTTAAAAAAATGACCCGAATATCTGTTTCAACTGTCTTCATACATCATCAGCGATAAAATTTTGGTTTAAAAGTTAAATATTTTAAAAAAGTCATTTTGAACGCGCGTTTTTCAAACGGTGGAATGTTAACCAAAGCATGGATGTTATTAAAGATATTGTGTACTACGTATTATTAAAGATATTGTGTACTACGTATTTTGTGTCATTTTCCTTGTTGTTCCAAATAGCCAGAACACTTTTGGACGAAACTGATTAAAGGGTTAATTACTTCGTTCAAATAATGATAAAATGGGAACGTGTAGAGCGATTGAAATCATTTCTCCCTTAAACGTAGTTTAATAAATGGGTTTCAAGTCATAATAAATGGTGGTGTTACATAACTTGTTCAGTAAATATGAAATATATTCTTTGGGTCCGGGCTCCGCTTTTTTTACTCGCCCTGAAACTGAAAAAGGACCCCTGAAAAAAAAATGGAAACTTAAAAACCTAACTAAAATGCCTAAAACCAACGCAGTAAATTGCCCCCTCCCCCACATATGTTATTACTATTAATACGAAATAGAAAACAACGATGGAGGTTAAGCTACCGTGACACTGCACTCGATCAATGCCATGGACTTGGACTAAACTTGACCAAACCAAACTCTCTTGTGTGTATTAATTCCTGCTGCACAAGCTGAGACTAATCACCAAGGGGGTACTTCCACATTCCTCAACAGTAAACTTGCACAGGTCAAAAGCAGAAACGGTTATAACAGAAACAAGTAGTTCAATACAGGAAAAGAAAAAGGCAGACCTACAATAACTGAAGAGATTTAACAAGTCTAACTCTACCTATGAATAACATATTATCAGGCCAACTAATCACAATAAGGAATCTGTGGGAAAACCACACCTCCTGGCTAAATTCGAATACATATGTAATATTAAACAACAAACAGTCATGACCATATATTCATTGACAATTCAAGTAAAATCAGGCCTGAAAACCATGTAATTTTCGCTTTGAAAAGAAAGTTAATTTAATTCAGCATTTTCGGGGTCAATGCTACAGTAATAGAGTACATTGTACCCCTTCATTCATTTACAAATTTCCTCCCCAAAAAACCTACTTTATTTGATCAAAAAACTTTATCATATACATGTTTTTTTCCTATGGGATATGCACTCGAAAAGTTGGTTATAAGACCAAGCCAAGTAAAAGAAATATACCGCAGTTTTTCACCCCCCCCGACTTTCTTTCCCATCCACTTCATAAATTTGCTATATTTTCTACATAAAATGGTAATTTGTTGTTTTTGTTTCCAAATTGACATCAGATCTTTGGAGAAAAAAAATCACCCGCCATGTCTTTTTAGGACCGGGCAAGAAGCCGGCTTTTGGGCTTTTTTGCAATCTTTCCGCCGTTAAGGCCCTACAATTTCTTTGAATCCCGGTGATGGTAGAACGATGGCTTACTGCGATTTGGACCAGAACTTTCATAGGATTCAATTTTCAGAGGGAGCTTTCACGATGTACAATTTACAAACGATACATTCCAGCAGTTCAGGCCGCAGTTTACGAATATTAAATTTGCCTACAGGAACTTAATTTTGTCACATAGGGAGAGAGCTTGCATCCAGCAGTCTTTTTGATCGAGCCTAGACATGCTAGATTGATCGAGTTTTTAATTTTTTTTATCAATATGTTTAGTTTTCATGAAAATAGCTTCTAAATTGAAGCTTGGGACTTGCAAGTTAAAGCAGTCTTTTAATTATATTATTTGGAAGGGGGTCTTTAATTACACTTTGACTGCCCTTATGGCCTACAATTAATGCCTAAGAAGGTCTTATAAAATGCAATTTGACATGAACGCCGCGATTCACGAGCACGGAATCATGTTTAAATATAATGAATCAAGTTCAACAAATAACCATAGACTTCTAAACAGTAAATTACTTGGACCCTGCTGCATACCAAAGTGAATTATAGACAAAACGAAGTCCGAATGGCAAACTTACCTTTCAATATGCGACGTCAAAAGTCCGGTTTTCGTTGATGCGCGATGTCTAGGTGAGGGACAGGATAGAAAAGCTGGGCAACTTGCATGTACTCTATGAGACGAATGACCGGTGTACGTGTACGTCCGTGGTCGTGGACTTGGCGCTGACTTGGTCACGGATTTGGCGCTCAATTGGCAGGTACCCGGCGGGGCTCGTGGATAAAAAGTTGTTGGCCATGCACCAGCCCACCATGTACCAATGTTTATTCATAAACATCAAATCGTAGAAAAGAATCGTTCTCGCACGGACGCAAATATGGCATGTTAAACTGCATGTATAGGCCGTATAAGTTGTTTAATTGGTAGGACATTTAAAGATACAATTGGGATAATTAAGGTATAATTGAAAAAGAACATGCGAACAAAATATTTTGTCCAATAATTTTAATGAATGACGTTACCAGCCAAACGTTGAATAAACATTGAATATAGGTTGTTAATGTCGTGACGCAATCTCAACATTTATCCAACGTTCGATTAATGTCGAAATCTCTAAGTTGGAACGACGCCGCCAAACCGACGTCATATAGACGTTTAATTTAGGTTGTTAATATCGCGACGCAATGTTTATCGCGACATTTATCCAACGATGGGTTCATGTCGAAATATTTACGTTGAAACAACGTCACCCAACCGACGTTGGATGGACATTGAATTTAGGTTGTTAATATCGCGACGCACTTTCGACATTAGTACAACGTTGGATTCATGTCGAAATATGTACGTTGAAACAACGTCACCCAACCGACGTTGGATGGACATTGAATTTAGGTTCTTAATATCGCGACGCAATTTCGACATTAATCCAACGTTGGATTCATGTCGAAATATGTACGTTGAAACAACGTCACCCAACCGACGTTGGATGGACATTGAATTTAGGTTCTTAATATCGCGACGCAATTTCGACATTAGTCCAACGTTGGATTCATGTCGAAATATGTACGTTGAAACAACGTCACCCAACCGACGTTGGATGGACATTGAAGTTAGGTTCTTAATATCGCGACGCACTTTCGACATTAATCCAACGTTGGATTCATGTCGAAATATGTACGTTGAGACAACGTCACCCAACCGACGTTGGATGGACATTGAATTTAGGTTGTTAATATTGCGACGCTTTTTCGACATTAATCCAACGTTGGATTCATGTCGAAATATGTACGTTGGATCAACGTCACCCAACCGACGTTGAATAGACATTGAAGTTAGGTTGTTAATATCGCGACGCAATTTCGACATTTATTCATCGTTGGATTCATGTCGAAATCTGTACGTTGGAACAACGTCACCAAACCAACGTTGTATCGACATTGAATTTAGGTTGTTAACATCGCGACGCAATTTCGACATATTTTCACCGTTAAAACAACGTCAAACTGCGACATAAAAACAACGTCGCAAAACCGACGTTGAAATAACGTTGTTTTTCGGTATTTCGACGTCGTTACGCAATTTCAACCAAGAATCAACGTTGAAATAACGTCGTGTGCCCACTGGGAAAAGTCTGTCACGAGCCAATATGGCACATCAGGCCAGCATTTATTTCCAGTTTCCTCGGCATGAAACAACTTAGAATATTATTATTCCCCCTGGATGCGATGCCAGTCCATCGCAGGTTATAACTCAGCTAATGCCAGTACCCAATTATTCTCCTGGGTGGAGAGAGGCAAGTAGAGGTTAGTGAAGTAGAAGCTGGATTCGCCCTGACCCTCTGAACATGAGTCACAATCCTTAACCACTAGGCCACACTCCCCGATAGAATTTAAGGTTGGCATAATTTTGTATTGGGACACTGCATTATGAGGGTTATTTGGTTTCCATGTATATGTATGTATATCACAATATATATTTTACCTCTCAATGCTTTGTATCACCCTGAGGATTCTCATGACTCGTAGGGACAGGATGAAGTCCAGGGTCTTGTCAGTGTAATCAACTACGTTTACAAAAACAAGGAAGATGCTTCATTATTATGTAAGAAATCCACAAATCAAGCTTTAAATGAAGCAATTTCCATCTGCAGTGCATGACTATCTAGGTGGGGGGGGGGGGGGGGGGTGCAAACATGCATGGACCCAGTCACCAAAGATACAAACATTGAAGAGAAAATGCTGTCAAGTTATATTACAGGTCCATGTGTGGGATTAAGAAAATAACTGTAAAGCAATAACAAAATACAAAACAAACAAGACTAGTCAAACTTAGTAAAGCCTTCGCCACAGCACACAAAATTCAATTTAACTATTTCAAAATGGCTATTCATTGGCTGTCTTTTCATGCATCTGATGTACACAATGGACCGGATTGGGCCCATTCATTGGCATAACGGGTAATCATATACATGTACGTTAGCACTGCCTAGCTCTTTTTACCAGCCTACATATATGTCAAAAGTCAAAGTGACTCGGTCCGTCAGTCAGTCAGTCAGATAGCGAACGTTGACTGGCCCTCTGGGACCAGCACAAAATGAGATATGGGACAACAGCATTTTTAACTCCATGGGCCCGGGAAGCGGTCATGGCCGCGGCCACTAATCCTCATTGGAATGCAGTTGCCAGCTGTGGTATGCCGTGGCACACAGCTAGTGGGTAGTTCCACAGCTGCTGCTTTTGTGCAGTCCCGCTACCACACAAAGGCTGTGCAGTCATGTAGGTCACTTGCTCTATGTGTGGAGGAATGTCCCCATTATAACCCGTGCTTAAGGGGTTAAAGATGGAGGCTCTGTGTTTGTTTTTAAACAAAATGTTTTTCTCCAAAGCGTTTTCAATTTTTATATTTTATTTAAAAAAAAAAATGCTACTTTTGTTTTCTGATTGAAGGCCACTGCAACCTTCTGAAAGGGCTTGTGCACAAATGATTTGAAGTTTGTAAAGAAATGATTCAATACCTTCAGGTCGGTGGATCAATTTAAAAAAAACAAATATATCGTTCGGGATGAAACTCGACCCAACGTTCATGTACTCACTTGCTGTTACCGGTACTTTTGAAACTTCTTCAATGATGGTTATTAAAATGCTACCGGTACTTTTGTTTTCTGATTGAAGGCCACTGCAACCTTCTGAAAGGGCTTGTGCACAAATAATTTGAAGTTTGTAAAGAAATGATTCTATACCTTAAGGTCGGTGGATCAATTTAAAAAACAAATATATTGTTCGGGATGAAACTCGACCCAATGTTCATGTACTCACTTGCTGTTACTTTTGAAACTTCTTCAATGATGGTTATTATGAGGGCAGATGAAACAACGACAAAATCAAATCTGCAACAAAATAAAACAAAATACAACAATGTATGAAGATTTTTGAAACACAAAACAGGCAACTAATGTTGGGTTCGTCTTTAAAGCAAACGTTAGGAGGGAAGTGTTTCAATTTTCTATTATTTTGATAGAAGTTCCATGTTGGGGAGGTGTAAAAATAATAATAACTAATTCTTGTAAAGCGCCAAATCCGTCAAAAATTGACGCTCAAGGCGCTTCACAGAAACACAAATAAGCCAGTTAAAATTTAAAAACAGTCTAAAATTATACAAGAAAGCTAAAAAACAGCGAGACGACCACGACAAAGAGACTTAAACGACCACGACAAAGAGACCTAGAAAAGACTTACACAATCAGGGTGGGAAACACACACTAGACGGACAAATGAACGGACTAACAGTAGACAAGACAACTATTCTGGTTAATAAAAGACAGACAAAAGTGTCAAGATAGACAATTAAGCACAAGACAAACAGACGGACAGGCAAATGGACAGACATACAAACACAGACACACACGGCACAGATGCAAAACAGCATGAAAGCCACGATGTCAAAAAATTACACTCAAGGCGCTTCACAGAAATACAAATAATCCTGTTAAATTCAACAACCATCAAAATTATACAAATACAAGTAGGTGTACATAATTAAATTATCTAAAACAGGCAGATATAAACGGACCGGCACGGAGCATCAATCAAAGCAAACAGTGAGACAACCACAACAAGAGACTTAAACGGCCATGACAGCCACGACATCAAAAATTGACGCTCAAGGCGCTTCACAGAATACAAATAAACCAGTGTAATGTTTTTAGTTTTTTTCCATAGAGCTATATTAAATTACTAGAGCGCTAACTCTTCATTTTTGTGCGCGGAGACGCTGTGAAGCCGCTCTGGGCGCAGACATTTTGAATTTATGCGCGTGTTTGTAGAACACAATCAAAATAGATGGATTGAATTTTGAAAGTGTACTCTGAATGCAACGCGCAAGTAGAAGATAGGCAAACAACTTAAGCGCGTCATGACGGTTAAAAAAAAACGTCACGGCGAAAAGCATCTGCAGCGGAGGGACGCGCACACGTTGCGCTGTTTGCGTAGAGCAAAATGAAACGCTCATTTGCTGCTCGTGCGTTTCGGTTTTGGGCGTATCGGCTTCGATGACACACCGGTATGGAATACAAATGCAGATATGCAAATAGCCGTACAAAAGCCGTACAAAATTTCAAGTTTCCCATAGGTTTGTGTACCAACATAGATGCGCCCATCAGGCATTACTTTGTACATCGAGTTAGCGCTATAGTAATTTAATATAGCTCTATGGTTTTTCCACAGCGCCCTTCCACAAAAGTAACTGTATGAGCATTGTACACTCAGTGCAATCAGCATTGTACACTCAGGAGGGTCTTCTGACCTCTCCATAAATCTTCCAGGAAACAATCAGGGCTTTCCATGACCAATGCCTATAGATGCTGTTTGGACATTTTAGAAACCTATTTACAAAACACTGGCCAGTCATCACACTGAAAATATAGGTGTATGCAGTGTGCATTACCATCAACAAGGGGACCTGCACCTCCCCTCACAGCCATCTGATCTTCCTTCTATTTTCTAGTTAAAGCCCGAGTCCATCATTTGCAGTTATCCAAAAAGTAACTGACGTAATTATTGTTGAAAAACATACTGGTTGAAAGATAGTAAGGGGACTAAACTCCCTGTGAAATTATCCTTTCTGGCAAGCTCTCATTTTGAAGAAATCATTGAAAGAAGGCATTTCCAACGGTGCTTCTTAAGAAGCACCGCAGGAAAATTTAAATTAGTTGTTCGTTTTGTTATTCGGCGCAGCGCGCACAAGCATTGGAACGACGCACAGGCGCGCACGGTTGCTATAATTCGTCGGATCAGTGCGCGACATCGCGTAAAGCTGCAATTCAAACAATTCGAAACATGATTTAGCAACTTTTGATTTGAAATGGAGATCCTAGAATGCTGTTTTCTCAGAATATGAAGCTGAAGCTTAGCTGAAACTTCATCAGGTTAGTTGCTCAGTATCCTTCATTAGATTTTGAACACTTTTGTTGCTTCAAACGAACAAAATGCACAAATTACAAATGATGGACCATAGCTTTAACTTTTCTTTTCTTTTCCACTTTAGCTTTAACTTACATGTCGCCAAAAATGTACAAGGTTCCCTGTTACCATTTTCCTAGCATAAATTGGAATGCAAGCTGGAATATTGGCCTAATCGCATGTTACCCGTCAGCACGTATGGTTTGTGCAGGATTCCATGACTTTTCCCATGACTTTTTTTGTCTTGGAATATCAACTTTCCATGACTCCGTGTAAAATAGTGAAATTCCATGAATTTTCCGGACTTTCCATGATACCGCAGCTTTAAATTTCATTTTTCAAGATTTTTCCATGACTGTTGGAACCCCACTTCACAAGCTTGCTCAGATGACAGTTTTTGATTGACAGCTATTTAATTTTGCAACTTATCAATAACTCTGTAGATAACAGACATTTATTGCCACATCTTGAGCAGTTTAGATAAAGGCTTTTCGTTTCCGATCTCTTCCACTTATGGAAAAATTGAACACCAGAATAACTTGACGCCAAAACAACTGCTCAAATTATGGATGTTGATAAACATCTGCATTAAATTGTATTACATTGCATTCATTTCCTGATGAAAACCAAAAAATGTACAGTTTGGGGAAGTACAGGGAGTAGCAGTATTACAACTTTAATATGGAGTTTTACTCTTTAGGGCAATTACGAAAATGTAACGTGAGTAACCGATTTTGTGGGTCTTGTTTACCATACATAACACATTTTTCTGGATGTCATCTTTGGTGCTAAGGTAGGTCTAGGTCTACTCTATCTACCATGGGGATAACAGTTATTAACCCTAACAGTCCTGAATCCTCCAATTTCAATACGATTTTGCACACCCCCTAGGGAGTTATGGTTAAACCTTTTCAGTAAGGTTACTACAGCCCAAGGAAACTCCAAAGTACATCAAAAATGTAACGCGAGTAACCGTGAAATTGCCCTTTACCAAGCACTGTTTACTTGGTTCTGTCCCACTTGTGACTGGACTTCTAATTTACTTGTGAACGGACTTGTGACGGACTTAACTGCAATTCTGCCACTGCCTAGTGTCCAACACTCGGGCATGCATACAAATGTATTCTACTCACATGTTCCAGAAGTTGTGGAAGTACTTGTAGAAGCCTAGCACGTACATCTTGAGCAGGATCTCAATAATGAAGAGAGCCAGGAAACCCCACTCGGCTTCATCAAGCTGGGCAATGATCAGCACTGCATTGACCACAATCACAAAGTCAAAGAAATACCGGAAGTACCTGGATGGGTGGTAGAAGGGACAAAAAGTAATCAGGAAAAATTTAGCGACATGTATTTATCCAGGAAACCCCACTCGGCTTCATCAAGCTCGGCGATGATCAGCACTGCATTGACCACAATCACAAAGTCAAAGAAATACCGGAAGTACCTGGATGGGTGGTAGAAGGGACAAAAAGTAATCAGGAAAAATTTAGCGACATGTATTTATCCAGGAAACCCCACTCGGCTTCATCAAGCTCGGCGATGATCAGCACTGCATTGACCACAATCACAAAGTCAAAGAAATACCGGAAGTACCTGGATGGGTGGTAGAAGGGACAAAAAGTAATCAGGAAAAATTTAGCGACACGTATTTATCCAGGAAACCCCACTCGGCTTCATCAAGCTCGGCGATGATCAGCACTGCATTGACCACAATCACAAAGTCAAAGAAATACCGGAAGTACCTGGATGGGTGGTGGAAGGGACAAAAAGTAATCAGGAAAAATTTAGCGACATGGATCTGACATCTTCAGGAGATATAAAATGCACTTTGTACATGCAATGCACCGTCACACAGCAACTATCACAATACATTACTTCATGGTTCTACTTTGCACGTTATCCAGTATGATAATCCTCAGGAATCTAGGCTCCTAAGAGGGATGTTCTTTTTGAAGAAGAAGAAAAAAATAGAGCACAGTGAACCAGGAATGTTTGAAAGACAAAATGTCTGAAACGTCAACAATGACAATAATATTACAACCATTTGTGACCCCCTCCACAAAAAGTTAAAAAAGTGAAATCAAGTTATATACTAGTACATGATTGGAAAGCCCACAGGGTAAGCTTTCATTTGGTATATGGAGCCCCACATCCCCTCCCGTTCTGGAGATATGAAGTAGTTGCATATACATGTATGTACTTCCTTGGAGTTTGATTACACAACTAAGCAAGCAGGCTTTGATGTAGATTTATGCACAATGCACTCAAAATTATCAGGTTTTTTCCCCACTTTATTCATCAAAATCAACATTTCTGTAAATGAACCTGAAACTGTAGGTCTTAAAGATGTCAAGAATGACAAAAAATGAAAATCACATTTTGAAGAGATGTTCACCCTCTCAACGCTGAGCGGGCCATTACACAATAATGCACAGCGGGACTTACAATGTAATACCGTTTCGTGGATTGGGTCACCGTTTCAGACACTTTATGTCAGAAACATACATGTAATTATCCCCTCCATTTTAAAGCTACAGTCCATCATTTGTAATTTGTGCATTTTGTTCGTTTGAAGCAACAAAAGAGTTCAAAATCTAATGAAGGATACTGAGCAACTAACCTGATGAAGTTTCAGCTAAGCTTCAGCTGTACATTCCGAGAAAAACAGCATTCTAAGATCTCAATTTCAAATCAAGAGTTACTGAATCATGTTTTGAATTGTTTTGAATTGCAGCTATACGTGACTTCGCGCACTGATCCGACAAAATATATCAACTGCACGCGCGTGTGCGTCGTTCCAATACTTGTGCGCGCTGCGCTGAATAACAAAACAAACTACTAATTTAAATTTTCCTAAGGTGCTTCTTAAGAATCACCGTTGGAAATGCCTTCTTTCGTTGATTACTTCAAAATGACAGCTTCCCAGAAAGAATAATTTCACAGGGAGTTTAGTCCCCTTACTATCTTTCAACCAAGTTTGTTTTTCAACAATAATTATGTCAGTTACTTTTTGGATGGCTGCAAATGATGGACTCTAGCTTTAAATGTCGGAACCATAAATCTGTTTAAACCAAGTATTTCAAACATTCTGTTAACCTTGAAATATCTGCAACATATACGCCTATCAAGAAACTGGCTGGCCAGTCCCTTGAAATGTCTGAAACTTAACATGGGCAATTTCTAAGGATAAAAGTTGCATTTCCTCCCCCCAAAAAATGGATTCCTATTTTCTAAATTGCTATTTTTCTAGCAATACGAAAGTTATTCACTTTGAATGATCGAACAATCACTGAATCATTTCAAATTCTGTCAATTTCTTTTTTTTTTGGAGGATGGGCTGGTTCCCACCACCAATCAGTATCAATAATGTATGCTTCGGGACAGTTTTGGGGGACCCAGGATTTGGTTGGGGGGGGGGGGGCTCCAATTTGTTTTAAAAAGATGTTGCCCAAAATGTTTTTTTCGAGAGGCGGACTATTTTGACGTTGGTGGCGCCACTTCCGCCCCTATTATACATGTACTACTTGAAAATAGGCCACATACACATCATCAAGGTAAAATCGTGGGACTAAAAAAAATTACAAATAATAATTTTCAAAAATGACCGGGGGGGGGGGGGCTCAAACCTGAGCCGCCCTCCCCCCCCCCCCCCCCCCCCCCCCCCCCCCCACCCCCAATACTCTGGGAGCCAGTCCCCTCATAAGGTGGATCTGTTTTCTAAAAGTTGCCGATGAAGAAGGGAGGTTTTGGTCGGAATAAAAAATTATGTTGAAAATTTATTCAGAGTAAAAAAATTGAATTTCTTGATGAGCACTGGGAACATAACTTTAAGAAATGTCGAACAGTTATCAGCACCTGGCACGACAAGATGTCGTTGATAATCACAACAAACATGTACTTGTTGGACATAGAAATGCAGTTATATGCTTATTATTTTATGTAACTCTGCAAGCCATCTACTTAAAATATTAGATGCTGAGTGATTGTACAATTTTACAACATATGAATATATAACAAATTTGGATGGAAGCCAAATTTGGTTGTCCCTGTTGCTGGGCAATTACATGCTGTATCTTCTACGTTGGGTGCATTCTGTTCACACACACAATATGTGCATATTCCAGAGCATTTATAAACTTTTTTTTTTTCATTTCGTATTGAGAAAAGAATTGTACATGAAGAGTTTATTTCAAATATGTGATGGATTTATTTGAAGAAAAACGATGACAAAACTGTTGTTACAGTGAATGGAAACTTATAGGACATACACAGTAAAACAAAGTACATTTTCGCCGTATTATATTCTTCATTGAATTTAACTACTTGTACATGTATATCGTTATCGTGTTTTAGAAAACAGGTTCTTCAAGTGTTGTGCAACATTTGCAACAATTGTGGATTAATTACCAATCTTCCCCCCCCCCCCCCCCCCCCCAAAAAAAAATTATGTGTAAGTGCAATGTCCTACATAAGCCATGCCCACTTCAACTGAACATGTTCTAACCCTAATCTCCAGGTATATATATGGATATGCAATGCTGGCTTTGTTTCTTTTAAAAACTTAAAGCTATAGTCCATCATTTGCAGCTATCCAAAAAGTAACTGGCATCATTATTGTTGAAAAACATACTTGGTTGACAGATAGTAACGGGATTAAACTCCCTGTGAAATTATTCTTTCTGGCAAGCTGTCATTTTGAAGTAATTAATGAAAGATGGCCTTTCCAACGGTGCTTCTTAAGACGCACTGTAGGAAAATTTAAATTAGTAGTTCGTTTTGTTATTCAGCGAAGCGTGCGCAAGCATTGGTACGACGCACACGCACCCCCGGTTGCTATAATTCGTCGGATCAGTGCGCGACATCGCGTAGCTGCAATCGGCTCAGCGAGAACGTGTCTCGGACGCTGAATTCAGGCGCAATTCAAAACACGATTCAGCAACTTTTGATTTGAAATTGAGATCCTAGAATGCTGTTTTTCTCGGAATGTACAGCTGAAGCTGAGCTGAAACTTCATCAGGTTAGTTGTTCAGTACCCTTCTTTAGATTTTGAGCGCTTTTGTTGCTTCAAATGACCAAAATGCACAAATTACAAATGATGGACTATATCTTTAACTTGCTTATGCATATGATTGACCCATACTTACTTGTGTTTGACGCATTTGCAGATGAATTGGCTGACTCTCGTGTTGTAACATGAAGGTATGTACTTCTCAAAGAGTGGCTTACTCCTGTTGACGGTGGACAGTTTGACATTGAGCAGGTCAATGATACGCAGAAACTCACGCTTTTCTGTGAACAATACAAGTGGGCAACATATAATAAGGGCTGATATATATGGCAGGACCTCACGGCCAAGTTCTTTTGAGCACTTGAACTTTCAAGTGGCTTCGTGGTCTAGGGCATCGAACTCATGGTCTGCGGGTAATTCTGCTGGTTGTGGGTTCGAGTCCAGTCTTGGGTTGTGGTGTGTGTGTCCTTGGGCAAGGCACTTTGTCACGCATTGTTTCTCCCCACCCAGGAGTTAAATGGGGACCTGTGAGGGCAGAAATGGTTCTTGTGAATGCTTTCAGCTGCCTTTTGCCGAAATGGCTGTATCGATACTCCCCAGGGAGCTCAGATTGTACATGTTTTTTTTAATGTTTCATTGGCCCTATGATCAGGGGTAATAATAATGTCGTTTTGATCTTAGGTATGGACGCAATATAAGTACCTGTTATTATTATTATTAATTCCCCTGGTCCTATTTCCTGCAGCCAATTTCACGAAAAAGTGCGTAGCTTGCGCCATGCGTAAGACTTGCGCAACAAATTTATTGCGCAGCTGCACAATAAACCTACAATCGATTTCACAAATCTTGGTGCAGCTGCGCCAAGTTTTAAATAATCTTAACATCTTGGACGAGGATAAAAGCAACATTTACGACGGCTGTTTGTGTATCAATTTGTTCGTTCATGAAACAGTCGGGGAATCACCTCAGCCGGCCATTTTGAAAGTTATTTTGTTTCCTTTTTTTCGGAATTGTGCGGCAACTCACAAAATTATGTCACTAGTAGAATAAAAATTCATTTACTTCAAACAAGAGGCTGTGAGTGTCTTGTATCAGCCTTGATAAGTTGTGCAACAACAGGCTCCATGATGATCACAATTTGCTGGTAAAATCTGTCATTTTCAGTCGCTAAGCCACCTCAAATGATTGCGCAAGTTATGTCATAATTCATTGCGCAACTCGCTGACTTTGAGACTTTCATGAAATGTGTCATAAGTGAAATGTTGCGCAGCATCAAACTGTGTATGGTTTCGTGAAATCGGCTGCTGATATATATGGCAAGACCTCGAATAAGCCAAGTTCTTTTTGGCATTTGAAATTTCAAGTGGCTTCGTGGTCTGGGGCACCGAACTCATGGTCTGCGGGTAATTCTGCAGGTTTTGGGTTCGATTCCAGGCTGGGGTTGAGGTGCGTATACCCTTGGGCAAGGCACTTTGTCACTCATAGCTTCTCCCCACCCAGGAGTAAATGGGTATCTGCGAGGGCAAAGATGGTTCTTGTGAATGCTCTTAGCTGCCTTTCGCCGAAATGGCTGTATCGATACTCCCAGGGAGCTCAGATTGTACATGTATTCGGAATGTTTCATTGGCCAAATGATCAGGGATAATGATAATGTTGCTTTGAGCTTAGTTATTGCCGCTATATACATGTTAAGTACCAGTTATTTTTATTATGAATTATTCCCCTGGTTCCAATTTCCTGGACGTGGACATTTGCGGAAAATGCTACTAAGCAGACAATATGCACGTACCAAAAGTCAGCCAAGAACCAGTTACAAGCAGATAACACTACTTTACTGCATTACACAAATTGGTTGGTAACCCATTTGTGCTAAGCATATGTTTTCTGTGCTTAGCAGCCCCATGAAATTGGCCCCTGGGCTCTTCAACCCTCATCCTGTCAAATGCTCCAAACTCTCTTGTAGCTTGGTATGCATTTACAGGTAGTACAGGAACCGGGTACCCGACTGAAAAAAACACGATACCTGGGTGCCTGTTAAAGCCCAAGTCCATCATTTGCAGCTACCCAAAAAAGTAACCGGCATAATTATTGTTGAAAAACATACTGGTTGAAAGATAGTAAGGGGACTAAACTCCCTGTGAAATTATCCTTTCTGGCAAGCTCTCATTTTGAAGAAATCAACGAAAGAAGGCATTTCCAACGGTGCTTCTTAAGAAGCACCGTAGGAAAATTTAAATTAGTTGTTCGTTTTGTTATTCGGCGCAGCGCGCACAAGCATTGGAACGACGCACAGGCGTGCGCGGTTGCTATAATTCGTTGGATCAGTGCGCAACATTGCGTAAAGCTGCAATTCAAAACAATTCGAAACATGATTTAGCAACTTTTGATTTTAAATTGAGATCTTAGAATGCTGTTTTTCTCGGAATATGAAGCTGAAGCTGAGCTGAAATTTCATCAAGTAAGTTGTTCAGAATCCTTCATTAGATTTTGAACACTTTTGTTGCTTCAAACGAACAAAATGCACTAATTACAAATGATGGACTATAGCTTTAAAGAAACCCAATCCCCAATTCAAATCTCTGAAAGTTCTGTTCAGATTGTTCATAAAGCCCCACGCCATTTACCACTAGTGCGTCAATGCAGCAGTTCATGTGTGTACAGTGAGCTTCATAGCTTATGGTGAAGACTGCAACTTTCACGACCGTCATAAACTTGATTAGTTTTTCCATGTACATGCAGCTCGGTTGTCATTTTTGAAAATTCCGCACAAATGACATTCAAAACCCTTCTTTTTCATTGCCTGAGAAGTTACTAAGTAATTTGAAAAGTTGGTTACGGATACCGGTACCTGATCCGTAAATTTAGAAGCGGTTCCGGACATCAGCGGTCAGGTACTTGGGAACCTAGCTCCGACACACGTCCCTAATCTTTAGGTGGATTTGAAGGATTGGGAGTGTGGTCCACATGCACAATTGAGTATAGCTTCATTCCGTTTCAAAAAGAGTTAGCATGTAAACCTTGCCCTCGCGTGAAGATGATATGGGTTCATGCACATTCTAATAAAAATAAACTGTGTGCTTTGCGCCATCCGCATGTGGGTGTGCACATGTACATTGTTCTGCATGGGGCAGTAAACACAATAGAATAAACCCCACAAGGAAGTCTTTGGCAATCTATCTGCCTCATAAGGGAAACGCTAAGGAGTTTGAGATTCTAATAGGAACACAGGAGAGCAAAAGAAGGGAAAGAAAAGGTCTTCCCCACAAGTTCATGTATGTATGTAAGGCTGTGTGCACACGTAATGTGTGTCTCTCTCAGAGCTCTCCAAGTGGTTCTGAAAAGCCATCTACCGTTCATGCATAGAATCTATAACAATGAATAAATTATATAAAGTCTTGGGTTTAATGGACTCCATGCACAAGTACTCCCTCAACGGGGGCAAAGAAAAAGCTGGGAGAGACCACTGACATCACAAATGGACAGACACTTGTATGCAATGACACTGTACACTCACACGGAGAAGTTACAGGTTTGCGCAAGTTTTAGGGTGCGTTTGTTTAGCTCAAGCGGGTCGACTCGGGTTAGCGTTTCCTCACAGGTTGCATCTTCGTCCATTCCAATAACTTGTCCGAGCCTTTGCAGTCTGCTTACCGGCCCACACATAGCACTGAAACTGCTCTCCTCACAGTTCAAGATGTTGTCCTTCGAGCTATTGACTCCAAGCGAGGCGACTTCCTCATCACGATTGACTTGTCGGCAGCATTTGATACAGTTGATCACAGTGTCCTCTTACAACGTCTCCGTCACGACTTTGGTCTGGAGGGTACTGTCTTGAGCTGGTTCCGTTCGTACTTGAGGGGTAGAACGAGTCAAGTCCTTGTGAGGGAGGCGCTCTCTGCTGAAGCCAATCTCAAATATGGTGTTCCTCAGGGATCTGTCACTGGTCCACAGCTCTTCACTTACTACACCCACTCTATTGGTCAAATAGCCCGTCAACATTCCATACAATACCACATTTATGCAGATGATGTCCAGCTGTTCTTGACCTTTGACCCCATCCAGCCAGGAGACGCTGTCTGTGCGCTGTTTCGATTGTCCCAGTGTGTCCAAGAGCTTCAATCTTGGATGATCTCTAATAAACTCCGGATGAATCCAGATAAGACGGAGTTCTTCATTGCGTCTTCTCCTGCTCACTTCAAACATCTCCAACATTTCACTTTCAACCTTGATGGCATTGAAATTCACCCTTCTCTCTCGGTCAGAAATTTAGGTGTGACCACAACATGAAAATGTCTGACCACATAACACAACTCTGTCGCTCTCTCAACTGGCACATACGCAACCTTAGCCGGATCAGGAAATTTCTTGACATCAATGCCTGCCACAATGCCCTGATTCTTTCAAAACTGGACTATTGCAGCTGCTTTCTTAACGGAGTCTCTAAGAAAGAAATATCTCGTCTTCAGAGACTTCAAAACAGATGTGCAAGGCTTAATCTTTCAGACCCCCAAACACACCCATACCTCTCCTCTGCTCAAACAACTACACTGGCTCCCGGTCGCCGACCGCATTCAGTTTCGCACACTGGTTCACACTTACAAGTCACTTAAACACTCTGCACCAGATTATCTCTCCTCTCTTCTCAAAATCCAAAAGATTCTTACTCCCTTCATACTTCTGCTTGTGAGTCTCTTGTCATCCCAAAGTTACGTAAACTGGCTGGTGAGAGGGCCTTCTCTGTTGCCGCCCCCCAACAACCTGCCCATCTCCATCAGAAACTCAGGCGGTGTCTTTTCCTTCAAAAAGGCTCTCAAGACGTACATGTACCTTTCCCCAAAACGTAGCTGGATGTCCTTCTTTTGTTATTTTTTGTCTTCTATTCCTCTTTCTTCTTTTCTAGCGCCTTGTATCCTTTGGCAATTTGGCGCCATACAAATCCAGTTATTATTATAGCCCCGTGCTGTTCAATTAGCTACGACGTAATTCTTGGGGCTCACCTAGGTGGGTCAGCCTCCACAAACCCTGGTCGTGGAGCAGAGTCACTGGTGGAAGCACATCACACATGCTTTGTTTATTCCTTAGAAACGGACAAAAATGGTGGCCGGGCACAGCGGATATCTCAAGTGGACTTTAAAGGTGATTTTATTTGAAGTCTAAAGGTAATCATTGATTGAGTTCTTTGCAACTTTGGAGGCTATAAATTCAGCCCAACTATTTTGAGTTTTGCAATTGACTGAAATGCAGTAAATCTCAAGCCAAGTCCCGATCTGAATGGGCACTTTGTCGGTGGCCACGGCTAAGGGCGTCACATGAGGATCATGACTGCCCATGGTTGAGCGTTCAATTAGCCTGGCTGTTGTAGCTGACCCATCTGCTTTTACCCGTGTCAACCCAAGTGAGTAAAATGAACGCACCCTTAAATAGCAAATTACTCGTTTGTACTTCCCACCCTAGGCTCACGAACCAATGGTCTTGTGTGCTTAACAAAGAGCTGTCATACGTAGTCAAAAAGCACCAACTACTGTTCGTGCACGGAGTCCATAGGTTGCAACTCACCAATGAAGCCGTCGTCATCATCGTCCAGTACTTTCCACAGCAATTTGACTTCCATTGGGCTGTGCTTGGGGAGGACGTATCCCATGACCGCCCGCCATCGCTCCCACGTCAGGACAAACTTGCTGTCATGGGTCACACACAGGATGCCCCAGGCCTTGGCCAACTTCCTCCGCTTCAAGAACACCGAGGTCTGCACTTCATTCTGAGTAAAGAAAAAAAAAAACATGAACAGAAATGCAGCGCGGAGACTAAAACTGAACACTGTCATAATGACATAGAAATAATGGTTACCTTTCAGAGTCTGTTTTGTTAAGCATGACATAGCTTGCTAAGCATGACATAGCTTGCTAAGCATGACGTAGCTTGCTAAGCATGACGTAGCTTGCTCTCACGTGACCACCCAAAAGGTGGTCATGTGAGCGGAGGGATTTAGCCACAACGTTGAATGAAGACGTTGCGATGACCTCACAAGCTATGACATGCTTAACAACAAAGACTCTGAAAGGAAACTATTATTTCTATGGACAGAATTCTTAAAAATACAAATTTTCCCAAAATTGTCAAATTAGTCCTCACAAGTAATGACATAATCCCCAAGAGACAGAGTTGCTGACTCGAGTCATGTGACTTGGACTCGAGTCAGACTCGAGTCGCTATTTTTGTGACTTGTGACTTGACTTGCAAATACCAGCTTTGACTTGTGACTTGACTTGGACTTGCAAACAATGACTTGTGACTTGACTTGGGATTGCAAAAAATTAACTTATTACCAACCCAAGTCAGACGCTACTCGAGCGACCCAATACACTTTAATTAAAATTATACTTTTAATTAGCTATTCGGTTTACGCCTTACGTGCATTAAAAAACGGACTTTGGCTTGCGCGGTTTCTACTTCGCCCAGCTGCAGCTGTAGATCATATCAGTGAGCTGAGCTGTTACGTTGCGTGCACTTCTGGTTGGTAAATAAGAACAGCCTCCCTAGACTCTTTCCTCTTGCTATGAGGGTGCTGTCTGTTCCTGCTACTAGCTCCCCCATCAAACGTGTATTCAGTCATGGAGGAATAATTATGAGGCCACACAGAGCAAAGTTGAGTGATACTATGCTATCAAATCTTGTTTATTTGAAGTGTAACAGTTTGTACATGAAAAAATAGATTTTTTTCAATTGAAGTCGCCCAACACAAGGCCCAAAAAGGCCACTCAAGGTGTTTATAAATGCAGTTTATAGTTGCAGCGAGAAAGTTTCATTCCAGAAAATAGACCTCAGTGACTGAATCCAGTAAAATGAATAGTTCCCACTAGTTTCAAAAGTTTTCAATAAGACTGTCACAACAAACTATAGTTTTCAATGACCAAGTCTCTTGCTTAATGTAATGGTTGAACAAACTTTGAAAGGAACCTTTCATGAAAAGAAAGCAGGCCTTTGTCAATTGCATGTAAAATACCGGATAGCCTAACACATTGGTCGGCGTTTAGTATACATGAAAATTGAACAATAAAGTGTTAGTACACTACATGTAATCGAGTGAGTGAAGTATTTTTTCATGTCATCTCAACATTTATCTCTACAATGTTAAGTAAATTTATTAAAGTATACAAAGGGCTAATATCCAACAGATATGTGATAAACTACAAGAATAGTTATTGCAACACATTGAAAAGGGGGAATTAAGGAGGCATGTTCAAAATAAATCGTAAGTTGACGCCAGGTTCTTTTAGCTTATTACAGCTGGACAAAATAATGTGCAACTTGACGTGTTCTTGGACAAAGATACTTGTGACTTGACTTGTGTTTAGACCAAATGACTTGTGACTTGACTTGTGACTGGGCCTAATGACTTGTGACTTGACTTGTGACTGGACCTAATGACTTGTGACTTGACTTGGACTTGCAAACAAGGACTTGTGACTTGACTTGGACTTGCAAAAAATGACTTGCTGCCACCTCTGCCAAGAGAAAAAATGACCAGTTCAGGCAGGTTCACACAAATGAAAATGAAAAGCACATTCGGTTGTTAAACACTGTGGAGCAGTGAAATGTGCTGGATCTGACATGTTTTTAATTTTTGCGAATTTGAATATTGGCTGTTGATGTCAAATTTTTACCTTTAGCCCTGGCATCCAAGGATATTTGGCTAGAAACCCTGCTAAATGCAGCAAAATGCAGCACTTGTCAAAATGACAATCCTGTTCAGTGCAGCAAGATCAATAGGTCAAAATGACAAGCCCGTTCAGTGCAGCAAGATCAATCAGGTCAAATGACAATCCTGTTCAGTGCAGCAAGATCAATAGGTCAAAATGACAAGCCCGTTCAGTGCAGCAAGATCAATCAGGTCAAATGACAATCCTGTTCAGTGCAGCAAGATCAATAGGTCAAAATGACAAGCCTGTTCAGTGCAGCAAGATCAATCAGGTAAAAAATCCCAAGGCCAAACTGTCTCAGAGTCAGTGGTTACCAGGTCACAGCACAATACCACTGCAGCAGGATACCACTGCAGCAGGATACCACTGCAGCAGGATACAACTGCGGCATGATACAACTGCAGCAGGATACAACTGCAGTGTTTCAGAAGGGCCATTTATGTAATGGTGTTGATAGCTCAATGCAGCAAGGTCCCACAGTCTTTAACACCAAATGCCCAGTTACGTCTGGCAGGGTTAGAGTTAATTTGCCTAGCATGGAGCACGAACCGTCATTTAGTGATTGATCTACTTATTTTGCTTCTTGTGATTTTGAGATATTTGCCGAGGGGTTGACACTAGAAATTTACTTTGCATTGATAATCACTATAAAGTATGAACTGGTCTTCATAAATTCATTAATAATGCTTATTCTTTACAGCAAAATGCACAAGATAACTATAAACTGGTGAAGAAGATGAAATTTTGCATTTGTTCTTAAATTTATCAGTCTCAGTTACCTTTAAATGTTTGCGATAGTTCTTGTAGATGACAGCAAGAAAGATGCTCATGAAGATGTAGTTACAGAGCAAGACAAAGACAACAAAGAAGATCATGTAGAAGCCATTGGCATCGTAAGCTGGCATCCTACATGTGGATAAAAAACAAGTTCCAAAATCCCAATATTTGATTACAAATATCAAACAAATTGCTAACTATGCTCCTTACATGTACATCTTAGGGAAACCACAATGCATGTGTCACAGTCCCTAAATGAGAGTTTCACTTGTTTTGTTGCTTTTTGTAAAAAGATTACTCCTGTCAGTCTGAAACTAGAAGATAAAATTTAACCTGTACAACAATATATTACATTGCATTCATAAATACCTGAGACAGTTTACTAATTCTTATTGGTCGAGAGCCCGTCATCAGGTGGGTGGTTTTAAACGGCCAGTAAAACACCACTACGTTCTGCGCCACATCACGCAGAATGTGCCGTGCGCATGCGCCAATTTCCATATAAGGACATTTTTAGCACTATGCGCGTGAGGCACATACCATACACATGGCCAGAGGGGTGTTTCACAAAACATGAAGTAAAATAGTTGAACAAAACTGTTGTACATTTGTGAATTTTGGACTTGTTTTGACTTTTCGACCGAAAGGTATGAATGGGAATACATATACGGTATGCTTGGCCGGTATTAAACAAGTGTGCTCTAGGCTAGGGGCCTGGACACTGCTAATGATCTACGTCCAGGCCCCAACATGCCCAACCCGGTTTTTAACGTACTTGTGTAAAACCGGCCAAGCGCATATTTATTCCCCTATTAATTCCGTGATGAATGTATAAATGGGGCAGCATGGGGAAGTTTACAATGTAGGTAAGCGCATATTTATTCCCCTATTAATTCCGTGATGAATGTATAAATGGGACAGCATGGGGCAGTTTACAATGTAGGTTGGTACGGGGAGTAACGAGCATGTTTTTTTGGGGGGGGCAGTACAAGGACTAATAAGTTAGAAAGCAAAATATTGGTGAAAGATGTTACATGTCCATGAGCACCTTTCATTTGGGAATGCATTATTTAGCAGACTTACATGACATCAGGGCTGTTGGCAGTAGTCACAAGAATGTAAAGCTCCCAGATATTTTCAAAATAATCAACGAAGTATTTCTCTGTCGATAAGACCTCCTGCAAGTTACTGTTCAAAAGGAAAACAAAACAAACGGCAATGACGTAAGACATCATTTGAAGTTATACTATGATATATTTACAACTGAATGGTGAGAAGACTTTGGAGAAGATCAGCTTTAAGTAAATAGATTTTAATTGACAAAGTAAAACATAGTTTGTTGCAATATACAGTGTGTCTCAAAAAGAAATGCAAACAAAATGTAACGGAATGCCAGCAAAGAATGAGTAACCAACATAGATATTAGGTATGGTTTGAAAGATACGCCTTGCCACTTCAAAATGAGACATCAACCGTCCAATCTGATAATTTGTGAAAGAGTTACCGGTATGAGTAATTTTCCAAGAGAGGTCAAATGGACCATGGGACCAAGGTTTCAAGAAAAAAACTGTGTTTAGCAAGTAAACACTTTTCATGCTATTACCGGTAGTTTGTAAACATGTTTACCAGCTAAACACACATGTTCAATTCCTAAACATCAACTTTCAATGGCTAAACACTATCCGTCCTCATGCTAAAAATATTTAGCATGTAAACTGCAGCAAGAAAGTGTTTAGAATTGTGTTTACTCGCTAAACACATTTTTTGTAGGCCAGGCAATTATCCACACAGAGGCAATTAGGCTACCTTTTTGTCCCAATGCCTAAAATTGAAAACTAGGTCCCATGGTGTATTTGACCTCTCTTGGAAAATTACTCACAACTCTGTCAAAGCTTATCAAATTTGGGCGTTTGATGTCTCATTTTAAGGTTGAAAGGCATATCTTTCAAACCATACCTACATGTATATGATCCATGTTGGTTACACACTGTACGTCTGGCATTCTATTATATTTTGTTAGCATTTTTTTTTTAAGACACACTGTACATCACAACATATAAAATCTGATTTTGCTGCAAGTACCTGTTTTTAAAGGTTAGGCCAAAAAAAATATATTTGGTCTCTGGTCAGACCAGAGTTCCAGAATTGATGCGGCGACGCGTTTTTTTTTTTTTTTTTTTGGCCTTTTTTTTTTTTTTTTGGAAGCTTGGATTGTACAGACAAGGTGGGTACTATATTGCTTTTGTTGTGTCCTCATATACATTGGGGACCTCCATATTTTGCCTTGGTGCCCTCCATCATTTGCCTTGGTGCAATTTCCCCATTCCTTGGTACAAAAATTTGAGGAGGTGCGGCAATAGAGGGCGCTGCTGTAGCTACCGCGGACAATTTGAAGAAAAAAAATGGTTGACGCGCATGATTAAAATCGACGCGCGCGCTGACCAGAGACCGACTTATTTTTTTTTTTGGCCTTACAGTACCTGTTTTTTTAAGGTTACAGTGGAGCTTCCCTATAATGAACGAATAGGGTCTACAAAAGGTTCTTTGGAATAGTGGTCTTTGTGCATGACACTTTTGGAGCCAAAACGGATGTTCGTAGTAGCGAAGTGTTTGGTATAGAGGTGTTTACATGTATGGAGGCGTACTAGTATTGGGTCAAGAAATCGGATACACTGACAGAAGGCGCTAACAAAATGAACCGCTATCACCCACGAACTGCTATCACAACAACATCTTGGGAATCTTGTAGCAGTCTTTTCCAGATTCGTTTGCACACGTTTGCGTATCAAAATTTCAACATGAAATTTTACGAAAAATAGACATCTGAAAAAGGCAGCACTTTCTAATTAGCCTATAAAGGGGTGAGTATGCTTCTAAAGCAAAAATGAACTACAAACTAAGCCTAAATGTGAAAATCAAAATTTGACAAAGTTTGACATGTTTTTGTATATGGTGGCAGTGTGGCCTTTATTTACGGAGGCAGTCCAGTAAATTGGCCACATTTATGGGGCTATTTCTGGATGAGGTGGATGACATGTGACATACGAGGTTGTGCCTGTCACGTGAGGTAGCTGAGAAAAACATTCCCTCGTACCCCCTGCCCTGTTTGCAGGGCGGGGGTACGAGCGAAAGAAAAACATCAGGTTTGGGCAGTCATCACATCACAGGCTGCGGTCCTCGTAGTCTTGGAGTCCAGTGGTTGTATAGTCCAGTTTTTATAGCGATTGGTAATCGACACCCGCGGTGTGTTATAGAGCCGATCTAGTACACCTGGTACCCTGCTGCCTCTGCACGGCCTAACCACTAGATACGCCCGGCATCCAAGTCTACTGAAAACCACCTCCCTCTCATGCCACAGTGGGTCTATATACACGTACATGACGTACATGTACAGTACATACAGGGGACCAAGTTGGAAAAGAAACACGCATCGCGATATCGGAACGCTTGCGCGTTGTTCAGGCAAGTCAAAAGATCTATCTTTCTTTGTTTTTTTTTAATCCTTTTTCCATGGAAAGTGAATTTCGATTTTCAATTATTTAGCTTGACCCACCCACCCACAATTTGACAAAAAGATCGAAATTTTAAAACATTGAAAATTCTGAATGGCCCCTAAGCTCCAAACCAAACTCCAAAATTTTGTAGCCAGTAGCATACAAGACGCTATCAGGTTTTCTGTGCGATTTCATGGCGACTCTTGTGTCGTATGTAGTACGTGTTTGACCAAAAATGGAACGTAAATTTGCCTGCAGAAGTACAATGTAGCACATGGGCTCTAGTTTCCTCTTTTCAGGGGGATTCATTGTGATAATGAGGGATTTAAAAAAAACAAATTTCTGTTCAAATCTTGCTTAAACAGCCATTATTTTAATACTTCTGCCTTTTCCATCCTTTAATTTTTGGCCAAAATAATACCCATTTTTTCTTCTTTTTTTGGAAACTAAATAACTTACTCGTCAGCATAGAGTTCACGTCCCAGCAATGCAAACAAGAGAAGAAAGAGAAACAGTAGTACCAGAACAGCGAAGATCTCAGGTAAAGAGCGACGGATGTTGCGGAATGAACGCCTGATCTGCAGAGAGATGAGTTACCAAGTAAAGCATATCAGTGCCCAATTTCATGGCTCTGGTAACCACAGAATTCTGCACCTACGATCACCACTTTGTGCTAACCGTGCTAGCATAAACAGTCGGTGCTAACCATAGAGCTATATTAAATTACTAGAGCGATAACTCCTCATTCTTGTGCGGAGACGCTTTGAAGCCGTCCTGGGCGCAGACATTTTGAATTCATGTGCGTGTTCTAGAACATAATGAAATTAGATGGATTGAATTTTTAAAGTGTACTCTAAATGCAACGCGTATTAAGTAGAAGGTACGCAAACAACTAAGCGCTTCATTACGGTAAAAAAAATGTCACGGTAATCATCTGCAGCCGAGACGCGCATGCATTGAGCTGTTTGCGTAGAGCAAATAAAATGCTCATTTGCTGATCATGCATTGCGGTATTGGGCATATCAGCTTTGATAACGCAGCTGTATAGAATACAAAGGCAGATATGCAAATAGCCGTACAAAAGCCGTACAAATTTTCGAGTTTTCTATAGGTTTGTGTACAAACATGGATGCGCCCAGCAGGCATCACTTTGTACATGAGTCAGTGCTTTAGTAATTTAATATAGCTCTATGGTGCTAACCCTGTAAGCACAGAATCAATACTTACGGGTACACAAGGATGTACCATACGCACAAGCCAAATTTCCTCACGAATCCATGAAATACACTTGCCATAAGCACAGAATTTCCTGCTACAGTAAGCAGGGATTTTTCACTAACGGTAAGCAGAGCCAAAAATTTGGCCCAGATGTCTCTGACCCACTTGTTTAAAAATCTCTGACGCAGTACACAAGTAACCCCTTAGCAGTTACAAAGACAGAAATAAAGAAAGAGCAAAATGCCAGCAGACTCCATTCTCTTCAACAGCATGTTCATGGTTCCCACAGAAATCTTAAGAAACTCGAGGACAAAATTAGGGCTTTCTATGGCCAATTCCAACTCTGTTTTGGCATCTTAGGAATCTACCAGTATTTGCAATACACTGGTCACACAGACAAAAAGGTCAATGCAGATTGCATTATCATCAACAAGATGGCCTCCACCTCCCCTCACAGCCATTCCAGTCCTTTTTCAGGGTAAACTTACACGTCACCAAACACCTATAAGGCATCCTGTCACCGCCTTCCTAGCATTTCATTGTACAAATTAAGGTTCCGAAGACCACTACAACTGTGCAGGATTCCATGACTTTTTTATGACTTTTACCGTACTTGGAACATCAACTTTTCATAACTCCTTGTAAAACAACAAAATCCCATGACTTTTCCATGACTTTCCATACTAGTTTTTTAAATTCCAGGATTTTTCCCTGCTTCACAGACGAGAGTTTTTGATTGACAGCCATTATATTTTGTAGCAAAGCGTTCTACATACCAGACATTTGTAAAATAACAAATTCCCATGACTTTTCCATGATTTTCCATACTAGTTTTTTAAATTACAGGATTTTTCCATGACTATGGGAGCCCTGCTTCACAGCAAGAGTTTTTGATTGACAGCCATTTCATTTTGTAGCAAAGCGCTCTGCATACCAGACATTTGTAAAATAACAAAATCCCATGACTTTTTCCATGACTTTCCGTACTAGTTTTTTAAATTCCAGGATTTTTCCATGAAGGGTCAAGTACTGGTATACACTGCCTTTGTCCAGAGCTGCATGCTGTACGGTTGTGAGACATGGCCCACTAGGGTGGGGCATGACCAGCCGTTGGAACGAGCGAAGATGAGAATGATCAGGTGGATGTGTGGAGTGTCTCTGGCTGACAGGCTGTCAAGTGAGGAGTTGAGGAGGAGAGTTGGAGTGGAGGGGATCGGTATCGTGTTGAGGAGGCACAGGCTGAGGTGGTATGGTCACGTGGAGAGAAAGGATGATGCCAGCTGGGTCAAGAGGTTTACCAACATAGTCGAGGGAGTCAATGCAAGAAACACAATGGACAGGGCCAAGTGGAGAGGAGCCATAGAAAGAAAGCAGGCCAAACCAGAACAGACTGGACAACGGCCTCAAAATCGACAATGATGAGGATTTTTCCATGACTGTGGGAACACTGATGTTTCTTTCTTTGTAGCCATCACCCAGAGTGGCCTTTGACCTGTGGTCAGCAAATTTCATTAGGCCCAAGTAACTATATAAGAATGCAACCAAAGCAAACTCACCTCTCTCATTTCAGGGAAGTTGACCAGGAAGAGAGGTCGTAACAATCGGGACCAGCGGAAGACTTTCTCCATAACTCCCGTTTCCACAAGGATGGTGACAACAAGCATATCCACTAACATCATCTAAGGAAGAACAACAAAAATAAGGTGCTTACATATGTAGGTAACATTGACTTTGCATGTTGTAAATAAGCAGTTTGTCAAATGTGACTCGGAAGTCAAACTTTTATTATATAAAATGAAAGATGGTTCACATTTGTATCAGCAATCCAAATGAAAAGAATCCAAGTACTACACGTACTTTTGAAAAATGACGATATGAAAATGGTTTATTGAGATTGTGAGGATCAGTGCAGAAAACGAGCACTTGTTCCTGTGATGAGGTTAAGCCAAATTTTGAGGTCTGAAGTGTACTAATGAAAATATTAAAAAGTGGAATGCCGTGCTTTGTGGTCTGGTGCATTGAACCTATGATCTTGTGGATAACTCTACAGGTTGTAGGTTCGAGTCCAGCCTGGGATTATAGTGCAACGCAAGACACTTTGTCCCTCATTGCTTCTCCCCACCCAGGAGTAACTGGGCACCTGTGAGGGCAGAGATGGTTGTGTGTTTGATTACTAGCCAGTTGCGCCTATAATAATAAATAATTAGTGTTCATTTTTATAGAGCGCAAAACATAACAGTAAGAAATCTCAATGCGCTTTACAAATAGACATGAAGTGATGACCAAAAACTTGGAACAAGTTTACAATAAGTTAATATTTTAGCCAGGTGAAGTAGGGGAGATTTGAGGGTGGATTTGAACTAACTGGTCCAAAGTGTCCACAGTTCGAAGGGAGGTTGGAAGGACATTCCACAAACTAGGTGAAGTGTGTGAAAATGCCCGGAAGCGATATGACTGGTTCTGGGTATTGTTGTGAAGAGGCCTTGATGAGACGACCAAAGAGTTCTTGTAGGGTCGTATATGGACTGAGCAGGTCCTGATATAGCTCAGTGCTTGTCCCTTGAGGGTCTTGAGGTGAGCAGGAGAATTGTGTATTGTTTACTGTTTAATGAGCAACCAATGACGGTCTATGAAGATTGGTGTGATGTGTGGCAGCATGAAGCTATATATTCCCCAGGGAGCTGAGATGGTCATTGGCTTGTTTTCATTGGCCCGATGAGCTGGGTAGTAATAATGTCCCATGCCCTGAGAACCTGTTTGGTTGGTATGTGTGCTAAACACATACATGTATAAAATCAATATTAGTATTCTTCGTATCAGCGTTCTTTAGATTGACACTTTGGAGCCATATTAGGCCGAAAAAAAAATAGTTCTGCTTCCGATTTATACATGCCTTTCAAAAACAGGGTCGGTAGATCGAAAATTTCTGGTTTTTTTGCCAATTTTTTTTGTGCTGTTTGACTGGGGTATTCAATTATATGCGAATTTCAGCCTGAACTATTTCTATTGCACTACGAAAGCTGTGAAAAAAAAAGGCCACAAAAGTAATTAAAACTTACCTTGATTATTGTCAAAATATTTACGGTCGATAATTCTTTAAAATAATTGAAAATTCAGGTCGTGCACACCATATGCACAATGCTAGTCATGACGGGAAACTGGCCAACACTGTTCGTAAATCACGCGGTATAATCGTTTATGATGCACTGTCTGTGGCGGGCGACGAACCTTGTTTTTACGGTAGGAAACTTCGGGGGGAAAAATGCTGCATCGTATCACTACAAATACGAGTAGTACGCCCTCGAAATAATTTCATGAACATGGAAAATACGTATTTGTACTTCTGTGAAACGCCTTGAGTGTCACTTTTTTTGGGGGGGGGGGGTAACCGGAAGCAGAAGTTGTTTTTTTGGGGACTTACTGGGTTTATTTTTTTTTTAAAACAGAGGTGTCAAAAGATCTTTGAAGACTCTTCTATGACATTTCACGGACAAGGAAACTACGGAATCTTTTTGCAACATTCATTTTCAAAAAATCACGCAACACTTACACCGTAATTGGGGGAGCGTGGCCTAGGGGTTCGTGACTCATGATCAGAGGGTCAGGGGTTCGAATCAGTTACTGGCCATATATTGTGCCCTTGGGCAAGCCACTTCACCCCCACTTGCCTCTCTTCCCTCAGGAGCATAAATGGGTACCAGTATTAGCTAGGGAGTAACCTGCGATGGACTGGCACCCCATATAGAAATATTCTCAGTCATTTCATGGCAAGGCAGAGACAAACGCTGACCTGACGGGCCATATACTGGCTCGTTACAGACTTAACTTCACTGACACTGAACTTACCACAATGGCAATCACCAACAAGATGTTTTTGGCGTCCGTCCACCATACTTTTCGTGGGGTGAAAGATCGATGGTGTGCCATTCGAAAGACAAAGTAGGACAGGCAGGCCAACTCAAGCAACTGGGTGCTCTGTGCATGTCAGGAAAAAAAATACAAACACTTGAGGGAAACAGTGACTCCAACGTTTTCTGAAATATGTATTTTGGTCAGGAATAACCAAGCAATGAGGGGAAAAAACACAACTTTGCGACAAAATGAAACTCTTTACTTGTTAACTTTCACTAGTTTCAACATTGGGTAAACTACAACTTTGTATACATGTAGGCCATTTTCAGTAATGCTATGATAGTGTCAAAAAAATATATAAATGTCCAAACATGTTCAAGTCCTGACTGAGACCCAAGATAATGAATGGGCAATTTGCCATCTTTAGCGCTTCATACTATACACTGTATAGCTTGGTAGTGTTACAACATTTTTTCTAAGTTCTTGCTACAAAGCTCTTCGTAAGTATTACCTATGATATTGTTTATCGTATATAAAAATTGGTTGGAGACAACTGTTAAGCTAGCAATTTTTCATGTGAGTGCTTAGTTCTTTGGAGTTTTACATTAAAAAAGGTATGCTTCAACTTTGAAAACAACCAATGAAATATAGACTTATCTGGCAATCAAGCAGCCATACCGGTATCTGAGGTGGGACCAAGCTTGTTTGCAGGTGCATGCATTTAATACTCCTTCACAAACAGGTTTGCCACAACGCATATTTGAGCCCAAAATTTACAAAATGTAACGATATTTGACTAGTCAAGATGTTGTTGTTACAAGTGTTGTGTATAGGGTACGCAATATGCCGCCGAAAGAGGGCGTTATCAAAATGAACCGCTATCACGTCTTGCGAATCTTGTAGCAGTCGTGTCATGCCCGCACCTGTTCTGCCTATAATGTATGCAGCACACGTTAAACACCTTGCTTATTAGCTCTGAACCAAACTCCGAAATTTCAGCTTGTACATGTACAAGATGTTACCTGACTTTTGTGCAACATCTTTGGGCAAGTTCGCGCAAGAACTATTGTTGACCATTGGTTAACCATAGTTCAACTAAAGTTAGCCCGAACTCTGTCTGGTCGACGGTGGTTGACTACGCTAGTCGACTATTTGGAACCAACCTACTGGGGCTGGTTGCATTGCGGGTAACCAATAGCCGCCTGCATTCATGACGTATGGTACAGCAGGGATCCAGGATCCAGAAGTTTTGCGCGATGACATTTTGGCCAGCGTTTGACTAGAGACATTCACACGTTGCTATTTGTGCGCAGGCGTAAGGTACCTCACCAATCGACTAATGGTCCTTGCCCAAACTTGGCCGTAGCAGCACTTTTTTCGTATGTATTACACGTGCGACTGAAAAAGGGACCGTGTTTGCCCGCAGAAGTTAGAGTTTCCTCCATTTTTAGGGGCAAATGTTACTGGATTCCCGAGACGTTATTGTGATAGCGGTTCGTGCGTGATAGTGAGTGGTTGTGATAACAACCTCTTGTGGCATTATCCAATACTACAGGCGGCATGCACCTGTATGGTCGTGGTATGACCTCAGTACCAACTGGTTTTGCAGATTCGACTATCTAGAGTTAATGCTATAGTCCATCATTTGTAATTTGTGCATTTTGTTTGTTTGAAGCAACAAACGTGGTCAAAATTTAAAGAAGGGTGCTGAACAATTAACCTGATGATGTTTCAGCTCAGCTTTAGCTGTACATTTCGAGAAAAACAGCATTCTAGGATCTCGATTTTCAAATCAAAAGTTGCTGAATCATGTTTTGAATTGGGCCTGAATTCAGCGTCCGAGACACGTTCTCACTGAGCCGATTGCAGCTATCGGTACACGATGTCGCGCACTGATCCGACAAATTATAGCAACCGCACGCGCGTGTGCATCAGGTCAACGCTTGTGCGCGCTTCGCCGAATAAAAAACATAAACTACTAACGGAAATTTCCAACGCTGCGCCTTAAAACGCACCATTGGAAAGGCCTTCTTTCGTTGATTTCGTCAAAATGACAGCTTGCCAGAACGAATAATTTCACAGGGAGTTTAGTCCCTTACTATTTTTCAACCAAGTATGTTTTTCAGCAATAACTACGTCACTTTTTGTATAGCTGCAAATGATGGACTGTAGCTTTTAATCAGAAACACAGAATATTCTAAAAAGAAAATAGTCTGTGTTGCTTTGACAAAAAAGTGCATCATCAGTTGTCACTGCTTGCCTTGATTGTACATTAACCTGGCAATTGGTTAATAAAGACATTTACTTACCCAATATGGCATGCCTAGGTTGTCCAGTGCGGGTTCCTCAAACAGCGCTAGCATTAGGTCCAGGAACACAAAGAAGTAAAGAACAAGCTGCATGAAAACATTGTTGTACAAATGGTAGTTCCTTCAATGCACAAAAGAAAACAAAACAAAACAAAATATGTTAAAATAATTGTGACACAAGACAGAGAGTCAGAAAAATTGGACCAAAGCGTCAAAATTAAACAAAAACTAGAAGAGAGTTTTAGAAGAAAATGCAAGTAATTCTACAAATTGCCAAAGAAAAGCCTTACCTCTTTTTACCTTAAATATTTTGTTCCTGCAGCCCTATTGTCTTTATTGTCCATTGTCCAAGTTCATAGGATTCTTAGTTGCAAGCATGCGTGCAGGTTCTACACGCCAGACTTGTATGACTCGTGACTCGGACTCAAGTCCGACTCGAGTCACATTTTTAATGACCTGGACTTGGACTCAAGTCACTTTGTCTTACGACTCGGACTCGGACTTGGACTCGAACTGACTTGTGCGGAAATTACCGCACTGCACACGCACAAATACGTAAGTCGATCGTTTTCTTTAATGTGCAATACATGTACAGGGCCTCGACGCGGTGCGTGCGTGGCTGTGACCGGTTACTGATATATTGATTAAAGAAATCAATGTACCGAAACTTGTACCCCGCCGTCCGCACGTAATACTGCATTGGTGCAAGATTGATAGGGTAAGGTACCAGACTTTTCTTGTCAGACGTCCTGTCGTTCACACGTGCATTGCTGTCGCATCACGATAACGCGATATGAATAGTCTGCTGATCTGCCCGTTTCGGTAACGTTACATGCAAGTTGCAACGTAGATTATGATGGCATCCACTCCAAAAATTGTCAATTTTGGGTATCTTAACTTCAAGAGAAAAGCCAATGGAAGATCAAGTGCAGTATGCAAGTTCTGCAAGAGGAAAATAGAGGAGAAAACCAGCACTACGTCAAACTTCGATCGCCACCTTTTACTATATCAAAGGTGACTCTGAATCTCTGAATTTCCAATACAATGTTAGAGGTGACTCGTGACTCGGACTTGGACTCGACCTTTGTGACTCGTGACTCGGACTCGACCTGGAGGACTCGGGACTCGGACTTGGACTCGAGAAATGTGACTCGGACTTGGACTTGGACTCGATGTTTCGTGACTTGAATACAAGTCTGCTACACGCGCGCACAGGCAACATTCACGAGGTTAGCCACTGAATGCATTTTTACAGACTGAACACGTGGCCATTCTCGACCAATGAAATTGCAGTATGTGCATGTAAAGGACACAATATAACAATATCCCATACACTACGGTCCTTATACATGGGTGTACCCGCGTGTGTATCGCATTATTTGAAGATGGGCAGGCTATTCCTCATGTTCCTGCTGCATGCACATGTAGTAGAATTTTAAGGGCTGAAAACTTAGTGTACAGCGTATGTACGGTATTCCAACTTTACTATGTATCATTTGTTTGAATATAAATTTGTTATCCCACCCGCCCTTGTGGAAGATGGAAAATGTAGTGTGTCTGTGTCCCATATGACACTCAGTCTTTAGCTGTGTGGCATATGAGACACAATATTGTGGCGGGGTCATCCCACGGCCCAACCGGGCCCAAGTCTGTTCAGATAAGTGTGAAGGGTGAAGGCAATCTTCCCAATAAGGCTCTTCCCTAGATGAGAGATCACTCAGAGCGACCTCAAGGCTGAGGATGCAGGTCAACTTTCGAGGAACTCTACCGCCAATTGTGACTGATTGTTAACTCTGGGCTAATTACACATTAAACTTGTAACAAAGACACCTTGAAAACGGAATTGTCGGTAACCTCAAGTAAAATGGTAATTTCAGCAATAATCAATAAATGTGATGCGATCAAGCTAAATGAGTCGTTTGTCGGGAACTATCATTTGGAGATTCAGGCCAAAATAGGGCCACTTCATCACAGAGTCTAACTGGGACATCTTTATTGGTAAAATTTCACAAAAGTAGAGACTGAGATTTAGGTCTACCAAAGAAACCCTAAAATTTGTTTCTCCTGACTTCCAGAGGAACTTTTAGCTCTTTGAAAATGCACAGAATTTACACCTTAAAAACAGAATTGTCGGTAACCTCAAGTGAATGGTAATTTATTCAGCAATAATCAATAAATGTGATGCGATCAAGCTAAATGAGTCGTTTGTCGGGAACTTTCATTTGGAGATTCAGGCCAAAATAGGGCCACTTCATCACAGAGTCTAACTGGGACATCTTTATTGGTAAAATTTCACAAAAGTAGAGACTGAGATTTAGGTCTACCAAAGAAACCCTAAAATTTGTTTCTCCTGACTTCCAGAGGAACTTTTAGCTCTTTGAAAATGATAAATCAGATGCTCAAATTTTTGCTCATTAAATATTTTACAGAAAATTACTTCTAAACTTCAGGAAGAATCACTTTGCACAAAACTTACGTATTTCACAAGATCTTAGAACTCTTTAGATAAGATTTCTGCTTTATACAGAATAAAGATTTCCCTGTACATCAAATTTGACATAATTTACACCAACAGGATTTCAGAGATTTCTATGCGATTTTAAGACTGATTTGATTTTTTCTTTACCGACAATTTACAAACTGTTATATAAAGTTAAAACTGTAAACGGTTTATACTACATAATCTTGGTCTTCGGACTTCACTTTCCCATGGGTCGGCCTTCTGTATCTACGTCTTGGGCTTGAGGTATGATACCGATTGCTCCTCATCATTGACCATCGTGCCATCTCCAACATTTTCCTGGGTGGATAAAGGGTGACCTCAAGTAACATCGTGCTGGCCATCGTGCTTCATCCTTGAGACCCACCATCCAAGCAGCTCTCTCCGGTTTTCGTAGAAGGGCCCGACTCATCAGGTGACCTTAGGAATTCCAAATTCCACAATTTACAAATAGTTGTAAATGTTTGCAGGGGAAATGTGCCACTGGCACACATTATCGATACTGCAGGGGTAACTTGTTGAGCTCTTTTGGGGGTACCCCCTAGGTGGGGACTCATTATGCTCTTCTGTAATGGCATCCTCCATCACAGGAACAGAACTGCCGGCCTCACAGACCAACTCCTCAGATGAACCCTTGTCATCTTGAACCTCTGTCACTTCATCCTTGAAGGGGAGGTTTTCTGTTGCCTCAATGCTGGGATGACATTTCCAAGGTTTGATCACAGGTCTCAGCGACATACTGTTTTAGCCTGTCCACATGGACAGTCTTTGGTTTTCTACCTTGCTTAAGCTGGATGTGAACCGTCATATCCGACAACTTTTTGAGAATTAGCCATGGCCCTTCCCACCTTAGTTGTAATTTGGGGGACGTGCTTTTTCTACGTCGGGTTGTGCAGCCACACAAATTAGCCCTCTTTCAACCCATGTTCAGATGCTCGCCTACTGTCTCGGGAAGAGTGCCTGGAGGCAAAGAAGAACTCTGATATATTATAGTTCTTCTTTGCCTCCAGGCACTCTTCCCGAGATGATCAATAGCCCTTTAGTGGGCCTCCTGCATATTACTTCGCAATACTTCAGCAAAGTCTGCAGTTGTATCCTCCTTAACCTCAGGACATCCTGTCACCAGATCAACCGGGACATCCACTTCTCTTCCCAACTTCATCATGTTTGGGACTCCCCAATCGAGTCTTGCAGCATGCACCAATAAGCGACCGATGCCATCATCGCTGGCATCGATGTCCAAGATAAAATCTCCCCGGGCATTGGATATGACAAAACTGAAGCAGCCTGAAGCCTGCACTTCAGCTCTTCAAATGCCTTTCGACAGTGCTCAGTCCACAGAAACTCCCTTGATTTCTCCATCAAGGCATGGAGTGGGCTCGTAATCTCGGCAAACTCCAAATGCTTCTTGACAACTCTCAGTCCACACAAACTCCCTTGATTTCTCCATCAAGGCATGAGGTGGGCTCGCAATCTTTGCAAACCCCAGTATGAACTTCCGGTAGTACGATGTAAGGACCAAAAAGTTCCTCACATGTCGTGCACACTTTGCAACTGGCCAATTTGCCACTGCTTCAACCTTCTGAGGATAGGTGGCCACCCCTTCTGAGGACGCAATGTGCGCTAGGTGAGCCACTGACCTTTGAAACAAATGACACTGCTCAACACAACTCTGACATGCTCCAGGGCCTCTGTCACCATTTGACCAAACACGATGATGTCATCCCAATAAATCAGTAGGATGTCCCACAGCAAGCCGGCCATGACCTTTTCCATGAGCCGCTTTAACATCCCCGGGGCACTGCACAGCCCAAAAGGCACGCATTTCCATTGGTACAACCCATTTCTTGAAACAAATGTTGACTTTTGGCTGGCGTCCTCATCCAGTGCAACTTGCCAGTACCCGACCCCAATGCCAAACCAAGCCTACAAAACCACTTTGCCCCACTCAATGCATCGATGTTTCATCAATGCACAGCACAGGCACAAAAGGGCTTTGTTCTATCCTTCTTATCAACCAAAACAACATTTGCCGCCCATGGACTATCGGAGGGTTCAATCATTCCCTCCTCTCCAGATCACAGACCTGCCTCTGGATTTCCTCCTGATGGCAATATGGATGACGCCTCATCCAAGCTTGCAGCTAACCACCTCACAGCTTGCTTCTTACTCCACTGGTTTACTTCACGACACGACTCAAAATGGCGGAAGTACTCCTTCCAGAGCACTTTCCCACTGTAACGGTCAGGAGTTATTATGATATACTGTGATCGCCAAATTTCTTTCTTTCTTTCTTTCTTTCTTTGGGCAAACGGTCATGTGACCAATGAAAAAATGGCCATAACTCCTAAACTATTCAGCCGATTTCAAACAAACTTGGTCAAATTAAACCTTGACACATGGCCTACCGGGTACCTAGGCTAGCCATGCTCGTATTCTGCAGATAATCACAGCCAAAGCAAACCAACTGCAAGTTGGTCAGGCGCTGTAATCCTCGAACAATAAACACTAATCCATGGACAGTGCAGTGCTGAGACCAAGAGAGCCACCCCAGTCAACCGAGCGTCACGCTTGAATAACCGAGCGCCCACGGTGTTCATACCGATTGGGGGGGGGGGGGGGAGGGAGCGGGGCTACCAAGCGTGCCAAGCCCGCCCGCTTCTCGAGCGTCACGCTTGGATAACCGAGCGCCCACAGTATTGATACCGATCAGGGGCTACCGAGTGGGCCAAGCCCACCCGCTTCTCGAGCATCACACTTGGATAACCGAATGCCCACAGTATTGATTACCGATCGGGGCTACCGAGTGGGCCAAGCCCGCCCGCTTCTCGAGTGTCACATTTCAAGAACAGAGGGACCAGTATTCATACCGATCAGGGGCTACCAAGTGGGCCAAGCCCACCCGCTTCCCGAGCGTCACACTTCACTAACAGAGGGGCCAGTATTCATACCGTTCGGGGGCTACCGAGCGGGCAAAGCCTGCCCGCTTCTATTCTCCAACGGGCATCAGACTTTTCTGTTTAAAATGCATATGAATTAACGTAAATAAGGGGCAAGTGCGGTGTCACAGTCTAAAATTCAAAAACATCAAATTATTACCACAGGCAAAACAATTCATGTTTGTCATATGGGGAATACTTTATTTAAATACAGAATGAGGCATTTCGTACATTTGATCAAATCCGAGAATATAGATTTCAACGTTCGTATTTCGAAAAAGTCACAGAAAAAAATGCACACCTTGATCATCTAGCTTTTAACCATTATTTATAGAACTTTGCAAACTAGGCAGTTGTATTAAGTTCATTAGTCAAATGATTTCATGCAAAAACGAAATACTTGCATTCTATGAAGCTCAAATAGAATAAATTTCAGCAAAAATATAATGATAGCCAGGTGTCTTCCAAACCAACCCCAACTCAGATGGGCACTGTAATCCTCGAACAATAACCACAAATCCGTTAATAGCAGGTATTGTTGTGACCCAGAGGGCCACTCCAGCAGTCAACCGAGCGTCACGCTTGAGTAACCGGGCGGGTACAGTGTTCGAAGCGGGCGGCAGCTTACTGGGCGGGCTCTGCACGCCCAGTTCTCGAACGATTCCATTCCGGATCTCATACCTAAGGCTCTTCCCTAGACGAGAGACCACTCAGAGCGACTTCAAGGCTAAGGGTGCAGGTCCACTTTGGAGGAAATACATACTGTTGATTGTGACTGCTTGTTATAAACTCTCTGCTAAAGACACCTTGAATACAGAATTGTCGGTAATCTCAAGCAACAATGCGCATTTATTCCGCAATTGAATAACTGTAGAGTAATTGGCATTAATTGGGGTGGTTGTTTTATTATCTGGGTCCTTTCTTTATTAGGGAGATGATCCAAACCTACTGCTTGCAGCAGCAATGTGCAGCAGCAATTTGCAACAGCATCAGCAAATGCAACACAATGTCAGCAATGCACCACAATGTCAACAACAGCATCAGCAATGTATAACATTGCAATCTACAGCAGTACAGCTTTGTTCTCAACCATGCAAGCCAGCATCAGCAATGTACAGCTATGACAGCCTTGAACTTGCTATGCATCAACCATGCAAGCCATCATCAGCAACGTACAGCTATGACAGCCTTATACTTGCAACATATCAGCTACATGTTACGTGTACATGTATGCACACATGTACATGTACCGTACCAGCGTAACCTCAGTACGGCTCACACAACTTTGTACAAACTGCGCATAAGCATTGTACAAATGCACAGTCCAAGTAATCAACCTACTTCTTGTTTGCTAGCTGTCTGCAGCTGAACTCAAGCAATTTAACATGTCAGCTCTCACCGCATCATGTTTGGCTAACATGCATACAGTACAGTGCCTATATAGCCAACCAATGCCATTCACGTAGCAGCTCCACTTATGAGGGCTAATCTACGCCCAGTAACGCATAGATTCTTGTACACTGACCATGCATGCAATGGAAATACATTACAAATAAACTGGCCCTAAGTCCTTACACTTTCCACCACAATAATAGAGAGGTTTAGCAACACGTTGCGCGAGACAAAATGTGAGCGTGAACGCGAAAAGTCTGTGCACACGTCAACGCATAAATGGCCTCCGGGTCTGCGTTGACGTTCGCATAGGACATGCAGCTAAACCTCCCTTTAAACAAAAAGATTTAAAAAACAGAAAACAAAAGATAAATCTTACTTTAAGCTGGCTGGATCTGTCATGAACTTGTAGTTCCGGGAATACTTGGCATCAATGATGAAGGTTGCAGCAAGATATAAGTCCTGACAAAAGACAAGCAAATTCCATCATAACAAACAGCAGTTTTTTATGTGTTTTTTAATGAACTTCTCTTTCAAAAGTGTTGATAACAAAACTTTCATGAAGGTACCAAAAGGGTTACACAAGATAGGAAGCAAGCTTAAGGACTTCCCTTAAGTAGTTCCCTTTCCATAAGGAACCCCATTCCTAAAGAACAAGGACCGACAGCTGCCTCACGGAAGACGAGGGATCACGCTCAACACACTCTGGCTGTTTTTATACACAGGCACAGGTGACGGGTTAAGACGTCAAGATTGCCTCGACTCGCCTCCGGATGACGTCTAAACACGCTAATCCCTCGGGCTTCTTGTACACAGACACAAATTCCATGAAGTCTGTGGAGGCAGACCGTGTGTTGATCTTGACTTGGCCGTTTCGCACGGCCTATTGTTGTACATTTCCTTTCATAACGATTTATGCTCCAGTGCACACCCCGGAGTATTAAAACATACAATGCATGAGGTTTCGGCAAGAAATATTGTACAAATGCTGTTGAGATGGCTGTTGCGAATCAGTGGGCCTACTGGTGTTTGTGGCATTTGGCTGTATATCACAAGTTGGCGGGAAATTTTCGGCAAAAATAATCCCGGCGCGAAGTGGTTAAAAGCTCAGTGAATAAACCTGACTAATTAAATCTTATACATTACTGAGTATATATACATGTAGGACAAGGAGATTTCACACTAAAAGTTTTTGATCATTTCTGTGCATTATTAATTTCATGTGCATGTCTCACATTGGCTCTGTTACGGACAATTACATACATTTCCTTGCATAACATTGGAATTGCCCACAAGTTTTCTAAAAAGTTCAAGTGTTCTTACACCTCTAGCCTTTTAGCATCATCTTCCAAATCATTCACAAGGATTAAAAAGATGTGTTCTAAAATGTTTTTGCAGGGATCACAAGTGTCATTAGTTTCTTTGTAGCATACAATAGGTCATCATGGTTAAGGGGGTGGGGGTAAGGCAAAATCACTGGCGTACAAGTCTCTCATGAGAGGAAGTGATAGTACCGGTACAAATCAATTAATAATTGATCTTTGTGGAACCTGTAACTTTGCACTCCCATGAAATAGATCATGTTGTAGTCTTGATTATCAAGTGATTAAAATAAATGAGCATGGAGGATGGAGGGAGCTTATTATGAATAATGTGTCTTACATATTCAAAATAATTTTCTTCATTTTCAGTCACAAGGAATCAATGCCTGATACAGTTTTTTTAGATACAATGTTGGAAGTACATTGTTGATGCATTAACCCTAACTGCCAAGCCTAATTTACTAGGAACCATACCCATTCTGGCAAATTCCAACACCCACGTAAATTTTACACACACACTCTTGGACTTAGTTTCTGGAGATATGCCAACCCCAGTGTAAAAGACCATCAATTTAGGGGTACTGTACCATCCGAACAGATTCAACAGATTTAAAAAAAAAACCTGCTGTTAAACTTTGATGGGTTGAGTTCGGTTAGGGTTCATACATTAAGAGAACAAAAAATACTGTGTCTTTTCTTTGTTTGTTTTTCATGTCTAAATTTAACTCTTTGAGAAATCTCCAATACAAACATTACAGGTCAATTCACACATATATGTACATGTCATATGTGCAAAATGCGTGTTACTCAATCCATAACTTGTACATATATACACAATGTACATGGACATGTACCGGTACCTACTTTTCAGGTACTTCAAGTAACAGCTCATTATCATGTCATAGTCATACCTAATAAATAACCTTTGAACTTTGCGTGTACCAACCTGTGTGAATCACACAACTACCCCAGAAACCTTATCAGCTGTAAAAAGTGCACTGAACTTATCTAACCAACAGCTGTTCATAGCCGGAGCGCATGGTTTATCAAGTCAGGACAGTGAAATAAACCCAGGCAATAAAAGAGGAACTCAAGGAAAAAGAATGGTGTATACATTTGCAAGTTTTTTTTTATATCAAAGTAATTAGTAGGAAACTTAAGCCGTATTCTGAAATTGCCATACTTTTTAGTGGGTGGACTGGGGTTAAATTTTAAATGAAGAAAACTGATTCAACCATTAGGCCTACCAATCCAATTAGGAGACCAAACTTTCCACACACTTATTATTCAGGTCATATGGAATGTTGTGGTCCAATGGTTACGGTGTTCGACCCGTGTGCCGTGGTACATGTACATGGGTTTGAATCCTTACCGTGGGAACATGGTGCTTGTGATCATGAGCAAGGCACTTTACCATTATTGCTTCGTCCTTCATATGGGATGTAAAGCCGTAGGTCTTGTGTGTTGTGTAATGCACGTTCAAAAACCCAGTAACACTTATCGCTAAGAGAAGGGGTTTTGCCCTGGTGTTTCTGGCAGTGGCAGCAATATGCACCGCAGCACCTTGTAAACCCTTATAAGGTGCTACATAATGGGTCTCATATTTCTCATAACTTCATTTACCTGTCTCTAATAATATAAATAATTTCCAGCGCCTTGAGTACCTAATTGTTTGTAGATACGTGCACTTTACACACATACGACTCCAGTATTACTAGTTTTAAATACAACTTAAATCTAACCAGCTCAATTTTACAGTCCATATCTAACACTAATAGTTGCTGGTGGTTGAAAAAAAATGGGAAAGAAACCCTTCATGATCAACTCAAATGCAAACAGACATTACAAAAAGGTATACTTGGGGAAGTTATGAACTTTTTTAGAAATGTACATTTAGCCTGCAAGCACATTGACATTTGGGAGAGCCAAGAGACATTTTGATCCCTTGCTCTATTCTACAGCGTGTCTGAAAATACCCGCAACTTTTTTTGCGAGGCTCTAACGTCGGTACGGAGACACGTACCGACATTATGTTTATTCCATTTTAAAGCTTGGAATATTAACTTGGAAGAGATAACCTGGAGAGTATTGGTTTGTGAATTTATTTAAGGTGTAGTCTACGTGGATTGAAAAGAATAGGAAACACACAAAGTAAAAGGCAACAAAATTGTCACAACATGAACAAGATGAACATGATGAACCATTTCCACAGTAGAAAAAGTGCGCATGATTAATTTTCCTTGAAATCGGTTGAGTTTGTTTTTGACATGCCTTTATTCAAACACGAATAATTAAACATCTTTTAAATATCAAACCAATACTTACCAGGGATAAAGTTGAGATTCCAAGCTTTAAAATGGTATAAAAAATAATGGCGATACATGTTTCCGCGCCGCCTCGCAAAAAAAATGTTGCAGGTATTTTGGGACGAGTTTGTACACTCTAAGGACCATCACTGAAGGTTGATTCATAAAACTGCCTACGCACTACCGGTATAATAGGAATGTCTCTAATCAAATCGACGTTCCCACCACGAAGTGACGTATCATGTGCTAAGAGCCCATAGATGATCGTCACTTCGTGGTTCACCCGACGAATTAATAGTCAAAACATCATCACAAAATTCATGGATTTTCAAAACACAGATGTATGAATACAGAGCACTTACACTTTCGTTCACGAGTGTGTCTTTGGTCCTCTCCTCTGCTTTGGGTTGGTTGAACAGGTCGATCGTTACCATGTCACCCTCTTGATTCTTTTTGAAGCTGACGGAGCGAGGGCGCACTACAGACCCTTTGCGCTCCCTCATGAGATCTGCATCCTTGGCTTTTGCCTTGACGGAGGGCTTGTATGTCAGTATGTGGTTATCCATTTTGTTTATGTTTTCTTCACCTGTTTAAAAAAGGGTAAGTTTTCACCATTAAGGCAATTTGAAAAATGTTGTTCTATTTCTAAAAAAGTCGACCGTTGTACTGTGCATGCGTCAGTTGTTCAATTGAATCTTTGCTAGGAAGACTACAATTTTGGAACTAATTCCAATTCCATCCAGGAATCAAGATTATTTAATGATAGGCGCAACTGATTTTTGTATGCAGATATTCTGTCAAATGTAGCCGAAATTCGGCTAGCCCCATAAATGTGGCCAATTTACTGGACTACCTCCGTAAATAAAGGCCACACTTCCCCCATGTACAAAAACATGTCGAACTATGTCAAATTTTGATTTTCACATTTAGGCTTAGTTTGTATTCTATTTTTGCTTTAGAAGCATACTCACCCTCTTTATAGGCTAATTAGAAAGTGCTGCCTTTTTCAGATGTCTATTTTTTGTGAAATTTCATGTTGAAATTTTGATTCGCAAACATACATGTGCAAACGAATCTGGAAATTTCACGAAAAAGTGTGGCAGCTGTTATTTAGGTAGTCCAGTAAATTGGCCACATTTATGGGTCTAAAATTCGACTAGAACGGTCCCTCCATCTTAGTAACTGCGGATCACAATAGAGTGTTTTTACTATAGATTGAAGCGTGGCTATGTATATAGCCAGGTTCACGGGTCTAGCCTAGGACATGTACAGTCGTTTTCCTGGTTCTGTATAGAAAACATCATTCAGGCTGCTTACGGCTCAATTTAATACTCCACACATTCAAGTGACATTGATTAGAAAGTTTACCTTGAGTGATCGAGAAACAACAAAATAATTTTCAAAATTTAAGCTCTTTTTATTATGATTTTATGACGTCAAAAGTACCGATGTCACTTTTCCTAGTTCCAGATCGGTTCAATAAGTTCAGAATCGATCAAAACTGCTTCACGCCAAAAAAAAAAATCATGCGAGAAAATCTATTTTTTCAGCCAGAACCAACCGAAACAAGCATATTTTCTGATAAAGTATTATTTCATTTTCCAAAAAATAGTTTATTCAAGAGAATTCCAGCAAATTTTAAAAAGAGAATACGTTTGTCTGCAGCGCAAAGGCTTGAATTGAGCACGCACGGACCGAAAATCTTTGACCAAGCACAGAATACGTCACACAAAATCGATTAACGTGCATGTAGTTGGGTCATGAGTGCACGCACTATCCAGAACTAGGCAAAAGCATACGGTCATTTGTTGACAAATTTTCAAAAATTAGAGACTTTACAAGTTATTTTGATTTAACAAGTATTCGATGGAAGAGTTTATATTCAAATTATTCAAAATCACACGGTAGGCCTACAACAAGTGATACATCAAGGAGAAAAGTTTTCGTCGATTTGCAGCTACCGCGATTTTCTACAAACCGTCCAAACATGTTGAAGTGCGAGTCAGAAATCTGGCCAAAATTCCTCTTCTATGTTCTAATGATTTTTTTTGGAAAAATCTTTGTCATGTTTGTCCATCAAGGAGCTTAACTAACTTACATTTTTCTTTTCAAAATGCACATCGTCAGAATTTTTTTTATTGGAGACTATTCCAAAAGAGGTAGGTTTTTATTTGAAGCTATTCGGGACTAGGAAAAATCCGGAACTAGGAAAACGACTGAAGGACTACCGGTAGGTCAAGAACCTATAGCCTACGGATGCAACAGTGTAAATAAATTCCCATAGACACTGGTGCTAAAAGCCTATTCTTTTAAAAATACTCAGAACTCTCACACTCACAGGTATTCAAGCTGCACAGAAAAATAATGATCAACATCCCATCTTTCGTTTTCATTTCATTTTTTGGTGGGTTGACCATTGACTTTTCGAGATATTCTCACCCAAAGAAGACGACACCTATTTTCTTCAAAGCGGAAAAGAAGCCATCTCGAAAAATGATCCCTCCACAACATGGTAAAATTAAATAGCGCCACTTTCGAGCCCAATAGCAATTAGCATCCAAAATGCTCAGAATTTGAAGCCCCGAGTCCGGGCCAGCGGTTCATTACCATATCTCTTCAATCCCCCAATTTTAAGGCGCTCAGAACTCTCTAATAATGTTGGGTATAACTTTTATTCATGAGCTTGGAGGATGGATTTACCGGTGTGCACCCCTACACATGCTAGATACAAATACAATTAGGCTAATGGAATAATTGTACTTACTAATTGCGCCCATCATGCGTATGAAAAAGAATGATTAAATTGATTGAAATTTGGTGCTGCATTTGATACATATGCATAAGCTTATCGTGCTCACCATCAAGTCATCGCTTATTACGTCGTTTCACTTTCAGACTCTCTTTCCAGTAATGCAGGCAACCGGTAAACCATTAACTTCTGAACTTGGCAAACACAAAAAGTAGGAGTTTCCTTGCTGCTGATTGACTAGCCTGCCCCCGTGTATACCCTATAACTAAATGGTGTTTGAGACGTCAGGGAATCAGAGTTTAAAAAGTTTGATACATTCAATAGAGGGCGCAATTTATTTGGCGCACGGTCTTTTATTTTTCGCCAACGTGCGGTTGGGATATTGAAATGCAGAGTTTCAAGTTAAATTGGAAAAAAACATCGGAAAACAGTCAATGTGACAGTCGCGATATATGGCGTGTCAAACGTTGCAATATTCAATATTTTGCAATATATATGTTGGATGTTCAATATGTGTTTGTTATCTTTTACATTTATGTGCCGGATGTTCAAAGTGTGCGATGTTTTTCATTATTTGCGCGATGTTTAATATATTTGTTGAAAAAGAGCCCAATGTTGAACTTTACTGAGGTCTATCGAGGGGACGATCCTTATTTTAACTCCCGGAGATTCGCTGACAGTCTCTATTTTTCTTTTTAAGAAAGTCCAAATAGCTAAAGAGGGAGGTGAGAATCTATATGTGCCCAGATACAAAGAGTAGAAATCTACGCGTCTGCCTTTTGAAAATACACAATTGCGGTGTTCATTGTTGCGTAATGATCCGCCTAGCACACGACTGTTTTGCACATTAGGCTGTGTTATGCAGCTTCCTAACAAACCAAACACACTGGGCTCATTATATCGACTTGTTTTTACCCATTAAGGTAAAGCGAATGGACCCAGTAATCTTCCTGGCGCGTTTGCTCACCTATAAAGACAACATTTCTCAGTTTAAGGACAATTCTAAGGTAACGAAATGGCCGAGTGGTTACGATTCGTCGTCCACGGTTAGCGGGGTCCCGGGTTCGAATCCCGCTGGTGTCTTTTTGGTTTCTAACGAATGAGTTCAATTATTCACTATAAGAGATTTAATTTCCCGTCGTAAACTACCAACAGTACCTTAGCTTAATCGGTAAGCACTGCTGCTGGTACTGTCCGCGAGTTCCAGGTTGGCGCCTTCGTACAGGTTCAGGGCATGTGGTCCACTCGGAGGATCAGGGCTTAGGGGCCGCCCTGTTCCTCCCTTAGCTCTTTGCTTTTACATGGTGCCTGGCCCTCCGGGGTTATATGGATGGATAGGGAAGGAAGTGTGTATTGGTCGGGGACGCCGAGACCCCGGAAGAGAACTAAGGGATCGGCTGGGGCATTGTTATGGCTCAGACCGATCCCTGAAAGCTTGACTAGCACATAACTTTTTGATTTTTTTTACCCTCTATCTTTTATACTTTGGTTTAGTTTGATATCTACAGCTGCTCGGCAGGTCTACGGGAAGTATCAAAATTGAAACAAAGGTGTATGTCATAAATCAATGAATATTTCATAATTGACTATAATCAAAACGGAGTTTCGTTTGATCAATTTTACTATCATTATATAATGACGCGATTGGCAATTGACGTAAGAAACGCCATAAATTATACTGGGAAAGAATAAAGATGTACATTGTAATATAAATATTATTTATACATCTTTCAAATAACGTGTCTTTAATTGTGAGCATTACAAAGAATACAGTAATTCGCAATGGTATTAGAATATGGTATATGATAGCACTATCAATGCGTCTGTATTAGATTTAAAAATATATAATTTAGGCCCCTATGTGTGAAATATTCTTTGATTGACTATGAGCATTCCATACGAATGAGTTAATATAGCAACAACAAAAGAGAAAGGAAAAAGAGAAAATTCCTTTACCCTAAAAACTGGAAAAATAATTTGTTTTAAAAAAGTCAAATGGGACACTTCATGTATTGATTGAACAGTTTGCAAGGAGTTAGCCTTACATTTTAGCAAAAATGGGAAAAATCAGATGTTTCTGGAAAATTGCAGCTTGTAAGGGGTTAACCTTGCATTTTTAGTAAAATTTAGATGATTATGAAACATTTCAAATAGTAAGGGGTGAACCTTGCATTTTTTTAGCGAAATTGGGCAAAATCAGATCTTTCTGGAAAATTTCAGATTGTAAGGGGTTAACCTTTCTTTTGTAGTAAAATTTGGCAAAATAAGATGTGTATGAAAAATTTCAAATTGTAAGGGGTTAACCTTTCTTTTTTAGTAAAATTGGAAAAATTTAAATGTTTATGAAAAATTTCAAATTGTCAGTGATTTACCTAGCAAAATAGGGCAAAATCAGGTGTTTATGGAAAATGTTAGATTGTAAGGGGTTAACCTTGCATTTTTAGCAAAATTGGGAAAAATCAGATTCGTATGAAAATCAAAAATTGTAAGAGGTTAAGCTTTGCCCAATTAGGGCAAAATCAGATGTTTCTGGAAAATTGCAGATTGAAAGGGGTTAACCTTGCATTTTTTAGCAAAACTTGGCAATATCAGATTTTTATGAAAAATCTCAAATTGTAAGGGGTGAACCTTGCATTTTAGCAAAATTGGGCAAAATCAGATTTGTATGAAAAGTAAAAAATTGTAAGAGGTTAACCTTGCCAAATTAGTGCAAAATCAGATGTTTCTGGAAAATTGCAGATTGAAAGGGGTTAAGCTTGCTTTTTTAAGCGAAATTGGGAAAAATCAATTGTTTCTTGAAAATTGAAGATTGTAAGGGGTTAACTTGGCATTTATAGCATAACTTGGCAATATCAGATTTATATGAAAAATCTCAAATTGTAAGGGGTGAACCTTGTATTTTTAGCGAAATTGGGCAAAATCAGATCTTTCTGGACAATTTCAGATTGTAAGGGGTTAACCTTGCTATTTTAGTGATATTTGGCAAAATAAGATGTGAATGAAAAATTTCAAATTGTAAGGGGTTAACCTTGCTTTTTGTAGTAAAATTGGGCAAATTTAAATGTTTATGAAAAATCTCAAATTGTAAGGGGTGAACCTTGCATTTTATTTTAGCAATATAGGGCAAAATCAGGTGTTTATGAAAAATGTTAGATTGTTAGGGGTTTAATGCATTTTTAGCAAAATTGGGAAAAATCAGATTTGTATGAAAAATCAAAAATTGTAAGAGGTTAACCTTTGCCCAATTAGGGCAAAATCAGATGTTTCTGGAAAATTGCAGATTGAAAGGGGTTAACCTTGCATTTTTAGCTTAACTGGGCAATATCAGATTTTTATGAAAAATCTCAAATTGTAAGGGGTGAACCTTGCATTTTAGCAAAATTGGGCAAAATCAGATGTTTCTGGAAAATTTCAGATGTAAGGGATTATCCTTGCTTTTTTAGTGAAATTTAGCAAAGTTAGATGTTTATGAAAAATCTCAAATTGTAAGGGGTGAACCTTGTATTTTTTAGCGAAATTGGGCAAAATCAGATCTTTCTGGAAAATTTCAGATTGTAAGGGGTTAACCTTGCTTTTTTAGTGATATTTGGCAAAATAAGATGTGAATGAAAAATTTCAAATTGTAAGGGGTTAACCTTGCTTTTTTAGTAAAATTGGGCAAATTTAAATGTTTATGAAAAATCTCAAATTGTAAGGGGTGAACCTTGCATTTTTTAGCAAAATAGGGCAAAATCAGGTGTTTATTAAAAAATGTCAGATTGTAAGGGGTTCACCTTGCATTTTTAGCATAACTTGGCAATATCAGATTTATATGAAAAATCTCAAATTGTAAGGGGTGAACCTTGTATTTTTAGCAAAACTGGGCAAAATCAGATCTTTCTGGAAAATTTCAGATTGTAAGGGGTTAACCTTGCTTTTTTAGTGATATTTGGCAAAATAAGATGTGAATGAAAAATTTCAAATTGTAAGGGGTTAACCTTGCTTTTTGTAGTAAAATTGGGCAAATTTAAATGTTTATGAAAAATCTCAAATTGTAAGGGGTGAACCTTGCATTTTTTTTTAGCAATATAGGGCAAAATCAGGTGTTTATGAAAAATGTTAGATTGTTAGGGGTTAACCTTGCATTTTTAGCAAAATTGGGAAAAATCAGATTTGTATTAAAAATCAAAAATTGTAAGAGGTTAACCTTTGCCCAATTAGGGCGAAATCAGATGTTTCTGGAAAATTGCAGATTGAAAGGGGTTAACCTTGCATTTTTAGCTTAACTGGGCAATATCAGATTTTTATGAAAAATCTCAAATTGTAAGGGGTGAACCTTGCATTTTAGCAAAATTGGGCAAAATCAGATGTTTCTGGAAAATTTCAGATGTAAGGGATTATCCTTGCTTTTTTAGTGAAATTTGGCAAAGTTAGATGTTAAAATTTATGAAAAATCTCAAATTGTAAGGGGTGAACCTTGTATTTTTTTAGCGAAATTGGGCAAAATCAGATCTTTTTGGACAATTTCAGATTGTAAGGGGTTAACCTTGCTTTTTAAGTGATATTTGGCAAAATAAGATGTGAATGAAAAATTTCAAATTGTAAGGGGTTAACCTTGCTTTTTTAGTAAAATTGGGCAAATTTAAATGTTTATGAAAAATCTCAAATTGTAAGGGGTGAACCTTGCATTTTTTAGCAAAATAGGGCAAAATCAGGTGTTTATTAAAAAATGTCAGATTGTAAGGGGTTCACCTTGCATTTTTAGCAAAATTGGGAAAAATCAAATTTGTATGAAAGATCAAAAATTGTAAGAGGTTAACCTTTGCCCAATTAGGGCAAAATCAGATGTTTATAGAAAGTTGCAGATTGAAAGGGGTTAACCTTGCATTTTTAGCAAAACTGGGCAATATCAGATTTTTATGAAAAATCTCAAATTGTAAGGGGTGAACTTTGCATATATTAGCAAAATTGGGCAAAATCAGATGTTTTTGAAAAAAATTCCGATGTAAGGAATTAACCTTACTTTTTTCTTTAGTGAAATTTGGTAAAAATTAGATGTTTATGAAAAAATTCAAATTGTATGGGGTTAAGATTGCATTTTTTTTTAGCAAAAAAGGGCAAAATCAGATGTTTATGGAAAATTTCAAATTGTAAGGGGTTAACCTTGCATTTTAGCAAAATTGGGCAAAATAAGATGTTTCTGGAAAATTTCAGATATAAGGGATTATCCTTGCTTTTTTAGTGAAATTTGGCAAAGTTAGATGTTTATGAAAAATCTCAAATTGTAAGGGGTGAACCTTGTATTTTTAGCGAAATTGGGCAAAATCAGATCTTTTTGGAAAATTTCAGATTGTAAGGGGTTAACTTGCTTTTTTAGTGATATTTGGCAAAATAAGATGTGAATGAAAAATTTCAAATTGTAAGGGGTTAACCTTGTTTTTTTTAGTAAAATTGGGCAAAATAAGATGTGAATGAAAATTCTCAAATTGTAAGAGGTTAACCTTTGCCCAATTAGGGCAAAATCAGATGTTTCTGGAAAGTTGCAGATTGAAAGGGGTTAACCTTGCATTTTTAGCAAAACTGGGCAATATCAGATTTTTATGAAAAATCTCAAATTGTAAGGGGTGAACCTTGCATTTTTAGCAAAATTGGGCAAAATCAGATGTTTCTGAAAAATTTCAAATTGTAAGGGGTTAACCTTGCATTTTTTAGCAAAATACGGCAAAACCAGGTGTTCATGAAAAATTTCAGATTGTAAAGGGTTCACCTTGCATTTTTAGCAAAATTGGGAAAATCAGATTTGTATGAAAAATCAAACATTGTAAGGGGTTAACCTTTGCCCAATTAGGGCAAAATCAGATGTTTCTGGAAAATTGCAGATTGAAAGGGGTTAACCTTGCATTTTAAGCAAAATTGGGCAAAATGAGATTTTTAAGCAAAATCTCAAATTGCAAGGGGTGAACCTTGCATATATTAGCAAAATCGAGCAAAATCAGATGTTTCTGAAAAAAATTCCGATGCAAGGAATTAACGTTATTTTTTTTTAGTGAAATTTGGTAAAAATTAGATGTTTATGAAAAATTTCAAATTGAAAGGGGTTCAGCTTTCATTTTTTTTTTAGCAAAACAGGGCAAAATCAGATGTTTATGAAAAATTTCAAATTGTTAGGGGTTAACCTTGCATTTTAGCAAAATTGGGCAAAATCAGATGTTTCTGGAAAATTTCAGATGTAAGGGATTATCCTTGCATTTTTAGTGAAATTTGGCAAAGTTAGATGTTTATGAAAAATTTCAAATTATAAAGGGTTAACCTTGCATTTTTTAAGCGAAATTGGGGGAAAAAATCTGATGTTTCTGGAAAATTGCAGATTGTAAGGGGTTAACCTTGCTTTTTGAATAAGATTGGGGAAAATTAGATGTTCATGAAAACAAATCGAATTGTAAGGGGTTAACCTTGCATTTTTTAGCAACATAGGAAACCATCAGATGATTCTGGAAAATTGCAGATTGTATTATAGGGGCCATTCAGAATTTTCAATGTTTTAAAAATTTTTAAATTTTTTTTTTTTCCAAATTATTTTGACCCACCCACCCACCCCTAATTTCGATTAATAAAAAACTGAACATGAATATGTACATGCACTTGCATGTACATATACTTGAACATGTACAGGTATACCCATGTACATTTGTGTCTAGTTCAGTGACGGCGTGAAGTTGTCGGTCTTCCTCTTTTGCACTGGTGACCTTAGTTTTCTTGTGTTTTGCCAGCTGATATGCTGTTGGGAAAGACAGGTTGCACTGAGTCTTGGAAGCCACAAACATGGCCGTGGTTTTGTCGTTTTCTGGATGAGGTGGATGACATGTGACATACGAGGTTGTGCCTGTCACGTGAGGTGGCTGAGTAAAACATTTGCTCGTACCCCCGCCCTGTTTGCAGGGGGGGGGGGGGGGGGGGGGGGGGGGGGGGGGTACGAGCGAAAGAAAAACATCAGGTTTGGGCAGACATCACATCACAGGCTGCGGTCCTCGTAGTCTTGGAGTCCAGTGGTTGAATAGTTCAGTTTTTATAGCGATTGGTTATCGACGCCCGCGGCATGTTATAGAGCCGACCTAGTACACCAGGTACCCTGCTGACTCTGCACGGCCTAACCGCTACAAACGCCCAGCGTCCAAGTCTACTGAAAAACCACCTCCCTCCCATGCCACAGTGGGTCTATATACACGTACATGACGTACATACAGAGTACATATACAGGGGATGAAGTTGAAAAAGAAAAACGCATCGCGATATCGGAACGCTTGCGCGTAGTTCAGGCAAGTCGAAAGATCTATCTTTCTCTGTTTTTTTTTTAAATTTTTTTTCCATGGAAAGTGAATTTCGATTTTTAATTATTTAGCTTGACCCACCCACCCACTATTTGGAAAAAAGATCGAAATTTTAAAACATTGAAAATTCTGAATGGCCCCTTAGGGCTTAACCTTGTATTCTAGCAAAATTGGGCAAAAAGAAATGTTTATAAAAAATTTTAAACTGTAAGAGGTGTACCTTGTATATTTAGTAAAATTTGGCAAAATCAGATTTGTATGAAAAATCTAAAATGGTAAGGGGTTAACCTTGCTTTTTTTAGCAAAATTTCGAGCATCTTATACTAAAATTGGGCAGAATCAGATGCTTCTATGAATCCAGATGTAAAGTTTCCGCTATGAATACAAGGTTCACCCCTTACAATTTGAGATTTTTCATATAAATCTGATATTGCCCAGTTATGCTAAAAATGCCAAGTTAACCCCTTACAATCTTCAATTTTTAAGAAACATCTGATTTTTCCCAATTTCGCTTAAAAAAGCAAGGTGAACCCCTTACAATCTGCAATTTTCCAGAAACATCTGATTTTGCCCTAATTTGGCAAGGTTAACCCCTTACAATTTTAGATTTTTTATACAAATCTGATTTTGCCCAATTTTGCTAAAAATGCAAGGTGAACCCCTTACAATCTGACATTTTTCATAAACACCTGATTTTGCCCTATTTTGCTAAAAAATGCAAGGTTCTCCCCTTACAATTTGAGATTTTTCATTAACATTTAAATTTGCCCAATTTTACTAAAAAAGCAAGGTTAACCCCTTACAATTTGAAATTTTTCATTCACATCTTATTTTGCCAAATATCACTAAAAAAGCAAGGTAAACCCCTTACAATCTGAAATTTTTCAGAAAGATCTGATTTTGCCCAATTTCGCTAAAAATACAAGGTTCACCCCTTACAATTTGAGATTTTTCATATAAATCTGATATTGCCCAGTTATGCTAAAAATGCCAAGTCAACCCCTTACTATCTGCAATTTTCAAGAAACATCTGATTTTGCCCTAATTTGGCAAGGGTAACCCCTTACAATTTTTGATTTTTCATACAAATTTGATTTTGCCCAATTTTGCTCAAACTGCAAAGTTGCCCCTTACCATCTGAAATTTTCCATAAACACCTGATTTTGCCCTATTTTGCTAAAAAATGCAAGGTTAACCACTGACAATTTGAAATTTTTCATAAACATTTACATTTTCCCAATTTTACTAAAAAAGCAAGGTTAACACCTTACAATTTGAAATTTTTCATACACATCTTATTTTGCCAAATTTTACTACAAAAGCTAGGTTAATCCCTTACAATCTGAAATGTTCCAGAAAGATCTGATTTTGCCCAATTTCGCTAAAAAATGCAAGGTTCACCCCTTACAATTTGAAATGTTTCATAAACATCTAAATTTTACTGAAAATGCAAGGTGAACCCCTTACAAGCTGCAATTTTCCAGAAACATCTGATTTTTCCCAATTTTGCTAAAATGTAAACTGTTAAATCAATACATGAAGTGTCCCATTTGACTTTTTTAAAACAAATTATTTTTCCAGTTTTTAGGGAAAGGAATTTTCTCTTTTTCCCTTCTCTTTTGTTGTTGCTATATTTTGCGAATTAACTCATTCGTATGGAATGCTCATAGTCAATCAAAGAATATTTCACACATAGGGGCCTAAGGCCAAAAAAAAAAAGTCTCCGGTTTCTGGTATGCGCGCGCGTCGCCGTAGCCATGCGCGTCGGCAAAATGAAAAAGGTTTTTTTTTCAATACAAGATGATGTCTCAAAACCGCCAAACTCACTTGTTTGCCTGGAATCCTGCTGCTGCACAATTTTAACGTGTTTTTAGATGGGGTTATGATCGAGAATAAGCTTTATGTGGCCTCTCTGGACTCCCATATGTTTGCACTTAAAGTTTAGTCGGGCACCATTTGCAGTCATCAGCCGACATTTGAAGCCAAAAAAAAAAAAAAAAACAGGTAAAAAAAAAAAAAAAAGCTGCGTCGCCGCACCACTTTTGGGGCAAGCTCCATACCAGAAACCCGAGACTTTTTTTTTTGGGCCTAAATTATATTTTTTTAAATTTAATAGAGACGCATTGATCGTGCTATCATATTCCATTCTTTTACTATTGCGAATTACTGTATTGTTTGGAATGCATACACAATTAAAGACACGTTATTTGAACGATGTATAAATAATATTTATACTACAATGTACATCTTTATTCTTTCCCGGTATAATTTATGGCGTTTCTTACGTCAATTGGCAATCGCGTCATTATATAATGATAGTCAAATTGATCAAACGAAACTTTGTTTTGATTATAGTCAATTATGAAATATTCATTGATTTATGACATACACCTTTGTTTCAATTTTGATACTACCCGTAGACCTGCCGAGCAGCTGTAGATATCAAACTAAACCAAAGTATAAAAGATAGAGGGTAAAAAAAATCAAAAAGTTATGTGCTAGTCAAGCTTTCAGGGATCGGTCTGAGCCATAACAATGCCCCAGCCGATCCCTTAGTTCTCTTCCGGGGTCTCGGCGTCCCCGACCAATACACACTTCCTTCCCTATCCATCCATATAACCCCGGAGGGCCAGGCACCATGTAAAAGCAAAGAGCTAAGGGAGGAACAGGGCGGCCCCTAAGCCCTGATCCTCCGAGTGGACCACATGCCCTGAACCTGTACGAAGGCGCCAACCTGGAACTCGCGGACAGTACCAGCAGCAGTGCTTACCGATTAAGCTAAGGTACTGTTGGTAGTTTACGACGGGAAATTAAATCTCTTATAGTGAATAATTGAACTCATTCGTTAGAAACCAAAAAGACACCAGCGGGATTCGAACCCGGGACCCCGCTAACCGTGGACGACGAATCGTAACCACTCGGCCATTTCGTTACCTTAGAATTGTCCTTAAACTGAGAAATGTTGTCTTTATAGGTGAGCAAACGCGCCAGGAAGATTACTGGGTCCATTCGCTTTACCTTAATGGGTAAAAACAAGTCGATATAATGAGCCCAGTGTGTTTGGTTTGTTAGGAAGCTGCATAACACAGCCTAATGTGCAAAACAGTCGTGTGCTAGGCGGATCATTACGCAACAATGAACACCGCAATTGTGTATTTTCAAAAGGCAGACGCGTAGATTTCTACTCTTTGTATCTGGGCACATATAGATTCTCACCTCCCTCTTCAGCTATTTGGACTTTCTTAAAAAGAAAAATAGAGACTGGCAGCGAATCTCCGGGAGTTGAAATAAGGGTCGTCCCCTCGATAGACCTCAGACTCAGCAAAGTTCAACATTGGGCTCTTTTTCAACAGCTGTTTTAGCGGAAACTTTACATCTGGATTTTTTAGAAGCATCTGATTTTGCCCAATTTTAGTAAAATATGCTCAAAATTTTGCCTAGTCGCTTCCATTTTTAAAAGAAGGGTGAGTAAGGAAACCGTTAGAGCAAATAACTGTAAGTTCAGATGAAAAATAAGTTCATACCCTCAAATAATTTGTTGAAATACCTTTATAAGTAAAGTTAAAATAAGATAATGTAATAACAATTACGCAGTCACGATCTCGTGGAAAACGAGACTCGCATTTTTTGTTTTTAAATTTTGTGCAAGCATCCGACGTGACGCGTCGACGCGTCCGCGTCCGGGTGGTAGCCACGCACGCACGAAAAGGCTGATGATTGGTTGGAATTTTGCTACCCTGTTGGGGTAGCAAAAATCGAGATTATAAAGAAAAAACATAAGAGTTTCTCGACAAGTTGCAAAAGGCCCTCGTGGCTTCGCCACTCGCATGTGTGGTCTCCATCTCCAGTCGCTTCGCGTTCGTCGCTTTGAATACGGGCAAGTTAAGCCACGATGGCGTTGGTGAAAGGCTGGGGGGGGGGGCAAGTGGCCCCACCCTCTGTCAGAGGAGGGCACTGGATACCTATAATATAGGATACTCTGAATGTACTGAAATTATTTTTCACAAATTACAAATTTTGGCATTATTGTTTAACATGTACATTTGAACTTTATTGCTTGATTTCACAAACTTATATGCATGACAATGGATGATTCATCATGAAAGACTATCAAAACAAACTGTCTTACCGAACAATGTACGAGCCCATTTTATTTATGTTTAGTATTCAACTTCAAAAATTATATACAATGCACATGTGATGAAATTCAAGCTTACTTCTTTTATTACAGCAAGCTGATTAAGGCACTCATTACTCAAGTGCATTTACAGGGTCTATTCATGTTCAGATAAGAAACACAAACTTTTGAGTAGTAAACAAACCAGAGAGAATCAATGTGCAGGACCAGAAAGTTTGGAATGGTGTTAAAAGTTTTCTGACCAAAGTCTTCCCATCTACAAAACTGGATTTCACAACTTGTTTCAGGCAAAACTGAAGTTCTTTCTTTTTCACTGAAACAAGTTATCCGGGCAAAAAGGTGCATAGTTACAACCGTATCTTTCTCAAATGCTTCGAAAAGGCATCATCAACTTCTCTCAAACACTGCTGAAAACAAGCTAACTAAGGCCAAGTTCGCGCAAGGACTATAGTTGACCAATGGTTAACTAACGTTTGCCCAAACTCTGTCTAGTCGACGATGGTTGACTACGCTAGTCGACTATTTGGAACCAGCCTGCTGGGGTTGGTTGCTTTGCTGGTAACCAATATTGCGCGCATTCATAACGCTAGCAGAGAGCCAGGATTCAGAAGTTTTGCGATGACATTTTGACCAGCGTTCGACTAGAGACATTCGCACGTACTATTAGTGCGCAGGCGTAAGGTTCATCACAAATCAACCACTAGTCGACTAATGGTCCTTGCCCGAACTTGGCCTATGCTTACTGATGTGTAAATGACTCCATAAAAAAAAATTATAATTTCATCAAAAATACCATCAAAGGGAAACTGACACATACATTGACTGAAACAACAGGGTTAATGGCGAAGACTGACAATCTGGAGACAGCCAAAAGGATCTAGCTCATTGGTGGAGAAACAGTCAAGTTTTCTGAACGTCACAAGTTCAAAGCCAGCTCCGGTCATTTCTATGTTCAACCTTATATTTATTAAGAAAATAGGCCAAACATTATTTTAACTTAGTTTTACAACTTTAATATACTCTCTAGATAAATATATGTGGCCATTTTTAAAACCTCTCTATGCACTTGTTATGAACTCACAATACAACAATGTACAATATGATGCCCTGCTTGTAAGGTCCTTTACTTGATTCACTGTTAACACTACGGATTGTTACCTTCAATGCTCAAGTAACTTGAGCATGGCACTTGGGAAATTTCGGCTTGCAGAACTTTCCCTGTTTGAATATAGGTTCCTTGCGCAAGTACCCCCTCAATGATAAGAAAGGGAGAGTTGGGGGAGACCACTGGGTGTGGCACTGAAATGCATTGCCAACAACGCCTTGGATTTGTGCACATTCAGAAAGGACCTCAACTTGTGTGTACTCCACACTTTACGCGCACAAACCTGTACGCATACCAAGTGTGTCTTGTCTGCGGGCCCTCAAAAGTGGTCAAAATGTACCCTTTCTTGTTGCACATGGAGCCCATAACGAGACTGGAGCACCACTATTATGCAATAATAAACTTAATTTCTGGTCCATCTAGTAGGGTTGTTGACTTTTCAATTGACTTGGAACTCAATGACTTATGATGACCAGTGAAGACTTGATTACAAATCTGGCATATTTTATGCCGTGTTCATAACACTATAATGTCATTCAGTATTTTTAAGTACATGTAGTCAAGTCCATCACAAGTCCACTCACAAGTAAGACCAGTAACAGGGGATGAATAACAAATAACTGTTTTCATCATAGTTCACTGACCAGCTTGTGACTTGACTTAGGACCAGATGAATAGTATTGGATCGAGATGGACTTGTGAGGACACTTGAGGACTTGTGATGGACTGGACTACAACGATGATGCGACTGCCAAAAGACAGCAGACTATTAGTAAAGTTAACCGTACCTCCATCTTAATTGTTTTCCAAAGAAATTTACTCAATTTATTCAAAACAAAACAAGCTCTATCCAGCATGGATTCATTCCCTCTTGCTGCGACAACCTGTCTATCTGTCCAGTGAGTTCTTCTCTTTCTCCATCAGCTGTAGTTCCCGTTCCCTCTCCTGGTTCTTCTTCAGGATCTGGTTGATGCAGTACTCTGACTCCTGCCCCACCTCAGTCAGCCGTAAGTCTAGCTCCTGGATGGTCTTGTTCTCCTCCATGCCCTCCTGTATTTGCTTGCCTCCATCCTGCGGGACAAAGCAAAACCTGTCTGGTTAGTCTAGGAATTTGCTACGATCTCATATGTGAGAGAATATGGCACTATGGACTCCATACGAAAGCACCCTTAATGGTGAAAATGACAGGGTGCTGATATATTGAAGGACACTTTAACATCATTGCTGGCATGCTTTGAAATAGAGTCTGATTCCAACCGTCAGTCACAATTTCTGTTCAGACTCAAAATTTCAATATAAAGGTTTTGAAATTGGTTCTATTTGAATGTGGCAAAGGCGTTTTGGTCAGCAATTTAAAAAGTGATGCCTCAAATTTGCTATGAATTGAAAAATGTTGTGCCCGAGCTGCTTATGTCTAATGGTTTACAACACTTGTGTAACGAATGACAGGAGTGTAAAAAATCCAAAGACACCCAGACATCACTCTAAAGCCCGGTTCATACTTCACGCGAACACGACTGCAAAGCTAATTTGACGTGATGAAACGTTCGCTGCGAAATTTGCCTGATTAAAATATGTTCAACTTTTACAAATTTGCAGCACGAGTACTCCCCCGAAGTCACAAATTCGCATTTGCTTTCGCGCTGAGTATGAACCGGGCTTAAAACCATTATTTAGTTCATAGATGCTAAAGCCAATGTGCAGCTTTAAAGACACGTTCATATATACTTGGGACAGATTTACCTTCTCCTAGTGATCAAGATCCCGTCATGTGGGTGGTTTTTAATAAGGGAATAAATGTGTGCTTAGGAGGCGAGGGCAATTATCAGCACCCAGACTCCAAGCCGACAATAATGGCCCTCGCCTTTGGCTCAGGCACTCATTGGCCACCTGGACCGCAACTGGTTTTAAGCAAATGCTCCATCACACTATTACCGCTTTAATAACGATGTGATTGATGCACTTACTGGGCCGAGTCTGTTACAAGACAAGTTGACTCTCCTGAGCGTGATGTTGTTGATGACGACCTGGGCCATGATAGCCGCCGTGGGTTCTGTCAGCTCGTTACTGCCCACGTTCAGTTCCTCCAGGGTGCTGTTCTTGATCAGGGCACGGCACAGAGCTTGACCACCTGTTGGAGTAATTTGTTTAAAAGGAAAGGATTACAGAGCTGCAAGGCCAGAGGTGAACCTACTGGACTACATTGTAAATACAGAAAGAATGTCTACAGTTTTTTTTCTTTAATGTAGTCGATGCAAATCATTTTAAGCTGCTTTTCTTTTTTTACTTTTGTTTTTCGCCACACATTTCACAAGGCCTTGTTTTAATTTCACTCCACTCTGGACAAACCGTCTCACTTTATGATTCAATATTCTGATTCAATATCTGAGGGAACCTTGTGGATAAATAACTCTTCAAACTAAAAATAGGAGCCATCCTCAATTTAGCCAAATATGAACTTGACATGGGAAATGCAGGTATCATGGTTGTAAAGGGTGCCATTTACATGCACCAGATTACACCTCTTCCTGTTTGCTATTAAATAGAAGTCTAAAGTACAGTAAACTCCGGCTAAACCGACATCGTACAACTCATCAAATCGTTCAAGTCGGCCGTCTGACTAAAGTCCCGATTGTCCGTAATGCATTTCCATTGGATTTTTTAATTTCTAAGTCGACTTTTATAAGTCGCCATTTCGCTCAAGTCGTCGTGTTTCTCTTGGTCCCCTTTCCATAAAAAGCATTACAAAATCCTTTGTGTAAGTCGGCATTCAACAAATCACGCATTGGCATCGACTTCCTGTACTGCGGTTGGCAAAGTGTCGAGTGAAAAGTGGTTTCGCACGGCCCGTGATCGCTGCATGCATCGGTGTCAAAAAAGGGTGTCCTATACTGCATACATCACATATGCATCGTGAGCATATCAATACCAGTACCCCCTCTCGGCTGTGCGCATGTGCTCTGTCCATTTTGGCGGTCGTCTTATTGAATCACTACTGCTGCAGTCAATGCGTGCGTGGTATATACCGGACCACGCATGCATTTAATTCATTACTGTGCACGTACACATATGTATCGTGGTCTCCACTATCAATATCCAAAACATGATGATACAATTCGAGGATTAATTTGCTGAATTCAACTCAAGCATTAAGGAGATAATCCAGGGTAAATCGAAGCCAATTAGTGTAAGTTGGTAAACTGACGACTTACAGCACACATCGGCATTCGCGTAAGCCGTCACAAATTCTCGGGTCTCGAGAGTGCCGACTTAGCCGGAGTTTACTGTAGTTGAAGATTTTAAATGTGCCTTGATTAGTACTTAGACCCTAATTTCAAATTTTATTTTCCTGTTTTGAGAAACAGAAAATTGCCCATAATACCCATAACATTGAGTTAAAGACAAAACATACACCCACCTTCATCCCCCATTCTGTTAAGTCTGATGTTAAGGTATCTGAGCGTTGTATTCTTTGCCAGAGCATGACCAATAGCTGCAGCTCCATTGGCCCTGATGCGATTGTTAGACAAGTCAATCTTCTTCAGCACACAGTGTCCGTTGAGTAGTTTCCCCACGGCACGGGCCCCACTGTCCCCTATCATGTTGTGGGACAGGTCCAGCTCCTGCATGGACGGATGATCCAGGATATGGGCGATCAAGACTCGGACTTTATCGTCGTCCACTTTGCTCCGGTGGAGCTGGAAGATCTTGAGCGAGCGACAAGCCTTCACGCACTTTGAAAGCAGCTGGCAATCGCGGGACGTGAACTGGAACAGGTTCCACTCAAAGTTCATGCCGCAGTCCTGCACGCCGTAGGTGATGCGGAGTTCCTGAAGGTGGGGGAGCTTCTGGGTGACCAGGCTGAACTCAAAATGGTCCATGCTAGGTCCGTCCAACCCAGCGTCGCTGCCCGCGTCCGAGACATCGTCAATCTGTTTGGTGAGCTCCTCTTTAACTGGCGGCAGCAACTGCTTGATGTTCAGCCGCTTGATGTAAGGGCTCGCCAGCGGCAGGGTTGCATTAAGCTCGGTTAGGTCAGTGGTCTCGGGGACAAAGTGCTCGACGATGTGCTCCAGGTGACGCTCAAAGAACATTCTCTTCCAGCTGCCGTCGTACTTGGAGACGTCGCAGACCTGCCAGCGGGACTTGCAGCAACGTTCCCAGTAGCCTTCATCGGACACCAGATGAGCAACCACCTTCAGAGGAAGGTCAGTGGAGATCTTCTCTAAGACCTTGGCCTTATACTTAGGTAGCAGTTCATCTAGTTTGGGATGATCTGTGAAATAAAAACAAGTCAGGTGTGTTTACAAACACAAATGCCCCGCAACCGTGACTGTTTCCATGACATAACACCACTCTAACATCAACTTACATGTACATGTACCTTGGTCAAATGGAACGTTCATTGACAGCATTAGTGTCTTCTGTAGGTTTAATATGAATTAATCCCTAATACCTATGATCTCAGAATAAATACAAGATTTCTATTGTTTTAGCTACTGTGACCTTGACCCTTGACCTTTCGGCCCCAAATGCAAAAGGCTTCTTAGAATTGCCAAGGACAATCCACAAACCAAATTTGAAGTTCATATGTAAAGTATTTCTCAAGTTATCGCGCTGGCAAAATTTCTATTGTTTCAGCCACTGTGACCTTGACCCTTGACCTTTCGGCCCCAAATGCAAAAGGCTTCTTAGGATTACCAAGGACAATCCACAAACCAAATTTGAAGTTCATATGTTAAGTATTTCTCAAGTTATCGCGCTGACAAGATTTGTCCGGACACACACACCCACCCACAAACCCATCCACACACCCACCCACCCACCCACGGAAGGACAAGGCGGAAACAGTATGCCCCTTCGGCTTCGCCGCGGGGCATAAAAAAAGGGGAACAATGTAGTAAAATAGCACTTTAATAGTATACGTGTACAAGAGATAAATCATAGCCAGAGACAGGAATTTGTTTTCTTTTGGACAGTAACCTCATTCCGTTTGTCATTCACTTGAATGGCATTACTGGGTACAAGGAAACAATATGGACACCTTAGTTTCAATCAAATCTGTGGGTGCCTTGTTTTCCATTTCTGGATTAAATCATGAATGGCAAAACATAAAAATAACAAAAAACACTGTTGATGGCTGCAACTGGTGAATACTGTTGCAATAATATGCACTGTAAATGAAAACAAATTGTGTTTAGCACAAACAGGAACAGAGTAGAGAATACTTAATACATGTACATGTACTCTTCTTTGCAATCCACTCCGAGAACATGTTTCTCAATTTGTTGGGCTTGTCACAATAACAACAACAGATTTTTCGATTAGATTTGAAGCACCACAGAAGCATTCGGTTAACAGTACCTGCAAAATTGTTGACCACATGACTCACGCACAGCTCCGTCAGCAGTGGCACGGTGGCCAACGACCAATCAGGATCCTCGGCGATGATGCGCCTCATGTTGCGATTATCGGCAGCTGGGTTGCTCCTGGCACTCGTTATCGGTGAGGGCAGCGACTTGCGACCCCCACTCCGCACTCCCGCCCTGATGGGCTGCTTGTCCCCTCCCGGCTTGGCGTTGTTGTTCATGTTTACGTCCTCCTTCCCTCCGCTGTGGACACTCCCTTGGTCGGTGATCGGTGGTTCTGTTGTCATTGTAACTTGATGTAGGGTGTTCTGCACAATTTTCCGAGTGTGCAGATTTTTTTAAAACTTGTCCAAACTTGAGCTTACTGCAAAAACTGTGGGTGACAAGAATGCATCACAATGCTACATTAAAATAAAAGGTATTAATGACATGCCATGTGCGCAAGATGCAGCATTAATCAACAGAAATAGAATTGAAAGAAGTCTGATTTAGGTTGGAATCACTAGTCTTGGACTTGTCTAATTTGATCGAAACTAGAGAGGGGCCCGTACTACACAATCTCCAGTTTGTGCTTAAAAAAGCAAGTGGTCAAAAATACCCCGTCTAATAATTGGGAACCGCTTCATGTTCAAATAGTGCTGCCCCGATGGCACTGACAATAAGTGACATAAATAAATAGGATGAAAGTTTTGAAACAACTCTAAGTAATTAGGTTGGCAGGCCTATTTTATTTATCGAAGTGGCTATCGTTACGGCAGCCTTTGTTTAGCGCCCTCTACGATACTTTTTTGATACGCACGCAGGTATATAATTATTTGTTTCCCCACGGTTTAGCGAGCAGTGCGACAGCTCAGTCGATAGAGGGTAGGATTTTGCACCGCGAGGTTGCGGGTTCGCATCTCAGTTTTGCACTCAAATTTTTTTCCTTTTCTAACCTGAGGCTTTGGAGGATTTTTTTTAAAAGGGAAATAAAGTCTGAATTCCATAACGTTCAAATTCACTTTTTTCCTTCTAGTTTTAATTTTATATTTTCTTCTCATGTTTTTATAAAAGTTGCAGTCTACCGTAACGATAGAAAATGGGAAATGCGTTACGGCTGCCGTAACGATAGCCACTGCGTTTTATTTATCCTCGACCCTCCATAATCTGCGCAGGTAAACTCAGGTAAACGCTTGCAATTGTCACACACAAATTGAATGCGAGTGCGTAGAAATGGAAAATCCGTAGAAATACGACCGCGTAGCTTTCCAATGAAGAAAATAAATTACAAAACTATGTAAACTAGTGGGAAATATAGCAAGATCGCTTACCCTCAAAGTTGCTAAACAGTGGTCAAAGTGTGATTAAATAATTGAAGACTTCAGGTATTGTCAGAAACTGCAGTTTACACACACATATCGCGATCGGTGCGTGACATTTCATGCGTACACGTACCGTCGAACTTGTTTGGTTGCCACAGACAACGCGGTACGAGAGTAAATAGCCCCCTCTACAGCTAGCGGGAAATGTGAATGCATGTCCCACGGCCGTGTACAATATTATACAGTACATATTCGGTTCCTCCGAGTGTGTATGCCTACTCATGGTGCACAAGGGCGGATCCAGGGGGGGGGGGGGGGGGGGGGGGCCAAAGGGGGTTATGGCCCCCCCCCAAAACGAAACCATTTTTTTTTTTTTTTATGTAACATCGCAATAAAGGCAGGCAATGAGTACACCACCATCTTTTCCTCAAAAAAACATTGGTCAAAGTGGTCAGAAATTGCCTCAGATCGCACCACAGAGCATCTAGAATCCAAAAATTTTTCGGGGCCCTTAAGCGGGCCCCGAACCCCATGCCGTAATTTTTTGACCCACTTTTTGGGGGGACCAAATTTTTTTTTGGCCCCCCCCCTAAAATTGTGTTCTGGATCCGCCCTTGATGGTGCACGGTGTAATCTGCAACAATTATTGCTTTTTTGAGACGTTTTAATTTTTATCGTGCATGTAGGTTTAATTCGATTACATTCTACAGTTGTAGAAAAAAACAACACGCATTTCCCATTCAGAATCATTTGTATCAGCTGCAGTAGTAACAAGTGCTCCCCCCGGCCCCAACAATAACATGTTAACATAAATAAAAAATGTAAATTAAAAAAAATAAATTTCCTTCATCCTGAAGTCGTCTTGACATGCAGTGCATAATAAGCAAAGCTTTTCAGTCAGCTATAGTACTCATCAATGCGATCAAGCTAAATGCGTCGTTCGTCGACCCTGGTCGTTTTTTTTTACAGACTTGAAAAGTGCACACTGCAAAAACTGCAGTGTTAAATTTACACTGTTGGTATCTATATAGGACCATCTGGTGTTAAATGTTACTGGTGTTGTCCTATATAGATACCGAATGGTGTTAAATGAACACTACAGTTTTTGCAGTGCACAATCTCAGCATTACTGCTGTGAAAACCGCATGCTGGTACCATCTTTAGTTCAAAAATTATGGAAGTCGAACACCAAGCAAGAAATGTGATGAAGTGATGTGATGAAGTGGCCCCATTTTGGCCTGAATCTATATCTCCAAATGAAAATTCCCGACAAATTTAACGACGTATTAAGCTTGATCCCATCACATTATATTCACTCAATTATTTTAATTAATAACTAATGAAACTTCATTAGATAAGAAATGTAATGACCAATCAGAGGAAGGGAAGTCCAATCTCAGGGCCGACACCGCACTGGGGGGGGGGGGGGGGGGGGATAATCGCCCCGCCCATTACAATATTTCAACAGCCTGACGGATTTTCCCATTGATTTTGAAGCCACGTATAAGAACATTTTTTGCAATAAGTCGGAACAAAAACTTACTCAAACTGAAGACAGGACTGGTATATCAATATCCTGTGAAACTATTCATGGGCATCGCGGGGGTGGGGTGGGGGGGGGGGCAAGGAGACGAGGGGCGAAGTCATATTGCTGTTAATTTAATACACTCTTAACAACATGGCCGTCCGCAGGAAGTGTCAATGGGCTGCAGTACAGTGGGCGAATTCCCCCCCTCCCCCCAGCCAACCGTCGAAAAATGTATAAATTGAGAATAAAATTATGCCAGAGAACATCTTGGGAAAAATGATGTGCTTTGCCGCCCTCTAGAAAAAAAAATATCCTGGCGACGCCCATGAAACAATTCCGCCTAACATGGTATCGTAAGTTGAAAGAAAACGCATACGATGTGGCTACAAAATGGGTGCCCGCAGACACACATTTTTATGCGAGTTAGCAACGGAATACAGTTAGGAGACCCCCCTCCAAAAAAGATACGAACACGTTCACTCTGGTTTCACCAAGCTGAAATTTCAACAGGTTAGTTGTTATGCACCCAACGGAAGATGGGAGCAATTTGGTTTCCTTCAGACGAAAAACTTTCACTGAAAGTTTCAACTTTCACTGAAAGTTGAATTACGAAGTTTCCTTTATTTTTTTATTTTTTTTTGAAATTAGACTGAGTTAATTAATGAGGAACAAATTAAGACGATGCTATGTCTACTGGAAACAACCAGCAGCCATGCATGTAAGCCTACTTCGGATCATATGGCATCAGTCATGCAGTCAATCAGTACAATTCTCTAACGGTTCCTTCCAGAACAACACTTCTTCATATATCATAGGACAGATAATTTCCAGTGCACGCCCGCGAACTCAGCACCAATTTGTACCATCATACTAAAAAGCTTCAAGTCACATGCAGGATTTTTGGAAAAGGGGGTTTGGATTAATTGGATCTTTTGTGCTCAAGGGTCGCTCACGATACGAGCTGGCTTAACCCTTAAATTTTGAAACTGGGTACATGCATAGAACAACTGTTCATGAACATACCCAAGAAATTTTATGACTTTAGGTCAAAGGGTTTTGAAATTATGGCTAATTAATTATTCATGTGCACGAATGGTAATTCTGCTCTGTATACACTACATATATGGGGAAATTCAGTTTTCACGGCGCCTAGCAACCCGTGGTCCGATTTTGGTATTAAAAGGTGCGCAAGGCTCGAGGCTAAAAAGTCAGAGAAGCTTGCGGGGTCGCGAATTTTTTTCTCAAGGCTATTGCGGAAAAAGTTGAGGGGGGGGGGGACGGATTCCGCCCCGGCCCCTTTAGGGTTAAACGGACTTGTCATTGGTTAAATATTGATTATTTCACTTTGTGTTTAGATACAACTCCACACTTTTGGTCTGAGCCAGGATAACTGTTGGCAGTCGAGCGCAAAATTGAAATGATGAAATGCTGGTGGTGGAATAGTAATAATGATACTGAGTAATATACACCGCGCTCGGCTTTAGCGGTGGCGCGATGTTTAGTCCGTTGTCTCATTTTCTAACACGCTTCATCTTTTTTATGAATAGTTCTAAAACATGTGCTTGTTGGAGCATGCTGCTTCATTAATCCATACTTCACACGTGTGACAGAGAACAATAATGGCAATGTGATGAAATATTTACGACACCACGTCATGAAGTATTGTTCCGTGAACAATGCACTATTGCTACATTTAACACCGGCATGGAAATTAAACAACTGGCGACTGAAATCTGGTGCTGTCAACAATGGTCGATGAATGGCAAATACTGAATATGCTATAAAGGAAACAATTCATTGAGCGAAACTATAAATAATACTATCCCGTGGTCTGTGCAGGCTGGCATCATAATGCCCGACCTTGAATAGAAATACGATTTGTCTATACGTGGGCAGATTGTTTCCGCTCATTAAAACAATATTGTCCTATTAATTATGCCGATTGGCAGTATTGACCTTGGTTTGATAATGGAATTAAAAACTTGTGTCGGTTGATATCCGGTAACCGCTTAGGTGATGTCATGACGGTATGGTATTGCATTTCCCCCCCGACAATTTGCTTGTCTTGAACGTTGTGCATTGAAAAACAACTTGTACCCGGTGGGTGAATTTAGCAAATGCGATAGGACCCCCCCCCCCCCCCCCCCAATACAACATCATACCTAAGGCCTTCGACAAAATGCTTCAAGGCCTAACGGGACAACAGCATCACTGCCGTGCATGGCAAAAGACTAGTAATAAAGCGAGAAGTGAAAAGTGATATTAATCTAATCGAATATGAGGACTGCATCCTGCGAGGTGGCCGCACTAGTGTTGGTTTTATATGACTGTGCGCGGTATCAGCTTGGCCAGCCAAGCAACGCAATATTTTATTGCTTTCATGAAGGCAATAATTATCATTTCTGCATTTATTAACCATGTGTAACCAGTGCTGCTTAAAGATATCGTCAATTGGTCAGTACTGTCGTCATATATAACATGATAAATCTATAGGGTAAATCTGTAATTCTCCTTTTGCCAGACTATGAAGAGTTTAAGGTAATTCCCTACAGATGTTCATGGGGGTCTATAGGCTTGCACAAGTTTGACGAGTCCAGTGTGTTTTGCAATTGAACGTACATGTAAGATTGAGTTCGTATAGATCCAGCGTATAATGAGGGAAGAACCACAGATAACGTATCGGTTAGAGGAATCAAACTGCTCATTTAAGACAGAAATTCATTCGCGTGTTAATTAAACGAAAACGGCAAATGAAGTTTCAAGACACAGTTGAGTAACAGAACGTGAACGCTCATGTATAATTATACTCTACCTTTTAAAGGCATAATAACATCATACAGAGGCGTATCCAGCGTGGGCGGGGAGGCAACTTGCCCCCTCCCCTCGGTGGCATTTTGATGGCGTCATAAAAAAAGAAACAATTAAAGACGGTTTTAAGACGGTTCGGACGTCGATACATGATTGTGCATTCGTTTCCATTAATGACACCACAAGAAAAATGATGAAAACATAACCTGTTGAATTTACAGCTCAGTGGATATAACCTTTTTCGAGAAAACAGTGGGAAAAACATGCACAATCTTTCACAATCACAATACACGATTTCGTCTATATACTCGGTAACACTCTTTATTCCAAAAATCAGTCAACTGACTGATCGTTGGAAATCACGCATACATTTCTTGATTTCTTCCTAAACTGACAGCAAGCCAGACGGAATGATTTCACGGGGGTGTTTAGTACCAGTCCCTTTTTGATAGTAATTCGGTAGGCTATACTTTTAGGATAAATGCAAATGACCCGACATCCCTTTAACGATCTTTTCAACTAAATAAAATTAAGACGGCCTGACGTTGCCATCTTGACAAGATCTCCTTCAGAGGCAAAGTGACAGTGGTACAAGAAAGAAACATGTAAGGAACGTGTTGACCTTTACAACTATTATCGTTTCGTGCATGGTGAACGCGTTTTCGAGTCCCAAAACGGGCGCCATTCTCTCGAAAGTATCCCTTTAACCAAGCGATGTCGCCTAATGATGATTCAGAACGCAAGCCAGAATTTATGAGGCAAACGATATCGACGCATCAGCAGTTCCGGTGACATAATTAAATTTGGGCTCCTTTGAAATCCGGTCCCTTATGACTTATATGCACAGAGGCTAACACACTGTAAAAAAAAAAGTTGGGCAAAATGAGTTGATAATTCGACCAACGCTGGTCGAATTATTAACTGCCTACACTCTTGGGCAAATTCTTCCCAACAGTTTGACGGTTTTTACTCAATTCAACCCAATATGAGGTAATTTCATACCAATGCTGGATAAATTACATTTAGTCAGGGATGTTATAGGGCGTTATAGGGGCCGTTTGGTTCAGTGACAAGATGCTATATGCCGCTGTGTGCGTTTAAATGGAGCTGTTCATTTGTAGAGGACCTTGCATATAGAAACCTAGTGTGATTGCATTTCAACCTTCCTTTGCATGAGGCAGCCGCAGCGCACGAGAATGGCACATGTCACTGAAGCATCATTGAGAGTTGGTCCATAGTGATTGCCATGTACTGGTACCATCTTTGTGCCAGCCCCACACGATGAAGTCAGGAATTTCCTGCTGGACCGAGGTGGCCTGTAGTAGCGGTTGCTTTACATGTTCAAACAGCACGGCAGGTAGCTGGGATGCTTCCGACAAGCTGCTTCCAGTAGTGAAGAAGCGATGTCTGGCCCCTTTGATGATACCTACAGTTGCACCACACCCCTTGCTCTGCATGAAATGGCAAAGCAAGTTGTGTCGCACCATGTTAGGCTTTGGAAGAAGGGTGGTGCCAAGGACTTTGTCAGACCGAGATCGGAGTAGATGCTTTGGAATAGTATGTTGTACTTTTCACCACTTCTGAAGCACACCCAGATCTCCAATAGGCCAAGGATCTCCAAAACAAGCTTGAAATGATCTCGAAAGTGATCGCAGTGACTCGACTCTCAATCCTTCACTGGCTCAGTGGGTCGCATATCAAGTTACTCCGGTGCACCCATAAGATGTGGATGCAGCCTTGTCTAGGTATAGGGCGTAGATCCCGATTTTGGCATGGGGCTTTGCCGACTCGTTTGCTAGCACTGAGTTAATTGTATCCCAACCAGGTGAGGATGTCACCATCTGCAAACTTGTTATGATGTGTCGAAGAAGTCAAGCTTGATGAGCCCGCCTCACTGCAGGGTTCTCATGCGAGAAATGGATATTTACTGTTTGGGCATATTACTGGAAATCACCAAGTGAGAGGTTGCCCTGAGCCTTGGTTATCTGTGATCAACATCTTGGGTGGTGAAGACAATGAAACGACCGTTGGTTGAAAGCTCCACCCATCCTCAGCATGGCGGGCACACACCACACGCGCCTATACATCCTTACAATAACTTAGGACAATTTTCTCGCTCCAATCTAAGATTGTTTCTGTGGTATGCGTAGAAATGTCAAACTGTCCGACATGTGCAGCTAATGGGAACAGGTTTTTTTTATGGAATGACGCACCAGAAACACCAGGTTTGACCGGAATGATCTCGAGTGGTAAACTTGACATCAAATAATTAAAATAACATCAGAATCAGACATTTGGACCCCCCCCCCAAAAAAACACGTTGTATTGTTTTAACTGCGAGTACCTCCAACCTGGGTGGCGGCCATTTTTTTTCAAAAATGGCGGCTCCTAGAGCATCTGCCTTGCCTCTAATCATTAAAATGACATCATATTTAGACTCTGTGACCCCGAAAACCCATAAAAGGTGGTATTATTTAAGATTTTAGCTCGTTATTTTCTTAACTGTGATATATGTGGCGGCCATTTTGGATTTTGCCAATATGGCGGTCCCTTGGGGCATCTGTTTTGCCTCAAATCGTTAAAATAACATCAGATTCAGATTGCTCAACCCCGAAAATACCTGAAAAGTGGTATTATTTATGATTCTAGCTCATTTAGTTCAATTGACCTCTGACACGATTGGCGGCCATATTGGATTTTGCCAATATGGCGGCCCCGTGGGGCGCCCGTCTTGGCGCCCGTCAAAAATCGAAATAGTATGGTATGACTGACATCTGTGCCAAATTTGGTGCTTTTGGAAGAATGTGAACCAAAATATCCCTAAGACCCCCGACTAATTGCCCAACAGTGTTTTATCCAACCTTTTTACAGTGTATATATACTCCTAGTTTTACATGTTATTTACTGAATGTGCGCGATGATGATCAATGAACCTGTATTTCACCGTGTCCTAGTTTCACACTTCATCGGTCTCCCGAGTGCATATCTATGTTCCCCAATACCTATGTGTTTCCCAATACTTATGTCCCCCAACCCTAACCATAACCATAACCATCTAACCCTAACCATAACCCTAGCCCTTACCCTATGGATTTTGGGGAACAAGGCATTGGGGAACATAGGTATTGGGGAACATCGGGTAGACCCCGGTCTCCTGGTGCAACAACGCCTGCGGATCCCTCTTCCATTAAGAGCACATAAAATCATTTGCCTTTTGTGCATTTTATTATTCTTTTGGAGCAACACAATCGCTCGAAATCGAACATAGGATGCATAACAACTAACCTGTTGAAGTTTAAGTTCAGCGGCTACTAAACATTATGAGAAAACAGAAAACAACGCACAACGTTTTGGGTCTCGTAACTGGATTCTGTCACTGACGCACGTATAACGTGTGCCCGCGGGCACATTTCAATTATTGTTTTCTTTCGATCGAAACCATTTCTTGCTGTATATGATATTAACAGGGTCTTTGGGACCAGCTGTATCTTCAATTTGAGCAATTTGTTTTGTCTCATTAATTCAGTATGTGCGTTTCTCGGTGCCAATGTCCCTACTGTCTTTAAATTAGAGGCCAATGCATCTGAGGTTATCCCTCAGAAGATGCAGGTACCCATCAATTTCTCCAAAGCGAAGGAGAGGTCAAGTGCCATGGTCATGACAGTCATGAAGTCAGCACAGATCGGCAGCTGAATTCGCACCACCACCACTGATCGTCTAGAAACGAAGAATACAACATAACCAGGCATTGAGCCATCCATGCTCCCCAGGAAGTCGTGCACGCTCCTGACTCCCAAAACCAAACTGAGTAGTTCCGAAAACCCTCTATTCCCCTCAGCACAATTTCATACAACTACAGGTAGACAAGACCAGCAACAACCCAGTAAAGCTGGTCACATAAAGCGCACACAATTGATATTAAATGGATCTAGAATGGCTAAAATCTTCAGTTGTAGTGGCAACAATAGTGGGCATATTAGGCGTCAATCCTTGGGGGACAGGGCCAGGGGGACATGTGTCCCCCCCCCCCCCACTCAGATCGCACCACAGAGCTTCTTTTTTTTTTTAGAATCCAACATTTTTCGGGGCCCTTAATTAGCGGGCCCCGAACCCCCACGCCTTTAGCTGAGAATAGCTCAGAGTAGCTGATTCAATGACTCCAACATTGTAAACGATGCTCAAATTATTTTCATTTGCTAAGAAAATATCGGTAAAAGTGGTCAAAAATTGCCTCAGATCACACCACAGAGCATCTAGAATCCAACTTTTTGTCCGGGCCCTTAAGCGGGCCCCGAACCCCACGATTGACGCCCATGATAGTGGGTATTTATAACGCGCACGTATCCACCAGGTCTGGTGCTCAAGGCGCTAAATCATTATTACCCCTGCTCATTGGGCCCACGCAACATTCCTAATACCATCTTAGCTCACTGGGGAGTAAACAGCTCGATGCTGCCACTTCGACGCAAAGAGGACAGAAGGCTGTCCCCTCTGGAACCAACAAAAACCAGATGGTATCAGCCATGACCAATACGCATCATTGCGATTGCGATATGGCTTCTGGCTGGTAACCTGCAGTGTTTTGCTTATTATGCAATACATGTACATGTACGTGTGCATTAATAGTCCATTGACTCGCATCATAATGAAGGGTGGTGCACTTTTATTTTAATGCATGGAAAACGGGATAAACCGATTCTCGTTCCAAACAAGTCCAGTCGTATAAAGAGCCTTTAGGTCGGTTTCTAAAATAATTTGTAACGGCAAATGAAGAAAATACTCGTTACTCAGACCATTAAACAGACCTTGTCTGTTGCATTTATTGAATAATGACTCAAACATGACCGAGTTTTAATGAATTGTTCATGATATAAACACGTTACCATTTTAGGTTATAAAAGTATTCAGGCCTACATGCTACATGCTAATTACCTGTAAGTATATTGACATTGGAAACAAGCGACTGAGATGTTCACAGCTTATTTTCGCCAAATTGAATAAATAAATAAATCAAATTTAAACAATACTTGATAAATATCAACCTGCATCTATTTATAGTAAAGGCAAAACCCAATGAGTAGCAGACATCAGTCCTGAATTTAAGCAAAATGACCTCATTGGACTGAAATTGTGATGCGATGAAGCTAAATGAGTCGTCTGTCGACCCTGATCAATTAATTTTTTTTTTTTTTTACAGATTTGAAAAGAGCACAATCTCAGCATTACTGATGTAAAACCGCATGCTGATACCGTCTTAAGTTCACAAATTTTGGAAGTCGGAACACCAAGAGATGTGACGAAGTGATGTGATGAAGTGGCCCAATTTTGGTCTATATCTCTAAATGAAAGTTCCCAAAAAACGACTCACTTAGCTTGATCGCATCACAATTATGGCTATGAAGATATCTAGAATAAGGCATTGAACACTTCAAACTAAACAGATCATTCCATAAGATTTTTCAAGACTTTTATATCGTTTGCTGGTTAAACACTTATATCGATTGATCCATCGACAAACATGTTTAAAAAAGCAATAACCTAAGAAGTAAAAGTAGTTTAAAAACATTATGGAAACGTTATTACCTTTTTTTTTAAATTCAGAAGCAAATACGGAGTCCTCTAAATGCTCGAAGCCAAAACGTATTTTTTTATTTGCATTTCTTTAAAATGATATAAGTACTAATTTGCATACATGTAGGATATACTTTATTAGCAATGTGTAATTCACATTAATGGTTTTATCAATAAGTCACATTCTTAGATTTATTTAAGAATAACCGTTAGATCCATGACGCTCTTTACTGATTAATTTGCAAGTTCGAGATTAAAAAGTAACACACTTACAATGCAAAAACTAGTGTATTAGGCTACACATTGTATGGGAACGATGGGCACAACTGGCAACCGTAAAACGAGAGGAAAAATAAAAAAGTATGACCTCATAATTGGACGCCCACATTCAGCCTCTACGTAGATCTCTTTTGTTTGTGACTATGGCAACTATGCTTCCATCAAGGCATGTACACCTGGTGCTGTGCCATTACTGTACTGCGCAGCTTTTCTGGTCTCGGTGATTAATGCAAAAGTCAATTATGACAACTTTTATTAAATCACTTCCATTGCCAACTCAAAGGCATTTAGATAACTTGCAGTTTGCATAGTAAACCCCCCATCGCTTCCTCGTAGAGGTATACCAAGCTCATGTTCCATAGGTCGACAATCGTAAGCAATTTTGGATAATACGTCGGAGGGCCACAACATATTATATCAATGATATTTTTTACACAAGTTGTTGGTATGATAGTTGGACAGATATTAAGCAGAATATTCTCATACAGATTGCGTCTATGCGGTCCAAATATTATTCCGGTGTTATTTCACAGTCGCAGTAAATATAAACCTTAGAAAAAAGTCGAATATTCTTCAAAGCCCACATGAGTATTAGTTCATATATAATAATATAAATCGATAAATAAATATTCTATGAACACTAAAACTAAAAATAATAATAATAATAATACTAAGTATTACAATGTATAGTATTCCTTTGCATCAGAAATGCCCCATGATGGAAGCTATTTTGATCGAGATGAGAACGAAAGACAAAGTAGCATCTTGTAATAATCAAAAAGAGTCGTTAGATAGTCAGCTAGCTTTTTAATATGTAGAACAAAATATGAAATGGTTGAGGCTGTTCCGTACATCGTGTAGTCGTGCAACTTGCACAACATAATCATCTCCGTCACAAATATGGAAATAATATACATATATCCTAGAATAACCACTGACGTTAATGTTGCACTTTGGCAGCTGCAAGGCTTAAAATATATATTTCGAAAGAGGCCGGATCCTGTTGAAAGCAATGTATTTAACATTCTCCGTTGAAAATGTTGAAAGATATAATATTCTGTCGTTACAAAACGCATGCTTTTTAAAAACAATTATTATCATAAAAGCCGGAACACCTGCACCGATTCAATTGCATATTTATGTACAAGTATTACGTTGCAGACGGAATATTGTGTATATTATTTTTTAAGGACAAGCATAATAATGCGTTTAAGACCAGGCATCACTATGTAAACCTTACTACTTAGTTTCCCTGCACAGTTGAATTATCATTGTTAGTTTGTACATGTAGATACAGATGGAAGAGGATAAAATATCAGATATTAGAAAAAAATTAGCTGGTAGCAACTGTAGTTTCTCCTCTTTTTAAGAGGCACTGAATTCTCAAAACCTTAAATTACAAAATTACTGTTCAGTCAGATTTACATTTAATTGATTTGTGAATGAATTAGTGACATTAAGAAAACTTATACTGAATGAGAGTCACATTAATCATCCGCAAATGTTCCATGTGCAGCTTCATTGGTGTTTTTTTCTACATCGGTAACTGCCTTTGACTAGATTTTTTTTACGTAGGCGATACGCTGATCTGGAGGCCACGGTGGGGGAGTAAGAATACATGTGTCCATGGGCAAGCCATGTTGCTTCAATATACTCCTCTCCCTCTCTCCGATTTCTCGCCACGCCTTCCAAATGAAGCTATAAAGCGTAAGTCTCTAGCAGTTGTGGCTCTATCGCAAGATGCAGATCAAATAATTATATGAACTATCGGGCCCGCGGAAGACCTTGTGCTGATCATTATTCTTTCTTTTATTATACTTTCAAATAAAAGTGTACATTTTCAGAATCAATTGTCTTTTCTTCAGTCAATTTAGAAGGCATTATATTGTGGCAATATATACATCTTGTTAAGTGCCACATTGGTCAATAAAATTCGTTCACTCAGGTTCAATTTACATTCAAGACTAGAAAAGGCTGGGAGCGACAATAGCCCCTCGTCAACTTGCTGTCTAAGCGTTGTACTGTGTCTACTGTAAGGGCCTGCAAAGTTGTTGTGTTCCCCAGTATCTGTCCCCCACACTATCTTTCCACCGAAATATCAGTAGTATTGTAAGTAGAATGTAATCCATCCTCCTCCAACGCAACCAAAACCAAAACAGTTTTACCCTGAAAGCAATCCCAAAGTGTCTGCATCAAGAGTTGCTATCGGATTGTTGCTATAACGACCATTTTGAATCTCAACCTTGCTCCTCGCTTCCCTGGGTAGGCCCTGTACTTTACCACCGATAGCCCAGAACCTCCTTCGGGCGTTCCTCGGGGTCTCGAGTCTGGACGACTCCGCTCATTACTTTGTTGCCGTTCTGTATCTGGCCAGAGCTCCAAAGATTTTCTTCTTTACCAACCGTTTGTTGGGACCGAAGGGTCGTGGCTATTTTCCTCTGGCTGCAAAACTGAACAACTGACTAGGCCCTAACTAGCTGAATGACTGACTCGCTAAGTCATTGAGTATCAATACTGTCCTAGCTGTACGGAGCCTTTCGGGTCCAGCTCGAGTAAAGGCAAGACTATTCTTGTTTGTTTTTTAGTGAATACACCTTCCATTAAATTGCATTTTGAAATAAGTTATTATCTTTGGGACTCCCCCATTTTTCGTTACGAAAAACTTGGGAAGACGCTGCTCGCAATGACTTGTACTTTTGTTTTTAGTAGTTGCTGCCAAACTGAATAATAACAATGTGGATTCTCTTGTCCACGGCACATCAAGATGACATCATTTGGGTTGGTCAGCGTTGATACTGTTGTACGTGGAGAAGCTGCTTGGAACGTTCGTTATATCCGTTTTCTCCGAGCCTGCGTCATCCATCTCGACGGAGTCCGTTTCCTCGGGCGAGGATTGGGGGACCATGCTGGCGAAGATGCCGCCCATGATCTGTGGGATCTTGACCACTGTGTCGCACAGGAGTAGCAAGGAACCCACGGCGAGTAGAAGATAAGCTACATGACGAGAGAAACACGAAGTAAAATTGTTATATAAGACATCGGAATATACATAAGGCCATTGGGGGTACCGGGAACAAACAGCAACAACATGGGATCCCGCATGCATGCTGGTCTTTCGAAATTTCTAAAGTAATGTTTCAGTCTTGACTCAAATATAGTTTCACAGCAATTAGCATTACATGCCTGGACCTGATGGACAGCTGTAAAAAAAAAAACACCATACTTCTGATAGTAAGGACCAATTTCAATAATATTTTTTTCCAGATGAATGGAGGACGTTTAATAATCATTAATACTTTTAATAATCATTAGTATTTCATTAATCCCGGTCCCTTTCTTTTTGACTTTTATTTATTTACTTATTTATTTATTTATATATTTCTTCTTAAACTGGGTGGCCCATTCTCACTGTAAAGCCCTTCATTTTTCCTGCGTTGCCGATAGTAGTGTTAACAGGACATTTCCACTTCAATTCGCATTCAAAATAAGCCGATAATAAACAAAGGATGATAATAATTTATGCGCATCAGTGTAAGATGAAACCACATTGATTCTACATATACAACAGTTGAACCAAACTATGACTCTCAAATAATATTTGAGAGTCATATTATACGCACGCGAGGAATTCATGTTGAAAGTGATATCTAAGAATATGGGCCTTGTAGCGCACACTAATGATAAAGGGTGATATCTGTTGGACTAATTACTGCGTATTGCCTCTTGCGGTAATGACGGTCACAGATGTTTTGGTGCATGCAGTGTCATAATGTGTGTAGCGTACCGTCACTCGACATGGTTCACGGTTTGAAAATACAGGCGATATAGTTTTCATGATGATAAATTAGCCCATCATTGTGTACAGGAAAAAAACGCGAATATTTCATTACCTAGACATTTTTTGACATGTGAGATCAGTAGCTCTTTAATTATGTAGGGGGAAATGAACGAGTATCCAAACTTATATGAGACCACCTTGGCATTGCAAAACGGTTTTTGTTTTTAAATTTGAATACTTTCTTTATGTCCTTGTCCTTATCCCATTTATTTTTTAGAATGACGGCATGCAAAATGGAATAACTTTGCATACTTTTTTGTCACATTATAATTGTTTAAATGTGCAGGTATTTGGAAACTAATTGGGTCGATTAATAATTTTTCGGATTATGACTAAAATATTGTCGCTTCAACTGCGTACATTCGAGAAGTGAATGCAAAACTGATAATATTTTGACATCATGGGCACACGAACCATTATCGTAATCGACTACCAGCAGATTATTACGGAAATCGTTTTCGCCGGTTTACTTTTCAGTAATTGTTCAATTTAACGCACAGGAAGTAATTTCGTATATCAACATAAATTCTGTGCTGGCCTATGTAGGCTATACAAAACAATTCTCTTAATTCTTTCTGATGAAATTCGGGGGAAGGGGGAGTAATTGAAAGCCAAGTAGTATTTAGTATTATTTTGGGTCTCTAATTGAATTTTTTTCTAACCATCCTTTTTCGGTTTAATGCTAACATAATTGTAAAAATTACTGAGTTTTGTTTTGTATTGAGATTGCGTTAATTTGCCTCATATAACGGGATCTTAGATACAATTATACAGGAAGGTGTCGAACACAAAATCATGCATTTTGTTTTTATCTCTCACTATGTTCCGTCAAATTTGCAATTGATGGAATACATGCAAATGCACAATCACCTTTTATCTCAAACTATTATGGTATTCGGACATTTTTTTTTTTAAAAGCGATCTTGTTTTTGAATTATTTTTTAGGCCACACGTGGTAGGCTATGTCACTTCATGAAACATTTCCAAGTCATAGTGCATTGTTACCAACAGAAATAAAAAACCACATCAATTTAAATATTGCAAGTGCGTGGTTTTGAAATCATGCAAAAGAAATACCCGCATAAAGATATCGCATCTGGTTATAAATTTCAATACATTATGTTACTGCTGAAAGCTGGCGTAGGCCTATATTTATGTTATGGTGATTGGTATAGCAGAAACCGTGGGTGGAGCGAAAGTTATGATCATTTTACGGCGAATTCTGTTTGACATTTGGGTGTAACAAGAAAAGCGTATAGACACTGACGTGTTTGTGTTTTGTAAGATACAAGACTTGGTTGCGTAACTTTGGTCAAATGTGCAGGGCACATTTTTGAGTCTCCTTTCCTGCAGTGGAACGAGGGTTAGCTATTGATTTCCAAACAATACCAGCATTTGTTTTAGCTGCGGGTATATATAGCAGCCCAACAAATCATCATGTCTCTCCATTAGTCCGCACGTATTGTTAGTTAGTTAGTAACAAACGTTGACACTGTCTATTGCTCCTACATATGTTGACCGATTTCAACCAAACTTTGTGTAAGGTATATCAGCAGCCCAGTCCCAACATGTCACATGACCAAACTGGGGTCAAATGTCATCATGGGGTCGAGGTCAAAATAACGTCTAATTTCAAATAAGCTAAAATGACAAAAGTAGCGCTGTCAACATGTTGGCCTTGGTCAAACATTAACAAATGTCCATGGTGACCTCTTCGTCTGACCTACACTTAAGGGGTTAAATGTCAAAATAAGGTGAACACAAATTAGTTGGCCCGCAGCTTCCGAGATCCGATCAAGCTTGTTTCAAATAATGAGCAGGAGCCTAAACGGGACACGGGCCTCGTGCCCCAACCACCGCTTGTAGGCCTACCACCAGTTGTGGAACTGATATTGACGTTTTTCTGTTCTATGGCGTTTTCATTGGGTTTGATAGCTGAAACCGGTCCAAAGCCGTGTTAGTCTCCCGGGGGCGAACTCGGACATGCGAGGGTAGCGAGTGCCAACGAGTGTATTTGCCGTCGGGGGGGGGGGGGGTAGAGAGTACTCACAAGCGTTGCTCTCACAAGATGCGAGCGACTGCGAGTAGCCCTTGCGAGTTGTACGTATCATAGTACCGCGCGCCGCAAGCTGGGATGGTGGAAAAATTTTTATCCTCCGGATGCTGAAACTGAACTCCCCGGCCTTGCGGAGAGCGCGAGTTGCGCTCTCACACAAGCAAGTGACCTCGCGAGTTCCCTGCGAGTTCCTTGGGAGTACTTGCGGAACTCGCCCAGTTTTGAACATGTCTAAAACCAGGCGAGCAACTGCGAGAGTCCCCGTCAGCTGCGAGTATCCGCCATTGTTGCGAGTATTCCCTCTCCCACGAGGCGAGTTTCTGACATTTGCACCCATGCACTTGCCGGCACTCGCTACCACTCCCCGGTCCACACTCGCCTCGAGGGACTCGAGACTACAGTTACCGCGAGAGATTGGTTGTAACGAGTCACTGATTTTTGTAACTCGAGTCGAGTCGAGTCATTTTAAAGAAGTGACTCGAGTCGAGTCGAGTCATTAGGTCAAGAAGGTCGAGTCGAGTCGAGTCGAGTCGAGTCACAGTGTGTAGTCGAGTCGAGTCAAGTACTTAGCTCGAGTCAATTCGAGTCACAAATATTTGAACACTATACAATAAATAAACACAAGAGAGAAAGTCATTTTTGGGGGCTTTTTAAATTTTACATTCGGGCTACTACATGTGGTGACACCACATTTGACTCTTGATAAAACGAAAAGAAAAGAAAAATTCAAGATGTGTCTTGTAATGGAACCAATATATCAGCAGATAATGAAACAGTTTTCAACCTTTGACATATTTTCCATATATTTTATTGGTGGATATACATTTGTTTTACTTCTGACTTGTCACGATCAGTATTGTCACTATCAGATGACACGGGTCATCATTGCTATGCAACACGTGGCATGTATCACTTCAAATTTAGAGCATCACGGTTAATGCCTTTGTTATTAATTCTGCTTTCATAACACTATTGAGATTTGGCTTTTCGTTTTGGGGTTTTAGACGATTAAAACGAATAAACAAATATTGACCCGTAGACCAGTCGGAATGTATTGTCACATATTAGTTTTGCTGCATCATGAACTAGCACGGTGTTCAATAAGCCTCTGTACTAATGACGTCACACTTTGTTTACACGTGCACTTTCCTATGGAGCCAGTGGGGGCCCACGGTCCACCTAGCACCATAGAAAAGCACACACGTAAACAAACTGTGACGTCATTAGTACAAAGGCTTATTGATTGCTCCATTTCACACGTGGGTGCCTTCATGCTTTATTATATTTATCTCGTAGACCTAAATTTGAGATTGTTGTGAACTACAAACTACATGAATTACCCCATGGAATGACCGGAAATATATCAATTGAATAATTTCCCCGACGTGAGATTGTTTGTCACATATCACTGATGTGCAAGGCAGTGTATGACGTCAACAGAATGCGGAACGAATGGTGTGACGTCATTAGTGGCTTGAGGCTGGGGCGACCTTGTCAAGGGACTTGTATGAGAGCCCCGAACCAGAGACTCCGGTGTCGTATGAAATTTCGACACCCACGAAATTACGTCGATCCCAAATATTGGCCCTCGGCCTCACATGTAAAAAATTCAAATAGTTGTTTAAAATATCTGGTATGACTTAAACAACGAGTAAAACATCATGCATGCACAAATATACCGCAGCCTCAGATTCTAGCAACTTGATGTTGAATAACCACAGCACCAAAACAGACAACAAAATAACTACAATACCAACGACTTTACATGACAAAACTCTTCAGTTGATAAATGGTTAAACACGCTTAGAAATGGTGATACAAAGACTACCAATGAAAAGAAATCGTACACAATGGTGCAACAGACTAAGACATATTTCTATTTTTAAAATTTCCATTGCATGCAACCTTGCTCTAACTCCCTAGGGGTGTGCAAAATCATATCAAAATTGGAGGATTCAGGACTGTTAGGGCTATACAACGAACTAACCTGTTGTGCATAGGTGGTACAGACCCCGGTAATCTTGGTACACGCTGTTGTACGGTTCGCTTCCCGGCACGTAGTCTCCCAGACCTATCGTCGAGATGGAGATAAAGACAAAATACAGACTCTCCAGGTAGTTCCACGAGTTCTCCAGGGCGTCAAAGATGGCGGCCGGGATCAGGAAGAACAAAGTGAAGACGATGAGTGCGATGATAGTCAGATGGAGGATGTGGATGCCCAGGTTGCTGAACTTGTCTTCTGTGAAGCAGAATGGAAGATGGGAAAGGGACATTGAAGCCCAACGAGAACAATACAGACTCGTGGCAACGATGACTTTTAAGTTCAAACTTGTGAGAAAAAGTACGGAGACTGGCATACATGCAACTTAGTCGGGGTTCACTGGTTGATGATTTCCCTTACCAGGTTATAGCAAAAATTATTAAGCGGCAAGAGAGTGTTACACAAAACAAGTGAAAACCTCTACCAAAAACAGTCGTTCCCACCACATTATACCATGATTTAAAACTTTTACCAAAAACGAGACACTCAGACACACAATCAAAGCGTAAATAGTGACATCGCGGACATAATAGACATTATGTTGTAAACATCAGTGAACGAGTATGTAGAGCAAAGCGAAGATGAAACAGCTAACTCATAAAAAGGGCCCGATTTGGGGGTTGATTACATGTATATACTTGCAAGACAAAATTGCCACGGCAGGGTCCAACCCTTAAGGGGCCGTGGACGGCCACGAGGCCTTACCTGTAGGTGTCTGAGCTCTACGTTTGCTTTCTTTGTTTCCTGGACCGATTGTGGGACAAACAAGAAACATTTCAACCATTTAAATTTCGGGATCTTGTCATTTTGATGGGAACCATTGGTATTATGGATCTTCCATACTCTGCTGATAATCCGAATGGAAATGCACAAACAGTGCGGTGAATGCTAAGTGTGGCTTTGCGTCAAAGACTCTGATTCGTATTTTCATACAGTCATCGCATATAGATCAAAAGATTCATAAGAGATGCGTTCAATAAAAGCAAATACTGGTGAAGCTCTTGTGAAACGCATCCTAGTGCTCCGGCTTACTCGATTCCTCTTCCATACATTTTATGAACTTACAGCAACAGCAATAGCAGCTGGAAAATGCATCTTTTCTGTGATCATATCTAAAGTTTTTCTCGTAACAAAGAGCACCGAATGCTATAAAGCATGCATGTTGATGATTTGAGTATTTTTGGGAAAAAAAAGGTGTTTTATTGCACCGAAGTGAAGTGGTCTACCATTGTACACAAAGTGTTTAGCTGTCATATCGTCACATACGTGCAGTTTCCCATTATGTCTAAAGGTAACGAACATTTTGCAAACATTCAAAAATCGAACTTCCAAAAGTATATTATGAATATCCGACTTGATTGTATAAGCAAATGATAGGATCAAGCATTCTGTGACATCACTGTGCTTAGTATGTTGTCATTTTCAAGAAAAGATGAAATACCATCATTTTTTGCGAGGGTTAGGACCAAACCATTTTAGTTTAGTTTAGTTCGCAATCGGTTACATATCCGTGAATGAGAATTACTCTCGCCAAAAAAACTGTGAATCATACAACAGGGGGCGCAAGTCAAAATGTATAAATGAAAATTTTGAAAGGGAGGGCTTTCAAAAGAAACCTTGCTTTGCGTCGAGAAAAATTGGAAAAAAATCATTTTCACAGTTTTCTCAAAAACTATCATATCTACCAAGTTGAAATTTCTTCAGGTTAGTTTTTTAATAATCTTTTTTTTTCAGATTCATTTTATTGTTATTCGTTGCATCGGCAAGGTACATTTCTCTTTTGCAACGATGTCCACTACCAAACTGAAACAGATATACGTGTAGGCATACCAAGTTGATAGGCCAGCATGTAATCACGAACTGAAACGTTTTCGTGTGATGATTCATTAGCCGAAAACATACAGGGGAGAAAATAAGTTGGAAAAGGAGGTCAAATTCACTTTTGAAGCCTATGCGGTAAAGTTTGATCTATCATCGAAAAAAAATTGCTTCCAGATGAAAATATTAATTATGATCTTTCAGACAAAACCGACGACCCGTTCAGTCCAAGGCCCAATTTCATGACTCTCCTGCACCGCAGAATGTGCGTTTATAATCACCGCTAATTATAAGGTACTAGCAGTCTAGCTATGCAGAAACGTTAGCGTTATAATCCTACGGGATGTTAAGCCTAAAACTATTAGCTAACCCGTGAAATACACTAACGGTCAGTGGAATATTTTGCCAATTTTAGCGAAGATTGCACGAGTACGGGCACTGTACACCCACTAGGCCCTCTTCAATGGAGAAACCATTGTGCACACTATTAAATACAAAAAAACATCTCATGACGGATTTTTTGAAACAGGTAGCACTTTGCCTTCGCCATTGAAGGGGGCCTTCGTGATAGAATGGTTAGCGTGCTAGGGTTTGTCTATGGCATGGGGCCAATACAGTCGAACCCTGATAAGAAGAGTACTGTTAATACAACGCCATGCGTATAACAAGCAAACTGTTAGGTCCCGAGTCTTTGTTTTCCTTTGTTGTAGTTTGTAAAGTCCCAAGGACCTTGTTATAAAGGTGTTCGACTATATACATGTATACTTACGTTGTTTTCTAAGTAAGCAGTCCAGTAGTCGCTGTGATGGTTTGTTGCATAGGGACACCATCATGCCCAAAAACAGGAAGGTGAATGGTATGCCAACCAGAGAGTACACGATACTGAAGGCTTTGGCGCCCTCTGACAGGGGAGTCATGTGACCATAGCCTACGAAAGGAAGGGGAAAAGATATTAGAGGGGGTAGTGACGGGGAGGGGGCATCTTGGCTGATCGTGGGTGGCTTTGAATGCACTTTAGTGGAAGTTATCCTCTCCTTCGCAATTACAACTTTATGAAGCTGAGATGTGTTTGTCTTGAAGACATTTTCCTCCCCTACAATATGAATCTGGAAATCAGTTATACAGGGAGTTTCCCTTAATGAAACTTCGACATATAGTTTGTATTACGGGATCAGAGAACTAACGGGCCCATGACATGAAATGTTCTTGGGAACATATTTTGTGAAAATTTCTACTCCTCTTAAATGTATGAAAACTATTTTGACATCCCTTTTGGGTTAATCTGATTGAAAAGTGCCCTTTTAAAAATTTGCGACGGCAAAAATATCCAGTTCTGGCATCTTTTGGTGCTGAAATAGCTGTAACATTGAAGTTTCTGCCTGAAATGAAGTCACACTTTTGCTCATGACTTTGCAAATTTGCATTAGCCTAAAAAACAAAAATGCACCAAAATGCACATAAAAATGGCAAAATAAAACTTTGAAAATGAGGTTAAATGGAACACAAAAGTGCATTTATTAGGACTACATTAAAAAGAAAAATACATTATATGGGCCCTTTAATCTTCACAATCATGCACACCATTGCCAGCATCGTTTTTCAAAAACCGAAACCAAAACCTTACACATGTAATATCATGTATGTCATAAAGAATTCCAAAGATTCATGTTATTTAGGGACGCACATTGCAGGTCATTCATTGATGGTAACTATATTGGCTTTCGGCTTTGTTTTATCGAAAATCTGCGGTTAAAATCACTGCAAAAATGTACAGGGCGTCCTGAAAAAAAATGGTGCATGTAAACAAGCCTGCGGGTACGGGGGTGGAAGCTTTGATGGAAGCTTTGACCCGAAAGCAATAACTTCGGCCATGACAATGGTGACAAAGTTCATTTACGCTTGCCAGGATTTTTTTCATTCGATCTTTCAATAGGGGCAAATGTTCATACCTTTCCCCTGAAGGCTTTTCTTTACATTTAAAAGCTGCATTGACGTTGCTAACATTCTGTACGCAGCATTAATAAATAGCAAGGTTCACACACGCACACACCTCCAACATAATGGTAGTGGAATTGGCTTTCATTGAAACTATAGTCATGCTTAACGCCAATTCCAGTGTAGTTTCGTTTTAATATAAAAAGCTATTCATGTTTTACCCTTTGCAAGTTTTTTCCTCATAAAAACTCAGCAGACCGATAAATCCTTGCCCAGCCCCAAATGTGCCATCTACCGATCATAAACATAAAGATGCATTTGGTCTTTCAGTCTTTTATATTTGCCATTCCCTGTAACAAACAAATAACACTGCAAATATATCGAGAGCTACATCGTTTGGTGAGTTAGAACTATATGTGAATATTTATATAAACAGAAATTCATCCGCTTCCAGTGGAACCATTTGTTTTAACTTGAACCAAAAAAATCCTTTCGGGTTTTATAAGTTTCAGTATACTTCAGTATATTTCATCACAGTGCATCCAGAACTCCAACATTTTCCATAGCCTTAAAGCGGGCCCCTGGCCCTGTGGCCCCACGCCGTAAGGGCACGGAATATAAAACAAAACATACACGAAGGAATTTACTTAATGTAAGAATGCAGCCTTGCAACAATAATATTTACATGCGATGTCATGCATAGTGATACAATTCTTTTTCCAGAATTAAATGGAACCAAAAATGGAGATAAAAATACAGGGTTCTCCACTTTTCAGTACAGTTTACGGTTTAAGGGCAACAGTATATTGTAAACAATATAATGAAATAAATTGTATTTATAATCTCAAAAAACTTTGCTAAAAAATGTCAAATGAAAAATGGCCATTAATCACTTCAGATTGCACCATAAAGCATCTATATTTCAAATTAAGCCACGACGTAATGGTTTTGCGCTCCGCTTTCGCATTAATTTTGTCCGTTCTTTATTCCAGCACCCCCTGGCAAACGTTTGTACCAGCGGCAGTGCATGTAAACCCCTCCACTTTTGCTAATTTACAACCAAAATTTTCTGCAGATGTTCTACACCATCTTCAAGGTAATAAATTAACTTGATAATACCGTTTGTTTCATTGAGATTGTTTTTTTTTGTAAATCCAAAAATATGTTTGAATAACGGCAAAGCCAAGAAACCCATTTTGTGCCACTTTCTGTGAAGCAGTTAAAATCAGTATAGCCCTAGTCTAAAACCAAATCACTTTACTGTTAGTGATTTTAACATTTTTAAGCAGAGTGTGCAATATTTATTTATACTTAATTGAACAATTTCATTGAAGTTTTAAAGAAGTGAACCTGTCTGTACTATTAAATTGTTTCAACATGAGAACACAACCCTATATTGTCGTGTGAATGGAATGTTTGTCTTACACCCATTGGGATAATCTTATCAAAAGAGCCATACTGGCATTGTCTGATCTTTGAAGCACTCGCTTCCTATTAAAGTGGCACAGAATGGTTTGGCTTTGCGGTTATTCAAACATATCTCTGGATTTACAAAAGCAATCTTAATTAAACAAACGGCATTCTCAAGCTAACTCTGTAACCTTGAAGATCGTGTAAACATTTGCTGCAAATTCCGGTTGTAAATTGCCGAAAATGGCGGGGTTTACTTGCACCATTATTTTCAGGACACCCTGTATACCAGTATATATATTTTCGGTACGATCGCCCAAGCCAAAGTCTATAAACTAGACAGTTTTGTTTGCATATGCCTCACCTCTATCACCCGGCTGCCGACACGCCCATGAACGTTCATTCCTTTATCATTTGATCACCGCCTGCACTTGCATGGTATGTGGCATGTTTGACCAGGTTATCTCACTGAATACACTGACGTATCAATAACAATAAACCTCAGCGATAAACCTGCGCAGCATATGTTAGGTATGGTTTGTGATTTGCACGATTGCGTAATAAAATTGAGTAAACATAACTGAACCAGGGCCGCTTTTTCATTAAAAAAACACATGCTGACTGTACCCAGAATCTGTAGGTGTTACTATGAAGGGTGAGTAAAAAAATAAAATGAAACCCAAATTGGCAAGACCAATTTTTTTAATGAAGTTTTGCATGTAGCACTTTCAAAATCCAGGATACGAAAGTCCAGTCATTAAGTTTTCTTTTAGTATACTATAATCTTTCAAATCACTCATGTGCTTTTCAAGTTACGGAGTTTTGAACACAAGCACCGTTTAAAGGTTTTGTCCTCGGATCACAAAAAAGTAAGTGTTCTTTAAGCAAAACGAGAACAATTCTCATAGGGATGCATGTGTATTTGTTTTCATGGTGCGCGTCTTAACTCAGTATTTTGTGAAGAAATAAAATTTGGGAAAAAAAGAAAAACGACAGACACAATCTTTACAGTAATTATAATTAAGAATGTAATAACATGTGTGTGGTATTTATTACGCTTTATGAACAGCCGACTATTAAAATTACTAAAATAATTAACGGCTACCTTATGACCTTCGTTAGGATTGGAGAGGTATCTAAAATTGAAATAGACGCGATATGGTTGAATGTAATAAACATATTGGCAATAAATAACGCTATTACAAAATAATTATCGAACAGGTACATGTGTCTGCCGTGGATTTCGCGCTGTGCATTACTCGACAATACAAACAAACAGCCAGCTGTTGACATCATAATATCGATTGATTGAATGTGTCTATTTATACTGCAACAGGTTCCGTATCCACCACTTCACGAGTCTTTGTTGGGTTGATTCATTGGATTACGCGTGCAAATTGGCAATTGGTTTTTCAGATTTATCACATTCATGAAATTCTGATATTGATCTGATTGTTACATCATGATGGACCGTGATCTCACGGTCAACTGCCGTATTGCAAAACTGTCAGCAATGCATGGCAAATAATCGCAGACTAAGATTTATTTCACCAATAATATCATTTGGATTGTGTACACGTCAAAGCTTATAAATAACAAAGGAAATGCTTTTCGTTGTTTATTCAAGGTTTATGTTTACGACGGTCCATTTGCCGCCTTTGATGATAGAGCTGAATATGTTTTTGTTGCTGTTCCATGAGCCTTAAAGGATGGTGTTTACATTCGCTAAGATTCGTGGGTTTTGGTATTAATGCATTTAGTGTTGACAGTTTGATGACAATAGCGCCGATGTTTATGTAGTGATATTAATGCATATTATACACTGAGCATCTGCATGCACGCCGCGCCAGTTCACCCCTAAAATTTGAGAGGCAGCATCTGCATGCACGCCAGCTTACCCCTTAAAATTTGAGAGGTCCTGAGTCGATATCCTGTTGCCCAGCAAAACTTGAAGTCTCAACTCAAAATTACGTCAGTTTTTCTTCAAGCTTTTCACCAATGTATACTAAGTTTTGAGTCTCTCAACACAAATTTTACTTTCATATTACCACATGCATAGTCAGGCAGGAACAGAAAAATCGTGGAAAAATAACTTAACCTTATACCAGTACAAAACCTCGTAGTTCTACGCTCCACCATGGAGCTATGGCTCAACCAAGGCATTGAGGAAGAAAAACCGGAAAGAATTCCATATATGGCCATCACTAATTTGTCCCCGCAATGACCTATCAACCATCAGAAAGCGAGATAGCATGTCCTAAAAAGTCAAATTTAGCAGGTAAATATTGAAGCAGGCACTGAAAAAAACCAGACTTTTTCAGACCACTCTCATAGGGTTTGTGCACAGGGTGTCAAGTGATGTCAAGGTATGCAATTCTTTCCGCAAAACCTCCTCTATTAAGAGCTATGCCAGCATTTTTTTTGAGAAAATGAGCCAAAAGATTTCCTGTATATATGATGACAGCACGCTGTGTATTTAGCTAGGATGATCCTAGCGTTATGTTTATGCATAACTGTGTATGACCATGGATCTATAACTGGTATAACTTAATCATCATGTATCTTTCACACTTTCTGGCTTATATACATTATTCACACACTCTCTCAACTCTCCAAAAGAGGTTGTGCCAACGTATAATTCTGGGTTGTCCATCAAATATGGTGGGCATATCAAAGTACAGTCTTTCCTTAAAGTTTATAGTAAACACTAACCGATAGTTGTTATCAAAGTGACACTGTAGAAGACCGCCGAGGCAAAGTCCCACACCCGGTAGGAAGACCCGTCCGGCTCCAGTCGAATCCCTTTACTGCCTGCTGACAGGACCTCCTCCATGAAGGCGTGGATAGTGGAGAAGTTGACACAGGGGTTCTCCCTCATGAAGGTATCGGACAAACCCTGTAACCGGGCCTTGTAGCTATTCTCCACCGACTGTTCAAACGCCAGAAACACCCCGGCACCCATGCACAGGTACACAGTGTAGGCGATGGTGAGCAGCAGAAATCTGAAGTAACTGTTTTCTGTCAGCGCCGACATTGTTTTCTCATGTAATTTCTAAACCATTAAGTTGAATAGTTGATAAAAATCCACAGATTTCGTCCGTCACTCGTAAGCTCCGAAATACGCGATGCACGCGACTCACTAAAATCGCATCACCGTTCCAAGAGAAATTGCATTATTATAGCTAATAATGCCAGCGACGCGTCATTGAGTTCTGTAACTGAGGTTTCCCGGCACCACTGAAGGGCTGGCTGAGCTATTTGGATCCGCTATTTGTCATTGCGCGAAAAGTGGTACAAAAGAACCGGTGACCTGAGTATTCCAAGCTCTATAGGGCATGTTCAATTCTCCGAAATGATTGCTGCAGAATGGACGGGTTTAAATTGCAAACTGCAAACACTGTGCATGTACATAATAGTTGGTAATGGACTTCCGAACACGGAGCAGATGTTTAGGCCCATGGTTATAGCATTGATTATAAATATGCACTGGTATATAGTGCCGGTATATTATAATACAAAAATGTAACAACCTTCACGCAGTCAACCCAAGCGTGACTAGCCCCTCCCACTGTTTGCTTCATCAGATTATATCTGCGGGCCAGGAAATAATTGCAAATACACGTATGCGTGTACTGAGGTATACGGGTATGGGTCTATTTAGCAAGGCTGCCTTTATCATTATTGTGGGCGCACTAATATCGGTTGTGGTGTCGTCAACAATGAAGGGGGGTGGAAGTAAATCAGACCGGGGAAACTAGGAAGAACTCAAAAAGTTCGCTCGTACCCACCGCCCTAAACAGGGCGCTGCCGGAAGGGCTAATCTCTTTGATTCACACAATAAATTTGTGACGGAAGCACAGGCGTCGCAAAGCATAGGGGGCGGCGTCCATGCACAAAAGTTGAACAGCGATTCAAAAATAAGCAATCGTGATGTGTACGTGCGCGCAAAGGCAGTCCAATCAAAGGCTTTAAATGGGAGCTAGTTGCCAGTCCCACACATTTGGGGGGGGGGGGGGCAGTCTAGAAGAAATTACGTCATGCATCTCGAAGCGGAAATTAGCCCTTCCTAGCGCCCATGGTGAGTAAATTCAGAAAGGTGGTTGAACCATGGAGCTATCCTTTTTATAGCTCCATGGTTGGACCGTCAGACACCCTTCAGGCGTATGCTCTGACCATTGTTGATACATATTTGAACCCGACCAGATGGAAATAATCCTACACAATTTGCACTGTGCTGACTGGAACATGACGGGGTTCAGCAGACAGGGACGAAGTTGCCAGGATGGTTGAGTTAGGTGCTGGATCATGAGGCTTGTTCGTTCAATGATTGCTGACAAAAAAAACTAGCTGTGTGTATATGTTTGGATCGTTAGCAAGGTGTTTGAAAAGCGCATAGGAATCGATGCGATCATATGAATCAATATCAGCACTGAAGAAAACTTGTGAAAAAGAATTAATCATCAAATTATACATTTAACGCTTAATTTATGAGTTTGGTTCGAACACGCGATAATCAGTTGTGATTTTTGGACAGATGTTATCAGGATTTAAACATGGCAAGTACAAATTGAGTCATGTATAGAAACCACAGCAAATTACAAGAGGATCACTGTGGGGAAATTGCCCCTATATGATTCCAATGGCCTTGTGAATCCACGTTTTAGCCTAGTAGTGAATGTAGGGGACTTGTCAAGTTCACTATAGGATCATGCCCCCGGTACCCCGCTCGAGGCTACGGTTGCCGCGCCCTTTCCTTTATGCCATCCCATAGTATCAACCACATCTATACCGCCCTGAAGGCTGAAGCATGAAAAAGCAATCTTTATTTGTTCTTTATGAATTGTATTTACATCTTCGACATAACAATAGCAACACTATTTTCTCCATTCTTTGCGTCTCTACTATATCCTGATTTGTTTATTTGATCGGGTGTTTGTTTGTTTGTCTGTGGGGTTGTTGTTGACTCGACTCAAAATACATTCGTCTGATGTATGACGTTGTACATTATAGGCCCTACTCGCATACGAACACTCCTTCCGAAATATATCCCATACAAGAAATATATCAGTGGGGCGGCGAAACCGTAGGGGGGGGGGGAAACTTGCCCCCTCCCCCGATTAAGTGCCCTTCTCGCGATCATTAATGTGCCCCCATGAGATGAAACCAAAACTGCCCCTCAAACGCACACATATGTAAGCATAATGATCGCACTACAAATAAAATTGACGGTCCTCTCTTGTTAGGTTGTTGTGCAAATCTACCCTAGCTAGTACCCTCTCACATTAATAAGATAGTGCACCTTCCCGAGATGGAAATCTACCCCTCGAAATCACAAGCACCCCTTTTCGCAATATTGAAATTGTGCCCCTCTTGAGATGGAAAATTCGGGCCATCCACAATAGTGCCCCTTTCACGATCTATAACTTCTGGAGATGTAAACCGCCGCTCGAGAGCATAATTAGTGCCCAGCTTGCAACATTAAAATTGTGTCCCCTCTCAAGATGGAAAACTGGCCCCTAAACAAAGATATAGTCCTATTTAATTCATGCAAATGAGGCGGTCACTGAACTGGCCATCAAAAGCAACAGCTAGTGCCCAGGCTCGCGATAAAAAAAAAGTGATCCACAGAGCGGAGTCGCAGAGACGCGCACCGATAGAGGGCGCAATTCTCTGCGGCTCCACGACTCCACGATCGATTTTCAGAGGTAGGTCGACTGCGGTTCCACGCCTCCACGCAGCCGTACGGAGGCGCGGATGTAGAGTAAAGTGGCCCTGCATTCTATAGTTGTACCCATCATTTTTGCAATGACTGGCCTTCATTGGGGTGATAAATGAAGAAAAAAGCAGCATCAGGTTGCAACATTCTTTCCAAACAGGATCCTGGGGAACTGCACAAAAATGCTAAGTTCAGTCATAGAGCAAGGACTTGCTCTATGGTTCAGTTGAAGTCCTCCGTCATTACTCCGAGCCTCATAGATGAAGAATCCCACAAAATTGTTTGTAGCACAAAACACTAATTAAGTACAAAAACGTCCATCAAAATGCAGGCATTTCCCACAGAACCGCTGCACAGTTTGCCCCCAAACTCCGCACTACACCTCATGACATACTCACGTAATATGCGCAGAACAAACATCGCTGGATTTTGTCGTTTTTTTTTTGCTAAAATGATGAAAAATATGCCCTTTCTGCACGTAGTGGAGCTGTTGTGCCCATTCTTGAAAATCACGCATTCTCGAGAATGGGCGCGCATTCTTAAGAATGAGCGCCCATTCTTAAGAACGAGCACGCGTTCTTAAGAATGAGCACTCATTCTTAAGATTGGGTGGGAATATCACGTGCACAATTTATGAATTTTGCCCAATCTTAACAAACATTGCACGACATAATTATGTTAAATGAACTGTATAGCGGTTAAAAGGGAAACAATTCATATAAAGAGGAAAGAAAATGTTCTATGCTTCTGTACTCGTATAACTACGATAATTTGAATCATATTAAACCTGTTATTATTGCTTTTTCCTGCCTACTTATGGGAAGTTTTGTAATAACGGAGGACTGGGAACTAGTCTGGGAAGTGCTTTGTTTAGGCTAGACAAGTACAAGTCCCTGTATGTATCATATGCGTGCCACGAAAAAAAAACGATGTCCAGAAGCTGCCAAAATTGCTCTTTTAACTAGATAGAATCCAGCTCTGCGACGTTATGGTGGGGTGTGAACATAAAATGTGGTGGCAATTTAAATGGGAAATAGCATTAGCACTATGGGATGTCGCAGTATTCATTCTCATTCTTCACATTCTTCATTCTTACGTCCCCCCCCCTCTTTTATTATCCCAAAAATCTGAATTCTTTCTTATTTATTCTTATTTTTTCCCCCGGTCCCCTCCCCCAATACGCGTATACTTTTCATATCCACTCTACTTTGCAGCGCCTTGCGTTGCAACAGTATAATTAATAAGAATCAGTGAAAGCTAGACTTGCCAAGCGCAGCCGGTGCTCAGCATCGACAAGACCGTTATCTTGTTGCGCATTCTCAATAATGTGCGCTCAATCTGGAAGAGTAATTTTTTGCCAAGATTGAGCAAGGATCCAGTTGCACATTCTCAAAAATGTGCATACCCATTCTCGAGAATGCGTGATTTTCAAGAATGGGCACAACAGAGCCTCATAGATGAAGAAGCCCGCAAAATTGCCTGCAGCACAAAACACTAATAAAGTACAAAAACGTCCATCAAAATGGAGACATTTCACACAGAACCGCTGCACAGTTTGCCCCTATACTCCGTACTTTATCTCTTGACATACTCACGTATCATGCGCAGAACTAACATAGGTGGATTCTGTCGGTTTTTAGGCCAAATTGATGAAAAATATGCCTTTTCCGCACTGAGCCAACCTGACACTTGAAACGTGCACGCATATGATCCAGCGATGATTTTCGGTTCGCTCGGAGTGCGCCGTGGGGGGTACGGTACATGCACTTGTACGCATGCATGTTGTGCCCATTCTTGAAAATCACGCATTCTCGAGAATGGGCATGCACATTCTTGAGAATGTGCAACTGGATCCTTGCTCAATCTTGGCAAAAAATAACTCTTCCAGATTGAGCGCACATTCTCGAGAATGCGCGACAAGATAACGGTCTTGTCGATGCCGAGCACCGGCTGCGCTTGGCAAGTCTAGCTGAATCCTCGTTCACTGATTCTCAATAATTATACTGTTGCAACGCAAGGCTCTGAAAAGTAGAGTGGATATGATAAGTAAAGGCGTATTAATATGGGGGGGGGACCGGGAAAATATAAGAGACATAATAATACTAGTGCAAAGAATTCTGATTTTTGGGATAATAAAAGCGGGGGGGGGACGTAAGAATGAAGAATGTGAAGAATGAGAATGAATACTGCGACATCCCATAGTGCTAATGCTATTTCCCATTTAAATTGCCACCAATTTATTGTTCACATCCCACCATAACGTCGCAGAGCTGGATTCTATCTAGTCAAAAGAGCAATTTTGGCAGCTTCTGGACATCGTTTTTTTTTTTGTGGCACGCATATGATACATGCAGGGACTTGTAACTTGTCTAGCCTAAACAAAGCACTTCCCAGACTAGTTCCCAGTCCTCCGTTATTACAAAACTTCCCATAGTGGGCAGAAAAAAGCAATAATAACAGGTTTAATTTGATTCAAATTATCGTAATTATACGAGTACAGAAGCATAGCACATTTTCTTTCCTCTTTATATGAATTGTTTCCCTTTTAACCGCTATACAATTCATTTAACATAATTATGTCGTGCAATGTTTGTTAAGATTGGGCAAAATTCATAAATTGTGCACGTGATATTCCCAACCAATCTTAAGAATGAGCGCTCATTCTTAAGAACGCGTGCTCGTTCTTAAGAATGGGCGCTCATTCTTAGAATGCGCGCCCATTCTCGAGAATGTGCATGCCCATTTTCGAGAATGCGTGATTTTCAAGATTGGGCACAACATGCACATACTATCATTTCGCCTGTACCGTACCCCCCGCGGCGCGCTCCGAGCGAACCGAAAATCATCGCTGGATCATATGCGTGCACGTTTCAAGTGTCAGGTTGGCTCAGTGCGGAAAAGGCATATTTTTCATCATTTTGGCCTAAAAACCGACAGAATCCACCTATGTTAGTTCTGCGCATGATACGTGAGTATGTCAAGAGATAAAGTACGGAGTATAGGGGCAAACTGTGCAGCGGTTCTGTGTGAAATGTCTCCATTTTGATGGACGTTTTTGTACTTTATTAGTGTTTTGTGCTGCAGGCAATTTTGCGGGCTTCTTCATCTATGAGGCTCCACTATGTGGAGCCTCATAGTTCTAGGAGTATGCACACATGTGATCGAGCGATGATTTCATCTATGATAAATTAGTGAACTTCGTATATGGAAATCTTTCCTCTAGGAGTACTCCGTTATCATGTCCGTCGCCCGTGGGATCATGTCTATATTGTATATGCCTAGGCGTATAACTTTACATGTAGGCCCCAGCTAGCCCCATAAATATGGCCGATTTACTGGACTACCGCCGTAAATAAAGGCCACACTAGAAAAATGTACACGAAAATGTAGTCAATCAAATGCAGCTATGCGATGTCGTGCACTGATCCGACAAATTATAGCAACCGTGCACGCGCGTGTGTGCCATTTCAATGCTTGCGCGTGCTTTGCCAAATAAAAAAAAAACGAACTAATATTGGAAATTTCCAATGATGCATCTTTAGACGCATCGTTCGAAAGGCCTTCTTTCGTTGATTTAACTTCAAAATGACAGCATGCCAGAAAGAGTAATTTCACAGGGAATTTAGTTTCTTTACTATCTTTCAACCAAGTAGGTTTGTCTACAATAATTACGTCAGATACATTTTGGATCTGCAAATGATGGACTGTAGATTTAGATTTATTTTTAAACCAGGTATGTCTTGCCTTTTAGACCTGTAGACATTTTCACCCCACAGGGGCAAATATGCACCATGCCCTGCTTTTGTATGTTCAGGTTTCATCTCCATTTTGGGAGCCCCTGTTTCCATAAGTGCTGGATCCACACTGGTATGTAGAATCTCGAGACAACAAAAGTCAACCAAAATGGGCAAAACACATCCAGACTTCAGTGCAAAGTCAAGGGAAAGCATCATGACAATGTTGTCACTTTGTCACTTTGGTGGTATGTGTATTAAAGTCTATTGAGATGTGTGAAAACTTTATTTCATACCTAAATGGATCGTTTCTCGTGAAATATGATGTCATTGTCCTTTTGTCATTCTATCATTTGAATAGGTCAGACGCGCTTCATCAAGGCATGACATCCTCATCAAGGTCATCCGTGGGTCGGCCCAAGGAGGCCATCAACTCGCTGTGCCAGCTCATGAACCTCTGTGGCATCAGTGGGCTTAACCCAGAAGTCTTCAGGCAGGCTAAATTCAACAAGCCCGAGGCGGTAAGGGCAAGTTGTTATCCTTGATTTCTGAAAACCAGACTGCAAATTCGAAAAGCAACACCCGTTTGTTTTGGGTGAAAGGGTATGTCACAGAGGCAAAAGATATTCTCTTCACTGGGAGGGACTTTTGGAGACGCCTCTGTAGTCCGACATCCCATTGGTCCGACCTCCCATTGGTCTACACGTCCCAATGGTCTATATGTCCCGTTGGTCTAACGTCCCATTAGTCTGACGTCCCATTCAAATAAATAAAGTAAGTCCAACAAAATGTTGGGCCAGAACTGTGTGATGTGAAAATTACTTACATATATATCTATAGGCTTATTGACCACATTTGTAATGACTCGAGTCGGTGACTCGACTCGAGTCCGACTCGAGTCACAATTTTTGGCGACTCGACTCGACTCATGTCCCAACAGGTAACTGACTCGACTCGACTCAAGACACTGCGAGCAAAGGACTTGACTCGACTCGAGTTCCTCATCAGAAGACTCCATTCGACTCGAATTGGAGGAAAGATTTCCATATACGAAGTTCACTTAGAATTTTCCTCTGTATTGACTAACAGTAACAAGCCCCCAGATAGCAATTTCATGTCATCAAGTCAATTTGAGCAGTGAGAAAATACAAGCATTTTCTTAGAAAACACTTAGAATTTTTCAGTCCAATCTCATAGGGTTTGTACACAGGGTGTTGAGTGAACTTCGTATATGGAAATCTTTCCGAATTGGATGCTAATAACACTCGAGTCCCAAAACTGTGTGAAAATATATATTTCTGGTGAAATGCGGTACATTGTTATTGATGTTTGCGTACTTCACGTTACCGCACAACTACAGCGACTCAAAATTCAGTGTTTCATTACAACTCCGCTATTGACTTTTGTTTTTCTCAGGTGGCTCCGTTATGGTCACTCTTATCCTCTCTGACAAATTACTCCAAAGGCAAGGGAGTGTGGCCTGAGCCAGATGCCAGTGCGTCACATCAGGCAACACAGAGTAACATTGTTTCCTCAACAAAGCTTGCCATGTGGTCCGAGGGCTATCGCTGTCGCCAATTTTACCACCTCCCCGAGGACATGAGCCACGGCAGCCGTGAACTGCTCTTAGCCTGTGGCTGGCTCTTAGCCAGGACGAACATAGTGACAGACCTGGTGACGCAAGACAGAGCAAACATGGTGGACACGAGGCACTTGCATCTGGAAGAGGTCCTGCGGTCGAGGAGGCAGAGAGAGGAGATGAAGAAAATGAAGGATACGATCGTGGATGAGGAACGACAAACGAGTCACGGTGGAAAGCACCTGGTTTGGCTTGTCGGCCAATGCAGGATGAAATTAAGGAGACTGCATCTTCAACAACGAGAACTGTGCAATCTTACACATCAGGTTTGTGTGATGTCTTTTGGTTTAACACAGCACCCCAACTCCAAACCTCGCCCTTCCTACCTGAAAACGAATTCAGATTTAAAACGTGTTTTTTTTTCGCTATAATGTATTCTTAAATTGTATTTAACTAGTGCAGTGCCCGTTGAAAATGTGCCTGTTCGGAAGGGCCAAATTGCTTGGCCTCTGGTATTGGTTGCTTGCAGCGTTTTTGAGAACTGCTCATGCAAACAACGCACACGATTCAATGGTGTTGTTTTCGCAGGTTGAACGTACACTCACAGGTTGAATGCACATTTTGTACATGTGGACAGACACACAGAGATTCCTCGAATTATGGCAATAAAACATAAGGAAGAAAAGTGTGCCATTGTTTATTTACCTGTTGTTGACAATGGAATTGGTTTGACATTCTGGGGTCCTGAGCAATACACCTGCTGATTTTCAACTTCAAACAGTGTCCGGTTCTGGATATAATCTAAGTACAGACAGACACACAGAGTTTCCTGGAATTATAGTTAGATTATACAGGGTGAGTAAAAAAAATCAAAACCCAAATGTCGGGACCGTTGTTTAAGTGAAGCTCTGAATGTAGCACTTTCAAAATCTAGGATATGAAAGCCCAATTCATAAGCTTTCTTTTAGTACAAGAATCATTTATATCACCCACGTAATTTTCAAGTTACAGAATTTTAAACACAACCACTGTTTTAAAGTTCTGTCCACGGATCACAAAAAAGGTGTGCGTTCTTTCAGCAAAACGAAAACAATTCACACACATCCTTATGTGATTTGTTTTCATTTTGCTGAAAGAACACTGAAATTTTTGTGATCCGTGGACAGAACCTTAAAACGGGGGTTGTGTTTAAAACTCTGTAACTTAAAAAGTACATGAGTGATTTGAATGATTCTTGTACTAAAAGAAAGCTTATGAATTGGGCTTTCATGTCCTAGATTTTGAAAGTACTACATGCACAACAATGGTCCCGACATTTGGGTTTCGTTTTTTTTTACTCACCCCGGATAACATCCGTCAAAACTGACTTTAAATAGGGAACCAGGAGAGGGCGGGATTCTAAAAGGTGTTTATCACATTTAGGAAACAAATTCTTACATTTAAAATCTAACAAATAGTCCTAATGCACAATATTTCTCACCAGATTCATGTTGCTACTGAGGGGGTGACCACGACCACGGACTCTTCACATCTCTCTCCGCTAGAAGTCTTCATCCTCAGGCATGCCGAACATTCAAAGAAGGTTGGTGGCGGTGTTCTGATCTCTCTATCGTAGGTCAGCATGCATGTTAGCATTTTTAATGCAAAATGTAGTAATATAATGTGTTTATAATAAGACAGTTCTGTATTCCAACTGCGCATGAACACATGTAGATTTGACGATTTTTCTTTCGGGATAAACATTTGATAGTATGCATGCAAAAGCATAACGGGGTACTAGCAAAATTGAAAAGATCGTCGTGTTCTGAAGTAACATTTTTCAAAAGACATTTGGACAGCGACGTGTTTCTTGGTGTCTGGTCTGTTCAATCTTTTGTGCGAAAGTTTCATCGCTTTTCGTTTGCACAAAAAATAACACAATGCAGATTTGGTTACCACGTACCTCATAGCCTTGTGTGCATTTATCTGTCACGTTTATCCCGAATTTGTTTTTTCCTGTGCAAGTGCATTTTCTTTTAATGTCCATTTCACATCAATGTCTTACAAGAACGGTATATTAGGGTAATAAAGGAATAAAGGAAATTTGTCTGTGTAAACTTTTTCGCCCGTAAGAACAGGTAAAAATAAGCAGCGTGAATTAGAGACTAGAATATTGGAGGAATGGTTTCTTGTGGATTTCGACTCTGTTATCAGCTTGCCTAATGGGAAAAAACACCCCTCTTGCAATGTTTATCATATATGTGCTTCTTGTGAGCAGTACTACAAATCTCCTTACATGTATAATGGAGATTGGCTCACGTATGGCGTGTACTGTGCAATGTGTCGCACAATGTAGTGATGCCGGTGTAGTGTAAATTTAGGGGTCTATGAAATACGGACTCATTGGTGACTCAAGTGAAGATTGTGAACGTTCAACCAATAAAAGGGTAAAAGCACCAGATTTTGTAGGAGTCCAAATTCATGTGACACCGGGAACAAATTGTTTAAAACTGGTTGGTGTTTTATCATCCGTTTAAAACCACCAACGTGATGGGCTCTCAACCAATAGGAATGAGTAAACCGTCTCAAGTATTTATGAATGTGAATTAAATTTTGGGTTAGTTAATTAGTATTTGTTTGACCTTTTCCAGTACCAGCAGATCTTGGAAGCCAAGCAAAACAGACTTCATATCTGTCTGAAGTGGCAAGAACAGCAAGCTACATTTTGGCAGTGGATGGTGAGTTGCTTGCCATCCATAGAGCTATATTAAACTACTAGAGTGCTAACTCCTCATTCTTGCACGCGGAGACGCTTTGAAGCCGTCCTGGGCGCAGACATTGTGAATTCATGTGCGTGTTTGTTGAACACAATGAAATTAGATGGATTGAATTTTGAAAGTGTACTCTAAATGCAACGTGCTAGTAGAATGTACGCAAACAACTAAAGCGCGTCATGACGGTTTAAAAAAAACTCACGGTTAATCATCTATCTGCAGCGGATACGCGCACGCTTTGCGCTGTTTGCATAGAGCAAAATGACACGCTCATTTGCTGATCGTGCGTTTCCGTTTTGGGCGTACTGGTTTCGATAATGCACTGGTATAAAGCAAACGCAGATGCAAATAGCCGTAAAAAAAAACGTACAAAATTTCGAGTTCTCCATAGGTTTGTGTACAAACATGGATGCGCCCAGCAGGCATCACTTTGTACATGGGTCAGCGCTCTAGTAATTTAATATAGCTCTATGTTGCCATTTCCAAATCAAAGGTGCTGATTGGTTCCTTAACCCAAACCTGGTCAGATCTTTTAAAATCCATCAGGAAGTTTTGGAGGAATTTGCAAGATTGACGGAGTTGGATCCCATCAATTTTTTACTTTATGTGGGTTTGATACCACTTGAAATAACATACCATTTGTTTCCCCAAAGTGAAATATATTAGGAAGGTTAGTTAAAAAAAAGGTATCTTACGGAGGTAAGGTTTAAGTGTTATCAATAATCCAGTGATGTGTTATTTCTTGCAGGAAAGTGTCTTGGATGCAAAGCTTCAAGACTCCTCAGAGGAGGCAGAAATGACAGTTGAATTGCACATCCCTAATCCAGCACATGGATCAGTGGGAGATCCGGCAGATCTCGTCAGGGAGTTAGAGGGGCACACCCAGCAACTTGAGCAGCTCGTGGGAGATGCTTTGCGAGATTATGACTTTGATAAAGTGGTGAGGACTAGCAGTGATATTTCAGAAATATTTTCATGAAATAAAAGGGACTGGATTTTATAATGCATTAGCCAGGAAAACTAGACAAAAGGTATAGTTGTATACAGGGGTTAATGTTGGATTCTGACTTTAAAACCTGGACCAGAATTGTTATTTGCGCACAGCCCTGTAAGTGCCCAATTTGGTTCTGACATATGTGACAGGATTGCATGTACTTTGACAATATATCACTATTTACCTAGATCACTTACATTCATGGAGTGTTAAAAATATGGTTTCAAATGGTAGAAGCATGCACCTTAAAGGCCAAAGAATAGTCCTGCAGTATAGGTTTCTCTCAAATGACGTCACCTCCTACAGATTGTCTCGTGCATTTTGGGCATCAAATTTTAGTGATGCTCATCAGCTGCGCCATATTTCAAAAAAAATTTGAGCAACATGAACGCGTGTCTAGAACATTTTGCACACTGCGCGCACACAAACCTGATGGCGTTGAATACGCAGTTGTAATTTTCCTACGAAGATGGCTGTCTTATGAGAGGGGTCTATTGGTGCTTGTTTGTTTTTCTGCTCATTCCTGAAAAGTTTTTATAGCGAAATTAGTGTTACATGGACATTATAAGCAACATTTTCCTTGCTCTCCTAACATAGGCTGTAGAATTGGTCAACATTTCGGTGCCTATGACTTAGTATCAGGTATTGAAGTACAGAAAATAAAAAGGGAGGGAGTTTGTTTTTAAAGTTTCAAAGTTTCAACACCAGGAATTGGCCAATGTTATAAGCTGTGAAAGCCTTGAAAATTGGCACAACAGAGAAAGAGCATTCAGATATACAGCATTATTTGCCAGAAGATTAATATTGTATTAGATGCTTCCTCACATGCAGGCAAAACTAATTATTCTGTTCTTTTTTTATCCAGGAAAACTCAAAGCGGCTTAGAGTTGAGGGGGATATCAAGGCCAAGCTTGTTCCCGTTTGCTCATCTCCGACTCCTTGTCCATCAAGACTTGACGCATACCAGACAGCAAGGTTTCATCTTATCAAGAAGAAGCCCAGGACATCCGGTGGACAGCCTTGCCTCAGTAAAACCCTGGATGCTGTTTACATTCAGAACGAGATTTTGAGACTCTCGGAGCTCGTTGAGCAATTGGAAAAGGATTTAGCAGAACTGAGAAGTTGTCACCGTTTGAGGATGGACGAGTTGGCTTTGATGTTGCCAGATGCGATCTGCATACCGCCAATGGGCGCTGCAAGATGATGAAGTTTACTTGCTAGGATCTGTAGAAAAGCCCACGGAAAAACAGTTTTACCGTCATGTCCCAAACATCCAATAATATGAAAAGTGTATCTTAATTTTTCAATTAGCCACATGTACTGGATGCTGGATTTATCCAGTGGAACAATCAATCCTATCTTCATCTGGGGTATAGACCTGATTCGAGTAAAAGGCCTAGATGATATCATGGAACAATATAGGCCAGTGCCACTAACTTTTAGGACACTGATATGGGTGATGTGGAGTTCTACCAACAACAAAAAAGTCAGTGAGCCGTCTTTTGCCATGTTTATTGTTTCTCAAATAATAAAACTGGAAATGTCTTGAATTTCTGACAAATACTGAAATTGTCGCTTTAGCAATTCATCGGGCTGTTGTATGCTTGACCCCAATGGTATATCAACGGAGCTTGGAATGAGCTTGAAAAAGTTGTTGGTTGTCAAAAGCGACACACTTACATGTAGGCTAGGATTTTTCTTCATCAGTCTTTGATTGGATTTGAGGAATTGCAACACCTGACTCCCAGAAATGAGCTACAACATCTAGGAGACAGGCGGGGTATCATTGCCAACCCTACTGGACAAAAATGGTATGTATTTGGCTGTGCATCAGTCTTGGCAGTCTGGGTTTTTTTTCAATCTGTGTGAAATTGTTTGCATAACAATTGGTTTGGTTTGTGCATCTATATATATTAGGGCCTTCTATGCAAACATACATTCTGTGCAAAATTGTCCTTTCAGTCAAAATCAATCAAGTGACTGTTTTCAACAGTTCAGAGTTCCCAGCCTACATTAAGCAGGATTGGCTGGCTGTGACTGTTTATGTATCTTGATACAGCAATGCTTTGACTGTAGGTGATTGATAAGCCAGCTGTGCCAACTTCTTGCGAAATTTTGTCTGTTGACTGAATTTGACTAGTCATAGTGCTTGCCAGACATGATATGACTGTTGGTGACTAATAATGTGTGGAAAAGGCATGGCAGAGGAAGACAATGGATTTTTAAAAAAAAATTTCAAACAGCAGGAGGGTCAGTAATGGGTTTGACCACAATTGACGAGGGGATTACATAGCTTCTGTATATATTTTTAATACATTGATAATTAGAACGTTGATTAAGCAATTTATTTTTAATTGATGTTTGGGGATGGGGTGGGGGAGGGGCTTGTGCCAGAAGTCTGTGCCCTTGGGTGTGCCACTTTTTACCAGACCCTTTTTTAATGTTTCAAAGTCTAGTCTGGCATCCCCAGTTGGAAAAACAAGGTTGCACCAATGTTGAAAGATATCGATTTTAGAATTCCACTCACAGTTGATCGAATTTGAAGACGGCAAATAGCGCCCTCACCCGCCCTATTTTTCAGACAGTCGGAGAGTGCCTTCACTAGTGCGCGGGAAAACAAAAAAACTCGGAAGCCATGCCTTGGATTTCGGAGATCGACACGTTTATACGCAGACGCGAATGAAAAACAGCGGATGACGAAAAAAAGATATGCCGAACATGCAAAGAATGCCTGGCTATTGTTATAGTGGAATTCGCTTATTTGTCGTCACTCACCCATGTTCGTTTATCGGGTAAAAACGTAAGCAGAATCTGCCGACAAGGCAGGCCCAAGTATACCGTTCTACTTGCGCAGGCTTGTGAAAAAGTTGCGACCGTGGAAATTTCAGATGGCGTGGACAGTTCCTCTCTTTGAAATATTGTGAGATTTCTCGCAAAGGATTTTGCTTCGGACTCGATAGTAATCCCTCGTCGTTTCCAACTATGTTTGCAAGGAGATGGACTCGAGTTTGGTCGGTTTTGTTAATTGTGATAGTTTTGGGAGCAATTTTACCGTGTCGTTGCGAGAACCCAGACGGGCCAGATGACGTTGGCGTCGGGCAGTTACTTCGCGATGTGTCCACCTCACAGGTATCTTGACGTACATTATGGATGCATATTGGCAATTTGCCTTGGTATTATTATATAACATCAGTGATAGTCTTTCATTGCAAAAGGTTATTTGAAGGGGGAAAACGAATTTGGGATCAAAATATTCCACGTTTGTAATTATAAGGACATACTTAAAGGGAAAATACAACATTTGCAAACATCGAAAAATGAAACTACCAAGTTGTTACGAAATACCTTACTAGGATGTTGGTAAATGACATGCTTAAGCATCCTGTAAAATTATGGCACCTGGTGTGAAGCCATTTTCAAGAAAATAGTATATTTGGATACATTTCCAACGCTGGTCGGCCGACCACCGTTGGAAAAACCTAACTATTTGTCAATTACTGCACCAAATTTACCTTCTTTTTTTTAGTATAAATTTTGTTTTGCTAGCTATTGGTTCCATGCTCATGAACGGGTGCAGGCCAGCTAGACTGGTTCCCTTACCTTACAATTTTCCGGTATGTTTGATCCATTTCATCTTTAGTGGAGTCAGGGAACCAGACTACTTGAATATTTTGGTTTTTCTTGGTTTTTCCAGCATTTTCGAACACAAAACTTCAAACATGTCAGTGTAACAATATTTGATCTATTATACTAACCCCCCAAATAGTTCATTTCTGAAAATTACAGCAAAAGCCAATGATGTACATTCCCTTTAAAAAATATTGGGGATAGAATGTTGCATTCAGCCACTTCACAAAGGCTGCTGCCTGCCCCAGTATATGTTTACGCTTGAGCTTGTTAGTATACATGGATACATGTAGGTACACAACAAACTAAGGGCATCATCGACCCCTATCTGCAAAAAAAGTTTTTTCATAACGGATTGTCCTTTTGCTTTTTAAATAAAATGAACTTAAAGGCTTCCTTTAGTTTTTGTTAAATACATGTACATGTATTCGAGGGTACATGGAGTAAACGTTTGTCACATTTTATAATGCGGGTTCCGTTTAAACGGTTTGAAAAATTTGTAAACGGATTCAGAATTTTTATCGTTTTAAATGTTTAAACGTGTGAGTGTTACATCCCTATTAATAGCCATGCATAAGTATGCCTAGATTATACTAGATATCATCCGCATTGCTTCTGGATCTCATACATGTGCACACTGCTCCAACGTGTGTAAAAGTGGTCACCTCTCCAGCAGAGAAAAAAAAAAAGAAATAAAGGATGATTTTAGAGGATTGAGGCTGTACTGCTGTATAAATTCTTTACATGCTTTCAATAGGGGTATTTTGCAGGATTGGGGATGGTGAATCGCCAAAAGGGCAGGGGGGGGGGGGGTTAGGGCTATAATATGGTTGTACTTCTCAGCTTCTTTTGAGAAAGAAATACACGAAGGAGACCCCAAAAGAAACACAAAAACATCAAAATGCAAGAAAAAGAAGTTCAATCATGGCCATTCACAAATGTTACATTTCTTTTAACTTTTCACACCCTAAAGCTGCTCGTAAGCTGCATAAACCAGAATCAACATTCTAAAATAGTGACGTGACTTGGTGCTGTTTCTAAATTAAATTTGTGTCAATTTTTTCTCGCATCTTGCAGGCGGTGTACCGGTCTAGATCATCAGATAATCAAAGTCGATTGCGCAGAGGTGTTTCCAGAGGTAAGTCAATCACAGGAATGGTTATCAAACGTATTAATAATCCTTACCCCCATGGGGTATTCTCTAGGCACCCTGCCAAATGCAACAGAATGCAGTGAACTAATACATGCCCGCCTTGGTACCAAGTACCTACCCTGCCAAATGCAACAGAATGCAGGGGTGGAATGCATCAGATCAGGACTCTGCTAAATGCAACAACTTGCAACAACTTTTTACCACTGGTGCATTCTGTTCGTTTAGCAGGGTAAGCTAATGATGAATGGTCTCCATTAACATTATGGTTTAGTGCTGTTAATGATTTCTACATCATGTGTTGAAGGTAATATGTGATGCGCTCACGTTTGTCGGGAACTTTCATTTGGAGATTCAGGCCAAAATAGGGCCACTTCATCACATCACTTCATCACATCACTTCATCAGATCTCTTTGTGTTCCAACTTCCATAATTTGTGAACTAAAGATGGTATCAGCATGCAATTTTCAAAGCACTAATGCTGAGATTGTGCTCTTTTCAAAACTGTACAAAAAAAAAAAAAAGACCAGGGTCGATTAACGACTCATTTAGCTTGATCGCATCACATATAGGATCAGGAGCTCAGTGTTCATTTTTATTTTAATTTGAAGCTACAAAATTGCTCCAAATCTTAACCCTATAGCGTTCCTGTAATGCAGCATTGGTTGTGCATTGCTATAGCGTTCCTGTGTTGCAGCATTGGTTGTGCATTGCTATAGCGTTCCTGGAATGCAGCATTGGTTGTGCATTGCTATAGCGTTCCTGTAATGCAGCATTGGTTGTGCATTGTAAAAGCATTTCTGGAATGCAGCATTAGTTTGTGCAGTGCTTATTGGAGTGAGCAGTGCGATATTAGCTGTTTATTGCTAATAGGGCTCGTTCAGAAACCACAGGTTGTACTAAAGGTTCCCAAGACAATCATTTAATCATTGTGTCTGCCATAAATCATCGTGGTAACTTGAGTTACCGACCATTCAGTTGCCACTTGTCCTTGTGTTTGTGTAATTGCCTAATTAACAGAAGGTCTAAGAATCAATTCCTGGGGCGGTAGATTTCCACCCAAAACAAGCCTGCATCCTTTAGCCTTTAGACTGCTTGTGTAGTCCCTGGTCCGAGGATCAACTTGGTTCGGGAACAGTCCCGCCACAAATGGTGTCAGAAGTGGGATTGGAATTGATTAAGGTGACTTTGCTGTTAAGTAATTGGATTGAACTTTTGGTTGTGGATTGTTGTCATTGGTTCGGTGGTTCTTTTGAAGTATGAGCGAATTGGGCTCGAATGTTCCAGTGGGCACCTCAAGTGCTGAGGCCGAGGTGAAAAGGCTGCAAATGGAAGTCCAATTTCTGCAGTGGGAAAGAGACCGCATTGCGATGAAGTTGGAGGCTGTCTTGAGGTTGCAGGCATGGGAGGAAACACGGGTGCGCCAGCCGAGGGCCGGCGTGTGCTCCATCGGGTTGATTCTGATGTTGAGTTTAGGTTGTCTGAAGAGACTTTTGGGTTTGTCTCTGGAGCAACGGGGAGAGTGTCAGGTGCAGGTGTGGTGCCCGAGTTAGCCCCTAATATGGGGAGAGAGGTGTGCTTTATGGAAAGTACATCTCGGAAAAGACATAGCTCAGGGATTTTCCCCAGAGCGCAGTCGACGCCTATTGCCAGGGAGGCAGACGGTCCAAATGAGGATCTGATGTCGTTCATCTCTGATGGAAGTGGCGTGGAATGGGTTAAGGCGAGTGCCAACCCGTTCGTTGGTGATATGGGGATGGTGACCCCTTCACCGGGAAATGGTGAACTGTTAGATTTTGCAACTCGACCAGTCGAGGCAGAAAGCAACAGTTCAGCTATAGTGGACAACTCGTCAGTGGGTCTGTGTCCACTGAAACGAGAGTCATGTGTTCATGGGGATGTGAGTCATACGGTCGAGCAGCAAAGGTTGCTGGCCCGAGAGCCCGCCAATTGCAATTTTGGTGAGAGCTGTTGACTCTGGAGTAGAGCAGAGGCTGGTGACTGTAGAGAAAAGTCTGAAGTCCGTGGCCATGCTGGTAAAGTCATTGTCGAGTCAAATTAAGGGTCAGGGTCAGGGCATGTCGTCTCCCAAAACGCGCAAGCCTAGTATCTTGAGGTGTTTCAAGTGTCGAGAGAAAGGGCTCTTCGCCCGGGAGTGTAAGAAAACTCCGAGGGAGAATGGCACTCTGAAACAACAGTCAGCCCCGCATGGGACGCGCAGGAAAGCTAAATGGTCAGGGTCCAGAGGGTCCAAAGGACGACTTAGTGACAGCGATGGTGGTGGAGAAAAGAGGTCCAAAAAAAGGGATGGGCATCGAGTTTTAACTCTGCCCGATCCAAAGATTGGTCCTCAATCTGGTATGCTTGTGGATGGGATGTAGAGAGCGACCAAGTGTCAATTTTTGATTGACACGGGGTCCACCGACACTTTGATAAGTAGTACGGTGTACTACCGAATTCCCAAAGAGAAAAGGCCTGTCTTGGAGATGGAAGATGTTCAAGTTAAGCAGGTTGATGGTAGTCAATTAGCTGTTCTTGGCATAACCTGGGTAGAGGTGCAAGTTGGTTGGACCACGCACCAAGTCAGAGCAGTCTTCGCTGAAATGAAGTACTGTGGTATCCTGGGCATGGATTTTCTGGTGCCCACGGGTGGAATCCTAGACTTCCGTTTATGGGAGTGGAGGCTCAATGGTGAGCGAATGAAGTGCACAAGGCGAGCCCTTTGAGGGTCACGTTGTAGTTTCTAAAACTACGGTCATTTTATCAGGTCATGAGGCCGAAGGTCCCGGGAATAATTACTCGGAAGGGTGCCGACTTGGTCGGGCCAGCCATGGTTGAACCGATGGAAGGTGATGGCGATTTAACCAAGGAAGATTTGGCGTTGGCCAGATCTCTGGTAGTGACTGAATCCGACATTCCGTTACGGGTCTTCAACCCTGGAAGGGTGAAGAGTGTTGCCTGTGAGGGGACAACAGCGGGAGTGATCACCCAAGTTGAGGCCAGTTCAGTTCATGAGTTGAATGTGGTGGCAAATACGAGGAAGGGGTTGCTGAGTATTTGCAAGATCTCGTTGAGAGAGGTACATCTAAGGTTGAGGGTGTGAACCATGTTGATGTCCGGAAGACTTTGGTAGACGTCCAGGACGTTTCGTCAAAGGTTGACCATGACAGTGGTCACACGGATGTGGTCAAGCATCAAAGAAGGCATGGTAATACTGGTTGGTCATCGAGACGGCAGTGCACACAGTGCGGCCGTGATGAGGCAGTCAGTGAGGATGAGGCAACTGGTGAGGTGCCAGAGAGGCAACCTCGCGGTGGTGAGTTTTTGGTTAGGGGCGTAGCCGCCCAAACAACCCTGTCTCGAGAAGCACAGTTGAGAGATAGCACTATGAGTTGGCTCATAAGGCCAAAAAAAAGAATAGTTCTGCTTCCGATTACATGCCTTTCAAAAATAGGGTCGGTTGGTCGGAATTTTAAGTTTTTTTTGCCAATTTTTTTTATGCAGATTGAATGGGGTATTCAATTATATGCGAAGTTTTAGCCTGAACTATTTCCATTGCACTACAAAAGCTATACACAAAATGGCCAAAAAAAGTGAATTAAACCTACCTTAATTATTGTCAATATATTTACGTTCGATAATATGTAAAAAAAATTGTGGGAAATTCAGGTCGTTCGCACCATAGGCACAACGCTAGTCAAGAAGGAGAGCTGGCCAAAACTCCGAAGTGTGTGATGTACTGTACATGTACATATGTGGCCCGCGGCCAACGGGTCGAACATTTCAGGAAACACGCTGCATTGTATCACTCCAAATACGAGTAGCGCGATCTCAAAATGAACTCTTGAACACGGAAAATACATGTACACAGACAAGCTAGATCAAATCTGTGATTTAACTTGCAAAAATGTTCTTTCTCCATCGGTGTTTTCTTGGCATTTTTACGATGTCTTTCTCAGCATTTTTACGATGTCGAGTCCGACCAGTTGACGGAGCACGTGCCTGCGCCTGCATAGCCATGCTAGCGCTAACGATCGCATAGCCGTGCACAGACTAGTTACCGCATTTTCATAATTGGCCCCTGCGCGGCGCGGCGGGAACCAGTCGTCGCCGCATTGCGCTTAATACGCACGTGATTATAGACATCGAATTGCGAAGTAGTTGAATCGCGCAGCGAATTTGTAAAAATAACGGAGGTTTCTTTTGAAAAAATAGTGAATGTAAGTAAGAAAACAATAAATACAAGCATTTTTTGATGCAAAAGGGTTGTTTAGAGGTATTTTGTGAAGACAGACAAGACATAAGGTTCTTATCTTTATTTATTCAATCATTTTTTTTTTTTTTTTTTTCGAAAAGCCGATAAAATTTTTAGGGTCGCAGCCTAAAAATAGGGTCGGTCGGGTAACCGGAAGCAGAACTATTCTTTTTTTTGGCCTAAGGTTGAAGATGGAGGATAATGGTCGTCCTGAGTGGAAGACAGTTTCCCACTTGTCTTCAGCCTGCAAGGCCTAGTGGTCACAGTGGGACCAATTGGAGGTCCGGGGAGGAGTTCTGCATAGGAGGTGGGACTCCAATAACGGAAAGTCTGTTCGTTGGCTAGTTGTTGTGCCATCAAAGTTCCGTAAGGGAATTTTGTCGGAGTTGCACGGTGGACAACTTGATGGTCACTTTGGGGTCAGTAAAACTCTGGCTAAAGTGAAAGCCACGTACTTCTGGACATGTGTGTCGGTGGACGTACGGTCATTCCTGCGGGGATGTGATGTCTGTGTCAGGAGGAGTTCGGATGCTATGAAAGGGCGGCACAGCAGTATCGAGTCGGTTGTCGGTTGAGCAAGTAGCAATAGGCTTGCTTGGGCCATTGCCTATCATGGACAATGGTAATTGTTTGGTGTTGAGTTTTTTCAGTTATTGTTCATGTTTTACTTGTTTGAGTTCGGGGGTCCTGCATCTCGTCATCTTATGGTGAATGGACTTCTGCCGTTGTGCTAAGCTTGCATCGGTATGGTTATCCCGGTGGAACTAGGCTGGGGTTAGCAGCTCGTCTTAGGAGGTACAAAGCAGCCCAGAGCGAGAACGCAGCAGAGACCCAAACCTAAGGAGTCGACCCCACCCGAGAGATGGTGGCCTTGCATGAATGTACCTAGACCCAGACGTAGCTGGATGGCAACGAAGTTGCCTCCCAGGAGCACAACAGGGTGTACTTCAAGCCAGTCAAGTCTTGGTGGACGAGGACGAACCCAGCGAGCGACTTATTCAGAACTGTTATGTTTTAAACCAAGTTTTATAAATTAAATTCAGTAACTTTTTATAATTCTCAAAATTACCCTCAAGTTCCGGCATGTGATCATAAAAAAATTGTTTCAGAGCATTTATATTTTAATCGTTGTAAAATTAGTGCAAATTATCTGTAACATTTCTTGTGAATACTTAATGAGCTAAATTTAAGGCAAATTGTGTACGATAATTCCCTGTTAAATCTTGTGAAAATTTAAATTAGCAAATTTTGGTGTTCTTGTACATGTACATGTAGAGTACATGTAAGGCAAGTTCCTTTATCCTGTGCATAAGAGCTTGTGAATATTTAATGAGCTTGGAAATCTTCTCCCCCCCTTATGTTTTATATTGTAATTTAAAGGAGAAGTTAAGATTTAGTCACATTTTCCTTTTATTTTGTATAATGGCTTATGGTGTATGGGGACATACATCGCCATACTCGGGCCAATGTGACGGAAAGTGTAGTTTTTATGCACATGTTCATGTTATTGTATTGTTGCGAACCCAGAATGCGACCGACCACACCTCCCTTCGCCCCAGCAAACTAAGTTCCTTTCCCCATAGCATGTGTGCTTTGGCGTTCTCCGAGAGACTGCTCAGCGGCACGGAGCATTTATCTCCCGGTGTGTGCAGTGCAGCATTGGCTTGTTCATTGCTATAGCGTTCCTGTAATGCAGCATTGGCTTGTTCATTGCTATAGCGTTCCTGTATTGCAGCATTGGTTGCGCATTGCTAAAGCATTCCTGGAATGCAGCATTAGTTTGTGCAGTGCTTATAGGAGTGAGCAGTGCGATATTAGCTGTGTATTGCAAATAGGGCTCGTTAAGAAACCACAGGTTGTAATAAAGGTTCCCAAGACAATCATTTAATCATTTAATTGTTGTCTCTGCAATAAATCATCGTGGTCACCTGAGTTACCGACCATTCAGTTGCCAGTTATCCTTGTGTTTGTGTAATTGCCTAATTAACAGAAGGTCTAAGAATCCATTCCTACGGCGGTAGATTTCCACCCAAAACGAGCCTGCATCCTTTAGCCTTTAGACTGCTTGTGTAGTCCCTGGTCCGAGGAATAACTTGGTTTGGGAACAGTCCCACCACAAACACTTCCCAAATGGGCATAGTAATTTGTACATCCCGGCCAATTCTCACTGGGCCCCCCCCCCCCCCCCCGGCCCCCGGTCAATGTTGTCTCTCATTGCACGGTGTGTGCTCCATCAGCTGGAGAGAACAACATTGACAAGGGGAGTTGGTGACTGTGGGAGGATCAGGTTATTTCCAAGTGTCCCAACCATTTTGGCCGGGATTGTAGTCTACATGACAAGTTAACCTGGTACTATATTTCAAAACACTGGAAGGGAATTAGCAATTTTACTGATTTTCATAATTGCATAGACCCGATTTGAAAAAGGAATGAAAGGACTTTATGTATCGCGGAGTGTGTTTATTATTTTAAGTTACATTGTAGTTGCAGTGAATGCACAAAGGTTTTAGTCATGACTAACCCAGCGATATACAGAACGTTTGCCCTCTGACTCCACCCTAAAGCATGAGGTCTTTATGGACAAATTTTGGATGAAAATACAACACGTCCTCACATTGTTCATTCAGGAAGAGGAAGAGACTATCATCCAATTATTAGGAATTTGGGGAAATTGCCAAATAATGTAGTATTGTGAGTGACATAACTCCTTGTTACATAACAACAAGAGCAGCCTACAAAAGTGAGGAAAAAAAGATGCCCAGATGTTGGGATTCTTGGATTGGTACAAGACAAGGTTATTTATTCACAGGGAGTTTGCAATATTTATATATTGCAAACTCCCTGAGAATGAAGGAAGAAAGACACACAATTGCCAAAGTTTTACTTCATTGCTTGCTTTTTATTTCATGGCAGGATGTGGACAAACCATTCGCGCAGACTCGGGGCACGTCCTGTCACCAGGGTTCCCTTCCACGTACAGACCAAATCTCCTGTGTGAATGGACGCTAGAAGTACCTGCTAGTAAAAAGGTATGCCATTTCAATTTCATCCTGGAAATGTAAATTTGTCAGACAGCTAGTTCTTACAAACAATGAGCACCATCACATCAGTACTCATTCTTTCAACTTGAAATTACATACTTCAACTAAGATATCAAGTACCAGATACTGGTATCAAATCACTCGCAATATGGATTTCACGAAGTACATAATGTAAGTCTGTCAAGCTGAAATGAAATTTCAACAGCATGATCAAACGTGCTGAAATGCTGCCTTTGGACAAAAAAATTATGAAAGAAACTGATCCGATCATATTGGATTTTATACATCTTTGAACCTGGCCATTTTCTCAATCAGTTGAAACAAATTGTGTACACTCTGGGGCTAGCTCTACCAGACCCACCCTATCTTTCTTGTTACTTGAGCAGTAACAGCAGGCAATTTCGTGCAATACAAGCATCACAACCTCAAATGTGGTATCAAATGAAAAGGGACAACAAGACCTTTTATTTAAGTTGTGTATCAATCAGATGGAATACTGGTAAACTGTGTTTTTGTCACAAAAAGACCCCTTTTTTTGTGGAGGGGGCTAAAATTTGGAATTTTAGGTAGTCATTTTGGCATCATGTTCTCACATGCAAAATGCAAGTGTTATTGTGAGTTTTTGTTTTTAAGTGTTTTTAACTGTTTTCAAAGCAGAATTGATTAAAATAAAAAATTAATATAACAGACTCTACATGTACCCATGTCAAAGTGCTCACTTCAAATATACAAATCTTAAATTTTACCAAAGGGAACCTACTTTCTTGAGGTAAAAGTTAAAAGTAAATATTGGTTGAGCAAATGCTTGAGATTTATTCGATGTTTTAGGTTAGTAAAAATAGAAAAAAATAAGTTTCTTTCACTGTTTTCCTGTTTCAGATCCTGATACGCTTCATGTTGATGGATGTCAGAGGGGGTGCAACTGGTTGGTGCACTGACAGGGAAGATTACCTGATGATCCGAGATGGCACAAGCTCTGGCAGGCACCTTGGAATCTTCTGCAGTCCATTCTCTGATTCTAGAAAGCCATCGCCCATTGTATCAATCACTAATAAGGCGTTTGTCATGTTCCACAGCAACGAAAGAGACACAGGAAAGGGCTTTCTGATCAGCTTCATGGCAGTCGAAGCCTTGGATTCTTCTGATTATGTTGCTGACCAGTTGACTTTTAAACCGTCTGGCCAGCGTATACACATGATGACAACTTCGACTATAGACCAACAGACGAGTGAGAGCACAGGGTCAGCAATGTCTTCCAATGAAGGCTCTACGTTTCTGCCAGCGCAAAAAGGTGATGATTTAACAACCATTGACTTGCCATTTGAATCCATTGCATTTGGAAATCCCAGCCGGGGACCTGTCCTTTATGTTACGCAAGAGGGCTCGACAGTTGTTACTAAAACATTCGCTCCTCCAATTGCCACTGAAGCAAGACAGCAAACGGTTAGGGACATACCATCACCGAACCCCACCGTAGAAAAGCAAAGCAATGGTTTCAGTCAGCCAGTTTCCTTAGAGTCACATCTGGAAACCCCTCAGGGGCAGTCGCATTCTGAATCCCAGGCAACAGAACATAGTACTGAATTGCCAAGCTTTACTCCAAGAGATTCATCTACTTTGCCGAGTTTTTATCCAGACGATGCATCCACTTCTGAGTTACAAACAACGTGGGAGCTATTTGTTACCACCGAAGAACCATCAAAACCCAACTCCAGCAAAACTGAACAGCAATCATTTGTAACCCAACCTCCTTCACGAACCCCTCTCAGGACGACACAAACAAGCAGTACTAGTGGAGAAAGTACTCAGACAAGCACACCTTGGGATTTCAACTTTAATCTTGACAACCCTTCTGGGGAACTGCAGTCGCCAAATTATCCGGATGCCTACCCGATGGGTGTCGTCTCCCGCTGGAACATTACTGTCAGCCCCCGCGGTACCATTGTACTCAATTTCACTCATTTTGACTTGGACTCCGCCCAACCTGAGGATAGTCCATGCGATGAAAAATACGCTTACGTCAAAGTTGAGGATGGAAGTGGTCAGGGCATTAAACATATGTTTTGTGGCCACAAAATCCCTCCATTGGTAAGTTCCTCTTCAAATACATTGATCATAACATTTGTCAGTGGCTATGGATATGGTAGAGGATTCCAAGCACATTACATCATGCAAAAACAGAAGGTTCTTGCTTGTGGCGGTAGCTTTCATCAACCCAGCGGCAGGATTCAAACGCCCAACGTACCTGATGACTTCGAGAGTGTAATCAGCTGCCAGTGGAATATATCAGTAGACACTGGACGATTCATTGTCTTAAATTTTACTACTTTTGACGTGGACTCGATACCAATGGACAACTGGTGCAGCGAGGAATATGATCATGTGAAAATAGAGGATGGGTTCGGAGGGAACAGTTACACTTACTGTGGTCAGGAACTACCGCCAATGTTTGTCTCTTCCAGCAATACAATAAGCATCACCTTTGTCAGGAAGTTGGGCTACAGTGCAGGTTTCGGTGCACTTTATAGGGTTTCTGAGGATGGGTTGTCACAGAGTACTTCCACTGATGTCCTTATGCAACCCTCAACAAGAAAACCACTGCATCAATGTGGAGGAAACCTAAGCGACCCCAGGGGTGTTATTCAGTCACCTCTGCTTTCTGAAGATGTTGCGATGGATATTAAATGCCAGTGGAAAATCACGGCACCTGTCGACCAAATTATCCATCTCACTTTCACTGATTTTATCATGGACTCTTCTTTTGAAGATGGCCAATGTGATGAGAGATATTCTCATGTTGAAGTTGATAGTAGAAGTAACACTGGTATTGGTCAGAAACAAGTTTTTTGTGGAACTGAAATACCTCCATTAGTGGTCACCTCTTCCAATACACTAACTGTGACATTTATCAGTGCCTACGGATATGGAGTTAGATTTCGTGCAGAGTATGTTATGGAGAAAGTTGAAGACCTTGCTGCAATACCTGATATGTCGACATCTGAACCATTATGTGGGGGTAGTTTCCATCAACCCAGTGGCAGGATTGACTTGCCTAACTTACCTGATGACTCTGAGATTGGTGTCAGCTGCTATTGGAATATCACAGTAGATGTAGGTCAAGTTATCATCGTCAATTTTACTGCATTTGATTTGGATTCTGTACCGATAGATGAAAGGTGCATTGAGGAATATGATCACTTGAAAATACAGGATGGATTTGGAGGAAACAGTTACACTTACTGTGGTCAGGAACTACCACCAGTGTTTGTCTCTTCAAGCAATACAATTGGCATCACCTTTGTCAGGAAGTTAGGCTTCAGTGGAGGTTTCAGTGCATTTTATAGGGTTGCCAAGGATGTGTCATCACAAACTTCTTCCCCGGAGGTTGTAATGCAACCCTCAACAAGAGAACCATTGCAACAATGTGGAGGAAACCTGAACACTCCTAGGGGTGTCATTCAGTCACCTGTGCTTTCTGAAGATGTTGCGATGGGATTGAAATGCCAGTGGAATATCACTACACCTGTTGGGCAAATCATCGTATTGACTTTCACTGATTTTATCATGGACTCTTCCGTTGAAGATGGCCAATGTGACGAGAGATATTCTCACGTTGAAGTTGATGGTGGAAGTAGTAACGGTATCGGTGGGAAAAAAGTATTTTGTGGAACTGAAATACCTCCATTAGTTGTGTCCTCTTCTAATACACTGACTGTGACATTGATCAGTGGCTATGGATATGGAATGAGATTCCGTGCAGAGTATGTTATGGAGAAAGTTGAGGACCGTGCAGCAATTCCTGATTTGTCAACATCTGAGCCATTATGTGGGGGAAGCTTCTATCAACTCAGTGGCAGGATTCACTCGCCTAACTTTCCTGATGACTCTGAGATTGGAGTCAGCTGCTATTGGAATATCACAGTAGATATAGGACAAGTAATCACCATCAATTTTACTGCATTTGATTTGGATTCTGTACCGATAGATGAAAGGTGCAATGAGGAATATGATCACTTGAAAATACAGGATGGATTTGGAGGGAACAGTTACACTTACTGTGGTCAGGAACTACCACCAGTGTTTGTCTCTTCAAGCAATACAATTGGCATCACCTTTGTCAGGAAGTTGGGCTACAGTGGAGGTTTCAGTGCTTTTTATAGGGCTGCCAAGGATGTGTCATCACAAACTTCTTCTCCGGAGGTCCTTATGCAGCCCTCAACAAGAAAGCCATTGCAACAATGTGGAGGGAACCTAAATACTCCTAGGGGTGTCATTCAGTCACCTGTGCTTTCTGAAGATGTTGGGATGGGATTGAAATGCCAGTGGAATATCACTGGACCTGTTGGGCAAATCATCGTATTGACTTTCACTGATTTTATCATGGACTCTTCCGTTGAAGTTGGCCAATGTGACAGGAGATATTCTCATGTTGAAGTTGATGGTGGCAGAAGTAGTGGTATTGGTCAGAAACAAGTATTTTGTGGAACTGAAATACCTCCATTACTGGTGTCCTCTTCGAATACACTTACTGTGACATTGATCAGAGGCTATGGATATGGAATGAGATTCCGTGCAGAGTATGTTATGGAAAAAGTTGAGGACCGTGTGGCAATGTCTGATATGTCGACATCTGAGCCATTTTGTGGGGGAAGCTTCCATCAACCCAGTGGCAGGATTCACTCGCCTAACTTACCGGATGACTCTGAGATTGGTGTCAGCTGCTATTGGAATATCACAGTAGATATAGAACAAGTTATCATCATCAATTTTACTGCATTTGATTTGGATTCTGTACCAATAGATGAAAGGTGCAATGAGGAATATGATCACTTGAAAATACAGGATGGATTTGGAGGGAACAGTTACACTTACTGTGGTCAGGAACTACCACCAGTGTTTGTCTCTTCAAGCAATACAATTGGCATCACCTTTGTCAGTAAGTTGGGCTACAGTGGAGGTTTCAGTGCACTTTATAGGGTTGCCAAGGATGTGTCATCACAAGCTGCTTCCCCAGAGGTCCTTATGCAACCTTCAACAAGAAAGCCCTTGCAACAATGTGGAGGGAACCTGAATACTCCTAGGGGTGTCATTCAGTCACCTGTGCTTCCTGAAGATGTTGCGATGGGATTGAAATGCCAGTGGAATATCACAGCACCTGTTGGGCAAATCATCGTATTGACTTTTACTGATTTTATCATGGACTCTTCTGTTGAAGATGGCCAATGTGACAGGAGATATTCTCATGTTGAAGTTGATGGTGGCAGTAGTAGTAGTATTGGTCAGAAACAAGTATTTTGTGGAACTAAAATACCTCCATTAGTTGTGTCCTCTTCTAATACACTGACTGTGACATTGATCAGTGGCTATGGATATGGAATGAGATTCCGTGCAGAGTATGTTATGGAGAAGGTCGAGGACCGTGCAACAATTCCGGATTTGTCAACATCTGAGTCATTATGTGGGGGTAGTTTCCATCAACCCAGTGGCAGGATTGACTCCCCTAACTTACCTGATGACTCTGAGATTGGTGTCAGCTGCTATTGGAATATCACAGTAGATGCAGGACAAGTAATCACCATCAATTTTACTGCATTTGATTTGGATTCTGTACCGATAGCTGAAAGGTGCAATGAGGAATATGATCATTTGAAAATACAGGATGGATTTGGAGGGAACAGTTACACTTACTGTGGTCAGGAACTACCACCAGTGTTTGTCTCTTCAAGCAATACAGTTGGCATCACCTTTGTCAGGAAGTTGGGCTACAGTGGAGGTTTCAGTTTACTTTATAGGGTTTCCAGGGATGTGTCATCTAAAACGTCTCCTTCGGAAGTCCTCATGCAACCCTCAACAACAAAGCCATTGCAACAATGTGGAGGGAACCTGAATACTCCTAGGGGTGTCATTCAGTCACCTCTGCTTTCTGAAGATGTTGGGGTGGGATTAAAATGCCAGTGGAATATCACAGCACCTGTTGGGCAAATCATCGTATTGACTTTCACTGATTTTATCATGGACTCTTCCATTGAAGATGGCCAATGTGACAAGAGATATTCCCATGTTGAAGTTGATGATGGAAGAAGTACTGGTATCGGTCGGAAACAAGTATTTTGTGGATCTGAAATACCTCCATTAGTCATGTCCTCTTCGAATACACTGATTGTGACATTGGTCAGTGGCTATGGATATGGAATGAGATTCCGTGCAGAGTATGTTATGCAGAAAGTTGAGGACCGTGCAGCAATTCCTGATATGTCGACAACTGAGCCATTATGTGGGGGTAGCTTCCATCAACCCAGTGGCAGGATTCACTCACCTAACTTACCGGATGACTCTGAGATTGGTGTCAGCTGCTATTGGAATATCGCAGTAGATGTAGGACAAGTTATCGTCATCAATTTTACTGCATTTGATTTGGATTCTGTACCGATAGATGAAGGATGCAATGAGGAATATGATCACTTGAAAATACAGGATGGATTGGGAGGGAACAGTTACACTTACTGTGGTCAGGAACTACCACCAGTGTTTGTCTCTTCAAGCAATACAATTGGCATCACCTTTGTCAGTAAGTTGGGCTACAGTGGAGGTTTCAGTGCACTTTATAGGGCTTCCAAGGGTGTGTCATCACAAACTTCTTCCCCAGAGGTCCTTTTGCAACCCTCAACAACAAAGCCATTGCAACAATGTGGAGGGAACCTGAATACTCCTAGGGGTGTCATTCAGTCACCTGTGCTTTCTGAAGATGTTGCGATGGGATTGAAATGCCAGTGGAATATCACAGCACCTGTTGGGCAAATCATCGTATTGACTTTCACTGATTTTATTATGGACTCTTCTGTTGAAGATGGCCAGTGTGATGAGAGATATTCTCATGTTAAAGTTGATGGTGGAAGTACTACTGGTATCAGTCGGAAACAAGTATTTTGTGGAACTGAAATACCTCCATTAGTGGTGACCTCTTCCAATACACTAACTGTGACATTTATCATTGCCTACGGATATGGGGTTAGATTCCGTGCAGAGTATGTTATGGAGAAAGTTGAAGACCGTGCAGCAATTCCTGGTATGTCGACATCTGAGCCATTATGTGGGGGTAGTTTCCATCAACCCAGTGGCAGGATTGACTCCCCTAACTTACCTGATGACTCTGAGATTGGTGTCAGCTGCTATTGGAATATCGCAGTAGATGTAGGACAAGTTATCGTCATCAATTTTACTGCATTTGATTTGGATTCTGTACCGATAAATGAAAGGTGCAATGAGGAATATGATCACTTGAAAATACAGGATGGATTGAGAGGGAACAGTTACACTTACTGTGGTCAGGAACTACCACCAGTGTTTGTCTCTTCAAGTAATACAATTGGCATCACCTTTGTCAGGAAGTTGGGCTACAGTGGAGGTTTCAGTGCTTTTTATAGGGTTTCCAAAGATGGGTCGTCACTAACCTCTTCCCCTGAGGTTCTTATGCAACCCTCAACAAGAAAGCCATTGCGTCAATGTGGAGGGAACCTGAATACTCCTAGGGGTGTCATTCAGTCACCTGTGCTTTCTCAAGATGTTGCGATGGGATTGAAATGCCAGTGGAATATCACAGCACCTGTTGGGCAAATCATTGTATTGACTTTCACTGATTTTATCATGGACTCTTCCGTTGAAGATGGCTCTTGTGACGAGAGATATTCTCATGTTGAAGTTGATGGTGGAAGTAGTATTGGTGTCGGTGGGAAACAAGTATTTTGTGGAACTGAAATACCTCCATTAGTTGTGTCCTCTTCGAATAGACTTATTGTGACATTGATCAGTGGCTATGGATATGGTATGAGTTTCCGTGCAGAGTATGTTATGGTGAAAGTTGAGGACCGTGCAGCAATTCCTGATATGTCGACATCTGAGCCATTATGTGGGGGTAGTTTCCATCAACCCAGTGGCAGGATTGACTCGCCTAACTTTCCTGATGACTCTGAGTCTAGTGTCAGATGCTATTGGAATATCACAGTAGATGTAGGACAAGTCATTGGCATTACTTTTACTGCTTTTGATTTGGATTCCTTACCGATCGATGAGTGGTGCAATGAGGAATATGATCACTTGAAAATACAGGATGGATTTGGAGGGAACAGTTACACTTACTGTGGTCAAGAACTACCACCAGTGTTTGTCTCTTCAAGCAATACAATTGGCATCACCTTTGTCAGGAAGTTGGGCTACAGTGGAGGTTTCAGTTTACTTTATAGGGCTTCCAATGATGTGTCATCACAAACCTCTTCCCCAGAGGTTCTTATGCAACCCTCAACAACAAAGCCATTGCAACAATGTGGAGGGAATCTGAATACTCCTAGGGGTGTCATTCAGTCACCTGTGCTTTCTGAAGATGTTGCGATGGGATTGAAATGCCAGTGGAATATCACTGCGCCTGTTGGGCAAATCATCGTATTGACTTTCACTGATTTTATCATGGACTCTTCCATTGAAGATGGCCAATGTGACGAGAGATATTCCCACGTTGAAGTTGATGGTGGAAGTAGTACTGGAATCGGTGGGAAACAAGTATTTTGTGGAACTGAAATACCTCCATTAGTGGTGTCCTCTTCCAATACACTGACTGTGACATTGATCAGTGGCTACGGATATGGAATGAGATTCCGTGCAGAGTATGTTATGGAGAAAGTTGAGGACCGTGCAGCAATTCCTGATATGTCGACATCTGAGCCATTATGTGGGGGTAGTTTCCATCAACCCAGTGGCAGCATTGACTCGCCTAACTTTCCAGATGACTCTGAGTCTAGTGTAAGATGCTATTGGAATATCACAGTAGATGTAGGACAAGTCATTGTCATAACTTTTACTGCTTTTGATTTGGATTCTTTACCAATCGATGAGTGGTGCAATGAGGAATATGATCACCTAAAAATACAGGATGGATTAGGAGGGAACAGTTACACTTACTGTGGTCAGGAACTACCACCAGTGTTTGTCTCTTCAAGCAATACAATTGGCATTACCTTTGTCAGGAAGTTGGGCTACTTTGGAGGGTTTAGTGCATTTTATAGGGTTGCCAAGGATGTGTCATCACAAACCTCTTCCCCAGAGGTCCTTATGCAACCCTCAACAACAAAGCCATTGCAACAATGTGGAGGGAACCTGAATACTCTTAGGGGTGTCATTCAGTCACCTGTGCTTTCTGGAGATGTTGCGAAGGGATTGAAATGCCAGTGGAATATCACAGCACCTGTTGGGCAAATCATCATATTGACTTTCACTGATTTTATCATGGACTCTTCCGTTGAAGATGGCCAATGTGACCAGAGATATTCTCATGTTGAAGTTGATGGAGGAAGTAGTACTGGTATTGGTCGGAAACAAGTATTTTGTGGAACTGAAATACCTCCATTAGTCGTGTCCTCTTCCAACACACTGACTGTGACATTGATCAGTGGCTATGGATATGGAATGAGATTCCGTGCAGAGTATGTTATGGTGAAAGTTGAGGACCGTGCAGCAATTCCTGATATGTCGACATCTGAGCCATTATGTGGGGGTAGTTTCCATCAACCCAGTGGCAGCATTCACTCGCCTAACTTTCCTGATGACTCTGAGATTGGTGTCAGCTGCTATTGGAATATCACAGTAGATATAGGAGAAGTAATCATCATCAATTTTATTGCATTTGATTTGGATTCTCTACCGATAGATGAAAGGTGCAATGAGGAATATGATCACTTGAAAATACAGGATGGATTGGGAGGGAACAGTTACACTTACTGTGGTCAGGAACTACCACCAGTGTTTGTCTCTTCAAGCAATACAATTGGCATCACCTTTGTCAGGAAGTTGGGCTACAGTGGAGGTTTCAGTGCACTTTATAGGGTTTCCAAGGGTGTGCCATCACAAACTTCTTCCCCGGAGGTCCTTATGCAACCCTCAACAAGAAAGCCATTGCAACAATGTGGAGGGAACCAGAATACTTCTAGCGGTGTCATTCAGTCACCTGTGCTTTCTGAAGATGTTGCGATGGGATTGAAATGCCAGTGGAATATCACTGCGCCTGTTGGACAAATCATCGTATTGACTTTCACTGATTTTATCATGGACTCTTCCATTGAAGATGGCCAATGTGACGAGAGATATTCCCACGTTGAAGTTGATGGTGGAAGTAGTACTGGAATCGGTAGGAAACAAGTATTTTGTGGAACTGAAATACCTCCATTAGTGGTGTCCTCTTCCAATACACTGACTGTGACATTGATCAGTGGCTACGGATATGGAATGAGATTCCGTGCAGAGTATGTTATGGTGAAAGTTGAGGACCGTGCAGCAATTCCTGATATGTCCACATCTGAGCCGTTATGTGGGGGAAGCTTCCATCAACCCAGTGGTAGGATTGACTCACCTAACTTTCCAGATGACTCTGAGTCTAGTGTCAGATGCTATTGGAATATCACAGTAGATGTAGGACATGTCATTGTTATTACTTTTACTGCTTTTGATTTGGATTCCTTACCGATTAATGAGTGGTGCAATGAAGAATATGATCACTTGAAAATACTGGATGGATTAAGAGGGAACAGTCACACTTACTGTGGTCAAGAACTACCACCAGTGTTTGTCTCTTCAAGCAACACAATTGGCATCACCTTTGTCAGGAAGTTGGGCTACAGTGGAGGGTTTAGTGCACTTTATAGGGCTTCCAAGGATGTGTCATCACAAACCTCTTCCCCAGAGGTCCTTATGCAACCCTCAACAACAAAGCCATTGCAACAATGTGGAGGGAACCTGAATACTCTTCGGGGTGTAATTCAGTCACCAGTGCTTCCTGGAGATGTTGCGATGGGATTGAAATGCCAGTGGAATATCACAGCACCTGTTGGGCAAATCATCATATTGACCTTCACTGATTTTATCATGGACTCTTCCGTTGAAGATGGCCAATGTGACCAGAGATATTCTCATGTTGAAGTTGATGGAGGAAGTAGTACTGGTATTGGTCAGAAACAAGTATTTTGTGGAACTGAAATACCTCCATTAGTTGTGTCCTCTTCCAATACACTGACTGTGACATTGATCAGTGGCTATGGATATGGATTGAGATTCCGTGCAGAGTATGTTATGGAGAAAGTTGAGGACCGTGCAGCAATTCCTGATATGTCGACGTCTGAGCCATTATGTGGGGGAAGCTTCCATCAACCTAGTGGCAGGATTCAGTTGCCTAACATTCCTGATGGCTCTGAGTCTGGTGTCAGATGCTATTGGAATATCACAGTAGATGTACGACAAGTCATTGTCATAACTTTTACTGCTTTTGATTTGGATTCTCTACCGATCGATGAGTGGTGCAATGAGGAATATGATCACTTGAAAATACAGGATGGATTAGGAGGGAACAGTTACACTTACTGTGGTCAGGAACTACCACCAGTGTTCGTCTCATCCAGCAACACAATAAGCATCACCTTTGTGAGTAGGTTTGGCTACAGTGGAGGTTTTAGCGCACAGTTTAGTGTTACTGACAAGAACATAGTATTTTCATCTGCTCCACCAAAAGTCCTAATCCCTCTATCTACATCAGAACCATCATTTCAGTGTGGAGGAATCTTAAACAGATCTCAAGGTGATATTCACTCACCTCAGGTTTCGGATGACTTAAAGACAGTAGCCAATTGCCAGTGGAACATCACAGTGGCCGTTGGAAGAATCATTGTTCTGAATTTCATAGAATTTGACTTGGATTCTATACCAATCGACAACAGGTGCGATGAGAGTTATGCCCATGTCAAGATACTAGATCTGGACAGTAGCTACACCTACTGTGGACAAGAAACACCACCCACATATATATCCTCCAAAAATACAATTTTGGTCCGCTTTGAGAGTGCTTATGGCTACAGTGGAGGGTTTCGTGCATATTACTCAGCTTCCCTACCAGTTGATAGCAGAGGATTGACTGAGCAGAGCCAACACACGACACCTCATCAATTTCAGCCACCTGAAGCAACTGAACTAACCTACCGTTGCGGAGGGAATCTGAATGAGCCTAGTGGTGTGATTGAGGCACCCGATTATGAAAAAGGATACTTGCCTTCTGTCCACTGCAGGTGGAATATAACAGTTGATGCTGGTTGGGTCATTGTCCTGAACTTCACAACATTTGAACTTGATTCCATCCCAATTGATGGCCAGTGCGATGAGAGGTATGCTCACATCAAAGTGGTTGACACTGAAACCCTCAAATACATATTGTGTGGCTGGGATAAGCCTCCTGTAATAGTATCCGACACAAGAACCCTCATTATTGAATTCTTTAGCAATTTTGGAATTGAGCACCGTTTCCTTGCTACATATGCTGCTTTAGAACCTGATGATGAATTGCTTCCTCCCAGGGTTATCACCGCAACTCCTTTAGAGTCAACCACAGAACAACGTGCATTTCCTTGCGGCGGTCTCCTGAGTGCGCCAACTGGAGAAATACATTCACCAGACATTACAAAACAACCGCTGGAAAAGAGTGTTAGGTGCGAGTGGAAAATCACAGTGCTTGATCAGCTGATTATTGTCCTAACATTTACTGACTTTGATTTGGATTCCTTTCCTGTGAATGGTAATCTTTGTGATGCAAGGTATGACTATGTTAGTATAACCGATGGTGAACCAGGGGGTCCAGCTCAACTATTTTGTGGTCGGAGTGTCCCGGATGTCTTTGTGTCATCCACGAACACACTGATCATTGCATTCGTTACCCACTTTGGCTATGGAAGAGGGTTCAGTGCTTATTACACTAGTGTGAAGCCTGAGAATAGATTCATTGCGACAATGTCACATCCAACAGTGGGAAGTGCATTAGCAGGAACAGCGTCCACACCTTTGCAGCCTGCACTCCCGTATGAATGCGGTGGGAATCTCAACAAGCCTAACGGAGTAATACAGTCACCAAACGTTCCTGAGGACTATGTGTCCAGGGTAACCTGCACATGGAATATCACTGTTGGACCTCAGTCGACCATAGCGCTATCTTTCTTAACATTTGAGCTTGATTCTGTTGCAGTGGATGATCAGTGCGACTTGAGGTATACTCATATGAGTGTAACGGATGGCAGAAGTGAATCTGTTGGTGTAAAACATGTATACTGTGGTCAAGACCTCCCTGACGTCTTGTATTCATCCTCCAATACAATGATTGTGGAATTTGTGAGTTACTATGGGCTTGGTGGAGAGTTCTACATAAGTTATGCATCTTCCAAAGCTGAGACATCTGACTATAGATTATTACCTGCATCCACCAGTCCATCTGAGAAACAAGATTCTGGACCGTCGGTGGTAACTGATAAGTCCAGCTACGTATGTGGTGGAAATCTTGACTCGCCCAGTGGCGTGATTCAGTTTCCGGACATTTTCCCTGCAGTGCAAGGCCAGGCTATAACCTGTCGTTGGACAATAAGAGCCCAAGTTGGCTGGGTGATTTCCCTGAGTTTCACGTTCTTTAATCTGGATTCTGTATTAGTTGATAATCAGTGTGATGAGCAGTATGCCTATGTCAAGGTTATCGATGGTGAAGATGCCAGGTTTCTCTTTCAAGTGTTTTGCGGTCAGGATCTACCACCCAACTTTGTCACTTCTACTAATGTGCTTGTGATCATTTTTAATGACTTGCAAGGTTACAGTGAAGGTTTTCATGCACAGTACAGCACTTTACCATTGACGACCAGAACTCTTCCAGTTTTACCATCACTGCCTCGTCTGTTGACACCAGCGACACCCAAGGACACATATCCAACTGTGTGCAGTAGTATTTTCAAGGAGGCCAGTGGGATGTTTTCATCGCCACAGTACCCAAACATGTACCCTGCAAATATGTTTTGTTCTTGGATCATTACGACATCTGTCAACACTCGCTTTGTTGCCCTGAAGTTTCTGGACTTTGATGTTGACAACCCCATGTTGGATCAGGAGTGCTCTTCCCAGTACTCCTACGTAAGAGTCAGCTACCATAGTGTGGGTGGCATTGAGGGAACACAACTTCTCTGTGGCAACCATCAACCAGAAGTCATTGCTCCCAGATCTCATCAACTCACAGTGGACTTCTTCAGCAATTTGGGAATTGGACGTGGGTTTCAAGCTGCCTACCAAATGTACAATCCATCTGAAGATGTCTCGCAGATGGATTGGTCATATTTCCTCAAAGGACATGATGACATTTTGACAACGCCTCAGTCTCTGTTGTCAACTAAAACATATGGGGCATATACTGAAATGACAGCGCCAACTGGAATAATCACTTCACCTAATTACCCAGCACAGTTTCCCCAGGACTCCTACTCTGCATGGATCGTCAGAACCAGCCAGGGAAAATTCATTTCTCTAGCTTTTGAAGACGTTGACTTTGATGTCCAGACAGAGGATGATGGCCATTGCAATAAGCTGTACACACATCTGGACCTTACCATTTACAGTTCTGAAGATGGAGCATCGAATATTATCATTTGTCAAAATGCGGCACATGAAGATGTACTTTCACTTGGTGAGCTTAAGTTAGAGTTCCGTAGTTCCTATGGTGAAGGGCGAGGATTCAAAGCAAGGTACTCATCTGGGATTCGAATCGGTGATGTAGGAGGGGAATTTGTATCCACAACAACTCCAGTTCCAAGTCTAAGTGCCACAAATGGAAGAGCTGACTTGAAGACAGTGGAAGGAAGTAGTGGATTAGTAGAAAGTACCATCCCAGTGGTGACAGGTGGCCCATATGAAAGCTCCTGTGATAAGTTGCTCAGCGAGCCGGAGGGAATCATTAGCTCCCCTAACTTTCCTCTGAGCATGCCCCAGGACAAAGAGTGCTCTTGGGTCATACAAATTCCAGGTAGTCATGGAATCCATCTGGAGTTCCTAGACTTTGCTTTGGATGAGGAGGTTGAGACACATCAAGCCACTTGTCGACAAGAATCAGCATCTGTTAGCATAGCCATAGATGGTATGTTGCATGAGTTCTGTGGAAATGCCATCCCTACCTCCATGACCTCCTCAGATAATATGGTTATATTAGTTTTCAAGTCTAACTCTGGGAAAGGTGCTGGCTTTAGAATGCATTACCTAGATGTCAGCCTTATGTCAACGCCTTCTGAAGCTCCCCATGCAGTAGAAGGGCTCACAGAACCCAGCACCCTCATAAGTACACCAGAGGTTGAATCCACGGTCCCAGCAGATGCACAGACCGCTTTATCACCTGCCCATACTACATCTCACATCGACGTCCGATTCATTGGGGATGATTTCACAGACTCTCCTGACGATGGGAGAGACTTGACACGACCCGGTAGGGACCGTGTAAATGTACCAGTTTCACCTCCCCGTGAGCCAGGCGCCATTACAGCATCTCCAGCTCCAGGTACAGATTTGGATGATGATGTGGCGGCAACAACAGAGTATGTGAGCGAGAAGGTGAGCTTCATCTTACCTGAATACACGGACCAACCAAAGGCAACGGGCATGGCAAGCACGGATTCAGGAGCAGTTGGTAAGTTAGCGTTTTCACAAATATTTGGTCACTGCTTTTGTTAGAGTAACCCAGTCAGTATTTTATCGTTTCAAACACAGTTAAACACCCGTCTTCCATAATTTTGGTTACCATATCTGTACGGGATACTTTCTCATGTATTTCTAGGTGTGGGTCATCAGAAGATGTCTTGTAGCTTTTTTTTCTTGTCAAATCTTTAAGTCATTAACAGGCTTTGAATTTTTAACCATGCTATCCAATAAAACCTGATTTTTCCTTTCATAACTGAGATTGGTTGTCCATGTTATCCAAAAGTCAAGGTGGCTTATAACTCCTGTTAATACCCTCTCAGAAATCAATTTTGCACAACTGGATAGTGCTCTACAGATGGTCTTGCTATCCAACTTGTATTGTGTCAGGTATGAACACCACTCTAGGTTCCTTGTTGACAAGGGAGTCACTGTGTTAGTATTCCTCTGAGGGTGTCTGTGGACTGTGATGCCTGAATTCTTGGCTAAAATTTTACGTAAAACAATTGGTTTGAACTGATGTTCTTATCAAGTGCCAGGCGAAGCGTCACCGATCTTTGCTAATATCAATTTCTCACCTTTTGCCAAATAGATATAATCACAAATCGTCGACTCCGCATAGCCACCTATGTCTGCATCAGCGTGGCAGTCATCCTCTTCATGATCCTCATCATCATGACTGGCGTCTGCATCTACAAGAGGCGGCGCCGTCACATCTCCAAGTCCATTGCCTTGGGCCAGACGGAGAAGAGCTACTGGCAGAACTACAAGTCCTGGGCTGTGGATTACTCAGGCGGGCCTGGCAGGTCCTCCAGGGCAGCGACCGCTAGAGGTGCTGATAATGAAGAGGAGGAGGCTGAGGATATGCTCAAACAAGAGCGGCTGGTGTGATGGTTTCCTCTCTGGATCCAATTCTAGAATTATGGAAATATTCTAGGAATAGACCGATCCGTTAAGCCCCACCCACTTCATATGTGGGCAACACATGTGCCTCTCCAATACAACACTGCTTGTTCAAACTTCATGTTTCTTTTTTATGTAAGGGGCAGCATGGTAGACTTTTTTGAAGCGCTTTGGGGCATTGGTGTAAAGTTTCAATAAGGGCAGTGAGAGCTGTCATTGATTAAAACATCAAGGGGTGGGGCTTGGTGGATATCTATAGTACATGTAATGCACACGTATTATTTACCAGGTTTAATTATATAATATTGGATGGCTTTGAGGTGGGTACAAGAATATATTTCACGAGATATAACAATATTGCACAAGCTATGACAATATTGCACGTGTCAAAGACGAGTGCATTATTGTCTTAGCGAGTGCAATATATTCTTGTATTCCCCGAAAAAAAGCCATCCAATAGTATTGTTTTTATTTATGTCAGGCTGACTTGATTTGCAAGAAATACAATTCAAGACACTGTCCTCATTTCTCTTATTTCGTCAAACTATTTGAAGCTGCCATCGTGATTATTGAAATCAGTGCGCGTATACCTGGCCCACTGCGTGCTGCGTGGGCATCTGTGTTTGACGGTCCCGCGCTCTGCTCTGATGAGTGGTTGACAACTGTGAGGTTCTACGCTCTTGATCGTGCAGGAACCAGCGAAAATGCCTGGATGAGGGCCGCAGGACAATATCAAAAGTAATATTGCCCGCAATCCGGGTACTTGTACTGACAATATTTCTGTCATCCGGGTACGTTTTACAAAATCATACAATACGGTGATTTCATTTTACCACTGGAAGCCTGATATAAATAATAATGTAGCATATATACGTACCTTATATGTTAATTATAAACATTTGTAAATCTGCATTGCCGTTAGCCAATCTTTATGATGCCTCGGTGTAGTTTGAGCAACTACACGTATGTACCACATCGATGATTCCACACAAATATTTGGCATTGGGTTGGAAGGGATGCTTAATCTCCTCCAGTGGTGAAGTAGTGACAATCAAAGTGCACTTCAGCCTCATTTGACAACTTGCTTTAGTGCATCCCGTTCACATAAATATTGCCAAGGGTTGACATTACATGCCATAGTTTTGTGAACAGTCCGGTCATTCATGATGACATTTCACTTGTAGAACATGACTGTATTAGTTGAAATTAAGGTGTAAGTTAAAAAAAAAATTGAAATTGAGAAATAACTGTTGTTGATTACTTCCAAGTGGAACTTATTAATTTTGTACAGATTGTTTTGAAAAGTATTTATATAAAAAGATTAAAAGTTGTATTTATCTCAATGTTTAACGTCGATCACTTATCAATGCGATTCCACGAAAACTATCGTGATATAATGAACAAATACTGAATAAGGGTGAGGTTGTCTGGAAGGTGCAAAATTAACTTGAGAGAAAAATCTTTAAGAAAACGATTGTTTCTACTACATTCTACTAATGTTTAGGGCAAAATCCCATGTACTGTCGAGTCTCATTATAAGAAACTCATTCGGACCTAGCCAAATTGTTTGTTATATCAGAATTTTGTATTAAGAGGAAATTGAGTCCCATTCATTGTGCACATAAATGCACAGTCGGGACCAAGGCTTTATGTTTGTTATAACCAGAATTTTGTATTAATAGAGTTTGTACTAAGGAGAGTCGACTGTATTTGGGTTGTGACTGCGTAAATTGGAACAGGAAGGGTTGCGAGATGATGATTGGTGGACCACAACGGTTCACATCAAAATGGTGAGCGAGCCACAGTTTATCTCACCGTTTGATTATAACACGGAGATAACCAGAAGATTTCATGGGGAAGTAGGGGAATCTTTTCAGGTTGATTTCATGAAGCACATGCGAGATGGTACGCCAGAATGAGCTTTTTGTCATCAAAAGTTCTAAATGTTTATTGGAATTATGTAAATGTGTGATATATGTTCTAGATTAAAGTGGAATATAAGTAAGTAGGATATATTCTTGAGACTTAAATGTCTTGGACTGATTTGAATTAAAATTGAATATTGATATGGATATTGATATGGATATTTTATAATAATATTGATCGGATACGGAAATTTGTGATTATATAGGAATACGAAAATTAAAATATAAGTATTGGATTGTCAGACGAATTACTTAAGGAAACTAATGTTACATACTAACTAACAGAAAAAAGAATTAAACATTGCACTTGTTTGCCTCGTTTGAATTTTCCGACAATTTCTTTTATTTCCGGCGGGCGAAGGTTCAAATCTTGCCTGAGCAGTTTTCTTGTTCAAAGTTACATTAATTTAATTGTGACATAGTTTCCCTTTAGTGTACAGTGGCTAATTATCTGTTTATTTGCGATAAAGGTTAATTTCAATTTTCAATTTATTGCTAGCGAAAAAAAACCACATTCAGTTTCGGGATCGTAATTGTGTACCTCAAGTTATAGCAAAGTGACTACTATGAGATATCTCGATGGTAAACTTGTTTGAAGTACTTATCGGGGACTAGTCACTTTGTATGTAGTTAAAGACTGTATTTTTTTATGACGATGAGGGAAATACATTGTAATCCAAGAAATTTCATCTTGGCTATTAAAGTTGGCTTTTTGTGAACACAAGTCAAACCGTTTTCGACTGGTTTTGTAAGTTGTTGCAAGTCGGACGTTTTGTGACAAGTTTGTGAAGTGTTACATAGTTTGCTGAGTGTCGATGACTCGCTGCCCCTGTACGCGTGAATTTTGTTACCAAGCCCCTCTTAATTCATCGCTGTGAAGAGCTAAACCCCCTTGAGTCCAATATGGATCCGCCCCTTTGTCTGTTCTCTCCGGAAGATTCAGCACACAGATTGCTAAAACTTCGCTTCCGAGATAAGAGAAAGTCCAGCTATTTTAACTGTAGGTCTGTTGTTTATAAATAATATAGTACTGGGCCAAGGAATTCAGCCGCGATATCTCATTGAAACGATATTTGAATATAATTTTGGTGTCACGGTGTGAATGTTGGTTTGGGTTTGTCTTTTTCGAAATATTAACCAAAGGGTTAAATATTGACGCGGGGAAATTGCCTTATAGGAATAAGCAATACTTGACTAAATTCTTAACATTTCAATAGCGAAGGTATTTTTGTATTCATATTGAAGAAATATGAGAATTAAATTATAGTATAATATGTAAACTTTTCAAGGGAAACGTCTACAGCATTTTAAAATGTTATAATATAATTTAGAATTCTATGTTTATCGTAATGAAAAGAAGTGTCAGACTAAAGAAGGCCAACCAACTAGGACGTACCTAATTATTTGCACCCCAACTATAAAATATTTTGTGCGTAAAAGGCGCAAATGTGACCCCCAATTTTTTTTTTTCAGAAGTTTTTTTTTTTCGTTTCAAAACGCAGGAGTTGGAAAACAGGAGGAAAACTCGTAATGGATGATCAAAAGCACGGTACGGGTGGCATATACACATTTAAAGTGAACGTTCCTCGAACTTGGACAATGGATGTATATTCTAGTGTACATCAATAATAATACCTTACGATACTTAAAACTGAAAAAGTAAACTGGTTTTAGAACCTTTTAATTCGAAGAGATGGTGATGTCAAGGACTATCAGCCGATTCATCTCGGAAAATATTGCATTGTGGTTCCTGACTTATTCAGCTTTCACCACCGCAGGATGGGCTTTGTCTAATGCGTTGTGTCGCCGCCTCCTGCCAAACAAAAAGCACTTTAAAAGCTGAGTTCCGTGACTAAAACAAACGACAATTCTTTTCATTGAAAAAAAAAAGATGCCTTCGGCAACTATAACGGCCCTGTTTAATATATATGGTATGAAAGTGTTATTGGTGGGTGGCAAGCACTACAAATAATGACAGTTTCAAATTTTAGTATTTTCTTTAAACAAAATCTTTCTCTTCAGGGCTAGATGTTTAACCTCCTTTTCAATATTTTAGAGTGTTTTCTGGAGTCTATATAGACTTACCGGCGAGGACCTCGAGCTGTCTTGTCGCCCGATGCGGGATCACTTTTAACCGTATCTGCATTTGATAAAATTATTTCATTTGTGTATTACTGTATTAATGTGTCTTTTAAGTGTATTTTGAGACATGTCCGTATAGGCACCAAATTTCTAGACAAAACAAAATTGAATTGAATTGATAAGAAGGAAGAAAGGTCAGCATTAATCAAATTTAGTTTCCAGCCCTATTCTTTAATACGTTTTGTATGATAAAACAAAAGCTTACGACACCAACGTTTTAGTCTTTATGGTCGGAAACATTACAAAAACAACCTTCAGGGAAACAATCATCTGAGTCTGAAGAAAACGACAATCGATCTGTAGGAAACTATGAGTAACCAATTTCACGAGTTAACAAAATACAAGTAAACAAAATCACAGACAGCGCAGCCTGTATTTGAGGAAAAAAAGAAAGGGAAGACTTTATGACGAGTATAACAGGCCAATAGACCTTTATCATGCTGCCACCATTTCAGTCATGTTCCCTGTATCCAATAACAGTAGTGAATGATAATTTTTGTTGTGCAAAAAGGAACCAGACTATTTCTCCTTCCAGCCCCGCTTTGGTTACGTTGATTTGAATGGGGAAAAAATCAAGATGGCCGCAACATGACAATGGTCTATAGGCCTATACATACATGTATATCTACATAGTTACACACACAATGTAAATCTATATTGTGAAGCGTGAAATATGGGTCGTGGTGGCCGAGTGTTTCAGGCGTTGGACGAAATTCCTTTTGCAAACTTTCTTACTTAGGCTACTCCTAAATTAAAAATTCAACATAAAATGGCACGACATTCGGCAACATTATTACACCAACACACACCACAGAACACCGTAATTAAATATGTGTACCTTTACCCTGATCTGTCAGTTTTCCGTCTTCGGCATTCGCTGTGACTGCATCTTTATCCTCTTCAACTGTTCTTGTTTCCTGGGTTGCTTTCGCGGTGTCCTTATCTAAAAGAACCTTCTCTCCCTGTATATAGGAAATGTATCAGAAAATAATGATATTGTCGATAGTGACAATGCGAGAGAGCCGTACAGCAACCAACGCAAATTAATTTATGTATCTGTCGAATGGTATAGTTGGCAATGCATCGCAGAGGAAAACAAATAGGACTGCGTCACTTTCAAACACGGATTCAGTTAAAACACGAAATGCTGTAGATGTCTTTCTGAAATGACTTTAATGATGTTCTCTTTAAATTTCAAAGAGTGAAATTAGGGACTAGACGTTTTAGAGTGAAAATCACTCTCATTTTCGATTGACATAGTCTGAAACATGAACCACCTCAATCGAAGCTCGCGTGAAACCTTGATCTTTACGATTGAGGAAATTTCACTCAAAACGTCTGGTCCCTAGTTTCCAACTGGGGGAATGAATCTTCATCTCGAATGGAGTGAATTTTCACTCTTTAGAATTTAGAGAGTTGCATATTATTTCATAAGAAACTTCTCCTTTGTCAACAATTTGTCCTTCCCTACATCCTCTACAAAAACATTAGCTTGCACTCGTAACCAGGGAGGGATTATTCCGCCTTATCCCGAAAAACTCCATCATCGATTGATCCGATCCTCCACACACACCCCTTCCCGAATACCCCACTGTTATTTTCAGATATTTATAACCTCTGTAGGCCTACAAAAAAGTACAGGACAAGGCAGCAACAGCTCGACGAACCATTTCTTGTTCCTGCCCCTTCTCCATGATAGTAGCCGCACACGTGATGCAAGTCACGCCCTTCGGTAGGTCGGGATGAGGTACCTCCGTGCCGCCGTCGACCCCCGCAGGCAGAGGACCATGATTGTGACACGTCATCATCTCCTCCACCGCTTCATTCTTCTCGTTATCGCCCGGCACTGCATCAACTTCATCCGCAGCCACTGTAACTTTGGGAGCTTTTTTTCGGGAAATAAAGTAGACCCAGTAGTACTCCTCTAACAGTAGCGTATGGGATCAAATTTGCAGGGGTGGGGGATGGAATTTAAGGGCCTCATTTTCTAGAGGGGGAAACTCATCAACGCGGGGGGGGGGGGAGCACGTACATGCCTGAAACCCCCCCCCCCCCCGTTACGCCAACGTATCTCTCTAGTTCTAAAACTCTTTTTGCCGTTATTTGACTTATGATCCAAAGCAAAAGCCTATCTTATCCTACTAGTTTTCAAGATTTTCAACGGCATGCCCATGGGCCTATTTTACCAGAAAAAAATTCTTTCTTAACGATTTTCTGTTGATGCCGTGCAAATCAACACAGTTCTCTGCGTTCACTAACTTTCAACATGCATCACGCGTAATGTATCGCTATTTTCGTTTTCGTGTGTTTTAATTTTCGTCATACGTCATTTTCGTTTTATACCAAAAAATTCCTCTCAATTAAAAATCCTGCTCTCTCTGCACGATGTTTTTGTCGCTTTCCAACTTCGCTAGCACATTTCAGTATTTGGTCAGTTCAAGTAAAAGTGGACTTCGTGATCTTAATTAATTTAAAGGAACGGCCCCCTTTAACTGCTTTCTTACCTTTTTTCGCTTGAGCTTCAAGAGGGCGAGGCAGGGGCTGATTCAAGCCCTTGTACCGGACACACAGCTCCCCATCCTTCATTCCAAAGTCGGATAGAGTGGCAAGACACTCGTTGCGTGCCCGGCGGGGATCGTTGACGCGGTACTTGCCTACCTTCTTCCGGCGGCCGATGCACGAACTGACGCCGATGCCCATCGTTGTATTATGGACATACGTTCTTCAAAAATGGTCTATGGTTCAGTTTGGTGATGACACTAACAGCAGAACTCCGCTATTTTGTGATTCTGAGGCATGCAACAAACTAGCTGAATAATATAAAAAACCAGTTGGATAGATCGAGCGCTAGCGTTCTATGCGGGTGTTTTTGTCAGCGTGCAAGCAACATAAGAATCGGAATCGCGTCATGTACTATACGCGCATTCCCTGCACGGTGGACGCATATAGAATAAAAAGACGCCCTCGGCGCGTGAGGCAAACCACCTGTTGTAAGTTAGCCACGCCCCTTAGAAACTCCGTATATGCATGGCAGTGAGTCGACTGCAAGCCCCAGTTAAGACAGGATCAACTGAGGTACCAATTTTTACGAAAATGTACTAATAATGTGCTCAAGTTCATAGCCCACAATATGCCTAAATACTGAAGAATTTGAGGGCATGCAAATCGTGATTTGGCCGGCGTAGGCAATTTCGGACCGAATTTACTGGCCTGCACCTAGACTGTTTCCCGTCCCGTGCACCTAAAGATATTTTTGAAGTCCAAAGGACAATGGGGTCTGGGGAACCGGACTAGCCTGCACCTTTTGAACGGCCACAGCAGCTTTAATAATGTCTTTATATATAGGCCATGATAAGTTACCAAAGATGCCAGCCCCGCCGTCCTCCACAAGATTCTGCGAAGCTCGTCAGCCCTTCCCGGCCCAGCGCCCTAGGCCCTGGCTGTTTGCAGGGCGGGGGGACGAGCGAAGCGCTATGCATTAAGATGCATGTCGGTATCATGAACAGCGCCCGTAGTGTAATGTGGTGTCTTGGTGTAATGTTGTCTACATTTTAATAGTCGTTTTTTTTTGGAAAATTAAGGATGAGAACTTCCAGTTCATATTATTTTTCACGAAACTAATGTTTGATAACAGGCTGACGAAGGACTGTTGGGAACAGCGAACGGAATATGCATATAGGCCTAATGTACAGTGTTAACAAACAAATCCGTAAAAAATCGTGTCCTTTTTAAAGACGTCCGTACGATTTAAAAATAGTAGTAGGGGAGTTGAGAATCTGTTTTTGTCCAAATATACGAAGAATAGAAGTCAGGAGCGGATCACCTGAGAGGGGTTCGACCCCCCCGGCCAACCCCAACCCCGCTCTGACGCACACAAAAATGTGTAACAATTATAATAATGATACGGTCCGCCTGTCTGCAACAATCGGATATAGACATCTCTAACATCTCTGACCCCTTCCCCCCCCCCCCCCGCCAACATTCCTCAGTGGATCCGCCCCTGCACGCCTGCTGTCTTTTTCAAAAAAAAGGCCTGCATAATAATAGTTTTCATTGTTGCGTAGCAGCGTAACTAGAAATACGTTTAGCACACGGAGGCCTACGAATAACGAAGCTGCCGTATACAATTTCCAAAGAAACGAAAACAGTAGCCTCATTATGCCCGAAATGTCAACTTCTTTTCGTCCATGGAGCCCAAACAGATGGACCCACCAATGCTCCACGTTTCTCAGCCTATTAGGCCTATTTTTGAGAAGAAATCTAAGAAAGCCGAATGGCCTAGTGGTTAGATTCGTCGTCCACACATCGCGCGGGGCACGGGTTCGAATCCCCCTCGGCGTCTTTTTGGTTTTAATCGCACTCGTTCAGTCATTATATAAGATGTTTAATTTCCCGTCGTAAAATACCAACAGTACCTTAGCGTAATCGGTAAGCACTGCTGCTGGTACTGTCCGCGAGTTCCAGGTTGGCGCCTTCGTACAGGTTCAGGGCATGTGGTCCACTCGGAGGATCAGGGCTTAGGGGCCGCCCTGTTCCTCCCTTAGCTCTTTGCTTTTACATGGTGCCTGGCCCTCCGGGGCTATATGGATGGACAGGGAAGGAAGTGTGTATTGGTCAGGGACGCCGAGACCCCGGAAGAGAACTAAGGGATTGGCTGGGGCATTGTTATGGCTCAGACCAATCCCTGAAAGCTTGACTAGCACATAACTTTTTGATTTTTTTTATCCTCTATCTTTTATACTTTGGTTTAGTTTGATATTTACATCTGCTCGACAGATGCATGGTAATTTTGAAAATCGGAAACAGAGGTGTATGTCATGAATCAATGAAAAGGTGGTGGTGGTGGGGGAGGGGGGGGGGAGCTCGTGCCATACTTTCAATGGGGGCGCTGTTCGTGTCCGACGATTATTAACACTATTGGTGGTGCGGCATAGCCACAATATGCTTAAGTATTGTGCAAATTGTGATAAAAGCATGAAACTTGGCATGTTGGTTCTTCATGCCATGACAAAAAATTTCAGATACAGAGGCATTTCATATTTGACCTCTGGTGACCTTTAGAGGTCAATGAACTTTGCATATGGCAAAATTAAATGTTTATGAAAACTGTCAAATTGAAAGGGGTTAACCTTGCATTTTTTAACAAAATAGGACAAAATCACAGATTTCTGGACAATTTTTGAATTTAAGGGGTTAACCTTGCATTTGTAGCAAAATTGGGAAAAATCAGGTTTGTATGAAAAATCAAAAATTGCAAGGGGTTAACTTTGCCAAATAAGGGCAAAATCAGTCGTTTCTGGAAAACTGCCGATTGAAAGGGGTTAACCTTGCATTTTTAGCAAAATTGGGCAAAATCAGATTTGTATGAAACATCAAAAATTGCAATGGGTTAACCTTGCCAAATAAGGGCAATATCAGATGTTTCTGGCAAATTGCAGATTGAAAGTGGTTCACCTTGCATTTTTAGCAAAATTAGATAAAATTGAATGTTTCTGAAAAATTTCAGATGTAAGGGATTAACCTTGCTTTTTTTAGTGAAATTTGGCAAAGTTAGATGATTATGAAAAATTTCAAATTGTAAGGGGTTGACCTCGCATTTCTTAAGCGAAATTGGGCAAAATGACATGTTTCTGAAAGATTTGAGATGTAAGGGGTTAACCTTGCTCTTTTGAATAACATTGGGCAAAATTAGATGTTTATGAAAAGTTTCAAATTGCAGAGCGTTAACCTTGCATTTGTTGGCAAAATAGGGCAAAATCAGGTGTTTATGGAAAATTTCAGATTGTTAGGGGTTAACCTGGCATTTTTTCGCTAAATTGGGAAAAATCTGATTTGTATGCAGACTCCAAAATTATAGGCCTAAGGGGTTAACCTTGCCAAATTAGGGAAAAATCCGATGTTTCTGGAAAATTGCAAATTGAAAGGGGTTAACCTTGCATTTTGAGCAAAATTTGGCAAAATTGAATGTTTCTGAACAATTTCAGATGTAAGGGATTAACCTTGTTTTTTGAATAACATTGGGCAAAATTAGATGTTTCTGAAAAATTTCAGATTGTAAGGCTTTGACCTTGCTTTTTTGGTGAAATTTGGCAAAATTAGACGTTTATGAAAAAATTCAAATGGTAAGGGGTTAACCTTGCCAAATTAGGGCAAAATCAGATGTTTCTGGAAAATTTCAGATGTAAGTGATTAACCTTGCATTTTTAGCAAAACTGGGCAATCTCAGATTTTTATGAAAAATCTCAAATTGTAAGGGGTGAACCTTGCATTTTTAGCAAAATTGGGCAAAGTTAGATGTTTCTGAAAAATTTCAGATTGTTAGGGGTTAACCTGGCATTTTTTCGCTAAATTGGGAAAAATCTGATTTGTATGAAGACTCCAAAATTGTAGGCCTAAGAGGTTAACCTTGCCAAATTAGGGAAAAATCCGATGTTTCTGGAAAATTGCAGATTGAAAGGGGTTACCCTTGCATTTTGAGAAAAATTTGGCAAAATTGAATGTTTCTGAACAATTTCAGATGTAAGGGATTAACCTTGCTTTTTGAATAACATTGGGCAAAATGAGATGTTTATGAACAATTTCAAATTGTAAGGCTTTGACCTTGAATTTTTGGTGAAATTTGGCAAAATTAGACGTTTATGAAAAAATTCAAATTGTAAGGGGTTAAGCTTGCCAAATTAGGGCAAAATCAGATGTTTCTGGAAAATTTCAGATGTAAGTGATTAACCTTGCATTTTTAGCAAAACTGGGCAATCTCAGATTTTTATGAAAAATCTCAAATTGTAAAAGGTCAACCTTGCATTTTCAGCAAATTTTGGAAAAATTAGATGTTTATGGAAAATTTCCGATATGGAGACATTTCATATTTGACCTCTGATGACCTTTAGAGGTCAATGAACTTTGCATATGGCAAAATTAAATGTTTATGAAAACTGTCAAATTTAAAGGGGTTAACCTTGCATTTTTTAACAAAATAGGACAAAATCACAGATTTCTGGACAATTTTTGAATTTAAGGGGTTAACCTTGCATTTTTAGCAAAATTGGGAAAAATCTGATTTGTATGAAAAAATTAGGGCAAAATCAGATATTTCTGGGAAATTTCAAATTGTAAGGGGTTAACCTTGCATTACTAGGAAAATAGGGCAAAATTAGGTGTTTATGGAAAATTTCAGATTGTTAGGGGTTAACCTTGCATATTTTAGCAAAATTTGGCAAAATCAGATGTTTCTGAAAAATTTCAGATGTAAGAGGTTAACCTTGTTTTTTTTAGTGAAATTTGGCAAAATTAGATGTTTATGAAAAGTTTTAGAATGTAAGGGGTTAACCTTGCATTTTTAGCAAAATGGGGCAAAATGAGATGTAAATGAAAAAATTCAGATTTTAAGGGGTGAACCTTGCATATTTTATTGAAATTGGGCAAAATTATATGTTTATGAAAAATTTCAGATGTAAGTGGTTAACCTCGCTTTTTGAATATAATTGGGCAAAATTAGCTGTTTATGAAAAATTTCAAATTGTACGGGGTTAACCTTGCATTTTTTACCAAAATAGGGCACAATCAGGTGTTTCTAGAAAATTTCAGATTGTAATGGGTTAACCTTGCATTTTTAGCAAAATTGGGCAAAATAAGATTGTATGAAAAATCAAAGACTGCAAGGGGTTAACCTTTCCAAATTTGGGCAAAATCTGATGTTTTGTACATAAACCCCCTAACAAAGCTGCCGATGTCCGTATTTTGTGCAAAGCGGACACTATTACCAGAAAAAAGTTTTTACCTGTCCAAGTGGGGGGGGGGGGTTCGCATTTTGTTCATGTATTTCTATGGTTTTTTTTTTACAGAGCTGGGGGGGGGGGGGGGGTTCCGCGCCTGCACCTCCTCGATCGTTTTGCGCAACACATGATCGAGTTGGTGCTCAAGTTCATAGCCCGCAATATGCCTAAATACTGAAGAATTTGAGGGCATGCAAATCGTGATTTGGCCGGCGTAGGCAATTTCGATCCGATTTACTGGCCTGCACCTAGACTGTCTCCCGGCCCGTGCACCTAAAGATATTTTTGAAGTCCAAAGGACAATTTGGTCTCAGGGAACCGGACTAGCCTGCACCCTTTAAACAGCCACAGCAGCTTTAATTATTTCTTTATATATAGGCCATGATAAGTTACCCAGAATGCCATCCCCACCGCGCCGTCCTTCACAAGATTCTGCGAAGCTCGTCAGCCCTTCCCGGCCCAGCGCCGTAGGCCCTGGCTGTTTGCAGGGCGGGGGTACTGGCGAAGCGCTATGCATAATATTAAGATGCACATCGGTATCATGAACAGCGCCCCTAGTGTAATATGGTGTAATATCGTCTACATTTTAATGGTTGAGTTTTCCTTGGAAATTAAGGGTGAGAACTTCCAGTTCATATTATTTTTCACGAAAATAATGTAAAACGAAGGACTGTTGGGAACAGCGAACGGAATATGCATATAGGCCTGATATCCAGTGTTAACAAACAAATCTGTAAAAAATCATCTCTTTTTAAAGACGGCTGTACGTTTTAAAAATAGTAGTAGGGGAGTTGAGAATCTGTTTTTGTTCAAATACAAAGAATAGAAGTCAGGCGCGGATCACCTGAGAGGGGTTCGACCCCCCCCCCGGCCAACCCCAACCCCGCTCTATCGCACACAAAAATGTGTAACAATTATAATAATGATACGGTCCGCCTGTCTGCAACAATCGGATATAAACATCTCTAACATCTCTGACCCCTTCCCCCCCCCCGCCAACATTCCTCAGTGGATCCGCCCCTGCACGCCTGCTGTCTTTTAAAAAAAAAAGGCCTGCATAATAATAGTTTTCATTGTTGCGTAACGAGAAATACGTTTAGCACACGGAGGCCTACGACTAACGAGGCTGCCGTATACAATTTCCAAAGAAATGAAAACAGTAGCCTCATTATGCCCGAAATGTCAACTTCTTTTCGTCCATGGAGCCCAAACAGATGGACCCACCAATGCTCCACGTTTCTCAGCCTATTATTTTTGAGAAGAACTCTAAGAAAGCCGAATGGCCTAGTGGTTAGATTCGTCGTCCACGCATCGCGCGGGGCACGGGTTCGAATCCCACTCGGCGTCTTTTTGGTTTTAATCGCACTCGTTCAGTCATTATATAAGATGTTTTATTTCCCGTCGTAAAATACCAACAGTACCTTAGCTTAATCGGTAAGCACTGCTGCTGGTACTATCCGCGAGTTCCAGGTTGGCGCCTTCGTACAGGTTCAGGGCATGTGGTCCACTCGGAGGATCAGGGCTTAGGGGCCGCCCTGTTCCTCCCTTAGCTCTTTGCTTTTACATGGTGCCTGGCCCTCCGGGGTTATATGGATGGATAGGGAAGGAAGTGTGTATTGGTCGGGGACGCCGAGACCCCGGAAGAGAACTAAGGGATCGGCTGGGGCATTGTTATGGCTCAGACCGATCCCTGAAAGCTTGACTAGCACATAACTTTTTGATTTTTTTTAATCCTCTATCTTTTATACTTTGGTTTAGTTTGACATTTACATCTGCTCGGCAGATGTATGGTAATTTTGAAAATCGGAAACAGAGGTGTATGTCATGAATCAATGAATAATAACTGACTATTCCGAAAATCAAAAGGTGGTGGTGGGGGGGGGGGGGGAGCTCGTGCCATACTTTTAATGGGGGCGCTGTTCGTGTCCAACGATTATTAACACTAGTGGTGATGCGGCATAGCCACAATAAATCATGCTAAAGTATTAGCATGAAACTTGGCATGTTGGTTCTTCATGCCATGACAAAAAATGTCAGATATGGAGGCATTTCATATTTGACCTCTGGTGACCTTTAAAGGTCAATGAACTTTGCAATATGGCGAAATGTTTATGAAAAATTTCAAATTGAAAGGGGTTAACCTTGCATCTTTTAACAAAATAGGACAAAAACACAGGTTTCTGGACAATTTAAGAATTTAAGGGGTTAACCTTGCATTTTTAGCAAAATTTGGAAAAATTAGATTTGTATGAAAAATCTAAAATTGCAAGCGGTTAACCTTGCCAAATAAGGGCAATATCAGATGTTTCTGGCAAATTGCTGATTGAAAGTGGTTAACCTTGCATTTTTAGCAAAATTGGATAAAATTGAATGTTTCTGAAAAATTTCAGATCTAAGGGATTAACATTGCTTTTAAAGTGAAACTTGGCAAATGTAGATGATTATGAAAAATTTCAAATTGTAAGAGGTTAACCTTGCATTTTTTAAGCAAAATTGGGAAAAATCAGATGTTTCTGGAAAATTGCAGATTGTAAGGGTTTAACTTTGCAATTTTAGCAAAACTGGGCAATATCAGATTTTTATGAAAAATCTCAAATTGCAAGCGGTTAACCTTGCCAAATAAGGGCAATATCAGATGTTTCTTGTAAATTGCAGATTGAAAGTGGTTATCCTTGCATTTTTAGCAAAATTGGGCAAAATGAGATGCTTCTAAAAAATTTCAGATGTAAAGGGTTAACCTTGCTTTATGAATAACATTCGGCAAAATGAGATGTTTATGAAAAATTTCGAATTGTAAGGGGTTAACCTTCTTTTTTTTTAAAGTGAAATTGGGCAAATTTTTATGTTTATGAAAAATTTCAAATTGCAGGGTGTTAACCTTGCATTTGTCCAGCAAAAAAGGGCAAATCAGGTGTTTATGGAAAATTTCAGATAATAAGGGGTTAACCTGGCTTTTTTAGCAAAATTGGGAAAGACTCCAAAATTGTAAGGTGTTAACCTTGCCAAATTAGGGCAAAATCAGATGTTTCTGGAAAATTGCAGATTAAAAGGGGTTAACCTTGCATTTTTAGCAAAATTTGGTAAAATTGAATGTTTCTGAAAAATTTCAGATGTAAGGGATTAACCTTGCTTTTTTAGTGAAATTTGGCACAATAAGATGTTTATGGAAAATTTCAGACTATAAGGGGTTAACCTTGCATTTTTAGCAAAATAGGGCAAAGTCAGGTGTTTATGGACAATTTCAGATTGTAAGGGGTTAACCTTGCAATTTTAGCGAAACTGGGCAAAATGAGATTTTTATGAAACATTTCAAATTGTAATGGGGGTGTACCTTGCATATTTTAGCAAAATTAGGAGCAATCAGATGCTTCTAATAAATTGTAAATTGCAAGGAGTTATCCTTACTTAAATAAATGAATAAAATTGGGCAAAATTAGATGTTTATGAAAAATTTGAAATATGAAGGGGTTAACCTTGCATTTTTTTTAAACAAAATAGGACAAAATCAGGTGTTTAAGGAAAATTTCAGATTGTAAGGGGTTTACCTTGTATTTTTAGCAAAATTGGGTAAAATTGAATGTTTCTGAAAAATTTCAGATGTAAGGGATTAACCTTGCTTTTTGAATAACATTGGGCGAAATGAGATGTTTATGAAAAATTTCAAATTGCAAGGGGTTAACCTTGCTTTTTTGTTGAAATTTGGCAAAATTAGACGTTTATGAAAAATTTCAGATCGTAAGGGGATGTTAACCTTGCATTTTTAGCAAAATTGGGCAAAATAAGATGTTTCTGAAAAATTTCAGATCGTAAGAGATTAACTTTGCTTTTCAGTGAAATTTGGCAAAATTAGATGTTCATGAAGGATTTCAAATCGTCAGGGGTTAAAATTGCATTTTTTAAGCAAAATTGGGAAAAATCAGATGTTTCTGGAAAATTGCAGATTGTAAGGGGTAAACCTTGCATTTTAAACAAAACTGGGCAATATCAGATTGCTATGAACAATCTCAAATTGTAAGGGGTTAACCTTGCATTTTCAGCAAAATTTGGCAAAATGAGAAGTTTATGGAAAATTTCAGATTGTAAGGAGTGAACTTTGCATATTTAGCAAAATCGGGAAAAATCAGATCTGTATGAAAAATCAAAAATTGTAAGGGGTTAACCTTGCCAAATTAGGGCAAAATCAGATATTTCCGGAAAAGTTTCAGATTGTAAGGGGTTAACCTTGCATTTCTTGCAAAATAGGGCAACATTCGGTGTTTATGGAAAATTTCAGATTTGAAGGGGTTAATCTTGCATTTTTAGGAAAATTGGGCAAAATGAGATTTGTATGAAAAATTTCAAATTGTATGGGGTGAACTTTGCATATTTTAGCAAAATTGGGCAAAATCAGATGTTTCTGAAAAATTTCAGATTGTAAGGGGTTAACCTTGCAATTTTAGCAAAACTGGGCAATATCAGATTTTTATGAAAAATTGCAGATTGTAAGGGTAACCCTTGCTTTATGAATAAAATTGGGCAAAATTAGATGTTTATGAAAAATTTCGAATTGTCAGGGGTTAACCTTGCTTCTTCTTTTTTAGAGAAATTGGGCAAATTTTAATGTTTATGAAAAATTTCAAATTGCAGGGTGTTTAACACCCTGCAATTTGGTTAATAACCTTTCATTTGATTAGCAAAAAAGGGCAAAATCAGGTGTTTATGGAAAATTTCAGATTATAAGGGGGTAACCTGGCTTTTTTAGCAAAATTGGGAAAAATCAGATTTGTATGAAGACTCAACATTTGTAAGGTATTAACCTTGCCAAATTAGGGCAAAATCAGATGTTTCTGGAAAATTGCAGATTAAAAGGGGTTAATCTTGCATTTTTAACAAAATTTGGTAAAATTGAATGTTTCTGAAAAATGTCAGATGTAAGGGTAGTCTTGCTTTTTTAGTGAAATTTGGCAAAATAAGATGTTTATGGAAAATTTTAGACTGTGAGACTTTGCAATTGCATTTTAGACTTGCATTTTTAGCAAAATAGGGCAAAGTCCCGTGTTTATGGAAAATTCCAGATTGTAAGGGGTTAACCTTGCAATTTTAGCAAAACTGGGACAAATTAAATTGTTATGAAAAATTTCAAATTGTATTCGGGGTGTACCTTGCATATTTTAGCAAAATTGGGAAAAATCAGATGCTTCTAATAAATTGTAAATTGCAAGGTGTTATCTTTACTTTTTGCATAAAATTGGGCAAAATGAAATGTTTTTGAAAAATTTGAAATATTAAGAGATTAACCTGGCTTTTCAGTGAAATTTGGCAAAATTAGATGTTCATGAAGAATTTCAAATTGTAAGGGGTTAAAATTGCATGTTTTAAGCAAAATTGGGAAAAATCAGATGATTCTGGAAAATTGCAGGTTGTAAGGGGTTAACCTTGCATTATCAGCCAAATTTGGCAAAATGAGGTGTGTATGGAAAATTTCAGATTGTAAGGAGTGAACTTTGCATATTTAGCAAAATCGGTTAACAAGATGAAAAATCAAAAATTGTAAGGGGTTAACCTTGCCAAATTAGGGCAAAATCAGATATTTCTGGAAAATTTTCAGATTGTAAGGGGTTAACCTTGCATTTCTAGTAAAATAGGGCAAAATTAGGTGTTTATGGAAAATTTCAGATTGGAAGGGATTAACCTTGCATTTTCAACAAAATTGGGCAAAATGAGATTTTAATGAAAAATTCAAATTGTATGCGGTGAACCTTGCATATTTTAGCAAAATTGGGCAAAATCAGACGTTTCTGAAAAATTTCAGGTGTAAGGGATTAACCTTGCTTTTTTAGTGAAATTGGGCAAAATTAGATGTTTCTGGAAAATTGCAGATTGTAAGGGGTGAACCTTGCATTTTTAGAAAAATTGGGCAAAATGGAGATGTATATGAAAAATTTCAGATTGTAAGGGGTAAACCTTGCATATTTAGCACAATTGGGCAAAATAAGATTTGTATGAAAAATCAAATAATGCAAAAGGTTAACCTTGCCAAATTAGGGCAAAATCTGATGTTTCGTACATATACCCCCTAACAAAGCTGCCGATGTCCGTATTTTGTGCAAAGCGGACAATATTACCAGAAAATAGATTTTGCCTATCCAGGCGGGGGGGGGGGGGGGAGGTTTCGCATTTATTTCATGGATTTCCATGTTTTTTTTTTGGACAGAGCTGGGGGGGAGGGGGGGGTTGAGGTTTGACCCTAAAACACCCCCCCCCCCCCCCCCCGTTCCGCGCCTGCACCTCCTCGATCGTTTTGCGCAACGTATGATCGAGTTGGTGTGCAGTGACATCGGGGGTGACCCTGCATTTCTTCAGAAGCTTTCGGCCGCAGCACGCGCCATCCGCCGCCGTCTCCTGCATGCAGTGCTGTTTCGGCTCTGAAAGGGAGTATTTTTTTCGTAAGGCGTTAAATCTCCCGCATCGCACAAAGCTGATGAAACTCGCCCCATACAATGATTTGTCGTGCCTTGTCGACATGATATGAATGTTTAGTTTGATTCCATTGATAACCAACAGGGTTATTTAATTAGGAATAAAAAAATAGGACATTTTTTGACATGTAATACCAAAGTGAAAAAGTAAGGAGGTTCTTCGGACATTTTGAGATGTTTATATTTATTTACAAAGTTAGTGTATACGTGGTTTTTGGGTGTGGAATCTTGAAGTAGAATTGGAGTAGAATTAGTCAAAAATAATGATTTCCCCCCGGAAATCTTTAATATATTGGGTATTTGAATGTTGTTTCATGCTCCTCTTGCTTTAAAAAGAATGTCTGCATTGTTTGGAGAAAAGTCATTTTATGGCAAAATTTCATCAAAAAAGTAAGGCTTACCCCTTGTTTTTTTTTCAATTTTGGCCAAAAAATAAATCACTTCAAACTTACTGCAAAGATGCCCAGAGGACCCTAGAACACATTCCAATTCGATTTATGGACAGATATGCTTTTCAAAATGAAATTTCGACGAATATTTGGGATGAAATAAGTCACATATAATGATTTTTTCCTCTAAAAATCGAGGACTTTTTCCCAAATCTTCAATATATTGGGTTTTTGAATGTTGTTTCATGCTTTTCTTGCCTTTAAAAAAATGTCTGTATAGTTTGAAGAAAAGTCCTTTTTTTGCCAAATTTCATCAAAAAGGTTTACCCATTGTGTTTTTTTTTTAAATTTTGGCCAAAAAATGAAATCGCTTCAAACTTACTGGAATGATGCCTAGAGGACCATAGAACACATTCCAATTCGATTTATGGAAATGAAAATGAAATTTCGAAGAAAATGTGGGGTGAAATCAGTCAAATATAATGGGTTTTTTTCGTAAAAATTTCCCAAATCTTCAAGATTTTTGGCATTTAAATGTTGTTTCACGCTCCTCTTATTTGCCTTTAAACATCGGTATCATGAACAGCGCCCCTAGTGTAATGTGGTGTCTTGGTGTAATGTCGTCTATATTCCAATAGTCGGGGTTTTTGGAAATTAAGGATGAGAACTTCCAGTTCATATTATTTTTCACGAAAACAATGTAAAACGAAGGACTTTTTGGAACAGCGAACGGAATATGCATATAGGCCTGATATACAGTGTTAACAAACAAATCCGTAAAAAAATCGTCTCCTTTTTAAAGACGTCCGTACGATTTAAAAATAGTAGTAGGGGAGTTGAGAATCTGTTTTTGTCCAAATATACGAAGAATAGAAGTCAGGAGCGGATCACCTGAGAGGGGTTCGACCCCCCCCCCCCGGCCAACCCCAACCCCGCTCTAACGCACACAAAAATGTATAACAATTTTAATAATTATACGGTCCGCCTGTCTGCAACAATCGGATATAAACATCTCTGACATCTCTGACCCCTTCCTCCCCCCGCCAACATTCCTCAGTTGATCCGCCCCTGCACGCCTGCTGTCTTTTTCAAAAAAAGGCCTGCATAATAATAGTTTTCATTGTTGCGTAACGAGAAATACGTGTAGCACACGGAGGCATACGACTTACGAGGCTGCCGTATACAATTTCCAAAGAAATGAAAACAGTAGCCTCATTATGCCCGAAATGTCAACTTCTTTTCGTCCATGGAGCCCAAAAAGATGGACCCACCAATGCTCCACGTTTCTCAGCCTATTATTTTTGAGAAGAAGTCTAAGAAACCCGAATGGCCGAGTGGTTAGATTCGTCGTCCACGCATCGCGCGGGGCACGGGCTCGAATCCCCCTCGGTGTCTTTTTGGTTTTAATCGCACTCGTTCAGTCATTATATAAGATGTTTAATTTCTCGTCGTAAAATACCAACAGTACCTTAGCGTAATCGGTAAGCACTGCTGCTGGTACTGTCCGCGAGTTCCAGGTTGGCGCCTTCGTACAGGTTCAGGGCATGTGGTCCACTCGGAGGATCAGGGCTTAGGGGCCGCCCTGTTCCTCCCTTAGCTCTTTGCTTTTACATGGTGCCTGGCCCTCCGGGGTTATATGGATGGATAGGGAAGGAAGTGTGTATTGGTCGGGGACGCCGAGACCCCGGAAGAGAACTAAGGGATCGGCTGGGGCATTGTTATGGCTCAGACCGATCCCTGAAAGCTTGACTAGCACATAACTTTTTGATTTTTTTTTATCCTCTATCTTTTATACTTTGGTTTAGTTTGACATTTACATCTGCTCGGCAGATGTATGGTAATTTTGAAAATCGGAAACAGAGGTGTATGTCATGAATCAATGAATAATAACACTGACTATTCCGAAAATCAAAAGGTGTTGGTGGTGTTGGGGGGGGGGAGCTCGTGCCATTATTTCAATGGGGGCTCTGTTAGTGTCCGACGATTATTAAAAAATATTGGTGGTGCGGCATAGACACAATATGCTATAGTATTGTGCAAATTGTGGTAAAAGCATGAAACTTGGCATGTTGGTTCTTCATGCCATGACAAAAAAATTTCAGATATCGAGGCATTTCATATTTGACCTCTGGTGACCTTTAGAGGTCAATGAACTTTGCATATGGCAAAATTAAATGTTCATGAAAAATCTCAAATTGTTAGGGGTGAACCTTGCATTTTAAGCAAAATTGGGCAAAATGACATGTTTCTGAAAAAATTTCAGATGTAAGGGGTTAACATTGCTTTTTGAATAATATCGGGCAAAATTAGATATTTAAGCAAAATTTCGAATTGTAAGGGGTTAACCTTGCTTATTTTTAGTAAAATTGGGCAAATTGTTATGTTTTTGAAAAATTTCAAATTGCAGGGCGTTAACCTTGCATTTTTTAGCGAAATAGGGCAAAATCAGTTGTTTATGGAAAATTTCAGATTGTAAGGGGTTAACCTTGCATTTTTAAAATCAGATTTGTATGAAGACTCAAAAATTGTAAGGGGTTAACCTTGCCAAATTAGGGGAAAATCAGATGTTTCTGGAAAATTGCAGATTGAAAGGGGTTAACCTTGCATTTTTAGCAAAATTTGGTAAAATTTAATGTTTCTGAAAAATTTCAGATGTAAGGGATTAACCTTGCTTTTTAAGTGAAATTTGGCAAAATAAGATGTTTATGGAAAATTTCAGATGGTATGGGGTGAACTTTGCATATTTAGCAATTGGGAAAAATCAGATTTGTATGAAAATTCAAAAATTGTAAGGGGTTAACCTTGCCAAATTAGGGCAAAATCAGACGTTTCTGGAAAATTTCAGATTGTAAGGGGTTAACCTTGCATTTTTAGCAAAACTGGGCAAAATGAGATTTTTATGAAAAATTTCAAATTGTAATGGGGTTTGCACCTTGCATATTTTAGCAAAATTGGGAAAAATCAGATGCTTCTAAAAAATTGTAAATTGCAAGGGGTTATCCTTACTTTTTGAATAAAATTGGGCAAAATTAGATGTTTATAAAAAATTTGAAATGTTGAGGGGTTAACCTTGCATTTTTTAGCAAAATAGGACAAAATCAGGTAAAATTTAATGTTTCTGAACAATTTCAGATGTAAGGGATTAACCTTGCTTTTTAAGTGAAATTTGGCAAAATAAGATGTTTATGGAAAATTTCAGATTGTATGGGGTGAACTTTGCATATTTAGCAATTGGGAAAAATCAGATTTGTATGAAAATTCAATAATTGTAAGGGGTTAACCTTGCCAAATTAGGGCAAAATGAGACGTTTCTGGAAAATTTCAGATTGTAAGGGGTTAACCTTGCATGTTTAGCAAAACTGGGCAAAATGAGATTTTTATGAAAAATTTCAAATTGTAATGGGGTTGCACCTTGCATATTTTAGCAAAATTGGGAAAAATCAGATGCTTCTAAAAAATTGTAAATCGCAAGGGGTTATCCTTACTTTTTGAATAAAATTGGGCAAAATTAGATGTTTATGAAAAATTTGAAATATTGAGGGGTTAACCTTGCATTTTTTAGCAAAATAGGACAAAATCAGGTGTTTAAGACAAATTTCAGATTGTAAGGGGTTAACCTTGGTGTTTTTAGCAAAATTGGGTAAAATTGAATGTTTCTGAAAAAAATCAGATGTAAGGGATAAACTTTGCCTTTTGAATAACATATTGGGCAAAAATAGATGGTTATGAAAAATTTCAATTTGTAAGGGGTTAACCTTGCACTTTTAGCAAAATTGGGCAAAATCAGATGTTTCTGAAAAAATTTATATTTAAGGGAATAATCTTGCTATTTTGGAGAAATTTGGCCAAATTAGACGTTTATGAAAAATTTCAAATTGCAAGGCGTTAACCTTGCCAAATTAGGGCAAAATCAGATGTTTCTGGAAAATTTCAGATTGTAAGTGGTTAACCTTGCATTTTTGGTAAAATTTGGCAAAATTAGACGTTCATGAAAAAACTCAAATTTTAAGGGGTTTACCTTGCCACATTAGGGCAAAATCAGATGTGTCTGGAGAATTTCAGATTGTAAGGGTTTAACCTTGCTTTCTTAGTGAAATTTGGCAAAATTAGATGTTCATGAAGAATTTCAAATTGTAAGGGGTTAAAATAGTATTTTTTTAAAGCAAAATTGGGAAAAATCAGATGTTTCTGGAAAATTGAAGATTGTAAAGGGTTAGCCTTGTATTTTTAGCAAAACTGGGCAATATCAGATGTTTCTGGAAAATTTCAGATTGTAAGAGGTTAACCTTGCATTTCTAGCAAAATAGGACAAAATTAGGTGGTTATGGAAAATTTCAGATGTAAGGGGTTAACCTTGCATTTTTTACCAAAATAGGGCACAATCAGGTGTTTCTGAAAAATTTCAGATTGTAAGGGGTTAACCTTGCATTTTTAGCGAAATTGGGCAAAATCAGATTTGTATGAAAAATCAAAAATTGCAAAAGGTTAACCTTGCCAAATTAGGGCAAAATCTGATGTTTCGTACATATACCCCCTAACAAAGCTGCCGATGTCCGTATTTTGTGCAAAGCGGACATTATTACCCGGAAAAACGTTTCTGCCTGTCCAGGCGCAGCCGCGGCACTAACACTAGCAGTACTAGTAGCAACCGTCATAGGAAGGGAAGTGGTAGCCATTGAGGATTTGGGACAACTGACGGAAATAACCTGAGGGTTGGGGGCTGGGGAAATTGATACAGGCAACTGAACACTATTACTATTCTGAAAACCGGACTCACCAAACCTCGGAGCTACATGCGGTGCAGCTGGACTTGGCAGGCCTCCCTGGACTAATGGCAGCCCATCTAAAGGTGCGGCAGGAACGGCATACGTAGGAGCCGGCATCGGCGGAGTCTCAGAGACTGCAGCCCCCGAACAGCGTCGGCTGGGCCTTGAAGCAGAAGAAGAACGAGATCTTCCCCGTGGCCTCCTCGCTCCGGAAGTCTGGCCTGATGTAGCACTAGCAGTAGCGTTTTTCTTGGTTTTCGGCATAATCCGGCCCACACAAATATACAGACGAAATTAAAAAGGACTAATCCCACACAAAAAGCGAAGAACGAAACTAAAAATACTATAGAATTCTAAGATAAAAGGCAACAAAACTGAAACGAGCTGAGAACTTCAAAAATTGAAAACTGCGAAATTAAATCTTTGAAAGTTAATTGATAAGATTCGAGAACGAAATACGCAACTATCCAGCAATAACTGCTCTGACGAAATGTGACAAACACCAAGGATGTTCTGTTTATAAAGGAGGCACGGCCTTGTTTCAATTATCCAGTGACCACACATGGGCGTGAGAAAAGAGGTCTGTTCCGGATACTGCATACCAAAAACTGTCTAGGGGGCAATAAATTCTTTGAAGCCGTATGCAGGCCTCAAATGAATTATTACCAGAAAAAAGTTTTTGCCTGTCCAGGCGGGGGGGGGGGGGGGGGGGGGGGGGGGGGGGGGGGGGGGGGGGGGGTTCGCATTTTTTTCATGGATTTCTATGTGTTTTTTTTTGGACAGAGCTGGGTGGGGGGTTTTACATCATGTGAGCGTTTAGTTTGATTCCATTGATAAACAACAGGGTTATTTAATTAGGAATAAAAAATAGGACATATTCTCGACCTGACATTTCATCGGACATTTTGAGATTTTACAAAGTTAGTGTATACGTGGTTTTTGGGTGTGGAATCTTGAAGTAGAATTGGAGTAGAATTAGTCAAAAATAATGATTTTTTCCCTAAATCTTCAATACATATGGTATTTGAATGTTGTTTCATGCTCCTCTTGCTTTAAAAAGAATGTCTGCATAGTTTGAAGAAAAGTAATTTTTTGGCCAAATTTTATCAAAAAAGTAAGGCTTACCCCTTGTTTTTTTTTTCAATTTTGGCCAAAAACTGAAATCGCTTCAAACTTACTGAAAAGATGCCCAAAAGGACCCACAGAACAAATTCCAATCTGACTTATGGACAGATGTGCTTTCCAAAATGAAATTTCGACGAAAATTTGGGGTGAAATCAGTCAAATGTAATGTGGTTTTTTTTCGTAAAAATTTCTGAAATCTTCAATATATTGGGCATTTAAATGTTGTTGCATGCTCCTCTTGCCTTTAAAAGAATTTCTGCATAGTTTGAAGAAAAGAATTTTTTTGCCAAATTTAATCGAAAAAGTAAGGCCCCTTGGTTTTTTTTTACGAAAAAGTAAAAACCAAAAAACCAAATTTAGGCCAAAAAATGAAATCTCTTCAAACTTGCAGGAAAGATGCCTAGAGGACCCTAGAACACATTCCAATTCGATTTATGGACAGATGTGCTTTTTATAATGAAATTTCGAAGAAAATTTGGGGTGAAATCAGTCAAATATAGGCCTAATGGGTTTTTTCGTAAAAATTTCCCAATCTTCAAGATTTTGGGCATTTAAATGTTGTTTCATGCTCCTCTTAATTGCCTTAAACATCGGTATCATGAACAGCGCCCCTAGTGTAATGTGGTGTGTTGGTGTAATGTCGTCTATATTTCAATATCGGGTTTTTTGGAAATTAAGGATGAGAACTTCCAGTTCACATTATTTTTCACGAAAACAATGTAAAACGAAGGACTGTTGGAAACAACGAACGGAATATGCATATAGGCCTCCACCCTTATTTTTTTGCAAACCCTCAACTTCATGGCCCACAATATGCTCAAATACTAAAGAATTTGAGGGCATGCAAATCGTGATTTGGCCGGTGAAGGCAATTTCGGGCCGATTTACTGGCCTGCACCTAGACTGTTTCCCGGCCCATGCACCTAAAGATATTTTTGAAGTCCAAAGGACAATTAATGGGGTCTGGGGGAACCGGACTAGCCTTCACCCTTTAAACAGCCACAGCAGCTTTAATTATGTCTTTATATATAATATAGGCCATGATAAGTTAGCCAGAATGCCATCCCCGCCGTCCTTCACAGGATTCTGCGAAGCTGGTCAGCCCTTCCCGGCCCAGCGCCCTAGGCCCTGGCTGTTTGCAGGGCGGGGGGTCGAGCGAAGCGCTATGCATATTAAGATGCCCATCGGTATCATGAACAGCACCAGTGTTGTAGTCGAGGCCACAACCTGCGAGGCCGAGGCCAAGGTTGAGGCCACAACCTCCGAGGCCAAGGCCGAGGCCGAGGCCACAACCGCGAGGCCAAGGCCGAGGCCACCACCTCCGAGGCCAAGGCTGAGGCCGAGGCCAGCTATCAAAACACGTAATAAAATATAAATCACTAAAATAAGGCTAAGATTATGTTGGAATTTTAACATCTTTTTAGTTGAATTCAATGAGTTTTGGAGTGCCTGGCTTACAAATTTACAGCTTGCAATGGGTTTCCTCTTGTAGGGAGTCCGGCGAATGTTATTTTTTAAAGAAAGAAATCTCAAGTTTTGTATCACTGAAAGCAAATTACACAACAAAATCAATGACGTTTGAATCAGGCTCATAGGTGTTTGCCTTTTGGAGATACAACAATTTAAATGGCCAAATTTTGAGTTTCTATTCTATAAGATTTACATCATTTACTTTTAGCATGTTTTATAAATCTTATTTTCAAAACCTATCAAAATGCTTAATATCATGGGAATCCCCATTAAATAAAAAATAACTTGATTTTTGAATCAGGTTTTTACCACTCATAACCAAAAAGTTACGACCCCCCCCCCAACCTTCGCACTGTCCAGGCGCGCGCCGAACAAACACCGCGATGCGTCCAGACAATTCTAGACGGCCCGCCGTTACGCACGGGCAAAGCATAGTTCCAATCCCGCTCCACACAACGGGATAAGTGTCCACGCATTATCACTGTTAATACCGCGGCACCAGACAAAGTCTGGCAACGGCCAATCCCGCTCCAAACAACACGGCAACACGGAACATGCGTGCAAGATATCACTCAGTTACGGAAGCCGGATAGTGCCAGGTCTACGGAAGCCGGATAGTGCCAGGTCTCTAAGGGATGAATATATATTTTGCAAACACGTCAGAATTTTTTTGTACATCGCCGCCACTTAATATGCGGCGGCCGCAACTTAATATGCGGCGACCGCAACTTATTATGTGGCGGCCGCAACTTATTATGTGGCGGCCGCAACTTAATAACTGGCGGCCGCAACTTAATAACTGGCGCCTGCAACTTATTATGTGGCGGCCGCAACTTATTATGTGGCGGCCGCAACTTATTATGTGGCGGCCGCAACTTATTATGTGGCGGCCGCAACTTATTATGTGGCGGCCGCAACTTATTATGTGGCGGCCGCAACTTATTATGTGGCGGCCGCAACTTATTATGTCGCGGCCGCAACTTATTATGTGGCGGCCGCGACTTATTATGTGGCGGCCGCGACTTATTATGTGGCGGCCGCAACTTAATAACTGGCGGCCGCAACTTAATAACTGGCGGCCGCAACTTAATATGTGGCGGCCGCAACTTATTATGTGGCGGCCGCAACTTATTATGTGGCGGCCGCAACTTATTATGTGGCGGCCGCAACTTATTATGTGGCGGCCGCAACTTATTATGTCGCGGCCGCAACTTATTATGTGGCGGCCGCAACTTATTATGTGGCGGCCGCAACTCAATAACTGGCGGCCGCAACTTAATAACTGGCGGCCGCAACTTAATATGTGGCGGCCGCAACTTAATAACTGGCGGCCGCAACTTAATATGTGGCGGCCGCAACTTAATAACTGGCGGCCGCAACTTAATATCTGGCGGCCGCAACTTAATATCTGGCGGCCGCAACTTAATATGTGGCGGCCGCAACTTAATAACTGGCGGCCGCAACTTAATAACTGGCGGCCGCAACTTAATATCTGGCGGCCGCAACTTAATATGTGGCGGCCGCAACTTAATAACTGGCGGCCGCAACTTAATATCTCGCAGCCGCCACTTAATCATCTGAATTATCTGACGCTATCAGTCAGACCAAAGACTCGAAGCTTTGGAGAAGGAAATCTTCACAGGTGAGCTCGCTGTTCCCGCTTTAATTTTTGGTTTGCTTAGTTCTAATAACGCCAGGTAATGAAAAATCCCTCCCTGTAGGCCAATATTGCCAAAGCTTTTGGCAGATGAGATGTATTGCTTTTAATAGCCTTTAGTACCGTAGTGTTATCATGCATAATGCATGAGGCCCCTGATTGTCTCGACTCTGCCTGTAATTATGACAAAGCGGCTGATTTTGCTACTAAACACTAATATTTTCACGGTATGGTGTTCAAAATGTGTATGTAGTATACATGTTGTATTATTTTGCTCACACAGATAAGCTATGGATCAAGATATTATAGCCACGTATTTCCATTTGGGTCTCAGCTACACGGAAATTTTGTATGCGCTTGCTCTAAACCACCGAAGCGGCATAAGTCTTAGGACACTGAAATGACGCTTGTGTCAGCAACGTCTGTTTCGACGCAAACACTTCACTGACATTCTGGAAGTCGCTGACTTCATTTTTGATCAGATCAATGAAAGTGGAATTATGCATGGATACAGATGGATGCATTTGAAATGTCTGCAAGCTGGCAAAGTCGTTCAACGAGACACGGTTTATGCCGTTATGAAGATCCTAGATCCTGATGGTCTGCAACTTCGGAGAAGAGGCAGGCTCATAAGAAGGGAATACTTCGCAAGGGGACCCAACTACTTGTGGCACCTGGACTCCTATGACAAACTTAAGACGTATGGGTTGCGCATCAATGGGTGCATTGATGGGTTTTCGCGTCAGATAGTTTGGCTAAACTTTACCCTTTCCATATGACTGGATATCCCTCTCTCTCTCTCAAAAAGGAAAATAAATATAGAAAACCCACTTAATACCACTCAACGGAGTTCCAAAATTATTGATTGTCATTGTGAAAGTCTTAAGTAGGCCTATGTGTATGGCTGCTGCAATTTTGACTACTTTATAATTATAATTCTAATGTATAATTCAATCAAAAGTTATGATGCTCGAACATACCGAATGTGAGTAAAAGATGTGATATAACCTAAATTTCTTATTTGTCTTTTTTTGTAATAGAATGATCTTGATAGGATGTCGTCTGTCTGGAACTGCCATCGCATACGACGTTCAAAGAATCAGAACGTTCCCAACGGAAGACCTGTAGTTCTCTTTTCCATGCCAGAATTGTTTGGCCGACGTGACTACTTGAAGCCAGTTGACCAGGAACATATCGAAGCCTGCTGCACCGAGTGTACCTTCAGGGATGGCCTTCCGTGTGACGAGGAGTTATTTGAACTCTTCATTATTTACATGACTGAACATTCTTTGGAACATCCTGGCAATGTAGAGCAGGCACTGCAGCTTTACCACGCGCTGCGTGATGCCATTCGACAGGATCTGGAACAGTAATATATAGACCTATATAGTTTCTCACAATACTGTCAGTGTCGGTGATACGTGCTGCCAAGAAACGACTTGTGGATCAGTAATGAGATGAATTATTGATGTTATATGAAAAACTCCAATTTGTAAAAAAGAAGCACATGTCACGAAGTAGACATCAATTACAAAAAGGCCATTAATGAACCTCTTAAAGTTGAAATTGGTGTACTAAGTTGTCAGTTTTCTGAAATCAAGTACATGGAATTATTGAAGTAATTGAGTAGGATAAACAGCCAACGTCAAGGATAAACAGCAACGTCAAAAAAAAAATGGCCGATATCCCACTCAGCCCAGCCAGACGTTATTAAAATATCAAGCAACAGGTTTCATGTGTGTTGGTGGGGGTGAGGGACCTTCTGCTGAGCAACCCCAGCAAATAAGGCGAAGTACACTATGTCTGCACCCCTGGACCCATTCTTAGAACATAGACTCGAATGCCATGAATGACGTACAGACAAATCTATGTAGATTACACTACTAATTACATTCTTACCTATTTCTTAGTTTTGTTTATGTATAAGTCTATTTCCAGGTGTTTTTTTTATATATTTGATTGCAGCACTTTTGGAAAACTGCATTGTTCAAAGAATGTTCAAACTAACCACAAATGAATATACAGAGTGAAACCAACATTTCTAACGGAAATTTTCTGTGATTCCCAGTTTAATTGCCTGGCAAAAACTACTTTTATTACAATCCACGTCACTTTTTAATTAAAAACGATTAAATAAACACTTCACTTTTTTTATAATTTCAACGAGCAAAACCAAAACGCTATATCAAAACTTCAACAATATCTAACACGAGCAACTGCCTGCAAATGTAACACCTCAGTCACCAATATAATTATGCAATGAAATTTGGGACAAATATAATCTAAATGTGTGAGCAAAACGTCTTTGGAAAATCGAAAAGGTACGATTTGCTTTTCCTGTTGAATTTGTATTTCAACGGAACTAATTTACATTTTGGGCGAGTTACCTTTGCACGATTTGTACAGGACGCGAAATATGCATCGCCAAATTAAAGTGCTTTATAATTAGGATTTTGTGACGTATGTAAAATCTACAACTAAATCTCGTATGAACTTATTTATGAGGGACACATCATTCAAAGGAAACCTTTGCATCGTAGGAAAGAAGCAATATCAACAAAATATGTTTTGTGGGATGGAGAAAAAAGGAAAAAAAATTATAACAGTAGTGCCAGCCTTTGGGATTAGCGAATCTTATACAGTAACCAAAAAAATCATTTCAAAATACTACAACTACAGAACACCACATAAAAGAATGTATATCCATGAACAGAATTTGGGATTTAAAAAGGTTATTTCACTACAATACAAATGGGAAATGTCACTGTTTATGAAGAATACTTGTCCTCGTTAAAACACATAAAGAACAAAATGGCAACGCAATTGAAAAATACAACTGTTACTGAAGGATATTTCTCTTAAACATAAAAGAACAAAATGGCAATGCAAATTAAAAATATAACTGTTACTGAAGGATAGGCCTACTTAAAAAAGAACCAAAATTATGGCAATACAACTCTGACTGAAGGTTATACTGAAGGTTACTTCTCCTCAACCAAAATGGCAGCGCAAATGAAAAAATACAACTGTTACTGCAGGATACATCTCCTCATAATACATCATGAACAAAATGGCAGCGCAAATGAAAAAAATACAACTGTTACTGATGGATACTTCTCATCATAATAGATCATGAACAAAAATTATGGCAATGCAACTGTTACTGAAGGTTATACTGAAGGTTACTTCTCCTCATGATGATACAAAAAGAACAAAATGACTTTTCGTTTCAAGCACGTACATAATACAATATACAAATCATGTATAACATAAAGCACACTTCCAAATCACCTAATTAACTACTACTGCAGTGAAACAAGAGTCATGTATGGGGATTGATATAGGTTGTCTGTTAATGAAATAGAAGAAGGGTGACACGGCTTTTAGATGATGTCCATTTGCCAGTATCTGTTGCGAAGGAGGGTGGTGAATTCTGACTTCAATGTGATATAAGGCAGTGCCGCATACGAGCGCGGAATGTTCAGAACACACCCACATGTGTGTGCTGTGGGGCAGCGAATCTCTGACTCGGTGAACCTGGTGGTGATCTTCTCTCTGACCGCGAGGTCGGACCCTGTGCAAAATCGCAAGAACAGGCCGAGCAGATTCTGATCCATCTCCCTCACCAGTCTCTTAAGTGAGGAACTCAAGGCGCCTTCTTCTGTGTTCATTGGTTTGGGAAATTCCAATATGTTCAATACCTTCCTGGTTGATGGCTTCAGGTTGTCATAAATCTGACGGAGCTGGAGTCGTGAGAGGCCGAGAGATTTCAGCTTTGGTCGCCAACACAGCGCCACAAATAGTGGTACTTGAAGCATCTCCTTATTTGCCATCTCGGTAAGTGATTTCTCGATGTTCTCGTCTGTAAGGTTTCGTCTGGCATCGTGTCGTTCCATGAAATCCATCATGTCATCTGCATCGACAGATGAAACACTCCTCATTGCATCTTCAAGCAGCAATCGGTCGACATCCGGGAGCAACTGCATGAACGCGTCTAGTGGGTCATCGGGTGTCCCAAAAAATGCCAGTTGCATGAAAGGCAGAGCAAGCCTGACCGGCAAAATTCCCTCCTGTCTGAATGCTAAGCGGATTACTTCTCCCACTGCCGACCAATGGACCTTGGTCATGTCATGGCGTAATACCGGTACGGCTACCGAGTTGCCGATTGTGTACTGCAAATAAAAGCTGTCGAAAAACTCAGTAAGTGCATCCCTCAAGACTCCTCCGTTGTCTTCAGCCATCTCTGTGCTTCCATCTGACTTCAGCATCTTCACTTCGAAGGTTGTTCCTCTCAGGTTGACGTTCTCCTCTTTCGAGAAAAATGTTACCATTTCTTGACAAACGTTGCCACGGTGCACTTTTATTTCTTTTACCAATGGCTGTGTTGCATTTAAGTCCAGTTCCACTGCTGCTGGGAGGGGCCAAACTGAATGATACCGGAGTCGTCGTCGTTTAATCGAGCCAGTTTGGTCCTCTTGAATGAATTCGTCAGGAATGTTATAGGTTGGTGGAGTGAGATTCACAGCATCCGAGTCCAACGTTGCAGCAAATACTGACTGGACATCTAATTCAACGCGGTCTTCAGCAGCTTCGGACAACAGTGGGTTGTTGGAGGGCGATGAGTCATCAGCAGTCTGCACGATGACTTCATTGTCAACTGTCATCTCATCACCTTGATTCAACGGACGGTATCGCTCCGAGTTAGGTTGCCCATGAGAAATGTGGTGGCCGTCACTTGTGCTCGGTACCTCCTCTTGGCTCGAATCAATGGCTGTTGGCATGAGGTTTTCCTCTCCTCTCCGACGTCTGTGAGCAAACATATCAGGTAGATCTTCCAGGCTGTCTTCTGCAGGGTCACTTGCTGACTTATCTTCATCCAGGTCTACTGATTTGGCCAGGAGATAGCATCGTACGTGTTTTAGACCAAGTCTGTCGATCAAATGTTGAATAGTCTCGTTCTCGTGAACGGGTTGGCTACCATGCACATCTGTGGAGACATCTAACTGGAAGTCCCCGAGCGAACCATGATAGTTTTTTCCATCTTGAAAAAAAGGGGCAAAGGGTATGTAGCAATTTCTTTTTGGTGTATTTTTGTCGACAGTAATGTGACGTATCCCCCCACCCATGGGGGCGCGTACCTGCTTGTACCTGGACTCTGTAGCCTCGTAAACAGAGAACCCGACTATTAGGGACCTTGAACTTGTTGATGCCTCTTTCGCTTTCTTGCCTCTCGGGCCCCTCTTTGTTTCTGCTGATTTCTGCGTGCTGTTTGACTGACCGCCGTCACTTGGCCCGGGGGCAGAACTCTCATATTCTTCCTCGCTGTCACTTACAAGTCTGGCTGTTTTTTTCCCTGACTTTCCTGCCATTCGGGACCTGAAGCTCTCGAGCAGTGTAAACTTCCTCTTCTGAGTTTGAGTTTCACTGTTCTCCTTCCGGACGAAAGCCTTAACGACAACTCGGTCACCCTTACGAGGAATGTACTCGCTGAGTTCTTCATCCGTCATTTCAATAATGACATCCTCGTCAATCTGAAACATACAAACAACAAACAAACAAACAAAAAAGTAAAAACAAGAATCTTTTCTAGGCATTGATATACTCCGACTAGAAGGACTGACAAGGAAGACTTAGTCCCGTGACTTAAGAAAAAAATGTGACATGCGGAATTCAAGCACAAATTGTGTGCTGTGGGTCCAAAATAATCGACAGCAGTTGGGTGTCAGGTTTTGGTGGACTAAATTGAGGTCAGGTCATAGTCAAAGTTTGCGCAAAGGGTCTCTGGTGGTTTGCTTTTCTGATTGGGCGGTCTTAACTGCCAGGTATATAATATCCTTTGATGTTATTCCAAATGTAAAATGTCACACTTTTATGTGTGGAAATTCACTTCAACCATAAACAGTATAGTTGACCAACTTTGACCTTAACCTAGACAACAATTAATATGAATTGGCATTCAAAATTGCGACCGGGTCGTACCCGATCACTTTACGAATTAAGAAGAACGGTCAGGACAGCTTTAAGAAAATTCTCAAGAGCCACCGTTGAGGAAAAGAAACGTCTTTTTTTTATCAAGACTCAATTAAACAACATACAGGGTGTCCCAAAAAAATGGTGCAAGTGAAACGCGCCACGTTACCCATTAACCATTCAATATTTGCTACAGATGTTTATATCATCTTCATGATTACTTCATTAGCTTCGAAATGCCGCTTCTTTCATCGTATTTGCTTTAGTTCATGTAGAGATATGTTTGATTAACCACAAACACCTAAAATCAAGTTTGTGCCACTTTTAGAGTATGAATGCTTCTAAGCCCAAACGCTGCCAGTAGTTCACACATGAGAAGAAATCACCCATGTGTGAACTACTGGCACTTGCACCATTTATTTTGGGACACCCTGTATATTTGAATGAAATTAATGCCCCCCCCCACACACACACATTTTTAGGACCATATACAAAAACCCTATGGATATCGTCTAAAAAGGTTTTCCTAAGAAACGTAACATATTTTCCACGTTGATATCATGATTTCTCATTAGAATTTCACTTTTGTTATAAGGAAATAAAGTGGAGGTATTAAAGTAAAATCCATACCGCTTGGATAATTGGATTAGGTCCCTCCAGGAATTCTGCTGAGCACCCTTACCTTTTCGTTCTGCATTTTTTCCAATGTGTCACGCTGCACACCTCGGGCTTTAAGTACACCCCACAGCCGCTCAGACATGCTGAAATGTGCAAACAAAATTAATTTTGCAAACTCGCATTCTCAAATTTGTATCCTTGTGGAGACATTGCTTTGTTTGTTCTCGTGTACAAATAGAAAATAGTGTGGAAATCGAATTTCAAAATGCTGCTGTTCTAACCAGAATCACTCTCCTGGGTTGAAACTTCGACCCAATGTCCCTTTAATATATAAAATACTTCAATTTGCGACGGATCAACACACTTGAAAATTCCTAATTTGTGAGTAAAATCAAAATAATCTATTTCGTGAAATCCTGGTGGATACCTAGTCACCTTTAGAAATTTCCTTGTGTCGACCTTTACAATCTTTTGTTCCATATAATACCCGGGTCTCCACTAGGATACAAATTTCAGGTCATGAAAATCAAAATAAGGGCCGGAAGCCGAAAGAGGTTTACAACTTAAACTTGGTAAAGAAAAAGGAAACCTAGCTGTCAATAATTACAAGAGCAAATCAATGTGCAATGAAGGCCTACAGCTACCTAGGCCAAGTGCCTCAATTTGACTGATGACACGTACATTTACAAGGCACATCCAAAATGCCTGGTACAAAACGAATTTAAGATGTTAATGTTAGTAACATACAGTATGGGCTTGATCTCACCTGACGAGGCTTGCTAATGTACATGTACGCGTCCCCAGTGTCGCCTTTACATACAAGTGGTAGCATCAATACGATCGATCGGACTGACAGACAAGACCGTGCACGCCCGGTCCCCGCTGGCTGTCGAGACCACGTGGTGAACACGAGATATTAAGTTGCGGGCCGCCACATAATAAGTTGCGGGCCGCGACATAATAAGTTGCGGCCGCCACATAATAAGTTGCGGCCGCGACATAATAAGTTGCGGCCGCGACATAATAAGTTGCGGCCGCGACATAATAAGTTGCGGCCGCCACATAATAAGTTGCGGCCGCCACATAATAAGTTGCGGCCGCCACATAATAAGTTGCGGCCGCCACATAATAAGTTGCGGCCGCCACATAATAAGTTGCGGCCGCCACATAATAAGTTGCGGCCGCCACATAATAAGTTGCGGCCGCCACATAATAAGTTGCGGCCGCCACATATTAAGTTGCGGCCGCCAGTTATTAAGTTGCGGCCGCCACATATTAAGTTGCGGCCGCCACATAATAAGTTGCGGCCGCGACATAATAAGTTGCGGCCGCCACATAATAAGTTGCGGCCGCGACATAATAAGTTGCGGCCGCCACATAATAAGTTGCGGCCGCCACATAATAAGTTGCGGCCGCCACATAATAAGTTGCGGCCGCGACATAATAAGTTGCGGCCGCCACATAATAAGTTGCGGCCGCCACATAATAAGTTGCGGCCGCCACATAATAAGTTGCGGCCGCCACATATTAAGTTGCGGCCGCCGCATATTAAGTGGCGGCGATGTACAAAAAAATTCTGACGTGTTTGCAAAAAATATATTCATCCCTTAGGGACTGGCACTATCCGGCTTCCGTATGAATTAGAATTTGCACACAAAACATTATCATTCAGTACTGTTTTTTATTTCTCTATGGTCTATGGTAGTGTGTTATATTACAGGGACAAAGGGATATAAACACAATGCCTTGTCTTCGAGAGTTATGTAAAGAACGACTGTGTGTGTTTACGAGTTGCTCGACGAGCCTCTTGCCCATGAAGCGAGCAACAGGCGGCAAAGCCTACACACCCCATGTAGTGGGCGAAGTGAAGCGTTGTATTGAAGACTTTTTCGGGAATTATCAGAAGTCCAGATATATATGTGGGCAACACATCTTGTGATTTTGATCAAAACTGCAACCATTTCAAAATTTAACGCCAAATTGAAAGTTGCTTTGTTATTGGCTACTAGACATGTGATGTTTAAAGTATACGTTTGAACAAACTTTTAAGTTGAAGTAAGTAGCTAAATATTTTACAGTTGTAATATGAATGTGTTAACTTAGCAAACGTGATATTTATTTTTATAGAATGTGTAGAATTAAAGTGTGTGTATATTATCTAAATTACATTCATGTACACTGTTCACGATCAGAAATCATTCTTGTGTGTTTCTTGTCAAGCACCTGTTTGTAGTATGTAGAATTCTTTCAGTTTGATGGAAAGATACATGCACCTGTACACAAGTATGAAGGACCATGTACATGTACATGTACACTTTATAGTGTATATATATGAAACACATAATATTTCCATTTCATATTTTCATATTTTTATGCACAAACAACAATGCAGCATTTTTTGTAATTTTGTTACCGAAGCAAATCTGATACACGGAAGTTAGCTCTTTCATTTTGTGCTGTAATATTTTTGCACATAAAATTTCTTTGAGATATTTTTTTGCTAAAATTTCAAAATCATTCCATTTAAACTGTGCATTCCATTTTGCTATGTTGTTATTTTGTAAAAACACATTTTAAAAGTTGTGAATTCAAATAATGTTATATTTTCACATGCTTGTTGCACATGTCATCAATTTTTTTTATACCAAGCTGCCAAAGCACATTTTAGTGGGTGGCATTATTTTTGTAATTTATCAAGCAATTTGAAATTTGAAATCATTCCTTTCATAAGTGGTACTTGAATATTTTTGTCAAAATATCATCATAGATTGCAAAAATATTGATGTAATTTCCATAAACATTTACATGTCGATGTAAAAAGCTAGTTTTGTGGATATTTTAATGTTTTTTAATCAAGTTGTTCCATTGCGTTCTAGAGTTTCAAATAGGCTGACGAATGCGAATTAATGATTGTCTTTCATAAAAGCCAAATGCACATAATTGCAAGCGTGTATAATAAATTCCAAAAGTATTTTTAAATCATATTTGCAAATATAAAGAAATATATGCAACTCCATGTTTAATAGCATGATGTAAAAATTTGTACACAAAAATTGTAATTTTAATCAAAAACTGCCAAAATTGCTGATATTGTAAGCTTGATCAGAGCAGTACACCGTGTGCACTGGACATTTTAATGCATATTTTTACTGACACATTGCAACATTAACATTTCACGTCCATCTATGCTGTACATTATTTGTCGGTTGTAGATTTATGCACGTACATGCACATGTATATAAAGAATAGTAAGCTTTAAAATTACTCAGTCATTCAAACAAATTAAAAAGATGTACATGTAGCCCAAAACTTGCCCATTTCCCCACATTGATACTTGTGGAGGGTTTTGTCAGACCTTAAAATTGTGAATTAGACTTGTAAGAAAAAATTCAGATCATGTACGGTAAATTAATGCATGTAGCAGAAACTCAAAAATAGTGTTTTGGCCTCCACTGCCATTTCTTTAATACAAGCACACAAAGCTATGCCCCCTTGAGTGTCTATATATATCTAAAGGAAGTGGGCGTCCGTGTACATATTTGCATCGAGCCTGTTTGGTGACGAGGGTGGGATAATACAATCAGAGTACATACGCAAACCATGCAATGACGTATACATTCCTAAATAAGCCAAGGCAAGGCTGACACTCAATGAACATGGGAAGTGCGTGTGCAATAAAGTCGTGACACCGGTGAATGGGTGATATACATATTCTGATCTAAAAAGCTCAAGCTTTCTGTTTAGATCAGAGAAGATTTGTTTTTGATAGAAGTTAGTAACTCAGGTTAAGTTATAATGTAAAATTCTTCAGTACAAGACTGTATGCACATCGTGCAAAGAAGTAGAAATCAATTTTTAGCTGCTTTTTATAATGTGCATGGGTTCCTGCTAATGCAGTTTTTTTTAAGAATTAACAAAAATTTACAATACAAAAGCTAATGTCTGAAGGGTTTTATTGTGAAGCGAACTGTTTTGCATATTGTAATATGGCTGAATTAGGATATTCTCCAAGTTAACATGGTACAAACAAAATTGTTAGGCCAATTGGATAAAGATAACACTTCTTAAGGTTCACTTTACATGCTTCAGGTTAAAAATTGTTATGCAGCAAAACAAGAACACTGTAAAAAAAAAAATTTAATTTTTACATCTCTGTTCAGTGATAAATTTGCACCAGTTCCTTAACGTTTGTGCACCTTTACCTCTTGAAAACTACTGTACTACATGTAGATCTTTGTTAGAATGTACTTTTTGTATTTTAACATAGTAAAATTTTGTTTTAGTATATATTTATTATATAATAATTATCATATTTTCATAAAGTAGAAATGATATCTGCCACTGCCATGTAGGACTATACATTGTTTGGTTTATGAAATTGAGCACTGTTAGACCATTGTTTAGGTATAAGAACCGGTATGTGTGGGAACATGGTCTCTGTTCACGACATTCATCTTGTGATGTTTCTGTATTCAAATCAGTTCCTTTTAGTCATGTTAGTCAGGTTCAGCTCTTGGTGCATCCTTTTCTCATTTTTCAGGCGTCTGTGGTTGAATCAGCCCAGCCTATCCCCCCAGTCACTTGACATGCATTTTACGCACTGTACTTGTTAAAAATAACTTTTTCAAAGTTTGGAAACACAAACGTAAACAACGCTTGTACTACATATAAAAAAAATCATCCTACTTTTGATCCTAAATAACTCTGTTGTTTACCAATGGAACATTTCAGATAAAACAAGACATGACAAATTAAAGGAGCAATTTAAAACGCCATGCAAAAAAAAAAGGCTCACTTTCAGAATCTGCCACTTTTGACTCGGCGTCCTCCAATGTCGATACAGCGCTGGAGACTTTGCACACCTCCTCGATCCTTTGCCGCAACACACGATCAAGGTGTGCAATAACACCAGGGGTGATCCTGCATTCTTCAACTTCCGGCCGCCGCACGCGCCTTCTGCCACCATCTCCAGCGCTGTACCAACATTCTGAAAGTGACTATTTTTTTCCTATGGCATTTAAATCTCACTCTCTTGCACAAAGCTGATGATAAACTCGCTCCATAAAACTTGCCATGCTTAAATTGTTTACGTGATCTGAAATTTTGGTTTAATTCCATTGGTAAACAACAGAGTTATTTGGGATCAAAATGTGAACATGTTTTTTAGACACGTAGTAGAAGTTACAAGATACGGATGTTGAAATGAACAGTGGCATATTTGGGTTGGGTTTTTTTTGGGGGGGGGCATGGACATGGTGCGATACCCCCTATTGTCCAATGATGTCCCACTTTTTGATTTCTCAACGGCCAGCTGATGACCTGAACAAATTTCCCGGCTTCCTTCCAGCACAGAGAGTCTCCTTGCCCCCCCCCCCCACCCCCAAAGCAAAATCCTACAAACGCCACTGCTTGTGTGAATATATGTTTACACACTTGAATATCCACTGTCCACTGCAGTTATAAAGCTACACGTGTAAAAAAACCCAAAAAACAAAGATGTGCTATTAAAGAATTGCTATTACAGAATTCTAATTATGAATTGACAAAATAAATCATACAGCTGAATTCACTGATTCGTGTTTGTTATTCTGTGTACCAGTATGCAATATTCACATCCAAACAAGACCAAAAAACAATGACAACTGTGCTCCTGTTGTTTCCTTCTATAAAATTTAATTCTTTTCAGTCATGTTAATGAAATTCCACATACCTCATTTAAAAACACGAGTACACTGTTGTCTGTTGTACATGTTATCCTTCTGGAATTTGTTCCTATACAGTCTGGAAGTCTTATAAGTATTCAATAGAGCACATCACATAATAGAACAAATAATACAATTTACAATTTTATCTTAGGCCCACTACTTTCTAGTCAGTGCATCTCATTTTTGACTGCATTTTATTCCCCCCCCCCCAACTATGATAACAGATTGTTCAACCACGGCAAATACTGATAGATCAACTGGAATCATACTTTGTTTTGTTCCATTCTCCACACTTTTTGTATTTAACAAATCTGGTACGCTAGAGAATGAGATATCGCCCCTTTTGATATGTGCATTCCAGAATATGTTTATTATAGAAAAGACGTCATTGCACCGATTTCTAGCTAGATCAACGTTAGGGCTGTCTATGTTGAATAAGTTAGTATTTTATTACTTCAAACTTTGTGTGACCGAATATTGGGATATTCAAAACTGCCAGCTGTGTGCATTGATCAATGAGATCTATATAGTTATTTTTTGTTTTTGAATATTCAAAGCAGCAAAAGGCTATTCTAAAATTTGGTTGATACTTGAATATTCAAATATTCGGCATATTTGGCCGGGACAGCCCTAATCAATGTACCAGAAACAAGAACTCCAGTTTTGGGGCCTTAAGTGACAAAATAAAGTCATTAAAATGCAGAAAGTTCACTTAGTCAACTCTAAGAAGACTCCATATCAAATTGTCAAAAAGCCAGGAAAATTTGCCATCTTTCAAACGACAGGATCAAATGTATTTGTCGTATAATAATAGCCCTATTCTTCAGAGGCAAGATATTTTCCCCCCAGAAAACATCTTTTCACAAAAATTACAGAAAAGCTGCCAAATGTGAAGGCACATTTGTGAGAAACATTACAAGTGTATTTTCTACATGTGCGATTTCAGCTACTGCCATTTGGTTGGTTGTCTAAGGATCTGACGTTTGCGTGTGCAGAACCACACTACGAATGTCTGATATATCTGTGCATGTAAATTGGATGCGACCCCGCGCACCAGCTAATCAGAGCCTCCCTTAGAAGTTGTGATGTCACTCAGTCAGAAATTCAGCCAAAGCTGTTGACTGGTCAGTATGCTGCCATATGTTTGTAATACAACAACAGGTTACTGAAGACCCGATGGAAGTTGCGCCCGCTGAATGGTCAGAATCTGGAGGCCAAGATGCAGTTAACGCTTGCTACATGTGCAAGCGTCTATTCCATATACAGTGAAATCTTGATATCTCGATTTAAAAGTCAAACTCTGATAACTCAAAACAACTGTTAAGTCAAACAAAGAATCTATTGCCTTCAGTAATATAACAATGACATACAACCCTACTTAACTCAAAACTCTTCTTAAGTCAAATTTTGAACCTGTTCCCTTGAGGTTTGACTTATCGAGATTTCACTGTATACTATTTGGTTTTGTGTGAAACACCTTACAACTGTGCTCTGTTAAACTCCCCTGCAGTATTATGCAAGTAGGTTTCCCAAATGCACGCATGCATGCAACCAAGAAATAGAGCAAGCTTGCCATTGGCATAACATTTTCTGCTATAGAGGGTGTTAAAAAAAAAAAGGAAACCCAACTTCAAAGAATGAGTATGGACAGACGATATGTTTACTGACTATAAAACTGGTATCATCTGAAAGCGTAATCTCTATGCTTTTCAATGATACCGTGTTTAGGTTTTCTGAGTCATGCATCACTGAGCATCATTGTCTTGAAAACTGGATGCAAAAATGCAGTTGGTTCACTTTCATAAAAAAAAAAACACTGGACACGGTGTGCCTATTGTTACGGAAATGTCTGTGAAATGGCTTGAATGCTAATCCTTGGGAAAATGGCACATTGTTTTGAACGTGGTTTGGTCAAAACTAGAAATTCATGACCGTAACAATAAAATCAGTTTTGAAACCAACCCGACTTGTGTTTTGGTTTCTTTTTATGCACTCGTGTATTCTTCTTGAATACCAATTCTCATGCAAACCATGCCTATTGTGTTTGACATGAAAGTGAACCAACTGCAATTTTGCATCAACATCTCATGACAATGGTGCTCAGTGATGCAGGACCCTGGAAATGTAAACAAGGTATCATTGAAAAGCATAGAGATTACACTTTCAGATGATACCAGTTTCATAGCCAGTAAACATTTAGTCTGTCCATACTGGTTCTTCAAAGTTGGGTTTCCTTTTTATTGAAACACCCTGTACAATCATGGATACTTCGCTTCATATGGTAAGCAGTGTCATGATTCTGGATCGTAGACAAAGTTTCGTGACGTCAAATTTTGATCGGCATTAAGCAAATGCTTGCACACAAAAGTCTAATCACTGCACTGTTCTTCAGTCTTTTGTTACAATTACAGATGTACAATCTGTGCTCTTCAACATGTTTCTCCTGAAAGCACATCTCCAATCTAAGAATGGTTTATTGCCATGTTAGGAATACGTAAAGTACAGTGCAACGCCACTATAACAAACATCGCAGGATCCACAGAAATTGTTCATAATAGCGATCGGTGTAGCGATTTTAAGCTACCGGTGCTCCGGTACTCACTTTTCAATGAATAGTGCCATGAACTTCACCCTGCACACCAGCCCTGGTATACCGTAGTTTGAACAAAAGCCGACTATTGAATGAATTATGTAAAAAAAAAATTAGCTTACTACCTACAGCAATGGGTGGCTTTTGCCTTCTATTTCTTGGGGGAAATAATAGCCACTTGTCGCTCTGCCGTTAATATTTTTAACAAGGTTTGTACACAAAATTTGGAAGCCAAGGACGATGTTCGGTGTAGCTGAATGTTCGGTATAGCGGTGTTCAGTATAGCGACGTTCCACTGTAATGTAAACTTCCATATTGGTTTCCAGGGTTACTTTTCTGTAACCAAATAGAGTACAGATAGCCTAATCTTATAATAATAATAATAATAATAATAATAATAATCGGCATTTAAGAACACTCTTATTAGTCATGTTAGTAAACTAAATCACAGCGCTTACAGTATTATTATTACCCCTGATCATTGGGCCAATTAAACATTCCAAATACCATCTCAGCTCCCTGGGGAGTATACAGCTCGATGCAGCCTGTTAGGCGCAAGGAAGCTAATTCAATCACAATAACCATCTCTGCCCTCACAGGTACCCATTTACTTCTGGGTGGAGAGAAGCAATGAGTGACAAAGTGCCTTGCTCAAGGGCACACGCACCATGACCCCGCCAGGACTCGAACCCACAACCCGCAGCTTTACCCACAGACCACGAATCCAGTGCCCTTAACCACGAGGCCACAGCACACCATATAATCTTTTAAGAGTAAATAATCTTATAATACGTATTTAAAAACTTTACGATATTATGAAATGGATACATTCAAACAATTAATAAACCATTAACCTGATAATACAAATTATGAACCTCATTTGGACATAAAATCGCTTGAAGTCGCCCAGGTATCTTTGCACTTTCATAAATGAACAGATACATGTATGATTTGCATGTATCTTTGCATGTAGCGTCCATTTTATGTCAAGCTTTAGGGACGGTATGGTCATAACTAGTTCAAACTGATTCAAAGCCTTTTAAAGGGAAAATACAACATTTGCAAACATCGAAAAATAAAACTACCAAGTTAGTTGTTACGAAATACCTTACTAGGATGTTGGTAAATGACATGCTTAAGCATCCTGTAAAATTATGGCACCTGGTGTGAAGCCATTTTCAAGAAAATGGTATATATTTTTTCTACATTTCCAACGCTGGTCGGCCGACCACCGTTGGAAAAACCTAACTATTTTTCAATTACTGCACCAAATTTACCATTTTTTTTTAGTCTAAATTTTGTTTTGCTAGCTTTTGGTTCCATGCTCATGAACGGGTGCAGGCCAGCTAGACTGGTTCCCTTACCTTACAATTTTCTGGTATGTTTGATCCATTTCATCTTTAGTGGAGTCAGGGAACCAGACTACTTGAATATTTTTGTTTTTCTTGGTTTTTCCAGCATTTTCGAACACAAAACTTCAAACATGTCAGTGTAACAATATTTGATCTATTATACTAACCCCCAAATAGTTCATTTCTGAAAAATACAGCAAAAGCCAATGATGTACATTCCCTTTAAGGGCCTCAATGAAAACCATTAACCCCCACCCCCTTTCATGCCTTGATGACCCGAGAGCAAGTTGGACTGAATTGGTTGCCTTCATGTACTGGTAGATGGATGACGTATGTCGTGCTTGTGTCGTAATGTTAACCCTATAACTCCCCAGCGTCTTTTACTAGGAAATGGACCAAGTCCATCAAAATCCATCAATCACTGTGTGTCCAAAACAAAACTGTACATGACATAATGGAATCCACCACTGACGCACTGGTTGACATTCATGGACTTGCTAAACATGGCTTTTATCACAATAGCAGTACTGGAAGCTAGGCAAAATCAATCGGATTCCCCCCTAACACTGCTTCAGGCAGAATTAGGCCCAAGTCCATCATACTCCATCAATATTTAGTCACGCTAGGCCTTCTGGACCAAGTCCCCAAAATCCACCAAAATGGGGTGATGGATTTTGATGGAGTTGGGATGGATAGGGTTGAAGGATCACAAAAGTTCTTGGTCCTTCCTGACTGCTATACATGTGCACTGTGGTGTGTACGGATATTGGTAACCACTGATACGATCAACCTTGGTAGGCTAGTCCCTAATAGTCTACTACACAAGTCCACTTTTGATTGGGGTCTACCCGATGTTCCCAAATACCGATGTTTTCCCAAAATTCTTAGGGTTAGGGATGGGGAACATCGGTACTGGGGATCATAGGTATTGGGGAACATAGGTATGCACCCCTTTTGATTAAGTAATGGTACTAAAATAAAGAATGAAAGAAGTCAAATCCTACCACGTTTGTTGATGGTGTAAGTCGAGCATATTCTTTTGTTCCTCTACCCTATTCCTTTGTTTGTAATTTTTAGCAACAGCTCTCATTCATTTTGTACACGTTTTCTCATCGAGGTGGTCCTCGATGTGTGTCCTCGATTTACAGTCACCATAAACAAACCCATGAATCTTTGTTGCTTAGTTTGGGGACCACACACGGTAAGCAATAGTTATTGTGGGGACCAAAGTTGCTGCGGGGAGACGGAATCGAAAGTCCCCCAACTCCGTCCATTTCTACCCTGCGAGAAAAGCTCCCCCACTACGTGGTCCCTGAGCCAACCCACACACTAAAGTATACTCATGCACGCAGATCTGTGCCTTAATTATATTGAAGAAATTTTACTAAGCAAAACAATAGATCTTTTGCATTACAGCCATCTTTGAGGTGTGGCAATTTTATTGCACGGGATACGCATTGTTATCTTCAAGTAAACTTGTATCCTCGATTCTTATTGGTTGATCCATGGCAACAACAGTGTGATATTATACTGTATTGCACGGTCCATATCGCACCCTGCGTATTGCGCTATTCCAAGATGCGAGCGACATTCCAGCTGCATGCGCTAATAAACTGCTGAAATGTTCCTGTAAAGCGTGCTCGTTCCAACTGTACTGCGCGTCAAGTTTGCTTGAAGATAAATTCATTATCACGCTCCCGCTCATGGAACACGGAAAATGTAGTGCATCTGTGTTCACATACCACTCCGACGAAACAGACGCACTACATTATTCCGTGTTCCACTCGCGCTCGCGGGATAACTTGTAGTATACCTCTTGTTCACCTTCTAATAAGCCAGTTCAGTATTCAGGGGTTGCTTCTGTGTGATGACAATCTGATATGGACTTGATGATGAGGATTGCACTAATGGTAGAATGAAAGCTTTTCCTGAATGTACTCCTCCGTCAACTCTTCTACATTCCGAATCTCATTAACCTGTTAAGAAAAATTGTGCATGTATTGTTTATGATAGACCTTTGGCAGGGTCGCCATCTTAAAATCAAAGCGAGGCATATAACGCCAACAAACATGGCGGCATAAATAGTGTGTGCGGTGAACAACTCGTCGGGTTCCTGGAAGAAGGGTGTGAGGGCGATAAATGGGTCAAAATGTCAACTTCGGATTTTTCGGGTAATTGATAGAGCTTGGAAATATCTTTCATTTGATAAACATATTGTCTCAATCGGCTACGTCATTCTGACGTAATTAACTGTAAACAAAGGACGGAAGAAGGTTTTTCATTAGTTGTGCCCGACAAAAGGTCGTAAGGATGTTATTCTAATTTAACAAACAATGTTCGAAGCGCCCTAACGTCCCACTCAAGTGGGTACGCAAAGCCAAATTTGTTCCGGCAAAAGGACACAAGGATTTAACATGCCACTTAAGCGTACGTTTAAGGCTTGGGAAGTTCCCAGTAAAAGGTCGTGAGCATAAAAATTGAAATAACTTCAAAATTAAGAAATATTTTGACATAAAAATGCACCATATTATTTAAATATTAACGAATGTCATCAGTAAACATTTCAACCTTATGTGATTTTGAATCTAGAAATGGCAGCACAAAACCTTTCAGCTTGATTATCTCTAAAGGTGCTTTTTGCCTGCCTGGGCTGCTTACGTCCTTTTTCTTGTTACAGGGTCTTTGAGACACCCATCTCTTCTACTAATAGACAGGTGTCTATAAAAGGCCTGTATCATTTTGCACATAAATGAGCTGGGGTACGGTACAGTGCAGGACCGTTGAGAAATTTCTTCATGTAAGAGAAATTTTTCAAAATTTCGTTTTGGGCTCCAGTTCCTCTTTTTTTGGGGGGGGGGGGGAATGAAGGGTCCTGTGCGAATGGCACAGCTAGATAGCCTGATAATGTAAGTGCTTCCAACCAAATAAATGCAATTTCAGCTCAAAAAAACGATGGAATAGTGGAAATAGCAAGTCTGTACGGTTGATGGTGGTGCTGCAGCGTTAAAGAGGTTGTGGAATGCTCGAAGACATTTCCGTCATTTTGGGGGTACATGTATATGTAGCCTATGGTGTGATGAAATAAAAAGGACTATTGTTTCTGTCATGAAATGAGTACAAAGGGTACTTTTGAGAGCTATTTTTCAGGTCCTGTTTCGACCCGAACGTGCAATTTGTTTAAAGTCGTCGTTGCGGGCAGCAAACAAAACACAGTAAATCGTGACGTAATAAACAGGACTCGTTTATGCTACTCTGCATCGGGAGTCCTGTTTATTACGTCACGAATTACTGTGTTTTGTTTGCTGCCCGCAACGACGACTTTTACACAAATTGCACGTTCGGGTCCAAACAGGCATGACAGGACTTGGAAAACAGCTCTCAAAAGTACCTTTTGTACTCATTTTATGACAGAAACAATAGTCGTTTTTATTTCATCACACCTTAGGCTACATATACCCGAAAAATGACGGAAATGTCTTCGAGCATTCCACAACCTCTTTAACAACCAATGTAATATTTGTTTTTATCAAGTAATGAAACCATCTATTATTATTCAAATTATTGAAAAAGGTGCATGAACAACATGAAATCCTGAATTGCGGGAACCTAGATCCACATGTAGTGTGCATACACGGTGTATTTGTGTCTGTACGTCTAGAGCCCGCAATTCAATGGCCCCTATCGACTGCACAGTGCTCGAACAAAGCGCGGGTTATCTAATTTCACGTGCCCCATGCATACACCACGGTGCGATTGATATTCCTTGCCGTTCGTTTTGGGCAGTGTCACATTGTCAGGCAGCAATTTCCATGCAACTCGCATACTCTTTAAATTTGCGACTCTTCAAATCGCATCATTTTTCATAAACCGTTGTCAGTGTTGGACAATTTACAGTCTTTGGTAGCAAACAGGGAATCAACATGTAGCTAACAACATTCCCCGTAGGTCTATATATATAAATGACGTTATCATAAGACAATCAGATTCAAAATTGTGACCCCACCAATGAGTGTGGACTTTCTTTTTTTTCTTTTCTTTTTTTGGCGGTGTTTATGATGAATATGGTCCCACACAATGATGTACCTTTGTAAGGCCAGACGCCTTGACAAAATTTAGTTTGCATCCAGCGTACATCATCTGCTGCTCTGGTTTACATCCTGGAAAGAGCAAAAAAATTAATTCACGGTGTTAATGTTGTTGAAATATCAATAAAAAAAAAAATAGACAAAGAAATTTCCACCTGTGACCTCCTGCACACCATAAGGGCACTCTGCCTATTGAATTCTCCAACCCTTGATGGCAATCTTCCAGTTATTCAATATCTTTGGTCATTGGGCACTCGGTAGAATCCATATACTCTGACGTTGCTTTCATGTAAACCTGATCTACTTTCTCTCTGTGGTTTATGAGGATTTGTAACATAATATAACTTTTGATGAGGATTTGGTTTTCAGGAATTACAGGGATCCGTCATTCACAACGAAAACAATTGGTGCTGGATTACAAAAAAGAAAAGAAAAAAAAAAGGCGAATGCAGTACCTGATGGAGACAAAAAGATGAAGATGAGTGGGTAGGAGGTTCGTCCATCGTCGTTTTATAACAATAGCTGAGGACGACGTAGCGCGGCTGGCTGGTGGGTAATGCTGCCTGTAACTCATCAACTGACATGTCCTGATAATATTGTGGGAAATTGAATTAAGGAACATTGAGATAAATAAGGGAAAAACAGGTGCTTGGGAGGTGTTAAACACTATGTTTAAGACTGGTTGGAGCCCAGATGCTGCTAATTACCTGACCTTTTCGGTAAAAAAAAACAAAGCTTTTCAGTCCAAAAGTCCAAAAGTCAAAAAGTAAAAATTTCAAACGATTTTGTTCAACAAGTTTACTTCAGGTTTTCGAAACACCCCTGGAGTGTCCAGCTCACGAGTAAGACATAAACAACTCTTTTTATGGAGAGCACGCACTGCGCGTTGACTCGCAGATGCAGCTGTGGTGAGTGCGTTGTGAATTTAGGACTATGAAATACTGACTCACTGGTAGTATTGCGCATGCCTACGTGAGGATTGTGAACATTCGACTAATAAAACGGTAAAAGGCACTGGAGTTCAAAGGAGTCCAAATTTCATGTAACACTGCAAAAGTGTTTAAGACCAGCCAGCCATGTCTTTATCATCCGTTTAAAACCGACAGAGATGCCACCAATATACCAATAAAAAGCTTGTAACACTACTAAAAACCTGAAACTACCCTACCCCCTTTCAAAAAGATAGCATTTAATAAAGCTTTGTTCTGGGTTTTTTTTGGAAGATGGAGAAGTTTACACATTTAGATGTGGCCATAATTCTTTTCAGTCTGACTTTTAATTTGTTTTCAATCATTCAAAAATATTAAAGGCTTACTTCAAGTTCATCCTCCAGGACTATCACCTCGTCTTTGATTTTAACTGAAACAAAATCAAAGGTAAAAAAAAAGTTATTTAATTTGCAAAATTGATATATATGGCATTTTAATCTGCCCTAGTCCAATCGTAGCAGATTTGTTGAAATCATTTAATTGTGATCAAATTTGGAAGATGCCGGACACTGATATAGCCAAACCAAAAAAGATGTTTAGCGTCCCCGCCCGCTTCCTTTTTGGAGGCCCCTCCTTTTTTTTCCCCTTTTTTTTAAATCACGAGAAAATGATACATTTGAAAAGTGACATCATTCTGGCCTCTTTGTCTGTTGCATCTAGCCCATATAAAGCTGGTATAACGTATGTCATTCCTCAGTCTAAGTGGCGGCCATTTAATAAAAAACAGCTGGCAGCCATCTTGAAAAATAGCCCGGTCGGGCGGCCATTTTGGAAGGAAAAATAAAAGGGCCTCCTCTTTGCTTTTTTTTCAAAAAGGCAGGACGTTAAACATTTTTAAATTTTTATTTGGCCTTATATGTGCACATGAGGGTGCCAGGGGTTTGTGAACAAACTACTGTTTATGTTCATAGGGTGAGATGGCCTAGCAGTTAAGAACACTGGACTCATGCTCTAGTGTTTCAGAGGCAACAGTGGCGTGGGTTCGAGCCCAGGCCCAGACACTTGTGCCCTTGAGCAAGGCACTTGACCATTATTGCTTCGTCCTTCGGATGGGACGTAAAGCTGTAGGTCCCGTGTGTTGTATAAATGCACATAAAAGAACCTAGCAAACACTTATTGCTAAGAGAAGGGGTTCGCCCCGGTGCTTCTGGCAGTTATCCTCATACATACACCATGAGGATGTACGCGATAGCCACACCAGGCATTTGTACAGAAGCTAACAGATACAGATCTACTGTTTATATAAGCACAGATGTGCAGTTGATCTAGTTTCTACAGGCTTTATTCACGAGTCAACCATATCAAATTGAAAGCAAGGTATGATCTTCATTTTTGGAAAATGTGCGAATAGAAATGAAAGCAATGACATCAAGTCAATTACAAATTTGCACCAGTCTGCTCCAATTTAAAAATTGTGATTAAACCTACCCTAATGTTTTAAGCCACATTTTAAGAAAAATTAAAGTGAGGCTTGGAATGCATCAGTCTAGCACCGTCCCAATCAACGGCATGCAACCTGGAATTCCCCCCCCCCCTCCCCAAGATTCCCCAAGATGGCGGATTTTCCAAGATAGCTTCTGATTTCTTGACTCTTTGCCGATACAAAATTGGGTGCAAATCAGCCGTGACCCTTAAATTTCTACATAGCGCGCGACTCTTTTGTTGGAAACTATAAAAAGACAATGTATATAAATTTACAAAATAATGGTAAAACGTATTGCCAAAAAAAAAGGGGGTTGGGAAAAAAAGAAGTGGGCGGGGTGAAAAGCTGTTTTACTTGGCCTTTTATCCAGATTTGAGGTTGAGGGGGGAAAGGGATAAAATAGAAGCATGTTCTGAAAATGCCCTTGACATTTACTTCAGCTTTTGCTTTTTTTTTCTAACAAGGGGAGGGGCGGTGTAAAAAAGGTAAAGAAAAATGTTGCCAGGGTATTAACCCCAACTTTGCAAGAACTATTTACTCATAAATATTAAAAGTACGACTTACAAATCAATGCAAAATTTGTCTTTTCCTTTCTGAGTCGCATCTTCTCCAACTTGTCTGCGACGCCTTCACCCAAGTCACACACTTTTATATTTTGCGCCTGCAGTTTGATCACAAACAAAACAAGAAAAGCACATTAATGCCCCGCAACAGTGGCGTAGCAAGGTCATTTTAATTTGGGGGGTAAACATTTCTTGAAAGGAGGACGCAGCTACAATGCGGTCGAGCCGCAAGCATGTAAAGGCATCTTTGGCAGCCAGCCACACGACCCATATATGACCACGGAACACAGATTGAAAGTGTTGATTTTTTCGGAGGGAGGAAAACAGGCGAGTCCGGAGAAAAACCCTCGTGGCACAGGAGCGAATCAACGAACAACTCTGCTCACATGATCCCTGCCGGGATCGAACCAGGGCCACAGTGGTGAGAGGGGCAGGCGAGCGCTTTCCGCACTAGCCAGCCATGCCACCCTGTGTAGTCGTGGCCCAAGACGTCAGTGATCAATATAAAGCGATGGTTACCTTGTTGTGGAGCACCCCTACACAATTGTTTTTTTACCAACTCACACAAACCTTTATGGAAATTTGCAGCAAAGGGGGCGCGGCCTTTTTGGAAATAAGTCCATGGGTGTCAATATTATTGCTGTATCTTCGAACTAAGCGTCGGCATCCCATTTTATACGGTAGTCGTGTGCTCGCGCAGGGGTATCACTGAACTGCATAATTAGCGATGTTTGATTAATGCACGTAGCGCGTATGCTAACAACCATCATGCGAATGCATGTGTGCGATTGACTATAAACCACTTCGTGATTGCCGATTGGTTCCCTAGGAAAGCCTTGGGAGAAAATGTATTAATTGTTAAATGGCTACTACAGATTCCCCATCACGCCGTTAGCTATGCATGATCCACTATCAATCAGTAGCATCTTGACTTTGGCCAAAACTAGAGTAATAATGGCAGTAGGCCTGGAAAAAATGTTGCAACTTGACACCACTTGCGCGATTGTGTACAAAGTCTATGGAGAGTCAAGAACATTTTCTAAGTATTTCCTAACAAAATTGGAAACGTTTCTCAGTCCCAGATTCATGTCTTTCTCTAATAGCCTATTTAATATCATTTTCTTGCAATGAATGACCTTCATTGGGATGATATACATGTATGAAGAAAAAAGTGGCGTCGGGGGAGGGGAGGGCAATGCACCTATGCATCTCATGCACCTATCGCACATCGCACTTACACAAGGGTAAAGAGTTTAAGATTGTTCATTTGAATGCCTTTAGCATTAAGAACAAATATGTGGAACTTAAGGACTACTTGTATGAGAATAATGTGGATATTTGCGCCATCACAGAGACGTGGCTTGACAATATGGTTATAGTAGCAATGAATTTTGTCCTGATGATTATATTTGTTTTCGAAAGGATCAAGATTTGAAATTTTATGAGGAAGGTATCTACTCATTAACAGACCGTGGTGGATCTTTGCTGTTAGTTAAGAGAAATCTCAACCCGATACTGCATACCAAAGGAGACGTGGATGCGGAAGTAGTGTGATGCAAAATTTATCCAAATCCCAAAGTTGAAGTCTTGTGTGGAGTTGTTTACAGACCTGAGAGAGGAGGCGAACCGAACTTGGACAAAATATGTGAGTCCATTAGTTCCATAGACACTGATAATGTGATCCTTCTTGGAGATTTCAACTTCAGGGAGATAGATTGGGACACTAATGAAGGCCATTCTGCTTTATCAAAGAAGTTTATGTCATGCATCTAGAAGAAAATATGCTTTTTCAACTAGTCAAAGAGCCTACCAGAGGACAGAATATACTCGATTTGCTGCTGACAGGTAATCCCGACATTGTTCAGTCTGTAACTGTCAAGGAGAAACTCGGCAGAAGTGATCATCACAGTGTGATGGCAGAACTACGTATTCCTGTTCCTCGTATTGCAGTTGCCGAGCGGAAGATCTACTTGTACTCCAAGGGAGACTATGAATCCTTCTCCGAGGCAGTCAAAGCAACCGACTGGAATATGGAATTTTCAAGAAAAAATGTTGAAGACAGTTGGGCTATTATGAAAGCAAAATATAACACGTGGGTTGATGAGTTCGTGCCGACAAAAACTGTTAAGTCTGGTCAACGTCATAAGCCGCCATGGAACAATTATAATTCTGTCAAGAAGGCCAAGCGTAACAAGAGAGCCGCTAAAGTGAAAGCTAGGACATCTGACCTCAATGTACATCATCTTCAGTTTGACCAAGCAAAGAAAGATGTGGAGAAGGCCCTGTATAAAGCCAAGCTAGACTACGAATCTGCACTTGTAAGCCAGATCAAAACTGAGCCTAAGAAATTTTACAATTATGCTCAGCACTTTACCAGGTCATCCTCAACTGTTGAAGTCTTGGAGCAGGAGGGTAGAAAAGTAACGGAAGATAGTGAAAAGCAGAGATCCTAAATGAGTTTTTCGCAAGTGTGCTGATAGTTGAACCAGACGATGATCACTTAAATTTTCCCTTCCATGACAGAGTTTCTACTGCCAACTTGTATGATATTATTGTTACTCCTTCGGAGGACACAGTGAGAACCAAGCTACAGAAGCTACATCTTAACAAGGCTTGTGGTCCAGATGGCTTGCACGTAAACGTTATGAAGAATGTTCCCGATTTTGACATTCCATTCAGCATGATCTTCACCAAATCTTTACTGACTGGAGAGGTTCCACAGGACTGGAGAGACGCCAATATTACGCCGTTGTTCAAAAAAGGTTCCCGATTAATTCCAAACAATTATAGACCTGTGTCGCTTACTAGTCAGGTGGTGAAGCTTCTTGAGAAGATTATTTATGACCAGCTCATGGAATTTATCGTCAATAACGGCCTCATATCATGTGAGCAGCATGGGTTCCAAAAGAAGTGCTCCTGTGTTACACAACTCTTGGAATGTCTCTTCGATTGGACCTCCGCCTCCCCCTCGAATATGCATCATCTGCCTGGAGCCCACTTACCAAAGATAATATTAACTTGATAGAAAAGGTGCAGAAGAGGTGCCTACGCCTGTGCAAACATGATATTGACATGGAGTCGTGGCAGGAGAGGAGGCTGAAAACAGACTTGGTTGAAACATATAAGTTTATAAACGGCTTATACAAATCTCCAGCGGAAATTTTTTCACCCTCCCCCACAAAGATTTAATAAGAGGACACTCCAAAAAGTTATTTGTCAGGCATACAAGAACCAAGGTAGCAGGCCACTTCTTCTCTAATCATGCTAATAGAGTGGTGAGACACTGGAACGAATTGCCAGAATCACTAATTTCTGCACCAACTGTGGCTATTTTCAAGAATCAACTGAGAGTCCTGCCCATTGGCGAAGAGGACTAATCAACCATTGAACCAAGTATACCCCAAGTAAGTATACCAAGTAAAACATTACGGGTCCATTAACTTATTGCCAAAAACCCCACGCCATAATTTTTGGGACCCACTTTTTTAATTGGGGAACCTAATCTTAACCTTGTCGGCTTGACGGAAGGCTGGAGGACACTTGGATTTTCTTTGGTCTCTCACAAAGCACCAGAAACTTCGCTTGTTGTCCGCAGTTGCAAATAGACCATCAACATAGTTAGTGTAGGCTAATTTAGTCGAATTCTTCACCTGATTCCGGGCGTTCTTGTAATCGAGCCATGCGGAACTGGATTTGGAGTATTTCGCTTTATTGAATAGCTTATGCTTTAGGTGAATAAGTTTTTAAGATCTTGTGATATCCAAGGTGAGATTTTACTACGACGACACTGCTTACGGGGTATGCTGTCATGGATTGCTGCTTCGAAGATGTCCATGAAGCCTTCCCATGATGCATCGGGATTGTCATCATCCATAAAAGCTGACCATGGAGCCAGATGTAGGAGAGTCTCCAGGTGCGCCATGTCACCTTTTCTGTACTGCAGAAACGAGCGGATAACTGCAGGTTGTGGAGGAGCTTTGATGGCACTAAATAAGAAGGACACTGCGTGATGATCACTACAGACTGGGTTTGCAGCGGACTCCACCGCAGAAAACTTCTCGGGTCGATTGGTGAAGATGAGATCAATAGTAGTTCCTGTAGAGGTGGAGTTGCTTGAGGGTCGGGTCACATCTTCCACTACCTGAGTGAGGCCAGTGGAGTCAGTGACATCCCGCAGATTAGCAGTGGAAGTAGTATCAACTTGCCAGTTGATATTGAAGTCACCTAGCAGGATAATGCCTTCATACTGGGGAAGATCCAACTGGACTGCATCACAAGCATCTTGTAAAGATTGCAAGAATGTTGGGCCAGAGTTAGGAGGTCGGTAAACAACCCCTACAATCCATTTGGAGCACTTGACAGTGATGGAAAACCAGACCAGTTCGATGTCTTTATTGTCAAGGTGCTTGAGCTGCAAAGGGAGTAGCATGTCATTGACGAGTGCCATGATACCACCACCCCGACCGTCACGATCCCGTCGAATAGATGAGTATCCCGTCAAGCAAGAAAGGAAATCGGTGTCATCAGCTGACATCCATGTTTCAGTGATACAGACAATATCTAAGGGGTTGAGTTCCAAATATGATTGTATATCCTGCTGTTTGCTGCGGAGGCTGCGAGCATTGATGAGAATACCGGAGACTGAGTTACTGTGAGTATTCTTGGGAGGTACATGTGGGTCGAGATTAGGGGTAATTCCCAGTGATGCGTCATGGTCCGTTGGGCCACTGTAGATGTCCTGGAATGATGTATCACTACATGACATGAAGGGCAATAGTGGGGTGCAGCCCGGGCAGAACCAGTCAATTGTGCTTGATACGAGTGTCGAGTACTGGGCAATGGACACATCGGGGAGACATTTCTGGTGCCAGTATTTGTTGCAGTCTTCACAGAGGAGGGATCTTTGATTGCATTTTACAGGACGGTTGCATCCACCACAGGGATCCTTGATTGTACCTGGGTTGGGTTCAATGTCTCCAGAGACAGTCAGAGGGAGATTAAATGTTGATGTGGAGTTGGGATAGTAAGCAACTGGGGCTCTACCAAACTTACTGCGTTTTGAAGTGATGATTTTCACTTCAGAGGTCCGCCATCTTGCGGGTATACATAGAAGCTTGGTGTAGCACACTGATGCCAGGGGAGAACAAAGGATGATTGGCGATGTCGAGCGCAATTTGAGTCCCCCACGCAAGTTTAAACTTGTGCGCGCAAGTTTAAACTTGCGAGAGGGACTCCTGAAGCACGCAAATTACACCGCACCATTTTAATTTGCGTGCGCAAGTTTTAACTTGCGCAAAGGCGATCACAACCTTCTTTTGCGGGCGGGATTTTCATTGATGACGAATTTTTTTTTCAAAACACGAGTACATGGAGAAATAATGGAATAAATGAATGAATAAAGAAATAAATAAAAAGGGGAATTCAATTAGCGTCAAAGAAATGAAACATTGAGATTTAGCAGTGCTTATCAGAGAAGTTGTTTAAGGGTACGTGGGGGCGGGGCCAGGGAGGGGACCTGGCAAGCAATCAACTTAAGCACACTAGTGGCGATTGCTTGGAAAGTGTACTGAAGTTGTTCAAAAATGGAGACCAGCTTCAAGTTTTTTGCTTTGTAAACCTAATTAGCATTTTATTTATATTCTTGAATGTAAATAAATCATAATTTCCTAGGTGTAACCAGCTGTTAACGTAAAAAGAATGATTATGATCCCTTCAATTGTTCAAGTTTTGACATTATACTAATCATTTACATTATTTTTAAATGCTTATGTATTCTACAATTAAAAAAGTACTTACTCTTAAAAGATACTAATTAATTTAACAATTAATAAATTGTACGGTACAATAATTCATATTGTTTTTAGAAATACTTGCATAACATTTCGAGCGCTGTGTACACTTCAAAAATGCATAATTTGAAAAAAAATTAATGAATGCATTACTAATTTAATTAATTAATTAAATGTATTACTTTAACAAATATTTTTTATTGCAGGCTCAATAATTCATATTAAAAAATGTTTACAACTTAAAAACGCTATGCATATAAAATGGTAATTATTTTTAAAAGTAAATAAATTTGCAAATGATTTAATTAATGAATTTAATCAAATGTTTCAAAAAAAGGCATTAAGGCATTGTCTCCCGAAGCTCAGTGATGCTATCAAATCGGAGAAAAAATCTGCTTTAAAAATAATGTTACATACCCAGGGGCAAAATAGTTTAGCGGCTCTGTTATGCGTGGCCGGGAAAATCTATGCAGTGCGCAAGTTTAAACTTGCGTGCGCAATTTGTAGCAAGGAAATGAATGCCCGCGCAAGTTTAAACTTGCGCGCGCAAGTTTAAACTTGCTCCGGGCTCGAATTTCATGAAAAAAAACACTAGACAACAGGTCTAAATGGAGATTAATAAAAGGTTTCACTTCTGCTTACGCTTTCATTTTTTAATACACTTGTCAGTTGGTTCATCACTTAATTATACTTGGAAAATGGAGTTAATAAACGGCACATAGAAATGATAAAGCAACTGAATGTTTGTTTTCAGATTCATTAAAATTTTATGAAAATTGTCAGCCTGAACTATTTCCATTGTACTACGCAAAAATGGCTACACAAAACTTGCCTTAAGTGTTATCGAAAATATTTGCCGTCAATAATCTTAAAAATAATGGCAAATGCAGGTCAAATATACCTTGTGCACAATGCCAGTCACGATGAGAAACTGGCAATGTCTGAACTTTGCTTGGTACGAGCGTGCGATGATGCATTGTGTGTTGTTGACCGGCAATGGGCCGGCAATAGCTTCATTTTACGGTAGGAGATTTCGGTGAAACACGCTGCATCGTTTCACTTCAAATACCAGTAGTATTTCCTCGAAATAAATTCATGAACAAGGGAAATACATACACAGACAAGAGAGATCAAGTTCTGTGAATATAAGCTTGCAAAGATCGTCTTTGTCATCGATGTTTTCTTGGCATTTTTACGATGTCTATTCCGTCCAGCCTGCATGCAAAACACTGTACTATACTGCAGTGTGCATGCACCGCGCGCGACTTTTGCATTGACTGGTTACCGCATTTCCATCATGCCTTCTTTGGCCCTTAGTGCGCGGCGCAGCGGGAACCAGTCACTGCTGCACTAGCACGTACGGGCCCACGTGCTTATATACATGTACTGACTACTGTACATCGATGCAGCTCTGTGTACACATACGCATGTCTGCAACTGCCATGACTGCCGCGTTGGCCAAGCAGCTTCGTTGCGTTTCGGCACGGCACAAGGAGTTTTTAGGTCGGTAATTTTAATCAATCAAGTAATGAACTCGGAGCACGCTAATCAGACCTCAACTGCTAGTATACTTGGGCGTCATTTTGCTTAAATAGTGCAAGAAAAAAAACACTAGACAGCCGGACTAGTGCAGTCACACACAGCACTAGACCGACGCTAAAGTTACTAGACACGGTCCAGTGGATATTTCGAGCCCTGGAGGCCCTCGGGGGACTCACTTTGCGCTCGACAGCTCTACACAGTTGGCACAATGGGTTCGCTCAAGCGTGCACTGAATAGAGCAATTGGCTTGAGTTACTGGCTGAAGATGCTGAAAATCTTGATGAAAATCACTCCAGATTTCACTCACCCTGTCTGGAATTTCTTGATGAAAGTGATCAGTTTGATCAGTGATCAATACTCTGTCATGTGGTATATAATTTAACCATGGAGGTAGTTTCCTACCTCCATGATTTAACTCACTTTGAGAGCTATGGACAGCAAGACTAAGTACAAAAGTGAGAGCACAGCACAAGGCTTGCATGCTAGTCGCCATCCTGTCGCAGAGTGATAACAGTTTCTGGTAACTTGCGCGAAAACACGCTCGGTCATTGGATTAGCGACCGCGCCTTCAAGTAAGTGCGCGTGCGTATGAGGGTGGTTACTAAGCAAATCGCGCGTGCGCACTGCATATTCATGCTGCATAGTCTGGCCCCCGCGGACCAGACGTGATATGAGCGTCGAGAATAATTGTCCGGTCTATATCTAGGGAACCAGACTACACGCTGCTCAGACGTACATCATGAATAGACTCGGCGGTGAGAAACTGATGAAAAGAGTCTACAAACACGTACAAAGATGGTAGCGTCGGTATCACACTGGGAGGAAGGTACACTTATCATAATTTATGCTTACGTCACCATTTCGCCACGGAGGTCATTTGGCATCACTGGAAACATGAATGGACCGATCCAGTAAGCACCGCCCCACCCAGTGGGCAAAATACGTTGAAATAACGTTGAAACAACGTCAGATTCCGACGTTGAACTAACGTTGAATAATGATTGAATTTGAAAGTTGATCTGACGTTGAAATGCTGACGTTGAATCAACGTCAACAGTTCAACGTTGATTTAATGTTGAAAATTTTACGTTGATTCAACGTTGATTAATGATTGAATTTGCAAGTTGATCTGACGTTGTTTTGCTGACGTTAAACCAACGTGGAAGGCACAACGTTGAATCAACGTAGATATTTCAACGTTGATTTAATGTCGGATATTCTACGTTGATTCAACGTTGATTAATGATTGAATTTGCAAGTTGATCTGACGTCATTATGCTGACGTTAAACCAACGTGGAGAGCACGACGTTGAATCAACGTAGATATGTCAACGTTTATTTAATGTTGGAGATTCTACGTTGATTCAGCGTTGATTGATGATTGAATTTGCAAATTGAAGCGACGTGGAAATGCCGACATTGAAACAACGTTAAGATCGCAACGTTGAGTTAACGTAGACATTTCAACATCGATTTAACGTCGACATCTCTACATTGAAATAGCACTGACATGATGTTCAATCAACGTATAAATAATCAACATTAAATGACATCCTATTCTTAGAAATATCACAGTTAAATAAATGCAATTCTTGAATCAACATATGTTAAGGTTTTTGTTAAGATTTAAAGCCAGAATGTACTGATAATGGTGGATGTTTGGCATTTTTCCAATCGTTCTACGTTAAATAAATTTGCAAGCTGAGGAGTGTTGTTAAATCCATGTCGAAATTGAAAAACTTTAAATTTAAATGAAATTCTTTATCAATCACTTTAATGTTTTCCATAAAAAAATGTATGTATTTATTAATTAACTTCCAACCTTATCAGCTTATACAACACCTTTTAGGTTTCAACAAAGTAGTAATTAATCCATACATAGTAAAATTCAGAATTAGATTGACTTGTTCCAACAGCATTAAAGCCTAAATGAGGGTACTAGTCTCTAAAAAGATACATGATGATGAATTTGATTCTTTTTTCAAAGAAATGCAGCACTGCCCAGTGCATTTACATCGGAAATATAACACGAGTTAACAAGCATACAGGTACAATTTTTAAACGTCTAAATTCACTTTTTTTCATTTGCATACAATTCATATTAGTTTTCCAAATTTACCTGCAGCACTATTCTATCATATCTATGAATTTTCTTGTGAAATATTGCAAGAGGTTATGCGGCAGACTTGGGCAAGAGCATTAGAATCTATCAAATAGAAAATAATAAAACAAACAGCATTATTCATACAAAATTAATCTAAATGATTCAATTGAACATTCGAACAGGTCAACCAAGAATCAACAGTAATAACTAAATAATGCACAATACATGTACTGTATATAATTATTATAACAGTCCCCCACTTCTCGAACGTGGAAGTTTCAAGATGAAAAGTACAAGATGCGGCAGAGGTTGAATTTCCATCACTTAAAGAGCCTTTACCTGTTACACTTACGGAAAGATACCAGTCACTCCAGAGCAACTTACTGTATTTGAACAATTACTATTAATCAACTGTTCCAATATTGAAATATTTAACATAGTCCAAATGTACGACTGAACGTGAAGGTGCATGGGCCCTCAGTGTGTCCCTCCATCACCTCTTCTTTCAGGCGCAAACTTGACAGGAGATGAAAAACTCAACAAGCAGCAACATCCATCACCTTGCCCGATTACGAAGTTACTAGACCTCGCTAGAAAAGACAAATAAAAGATAATGCAATATTTTAGAATTGCAAGCTTCCTCCCCAACCATCTCTTTATTTATTGACACAACCAAATCACCCTCAAAAACGAAAATGTTACAAACACAAACAGAGAGAAATACATACATAAACCATATTAGTTTCAACAAAGCGACAACACGTTTGGTCATCATTTTATGTGCTGACATTGTGTACAAAAAATCAACAGAATGATTCCTTTTATTAAACCTGCACTTATAAAACCTACCACTTGTATTTCCTGACGCTTCAGCAATTATCAACCATACAACCAAGTACCCACACAATGAGATTTTAACCAAGATCAATAATTGGTCAAAATAAATTAAATCTGGCGAAGAAAAATAAATTACCTGCGAAACTGAAAACGTCCGTCTCCTCATCTGCTTTCTTTCAGTTCCACTCTGCCCATCATTGTTGAACTGTCTTCAATCACTTGGTCATGCACCTGTTGGATGAGAAAAAAAACAACGCTCAGAGACAAAAGCAAAGACCCATCAGGAAAAAAAGATAACGGAAGAGTGTAAACAAACACAAGTTATTATACAATGCACTGTGACGAAACTTCAGCCAACACTCAATTAAGATATAGCCACAAATCTGTTTTCATTTTTGCGTTTTGTTAACGTTTTGAATGAACTGGCCATTGTGTCTGTTGTTCGCACAAGTATAAATGGATTTGAATATCACTTTTTTTTTATGTGCGATGACTGCAATCAGAGCTATATCTCTGCAAGTGTTATTGACTTAAGAATAAAATTATCGGTTTTTGCCATAATAGTTAGCCATGAATTTTTTTTTTGTCGGCATATACATACCAGCTACGGCACTGCGAGTACTGTCCGAAAGCTTTCAAACTGAAGTATCCTGGAAAGTCATACATAACTCCTCCATACTGGTTCGACAATCCATGCTGACTTTGGCTCCTCCTAAATTCCTGTATGAATCATTGCTGAGTGGGGTTTCGTCATCTGTGAGGTCTTGTAAACTCTTCTGGAATTTTGAAAAGGATTTTTTTCTTCAGAAGCTGAAAAAGTGAGATTAACTACCCTACCGGGTACCTGTCCTACCTGCCAAACTTAGACTCTACATACTCCCCAAAAAATATGCAAACCATGTCTAGTATCTACACAAAACAAAAACAAGTTTATGTAGAAATACCACCTGCCTATGCAATGATTGATTACTTAGGCCAATACATTTACGTAATTACTCACTCCCTGCACCGTGAGTCCATTTTGTTATTGCACCATTCACAGCACAGGTCACAAACATCGGTATAATTATCCATGCTTGCATTTATTACCTAAAGTTTTGGTACAGAAATTTGTGTTATGCATTCTCACTATTGTCACAGCAACTTTTAGTTTTACACAAAGGATCAAGGAACTACCCAGCAACTTTCTCCGTTTTGTGACTTGTACATGTACATGAGCACCGGGGTGGTGATAGCAACATGTGAAATCGAAATCGGGAGTGTTTATCCCCCACTTGATAGGCCTATTCCCTATGGAAGATAACCCACCTGGTTTAACAATCAGGGGAAGTAAAACGGTATAATGTACATGACCCATGACCTATCACCGCTGTGTAGCTGTACGAAGAAATCCAGTATGGCAGTAATTGACCTCGAGAAAAATATACTGCATTCTACAATCACTTTTGGACGATCCATTTTTACTTTTTAGCCTGAAAATTACATGAAAACTGAAACTCTACAGTACAGAAAATCGAATTATATTTTTCCTGGTTATTATTTTTTTTAACCAGGTAGGCTTAAGTACATTTCATCATCATGCATTTCATGTCCATAAGGTCTACCAAGTGAAAAAAATTGCAATTTCTATTTCCTCAGAAACAACTTTTCAATACAAAGGAAATCCAGTAATTGAGCCACATTTATTCATGGTAACAATATCGTCTTGGAAAGTTTAAGTCACACGTCCATTATACTGTACAGTTTAAAACGCCAATGGAGGATTATTTCTCAGGATTTCTCTCACTACTTTTTCCCATTGAACCCGTTTTAGAACAGTTAAGCAATACACTGTTCCGAGTGCCGGGATGCATGCGGTCGACCTGGTTCCCATACATACCGGACGCCGGTATCATCAGTGACCATGCATGCCAGTGTCCCCGACCCCAGTGATGTGTCAATATTTGTTTATCGTTTTGGGGAGAAATTGGTTGCAATTAATAAGTAAAGTGCTTCGAATAAACTTCAGGTATGTCTAAGCAACATCATAACAATAACTACGAATTTTGATGGCAAAATTCTTACCTGTTATTTGAGTAAAATGATGTCGGCTGCACGTTACACGTCCACACAACTGCAGTATGATGTCGAAATATGTAACGGTCATATGCTTGCGCGCCATATCATGATTCAAAGAGTGTACATGAAAACTGATTGGCCAGCGTCACAACCTTGGAATGTAGAACAAATTACGCGCCGTGTGATTGGCTAGCGTCACAGCTTTGGCGTGCTGACAAATAATTTGTTTTCATAAAAAGGCCACAAAGTTCAATTAAGTCGGCTATTTTGTTTATATTTCTTGACATGATATTTTGCACTTTAGTTAAAATTATATGTCAATTGATACAGCAGGACTGACGTTGAAGTAACCGCGAGGATACTCAATTTCAAAGCAATGCAATATGTTTGAATGCGACGCACTTAATTTCGACATTTTTTCAACTTTGGACTAATTAAAATCCGTATGTTAAACAAAGTTTACCAAACCGACGTTGGTACATTTAGGTCGTTATCACGACGCAAATTTAAGCATTTATCCAACATTAGAATAATGTCAAAATACGTTGAAACAATTACAAAACTGACGATTGATAGACATTGAATTTAACATTGTTAATATCGTGACGCAATTTAAACGTATATTCAACCTCAGATTAATGTTCAAATCTGTACGTTGGAACAACGTTACCAAACCGACGTTGAATAGACATGGAATTTCGGTTGTTAATATCGTGACGCAATTTAAACTTTTATTCGACGTCAGATTAATGTCGAAATCTGTACGTTGGAACAACGTTACCAAACCGACGTCAGAGAGACGTTAATTTTAGGTTGTTAATATTGCGACGCAATTTTAACATTTATCCAACGTTAGATTAATGTCGAAATATGTACGTTGGAACAACGTTACCAAACCGACGTTGGATAGACATTGAGTTTTGGTTAATAATATCGCGACGCAATTTCAACCAACATTTAACGTTGGATTAATGTCGAAATATGGACGTTGAAACAACGTTACAAAATCGACGTTGGCTATACATTGAATTTAGGTTAATAATATCGCGACGCAATTTCAACCAACATTCAACGTTGGATTAATGTCGAAATATGGACGTTGGAACAACGTTACAAAACCGACGTTGGATAGACATTGAATTTAGGTTGATAATATCGCGACGCAATTTCAACATTTATTCGACGTTAAAACAACGTCAAACTGTAACATAAAATCAACGTCGCAAATGTGACGTTGAAATAACGTTGTTTTACGGTATTTCGACGTCGTGACGTCATTTCAACCAACATTCAACGTTGAAACAACGTCATGTGCCCACTGGGCATGGTGTTCTGACCAATCACAGCCGTGGTTTATGTCCGACGTGCGCGTGCACTAAAGTCCGACATGCGTGCACGCGCGTATGATGCGCGCGGAAGGAACATGCAGCGTGGCATTGGAGAGGAGCACGTGTTAATTTGCCCACGTGCGCACTGGGCGGAGCAATGACCCTAGAAACCTGTTTCGTCAAAAAAAGCAATTGTGCATCATTCTGACTGCTTGGAACAACGAAGAAATTGACACAGAATACTTGTTTCAACAACTGTCAACAACAAGCTCTAGTCATTAGCAATTCGCAAACAATATATGATTGATAAAATCCACTTCTTTTTTTTTTAAAGATGGGCCTTCAAAAGAACTTTGTTGAATATTTTTAACTTTTAAACTGAGGTTCAAGTTATTTCTCAGTGGTGATGTTTGACGAAGTTGCAATCAGGTTAGTTGTTCAATTAAGCAGCGGCCGGCCAAGTTAAGATTTTTAGCACTTTTGTTGCAAACGAAAAAGTTGATGAGCATCACTGACATTACTTTACGGCCACGTACAATTCCTTATATGTTTGCATGGACATGGATATCAAAACTGAAAGTTTCTTTAAAAAGGAACGGGAATAATATTGTATCAAGATCCTCTATCTACAAAAATGAATAAACTAGAAAGAAAAAATGCATTGTCGATGTCGTTTTTGTTTTTATGCCGTTCAAATGTAATGTAATTTGATCAGGGCCGGTTACTGTGCTTGCCCGCCGCGTTGTCCTTTTTTGAGTATCCTGAGGCAATCTCGTCAGTGTTTTAATAAACAGATCTATTTAACCATAAATTGATACAGCAACAGATTTGCTTTCTGAAGGCAATGATTTATTTCTTCCTTTCGTTTCATCTTTGCCCGTAGCTGTACTAATAATGTTTGACTCGCCAAACGGGCTAGTTCGACCATGGGGGAATAAACCGCCGCTATCTTGACGGTCAGCTTTGCTATCGTTTGCATACGAGCCAGCGCTTTCATCTGGCGCACGCCTCGGCCGTTGGCACGGATCTGCATAATTCATGTTCTAGCAACGTCATGCGACCTGCTCATCAACTTGGTGACGTAGGCATAAATTATGATAAGTATACCTTCCTCCCAGTGTGATACTGGCGCTACCAAGTTTAACGTTGCTTTCGAGTTTATTTTCCAGATTAAGGTCGGTCAGCATCGCATATGGAATTCCTGAACCCATCAACCCAACAGATAAGGACACATAGAATACTACGACGTAAAAATTAGCTTCTCCAACAAGGTAAAAATATTGAAATTATTGGTCAGAAATGTTTTCGTTCGGTTTTGAGCACTTTTTACCCAGGACTCCCTCCGTAACGTAGGGAGGAAAGGGCGTCCACCAGCCCACTAGCCATGGGCTAGCCCATGGCTAGCCCCATAAATGTGGCCTATTTACTGGACTGCCTCCGTAAACATAGGCCACACATCCACATGTACAAAAAACGTGTCGACTTTGCCAAATTTTGATTTTCACATTTAGGCTTAGTTTGTAGGTTTTTTTGCTTTAGAAGCATACTCACCCTCTTTATAGGCTAATCAGAAAGTGCTGCCTTTTTCAGATGTATATTTTTCGTGAAATTTCCAGATTCATTTTTACACGTTTGCGTATCAAAATTTCAACATGAAATTTCACAAAAATTCAGTAGACATCTGAAAAAGGCAGCACTTTCTGACTAGCCTATAAAGAGGTACTCCTAGAACTATGAGGCTCCACGTAGATAGAGTCAGAAGCCCGCAAAATTGTTGTCAACACAAAACACTAATTAAGTACAAAAACGTCCATTCCAAATAAGCTATTTCCCACAGAACCGCTGCACAGTTTGCCCCTAAACTCCGTACAATACCTCATGACATACTCACGTTATGTGCACCCAACAAACATCGGTGGATTCTGTCTGTTTTAAGGCCAAAATGATGAAAAATATGCCCTTTCGGCACTGAGCCAACCTAACAGTAACACTTGAAGCGAGCACGCGCGCTGATATCGCAGTCATTTTCGGGTTCGATCGCTCGGAGCGCGCCGCGGGGGGGGGGGGGGGGGGGGTACGTACTTGCACTTGTACGCATGCGCATACTATCAATCCGCGCCTACACCATACCCCCCGCGGCGCGCTCCGAGCGATCGAACCACTGATCTCTATATAAAGACTGGATAGCGGATATGCATACAACATTCACACAGTAGACTTTGCATATTGACCAATTCGCCCCCGGTCTCACGAAGATGGCCGCGTATAATACGAACGTTCTACGCGTAAATACGCGCGCGTTGTATCAACAGTTGACGCGCATTTTGGTCACGTACACATATTATGATGTTCTAAAAAGGACACATTTCCGTAGTGATTATTATTTCAAAAACGCCGAATAAGTGATTTGCGGCATTATAAAAGTAACCACGACGTTAGAAAAATTGTAGTAAACCTTGGTCAGTTGGTCAGTGGTGGTGGCCAAAATATAAGTCAAGTGAACCGCGACGTTACAAAAGAAATCATGCTGTCTATAAAGACGGCAACTTGTCCTTTGTAGATCACCAGCCGGTCTCACCAATATGGCGTCAAATTCGTACATTGTGCGGCTCTTTATTAGCTATCCAGTCTTTATATAGAGATCAGTGGATCGAACCCGAAAATGACTGCGATATCAGCGCGCGTGCTCGCTTCAAGTGTTAGGTTGGCTCAGTGCGGAAAGGGCATATTTTTCATCATTTTGGCCTAAAAACAGACAGAATCCACCGATGTTTGTTGTCAGACCTTAAAATTGTGAATTAGAATTTGCACACAAAACATTATCATTCAGTACTGTTTTTTATTTCTCTATGGTCTATGGTAGTGTGTTATATTACAGGGACAAAGGGATATAAACACAATGCCTTGTCTTCGAGAGTTATGTAAAGAACGACTGTGTGTGTTTACGAGTTGCTCGACGAGCCTCTTGCCCATGAAGCGAGCAACAGGCGGCAAAGCCTACACACCCCATGTAGTGGGCGAAGTGAAGCGTTGTATTGAAGACTTTTTCGGGAATTATCAGAAGTCCAGATATATATGTGGGCAACACATCTTGTGATTTTGATCAAAACTGCAACCATTTCAAAATTTAACGCCAAATTGAAAGTTGCTTTGTTATTGGCTACTAGACATGTGATGTTTAAAGTATACGTTTGAACAAACTTTTAAGTTGAAGTAAGTAGCTAAATATTTTACAGTTGTAATATGAATGTGTTAACTTAGCAAACGTGATATTTATTTTTATAGAATGTGTAGAATTAAAGTGTGTGTATATTATCTAAATTACATTCATGTACACTGTTCAGGATCAGAAATCATTCTGTGTGTTTCTTGTCAAGCACCTGTTTGTAGTATGTAGAATTCTTTCAGTTTGATGGAAAGATACATGTACCTGTACACAAGTATGTAGGACCATGTTCATGTACACTTTATGGTGTATATATATGAAAGACATAATTTTTCCATTTCATATTTTCATATTTTTATGCACAAACAACAATGCAGCAATTTTTGTAATTTTGTTACCGAAGCAAATCTGATACACGGAAGTTTAGCTCTTTCATTTGGTCCTGTAATATTTTTGCACAAAATTTCTTTGAGATATTTTTTTGCTAAAATTTCAAAATCATTCCATTTAAACTGTGCATTCCATTTTGCTATGTTGTTATTTTGTAAAAAACACATTTTAAAAGTTGTGAATTTAAATAATGTTATATTTTCACATGCTTTATGCACATGTCATCAATTTTTTTATATCAAACTGCCAAAGCACATTTAAGTGGGTGGCGTTATTTTTGTAATTTATCAAGCAATTTGAAATTTGAAATCATTCCTTTCATAAGTGGTACTTAAATATTTTTGTCAAAATATCATCATAGATTGCAAAATATACTGATGTAATTTCCATAAACATTTACATGTTTCTGTATTCAAATCGGTTCCTTTTAGTCATGTTAGTCAGGTTCAGCTCTTGGTGCATCCTTTTCTCATTTTTCAGGCGTCTGTGGTTGAATCAGCCCAGCCTATCCCCCCAGTTACTTGACATGCATTTTACGCACTGTACTTGTTAAAAATAACTTTTTCAAAGTTTGGAAACACAAACGTAAACAACGCTTGTACTACATGTAAAAAAAATCATCTTACTTTTGATCCTAAATAACTCTGTTGTTTACCCGAATGGAAAACCAAATTTCAGATAAAACAAGACATGACAAATTTAAGGAGCAATTTAAACGCCATGCAAAAAAAAATGCTCCCTTTCAGAATCTGCCCCTTTTGACTTGGCGTCCTCCAATGTCGATACAGTGCTGGAGACTTTCAAGTTGCACAACTCAATCGTTTGCCGCAACACACGTGTAAGTGACAGGTTGAGTGCGCGCGGGCTTACCTTTAAGCATGCGCGCGCGGGCTTGCCTCCAAATATGCGCGCAGGTTGTTTTACGATGCGCACACTGAACATTCTATATGATGCGCGTTCGTGTACGTTATTTTCACTTTTCACTTTCACTTCATGATCCTACAGAGTGTTACATAATCGCTAGCTACTTATTTCTTCATCCAATCGACTGCTTTAGGTAAGAAAATGCTCTTTTCTGTTATGTTATACAAATGAGCCATATACCTTACGTTATTTCTTATTATTTCTTAGTCCCTTGCTATCATAATATTTATAGATCTACGACACTTAAGAGTTTTGTTATTTGTATTCTCATTCAGCTTGGGCCACAGAGTATTCTGCCGAATTACCACAACCTCATATAGTAAAGCTGGTCTGAAGGCGTAAACGGTATGACATTTGCTATTTCAATAACTTTATATTAGCTACTTTATATTAATGCCTGTCTCGGTATTTTGTTAGAGCGCAGACACGTCGTACGGGTTAAGAGAGTATATGCGCTCACATTTATTCATTTCATACGAGTGCTCATTGAACTCTATATCTGTATCTATCTTCTTTCAGTTTTCACGGTGATTCAATAAATGACTGTAATCATCAGTAAGAATCCGTTGCATCATTCACGCGACCAGCCCCCTAGAGCGCTTCAGCGCGCCTACAACACGATCAAGGTGTGCAATAACACCAGGGGTGATCCTGCATTCTTCAACTTCCGGCCGCCGCACGCGCCTTCTGCCACCATCTCCAGTGCTGTATCAACATTCTGAAAGTGACTATTTTTTCATATGGCATTTAAATCTTACTCTCTTGCACAAAGCTGATGATAAACTCGCTCCAGAAAACTTGCCATGGTTGGTTCACGTGATCTGAAATTTTGGTTTAATTCCATTGGTAAACAACAGAGTTATTTGGGATCAAAAGTTGGACATGTGTTTTGGACACGTAGTAGAAGTTACAAGATAAGGATGTTGAAATGAACAGTGGCATATTTGGGGTTTTTTTGGTTGGGGGGGGGGGGGGCATGGACATGGTGCAATACCCCCTATTGTCCAATGATGTCCCACTTTTTGATTTCTCAACGGCCAGCTGATGACCTGAACAAATTTCCCGGCTGCCTTCCAGCTTGCCCCCCCCCCCACCCCCAAAGCAAAATCCTACAAACGCCACTGCTTGTGAAAATATATGTTTACACACTTGAATTTCCACTGTCCACTGCAGTTATAAAGCTACACATGTAAAAAAACAACAAAGATGCGCTATTAAAGAATTCTAATTATGAATTGACAAAATAAATCATACAGCTGAATTCACTGATTCGTTTTTGTTATTCTGTGTACCAGTATGCAATATTCACATCCAAACAGGACAAAAAAATAATGACAAGTGTGCTCCTGTTGTTTCCTTCTATAAAATTTATTTCTTTTCAGTCATGTTCATGAAATTCCACATTACCTCATTTAAAAACACGAGTACACTGTTGTACATGTCATCCTGAAATTTGTTCCTATACAGTCTGCAAGTCTTATAAGTATTCAATAGAGCACATCACATAATAGAACAAATAATACAATTTACAATTTTATCTTAGGCCCACTACTTTCTAGTCAGTGCATCTCATTTTTGACTGCATTTTATTTCCCCCCCCCCCAACTATGATAACAGATTGTTCAACTACGGCAAATACTGATAGATCAACTGGAATCATACTTTGTTTTGTTCCATTCTCCACACTTTTTGTATTTAACAAATCTGGTACGCTAGAGAATGAGATATCGCCCCTTTTGATATGTGCATTCCAGAATATGTTTATTATAGAAAAGACGTCATTGCACCGATTTCTAGCTAGATCAACGTTAGGGCTGTCTATGTTGAATAAGTTAGTATTTTATTACTTCAAACTTTGTGTGACCGAATATTGGGATATTCAAAACTGCCAGCTGTGTGCATTGATCGATGAGATCTATATAGTTATTTTTTGTTTTTGAATATTCAAAGCAGCAAAAGGCTATTCTAATATTTGGTTGATACTTGAATATTCAAATATTCGGCATATTTGGCCGGGACAGCCCTAATCAATGTACCAGAAACAAGAACTCCAGTTTTGGGGCCTTAAGTGACAAAATAAAGTCATTAAAATGCAGAAAGTTCACTTAGTCAACTCTAAGAAGACTCCATATCAAATTGTCAAAAAGCCAGGAAAATTTGCCATCTTTCAAACGACAGGATCAAATGGATAAAATTGTCGTATAATAATAGCCCTATTCTTCAGAGGCAAGATATTTTTCCCCCAGAAAACATCTTTTCACAAAAATTACAGAAAAGCTGCCAAATGTGAAGGCACATTTGTGAGAAACATTACAAGTGCATTTTCTACATGTGCGATTTCAGCTACTGCCATTTGGTTGTTTGTCTAAGGATCTGACGTTCGCGTGTGCAGAACCACACTACGAATGTCTGATATATCTGTGCATGTAAATTGGATGCGACCCCGCGCACCAGCTAATCAGAGCCTCCCTTAGAAGTTGTGATGTCACTCAGTCAGAAATTCAGCCAAAGCTGTTGACTGGTCAGTATGCTGCCATATGTTTGTAATATAACAACAGGTTACTGAAGACCCGATGGAAGTTGCGCCCGCTGAATGGTCAGAATCTGGAGGCCAAGATGCAGTTAACGCTTGCTACATGTGCAAGCGTCTATTCCATATACAGTGAAATCTTGATATCTCGATTTAAAAGTCAAACTCTGATAACTCAAAACAACTGTTAAGTCAAACAAAGAATCTATTGCCTTCAGTAATATAACAATGACATACAACCCTACTTAACTCAAAACTCTTCTTAAGTCAAATTTTGAACCTGTTCCCTTGAGGTTTGACTTATCGAGATTTCACTGTATACTATTTGGTTTTGTGTGAAACACCTTACAACTGTGCTCTGTTAAACTCCCCTGCAGTATTATGCAAGTAGGTTTCCCAAATGCACGCATGCATGCAACCAAGAAATAGAGCAAGCTTGTCATTGGCATAACATTTTCTGCTATAGAGGGTGTTTAAAAAAAAAAAGGAAACCCAACTTCAAAGAATGAGTATGGACAGACGATATGTTTACTGACTATAAAACTGGTATCATCTGAAAGCGTAATCTCTATGCTTTTCAATGATACCGTGTTTAGGTTTTCTGAGTCATGCATCACTGAGCATCATTGTCTTGAAAACTGGATGCAAAAATGCAGTTGGTTCACTTTCATAAAAAAAAAAACACACTGGACACGGTGTGCCTATTGTTACGGAAATGTCTGTGAAATGGCTTGAATGCTAATCCTTGGGAAAATGGCACATTGTTTTGAACGTGGCTTGGTCAAAACTAGAAATTCATGACCGTAACAATAAAATCAGTTTTGAAACCAACCCGACTTGTGTTTTGGTTTCTTTTTATGCACTCGTGTATTCTTCTTGAATACCAATTCTCATGCAAACCATGCCTATTGTGTTTGACATGAAAGGGAACTAACTGCAATTTTGCATCAAAATCTCATGACAATGGTGCTCAGTGATGCAGGACCCTGGAAATGTAAACAAGGTATCATTGAAAAGCATAGAGATTACACTTTCAGATGATACCAGTTTTATAGCCAGTAAACATTTAGTCTGTCCATACTGGTTCTTCAAAGTTGGGTTTCCTTTTTATTGAAACACCCTGTACAATCATGGATACTTCGCTTCATATGGTAAGCAGTGTCATGATTCTGGATCGTAGACAAAGTTTCGTGACGTCAAATTTTGATCGGCATTAAGCAAATGCTTGCACACAAAAGTCTAATCACTGCACTGTTCTTCAGTCTTTTGTTACAATTACAGATGTACAATCTGTGCTCTTCAACATGTGTCTCCTGAAAGCACATCTCCAATCTAAGAATGGTTTATTGCCATGTTAGGAATACGTAAAGTACAGTGCAACGCCACTATAACAAACATCGCAGGATCCACAGAAATTGTTCATAATAGCGATCGGTGTAGCGATTGTTAGCTACCGGTGCTCCGGTACTCACTTTTCAATGAATAGCGCCATGAACTTCACCCTGCACACCAGCCCTGGTATACCGTAGTTTGAACAAAAGCCGACTATTGAATGAATTATGTAAAAAAAAATTAGCTTACTACCTACAGCAATGGGTGGCTTTTGCCTTCTATTTCTTGGGGGAAATAATAGCCACTTGTCGCTCTGCCGTTAATATTTTTAACAAGGTTTGTACACAAAATTTGGAAGCCAAGGACGATGTTCGGTGTAGCTGAATGTTCGGTATAGCGGTGTTCAGTATAGCGACGTTCCACTGTAATGTAAACTTCCATATTGGTTTCCAGGGTTACTTTTCTGTAACCAAATAGAGTACAGATAGCCTAATCTTATAATAATAATAATAATAATAATAATAATAATAATAATAATCGGCATTTAAGAACACTCTTATTAGTAAACTAAATCACAGCGCTTACAGTATTATTATTACCCCTGATCATTGGGCCAATTAAACATTCCAAATACCATCTCAGCTCCCTGGGGAGTATACAGCTCGATGCAGCCTGTTAGGCGCAAGGAAGCTAATTCAATCACAATAACCATCTCTGCCCTCATAGGTACCCATTTACTTCTGGGTGGAGAGAAGCAATGAGTGACAAAGTGCCTTGCTCAAGGGCACACGCACCATGACCCCGCCAGGACTCGAACCCACAACCCGCAGCTTTACCCACAGACCACGAATCCAGTGCCCTTAACCACGAGGCCACAGCACGCCATATAATCTTTTAAGAGTAAATAATCTTATAATACGTATACATAATGCATCTTTAAAAACTTTACGATATTATGAAATGGATACATTCAAACAATTAATAAACCATTAACCTGATAATACAAATTATGAACCTCATTTGGACATAAAATCGCTTGAAGTCGCCCAGGTATCTTTGCACTTTCATAAATGAACAGATACATGTATGATTTGCATGTATCTTTGCATGTAGCGTCCATTTTATGTCAAGCTTTAGGGACGGTATGGTCATAACTAGTTCAAACTGATTCAAAGCCTTTTAAAGGGAAAATACAACATTTGCAAACATCGAAAAATAAAACTACCAAGTTAGTTGTTACGAAATACCTTACTAGGATGTTGGTAAATGACATGCTTAAGCATCCTGTAAAATTATGGCACCTGGTGTGAAGCCATTTTCAAGAAAATTGTATATATTTGTCTACATTTCCAACGCTGGTCGGCCGACCACCGTTGGAAAAACCTAACTATTTTTCAATTACTGCACCAAATTTACCATTTTTTTTTAGTCTAAATTTTGTTTTGCTAGCTATTGGTTCCATGCTCATGAACGGGTGCAGGCCAGCTAGACTGGTTCCCTTACCGTACAATTTTCTGGTATGTTTGATCCATTTCATCTTTAGTGGAGTCAGGGAACCAGACTACTTGAATATTTTTGTTTTGCTTGGTTTTTCCAGCATTTTCGAACACAAAACTTCAAACATGTCAGTGTAACAATATTTGATCTATTATACTAACCCCCCAAATAGTTCATTTCTGAAAATTACAGCAAAAGCCAATGATGTACATTCCCTTTAAGGGACTCAATGAAAACCATTAACCCCCACCCCCTTTCATGCCTTGATGACCCGAGAGCAAGTTGGACTGAATTGGTTGCCTACTGGTAGATGGATGACGTATGTCGTGCTTGTGTCGTAATGTTAACCCTATAACTCCCCAGCGTCTTTTACTAGGAAATGGACCAAGTCCATCAAAATCCATCAATCACTGTGTATCCAAAACAAAACTGTACATGACATAACATGGATAATGGAATCCACCACTGACGCACTGGTTGACATTTATGGACTTGCTAAACATGGCTTTTATCACAATAGCAGTACTGGAAGCTAGGCAAAATAAATCGGATTCCCCCCTAACACTGCTTCAGGCCAGAATTAGGCCCAAGTCCATCATACTCCATCAATATTTAGTCACGCTAGTCCTTCTGGACCAAGTCCCCCAAAATCCACCAAAATGGGGTGATGGATTTTGATGGAGTTGGGGTGGTTAGGGTTGAAGGATCACACAAGTTCTTGGTCCTTCCTGACTGCAATACATGTGCACTGTGGTGTGTACGGATATTGGTAACCACTGATGCAATCAACCTTGGTAGGCTAGTCCCTAATAGTATACTACACAAGTCCACTTTTGATTGGGGTCTACCCGATGTTCCCAAATACCGATGTTCCCCAAAATTCTTAGGGTTAGGGATGGGGAACATCGGTACTGGGGATCATAGGTATTGGGGAACATAGGTATGCACCCCTTTTGATTAAGTAATGGTACTAAAATAAAGAATGAAAGAAGTCAAATCCTACCACGTTTGTTGATGGTGTAAGTCGAGCATATTCTTTTGTTCCTCTACCCTATTCCTTTGTTTGTAATATTTAGCAACAGCTCTCATTCATTTTGTACACGTTTTCTCATCGAGGTGGTCCTCGATGTGTGTCCTTGATTTACACCATAAACAAACCCATGCATCTTTGTTTGTGGGGACCAAAGTTGCTGCGGGGAGACGGAATCGAAAGTCCCCCAACTCCGTCCATTTCTACCCTGCGAGAAAAGCTCCCCCACTACGTGGTCCCTTAGCCAACCCACACAAACCAAAGTATACTCATGCACGCAGATCTGTGCCTTAATTATACTGAAGAAATTTTACTAAGCAAAACAAAAAGATCTTTTGCATTACAGCCATCTTTGAGGTGTGGCAATTTTATTGCACAGGGATACGCACTGTTATATTCAAGTAAACTTGTATCCTCGATTCTGATTGGTTGATCCATGGCAACAACAGTGTGCTATTATACAAATAACGAATGTTTGTGAGTGCGATGGTAAGAATAATTTCATGAGGTGACAGATTGAATGTTCTATTCCACGAGGCGAAGCCGAGTGGAATAGAACATTCAATCTGTCACCGAATGAAATTATTCTTTCCATCGCACGAACGTAAAACATTCGTTATTTGTTTTATACAACACCTGAATAAATTCTCGTCATTTGATTGGTAAATTATAAACTACAATTTGCTTTGATTTTAAAGATGTTGAACTACCCCTTCACGAAAATGTTTGAACCCAACGCTGTAAGGCTGGCTCTTTGGAACAATACGCGCTACGCTGAACGCGCACACCAGCATGCATTTTGCACGCAAATACCGCGTCATGGAACAAGCGCAAAGTGAAACGGTATAACGCATGGGTATAACGCATGGTCGCACCGTGCATTATACCGAATAATAATATGTCACATGATCTACAATTCACCAATCAGATGACGGGGATTTATTCAGGTGTTGTATAATATACCGTATCGCATGGTCCATATCGCACCCTGCGTATTGCGCTATTCCAAAATTCGAGCGACATTCCAGCTGCATGCGCTAAACTGCGTCATCCAACTGTACTGTGTGTCAAGTTTGCTTGAAGATAAACTCATTATCACGCTCCCGCTCATGGAACACGGAAAATGTAGTGCATCCGTGTTCACATACCACTCCGACGAAACAGACGCACTACATTATTCCGTGTTCCACTCGCGCTCGCGGGATAACTTGTAGTATACCTCTTGTTCATCTTCTGTTACTGAATAAGCCAGTTCAGTATTCAGGGGTTGCTTCTGTGAGATGACAAGCTGATGTTATGGACTTGATGATGAGGATTGCACTAACGGAAGAATGAAAGCTTTTCCTTAATGTACTCCTCCGTCAACTCTTCTACATTCCGAATCTCTAAAACCTGTTAAGAAAAATTGTACATGTATTGTTTATGATAGACCTTTCGCAGGGTCGCCATCTTAAAATCAAAGCGAGGCATATAACGCCAACAAACATTGCGGTGTAAATAGTGTGTGCGGTGAACAACTTGTCGGGTTCCTGGAAGAAGGGTGTGAGGGCGATAAATGGGTCAAAATGTCAAATTCGGATTTTTCAGGTAATCGATAGAGCTTGGAAATCTCTTTCATTTGAAATACATATTGTCTCAATCGGCTACGTCATTCTGATGTAATTAACAGTAAACAAAGGACGGAAGAAGGTTTTTCATTAGTTGTGCCCGACAAAAGGTCGTAAGGGTGTTATTCTAATTTAACAAATAATGTTCGAAGCGCCCTAACGTCCCACTCAAGCGGGTACGCAAAGCGAAATTTGTTCCCGGCAAAAAAGGACATAAGGATTTAACATGCCACTTAAGCGTACGTTTAAGGCTTGGGAAGTTCCCAGTAAAAGGTCGTTAGCATAAAAATTGAAATAACTTCAAAATTAAGTAATATTTTGACATAAAAATGCACCACATTATTTAAATCATTAACGAATGTCATCAGTAAACATTTCAACCTTATGTGATTTTTAATCTAGAAATGGCAGCACAAAACCTTTCAGCTCGATTATCTCCAAAGGTGCTTTTTGCGTGCCTGGGCTGCTTACCTCCTTTTTCTTGTTACACGACGAACTGGCTCTTATAAATGACAATCTTATAAATTGACAGCTAGTTTAAATTAGATCATGTGTCATTGCAATTTGAAGAAGGATCTTATCATAAAGAAGCCTACAACTGTGTCTGTGTAGTAGGCTAGGCTAGTTAACGCAGCTGCAATGCTGTCAACCGCGACCGTACAGACTCCATATTTGCACTTTCCATCTGTGGCGTTTTCTGAGCTGAAATTGCATTTGTTTGGAAGGAAGTGCTTACATTTACACAAAAAAGAGGAACTGGAGGCCAATACAAACATGTAACATTTGTCCTCCATGCAGAAAATATCTTAACGATTGTGCACTGCACCCTGACTTGTTTACATGCAAAATGACACGGGCCTTCAAGACACCCGTCTGCTCTACTAATAGACAGGTGTCTAAAAGGCCTGGATAATTTTGCACGTAAATGAGCCGGGGTACGATACAGTTCCTCTTTTTTTTCTGGGAAATGATGGGTCCTGTGAGAATGGCACAGCTAGATAGCCTGATAATATAAGTGCTTTATACCAAACAAATGCAATTTCAGCTCAGAAAACGCCACGGATGGAAAAGTGGAAAAAGACAGTCTGTACGGTTGGTGGTGGTGCTGCAGCGTTAACTCAGCTACACGGAAACTTCAGTTCAGCCACTGTTTTAGGCTTATTTATTATCCTTCTTCAAAATGCAATGAGACATGACCTACCTAGAATACTGATTGATGTTTTGGGGAATTTTAGCTATGCTATAAGATTGTCAATCTCCTGTAACTTTGCAAGAGTCACGGATGAATGCCCAACGCCAGCAGGGAACAATTAGTATCCTTGACTAAACGACTTGTGAGGCATGACTATATCTTTTTAAACACAATGTGCATTTTCAAAATTAACAACCAATGTAATATTTGTTTTTATCAAGTAATGAAACCATCTATTATTACTTTAAATCATTGAAAATGGTGCATGAACAACATAAAATCCTGAATTGCGGGAACCTAGATCCACATGTGCAGTGTGCATACACGGTGTATTTGTGTCTGTACGTCTAGAGCCCGCAATTCAATGGCCCCTATCAACTGCACAGTGCCCGAACAAAGTGCGGGTTATTTAATTTCACGTGCCCCATGCATACACGCACGGTGCGATTGATATTCCCTGCTGTTCGTTTTGGGCAGTGTCACATTGTCACGCAGCAATTTCCACGCAACTCGCATACTCTTTAAATTTGCAACTTTTCAAATCGCATCATTTTTCATAAACCGTTGTCAGTGTTGGACAATTTACAGTCGTTGGTAGCAAACAGGGTATCAACATGTAGCTAACAACATTCCCCGTAGGTCTATATATATAAATGACGTTATCATAAGACAATCAGATTCAAAATTGTGACCCCACCAATGAGTGTGGACTTTCTTTCTTTTTTTCTTTTTTCTTTTTTTGCGGTGTTTATGATGAATATGGTCCCACACAATGATGTACCTTTGTAACGCCAGACGCCTGTTGAAAATTAAGTTTGCTTCCAGCGTACATCATCTGCTGCTCTGGTTTACATCCTGGAAAGAGCGAAAAACATTAATTCACGGTGTTAATGTTGTTGAAATTTCCACCTGTGACCTCCTGCACACCATAATTGCACTCTGCCTATTGAATTCTCAAACCCTTTTGTTGGCAATCTGCCAGTTAGTCAATATCTTTGTTCATTGGGCACTCGGTAGAATCTATATACTCTGACGTTGCTTTCATTTAACCCTAAAAGGGCGGGGAGGGGGGGGGGGCGGCGGAATCCACCTCGTTATCATTTCCGAGACAGCCTTGAATTTGTTTTTTTTTTCGCGACCCGAGCTGTTATGACTTTTTAGCCTCGAGCATTGCGCATCCTTTCATACCAAAAACATAAAATTCGGACCATACAATTTTTTCCGGCGCTACGCGCCGTGAAAAACAAACTTTCCCATATACGACGTGTACACCGAGCACGATTACCATTCGCACATATCAATAATTAATTACCCATAATTCCAAAACCCTTTGACCTATAGACATGAAGTTTCTTGGGTATGTTCATGATGAGTTGCTCTATGCATGTACCGAGTTTCAAAAATTTCCGTCACTCGATGGCCGAGATCTTGGGGGGGGGGGGCGGCAGCCCCACCCCCGGCTGAGCGATGGCCAAAATAACCCGGCCCTTTTAGGGTTAAACCTGATCTTCTTCCTCTCTGTGGTTTATATGAGGATTTGTAACATAATATAACTTTTGATGAGGATTTGGTTTTCAGGAATTACAGGGATCCGTCATTCACAACGAAAACAATTGGTGCTGGATTACAAAAAAAAAATGAAAAACATAAAGGCGAATGCAGTACCTGATGGAGACAAAAAGATGAAGAGGAGTGGGTAGGAGGTTCGTCCATCGTCGTGTTTATAACAATAGCTGAGGACGACGTAGCGCGGCTGGCTGGTGGGTAACTCTGCCTGCAACTCATCAACTGACATGTCCTGATAATATTGTGGGAAATTGAATTAAGGAACATTGAAGATAAATAAGGGAATAAATGTGTGCTTGGGAGGTGTTACATAGTATGTTTAAGACTGGTTGGAGCCCAGATGCTGCTAATCACCCGACCTTTTCGGTAAAAAAAAAAACCTTTTCAGTCCAAAACAAGTCACAAATTAAAAATTTCCAATGATTTTGTTCAACAAGTTTACTTCGTGTTTTTCGAAACACCCCTATAATGGAGTGTCCAGCTCAAGAGTAAGACATAAACAACTCTTTTTATGGAGAGCACGCACTGTGCGATGACTCGCAGATGCAGCTGTGGTGAGTGCGTTGTGAATTTAGGACTATAAAATACTGACTCACTGGTAGTATTGCGCATGCCTACGTGAGGATTGTGAACATTCGACTAATAAAACGGTAAAAGGCACTGGAGTTCAAAGGAGTCCAAATTTCATGTAACACTGCAAAAGTGTTTAAGACCAGCCAGCCATGTCTTTATCATCCGTTTAAAACCGACAGAGATGCCACCAATATACCAATAAAAAGCTTGTAACACTACTAAAAACCTGAAACTACCCTACCCCCTTTCAAAAAGATAGCATTTAATAAAGCTTTGTTCTGGTTTTTTTTTTGGAAGATGGAGAAGTTTACACATTTAGATGTGGCCATAATTCTTTTCAGTCTGACTTTTAATTTGTTTTCAATCATTCAAAAATATTAAAGGCTTACTTCAAGTTCATCCTCCAGGACTATCACCTCGTCTTTGATTTTAACTGAAACAAAATCAAAGGTAAAACAAGTCAGGTGTGTTTACAAACACAAATGCCCCGCAACGGTGACAGTTCCCATGACATAACACCACTCTTTTAACATCAACTTACATGTACCTTGGTCACATGGAACATTCATTGACAGCATTAGTGTCTTCTGTAGGTTTTATATGAATTAATCCCTATAATCTCAGAATAAATACATGATTTCTATTGTTTTAGCCACTGTGAACTTGACCCTTGACCTTTTGGCCCCAAATTCAATAGGCTTCTTAGGATTACCAAGAAAAATCCACAAACCAAATTTGAAGTTCATATGTTAAGTATTTCTCAAGTTATCGCGCTGACAAGATTTCTATTGTTTTAGCCACTGTGAACTTGACCCTTGACCTTTTGGCCCCAAATGCAATAGGCTTCTTAGGATTGCCAAGAACAATCCACAAACCAAATTTGAAGTTCACATGTAAAGTATTTCTCAAGTTATCGCGCTGACAAGATTTCTATTGTTTTAGCCACTGTGAACTTGACCTTAGGCCTTTTGGCCCCAAATGCAAAAGGCTTCTTAGGATTGCCAAAAACAATCCACAAACCAAATTTGAAGTTCACATGTAAAGTATTTCTCAAGTTATCGCGCTGACAAGATTTCTATTGTTTTAGCCACTGTGAACTTGACCTTTGGCCTTTTGGCCCCAAATGCAAAAGGCTTCTTAGGATTACCAAGAACAATCCACAAACCAAATTTGAAGTTCATATGTTAATTATTTCTCAAGTTATCGCGCTGACAAGATTTCTATTGTTTTAGCCACTGTGAACTTGACCTTAGGCCTTTTGGCCCCAAATGCAAAAGGCTTCTTAGGATTACCAAGAACAATCCACAAACCAAATTTGAAGTTCATATGTTAAGTATTTCTCAAGTTATCGCGCTGACAAGATTTCTATTGTTTTAGCCACTGTGAACTTGACCTTTGGCCTTTTGGCCCCAAATGCAAAAGGCTTCTTAGGATTACCAAGAACAATCCACAAACCAAATTTGAAGTTCATATGTTAAGTATTTCTCAAGTTATCGCGCTGACAAGATTTGTCCGGACACACACACACACCCACCCACCCACACACCCACCCACCCACCCACGGAAGGACAAGGCGGAAACAGTATGCCCCTTCGGCTTCGCCGCGGGGCATAAAAAAAGTTATTTAATTTGCAAAATTGATATATATGGCATTTTTATCTGCCCTAGTCCAATCATAGCAGATTTGTTGAAATCATTTAATTGTGATCAAATTTGGAAGATGCCGGACACTGATATAGCCAAACAAAAAAAGATGTTTAGCGTCCCCGCCCGCTTCCTTTTTGGAGGCCCCTCCTTTTTTTTCTTCTTTTTTTTTAAATCACGAAAAAATGATACATTTGAAATGTGACATCATTCTGGCCTCTTTGTCTGTTGCATCTAGCCCATATAAAGCTGGTATAACGTATGTCATTCCTCAGTCCAAGTGGCGGCCATTTAATAAAAAATAGCTGGCAGCCATCAGGCGGCCATTTTGGAAGGGAAAAAAAAGGCCTCCTCTTTGCTTTTTTTTCAAAAAGGCAGGACGTTAAAGATGTTTTTTTTTATTTGGCCTTATATGTGCACATGAATGTGCCAGGGGTTTGTGCACAAACTACTGTTTATTATGCCATCGACTGTTTATTTAAAGGGAATATACAACATTTGCAAACATCGAAAAATAAAACTACCAAGTTTTTACGAAATACCTTACTAGGATGTTGGTAAATGACAGTCTCAAGCATCTTGTAAAATTATGGCACCTGGTATGAAGTTATTTTCAAGAAAATGGTATTTTTGTATACATTTCCAACGGTGGTCAGCCGACCAGCGTTGGAAAAACCTAACTATTTTTCAACTACTGCTCCAAATTTACCATTTTTTCAGTCCAAATTTTGTTTGCTATTGGTTACATGTTCATGAACGGGTGCAGGCCAGCTAGACTGGTTCCCTTGCCTCACAATTTTCCATCATCTATAAATTGATCCATTTTATCTTTTGTGGAGTCAGGGAACCAGACTACTTGAAAATTTTTTTGTTTTTCTTGGTTTTTCCAACCTTTTCGAACACAAAACTTCAAAAATGTCAGTGTTACAATATTTGATCTATTATACTAACCCCTCAAATAGTTCCTTTCTGAAAGTTACAGCAAAAGCCAATGATGTACATTCCCTTTAAGCACATATGTGCAGCTGATCTAGTTTCTACAGGCTATATTCACGAGTCAACCATATCAAATTGAAAGCAAGGTATAATCTTCGTTTTTGGAAAATGTGCGAATAGAAATGAAAGCAATGACATCAAGTTAATTACAAATTTGTACCAGTCTGCTCCAATTTAAAAATTGTGATTAAACCTACCCTAAGGCCAAAAAAAAAAGTCTCCGGTTTCTGGTATGGAGCTTGCCTCAAAAGTGGTGCGGCAACACGGCTTTTTTTTTTTTTTTACCCGATTTTTTTGCTTCAAATGTCGGCTGATGACTGCAAATGGTGCCCGACTAAACTTAGTACAAATAGGCCTATATGGGATTGGGAGTCCAGAGAGGCCACATAAAGCTTATTCTCGACCATAACCCCACCTAAAAACACGTTAAAATTGTGCAGCAGCAGAATTCCAGTCAAACCAGTGAGTTTGGCGGTTTTGAGACATCATCTTTCATTGAAAAAAAAACTTTTTCATTTTGCCGACGCGCATGGCTACGGTGACGTGCGCGCATACCAGAAACTTTTTTTTTTTGGCCTAATGTTTTAAGCCACATTTTAGGAAAAATGAAAGTGAGGCTTGGAATGCATCAGTCTAGCACCGTCCCAATCAACAGGCATGCAAACTGAATTCCCCCCCCCCCTCCCCAAGATTCCCCAAGATGGCGGATTTTCCAAGATAGCTTCTGATTTCTTGACTCTTTGCCGATACAAAATTGTGTGCAAATCAGCCGTGACCCTTTCTACTCTTTTGTTCGAAACTATAAAAAGACAATGTACTATAAATTTACAAAATAGTGGTAAAAAGTATTGCAAAAAAAAAAGGGGGCAGTTGGGAAAAAAAGAAGTGGGCGGGGCGAAAAGCTGTTTTACTCGGCCTTTTATCCAGATTTGAGGTTGAGAGGAAAAGGGATAAAATAGAAGCATGTTCTGAAAATGCCCTTGACATTTACTTCAGCTTTTGGGGTTTTTTTCTAACAAGGGGAGGGGGGTAAAAAAAAGGAAAAGAAAAATGTTGCCAGTGTAACCCTAACCCCCTAGTACTTCCTCAGGTCTACCCTGCTAAATCCAATAGAATCCAACCGGACTTTCCTGCTCAATCCACTGTGCCTCATTTTCAGTTGCCTGCTGAATCCAACATTTTGCATGAGGAATGTACACAAGGGGTTAACTGCTCAATCCAACGGGTTCCATCGGATATGTGACACAGTTGGATCCTGTTGGATTCAGCAGGGTTAGGGAGTTATCCCCAACTTTGCAAGAACTATTTACTCATAAAAATTATTAAACGCACTACTTACAAATCAATGCACTATTTGTCTTTTCCTTTCTGAATCGTAGCTTCTTCAATTTGTCTGCGACGCCTTCACCCAATTCACACACTTTTAAATTTTGCGCCTGCAGTTTGATCACAAACAAAACAAGAAAAGCACATTTAAATGCCCCCCAACAGTGGCGTAGCAAGGTCATTTTAATTTGGGGGGTAAACATTTCTTGAAATCAGGTGCAGACAATATCAATAGGTAGTAACTATAATTGTAATAATTTAGGAGAACAATATGGGGGCACCCCCCCCCCCAAAAAAAAAACTCGCCAATTTATTTTTTTAAGTGACGTCGCAATAAAAAAAAGGCAGGCATGCACTGTGCACACCCACCATCTTTTCCTCAAAAAGATTTGAAGTGGTCAGAAATTGCTTCAGATCGCGCCACCATGACAAGCATCTAACATTACTCATTAGAATCCGAAAAATTTGGGGGGCCATTAACTTAAGCGCCGAAAACCCCACGCCATAATTTTTGGGACCACTTTTTAAATTTATAATTAGGATTTAGGGAACCAAATTTTTTAGCCCCCCCCCCCCCCTAGCTGGAGTTACCCAGCCCTAAACTTTATCATTGGGTTCCTAAATGACAACCCAATGATAAAATTTAGGGCTGGGTAACTCCAGCTACCCCCCCCCCCCCCCCCAAAAAAAAAATCTGGATCCGCCCTTGGAGTTGGACTGGAAAGACTGGGTCACCGCCCCCCATGGCATGCCCAACATGCCCATCACACGCGGCATTGCCTTGTTCGTGCAACTGCAAAGTGCAAGTAACTTGACCCTACTTATCGCCTTTTTAAACATTCGGACATGATCTAGCGTCAGTAGCACTAGCAAACACATAAGCATAGGCTTAACATAACAATAACATGAAATGTTGCAATGATACACACCATCCTAGTTTCTTCCTTCGAAGTTCGAACTGTACAAATGCAATTTGGGACCAGGGTGAACGTAGGTCGTGGCCAAATTCTGCTAAATGGATTTCAAAAATCTGTCAGAATGATCAAAAATCTGCCAAATTCCCAAGAATTACTCGAAATACACTATAAACACTTAAAATCGCGTGCAGATGTTGTAGTATTGCCTTAATTAAGGTTCAAATTAATTATAAACAATCTATAGTCACATAAAGATGTTATGAAATTGCGCAAATTTTTGACAAAAACACTGTTGCGTCACGATGAAGTCCCCAGTGAGTGAACCTTGGCATTCTACCTCCATGATCCAGCCAAGTTGTGCCACTGATTATGCAAGTGTTTGTTTGAAAAGATTTAAGCTTTTTTAAACAAATGTACCATTTTTTTTTTCAAATTTACTATGTTTTTCTGTCAAACAACCATTTGCAGAATTCTGCCAGAAATCTGCAAAAAAATCCATTCTGTCAAATATTCTGTCGTTTTTTAACAAAAGATCTGTCAAAGTTAGCCGAAAATCGGCTAAAACGGTCACCTTGTTTGGGACATGAGGTAGGTAGGTGGAACCCGGAAGGACGTTCAGATTGTGCGCTAATAATACTGGCTATGACTATTCACCATGAAGCTGTAGCCGCAGGCTGTAGCCCATTCGACACGGCTTCTGACTGTCGCTGTCACGCCCCAACTATCGCATCGGTCCCAACTATAGTTGGGCCTGTCCCAACTATAGTTGGGCCTGTCCCAACTGTAGTTCCACAGTTGGGCTGGCCCAACTATAGTTGGGCCTGTCCCAACTATAGTTAGGACGGTCCCAACTGTAAGTTCCACTGTTGGGCTGGCCCATCTATAGTTGGGCCACTCCGATCTTTTTATTTTGCGGTGTCCCAACTATAGTTTACATTGATGTACAACTGTAAAACGTTCCCTACAGCTCTGATACACGTCCGACTACAGCTCTGATACACGTAAGATGTTTTTTTTCAACTCGTTTGTATGTTTCATTGCTTACTTGTTTATCACTTATTGTGTTTCTTACTGAATTATTTTATTTATGCTACTTTTTTATTTTCATTTAAATTCATTTACATATTTAGCAGATATTTATTTACCCATTTTTTTATTCATATATATTACCCTCCATTATTAAAGCATTTTTAATTTCCAGATTTATTTTTAACTTCTCATATTACTTGTATATAATAGATTTATTTTAAAGTTATTTCATGTTACCAACCTAGGATTGGATGAACAGGCTTTTGAGTCACAGTGTTTTCACTTTTGTTCATCCTGGCCATCTTAGATTGGATTGTCTTTACTCTGCTTGTTGAACTCCCTCCCACTTCCACTCTTCCCCAATCCGCTCCCCTTCTACATGTATACATTCCTCATCCCCACCCCCAATTCTTCCCCATCTCATTCTTACCTACTGTACCTATACACATCTATTCTTTTTGATTGGTATTTGTTACACAATTTATCTTTCATCTTGACTGTCCTTGATGTATGACATTTCTTACATCGTATGTACATGTACATGTTTGTATTTTGAATGTTTTGGCCGAATAAATAATAATAATAATAATAATGACTTTACTGGGGACCACTGAAATTAGCTATTGATGGGGCGAATCTATAGTTGGGCCACTCCAATCTTTTTATTTTGCGGTCCCAACTATAGTGTACATTGTTGTACGATTATAAAACATTCCCTACAACTCTAATACACATCTGACTTTACTTGGGACCAATGAAATTATCTATGGGTGGGGACCATCTGTAGTTGGGCCACCGCAATATTTTTATTTGGCGGTCCCAACTATAGTTTACATTGATTTACGACGATTATAAAACATTCCCTACAACTCTAATACACATCTGACTTTACTTGGGACCAATGAAATTATCTATGGGTGGGGACCATCTGTAGTTGGGCCACCGCAATATTTTTATTTGGCGGTCCCAACTATAGTTTACATTGATTTACGACGATTATAAAACATTCCCTACAACTCTAATACACATCTGACTTTACTTGGGACCAATGAAATTATCTATGGGTGGGGACCATCTGTAGTTGGGCCACCGCAATATTTTTATTTGGCGGTCCCAACTATAGTTTACATTGATTTACGACGACTAATGTAAAACATTCCCTACAGCTCTGTTACATACTGTCCGACTTCACTTGGGACCTTTGACATTAGCTATGGGTGGGGCCCATCTATAGTTGGCCGGCCATGGCAATCTTTGAATTTTGCAAAATGTTGCTGGACAATCAACCCAGCAGCTGGACAACTCATCCAACTAGGCAGTACCACGTGACCGGTCAGCCTTGCGGCATGCATGCACGACGAATACACGGTGCCAGCGCCGCGGAACATTTAATCCAACAAGATCTATCAAGCATGAAGCATCCGGCGCAACCGGTCCTAACTATAGTTGGGCCGACCCAACTGCCGCACTATAGTTGGGACAGTCCCAACTATAGTTGGGACCGATGCGATAGTTGGGGCGTGACATCACGACTGTGATGTTTATTGTTTTGAAATTATTTTTAGAATCAGGTCGGATGCCCAAACGTTAAACGACATGATTGATACAGCCTGTATGACACGGGAGCCGACTATTTTCTGAACGCAATAGGCTAAAGAGGGCGCTGTTTTCTATTTTCGCGCCGAATTCGACACGTGAAGAATTTTCCCGGGAAACACACTGTCCGACGCGCGCACACATAGTACATACAGGTCTATGTGACAAGGGCACAGGCATTTAAATCGGCGAACCAGCAGTGGACTGAAAGTAAAGTTGGCTGAGGGAGAAATTTTCCTGTTTTGAATAGAAAGATGTCTGGTTTTGATAATCAAGGGGTCTTTTACTCCGATAATTTTGGATCGGAGGGAATTCAGGAAGATGGGCAAGTTAATCGCATGGCTGTGCAGCGTCGATTTAAAGATTTTCTTCGAAAATTTCACGATGCAAACTTCACGTACAAATACAGGTAGGGTTAAATCTCATCTGGTGTCTTCGAATGAATGTTTGGCTACCTAAAACTTAAAGTTTCTTTTGTTTCTTTTAAGTTTTATTAACACATATAGGGTTTTGTCATTTTTATCAGCCTTTTTTCACCCCTTTTTCCATGTTTTATCAGTTCTTTTCCCATGTTACCAGCCCTTTTTAATATCAGCCCTTTTTTTCGGATCTTTTTACTTGGATGGTAATTCCTATTGTCTTTAGTCATGTTACATTGTCATGATTGTTAGTCCTGTTTATACAGTTCTGTGGGTGGCCATTGTTTTGGTGTGGAGGGGGTCTTCTCGATATTTCCGAGTTTTGGGGTTTTGTTTTTTCATTTCAGTCATGTCAGTTATCAATATCGATTTTTATCTGTACGGTTGTATATTACCTTAATTTTAATCACATGAATCAGGGGTAGGCATGGTAGGCCTATGGATGAGCACATCATTTGATGACAGTTTTTATACTTTTGTTTATTCCATGACAGCCCCTGCTTACATTTTAGATTGTATTTTTGAACTGTCTAAAGATTTAAAATAAATAAATAAAATAAATAAATAACAGTTAGCTAGCTTTATGGAGATTGCCTAGCGGGTAAGAACACTGGACTCATTCTCTGGTGTTTCAGAGGCAACAGTCATGACAGTGGCGTGGGTTCAAGCCCGCGCCCGGACACGTGCCCTTGAGCAAGGCACTGAACCATTATTGCTTCGTCCTTAGGATGGGACGTAAAGCTGTGGGTCCCGTGTGTTGTATAAATGCACGTAAAAGAATCAACATTGCAGCAAACACTTATCGCTAAGAAGAGAGGGGTTCGCCCTTGGTGTGTTCATCAGATTTACAACTTTTGGTACTTTTCAGGTCATAAAATAAATATGAGTGGTGGCCGGGTGTGGAATTCTTTCCTTGTTATTATAATCTTGGATTTTTTTTTCATTCAGAGATGAGCTAAAGCGACACTACAATCTGGGCCAGTTCTGGCTGGATGTAAATCTTGACGATGTGGCCAGTTTTGATGAAGATCTGGCTGATAAACTCAAGAAAAATCCTGCAGAATTTTTGCCATTTGTAAGTTGTAAATAAATGTCCACAGTATGCACCAGTTTCAATTGGGGGTTTATGGTGGCCACTTTTTTGCATTAGTACAGGGATGCCAATTTTCAGGTTTGGCCTGAATTAAGGCTTTTTCATGATTTGGAAAAACAACATCCCTTCACATAGTCTTAATGTCACCCGTTGTCCAACGGAGCCTTCTCCGTATCCAACATCTGATATGAGCAATGCAAATTTTATGCAACACCCGCGCCAGCCAATCAGAGTGGATTTTAGAATTGTGACGTCATTTCGATCAGAAGTGTGGACTAAACTTTTGATTGGTCAATTTGGCTGACCTGTTTTTGTAACACAACAGGTTCCAGAAGACATTGAAAGTGGTGATTACTTCCAAGACTTTGTATTTGTTGAGAGACAATCTCTGTTGATGTATACCCAAGTACTCCTCTTAAATAGGAGAAATGCAATAAACAGCTATTGGGGAAGGACATCGGTTTGAATCTATTCTCAACTTTGAACATGAAAGGTTACCAGAACAAACTGTATTTCTGTTTCCTCAGAGGACATATAAGAATTACTTGATACAAACCTGTAACCATGGTAACTCGCTAATGCGGGTGACACCCCCAACCGCTTTGAACGATGATAGAAATGTAGGTTTTTAGATTCCAGTTATTTCATTTTCATATCTCTAAAATGACTGGTCTTTCTTTTCGATTGCTTTATCTTCAGTTTGAGGATGCGGCTAAAGAGATGGCGGACGAGGTCACCAGGCCACGCCCAGAAGGGGAGGAGGGAGTCCAGGAGGAAGTGGAGGATATTCAAATTATGTTGAACTCCGAGGCTAACCCCATCTCCATCCGAAACCTGAAGGTAATGAGACCCAAGTCATACCTGTACGCCTTGGCCAGGTTTGGTGAGAGCACTATCTGTGGGCTCCTTCAACGGCCAGAGAAGGAGAGTTAATTGGGGGAGACCTAGACTGGTTCCCGGTCCATCCACTGCAGATTTCAAATGATCCAAAGTTATTGGGGGCTGAGATACCATCACAAGTTAAATTTGAATGTATTCGCGCGCCAACCACACCTAATGCTCGCGCAAAGATGCTGTGGCTAATAGCTTTGGCACATTCAAGAAGTCATGCGTACTATGCGCGAACTAGTACAGTACAGTATGCACTCGCTGTGTGTCCCGTCCACTGGGCTCTCAAAAGAAGTAAAAATGCACCCTCTTTTGTTGGCGCACGGAGCCCATAGTCCATCGCAGTGCCGCAGTTGTATTGGTGTAATGCCAAACTACGCGTAAAGACTGAGTGCACTGGTGCAGTTGACCGAGCTTATGACGTTTCCAAGCCATTGCTAAGATTGGCGGGGCTTATGACCAATCCCGATCGGTCATTGTTCCATCTAAAGTATGGCGGCAGCGCGTCCATGTCGGCACGTCCATGGGTGCGCGTAATATGCCGAGTGTGTTCTCTATTTATTTTTTTTAAAAATATAACTCTATGAATGGGCAAAAGTGGTTTGAATGTAGACACAAAGGCTTGAGATTGAAAGTAGAAACATTTTAGTGTCTTTCTTTAATAGAAGAATGCGCCTGATGTGACTGCGTATTTGACAGAAATGGTGCTTAAACTCCATTGTTCATGCAAATTATGCAAAGCAACTTTTGACATACCGTTAACATTTACATTGAAATTTGCATTCACTTTTGTGCTTAGTATGAACCCCTTTTAAGAATCTGTCAATAAGTGTTGCATATTTGTAACACTGACTGAGCATTTACTCGTGGCGTCACTAGTGAAGTCACATTCCTGTCAAAATAAAGTTAATTTTATGACTATTTGTTGTCCACATTGCAGTCTGACCAGGTGTCTCGCCTGATCAAGATACCGGGCATTGTTATCGCTGCATCGGCCATCAGGGCTAAGGCAACCAAGATCACCATTCAGTGCAGAGGCTGTCGTAACTTCATCCCCAAGCTGTCCGTTAAACCAGGACTGGAGGGGTACACCATGCCGCGCAAGTGTAACACGTAAGTGCATTAAGATCTTTTCAGTCGATGTATACAGCAAGCCGACAGTCTCTTTCAACAAATGGCGACTGCTCAATGTTTATCATGCATTGTGTGAATTCCTTCAAATTATTGGCATAACTAGAAGTCAAAAAGTTACAATGTACCGTCAAGGGTTTTAAGTGTGTTTTGTTTTTTCTGAGGAATTTTACATTAGTTGTATGTGCTATTTTTTCCGTCAATTCATTTTTGGTATTTCTTGACAGTTTTTTGAAGGGGTAAATTTTTATGCCCCGCGGCGAAGCCGAAGGGGCATACTGTTTCCGCCTTGTCCTTCCGTGGGTGGGTGTGTGGGTGGGTGGGTGTGTGTGTGTGTCCGGACAAATCTTGTCAGCGCGATAACTTGAGAAATACTTAACATATGAACTTCAAATTTGGTTTGTGGATTGTTCTTGGTAATCCTAAGAAGCCTTTTCCATTTGGGGCCAAAAGGCCAAAGGTCAAGTTCACAGTGGCTAAAACAATAGAAATCTTGTCAGCGCGATAACTTGAGAAATACTTAACATATGAACTTCAAATTTGGTTTGTGGATTGTTCTTGGTAATCCTAAGAAGCCTTTTCCATTTGGGGCCAAAAGGCCAAAGGTCAAGTTCACAGTGGCTAAAACAATAGAAATCTTGTCAGCGCGATAACTTGAGAAATACTTAACATATGAACTTCAAATTTGGTTTGTGGATTGTTCTTGGTAATCCTAAGAAGCCTTTTCCATTTGGGGCCAAAAGGCCAAAGGTCAAGTTCACAGTGGCTAAAACAATAGAAATCTTGTCAGCGCGATAACTTGAGAAATACTTTACATGTGAACTTCAAATTTGGTTTGTGAATTGTTTTTGGCAATCCTAAGAAGCCTTTTGCATTTGGGGCCAAAAGGCCTAAGGTCAAGTTCACAGTGGCTAAAACAATAGAAATCTTGTCAGCGCGATAACTTGAGAAATACTTTACATGTGAACTTCAAATTTGGTTTGTGGATTGTTCTTGGCAATCCTAAGAAGCCTATTGCATTTGGGGCCAAAGGGTCAAGGGTCAAGTTCACAGTGGCTAAAACAATAGAAATCTTGTCAGCGCGATAACTTGAGAAATACTTAACATATGAACTTCAAATTTGGTTTGTGGATTGTTCTTGGTAATCCTAAGAAGCCTATTGAATTTGGGGCCAAAAGGTCAAGGGTCAAGTTCACAGTGGCTAAAACAATAGAAATCATGTATTTATTCTGAGATTATAGGGATTAGGGATTAATTCATATAAAACCTACAGAAGACACTAATGCTGTCAATGAATGTTCCATGTGACCAAGGTACATGTAAGTTGATGTTAAAAGAGTGGTGTTATGTCATGGGAACTGTCACCGTTGCGGGGCATTTGTGTTTGTAAACACACCTGACTTGTTTATTTTGTCTCTTAACGAAAAGATAAATAAATGGTCAGTTTTGAAATAAGGATTCTGTCAGTTTTGAAACCTACTTGTGAAAAGGTTTACTTGTGAAAAGCAGGGTGTGTTAAAGGAAATTTCCAATTGCTCGAGAGCATCAAAAGATTCATTTCATGACGCCTGATCACAAGAGGTGTAATGTTCAATTAGAAACCTAATACAGTTAATGTTGGAGAATCAATTCAGTTCATAACTTTGTCTTCTTGATTCACACCACAAACAGAGTGAAGAGTCTGTCCAAATATAGTCATTTTTTGGTTTCCTTGTAACTTTTAATGAACGTAGCCGTAGGTCCCGTTTGTTGTGTAATGCATGTTAAAGAACCCAGTAACACTTATCGCTAAGAGGAGGATTTTGCCCCGGTGTTTCTAGCCGCAGCTACTTAATGTGCCGCAGCACCTTGTAAACCATTATAAAGGTGCTACATAATGGTTCTCATATTTCTCATGTACTTCATTTACCTGTCTCTAATAATAGACATAATTTCCAGCGCCTTGAGTACCTAATTTCTTGTAGATACGTGCGCTATATAAGACTTCGGTATTATTTGTCTTATTATTATAAAAGATGACCACAACTAGGATCAACAGACTTCTTTTCATGTTTCCTTGACAGAGATCAAGCAGGCCGACCCTCATGCCCCTTGGATCCATACTTCATTGTCCCAGACAAGTGCAAGTGTGTGGACTACCAAGTCTTGAAGTTACAGGAGTGTCCTGAGGATGTACCCAATGGTGAATTGCCCAGGCACATCCAGTTGTACTGCGACAGGTAAGCATGTCTATTATTGTATAGTTTTTACAAACACGTGTTATGTACACATGTATTTTTATCCACAATTAGGATTCCATGGTTGTAGTCAAGTCTATCGCAGGTCTGGTTCCAAGTAAATCACAAGTCAAGTTACTTATTTTTTTTTAGACAATGAGAAGAAATTACAGCTTTAGAGGTGGGAAGAAAACCCAAGAAGAATATTCTGGGGGAAACCCACGGAATCAGGTAGGGACTGAAAACCCAATCCACATATTGGCCCTGGCAAGATTCAAACCCGGGTCACAGCGGTAGAAGGAAAGTACCGCTATGCCAACAAGTAGCAAGAGATGAACAATAGCAAGGAATGCTTTGGTCGCAGTTTGTTTGAATAGCTTGTGACTTGACTCGGGACTGGCAGACTTGTGTGATTGACTTGTGAGGACTCTGCAGGATTCTGCACCCAATGTTTTTGACTTGTCACATATATCAAGGTGTATAAAGCCCGGTTCATACTTCATGCGAAAGCGAATGCGAAGCGAATTTGACTTCATAAAACATTCGTTGCGAAATTCGCCCGAGTTGAAATATGTTCAATTTTTACGAATTCGCAGCGCGAATACTTGCCACGACGTCACAAATGCGCGTTCGCTTTCGCGCAGAGTATGAACCGGGCTTTATGCATCTCAAGCCTAAAATGCATCACATCCAGCAAAACCATTTTGCTAAATTACAAAACCTCAGATTGTATTGAAATAACAGGGCAACGTGAGAACTTTAAAAGATGACTTCTTTTCCGTCTGTTTGGAATGAAACCTCCAGGTATTTGTGTGAGCGTGTTGTCCCCGGTAACCGTGTCACCATCATGGGCGTGTACGCTATCAAAAAGATGGGACCAGTTTCAAAGGTAAGGAATGGTTGCCATTGGCAACAGAGCATTTCACAAAATGTTCGTCATGCAAATTTAATGCACCAATCTGAATGACTGACGATTTCACACCCCTGTTGTTTACAGAAAGCAGCATAGACTGGCTGTGACTGTTTATACTTTGACCATAGGTGATTGATATTAAAGACAGCAGTGCCTACCAGTTGCCTGCTTTTGTCTGTTGATGGAATTTGACTAATCACATTGTTTACAGGAAATAATTATGATCCAACTGTTGGTGACTAGCCTGTGTATAGAGGGGAGGCCAGCGAACAGGATTGATATGGGGTGTGAAATCTCAGCTTTAATGCTGATTTTAGTTTTTTGTTTTGGATTTCAGCTTGTTTTCAGCTTTCTCCCTCACTTGCTGTGTACAAAAGTATAGGAGATTTCCAAAGTTCAGCTTCTTTACACCTTTTTTCATTTATTTTCAGCTATATTTATAAGTGGTCGGTCACACCCCTGAAACAGGGAGCTCTTAACCTTTAAAAACCGTCACTCGATTAGTTTTGACTTCTGCAATGGCTTTGTTGAATTTACTAGCCAGAGAGGGAGGGGTTTAACCAGGTAGCGCCAAAGGCCGTGTATACACGCAAAAGTTTTGCGATATTCCGAACGGATGACAAATAAACACGCAGGGAGCGAGGCCGGAATTATCTGTCAACGACCCGCTTGCAGTGAGCGAGGCTTGAAGTATGAGTATGCTGCCCGAGGGTGATGGCTTCAACCCGCCTGGCTTGAGGTCGAGTGAAAAGTAATCCCACGCTTCGTTCTGTTCTTGTCAAAATAATAACGGTGTGAACTGGTTAAGGCACTTAGGCACAGAATCTGCAAACAATGTGCAATTTTACATAGTGACTGATGGGATGCAAATTATTTCATTTACAGAGGTCACGTTCAGACAAGGTGGCCGTGGGCATTCGCAGTCCCTACATCCGCGTGGTGGGCTTTGAGGTAGACACGGAAGGTCCGGGCCGTAGCTCTGGCGTTCCCCTCTTATCGGAGGAAGAAGAGGAATTCCGTCAACTGGCCGCCAATCCCAACGTCTACGAGCTCATCGCCAAGAGCATAGCGCCCTCTATCTACGGCAGCATCGGTGAGCGTTTACAACATTGCGTGCGTGCTTTCCAGGGATGATACACCAAAGGTTTTCCAAAATAGAGCAGCAATTAGCAAATGTTTCTTCAAACTTTGAAGCATGCCCTTCATATTATTCAAATACGTTTTGATTAGATTTCACTCGATTAGATTTCTACTTAGTAGTGCAAGAAGGTTGTCCCTGATTGTGATAAATTTGGGTCTACTTCACAGATATAAAGAAGGCCATTGCCTGTCTCCTGATTGGTGGATCCCGTAAGCGTATGCCCGACGGTTTGACGCGTCGCGGTGACATCAATCTTTTGTTGCTTGGTGACCCCGGAACGGCCAAGAGTCAGCTGCTGAAATTTGTGGAGAAAGTTTCGCCAATTGGGGTAAGGAATATATCTTCAGCTAGTTTCCATTACATAGTCAAAAATTATTTTTGAAGGGGATAGTATTGCAACATTTCTGGCTCTGATAATGCTTTACATGGGGTCAGGCATACCACCATAATCGGAGTCCAACAGTTTGGGTGATGGGTTTACCATATGGTGTTGGATTTTGCAAGAGTGAGGAAGGTTCCTAGTAAATCACTCATGGGGGTAGGGTTAAGCCTCATTTTGTTGGATCCGGTGACATTTATACCAGAAGAAAGACAAAAAAATATCCAGGTCGGTGAAAAGCAAATCCTTGATTGATTCTGTCTAAAAGTCCTTTTAAAGCCTAAGTCTTAAAGTAATATTGTTTATAACCTTAAGCCATGTTCCCGTTGGATTTTTTTGCCATGGCCACGCGGAAACTGAACGCCGACATTCCTAAGCTTAAATCTACTGTGCGTTCTAACTTGGACTTTTTTCAACACCGTTTATTCACCATTAGTGGCTAGCAGAAAGTTCGATTGCAGGCATTATGCACAATAACCCTTGAACTAAATGGATATAATTTTGCGCGCTAAAATAGTCAGCTACTGTCCGACGGGATGATGATAATGTCTGATAGGGGAAAGACTTCGTTATCTGTTTGTCCCCATTGGACTTAATTTTGTCATTCGACAGGAAAGTTGCAGTAAGTTAACCAAAAAAGTCCGTGGGAACACGGCTTTAGATAAGAATCCTCCAAGTCCCACCATTGTGCCGGAAAGCAGGAAATAATAAGCCAATACCACATTTTTCAAACTAAACTTTCAAGGGGATCGTTGCCCAACACACTGCCTTCCACACTCCTTCAAAAAACATCCAAAACTTCCTGGTTGATTGTGAAGGTTCAGGGAGGTTTCCAAGATGTATTTATTGGTTTGTTTCATTTGTGGTGTTTTGTTTTAGGTTTATACATCAGGTAAAGGAAGCAGTGCAGCTGGTCTGACGGCCTCTGTTATCAGAGATCCACAATCTGTAAGTACTTGACTTTTGAAAGATTTTGTTTTAATTTCTGTAAATAGTTTTGCATCAAACTTTGTGTCTTTGTAATGTCATAGAACTTACAAAATGAGTTCAGTTGCATATCGTTCCAAAGGCAAATTCAATTCATTTTTTTCTTTCAAAGTTGACACTGAACTACCCAGTGGGCTCAAACACACCGCATAATACTGCAATAAAAGCAAAACAAGAAATCAGTTATTAAAACTAACAAGTCAGGGAAAGTAGTGTCTGACGTTAGGCTGTGCATTGGAACTGGGTACCCGAGTACCCGACCACTGATGTCAGGAACCGGTTCCAGGTTATGGGATCGGTACCCTTAACCAGCTTTACAACTTCTCAGACAATGAAAGAAGAAAGGTTTTTAATGTCATTTATAAATGTCATTTATGGGAAATAAAATGAAAACCAGGCTACTGTACATGGGAAAAACAAAACAGATTCACGTTTATGACGCTTGCTAAAATGAAATTTACACCGTAAAGCTATAGGGCTCATTGTACACACTTGTAGCTTGCTGTATTGACGCACCAATGTTGCAGTATTGTCAGGACCTTTGTGAACAATCTGAAAAGCAACTGCCGAAATTTATATTTTGGGGTACCCGTGTTTTTTTAGATTGGGTACCCCATTCCCGTACTACCCGTGAATGCACACCCCTAGTCTGATGGCGCACCTGCCCCCTCCCAATCTGGCCTAATCTAAGTAATTTTGAAAACGGACAGCAACATTGCCAATGGTTGGCGAGAATTTTGAAAACCACTTTTGTTCTTCACCAAAGGTAGTGACAACGTCATCAACCTGTTACAAAATGCAAGAAGAAAAAAATGTTTTGAGGAGAAGTCAATTCTGAATATATATTTTTTTGAAGAGAGGCTATAGAGATGAAGTGTGTCAATGACATGTCTTGTATACTGTTAATGTGTCGTTCTTGTGGCTTAACTTGTGAATGGACTTTACTTGTGACCTGACTTGTGATGCACTTCTGATGGACTTGACTACCCCACAGTTACCAACTGACGCATCTAGAAACAAATCTCTGAGTTCTTCTTATGCATGAAACACGTCATCTTTTATGACTTGGGGACAAAGAAAGTGTATTGTGGACCCTTTCTTTCAATATCCTTTAAGTTTTTTAATTTTTTGATGATGCAGCGGAATTTCATAATGGAGGGCGGGGCCATGGTCTTGGCTGACGGGGGCGTGGTCTGCATCGACGAATTTGACAAGATGCGAGAGGACGACCGCGTGGCTATCCACGAGGCCATGGAGCAACAGACCATCTCCATCGCCAAGGCAGGCATCACTACCACGCTCAACTCACGGGCGTCGGTCCTGGCCGCGGCCAATTCGGTGTTCGGACGCTGGGATGACACTAAGGGAGATGATGTAAGCTTGTGTTCATTTGTGCCAATAAGCTACAAGTAATCTTTTTTACTGTTACTGTACCCTATACATATTCTTTTTCCTTTTTTTTACATCAAAAAAAGGGAAAGCGGCCAGACTAGAGAGAATATATTTCGCTGGTTCACACAATTTAGAATCACCTCAAGTTTAAACTGAATGCCTCAGTTTAGAACATTACATATATACTCATGAGTTAAGCCTAGTTTCCATATTGATGTTAAGCTTTTGCAGACTACGCGGAACTGTATGCAACCGGTCGTCTGCAAGATAGTTTGCATCTGTCTGGGTTTTCATTGATATTTCCACATGAAATGTTTCCATATGTCTGCGTTGCAGTTTGGGTCTTGTTTGCGTTTCTTAAAGGGAAAATACAACATTTGCAAACATCAAAAAATAAAACTACCAAATCATTTTGAAATACCTTGCTGGACTGTAAGTGAATGACAGTGTAAAGCATCCTGTAAAATCATGGCACCTGGTTTACTGTCATTTTCAAGAAAAGTGGTATTTTTGTATCAATTTCCAACGCTGATCGGCCGATCAGCGTTGGAAAAAACTGGGTTTTTTTCCAATCGATTACACACCTATGAACGGGTACAAGCCAGCTAGACTGGTTCCCTGACCTTACATTTCCCCAATGTATGTAAACTGCTCTGTTTCTTCTTAAATGGAGTCAGGGAACCAGACTACAGGAAAATGATTGTTTTTCTTGGTTTTTATAGCATTTTTGAACCCAAAACCTCAAAAAAGTCAGTGTAACTATATTTGCTATATATTTCCAACCCCCCAATTCCATCCATTTCTGAAAATTACAGCAAAAGCAAATGATGTATATTCCCTTTAAGACGATAAGGAAACCAGGCTTTAGTCAGTGATGCAGTCTTCCAGTAAAGTGACTCAGTCAGGGAACAATATGCTGGTCCTCACATTCCCATGAACATCAATGTCTATCAGGAATGTACTCGAGGGTTAGTTGTGCATGGATCTAATGGGAAGTTGGGTGGCCGAATCTTCCACGTGATTTTAAAATTTGCCTTGACCTTTTTTTTTTCCTCTTCAGAACATTGACTTCATGCCTACCATTCTGTCACGTTTTGATATGATCTTCATTGTCAAGGATGAGCATGATGAGGAAAAAGACATGGTAAGACATAGTTTAATGTGGAGGACAAAGATCTGCACTGACGCAACAATATTGTTGGAGGCAGTGTTTCCCCTGCCTATTCAAATGTTAGGTGGCCCACCTCGCTACTTTCAGTGACCACCTCGCTCAATTTTTGCCAATATCACCACCTCGCTTTGAAGATTGGCAGAAAAGGAAATATCAATTGAAAAATTTTCATTTTGTGTAATATATTGAGCGTTTTCCTTTACCTCCATGTATCAAGAACTCACAATTTCGATGTGTTTTTGGAATCATCGCGCATTTTTGTGAGCGCTGCATTTTTTTCAGTTTGCAGACTGCGTAAATTTCATTTCAATCATCAACTTGAATTGTTACCACCTCGCTCAGTTCATTAGCCAGGGGAAACACTGGTTGGAGGGATTTAATGTGTTTCAAATGTGGTTACAGATGAACTAGCTGTGATATGAAAGAATTTTTTTTTTCTCATATCAATTCGTCACATTTTTCCATACTGGCGAACAGGTAGCACCGCGCCTTATCCAAACCGGCGAACAGGAATACAATTGTGTATACCTGTTCCCCAGTATGGAAAAGGCGCGGTGCTAGCTGTTCGTCCAGTATGGAAAAAAAGGCGACGAATCGTCAACTTTCAAAAAGTCCACTTGTTACTGGTTTTGTGACAATTTTCTATTGACTAGTCTTCATTTTCTATTGACTAGACACTGAAGTAATTCGAAAACGGCTGGTACAATCGATACTTTGACGCAGTCACTCCAAATTGTTTCAAATGGCAAACTTTTTGATGTTCTTAATTGAGATCTTCAGAATAATTGGGTTTGGTGCAACTCTTGAATTCCCGTCTTAAACGGTGTAGGTAACGGGAGATGCCTTTTCACTGATCTTGACATTATTAATTACTTTTTTATACAGAGGCTCGCAAAGCACGTAATGAACGTCCACATGACAGCGCAAGGCATGGCCCAACAAGGACCTTCGCAGGAAGGAGAACTTCCCCTCAACTTCCTCAAGAAGTTTATCTCCTACGTCAGAAAGTAAGGACAAAATGTTGTCAAAGTAGGAGGCGGGACAAAGACTGTCAGATTGCCAATAGACATACCAGTGTGTATTTTAAAAAGAAACTGACCATATATCCCTGAATTTTGCAAATGTGTGTTGACTCCACAGAGCTATATTAAATTACTATAGTGGTAACTCGCTGTGCAAATGAAGCCTGCTGAGTGCTATGGAAAACTTGAAATTTAGTACGGCTATTGCATATCTGGGTTTGTATTCTATACCAGGCAGTGCGTTATCGAAGTGGATCGTTACACCCAGAACTGAAATGCGCAACTAGTAAATGAGCATTTAATTTTTTTCTGCACAAACGCATGCACGTAGGCGCTGCAGAAGAGTTTTGCCGTGACATTTTTTTTTAATGGTCATACTCACAGAAAACGCGCTTACGTTGTCCGCGTATGTTGTACTTGCGCGCTACATTTAGAGTACATAATTTGAAATCCATTCTGTGTGATTTTATTATGTTCTACAAACACGCACATGAACTCAACATGTCTGCGCCCAGGACAGCTTCAAAATATCTCCGCGGGGAATGAGTAGCTAGCGCTCCAGTAATTTAATATAGCTCTATGGTTGACTCTAAAATCTGGCTAAACAGTTTACAGTTTCATGAAGCTGCTAAGCATATATATTAAATTGTTTGAACTAATATTTGCTGATGATTAAAACGCTGCTTCGATAAAACAAAATCACTACATGATGTTTTGGTGGGATACCTTTTTTGTTTTTCAACAAAAATTTGGCTTGTATTAATGAAATCTTTCTGCCAGTGAAGTGAGCCTAAGTTTGATATTGAAGATTTCCTTTTTATTGTCATTGTCTGAATTAACTTTATACATATCTGACCCATACAGTAAGTGTGGACCTCGCATCTCAGAGGCAGCAGCCGAGAAACTGAAGAACCGCTACGTTTTGATGCGCAGTGGAGCGCGAGAACACGAGAGGGAGACAGACAAGAAGACCAACATTCCAATCACTGTCAGGTCAGTTTCCATGGCAATCCTTCATTGGAAAGCTCTTTTTTCCATGGAAATACATTATATATCTCTCAAAGTTTACAAGTTACATTCTGCATTGATAAAAGTTTTCTCATTGGGGAGATGTTAATTTTAGTGTTTTTGCCCTTTGTTGAAGTAACTCATGAAAGTTTGAAAGATTATGTATCTACCACTGGTGTAGGTAAACTATGAGAAAACACTGGTCAGAGCTCTACTGCCTACCCCAGGTAACTATCCACGAAATTTCTGTTGAGATTTAACTTCAAAGCAGAATTTCACCCTGCAAGAAATTTAAGGATGTTCACAGTGTTAGTACAAAATCCCAAGTACAGAATAATGTTAGATGTTTGTCTTCTCCAACAGGCAACTTGAGGCTATTATCCGCATCACTGAGTCACTGGCCAAGATGCAGTTGAAGCCCTTTGCCTCAGAGGCCCACGTGGATGAGGCGTTGCGTCTTTTCCAAGTATCCACCCTGGATGCGGCCAGGACAGGCAACCTATCAGGTGAGTCACTCAGGGACTCCAACAATGCAGTTTAGACAGTTTTATGGAAACCATTAGACCATAATTGCGCAGTATATGTTGCAGTGTGTTGTGGGTCAGTTTGTACTGCATAAAATCCCAATTTTATATTAATGACAATAATAATAATGTGCTTATATAACGCTTTATGCGCCTATCAAATGTCGGGATTCGGTCACGTTTTTCATGCCCCAGGGTGGGGATTTTGGTCACTTAAAAACATGTTCCCATTGGCGTAGTACATGGAAAGACAATGTCTGAGATTGTCACTTACATTTTGCCTGAAGGGTGGGGATTTTGTCACTTCAAAAGTGACAATCCCCCCGTCTTGGGTGGGGCAGCCAGAGGGGGAACAGTTGATAGGCGCATTATACCAACAGTCTAAAAGCACTTTACAATTATTACCCCCTTTTTGTCAGGCCATTAGACCAGTTTTTCCAGCAGCTCGAGATCAGCGCATTCTGGTCTCGACCTTCACAGGTACCCATTTATACTCCTGGGTGGAGAGAGGCAATTGTAGTAAAGTATCTTGCCCAAGAGCACAAGCACCATGTTCACCGTTAGGGTTCGAACCCACGCACCACGGCACGTGAGTTGAACGCCGTAACCATTGGACCCCAACGCTCCACAATTTTAGCACAAACTGTCCCACAATGCAATGCAAGGTATACCTTGACCGTAATATTGCCGTAAAAGGTTATAATTTGCAGATATCGTGCAGATATTATTATAATTATTTTTTTAATATTATTTTACTTATTTTTATGTTTTTAGGTGTTGAAGGATTCACAACCCAGGAGGATCAGGAAGAACTGAACAGGATTGAAAAACAACTGAAACGCCGCTTTGCTATCGGCTCACAGGTCTCGGAACACTGCATCATTCAAGACTTCCTGCGCCAGGTGGGTCTTTGGTTCCTAGAAGAGAAGAGAGATTTTACCCGACCCTTCCCATGATCTTTGGTAGTTACTGGACACAATGGAAGTTAACCCTACCCCAAAAAGTTCATTTGGGGTTAAGTAACACATACTACAAAGTGCTACAAAAAAAATTATGTATGCGGGTACCAAAAAAACCAAAAAATACTATGAGTGCTGTGCCCACTTATAAACTGAATTACTGCATTATAACAGTTTAATACTAGCACTATTTTGTAGATTTATGAAGGGTTAGGGTAATGGACACAATGGACAGTAGCTTCTTTGTGGGCACGCAAAATAAGTCAAAATCTGTTGTCAGTGGCCAGTAAGGTATTTCAATTGCACTTGCACGTGTCAAATGTGATGACTTTTCTTTTGAGATCAAAAATTCTTTATGCAAGGGATCTTGTTTTGAAGCAAGTACCGTAATTTTCGGAATATAAGCCGCGGCTTATACGTTGATTTTGCCCATGAAAATGTTTACTGCGGCTTATACACAGGGCGGCTTATACGCCGAGCCTTGAAGAATAAAAATGAAATTCACATGTGTATTTAATGTACTGGTATAAGAAGAGATATGTTGCTGAAATGAATTATAAATTAAGAAAGTCATTAACAAACCGAAACCACGTCTCACGTAAAGGTACCGAGCGGTTAAAAAGTACGGTGATGAAAGCTGTCTTCGACACTTGCCACCAGCCGTACGTGATACTGGTACAGTGCAGCAGCGATATGCAGGCATGCTTTCCCAACAGCGGACCACACCATTTGTGGTAACAAAGGGGTGTTCTTTATTGGGAACAATAATTACCAATATTTTCGCTGTTTAAAAAAAAAGAAAAAAGACCACTACAATTTTTATGGCGTTCGAAACATTTTTGTATTACATAATCAGTTGTTCAACGTCACAATATATTTTGTTTTCTTGAAATGTATTCAAGAAACTATGTAAAACTCAAAAGAGGGACTAAATCACCCCTTACAAAATTAATGGAATCGTCTATTAAAATGTCCGCTTCGTTTTGACTATTTCCAAAGAAAGTTACGATCGAAACTTGAATTTTTCTCGCAACTAATCGCAACAATTTGATAAGTTTTGAGGTAAAAACGGACCTGTTTATTCTTAGGACAAAACAAATCAGCATCTGTTGCCACAAAGCAAGATTTGTAGCGCTCCAGTCAGACAACACACGGTGGGTTTCATACTCTCTCACGTGCTGTGGGAAAATGTTGTCATTCACCGGCGTGCGTGGCGCAGGCTGCCGGGCTATGACGGGGCAGCCGGCAGCAGTTCCCGGTGTTTATTTCTCATCAATTCCCATATTTGTTTGTAAAAGTATCAATTGTAAATGATTTGATATAACTTTTGTGGTCCTTTTAATAGCTTCTGTAGTGTGAATGGAACTGGTTCAGAGCATTTTGACTAGAATTTGGAGGCCTTACAAAATTGAAACCGCAGCGGTCGGTGCGGCTTATACGCCGGTGTGGCTTATACGCCGACTTCAAATCTTAATTTGCAGATTTTTGCGTGCTGCGGCTTATACGCCGCGCGGCTTATATTCCGAAAATTACGGTACACAATGTCAAAATATTTGGACAGCACCATGTTTTGTATGCTAAATTTTGTCCTCACTTGTCTCTCTGTTATTTTACAGAAATATCCCGAGCGTTCCATCTACAAGGTTCTGCATCTGATGATGCGAAGAGGGGAAATTCAGTACCGCATGCAACGTAAGATGCTGTACCGCTTGAAGTAAGAAGTGGAAGCGGGGTTGGAAAAGTGTGAATAACAGTGTCAAGACTGAAAAACTTTTACTTTGTCAAGATCACTTCAAGCCGGTATAAATTGTTGCACATATGTGTCTAAAATTCATAACTTATGAAGGTGTAATGTTATGCCAAGGTTGAATGATCAGCCACTTCTGGACTGGTTCCTGTCCTGTAGTCAAGAACATACAATATTTCAGGGTACCAGTCTAAACTGCTTCATTATAGGACAGTTTTGTTTATAGATGAAAAGGTCATCATGGAAAAGGTAGACAGTGTAACAATCAATTTATTGTTTTGTTTTTATCCCCCTGGCTGTAGGCAAGAGAAGGGGATCTTGCGATAGTGTATTCCTTCTGTCCGTGTGTTCCATGTTGGTTAGGTTAACTGTTTAGTGCTGTCATATGAAAAGTCTTAAAGTAATCTTGGGTAGGAGGACTTCAGATGACTTGAGAAATTTGAGGTCAAAGGTCATCTAGGGGTCAAATGAGGTCGTTGTTTTGGTTGGGTCAACTGAAAAGTGTGCCTGCTACCTGACTGTATATATACTGCCAGCATGCCAGGGGATCACGCAAGTTTAACTTGCAGTATATTTCAATTTAGTTTTAAGTTTTAAAGTTGGGTCTCAATTTTTCAAATGCTTGAAAATTAACAAGTTGTGACAGCACTGGTTAATAGTGAAAAGTATTTGAAAGATGGCACAAAGATTCATTAATTGATAGGTGTTCCGTAACTGACAGTTGGTTGAAATGTAATCTGTACAATTTCAGCAACCATACTGTTTAAGCACTCAATTCGGTGATTAAAACAGATGAGCTCTACCTGTAATACAATTTGCCAACTTATATATGAACTTGAAAATACCATAGGAATTGAATGGATTGTAGTATACTGAAGTTATTTATGTTGTGTTGTTGCGCTTAACCTGATTAAGCAGATGTTATTGCCAATCGTTATGGCTGGATGAATCACTTTACTACGGCTTGTTTGTTTGTTATTATTCAGCTGTTGGTCGAGATAGCCCACAAAAGTCTTTTGATTTGTTTCAAGTGGGGCTCCTGGATAGAAGATATAGAATTAAATTACAGTTTTAGTGGTGGGAGGAAAATCCCAGAAAGATATTTTATGGAAAACGCACAGAATCAGGCAGGGACTGAAAACCCAATCCACATACTGGCCCAGGCAGGATTCGAACCCGTGTCACAGCGGTGGAAGGCGAGGAAAGTACTGCTATTAAGCCAACCTTATTATCCTGATCGACTTCATTGGTCAATAATTGAAAATTATTCTGATATACGTGTACAGGATTCTGTTGCACGAAGTACTCGTGCTACTCGGCTGTGTTGTGGAATTACTTTTCAGGAGTGCAGTTCAAAATATTATTAACATGTTGATTAGGTTTCTATATATAGCGATGTAATTATGCAGGGACTTCATTTTTGACCAGCAAAACTACAAAGTAATGTATGATGATCCCTCGTCTTTACATAGAATCATTTGAATATTAATAAACTCTGAAACAAGTGATAACCTGTTTTGTTGCCAAAAAGAAAGGAACCAGAATATGAGATTATAATGTAGTTTTCCCGTACTATATTTAATGTTGTTGGTATATTTTAAAAAAAATAAAACTCACGTGTCATGTCCCAAAGGCCAAAATTTACATGATTTACAGTTTAAATATGCATTGAATGCAATTTAGGGGTATTAGAAATATAAAAGGGACAAGATCTAAAATATTTAAAATACAAAACGGGAAAAAGAAAATTACAACACTACACCACCCAAAATAAAGTACACGAGAAAGAGGTAAATTTAGAACATATTAATCTGATAAATTATTAAATAAAAACCACCAGAGTTGAACAGGCTGATGGACGAGGGAGATGGTTAAAAAAAAATGGAATTAAAAACGTTAATATAGTTTGAAATTGTTCCTATTAATGGTAAAACTTTGTCCCGTTCTGTATCTATTTCTTTGAAGATTTATATTGTATTGGTTGTGTTTTTCGTGAGAAAGGTCATTGTCTTTTTGACAGAGTAACATGTGACCCCAAAAAGATCATACGATGTGTTTTAGCAGCATCAAACGTGTCATTTGGCTTGATATAAAAACAGTCGCATTAAATTGAAATTTCACTTACCATAAATGAACTTTGGTACATTCTTTGTATTTTGTTAGTTCCTCAAAATGGTGTTTTGACAATTAAACCAGTGATTCAAGAAGAAAATCTTATTAGGACAAGTTTCTTATTCGTCATAACTTGATAATTTGGAAATTATCTTTGACAACAAAACGAAACCAATTTGCCATTCAGGTTACCATATTCAATTATATGCACATTCAAATATCTTGTCAATGCCTATCTAGAAAAATAATCTAATACTTGAGACAAGAAATTGTAGTTAGGGCCTATGTTATAACAAGTCAGATTTTAAAATAACTAGACAGTGCAGCGATGTAAATTCTATTGCCTATAATAAATTTCAATTGCCTAATGTAAGTTCAATTGCCTAATTTCAGGTTTGTTTCAGATAGTAAATGACATTTGGCACCATACATCTGTACACTTTTCCTTCATACCCCAAATTTCAGGCAAAAATGTCAAAAAAGTCCACTTTTATCCGCACCAGTGGAATCGTTGCCGTACAGGGATCCGTGCACGCGATGCACCCCTGTATTAAAATTCCCATATACACCAGTGCTAAATGCCCATACTTCAAAATTCTTTTTAAAATACTCGGAACTCTCACAGGTATTTAAGCTGCACAGAAAAATGATGATCAACATTGTCATCTTTCATTTTCTTTTCAATTTTTGGTGGGTTGACCATTGACTTCCCGAGAAATTCTCACCCAAAGAAGACCCCTATTTTTCCCAAAGCGGAAAAGTAGCCATCTTGAATAACGATCCCTCCACAACATGGCAAAATACCGCCACTTTGGAGCCCAATTGCATCCAAAATGCTCAGAATTGGAAGCCCCAAGTCCGGGCCAGAGGTTCATCGCATGCATTATTCCCCAATTTTATGTCTCTCCGAACAGAACTCTCTAATATAGAATAGGCCTATTTTGAGGGGTATAACTTTTATTCATGAGCTCAGCGGATGGGTTTAGGCCTATGTACAGGTGTGTACCCCTAACGAGGCCCCTCTCTATGGAGAAACCATTGTCACCCTATTCTACAAAGCAAGTGTCACGTGACGGATTATCTGAACAGTAGATAGCACAATGCTTTCGCCATTGAAGGGACAGAATTGATAGCGTACTCGAATTGATCTTTAGGTAGGGCGAGCTGACGTCATCTGATGAAAACATCTATTCATTTGCACACCAGTTTTCATCGGTTGCTATTTGTTACCATTCAGCACCCCAGGCTCAATTGTTTTTTTTTCTCAATAACATAGGTCTGGGAGCTAGAGAAACCAATATAAAAACATTCCCAGATGTCCGCGTGCAGTGTGTTTGGAAGAACTTTGCATTGGAATGGCCCAACTCGGCCATGCACGAATTGTTTGATAGTTTCCGTAAGTATAGAGTGCAAATTTAACAGTTAATCCAACATACAGATATCTCTATTTCTGATAGACTTAACCCTATTATAGAACCCAAATACGTGAATAAATATTGATGCAAGGTAGGCACCTTTCCCAAAGCAATTTCAGGTGTTACCCCTTCTAAACATCTTCTCTATGGCTAAAAGAATATATCTGTCAAGGTTGGTGCTTTGGACCGTAGTCGGTCACGATCTCGTCAACAATTGGATCTAAGCAACCTGGCTTTTTCCATCAACTGAGTTTTTTTTTTTTTTACATCCAGATAATCGTGACATTTCTCTTCAAGACGATCACCTATGAAACCCATCTTCTACCTCTATTTCCATGCAGCTACTCGTTTACAGCCTTACAACTTAACATGCTAGTCTCAAATGGTGGACACTTGTGCAAGGTGCTCTGGTATATACATAGTAGTTGGTGCAAGTCGAAAGTCAGCTCCTATGATCTAGGCCCTGATGGCTCCCTTGAACTGCTCCACAGTGGGCAGCTCAATGATGTTCTGTCGCCGCGGTCGCAACTGGGTATTTTCCCGAGGTGGCTAATCCGTCTTCCCATCTTCAATATTCTTTAGTTCTTTGTATTTGGGCCCGGGACGATCTGTAATAACACACAAAAAAAGCACAATTGTCGGTAAAACCCAGCCAGTTTAACGCTTGGGTCGCCAAGTTTACTTTTAATACGTTATTCCCCACAGTTATTCACTAGCACCACTGGACTCGGAGACTGCCTCTACATCCTAGGCCCCCGACCTTGAACATTTGGTTTTGGGGGGGTTGTGAAATACATGTATAAACCAGTTACTGAATTTCTGGTTTAGATGCATATTCATCTATAGGCCATCAGCCTGGGGGTTTGGTCGGTATCAAATGAGGAGAACAATGCTCATTGTGATTTTTGGCAAACTATGCACCCCTGAGTATCGCAGCGGTGGCAGCTTTTTGGGCGCTATCACTTTACAACACAAGTGACATTTTTATCTATTTTACAGACGTTCAATTATTTGTTCTCTCTAAAAACTGGTGATATTCACTGTGTACGAAATGTAGCCGTATTTCCCCGAAAATATAAGCCCATGGACATTTGCGGATGAGGGCCTACACCACCGTTGTTGGCCAACACTATCTACATCTCAACATTTTGATGTGCAATGCACATTGCCGATAGCGTGTACGTGCCCGCAAATTTCTGAAAAGGACAATTCCTCGAGTCCCACACGGTCCCCAAAGGTCTGCGGAATCAAACCCAGCCAATCTAAGAATTTCTAGGTGCTCTTCTTTATCCATAACTCCTTTTTACTTCTTTATGTGGTCACTTTGATTGATAATTTATAGGTTTTTTGTGTGTTCGAAAGGGAATGATGGTCCTATGACTATGTAGCCAGTCCCATGGAGTGTTGCATGCTTAGTGCATTGTTAGGGCTCATGACTCGTGTTCCAAGGGTCAGGGGCCCGAATCCTAATTATGTTGTGTCCTTGGGCAAGCCACTCCACCCCACTTGTCTCTCTCCACTCAGGAGTATAAATAGCTCGGGAGCTGGGAAGTAACCTGCGATGGACTGGCATCCCACCCAGGAGGAATGGAAATGTTCTTGGTCGTTTCATGTCAAGGAAACCAGAGATAAACACCCGCCTGATGAGCCACATTGGCTCATGACAGACTTACTTTATTCATACTGGCATTAACGTCGTACTTACCAGTCATCAATTCCTCTTCTTTAGATTGCACTTTCACGTCGTACCATATGTACCTGAATGGCGGGGGGTGTTATTAGATTTGTTATTCACATTGGTAAAGTCTGTGGGATCAAAATACATACACATGCAAATTTAGATGAACAAAATATAAGCTTTTTTTACCGACATAGGCCTAAATCTTATTGACGGTGCTGACGTTTTAACTGCACTACTTTACTTTCAAACAAATCAAGGTTATAGGTAACACCACGCTGTTTAGACTAGGCACAATAACCTAAACATCTAAACAGCGGGAAAAACCTATAAATATTAGTTCTGTTCACAAACAGACGTAGACTAGCTGTTGACTGGTGTTACGGTTGATTTAACGTAAGCCTTCCAGCCTCCACACCTTTATGCTCTAACGGCCATTGAACTTTGGTTGCCCTCAAATTAGTCCACGGAACTCCGCATGTCCATTACTGTAGGATGGTTGGTTTTGCGGCAAATAAAACTTGGTTCTCTACCATATCCGTCAGACTGACGTTCCAGGGTAGCACCGAACTAATTTATTCTGAGGCAACTCTAAAACCGAATTCTAGCCGTTCTACAAGAATACATTTTAGTTAGGCGCGATTTGGAACGCCAGTCTAAAATAGTTAGGCCTATACTGTTAGGAACACGTTACTCACAGTACGAGGAGAAGCGACAATGCGTAGAAACCGACTGTTACAAGGAACGGCAGACCGGGCCAGATTGGCAGCAAGGCAGCATAAAGATTGTTGAAAAGACCAGAACTGGCTACGGAGGTAAGCGTCTGAATCAAAGCTGTTACTGCAAAGAGCGACCCTGCATGCGTGGTGATAAGAATTCAATGAAGACAAATTAAGAGTGAGTTATCATACTACTGAGATGAAAACACAAAAAGTCACAGTTTTAGCACTTTCCTTTATTGCGTTTGTCTTCATGTGACGATACTATAGTTTGTCGTTTGTCACGACCGAAGATAGCTTAGTTTAGAGTTTTGCCAAACTAATGACCCACAACTCAATTTATCGTTTATGGTTTTACCGGAAATAAATTGTCAGTCGGTCATCCGAAAGGTAGATTGAACTGGGAGGTGTGGTGGTTTTTTTTAAACAGAAACCACCTCTCCAGTCCCATTTATTGGGTTTTTTTATAACAGGACACATTCCAGATCCATCTACGGGAATCTTGTGCGAGAGCACAATACGCTCTGGCCGTGTTGCAAGAAGTCTGGCAAGAAAGTCATGCATGAAATCGATCAAAATGATCCCTGCCAGAGCTGAAAAATACGACGCCGAAAAATGTGACGCCGATGGCACATATGGAACACCATACTTTTGGTAATTTTTTCCGGGGACAGACAGACAGACCGACCACCTAGTGACAAGTACAAGCTCCTGTCAGAGCTTTAAAAAAAATCAATATTGCAAATTTCAGTTCTAATCATTAGACGGAATTTGCGTCAGGTGGATAAAAAATCTGTTCCTTGCTCTATGATCCATATAATTCAACCAGCTGACCCCAGCAAGCTCGCAGGTGCAGTGGTTAGACGTCTGCGCTAGTAAGCAGGAGGACGTGGGTTCGTGTCCCATCTGAGTGATTTTTTTCTCACAATCACTCGGCAACATTGAGAATAAAGTGTTTATGGAAATTTCATTTCATTAATTACAAAAAGCCCTCGTGGGAAGTGGGATTGACTTACCATATTCTTGAGGTTCCACTAACTTGGATTTGATGGACGTTATGGTAACACTAGGGAAGCTCACTAACATCCCAACAGCGGCAGCTACAAAACGAACATTGCCAAAACACAAAATGAAACACATGACGTGTATTTTAGTTTCAGACGTGGGTTTTCATGTTCAGTCATGTTTAATACGTAGCCCTTGGATTCATGGATCAGAATAGCAGGAATGATAGGCCTCATTATGAAACCATAACTTCAGTTTGCTCTATGTGTGGGCCTAGACCAGTCTGAGCACAAATGTCCCTGTACATACATGATGGCCCCCAGTGATGGCGGTAACATTGTTAAATACAACCGTGCCATAAACAATAGCTGGAACGATGCTTCCAGTGGTGACCAACTGTACAGCGGCACTGTCCCAAACTTTTGGAAGAACTCTAATTTTCAAAAAAAGCTTTATCGTTTGTGTATTTAGTCTGTTCTTTCGGTCTGATAAATTATTGAAGACATTTTGTCAAACCTGACTTTATATTGAATCATTTAAATACCTTTATTTAACAGCAAGACAAAAATCTATGTGAAAAACAAAATCAAACCAAATGCTTACCTATCATCATGACCGTAGTGGATTTTGCGAATGCAATCATGGTCAGAGCTGCTGAGGTTGATATAATCCCTATGGAAGTCAGACCTAGATCTAACTGCATCGAGTGGTTTTTCACAATCTAAAAGAAAGGGTCAAATAAGACGATCACATTATTTTTACATATTCAAAATGATATCTTTTGTAGTTTGTTTTAATACCGTGTTAACAAATTACAACCCATTTATCAAAACAAATTTAGGCAACCTGTAAGTTACACCAGCAAGAGCGAAAATAGGCACTGCGTAGTAACTCAACAGCTATTTTTTTTTAATTTGAATTTTTATTTTGAATCCTGAAAAGATACTAAATAAATCATGCAAGTTAAAAAATACCTTGTGTTTTCAATGTCTCAGTTCCGTTCTTTTCTTTTTCTAATGGGACTTGTTAATCTTGGGCGGTATTTTTATTCTGATGCCCTGTGGACTGGGTATTACCTTAAAGATTGCAGGTAACCCCAAGACCAAGGTGGCTGCTTTCAGAGCGGTTCGAACGCTGATGAAAACACCGATGGTCGTGGCGGTCCAATTCAGCGGAGAATGCTTCGTGTATAAGACAATCAGGTCCATTTCGGCTGTGCACGATCAAAGTGAAAGGAGAACGAAAAATACAACATAAACACTCTGATGTTTTTCTCATCAAAAAAGAATGATGAAAATATATATAGCCTGTGTTTATTCTGATGAATAGGCCAAACGAGACATGGAAAGATGTGTACCACGTTTCCTGGCACTGAGTTTACATCGTATTATGAACTGACACATAAAAGCTACTTTATTTTTTTTTCTCGAAAAGTCCTTTAGTAAAGGAAACACATCCAACATATAATTGCATTAAGTGATAGGAATTTGGGGTTAATTATTAACCTCCACTTTGCGTTCTCCACACGTTCTCAAAGTTCCAAGACACTGGACACAATTTAGAGGTGTAGACCTTTTTTGGGGATTACTGAGGCCACATCATCTACTATGGGCTACCTGGTACGGTCTTGGCTGAGGTCATAAAAGAGAAAGAGTGTACAACTGTGCTTATTCGCTTGCGGTTTTAAACTTTAATCAGCTAAGCCCATGGGCAGAATTACTGTTCATTTCCAATCTATATCTCTGATGCAATGTGTATCGAGAACCTCCATCTTCCATTTTAAAGGCAGTACCCCCTTCAATAAAAAAAAAAGTGCGAAAGATCAACCCCCTCCCTTTGTTTTGTTTCCAGAACTTGAGCTTGTATTTCAAGAAACTGTTAGAATCTACTTCGTTTTTCCCGGAGGTTTCTTTGGCTTGCCTCCATATTGTTTGCATGTGAAAATAATTGCTTAGTGTGACTTGGCCCCACCATTTAAACCTTTCGAGACCATGTGCCTACGACATACGCCTTGCTTTGAAACTACACCACTTAAAAGAAGAGTGGGCGCAGCACTAACCTGTAGAGCAAATGTTATGGATGATACCAATGAGCATAGCCAGCAGGAGGTATTTGCGTCTGCATCCAAGTCTCTCTCGGAAGCAGACCAGAAGCATGCTTCTCAAGCTCTTCCACACCTCCCTGAAAGATTGCCTGATGGAGTCACGGGTTTCACCCCAAAATCTTTCTCTTTTGCCGTCGTCTGCCTCTCCCTCTTTCTCCACTTTTTCCTGTCCAGCTTGAGGCTCCTCTTTCCCTTTCGTCTCGATTTCTTCATCTTCAGCCCTCTCCTCGTCCTCACTAGTGTCATCTTCGTCGCCCCCACTGCTCAGCTCCTGGTCCGACTCATAATCCACGGTCTCCTCCAGCCAGAACACAACGTAGAGCACAACGAGGACGTGGATACCAGCGAGTATGAAGTAGACAGGGGCGAAGCCTTTCATGTCAATCAGGACACCGGAGAGGAATGCCCCGATAGGACCTCCGATGTGAGACATAGCCTTCATCACTCCAAGTCGCTTGGTTCGGTTAGTGCCATCCGTCACGTCACACAGGTAGCTCTTGGCAATGATGTAAGCGGTGACGACGTTCCCAGACAGCCCCACAGCGATTTCGCTGGCGATCAGATAATCCAGCGGCATCATTGGGAAGTAAGTCTGGAAGAGGAAGCTCACAGCTCCCAGAATGCTGCCCAAGGATGGGATGATCAGGAACATGCGCCTTCCCAAACGATCGCTCAAGGGACCGTACAAGGACGACACTATGGCCCCTGGGATGAACAGGGCCATCTTGAGGAGGAAATTCCAGTGCGCTGCGTTTGCCTGAACGTCGTTCTCAACAGCAGCCGATTTCTCGTCTACATCTCCACAAACCGTGTCGTTGTAGCTCTGGATACAGACTTTGTGCAGGACTAGAAGTTGGCTGGCGGGCGTCCGCATGTAGTTCGTCATTGACAGGACGAACATAATAGGTTCTACCGTCACTACATGCAACGACTCCATGACTGTGCGAGCGGCCTCAGAACGCGTCCCCGGCCCCATGTCGTCAACTTACCTGAATTGGAAAAATGAGAACATTTAGGCTACGATACGTAAACCCTTCGATTTCCACGAGCTTGAAGCCTTTTTACTGAGCATAAATGACCGTGCCAGGATTATTATTGAGTGGTCGGGAATTGTTCTGATAAATCTTCTTTGTTGAGTGGAGTCGGGCACATACAACCCGGCCACTGTTTGAAATCGGTCTGATAAATCTCTCTTTTTTCCGAACAATAATTCTCCGCGGGTTTTCTCCTAAACGATTTATGGTATGAACTTTCAACATAATCGAATCACATCCCGAATAGTGTATATTACTCTGACATCATGATGACGTCATCTGGTGTTTTTTCATCTATAACTCTTGTCTTGAACAAAACGATCAATCATGTTCATACGTTGTAATCAGATAGACAATTACTTAATATTTTTTTGTCGTGTACGTGAACTCGCTTGACCTTCTTATTATTTGTTCCGCTTAGTGTCACGTACGATAGCCCAGAAGTTGTACCGGTAACTTGTTAGTAAAATAAAACACTTTGAAATAAATTGTTATCGTAAATCCGTGTGGGCGAGTGGGGGGATGACCATACGGCAACATTTTAAAATTGCCCAGCGGTGGAAATTCGAAAAGCAGGGGAAGGGTAGTATGAGGGAGTGCTGGACACCATTTGTCACTATAGGGATCTCCCCGAACCTACCCCTACAGGCTACGGAGCGATTCGTGGCGTTTCCAACGATGTGTACACAATGAGGACAAAAGGAACATTATTTATATCCATTCAAATCTCAGAGTGGTTCCCACGCGATCCACACCACTTATGTCTTTCTTGTGACCGAGAGCCCCCCGGAAAAGTGTATCTATTGAAGAGTATTTTACCGTACGTCTTGCAACAATGATGGATGATCCTGACTACAGTCCTACACAAAGTATTCCCATCGCATGGAAGGAGGACCCAATGATTAAACGATTTGATTTCAAGGTTTTCTCACAATAGGCTGGACTATGAAAATGAATGGGATTTTAGGCAATGCTTTTCTTTTGTGACATTAAAAAAATATAACCTATTAATACCGAACAGGATTACTGTAACCGCTTCTATGCAGAGCATTCAAAAAGCGGAATTCTTAACAATGCCATTTTATGATAAATATTTGCATAATAAGAAAAATCTCACATGATAAATTTGCTCAGTTTTGAGTAGAGAACAACTGTGTAGAGTTTAGATATAGTTTACTTGAAGTTTGGCGAAAACAAGTTGAGAGTGAAAAAAGAAAAGAATATATATATTCAGGTGGTTCTTGAAATAATGAGTCAGCTATCAGTAAACTGTGTAGTCAAAGTAACCATGGTCCCATTTCCCTTAACATCCTTGTCCGATAAGTGAAGCCACAAATAGTGATTGACTGTGGTCCCCGTTGCCATTTCGGGTTCGAACCAACCAGCACATGCTGGCATAAATTCTGGCGGTGATCGAGAGGAAAGACGTCTGCACTTGTAAGCAGGAGGTGGTCGTGGGTTCGAGTCCAACCCGAGCGCCTGTGTAGCTCGATCACAAGCCCTCGTACAGCATCACTGAGTATTCAGTGCTTATTAAATCACGTCAATTTTTAAGAACTATGAACTGTTCATATTTAGGAGTATCTAAAATGTTTGTATCAAACAGTCGTTTCCATAAAGTATTTCGCATGAGGAAATATACATGTACTTTTATTCCTGTACAACGACACGGACAGCTAAAATGATTTTCAAGGTAGATTTTTACTTAAATGGCTTTTCAGATTCTACGGGCTCGCAGATATCCACATGACATGCATGACGAGACCCATTATATATATGGATGGGTTAATAATAGGTGCCTGCCCACTCCACTCGTGCCGTTTAACACGATCAAAATCTGAGCGATGCGCTCAATGAAGACTTTTCAAACGACAAAGGAATCCATTTTATTTGAATGGTGTGAAAAGGAGATCTTTGCAAAGGGCTTTGGCGAATTATTGTCATAATCGATGGCAACAAACGGGCCAGGAATGTCCCACTAAACAGTGCTATGATAATATAAAATGGGAAAAAAATCTCACAATATTTTGGCTTTGACACAGAAAACAGTTAGCTTCATTTCAGTGAAAGTTGGACTTAAAATCAAAAGTAAGTGAGAAATCTGCATCTCAAAGTGGTCTCGCAAGATCTCGGTGAGATTCTGAGTCAAAAATCGAACATTTTCACCAGAAGTCAGTCAGTGTTGTCTTTAAAACTATCAGTATTCTTTGATCATAATTATGTATGGCACAAATGGGCTAATTGATAGAATTGGTTGTCTCAAAACTGATGAAAATATTAATGAGGGCTCGACAGGTCTCGGGAATATTCTCAACTCCAACACTGCCACTAAATTCGGTCAGTCCATGCCCTTACCTACCTCTGCTTTATCCAAATCCAATATGTGGGCGTCAAATATCCATTGGCCCGTAAATGATCGACGATTTTTTTCTTAGTTTCCCTATAGTTCATAGTAAGATATAGCTTGTTGGTTATCGCTCATTACTCGCCAACAAGTGTTTTTAAACACTTGTTGGCGAGTATTGAATCGAGTATTGCTTATTAAAATAAGCAATACTCGATTCATACGATACGTAGCACCAAAAACTTGACTTAGGGGTGCATACCTGCAAATAAACTCCCATAGACACTAGTGCTAAATGCCCGTACTTCAAAATTATTTTAAAAATACTCAAAACTCTCACAGGTATTCAAGCTGCACAGAAAAATGATGATCAATGTGTCATCTTTCATTTTCTTTTCAATTTATGGTGGGTTGACCATTGACTTTTCGAGATATTTTCACGCAAAGAAGACGACCCCTATTTTCCCCAAAGCGGAAAAGCAGCCATCTTGAAAAACGATCCCTCCACAACATGGCAAAATAGCGCCACTTTCGAGCCCAATAGCATCCAAAATGCTCAGAATTGGAAGCCCCAAGTCCGGGCCAGAGGTTCACTACCATATCTCTTCAATTCCCCAATTTTACGGCGCTCAGAACTCTCTAATATAGAATATTTTGAGGGTATAACTTTTATTCATGAGCTTGGCGGATCGATTTACCGGTGTGTACCCTTAGCGGTATTTACAAGTGACGGTGCACTGTCTCTTAATCTTGTTCTATGGTCGAACATATCAGAAGAGGGTTCAAACACACAAAATGACCTGACTTATTACAATTATGGCTTCACCATTCACACAATAGGCTAGATGACATTTCCTAAAATAAGACAACATCATAGCTGAAATGGCGATAGGTCAAATCGCACGATCATATGTGATGCGATCAAACTAAATGAGTCATTTTGTCGACCCTGTTCAAAACAAATTTTATTACAGATTTGAAAAGAGCACAATCTCAGCATTACTGCTATGAAAACTGCATGCTGATACTATCTTTAGTTAAAAAATTATGGAAGTCAGAACACCAAGAGTTGTGATGAAGTGATGACGTGGCGCTATTTCGGCCTGTATCTCCAAATAAAAATTCCCGACAAACAACTCATTAAGCTCGATCGCATCACATGTACCATCTTCACAAAATGACCTTGCAACATCAATAACACCGCCACGTTGTTGGTATACGTTTAACTACCGAGGTTCAATGCATAGACATTCCAGGGTGTCCTATGAATCCGTAAAAAAAGAAGATGTTTGTTCCTCCATTAGCATCGTGACCGACTTCCAAGAAGTCACCACCGGTGGAAAGGTTTAAGTTAAAACTGCAACTGGTTCATGCAACTTTCAGTCTCAAATTCTCGCCAATAATCGTTTTAAAGATACACAAAGATTAAAGGAAGTGCAAAATACCTTTCCGGAAAGTTTCTTCGCTGTACTCTGTACTGTCCAAAGCCTTCGCCAAAAGTCTTAGGCGTTTTGCACAATGAGTACGCAATGAAGAAGCCTGGCCTTCAGCTTCAAACACAATAGGGCTATTATAACCCAAAAGGCTTTTCGGATCCAGTCGTGGGTGATTCGTAATGTTTGTTGTCCAACCAAGCATGAACCAAGTAAACTCAGATCACACTGATTCAATTGCCTCCAGTTGACTGGACTCTTCGGTGAAGACTTTTAAGTAATTGGTTTTTTTTGGCAATCAAGTATAGTCACTGATCAAAATGCGCATATTCAGTGTAGTTCAGCTTCCTTAAATAAACTGCACCGCATCCAGTTTATGAAAAATTTTAGTCTGCGATGTCGCTTCGATTGACCTTGGCAGTCTAAGTATTTTGAGGTCATCCCAAATCAATTCATATGTTGCTTCAATCACGTGATATGTTTCACCACGGAGGAATAAAAACACAAAGGGATTTACGACACTCAAACTAGATTCGCAACAAGTGGGGGTACATGTACATGTACTGTTAATGGATGCTCGTGCCTGCTATATACCCATGGGCGTCGCCAGGATTTTTTTTCTAAAGGGGAGCAAAGCAACCCCCCCCCCAAAAAAAACCCCTATAATTTCCAGCATTTTCCCGATGTATCATTTGTTTCGAGGGTGGGCAGGGACATTTCCAACCCCCACACCAACCCATTAAATTAACAACAATATGACTTCCCGCCTCTTTTTTTTCTTCCTTTTCCCCCCTCCTTTTTTGTGGCTTGTCCAGGGGGCAGGGTTGTAGGACTCGATCCAGGACTCGGACTCGAGTTGGACTCGAGTCACATTTTTCTTGACTTAGACTCGACTCGAGTCACATTGGAATATAACTCGGACTCGGACTCGACCATGATGACTCGGACTCGAGCTTGGTGACTGGTGACTCGAGTCACGTATTTTCATCAAAAGAAAAAAACCATAACGTTACGTATTTGTGTGACGAACGAAGCATTCTTTTTTACGCGGAAAATCGTATCCAGGGGCCGCGCACGCACGCCTAGCGCCTGCACGATGAGCACATGGAAGGAATTAGGGATGGCGGATGATTTATTAAAGGATGGGAATTAAAAAGAAACACTTTTGGGTCTAAACAACATTTACACACACAAGGTAAACTATATATACACTGGGATTTACATAAAAGACAGAACGGACTCGAGGCTTGCATGTGACTCGAGACTCGCACTCGGACTCGGACTCGAGGCTTGTGACTCGGGACTCGGACTCGGACTCGAGGCTTGTGACTCGAGACTCAGACTCGGACTCGAGGCTTGTGACTCGAGACTCGGACTCGGACTAGAGGCTTGTGACTCGGGACTCGGACTCGACGTTGGTGACTCGACTACAACATTGTCAGGGGGCAAGCAGCCCCCCTTGCCCCCCCCCCCCCTCGCGACGCCCATGTAGTTACCCTGACTAATTGAGTCCCTCTAATTGTCTGAGTCGCCACACGAAAGCTGTGGATGTAGGCTAGCTCAAGTATATGGCTTTATATGCTGCCGATAAGTGCTTCCCTAACTCGCCATCAGGCAAACAAAGAACTAGTTTTGGCCCAAGACGTCAGTGATCAATAGCGATAGTTGCATCGTCGTGTAGCGCCCTTGAATAATTGATTTTCTACTTTCTCTCACTAACGTCTTGGTCATTTTGTAGCAATGGGGGCGCGGCCATTTTATGTAAATCAGACCGTCTGTATAGATTCGAACCAAACGGCAGTTCCCATTTGCCGCAGTAGTCGCGACGTCTCTATAGTCCGAAGTCCCATTGGTCCGAAGTCCCATTGGTCCGAAGTCCCATTGGTCCGAAGTCCCATTGGTCCGAATCCCATTGGTCCGAAGTCCCATTTGTCCGAAGTCCCATTGGTTCGAAACATAATACTGTGTAGTTCCACTTGTTCAAGTTGACTGACCCTAACCCTTATCCTATGGGGCGTCAGACCAATGGGACTTCGGACCAATGGGACGTTTATACCAATGGAACGTATAGAGCAAGGGGGCCGTCGGACCAATGGGACTTCGGACCAATGGTACTTCGGACTATAGAGACGTCCCCGTCGCGCCCTCCCCATTGAACCATTTCTCGGTCGCTGATTGGTGATGTTGATCACCGCACGTATAGCGCGAATGTTTACAACCGTTAAGCGAGCCATTGAACCATTTCTCGATCTCTGATTGGTTCCATAGGAAAGCCTAGGGAGAAAATAAAGAAAAAGTGAAACCACTGACACGAAATGGCCAAGACGTTATTGCGAGTATAGGCGTGCTGGTCTAAGTTGTTGTGCCATTAGAGGGCGCACTATGTACGATCCACTATCGATCACTAGCGTCTTGAGCCAAGATTAACAAAGAACATGCCCCAGGAATGTTTGGATATACACTTGTTAAAGAAATGTAATAAATAAATAAAATAGAACCCGCCACTCCCGGAACATTTTCTTTGTTTGCCTGATGCCGAGTTACGGAAGCAATATGCCTTGTCGGCAGCAATGCCATACCTGAGGTACACTCGCCGTCCCCGCCGCTTTCTTGTTGTGGAGTGCTGTGGTCCAGTGGTTACGGTGTTTGACCTGTGTGCCGTGGTACATGGGTTCGAATCCTGACCGTGGGAACATTGTACTTGTGCTCTTGAGCAAGACACTTTACCATTATTGCTCCGTCCTTCGGATGGGACGTAAAGCCGCAGGTCCCGCGTGTTGTGTAATGCACGTTAAATAACCCAGTAACACTTATCGCCATAAGAGAAAGGGAAGTTGCCCCGGTGTTTCTGGCAGTGGCTGCAATATGCGCCGCAGCACCTTGTCGACTTTTATAAAGGTGCCACATAATGGGTCTCACATCTTTCTCGTGAACCTCATTTACCTGTCTTTAAAAATAGACATAATTACCAGCGCCTTGAGTATCTAATTATTGGTAGAGCATGGGTCATATAAGACTCCGGTATTATAAATGTCGATCCGGGTGGTTTACTGCAGTCAGATATAATTTCATCTTGGGCTCGAAATCGTAGCAGTTGGAGGAAGCTTGTGTGCTATAATGTACAAAATGTTTATGTTCATGTGAATACTATGTACATGTACATGCATTTACGATTACATGTACATGATGTATTCGGGGCAGCGCAAGTATCATGAAAGCATCCGTCCGACGACTTCAGTTTTCAGTTTTCGAAATGCGGAGGAACCAATAGCTCTGGATGGCAAGACAAAGTTTTGTCAAACATAAAACGCAAGGTTTTCTGTTTTGATCATGTGTTTCTGGATTTTCACGCTATTATATTTCTTATTTTGCCAATTTCGCGCGAAAACTTGTTTGAAACTGAAATTGGCCTTCCACATAATTTTATCCGGCGGATTTTTCATTTACAATCGATAAACTTACATGAATCAACTTTGGATGACAAGAAGAAATAACTTTCATGAGAAATTCAATAGGCCTAAATTTCACAACACACATTTTTGTCAAGTCCCAAACATTTTGTTTTCGAAAGTGTTTTAAACTTGGAAATGTTTCGTTGTGGAAGATAAGATCAAATAAACGCTACAGAAACATCATTTTGTTCAAGAATATTGAATTTCTTATATGTTACTAAATCTCAGTCAAATTGATTGAAATCTATCAATAAAAACGATGCTTCAAATTACGATCAAGGCGCGCGAAAACAGTCAATTATTCTACCAGGGGCAGTTCCACCAATTTTGTTGTTCCAAGAATTAAAGGGCAAGAGTGCACTTAATTGTTTTATACCGGAATTCATCAATGGAATTTACTTCCAAACAGCATCAAATGTTCCAACAATCTTCCTCATTTTAAAAGGGCAGTGAAAGAACATCTCTCTTCTTATTAATTTTGTTTTTTAAGCAGCTGAGATTGTTGTGATTTCTGTGATTTTTTTCTTTAAATTATTTTTCTGTTGCTAGATCCAGTGCAATTTATTTTTTGAACTTTTTTATTTGTACTTGTACTTGTATGTGTGTTTTTAAGGACCCCGATGGAATTAAGCCGTCTTATAAACAGCTTTTCGGGTTATCCTTGGCTTTGTATTTACATGAAATGCGTTCGTTTTTTATACCATTGTATGTTTGTTTGTTTTTGCCAAAATAAATAAATAAATAAATAAATTCCGTTGCTAAAGCCGTTGTTAAGCACGAATCTTGCGCACGCGCACTTTGGTAATGAACACCATGAACATACATGGACATGAACTCCCAGCACTGTTTAATATATTGTCACAAACATGAACTCTGCGCCTGCAATCGCTGGTTGGTATGGGAACGAGACGGGCAAAGTCTGGTTTACGCCACTACAATCAAATCCAGAATCCAGTCTGAACCGGTTATGTATACGCAGGGTGATCGTTTTAGCCGATTTTCGGCTAACTTTGACAGAATTTTTGTTAAAAAACGAGTTTGACAGAAAATTTGACAGAATGGATTTTTTTTGGGCAGATTTCTGGCAGAATTCTGCAAAAATGGTTATTTGACAGAAAAAACAGCAAATTTGAACAAAAAAGTGTACCTTTATTTAAAAAAAAAAATCAATCCTTTCAAACAAACCCTTGCATAATGGGACAGGTTGGCTAGTCTAGGTTCTGAGGTTTTTGATCCGCGTTTTGCCCGAAATTTTCCAATACTTTCACAACATTATTATGTGACTAGATTGTTTATGTAATATGAATCTTAATTAGAGCAATACTACCAATCTGCATGTGATTTTAAATGTTTATAGTGTATTTCGATTAATTCTGGGGAATTTGGCAGATTTTTAATAAATCTGACAGATTTTTGATGTGCATTTAGCAGAATTTGGCTCTGACCTTACGGTCACCCTGGGTATACGGCACTGGCAAAGCATTCCAACAATAACCACTTGAATACCAGGCCTATTTCCTCAACAGCTAATTCTTCTCAGACAAATGGTAACTGCCGGAAACAAAAATTCGCATTCATCACATTCCCATTCACATTTCGAAATACAAGATTTCTATCTGCACCTTCTCAAATTGCACTGGATTCATTGCAGGCGAGGATTCTTCAGCCTAAGTTAGATACACTGTCAGTTGAAGGTAAGATACAGTTATTAAATGCATTTGAATATAATGTAATATTGTACGTGACATGATAGCAAGGTATGCAGATTTTAATGGCGTTTACAGGTTTTTGCTTTGGTTCGAGGAAATGCTATTGAAGTTGTCGTGTTTTAAATATGGGAATCGTGAATTGTGTTTAGGGTAAGCTTGTTTACGCATACATTTGTGTATTGGAATGTTAGATTTCGTTGATATTTGTATTTTAAATCCAAAGTGAGGAAATTATTGATACCGAGCGAAAGGAACACCGCCCTGCCCCTCCATTCAACACATGCACCAAATTAAATTAATCGACGATTACCCGAAGCGCATCTACCTATTTATTAAGAAAACCTAGCTCAAAGTTTAGATAGGACTGGACATGATTTTGGCCGAAAGAAAACTAGTAGCTTGAAGGTGGTTTAAAAAAAAAAAAGATAGTGGATATATTGCCGGAGCAATGCCGGCACAGGTGTGGAAGGTAATTCTGTCCCCCTCCAGGTAATTCTGTCCCCCAGGTTTTTTTTTGTCCCCCTCTTTTGAAACCCAGAAGGCCAGTTCTCTTTATTGTTTTTATGAATTCACTCTACAAGGTATGCATTTTGGACTTTTAGTCTGCCCTTCATGAATATAAAAATATTTAATTTGGTCTATTGGATGATGTGTGAACACAATGTTTCGATTTGGAGTACGGTGAAATCTATCGCGATTCTACCGCGATAGGTCAATACAGCGGCGATGCATGGCGATGGCCCTCGTCTCATTGATACATCGCCTACTTGGATTGGTCTGCGTGTTCCCATCATAGCGCCAAACGAAATTTCCTATTGGATGAATTTCCATTGTAGAGGGAGACGCATATGTACACATGTGATAATCACTGCCACACATCTGCTCTCAGTACATACTATACTGCATTGGGACACATTTACCAGGGGGACACTTTCACCGTTGGGCAGGGGGGCATTTTTACCTGGAGAGGGACAAATCTACCTAGGTAAAAGTGTCCCCCCGGACACATTTACTGGGTCACGAGCCGGTAAATGTGTCCGGGGGGACACATTTACCGGGGGGACAGAATTACCTGTCACACCGGCAAGCTAACTTTTACTAAAGGTTTGCCGGCGGCAATCCATATCAACAGAGGGCGCTGTACTCTCTAAGATAGGGCTGAATTATAAGATATATTAAATTACCACCAATGGTTATGTAGCACACTTGGCCCAGTGAATATGCAACGGATCTCTCGGGAAGACCCGGGTTCGATCCCGATCCCCGCTGGCGACATTACTTAGGTTTCCCCCCCCCCCCCCATGCCCCAAAAATAAGAATATTCTTCTTTTATTATTTTAACTTGTCTCAAACAGTTTATTGCAGTGTATTATACATTTTCTTTTTCAGATTTGTGGCTAGTGGAGGATTTTTTTTTTAAAGAGAAATAAAGTCTGAAATTGTAAAATGATTCCCATCTTGTCAATACGAAGTTACAGCGATAATGTTGGCATGGAGCCAGACTAAAATTTGTCACCGGAAATTGCCTCAAGTACCCAAAAAATATTAACTGCGCATGTTCAGTGCATATCCGGCAAGCTAACGTTTACTAAAGGTTTGCCGTCTCCGGCAAAATATCCACTGCCTTAAAAAAAACCTATAGTTTTGGCATACTTTTCTTTTACCTACGGTACATTAGCAACGGAATATGCTCCCTGCACCCCAAATGGGCACAAATTTTTCTCCATCTTCTTAAAATGTAGAGAAGCCACTGAGTTACAACTTCAACAGATTAGTTGTTTTGCTCCCTGCTTAAGATTGTGAGCAATTTTGTTGCTTCGAGTCTTCGAATGAAACAAATATGCATGACGAGCAAATGATCCTATTTGTACCTTTAAACATTACAGTAATCTTAAATTGGCCGGTTCCGTCCTGGTGTGACTTAGTGTTCGGTTTTTTTTCTGAGGAATTGTCCATAGTGTCTCCGTCTTTTCTATTCTAATTGTTTTTCAGTTAAATTTTGTCAACTTTTTCGGTAGTTCGGCGAGCCACTCAATAAACAGCAATGGCAACATCATCCAACACGACAACGGTTTCAGTTTCGCCCACCGTAGCCAAACCTACACCTGCAGGGTCTGATGGATTGACAGCTGGAGAATGGGCAGGAATTGGCGTTGGAATTGTTGGTGCCTTGATAGCTGCGATGGCCTTCATTCTGGGAATATGTGAGTATGATTAGATAATCGCTACTAAACTTAAATTATTTCAGGGCAGGGGACTACAACGGAAAACAAATATACGAAAACGTGGCCCTGAAGTTTTCTGGTAATTCATTTAAATTTTGTTATTTATTTTGTTTATTGGAAAGGCTGTTTTTTTCCTTGAGCAATGAAACAAGACGAAGCAAGCCTAGTAGTGTTGGTTTTAGTGTGTACAGAATTCTATTCAATTGATCCTGAATTGCTAAAAATATTCGTAGAAAAAGCTGTAGTGGTAACGTAATTGAAACTAGAGTTTCGCGTTTGTTTAGTTACAAACGCAGAGTGGTCGGGCGGACAGCCTTTTCATTATACACTGCCCAGTTAAGTTAAGAATATATGTTTATGTAGAAAAAAGGATCAGGACATTAAAACCCTTCAAGTACAATCAATGTTTCAAAAAGGTATCTTTAACGGTGTAATAAATTTCAGTAAACATTCTATGTGCACAAAAAGTTATTTCTGGTTTAATGACGTCATCAGTCAAAAATGGTGAATGAATACTGATAAAGTTCGGAGAGGATAATTTCTCATTGTAAAGTTAAAATAACGTATGAAAATATAGGAAATATAATTGTTTGTATTAATAACACCTAACTTCCGGTTTGATGACGTATTTATAACACCTAACTTCCGGTTTGATGACATCACAGCATTAGAGATCCAAAGGTGAACATTGTAATGGATATCATTATGTGGACTTCGGAAATATGACAGGGATCAAATGATAAAATTAAATTAAAACTATGATCTTTTTCAAATTCTCCTTAAGGCAACTTCCGGTCTGATGACGTCATGAATTTGAAACCTTGCCAAGTTATCTGTGGTTAATCAGAGAATGTCAAGGTGCGATTTGGTAAAATTTGGACGGATGGTTTTACAATTAAAGAAGGGAAACTCTATTTTATGTGCCGATAGGGGGCGCCCTTTCGGATGATGACGTCATCACACTGCTTTTTGCATCTTGCATTCCTCACTAAACACTTTCATAATATATATGTCTGTAGTAAAATGCTTCCGCTTTTGAGTTATATTCAGTTTTTATTGCACTTCCGGTAACACCGGAAGTAAAGGTCAAGCAGTTTTGCGTCCGGGAACACGAAATGTTTCTCACGGTATAGTCTACAACCTCACGAAAAAACGAACACAATACTCTATTTAGTTCACAAGATATAAAGCAACCTATTTTGTCAAAATTTGCCCTTAAATTGCTTGTAATTTGATACCTGATGACGTCATGATGACGTAACAAAATTTATAACATCTTCGTAACACGGTACAGGTTCACACAAGGTTTTGTGATCATACCGTGAACCGTTTGGAAGAAATGTTGCCTTGTTTTGATTTCAGGCTAACGTCTTCATTTTGAATTCACCTAACTTTGACCTTCCGGTAGACCCGGAAGTAAAGGTCAAGCGAGTTCACGTACACGACAAAAACTGTTAAGCGTTTAATGGTCTATTTGATTGCAGAATACAAACATCATTGAATATTTAGTTCAAGAGTTATAGGTGAAAGTAATTGGTCACTTTTTCAGATAAAATCACTTGTAATTTGACACCTGATGACGTAATCATGACGTCAGAGTAATATGCACCACTAGGGATGAGGGTCGATATATATTGAAAGTTACAAGTTCATACCATATACCGTTTAAGAGAAAACCCGCGGAGAAGTATTGTCCGGAAAAAAAAAAAAAGAAAGAAAGAAAGAAAGATTAATCGTAACAGATCCAAAGAGTGGTCGGGTTGTGCCCGACCACTCAACAAACAATCTACTGTAGCCATAGTGCATGCAGACTTGACATTACCTGCACATGTATCATGAAAGTGCATGAAACAAGCCTTGCGAGTGTAATACACATCATGTAGCTTGTACATACAATGACTAATCAAGCCACGTAATGTTGGTCCAGCAAGACCAAGTGAGCGTCAGTCAGTCAGTGGGTCAGTCTGTGACCAGCAAAAAAGGTTACTTTTGCAGGGTCACGCATGCTTGGTCTTAACTTCCTTTTCGCTCAATACCTGTGCCAATTCCACCCAATCAGAATTTTGGGAAAGCGAAAAGTAGGTTTTGGTTTTGGGTTAAAACCCATTGAGTGCCCCTTCAGAACACGAGGCTCCCCGATGCCCCCCCCCCCAGTCAGCGCCCCAGTTAACTACTGCTGCCCCTCCTTTATCGATTTAAACTTAAAGTCGGTAAAGCTGGAATATTTACTTTCAGGAGTGATTAATATACTACATGAGGCTGAGCGTTTATCGGTTTAGATGTTACAGTTAAGTTAAAGTGAAAATCACGAACCAAGACTTATATTACTTTACTGTAAAAGTGAATGGAATAAATAAATCTATCAAAGTCGATTTCATGAAACAAGCCCCGTCCCTTACATTTTCATTTATTATCAATGCGTGGTATGTACACGCGACACATTTTACTTAACATCGGCCTTAATCGTTGAACTATATGGTTTATTGTCTTCCTCTCTCTAGTGAGATATTTATACGGAGATAATGTTGTTGGTAGACGTCGAAAGCGGAAGACAAAAGGTATGAATTGTTTTTTCTTACTCAGCATAAAGTGTTTCCCACACCGAAAAGCAAAAGAACCAAGTGAACAATAAAAAAAAATACATTCACTACAGAGAGCCAATTAATAGCAACTTGACCAAAATAGAAATTCACTTCTTCAATGTATTTGTAGAGCGGCGGCGTCGCTCATCAAGGAGCCAGGAAGACGACAGTGAACAAGGGACACCGCTTACTGACATGCCTACTGGTTCAGAAGGTAAATCCCCACGCAGTTCGATTATTGACTCTGAGAATCTTTCGTATAATAATACGCACGTTGTCAACAAACATTTGATACCACCTATAAAGACTAGATAACGGCACACCGAACCATTGGCGTAATCAGTGCTCATTAGTAATCTACAGGGTTGGCGATTTTTTTTGTTATAACAAAAATCAGATTTTGTTTATTTAAATCAGAATATTTAAATTTAAATCAGACTTATGTAAATGTATTTTTTTTTAACTTTCAAAACATTGATTTGTCCCAAATTTTGTCATAATCTTCCCACACACCCTTATACTCATCAACAAGGGAGTTTTCAGATTCCTATAATACTCATCATCGACAAAACTCAAGTCAGTATTCGGAAAATGTCAAACAAAAATTCCCAATTAACATTGATGAAGGTCTTTTTACTCAGCACAAAGTGATTCTCACACCGAAAAACAAAGGAACCAAGTGACCAAAATGAAGAAAATAAAAAATATTCACTAGATGGAGCCAATTAATTGCAACTTGACCAAAATTGAAATTCACTTCTTCTATTTATTTGTAGAGCGGCGGCGTCGCTCATCACGGAGCCAGGAAGACGACAGTGAACAAGGGGCACCACTTACAGGCATGCCTACTGGTTCAGAAGGTAAATCCCCACGCAGTTCGATTATTGACTCCGAGAATCTCTCGTATAATAATGCGCATATTGTAAACAAACATTTGATACTACATTTAAAGACGAGATAACGGCACACCGAACCATTGGCGTAATCAATGCTCAAAAGTACGTTACAGGGTTGGCTTTTTTTTTTTTTTATGACAAAAATCAGATTTTGTTTATTTAAGTCAGAATATTTAAATTAAAATCAGACTTATGTAAATGTATTTTTTTTTTTAACTTTCATAACATTGATATTTCCCAAAATTTGTCATAATCTTCCAACACACCCTTACACCCATCAACAAAGGAGTTTTCAGATTCCTATAATACTCATCATCGACAAAACTCAAGTCAGTATTCGGAAAATGTCAAACAAAAATTCCCAATTAACATTGATGAAGGTCTTTTTACTCAGCACAAAGTGATTCTCACACCGAAAAAACAAAGGAACCAAGTGACCAAAATGAAGAAAATAAAAAATATTCACTAGATGGAGCCAATTAATTGCAACTTGACCAAAATTGAAATTCACTTCTTCTATTTATTTGTAGAGCGGCGGCGTCGCTCATCAAGGAGCCAGGAAGACGACAGTGAACAAGGGACACCACTTACAGGCATGCCTACTGGTTCAGAAGGTAAATCCCCACGCAATTCAGTTATAAACTCTAAGAATCTTTCGTATAATAATGCGCACGTTGTAAACAAACATTTGATACAACCTTTAAAGACTAGATAACGGCACACCGAACCATTGGTCATAATGCTCATAAGTACGTTACAGGGTTGGCGATTTTTTTTTATTTAACAAAAATTACATTTTGTTTATTTAAATCAGAATATTAAAATTTAAATCAGTATTTGATTCGGAATGAACTGATTGCAACAGGGAACGAGAACTTTCTGTCACTGATATTTCAAATTTCTTGTATTACTCTACATTGCAGAAATGGGTCAGTCAAGCACAGAGAGAGGACAACAATCAGGATGCAGTACACTACACGAGGCTCGACCTGATCCAGCCCAACTTGCTGCAGATAAGTGCGAGGAGACGCTAAAATATATCTATCAAAATACGGGTAGTTACGTGCAGATGATGCCATGGATGGATGATGACAAAAAACATATTATGGACATCTACACTAAGTTACAATTAGAAAAGGGCGATTATGATTTAAAGGGAAAAGTAGAAACATACGAGGATATTTTCGAAATCAAATCCAGAGATGGTCATCCAATTATACGGGCAATTTTGAGAGGATTGGCTGGTCTAGGTAAAACGACTCTTCTCGATAAAATTGCTTACGATTGGGCTTGTGGCTCTGTCACTGTACTGAAGAAATATAAGTTAGTTTTCGTATTGAAAATGCATTCTCTGACACAGGATTCAGATGTAATAGACTCAGTGTTTGATCAGTTATTAGATGAAAAGGACATAGATAAAGAAGAGTTGAAATCCTTCATTACGACCCAGCCTGACGAAGTTTTGTTTCTGTTGGATGGTTTTGATGAATTCAAGACCACTGAACTTGATGAGACGAAATTCGGTTCACTTCTCAAAATGCTTAATCGAAAGGGTGAGTATGACAAATGCAGTGTACTTGTAACAACTCGCCCCTCTCACTATGACAAACTGGCAAAGGGCTCTTTGATTGAGAGGCCCTTTGTTCTTGTGAATGTTTTGGGGTTTAACAAAGATGACATTGAGGAATATGTGCACAAATTTTACTCTGAAGAAAGTTTCCGAGCTTCTGGGCTTCTTGAGAGGATAAAATCCTCGGAGGTTCTGTACGATTTGGCAAGGAGTCCCATGATACTGTTGTTGATGTGCTTGTTATGGAGAGTGAGTTCCGAACTCCCCGATACAATGTCACGCTTGTACGATGAGGCACTAAAATACATATTCAAACGAAAGATAAAAATGATATCTCCAGAAGAAATATCAAAGCTCATTATTGCGATTGGAAAGGTTGCTCTGCGTGGCCTTCTTGCATCTGATCAAACGCTTTCATTTCGGGAGGAAGATTTTGATCCAGATGTGCTTCGTATGGCTATACGAGCTGGCATCCTCACCAGCCAGCGAGTACAGAAGAAAAAAAGCCTCGATACGAGTAACAGTGTTTATTTCATTCATAAGACATTCCAGGAATTCTGTGCTGCCAAATTCTTCCAAAGTGAAGACTTTAGTGAAAAAGATGACGAACAATTTGCAAAGTTCTTTCATCAAACCCGTAAGTCAGTAGGATTTGATTATCTCCTGCGCTTTTGCTGCGGTGACAAAGATGGACGCCGTACAAACTCAATTTTGCAATTTTTGTTAGATAAAGTAGAACATGCGGGAATTCTTCACGATGGAAACTTACAATTAGCCCTAAACTGTTACTTTGAGAGTCAGTCCCAGACATTACCACCGTTGCAGTTAATCAATTCGGTTTTGGCATACACAATCACAATCAGAGATTTCAGTAGTGATTATTTCACATCGTTGATGTACTTCTTTAAAAACGTTACTGACCACACAAAGGCTGACGAGAACGCTTACTTTGAAAAGGTTCACAGCCTGGAAATACATAGCGTGGTAGCACGAGAGAGTAGCTTACTGCGATTTGGTGCACAATTTGCATGCTACGTGAACAAAATGACACATCTTTCGGAATTAAATGTAGATCTCTTAGTAAAAAATCCGACTGGTCAACGCATTGAAAGGAACTGTGTGTTAGAATTTTCCTCTCTACGCATGAACGAATTAACGCAGCTGAAGAATGTGAAATTATACAATTTCGACTTCGCAAGTAACGACACGAAGAACATTGTTGGGGCACTTAGTCACATTCCAAATCTTTACTTGAATTTGTCTGACAATGTGACTCTTACTGGTTCAGGGGATTCGTGGACTCACTTGGCGGCATTAAAAAATGTCGGGGAAATAAAATTTTCTTCCTGCAATTTGAAAGGGGATGACGTGGAGCACATTGCCATGGCGGTGAGTAATCTGACTAACCTCGTTAAATTGGATCTGTCTCGCAACAAGACTCTTGCTGGCTCATGTAGTTCATGGTCTAGCCTGGCGAAAATGAAGAATATCCAGCAGCTCTGCTTGAGTGCCTGCAAATTGACGTGGGATGACATGGATCCCATTTCCGCGGCACTGAGTAATATGCCCAACCTTGTTGAATTGGATCTGTCTTACAACAAGAATCTCACTGGCTCATGTGGTTCATGGTCCCAGTTTGAAAATATGAGAAGTATCAAGAAACTCATCCTGTCTGGATGCTCATTAGAAGAAGATAACATAGAGCACATTGTCATGGCACTAGGTAATATGCCAAACCTTCTTGCGTTGGACTTGTCGAGCAATATGCTTCGTTACGATGGTGAGGCATTATCTCATTTGAAGAAAATAAAGAATCTCCAAAACCTGGACTTGGGATACTGCAAGTTGACGGGAGATCACATTGAGCACATCGCCAGGGCACTGAAAAATATGTCCGACTTTGTGGAGTTGGATCTGTCGCACAATCCGACTCTCTCTGCGTCAGGTGGTTTATGGTCTCAGTTTTCGGAAATTAAAAACATTCAGGTACTGAAAATTATCTCTTGCAACTTGACAGTGGGTGACATGGGGTACATCACTATGGCCCTGAGTAAAATATCCAACCTTGATGAATTGGATCTGACTGGCAATCAGGCCCTTGGAGGCTCAGATGACTTATGGTCTCACCTAGCAGAATTGAAAACTATACGTAAACTGTGTTTGCGTTCCTGCAATTTGATAGCGCGCGATATGGAGCATATTGCCGTGGCACTGAGTAATCTGCCCAACCTTGAAGAATTGGATCTGTCTTACAATGAGATGCTTGCTGGTTCGAGCCGTTCATGGTCACACTTAGCTCAAATCAAAGCTCTCGGCAAACTGGTCTTGAGTTGCTGCAAATTGAAAAGGTTTGACATAAAGTACATTTCCGCGGCACTAAGTAACATGCCCAACCTTGTCGAATTGGATCTGTCTGGCAATTTCACCCTTGCGGAAGCACGTCGTTTATGGTCTCTCCTGACCGATATGAAACAGCTTCAGATTTTGTCTCTGAAATCCTGCGATTTGACCGCTGACGATAAGTCACGAATCAGGCTTGCACAGTCCCAAATGACCAACTTGGTGAAATTAGAGTATTAGCCGCCACAGCTTTCCTTTCTCAAATGGCTTCAGCGGAGTCGACAAAAATGTAAAGGAAGATTTTGTTGATTGTAAACCGCACGTCAAGTTAATAACCGAAAAATGCCTAGATGGCAATGTTAGTATAAAAACAGCCTTGCGCAATTTCGTGTAGGCCTATACCCTGAATTATGTCATCTTTCGATTAAATATTATACATTGGGCAATTATTTCATAATTGTCGAGAAAGCAGAATTTATTTATCTAGTCGTCGTGACTTACGACGTCCGTCATCAAAACCATCGTGCAAGAATGTTTCCTGAAAAAATAAAAGTGAAACCAACTAAAATCAAGTTCGGATTTTAAATGAAAAACCTTTTCATAACACAAATCACAATATCACGTTTATATAGTCAACTTGGCCGTGTGGCAATGTACCAACCGCGATTTCCATTTTTTGCACAACAGTGTTCTTTTCTCTCATATCTTCCAAGCCTCCAAAGCTGCAGGCGCTGCTAAGTACATGATTTTCTGCTAAAACAGTGTTTTCGTCTATTTCGTGAAGACTGTACGCAATAAGCACATCAAAATTCACGTGCGCGGGCAATATGTAGCATAATTTTGCACATTCACAGCATCAAATAGTGCTTAAGGTTTGCACAATTTTCTGCTACACTATAAGTGCAACTTTTCTGCTAACCGTCAAGCAGCGCCACGAAACCAGTTCTCTACAGTGATGACGTCCATGGCCAAAGATCTCAGAACAACTTATCAGTATAATCATACCATCTGACAAATAACACATCTTAAACAATAACGTCGAAAACAGTGGTTAATGTTCGATGTTCTGTCAAATAACACAAATGTCAAGAAATGACACATTTCCTTTTTTTCTCTAGACGGACATAATCGAATGAATGCAAATATCACAACTGTAGGCTACATGGGATGATGAATAACTTACGAAATTGACACACCAAACGTACTACCTATGAATGTATTACAGGTCGATCTAAGAGAAAACGGGCAAAGACACGATATTTTTGGTAGTATATATCCTTGAGACAAAGCCTGTTTTGATTTTGCCCATAAATAATTGGATAACCCTCTCATTAAGTGCGCTATACCAGTTACTCACTGTGCTGTTGTTATGTGTTTTTGTATATAATGTGCCTGTATTGTGTGAAATGCATCTAGGTATAGATACATCGAAGTATAGGTATCGAAGCAGTGTTTTGATATATTGCCACTGTATATCACGCAGGCCTGTATATAATGCCATCAAGAAACAACGTTTATAGTTATTACACAATGTTTTTGTAAAAATTTGAGTTTTAAGTTTGGAGTTTAGAAAATGTGTATGATGCAGGGTGAGTCAAAAAGAAAGTGACCTGGATTATTTTTCCTTTCTTAAAAAAACAATCAAATTTGATACACCAATGAAGTATGAAGTATGTTTAAAACAGTATGTTCTTCTACTCATCTGCGGGAAAATAACTGCGATTCGTGCATGCTATCAGAAGTTGCATGTTTTACTAAAAGAACACTTTTAAAGCTGTCCATGGAATGCCACTGGAAGCTATATTGAGCTGAGTGAGAATGACATATTACACACACATGCATTCAAATATAAAACTGAGATTTTAATAATTTGAGTCAAGGTTGACACATTATTTTTACTGTCAGATTTATGTTTTGAATATGAGGAACAAGTCATTTTTCCCCTGAAATATTGATGGCGATTTTTGTCTGTTGTCCTTTGCAAGTTTTTGTTCATTCATAGAGGTGTGAAAACTCCCTGTTTCATGGTATTTAATGGGTATTCATCAGTTTGATCAGTGGTGGACGGCTGAGTTTTGTGATATATTATTAAAACATGGGAATAGGGTATGCAAATTACGTGAAATTATCACAGTTACTAGTCAATAACATGTACTTAATCCCTATGTTATTTTTATAAAATGGAGCGAGCCACACATTTTTGTTAAATAACTTTTTTTTCATTTTGGTCATGTTCGTTTTGACTTAACCCTGTAGTGATCAATAACGCATTCATAGACGAACAAGTGGTGTTCAGTGTAAAAAAAAAGAAGAAGGAATGTCCAAACCTTTGATTCTGGGGGTTTAAAGGAAATGTGTTATTGGGAGGTTATCAATTCAAAAACACTTATCCTTAATTAAACACAATAAAGCCAGTTTGTATTCTATAAACACAGTGAATTAGAGTTTACAGCTCAATGACTTGTATTTTGGAGGATACATTGAACAGCACCTATGCATTAGTGGAGGGCAAAGTACCATTCGTAGGAACAGGGAATAGAGGATAGTTTTCTAAATAAAAAGGGGAGTTGTGAAATTCCTTTGATTAAACAAACCATGGGGTTACGCCAACCTGTACCTTTGTTGTAGACCACATGTTACATTTGTTTTGTTTACACAGTTTGATATGGTGGTCACGTAATGCCAACTTTCAGCAAACTTTTGTCTTCTACACTGGATGTGTGTCGCTATAGCGTGATTGTGTACAAATGGTGACCTTAAACTGTGTAATGTTGGCAAAGTATAGTATGCAAAAGATGCTTAAAATTTTAGTTGCCTGCATGTTGGTTGCTCGTTGGTATGACGACACAGGTAACGTGTTCTATATATTAACACGGGGTATTTACATGGGGATGTTTGAAGATGAAAAGTATGGAGAAAGGGGAAGTCAATAAGAAGGTAAAGGTTTCTCTGTAATTTTTAAATAGTTGGAAGAATTTTTGGAAGTAGACACTGTTGTGTCTACTTAAAGCTATTTTATCGTAAACTTCACACATAGGTGGGCTTCAGAACCTGCATAACAATTATATTAGAGTGAATTAAGCGTCAATCAATGAGATTTGTTCATACTCTGTATACATGTATATATAACTACAATTTAATACCAAAGTGTGGTTGTTGTTTGAAAGCTATATCTAAAAACTGTTTCGGGAACAGAAATAAATCAGTGTATTCAAGCTCAACATTTAGCGGGTTTGCCTGCTTTCATGACGTATCTCTCTGTCACCAACGTCCCCACCACCGACTCCTGCAACATCGCTAAAAGACGGACTGCAACTGGACCCCACGCTCAATGACCGTAGATAGACCAAGGGCGGATCCGGGGGGGCCAAAGGGGGCCATGGCCCCCAAAAAAACGAAACCAATTTTTTTTTTTTTTATGTGACATCGCAATAAAGGCAGGCAATGAGTACACCACCATCTTTTCCTAAAAAACAATTGGTTAAAGTGGTCAGAAATTGCCTCAGATCGCACCACAGAGCATCTAGAATCCAACAAATTTCGGGGCCCTTAGGCGGGCCCCGAACCCCACGCCGTAATGTTTTTGACCCACTTTTTGGGGGGACCAAATTTTTTTTGGGCCCCCCAAAAAATTGTGTTCTGGATCCGCCCTTGAGATAAACCTCACACTAGAGCAAGTTTACGATCTTCTCTGGCGCGGATCGGGGGGGGGGGAGTTGGGGGTTCAATAAAAAAAACCCAGCTCTGTCAAAATTGCTATTTCAGAATGAAAAGCATTTCACATTACGAATCCAATCACGATATCACGTTTTACCGGGCAACTTGGTTGTGTGGCACGTTTGGCCGTCCATAGCACCATGACGTTTGCAAAGGCTACGCAAAGTGAAAAGTGAAGCTAACTACAATCCAGAATCTTCTGTCCTTCTTGGAACGTGGATGCTTCACTGCTACATCCAATTCTCTCAGTCCACTGACGATGGGTAGAGCACTGTCCGAAGCGTTCACTTTCCCCCGGTTCTTTTCAGAACCTCACAAACTTACAAAATGGGATGTACAGGGCGAGTCAAAAAAACGAAACCCAAATGTCGGGACCAGTGTTTTATTGAAGTCCTGCATGTAGCACTTTCAAAATCTAGGATATGAAAGCCAAATTCATCAGCTTTCTTTTAGTACAAAAATCATTCAAATCACTCACGTACGGTTCTGTCCACGGATCACAAAAAAGGTTTGCGTTATTTCAGCAAAACGAAAACAATTCACACACATCCCTATGTGAATCTTTTCGTTTTTTTGAAAGAACACTGATCTTTTTTGTGATCCGTGGACAGAACCTTAAAACGGTGGTTGTGTTTGAAATTCTGTAACTTGAAAAGTACATCAGTGATTTGAATGATTCTTGTACTAAAAAAAAAGCTAATGAATTGGGCGTTCATATGCTAGATTTTGAAAGGGCTATATGCAGAACTTTTTTTAAAACAATGGTCCCAACGTTTGGGTTTCTTTTTTTTTTAACTCACCCTGTATAAAACGCATGCAAGTAAACTTACTTTTATTGCACACTTCACAATGCAGACTTCCAAATCTTAACCAATTTATCAAAATACGCGAAATGTAACAAGTATATTGAGAAAAGATAACGATCTGCTGGCAAACTTATTATGGTAGCAACTAATAAAATCTACGGAACTCTGGAGGTGCCATGCAATATGCTGAGATCTGAACATCTTACACATAACAACAATGGTCTCAAAATAGTAGAAAATACAACTACTTCTTTATCGTAAAATCTTTAAAGTTGATCTACCCATGCTCTTCAACATGTGTTTCTTTTTTCCTAACGACTTTTTAATCTTTGTTTTCTTTTTAACCGGAGAAGGCGACCCTTTTCTATTTCAGACGTTTTAACAGTCTGAAAATGAACTTTTTTGTTTTGGATTTGCTCCCGTAACGCACAAACGATATGCCTGAATTATTGTCGGGCCGCGCATAATTTATTCATTGTACATTTTCCAAAACTAAACGTCTTCGTATTTTTGTCTTAAATGTCTCATTGAGTGAATAATTTTAGTACTCCTAAAAAATAACAATTTGAAAACGGAACCATTTTGGAGGTGAAATTCGAAAATAGCAATGGGAGAGCCATTTTGAAACATATACCGGTACAAAAACAAACACTCACCTCCTTCTAGTCGTTCACGGTGCTCTGAAGTCCAAAGTCAAACTGTTATTCTGTCCAACATCAGCGCTTAAACTCCGAAATGGGTACACATGCGACTCAATTTCTATGATTCTTCCGGTAGATGTTCGCGCTTACTCGATGCAAGTTCTAATGCTCGACATTCCTGAGCGATTTCGCTGGATGCCGATAATTACGAAACGAAACTCCCCACGCACGCAATCCTTAACACTCCTCATTAGTCCTTATGCGAAATATAAATTATAGTCTTAATTACCTATCCGACCATTGGGGGAATATTCGACTTAATTGGAATGAAAATATTACGACAATGTAGACAACACGAAGGTTTTGATTCAGTTTACTACTGATGGTCAAGTGCAAACATCCGGCGAAGAGGATGTTTATGTTGACATGGGTTGGCAATAACAAAACAACTGGTGGTATTTTGTTTTTCTTGCGCTCTCGTCCGCGTGGACACAATGGGTGATGTCTATTGTATGGTGCCTCATTTAATGCCCGGATGAACTCGCCACTGCCTTAAATAAACCGTTTTCTTTAATAGATGGGACTAATTAACGATTCGTCCTCGTCTGAATCCGGTACTGATATTTACCTGCATTCAGAGTACGATTCGGCACTATTTTGACCCTGAACTATCAAAATTTGCCGGTAAGGCCCAGAACCGATGTTACAGTGATTTTTTTTTTTTTAATTTCAGAGCAACCAATTTACATGATTAGGCTATATGCAACTGACCTCTGGATGCCTTGACATAAGCAACAGCAAGCACTTTTTTTGACTGGCCAAAGTTCATCAAAATTCAATATGCTTCAATTAGAAGGGGGGTTGTGGTGATGTTTATTAGCATAATTATAGGCAAACTCAAGATAAACAATTGACTGCTGAATCAAATTAGCATAAATCAATACCCAATTTTGAAAATACCCATTTATTCGACTAATTGATATACGTCCTCGTCTGAATCCGGTCCCTGATCACCATACCGGAATTGATTTTATTATACTTAAATATCAATATTTCTATGCATGTCATTGCGTGCTTACAAGTGTTATATAGACCGATCATATTTTGTAAGTAAATACTAGCTAACTTGATTTGCATGCATTGGGCAGTACTGGTAGTGACTCCCATGGCATGCAATAGATGCAAAACTACCTCAAGACTTAGTTCATAGTGATATATTTGTAAATGATAACAACTGAAAACAGATCATTCTTTGAAGGCGAAGAATCGATGGTTGTATGTACTGTCCGTGATCTTCAAAATTTCGATTTGTTTGGTTTTTTTTTATCATTATTATTTTTTAAAACTCCATAATGCGTTTTCAACTTTGTTTTATTTAATCCGGTTAAAAACTACTCGTCTCCCCCTATATTTGTTTTGCATTTGTAACCCTCGGAAAAAAGTATTTTATTTGGGTTGCTTCTGCGCAACTTCCGGTCCCTACAGTATCAATGGACCGATCCAGTAAGCCCCTCCCACTGCGCACGTGGGCAAATTAACACGTGCTCCTCTCCAATGCCACACTGCATTTTCCTGCCGCGCGCATCATACGCGCGTGCACGCATGTCGGACTTTTGTGCACGCACGTCGGACATAAATCACGGCTGTGATTGGTCAGAACACCATGGGGCGGTGCTTACTGGATCGGTCCATTCTGATGGGGGAACTAGTCTATCCTGCGACAACTGAATAATTACTGTCGATCCCCGGATAATCTGAGATTTGTAAAGCAATTATGACAAAACTAAAGGTGAGCCGACTTCTTTCTTTCTTTCTTTTTTCGTTCGAGGTCTCATTCAAAAGTGAATAACTTTGTTTATCATTCAATATTAAATAACTTTGTTTATCATTTAAAGGGAATGTACAACATTTGCTTTTGCTGCAATTTTCAGAAATAAATGGATTCGGAGGATTAGTATATGTTATATAAAATAAAATGGCCGTTTCCAACCAATAACATAAAATGTATGCCCATATACTACCTCTATATTCCGTAACAACTCTCTAGTACAGCGAGCAGACCAGTACATAAATTCTCATATGCACCACTTCAACAAATCGGGTAGATTGCTCCCAATTCTCCAATGTGTTTAAGACATACACAAATTAAAGCTTGATTTACCCTATTTCATTTTTTGTCCATTGGTTGGGGAGGGTTGAGATGGTTAACCAACTACATTCGGGTGATATTTCCCTCCAAAAATGATCACGAGTAAAAGTATAGTCCTGAAGCCCATCGGAAAATGATTCATCAACTCAATTGCAAAACAGATCGACTTTAATCCACTTTTTTTCTCAGGAAAACTGGCTCAAAGTCTTGTTCATGATCAAGGCCCCTACATTTCTACCCCCTCCCCCACCTCCTCTATAGGCAAGGGCCACAAAACTCTCTATTGAGACAGCGATCAACAGTGCACAAATCGTGATTTGGTCGGCAAATGCGGGGGCATGTTTACTGATCTGCAACCTGGAAGCTGGTCCGAGCTGTAGACATCGCAGAGGCGCCAGCGCCTGCCGATGCCCCAGCCCTGGACCGGCGCGTCCAGAGCCCAGAGATCCTGATCCGCCACATGCCACGGACTCGCTCCGTGAAGGCGAAGCAGAAGAAGAGAAGGGGTCCTTGGACTGAGATCAAGATGCTGAAGAGATAGGAGAAGCCATCCACATATGCGTACCCAAATATGAAGATGAGAATCCAGGTCATCCCTGTCGCAACTAAGATCTGAGAAAACGAGAAGAGGAATGACAACAAAAATGAGCGCACTCAGCCTTTTTGAGATGCTTGCATGACGGCTATTATACATATTATGAATGTTTGTGAGTGCAATGGTAAGAATAATTTCATGAGGAGACAGATGAATGTTTTATTCGACGAGGCAAAGCGGAGTGGAATGGAAAATTCATCTGATGCATCGAGTGAAAATATACTTTCCAATGCACGAATATGAAACATTCATTATTTGTTTAAATTTAACACCTGAATAAATCCTTGTCATCTGATTGGTTGACTTGTGGACTGGTACTTACATCAATGTTCTACTTTTTCAGGAAAAAATGGGGGCCCCTTCCAATATCCGATTTATTCAAAACAAGTTCAGAGCTAGCCAGCATATTCAATTTATCTCGGTCTAAAACTATTCCACAGCGAAGTTCAGAACTGTCATATCCCATTTCTGTATCTTAAAAACTGTGCTCGACAAGTTCAGAACTACCATATCCAAATTCGTCTAATTGTTTGGCAGCAAGTCTTATTTGCTTCTGTGTGTTTGCAGCGTCAGCATTTACATACAGTTCCGATATTTCTTCGGAGAAAAAACGGAGATTCTCGCAAATCGTCTGCCAATTTGACATTCAGTGAATCAGATTCGTAATACAGCGCCACCACCGGCAGAAATGAAACCGTGCAATGGAAGTTCTATTCACAGTGCAATAGAACTAGTGGCGCGGCCGTGCCGTGCGCGGCGACGAATAATTCAATGACATGTGATCCTGTCAACGATCCACCAATCAGATGACGGGGATTCATTCAGGTGTTTTATAAAACAAAATAGCTTTGATCGCGGTTGGCTTAACTCTGAGCAAGTTATAACTATACATTAACCATATTTCGACTTTAATTACTGTGGCGGAAAGTGTTTAGTTGTGACGTCATACCATAGCACTAACGCTTAATCACTTGTGTGCAGTGACCGGGCGGAGCTTACGAGCTCCGTGGGCTGCTGCGCGTACGCGATTGGCTAATTTTCCCCATAGGTTTAGCGCACCATAGGGTTAGTACACGCACATGGTTTGTAGACATGACGTAGCGTCTACATGTGCCTGGTATATAAATGCGTGCCTGGAGAGCGCGCTCTGTTTAGAAGTTTAGAAGTTTGGGTTTTGGTAGCGTTTTAGCAGTTTGGGTTTAGAACGCGCATTGGTACATGGTTTAGCCTAGTTGTTGGGACTGATTGCTGCTAGTTGTGGAGATCGTTGTTAGGTGAGATACTATAGCTTGTTGAGTGTATAGTTTTGGGGCTCATCTGTTCAGAGTGTTGAGTGCCGGGTGTAGCTGCGACAGCGGGCAGAGAAGTAGGTGAATTACTGGTACCCTGCTTATGTGAAATTGCTTAGGCGATTTGTGTACAAAGTCTGTGTAGCTGTACTGGGGTCGCGCTGGTATGTGTAGCTGAATTCTGGCTTACACGCACGGCGTAGCGGGTACCCTGCTAACGGACTGTATACATTGCTAAGCGGCTGTTGTGTGCTTGTGACGCTGTGTTTGGCTAACTTAGTGATTCATTCCTAGCGCTGTGCATAGTTGCTCATTGCTGCCATTGTTGTCTAGTGCTTAATGCTGTGTTCGTTGTTGCATAGGCAAGCAGCGGGCTATCTCCAGTAACTAAGGACCCTGTTAATAAAACAACCCACCGAATCACATCCTAATTGTTGTACTTGATTATTGTTGAATAAATTACGATCATTGTTGTTTGAGATTACCGACAATTCTGCTTCCGGTGTTTATGTTTACAGGTTTATTGTGCAATTAATTAACAGAGATAAATAATCAACACTTATTCATAATCGGGCGGTAGATTTCCACCAAAACGGACCTGCACCCTTAGCCTTGAAGGTCGCTCTGAGTGATCTCTCGTCTAGGGAAGAGCCTTGGTTTGGGAAGATTGTCTTCACCCCACTAGGAGTCAGACTTATCCTAACAGACTTGGGTTGGCCCGGGGAGTTCCCGCCACAAATGGTGTCAGAAGTGGGATGATTGTGAATGATTAAGTTGATTTCTCTGTTGAATAATTGAATTGCACAATTGTTGAATTGTTGTTGATTTCTGTGGTGATTTCGGTGGTTGTTTGGAATTATGAGCGAGGGCTCTAAGGGTCGAGTGGGCACCTCAAGTGCTGAGGCCGAGGTGCAAAGACTGCGTTTGGAAGCCCAATTTCTGCAATGGGAAAATGACCTCATTGCAAAGAAGTTGAAGGCTGCCATGGAGTTGCAGTCGGGTGTTTCCCCAAAGGAAGGAAACATGGGTATGCCAGGTGGAAGCCGGCGTGTGCTCCATCGGGTTGATTCCGATGTTGAGCTCAGGTTGCCCGAAGAGACTTCCGGGTATGTCTCTGGAGCAACGGATAGAGTTTCAGGCGCAAATATGGTGCCTGAGTTAGCCCCTAAAGTGGGGAGGGAGGTGACTTTCATGGAAAGTTCGCCTTGGAAAGCCCCTAATGTGGGGAGGGAGGTGACTTTCATGGAAAGTACACCTCAGAAAAGATGGAGTGCAGGGATATTCCCCCGAGCGCAGTCGACGCCTGTTGCCAGGAAGACAGATGATCCAAATGGTGATCTGATGTCGTTCGTCCCTGAAGGTGGCATGGAACGGGGTTTGGCGAGTACCAACCCGTTCGTTGGTGACATGGGGATGGTAACCCCTAAACAGGTGAAGAGTGAATTGTTAAGTTTTGCAACTCGACCAGTCGAGGCGAAGAACAACAGTTCAGCTCAAGTTGACATCTCGTCGGTAGGTCCGTGGCCACTGAAAAGAGAGGCACGGGTCCATGGTGATGTGGGTCAGATGGGTAGTTTGGAGCGACCAAATCGCAGGCCAAACATAACCCCTGATCGGTACAGCGGAAAGGTGCTCTGGAAGGAGTACTTCCGCCATTTTGAGTCGTGTCGTGAGGTGAATATGTGGAGTGAGGAGCAGGCTGCGAGGTGGTTAGCCGCAAGCTTGCAGGGAGACGCTCTACGGTTATTCGGTGACTCTGGCCACAAGTACACGTATAGTGCACTTGTAAAGTTGCTGGAGCGCAGGTTTGGGTCAGCTCGACAGAGTGAAAATTATCTCGTCGAACTGAGACATCGGCGCCAAAAGCCGAAGGAGACTCTGCTTGAATTAGGGCAAGCGATTCACGAATTGACAGCGAGAGCATACCCTGAGTTACAGGAAGATGCTCGTGAGAGGTTGGCTAAGAACCACTTCATAGATGCTGTTGACAGTCATTCAGTTAGGGAGGGCATCAATAGGGCTCGTCCAAAAACTTTGGATGAAGCAGTCCAGGCTGCCCTGGAGACTGAGAATTTCGAGAAGGTGGAACAGCACAGATTGCTGGACCGGAAGCCCGCTAAATTGGCAAGAGCTTTGGGTTCAGTAACTGAACAGAGGCTGGACACTCTCGAGGAAAATCTCAATAAGCAGGCCAAAACTTTGGACTCTGTGGCTGAATTGGTGAAGTCTTTGTCCGGTCAGATTAAAGGTCAAGGTCAGGGTAGGGGCGTGTTGTCTCCCCAGACTCACAAGCCCGGTATGCCTGAACCTGGGGCCTTGCGGTGTTTCAGATGTGGTGACAAAGGGCACTTTGCCCGGGAGTGCAAGAAAACTCCAAAGCAGGGAAACGTCAGTCAGCCCCCCGTAGAACCCGCGGGAAGGCTGAGTGGTCAAAAGGGTTCAAGAGACAACACAGTGACAGCGAGGGTGGTGGTGGAGAGAAAAAGTCGAAGCCTGGGGATGGGCAACGAGTCATAACTCTGCCTAATCCCAGTAGTGGAGCTCGTTATGGTTTGTTTGTTGATGGGATGGTAAGGACGACAAAGTGTCGATTTTTGATCGACACGGGGTCCACCGATACTTTGATAAATAGTACGGTGTACTACCAAATTCCTAAGGAGAAAAGACCCGTCTTACAGACGGATGATGTTCAGGTAAAGCAAGTTGACGGTAGTCAGCTAGCCGTGTTGGGTATAGCTTGGGTAGAGGTACAAGTGGGTCGAACCACGCACCAAGTCAGGGCAGTGTTTGTCGACATGAAGTACTGTGGTATCCTGGGCATGGATTTTCTGGTACCCACAGGTGGAAATTTAGATTTCCAGTCGAAAGAGTGGAGGCTCAAAGGTGAGCGAATCAAATGCACGAATGGTGCTGGCGAGCATTTTGTTGGTCGTGTTGTAGTTTCTAAAACTACGGTGATTCCGTCAGGTCATGAGGCCGTGGTCCCGGGTATAATTGCTCGGAAGGGTGCCGACTTGGTCGGGCCTGCCATGGTAGAACCGATGGAAGGTGGCGGTGACCTAGCCAAGAAGGGCTTGGTGTTGGCCAGATCTCTGGTTGAGACTGAAGCCGATGTTGTTGCGTTGCGGGTCTTCAATCCCGGAAGGGAGAAAAGAGTTGCACGTGAGGGTACAACAGCGGGACTGATCTCCCAGGTGGAAGTTGGTTCAATTCATGGTGAGTTGGATAGGGTGACAAATGCTGGTGAAGAGTTACCCCAGCACTTGCAAGATTTGTTTGAGAGGGGTACAGCCAATGTGGAGGCTAAGTACCATGGGGATGTCCGGAAATGTCTTGTAGACTTTCAGGACGTGTTGTCCAAGGGTGACCATGACATTGGTCGCACGGACGTGGTGCAACATCACATAAATACTGGTGATGCTAAGCCGGTGAAAGAGCGGATGAGGCGTCATCCATATCGCCATCAGGAGGAAATCCAGAGGCAAGTCGGTGATTTGGAAAAGAGGGGGGTGATTGAACCTTCCGACAGTCCATGGGCGGCAAATGTTGTTTTGGTTGACAAAAAGGATGGTACGAAACGCTTCTGTATTGATTACAGAAAGTTGAATTCGGTGACCATCAAGGATGCCTATCCAGTGCCGCGCATTGATGAAACATTCGACGCGTTGGGAGGGGCGAAGTGGTTTTGTACACTTGACTTGGCGTCGGGGTACTGGCAAGTCGCTCTGGATGAGGACGCCAGCCAAAAGTCAACATTTGTTGTGAGAAGCGGGTTGTACCGGTGGAAATGCATGCCTTTTGGGCTGTGCAATGCCCCGGCGACATTTGAGCGGCTCATGGAAAAGGTTATGGCCGGTTTGCAGTGGGAAATCCTACTGATTTATTTGGATGACATCATCGTGTTTGGTCAGTCGGTGATGGAGACCTTAGAACGTCTCCGAGTTGTGTTGGACAGGCTTAGAAACGCTGGGCTTAAACTCAAGCCCAGCAAGTGTCATTTGTTTCAGAAGTCAGTGGCTTACCTAGGGCACATTGTGTCCTCAGAAGGGGTAGCAACAGATCCTCAGAAGATTGAGGCAGTGGCAAATTGGCCGGTTCCAAGGTGTGTACGAGATGTGCGAAGCTTTTTAGGCCTCGCATCGTACTACCGGAAGTTCATAAAGGGGTTTGCAGAAGTGGCGAGTCCACTTCATGCGTTAACCGAGAAGTCAAGAGAGTTTAAGTGGACTGAGAGTTGTCAAGAGGCATTTGACGAGCTGAAGGGCAGGCTTCAAGCCGCCCCAGTTTTGTCATATCCAATGCCCGAGGGTGACTTCATCCTGGACACCGATGCCAGTGGTGAAGGTATCGGGGCAGTGTTGTCGCAGGTCCAGGGTGGTGACGAGAAAGTGCTTGCTTATGCGAGCCGGAAGCTCAGCAAACCTGAGCGAAATTACTGTGTCACTCGTAAAGAGTTGTTGGCTGTGGTTGTGTACTTGAAGTATTTCAAACAATATTTGTACGGCCGCAGGTTGACGGTCAGAACTGACCACGCCGCATTGCGGTGGGTACTTAATTTTAAGAACCCCGAGGGTCAGCTGGCGAGGTGGATTGAGGTCCTATCTCAGTATGACTTGGTCATTGAGCACAGGAGTGGCAAGAAGCATGGTAATGCTGATGGGTTGTCGAGACGGCAATGCAAACAGTGCGGCCGTGAGGAGGTGGTCAAGGAGGATGAGGCAACTGGTGTAGTACCCGAGGTTCAGCCTCCGGGGAGTGAGTTTTTGGTTAGGGGCGTAGCTGCCCAACCAACCCTGTCTCGCAGTGCTTTAAAGGAAGCACAGTCACAGGATGACACCATGAGTTGGCTCATGAAGTTGAAGGAGGACGGTGATAGTCGTCCTGAGTGGAAGACGGTCTCGCACTTGTCGGCAGCCTGTAAGACCTATTGGTCACAGTGGGACCAGTTAGAGGTCCGGGAAGGAGTTCTGCATAGGAGGTGGGACTCCGACGACGGCAAGTCCGTCCGGTGGCTGTTGGTTTTGCCACTGAAGTTTCGGAAAGAAATTCTGTCGGAGTTGCATGGTGGGCAACTGAGTGGTCATTTGGGGGTCAGCAAGACTCTGGCCAAAGTCAAAGCCAGGTACTTCTGGCCAGGCATGTCTGCGGACGTGCGGTCTTTTCTCCGAGGTTGCAATGTCTGTGCCAGGAGAAAGTCTGCTGCTAAGAAGAGGGTTGCGCCCCTACAGCAGTATCGAGTTGGTGTTCCGATGGAGCGAGTAGCAATAGACTTGCTCGGGCCATTGCCCGTCACGGACAATGGTAATCGTTGGGTGTTGGTGGTTGGCGACTACTGCACTAAGTGGATGGAAGCATTTCCACTTCCTGACGCTACTGCGGTTACAGTCGCGCACACTTTGGTGACTGAGTTTGTTTGTCGATTCGGGGTGCCCCAAGAACTTCACTCTGATCAGGGCACAAACTTTGAGTCAGAAGTGTTCAGGGAAATGTGCCAAATTCTCGGCATTTCGAAAACCCGGACAACCGCCTATAATCCGAAATCGGACGGCATGGTTGAGAGGTTTAACAAAACCTTGGTCAACATCGTGGCGATGCTCCTTGACCCTAGGCGTAGGCAGAAGGACTGGGATGAGTTCCTCCCCTTTGCGACCTTCGCTTATAGGTGCACGCCGCAAGACTCAATTGGGGAATCGCCCAACATGATGATGTTGGGGCGAGAGGTGAGTGTCCCAGTGGATCTGGTGACAGGGTGTCCTGAGATTGAGGTGGAAGCCACTGCAGACTTCGCTGAAACATTGCGAAGTAATATGCAGGAGGCCCATAATAGGGCGAGGAATTGTCTCGGGAAAAGTGCCCGGAGGCAAAAGAAGAATTTTGACAGGAGAGCGTCTCAACATGGGTTGAAGGAGGGCCAATTTGTGTGGCTACACAACCCTGCAAAGAAAAAGCACATGTCCCCCAAGCTACAACTTAGGTGGGAAGGACCATGGCTTGTTGTCAAGAAGTTGTCAGATGTGACGGTTCGTATCCAGCTTAAGCGTAATGGCAAGCCAAAGGTAGTCCATGTAGACCGACTAAAACCGTATGTCGGTGAGGCAATCGAAACGTGGGATTGTCAGTCCGGGGAACAGGTGACAGAAAGCCTCCCCATGGATGAAATCCCCGAGGTTCAAGATGACAAAGAGTCGTCTGAGGAGTTGGCTGAAGTGGCCGAAAATGAGGTTCCTGTGGAGGATTCCATCACTGAAGATTTGAGTCCGGGTAGTCCAGCCGATCAGTCAGAACGGCAGGATGAGTCAGCACCAAGACGGTACCCAAGACGGGCCCACAAATTGCCCCTGCGGTATCGTTAGAGTCCAGATTTGTTGTTGAGGTCGTCCAAGGGATGAAGCTCCAGTATCCCCTGTTTCGTCCCCCGCATCCTCCATTCCCCCACTGGAAGAGGTGGCGAGGCAATCCCAGCCACGCCCCGAAGTGTCCAATTCCAGAGAGACATCCCCCCTGTTGAAGATGAGGACGGCAACTGTGCGGGTCCAGTCATCATCTCAGACGTGGCCGGATGGCAACATCATCGTCTCCCGAAGAGAACTACCGGATGAGCTGCAAGCAAATGTCCGTTGATGAGAACGGGCGTCCCGTCGAGAAGTGAACGACGTGTTCCAGTTTAATGTATTTTTTTTGTTTATCTATGTTTCTAAAGTTTTCTAAAGTTTCTAAAGTTCTTAGGTTTTAAACAGTTCTGAAATGTTTCTTAAAAGTTTTGTTGAAAGTTTCATAAATGTTTTTATAAAAGTTTATTGTCGGTAAGGAAAAAAAAAGTGTATTTATCTAATGGAAAAATTCGTTGTTTAAACTCTGTAAAATTTATCCCAGTTAAATCATGTAAAATTCAATTTGCGAAAATCTTGCCATCAAAATTAGTGTACATTTCATCAGTCTAAAATTATCCGTAAATTTCAGCTTTAAATCTGTGTAAAATAAGTGCAAATTTCCCCTAATTTCTTGTGAATATTTAATGAACTAAAATTTGAGCCAGACGAGTATAAATTTCCTTAAATTTCTTGTAAATATTTAATGAGCAAAATTTTGATTCAGATGCTGTACGATAATTACCTGTGAAATCTTGTGAATATTTAATTAGCAAATTTTGGTGAAGTTGGACATGTACATGGATTCTCGACACGTTGTACTGTGCACTTACAATCTTGTGCATATTTAATGAGCTGAATTTGGTGTTCTTGCACATGTGAAAAATTTGTACATGTAAGTTACATGTAGGTAGGGTACATGTTATATTTTGCACATGTTAAGCACATGTACACATGTAAAGTACATGTGAGGAAGGTACATGTTATATTTTGTGAATATTTAATGAACTTTAATATCAGCTTCCTCTCTTATGTTTTCTTTTGAATTTCAAAGATGAAGTTAAACTTTATGTTTTCTATTGTAATTCAAAGAAAAAGTTAAGCCTGATGTTTTCTTTTGAATTTTATGGATGAAGTTAGGCTTTAAGTTTTGTATTGAATTATTTTGAAGATGTTAAGATGTAGTCACACTTTCCTTTTATTTTTGTATTATGGCTTTAAAGTATGGGGACATCCTCTGCCATGCTCGGGCCCTTGTGGCGGAAAGTGTTTAGTTGTGACGTCATACCATAGCACTAACGCTTAATCACTTGTGTGCAGTGACCGGGCGGAGCTTACGAGCTCCGTGGGCTGCTGCGCGTACGCGATTGGCTAATTTTCCCCATAGGTTTAGCGCACCATAGGGTTAGTACACGCACATGGTTTGTAGACATGACGTAGCGTCTACATGTGCCTGGTATATAAATGCGTGCCTGGAGAGCGCGCTCTGTTTAGAAGTTTAGAAGTTTGGGTTTTGGTAGCGTTTTAGCAGTTTGGGTTTAGAACGCGCATTGGTACATGGTTTAGCCTAGTTGTTGGGACTGATTGCTGCTAGTTGTGGAGATCGTTGTTAGGTGAGATACTATAGCTTGTTGAGTGTATAGTTTTGGGGCTCATCTGTTCAGAGTGTTGAGTGCCGGGTGTAGCTGCGACAGCGGGCAGAGAAGTAGGTGAATTACTGGTACCCTGCTTATGTGAAATTGCTTAGGCGATTTGTGTACAAAGTCTGTGTAGCTGTACTGGGGTCGCGCTGGTATGTGTAGCTGAATTCTGGCTTACACGCACGGCGTAGCGGGTACCCTGCTAACGGACTGTATACATTGCTAAGCGGCTGTTGTGTGCTTGTGACGCTGTGTTTGGCTAACTTAGTGATTCATTCCTAGCGCTGTGCATAGTTGCTCATTGCTGCCATTGTTGTCTAGTGCTTAATGCTGTGTTCGTTGTTGCATAGGCAAGCAGCGGGCTATCTCCAGTAACTAAGGACCCTGTTAATAAAACAACCCACCGAATCACATCCTAATTGTTGTACTTGATTATTGTTGAATAAATTACGATCATTGTTGTTTGAGATTACCGACAATTCTGCTTCCGGTGTTTATGTTTACAGGTTTATTGTGCAATTAATTAACAGAGATAAATAATCAACACTTATTCATAATCGGGCGGTAGATTTCCACCAAAACGGACCTGCACCCTTAGCCTTGAAGGTCGCTCTGAGTGATCTCTCGTCTAGGGAAGAGCCTTGGTTTGGGAAGATTGTCTTCACCCCACTAGGAGTCAGACTTATCCTAACAGACTTGGGTTGGCCCGGGGAGTTCCCGCCACATTACTATACTCGGACCCAGTGTGGTTGGACTATGCTCTAGTCGACTATGGGTACGGTTTGCCTGTTAGTTACCAAAAGTTTGCCTGCTAGTTACCATTTTTTCTTCTTTGTGCTAATAGATTTGGTCATGTTACTTACGTACATTTTTTATTTTTATATATGTTTATATATTCAATTTTCTGTATTGTGGGTAATTGAATATTTATGTGCAAACAGAGAAGTAGAATTTCACGCTGCCATGATGAATTTATTTATTTATTTATTATCCACATCCAACAGCAGAAAAAAACCCGCCAATTACAGGACTGAGTTAAAAATAGTGAATGAATAAATCGAATTGAATTGAATTGTAGTTTGCGTGGGTCTGAAAATGGCCCGTAATTGCCTGTAGAAGCAGCGCATGCGCACTAGTTTTACCCCATTTTTTTTGGGGGGGGGGCGATTTTACGAATTTTCCTCGTTTCGACGGGGATCGTGGGTTGTGATAATACGGCGGGTTATCACGTATCCCCTGGACTACTTCGACCCATCTCATCAGTTAGGCCTTACCGGTTTTTATATGGGACGTTAAGTATATCTACTTTTGAGAAATGCAAATAATTTAAAACGGGTTATTTCAAGTCCCAATCAGAAAAGATGAGCAAAATCTTCGGCTGGGAACTTGTAACAGATTTTAGCTGTTTTGTCATTTCAGCCAAATTGCTATTCTTAATTTTCGCTTCAAGTCTGAAGTACCAGAGCATCGTTTGTCAACAGTGTTCCCAGATATGCAAAGAATAATTACCTTGATGCAGAGAGCAACCTCCATCTTTAGTCTTTCCAGCTTTCTCTTGTCCTTCATCACCATGCTGGTTGACTTCCTGGTTCGCCTGATACCGACCACAGTCAAGATAAAGAGGACCGCGTTCGCCATCATCAAAATCGAAATGGGTGTAGCCACCAGCAACAAAGCGCCGACGCCGTAGGGCAGGCAGTGTCGGTAGATCACCAGTGTGTCCCTGCCTGTCAAGAGCAGGCGATGGACGACAACCCAGGCCCCAGATATAATGGCAGGAGCGCCCCATCCGTACACCGAGTACCACATGAAAGCTCGACGAAACCGCCTGGTCTGCATCTGGAGTTTGAAACCGAACGTCCGGGCGAAGTGCAGCGAAACCACGTTGGTCCAGAAGAAAAACGCCAAGAGGAGATAGTGAACCAAGACGGCGAAAGCGAGACAAGAATCCTCATTACTGACAGTGTGTTGACTCAGGGGTGACCCGGGACCAATCAGGAAGACCGTCTGGGTCAGAAACAGGGCCAAGATGGAGCAGAAGAGGTTCTTGCCCGGTAGGGTCCAGAGCTCCGGGAACAGACAAAAGCTGAGTAGACACAGGAACAGGAACAGCTGAGAAATGCTCAGGCAGACTAAAGAAAACACCGCGTCTCCAAGGAAGGAGGGTTCGGCACAATCGAGACACTCGCCAAGACGACACACTACGACCTGATCGTCACTCAGCTGAATATACCCATCACTGGACAGGTTCACACCTGAAGATAAGCGTATGGTCGTATTATCCAGCCAAGTGTACTCGGTGGAATTGAGAATCATCATGGAACAGTTGAGCTTCATTTGACACAAGTACACAAACTCTTCTGATCGCTTTTGAATCTCCAACGGTCTGAACACGACCTCTTGATAAAGGCCATCACTTGGGCATGTTATTTTGTCATCGATATCCACCGTGATGACAACAAAGAGGGACCCATTTAGTTCAAACCTCTCATAGTCGACCCCAAGAGAGTAACTAATCGGCACCTGTCCTAAGCGACCGCACCTATCGACCAGTGATCCCTGCTGATCGAAATTCCTCAGTGATAATGTCTTCAAGAAAATACCCGCACCAGAAAGGACGGGGTCTGACATTATTAAGGTTGAAAAGTCTGATAAAGTCTCTTCAAAGCTCAGCGGAGGAAGTGCGGTAAAAGATAAATTGCAAGGAATGTGCATATTAGCGTCATCTATGAAAGGCGGTACTTGACAATCATACAGATCGAATTCTGTGATAGTTACATTCAGCAGAGTTTGGGTCATGTTCCTCAAAAAGAGCTCAGCCGAACTAATGTATTTGACCAGAGTATGAAAATCCACCTGAAACGATACCAAGCGCGGATCATCCAAGTTCGATACCAAACACCGATCACTCGCAGTGTCCACAGCGACGCATGAGCCATGAGGGCCGTAAGCCTGACCAGGAAGACAGTGAAACCTTCGACATGCTCCGAGCTCAGGATCGAAGAACTCGTACTCGTGTTCGCAGACCACAACCGTGGGGTCACCGTCCAGAGAGTAGCGCATGTCTCGGTGAGTGGTGAAGTCGAAAAGGGCGCTTACAGGGACGAATAATGGAGCCTTCATTTCATCAGAGCCCCGGTAACAAGAGCAACTGCCATCGCAGTGTGGGTTTTTAGCGCACGAGGTTCTCAGTCTGTACGCCCGGCACGCCTCTTCGTATTCACGCTTGGACTGGACAGTGAAAAAAATACCACAGGAAAACGAAATCTCCTCGGAAGGAACAAGTCGTGGCTGGGAAATTCTACCCTTGAACGACTCCGGAGGACCGACAGACTCAAATGTACATCTCCCCACGGAACTGTCGGTCAGACCAACGCGCCTTACCTCAAATGGGCAGTTCAGCTTTACCTGCCAGAACTGTAGGTCTTCGTCCTCCATGCCGTTACACCGGGCGCAGTAGACATTACGGTAATGCAAGCCATCTTGACCAGCAACCGGTACAAGCTTTTTAACATCATTCAAAGTGTCGAACCCACTTGATACGCTCGTGTTCATACACAGGTCATACGTGTCAGTCGTGTGCCTACCTTTCAAGCAATCCTGGACCAGCACGAACTCGGAATAACTATGACCAGGCACGTGAACTAAAGATCGATTCGATTTTCGCGCCAAAATGACGGGCTCCCACAGTGCCTCTAGCTTGCAAGAATACTCGTCGATGAAGCTTTGCGCATGCTCAGATTGCCAGGCCGTGCAAAGGTCACGTACGGTCTCACTGCCATTGGATGACGCCATCCCCGCTTTCCTTAGAGTCACCAAATCTTTGGAACAATTCTTGACCGTCTCTAAGAGCCCATCATCGGCCCACTCTTGGCTAAGTCTGCCCTCCAGGTCGGTGCAGTACAACTCGTAGTCCAGACAGCAATCTTGGTACACCAAGCAATACTCGTCGCAATAGCAGGTCATCTCATAGGTCTGGTTGTGTGGTATAGCCTCGTTGCATCGTCCACAGCACGAGGCATCGGGCGTGATTCTCACTTTAAGCCAAAACAGCGTCACGTTGATGGCATCTGTTAAAAACAAACAAAAAAGGAATCCAGAAAATGTCAATTCAAAGACCGATTAAGAATATAGAGAGCTTTTACAGAGCGCCCTCACTGTGAACTGCTTCGTAGACACGTGGTTTTCTTTTCTTAAGTACATAGTGTATTATTTAAATTAAGTGTGATTTGAGAACAAGGGGGATGTTATCCTCCGTTGTCACTAAAAAATATCCTCTTCACTTCTATCAATGACAGAACTCGAACTGTCGCTAAAAGCATACAGGACGATTTTTGGAATGTAACTTGTCTCTGGAGTTTTGATGAAAGTTTTTGCGACATTTATTCTCAGACATGCATAATGCACATCTGAAATCTATTGGTTTCAATCGCATGTTCATGATGCATGCAGATAACGAATTTTAGCTTACTTCGAGTTGTATTACCTCCGCCAAGGAAGTTATGTTTTCATCGGCGTTAGTTAATTGGTTTGTCTGTGAACATGATAACTCTACAAGATATGGGCGGATTTTCTTGCAAATTGTTTTAGGGTGGTCCTTGGTACAAGCACATATAGATTAGATTTCGGAAGTGATCCGGATCCAGGGTGTTTTTTTGAAAGGATTCTTCACCATTTTCTAGGTGTGAACGTGCTAAAGACAATGAAATTGGGACACCCCCAACAATTAATGGACCCGTCCATTTCTAGCAATATACCCTGCACACACTTTACCAGGCCAGTAGTTTACGACTCTCTCTAGTCTCGTGGCTAATTGCATATGGAGCCTCTGTTTTACGACCCTAATGTAAACACTCGCACACTTAATGAGGGTGACCGTATGTAAATGGCACAATTCTGCTAGATGCACTTGAACAAGTGCAAGTGCACAAAAGGCTCTGGCCGTCTGGCATGAAAGTCTGGCACGAAATCTATCCTTGCCTGACGCGTTGACGTATGTACATGTAGTGTGCATGCATGTCGAATAATAGTAACTGGCTACTTATTCAACGTTATTCAATCTAACCACACAGGTCAATGGAGTAGACCATTTTATACAATGGGGGAGTAGAAAGGTAGCCCAACACAGGAATATACATGTTAACTACAACATGTTTGAGTTTAAGGATTGGCGTTGTGTGTAATGGCGGGAAATTGTTAAGCCTTGGCGGAGATGTGCGCTCTCTGAGTGCTGTCTAGTTTGTGATGTTTAACATCTGAACTTGTTTTTTGTTCAGGCCCATTCACAGGGTCGTCGCTAGAGGGGTGTGACACCCCACCACCACCACCACCACCACCACAACCACACATAGGCGTAGGCAACGGAGGGGGGGGGGGGTAAGGGGGGTACCCACGCTTGTTTATGGTGAAACTCGAGAATTTTCTTTTGTTCCTCTTCCCTTTTCCTTTGTTTATAGCCTACTCCCTAAACATTTTTGCAATAGCTCTCATCGGTTTTGTACATGTTTTCTATCCTGTCCTCAATTCATCGATGTTGCACGTGTGTGTACACGATTTACACCATAAACAAATGTCCATATTTACGTTACAAACCCAGTGTGCCACATTCCTTTGTTTTCGTGTAGTTAAAAAAAAAAATCATTTCACCCAAAGAGTGAAAATTCTTTCGACCCAATTATTGTCGATGATTCCCTTTAATGTTTCTCTTCATTTGACGACGGATAAACCTAACCCACAAATGTTTCTAAACCTGTTTTCCAGAGAGGGGGAACCTTGGGCAGGTCCACACGACGTATCTGGAAACTGGTTTATGCGGACCTCTTTTGTTAGGAAGTCCACACAGTAAATGTAATGCTTGTCCATCTTTGTGATACCGTGGCAAGCGTCCAAAATTACTAAATTCAGTAGTAAAATACGAAACAGGCTAGCCATGGAATACCATGATGGTTACAGCCCGATAGTCTGAAGGTTCGATAGTCCGAAGGTTCTTTAGTCCAAAGGGTCATTAGTCCGAAGGCTTGTTAGTCCGAAGGTTCAATAGACCGAAGGTTCGATAATCCGAAGGTTCGATAGTCCGAAGGGCCCATTAGTTCGAAAATAAAATAAGGTTAATTGATCCTAAGGTTCGGTAGTCCGAATAGACGATAGGGTTCGATAGTCCGAATCGACAGTAAGGTTTTGATAGTCCGAATAGATGATAAGGTTCGATAGTCCGAATATACGGTAGGGTTCGATAGTCCGAATTGAGAATAAGGACTATCGGACCTTCGGACTATCGGGCGGCCCCCTACCATGATACCGTAGAATAAGGACTACCGGACCTTCGGACTATCGGGCGGCCCCTACCATGATACCGTACACCCAAGACGAACAGAGTTAAACCTCAAATTCACGTATCATGCTTTATTTGCAAGACAAACATTTTAAAAATATCCAACAATATTGAAGAACATGAAAATATCGATCTAATTCATAAAGACAATTTTTTTGTCATAATGTTATGTCGGGCCATCATTGGCAACTGGTAAGGCAAAAGTCTTAACATCGCGCTTCTCACCACATTTCTCAGCCACATACCTGTTTGTCGAATACCGTTAGCAACGCCTATCAATGCCACAACTGTCATCAGAAATAAGACAATCCGACAAGAACTAAGTGCAAATTCCATCTTTTGTTCTCTGCTCTCTCACTACTGTTGGTAAGAAAAAAATATCTGTCGTGCCTTTTATAGTCTACAGAATCACCTTGCCCGTGGCCTAGCCAAACCATTTTATATTAATAAAATATTATACCTAACAGCCTTCAAGGTACAGTACACAGGCTACTAAGCGAAATAACTGTCATGAATAGTGTTCATGCATGACGCAGTAATATCACTTACCTCATCATGACGGGGATTACTTTTCTCATTTAATAACCGTTGCACGTCTGTTCTCGTCACGGTATATTGCCTGTCTGCGTTGAAAGACTACCGGTATTTATTTCCCAGTGTTAAGCCCCAGCCACAGGTTTTCGGTTTGGAGCTACGAACACCCACGGTTTACCAAGAATCAATCGATCACGATGAACCGTTGAGAGTCGTGGAGAAATCGACTTTCTAAGAATGCACTACGGTTTCAGGACGGATAGCCACGACTGTCCTAAGTTTTCTCTACATTAATACACCACGGTTTGTCAAGAATATGGACGGATTGGTGAAGAATATCGACGGTATTACTACTGACGTTAACGCCACGGTTGTCTGCGATTGGGCCACAGATGGCCAAGGTTCTCCTACGAATAAAGCGTGGATATTCGTAGTACGACCTTTAACAGCAGAACCCTAGCATATCCAGACATATCCGTAGGACATTCGTAGCGAATTAATTAAGATTTCTACCAAGACGAATCAGTACGGTAGTCCTACAGATGTCCCACGGTTGCACTAAGGATTGATTTGTATGACGTTTCACCCGCACGGAAGTTTTGAATTAAACAGTTTTAAAAATTCCGTAGCCCCTCCACGAATACCCAAGGAAGAAGACGGATAATCGCGGGTGCTAAGGGTGAATACTGAGAATAACTGCACTACTTGCATAATGTTCCATATGCCTGTTTTCCTCATTTGTGACCATAGCTGTCCAAATTAGACAAATGATGTCAGTTGATACAACTCATCAAAATGGCGGTCTCTAGTTAACTTTGCCAGTGAGTTGAGTTCTCTTTAAGTTGTTAGTTCCAAATTCTTTTTTGTTGCTATGTCATGTTCAGTTGATTTTTGTGAACATTATTTTTACATTCAGGAACACGAGGACACACTTTACTTTGTAAAAAAAAATGATATATTTTATTTGATTTATATCGCAAAACAAATTGTCCACGTGAGTGGACGCCAGGCATTCGGACACTGTATTTCTGGATGATTGTATGTATAGATCATAATGTTACATAAGGCAATGGTGCTAATTCCTGCAAGTAATATTGTGAATAAAATTGGTATTGGTGAGTTTTTGGTACTTTTGATGTATGTTGATAACTAATTTGACAGTTTGAATTAGTTTTGTAACCTTTAATATATTTTACAGTATTTTAAATCTTCAGTTTTTGCTCATATCTCCACTTTTATTTGTTTATATGAATATATGAAAGCCCGACGTCCACATATTGTAAATCCATAATTAACAATGCAAATTTTTTGTTGCAATTAATGAGCCTACAGTAACACAAACAAGTGTATTCATTTTAATAGCCAGTAAGTTTTCTCAGGCAATAAATGGTTACGAATGTATTATACAAACACAATGCAACAAAAATAATAAAAGGCACATGGAATATTTTTTTAAAACTATTGTTATAGAACTACCACATCTATTTAACAGCACCGCTATTAAGACTTTTACTATAAATTAAGGTTAAGTGAACACATTGATTGTGTATATACGTTTTAAGCAATCAAAAAATTAAATCAAAATTAATATTAAAAAGTGTATTCCACATGAAGTTCTACGCCTGGAAATTGAATGCCCACAAAATGATTGTTAGATCATCAGCCGCCTTGAGTTCAGCCGTGCGTCAACTGAGCCGACTCGAAGCTCAAATGTTGCTTTTCAGTTCCAAGAAGGGTGGGCACTGATCGCCCCGACCGCGGTGTTTTTATCTGCAGCACACGTCGTCAACGGATCATGATTATTCAGCTAGTTCGATGCTTATTCATAAGAAAATAATAATGACGTCTTCCTTTTTTCACTTACCGCCTGTAGTGCCACTAGCTCCACTTGTCTTAAACTCGTCGCTGGTGGCAGCAAACAAAATAATAACGCAACAGGAAGGATTTTTGGCTGGGGGGGGGGGGGGGGGTGCTACGGTGCGTATATGCCGAAACAAAAATAATCCATTATAAAAACCCTTGTCCTACACATGACGTTATTAACCTTTTGATATTTGCGGTTGAAGGAACCGACCGCTGTTGTCTTTATTTTGCGGGCAAATTCCTAATGAAATTTCATCATAAATATTTTTCAGAGTGTGTTACAAAAAACTGGGACTGTTATAATGAGATAGAACTGATCAGAGGTCGAAATGACTATATGGTTTACGTGTATTGGTAAAGAGAATATAAGTCTCCATACAATACTGTTTGCTGCACTGCAATCGGACATTCAGTTGACAGGGTATGGCTGTTCTGTTATTTCGGTTGTGTACTATTGAACCTAGCAAGCAGTTGTGTAAATAAAAAATGAACAAGTTGTGTAATATTATTTTTACACAAGTTGTGTAAACAACACTTTACACAACAGGTTGCTAGGTTCATATAGTACACAACCGTTTGATTTTTACACAACCCTTAAGTTCGCACTTATCAACATGTCAGGAAAATAAAATACTGAGAAAAAAACGTCTTTTAAGTCTCGAGTTTTGTAGTGAAAATGGAAGGTGCCATTTTTTGGGTAAAACACCTTTACTGCACGATTTTAATACTATTTTGCTTAAATAATGTGTAATAGATAGACCGCTAGACATATCAAAGATTACAAATATCAATAAATCCAAAAATTGACCCCAAAATATTATCCTTATTTGTTTTTTTGTTTTTTGGCATTTTCTTCTAATATGGCTTGTATGCCCAGTTCTGTTGTATTTTGCCAGAACGCCTCATACATACAACATTTCATTAAAATATCATTCAGTTATTAAAAAAACCACCTCTTATAAGACCTCATTTTCTTTTGGAGTTTCGGTTTTATGTTGTTCACCTTTCCCAGAAACAAGGTTTCATACGACATTTCATTAAAATATTATTCAGTTATTAAAAAAACCACCTCTTATAAGACCTCATTTTCTTTTGGAGTTTCGGTTTCATTTTGTTCACCTTTCCCAGAAACAAGGTTTCATACGAAATTATTATTATCTTTCCAGATGGCTAAAGTATCAAGGCTCAGACAGAACGCTCTCTCATGTCGCTGTTCCGCGTAAATGATTTATTTTATGACACTCAATCAAATTAAATTGTAATGTTGTCGTCGGGTGAACACGAAGTGACGAATACGATATTTTTGCCTCGGCATAATTACGATACAGATGGTCTATTAGTGCATCAATGATATCCCACTTCTATACAGCCGACGATATAAGATCTAAAAAGTTAAGTCATAAATTTAGCTATACTTTGAAAGTGATACAATAAAAACTTATACAATACAGTCATGTAAAATTGATAAATTGTAATCGTGTTTGGAGGACGCGATCGAACTAAACCCCTTTGCTTTCAAAGAATACTGCAGCCTCAGTACAATCGAGTGGGCATGGGGCGGGGGGGGGGGGGGGCTCTGTAGGCGCAGCTGGTCGGTGTACATTTGTCCAATGGTAAAACTTTTCATGCCTTTCTTTTCTTTTCCATACATCAATTTATCTGTAAAATTACTCGGATGAAGTTTTTAAGGATGAAGAGACGGTTTTCTAATCAGTGTATGACCCCCTCCAGAATATTAACCCAATACCCCCCCCCCCCCCCCCGCCCGCGAATATTGGATCCAATTTACGCCACCGGTCAAAATGAACACTCTGTTTGTTTTTTTATAGAATCCATTTTCTTCTGCCTTTTCCACATCTGTTGTCGCAAGATTTTAGTTACAGACCCGCGGTTGAAAAAATCCTGGTCATTCCACGTTGCAAACAAATAGTGGTCTATTTACGCATATAAGAGCTATCCAATTTATCCAATATGTACAACTTTGCAGTACATAACCGTTATGGCGTAGGCAAAATAAGGTTTGACCTCACGCAAATTGCAACAGAATATATTACACGGCAGTTATTAACGATTTATGCAATTTAGGCATATTTCCACCACTTGATTTTTTTTAGTATGTCATTCTCGGAACCTTATAGAAATGCACTGTGGTGAAAAAATATATATTTTGCAATTTGTTTGAGGTTCACTTAAAAAAAATAAGTATTTTGCCTGGACTATATAACTATCCTATTATAAGGGATACGTAAAATACCATACTCTGGATCGTGTATTCTGGATCTAGAAAACCCAACAAGTAACAGTCAAGCCTCCGCAACTGTAGGCCCTCATGTTCTTTCAATTAACGTGAAGCCCGCGCTGGAAAGCACGCAAATGATGAATAGAGATGAAGATGAAGTTCTTGCTTCTTGTGGGCTACAACTGTATTTAGGACAACAGCTTAAGGTGATATTAAGCCCAGACCTTGATGATTCAAGCAAAGGTCCATGCTCTCGATTAAGGAACACCGAATCCTATAAAATAAACAATTGTTTCCCTTTTTGTTTAGAAACTAAAGACATCTTGATGATTTTTGAAGCTGAAGCCATAATGCCTTAGACATTTTGGTTGAGAAAATGCCAAGTGTCCTGTGTCCTACATAATGCACATCAGTTCGCATGCCAGTTTAAAAAAATCAACCCGATTTAAAGAGAAGGACAGCCAGGGGGCCCAGGTAGAAGTAGATGAAGTTTTTGGTCTCGTGGGTGACGTAACTGCCGAAGTGCTTGCCCACGATGCAGTGCCAGGTCGGGTTGTAGGACTTGTCGAACTCCTTCTTGATGTAAGCTGCGATGTCCTTCTCCACGTTGAACTTGTCCAGGGCCAGGGTGGCGAAGTGGACCGCCTCGTCCTGCTGGTCCTGCTCCATGTCCGTGTTCTTGACGACCGGCTTCTTGTCTGCTTGGTTCATCGTGGGAGGAAATACGGGTCTCTATAGGGAGCAAAAGAGAAGATTTACTTCATACTTTCTTTGAGCTCTCATTGGATGCATTTTGTAATAATTAGCCAGTGGCACAGAGCCAGAACGTGCGTGCGAAATGCACATTATGTAATGAGAAGCGGCCTAAATGCCTGCTTTTCCGGTTTTCCTTCATAGGTTTTTGTCAGCACCGTGTCAAGCTTTCTATGCCGGGGGAGGGGGTGTTGGATTATGACTTTACTGTATCGACATCTGAACCGTCTTAAAACCGTTAATGCGTAAATCACAATCAAAATGCCGCCAGGGGGCATTTTGCTATAGTTGTTAAACAGAAGTAGGCCTTGACAGTCCCAAATTTACACACAAAATGTGGATAAACGGTTATGCTGAGAAGCTCAAATTATCTGTTGTGTTGTACAAAGTATTACAAATCTAAAGACTGTTGATACCAACTCATCGTAAATCACAATCATTGGATCTTATATACGTTTTACTCACCTTGGATGATCTTTTTTTCCAGATACGTCAATTGCCCAAAAACTGTCGTCTTGTTTGTGTTTTACTTGTCAAAGACTGATGACAACTGAATAGGTGGCGCACAACGACTCAAAGCAGCTCCTTGCTTCATTGGGTGGATGCAGCGTGAGATATCATCCGTTTAAATACACTCTCGAGGAAATTGGCAAAGTTGCAGATCCCGGCGGAAATAAAACACCATTTAACACGAAAACTGTCCGCGCGTCACTGATTGGACGAATCTTGCTCGTCCTTGTCCACGATTGGCCGATATCTCCGATCCATCCGTACGGTAACTTGCTCCGTTTAGCCAAGGCCGGTGTCATATGAAATATGTGCTCCTATGAAATCTGGTCTCTTTTACCTTATATGGACTGTAACCCTGACACGTGACCCCTCACTGTTGTATTTTATCTTCATTTACGCATGCGCAATATTAAGTCCGTAAAATAATTGCAGTCCAAGTTTCACACTACACCGGCCGTTCAGCGTGGGAACTACGTTCCAAGGACCAGTGTGTCAACACGAGAGGTGCTATCCTTGAGTTTTCAACCCAGCAGAGAAATTCGCGTCACAATGGCATTCCTCACCATGACAATGGCCTCGCTAGCTTTTGCTGTTTTCGTTGTTTGCCACGGTCGGGTGAACAAACCGCACATCGCAAGTGAATGAACAAGTAGTTTATTCTGATCTTAAGTTCACTTGTACTTAATAACAGTTTCATAAAATCTGATTTGTTGAAAAATACTATAGATGTTAAACGTTTTTGAGTACATCTACTTAGTGCCTTTATGTGTCAGCTTGTTCCCTTTTTTTTAGCAAGAAGCGATGCAAGATGTTAAGGTTTGCATGGCGAAAAGGGCAAGGGTATAAGTTTGCTGTTTCCCCGGTTTGCAGCCTTGCTAATGTTGCTATCACCGCGATTTTGGGCGTGATCCCTGACTGCATGGCATATACGGATTTATGGCTTCTGACTAGCGCCCCTTGAACATGACACTGACAAAATGGGGAACCACCGACATAGTGCTGGATAGCTCAGTTGGTAGAGCACTGGAATAGGAATCCGGAGACCGCAGGTTCAAACCCCTCTCAATTAGTTTCTTTGTTCAACTTAAAAAATTGTCCATACAATTGGTTTTCGGAGTGAAATGCGCTTGTGTGTGTCGCAAAGTTACAAAACTCCAACTTGTTTTCCAATCGTGTTTGCCAAGGTCCTCGTATGATGCGGCAAATCAATATGCAGTGAGTGGAAGAAGATCTGGCCGCCAATTTCTTTTATTCGGTTGTGTTATCTATGTTGGTTGTATTATCTATTAAAAAGGGATGAAAACAGGAATCGTTGCCGCAGCATTTGCTGCAGTTTTTGTTGTGATTGAATAGCTTCGTAAGAAATAGAATGTGGGCTTGTGTCGCAATAGTACCATTGAAAAGTGTGGTGTCCTTGCTCTTCATCTTATGCGATTTTTATTTTCTCCTCACGAATGAAAATACCTTTTATTTTGAGTTACTTTTGTACACACAAACATCCACTATGCGAATAGACTGGTTTCCGGTTCCCACATCATCGATTCTCAATTCTTATAGAAAACGGAAATCAGCCTACCCACCCAACCTGCGAGATCTCAATTATTGTCGGACCACAATTAACTAATTCGAAATGACTCCACATCTAAAACGTGGACCGGATTTTTGTCGAAGTCTAATACTAGATATATAAATTTAGGAAATGTCTGGGTGAAAGTATAGAAATAACACAGACATTGCATCTTTTGTACCTTTGAACCCCGGTTTCATATCTTCATTAAAAAAAAAATCTTTTTTTGGGGGGGGTCACTTCGATCCCATTTTGCTCGGAAACCAAGAGAGCCAACATTTTCCCCTTTGCCTTGCTTTCTGAAGGAGAGTTATCTTTTAATTGACACCCAATTTTAATGTTGAGTGAAACTCACACTTTAGTGGAGGGATCAGGGAGGCCCCCCTCCCTCAACCCCACCCCACCCCACCTCTTTATAGTTTTATAGTCAAGTACTTAACCTAATCATATACAGAGTAAACTATGTGAGAGGGTAATTTTATTCTGAGAGGAATCAGGTAAACAATCAAACAAAAACAACGGATTCTTTTCTCCAACAGCAAACTTGATTGTATTATTATTATTATATATTTTGTATAATATGTGTGGTTGTCTTAAAAGTTGGGAAATCACTGTTTACACAGAAAAGAATGTGACATCTTGGTGGTCATTTAATTTGGCTAAAACCTTAATTAACAGTAACGGTGCTTTCGTTCTTTAAATAATCCCAGACAACAGAAGTATAACTAGTTAAAAGAATGTATTTTTTTAAAATGAAGAATCAAGCCAATTAATTGAATAAATTACCAATAAAAGATAATAAATGTGATTTAAAATGTTTAACATCATAATCAAAATTCAATAGTCTATTTCGGTTTTGTTTTATATTATCAAAGAAGGCAGTAAAAGATTTCACCTTTTGACAAACGCTTAGAAACAAAGTATATGGATTACATGAGAGAACATTCCTTTGTGCAATTGAGTAAGAGGATTATGAGTCAAATGGAATCTCTGAGGCTTGTGGCATTGTAATGAAGGGTGCAGGATGGAGACGTAGCAACGGAAAATGGATGAAGGTTGTCAAAGAATAAAGGTGGAAGATGAGGATCTGGGTTGGTGTGGTGATTGGGGAAAGGTGCAGAATGAAGGAGCGGAATGATGGTGGAAAATTGGGGATAGGGAGGATGAGGATGAGGATGAGAGGTATGAGGATGAGGATGAGAATGAGGATGAGGATGAGGATGAGGATGAGATTGAGGATGAGAATGAGAATGAGGATGAGGATGAGAATGAGAGGTATGAAGATGAGGATGAAAATGAGGATGAGGATGAGAATGAGGATGAGGATGAGGATGAGGATGAGAGGTATGAGGATGAGGATGAGAATGAGGATGAGAATGAGGATGAGGATGAGGATGAGAATGAGGATGAGGATGAGGATGAGGATGAAGATGAGGATGAGAATGAGAATGAGGATGAGGATGAGGATGAGGATGAGGATGAGGATGAGAAGTATGAGGATGAGGATGAGAATGAGGATGAGGATGAGAATGAGAATGATGGTGATGGGGAATAAATTGGGATGGAGGATAAGATGTTAATCTAAATCTAGGATGATAAGAAGGAATACAAAAAGGAAATGATATGAGAATGGTGATGATGAAGGACGATGACAAAATGCGGGATTCAAAATGATGATGGGAAATACAGGATAGTAATTAGAAAATGAGGATTCGAGATACAAGGAAATCAAGGATGATGATCAAGGTATAGAAGGAAGAAAAGGGATGGGATTATTGTAATGAGAGAAGGGGTGCAGGATAAAGGATGCAGAAAATTATGATGGGCAGTATAAGATGAGGATGACAATGGAGAATTAGGATGGATGGCATGGAAGGCTAGGATGATGAGAAGGAATAAAGGAGGAACGAGGAGTTGATGACGATGATATGATTTTCAGAATGATGGGGATGATGATGATGGAGAACTTGTCGTGGAAATTTTGGATGACAAGTGAAGACAATAAAGAATGGAAATTGGGTGACTATTACAAATGAAGGTGCAGGATGAAGGACGCAGAATTATGATAATTATCAAAATGATGATGGAGAATATGACAAGGAAAACAGGATAAGGGTTATGTTGAAAGTTAACATGGACACTTGGATCATTATAGAGGCTTGTAATGAGGTATGGAGATGGGCGATGGTGGTGGAAAGGGAAAGATGAATTTAAAATGTTAAAAATGATGATGATGATGGGGAAATACAGGATGGTGGAGAACTATGATGGGGGTTAACTAGGAAGATGATAGGGGAATATAATGAGGAATGGGGTTGGAATTATTGTAGAGGCTGGTCAGGCGAGGAAACATACGAGCGCAATTGAGTAAGATGAGCGGGATGTAGACTTGGTGATGGGATGGTGGAGATATGAGGGTGTTGCTGGTAATGGCGATGCTGATGATTTCGGTTATTACTTTCCAAAAACCGATAAAGCAGTTCTGGCGTGGTAATACTCATTTTGCGTGAATATGTGCACGATTAATCTGTGCACCCATGGACGAAAATCGAAAACGCATAAGCATCTACATTTTATCAAAGTACTCTTTATATTAATAAATTACTCCCTACAACATGCATTTTCAATAAAAAATAATGTCTGAAATCTGCGAATGTCTATACAGTCTGGTACAAAGTTCAACAGGAATCCGCTCAACCGGACTTGAAGAGCAGTATGGCTATCTGCCCGAGGTAGAAGTAGATGAAGTTCTTGGTCTCGTGGGTGACGTAACTGCCGAAGTGCTTGCCCACGATGCAGTGCCAGGTCGGGTTGTAGGACTTGTCGAATTCTTTCTTGATGTAAGCGGCGATGTCCTTCTCCACGTTGAACTTGTCCAGGGACTGTAGGGCCACCTCCACGGCGTGGTCCTGCTGGGTCTGCTCCATGTCGGCGTTTTTGATCACCGGGGCCTTGCGGGGGTCCTCGCCCGTGTGACTCGGTCGGGTACCTCGGTTCATCTTGGCAGGGCGATCTGAGGAGACAGAGGATTTAATCGATTTTAATTTTTTTTCCCGGTTTTCTTTTACAATGACTGAGTCGGGACTGGAACCCAAGACCCATAGATAACTATAATAGTGTTCTACCGATCAGCAACGGTCGCTATCTGTAGATGGGGAATATTGTCAGCAAACGCACTCATCTTAAACACATTTACTGTCGTCATGCGAATTTGATCTGGTACACGGTACCCCGTGGAGACATGTGCACAAAAATCCTGGGGAACAAAACATTGTGTACGTCTCCACAGAGCGATTTCTATAGGTGAATAACCTACGTCTCCACAAGGTTATCTCGAAATAGATATATGGATTTTACTCAAAAATAGGAATTTCCAAGGTGTTTGGATTCGTCGCAAATTGGAGTATTAAGGGATATTAAGTCCGAATTTCAGCCCGGGACTATAATTCTGGTGAAAAGAGGAGCATTTTGAAAGTACACTTTCAAACTCGAAAACTTTAGCACACGAGTACAAAGAAATGACCCCACAAGGATACAAATTCCAGCATGTCTGTTCTGTTAAGGATAAATCTGAGGGCTTCATTTCGGAAGAAATTGTACGTTGCAATTTTAACTCAACATTTTTGAAAACATCAAAGCACAACTGGGTCTGTAGACTCCATGAGTCCAATGCTGGAGCCTCTTATTAGTTCTACAAGTACGCAGTGTTACACTGCTACTTACCGGTTTCGTGAGTGGTCAAAGTGGTAGGTAGCGATCTTTTTCCGTCGGAAATACTCTTGCACACTAGGATGTCGGTTCCTTGATGAACTTTGAAGTTTGGAAGACTCCTTGGAAAAGTGGTGTTCAGTGTTAATCGTTTGAGTTGATTTAGGAAAGTAGCGTCTGTTAAATACTAGTAACTACGAAGGTTGCAAGGGTGTTAAAGGTCTTACAGAAACCATCGTGCAAACATTTTGCTTTCCAACGGGCGATCTGATTGGTCCAACCGAAGCGGAAAAGTTAAGTTCCCACGCTTGGTACCGACACTAGCGTACGGAAACAACCTCACCGTACCGTCTTTTCGGTAGCTTGCTCGCATTTGCGAAGGCCGTTTCCTCTGAAAACAACTCTCGACCAAAAAAGAAAGAAAATAACATCTCCATAAAAAGATGCCAATCGACAACCATTTGAAAATAATGTTGTCCTTGATGTGGAGTGCTGGTGTGAAATTCACACGCTCAAAAAAGTCATCACCGTGGCAATGGCCACGTATACTTTGCAATCTTTTTGTCAAAGTTCCCGCTTGATTAAGTTAGGTGTATAGGTCTTGTCCACTGTGACAAGTTCAGTCCACTTAAAAAAAAACTGTAAGTCGAAAAAAGTCTGCTTTTTGTAACAGTGAAAGTTAATAGGGAAAAATGTGACCTGCTTTAACAAAATGAGTACGAAAATTGATAACACTGCTACCTTTTAATTACATACGTTTTATTTGTATAAAAAAAAAAGTAGCAAAACACCGAAACTTGCAATTCGAAAAGAGAATATATATGGCGCTTCAAACAAGCATTGGCGGATCCAAAACTTTGGGGGTGGGGATGGGGTGGGGTTGGGGGAGGTACATTTATAAGGAGCCGGTCATTGCAAAAAGGGGAGAGTTTGGGTTGACTGGACATTATTGTTGCTGCTTTAACACCCTCCTGTGACGTCACACTATTGTTTCTTCTCGCCATTATTTTGCGCGAATGGAGCACGGCGCGCCATTCAGCTGACGAATGGCGAATGACGAATGGTGTACTGCGCACATATTTTTTGCCGTAGGTGGATAGTGTAGTTCGGTAATTTAACAGAATCGAAGCAAGACACTAAGGTTTTCGTTCTCCTATTTTAAATAGACACAGCAGGATTCGAACCAGGGACCTTTCAATCCCATAGCTCATCTCGTTAACCACTAGGCTACTGTGGCAGCTCGACAACTGCCGTTCTTTTCAATGATTTAAGAGGTAGGAAACTCACTAAATAATAACAAAGATGTGACGTTATTGTTCTTTTCTCATAAATAAGCAAACATGTTTTTCCCATTTTAACAAATTCAACAATGAAGCTGTACAAAGGCCTTTGTTCAAGCAATAATGAGGAATTCATGGAGGGTGTTAAGTAGGTTAATACACTCGGGAGCGCGCCGTTCGTGGGCTTCGCCCTCGGGCCATTCTCACCCACGAACGGCGCGCTCCTCGTGTTTTATCCTAAACATATACACTCTAAAAACAGTAGTTGGATTTTACTCCAATTTTAGTTATTTTTCCTTTAGTCAATAATACTGACTGGACAAATCTAGACAGATTGACCGATTTTCAGTTGCACTCAGCTTACCCTGACTGAATAGCTAGTCAAATTTAACAGGTTTCTAGTAAGCTCTGACTAATGTTTTTTTTTTAAATTTATTGAATATTTTCAAATCCGTAGAGGAAACGTTGAATGAGTAGACTAGCATCGATTAACAAACAAACAAACAATCAAACATTGTCTTCACTATATAGCTTCTCTGGTTGAATAATTCAAAAGGAATCTCAATTGTGTGTGTGGGGGGGGGGGGCTTCTGCCCCTAGATCCGCCAGACTATAGGGGTGTTGAAAATAAAATAAGAACTTTACAACTATGGTTTCAGTTTTCTGGAGGTCATAACAAATTGCAAAATTTTCCCATCTTCATTCCCCTTTGACACGAAATTGAGGTTACACATTTAATGTTCCGACAGCCCCTGTGTTCCGACACCCATATGTTATATTCCTCTTCCCTAGCCCTAACCCTAACCCTAACCGGGAGTGACACAATCTTATGTGCTGGTTGTCGGAACATAAAGGGGTGCCGGAACATAGGGGTGTCGGAACAAAGAGCAGTCACCCCAAATGGACGGTCTTTGCATGGTGACCGTGTTTTCAGTATAAAAGTTAATTATTTTGCTCTCTTCAGGTCAAATCTTGATATTCCATAAGACACGATTTTTTTAGGGGGGGGGGGGGGGTCCACCGAAGAACAATAAGCAATCTGATAATCCACTAACATTGTTATGTTCATTTCCTTCTTCATTGTGTCACTCGTTAGTGTCATGGGCCTGTTTTACCGTTTGTCGGTTTCGTCGTCCATGCCAGCTGGCAAACCAGCGATGCTGTGACAGGTTAAGGATAGTGTTTCTTTCTGTAATTATTTAGGACTGTCAGTCGGATGAAAAGTGACATGTGGATTAGTGAAATACGCTGGCGACGTTTCAAACAGTGTGCTCTGTTCGTCTCCAGAGGACGAACAGTCTCAGAGCACAAACGTACTCACACGGCCGGTTCTTTTCAGTACCACCGCTAACTCATACATGTAAGAGTTATTTTCCGTGGTGTGCCCGTGTAATTGCTGGTATTATTTCAAAGGAGAAACTGGGTCTGTATCCATCGAACTTGAAAGACTAGTCCTCTAGTACAGTCCGGGCATAGTCAAAATTATGGTGGAAACTTGGGGGGAAAAACGTACGAGTGGCAACGCAGGCAAGTTACTGCTCTTCCACAGAAGCATCGAGTTCGCCCGTTGTCTACACCTAAGTCTTCAGGGCCGACTTCAATCGTTCGTGCATGCCAGGCTAGCTTTCTGGTTCGCCGGCTGGCAAATTTTCTTCTGCAGGCTACCAAAGTCATTTACTTTAATACGTATACGTGAAACATATCACGTGTTTGAATTAAAAGTGATTTAAAATAATGTCATATTCCGTCACTGGCCACAGTGCTGCACGTTAGGGGTTGAATCCCAGATATTTTACATTTTCTTTTTTTTTCACCCAGAAGTCAGATTTTTGTCCTGTCCTAAAGTGCATGTTAAATCAAGTCCTACTGATCGCTGAAAGAAATTTCACCTTTTTTCCTGATTCATAGCACTAGCAATGGAGGATTTTTGTTATAAGTGAAGTAAAGTCCAAGAACCATTTATCCATTACCGACTGAGATGATGAAATCATGCATTATGATCACTGACAATGCTTGGTTGCAGAAAAAATATCTGGCAGGTGTGACTCTATTCTGAAATGGGAATCAAACTTAGTTTAAAGTATTCGTGTGAGGAAACTTCAATTGACTCCCATGCGCACGGCCGAGTCAAATGACTGTCGGACATGTTTTATCTGAGGATATAATTTATGACGACACCTTCAGGTAAGATGTCGACATCCAATGACGAGGTGACGCAATCCTAAAGGAAGCAAGACGACATTCATATAGAGATGACGACAGCCCTGAAATCAATCTGTCGATCCGTAATTCGCTCGTACCCCCGCCCTGCAAACAGGACGCTGGGACACGCTGATGAGCTTCACAGAATCTTGGGAAGGAAGTGGCCTATGACCTATGTATAAAGCATCTTTATAGTTAGACAATGTGCGCAAATGCTATCCGAAAACTTCCCATACAAATGCACACGTTCCATACCGGATGTGATTTCTGTTTCATTGCGGACCATGATTTATTGTGGACAAAATTTTGAACGTGGCATAATGCAATCCGACCGTTCGTGATTCGAAAAACGGAGCCTGAGCAAGTGACGGAAATTGTAAATTTACAACACAGATAAGTTTCACAGAATATCCTACATTATTACGAAATATTTCAACGAAAAAAAGTAATTAAAAAACTGAAATAAAAGAGTGAGTCATGACCGTGATGACGCGCAGGTCACAGGTCACGCAAAATCCAGCCATTCAGAGCGTGAATTCATCAGAGTATCCCAGCGTCCTGTTTGCAGGGCGGGGCCGGTACGAGCAAAGATCCGTAACTGAAGACTGTCGACATCATGGCAGGAGCGCCACTAGCCCACTCTGAATGAGGGGGGGGGGGGGGGGTAACAAAGCAACGGACGATCCAACCTAACATTCTAAAAGGTAGACACAGGACTTTCTTTATGGCCACCCTGCCTCCGTAAAATCGAAATGGGAGGGGGGATTGGGGGTGGGATCATGGCCACCCGTTCACAGGGGCGCTTTTCAAATGATGATGGGCACTATCGAACACCAGCTGACGCTTTTCATCAAGGCACATTATAGTTTGCAGACGAACACATGATTTTGTCGACTAGCAGGGCGATTTCATGGCGCTCTTAGCTCAAAATATGCCATGAAAATAAATTTCTTTGGGGGTGTTGTTAAATACAACCCTGACTCCCCCGATACTACGCCACTGTTCCCCCTTGAATAATCATATCAAAAAGTCGGGTGCAGAATACGCCTTTATGTGTGGCTTTTCTGACATCTTCGCAACACCCCCCCCCCCCCCCCCCGATGTTTTACATCAAAATGAGAAGTTTATGAGAAATCGCTCTGGTGCATATTACAAGTTCAAACGCCAACAATGGATGGAAGTAGCCCAAGTTTGCGTGGATTGGATTCCAACCACGATCAATAGAGGGCGCACTGTATAAATAAAGGAATCATTCAATCCTCAAGATGGCCGAGCAAGGCGACGACACAGGAACTGAAAAGAACTCTGCAACTTCTGAGGAAATGTCTGACTCTCCCATGTTGCTTTCACAGGTAAAGGCGAAGATTAAAGCGAAAAGGATGTATTTCTTGATAAAATAGTATTCTGTTTTTGTCGAGTGTAAGTAACGTCGTTAAACGTGATGATTTGGTTAGTCCGTTTTACGGTACAACTATAGAATGCAGGGCCACTTTACTCTACATCCGCGCCTCCGTACGGCTGCGTGGAGGCGTGGAACCGCAGTCGGACCCCGCAGTCGACCTACCTCTGAAAATCGATCGTGGAGTCGTGGAGCCGCAGAAAATTGCGCCCTCTATCGGTGCACGTCTCTGCGACTCCGCGACTCCGCGCCTCCACCACTGAGAGACAGTGCCCCGTCGCCCTCCCCCCCCTTCCTAATTGGCCCGCCCAATTAAAGTGACTCTGCGACTCCCCGACTCCGCGCCTCCGCGACTCCAGACAGTGCCCCGTCGCCCTCCCCCCCCTTCCTAATTGGCCCGCCCAATTAAAGTGACTCTGCGACTCCCCGACTCCGCGCCTCCGCGACTCCAGACAGTGCCCCGTCGCCCTCCCCCCCTTCCTAATTGGCCCGCCCAATTAAAGTGACTCTGCGACTCCCCGACTCCGCGCCTCCGCGACTCCAGACAGTGCCCCGTCGCCCTCCCCCCCCCTTCCTAATTGGCCCGCCCAATTAAAGTGACTCTGCGACTCCCCGACTCCGCGCCTCCGCGACTCCAGACAGTGCCCCGTCGCCCTCCTCCCTTCCTAATTGGCCCGCCCATTTAAAATGGATATGGATGCTTCGTTCTCAAAAAGATTCCGCCGAGAATTGCGCCCTCTATCGGTACGCGTCTCTGCGACTCCGCGCCTCCGCCACTCCAGTGCCCCGCGTCTCCGCGATTCTGCGACTCCAAGACTCCGCGCCTCCGCCGCTCCAGACAGTGCCCCCAACACATTTACAAGCACGCCCTCCCTTCCGATCCTTCATGAGAAGCTTTGAAGACAAGTGCAGTGCATTCCTTCGCTGTACTTAGCAATTTTTTGCAGGTTTGCATATCTATTACTCCTATTCCATCCACGCCTCCAGGCAAAATAAAAAACCTTGCTTCGGCGTGGCCCTGCATTCTATAGTTGCTCCAGTTTTACTGAGCCACGTACTGCGTAGGGCAATGTAGGGGCGGTCTTCGGGGGGTCAGACAAGTCGACCGTTGAGACAACTCGACTCGGGACAAGTCGACCGTTGAGACAACTCGACCGTTGAGACAACTCGACCGTTGAGACAACTCGACCGTATGTGCGATAAATGGAAAGACAAGTCGGCTCGCATGTTTTGGGGCCTAGTTTTGGGGATAGAACCAGGGATTTTGACGGCGGCTGATCGCCGTTTTGGGAGCTATGTACGATCGTTTTTGCCGGGCTTGTGCGCCCACTTATCCCATCCCCGGTCGGTCAACGTGGCCGTACCGTGCGATCGGAGCGCCCTCTGTGCATCGAGTATGCCCGCCCCGCGCCCAGGACTGGTCTTGCCACAGATTTATGCAACTTTTTCCGCTCCACGTGTATACATTTCCATTGAGCTGTCTCAACGGTCGAGTTATCCCGAGTCGAGTTGTCTCAACGGTCGACTTGTCTTAACGGTCGAGTTGTCTCAACGGTCGACTTGTCTCGAGTCGAGTTGTCTCAACGGTCGACTTGTCTGACATTCTTTACATTCGGTCTTCGGCCCATAAATGTTGCCATGTACAAAAACATGTAGAACTTTGTCAAATTTTGATTTTCACATTTAGGCTTAGTTTGTACTGTAGGTTTGTTTTGCTTTAGAGAAGCATATTCACCCTCTTTATACGCTAATCAGAAAGTGCCTTTTTCAGATGTCTATTTTTCCTGAAATTTCCTGATTCGTTTGCACACGTTTGCGTATCAAAATTTCAACATGAAATTTCACGAAAATTAGACAATTGAAAAAGGCAGCACTTTCTTGTTAGCCTATAAAGAGGGTGAGTATGCTTCTAAAGCAAAAAAGCCACAAACTAAGCCTTAATGTGAAAACAAAATTTGACAAAGTTCGACATGTTTTTGTACACGGTGGAAGTGTGGCCTTTATTTACGGAGATAGGCCAGTAAATTGGCCACATTTATGGGCTAGGTCATGATGGTCGACAGACGGTACAGTCAGTGCGACAGTTCCGGATCACTTTTTATACAAACCGCTGTACATCCGCCCATGTTCAGAGTTTCTGTGTCTGAGTGACATAATTTCATAGTAAAATTCCTCCTCTTCGAGTCTAAACAAAACTATATAGGCCTACCAAATTGTTAATTATGAACACTTTGTCATTATTGGACCGTAGTACTGGTGTTAGTGAATGACAGTCTAACGTTATTCTGTAAAATCGTGGCAGCTGGTGTGCTGCCATTTTCAAGAAAAGTGGTATTTTTGTATCAGTTTCCAATGCTGGTTGCCGATTAGCCCCACTTGTGTGGCCTCCGTATTGCTGCGCCGTACGTTAAGCCACACACCTGGTTTTTCAACCTACTGAGGAGTTTAGTCCAAACACTGGCGCACCCTTTTTTGGCATTTTTTTTTACGTACCACTGCATACGGTTGTATTCTATGATGTCTCATCTTTTGCCCTCCGGGTAGATTAGGTAATCTTTCTACAAATTTTTCGAGAAATTTAGACATCTTTCTGGAGTCCATATGCACTAGTTTCGTACTAAACTCCTCAGTAGGTTGGGAAACCAGACGTGTGGCCTAACGTACAGCGCAGCAATACGGAGGCCACACAAGTGGGGCTAGTTGCCGATAAGCTTCAAATATTTTACTGCCTCTAGTTTAGTTAGTCCGCATTTTGTTTGCAGTCGATTACACACCCATGACCTATGATTATTATGAACAAGTGCAAGCCAGCTAGACTGGTTCCCTGACCTAACAATTCCCTGACATCTATAAATTGCTCCGTTTCATCTTGAGTGGGGTCAAGGAACCAGACTACAGGAACACAATTGTTTTTCTTGGTTTTTCCAGCATCTATGAACACAACACTTCAAACAAGTCAGTGTAACAATATTTGCTATAAAATTCTAACCACCCAATTCCATCAATTTTTTTTTTAAATTACAGCAAAAGCAAATGTTGTAACACTGGGCCTATGCCTACCTAAACATTTGACAGAGTATGAGTATGATACAAGTAGGAAAATTCACTTTATGTGTTTGGAATCATCTAAGTAGTTAGCTAAGAATAAGATATGATATTGAATATAAGCAGCTAGCATAATTATGTGGAAAGAGGGCAGGGTTTTGATTTATGAACGGAACTTGTAAAATATTGAGGTGTTCTAAACTACAGTTCACGATTATGGATGTATTGGCGATCGTGTAGTTACGGGCCCGGTTCCCTATAAGAGAACAATATCCACTTTCAATTTATTTGACTTACCAAGCTACTTGGCGACATTAAGAACATGCATGTATGTCATAGATAGAGGGCAGGGGTTTGAATGTTGCATTATGCAGGCAAGCGCATCATGACATGGGAGGTCGAGTTGGTTATTACCATAAAGCTATATTAAATTACTAGAGCGCTAACTCGATGTACAAAGTAATGCCTGATGGGCGCATCCATGTTTGTGCACAAACCTATGGAAAACTTGAAATTTTGTACGGCTTTTGTATGGCTATTTGCATATCTGCGTTTGTATTCCATACCGGTGCATCATCGAAGCCGATATGCCCGAAACCGAAACGCACGATCAGCAAATGAGCGTTTCATTTTTGCTCTATGCAAACAGCGCAACATGTGCGCGTCCTTCCGCTGCAGATGCTTTTCGCCGTGACGTTTTTTGAACCGTCATGACGCGCTTAAGTTGTTTGCGCATCTTCTACTTGCGCATTGCATTTAGAGTACACTTTTAAAATTCAATCCATCTATTTTGATTGTGTTCCACAAACACGCACATAAATTCAAAATGTCTGCGCCCAGAGCGGCTTCAAAGCGTCTCCGCGGGCAAGAATGAGGAGTTAGCGCTCTAGTAATTTAATATAGCTCTATGGGTATTACTCATATATCCTTCTTACCCCCTAGATCCTCCAAAATTCATTTTTCAGGATTTTGAAAGGTACAGCCGAACCTCTATTACTCTTTATGGGACTCAGTTGCCCTTCAAAGTTGAAATACAGTGTGCCTTTGGTTTTCTGCACGGTGGAGAATTTCTGAAACGCAGAACTGTTTCCAATGGGAAAACAAATACCTAGAATGTTAAGATTAACGTAACCCTGCCAGATGCAACACAGTACATCAGGTGGAAAAGTCTGGTGCACTTTGATGCATTCAGCTACCAACACAAGTGCATGAACGGCTGCTTCTGAGTCAATGAGAGCTAGTCCCATGGAACAATGCCACAGTTGTATCCTGCTGGAGTTGGTGACTACAGACTCTGAGTTACCGGTAGTTTGGCCTTGAGACTTTCGGCCTGATGGATCTTAGGGTTAGCATCTTTATCATCCCCGTTTTGTCCACAAATTTATCCACAGAGATGGCAGCAGTGCAGCTCCAAGGCCGACTTAAACACCGCCCTCTATCAGTTTTGGCGCGACAATGTGCCCCGGGCGTACACCTCCAACGAGCTGAGCGTGCCGGAGGAGGACCTGATGTGCCAGGAGAAGCTGCTTCAGCCCCTGGAGTGGTTCATCTGCAACGGGGACCCCAGCTTGGTGTTTCAGCAACTCAAGAAGACGGACAATCCGCCGCAGCTGTGCGGCCGGGTCTTCAAGATGGGGGAACCCACCTATTCCTGTCGGTGAGTACTTCCAGAACTATGTTAAGACTAATTCAGTGAACAAAATTAGAAGCCATTTTTGAGGTGAAACCACGTTAGGCTGAAAGCGGTATCCATTGCTGTATCGGTGTTATTCTTTGCGGTACCGCACTCCATACCCCAAACCTGGCTGATGAATGGAAAGCCGTCAGGCCTGAATAACTGAATATTTATGAGGTCAAGTGTGGCGCGTGGAGCTCATTAGAAGCCCAGTCGGCTTGTCAAAGATTTCAAGTTTGAATAGGCCATGAAGTGTTGAAAAGGCTCGGGCCAGCCCGCATGCAAAGAACCCAGTACACTTAAAAGGGATTTTCTAGCTAGAGAGCAATTAAGGGGTTAGTGCTGCTGATTTTGAAGGACACTCAGTCAGCAGACTGACACTCCTCATGAATATTGTTGTGACGAAACTGCCTGTGTGCACTGACCTGTATACATTTTGTATACTGAGCTCATTATCATAGCAAGCTGGACTTAATCCTTGTAACGCAAAAACCACCGGTACCGCAATGGATACCGCTTTCAGCCTGACTGAAATGCTCCCTTAGCACGCACGCCGGACACGTTCTTAAAGAAAAGATGTACGCATTTTGATCACCCTGTTGGTCGAAGGAGCCTGGAGTGCGTACGTACTACCTGACAGCGACTCAAGCGAGCCTGGTGTCACCCGAGAAAATGGCTGTCGCCGAATTACGATTATGAATATAATCTTTCACCCTTTCAAGAGGCGGGGGAAGGGAGGGGGGTGGATATGGGATGAGCATAGAAATGACTTGGATAAAATCATGTTTTTGGATCTCACGCCACAATGAATTGATTCCGTCTGTACCCTGGACACCGCATACAAAAAAAATCCCGGATTTAAAGCATGGCCAGGCACCAGACTATTTCATATCTAATTTTCATGTGCAAGGTATTTGAACATGCAGATAATTCAATACCAGGATGACAGAGCAGGTAGTAGGAGTGTACTGCTTGACACCATGGGAACGAGGTTGAAATCGCAAGAACTAAGGGGGGCCGTATCATAAGTCCGACGCCTCATACATGTCATAGGTCCGACGCCTCATTAGTCCGAAATTTCGGACTTATGAGGCGTCGGACTTATGAGGCGTCGGACCTATGAGGCATCGGACTTATGAGGGGACCCGGAACTAAGGCCTTCATGCTATACTGTTTCTAGATGTGTCCATAGCCCAGGTTGGACGAAGTCTTCATTGCAATACGACTAACGTCCAGGACAAGACTTTTCTACATGAAACCATCCCAACATTTTTACCAGAGTTTTGTATGTTTTACCTCGTTATAGAAGCTTATTTCACGCCTACATACTCTATGTATCCTTATCTATTGGCCACTTGGTTCAGGAATTCCATATGCGATGCTGACTGACGTTAATCAGGAAAATAAACTCCAAAGCAACGTTAAACTTGTTCGTGTTTGTAGTCTCTTTTCATCAGTTTATTCACAGAGTCGTACGTCATGTACAATGTACATGATTATGTACAAATGTACGTGCGTACGATCCGAAAGCGCGCACGCACGCTAGCGCCCTCATTTGTTTAGTTTTGGTTGAACCGTGACGTCACTCCAGCCAACCGATGTCACGAAAACGCTCAACCAATGACCAAAGCCGAAGTGTGTTTCTGGTAACTGGCGCGAAAACACACTCGGTCATTGGATTAGCGACCGCGCCTTCAAGTAAGTGCGCGTGCGTATGAGGGTGGTTACTAAGCAAATCACGCGTGCGCACTGCATATTCATACGGCATAGTCTGTCCCTCGGACCAGATGTGATATGAGCGTCGAGAATAATTGTCCGGTCTAGGGAACCAGACTACACGCTGCACAGACGTTCATGGTATGATGTACGACTAGAATAGACTCGGCGGTGAGAAACTGATGAAAAGAGACTAAACACGTACAAGTTTAACGATGCTTTCGAGTTTATTTTCCTGATTGACGTCAGTCAGCATCGCATATGGAATTCCTGAACCTAGCGTACTAACAGATAAGGACACATAGAATATACGACGTAAAAATTAGCTTCTCCAACAAGGTAAAAATATTGAAATTATTGGTAAGAAATGTTTTCGTTCGGTTGTGAGCACATGTATACTCAGGACTCCCTCCGTAACGTAGGGAGGAAAGGGAGTCCACCAGGGCTAGATGTGTCCAATGGTTATTGGTTCAGTGATGTACAACGAATACAATGCATGATATAGCTAAGTTGTTTTCGTGCTAATTTGTTTTACCTACAGGGATTGTGCAATGGACCCGACCTGCGTACTTTGCATCGAGTGCTTTCAAAAGAGCAAACATAAAACCCACCGATACAGGGTAAGAGAACTACTGAAATTTTCCTCACAGAGCTGTCCCTGTGTCCCCGTGCACATATGTCAATGTCTTACATTCATTTGATTGTTATTGTCCATCACTAGTCCAGTCACAAGACAGAGGAGACGATCAAATGCATGTACAGTTCAATTGAATAGCTTGTAAACTGACTTAGATTTATGATGACTTCGTTGGGTGCCTGGAAGAAGGTCGTTAGGGCCAAAAACAGGTCAATAGGTCAAATTAAGATTTTTCGGGTAATCAATAGTGCGTGGAAATATCTTTCAGTAGGATACATTTTGTGTCCAGGGGGCTACGTCATTCTGACGTAATTAACAGTATGAAAGAGACGGGAGGAGATTTTCCATTATTTTTCCCCGGCAAAAGGATGTTGGCGTGTAATACTAATGTATTATTTTCCAAGTGCGCTAATGTGCCACTGAAGTGGGAAGGTATAGCCAAGTTTATTCCCTGCAAAAGGACATTATGATATAACATGTCGCTTAAGCGCACATTTAAGGCAAGGGCAGTTCCTGGGATAAAGGTTGCTAGCCGAAAAATGTAAATAACTTCAAAGTTAAGTAATACTTTGAAATAAAAATACACAATATTATTTCAATTATTAACAAATTTCATGTGCCAACATTTCAGCCTTATGTGATTTTTTAATTTAGAAATGGAAACACAAAACCTTTAAACTCGATAATCTCCAAAAGTTTTTTTTTTACATGCCTGGGCTGCTAACGTCCTTTTCCTTGACAGTCAACAACTTGTTTTGGCATTGCGTAAGGATTTGTGATTGAGTCCACTTCAGCACCTATAGGCCTAAATATACACAATCCCATCCTAGCTTAGATTTACATTCAGTTGTTTGAGTGAGTTAAATGCCTAAAAACATGCATGGACGTGTACTGTTCTGTTGCTTTGGTCAGATGAACACGTCTGGAGGAGGAGGCTACTGCGACTGCGGTGACATTGAGGCATGGAAGAGCGATCCCTATTGCAGCATCCACCAACGCAACCCGGAAAAGCCAGCACAGGTCAGGTTTGCTCTCATGGATTACCACTGAAGTGTGTTTTGTTATGTTGTCTATCCATCCCTTGGATGTGTAGTTGATGTCCCCTATTAACGTGGCGTGGCCCCTTGAACGTGGCACACCTTGATCTTTCGCCTCTAATTCCTTGCTAGAACAAACGCTTTACCTCCAATTTCACAGCAAGTGAAATTTCATGAAGCTCTAAACATTCCCAGTCATAAGTGTGGAAGCTTGAAGCTTGGCCTTTTAATCTTGAAGGATCAAGACAATCCTTCACAGGATTTTAGTATGACCCATTTATACAGGACCCTTTGGAGCACCTACCCGTCGACATGCAGTCCTACTCCTCAGCCCTGTTCTGCATCATTCTACACTACTGCTGCGATATGCTGCTCCAGGACGACCTCGAGGTGCCCGTGGAGGATCTGCGGCCAAAGTATGTAACCAACTTTGACTTCCAATGGAATCCCCAAAAACCAGTATGAAAAGTGACCAATCTTTCCATTCAGCTGTTTGGAAAAAAATAGGGTCGCGCTGTTTTTTCTCCCCAAACAGATTACTCCTTCCCAAGGGTGTAATTCCTTGTCAACGGGGTCATTCCCTGCCAAAGGGGTCATTCCCTGCCAAGGGGGTCATTCCGTGCAAAAGGGGTCATTCCGTACCAGAGGGGTCGTTCCCTGCCAAGGGGTCATTCCCTGCCAGAGGGGTCATTCCCTGCGAGAGAGTTCATTCCCTGCCTGAGGGGTCATTCCCTGCCAGAGGGGTCATTCCCTGCCAAAGGGGTCATTCCCTGCCGGAGGGGTCATTCCCTGCCAGAGGGGTCATTCCCTGCCAGAGGGGTCATTCCTTGCCGGAGGGGTCATTCCCTGCCAGAGGGGTCATTCCCTGCCAGAGAGTTAATTCCCTGCCTGAGGGGTCATTCCCTGCCGGAGGGGTCATTCCCTGCCAGAGGGGTCATTCCCTGTCAGAGGGGTCATTCCCTGTCAGAGGGGTCATCCCTTGCCAGAGGGGTCATTCCCCGCCAAGGGGGTCATTCCCTGCCAGGGGGTCATTCCCTGCCAGAGGTGTAATTCCCTGCCAGAGAGTTCATTCCCTGCCAGAGCGGTCATCCCTTGCAAGAGGGGTCATTCCCTGCCGGAGGGGTCATTCCCCGCCAGAGGGGTCATTCCCTGCCGGAGGGGTCATTCCCTGCCAGAGGGGTCATTCCCTGTCAGAGGGGTCATCCCTTGCCAGAGGGGTCATTCCCCGCCAAGGGGGTCATTCCCTGCCAGGGGGTCATCCCTTGCCAGAGGGGTCATTCCCTGCCGGAGGGGTCATTCCCTGCTGGAGAGTTCATTCCCAGCCAGAGGGGTCATCCCTTGCCAAAGGGGTCATTTCCTGCTGGAGGGGTCATTCCCTGCCAATGGGGTCATTCCCTGCCATAGGGTCATTCCCTGATAGAAGGTTCATTCCCTCCCAGAGGGGTCATTCCCTGCAGAGGAGGTCATTCCTTGCCAAAGGGGTCAATCCCTGCCAAAGGGGCCATTCCCTGTCAAAGCGGTCATTCCCTGCTAAACAGTTCAATGTTGATATCTCCCTTTCAGGACATTGGAAGATACATACTGTACAATGCTGTTTAATGACGAGATTCACACCTATGAGCAGGTATGTCATCATGTTCAACTGCAGTGTCGGTTTCAAATCATCACTTTGTTACACTTACAGTCATGCTGTCAGATGTACTAATCACAATGAAATCATGTTTGGAATTACAGTAAACTATCTTGCTCAGGGATATCTATACCTATATATTGCAGGTGTAGATTTCCTGCAAAAGGCATCGTTGCCCTCAAAAGAGGTCGTAGCGCTGCTTAACAGTTAGCAGAAAAGTTTTGCTTTCTTTAGCAGGAAATCATTCTGCTGCTTAAGCTCTATTTCGTGGCGTGGACGTGCTAACGGTTGCACATGTTATGTCACTGATTTAAGCAACTTTCTCCTCCGGGGTTAAGCGTGTTTTTGCTGTGCTTACTACTTATACGGTCTCCTTGAAATAGATGGAGGCTCTGTTAGCAGAAAATTGGCTGTTAAGCAGGGCTATGAAATTGGGCACATGTTTTTAGCTGATAGTCTTAAGTCACTACTAATATAATACAACCACGAAATTTTAAAAGTTGCATCAATTGAAATTACAAGTCATTTCATCTTGAAGAGATTGAACCTTTGAATTAAATGCTTATTTTTGTTTCCAAGGTGATTGAGACTCTGAGGAAGGCAGTGAATTGTACGCCAAAGGAAGCTGTTGATTTTGCGACAATTGTCGACAGGGAGGTACGAGAATCCCAATGCAATCCAATTTAATGTGTATAGCATTGCCTGGTGACCTGCATTATGCATGTTATTGTTCCCCGTTGTTCCCCCCCCCTCAATAAGCCTCTGTACTGATGACGTCACACTTTGTTTACATGTGCACTTTCCTATGGAGCCAGTGGGGGCCCACGGTCCACTGAGCACCATAGGAAAGCAAATAGGCTTATTCCGCCTTGTATTAAAACAGAGTGAGACCTTTCATTTGTAACAACTTGGCAATTCAGTGTTGTAGTACCTGAACTCGTACTCCAGTTCATTTTTTGGTACTCGTACTCGTACTCACAAAAATGTACTCGTACTCATACTCGCAAGAAAAAAATATCTGTAGTCGCACTTGTACTCATACTCATGACAAAGTACTCATTCTCGTACACGTACTCGTACTCTTGCAAATGTTCTCCCGCAAGAATTACAATTTTTTTAGAGCGACATTCAGGAAAAGAACCAGTTTTCTACTGTTTAGGAGGCTTCTAGGAAAAAAATGTTGCAAACTGACGCCACTTCCGCGATTGTGTGCAAAGTCTATGGAGAGTCAAGAAAATTGTCTAAGTATTTCCTAACAAAATTTGAAATGTTTCACAGTCCCAGATTCATGTCTTATCATCATTTTTGCAATGAATGACCTTCATTGAGATGATATATGAAGAAAAAAGTGGCATCAGGTTAAAACATTTTTTCCGGCTTTTGCATTTAATGACTGGTTTGACAGGAAAAAGCCCTTGAAAACACGTGATAGATTAAAATTTGCTCCTATATGTGAAAATACTTGTACTCATACTCAAGTACATTTTTTTGGTGGTCATACTCATGGAAAAAATTGCCTTGTTCTCTTTGACTTATTGAAGAAAGGGAACAGGGAAAAAATATCTTCTTTTCTTCTTCAGTGACACTTTTGAATACCATTTTTTTTTCCTATCGCAGGGGCGGAGCACAGTGCGCAATGGGCTCTACAAGGATTGTGAGCGCGCCCGGACTATCATCAAACGCAACACCGGCCTCCATGATGCCAAGTCACTGAAGGTTCAGGTGATGCACTCCACCGTCGTGGCCCATCAGACGTATGCCCTCAAGCTTCTTAGTTGGCTGTCTGAAGTAGCCTCCTATGCAGGTATGCTAGCTTCAGTTTTGTTGGGGACAAAATGGAATTAGACACAGTGGCAGTAAGGACACAATGCACATAATGGAATTCCCTAACATGGTATCCTTTGACTTTTTCCCCAAATTTTCCTAACGCCTAGTAATTTTCAAGTTGGGTTTAGGAAAATCTGAAGAAAGTACTAGCTCAGCTCATACATGTACAGTAAACTCTCGTTACCTCCAAGTCAGATACCTCAAAACTCTGTTTACTTCAAAGTAATACCCCATTCCTGTCAAGGGAGTAGAATCTTATGTACATGAATACCCGTACCTTGAAACACCCACCTCGGTACCTCCGTTTCCTTGAACTTTTGTTCGGCCAGTCCATAGAAAACAATCACAAAGACACATAAACGACATCGGGACACTTTTTTCATGACTCATTACTGTCCAACGGACTTGGTCTTTTCGCGTGGTGATGCAGCTTGCATGCAGCATTGTAATCAGACATCCAGCGCGTAACTGCAACACATCCTGGCTTTTGAGCTAGCCTGATCACTACCACTGCCCCCCCCCCCCGGCCCCCCAGCGATGGGCCTGCTTGTGACAGACTTGATTGCAACTCTCTGCATGTTGTATCTGTCCTCTCTCTTACTATTCAGATGGGTTGCGTCAGCTGCAATGCCAGGAACTTATGAAGCCCCTCCATGCCTCGGAGTATACCATCCTAGAACAGATCATGCTCAAAGACACAAAACTCTGGAAGGGTAAGTAACAATTGCATAAGAAATTGGCCGGGCAATAAATTTTTATAATTACTTGCTTATTACATAGAGCATTTGCGCATACAGGTTTGCTAAGTACAAACAACAAATGGCTTAACGAAAAATGGGTACCAGCTAACAAATACGTGCAGTGTATATTGCTTGTGACTGGTTCTCTGCTGATCTCTGCTGAGCCCATAAATTTGTTAAGCGGTGTTTTAAAATTGGGCCCCTGTTACTCCAAAGGTTTATGATAAATTTGTGTTGTGATTATGAGAATAAATATGTGCTTGGCCGGTTTGAAACAAAAAGGTTAAAAACCGGCTAGGGGCCTGGTCGCGGATACCTCGCCATTATCCGCGTCCAGGCCCCCAGCTGGTTTTAAACATACCTGTTTAGTACCAGCCAAGCACATATTTTTTCCCATTCATAAATACGTTTCGGTCAAATAGTAAAAATTTATAAATTTTAAGTAAATTTGGGTGCTTGGCAATTCTCTTAGAGTGAACCGTAGTTAACGCAGTAGGTACACTTTAACATTGGAATCATGTATAAGAAGAGTTCTCCATGTGCACTAAAGCATTTACATGCTTCAGCTGTGAAATACAATTAATGCCAAAATGATTATCCAAAAGTATCTTAATGGCAAGAAAGGGAGAGTTGGGGGAGACCACTGGGAGGGACATTTGAACACAAATTACACCTGATGCTCATGCAAAGAGGCTATGGCTTTGTGCACATTCAGAATAAATTTAGTGGTGTGTACTTTGCGCCGTACGCACGTGAACTATTACGTGTACACTGCATATCCTGTCCATGCGAATCTCGAAAGTGATCAGATAGCACCCTCTTTTGTTCACTCACGGAGCCCATACTTGGCACAGTGTCTCTGAACCCAGTCAAGTATCTTAATGGAATTCTGTACAAGACTTTTAAAAAAACAGGATTAATTCTTTAAAAAAAAATAGAAAATAATATAAACATTGACCTCTTGTATGTGAACTTGTATACTGTTTTTTACAGAGCTGCCATTTTACATACAACATTCATGAGAAGTGAGTCTATAATATGTCTGCGTAATGTTGGAGATATTTTTCCTGCAACCTGTTTTTTATAAATATTGGCGTTTATTTTTTTGAATCGCACACAGTTGCAAGAATACAGTGGCACAAGCTGTTCATGAGTACCCTGCTAATGGACATGGAGTACAAGAAGAAGTTTGCCATCATGTTCACTAAGGTAAGGACAGAAGGCAAATTTGGATAAGTCTGGCATTAAATTGTGTTCCTCTAATGCAGCCAGTCCCAATTCCAGACAAGCGCAGTAATGCTGCCCTGTATCTTTAATATCCATGTAAGTGGAGATCAATGATTTTGCACATTCAGGATACAAGTATAACATGGTTTGAGGGTGGATAGTATACAATTGTTGAGTGGCTCAGAGTGAAATGGGAGGAATATTATCGCAAGGTAAAATCTGGACTTTTCCATTTCACGATGAAGCCGAGTGAACTGGAAAAGTCCAGATTTTACCGAGTGATAATATTCCTCCCATTTCACAATTTAAAGCCACTCAATAATTGTTTTATATAACTGACATATAGATCCTTGTCATTTGATATATTTGAACTTTTTTTTCAATACAAAATGTATTGGAAAATGTATTTCTCTCTTCCAAACCACCCCTGCACGAAAATGTTTTAACCCAACTCTGTAGCGCTGGCTCTTTGGAACAATACGCGCTACGCGCAACGCTGAACGCGCACACCAGCATGCCTTTGCACACAAATACCGTGTCGTGGAACAAGAATGATCCTAACTGTTGAATAGTATTTCCCATTCCCCATGGGCGAATGGGACTTTTTGAGCCCCGGCATGAATGGGAGCAATAACGAATGTCACATGATGTGAGTTCCACCAATCAAATGACAAGGATCTGCATGTCAGTTATATAATTGATATTAGCTCCCCGAGGTATTGGAAGTTGACAAACTAGTTCCTGAGGCGAACCATGTTATATTTTCTTTGACTAAAATTTCATCGAGTTCCTCATCAGTTATCTTGGCAAAATGTTTCTGTTCGAGTGCCACCATCTTTTCATGCAGCTAGGGCGCGATGTTTTGGCATTCACGCTCCCCCCATGCACTAGTTCCACGATTGCTTCGTAGAGCACATGAGCAGTAGACTAGTGCACAGGTAACCTGTGTGATAGTCTACTGCGCACGCGTATTTACCCTGTGCGTCAATCCTTGCGTGCACGCTTGGTAAACAGCAAAACTAGCATTTGGCACGTGATGTTGAATGGACCAGTGAGAATATGGCTCTTGATCATGAATACGTATGAGGTATAGTAAAACAGAACTAGTCGTGTATTTCATGCAATACGCACGTGAACTAGTACGCGCACACGGTGTGCCCCTCCACTGGAGCTCTCGTGAGTGGGGTAAAAGTGCCATTATGCACGGAGTCTGTAGCGGAGTTCTTCTGTGTGCAATAGCTGAGCAGTAATTCAGTCTTATTGCGTTGTATCTCTGCAGCACTACAGCCAGATCCTGCATGACTTTGCTGAGGATGATCACGATCACGTGGTCTCCGTCACTTCGCTGTCTGTGCAGATATACACTGTTCCAACGGTGGTAAGCAAAAGATCATTAATACCTTGTTCTCAATTGGTTGTTTGAACAAAAACAAATTGACTGGATGAGCCTGTTGCTTAAAAGTATATAGAACCATTTGCTTTGTGTGCATTTTTTTTGTCATTTCAAGCATCAAAATTGCCCCAAATTGCCCAAAATCTTAAATAGGCTACTCTGTCAAAATTTCAGCTCAGTGGATACTATACAATTTTCAGGAAGCGGAGAAAAAATATGCAACATTTTCGGGGTCTCATTTCTGTATTTGAGGAAAATTCATTGAAGGTCGTTGCTAATGCACTTGAAAAAGGATGCCCGCGGCAACACTTTTTAAAATTACCTTCAATTATTTTTTTTCTTCGGAATGATACCATTTCAGGTGGAATAATTTCACAGCATAGTTGGTACCATTACTATCTTTACTTTGAGCAAGGTTTTTCTCATTAAATCGGTAGGTCCCTTTTTGGAGTAATTGCCATCATTTCTACATGCCTTTGGATCAAGATTTTGAAATAATTTTTCTTTTGGAAATTTACTTACGTACATTTGCTTTTTTCAGTCACGGATGCTGATTATAGAACACAATCTCTTGGCCGTCATTCTAAAGACGTTTGTGGACTACACTCAGAAATTCAGAGAAGGTGAGTTGAGGTACTAAATACTGCCAGTACAGACTGGTGGGCTGAATTCAGTGATTGACCCTCACCCTGCCAGATGCAACAACAGGTGTAAAAGTGTTTTTATTTGTAGCATTAGGCAGTCAACACCAGTGCAAAACCTGCCAGTTCTGTGACAATGTGAGCTAGTCCCCTTGAACAATGCCACTGTTGGATCTTGTTGCAGGTGGCAACCCTAGACTCGAGGCAGTTAGGCCTGGGTTTTTTTACCATTTGGATCTTGTTGCACTGGATTGGCTTCACACTTTCACAGTCGTTGCATGTTGTTGCGTTTGGCAGGTTTTTTGCTTTAGTGATTTAGGGTTAAACACTCTTTATAATGGAGAAACAACTAACCTAAAGAAAAAAAATCTGACTCCTTTTTAAAAGTGCAAGCCAATATGGCTTTTTTTATACTTCAAGTCAGATTTTGTTCCTACAAAAAAAAAAAGAAGAGAAAATTGCTGTGCTGTTATTGTCCATATTATTGTATGTGCCTTCATAAAAGCTCTTTTATTAAGAGAAATCATTTCTATAGCAATCTTGTCTTCCTTTGTTCTGGAAACAGGGCCAGCGGGTGGGAAGTTCCGTTTCCAACGAATGAATCTAAACGGACTTCGCCGATTCCAGTTTGTGTTGATCGATCTCAGGTAATACATATTTATGTATTTATCGCATTATTTGTTAAATGTTATTATTTTTTTAAATTGTTTTATCAGATGTAAGCCAAATCAATTTTTGGTTAGTACCAGGGTAAGCCTTAAGGATTTTTTTTGTATAGCAAAACTGCTATGCAAATTTTGATTTGCATAGCAGTTTACCAATTTTGCATAGCAATTTTGTTATACTCAAATTTAGCCTCGGCTTTGCAATTACTATTTACCTGTCAGTGTCAGACTGTACAAATTACAAAGCAATAAAGAAGTAACTTACGTTAAGCTGTGAACTTAATGACTCATCAGTTGTCTGTTTATTTCAGGAGCTGCATGCTTGCTGGAATAACTTTCGAGTGAAAAAGCAATTTATTAACCCGGGCCATTCCTGGCCCGGGTCTAGATCCGCCTGCCAATTATTGGCAGTATTTGCCTTGATACCGGTAGTTTTCGTAGTAGCCATGTTTTCATCAATATGCTACACAGCGCACAAAAGACAACACAGCTGGGATTTTGACGTTTTAGTTCCCACGAATCCCACGTGCGTATCAAGTGATTTACTTGAAGGGGTAAACACGTTTTCCGTGTCGGCAAAATGTTTAAGATAAACCGACAAATATCTAAAGAATAGTGATGAGAAAAGGGCTCGATTTACCCGGGTGCACGCATGCACCAGTGGATGTAGATTTTAGCTTGTGCACGTAGCTTTTTTACTGAGCATGCACGACGTGCATGTAACTTTTTTAGCCACCAAAATACTCATTTCATGCATATATTTACCAGTGAGTGAGAATAAGAATAAAGATTGTTGAATACTTGACCAGATAGTGTACAAACGTGTTATTTCTTTTATAAATCCATAAATTATTCCTCGCACAGTCGCAGCAGATTCAAAGTACGAGGTAAAATCTCGACGTACGTCCTGCACCTCCTCCGATCATGCACGTGATTTACCACGTGATACATGCTGCGGATAATTTGGTATCGCACTGACGCTCCGGGCATTCCTTATGTCCGGATCATTAGTGCGATTCCAAATTATTAGCTGCGTTTATCACGTGGTCTCGTTATTGGCCCATCAGATGCGCGCCGCCTGTTTACAAACTAAACACGTACAGATTTTATACAGCTGAACAAAATTGACGTTCTTTTTCAGTATTTAAGCTTAACTAAATCAAAACATGATGGATGTTTACCATGTCCGATAGTTGTGGAATTCAGTGGACCGAAATTTGGTGGCAAGTACACTTTGTGTCAACTTTTCATGATCAAAATGTTGTATAGCAGTTTTGCGATGCACTTTAAAAATTGCGTCGCAGTCGGCCTCGAATGTGTCGCAAATTGCGATGTGATACCGCTTATTGCGGACCCTGGTTAGTACTGGTTTTTCAGAAGGACCTTGAACACACCTGGAAGGCATTGTTGAGGTGACACCAGGCTTGTGTGCATGTCACAGTCGTAAGTCAATCACAAGTCAATTAGATATCATCACAAGTCAGTCACAAGTCAGTGACAAGTCAGTCACAAGTCAATCACAAGTCATCACAAGTCATCACAAGTCAATCACAAGTCAATCACAAGTCAGTCACAAGTCAATCACAAGTTAGTCACAAATCAATCACAAGTCAATCACAAGTCATCACAAGTCAATCACAAGTCGTCAAGTTTCGAGTCCAGTTCAAGCTTTTCAAATGAAATTTTACAAACGACATTTCTTTGTCATTGTCCCCCGTCAGTTTAGACCTGGCTATTTGATTGGATTGGTAATTTGACCAGTGATTGTCTTGTAATTGACTTGTGATCGCTTTGATGTCAATTCTTTGTCTCAGGTACATTTTGTCCAACAAGCCGGAGGAATGGACTCCAGCTGTGCGGGACCGTGTCATGGACGGAATAACAGTGCTGTTGGATCTCTTGAGTGCGATGCATGTAAGTCTATTTCAGAATCAAGTTCACTTTTCATGTGAACGTCTTGGTACCAAACACTGACTAGTCTAGTCACAGACTCCTGTGAGAGAATTTATCCAATTGATATCTACCTGATTGATTGATGGAAGTTGAGGTCACAATTTTTTATTTTATTATAGTCATCAAGACTCAATATTTTAAGTAATTTGTATATCATAATGCATTCATTTACTTGAAACACAAAGTTGTGAGTGTCTTGTATAAACTTCGATAAGTTGTGCAAGTCTCCATAGCGATCACGATTTGCTGGTAAAATGGATATTTGCAGTCGCTTCGCCACAACTTATGCCACCTAAAATGATTGCGTAAGTTATGCCATAATTTGTTGTGCAAGGCGAGGATTCGCGCACTATAAAAACTTTTGTGAATTTGTCATAACTGAAATGATGCGCAGCATGAAGTTTTGCGCAACTTATGCAATAATTTTGTGGTGCAACTGGAGTTTCGTGAAATCGGCTGAAGGTGCTAATTGGTTAATGATCACAACGCAACAAGAATTTACATTTTCCTGTTACCAAATCCACACCTATCGTCATCAAAATAATTGAAAATTGTGTTAATTTTCTGATGTTCTCCCTTTTTTTTTACCCCTCTTTTCCTCTGCCTCAGGGTATGGATCAAGTGGTGAGGCAGGTCGGCAAGCACATCGAAATTGAGCCAGAGTGGGAGACGGCTTTTAATCTTCAGATCAAACTGGGTCCCTGCCTGACTCTGCTGCTGGATTGGTGTGTCTCGGATGTAAGACACGACTCAATTTAACATTTGTTATTTTAAAGGAAATAGACAACATTTGCAAACATCAAAAAACGAAATGATCAAATTATCACAAAATACCTTACTGGATTGTTAGGGAATGACAGTCTAAAGCATCCTGTAAAATCCTGGCTCCTGGTGTCGTGACATTTTCAAGAAAATTTGTATGTGTCTATTTATTTCTGGAAATTGAAGCAAAAGCAAATGTTCTATATTCCCTTTAAGCAAATAATGCCCCTAATTTTAGCGTGCTCTATTCTTTGCTTATAATGCTTACCGTCTCCATTAAAGGGACAGAGGTTCAGTTAGCAGAAACTTGTGTGCTTAGCAGCGCCATGAAACTTGCCCTAGTTCAGACCATAGTTAATATCACTGATTTGACTCTTTTTTTATTTACACATTTGGAAACAGTAGCCAATTGGCAAGGAAGTGTTCTACCTTGGCTGTTATTTTGGAAATAATTCTCTGCTTTAAAATCTATCATTTTCACATCTGGATAAAAAACCTCGATTTAACAAGTTTCGACGGACCTTTAATGATTGCTAGTATATTCTTAAGACCAGTTTAATATAGGTTTACCCGGCCAATTTCCTGAAATGTTCGGTCACTTCTGAAAATCGGTCATTCTTTTTCATCTGGATATGAATGCACATCTTTAATCCTGTTTCAATTCAATGAAAGTTCAATCGTTTTCATTGTCCGTGCATTCGGTTTTGAGAAACAGACGGCCAATTACGTTGCCTGTTCATTCATTTAGGCAAGCATACCTTTTCGCGCAGAGTTCTGGAACACAATTTCGTGAGTGTGCAATCAAAAGTATGTTTTTCTCATTCAAAATAACAGATTACATCACAGAACACTAAACTTAAAGTGAAATAGAATGGTTAATGTTTGAAATCGCCATCTAAAAGCGAAAAAGAAGTCTTGTAAAACGAATCTGAATGGGCATAGACGAAAGGTGCTACTCAGTCACTTAATTGATTGAACTGAAATGGAATCGAATGCTCTGGTAGCGAAAATGTAACTCGTGTTCAGAGTGATTCTCAAATTCAGACGAAAATGAATGGCCGATTTTCAGAGGTGAATGAACATTTTAGGAAATTGGCCGGGAAAACCTATATTAAATTTCCATCAAGTTCTCTGAATTCAGTGAAAATTGTATTTGGTTTGTATTTTCAGCGCTCTCTGCTATTAAGGACGTACCGTGCTACCATGACTGCGCTTCGCAAAATTGTCCACAACTGCCAAGAGAGGGAGGTTGAAGGTATGGACTCGAAAGATTTTCCATTTTTGTCCTGTTTTGTTTTTTAAACTATAACCCTCCATGGTGTTTTGTCTAGAACCACTGGCCAATGCAACAACATGCAAAGTGATACCAACTGTAATACTAACTCCCAATTCATCCATCTCTGAAAAATACAGCAAAACAAATGTTGTATATTACATTTAAGGCCAAAAAAAAAAAGTCTCCGGTTTCTGGTATGCGCGCGCGTCGCCGTAGCCATGCGTGTCGGCAAAATGAAAAAGTTTTTTTTTTCAATGAAAGATGATGTCTCAAAACCGCCAAACTCACTACTTTGACTGGAATCCTGCTGCTGCACAATTTTAACCCTAACCCACCTCACTCCTCCAAAATCCTCCTGGCGGTTTTGGAGGATTCTAGAGGATTGAGGATGAATGGTGATTGAATCAAATGAGGATTCTGGAGGATTGAGGATGAATGGTGATTGAAGCACATGAGGATTTTGGAGGATTGAGGATGAATGGTGATTGAAGCACAAGAGGATTTTGGAGGATTGAGGATGAATGCATTTTGAGGCAGGACTGTCTGATGATTTTGAAGGATTTGGCGTTGGTTATCCTTCATTTAAACACGAGTGCAAAGTTTTGGGATGAGGAGGATTTTGGAGGATTTTGGATGAATGCATTTTGAGGCAGGACTGTCTGACAATTTTGAAAAATTGAGGCGGAGTTGCACATTTTTGGAAAATTTTGGAGGATTTTGGAGGATTGAGGATGGTTGTAAGCAACAAGGGCCTAGGGGGTTAGGGTTAACGTGTTTTTAGATTGGGTTATGGTCGAGAATAAGCTTTATGTGGCCTCTCTGGACTCCCATATATTTGCACTAAGTTTAGTCGGGCACCATTTGCAGTCATCAGCCGACATTTGAAGCAAAACAATCAGGTAAAAAAAAAAAGCCACGTCGCCGCACCACTTTTTGGGCAAGCTCCATACCAGAAACCGGAGACTTTTTTTTTTGGCCTAAGCCACTTTCCATAGATTTGTATGTTATTGCCATCCATATCCTAGTGATTCTGATGTGGTCTTCACTTGTCGTTATCAATAACATTTGCACTGCTATTTGTCACAGTGGCCGACCACAAAACAAAGTGCCTTGTCTACAACGTGTCCACTAAGCCGATAACAGTTCACTGCACGCTGGTCCGCTTCTTAGCAGGTAAGAACCCTTGAAACCTTTGGATCAGATTTTTCTTTGTTGAAAATGAAAGGATTACTATTTAAGAGGGAGTACTCATGTCTGTAGCCCATGCCTGACAAGTATGATCAGATTTAAGAAGCCCTAAACTTTTCACTTAAAAAGGTCCAGTTTTAGGTCAAAAGTGCTCATGCCACGCTCCTCGAATCTTTTGCTGTTGCAATTACTCTGCTGCTTTCGTATTGCTACAAACATAAGGTCTATAGCTGTCCCTAGGCGTACCTCACGATACGTCAGACGATCAGACGATCCTCGTGGAGAAAGGGGGTTTAAACCGTTCGGAAAGTGCCTTTAAATGAGCTTGACGACCAGTTATAAAGATCCAATCATTGCCAAGCTCGGCACGAGGGGATACAAATGTTTACAGACACAAAGATGGCAACAAGTAAAACGACAGAACGAACGAAAATCTTTTTTGCCTGGAATTGAATTATTAATTTTAGTTGAAGGTATTATATGATTATCAGAGCTATAAGTATAACTTCCATTAGAAGATTTTTTATTTTTTTTTGATTTTTTTTGATTTTTTTATTTTTTTTAATTTTTTTTAATTTTTTTTTTATTTTTTATTATTATTATTTTGGTTTAATTTTTTTTAAAGGAAATTGGGGAAGACTAATCAGCATGGCTAGGAGGATATTTTTTTATAAGGAACATTGGGGAAAACTAACCAGCATGGCTAGGAGGATATTTTTAAAAGGAAAATGGGGAAGACTAACCAGCATGGATAGGAGGATATTTTTTTTTTTAGAAGGAAAGTTGGGGAAGACTAACCAGCATGGCCAGGAGGATATTTTTTAGAAGGAAAATGGGGAAGACTAGCCGGCATGGCTAGGAGGATATTTTTAAAAAAGCAAAGTTGGGAAGACTAACCAGCATGGCTCGGAGGGTACTTTTTAGAACGAAAATTGGCACAGCTAGTAGCCTAGCATGAATACTAAAGGAAGTTTACGTTAGGCCGTACAAACGCAGCGTGGAAAATTTCAAGGATTGTAAGGAACGGATCATTAAAACATACACTGGAAAGTGAAGTAGTTTATAGGTTAGTATAAGTAGTAAGGAATGCCGGCATGTAAAAGCTCTTACCAGTCTGTTTTGGTAAATTTGACAAGAAACCAGAAATTTGTCTAAAAAGCGAGACTCATCAGGTACAGTTCGCTAGACCTTGGGTAGGTTTCGTCTCGAGACTGTACAATTATGAACATGTCACATGCGATCTTAAAAGTCGCGTACCCTGTGCTCTTCAAAAAAATTGATTATTTTTCTCCTAATAAATTTTTAATGTGCATGTTTTGTTTTGAAGGGAAAAACCCTACTTTATTCCGATTTTGGCATCTGCATACCTCTGAAGAAGGTTTTTAACTTTGCGCACAAATGTAACCGAATTATTGTCTGGCAGCTAATAATTCAATAATCAATAACTAAACATTGGTGAATTTTAATCATTCAAAGGTTCATTCAGAAGTGAATAACTTTTTTATTGCTAGGAAAATAGAAATTGAAATTTTTTTTTTTCGAGATGCAACTCGAAAATAGCATTCAGAACGCATCTTTAATTGAGACACCTGTATGTAATTTGAAAACTCTGTCAGTTGACCACAATTGTGTCAAATGAGGCAATTTTTCACCTGAGAGAGCCCTTCCGCCCCAAGGCACACCCTCAGCACCCCACTCCCTGGCAGTAACCTCTCTGGATCCACCCTTCAACACTGAGTGTGGAATAAGACCTGCACTTCTTACAGTGTGATGCCACCCCAGTAATCCCTTCTAATTTTGGTCGAAGAATAAGTCCATATGTTTAACCCATTTGCACCTGAATTACATTGTGTTTATTCACTGAAGAATATATAAAATCATAGAGTGCTGGTGCAGTTTTGAACACTACAGTGAGTAATAGGCAGGGCAGTGTCGGGCGCTACAGTGAGTAATAGGCAGGGCGGTTTTGGGCGCAACATTGACAAAAGGGTTAATATCTAAGTTAGCTTGGTTAACATTGACTGTTTTTCATTGTGCATCACTGTGCAGGTCTGCAACTTGAGCTAGGCAGGTACAACCTGAGCTATCTGTCTGACGGCCTGCTACCCCCAGTAAGTCCATTAATACATTAGCACCTGTACCTCAATGTATTACATTGTATTGAATTCTAAATGCATCTATAAAACCATACAGTACTGTGACAGTAAGGGGCACTACAGGAATTAATGGGTCCAAAGGCAATGGCGAATCAAAGATATCTTAGCTAATGTAGTTAAAAGCTGTGTAGGTTTTTAAAATAAAATCCCTGGGTATTTTTTGTTTTGTTTTTTTTGTTGGGGGGAGGGGTTGGGGAGGGAGTTGGGAAAGAATGTCTCCACTTGGAGAGTCAAGAAAATTTCCTTACAAAATTGGAAATGTTTCTCAGTCTCAGATTCATGTCTTTTCAACATTTTGGCAATGACTGACCTTTAGTGAGATGATATATGAAGAAAAAGTGGCATCGGGTTGCAACATTCTTTCCGGGAGTTGAGCCAAAATCTTTGTTTTCTGTACTCTTAGTAATAAATTTGTGAAAGGGGGTTCCTCAAATCTCAAGCCTTGACCCGGTGTCATATGAAAATCGGACTCTTTTCCCCTTTTATTGGTTAAACCCTCTCACGTGACCGGTCCCTCTCGTAATTATCTATGCATGAGCATGCGCGCAATACCACCAATGAGTCCGTATTTCATAAAAGTTAAATTCATGCTACACCGGCTCCAACATGGTGATTTTGTTTGGCCTGGAAGTGTCACCGCACATGTCTTGTTAGTAATCACTGACATCTCTCTCTTTCTGTTTTTCAACACCCAGCATCCTCTCTCCCCCTTGGAGCTGATGGAGGAACCGTTACGGACCCAGGTCCTGATGGCTCAGGTCAATGCTGCAATGTGGAGACGGAATGGCTACTCACTTCTCAACCAGGTTTGACAGTCATCCCTCCTCAAGTGGTGTCCCCTAGCGTGGCGCACTGGGACATTTTTACTGACTTTCCTCATGTAGTATTGCTAAGCCGCTATGTTGACGAGAATCATGTTCATTTAGTTAATTGCTGGTGCTGTGAAAACTTGCTATGGAAACCTTAACATTTTTAATTTCATGAAATTTAGACAGAAAGCCATAGAGTGCTGTCTACAGGGTGAGTCACAAAAAAAGTTTTCAGCAAAACGAAAACAATTCATGTAGGAATGTGTGTGAATTGTTTTTGTTTTGCTGAAAGAACACTTGGTTTTTAGTGATCTGTTGACAGAACTTCAAAACGAGGTTTGTGTTTAAACTTCTGTTACTTGAAAAGTACATGAGTGATTTGAATGATTGTTGCACTGAAAGAAAGCTTATTAATTGGGCTTTCATATCCTAGATTTCGAAAGTGCTACATGCAAAGGTTCCGACATTTGGGTCTCGTTTTTTTTTACTCACCCTGTAGAAATTGGATACATAATTTGGGCACATAAATTGGGCAGAGGGTTAATTAAATTGGCCCTCGAACACATCGAAGGAATTCCCAGAATTTGAGAAATTTATTCAACCTATTGCTTATGTTGGCAGTCTTGAGTGTTACGTATTGTATTCCTTTCCCCTGATAGATCTACTACTATCAGAATGTGGCCTGCCAGCGAGAAATGTATGATAAAGACATCATCATGTTACAGGTAAAACACCAACCCCCCTTTTGAAATGGAAAATTTTTATTTGTCGTTAAAAAAATAAATGTTATGTTGTCGGTGAATGCCCCAATCGTCGTATGTTTAAGGCATTTGGACCTCAAAAACAAGAAGGGGGGTCAGATTTTTTTTTCTTTTTTTGATTTTTTTTGTGTTTGTTTAGGTTCGCACTGATTTTGAACAGAAACAGGTCCAGACATACTGAGTTCCTTGTCTTTTTTTAATCCTGTGTGCCATTAATATGTTAAAGTGGAAAACTTGGAATTTCTCCGTTTTTGAGATTGCTAAGTACATGATTGGATAATTCAAGCATTGAAATGACTTCCACATCTCAACTATTTTTGTTTGACAGTCTTGTGCCTGTTTGATGGACAGTAATGACTTCATGATCCGCGCTCTAGACCGCTACAACCTGGTCAGATTCCTGACTGTAGAATTTGAGGGCAGCTCCACTCCCGAGGTAGGCCATGCACACACATTGAAGACATTGCAAATTCTTTTGAGATGGCTAATTTTGATGTTTTGAGAGAAAGTTATTCTTTCTTTTTGAATTTTTTATACATTTTTACGGCATTGCTTTTTACATTTGCATTTTACATTCAATGCTCTGCCCGTTGTCCGGTGACTTCCGATAACGCCTACCGTCTGAAATGTTGATTTTCCACTAGTTCTTTTCAGAACACAACTCACTAAAAAGATATCCTTTCACATGGGTGCAACATCAAACTCACACTTATTATTACATTATCAAGTACGTGGGCATAGTGGCTTCACCGCCTGTCTAACTCGTGAACAATCAACTCGGGAACACACACACACATACTCATGTAGTCGAGGACCGTTTTCAACAAAAGACCCAATACTCAAGACTGAAAGGATCTTTTGTTCTCCCTTTGTGTGGGTATCCTTGATCGTAAAACCATTCAAGAGCACACATTCTCGTTCCGTAACTGTGAGGACTACACATGGTACTCCTATGGTACTATGGGGACCAAAGAAACTATGAGGTCAGCAGAAAAGTCCCCATAACTCGGTCCTAATCACCCTAACAATGAAAACTTTCCCATAACACGGTGACTGCCAGCCCACGATTGCAGGTGTATACATACCACGTTATGGGGAAGTTTTTTATTGTAAGGCAAATTAGAGCCGAGTTATGGAGACTTTCTGCTGTCCCCACAGCGTTTTCAGTCCCCACAAATACCTTGTACAGACGAGTGTACGTCCCCACAACTACGGAACAAGAATGGGTGGACCCCCTATGGTTTTTCTTTTGTTTTTAGCAAAAGCTCTCGTTGTTTTTGTTCACGAATCTCAATCGTGGACCTTTTGTCAATCTTGGACCCTATTGTCCTCTATTATTCAAGGTCCATGATTTGAATGCGTATACAAACTCAGCCTCACACACACATATACTTATCAGGGAAGGCCTTTGTTTCCCTTCTTTTGTTCTCCTTTGTTCCTATTGAAATGTCAAACTCCATAGCGTTTCCTTTATGGGGTAGATTGATTACTAAAGACTTACTTATGGGGTATATGGTTCTATTGGGTTTTCTACCCAAAAAGGAACCCTGTACATGTACATGTTGGATTGTTTATGTTGTAAATTGAGGATTCCCTGTTGTTCCTCATCATCCATCTTTTGTTCATACTCTTAACTTTTTTTTGCAACAGCTCCCATTGGTTTTGTACACGTTTATTATTAAATCGAGCACATCCTCGATGTGACTCCTGTCCTCAATTACACAAGGATATTTCACATGTGTGTCCTCGATTTACACCATGAACATGCGCACACATACACAACTTGTGCACTTTACAGTATAGCGGTGATAATGTCCCTATCCTTTCATGCAGGACATCCAGCAGCGTACCCTAGGACTGGCCATCTTGGAGGAATTCTTGCATCTACTGATCGTGCTGGTCAGCGAGCGATACATCCCCGGTGTGGGCCAAGTGACCAGAGCTGACCGCGTCCGCAGAGAGGTCCTACACCAGCTGTACATCAACTCAATGTCGCACAGCGAAATCGTCAAGGCCTTACCTAAGGACGTAAGGCGGAATGTAATTACTTAGGTTTTTCCTGAGTGCCTTAAAGGCTGCGTTTAATACTCAAACATACTATTGACTGGTAATGAGGTCACTAGTGCACACCTATGTACCCCAAGGGGCTGTGATTGTGAGGCTCCAATATGTCCCTCTGCCAAGTGGGAATCTAATTTCTCTGGATTTTCTGAGTGCCTCCAAGGCTTTGTTACTAAACATTATATTGACTGGCAATGAGGTCACTAGTACACAACTATGAACCCCAAGGGGCTGTGACTGTGAGTGATCAAAAGAGGCTCCCATTTCCTTATGCCAAGTGGGAATCTAATTTCTTGGGATTTTATGAGTGCCTTCAAGGCTTTGTTATTCAATCATTACATGTATATTGACTGGCAATGAGGTCACTAGTACACAACTATGTACCCCAAGGGGCTGTGACTATGAGGCTCCCATTTCCCTATGCCAAGTGGGAATCTAATTTCTTGGGATTTTCTGGGTGCCTTCAAGGCTGTGTTACTCAAACAATATTATAATGCACATATTAACTGGCAATAGGGTCACATCTACGCATCCCAAAGGACTATGAGTGACCACAAGAGGGTCCTACTTCCCTATGTGCTGAGTGACTAAATAAAGGCCTGTTTAATAATACTTGCTTGAAAGTGAACACGAACACAAATTTGTGACACCATGGCAAGTTTTCAAACTGTAAATTTGCAAAAGTTGAACACATTTCAAATTTCGTAGAGAATGTTTTGTGACGTTATTTTCGCTTTGCCTTCACATGCACGTTAACCCTCCTATGCAAACATACACTACAAGTGGTCCTTTCAGTCAAAATCAATCAAGTGACTGTTTTCAACAGATAAGCATTTCCAGCATACATAAAAGGGATTGACTGGCTGTGACTGTTATGTAACTTGATACAGCTTTGCTGTGACTTTGGGTAATTGATAAGCCAGCTGTGCCTAAAAAAGCCTGCTTTGTCTGTTCACGGTCTGTTGACTGAGTTTGACTAGTCACAGTGCTTGCTTGACATGATCTGACTGCTGGTGACTAGCCTGTGTTAAAAGTATAGGAGGGGAAGTGGATGGAAATTTTGACTGGCTGTGACTGTTTAGATAGCAGGAGGTTTAAGCATGAATCGGCCTTAATGCCAATCCATATGGGTTTCACAACGTGGCACAGTTCACAAAAATTACATTTTTCATATTCTGATGAGCCTTGATAATCTCCACATGTCACCGTAAACAGTCAAGAATCGTTAGGGCGCATGATATAAAAGTGAATAATCAGTTGATTTTTGGTGTTTTTTTCCTTCTTCCTGTTCTGATTTCCAGCATTGTCATGAAACTGGTGTGGAAGAAGTCATCAATTCCGTGGCCAATTTTAAGTAAGTCCTTCTTTTTCATCCATGGTGTCTTTTAACCACTTTGCGCCGGGATTATTTTTGGCGAAAATTTCGATTTTCGCAAAAGGCAAAATTTTTGTCAGCCAACTTCTGATATACAGCCAAACGCCAGAAATACTGATTCACAAGAGTAATTTCAACAGTATTTGTACGATATTTCTTGCCGAAACCTCATATGTTTCAATACTCTGGGGTGTGCACTGGAGCGTAAATTGTACAACAGTAGGCCATGCACAATGGCCAATTCAAGATCAAAAGAAGAGATCATATCTCCGGCCTCACTTGCTGCGAGCGGGTCGCTGATAGATATTTCCAGCCTCGCTCCTTACATGTTTTTCTGTCATCCGTTCGAAGACAGGCAAAACGTTTGCGGGTATACACGTCATCCGGCGCGAATTGGTTAAACAGTAGTTAAAAAAAAAATTTGTTGACTGTATTTGTAGGAAGCCAACCGGAACGAACAGCAAAGGCCTATATGAGATCAAGCCTGACTGCCTGGCCGAGTACTCGCCCTTCTTCTATCATTACTCACGGGTTGACCAGTCAAAGGTAAGGGAATCACTGGAAATCAGTTCCCTTCAAGGGCCATTATCTTTGGCACTTGAACGTTCAACCAATAAAAGGGTAAATGGGACCAGACTTCATAGGAGTCCAAATTTTGTGTGACACTGGAAAAGTGTTTAAGACCAGCCAGCTGGTGTTTTATCTACAGTTTAAGACCCGCCACGTGACGGGCTCTCGACCAATAGGAATGGGTAAACTGTCTTAGGTATTTATGAATTCATAATACTGAATACCGTAGTGATCCATGTCTATGGCAATTGGCTTGAGCCGCTTCCATAGCCGCATGTGTAATTTCAAGCCGTAGCCAAGTAATTCAGATGGCTACGGCTCACAGTGATCCATGTTTATGGCAATTGGCTTGAGCCACTTCCATAGCCGCATGTGTAATTTCAAGCTGTAGCCAAGTAATTCAGATGGCTACGGCTCACAGTGATCCATGTCTATGGCAATTGGCTTGAGCCGCTTCCATAGCCGCATGTGTAATTTCAAGCCGTAGCCAAGTAATTCAGATGGCTACGGCTCACAGTGATCCATGTCTATGGCAATTGGCTTGAGCCACTTCCATAGCCGCATGTGCAATTTCAAGCTGTAGCCAAGTAATTCAGGTGGCTACGGCTCACAGTGATCCATGTCTATGGCAATTCATAATACTGATGGGCTGTTGATTGGTTGTTTTCTTTTGCAGTCTGAAGAACAGCAACGCAAGCGAATGAAACAAGACAAACCAGTGCAAGGTAATGGACAACAAATAATGGTATACTCGTCCTCTTTGGACACTTGTTCGAACCCCACTTTGACAGTTTTAAAAAAATTCAGTACATACTCTGTGGTGTTTGTTCCAACATTAAAGTTGCTTTCCCCATGCTTCAACAAATGCAGTTTTTTCTTCCCCTTAACTTTTCAATGTGGATGTTTCATTTTTAAGGGGAAAAAAAAACTCACTAAATTTTAAAACTGTTTTGGACGTCTACAACCCTCTGGAAAAAAAAAAAATTATTTTGGGTTGCCTGTGCACCTCTAACACGTAAAAAAGATCATGCCTGAATTATTGTCAGGTCACAAATAATTCAACATTTGTCAAGTAAGATTCCATAAAACTAAATCTAATTGGAATTTTCTCTTAGATGTCTCGTTATTAAAGTGAATAACTTTTCTTTTGCTGGAAATATAGCGAGTTGAAAAAAGGATGAAAGCAGGATGAAAACAGTAAACAGTCAAGGGAGAGCAGTTAAAAAAACACTGAACATTGCTATTGTCTCCTCTCATCATTCAGTTGTTAGGCTTTTGAGAAGTTGATGTGACTCTGTGCATGCTACATTCTGTGCATTGCAATGTAGTACACAGTGCCGCTCATTTCAATCATGACACTGCCTTGTATTACACATAATTTTCCAGAGTGGTTCAACATTTCTTTTCACCCTAAAAGGGGAGGGAATTCTCAATTTTTTTTTTTCAAAAGTAGAAAGAAAACAAATGAAATAACTAAAAAAGCAGAGAATTAAATAAGGTAGAATGCTGATAAAGGATCACAAAAGATAATGTGTTACAGGTTTGTTTCTTTTAACACTAAAAAGGCAATTTTCTGCTGTGCTTGGAATTCTGAAAATTGTACATAAATTATTTACCGAAACTGAATGTTTGGTATATTGTCACTCTACTGAAATACGCAAAGTTAAGGTTTTGTTGTTTATCTTGTTTTCATTTCAGTGGCCTGTCCTCCCCTGCCCCCACTGCCGAGCCCCAATTTCAAGAATCTTCCTCATCTATTGGACAGTGAAGTCCTAGTCAGTGTTTTACACACCATCGTCCGTCGCGCAGTGGAGCGCATTCGTCAAATCTACTCAGAACAATCGCTGCAAAGGGTAGGCAACTTTTTGAAATGCTAAGGGCTTGTTTACAGTGTGCGTGTTAACAGGATTCCAAGTGGGAAATAAATGATATTGTTCTGGTTTCATTGGGACATTTTTCCGCACAGTAGAGTGATTATCCGCAAAGCTTAGAAACCTGAGCAATATTTTCAAAAATACCGTGCTATAAATCTGCATCCCAGTCCTGACACTATTCAGCTAGCCATGACATCAACCTGTTAACCTTTCAGTACTTTGCATAAATTATCACAATACTGCAATAATAATGTTTAGCACCTTAGGATAGTAATGTCTTGTTTCTGCCTTCCTGTACCATAGTGATCAGTGGCGCACCCAGGATTTGGCTTTGGGAGGGGGCTCCCAATTTTTTTTTTTTCAAATTTGTAGAAGTTAAAAAAAAATCCAAAAATCTTGCCCAAAATTTTTGGCCACAGAAAAAAATTAAGTTTTTTTTCGGCGTTTGACGTTGGTGGCGCCACTTACACCCCTATTATACTACCTGAAAATAGGCCACATGCATATCACCAAGGTCAAATTGTGGGACTACAAAAAAAAAAAAATTACCAAAAAAAACAATCTGGGGGGGGGGGGGATGGCTCAAGCCTCTCGAGCCCCCCCTTGGGTGCGCCACTGATGGTGATGGCAAAATCTTGGTGGGATTACGTCATCCGATGAAAACACACATTCATTGGCACACCAGTTTTCATCGGTTGCTATGTGTTACCATTCAGCACTCCAGACTCAAGAACCATTGAGTTTTAAGAACATATGTCTGGAAGCTGGATGAGCAGATGCAAAAAATTCCCAGATATCCGCGCTCACCTATCATGGAAAGTCATGGAGAGTTTATATTCCAAGAAAAAAGTCATGGAAAAATCATGGAATGCTGCACAATCCATAAATGATCATGTGTAATATTTGGCTGTGGCAGTCGTCCAGTTTGCATTCCAGTTTACTATACTTCCTCTCTATGCATGTATATTCTATACTTGCTGCTTTTCAGTGCACCATCGTGGTGCTTTTGTGGTGCTCAGTGGTCTCGTGTCAAACTGGAAGGCTGAAAGGGAGTGGCATTCCTTGCATCAGTGTGATGACTGGCTAGTGCATTGTTAATAAGCTCATAAGATGCCAAAACAGCTTAGGAATTTGTCATTGAAACCCCTAATCTTGTCCTAAGTACATGCTGTGGCTTTGTACCAGCCTACCCTATTCACCGCCATATGCATTCCGCTAAAATTATCATCGTTTAATTAATATTGTGAAGCTTGTAAATTAATCCAGTCAAAAATCAAAAGTATCATAATTCCCTCTACAGGCTTTGTTCTTAACCGGACTGGCTGTGCTTGAAGAAAAGCGGCACGCAAAGATGGGCGAAGAATTTCATTTCCTTGAAAAAGCTGTGAAAGGTAAGTTGTGGCCAACCCATAGAGCTATGGACTCCATGCGAGAACAGTTGATGGTGTTTGTTTTACCACTTTCAATAGCGCCACTGGGAGGTACACACCGCATGCACGCACTTGTTCCTGCCCGAAAGTACCCACTGCTAATTTTATTCTGAGTTTTCACAAACCACTTGCGTCTTCGCGTGTAGGGCTGTGAATTGGAACCGCGTACCCTAGTACCCGACGGCTGATGTCAGCAACCAGTTCCGGATAATTGGATCGGGTACCGTAAAATGAACTTTACAAACTTCTCAGACAATGAAAAAAGAAAGGTCATGAATGTCATTTATGGAAAATTTAAAAAATAAAAACCAGGATACATAAGAAAACAAAACATATTTCACGTTTATGACGCTCGCGAAAGGTAAAGCTGTAAGCTCACTGTACGCAATTGTAGCTTGCTGTATTGACGCACCGATGTTTATATATCCAGGTGAGCCAAGTTTGCTGAATTTGCTGAAGAACCTGACGGGAAACTCCACCGTTGAACCACACAAGGAGCTTCTAGCCTGGGTCTTACAGGTATGAATCAGTGCAACCCCATTCCATGGCTCTGCTTTACCGTAAGCCAACAATTTGTGTTACTATACCTCATACATATTTCTCACTGGTCCATTCACCATCACATGCCAGATGCTATTTTTGCTGTTTACCAAGCGCGCGCGCGAGTATTCACGCACATGGTAAATTGGCATACAACGCGTGGGCTTTATGAAGCAATCGTGGAACTGTGGTACCGGTGAAGTACGCGCGTGCGAACATTGTTCTAGCTACACATGAAAAGATGGTGGCACATGTAAATGTTAATTAGCGTTTTTCCAAGCTCAGTGATGCCAAACTGGAGAATAGTGTGGACAATAAAGGTGCCTCCTCCACTAAAAATAAGTTGCCCACAATGCAGTAAACTCTTAGGAGTTACTATATTGCAAAAGAACTGAACTTTTCTGAGGTTGAGCAATATTCTTCTTGTGAGCCGGACAAGTTTCTCTGAAGATTTTATGCCCGCTAGGTGCATACTGCAACGGGAAAATTCAGCAACTGAATATGTATGAGGTATAGTAAAACAAATGTAACATGGTTTATTTTGGTTGGATAGTCAATATTAGCTCCCCTCGGTATTGGAAGCTGACAAACTAGTTCCCGAGGCGAAATCAACTCCCAATACCTGAGGGAACTAATATAGACTATCCACCCGTAAACGATGCTATATTTGTATATTATCTTGTTTGATAATAAAACATCTGGAGGATGTTTTTTGCAAACAGTATGCGTGTTTCACATCTTAATAATGGGCTAGCTAACGGTTGGTGGCATTTTTTTTTTTGGGCGGGGGGAATATGGCGCCCCCACCCTGCCCTTCGCACTCCCCCCTCAGAAAATGAGGTCCCGAATGTTCCCCCTGCGAATTGAACCTTAGTCATGCTATTGCAACTTAACAAGGATTTTGGGCTGGGCTGCATTTTTAAATCTTGTAACGAAGAATTCCATGTCATGATCTTTTATTTCAATCGTTTCCTGAGAGGGTGTAATTATGATTAAACTGTATTATCAGGAGGAAAGCATATAAGCTCAGACAAATATTTAACCAGTGGGTGCATATGAAATTATTGGAAAAATTTGACTCTTGTTATGTGACATAGAACCTGTATAAGAAGCGCATTTGGCAAAAATGTGTTTGTTAATCTCTAAAATGCTCCTGTAAGCCTACGGTGTTGTGAGCATTACCAACGCCCGTTTTCGGTCGAGATTTTTTTTTCTGTTGGTATTCTGGGTCCATAACTGTTTCATTAATTTTATTTAAAAGAAACTCTTACAATTCACCTCCAGAACATTACAGAACTGCAGCTGATGAGGGGCGACACTGCCACCGCCTCCTTAGCGCCATCATGCCCCGCCCCCAAGGGACAGGACCAGGAGTTGCTCAGACAGCAGCAGGCAGAACGCCAGCGGAGATCGGAGCTAGCCATGAAGAAGAGGGCCCACGCCATGGACCAGATGAGGGCCATGCAGCGCAGCTTCATCCGTCAGAACCCGGAGTTCTTTGAGCAGACTCTAGAGGGCGCCAGAGAGGAGCGGACGGCCTCCACCTCCAGCATGGACACAGTGTAAGTCCTTGTCCTGAATTACTTGGCTGCGGCTTGGAATTACACACGCGCCTATGGAAGCCGCTGCAGCCTCTTCCCATAGTCCTGTGTCTTATTTCCAGCCGCAGCCAAGTAATTCGGATGCTGCCTATGTCCACATCTGAATGACTTTGCTACGGCTCACAGTAATGCATTTCTATGGCAATTGGCTGCAGCCGCTTCCATAGCCGCATGTGTAGTTGCAAACGGTAGCCAACCAAATTGGTTTCAGCTCAGGGATGCTGTCACAATAGATGTCGCAATTTTTTGAATGAACAAAGAATTATTTATTTTTATTATCTTCATCCAAATATCCATAACCACATCTTTCAGAAATTTATTGCAATTTTTTAACCCCATTATTATTCCGTTAGTAAACTAGGCAATCTTTTGTTTAACTCAAATGCTCCTTAAACAGTGGTTGACCCTTGTGTTGGTAGAAAAATAGCAAGTTAAAAACCTAACAATTTGACAGGGTTGAAAATGAAAATAGAGCAACTTTAAATGAACTGAACACAATTTCACTCCATGTGCATTTTGGGATTGGTCAGTTTGAAGTAGACGAAAGGTTATAATTTAGTAAGTAATGTGATTGATTGTGTTGTTTACAATGCAAATTATGTCAGAGTTTGATTCCCCATAATTTTTTGTTTTGATGACAGTGATATGTTTCTGAAGTCTAGTTCGATGGAGGATGCATTTGTAGCACTTGGTCCGTCACACAGTGAACCGCTATTGGATGAGACCAGCAAAGTGACCTGCATATTGTGCATGGAGGAGTCTGAAATCAGAGTAGATGGTGATTCGCTGGTGCTACCCATGTTTGTGCAGAGGTGTGCAAGTTTAAATCCCAGTTCATACTTCATGCGAATGCGAATGCGAATGCGAATGCGAAGCGAATTGGACGTCATGAATCGTTCACAATGAAATTCGCCCGAGTTGAAATATGTTCAACTTTTACAAATTTGCAGCGCAAATACTTGCCATGACGTCACAAATTCGCCCTCACTTTCACTTTTGCGCAGAGTATAAACCAGGCTTAATAATTTATTTTTTTTCACATATGAAGAAAAGGACAAAATTTACCATAAACATAATGAAATTCTTGTAATAAATTTTCAATTTCTATGTTTATTCCAACTAAAAAAACATTTCTTTTCCCCGTTTTTTGGACGTCTGCAACCCTCTGAAAAAACAAAGGTTTTTGTTTGAGGTACAAACAGATCTACTTTGCAAACAGACTGGCTCCAGGTCTGTTCATTATCAATACTGATTGTTGGGTGGGAACCAGTCTACCCGGCAAGAATTATTGTTTGGAAGCCATTTATTCGAAATTGTAAAGTAATATTTCAATAACTAAACATGGGCCAATTGTTTTTCAGGTCGATGTCTCATTCAAAAGTGAACAACTTTTGTAGGGCTAGAAAAGGAAACTTTTTTGGGGTGGGGGGATATTCATTGCAAAAGTGAAGACAGACAGACCAACATGTGCAGCCCGACAGACAGATGGACAAACACGTGGTAAAATGATGGAGCAAATGCAGGCAAAAAACTACTAATTGGAGTGGGACGATGAAAATAAAAAAGAGGAAATATACTCGATATCTGGAGATTAGGAATAACTCAGTTTGTACCGAATACATAGTGGTCTGAAACTGAAACATGTCCATCACAAGTCACCGATTCCAAATTTTTGAACATGATGTTTTTGATATATCTTGCATATTACAGGTCAACTGTATTGGCTCAAGCTCGTAACAAAGACTTGGGAAATCCGGGTAAGTTTGTTGGAAAATATTAACCACACAAAACTGGTATTATTCCAAATGTGCATAAACGAGGGGTAGTTAAGAAGTAGTAGTGGTATTTTTAGAGTCAGGTTGGCGTAGCGATACTTTTCTCGAGTTCCACCGCTGTGACCCAGGTTTGATTTCTGCCCAGGCCAATATGTGGATTGGGTTTTCAGTCTCTACCTGATTCCATGGGTTTTCCTCAGAATATTCTGGGTTTTTCCTCCCACATCTACAACTGTAGTTTCTTCACATTGTCTTCTCTTTATTGGGCCCCATTGGAGTCCAGTGGATTCCAGTGAATGGGCTGCCCAGTTTAAACAAGAAATAATAAATTATTACTCCATTTGTGTTGATCATTCTGTCCTTGTCCAAGTGGTTGTTCCTTGACCACGATTTGTTACGAGTCCCTTGTGGAGAGGTCATGTATACCAGTACAAGTACTGCACCACTCAGAAGTGCTTTGTGTGCAGGGAAAGCAATCCTACACCGATACATTGTTCGTAGTGGCATAAAGGCACCATACCATTACAGATTGCCAGAACATGTAAGGCTGTGTCCAACTCACTTGGCTGTAACCGGAAGTAAAGCATGAATCTTTGAGAAATTGCTGCAGCCGCTAGCCGGTGGCTTCCATAGGTGCGTGTGTTACTCCCGGTCATAGCTAAGTGATAAGGAGATGGCGTTAGTCTTGCTCAAATATGACAAAACTCGGTATACTAGACATTAATCAATGTATTCTACTCCCATAGCTTATGATCTTTATTTTTCCCTCATAGAGTTAGATGTGTTGACTGTATATTGTGACAATTTCTTTCCTCAAGCCACACAATTTTTTTTTGCAAAGCCTGATAAAAAAACTTCACATGGTCATCATTTTCTTTAGGAAAACCTTCACCAATCCACTCATTTATGTGATTGATTAATATTCTTCTCTCTCCAGATGAGCTTGATCCACTGTTTGTGTCGGCTCAGTTGACATGGGGAGTGCATGCCAATACCTGTGGTCACATCATGCACGCTGACTGCTGGCAAGGGTAAACTAACTTCTGCTTATTTGACCACATCTACCTTAACCCTAAATGAGGGGGGGGGGGGGGGGGAGAGGGGGCGGGGGCAAGTGTATCCCCCTTTTATGGAATCCTGGCTTTACAGTTTTGTGTGCTTATCATTCATGAATGTGTAGACTGATGTCTTACTTACCACCTATTTCAGTGAGTTTCCCCCGGTTCTTTTCAGAACCTCATGAACCCCGCTCCTCACGTGTTTATCTGTCATCCGTTCCAGATACCGCTAAACCTTTACATGTAAACACGTCATCCGGCGGGAAATGGTTGAAAAAAACAACTTAAACAACGTTCATGCAAAATGTCAAATTGAAAAAAAGTTTTGTTTTCCTTTGACTGTGTACGCAGCTGTAGTTGTTCAATAGCAAAAGTGTGGAATATTAATGATCAAAATGCTTTGTCAGATTGAGCCAAATTTTTATCATGGAAATTTCTGCTAGTCTTCCAATAAAAAAAAATGGCCCATACATTTCTGAAAAAAGTAAAGTTATTCCCTAACTTAAAAATGGCTCTTTTTTGAGTCGATATCACATTAAATATTGATTAACTTTTGTATTTCTAACAGTTGAAATTTTTTTTGGGAGGGGTTGAAGTAAAACATGGGGAGAGCAAAGTTAAGAATATTATTCCAAGGCAGCCTTTAAACAACAAAATTGTTTATGAATCTTTTTGACTGAATTACGATTTCAGGTATTTTGAGTCGTTGGTCATCAAGGAGCAGCGCAGGACTTTCCGGTTCCGTAACAACTTGAGCTATGACCTGACCCGTCACCAGTACCTCTGCCCGCTGTGTAAGACCATCGGCAACACCGTCATACCCCTCATCCCACCGCTGCAGGCTCTCCTGCCGGAGGAAGAAAGGTAGGCTGCAGTCCTCAAGTATTGGTGTCCAGGCACTTAAGATGGATCCTAAGTTCATCACAAGTCCATCACAAGTGTGGTCACAAGTAAATCACAAGTCGGTTAACAAGTCAGTTCACAAGTCAGTTTGCAAAACAGTTCAAACGTAAAATACAAGTCAGTTCACAAATCTGGTCGCAAGTAAATCTCAAGTCCGACTCAATTCACAAGTTCTGTTACACATAAATCACAAGTCCAGTCACAAGTAAATCACAAGTCCATCACAACTCCGGTCACAAGTAAATCACAAGTCTGGTCACAAGTCGGACTCAATTCACAAGTTCAGTCACAAGTAAATCACAACTTCATCACAAGTAATCACAAGTCCATCACAACTCCGGTCACGAGTAAATTTCAAGTCTGCTCACAAGTAAATCACAAGTCCGACTCAGTTCACAAGTAAGTCACAAGCCCATCACAAGTAAATCACAAGTCCATCACAACCCCGGTCACAAGTAAATCACAAGTCCGACTCAGTTCACAGGTAAGTCAAAAGCCCATCACGAGTAAATCACAAGTCTATCACAACTCCGGTCACAAGTGAATCACAAGTCAGCTTACAAGGCTTGTCACAAGTAAATCACAAGTCCGACTCAGTTCACAGGTTCAGTCACAAGTAAATCACAAGTCCATCACAACTCCATTCACAAGAAAATCACAAGTCAGCTCACAAGTAAATCACAAGTCCGACTCAGTTCACAAGTTCAGTCACAAGTAACTCACAAGTCCATCACAACTCCGGGCAAAAGTAGAATTTGTGATTTAATGACTTGTGATTTAATCATTCACAAGTCTGGTCACAAGTAAATCACACGTCAGACGTAGTTCACAAATTCAGTCACAAGTAAATCACAAGTCCATCACAAGTCCGGTCACAGGTAAATAACATGTCAGTTCACAAGTAAACCACACATCAGACGTAGTTCACAAGTTCAGTCACAAGTAAATCACAAGTCCATCACAAATCTGGTCACAAGTAAATCACAAGTCTATTACAAGTCTCTGCCCCCATTTCATGGCGCTGCTTAACAGTTAGCAGGAATGTTGTGCTAACTATGGCAGAAAATAGTGCTAACCTTAAGCACTATTTCATGGTGTGCATGTGCTAACGGTTGCATGCGCATGGAGATTTCTATTGTTACGTCACTAATTTAAGCAACTTTTTTCTTTTGAGGAAAGAGTGCCTTATGCTGCTTACGGTCTTCATGAAATAGACGTAGGCTCTTTTACCAGAAAATCGTGTGCTTAGTAGCGCCAAGAAATTGGGCCATGGGCATAAATGACTCGGAACCCAATTCACAAGTCCAGTCACAAGTTAGCAGGGATGAACAATAACAAAGGAGCGTTTTTCACCTATTAGTGATGGATGCCTGTAGCTCTCAGAAGCACCCTTCTCTAACATGGTGTATCTGCAAACTTCTCCAAAGTTTGCTTGAACCTTGAGGCTCGCAAGTTCCCAACATTTTTTTTTACGTCGTTGGTTTATCCCCAACACCTCGGCCATACTTATGAATTACAAAATTAATTGAATAAAAAAGCCATGGTGGTAATGTTAAGATAAAGATCCGAAGCTGCATCTAAAAATTGGTCAACAAACCTCACACAAATAAACATTTTTATGTTTTGCAACCTGGATTGGTCTTTATTATGTCTGTATTATACGTTTTACTTGTTGTTTTTGCATTTTGCCATGAACAGAGAATAAATGTTTCATAAGTTTGAAAATTCACACTCTAGAAACAATTCCCTCCTGACCTGTAGTACTTGCACTTTTCTCGTAAACAGTGACACCTCATGCAGCGCCTTCCAGGAATGGCTCCACCTCATTCAGGGAATGGTACGCTCCGGGGTGAAGCCACCACAACAGTCCAGATCAGATCCCTTGGATCTGTCCACGTCGGCAGAGGGGTCAACAGCTGATATGGAGGGACACATAGGGTCAACAGTGAAGATGGAAAAACTTGACAGCGAAGGTATTGGGCTGGGCTCTGGAAACAAAAAAGAGTTTAAAATGTCTGTCATTTGTAACCTTTGCCAGTGTTTGACCCGCACCCACAGTTCTAACTAGGAGTTAATGTTCATGTTAGTGCTGAAAATGAAGCCTCAGGTTCGGTATGGGTTTGGTTCGGCACTTTTTATCCGAACTTTGGTTTTGTTTGGTTTCGGCAGCAAATGCGAACGTCAAAACAAGTTGTTGGGAGTATACCTGTTATAATCGTCTTCATGCATAATAAACCTCTTAAAGTTTTAGAGGACCTTCGTAGGACAGAATAAACCCAACCATGCCATATTGACACTGCTTTATAGCACAAGTAAAAGAATTGGTATTTTTTAAGTGCTTGAAGTGCAAAATTTAGAATGAGAGTGGAGTTTCGTACGTGAAAAACTTATCCATATTGCCCATTGTGTCTTACCAAAAAACAAATCTCAACAACATTTTGATGTAAAAAACTATCGTATATTACCCCCAAAACCCATGAAAAGGCATGATTATGATTATTCACTTACCAAGGATCGTTGATGCTTCTCCCCAGATCTTGACAGGCAAATTTTCACCAGCACGGGACTCCTTGAGACACTAGGAGACGCAGCTTCCCAGACCATGGAAACGCTGGAAACACTGGGAGATGCCGCCAAAACGCTGGGGGATGCCGCCACGCAGAAGTTCCAGAAATTCTGTGCCCTGCTGCAAGGCTCCAAGTAAAATTCTTTGATTGATTTTGTTTTCGTTAAAAGAAAGTGAATGGTGCTTTAAGCACTGTCGATATCAGAATTTTCAATAATCGATACATCAGAAATCCAATATCGAGCATATTCGATATATCGATTATTACCATGTAAAAGTTAAAGACCATAAAGATGAAACTTTGTCTTGATAAAAGACACAAATCTTAAGTCCCAGGTTTCCACGACTTCCTGTGAAGCATATTGCTCAAACATTTTTAAAACAAATCTCAGCACTGAGAGTTTGTCCAGAACGAGTGGTTTCTTTTGAGGTTTTATATTGGGGGAGACCGCAAATTCCAGAGAACGCAGAGCACAAAGCGTCACCGCTTGGCATTTCGCGATGTTTTTATTTTCAGTCACAAGCACAAGTTGCTGCCGAGTTTTATGTCATTATAGTTTTAAAGCAAACGTTAAACACAAAGTAACAGCACAAACGGGAGATTGATTTGGACGATAATCTGATGCATTTTGATATTTTCGATATCATTCCTCAATATCGAAATTTCCGATATTTCGAAATGATTAAAAAATTACTATCTGCGATTCTGATATCAAATAATATCAAATAATCGAGTAATATCGATATATCGACAGTGCTTAATTGTCTGAAGATAGTTTGATTTGCTATTTTTATTCCTAAAACTTCTTTTTCCCCCCTTCTTTCAATAGTTTTCCCTTTTCCAAGAGTGTTCAGGAGATGATCCGTATGTTTTCCAAGACAGCGTACACTGTGAGTAGCACTCATGTTCACAAATACTTTATGATTGAGATTTGACTTTGCACTGTGGTGTAAATTTTTGAAAAACTTATTTGTAGGTTTTGTTTCTGTAATGTGACCTGCCTTAACAAAATGAGCTTAAAGTCAGATTTTATGTGAGAATTGGGATATTTGTAATTCTGGATCCTACACAACAAAAGCTTAACAATGGTAAATCACTTTTTGGGGAACTTAGTTCAGTAAGTAGAAGGACAGACCGAAGGTTGTGATGCAGTTGGGCAGTTATGGAGTAAATCTTGCTAATTTGCATCATGCTTTTTCCCCCAATAGTTGTTGTGGGCATAATAAATAACGGGTTAAAATAGGTTTTATACAGGGCGAGTCAAAAAGAAAGTGGCCGAATTAGAAAAAAATAGTTAAAAAATAAGTGACTAGCTCCATTTCATGAAAATGACATAGGCATAAAGTACATGTTATTGACTAGTACCTGTAAACATTTCACGTAATTTGCATACTCTGTTCCCAAGTTATGTCTATTTTCATAAAAAAAGATCACAAAATTCAGCTGTCCGCCAATGATCATTGCACGTTTTACAAACTGTTGAATACCCATTAAATACAATGTAACATGGACGTTTTCCAACCTCCATGGATGAACGAGAACTCGCAAAGGAAAACAGACAAAAAGTGTCGTTAATATTTCAGAATAAAATACATGACTTGTTCCTCGTATTCAAACACAAAATCTGACATTGAAAATAATGTTTCCGTCTTGATTTAAGTGATTAATGTCTCATTTGTATTTGAATGCCCGCATGGAATCTGTAATTCTCACTTTGCTCAATTGCTCCCAATGGCACTCCATGGATAGCTATAAAAATGGATTCTTTTTAGTAAACATGCATAACTTCTGATAGCGTGGATCGATTTCAGTAATTCTTTTTTTTTTTTTAGATGAGTGGAAGAACATGCTCTTTTAAGACGTACTTCATTAATCTATCAAATTTAATTGCCTCTTTCTAGGTCACTTTCTGACTCACCCTGTAGACGTTTGGTAGAACTAAAAAAAACCCAAAAAGCAGGCAGAGGAGGACTTTGTGGCTTACCTAAAAAAAACAAAAAAAACAGCAGCTACCTCTTCGAATTTTGGCTTAGTCCCACTGTACTGCAACATTTGTGAATCAAGGCTCACTCCTGTTGTGACAGGTCACAAATTGTTGAGAGTTTGTTTTCTTTGTAGGTTGGCCTCGGCGTCATGCCAGACGATGAAAACGAAAGAGTCTCCATTCTGGGCTGGAATGTCTGCGCCTACTCAATACAATCAACAGGTATGAATGACAAACACAACACAATACCAAGTTCATTAATAATTCGGCAAACAAAATGAGAAGTCTTTTTTTGAGGTGGCACCATGTCTTCGCACATGCTGCATGCATTCTGAAAGACAAGACGCACATGCATTTTGGTAACCCTTGTGGTCGAAGGAGTTGGGAGTGCATGCGTACTACCTGAGCACGACTCAAGCGAACCTGGTGACACCTCAGAAAATGGCTGCCGTCAAATTAGTACAGATCATCCATTCCAAAAAGAACTCATTTGGATTTGACTATATTTCTTCATGGCAAAAAAACTTCGGGAAAAAAAGTCATCTTCCCAATCAGCAACTTTAACATTACACTTAAGAACAATTATGAAATGAATGAAGTAATTATAAAGATTAAAAAAAAGGAAAAAGACAGAAGTGACAGCCACATTTTTGGAGTTCACTGGATTTTCTTCTTTTTTTTTGGTCATGACTTCAGAGGTGTTACTGAGAAGCAAAGGCAAGCCACTATTTGGAGAGATGGCATCTAGACAGGTAGGTAATCATTGGTAGGGCCCATGCAGTAGGACTTATTGCAGTTTATGAGCACGTAGTGCTATTGTGTTGACCATATCTCATAGACATGCGTTTGGAAAAACTGGTTTTTGACCATCTTTCTTTAAACCATCGCCATTTCTTAATTTAGGCTTTATTTTCAGCGTCGTTTTCACCATATACAACAAAGATACTGTAGTTAAGCAATATCTATAAAACATTTTTAACATGTTTCCCCAATTCCAGGAAATCTGCGTCTGAAAAAGTGTAAATTTTTTGGAGCACTCTGCATATGTAAATATCCCCTTCTCCTTCCCTTTAGACCGAGGGACTGAAAGCATTAGTGCGCTTTGCCATGGTGAACACCTTTTACTGTGATCAGAACCACATCCAGAAGCATGTCGTCCGACTGCTGTCAGGTAAAAATTCTCTCCCAAAGACTGTTAAACCTTTACATTCAAGTTGGTGTATTGGTGTTGTCTCCATATTTGGCTGTTAGGGTTCCTTATTAGTTGTAAGTGTCGTATCAGTTCCTTTACTAGTCCGTCACAAGTTCTTCAGTCTCAAAGTTATGAAGGGGACACTGCATCCTGGAATACGCCCAATTGGGCTACAAAATGCGTTTTGAACGAAATGATGTTAATCGGAAAGAACATTTAAAAGTGGGATATTTTTTATATTCCTTTAATACAGGTGAGCTTAGATAGGTTTGCTTTGAAACATATTTCTCACTTCAAAATTGTGACATGTTCTGTCAAAATCAGACTTTTCTGGGCATAAGGTCAAAAATGAGATTTGTGCGTATTGTTGAAATGTGTACATTTTCCTTTTAATAGGTGGTTTAATTTTTGAAACTGGTCCTTCCTGGGCAAAAGTTATGCTATTTTTAAGTTCATCGTGTCGAAAAGTAGAAAACGGAGAAAATGGCAGTTCAAGTTTGGGGTCTATTTTAAGACCTGTTTCAAGTGACATTTCTATAACTGATATACCTTAACAAATCATCAACAATACTATATATTTAGAGTTCAAATTAGGGGTTCAAACTTTTATTGTATATTTTAGACATGTTCAAGATTACAAATATGCAAAAATTAGAAAATAAAAAAAAAATCACCCTCACAGAGTTTTTTGGCCCTATCTTAATTTCAACCTTTGCCCAGAAGCGTCTGCTTTTGACAGAACAGGTCACAATTGTCCCAGAGCCATGAAGTAGATGTCCATTTTTTCCTTCCGATTTCCAAAAATTTCTGAATTTATGTCTGAATTCTTTATCCACAGTATTCTCTGCAGAGCATGCGAATACTGGGCCTTGTCTGCTAGACCTTGACATGTTCACATTGCTGGTACGTATGTATTTTAGTCCCTAAAGCTGTTTCAAAATATTTTACTGAACTGAACACCGTACGTCACTAATCTTGTCAAAAGTAGGTATGGCTGTGTCCGAATTACTTGGCTATGGCTTGAAATTACACACGGGTCTATGGCAAGTGGCTGCGGCCGCTACCATAGACAGGTGTGTAATTTCAATTACTTGGCTATGGCTTGATATTACACACTAGTCTATGGGGAGTGGCTGCAGCCGCTACCATAGACAGGTGTGTAATTTCAATTGCTTGGCTATGGCTTGATACTACACACGAGTCTATGGTTAGTGGCTGCAGCCGCTACCATAGACAGGTGTGTACCGGGGTAATTTCAATTGCTTGGCTATGGCTTGATATTACACACGAGTCTATGGGGAGTGGCTGCAGCCGCTACCATAGACACGTGTGTAATTTCAATTGCTTGGCTATGGCTTGATACTACACACGTGTCTATGGTTAGTGGCTGCAGCCGCTACCATAGACACGTGTGTAATTTCAATTGCTTGGCTATGGCTTGATACTACACACGAGTCTATGGTTAGTGGCTGCAGCCGCTACCATAGACAGGTGTGTAATTTCAATTACTTGGCTATGGCTTGATATTACACACGAGTCTATGGGGAATGGCTGCAGCCGCTACCATAGACAGGTGTGTAATTTCAAGCCGTAACCAATAAATTCAGAACAGGACCTAACCTACCTAACCTGTATGTGATGTAGTAACATTGTTCACAGACATGAACAGTAATAGTTATAGTTCCGAGAATTTTTTAATTTTGATAGCCACCACTGAAAATGCATTTGAATGACAAAGCAATCCACTATTGAACCATAAAAAGCAAATGTTGATAAATCGTCTGTCAATGCCCAGCTAGTCACAAAATATAAAATGCTGTTTGACATGTGAGAGATTTTTGAGTGTTGCTACCTGATTCACAAGACAGTAAGACAAGATTTTTTGTCAAAACAATGGCTTATTCAATTCTTTTGTAGGTGGGCGTGGACATCCGGAATTTTTTTTTTTTCACATTAGCTCATCTAGTTCCCTGACCTATGTTCTTGAAACTCAATGGTTCTTGAGTCTGGAGTGCTGAATGGTAACACAAAGCAACCGATGAAAAAATGGTGCGCAAATGAATAGATGTTTTCATCAGATGACGTCAGCTCGCCCTCACCTATTGTGACCAACATGATATTTTACACGAAAATTGATATTGGAAAGGCAGTGATCGTCTTTATCCAAGTTTTAAAAAATATTAACAATTTTGCACAGTCCTGCCAAGTTACGTACAATTGTTGTTGTCAGCTAACAAACAGTTTGTTACATAAATCCTATGCATGGCTCAAGTATACATGTTGAAATGGGCTTCAGTTGTTTAGTCTTCTGTTTAAGACTCTTCTCCCGCTCTCCCATGCAGGTCAGTGTGTGTCTGTCAGGGGCTACCATGCAGAAAGGTGACAGTGCGACTGGATTGAAGGCTACCATATCCACCATACCTATAGAGGGCCATCATGCATTGAGGGCAGTCCTCACTGCACACATAGTGCAGATACTACTTACAGTTCAGATAGACAGTCAAGGTAGATAACCAGTGCATTTGATATTTTTGGGGGGTAGGTCAGGATGGGGGGGGGGGGTGGGGTGGGAGGGATAGCTAGAGGAGGGGATGGGGCAGGTAGCAAACCCACTGATCTTTGAAATCTAACTGTGACCATGACACATCTTACAAAATTGGATGTTGTGGTCACGTAATGCCCACTGTTCTATTCTGCACTGCACGTGTATCTCTTGAAATGTGGTCGGTTTAAATGTTTGCACTAGTAAGCAGAAAGTGGTGGGTTCGAGTCCCACCTGAGTAAGCTTGCGAATTTATTCTCGCAAGCTCTTGGACAATAATGAGGGTACATTATTTAATAAATTGCGTCAATGACGGGATAAAACCCAATAGACGCTTTTATACTGATTCAAATGTCAACCTTAATTTAAATCTTATGAATAATGTAGATTGGCCCCAGATGGGTTCATTTAATTTGTGGATTAAGATGCAGTGATTTGTTTTCTTGTGTTTCTCTGATTTTGTTTGCATTATGTAGATGAGGAGTCAAGCATGGATCAGGATGGGTGCACTAGCCAGCACGCTCAGGTCATGCTGCAAGCCTACACAAGACTAAGAACATTAGCAGGGTAAGAAACCAGTGTCAATGAATGCTGTCTACAGTGATGTGGTCCATGTTCCTTTTGTACACCTGTGTGTTGGGGGGGGGGGGGAACGAGTCTTCTGCTTCTGCTGGATACTGCAACAATCTCTGCTACGGGATATGTAAGTTGCAGGTGCATGGTGGCTAGCAGACGCCAATGATGGGCCCCCATTATTAAAGATGACATCTGGATGTTGCCAAGATTGGTCTTGAAGGTTTGAACAGTTGCGGCTTCCCTTATGTTAGCAGGCAGGTGACTCCACTCCACAAGGGTCCTTGGTACATGTATGAAGGAGAACTTGAAGCAATCTTTCTGTGCTGATGGATGGGTAAAGGAGATTGTGGAAGATTTTCGCGTTAATGTTCCTCCCTTCTCTGATTTAGCCCGGTAATAGGCTGTGTCAACTGTTACTTGGTGGCGAATAGATTTGTATAAAAGTGTATTTTAAATAGAGAGCGCTGTTTGCTCACAAGGTCGTGCATAGACTCTCATAATTCCATGGTATTGGATTGTGAAATTTCAGCGGTTAAGAACTTTTCACGTGACGTACTGCAAACGTTTATATATGGACAACTTGTCGGACTCCGCAGAGTACATCACCTCATGTTACCCGGGAACATCACCTTTCATCATTCTCAAAGACGTGTTTGCTCCTGTCAGGGTGTTTGAGCGTGCAACCAGGCTCTCTGCTTCCTCTACCCATACACTCTAGCTGCGCCGAGATGTAGAACAATGAGCTACTCTAATAACTTTTCCCCACGTTCTGTATCTCTTTGGAACTCCTTGCCTAGTCTCCCTCCATTCTATGATCTAGGCTGTTTTAAGATGAATATCGATTCCTAACTCCAGATTTCCTGATTTTTATTTCGTGAAATTGTCTTAACTGAAATGTTGCGCAGCGTGAAATGTTGTGCAACTTGCACAATAGATTGTGGCTCAAGCGCACTACTGCCATTGTGTAAAGTTTCATGAAATCGGCTGCAGAGGTTCATATTCATGAGCGCATATTCATTCAAAACATCTGTTGCCAGAATGTATCTGAAAGTAGTCCATTTTTATCCTTTCTTGGATAGAATTCCTGTTGATGTCCAACCCGATGCTTGGAGGTTATTGGACGTCGTCCGTACATCCTGCCTTCCCTTGCTCCGATGTGCCACCATCTTCTTCCGTTTTGTCACCGGCATACCCACCCCAACAGAGTTGCAGGGTAAGCGCTGAATTGAGTGAGACCAAGGTGTGGCCTCTCCCTAAGAGTCTGAGGCACTTGTATTTTACCAGTGGCAAGCATTCTAGATTATGAAAAGTAATGCCCATTGATTTCCTGTTAAAATCCTGTTATGTTTTTCTCATGTGTTAAAAAATCTGATTTGAATGACAATTGAAGTGCATCTGTCGGAAAACAGGAAGTAATATTGGTGCACTCATACTCATAACAAAGTACTCATACTAATTTTTGTTGTAAAATAGTTCTGCTTGTACTCTTCGTAATGTACTTGTGCTCTATGGAAAATGTAAGAAAGTAAAGTCTGTCGCTAGCCAGTATGGTCCTACAGGCTAGTGTTTATCTCTAGTTTCCTTGGCATGAAACGACTGAGAATATTTCTATTCCCTCTGGATGGGATGCCAGTCCATCGCAGGTTACTCCCCAGCTAATACTGGTACCCATTTGTACTCCTGGGTGGAGAGAGGCAAGTGTGGATGAAGTGGCTTGCCCAAGGACACAACATATGACCAGCAGCTGGATTCAAAACCCCTGACCCTCTGATCATGAGTCACAAACACTAACTACAAGGCCACACTCCCCCACTATGGAAAACGTTCAACTCATTTTCTACCGTTTGCTCTTCTTTGCATGTGTTCAATTATGAATTTGTCTTTCTTTGTCATGCTATCTGCATTGCAAATGCATCTTACATGCAGTTTTTCGTTACTGCGATAGGTTGACAGCAAACAGTTCTTAGGAATGTGTGTACCCTGAAATGTACTTGTACTTATACTCATGGAAAAATACTTGCACTCGTACTCATATATTTACTTTTAACAACTCGCTTTTGTACTCATGGCAAAGTTCCTGTACCCTGTACTTGTATTCTTGCATGTTTTTACTTTCTTTCATAGCCACATGCCTGGATGAGTTTGAACAGCTGTGTCGCTACCTGGCCGTGCCCTCTGACCTCTCTAGTCTGGTATCCAATGAGCAGGAACCCATTATGCAGGATCTGATCAAGGCGTGGTGTCAGCATCCAGACCTAAAGTCGCAGCTCAGCGACACCAGTGCAGATGTCATTCGGTAAGAGCAGTTGTCATAGTTCTTTTGGCTAGCTCGTTACTGACTCGAGACGGGATGACTTATGATGGACTTTTGACAATGAACGGTAAGGTCTGCTTTGACGTTTTGTACTGCGTTCACTAACATTTATCAATCAGTGTATTTTTCATTTTACAGTTTTCCAATGGTGGTCAACAGACTGATTGAGCTACCGGAGGACTACAGTGATCTGATGAACAATGTGTCCATGTTTACGTAAGTGGAAATTCAAGCTCTCTGTTTTGGCCACCTGTACATTTTGGTCACCTGTCCATTGTGGTCACCTGACAATTGTGGCCATCCATGTATTCTGGCCACCTGACCATTCTGCCCAACGGACCATACTGGCCACTGCACCATACTGGCCACTGCACCATACTGGCCACTGCACCATTCTGGCCAACTGACCGTTCTGGTCACCTGACCATTCTGGCCACCTGACCATTCTGGCCACCTGACCATTCTGGCCACCTGACCATTCTGGCCACCTGTTCTTCTGGCCACTTGCCCATTCTGGCCACTTGTCCTCTCTGGCCACCTATCCATTCTGGCCACCTGAACATTCTGACCACCTGACCATTCAGGCCACCTGAACACTCTGGCCACCTATCCATTCTGACTACCTGACCATTCTGGCCACCTGAACACTCTGGCCACCTATCCATTCTGGCCACCTGACCATTGTGGCCACCTGACCATTTAGGCCACCTGAACACTCTGGCCACCTATCCATTCTGGACAACTGTACATTCTGGCCAAAGGCCATTGGTGCACAAACTATTATAGTAGAGCTCCAGCTTTTTTTGTCCATCCAAAATCCCAGTGTTGGATCAGGGCCAACCCCTAAGAATTGAACCAACTTTTTCACAATAGGAACAATCCAACTTCCATTGGGTCAGTGCTCAACACAAGTAAATTCTGCCCTGGTCAATACCAGGGTTAAGATGCTCCACTTGGATAGAAAATGCAATATCTATGTATACGGTTATTCCATGCACAAACCAATGTAATTGTCAATGGTATGGTGAACTGTCGACCATGTTTGTGCTCAAGCTTGAACCAGGTTGATTCCGAAATGGGTAGGCGAGACGATAGTGTGAAAAGCCCTTACACTGCTTTACTCTGCTCATACAGCTAGTTCAGTTCTTCTTGGATTCATCTTAATGAAATAATTTCTTTCTTTGATACAAGGTGTCCAAAGGCCAGCGGTGCACAGAGCGACAGTAGAGCGCCAGCATTGTGCCTGGTCTGCGGTGCTGTAGTCTGCTCTCAGAGTTACTGTTGTCAGACTGAGATTGATGGGGAGACAGTGGGTGCGTGTACCTCCCATGCTATCACTTGTGGGGCTGGAGTTGGCCTGTACCTCAGGTAAGAACAAGAAAAGAACATTTACATACATTGAGTATGTAAATGTGTTGGACAATCTCAGACTTTTTAAGAATTGAGATATTTATTTGTCTGGATTCTGTCGAACAAGAGCTTTCCGATGGTATACAGTGTTTAGGGGTACTGAGTTCAGTAATTGAAATATAGACCACCAACTTGCTTGGAGTTGTAGAATTGAAACTTGACAAAATGGCATTTCAAAATCCTGTAGCTGTGTTACAGTGAATCATCCTGAATGAACAGTCAACTTATAAATAATGGGAAGAAATAGGTTTTACAGATGTCTGACCAAACAAAATAAAATGCAGAAAAATAAAGCAGGATTTACAGATTGAGGTTCACCTGGCAGTGAAAAAAAAAAAAAATCAATCTCCCCTTCAAATATTGGCTTTGCCCCACTGTACAGCAAATGGCAATTTCCAACTTTAAGCTCATTTCGTGCTGACAGGTCACAAATTGGCTCCGAAATTTTGCATATTATTTTTCTAAGCAACAGGATATGAAAATATGAAAATGAATACAAGGAATTACCGCTATACCAAACAATCTTTAGTAAAATTTAGGTCAAACTATCATCACTTTTACCGTGCGAGTGGAAAGAGCATAAACATACATGCCCATGATTGTAGGCCATATGGATGATAGAAACCTTTGTCGAACATATTCTTGCAGTTCCCTGAAAGATATCAACAGTTTGAAGCATGTTTGAAATGTAAAAAAACGAAAAAAGAGATGTGGTCATATTGGATGGATTGATGTTCTCTTTTTATTTTGCAGGGTTCGAGAGTGCCAGCTGCTGATGATGTCAGCCAAGAACAAAGGCTGTGTACATCAGACACCATATCTGGATGAATACGGGGAACCAGACTTGAATCTCAGGTAAGTTACGTTTGTTGCTTACCTTTCATCAGATACTGATTTTGTTCCTGGATGAAGACAGTTTTAAGATTGGCTACAAGGAACCTGCTGTGAAGACCATTAACTCCTATTTGCATCTTTATAATCTTTCAAATATCAGCTTGTCTGCTTTCTTGAAATAATATATCAACACATGATGTTTTTGGTATTTATTATTTTGTTTTGCAGGCGCACGCAAATCCTGATTGGCGTGTTTTGAATATTTGAATATTCAACCAAATTAATGTTAGAATACTAAGTTATTCGAAAATACACAGCACTAATATATATTATTCAACCCCTGAATAAATCCCCGTCACCTGATTCGTCATTTGTCACATGTCATTGAATTGTAAATAGAAGTTCCATTGCACGGTCACACTATTGGTGGTTCTGACCAATCAGATGACGAGTATTTATTCAGGTGTTATAAAGCAAGTAATGAATGTTTCACATTCATACAATAGACAGAGTAATTTCATTTGGTGGCAGATGAAATGTTCCATTCCTTTCGGCTTCGCGGAATGGAACATTCCATCTGTCACCTCATGAAATTATTCTTACCATTGCATCATAAACATTCATTATTTGTGTAATATTTAAGCTGATACTAATGCTTTCATTCTGATGATTATTTGGTGTCCCTGTAGGCGAGGCAACCCTCTCCACCTCAGTCAGGAACATTACAACCAGCTTCACGAGACCTGGCTGTCACATAGTATACCCTCTCAGGTGGCTCACAGACTAGAGGCTAACAATTCCCTCCTGACCATCGACTGGCAGAATCTGTAAATTCACTGGACTCGAACCCACGACCTCCTGCTTTCCGGTGCAAACGTCTGAACCACTGGAACACTAAAGGCTGTCACATTCACTCCTGACCATCGATTGGCAGAATCTGTAAATTCACTAGAAGATAAGAAAATGGGGAAGGGACTCGAACCCAAGACCTCCTGCTTCCCGGTGCAGATGTCTGCACCACTTGAACACTGAGGGCTGTCACATTCACTCCTGACCATCGACTGGCAGAATCTGTAAATTCACTGGGAGATAACAAAATGGTGAAGGGACTCGAACCCACGACCTCCTGCTTACCGGTGCAGGTGTCTTAACCACTTGAATACTGAGGGCTGTCACATTCACTCCTGACCATCGACTGGCAGAATCTGTAAATTCACTGGGAGAGAAGTAAACAGGGAAGGGACTCGAACCCACGACCTCCTGCTTTCCGATGCAGATGTCTGAACCACTTGAACACTGAGGGCTGTCACATTCACTCCTGACCATCGACTGGCAGAATCTGTAAATTCACTAGAAGATAAGAAAATGGTGAAGGGACTCGAACCCACGACCTCCTGCTTTCCGATGCAGACGCCTGAACCACTTGAACACTGAGGGCTGTCACATTCACTCCTGACCATCGACTGGCAGAATCTGTAAATTCACTAAGAGACAAGAAAATGGTGAAGGGACTCGAACCCACGACCTCCTGCTTACCGGTGAAGGTGTCTTAACCTCTCAACCACTGAGCTTGCCAGGGTCCATAGCAAGTCCTCGCTAGTCCTTCAGTCTCCAGTCAAGTCACAAGCTATTCAAATGAACTGTGACAAAAGTATTCCTTTGTTAATGTTCATCTCATGCGTTTTTTTTCAACTGGACTTGTGATTTTACTTTAGACCAGACCTGTGATAGCTTGTGATGAACTCAGCTACGACAGTGACTGTTTTGAGTGACTTTCAGTTTGGAACGCCATACCTCGCAAACTTGGTTTTCTAGTGGTTGAGACATCCTCACTTGTACGCAAGAAGTTGTTGGTTTGAGTACGATCTAACTATTTTATTAGTTATCCCTCGAGCGCGAGTTGAACACGGAGTAATGTAATGCGTCTGTGTCCCATGTGCGTAAAGCCGAGTGGCATATGGAACACCGATGCGCAACATTGTTCCATGAGTGCAAGTGGGAAGTAAAGACGGAATGCACAAGCTTTACACGAACTTTTCAGCGGTAATCCTATTACACGTGCGTGCAACAGGATTCGAGCGTGCATCTTAGAATAGCGCAATACGTGGGTAGGTATATTGACGCAAATGGGATAATATACAGCGGATTGTTTCCATGGATCGACCAATCAGAACCAAGGATTCAAATTTGCTTGAAGATAAAGGCAGTGATGTGGCAGATGGAATTACACGGAAAAAGCAAATACTCGATTCTAAAAATTTTTCAATGGTTTGCATCACTTTGCCACTAAAGTAAGCGCAGATCAATCGCAAAGTTAATGCTTTTGTGGCAGATGGAAGTCATGTCCAATGCGTAGTATTTCAGATTAATAGATGGTATTAAAACAGACGACAGAAAAGTTTAACAGGATAAAATTTAGTTTGGAGTAGGGCTCAGGGAACATACTGATTTATTAAAATTTGGCTGATTTTCACTGTTTTCTATCATGCCTAATATGTTGTTTTGGCACCATGCCCAATCCTAGTCATGGATTGTTGCCTGAGCTTTCAAATGGTGTCTCCTGAGCTTGTTATCGGAATTTGCTGCAGGTTTTTTTCGCTTGTTTAATATTTTAAGTGAATAATTTGGGTTTCCTTTTTTTGTGTAGACTTATGATGGATTGAATCAGGTCAAACAGCGAGTTGCTGTGTCCTGAATCAAACTTGATAGGTTTATTGTATAGTGCAAATTTGCATGTTAATGTTCTATAGGATACGTGTGCAGTACAGAGCAACTTCTGTGAAGTGTCCAAAAAAAAAAAAAAAAAAGAATTAATACAAACTTCACTCCAAAAGAAAAAAATCTAGAATTCACTGAGGCCTCAAGGTTGTCTTCTTTCACACTCATGCAAACACACACGTGCAGTGCCTATATTTTTAAATTATTCCTAGTCATTTATTATATGAAGTGATAAAGCTACATGCATGTACTTACATTGATAATGAAGTGAAAAAGCAAAAAGGTTTTCAACATCGAGCGTGATGGAGTGTGCAGCAAGACCAACTGCTTACCCTCAGCTTACCGCACCAAAAAAGAAAAAAAAAAAAAAAAAGCGAAAGTCTTAAAGACTTTCGCTTTTATTTTTCGAAAGCACAGTCTTCATCTGATGACATTCTTCAAAAGGTTTTATGTGTGGAATCAAAACTGGGTTATTTCTTTAAAGCTGTAGTCCATCATTTGCAGCCATCCGAAAAGTAACTGGCGTAATTATTGTTGAAAAACAAACTTGGTTGAAAGATAGTAAGGGAACTAAACTCCCTGTGAAATTATTCTTTCTGGGAAGCTGTCATTTTGAAGTAATCAACGAAAGAAGGCCTTTCCAGTGGTGCGTCTTAAGACGCACCGTAGGAAAATTTAAATTAGTAGTTCGTTTTGTTATTTGACGAAGCGCGCGCAAGCATTGGCACGACGCACAAGCGCACGCGGTTGCTATAATTCGTCAGATCAGTGCGCGACGTCGCGTATAGCTGCAATTCAAAACATGATTCAGTAACTTTTGATTTGAAATTGAGATCCTAGAATGATGTTTTTCTCGGAATACACAGCTGAAGCTTATCTGAAACTTCATCAGGTTAGTTGTTCAGTATCCTTCATTAGATTTTGAGCACTTTTGTTGCTTCAAATGAACGAAAGGCACAAATTACAAATGATGGACTATATCTTTAAGGCATATAGGATCATTTGCATTTATCCAAAAAGTAACCAACCGACTTTATTATCAAAAAGCTTACTTAGATTAAAGATCATACTGGTACTAAATACCCCATGAAATTATTCCATGCGGCTTGCTGTCCTATAGAAGAAATCAAGAAATGTGGGTGATTTCAAACAATTTACTGATTTTAGAAATATAAAGTGCTATAGCCGAAATTGTGTTTTTCGTGATCAAAAGTATATGGGCAATTCCACGGTTACTCACGTTACATTTTTGATGTACTTTTGAGTTTCCTTGGGCTGTAATTACCTTACTGAAAAGGTTTAATAACTGTTATCCCCATGGTAGATAGAGTAGACCTAGACCTACCTGCACAATCGTAGACAGAGTAGACCTAGACCCACAAAATCGTTTACTCACGTTACATTTTCGTAACGTGAGTAACCAATTTCGTACGTCTTGTTTATCATGCATAACACATTTTTCTGGATGTCATCTTTGGTGCTTAGGTAGGTCTAGGTCTACTCTGTCTACCATGGGGATAACAGTTATTAAACCTTTTCAGTAAGGTAATTACAGCCAAAGGAAACTCAAAAGTACATAAAAAATGTAACGTAAGTAACCGTGGAATTGCCCATATCCACTGAGCTGAAAACTTCAACAGGTTAAGCTTTGAACTTTCCACCTTTTGATTTTGAACGGTGTTATTATTGGCAATGAACAAAATGCATGAAAAGCAAATCATCCTAATGCCTTTAAAGTCTCAGTCAGTCAGAAACTTGTCATTCATGTTGGTTCAGGAGGATTTCAATTAATTGGTGCAGTGAATTTGAAGCTTTCTCCCATTACATAACAAGGAAGCCATTTTGGTTGTGTTCCCTGAATACATTTTGTAAATTGTGAACTGTTGAATCGGATGGCGTCAGACTGTTTATGCATTGCCTCATTTTCGTTTTTTTTTTTTTTTAAATGTGGCTTAAAATATTAGGGTTTAGTCACAAATTGTAAATTATTCATCAGAGCAGACTGGTATTAATTTGCAATTAATTTTATCAGGGGTGTGAAATCTCAGCTTTAAAGCTGATTTCAGTTTGTGCTCAAAAGTATAGGAGATTTCCAAAGTTCAGCTTTTTTACACCTTTTTCAGCTGTTTTCAGCTATTTTTATCAGTGGTCGCTCACACCCCTGTGTATGTCATTGCTTTCATTTCTGTTCACAAGTTCCAGAAACAAAGATTTGACCTCTCTTTTAATTTAATATGGCCGACTCGTGAATAAAGCCCATATCAGCCTATTAACGTGCATGCAATTTATGGAATGCCGATGTATTTTTGTACTGATCAATAAATTGCTAGGATTGCAATTTTCAGTCCCCCTTCCTTTCGAATGCAACGTAGTTTGTAGTAGGATCAAACAAATAAAAGTTGCCCATTCATTTTTTATTTAAAAATTGTACAAATAGGGACACTGATGGAATGTTTTCTTTCAAAAAACAGTTATGATTGATTTTACATTTGACAAATTAATATATCTCTATAACTTGCTATATAAAAAAGTTTTCATATTATATATGCTACCTATTACACTAAAGAAATACTAAAACTTTTTTCTTCAAAACATGTTGGATCTCAAGCTTTGAATGTTAAAACTTACTGTGCTGCTGTACCTCTGACTCTACGTTATACTTATTTACTTATTGTTTGTTTTGGTTAGCTTTGTAAAAAAACCCCTTTTTTTCTCCTGATTTTCTCATGTTTGTGAATACACAGTCAACAGCATATAGGCCTATGTGTCTCTATTGTTTCTGTAAATGTATTAAACATAATTTATGGATGTATCATAAAAAAAAAGATATTTAGAATTAGAAGTAGTTTGGAAATATAAAATTCATCATTGGGGTATATGCGTTTTGTAATTCTGCAGCTATATTTCAATGCTGGAGGCAGTAATGGAAATTCATTGAAAAGCTGTCGTGGCTTTGGGGTAATTTAATAGCACAAAATAATAAGTTGAATGCTAATGTTCACATTAAAAAAGTGATAGAAGTGATTTTCTAAATAAAATTTCTCATGTACAAGTGCAATTGCTCAGTGTTTACATTGTGTCTTGCCATTTGCTTTCTCCAATGTTTTACAACTCTTGCCCTTTGGAATCCTTTGTAATTTTTCCCCTTTTCAATGTTAATTTCAATACCAGTATCTTTTGGGAATAAAAGTACTGGTAACTACTTCACTAAGTATAGTTAACTTTGGCTTTCCTGACTATAAAACAGATTTTGTATAGAAAGGACAAAAACGCGTTTTATTCTTGCTAAATCTTATAAATGACAAAGACAGAATGACATAACTAGGCAGTCCTCCCACCTCTTCCCACTCAAAAACCACGCCCCCTTCAGACTGTACACGAACGTCAGCATCCTCATCAGACGCCGGTGTTGAACGTATGTTTCAGGGGGAGAATTTCACAACGTGACCGTAAATCAAGGCGGTTAAACTTCAGCACCTTATGTCTGGCTGCATACACGGATATAATAACGACTGTAAACGAGTCTATGCAGAACGCATTGTGGGTACAAGTTTTTTTTCAACTCCTTGAACTGCATGGATTAATCGCGCGATATTGGGCAAAATGGTGACTAACCAGGCGTTCTACGTGGAGAATCCCCGGAGCGAAAACACTCGGTTTTTCCTGTGTTAATATTGGTAATTCGTAGCATATGTCTAATCATGTGTAATATATACATCAGAGAGTTGGTTGTTATCGGTAATCTTGTTAGTGTTTTGATTTTTGAAGCGATTTAGACGCCATGAGTGGTTGGGAGAGTCGTTCACAATCGTTGCAATCGAAACCCACCAAACTCAACCAGGTTCACCATGCACAACAACACGGCAGCAGAGCGTCGACTTCCACTGCCGGCAACAGACACGTAACAAGATCACACCACCAAAATAGACATGAAAGAACGGGTTCAAATTCTGAATTTGGGTTCCCCAAAACGAGGACGAATCCTAACTCCACTTCGGGTCAAGTGCCGAATTGGAAGTCATGTCGATTTTGTGCATTAACGTTTAAGAACCCGGCAGATTTTTGCCTGCATTTGAGAGAGTATCACTGCACCAAGGAAGGTGGCTCCTTCGTCTGTCGATATGGGTTGAATGGTGTTTGTACGACGCTGCCACTAGAGGGAGTGAGTGACGGGGACTACGAATCACATGTTGCAAAGGATCACTCTTTGGTTTCCGTCAATGGTGAGTAGGCCTAGTGTACTACCCCTAGAACTATGGTGCTTCGCTTAGTTACATACAATACAAGAGCACCATAGTTCTAAGGGGGGGGGGGGAAGAAACACTGCGGACTTTGATTAATACCCACTTTCATTAAGCTAAGTTAAAATGCTTTGCTTGTTTATGTTTACTCACCGTGCTATCATATGCATTGTATCTCGTATTTCTGGATCACAACAAATTTATATCATGTCTCATGTACAGTTACGGAGAAAATGTTTTAAAATCCTGTTTGGATCTCTGACATGTCTGAAATGGAAGTTGTTTCTTTGGAAAGAAATCGATACACGTATGGATATCACTAATTTTTCCCTGCAATGACCTACATGTATCAATCATCAGAAAGCGATATTAACATGTCCTAAAAAGTCATATTTAGCATGGAAAATATCGATGCATTTACTGAAATTTTTTTTGTGGAATTTTCAGACCTGTCTCGTAGTCCTGTCCAACTATCTTTATCCCAGTTCAGGGTTTTAGTTGTTGTTCATCATATTTGTATTGATCATTACATATCTGTTTTCTTGACTCCCATCAGATGCTATCAAGAAAAGTCCTAACGGCAGCTCATCAGACGAGCCTGCCTCTTCGGTACCCTCCGTCGTCAATGACCAACACAAATGGACAATCTACTGTTCCCAGGTCAGTCTGCCGGCGGTCCTGAACGACCCCAGGAAGGCCAAGCGGGAGCTGGACTTCCTGACCAAGACCTGGGGCGAGACGTTCGTGGAGAGGAACGACATCCTTCCATCCCCGCATTTACCTCACATCACCAGGGCGCACTTTGAGAAATATCTGCGCTGGACGGGCACTGTAAGTGTGGAAAAAGTCAGTTAGTCATGACTCATAAAGCCAAATTCATAGTGACTTTAAAAATCCCATCTAAACTGCTACATGCTTGGTATGCCCGGCTTGGTCTGTGCACTTTGAATAACACAATTGCATGCGCACATTCAAGCCAACATATTGAACACGTTGTACCTGTTAGTGTGGCACCAAGACGTGTCCTCTCTGCAAGAAAGTTTGTGATCTACTGATTGTGGGTAGCGACCAATCTATTTGCAGTATTCGGAGAATTAGCCTATGGGAAAGGACCTTGAGGGGCACTAAAAAAAATAGTGCACCCTCAATGTTGATATGTGTCTCATTTGTATAGAGTACCAAAGTGTAAGTGTGCTGCGTATTCTAGTTCACGCGCATAGCTTAAGTGTGCGCAGATGTGTGCGCTTAAGTGTGTGCAGACATCAGAGCTCTAACCAGCACGTGAACCAGAACAAAGAAAGCTGACATCAGACTTCGGTACTCTATACTTCTGCACTTGTGAAGCAAGGATCAGAATTTGCAGGTATATAATATCACACAATGTCCTAGGTAACAAATGCTCTGTGTTTAATTGTATAAAGCAAATATGAGCTCCTGAGCTAGATTTTCATTTTTTTTAGCGTGACATTTGTGTTGCCTTCACACACAAAGTTCTATGGCCTGCACCCGATTTCATCAAACTCTTCGTAACTTACGATGCATCGCAGCGCTGCGACGCGTCGTATCTCTACGATGCGTCGCAGCTGCGACGCGTCCTGCGATCCATTTCACTAAACACGTCGTAAGTGCGACGCGTCGTAGGTGTATTTATAGCACAACTCGGTGACTGTTTTATGTCTTTAGTCAGCGTACAGGAAATAGTCGTCTGATATTCAACAAAGAGTCGTCGGATCTCAGCTCGAAATTTGTTAAAACGTAAAACAAAATGGCGGCCGTGCGATGCAATTTTGAAGGAGAACAAGCTCTCATTGGACTGTATAGCTACTTTGAAATTTCAACTCTAATATTCCGGTCTAATTCATAATTATTCAATGAATTTTCTATTTACAACTTTACACACATTGCCTCGGTATTATAATCTCGTTAATGTAATGTTTGTGGCATAAAACTGGCTTAGAAATGACTCTTCTTATTTTGCGATGACCACTAGACACGTCGTGACTTGCGACGTGTTTTAAGCCGTTGTCAAGGAACTTACGACGCGTTCAACAAATCGCAACTTTAGTGAAATGGAAGATACGACGCGTCGCGAGTTGTGACGTGTAACACGTCGTAACTTGAGTTGCGACGTGTCGCAGCGCTTCGTGAAATCGGGTGCTGACCCCTAATGTGGAGCCCGGAATCACTGCAGCATATGTGTGCACTGACAGGGAGATCCCAGGCATAGCATAATCATTGTGCCAGCAATTGTACGGAATAACTGTACAATTAAACACAGAGCATTTGTATTGCCAACTCAATTTACACAATGCCTAGCTGCCATTGCTGGATACCCCTTTAAAGTGTATAGTCATTCCCAGGCCAGAATAATTGATAGAAATATCTTAGAAATTGGATACATTGTACATCTGTCTGCAAATTCTTTCTTTCCTGAACTTTCTATTGAATTGCATTTCTCTTTCCCTTTTTTGTTGCCGACATCTCAAGCTGCCCTTTAGCCTTGTGGTCGGCAAATTTTATTTACATGTAAAGAAAAAAAATATTAAAAACAAAAATGTGTAATAAACATTAGGTTGAAATTCAGACTGTGTTTTATTGTGTGAGCAATCGGATTAGTTTTCCACTGATTTTTTTGGTGGTCCCAAACTTACTCTGGACTGGTACCAATTGTATGAGGCTTTCCTATTCATGTATGTAATGGAGCACCCTATACCACATGCATTACTGGCACTGTTTGTTTCATGTACTGTCATGATACACGTTCAGGCATTTAGTCAAGTCTCCATGCGAACGGCGGGGGTGAAATTGTCATTTCCACCACGTTACCAAAACAGCTTATTCTACCAAATTTACAAGGCTTTTCTTGTCTTGTTTAGGAATGTCATGATTGGACTGTCAAACATTTTGCCTGCCTGAAATCTAATACTAGTCTATTACACACATACAACCTGTTTCCAAATTTTTAAAATTTAACGTGTATTCTTCATAATTTGGTTTCTACTGCAGCGCTTAAAAGAACACAAGAAACTAGACTTGGCGATCAGTACAGCGACAGTAGACCCGTCAGATAATCACCAGAGTCCTGTCGTCAGACTAAAAGGTAAGAACCTGTAACGGTATGACACACTTGTAAGTACCGGTAACTGTATCACTCTATGGACTCCGTGCACAAGGACCCCAGTAACGGCTAAGAAGTGAGAGTCAGGGAAGACCACTTGGAGGGACCTGTAGTCAAACCCATGGCTGTTGGTGCCTGACTCTCTCACGGGAAGATGGAATGGATTCTTGCAGATTCACACAAAACAGTAAAACAAAAGAGTAGATGTACATGCGTGCATGCAGTAATTCTCTCCCACTGGGGCTCTCAAAGGGCTTTCACGTGTTCATGCACCATTAACACCCACCCCCCCCCACCCCCCCCCCCCCCCCGGCTAGTCACCAACAGTCGGAGCATATTTTAAGCAAGCACTGTGACTAGTCAAATTCAGTCAACAGACAGAAACGGGCAAAAGGTAGGCACAGCTGGCTAATCAATCACCTACAGTCAAAGCATAGCTGTGTCAATGTACATTGAACAGTTACAGCCAGTCAATCCTGCTTTATGTAGGCTGGCAGCTCTTAACTGTTGAAAACAGTCACTTGATTGATTTTGATTGAGAGAACAACTTGGCACAGACTGTATGTTTGCACAGGAGGGTTAAGCTGTCCTCAGGTCGACCTGCGACTTGCTTGCGCTGCGACAGAACCGTCACCCTAACTCCCTAGGCCTTTTTGCCAGGATGTAGCCTCAATCCTGCAAAATCCTCCAATTGGCCTCATGGAAAAATAGCATATAGCCTCAATCCTGCAAATTCCTGCGTTATTTTTTGAATATGGTCCATGGAGGGGTGACCACTGCCTGAATCCTGCAAAATCCTCCGGCTATGACTGTCAGTAGGTTGAGGCAGAGGCATTGACATCCTGGAGCAGTGCGGAGGATGTCAAGTATAATCAAGGACTAAATTTATGCACGGCTGAGCATAAACAACACAAGGTCCGGCCCAAGACCTTGACACAGTGCATACTCTGAAATCAGCAACGCACTTTTGCCATGTAACCTCAATCCTGCAAATTCTTCCAATTTGCAAAAAGGATTTTGGAGGATTCAGGGCGGTTAGGGTTAAGCAGAAAAGTAATGCTCAGGTTACAAATTTGAGAAATCGTTTCATGCGCGCATGTGTTTTTTTTTAACCATTCATAGTTGGTGATATTTGTTTGCGTTTGTTTCTTGGGTGGACACGTTTCTTTAAAAACGGCTGGGTAAAAGGGACGTTAGCCTCTGTATAGGCATGTAACACCAGCTTGTGAAAATATGGATTTTGCCTGTTGTGGTTATGTTTTATGATGTAGACATTGTTTTTTTGTGGGTGAGGGGAGGTTAATTTTTGTTATGTTCACCTGTTGTTTTTAGTCAGTTCTCAGGGAAAAAATGAGCTGGAAAAATAAATATTTAATACCGGTAGTTAAAGTAATAAATTGAATTAACGGTTTGCTGCCCTTGCACCCATGGAGGTTTTGACATTGCATGAATTGAATTAAATTTTATATTCCTATTTTCAATATAGCAGTTTTCAGGCACCACATGTACAGTAAAAGCCATAAACATTAACGTGTGCACAATGGCGTAACATTATCATGTCCTCAAATGTCATGTTCATCCTTCATATTCTCTTTAATAGTACGCTTGAGCATATTGTGGCATTTTGTGTGTGGGTTGAAGTTACTGCAGTGTGACGTACCAGTATGGTACACAATTTTATGTTAGTGTCACACACATTGTTTTACACATAGTCATTATAGTGAAAGTCATGAGGCTTGTGCACTGATTCCAAATCAAATATGTAAAGAGGTTGTGGAATGCTCGAAGACATTTCCGTCATTTTTCGGGTATATATGTAGCCTAAGGTGTGATGAAATAAAAACGACTATTGTGTCTGTCATGAAATGAGTACAAAAGGTACTTTTGAGAGCTGTTTTTCAGGTCCTGTTTCGACCCGAACGTGCAATTTGTGTAAAAGTCGTCGTTGGGGGCAGCAAACAAAACAGACTAAATCGTGGCGTAATAAACAGGACTCCCGATGCAGCGTAGTATAAACGAGTCCTGTTTATTACGTCACGATTTGCTATGTTTTGTTTGCTGCCCCCAACAACAACTTTTACACAAATTGCACGTTCGGGTCGAAACAGGACCTGAAAAATAGCTCTCAAAAGTACCTTTTGTTCTCATTTCATGACAGACACACTAGTCATTTTTATTTCATCACACCTTAGGCTACATATACCCGAAAAATGACGGAAATATCTTCGAGCATTCCACAACCTCTTTAATGGAATCAAGCTAGGTGCAGATTTTTAAGAGTGTATTTTAATATGTAAAACTACAGAAGTTGAATCTGTTGATAAACATTTTTATTGATAATATGATTGATGAAATTGTGCTTTAACTTTCAGATAAAAGTATCCATGGTATCAATAGAAATAATTAGAGCATGTAGTTTGTCCGAAAAATTATAAGGCCAAGAAAGAAAATACCTGTTCTTGCATTTACCCCACCCAACCTAGAACATTATGTGGAACCTAAGTCTTTATATTAAGAAAAAAAATAGTTCTAAAAAATTATGGTGCAACCCCCATCCTAAATTTTTTTTTGGATATTGTCCAGCATTTTCTGAAAAATTCATTTCATTTTTTGTAAGTTGATTGACAGTGCGGTCTTGCGGTAGTCTTGCCACAGCATGCGGCAAAGCCTATAAAAAGTGAAGCAATGGCAGAATGAACAACTGAAACAATTACAACAAAATATTAGAAAATTAATTGACCACCATCCCACCCAATTTTTTCAGGTTATAAAAATTTAGAGTCCCCCCTACACCCCTCCCCCTTCCCCCATTTTACCACCCACCCTATTATTCAAAGTACATGTACGTGTAATAGGAAACACATTTTTTTTCTTGGCCTAAAGCAGGTTGATGCAGATTTAATTTAACACGCTTATGGCAGGCAAGGCCTTCAAGCGACAAGTACATAAATGCCACTAAATTGCATGCCAAGCTACATGTACAATATGGAATTTACATGTATAATGGTTTTTGCCTCATTGAATAATTCATGAGGTGAATTAGCAATTCCCTCTGGCTGGGTGTTAACCCACAACCTTGATATTTCCAGCCCAAGGCCATATACAACCAAACAACCCACTTGACCTCTACATGTATATATTCATGAACATGATGAATATCAACACCATGTGAATATTTGCATGTTGCTTGTCCTTCTTTCAGAGCGAGGCAGTACTGAAGTTGAACAGATTCCAAAGGTATGTTTAAGTCTTCCAGGTTTTTTCACTTATTATTAAAATGATTTTAAAATGATTTCTTTTGTACATACAGTCTTCAACTCACAAGATATTAATATGTGTACATGTGAGTGAATAGTTGAGACTTTCTGTTGTGCAAGATTTGTTTGAGTACCAGTTACTAAAAAAAATTCAGCAAAAAAACCAAAATAAGCAAACCAAACTCCCCTTATAAAAATATGGCAAAGAATATTGGGTAGATTATCTAGAAATTACTTTTGTGTGATGCTACTGTTTACTTTTTGCACAACCTTTTTTTCAAAAATGGTTTTAGCTTGTCTTCGATAGACATTGTGTGCTATTAAGCGTTCATAATTTTTTTTCCGTTAAATTGAAAATTTGGCAAAGTTCTCATGGAGGCACATACCAGGTGTTTTCACATGTTGAATGCCATTTGTTTGTCGCAAGAGCACTTGTCGTGTTTGCACATCGTCAGTTTTCTCCCAGAACAGGTGGTTGAGAGGAATGCATTTTCAAACAAAAACATTGTCCTTTTGACAAATCTCCAACAATATCACATGGAATTTTAGCACTTCATTAGAGCAGATGGCTAGTGTTGATATTAAAGGTACAGTACATGTAGTAGCTACCATATTTGCATTCCTCATTATTCTATGAGATGCTCTGATTTAAGGGCTAGTAATTTATAGCAGACATCGTTCCACTGATAATGTTGTGTGTTCACACATAATCAAAGTTATATCCTTGTGGAGACATGGTTTTGTTCTCGTGTTCAAAATTGTGAGAGTGTCGAAAGCTATTTCTAAAATGCTCCTATTTTAATCAGAATTACTTTCCTGGGTTGAAATTCCGACCAAATATCCCTTACACGAAATACTTTTATTTGCGACTGATAAGTATACCTTGGAAATTCCTAGTTTTTGATTGAAATCCATATCTATTTCGTGAAATCCTTGTGGAGACCTATTCACCTTTAAAAATTGCCTTGTGGGAGACCTTTACAATCTTTGGTTCCATATTATACCCGAGTCTCCACAAGGCATCATTTTTCGAAACACCGGCACGTTTGTTTATGGTGTACGTTGTAAATCGAGGATTTTCTGTTTTTCCCTCATCATCGATCCTTTGTTTATACTCTTAATTTTTTTGCAACAGCTCGTATTGGTTTTGCACACGTTTTCTAATCGAGGTCGTCCTCGATTTGACTCCTGTCCTCAATTTAATACTCGATGTTTCACATGTGTGTCCTCGATTTACACCATAAACAAACCCACACACACACAAAGCTGTTCGTTTTCAACCATCATAGTGCAGCTCGCTGAATCTTTCCATAAAACCTGTAGGTATATAAAAATAAAAAAATAGCAATTTTTGTGACAATGGTTCTGTCATAACCATAGTTGGAAATGATGGTAATTTCTCTTGAAAGTGATGGCAACATCAGACGCAACAAATTTACAGGATGCTTAATAGTTTTATCATTTACTTACAATCAAGTAGGCTATTTCATGACATTTTGGTACTTTGGTTTTTTAATGTATGCAAATGGCGCACTATCTTTGGAAGTCATGGTTGATCATATGGTGAGCAGGTAAAACACACTAAACAAAAAGGTTTACCAATTATGCATACACGTTTTTATGGCAGATGGCTAAAACTGCATGTACATCTACATGTACATGTACTTTGTGTAGTGTATGGTTGCATGTTTACACATGTACATGTATAAGTGATTTTAATTTTTTATACATGGTAAATACCGATAGGACAATGTAAATAGCAAACATTGCTGGTAAGTAATTTGCACCTCTGATGTGCATGCTGCTTACAGTACATGTAACACCATGAACATGTTCATGACATGTACACGCCATGTACACGCACATTTAAAAACAAACAACAGTTCAAACTACAGTTTTAAGTCCAAAACCCTGCTTTTTCAAAGCAGTAGTGCTAGAAACGGTTCAGTCACTGGGAAACATTTTGTAGCACTGGCAAGATTTTCAGGATTACACAGTATCTAAAATATGTATTGAAGTTATATTATTTCCTGATGCATTTGGGAATGTTCAGCTGTTTGGATATCAGCCTACAATACATGTAGATCAATATTAGAACCACTTATAGGCAGCTGTTTACCGTTAAAAGGTACAATGTTCAATAAAGACGACTTGGGGACTTTTTACCTATGGATAAGGTTTTGGAAGTAACTGCAGGACTTTCGTGCACACATTATCAATATATTTTTAAGTCAGAAAGAAGAAACAGTCACATGGAACACATACAATACTTCACATTGTAAGGAATAAAGGGTTTCGGTTTGTGATATTCAAATTATGTGAAGTACCACTTTATTGTTTATTTAAATAGTACAGGCACGTTAGTTGTTATTATTTTTGTTTTTGATCTGCAGATGTTTTTCCGGAATGACTTTGCCCTGGAGAACCCCGACACCTTTGAAGCTGTGCTGCCCTGGTCACAGTTCAGAGGTCAAAGGCTGAGTGACCCGGCCTCGGGTCATCAGTCCTCCAAACTTCTACAAGAAAAGGTAAAGATGATCACTGTGTTCTTGAGTCCATTCGCAACAACAACACAGCGTGTAAGTCCTCAGTGCATTCACACGTCCTATCACAAGTAAAACCTGCAGCCTATTCACAAGTTCTGTCCCAAGTAAAACCTGCAGCCCTTTCACAAGTTCTGTCCCAAGTAAAACCTGTTCCCATTCACAAGTTCTATCACAAGTAAAACCTGCAGCCCATTCACAAATTCTGTCCCAAGTAAAACCTGCAGCCCATTCACAAGTCCTATCACAAGTAAAATCTGCAGCCCATTCACAAGTCCTATCACAAGTAAAACCTGCAGCCCATTCACAAGTCCTATCACAAGTAAAACCTGCAGCCCATTCACAAGTCCTATCACAAGTAAAATCTGCAGCCCATTCACAAGTCCTATCACAAGTAAAACCTGCAGCCCATTCACAAGTCCTATCACAAGTAAAACCTGCAGCCCATTCACAAGTCCTATCACAAGTAAGCCCTGCAGCCCATTCACAAGTTCTGTCCCAAGTAAAACCTGCAGCCCATTCACAAGTTCTATCACAAGTAAAACCTGCAGCCCATTCAAAAGTCCTATCACAAGTAAAACCTGCAGCCCATTCACAAGTGCTTTCACAAGTAAAACCTGTTGCCCATTCACAAGTGCTTTCACAAGTAAAACCTGTTGCCCATTCACAAGTGCTTTCACAAGTAAAACCTGTTGCCCATTCACAAGTGCTTTCACAAGTAAAACCTGTTGCCCATTCACAAGTGCTTTCACAAGTAAAACCTGTTGCCCATTCACAAGTCCTATCACAAGTAAAACCTGCAGCCCATTCACAAGTCCTATCACAAGTAAAACCTGCAGCCCATTCACAAGTTCTATCACAAGTAAAACCTGCAGCCCATTCACAAGTGCTTTCACAAGTAAAACCTGTTGCCCATTCACAAGTGCTTTCACAAGTAAAACCTGTTGCCCATTCACAAGTGCTTTCACAAGTAAAACCTGTTGCCCATTCACAAGTGCTTTCACAAGTAAAACCTGTTGCCCATTCACAAGTGCTTTCACAAGTAAAACCTGTTGCCCATTCACAAGTGCTTTCACAAGTAAAACCTGTTGCCCATTCACAAGTCCTATCACAAGTAAAACCTGCAGCCCATTCACAAGTCCTATCACAAGTAAAACCTGTGGCCCATTCACAAGTCCTATCACAAGTAAAACCTGCAGCCCATTCACAAGTCCTATCACAAGTAAAACCTGCAGCCCGTTCACAAGTCCTATCACAGGTAAAACCTGCAGCCCATTCACAAGTCCTATCACAAGTAAAACCTGCAGCCCATTCACAAGTTCTAATCACAAGTAAAACCTGCAGCCCATTCACAAGTTCTAATCACAAGTAAAACCTGCAGCCTATTCACAAGTTCTATCACAAGTAAAACCTGCAGCCCATTCACAAGTCCTATCACAAGTAAAACCTGCAGCCCATTCACAAGTCCTATCACAAGTAAAACCTGCAGCCCATTCACAAGTCCTATCACAAGTAAAACCTGCAGCCCATTCACAAGTCCTATCACAAGTAAAACCTGCAGCCCATTCACAAGTCCTATCACAAGTAAAACCTGCAGCCCATTCACAAGTCCTATCACAAGTAAAACCTGCAGCCCATTCACAAGTCCTATCACAAGTAAAACCTGCAGCCTATTCACAAGTCCTATCACAAGTAAAACCTGCAGCCCATTCACAAGTCCTATCACAAGTAAAACCTGCAGCCCATTCACAAGTCCTATCACAAGTAAAACCTGCAGCCTATTCACAAGTTCTATCACAAGTAACAGGGGATGAACAATAAAAAGCGAATGGCTTTGTCACAGTTCTTTTGAGAAGCTCGTGACTTGCATCAGGACTGGTGGACTTGTGATTGACTTGCAAGGACTTCTGATGGCCTCGACTACAATAGGTCTCTCTCTCATATGACGTCACTTGCTACCGATTGTCATGTGCATCGGCATTTTGGGCGTCAAATTTTCGGCTGCACCGTATTTCGAAACATTTTCAAGCAACAGGCATGCCTGTTTAGAACATTTTGCACACTGCGTGTGCACACACCTGATGGCGTTGAACACGCAGTTGTAATGTTCCTACGAAGATGGCGTCCTATGAGGGAGATCAATACTGTGCTGCCAACATAATGTGTAGTTGGAGCTCCCCCTCCCTAGTAGAAAAGTAAGCCACACAAAGTGAAATTAACTTTTTCTTCACTCACTATTAAAGACACAGATCACGAAAGCAGAGTTCAAATCACCAAGCTTTATATGTGTCTGACTCGTCAAATGTTTTGGTGCTGCAAATTAGGAAAACAGGAAAAGGTTTTAATACTTCAATAGGGGTGAAGTGCTTTTTGAGGCCTTTTTGACGGCTCAACGAATACTTGGTGACATCGCTTGTAGACCGCTCAACAAATGCTTGGTGACATCTCTTGTAAATATACACTTTACTATTTTTGAAAATCTTGGCACTCTTTTGCATTTTCATATATTCTTACTGGCTACACATACATACATCACACTATGAACTTTCTTTTGTGTTTGCTATAGGTTGTGTCCTAAAAAAAACCTTGAAACCATTCCTGTTTTTTTTTCTTTCTGAACATTATTAAAACACTGCTGATACTGTTAATTCCTTTCAGCTGAGCCACTACTTGGACATTGTAGAGGTGCAGATAGCACAGCAGATCTCCATCCGATCCAATGCTTTCTTCAGTGCAATGGCCTCCCATGATAAGCTGCAGGAGAACCTGGCGTCCACATGCAGAGCCATCCGTGAACTGAGGTAGGACTTGGTTTATGCTGTCTGGCAGTAGACCGATACATTGACCTCTGCCACATGGTGTTTTGAACAGTCACACAGACAGTCAAAATCTCAATCCTCTTCCCCTGGAATACCTTTATACATAGGTTAGTCACCAACAGTCAGATCATATTTTAAGCAAGCACGGTGACTAGTCCAAGTCAAAAGATACAAGCAGGCAAGAAGTAGGCACAGCTGGCTTATCAATCACCTACATTATGTACAGTCAAAGCATAGATGTATCAAGTTACATAAACAGTCACATCCAGTCTATCCTGCTTTATGTAGGCTTGGAGCACTTAACTGTTGAAAACAGTCACTTGATTGATTTTGACTGAAAGGACAACTTTGCACAGACTGAAATGTGCAGTGTTGCATTGGAGCGGCGCATGTGTTGTTGCCCAGCTGCGTAGTGACAGTGGCTTAATTAATGCATCATTCTATTACTAACGTTTCAAAAGTGGCCTCTTGCATATGGTGGGACAACCAGTGCTCAATGCTGGTGATGAGCTCAGTTGGTTAAGTGAATGTTTTAGTGCTGGATAACTTGTCACTTTGGCACAGGATTCTGTAGACTCTTGTTTATGAAGACTCCCAGTTAACTCTTGTTTGTTGTTCAGAAGAATCAAACAGCTGATTTTGTATTTTCTGCTATCTAGCAGGCATTGTGTTAAAACAAAGACTTGTTGCTCTGGGAAGAAGACAAAATTAGGACTTTTCATTTCCAGAAAAACAATTTTCCCCTCAAAAAGTATAGTAAACACACATAAAAGTTTCCTCGAAACAATATCTTTGCTGAACCTCATATATATTTAAAGTGACCTTTATAGTTTGCCGTTGTGGTTTTATTTGATGATTTCTTTTTTGTACGACAATTGCAAGAATTACTTTGTACAACCCCTTTCAAAGATTGTTTGACGATGAATTTCTAATTCTTTTCAGGGATAAAATCAACAACATTGATGCGATTCTGGCCCAGGGCAACTTGAGACTACTCAAACTGCAAATTTCCCGAGCAAACTATGTCAAGGTCTTCAACAAGGTACATGTAGGAACCAACCTCTAGATAGTTCTTCTAAGGTCGCCATTGTCGTTTGTTTTGTTTTGTTTTGTTGTTTTTAATTGGTTTTTCAAACCGATTTCAAAGTGTTCTAGGAGTATTCGGAGAATCTTTTGTCTGGGGTTTATGCTGGTTGGTGGTTAAGTTTTTTAGTGGGTCCGCATTTTGTTTGCAATCGATTACACACCTATGAACGGGTACAAGCCACCTAGACTGGTTCCCTGACCGTACAGTTCCCCGACGTCTATAAAGTGCTCTGTTTCATCTTAAGTGGGGTCAGGGAACCAGACTACAGGAACATGATTATTTTTCTTGGTTTTTCCAGCATCTACGAACTCAAAACTTCAAACCAGTCAGTGTTACAATATTTGCTATAAAATACCAACCCACCAAATCCATTCATTTCTCAAAACTACAGCAAAAGCAAATGCTGTATATTCCCTTTAAGCATAAATGCTCATTTTTCAAAATAACCCATTTTTTTCTAAGCTATTTGTAATTATGATGAGTAATATTCCCCGCTTCTGTTCATGAATGAGAGAACTTTTCAACACACAGTTGATGTAAACAAAAGGTCAGGTTGTGAATATTCTTCTTTGGATTTTGAGCGGTTTTATCATTGGAAAAGAACAAAATGCTTGCACTATTTGTGGTTGGGTCGTCAATGCTTGGTTCACCTGGTCCCCATCCTGTCCTGATATGGTTCCATTCCAGTTAAAACTGATGGCCACCGTCCACCAGACCCAGCCGACCATACAGATTCTCCTGACCACGTCTGAGTTTGTCGGTGCGCTGGATCTCATCTCCACGACGCAAGAGGTGCTGACCCAGGAACTCTCTGGTTTACAGAGCTTCAGGTAGGATCAGAGCCCAAGTACATGAAGCTGTTCAACCGAAAATAGCGTTCAGCAAAGTTAAATGAACTGAAATTAAATGAAACTCATAGGGGTTTTGGCCAAGGATAAGGAGTATCTGCACAACCAACAATTTTCAAAATTGACCTCATGGTTTTGTAGTTATTTCAAAAATGGTCAGACGGACACGTTTTTGGGGGGACATACATGCAAATGAGGAATAGTCTGGTGCCTGCATGTGCGTTACATTAGCGTTTGTTTTTGTATGCGGTGTCTAGGGTAAAAACAGAGTCAATTCATAGCAGCGCGAGCATGGCGTGAGTTACGAAAACACGATTTGTATTCAATTAAACTGTTACGATCTTAACAAAACAAATATGCAGTATAACATTTCATATTAATATTAACAAATTGGAAAGGAAATTAATATTTTCGAGAAGGCGTGGACGAATGATTGCGAAAACACGTACTGCACGTTGTGAATAACAACACCAAGTACACGATAAAAATCCATTACTAGCCAATTGCGGTATCGAATCAGGATACAGGAAGAAAGTTTCCTATCCAGGGTTTACTATTGGAAACGATGTTGGAAATAAAGTAAGCACTGGGGACGAGGTTGGCGCATGGCACTCTTGGCTTTGCCTTACTTGAGCTTGCCATATTTGTAATACTTGTATTTTTTATCAAATAACTTTTCCTATATTCTTAATCCTGTTTTTTATAATCAAGAAAGACTTGGCTACAATCGGAGGACACATTTACTCTGACCAAGGGTAAAACTGAGCCCTGTGTCAATTCTTTTTAACTTGATAAAACAAAAATCTGAAACTTTTTGGAACAGGCATCTTGGTTCTCAGCTTGTGGAGCTGGAGAAGCTCATCGACAAGATGATGACGCAGGATTTTGCACGATTCACCGCAGCTGACCTCAACAGGCCCCTGGATGGACAGGGCCATGTGGATGAGGTACGCTTTCCAGAATATGTGACCCATGACCCAACTAGAAGTCCTATCAAGCGATGCATTAGGCCCTACTCGGTGATGATTTTTTTGAACAATCGCAGCCTTAATTATTGTTGATGTACCCTAACGTGGCGCGGCCCCTAACGTGGCGCACTTGGATTTTTCGCCGGTAGCGCCTACCTAGAGCAAAATTTTAAACTGAAATTTCACAGAAAGTGAAATTTCATCAAGTTCTAAACGGTCCTGTTCATAAATCGCGAGTTTATTTACCCGTAACAAAGTTAGAAGGAAAAGCTATTTTGGCGTGATTTTCCGATTTTATTTTCAAGTGCAAAGTGAACCCTTTGAAAATGCCCTGAAAAATAAGAAAATAATTTTCTGACAAACATTTGGCTGGGTATGTAAGTAAAGATATAAATTATTTATCAGAATTTATCAAGTTTACAGGAATTCGTAAGTGTTAATTTGGAATTTTCCAAGATTTATTCAAGTGCGCCACGTTAGGGAACACTCCGCCAATTTGTGCCCAATTTCCGGACACCACCGTTTTTGAATTTCGGATTAAATTTTATGAAACTGAAATTGTTCACAGAGGTAAAATAGCAAGCATTGATAAGGTGAAAGTACTAGTATTTCATTGCATGAATTTGAGGTTTGTCAACAAAGAGGTTTGGCAACACTACACGAGGAAAGTCGGGTAAGCTTCGAAGTGCGCCACGTTAGGGAACACGACTATAAACCCATTAACACTGTACTGCATTGTATTACATTGTGTTTATTCACTGAAGAATTAGTAAAACCATAGAGTGCTGGGGTGAATTTTGGTGCTACAGGGAGTAATAGGCAGGGCGGTTTCAGAAGCTACAGTGACTAAAGGGTTAATGTATGACACGCATGCACAAATGTCCGACATGCCTGTACGTGCAAATAACATGTGCAGCTGGAACACACATTGGGGCATTGGAGATGTGCACATGTTGTTACCCACATATTTGTGACTGTCTGCAACCAACTGGCTATGAAGTAAACACAGACCGCTTTTGGAAAGAGTACGTCAGACATATTCCGACTATTTATTACCTTGATCAAACCAAAACTGAAAATAATAGGATGTGGTCAGTCTACTTTTGTACCGTAACTGCAGTCTAAATAACTTAAACAATTTCACTTTTATATGCAGCCGCTCAAAATTGATTGTGCAAAAATATTTTGTCTGAAAACTTTCTGTTCAACTTTGCCCTCTGCAAAAGGAAAAGGCCTGCCCTGCCTGTCAATCAAAAAGGGCATTGACCAATAAGATTACGAGTTTTGGTCAGGTGACCAAGGTAGCTTGATCAAACTCGATCACAAGCACTGTAGCAACGGTGGATTGGGCTAATGATCAAATCCAGAAATGGTCCATTGTTCAAAAGGTTAAGGAGATACTCCCGTAACTTAGTGAAATGACATCGCCATATTTTTTAAAATTAGGACAAATTAACCGCCATCATTCTGGGCATGCTGAGACAACATCGGTTCAGCTTCTTGGAGACATACCGAGAGGAGGCCGCCGAAAGCATTAAGGCTCTCATCAAACAGACCGTGGTGCAAGCAGTATCCACGGCTGACAACATGGACAATGATGCCAACATTGGAAGGTAGTCTTATAATACATTTCCTTTTATAAAAAGAAAAGGACAATAAAGTTTAATTTGCTTGGTTGAGCTGAATCCAAAAGTCTTGTTATGTATACTCATGAGTCAGTGAGTTTGACAGCCCATCTGTTAGTGAGTGAGTGAGTGATTCTGTCATTCAGTAAGTGACTCGGAGGACAATCGGTTGTCCAGCAACAAAAAGAGGAGGTCATGGGTTCAAGAAATGGTTCGACCTGAGTAAGAAAACACTGAGCATGTCATTTTAAAAAGGAGCATCTCTGAGACGAATGCTTTAAGGCCGGTTCATACTCAATGAGCGCAAAAACGAACATAACACAAATTTGTTTGACGCCACTGTGAGTTTTTGCACATGTTTCATGACCTCAAAGTCGCTTGGCAAAATTTTGTATGCGGTATAAACCAGCCTGTAGAGCACAGTCTATTGCCAATCATTTGTTATATTTGATGAGCCTTTTTTGTATTTTTCTGTTCCCTAGCCTTGCTGATCAGATGAGACTCCTCAATTTCCCCCAGTGGCTGCAGTTATTCCGGGCGGTGTTTGAGAACCTGGGACTACTAATGAACAGAGTCAAGGTGAGCGATAAAGCATAACTGTGTCGTCAGACACCATTCTAATCAGGTTTCCTTTTAATCTAATGGAGGATTGGGTAGTTAGGTAAATGGACCAATAGGTCTCGTTTAAATGACGTCATTTCCTACAGACCACCCACGTGCATCGGCATTTTGAGCGTCAACTTGCATAACGTGCATCGCCTGCGTCGTATTTGGAACACATTTCGAGCAACAAGCGCGCGTGTTTGGAACATTTTCAACACTGCGCAATGCATGCTTGATTGTGTAAAATACGCAGTTGCAGTTCTCCTACAGAGATGGCCGTCATTGAGCGAGCCCTGTATCGCTGGCGTAGTCGTGACGTCACTCAAGAGGTGAAACCATGATTACTGGTTCACGTGCACTGCAACAGCCCAGTGAACACTGTGGTTTCGCTACGGCTGTTGTGGATCCGTTTCTTAATTGGCTTGACTCTCCTCTTTGAAGCGGAAATGAGCACAGCTCTGGTTGTAACTGGTGTCGTGGCAATCTGCTGAAAGGCAGTGAACCATTTTCAGGTACCAATTTGTGAAAATGTTCTACAAAATGTAGGTAATGGGTCTTTAACCCTAACTCCCTAGCGTCTTTTACTAGGAACTGGACCAAGTCCATCGAAATCCATCCATCACTGTACGTCCAATACAAAACTGTGCATGTGACATAATGGAATCCACCACTGACGCACTGGTTGACATTCATGGACTTGCTACACTTGGCTTTTATCACAATAGCAGTACAGGAAGCTAGGCAAAATCTATCGGATACCCCTAGCACTGCTTCAGGCCATTAGGCCCAAGTCCATCATACTCCATCAATATTAATAGTCATGCCAGGCCTTCTGGATCAAGTCCCCCAAAATCCACCAAAATGGGGGGATGGATTTTGATGGAGTTTGGTGGTTAGGGTTAAGGAATGTGCATGAACCGTTGTCGAGGAAGTGAGCTTGACCCGGGGAGGAGGTGACGTGACACTTTTTCAGCGTTTACTTGAGGCAATAACTTTATAAGGTCCAATATATCAGAAATATCTTTCATTGGACTGGCTTGTGACTGGACTTGGGATGAGATTACTTGTACCTGACTTGTGGCAGAGTTGTGAGAACTTGTGACGGACTCAACTACAAAACTGAAATGATGAACTTTTTTATCCAACAAGTTCCACTTTTCTCTGTTTCATAAGGAAACAACCACTGTCATCAAAAGACTGGTGGACCTTGCTGCCGGAGTTGACCCCGATTCGCACACAGAACCGGTCGTAACCGGTCCGGACCAGAATGGACTGGTAGAATGCGCCGACGAAGCCACTGCATTAGACGAAGGCGAGCAAGACGATGAGCCTCAGCCCCGACCGAGCAAGGTTGAGGAGATGATGCCAACAACTGCAGCAAAACTGTAAGTATTTTGTCAAAAACTACCAGTGTTTAACCACTTTTTTTTTCCTGAGAACAACTGGAAGTACTTAAAGCACTGAAAGCACTGGTAAAACCAGCCAGTGTTATCATTGCAGGGTGGTATATTGGGTAAAAGCCCTGATCGTGAGTACCGAAGGCATTATTGCTTTTTTGTTTATCAAGGATGGATGATAGGATAGTTTGATTGATTTGATTTGATTTAGCATTACCTGTATAATAATCAGTTACAAGTAATAATGAAATTTGCGACTTATTTGACGACTTGCTTCCAAATTGATACCTTTTTAAAAATCGCATAGAGGTTATATTACATAATCATTTCATTTAACCCTGCTATGCCCAGTGCAGTTGGCAAAGAGAATTATCAGACCTTTCAAAGGTGAAATAGTGCTGGAACTTTGGGACTTTTCGAAAGGTTTCTGAAGGTGAAGCAACTCTGTTGGCAAATTCAGTAAGTTGCATTTCAATACCTTTTGAAAGGAATTGAAAGGTTTGGTAGTGTAGTAACAATAAATTCTTTCTTTCCTCCAATTTGCCAGCACCCAGATTTTGAGGTGTTTTGAATGGTCTATCTACAGGAGAGTTAATAAATCTTTAAAAAAAAGTCAAGGGAGGCTTAAAAAAATGCAGACTCATCATAAATAATACATAAAAGAGCAATTTAACAGTTTAGTAAAAGAAATTAAAAAGAAAGGGAGTAAAGACATCTCTTTCAGCGTACCTCTGTGTCCAAGTATTGAATCATGCATCCTGTGAAGTCATTGTGCCTAGTATGCTGTCATTTTCAAGAAGAGAGGAATTGCCATCATTTCTTTGTGATGGGTAGGACCAAACCATTGCGCTTTGCGTCGCAAAAAAAGGAAGATGCGTTTTCACAGGTTTTGCAAAAAGTATATCTACCGAGCTGAAATTTCAACAATTTTTTTTTTATTACAGAGGTTGTGGAATGCTCAAAGACATTTCCGTCATTTTTCAGGTATATGTAGCCTAAGGTGTGATGAAATAAAAATGACTATTGTGTCTGTCATGAAATGAATACAAAAGGTACTTTTGAGAGCTGTTTTTCAGGTCCTGTTTCGACCCGAACGTGCAATTTGTGTAAAAGTCGTCGTTGGGGGCAGCAAACAAAACATAGTAAATTGTGACATAATAAACAGGACTCCCTATGCAGCGTAGTATAAACGAGTCCTGTTTATTATGTCGCGATTTTTCTGATTTTACGAAGAACCCGACGACTGTTGATTTCAATTATACGTTCGCCGACCAACAAATTACTGGATGAATTTCAGTTTTATAAACATATAAACGCCATTACAAAAGAATGGGAGTTTGTCATTATGATATATATGGGTCTACTCTACAATAAACAGGCGTGTGAAATCTCAGCTTTAAAGCTGATTTCAGCTTTTTTTGTTTTAGATTTCAGCTTTTTTCCCTCACTTGCTGTGTACAAAAGTATAGGAGATTTCCAAAGTTCAGCTTTCTTACACCTTTTTCAGCTGTTTCAGCTATTTTTATCAGTACTCACTCACACCCCTGATAAAAAAATATTAAAAACAAAACGACTTTCAGCATTCCACAACCTCTTTAACCTGCTTCAGATTTATTGTATTGTTGGTCCTTGATTTGGCTAAACAATTTTTTTTGAAAATGATGTCCATTACCGTGAAGTTTTCGCTGAACTGTAACACTGATTGTTAATGTCATCTGTTTTTGTGTTTCTGTCTTACAATGCTAGTGACGTCGATGTGCTAATAGCTCCCATTGAACACAACAGACTCACACAGTCTCTGCAGGATCTCTTGCTGTTTGTGTGTGACTACGCCCATGACCGCTGCCTCAAACTCCTTATAGCCAGAGGCAAGGTAAGCTAAACCCCCTCAAAAGCTAGGAAACATTTATGCTTAGCGGCAGAAACAGGATACCAGTCAAAATGTTACAGGATTCACATATTGTTTTGACTGGTTCAATGCAGATAGTTGCTTAGCACATATATTTGTTCACCAGAATGATACCTCTAGCTCCTCATAGCTGGAGGCAAAGTAGGACGAAACCAACATGGAAAAATTCACTTAGTGGCAAATATAGGTTAGCTGACGATGTAGTTTATTTAAATTCAGCCAAATAAAAGAGCATGTGAATATTGAAATTGAAACGTTATCCTTGAACAAGTTGAAAGAGAAATAGTTGAATAATTATTTGTGATATAGTTTTTTTTGTTAACTGCCTGTACGTTCGTGACATTAGTGATAAAACAAAACAAAGTGGAAAAACAGTAACCCCCAGAAAAAAAACCCAGAAAACAATTTAAACAACAAATGTAGACTTGAAATTAAATCATCTATTTCTTTTTTTTGTGTTCAGGACGGATTTCTGGAGCGACTGAGTTCGGGTGAATTTGTGTCGCTCTCACGTGCAATAGAGAAGTTTGTTGGAAAATGCGAAAGCGTCTGTGAAAGGAGGAGCACCTCGTTGAGAGGGGGCCTTCAGAATCAGGTCAGGGGTCAAGGTCAAGGGTCAAATGGACAGGTTTTCCATTGTCGTATTGTTCAGTCATTTTTAGAATATTCTGTTAATATCATTTTTATATTGCCCCTCCCAAGAAGGCTTTTACAAAGTTTTACTCTTTCTGAAACAGTGATTCAGAGATAGTAGTTGTAAATTCTTCATTTTTGAGGATATTTTTTTATTGTTAGCTTGGAGATCCTATACAACCAGTTTCACCAAACTAAACTCACAGTCCTTTTAGGCAACATTTGATTGCAGTAGCTGTGCAACAAGTAACGACACTTTCTGCAGAAGTTACATGCAGCGCGTAACTCAATGAAAAGCATGACATACGTGTACAAATTCATTATTCATTGGCAGAGTTTGGTGGACTTTGATGGTCTGCAAAAAAACTTGGTATTTTAAAAATAATTTGATGTCTTTTTCCATGTCTTTTCTGTATTTTTCTGACAGGCTAACAAGTTTATTAGTAGATTCCACGAAGAAAGGAAAACCAAATTAAGGTATTCACCCAAGCTCTTTTGTAATTTTTGTGTAATATTGTTAGGGAATAACTTCGTACTGCGCGAAATTTGGCAGAACGCAGCGGTGTTTTACCGGCGGTTTAAAACTGTAAACTGTTTCAGACATTTATGAATTATGCTTAATAGTAGCTTCTTGAAATATGATCAGATGTTGTCTTCATAATGGCTTAATAAATGATCTCTTCGGATTCCAGTTTGATCTTAGATAGTGAGCGTTGGAAGCAAGCGGAGGTGCCTGCCGAATTCCAAGATTTACTAAGTGCAATGGCCAAAGGTGAGGAACAGACACAGTGAGAAATATGACGAGGGCAAAGTTGATTTGAATATTTCAGTATGTGAATGTTAGATTTTGAGGTTTGAATTAGACGCAATAGTGCTTCTTAATTGTGCCATATCCTCTCTGAGTGATTCCCGATTGCCGTTTCCCTGGTTTATAGCATTACTGTTGTTGCTAGCATTGTGACTTTGTATTGTGGACCCTGGCGCCATCTCACATACAGGTTTACAGCTTCTGATAGGGGTGTACATTGGAACCGGGTACCTGAGTACCCGACCGCTGATGTCAGGAACCGGTTCCAGATTATGGGATTGGGTACCCATAACCAACTTTACAAATTATGCACAACAACTTCTCAGACAATGAAAAAGAGAGGTTTTGAATGCCATTTGCTGCATTGAAAAACTCAGATTTTGTCCGATTCTCATATTATGTTCATCATTGGAAAGATTATTCAGTGTCCTATCCGATGATGCCCAAATCTTATTTTTGAATTAATTGGTCCAAGTGACTAAGCACCGTCGATATCAGAATTGTCAATAATCGATATATCGGAAATACAATATCAAGAATATTTGATAATCGATTATCCCATGTAAAAGTCAAAGACCATAAAGATGACACTTTGATAAAAAAAAAAATATTAAGTCCCAATTTTCCACTGCTTTCTCTGGCAATGTCTGGAGCATATTGCTCAAACTTTTTGAACAAATCTCAGCACTGACAGTTTGTCCAGAACAGGCAGTTTCTTTTGAGGTTTTACATTGGGGAGACTGCGAATTCCAGCGAATACAGAGCACAAAGCGACGCCGCTTGGCATTTCGCAGTGTTATTATGTCGAGTCGCAAGCAAAAGTTGCTGCCGAGTTTTATTTCATTATACATTATTTAGCAAACGTTAAACAAAAAGTAAAAGCACAAACGGAGATTCATTTGGCGGTAATGAGGGAGATTCATCTGACGCATTTTTGATACTTTCGAAATCAGTCCTCAATATCGAAAATTTTGATATGATTGAAAAATTGCTATCGGCTATATCGACATCAAAATAATGTCAAATAATCGAGTAACATCGATATATCAACGGTGCTTACAAGTGACTGGTTTCTGTGCTGGAGGGTCACATACAGTCGGTATTTGCACCACAAAATGACTAAGTATCCATTTTCAGAGTGGATGTGATTTTGACCAGTTGTATTTGATGTCAATATCACTGGGAGATTAAATGTTCACAAATCAGTGCTTAGTGTTCCCATCTCTAAGCTGCTCATTCATGCCTAGGTTGAAAAGTTACACATAATGTTATCCAATTGTTTTTGTTTTTCAGGAGAAATTTCTCTGACGCTTCTTGTCAATGCTGATAAAGGTATGTACAAATGCAAGGCACATTTTTCAGATGACAGATGTGGCATATATTGGATAATCTTTGTTAACACGTATATTCAATGTGGATACTTCTGTAACTTTGCCTCATTATATTCAATTTTGATACATGGATACATTTACAAACATATATTGTGTACTTTCGCTCTTAAACACATCAAGACATTTTAAATGTGAGATGATTAAAAAATAGGGCTATTCTAGCTTTGCATTCAAAACCATACCGAATTGGTTTGTAAATTTTTAGAGAATTTTGTTTTTTAATTTTAGGAAGTGGCGAGAGGAAACCATTGGAGCTTGTAGAGATTGCAAACCAAAGATACTCAGTTGTAGGGTAAGTTTGGAAACTGTTTTACTCAAAAATTTTATTTCTCCAGCTGTTCAAATTTTGAAGGAAAAAATGTGTAAAGTTTGTCACAAGAAAAGATGGTTTCTGTTGCTATGAAAATTTCCAATTTCCTTCTCCCACAAAAACAGGAAAGAACGGGTGATGCTCTGTTTTGATGTTTATCTTCTAGTACAAAAAAAAAATATCAAAGGTGTGCATGATTTGAGGATAACTTGGAGTTGCTCACTGTATAAAATGTGTCCAAATTCGTCTGAAAAATCTCATTTTGTTGCAAATACGCCATAGTAGTATGAGGTCACGTGGGGTCATCTCCAATAATGATTTGTCCAAACAATGTTTTGTCCCCCATTTTTACCGTACGATAGACCTAAGGTCTAATGACGTAATGGCTTTGTTTACATATGCGCTTTTCTATGGGAGCGAAGTTGGGACGCCAGACGAAGTAGGGACCGTCTACCACATAGGAAAGCGCACATGAAAATAAAGCGTGACGTCATAAGGTCTCAGGCCACCGATTTATATGAACATGCTTGAAATTTATCGGACAATACAAATAAATAAGACGGGAAAATGGGAGGGTGCTTCGTAACTGACTGTAGTTGTCACTCAGAACGCGAAGGATGACGTTCTTTTCCTTTTCCAACGGATGAAAAGTTGATGAAAAAGTGGGCACAGTAGGTATTGCTACGTTAGGCCAGGTTTGCATATAGGCCTGCTACAGTTTGGATTGTTTTTCTTTTTGGGGGGGGGGTGTGAGAGATATTCATTAAAACAATTCTTAATCTCTCATTTGATTTATCAAAACCACTTGTGTGATACTGAAGGCTTCTTTGCAGCAAGCAATAAATAAGGAGATTGAGTTGTTTTGAGCGTCCTCACACTGGTTATCATGGAACTCATGTGCAGTCCCCAAAACCTGTTAAACAAGAATATATTTCTTCGTTTTTACCATTTAAGCTTAAAGTTGCCTATGTGTTCTCAAACAAACTAATGCATTTATACAGTTTGTTTACAATGTTGTTAACCGTTGTATCATTGCAGGACAGTGTTGTTATTGTTGAAGATGGTGGCTGAGTACTGTCAGTGTGCGATTGACATTCCATCAGTGACTTCGGACATTCTCACCAGACTCGTCGAAATCCTGCAGGTAAAATTGGCTCCATTGTGAAAAATGTCAACGCAATTACCCCCCCCCCCCCCACACACACACATGTGTTTTACATAACTCCCGAGGACAAGCCACTGTCTTTTCCTTTGTCACTGTAATGTAACACTCTTTCAACCCAAAGTTTCGATCATGACTTCCTTGACTGTTCCTCTTCATTTTGCGACTGATAACCCTAACCCCAAAATGCCTCTAAAACCTTTTCTTTTTAGAGAGTGGGAAAATTGTGTGGATGTGTGCAAGTTCACAAAACGTTCACACTTTCTGCACCCTGTGGACCTCTTTTGTTCACAGGTCCACAAAGAGCATGCAATGTTTCGAACTTCGAACATGCAATCTGGTAAAATTTTAAAGCTCTCTTTATCATTTTCAGATCAATTCATACTGAACCTGTTTATGCCTTTTTCTTTCGTGTCTTTTCCTTTCAGATGTTCAACTCCAGATCCTGTCAACTCATCCTTGGCGCCGGTGCCTTACAGGTCGTCGGTCTCAAGACTATCACCACCAAGAATCTAGGTCTGTTACCATGCCAACGGTTTCATCAGAGCAGTTTTACCCTAATGTGGCTGCGTTTTGATCTGTCTCATTTTTTTTTTAGCTGCAAGCCATTTCATCACACAATGAAATGACACTCCATACCTCAGACTTTTTGTGATAGTAATGCTATTTTTCAGTCGGTGTATGGATGATGTATATGCAGTGAAGAAATGCTTAAAAGTCAGCCTGTTGAAAACCTCTGATAGTACCTGTTATGTGGGTGTTTTGTGTGTGGTTTCCTTGTCAACTAAAGTGTGGTAATAGCAGGGGTTAAATGTCCTGCAGATTTACACATAAGTAGGATTCTAAAAATCTGGGAAAACCTCGAAAATGAGTTACCACTTTTCCAGTCAGGGAAAACTCAGGATATTTGGGCAAAACACCAAAAATCAGAGAAAACTTGGGGAATTTAACATTGAGAAGGGAACGTTTTCATCAATTTTGGGTATCTCGGTTCCATATGGTGAGGAAAGGATAGTTTTAAAGGCAGAAGGGAAACCATTGCTTGTCAACAAATTATCTGAATATTATCAGAATCTTAGTTGCTTTGCTGCAACTAGCTCTAGACTTCCCAGCAACCTTGTCAAAGTGAAAATATTTCTCATGGAAGTTTGGACATTTCTCAGGGAAATATCAGGGACATTTATGGTAATTTTGTTTTCATAAAGTGACGGGAAGCCTAATAAGTTGGCAATCGTAAGAAGAGGCCAATAAATGAAAGTCGTTGATTTTTATCTTGTTTGCAGCTCTGACATCACGTTGCCTTCAGCTGGTCATCTTGTTCATTCCAGTCGTCAAGGACTTCTTCTCTCAGAAGTTGCCGTCCAAAATGCAGGGTCTGCTCAAAAACTTGGACAAGATTCTCAAGGTATCACAAATTACATTCAGTTTGCGAATCAAATCAGATCTTATTTTTACTGAATAAAAGGTGTTTTTGCTATTTATTTTATTTCACACCAACTGTTGAAAGTATCTGAGAGTCTGAAAGAATCTGAAATTCAGTGAAGATTTTGTGTTGAGTTGCATGAGGTCAGGCATCCAAACGGATACGTGTATGCATACATTAAGCTCTCCGTAACGGTTATCGACCATGCTGTTTTGCATCATGTGCACGTCTGCAGACGCTTATCGCAACCGTTTAATAAAAAGGAGTAATCCAAGATGGCAGCGTCCAATGAAAGCCTTGCATCTGCGACTTATCCAGCTTTGTAACACAGACAAAGAGCACATTTTTCTTCAGTAATTCATCCTCTTTCCAGAAAATCATACAGGATTAATTAAATTAATGCAGAAGAGATGACAATCGACAATTTTCACGCTGATGCGTAGCACGTGACATAGACGTGCCGTGTACATGTGTAGCGTTGAGCTTCAGGACCACACAAAGTGATGACCTATCTGGCGCGCTGACCATATCCATTTGCTTGCTAAACCTCTCTGTTTAGTTGCAGTGACAACAAGTTTCTTATATATTTTTTATTTACAAACTCTGCCGGTCTCTTTCACTTCCAGGACTACAATGACCATGTGCAAGAGATCTCCAACAAACTGGTCAATATTATGGACGACTCTTTCCGCCACCTTTTGTCGACGGTACGTCAGTTTTACTTATGCATGATTCTTAAGGCAAAATAAGGGCATTCAGATATACAGGGCAGTGGTGTAGTCGAGTCTATCACAAGTCCGTTCCCAAATCCTTTTCACAAGTCCTTTCACAAGTCCTTTCACAAGTCCAGTCACAAGCCCAGTCACAAGTCCAGTCGCAAGTCCAGTCGCAAGTCCAGTCGCAAGTCCAGTCGCAAGTCCAGTCACAAGTCCAGTCACAAGTCCAGTCACAAGTCCAGTCACAAGTCCAGTCACAAGTCCAGTCACATGTCCAGTCACAAGTCCAGTCACAAGCCCAGTCACAAGCCCAGTCACAAGTCCAGTCACAAGTCCAGTCACAAGTCCAGTCACAAGTCCAGTCACAAGTCCAGTCACAAGTCCAGTCACAAGTCCAGTCACAAGTCCAGTCACAAGTCCAGTCACAAGTCCAGTCACAAGTCCAGTCACAAGTCCAGTCGCAAGTCCAGTCGCAAGTCCAGTCGCAAGTCCAGTCGCAAGTCCAGTCGCAAGTCCAGTCACAAGTCCAGTCACAAGTCCAGTCACAAGTCCAGTCACAAGTCCAGTCGCAAGTCCAGTCACAAGTCCAGTCACAAGTCCAGTCACAAGTCCAGTCACAAGTCATGGGATGAATGATGACAAAGTCTGAATGCTTTAGTAACAGTTCATTTGAATAGCTAGGGACTTGACTTGACACTGATGGACTTGTGATGGACTTGACTACAACACGGGGGGGATTTGGTTTTTTTAAATCTCGAGAATTTGTTTCATTAAGTTTATCTTTGAAGAAGGCAAGTGAAGAAGTATGTTTAATTTCCCTCAAACTGTTATGTTGCTTTGTTTAATATACAGTATTGATTGTATGTGAATATCATTAAATGTGAATGCGATTCGTCAAAACCAAACATATCTTTCGTTTTTTTAGACAAGTATGTTCAATGGCAACTTTATAGGTCTTTTTAAGATGTGTTGAAAAAAACGTACATTAATTTGTTTGTCTGGTAACATGCCCGAATATTGAAGGGAAATGTGAAAAGCTACAAAGGGTTCATCAAAACGGTACTTTTAAATTGTCATTATTTCTTTGAAATAATGATGTGTTACAAAATAATTTGTAATTTGTGTATTTTCTGTTTTTACTGTTAATAAACAAATGGATGTCAGCTGTTTCCTGTGTTGCAATATGACAAAAACAGGATTTTTCACTGCCAAAAGCAGTATTTTGGTATTGAAAATTGCTTGTATTGTGTAAAAAAAATCTTTATGTTTTGATTTTGAAATATTTTTTTTTAGTGGGAGGTTAAAGCCCCGGTTCCGTCCGCCTGCTTCCGTGAGGTCTGCAAGAGGGTACGGAAGCTTCACGAGGCCATTGCAGAGCTGCTGCCTCCAGAGCAGATTAAGGTTCTCTTCATGAGGCTCAATGTGTCCTTCAAGACCCACCTTAGAGACGCTCTGATCAGAGTCAAGGTCAGGAATGATGGAGGTCCCAAGCACGGGTGAGTTTTTTTCTCTCAAGATTAGGTTGATGTCTTTTTCTCAAATGTGAAGCATTCTGGCAAAATGAGACGGTCGTAGTGGGAAAAAAGTGAAAAAAAAAAAAATGGAGTGGGAGTGATATTCTTTTCGATTTTCAGATTTATTGATATTTGTAATCTTTGATATGTCTTCTGCAGATAGTTTAAAGAAAAAAAAAAAATGAAACAATATCGTGGAATAAACTATTTTTGAACCCTTACCAACCCAAATCCACCAAAATCCATTTCCCCGTTTGGCGGATTTTGGAATGCAAGCCATCTGTACCAAGTCCATTACAATCAACCTGTAGTAGTGGTGGTTTGGGGTGGATTTCAGCGGATTTTGTCCTGAAGCATTATGTGAAGCAGGGTCAGTGATGGATTTTGGTGGAATTGGTCCAGTACTTGTAAAAGAAACTAGTGAGTTAGAGTTAAGGAAACAAAATTGCCATTTTTTATTTCCAAAACACCAAAACTTGAAACTTTAAAGGCCTAGATAAATGCGAAATAATCTGGAATCAGTTCCTGACATTAACGGTCAGATACTCGGGTACCCGGCTCAGACGCACACCCCTAGCATGCTCCAGTGCTCTCCGATCTTGAAAGTTTGGGCAATGGCATTTCTAGCAGACTGGCATTAGAAAATAAACAAAAATAAAACCAAAACGGAAAGCACAACACTTAGAGAGCTAGAGTTAATGCTTTAATATTTTGCGTTCCTGTCCCCAGGTTAGTGACGTCAGACCTGGCGTTCTACACAGAGTTCATCCAGTCATTGGATGGTTTGGATAGCGTCGTAGACAACATGGACGACGTGTGGGACTGGAGGTAGCAGTAAAGCCGCCTAGGCGGCGAACTGTTAACAGTAACAAGTACCCCTCAGCGCTGACATAGACAGAGACTTGACAGACACTAGAAGGCACAATTTTAGAATACCCCGTCACGGTTGATTGCCCTCAATAACCCTCTCAGCGCTACATGTATGTACTATGTGTCATGCTCCACTGCACTCCCACTCCGTATCCGCGTAGCCGGCAACAGGGTAGTTGGTTTGGACTTAGAATTTGTTCAGCAACTCCCATTCATTTTGTGTTGCTTCGTTCTCAAGGGGACCCCCACTCAGTATCTGCGTAGCTGGCAACGGACTTGAATTCTTTTCCAATGATTCCAACCTCGTAGCCAGAGAAATAAGGGGTATATTTGCGAGTGGCGGGGTATTCTGCAATTACTCCCACAAGAATACATGCGTGACTCCTGTGGTAAGGTGCACTGGAGATTTGTGCAACATTCAGATTAGCTGTGCAGACTTTGTGCCATATGCACACAAACTAGTGGGCACGCAAACTGTGTCCTGTGTCAATCAATTTATGTTTTGTGCAACCAGCAGCTGTTATAGATGGATTGCATTCAGGGGCCATGTTTGAGACGTGTTTTGTTATGTAAATTCATTAACAATGCATGTGCAAGGGGTCTACCCATGCGTAGCCGTGTTGAACAAAAGCACGCACCTCAAAGATGGCAGCGGCGCAAACCGTCTATACTTCGGTCTTGATTTGGCTATGAAGAAACTACCATTGTTATATCGTGTGCTTGAATACTGTAATTTCATTGGTCTAGGACTGCCAAGTGTCTGGACAATAAAAATACATGTCACACACTGAGGGTGATATCACACTGCGTTCATTGCTCGTGAAACCTGCCGGCGTGCTAGCTTTGCGCAATGAGAACTGCAACATCAAACGCTCAGTCTCGTGTCCAGCATGACATCAAAACCTTCAGTTATCAAAGGTTACATCGCAGTGATTAAAGTTATTTCTGACACAGTAAGTTACAACTATTTATCTTTTTTTGAGTTATTGGCATGATTTAACAAAGCATTTGTTGACAGCTGTGATGTGGGATATGCCGTTTTTAACCCCCTTGGGGCGCATAGCACCCTCGGCTTTGCCTCGGGTGCTATGCACCCCTTGGGTGTTAAAAACGTCAAATCCCACATCACAGCAGTCAACAGTTGTTCATTGGATTTTTAAAGTGTGGGATATTGCCATTTTCTACAATTCGTACTGATCCAAAAAATGATTTAAAGTTAGGGGTTTTATATTGTATTATTGTGGTATTGTGGTACGGTTAAAACATTACAAAAATCTTATACAATCCACACTAAAAGTAGTCATTGTTATGAATGCTACTTTGAGTGCATTAGAGGCTGTAAAGGGTTTCGTATTTGGAGTCTCTTAAATTGTCATTGTAAACCACCACAGTGAATTTATAATTGAGCGAGTTAGAAGCTTTAAAGCAACTGAAAGTTGTTTGATAATGTGTGCTCATCGGATTAAATACTCGATCCCACAATATAGACTGATCTGATATGGACTGATCCGGGGTTTTTTTTTGGGGGGGGGGGAATCTAAGAATCGGTCAATATCTGATTCAGTGGAGAATTAGAGATTCTGTGGAACATTCGGAGAAAAGGTAAAATAAATTGTTATCAAATAAAACTGTTCCAAAATGGAAAGGGATCCTTCCAAGTTTGAAAAAAAGTTACAAGTTGTAGAATTTACCAGCTGGTATGGATATTCTCAAACAATTGTAAAAGTAATCGCATAAAACTGTTTATATTTATGTACCTTTAATTTATTGATTTCTACCACGAACCTTATTTTTTTTTTAAAGAAAGTATACCACAGACACTTTGCACTCAACGCAGGTAGCCCTTTTTCACGGGAGGGTAACAACAAAAACGGAGTTTGTGTAGTTTTGTCCCACAGTTAATTATTCTGTCAAAACCCTCCTACTGTTGTACAGTCACAGACAGTCAAAAACTCCATCCACTTCCCCTGCCATGCCTTTTACACAGGCTAGTCACCAACAGTCAGATCATATTTCAGGCAAACTAGTTAAATTCAGTCAACAGCCAATTCGCTCTTTTCACACTCCGCCATTGGGCATGCAGAGCCTCGATCTGGCAACTTTACACAATAAAAATAGCCGGTTCAGTGATCTGAACCCCGACACGGGAATCACTGAACCAGCTATATTTATTGTGTTAAGTTGCCAGATCGAGGATCTGCATGCCCATGGCGGAAGTGTGAATAGAGCGAATAGCAGGCAACTGGTAGGCACAGCTGTCTTATCAATCACCTACAGTCAAAGCATAGCTTTATCAAGTTACATAAACAGTCACAGCCAGTCAATCCTGCTTTATGTAGGCTGGAAGCTCTTAACTGTTGAAAACAGTCACTTGATTGATTTTGACTGAAAGAACAACTTGTTACAGAATGTATGTTTGCACAGGAGGGTTAGCAGTACACAAAGAGTATTTGGGAATTAAGAAACAAGAAAAAAAAAGCATTTACAAGAAGACAGTTTCCAACTTAAAGTGTGCAGTCTACAAACCTAAATCATATTTTTCCCCCATAATACACTGCAGGTGAAGCTATATGGATCACTCACTCTTTTGTACATTTTCACAGAGCTTAGGACTGAGGCCGTGTCTGAATTACTTGGCTACGGCTTGAAATTACACACGACTTTATGGGGAGTGGCTGCAGCCGCTACCATAGACACTTGTGTAATTTCAATTACATGGCTACGGCTTGAAATTACACACAAGTCTTTGGGGAGTGGCTGCAGCGGCTACCATAGACAGGTGTGTAATTTCAATTACTTGGCTGTGGATTGAAATTACACACCAGTCTATGGGGAGTGGCTGCAGCCGCTACCATAGACAGGTGTGTAATTTCAAGCCGTAGCCAAAATAAATTCGGACACGGCCTGAGTTTGACAGAGCTATTGTGGTCACCTGACCAAAGGTCGTGTTCTAATTGGTCAATGCGCACTGTTTGATTGATAAGCAGGGTGGGTCCATTTTCTGCGACCAACTGTCCATGTTCTGTATTGTGGATCACTCATATTAATTGACACATGGACTCGATGCTTGTACTTATTCACTTTATATCATTGAACCTTTACTCTGAAATGGGGTTTAGAATGTATGAATAATTATTACACCAAAATATGAAGAAAGTACAAAACTGACAAGGAATAGTTGAATTTTGTCACTTTGCAGTAGTGTTAGTAGTGCACTAATATACATGTAGAATTGAATTTTCACTATCAACATGATCAACAAGAGATCATAAGTATTATCAATAACTCGAGTGGAAAACTGCACTATAATTTTATGTGGGGAATTGTGTAGGAATCGGGCAGTGTTGTAGTCCAGCCCATCACAAGTCTAGTCAAAAAGTAAATCACAAACCGTTTCACAATCCCGACCACAAGAACATGCGACAGTAGGTGAACAATTTACAAAGGAGAGCCTTTGTTACTGTTCATTTGATTGGCTTGAGACTTGACTTGAGACTGGAGGACTTGTGACGGACACTGTTACAACACTAGAATCACAAAAATTCTCGGCAAAACATGCCTTGAGAGTATTAGGGTTGATGCAAGCCAAAAAGGTTTTACTGGTGTCGTCTTTACTGATGTAAAGAAGGGTCAAAGGAAATGAAAGCAGGAAATGAAGGACGAAGTCAATATTCCACTGTTAATTTATTGCGTATTTAACATGGGTGACAAGGGGGGATGTCAAGGGGAAGGGGTGAATGCCCCCCCCCCCTCCCTCCCATTCCTTTGAAACAACATTAAATTTAAAACATGCTCGAGAAAATATGTGGATTTTGTGACATAATATGCAAATCAAATCTTGACAAAAATTGCGACTGAGCTTTTTCACGACGGTGATTTCTCACATTGCTTCAGTTGAGTGCTCCCCTCCCCCTTGCCCCCCCTTGCCCCCCCCCCCCCTTGCCCACCCTCCCCCTGATAAAATCCTGGCAACTGGTGCCCTACCCTATCCCACTTCTACAATGCACATGTTTACAATCAGATTTAAACTTGATCTTCAATTTGATAATCTCAGCCAAAGACCAATAACCATGTACAAAAACCCTGCACGAATGAGGCCACTGTTTGGGATTTTGTGGCCTACAGTAACATGTCATTCTGTTCTGCAACATATAAATAGTCACCTCTTTATTTAAATAATTTTCAATTTTATTTTCAATTTTGTTTCATTATAAAAGTAAAGTAAGAAGTCATTTTTTGTATGAAATGAACTGTAAAACTGCTGTGTTAATTGACCTGTCTCAAGTTGTCATTCTTCAGGTTTATTATAACACTCAGAACTCTTGATGTGTTTACTTGTTGTCAGTTGTACAGTACATGTTGCCAGTGTTGTACATAAGAAATTTTATATGACGGTAATAATTATTTAAATCTAATGGTGAAAGAAATAAACGTGCTGCACAAGGCACAACTAAAACTACAACCGATTCGTGCTCCACATTTTGTATGTACATGTATTGTATGTCCAACTGAAGAAAAATAATCTCTTGAATTGTTAAAGGGAATGTACATCATTGGCTTTTGCTGTAATTTTCAGAAATGAACTATTTGAGGGGTTAGTATAATAGATCAAATATTGTTACACTGACATTTTTGAAGTTTTGTGTTCGAAAAGGTTGGAAAAACCAAGAAAAACAAAAATGTTAAAGTAGTCTGGTTCCCTGACTCCACAAAAGATAAAATGAATCAATTTATAGATGACGGAAAATTGTAAGGCAAGGGAACCAGTCTAGCTGGCCTGCACCCGTTCATGAACATGTGACCAATAGCAAACAAAATTTGGACTGAAATAATGGTAAATTTTGAGCAGTAGTTGAAAAATAGTTAGGTTTTTCCAACGCTGGTCGGCCGACCACCATTGGAAATGTATACAAAAATACCATTTTCTTGAAAATGACTTCACACCAGGTGCCATAGTTTTACAAGATGCTTGAGACTGTCATTTACCAACATTCTAGTAAGGTATTTCGTAAAAACTTGGTAGTTTTATTTTTCGATGTTTGCAAATGTTGTATATTCCCTTTAAAGAAACATTGGTTATATGTAATGAACCAACCAATTTAATGAGAAAATCAATGAAATGACTGGCAGCAAACACCCTGTGAAATTATTCCGCCAGAAAAAGTGTCATTCGGAAGCAAACAATCATTGACTTGGTTTTAAAAAAAAGTGTGCCAGTGGGCAAACTTTTTTGTAAAATTAGACGATTTTGTTAAATAGGCCTACTGCGAAAATCACTCATCCACTAAAACTTCAACTGAAATTTTATTAATTGGGAGTTAAGGATCAATTATTTATAGGGCCGGGTCCTACATCATTTCCATTTGAATGCTAATTCAAGTTAATAAAAGCCATGTTTTTACTTTGGTCAGTAAAACATGGCTTTTAATTAACTTGAATTTGCATTCAAATGGAAAATGATGTAGGACCCGCGGCCCTTATTATAAATAATTGATCCTAAACTCCCAATTAATAAAAACTCATGTCCCCAAAATATATTGTTTTTGTTTTGTTTCATGCTGGAGATAACTATTTTGGGGGTTGATACTCTTTACAGGGAATGTACAACATTTGCTTTTGCTGCACTTTTTCAAAAATAAATGGATCTGAATGATAAGTGTGTTACAGAAAATATTGTTAAACTGACTTGCTTCACGTTTTGGGTTTGGAGATGCTGGAAATCCAAGAAAACTAACCATGTTCTTGGAGTCTGGTTCCCTGACCCCACTTGACCCCACCTGAACCCACCTGACCCCCCATGAAATGGAGCAACTTGTAGACTTTGGGGAATTGTAAGGTCAAAGAATCTGTCTAGCAGGCTCATACCCATTTAAGGTGTGTAATGCAATTGCAAAGAAAGTGCAGAATAACTAAATATGAACAATTTGGAGCAGTTTTTGAAGAAAAGCCAGTTTTCTCCAACGCTGGTCGGCTGACCAGCGTTGGAAAAATAGAAGTTTTCTTGAAAATTTCAGCACGCCACTGAGGAGCCACGATTTTACAGGTGCATGCTTTATGATACAGTCATTCCCTAACAATCCAGTAAAATATTTTGTGATAATTTGATCATTTCGTTTTTTGATGTTTGCAAATGTTGTATCTTCCCTTTAATAATTGGTTTATCCTTTATAATTTCAAATAGCTTTTTTCCGGATTTTAACATGTAAGACTTGAGAGAGAAAAGATTCTAGACTTGCTAAAGCTAGGTCACACACAACTATGTCCAGAACACGAGCAGGAAATCAATTTGTACACTAATGTCGTGGGAATCCAAGTACTCCGAGGAAATTAATTGGGTTCGCAATGCATGATGGTTAAAAGCAGTTGTCATGAGAAAAGAATATGGCGGTCTAAACATTCGGCATTGGAAGTTTGCGAAGAACTGAACTGATGAAGAAGATGAACGATTACAACACGAATTTTGCTGTTTCTTAGGTACGTGCAGAGTGTGCATTTCCTCAGTTTAATTGTGCATAATTGAACAGCACGAAGTAAAGCTGCCAACGCCAGCGCACGGTAACCCGAACCGTGCCCGAACTTGCCGAAAAGTCATTAACTCGCGTACAACGACATGAAGTTGATGAACGAGATCTAGTGGCGTGCAGTGGTCGAGGCGACAAATGTGCATGCTTAGGCTGGCTAGTGACTGCATCGAAAATGAGAACCTGATGAAATGACCTGTTACTAGTTAGTGTTAGTGTTAACATGGTTTATAAAGTGATATATACTACTTAAGTTCTAGTGCCAGCAATATTATAATTATTATTTTTTTTAATATTAATATTTAGGCAGTGTATATTTTGCCGGAGACGGCAAACTTTTAGTATAGTCGTGTTCCCTAACGTGGCGCACTTCGAAGCCTACCCGACTTTCCGCGTGTAGTGTTGCCAAACCTCTTTGTTGACAAACCTCAAACTCATGCAGTAAAATACTCGTACTTTTACCTTATTAATGCTTGCTATTTAACCTCTGTGAACAATTTCAGTTTCATAAAATTTAATCCGAAATTCAAAAACGGTGGCGTCCGGAAATTGGGCACAAATTGGCGGAGTGTTCCCCAACGTGGCGCACTTGAATAAATCTCGGAAAATTCTAATTTAACATTTAAGAATTTCTGTAAACTTGATAAATTCTGATAAACAATTATTATCTCTACTTACATGCCCAGCCAGATGTTTGTCAGAAAATTATTTTCTTATTTTTCGGGGCATTTGTAAAGGGTTCACTTTGCACTTGAAAATAAAATCGGAAAATCACGCCAAAATAATTTTTTCTTCTAACTTTGTTATGGGTAAATAAACTCGCGATTTATGAAGAGGAGTGTTTAGAACTTGATAAATTTTCACTTTCTTGGAAATTTCAGTTAAAACCTTTGCTCTAGGTAGGCGCTAAAGGCGAAAAATCAAAGTGCGCCACGTTAGGGGCCGCGCCACGTTAGGGTACATCAACAATAAACGTTAGTTTGCCGGATATGCACTGAACATGCACAGTTACTGTTTTTTTGTACTTGAACATTTTCCGGTGACAAGTTTTAGTCTGGCTCCATGCCAAAATTATCGTTGTTACCTCGTATTCACAAGATGGGATTCAGTTCAGACCATTTTATAATTTCGGACTTTATTTCCCTTTTAAAAAAAAATCCTCCAGAGCCACAAATCTGAAAAAGAAAATGTAATACTCTGCAAAAAATGTTTGAGACATGTTAAAATAATAAAAGAAGAATATTCTTATTTATTTGGGGATGGGAAAAAAAACCTTAAAATAGTGGCGGGGATCAGGATTCGAACTCGGGACATCCCACTCAATAAAGTCACTGCTTAACCACTGCACCGATTTTGCTACACAACATTGATGGGAATTTAATACATGTTATAATTCAGCCCTATCTTAAAGAGTACAGCGCCCTCTGTTGATATGGATTACCGCCGGCAAACCTTTAGAAAACGTTAGTTTGCCGGCGTTACCTCCGGCAAAATATCCACTATCTATTAGGCCTAATTATTAACATTTTGGTGTCTAAAAAAATCAAAAGGTCCTTAATCTGTTAATTACGCTGACATGGCTGGCTTTGGCTTCGATTTGTTTTTGTTTAATACTGTAGTGTTACTAGTGTCAGTTTTAGGGACATATGGTTAAAAAAAAGATCCTTGTGTGACCATTTTTTGCGCACTTAGCACTTTGACTGATTTTTTTCTTGCATAAACTATTAACTAAAGCCTAAACACAGTTATGGACTTTAATGTTGTAACTAAGAATGGCTATTAAACTACATGGAAAAATAATTTGAACAATATTGAATGTCAAGGAAGCACCAAGAACGTCGTCATCTGCAGATGAGTCATATTGGCTGCCACGAAAGTTTCGTTCCCATAATTCGCGCACGAACGGAAAACGTCATTCTACAGAGTCTCCATTGTGTCCTACTTCTGAAAACAATGTGGATCGATTTGTTGAATAAAGGATAAGTTTATGTGCACAACTTTGGTCTCTAGTTTGATAAACTAACTTTAGTTTGCCATCCGACATTGTTACTACTTACACAGTACACGTTTGTTTAAATATGAAATAAATGAAGTTCTTTCGATTTTGGTAAAAACAAGTTCATACAAAATATTTTAAATCTTTTCATAATTGAAAATTTGAGGTAAATAAATTAAACCCACAAATCTTATAATATATTTTTGTCGAAAATCTAAAAAGTTTAGGCCTAGTTAAATCCTATGCATGGAAAGAGTTCGAGAATTATTGTTTTGCTGAAAATCAACCATGTGCCAATTACATAACATTTTACAAATTTAAACAGATTCTCCAAAAATAGAAACATGCAATATTACTTTAGTATAACGTGGCTATATTTTTAAGTACGTGTACATGGACAAATATATTTGAAATGACCCCTCCAACAAAAACATAACAAAACCACCCTGGCTTTCTGTAACAATGTTCTCCGGCATTTATTGCTCATTCTAATACACCTGCGATCAATCAACGATAATGCAGGCGCGTGCTGCATGCAGTCTGGAGACATCCTTGTCACACACGCCTTGTTTGAGGCTACCATTTTGAATTCAGGAAAAATTGACTAGTGCATGGCTCCTGGCTAGGCTAGACTGTTTCCTGGGCCCCCTAAAAATATTGGAGTCTGAAGGATAATGGAAACAGGGAACTAGACTAGCTCATGGCTAGCATGAGACAGACCAATCACAGGGCACTTCAATTGGTCACCTGGACAAATAAGTAACCACCCAACCATTTGCCAACAAAAACATCAGATTTCACCCTCAAAACAGCCACAGAATTACTAAATACGCCACCATGAGACACAAGTAGAGATCGATGATTAAGATTGAGGCTAAAGTTTACTTACAATTTGGATGAAAAATGGAATTTACCATTTATCGTTCCATAGCGAATACTGCGCGGAGCTGCGGATGCCAATTTTGTTGACATTTAGGTTTAATTTCAAGGTCAACGATTGATCACATGATTAGCAAAGCAAATTTTACTAAGGGAATTTACTAAAGATATTTTCCAACACTTTAGGTAAAGTTGAAGTGCCTCACATTAGGGCTTCCCCTGTATATAGGCCATGTACAGGGGGTATATGAAACAAAAATTGTAAATTTTTGTTGCATTCTCTTGCTTACAGAGTGACTATTTCACTACAAGGCCATGGATTCCCCACACTATTCCGAGTCTGAATTGACATCAGAGTCTGGAGTAGGTGGCTCACCTGAACCGATTATGGACCTGGGCTACAATGACATCTCACCGCAGAACGTCAGCGAGCTGTTTGTGACTCCCAACACGGGATCCCGGCCGGCGCAGAGTGCCCCCGCCACGCTACAGACGACGCCGTTCGATGCCATCTCGGCTGCGTTTCTGGAGAGCGCATCCCCACCGGCTCACTTACTGCCGAGTACCGATGAAGAGGAACCCTTATCCAGACAGAACGGAACAACAACGTCTAAGACCGTGAAGTTTGCCGGCACCCCGCAGTATTTCCAGGCGACTATAGCTGCACAGAGGCGGGGCCTTGACCTAAAAGCCAGGCTGTACGATCGACCACAGGATGCCCAGGTGTACCAGACTATTCGACCAGCTGGTATCCCGAACAGGAAGACACAGAACGGAGTCAATGTAAGTCATTGGTATTGCCCCCCCCCCCCCCCCCCCCCCAACTATAGCAATGGTCTCAACTATAGCAGTGGTCCCAACTATATTTCAGACAGTCCCAAGTATAGTCCGGGAAGTCCCAACTTCGGTTTGGAAGATTTTAACTACAGTTGGCATTGTTCCATCTATGATGTTATAGTTTGATGTACAGCCTGTCTCAAAAGAAAATGGTACAATCAGAAAAAAAAATTGTTAAATATGAAATTTCAAAACAAGTCATTCTTACTTGGCATAATATTAAAGAACAAAGACTGGGCTTTCCAATAGTGTTTGTTTGATCTTATTTGTTTTTGTCAATTCAGAGATATAATCAATTTAGTGCAATACACCAAAATCGATTTTGTGCCACTTTTATGCACGGGCAGAGTTGTTTCGAGTACTGTGCCATGCTGTCTTGAAGCTCACAAAAGATTGCAACTTGGCAAAAGAAACAAACTCAATTTTTGTGTTCCGCAGTAAACTGGAGTTATCTCTGGATTGACAAAAGCAAATGAGATGAAACAAAAAGTATTGGAAAGCCTGGTCTTTTTTCTTTAATGTGATGCTCAAAGCGACTTACTTATGTTGAGATTTAATATTGAAAAAAAAAAATTGTTTTCGATTGTACCATTTTCTTTTAGACAGGCTGTACTTGTAACACTACAGTACTATAGAAGCGAGCAGACTGGATGCAGAAATGACCTGACGTTTGCTAAACATTTCAAAGTGATTCTCTTGTTTTTTCTTTAGCATTTTGGCCATTGACGTTTCAGTCTCAGTTCATCTAAAGACAAAAAGATTTATATCCTTGCTCTACTGAAAAATTCCAACTAATAAATTTCCCTCTGCTTTTGGGTTGTGGAAGGACTGTACTCTATATTTGGCGTTCAAAAATATAATGTGTTCATTTTGTGAGATTGTTAGGATTAATCCTACATGTACAAGTAAATCAAATTTGAAAGTCTTTGAACCTTGCCTACATAATATTACATGGTATTTATTCCCTTATGAAAAAAAATCCATAATATAAGCGTGCTCTGTTGTTCTGGAGCAGTGCGGGGTGTAACAGGCATGACAGTTATAATAATAATTATAATTTGGGAGGCTAATCATCCTTACTCGCAGCTGGCATGCTGAATTGCGAAGGACGCGGCTACAACGTGGTCGGGCCGCTGGCACGTAAAGGTGCCTATGGCTGCCGGCCACATCGACCCATATATGACCACGGAGCACAGCCTGAGATCGAAAGTGTTTGATTTTTCCAGAGGGAGGAAAACCGGAGGGCCCGGAGAGAAACCCTCGTGGCACAGGAGAGAACCAACGCACAACTCTACTCACATGCGATCCGCGGCCAGGATTCGAACCTTTGGTCACCTTGGTGAGGGGCGAGCGCTTTACGCACAAGCCACCCATGCTACCCAGTTATAAGGAAGTAATTTACTGTGCGATGTCTCAGGGATGCATTAGAAATCACAGACATTTCTCTTTCTCTTTCAGGGAACATCTAATCTATCAGCGGTGCCGCACCCCCCACCCTCTAGAGTCCCAGCCCCTGGGGGCGCCCTACGGACCACCCTGTATAAGCGAGACCATGCCAGGATCCACATGAAGAGACAAGGAAGCAAGTCATCACTGCTGGAGGAGGAGACTAAGCAGCAGAAGCCAAACAAATCGTAAGACTGAATCTAAGGCCCTGTCCGAGTTATTTGGCCTTGTTGCAAATAACACACGTGTCTATGGGAAGTGGCTGCAGCCACTGCCATAGGTGCGTGTGTAATTTCCAGCCTTATTCAAATATCTAGGACACAGCTTAGTTCTTGTGGTTATTCTGTTGAATGATAGGGGTATGACAATTCGTCACATATTCATAAGATGGAATTTTTGCGTCGGGGTGATTTAAATCAAATTAGGTTTTGCCCTTCACCGACGTATAAACACTGTATACCCAGTGTGTTACCTCCCGAGTGAAAGTTAAAAAATCACTCGGGTGGGACTCCAACCCATGACCTCCTGCTTTCTAGTGCAGATGTCTTACTCCTCGACCGCCGAGCTAACGGGATCGGTTGGCTGGTTCAAATCTGAAGTAGCAGCGGGTACCGCATTAACTATTCATAAGATGGAATTTTTGCGTCGGGGTGATGTAAATCAAATTAGGTTTTGCCCTTCACTGACTATACACTGTATACTCAGTGTGTTACCTCAGTGTGTATTTTTTCCAACTTTCACTCGGGAGGTAACACACTGAGTATACAGTGTGTATACGTCAGTGAAGGGCAAAACCTAGTTTGATTTCATCACATATTGCAATAATCTGGTATTTGTAAGGCCATGTAAAATATAATGTACCAGATTCTCGTGAACATGAATGTGTAGCCATTGTGAGGTTAAATTCCAGTCTTAAGTGGTAAATTTTTTTTAAAAAAAATAGCATCCTTGCCATTTTGGAAATGCTGCACAAAAGTGGTCGATATTTTGGAAAAGATCATAAGCCATCGGGGGGGGGGGGGGCAAAAAGTGCCCGCATCATTTTTTTTGAAAAATTGGGACGGGATATATTTTTGGTATGATAGGTATGGTAGAATGTGATGAGTAAATCTGTTTCGCAGTACTTTACTATGAATTATAAAGTTCGACAAAAAAACCTACAAAACCTACTAAATCATATTGTGTGCACAAATATATGGAAATGTCTCCCAATAGGTACAGTTTTCCATAATAATAATAATTTGTATTCATTGTTATTTTTGTTTATTTTTTTTGCTTTAGTGAAATTGAACCTAAACCTCCTTCCGATGTCAAACCAACAAGTGCTCCAGAACGGATCGCCCCAGAGGAAATACAGTTCCGCGATGTGCACAAGCCAGCAATCTCCCATTCCCACTTGGACGTACCCGGGGCTGCCAGCGGCACGTCCGTTGCCCCTACCTCACCTCTGATGCAGCTCACAAAGAAAGAGTTCACCCCTGACCCCTCGGTGACCTCTGACCTGGGTGACTCGCCCTCACCTCCGTCTTCCCCCTCCGGTTCCCGTAAGCAGGACCCGAGGATGGTGTTTATGTACTTGAAGACAAACAAATTTGATGACACAGGTAGGTGTCCACTTCTGGATACAATTTTTCCTTGTGGTGATTTAAATATGTATAGACCTCTCTCATAGACAGCCATCTCTGTAGAAAAATTACAACTGCGTTTTCAACGCTATCATGTGTGTGTGTGCGCAGTGTGCAAAATGTTCTAAAAACACGCATGTAGCTCAAAATTTCTTCGAAGCTTGGTTGGTTCTTCTCTTAAGGACTTCCACAAGGGAGTATTTATAACTAGGAGGCCAGAAACACTGGGGCAAATCCCTTCTCTTAGCGTTAAGTGTTCTTTTACGTGTGTTAGGCCTTATACAACACACGGGACCTCCGGCTTAATGTCCCATCCGAAGGACGAAGCAATAATCGTTCAGTGCCTTGCTTAAGGGCACAAGTGTCCGGGCCCGGGCTCTAACCCACGCCACTGTTGCCTCTGAAACACCAGAGCATGAGTCCGGTGCTCTTAACCGCTAGGCCATGACACTCTTAACCGCTAGGCCATGAAACACGGCACGGCTGATGCACGTCAGGAAAATTCGACTCCCAAAATGCCGATGCACATGGCAATCTGTAGGCAGTGACATCATTTGAGAGAGACTTATACTCTGTGTTGTCCTGAAATATTGTGTGAAAAAAATTCGCAATCTACTCTGGAAAGGCATGTTATGAATAGTTTTGTGCGGTACCCACTGCTAAATCAGATTCGAACCAGCCAACTGACCCCGGTAAGCTCGGTGGTTGAGTTGCTAAGATGTCTGCACTAGTAAGCAGGAGGTCGTTGGTTTGAGTCCTACCCAAGTAGTTGTAAATTTTCTGACACAATCACTCGGGACAACACTGAGTATTCAGTGTTTATATAAATATGTGGGTGAATTCCATGTTATGAATTGAGAAGTCTTTGGACTCGTGAGAGCTCCTTGGGGAAGACACATTGAATGCGCAAACATACTGAAATTTGTATCCTTGTGGAGACATTTCATTGTTGCGACGGATCAACATGCCTTGGAAAATCCTAGTTTTTGAGTAAAATCCATATATCTATTTCGTGAAAACCTTGTGGAGATGTATTCATCTATAGAAATTGCCCTGTGGAGAAGTATACAATCTTTGGTTCCCTATTGTGTGCATGTCTCCAGAGGGCACGGTGTTTCAGATCACACTGGTTGAGGTGTATGATGCGAAGTACACATGATAAATTGCACCCTGCGTGTACATAAACCTGTGTCTCCTTTCATTTGAGCACTAGGTATATAATGAAAATCACAAAATATTTGAAGAAATTCCCATACTGCCCGAAATACCCAACAACAAGTTTAGTTAACTAGTAGATCAACACAAATATAAGCTTAACAAATGTAATGCTCATAACTTAGCAAATCAAAACTGAGTTACCAAATAAATTACAAAAGTCCAGATCTGAACAAAGTTTGATTCTGTGAATTGTTCCGATTGGATTCCTAGCGCCAGATATAGACAGCTTGACATATCATCTGCGGCGGATGCGAGGTGTCATGGAGCTGGTGGTAGACTTACCAAGACATGGACCCACGGTCAAGGCAGAGATGATAGGCATTGAAGACAGGTTGCTGGAACCAGCCAAGGTAGGGATCTTATGGGGGCTAGAACAGGAAATACGGCTTTCAGATTTGCTTTAATCCTAACCCTGCCTGATGCAGCGCAGTGCAGTATCTGTAAAAGTCTGTGGGACCTTGCATTTGGCCATTGACACCAGTGTGTAAAATGCCAAAACTGAGAACGTGTGAGTCCCATTTAACAATACCACTGTTGTATCCACAGCCTCTGAGCAAATTTGGCCTTTTTTAAACATATTGGATCTTGTTACATTCCTCAGGCTTTGTTTTTGACAAGTGTTGCATGTTGTTGCATCTGGCAGGGTTTCTGAGACAAAAATTGGAGGTGTTTTCAACAATTTTTGATCCTGGTTCAGCCGGGGATTTTCCATCTGCTTAATCAATAGGCGATTGTTTTGCCACCTGTTTTCCAGCAAAAGTCAACAACTTGAGACAATATCTTCAAATTTTTCAGTTTCAGAAAATTGGTGAGTCAGGTTGGTGCGGTGGTACCGGTACTTATCACGCCCTCCAACTCACCCTGATATGGTTTCCTCCACCTCTTAAACAGAACATTTTCTTCATTGTCTTCTCCCTCTAGGTTTCCCCAAGCTTGTGAGTTACAGTGCCTTTGCACTTGTTGACTATTTTTCAGATAACTTAAACAAAACATTTTATTATACCCTTTAACCCCCGAATTTTTGTTCTTTAGTCTCCCCCCCCCCCCTGCACAAAAGCTCCCCATACCAGCAAATCACTGTATCAGCTCTTTGCCTAGAGAGTGCACTTGCAAAAACAACTTATTATTACTATGTAGATTTCTAAGCTATGGGCTCCATGCACGAACAAGAGAAAGAACCACGTTCGAGAGCACCATTGACGGGACACACAGCATGTGCGTACTGGTTTGCACATATATAGCGTGAAGTATGCGAGACTTATTATGAATGCACACATACCCGTGGCGCGTGAGCGTCAGGTGGCCCATTTCTGCCGTGTGTCCCAAGACTTTACATAGTTAAATGTTTGAAGGTTTCAGTTGAACATTGTAAGACTCGTAAACTAATACTCGCTCGCAACATATTCCATGAAGATTGTTTTTTTTACTTGTGAACACCGTCAATTCTTCTCCTTCCAATATTCAGCATAGTATTGAGGCACAGCTCAAATCCAAGCAAAAGGTACGGTATTCCTCGTAAACCATATCACGGTTGATGTCACTGCAGATTTGATTTTGTGATGTGTTGAAGTGTGATCATCTAGTAACTCTTTATTTCATCTCTGAGATTTCATTGTACTGTGATAAAATGTGTGGGCACCATGGAGGAATCACTGAAAGTATTAGGACCGATCGCAGACAAATGCAGCATGTGGCGAATTCCTTTCTCTATGTTTGCAGCAAATGCTTCTTGACGTCAAATTTGCTTCGCATTCACATGAAGTATGAACCGGCTGTAGAAGTACCAGCTTGCCAAAGTAGATTACACATAACGGTACATTGGCCAAAGCTCTATTTGCATTCAGGATGGGATAGTCTTGCCAAGTTCATACAAAACATTCTTAAATATTTGAAAATGTCTTGTCACTGAGTAAAAGTTTCAGAATGCTTGACTGCTTTTTTTGGTTTCATATTTGTATGCTCGTACATCTTATACATACATGTACCGGTAAGGGCGGGGGGGGGGGGGGGGGGGAAGGGGGGCAGTCGTATGTATGTCAGGTCCTATAAGTTGGTAATCAGTCCATCCTGTAGATATCCTTATCCTTGTAGATTCTTTCACTGTTTGTAGACAAATGAGTGTAGTGTCTCTTTTTATCACTAGTCGGGCCGTGTCTTGTGGCTACCACTTTGGTATTTAGCTATTGATGCACTTCAGAGCATAGTTGTAGCCACACACAATGTCCATTTTTTTGGACAAGGCCATTGTTAGTTGACACAGTGTGTATCATTCCACTCTCTGAAGTTACTTTTCTTCATTCACAAACTACTTGTTTTTAGTTCTCTGTGAGAAGTAAACATTTCCAATAACACCATGTCTATTAGCCCCTTACGCCAGCTGACGGCTGTGACTGCAGTTCAGTGAAGGGCGATGAGCCAGGGAACGCTGTGGCCGCATTGCCGCCGCATTCATTCATGAACATTGGCCAAATGCCTGCACATTGTACACATTCCACTCAAAGTGCAGCTAATACCGGCATCAAGGGTTTAAAAAAAAAACTCAATACACTTTTCTTATATTATGTAGTACTCTTTCTTGTGTTATGTAGCATGTAGTACTCTTACCTCTATTCCTTTCTGATGACACAAATAACTATCTTCACATTAATATTTCAAATTTCTTAAAAAAATTCCCCAAACCATTATCAGTAAAAAAAGATACATATAGAAAAATGATTGACAACTTTCAAATTGGAATTGGAAATAAAAAGGAAAGGTTCCCAATATCATACGCTTACCACTGACAGCCTTGTCCTGAACTCTCATTAGAAATTGGTAATTTGTGTAATTTTGAAATTCATCCATTAATTTTAAATTTCATTGATAAGATGCAAATAAAAAATGACCGAATTATTATTTTTGTTTTTTGCATCTCATTTCAACATAGAAACCGGAGACAAAATCTATTAGAAATTCAGTCAACTTTTTGATGAGGTTGTGACAATGTTCTTCAACCTTAAGGAGAAAAAAAATAAATTTAACAACAAATAACAACAATAACAGCATCCTTATAAACAAGAGCAAAAGGGGCCCATAACATGTGCATAAAGATTGAACCCTGTAGATAAAAATGTATTAGAGTGCTTTAAGTATATTTTCAGGCTGTCTTTTACATGTTCTTTTTTCTCTTTTTTAATTCTTCCTTTTTCTTAAACCCCTTGATGCAGCATTTGTTTGGAAGACCAGAGGATCCTGGTGAGTTTGTGTACGCACTCCCCCGCGATCGTTACAACCCTAGGGGGCGCTATAACCCTTACAGCCTGCAGGTGGTGTCACCACAGGAAGCCCGGACATCAAGGATGTACTTTACGGCCAGTGCTACCGCTGTGACCCTGGTAGGTGTCGTGCAGTGGGTGAAACTGCAGTCGCACATGACGCATCGTCCCACAGGAGTTGTAATCGAGTCAGTCACAAGTCAATCACAAGTCAGATTATAATGTGTGTCGCTTATAAATCGCTTTCCACCAAGCTAGGTCTCAAAGTCCTTCACATTTATTACCCCTGTTCATCAGGCATGAGATCACTTTTCTGTAGCTGAGATCAGCGCAGTCTGGTCTCTACCCTCAAAGGCCCCCATTTGTACTTCTGGGTGGTTAAAGTAAAGTGTCTTGCCCGAGGACACAAGCACCATGTTCCCCCTCAGTGTTCAAACCCAAGTACCATTGCACACGGGTCGAACATCGCAACCACTGGACCACGGCGCTCCCCTGTATACCCAGCACGATATGGGACGGAGGGGCACCCCCACCCCCCAATCTCCCTATACCCTCTGCAAACCCTAGACTATATTGTTACCTAACACATCACCCTAGATATCTCAGAGGAATTCCTGAGATTCTGGTAACACAATGACCAACACAAAAGAGGGGGAGGGGGTCCCTCCGTCCCATCTTGCACTACATTTGCTCCCCTGGGATGAACAATGAAACAGTGATGTAGGATGAACAGGAAGAAGGAATGCCTTTATCTGAGTTCTTTTGAATAGTTTGTGACTTAATTTGGTATTCCCAGCAAGAAATGAGATGAAGGGGTACCCCCAATCTCCCTTTTCCCTATGCAAACCCCCAAATATCTCAATAGAATTCCTGAGATTCCGGTAATACATTGACCAACACAAAGGAGGGGAGGGGTTCCCTCCGTCTCATATCACGCTACATATGTAACTTGGGATAGGATGAGATGTGATGGACTCATGGGGCGATACCAGGCATTGTCCCCCAGAGTGATAATTAACTTGTGTAATCACCAGTTAAATCACAAGTGTGGTGACAGGGAATGAACAATAACAAAGGAATGCCTTTGTCAGAGTTCTTTTGAATAGCTTGTGACTTGACTTGGGATAGGATGACTTGTGATTGACTCATGTCCCTTAGAGTGATGATTAAGTTAATCACAAGGTAAATCAGGAGTGAGGTGACATGGGATGAACAATGACAAAAGGAATGCCTTTGTCACAGCTCCATCGAATAGCCTTTTGACTTGAGAGTAGATGTCTTGTGATTGACTTGTGGTGACTTAAGACTGACCCAATTTCAGTTGCAGGTATTTAAAACCCTCCTGCTGTCTGAGCAATCACAGACAGTAAAAAAAAAATAATAATTCTCTTCCCCTGCCATGCCTTTATACATGGGCTAGTCACCAACAGTCAGATCACATTTCCTGTATACAATGTTCCTAGTCAAATTCCATCAACAGACAAAAGCAGGTACTGGTACATGTAGGTGCAGATGACTTATCAATTGCCTATAGTCAAGGCAAGGCTTTATTAAGTTACAGTAAGCAGTCGCAGCCAGTCAATCCTGCTTTATGTAGGTCAGGGAGCTCTCCGTGACTCCGTCACTCAAAATTGATTATGACTGCTCGGATGACTTTTTAACATACTCTGTAAAGTAAAGTAAGTTTTTTTGGGGGGGGGGAATGTAATTATATTGACTTTAGAAACTTAGATTTAGCATGCATGAGATATTTCCTTTGTTGTCAGAAAACCATTCAGATGGTACTTATGTATGTGATGGATGGATGATAAAGATGAAATGCCCATACTTTCCCGTCTTTTACTGTATTTGAATAGTGCATTCAAGAGAGTGAGGATGAAGATTATGAGGAGTTAACTCACACAATGCAGTGGCTGTATGAACGCCGTCTCTTCCACGCTATCTTTGATCTACCTGTCTTTGTCAAATTTCGGTAAGTTTGGGTAGGGAAGTCTTGCATTTTATAATAATCAAAGGTCTCAAAGTGCTACACAATATTACCCCTGTTCATCAGGCCATGAGACCACTTTGTTCTCTGCAGCAGCTCATGATCAGCGCAATATGGTGTCTACCTACACGGGTACCCATTCCTACTCCTAGGTGGAGTAAAGTGTCTTGCCCAAGAACACAAACATCATGATTCCCATCGGGGTTCGAACCCAAGTACCATGGCACATGATTCGAACACCGTAACCATTGCATTGCTATCTGGACTGTTTGACTGCCGTATGAATTCCTTTGCAATTGTCAAGTCAATATATCGACGTTTGTTTTCAGTATGTGCCATTTCCAACTGATTTATGGTCACATGGTGTTCAGAAATTTAAAGTATCAAGCATGAAATGGTCTCATAAATTGACAAATTGTCAAGCACTTTTGGCAATCAACATTTGGGCCTGACACTTGGAATTGTTGGCGGACATGAAGTACTGGTCATATTGTGAGAATCTTTTTTCTCTTCTCTGTAGAATTTGGAAGGCCTTTAAAATGTGGAAAAGCAACGTCCGAGCTCTCAAGAAATCCAGCAGCAAGTGAGTTGGAGCAAGTCATCGTAACCATTTTTTAAGGAAAATTTAGTCAGGAATTATGAAAAAGAGTTATACATATGTTTGTTTTTTTTTGCTTCGTAGCCTGTGTGTTTCAAGGTTTGTACTTGACAAAGTCAAGCATTTTGACCGTTTTGCCACTGTATTTGACTTTTGTACCATTGCCTCTGTAGAAATGGAAACTTTATTAATACGATTCTTTCTTTTTCTTTCAAATGAACCAGAAAGAGAAACTGACTACAGGGGATTAGGCCAAAAAAAAAAAGTCTCCGGTTTCTGGTATGGAGCTTGCCCCAAAAGTGGTGCGGCGACGCGGCTTTTTTTTTTTTTTTACCTGTTTTTTTTTTTTTTTTTTTGCTTCACATGTCGGCTGATGACTGCAAATGGTGCCCGACTAAACTTAGTGCAAATATATGGGAGTCCAGAGAGGCCACATAAAGCTTATTCTCGATCATCACCCCACCTAAAAACACGTTAAAATTGTGCAGCAGCAGGATTCCAGTCAAACCAGTGAGTTTAGCGGTTTTGAGACATCATCTTGTATTGAAAAAAAAAACTTTTTCATTTTGCCGACGCGCATGGCTACGGCGACGCGCGCGCATACCAGAAACCGGAGACTTTTTTTTTTGGCCTTAGGTGCATAATAATAATTTTTCAAATTGAACAAAGAAATTGACTGGAGCGGGGTTTGAACCTGTGACCTCCGGATAACAGTTCCGGTGCTCTACCAACTGAAATATCCAGCCCTGTGTTGGCGGTTCACAATTTAGTCAATGTCTTTGTCAAGGGCGTTAGGCAGAAGCCATAAACCCATATGCTCTACCAACTGGATAGCTCAGTTGGGAGAGCACCAAAACGGTAATCTGGAGGTCGCAGGTTTAAGCCCTGGTCCAGTCAATTTCTGTGCTCAACCAGCAGTCTTTGGAGTTTCCTTTATTTGTACTCTAGTCTAAACTGTTTCAAATATAGAAAATAATATTTAGAGGACTAGATTGAAGTTATTTAATAAAGTATCTTATTGGTTGGATGGTATTTAGTGTTGGTGTAGCATGAATTTAGGTTTTATGAAATACGGACTCATTGGTGGTATTGCGCATGCTCATGCATAGATAATTAGGAGAGGGACCGGTCACGTGAGAGGGTTTAACCAATAACAGGGAGAAAGAGTCCGATTTTCATACGAGTCCGATCTTCATATGACATTGGCGTTGAAATTACATGAAAAAAAATATGAGTTTTGCTCACAATTTGAGAGTAGCTCACAGTTTGTTGTACAAGCCAAGAGAGATGTGTTGCTTAATTAGAACATTCAAATAAAGCTTTTTATGTCAAAACACGTCAAAAACCAAGACCAAATTGACATTCAGCTTGGATTTTTGGCAGTCACAGCGTTGCATTTTCTCCTACCATTCAAAGGACCGTTATGCACCGTCAGCTCTTCGCAGCCAACGAGATTCTGCAGCGCTGCCTGCTGCACATCCGCAGCCAATGCGAAGCAGCCTGCAGCAGCCTGTCAGGGGACGGGGACGGAGAGAAATCCATCACCTTGCTCAAGCTAGACTCTCGCTCCAGGCTGACACTAGAGGACTTCTGCGTTGACCAGGCCGAGCAGTGCGACGTGGCCCTGCTGAAACTCATGCACATGAGGGATAAGATTGTACGGCTGGCCTTTGAGTGCTGTGCGGTGAGTTTGTCTATTATGAAGGAGTGGTCTGCTGTAAAATGTTGAACGACTAAAATACCCCAAAATATACAGAGTTGTAGTTTAGGTATTTTCAGTGGATCACAAGTCCATTGAAGCTCTGGTCACAAGTCAATCGCAAGTCAATTCACAAGTCCAGTCACAAGAAATACAGGATGAAAAATAAAGGAATATTTGGTCACAGATTGTGGACCTGGTACTGGAAGACTTGTGATAGACTTATGATGTCTTGGGATCCATAACAATATATACCCTGACTAGAACACTGCAAATATATAAACATGATAAATGTCGAAAAGGTCTGATTTTTAAATGCTTTCGAATCTTTTTCTGGTAGGATGAAATGGCAGGCAGTCCGTGGTTTCTTTTTTGTTTTGTTTTTGATAGAAGGATTCTATAAAGCCTTTTCATTCTGTAATAGATGGGAGATGGAAAATAATGGGAAATATGTTTCGATTTTGTTTACTTTGTATTTTAATTGTGTAGAAAACAATCAAATCTTGTTAAAATATCTCAATAAATTAGACTATAATTTGAAACTGCGGTTCATTAAAAAAAAAAAAAAAAAACCTTAGAATTATCTGTTGTCTTATAAAAGCCTTCCCTACATTGTGAAAAGGCTTTTTTTTTTTGTTCAAACTTTCTTGTAAAAAACCTCAGATATCCCAGGGTACAATATCAATTCTGATTTCTATTTTGAAACATATAAACAATTTATGGAGAATGCGTCAGATGTGAGCTAAATTAAAAGCATTTAGGTATATTCCTTCTTTTTAATGATGCCATACTTATGATACTTGTAATACTAAAAACGAATGAAGTTGATAATTTCAGTGTGCTGGCTAAAATGAACAATTTTGTTTTGAGGTTTTCAGATTTTTTAAAAACCAAAATGACAAATGTTGATATTTTTTAATTGCCTTTGCAGAAAGTGGCTGAAATGGAGGGTGTCACCCAAACATTGCTTCCTAACTCAGGCCCTCTCACCAAGAAGGTTGATCCCTCCAAAAATAAGAACAAGACGGGCACAAAGACAACTGGAGAAAAACAAAAAAGTGAGACAGATTGATCCATTTTCCCCCCATTTTTTTTTTCTTACAATGAAATCCTTAGTTTGCTTATATAATGGGCTGTAAAATTGCCCATATTTTTTATTTTTTTTGCATTGTGGCGTGGTAAGCTTGAAACACCAGTCAAAATGAATAGTGAATAAGTCGGAACAATTAGGTTAATTTCGGTTAATTTCAGTAGGTCAACTTTAATGCACATTTGTATGGAAGTATAAGTAAATAGTTGATTGAAATTTAATCAAAGCCTCATGTAGGAAAGAACATACATTGAGTTTGGGACCATTTTAAAGCTGATGATGTACAGTAGACCTTCGATTTATCACAATGGGGTCCACACAAAATTGTTCGGTATAGTGGTTGTTCGTTGTGCTTTTTGGCTACTTATGCATTTTGTACATACAATTTGCAAGTCCAAGGAGATGTTTGGTGCAGCCAAATGTTCGGTCACAGTGGCATTGTACCATACTCTTTTTTAATTTAAGTTACTCTCCTCATGCTATTTTTGACTTTCACCCCAAAATAGAGTTTGTTTTTAAATTGCTATTTTTCTAGCAGTACAACATTTATTCACTTTTGAATGAGACATCAAGCAAAAAAAATCTGTCCACTTTTATTTATGGAATAATTACTTTACAAATTTCTAATTATTTGCGGCCCGAAAATAATTCTGGAGTATCTGTGGTGCATTATGGGTGCAAAAGCAACCCCCCCCCAAAAAAAATTACCATTTTTTAAAAGTATTTTATGTTTACTAAAACCTACAAATTGAAAGTTTATTAGGAGAAACACAACGTAATATGTTGAACAGCCAGTTGGTATTGAGTGGTCACAAATGCTCAGAGATTTAATATTGTCCTATTGTATTTGGAATGTTTTATTGGCCCAATGAGCAGGGGTAATAATAATGCAAAGCGCTGTGATCTTTAGTTAAAAGTGCTGTATGAACCTGTTATTATTGTTATTGTCTTCCACCCCCCCCCCCTCCGTCCCCTCTCCATTGCCAGAAACCGGCCCATCATACACAGACATGGCAGAATGGCGCAGCATCCTTGCCCGTCTGTCCTGTTTCCTGCGGGCCGCTGACTATCTGATCCTGGAGATGCTGCACCGCTTGGTCAAGACAGCCGTGCACACTCTCAAGGGGTTCCTGGGCACCTCCGTTACTACCGGCCAGGAGTTGGCCAAGAAAGAAGCAGAGGATAATGAGGAGGAGTACGGAGACAGCTACATGCCAAGAAAGAAAACCACCGGTAAGTAACTCCGTGTCTGGCTTGAACTCCGGGGCTTTAGCACGGCTGCCATTACGGAGCTCAAGCATTGAAGGAATTTCTTCCTACCAGGTACCCATTTACTACACCTGGGTGGTGAGAGGCAATGGTAGTAAAGTGCCATGCCCAAGGGCACAAGCGCCATGTTCCCCATCAGAATTCGAACGCATGTACCACGGCACACGAGTTGAACACCGTAACCATTGGACCACAACACCCCACATGATGGTGTCTTGTGGATGTTGCATATTCACTAAGCATAAAAATCTCCACTTTATTTTGGAGATGAGAAGGTGGAGGGGTTGGGATTGGCAGTAAGATGGCCAAAAAGAACACCTTGATCTTTTAGGGTGAAGGCAACTGACGTAAGGGGACACTGGCTGGAAATGGGTCAATGTACTCCTCTCAAACAGATTGTCTACATATTCCTATTGAAGTGTTTCTATTTGTTTTGAACATCTTAGTCTTCTAAAATAATTTTAAAGTGAGAGATGAACCCAAAGCTATTACGGTACTTCTATTTGCACTTCTAATTGTATATTTCTATTTGGACTTCTAGCTATACTTCTATTTGTACTTCTATTTGTAATGAGTTACAAACACCAATACCAACTCACTGAAGCATGTGATCCTTTTCTCTGAGCAGGTTTCTCGCGGAGGCTGGGCATGACAACAGACGCTGACAGCCAGGATGGCTCGAGGTGTGGCTCAGCTACCAAGGACCAGACCGTCCATTATGACTTTGATAAACCAGTGGAGGAGGCAGCCCCTGTTGATATAGACCAGGTAACGGCTGCAGATCTGTGGAGAAGCACTCATAAAATCAAGTCACTTGTCCATGTTGACACCACAGGTCATAAAACGGGCACATATGGTCTGGAAAAGGGTAGGAAAGATTCTTTGCAAAAAGGAAAATAGAAACACTGGATAACAGGGGATGGGAGTTGGGGAGTCAGTTGACTCATCAAGATGTGTTTTATGTACTTTATAACGTTTATCACATTTTAAAAATGAGGGATTGAGTGACTGTAGCACAGTCTGACACAAAGGGGAAATTTTCTTGAAAAAAAAATGAGGGATTGGTGAATGAAGTGACCAACTAAAAGATTGCACACAATTATTACTATTAAAGGAATTAGTATGTGCTTGGCCAGTTTCATTCAAGCATGTTTAAGACCAGCTCAGGGGACTGGACGTTGATAATGGCCCAAGCCGAAGGCGAGGGACATTATCGACGACCATGTTACGATATGTACCACTCGCGATTAGTTGTAAACATCTCCTTATATGGAGATTGGCACGCACGTGGCACGTGCTGCGCGAATTGGCGTAGAATGCTGCTGTGCCGGTAAAGTGAATTTAGGACTTTCAAAAGACGGAGTCATTGGTAGTATTGCACATGCCTAAGTAAAGACGGCGACCGTTTGACCAATATAAGGGCAAAAGGGACCAGAATTCATAGGGGTCCAAATTTCACAAAACACTCTAAAAGTGTTTAAGACCAGCCAGCCGGTGTTTTATCAACCGTTTATAACCACCCACGTGACGGGGCTCTCGACCAATAAGAATGGCTAAACTGTCTTAGGTATTGATGAATTTTGTTTAATGTGGAAACAGCTTAGAATATTTGCATCACTCTGCAATCGGGCAATTTGCAAAATCTAGTGGAATTTCAATAGGCAGTACTGCCGTTTGTATTATAATCATTAAATTTATATTGACCAAAGGTCACTTTTGCCCTTTTTTTTCCTCATCCAAATTGGTCTAGGTTCTGGAAGACATCAAACAGCAGGAGTTTGTGGAGATGCCACCAGAGCCAGTCTTTGGGGTCCAGCTTGTGTTGAATGTGCCAGAATTGAGGAAAGCCAATTCTAGGGCAACGTAAGAAAACTCTTGTTTCAAAGTGCAGATCCAAGATTGATTTTTTTCCTTTTAAATGTGAGGGGCTGGGAGCGGAGTTGACAATTTATTTACATTTATCACAAAGTATTTCTTCAGACAGCGCTCAGTGGACTGTTCTGGATTTAGCCGTACTGCCAGCCCATACTGCATGTTTAAAGGGGTCGTGCGATGAATTTTTATGAGGAAAACATTTGGTGCAACTCTTAAAATGTATGGAAATTATTTTACATCCATTTTTGGTTAATTTTATTGAAAATGTCAATTTTTGGTTAATTTTGTTTAAACATTTAAAATATTCAATGCTTTTCTGGTCAGCTGAGGGCTCTGTTGCTGCGATGTCATTTCAGGAAGACACTGTTCAGTTTAGGAGTTTTCTGTTCAAGTTGTGAACCCAAACTTTGCTCATTGAAAACGTTTGTGAGAAAGGGTTGCTCATTGGCCTACTGCCATGTGCTGACACAATGACGAATTACCAAAGAAAAGAAAATTTACGACAGTAAAATATCCAAAATTCCAGCAATTGTTTGAGCTGAAATAGCTGTAACATTGAGGTTTCTGCCCGGAATAACATCACAGTTTTGCTCATGAATATGGAAATTTGCATGAGCATATAAACAAAAAAGGCACGAAATTACCCTTGAAAATGGTAAAACGAAATTTGAAAATAAGGTTAAATGGGACACAAAGATGCATGTTTTGAGGATTGCTTAAAAAATTACATTGCATGAGGACTTTTAAGTCCCACGTGTCTTACATAACTGCACGCATGCAGGACTTTTTGGCTATACCTCACATATGAGGCCGCGAGGACATCAGCACCATCAGTCATCGTCGGACAACGATGGACAGACATAGACATAGACATATTGTGACTTGCTGGGATTGTAGTGGGTAACGTGTGAACGTTTGAAGTAAGGTATTGCTATTGTTACTCTAGATCTTTTCTTTCGTTTGCCGGGTAGACAGTTCAGATATCAACTTCACCATAGTTTGGTGCCCTGGTCCAAGTTATTTAGACCGTCTGCTCCATGCGGAGATTGTTAGATGGGGCAGTGGGATAGAAAATGGTCTGCAGTTTGGTCTGCGGTCCCACATTCACAGGTGGCACTGTCCGCGAGGCCCAACCTGGCCATGTTGGCTCTGAAGCGCCCCACGCCAGTTCGAAGGCGGTTTAGTCTTGTCAAGGCCTTGCGTGTTAGATCCATTTCACTGATGTTTGTGTGGTCCTGGACGAACTGATGTAGGCACGTAGTGGATCCTTGCCATGATTGCTCCCATTTGTCTGTGACCCAGGATGCCGTGTTTGCTTGAGAGAAATCCTGCAGTAGCTCTTTGGCAGAGGATGAGAATGGGTGGTGAGACTTGAGTCGTCGGGCTCCCTCATTCGTAAGCTTGGTGTGTTATTGTTACTTTGTGCATATCTTTCAGGTCCATGTCCAGGAGGTCTTCTCATTCCAGAGCGAGTCGGAGCATCAGTAAATCCATGTCATCACTCAAGAAGAAGATGGTGACGTTCCCTGATCAGCAACCCCTGACCAGCAGCAGCGAGAGTGAAACGGATAGCTCAGGTATGTGAAAACCGAAGCAGGTTCAATATTCCAACTGTACACCGGTGCATTGAGACTTGACTGATTCGACTATGCACACAAGACTATGGGGCCAATCAAAACTGAACTTGCAATCTACAAATGTTTATGCAATCAAAAACTTGCAATCTACAAATGTTTATGCAATCAAAAAGAAAATGGAAATTAGTTAGAGCATACCAAACTTCTCAGTTTTTTTGCTCTTACCAAAGAAGTTTAATTGATACCCTCAAATTAAGTATAATCTCCATGGACAGTAGCTGGATTCGAACCCCTGACCCTCTGATCATGAGTCTCAAGCCCTATCCACTCGGCCACACTAACCTCAAAGTCAAAACTCTCAAATCTTTATGCTTAGTTGGAACAATAAACTGACTTATTCCAAAAACTGACTTATTCAAAATGTGAAATATCTGAAGAGTTTCTGATAACTACAGCGCGTCCCAAAATACCCGCACGTTTTTTTTGCGAGGCTCTAGCGTCAGCGCGGAAACACGTACCACCATTATTTTTATACCATTTTAAAGCTTGGAATCTGAACTTTATCCCTGGCGAGTATTGGTTTGATATTTAAAAGAGTTTTAAAATTATTTGTGTTCAAATAAAGGTATGTCGAAAACAAACTCATTCGATTTCAAGGAAAATTGATGATGCGGTACATCAGTTGCAAACTTGAGTCACACTTTGAGCGCACTTTTTAAATATAGGTACAATCTTATGCAACGCTAGAGTCTCGAAAAAAATGTTGCGGGTATTTCAGGACGCGCTGTACTGCACATCCTCAACTCTTTAGATACTATAAACCAACTCAAAGCTCTCAGAAATTTTGGTGGCACAGTCTAACTAATTCAACTAATCTTTGACTGTAAAGTCCTGTAATCCGCTGGTAAAAAAAATGCTCCTTAAATGTAAATGCCAATCAAGTTAGTGTTGTAGACTTATCGGATAAACAAGATTAGAAACCATGACCGAGGAGCCACCACGCTTGCAGACAAGTGGTACTGGCAAACTCAGTGCTTCTTTGACCAATAGGGTTTTTGAATTACTTAGTAAAAAAAGTAAAGTCTTTCACAAGCCAATATGATCGATCAGGCCGGCATTTATCTCTGGTTTCCTTGGCATGAAACGACTGAGAGTATTTCTATTCCCCCCTGGATGGGATGCCGGTCCATCACATGTTACCTCTCAGCTAATGATGGTACCTATTTGTACTCCTGGGTGGAGAGAGGCAAGTGGGGGTGAAGCGGCTTGCCCAAGGGCACAACATATGACCAGCAGCTGGATTCGAACCCCTGACCCTCTGATCATGAGTCACGAACCCTAACCACTAGGCCACACTCTCCCTGTAAAATTACACGTATGCCCCACATTATAGAATTCGCAAGTCATACATGCGAGCATGTAGTGCCACCTAAGTAATACTTTTGTATTACTTAGGTGGCACCTGATTTGTCTGTAGCCTTAATTTGCTTGAATTTTGGTTTTTTTTAAGTTTATAAGGGATTGTTTTGTTTATTTGTGATGAATCAGATGAGAGTGACATGGAGGGATCCATCGTCGACAATCCAGACGATGAAGATGTAGAGGTCAAAACGGAGAGATTTAATGAAGAGAGTGCATATGCCTACCCAGAAAGGTAAAGTGTCTTACCTTCTATTATTGGGACTGTTACGGGGATTCCACCTCCATGGATCTGCGAAATGCAATGACTGATTGTTATGAAATTTAGTATAAAATGTGACAAATTCAGGATAAGTATATATTCAACATTTTAGCTTAATCGGACAAAGCATTTTGTAATTATGATCATTCATTTTACATGCTTCTGTCTAGTGATTATGTGTGAATGAGTGCACTTTCCTGTACATGTAAACACGATACATGTAAATGGAGAACAAAATGCTGCATCAGATTTTTATACCAAAGGCATGGGAAAAAAATGTGCATTGGTATTGGAAAAAATGTTTGGGATTCCCTGCCCATCCCTTTTAGGGTTGAAATATAATATAACCTTTATAAATAAATAATACCTAGTAAGAAGTCTTTGTTATTCCCCCCCCCCAAAAAAAAAAGCAAAAACAAAAAGCAAAAAACCCCAAAAAACTTTTTTGGGGGAAAATATTTACTTTTAAAGTTGTTTCTATTGAACCTATCAACGCTTTCTTTCCTGATTGTAATTAAGCACTGGCTTAGATTTGGCACATTGCGCTGTCTGAATGATCAATACCTCTGGACTAACCCTTGAAGTTTGTGTTGTGTTTTAAAACCCAAGACTAACTCTTGAAGTTTGTGTTGTGTTTAAAAAAATAAAAATGATAGAATCGAAGAGTTTGTCCTCTGCGTTTTGTTGTTGTAGGACACCAAGAGAGGAGAAGAAAGTGGACACTACCAAGGTGTTTGTGAGTCTGGCTCCGAGCCAGGACCAATTTATATCCAAGATGAGAGGTGTCATCGCTGGCCTGGAACACACAGTCGGTAAGCAACAAGAATATTTGTCTTCAAGTCATTTTGAATCCTCTATCCTGATTGGTTGATCCGTGGCAACAAACTGTGCTACATTATCCCATGTAGCACGGTCTGTACCGCACTCTGCCTATTGCACTATTCTAAGATGCACACGCCATTCCTACTGCTTGCACGGGAAAGAATGCTGCATCCTGACGCTACTTTCCAAACAGAAAAAAAGACATTATTTATTGCTAATCTTGTACCTCAGAGAGTATACTTTCATGTGAGAACTGTAAGGAATATGTTGACAAAGTCTTTAAGAGAGATTTGTAGGCGAATGTGTGGCCAACTTAGTGAATTTTACATGTCACCGCATGTTGACATGGTTGACGCCCTCAACCGACGTGATGGAAACATGCAGTGACATGTAACAATTCGCTAAGTTGGCCAAACATTTGCCTACAAATCTCTCTTAAAGACTTCATCAACATATTCCTTACAGTTCTCACATGAAAGTATACTCTCCGAGGTACAAGGTAAGCAACAACAAAAATGGTTTTTTTTCTCTTTCGAAAGTAGCGTCAGGTTGCAACGTTTTTTCCCATGCACCTGTAATTGGATAACCGCTGAAACGTTTGTGTACAGAGTGTTCTATCCAACTTTACTGTGCGTCAATTTTGCTTGAAGATAAATTCGTTAGCCCACTCGCATTCGTGGAACACGGAAAATGTAGTGTGTCCTACATAACACAGCGCCTTCGACCTTGTGGCATGTGGGACACAGACGCACTACATTATTCCGTGTTCCACTCGCGCTCGTGGGAAAACTAAAATAATGTTAACCATTTTAGACTGGAGGTCAAAGGCCACAACTCTGGTTGGCTGAGATAGATTTTAGTTTCAAACTGGCAGACTTTGTGTGTTAGTGTTCCGTTGACTAGAATATGGAGTTGTTCCGGATATCTCCTACATTCAATCTTTTGACATAGTCGCTCCCAGCTGTTTTAAATGTTTCAATTCATTCAAATCTTCTGAATAATTTTGTCTGGCGCGACCTGGGAGATCAGAACTTCACTTTTCAAAAATCCACCCACATTAAGTTACTGAAGAATTATTTGCGGCTCGACAATAATTCAGATGGATCTTTTGTTTGTAAGGGGTAAAAATGCAACCTTAAATTATGTGTTTTTATCCCCTGGGCTTTTGATCTTGCAATAGTGTATTCCTTCTGTGTGTCCGTGTGTTTCATTTTGGTTAGGTTAACTGTTTAGTGCTGTCATATGAAAAGTCAGGCTTCAATCTCAACCAAACTTGGTGAAAATAATCTTTGGGTAGGGGGACTTAAGATGACTTGAGACGTTTGACGTCAAAGGTCATCTAGGGGTCAAATGAGGTCATTGTTGATTTTGATTAGGTACACTGAAAAGTGTGCTTACTAACGGACTGTATAAATATGCCAGGGGGATCGCGCAAGTTTAACTTGCAGTATTTTGTTATAAGGGGCTGTACATACCTGAAATAGACACAAGGAAAAGTAGGTTTTGTACTTGTATAAATTGAAAATTTGGCAGGAGACAAAATATAGAATTTGTTTAGCACATGGAGAGCAACCTCAAATGTGAAACGTTTGGAATCTTTTATATTTAATACACAGGTCAGGTGGGTGCCCTGCAACGTGATCCTTACCTATCAGTCTTCTGGTGCCCACCCCGCTATGATCTCAAGCTATCCACACCCATCCAGGAGGAAGATGATACCAGGAGGCCGTGGCCAGACTTGGAGCTGCTCTTTGGGGAGGATCCTGAATACAAGACCATGGTGCACGATGTGCTTAGTCTGGTAGCCGAGAACGTGGCCTCGGTTACGGAGTACAGTAAGGTATGCATTGTAGTCTTCTGCTGTTTTAAAGGTACACCTTCCTGTACCCAAAATATGTGGGTGTTTTAGAATGTATAGTTTAACTATATAATCATCAATGAAACAAGCCAAAAATCTAGTATTGAAAAAAGTCAGTGTGTTTTTCCAACGATGGTCAGTCGACTGTCGTTGGAAATTGATACAAAAATTCCACTCTTCTTGAAAATGACAGCACACCAGGTGCCATGATTTCACAGGATGCTTGAGATTAGTTTTCACTGACAGTCCAGTAAGGTTTTTCACAATAATTTGTTAGTTTTCTTTTTTTATATTTGCAAATGTTGTGTATTACCTAAAAGGTAAATAAGATTATAACCTAAATATACATGGAGAAGGTTCGTGCAATATGCTTAGAAATAAAATTGTAATTTCAAACGTAATACATACCTTCAAACTCTTTTTCCATTCAAGTCGTGATAATCCCACACATTTTGTTTTGTGATGTTGAAACTTTTCCAGAGAAAAAATCTGATAACTCTTCGCTAAATCTCCCTTGATTTATATTGTCTGCATGGTGAATGCATAAACTGTCGGCATCTTATTCTTTAAATACTCTTTTGATGCAACGCCTTTATGATGAGTTTAGTAAAATCCTTTGTAAAACCCAACTGACCTATGATTGATGTCGTGATCTTCATGCACTCACTTCCAGCTCTAGTTCAATATTTGTTCATTCACTTTGAAAATATATCTAGTCCGAAATTCCATCGTTGCTTTTTTGTTGATGATTTTTTATTATTAAATTGTCCTCTAAAGAACTTTGAGCAATACTGTGAGATGGTCCACGCGGCCCGTCAAGTGAACGTGGAACACTCCATGAGCAAACACGTCTGGACACCAGAGGAGTTCCACCATGTCCTGTCCACCCACACTGAAATGGTAAGAGATATGATCAGCATTGTAGTTGAGCCTTGTGATGACTTGTGATGGATTACAAGTCATTGCAAGTCCATAAACAGGTCAGTTCCAAGTTAAGTCACAAGTAGCCTTGACTCCAAGGGCGCGTGCTCTTCAAATGAAGTGTGACAAACACATTCCTTTGTTACTGTTCACCTGGTTACTTGTTAGTGGATTTATGGTTTTACTTGTGATGGACTCGACTGCAACACTGAAATTGCGGTGTTTCTTGGGAGTTTCTTAATGTCTTTCTTTATGTCTTTACTCTATTTGTACAAAATAAGAGATTCACATTACAAATTGAAGCATGACGTGTTTGCTTCAAAGGCCTCTTTTCACCTTCTTGATCAACCTCATTCACATATGTGACCTGCTGTGGCAAAATGAGAAATGTCCCCCAAAACCTTGTTTTGAGTAATTGACGCCTGAAGTCGCCTATACCTGAAAAATCTTGTCAAAATTAGATATAATATTTTTGGTATTTTTGAGTAGCCAAGGTGTCCAAGATTCACACTATAATTTTTTGTTATGAAAAATACCCCCAAAAGTTGAAAAAACTGAAGATCTTTTTTCACTGCCGTTGGAGGCGCAATGCGTATCTTTTGTTTCAAATAAGTTTTTCTCGAAATGAGGTCGGCGAAGTTCGACAGGACACTCTTGAATTTTCTGCTGCATATCTTTGGAATAAATTAAGCTACAGAAATAAATTTGGTATCATTGGAAAGCCAATGATTTTTGCTCTAACATAATGTAACTGGAAAAGTCAAAGGTGGGGGTTATTCCTCATTATGATATGGCAGGTCACATATTCCTGAACCTTATTATTTGTCCTTAAATACAAACACACATGTATTTATGAAAGCCTTCTAAATAAAAACTTGTACACACCATAACAACTGTAACTTTATAAATCTGCATCAGAAATGCAGGAAACCTATGCAATCCTGTCAACTAGTGGAACTAGTGAATTTCATATGGCAACGCCTTCTGACATAGACATTTTACCGAACTTCAGACCTTTCAATTTCTGCCAAATTGAGATGCCTTCTTGTTTGTTTGCTTTGTTCCAGATCCGTTCCATGACTGTAATGGAAGTTCAGCGCAGGCGCAGTATGATCATGGTACTCGGCCAGAACTTCAAGGAGGCCTGCATGCCATATCCCAACGAGGTCCTGGATGCCATCCTAGCACGGCTACCGGTCATTGCCAACGAGAGAAATGAGAACCTCATTAAGGTTATCAAGGTATGGATAGTGTTAAATCAGATGCTCATAGAGCTTACAAGTTGACCTCAAAAACTGGCGAGATTTTACGGAAATGCGGTTCTTCTGGGCACGTCATATAGGAAGCTACAATGTGCGTGACGTCCTATCTCTTCAGATATTTTGTTTTCTAATGTTGCTTATCTGGTCATTGGCAGTAAGTGAATCTGTGACAGAAAAAGAAAATACTACAACTTAACCAGTTCGCGCCAGATGATGTGTATACCCGCAAAGGTTTTGCGGTATTCGGAACGGATGACGGATAAACACGCAGGGAGCGAGGCCGGAAATATCTGTCAGCGACCCGCTTGCAGCAAGCGAGGCCGGAAATATGAGTGTGCTGCCTGAGGGTGATGGCTTCAACCCGCCTGGCTTGAGGTCGAGTGAAAAATAATCCCGCGGCTCGCTCCTCTTTGTCAAAATAATCCTAGCACGAACTGGTTAACAACATATTGAAAATATTAGAAATTCATGTCTAAAATGGAAAATGTTTACCTCAGCTTCTGATCGATCTTGCAGGTAGTAGTGAGTACAAACACAGGAGTCCGTGACTAGAGTAGTCAGTGTTTGGTACCACGATATTCACCTAAAATTGTACATGAACTGGGGAGATTTGCACACTCTATTGTCGGTTAAAAACATTAGACAGTTTGGATCTAAATTCACCTCAGAAAATTGGGCCCAATTTCAAAGAGCTACTAAATAGATCAAATAGAAACATATCAAGCAATTTTTTGTTGTGAGCAAAGATCATCGGAAAACCATTCCCAAGCAATATACATTGCATACTGTTTTGGGTGGTAACCTTTTTTTGTTTACTTATTTTCTTTACTTTTCAACTTTTTGAAATTGATTTCAGAAGCAAGGCATTGCTTCACGTTTATTTGAAAGGCTGTGCCATAGCCAAAAAAACTTCTGCTAACCTTATGTGTGTTCACATTATAACGCTTCCGCGCAGGTTGCGTCACTATTGTTGTTGGACTACTCTGTCACTAAAGTTAGCGTGCTCTTTGGTATGCTTACCACTTTCCGCCCCAAACCAGAACCGCCCCTACCTGTCACTACCAAACACCACACAAACACTCTTTGGTTTTGTGGATTCACCATAGTATTAATTCAACGTAATACAATGTAATACAAGTCCTAATGGATTAGGGTCGTTCCGTAAATTTGGGGTCCAAAAGTGTGACATTTGTTGTATCCCTGTTACACCTGACCTGTGTAATTTGCCATGCAGGTCATTGACAAAATTGACTTCAAACTATTTGTATTTGTTTAACAGGTATTATGCTTTACATACATAGTCACTCTTGGAGATAGAAGGCATTCAAGAATGTGTCCTGAATTTTCAAAATCTTGTATCAGCTGTAACAGGGACACGAAAAACAATTAGAACCAAATTTATGTTAGGACCCATTAATTATGTCCTAATTCTTTTGTGATTACTCCATGATCAGGGTGCATCTAAGAAGCTGGACCACCCACCCCAGTCTGTGGAGGAGTTTGTGGAGCACCTTGCTTTCCTTTCCCAAACTGCCTCTGAGCTGTCCAAACTGGACGAGGAATACAATGTGGTCACACGGCTCTTCACCATCGCCAGGAATTTCAACATGCCCATCCAGCCTGAGGAACTGGCTCTCTACCAGACCCTCATGCCCAGTTTCACACATCTGAAGGTGAGTGGACATCGGGAACTAGACCCAGTGTGTTAGTCACGTCCATCACAAGTCTGAACTAGTCCTCATAAGTCCATCTCAAGTCATCTAGTCCCAAGTCACAAACTATTACAATGAACTGTGACAAAGGCATTGATTTGATACTTTTTCATCACCTGTAAGACTAGGTTTACACTATGTTCCCGGCGGTCACGGCAGCCCCGTTTGCCCGAAATGTAGTGCGCCGTGGGATTTTGGCAATTTTTGTTTCTCCGTAGTCAAGTTTTTTTAGGTCCTGCTACGTTTTGTCACGGTCTATCACGGTATCTGTGATGGGCCGTGGGGGGAAAGGGGCTGCTGAGTCCCGGAGGCTCAAAGGCGCACTACGGTTCGGCCCGCGGTCTACCACGAATGCCAGTACATTCCCTCCCGGCCTGTCACGTTCTGATGGGTCCCTCTGGGGTCCCTCACATTCTAATCAAAGTCTGACACGTTTTCCGCGTTCTGTCAAGGCTTTCTACGGATGAAACGTGTACGCCGGGCAGCTTCGGAGCAAGTTTATGCCCACGGTATGAAAAGAAAGCCTCCCAAGCAATAGCAATCATTGTATGCTTTTATACTCCCTCCCAGACCGTGCTCGCCGTATCAGACCGTAGTAGAACACAACTCGCCGCATCGCACCTGGCCTGTAAACCGTCACACATCTGGACGCGCCGTGATTGAACGCGACGAAACGGCTACCGTACACCCTAGCTTGCCGTGAGAAACGAAGCAAAACGTGACAAAACGCGCAGCAACCGTGACAAAACGCCCGCTAAACGCGGCAGAACGTGACAAAACTTGACAAAACTTGAAAGGACCGGTAAGATGCCGGGGAATGCACATGCTTCCCGTCCCACTACGGACCGTCTCCAAGTTTTGTTACGGCCTATCACGTACTGTCACGTTTTGTTGCGTTCACCCCGTTTTACTACGGCCTACTAGGTTTCTCATCCGCACAGTGACTGCCGTGGCAAATTTTTTGACAGTTTAAAAATCTGGCCCGGCATCCACGGCAATCACGGACTGTCACGTTTGCCCATCCCGTCCCCCGGCGTTGTCTCACGTCCATACCGTTTTGTCCACGGTGGCCAGAAACGTGATTGCCGTGGCTGCCTGGAACATAGTATAAACCTAGCGTCACTCGTGACTGGACTTGTGAAAGGACGTGTGATTTACTGATGAAAAGGACTTGTGATGGACTTCAGGTGGACTCGACTACAACATTGCTAAATGTAACAAAAGAAATTAGTATTTTAAACATAGCTGCCAACTAGTACGATTTTTTCGTAATTATTACGAATTGTTTGTTAAATTACGAAAATACAATTTGCCACTAAAACATTACGAATTTCCCATTTTCTACCTAACGAAAAAAAAAATACTTGTAAAGTTTCGTTTTGACCGAAAACTTCTGGCGAAATGTCGCGATAATGGATGGACTGGTGACAAGTCTAATAAGAATGCAGTCAAGCACCTGATAGACATCAATGCAGAGTACTTGAGGACCAGACTAAAACTATTTTTCAATGGTGTGTCATTTGTGTGCATCTCGTGATGTGTGGTTGTGTGTACTGTATGTGAGTACTTTTCAGTGACGATCGTGAGCACATTTAGTCGCTTATTGCCGGGATGAGACCCATCAGTGCGAGATTTTAATCATGGAATTTAAGAGTATGGTTGGAATAATTGGTAATAGAGTTTGAGTTTGTCACAACGGACAGAAAAGATAAATCAGCATGCGTTTGCAAGGTATGTTGGCGGGATATTTCTATTGCATACGGTGGCCCTAAATCATTGTGTGTAAAAACATGATACGAACTCGAAACTCCACATCGATAGCATGCATCTCAAAAAAATATGCGCACATGTTATTGTTGTTATTATTTATTTGACTTCAACAAACAAATACAGACATTAAAACAAAATTAATTAAAAAAATATTTTTTTTATTTTTTTATATTTTTTTATTTTTTTTTAAATTACCCTTTGGCCTACAGTACATTATTATTCACAACAAGAAGGGTATGCACATGTATGTGTACATGTAAACCATGTAGCTGTACTTGATGTTGGTAAAGCTTTTGATAAAACGAGAAGTTGAAAATGACCACGCGGGTTGATTACTAATTGGGATTTTGAAAAGTTGGCAGCTATGTTTAAGGGCTGTCTTTCAGCAACTGCAAACATGCCTCCCACCCCTTGTGGTTTTGGGTGTGATCCCTGGCCAAACAGCATGAACAGTATGTATGGATTGTGATCTTTGAAAAGACAAACTGACAATTTTGAAAACAATTATTATGGGTCTGGATCGCTCACTTTATGAAGTTCTGGTACAGATGGACTGTGGGTGCCACGGATATCTTACATGAAAATACTCAAGTTAAAAATTCAAGAAAGTCCCAAATTTGTTATCTTACCAATTTTAAAAAGGCTGTATGGTTCACAATTGTTTCCCTATATAGACTGTAATCATCTATTGTGAAGCCAAGAAAGATGAAAACATCAGTAAATTCAGCGACGACCTCAACAGCCACATACAAGCTCTTCAGGTAAGACAACCACTTCCTTAAATGGATTTCTAGCCCTGTGTATTGTGTCTTGACCACATGAATGTCACCTGCTTTTGCAATTATAAGTGAATTCCAGTGATGACACAGAGGGCCTGAGTGTTGCCTTTTGTGGCGAGAGTGGTGTAACTGCCAAGCTATGCACCATTGACCAAGCTCAGTAGTTGGATGGGAGACCATTCCATGTATTGTCCTGGTTGGTGGCTTGTCTGGGACATGATAGGGCTCCTTCAAGCCCGCGTCTTTCGGATTGGACGTAAAACTATAGGTCCTGTGCATTGTGTAATGCACATCAAACACCCAGGACACTTATCATGAAAGAGAAGGGGCTTGCCTCGGTGTTTCTGGATTGGTTGCATAATGCGCCCTCACTGAGCATGTTTGGAGCATGCGCATTTGAACATATTCATGGAATTTGCGCAATGTAAATGAATAAATTATTATTAAATTATTAAAAGAGAAATTCCAAACGTCTCACAACGTCTGATTACTGATAGCAGGATTTTCACAGTCATGGAAAATCCTGGAATTAAAAGCCGTCATGGAAAGTCATGGAAAAGTTGTGGATTAGTGTTATTTAGAACATTTGGGAAGTTGATATTTCACTAAAAAAGTGATGGAAAGTCATGGAATCCTGCACAACCCGTACGTGAAGATGCATAATATTTGGCTATGGTAGTCTTCCAGTTTGCATTGCAGTTTACTATACTTTCTCTTTATGCATGTATGCTCTGTAATTGTTGCACGTTCAGTGCACCATTGTGATGCTTTTGTGGTCTTACGTCAAACTGGAAGGCAGAAAGGGAGTGGCGTCCCTTGCCTCAGTGTGATGACTGGCCAGTGTATTGTAAGGAGGCTCCTAAGATGCCAAAAGAGTGTAGGACTTGGTCGTGGAAAGCCCTAATTTTGTCCTGGAAAAGTTATTGAAAAAAGCTTGGAATTTCATTTTTGGCGAGCTGCGAAGCAGATGCGAGCCTATGTAATACCAATTTCCGTCCGTCTGTCCGGGCGCCCGTCTGTCCGTTCTGACCAGGACCACTTGTGGGGTACCCGTCCTTTGTTCGAGGTACCCCGCAAGTGAAATCTTTAGAAATAGGGTACCCCGCAACTGAAATCTTTAGAAATAGGGACAATGGGACAACAATGGAGGTACCCCGGAAGTCCATCTGGGAGGTACGTCCGTCCGTCCGTCCGTCTGTCCGGCCGTCCGCGTTCAGATAGGGTGGGGTGGGGTGGGGTGGGGTGGGGTGGGGTGGGGTGGGGTGGGGTGGGGTGGGGTGGGTGGGGTGGGGTGGGGTGGGGTGGGGTGGGGTGGGGTGGGGTGGGGTGGGGTGGGGTGGGGTGGGGTGGGGTGGGGTGGGGTGGGGTGGGGTGGGGTGGGGTGGGGTGGGGTGGGGTGGGGTGGGGTGGGGTGGGTGGGGTGGGGTGGGGGGGTGGGGTGGGGTGGGGTGGGGTGGGGTGGGGTGGGGTGGGGTGGGGTGGGGTGGGGTGGGGTGGGGTGGGGTGGGGTGGGGTGGGGTGGGGTGGGGTGGGGTGGGGTGGGGTGGGGTGGGGTGGGGTGGGGTGGGGTGGGGTGGGGTGGGGTGGGGTGGGGGAGGGGATAGGGTTGGAGTTAGGGTTTGTGTGAGTAGGATGAGTAGGGGAGCTAGGATGGGTGGGGCGGGGTGGGTTGGGGTGGGGAGAGGGGTTGGAATACTGGGTTTGGGTGGGGTGGGGATTTGTAGGGGTGGGGTGGGAACAGGTAGGGAGAGGATGGGCATGGATGTAGGGGTTGGGTTAGGAGGGGGTTGGGGAGGGGGCGGGATATAGGATCGGAGTAGGGGTTGGGTTGGGGATGTGTAGGGATGGGTAGGGATGGGTTGTAGGGGTTGGATAAGGGGAGGGGGCAGTATATAGGGATCAGAGTAGGGGTTGCATGGGGTCAGGTGGGGATGTATGGGTGGGGGAATGGGGTGGGCGGGATATTGGAATTCGAGTAAGGGTTAGGATGGGGATGTGTAGGGTGGGTAAGGACAGATAAGGGAAGATAGGGTAGGTGGGTGTAGGGGGTGGGGTAGGGGAGGGTACGGGTCAGGGGAGGGGGAAGGAGATAGGGATTGGAGTTTGAGTGGGGTTGGGATGTGTAGGTGATAGGGTGGGGATGGTTAGGGGAGGATGGAATGGGTGTGGGTAGGGGGTTGGGTGGGGGAGGGGGCGGGTTGGAGATGGGGTAAGGTTTTGGGATGGGGTAAGGTTCGGGGGAGGTGGTGATGGTGCTGTGTCTACATGTACAGTATGTATACCCATTCTTGTTCTGCATTTGTGGCGACTTCACAAGAGTTTTCCCATGGTACTACAAGTATGGGGACCAGAAGACACTGTTGGGGCTGCAAAAATCCACAAGTGGGTCCTAATTACCCTAACAATGGAAAACTCCCCCATAATACAGTGACGGCTAACCTATATACATATGTATTTATTAGGTAATCTGTTAACTTTTTTATGTTGACATTTAAAAACTGACCCCTACACCTAGGCACATCAACAAGAATCCTGATCCCCTTCCATCATGCCCATCCTCAACCCTACCTTCAGCCTCCCTTCCTGCCTTGGACAGCGAGCCATGGCGGCTTCGCCGTTCTAGTTAAAATTTCTGTGGGAATCCTGTGAGAGCCTAGGCGTTAAAACTGATTTGAATTTCATACATGCTTTGAAATAAACAACACATTTTGGTTTGGTCTTTGAAAGGCTGAGACATACGACATCCGCAACCACGTCCAAGAACCCACCCTCCTGAGCTCCGACACTCTGCCCGTGGTGGCCCTAGAGAACATGAAGCTGCTTCACGACAGCCTGAGCACGCTGACCATCAAGGCTCGCAGCTATGCCAGCTACCAAGACCGCTTTGGCAGCTCCATATCACGCCAGTCCAAACTCAAAGGATTTGCTGAGTAAGTCGGCGGGAGGGAGCTGATTATCTGAACCGATTAGCACTTGTATTACATTGTGTTTATTGCATTGAAGACTCACTAATAGAGTGCTTGGGCGGTTTCGACGTACAGTGAGTAATAGGCAGGGCGGTTTTGGGCACTACTGTGACAAAAGGGTTAACTAAAATTTAAAGTTTGGGCGTTTTAAAGACAAATTAAAATAATGAATCTAAAACAATCAAATATACAGTACTTCTGTTAAAAAATGAAGAACAATGTTGTACTTGAAGTATACTGGAGTCTCAAGAATGAAACATGCTATGGAAACATTGGTATTATTTCTTTGCGACTTTGTAAAGGGTAATCTATGGAATATCCCCTTGCACAGCAAGGGTCTATGATATGCGAGCAGATTTGGCGATTAATTATGCAGAACAAGACTGCGTCTTGACCTTGTGATTCTGACCATTCAGCGGGCGCCTTGTATCGGGGTTTCCGTACCCGTTGTTGTGTAACAAAAACAAGTTCGCCAAATTGACCAATCAACAGCTTTATAGTCGACATTTCTGAACGAAATCACGTCACAATTTGACTGGCACGTGAGGTCGCATAAAATTTGCATTGCTCACATATATCAGACGTTGGTTACGGAATCCATCGGACAACAAGTGATACTCGGAGGATAGATTAGGTCAACATTTTTAAACAGGTCAATGCCGAACTTGCCAGATTATCACTTTCTGTGAATTTATGATAAATGTTTTTGCTCTGGCAACAGGCTAGAGGAGGAAAAGAGAAAAAACAATGTGCCCCACATTACGTGTCAGGCCACATTAGGCTACATCGGCAATAAAGTGCCAACAGTTGTTGTGGACCGGCCATGTGACAACTCTCTTCCAATTTCTTCCTTTGACTGTCTGAATTCTTTGTATTCCCGTCCCTCACAGCGAGTCTCTCATGTCCGACTACTCCGACAGCGGCGTCAGTGCCCAGCAAGTCTTGAACGACCTCTCGGAGGTCGAGCGCGACCTCCAGCTGCGTCGTTTGCTGTGGGAGAGCACTATGGAGTGGGGAAGGCTCGTGGATGAATGGACGGCCAGTCAGTTTGACAAGCTGAACGTGGACATTGTGCAGAAGAACGTCAACAGGTTCACCCAGACTGTCTACATGCTGGAGAAAGGTACAGGGCCCTATTTCATGGCTGGAGAAAGGTACAGGGCCCTCTTTCATGGCTCGGCCAACAACAGAATGTTGTGCTCGTGAACAAATATCTGTCTAAACCATGTAAACAGCTGTAGTAATGAAATTCTGTGCAAACTCTGCAGGAAGAAAAAAATCCTTAAATCATGGGTGGGAGGGATAACATTGCCATTTTATTTATTTTTGCTGTGAGCCTTGATGAGTTCTTAGACTGATTAACAGTGAGGCCAAGAAGTATGGAAGGCATCATTGTACTCGCAACAAATTGCTGGTGAAGTTTTTGGAAGTCTGTTGATCGAATCATATCCATCAAATCATGTCTTCGCATTTTGAATACTCTACCGCAGGATTCTCAAATTGTAAATAGTATTTCTACATACTTTTTCTACTTGTGAGTTGACTTGTGATTGACCTGATCCCAAGTCCGCTATAATTGAGTACCAAGTGATGCTATAATTAAAAAATTCCTTTTTTTTCTTCAAATTTTGATTGCTAAATTGATAAAATCTTTCAATAAAATCTGATATTCCTGCTTTCTGTATACCCAGAAAATAGCATCAACACATGCTCCTAATTAAAAAAAAAAAGAAGCTTATTAATTAACCCTGCGTTTGTTTTGATCAGTCACAGACAGTCAAAAATTCAATTATGTTCCCCTGCCATGCCTTTTACACAGGCAAGTCACCAACAGTCAGATCATATTTCTTGTAGGCACTGTGACAGTCAAATTCCATCAACAGACAAAAGCAGGTGACTGGTAGGCACAGCTGGCTTATCAATCTCCTACAACACCTTGTAAACCCTTATAAGGTGCTACATAATGGGTCCCATATTTCTCATAAACTTTATTTACCTTTCTTTAATAATAGACATATTTCCAGCGCCCTGAGTACCTAATAGTTGGTAGATATGTGCGCTATATAAGACTCCGATAGTATTATTTTTTATTAGTCAAAGCATAGCTATATCAGGTTCCATAACAATCCCAGCCAGTCAATCGTGCGTTATGAAGGCAGGGAGCACTCAACTGTTAAAAACAGTCACTTTATTTATTTTTTACTGCTGGGCTGGCCTTGTTAAAATTGCCAGCCAGAGAGGGAGGGTTAATTAATGACTGAAATGTATTTCCACGTAAACAGGCCTGCCGCCCAATGAGGTCTTGCCTCGTCTCAAGGAGCGAGTGATTGATTTCAAGCAAGGCATGCCTATCATGACGGCGCTGCGTAACCCTGCCCTCAGGCCCCGCCACTGGCAGGAAATACAGGACCTGATTGGTAGACACATCGTCCGGGACAAGAACTTCACTCTGGGCAAGTTTATGGACCTACAGGTAAAAAGAAAGAGAGAATATCTGAATGCCTGTGCACTTGAAATTAAATGCATATTAGCATTTGCAGTAGCATAACCAGGGGGGGGGGGTGCAGAGTGGCATATTGCAATAGGATGGAGATTTTAAAACCAAATCGGGACGTTGATAGAAGCAAAATCGGGACGATGAAAATGGGTAACAGGATCAAAAATTCTATTTTGCAACACACTATTTTATAAATGATTGCCCTTATTTTCACGAGTGCCATTTTTCACGATTGCACTTTTTTTTTTTAAGAGTGCCCTTGTTTACGTTCGCGAATGTTTGTAATTGTGCCCCCATAGGTAGAATGTGTCCAGCCCTCCCCTCCCCCCCCCCCAACTCTTTTTTTATTTTATGGAGGCGAGGCTGGGTTTCTGGTGCACGGAAAGCCGAGTGCACTTTTTTCGCCACTGCAACGGGCAAACAAAACCCTGGTTACGCACCTGTATGACATCATTAACACTGTACTGTCCTAAACCATCCTGCACTACCCAGCATTGCCTAAACCATGCCCTGCACCATATTGTTTCACTGATTCATTAGGTACTAAAAGGAACAATGTAATACAATGTTGTTTAAATGCTAATGGGTTAACTTTTCAGGAATTTGAGCAATTCAAAAGGTGCAGAAATTTTGTTCCATAAAAAAAACAAGCGGTTCCCAGATTCAGTAAAATGGTTTTCAACTGATGCATGAATATTTTAAGAACAAAATAATTTGTCAGATTTTACACCAATCCTTCCAATCTCAAATCCTTAACAAATCTCAAATCCTTCTCTACAATTATGAAGAGTAGTTCAGAGGGTTTTTTAACAGTAAAATATTGTGTCTTCTTCGTTTCAGTTATTTCAATACAAGGACAAAATCAATGATATCTCCACACAGGCAAGCAACGAAGCAACTCTGGAAATTATGCTGAACAAGGTAAGCAAAAGCAAAATAATATTTGCTGAGCACATAACATTTGCTCTGCGATATTTTCTGCTAAATAAGTGCTAAAGCAGCATCATCAATTTCTTTTCGGATGAAGTGAAATTCTTTTCCCCCTCCCTTTTTGCAGGTGATTGACCTGTGGCAGGGTACCGATTTCCGACTGATCCCCCACAGCAACAGGGACTTTATGATCATCGCCGGAGCGGACGACATTACTCAGCAGCTGGAGGAGAGCCAGGTCACCATAGCAACCATCCGGGGCTCCCGATTTGTCGCTCCAATTAAAGTATGATAATTTACTTGCCTTTTTTGTCCCACTGTGAATGACAGAGTACCAATAAAATTGGAGCTTCCGCCTTTCATAACTAACATTATTTTTAATAAGGAATGTTGGCATAAGTGTTTTTCTTGTCTATTCAGTGTTTTTCTTGTCTATTCCTGAAATGTAGCATGCCGTCTCACCTTCTAACCTTCTAGAATGCATGCTTATTATCAAGTCTTTACTAGTCATACACAAGTCATTGAAGTCAATGGTCCAGTGGTTAGGGTGTTTGACTCATGTATGAAGTGCGTGGGTTCGAACCCCTGCCAGGAACATGGTGTTTGTGCCCTTGGGCAAGACACTTAACTACAATTGCCTCTCTCCACCCAGGAGTATAAATGGGTACCTGTGAGGGTCGAGGACCGATTGAGCGCTGATATCGGCTGCCGCGTGGTCCAATGGCCTGATGAACGGGGTAATAATTGTAAAGCGCTTTGAGATTGTTGATACGATGGAAAGTGCTATATAAGCACAATTATTAATTATTATTATTACCAACTATTGAAATGCACTGTGACAAAGCATTCCTTTGTCCATCACTTGTTGCTTCCGATCAGATTTGTTGCACAATTTTTTTTTGATGGGGGGATCGAGTACAGTGAGATATACATTCAATTTTGAATTTTTGCCCATCAGCAACGTAATTTCATAAACACTGTATACTCAGTTCTGTCCAAAGCTTTGAGAGAAAAATTACAAGCTTGCTTGGATGGGACTTGAACCAACGACCCATAACCTATTAATGCAGAAGTCTTACCAATTGACCATTGTGTTTGCTGAGTCATACAATTGTACTAATAAATAAGCAGGAGGCCGTGGGTTCGAGTCCCACCCCAGTAGGCTTGTGATACTTGTCTTGCAAGCCTACAGACAGCAGTGAATATACAGTTCTTATGAAATAATGTCCGTGAAGGGCAAATCCAATATTGAGTTTGTAGTATAGATTCATGATTGACTCGATTACAACTCCAGGACTCATTGATATTCCTTCACTGGTTATTCTACATGTATCTAGGCTCTAGTTGAAGAGTGGGATCGTAAGCTGAATGTCTTCTCCCGTACCTTGGACGAGTGGATGAACTGCCAGCGCAACTGGCTCTACCTGGAGCAGATCTTCTTGGCCCCTGATATTCAGAGGTCAGTTTTATCCAAGTAGTCCCTGTACCACCCCAAAACGTGCTTGCTTGTTAGGGCCTATCTCAATTCAAATCCGGGACGAGTTCCGGACAAGTTGCGGGTACAGTCTTTCACTTTGTCGGAAAGAAGCTCTGCATTTGTCCAGGACAAAGGCGGAAGTGTTCCAGGGAAATTGTCACTAGCAACTACTTGACTCACCAATACTGCTAATTTCAGAATCCTGCAACAGAACTCATCCTGGATATGAATTGAGACGGGAACTTTACCCCCTGTGCTGCCCAAAACTTCCCCAGCACTGTGTAGTTTAATAGTTTCAACGAAGCTGAATAGCCTGCCTAACAAATTGTCCATTTTCTCTTGCTTGTCAGCAAAGCTGTAATCAATTCATTACTGGTGCAAGTGAGTTATGGGTCACATTGCAACTCCAAATTTAAAAGATTCAGGTGAAAATGTTGAACTTTTTGTATGATTTTGCAGGCAGTTACCCAGTGAGGCTAAGTTGTTTGCAGCGGTGGATAAGTCTTGGAAGGATATCATGCGACGGACTGAGGACCGGCCCAATGCGCTGAGGGCTGCCGTAGCACCAGGCGTGCTGGAGATACTGCAGACTAACAACTCCAACTTGGAGAAGATTCACAAGTGTCTAGAGGTAAGTACAACCCTCAAGGTTTTTTATTTTGGGTGGTGCCCTTCGCCGATGTATTTTATAAACACTGTATTGACAATAGGGTGTTAGTCGTAGGGCTTGTGAGAGAAAAATTTCATGAGCTTATTCAGGTGGGACTCGAACCCACGACCTCCTGCTTACTAGTGCAGACGTAACACTTGATCACCAAGCTTGCCGGGGTCTGCTGGCCGGTTTGAGTAGATGTAGCAGCATGCATCGTAACCATTAAAAAAGAAGCCTCTGGTATTGATGGAAACCATCACGAATCTCAATATGTTGGACAACCCTTAATTTATAGAATGACCCATATTGACTGGCTTATCACAAAGATACTTCTCCTCTGCTATTAAAGATAGAGACAGATGGAAACAAAGTGACTGTCGGCAGCATCCTTCACTGATGATAACCAAGTCTTTCTTGTCCCTCACTGTGAGATGGATCTGAGCCAGACACTGAGAGCAAGTCTGCGCCATTTAGGTCAACCAGAGTTGCTCCTCATACTATTATTAGTTATGGCTCAACTGTGGAATGCCGGTCTGAATCAGTTGTAAGACCTACATTTTTTTGTTTCTCCTTTCAGGACTATCTAGAGACCAAGCGCCTGGTCTTCCCTCGTTTCTACTTCCTGAGTAACGATGAGCTGTTGGACATTCTAGCACAGAGCAAGAACCCCGATGCTGTGCAGGTCAGTGTGGATCATTGGCAAGACTAGGCTTGCCTGGTTAAGCTGGGTCTGAAAGTCTCAGTATAAGAATGTCTTTGTATCAAGTGAGTCAGCCATTAAGTTGTCAGGGAGTGACTCAGTCAGTCAGTCAGTCAGTGTGTGACTCAGTCAGAGGACAATAGGCTGACCCTTTAGGTCCAGCAAAAATCTACATTTGTGCAAAAAAAGGCCAAAAAAATGAAGAATTTTGGCTCCCAAACTTTGAGAAAGTACCAGGCATGCTGCGAAATAAAATTATCACCAAATTATCATTTATTAATATTTTATATCCGGTGTTGAAACAAAGGATTCCTCAAAAGCAAGGTAACGGTAGCTTGCAAGCATTAAATAAAAACCTATGGAGAGAAGAGGGTGAAGAAATTATCAGTTTGAGAGGTGGGAGAAAACTCCTGATTCATATTTTGGGGAACCCACTGAATCAGGTAGTAACTGAAAACCCAAACAACATGTTGGCCTGTGTGGACTCGAACCTAGGCCAAAGAGAGGAAAGGCACAGTAAGTACAACTGTGCTAATTTGACTTCCCAAAACCAGTAAGAAAAAAAGCTTATTTTCTTAACGTTTTGTTTTCTAGCCCCATTTGGTGAAGTGCTTTGGTAACATCAAGAGTCTAGAGATAGTGAAGGAACCCAAGCTGCCTCCCACTGTCAGGACCATGGTGTCTGCTGAGGGGGAGGTCATACTCATGCCAAAGTAAGTCTGGAATAGTGGTGTACATTCGTGGGTAGTATGGGAACCGGGTACCCTATTGAAGTAAAACATCTTTGATTGAGCTTACGAGTTAGCATATTTATAACGAAGCATGAAACTGTCGGCTAGTCTGGCAAATTTCTTACAAAATCAGTTGTTGAATTTCCGTCCCCACCCCAATGGCTGTAAGTTGGCCAAAAAAAAATAGGCTGTTTAGGGTTAAACGGGGACTAAATATTCTCCACATATTGACTGGCAGTGAGGACACTAGTGAATTCCATGCACCCCTCAAGGTTATGAAGGGAGTATAGGTGTTCACTAGTGACCCAATAATGCCGGTCAATATGTGTTTTATACAGACCCAATCCATCAAGCCACCATGTTCTTGTTATCATTAGCTTTGATAACTTCAGCATGCACTAGCTGTAACTAGTCCAAAAATTGTTGGGTACAGTACACTACACTCAAGGAAATTGATGTGCACCTCTAGTTCATGCAGAAATGTTATGCAAAGTCATGCACAAGCCTGTTTTAGTAAGTGCCAAGTGATCGTGGTTTTATAGCCAACCATATATGAAAAGGTGGGCTGTAACTTATGAACCATTTTTGGCATTATTTCCATCGCCAGGAATGTGCGAGCCCGTGGTCCGGTGGAGCAGTGGCTCGGCAGCGTGGAGTCAGCAATGTTTGACACGGTCAAAAGGTGAGTTAAAACCATCATTAACTTAAACTCTTGAAGCGACTCTTCAAGTGTATGATCCCAAAAATGTGAGCTGTAACCACTTGCAATGGCCATGCTGACTCGAGGTGTGAGCAGTCTGAATCAAGTCTTTATTTTGATGATTCCTTAAAGTAAAAACTGTCCAAAACAAATTCTGCTGAATTGTGCACTTGCAAATAGTTATAAAAACTGTCGAGTTCATTTTGCATCATGATACCAAATTTAAAGTGTTTTGCAACATACAGTGAAATCTTCATAAGTCAAGCCTCAAGGGAACAGGTTCAAAATCTGGCTTAAGCAGAGTTTTGAGTTAAGTAGGGTTGTATATCATTGTTATACTACTGAAGGCAATGGATTCATTGTTTGACTTAACAGTTGTTTTGTGTTATCAGACTTTGACTTATCGAGATTTCACTGTACATTGCAAATTGAAACTGGCAATATCAATGTGGAGTATAATCTTAGATCTGATTTATGTCCCCAAATAAATCCAACTGGTCTTTAAAAGTGAACTTAACTTATGGGTAGAGTTTTGTAAAATTTTTGCCTAATAATTCAGGACAAAATAATAATATTATTGTTTGCACCTACTGTATAACTCTTATGGAAAAAAAAATAATACCATTGTGACTTTTTTTTCTTCAAGGCAGGACTTTTTAAGCAAAGAAAGAAAAGGTGATCTGACGAAAAACGCAAGATTTGTTAATGGCTTGTTTGTTCTGTCATGTGTGTATAAAACAGATGTATGAAATTCTCAATGATGGATCGACGTCTGCAATCTGCATGGGCGGACTCCAGCACCTATTCTTTCGAGTCTGTGGTTAAACTTTCTTTGTCAAAAAAAACGTGTTTATTTGTAAATTGTCTGTCCGTATTGGTGTGTTGGTGTTTATATTGTTTTGGTGTTTGTATCGGGTTTGTTAATCCTTATATTTGACTGTTACCCACCCCCCAAAAAATGAGTTTTCATTCATCACTATTCATAAGTCTTGAGTCTGACATGTCTTTCGATTCGAGACTAGAATTGATTTTTTGTTTTTGCATAATAAAGTTGATACAAATCACCAAAAGACGGCATCTTGACATTGATTTCACCTCAACCTGTAAAACAGTACTATACCATTTACTTCATCAACAATCAACCAAATTAATCATGTTTCCTCCTTGAAATTGAAACCTTTGATTACGTAAAAAAAAAATATGAAAGTTCTTTTAACAGCCATTGAAATATGCAAGTAGACTCATTTTGGTGTGCGGTGGGATACACTATCTGGTGGAGTTTATGTCTCGTCTATTGACTGTTGGATTTATTGCCTATTAACTGTTGGACTTTCTGCATTTAATAGCATGGCTAGCAGCATGCGGCATGAAGGCACTTAAACCTTCTTTATTTTTGCAGGCTTCTGAAAAGACGCTGTTTCTTTCTTTGTGTCTTTTGTAAGGGAATGCTATTAAAGCTGCATGCAAAATGCAATTAATTCTTTTTTGTTCTCATCAAACAGTTTAATTTTGATTAAACTCTGTTCTCTGCTCTGCATAAATCCCTCGCTGATACATTTAACAGGCTAGTTCATACAATTACTTACATTTGAAATTATTGGCTTTTTTCCTATTTAACTGACTTTGGGTAATTATTCCTTACATCAGTTCTCTCGTTTGCATATTTCCCTTTCCAAAGTTCTGAGCTAGGGCAAAAAAAAAAATTCATTTTTTTTGTGTGTGTGGGGGGGGGGGGTGGGGAAGGGACTGGACTGACCTCAATTCTCACACATATAGTTAATACTCGCATTCAGGGTGAGTAAAAAAAAAACGAAACCTTAATGTCGGGACCATTTTTTTAAGTGAAGTTCTGCATGTAGCACTTTCAAAATCTAGGATATGAAAGCCCAATAAGCCATTTGCGAGTTAAATTTGAATAAAATCTGGAACACTGACTTAATTCAGTGCTTTGCACGTTTTAAGTTTGCATTCTCCCGGCCAAAGAGATTGTTACTATATCACGTGATTCGGGGCAAGCCTTACGCTAGCAACCCCCAGCTCCGGCATGGTCTGGTGTCTTTGTGCCATTCTCACCCATTGTGAACAATGTATTGGTGCTGAGCGTCTCTTACGTAACTATGCAAGAGCTTGTCCCGAATCATGTGATTAGCAACAGTGTCTTTGATCTGGAGAATTCAAAGTTAAAATGTGCCACAGCATTCTGAGCAAGTCAGTGTACCAGATGTTTTTCAAATGTAGATCCCAAAGGGTATAGGTTACTCGCAAATGGCTTATTCATAAGCTTTCGTTTAGTACAAGAATCATTCAAATCACTTATGTACTTTTCAAGTTACAGAGTTTTAAACACAGCCACCATTTTAAGGTTCTGTCCACGGATCACAAAAAAGTTCAGTGTTCTCTCAGCAACAGGAAAACATATCACATAAGAATGTGTGTGAATTGTCTTCGTTTTGCTGAAAGAACACACCTTTTATGTGATCCATGGACAGAAATTTAAAACGGTGGTTGCGTTTAAACTTCGTAACTTGAAAAGTACCTGAGTGATTTGAATGATTCTTGTACTAAAAGAAAGCTTATGAATTGGGCTTTCATATCCTAGATTTTGAAGTGCTACATGCAGAACTTCACTAAAACAATGATCCCGACATTTGGGTTTCGTTTTTTGTTTACTCACCCTGTACACTCTCAAATGTTGGCAGGGAAGTGAATGTACACATTTGGACCGGTGATTTTGCCGCTTTTATGTTGGTCTGTGTTGTCTGTGCTTCTCTGTACCACAAAGGCTTACTAACCCACTTTTGTCTTCAAGGGAAGAAGATCCATTAATCAAAGTTAATCACTCATTTAGCAGAACATGTAAACAAAAAATAGACCATTATTCCATTTTCATTTTGAAAGTTACACATCAGTGCTGTAGTTGAGACCAGACCCCAGACCTGTAGAGACCTCATTGTGTGTAGTTATTTAAATATTCATAGACAAAACGAGTCTAAATTTAAACCTTTAGAGTGTCATTTCTTTCTTTTTTTTAAAAGAAGCTTATTGACTGTTTGGAGTTAGCATTTCACTCCCTTTTCTCAATTTTTGTGCAGATAATGTAAACATGAATATTTTTATCCGTGGTATTTTAATAATCAATTCTTCATTTAACAGCGGGACCAGAACAATTGTAGATGCGATCGATCTGCCTAAAACCTTCTTATGTTATTAAATTCTCAGAAAATATCTATGAAGTTTTTTTTTTCTTCAAAATTTAGATCATAACATTGGATAGAAGGTCATTGAAAATTAAAACCAGTTCCCGGAAACAGCTGTGCCAACTTTGTTGCAGGCATAAAAAAGTATCCGGAAACATGAGAATTTGCACCTTAAGAAGGTTTTCCACAAATCGCAGAATTGGAAATTAACATACTGTTTACTTTAACAATCTAGTATTTTTGCATATACTTCAGGAATTATCCTTATAAAATACAGATGGTTCCATCGAGTAAAGTAATTTCTGGCCAAAATTTACGGGGCATATTACAAATAGATATAGAATGGACAAATTGAAAAGCTTAAAGCAGAATTTATGTGCCTCTAACATTGTAACAGCATTGCTTATTTACTGCAACCACTCATGCAAGTTCTAACTCTTGAAAAGAAATCCACTGACAATTCATTCATGCATTGCATTTTAGAAAACAACCATATCCATTATAACAAACAAAAGAGCCCACTTAATTTGGTTTGCATCATTTCTGTTAATGCATTACCAAATATTGAAATTTGAACCAAAATATTAGAGAAATGTAGCAACAGATTTTCATGAAAGCATGTGCATGCTAATTATTATTAGTTTTTTTGTAGGAAAGTTTGCATGCCTGTTTTATGATAAATACTCCTTTCAAATTTAAAAACAAATAGAAACAAGTTGTCATTTTCACAGAAGAGTGTTGAGTCCTTCAAAGGCTTCAGACCAGAACCACATTAATGATTTCCTCTTCAAAAAGTTAATTTTTTTGCACATAAATGAGAATTATTCCCTTGAGAACACTACTGTGTGTGACAAAATATCGGAACTTTAAAATTTGTGGGGCCGTAACTGGTCTGAATCCTGCTAGCAAAATTCTTCCGGAGCTATTTTCATGATGCATATTGTTCAGGAACCATTTACTACGGCATATCTAACCTAACTATGACTACATAATTCATCTAATATTAGTATCAGATTTGGACACACAACATGTAAAAGAGGATCAGTTTTGAAAAACTCTGGTACGGTGACCGCCATGTAGAATCTACCAGAATGGAGAGATTGTGCATGACCTATTGTTATCAAGTCGCTTTGTGGAGATATTGCAAAAGTCTTTTACTTAGCATGGAAACTTCTTTTGCAAAGATATTATTTGCTTGGCCAAAAAAAAAAAAAACGGTTAAAACCAGCAAATGTCTGGTAATGCATGTTGCGTGTAACTGATTCTAAGCTGCTCAAAAATTGGGCCTTATTTCTGTACTAAGCAAACTTAGGTGCTCTTACGCGCTCATTAATCTATGAAAGAGTTATATTATTTTTAGTGAGCCATTTTGACATCTTCTTATCAAGCATAAAATTGTTTTTGTCATATTAGAAATTTCAAAGAGTGTGTCCATCGATGGGGACGTAATCTTCAGGACTGGGTCTTGAGTCATCCCGGCCAAGTGGTGCTTACTGTGGTAAGAAAGTAGTCAACATTTACACGTGGGCAGAAAATTGTGCGGTATTATGTTAATTTATGCACATTATTGAAAGATTTACAGGTCCAAATCATGGCCAGCTCTATAACATTGTAACTATTAGCCAGACTGCAGATTTAATTAGCAGTATTTTGAAAAATTGCCTAGGTTTCTTGCCACGGTAGTTTAGCACTCAACTGTGTGAAATGTTTGCGCACCGTGTGAACGTGCCCATTGAAACCAGTGCATTATTTTTTTCCCTCCGCCAAATCTAAATAGGCCCTCAATCTGTCTTGAGTGTCAAATCTGTCCTATTTCTGTCCCCAACAGGTGCAGATTATGTTCAACCGTGACGTAGTGGCCAGTTTGGAATCCCCCGATCCCGGCTCGGCCCTGATAGACACCAGGGACAAGCTGGTCCTCCGCCTGAACACCTTAGCGGGCATGGTAACCAAGGCCTTGAGTTCCCACCAGCGCCACAGCGTGGAGGCTCTCATTACCATCGTGGTACACGCCAGGGATATCCTGAATCACATGATTGAGGCTAAAGTTCGTCGCAGTGACGACTTTGATTGGACCAGGTATGACCAGAGTTTGTCCAATGAACCAATGTTGTGTTTTTTATATGAAATCTGTGCACAAGTAATTTTTGGCCATGGCATGTGACTGCATTGGAAACCTTTGTGTACGACACACATTAAGCCTGATAGCTGCCGCTGGCCTAGTTGGTGCGTCCTCAAGCGATTAAATAGGAAAGGTCACGTAACCACACATAGGAAAACCTGAGTACTTTCTTGTTCATGCACAGTTCATGCACAGTACCATTCCTGAGGACGGACAGAGCACACTGTACAAAATGTTGAGATCAAAACTCAACCAACCGGTTCTTTTCAGAACCACACTTCTTCCAAGAAGAGATTTCTTTCCACATGGTGTTACCCGCAAACATTATAATTTATTTTTGCTTAACTAGAACTCCAGATACCTCAAAGTGTTTATTCATTCCTCTGAGGTTTGAAGTATCAGGATTTTACTGTATTTCAATATTCTTGCTGGACTCTGAAAAGGACTAAAACACTGCCCCATAAATATCGTCTCTCTGGAAATCAAGTACACATTGAAAAGGAGTTTCCATTTGTTCCAGTCAGGAAATACAAAGGTGATTTTGAGAAATAAACACCAAAAATCAGGGAATACTCAGAGAATTTGACAGAAAATGGAAATGAATTAAAATTCTTGTGTGCACAGGCCACCACTCTGTTGCATATGGTGAGGAAAAGATGGCTACAAGGAGGGAAGGGAAGCCCTCCCTTGTCAACAAGTTGCCTGAGTGTTATAACTATCTTAGTTGCTTTGCTGCAACCACCTCTTGATTTAAAAATATAAATGTCATGGAATTTCAGAAATTTCTCAATATCAGCAAAATTCAGGGAATTTGTTAAAGTGCTGGAAACGCTGTAATGTCCAATCCCATAGGCAACTGCGCTACGAATGGGACGAGCAACACAACACCTGTATGGTCCAACAAGCCAACGCCTCATTCCAGTACGGCTATGAGTACCTGGGATGCTCCAGTCGGCTGGTCATCACCCCCCTGACTGACCGATGCTATCTGACGCTGACTGGTGCCCTGTACCTACACTTGGGTGGTTCGCCTGCCGGGCCGGCCGGTACCGGCAAGACGGAGACGGTCAAGGACCTGGCTAAGGCCGTGGGGAAACAGTGTCTGGTGTTTAACTGCTCAGAGGGCCTAGACTACAAGGTAAATGTGAACCTGCCTCAATTGTTTACATGTACCTTAAAGATACAATTTTTTTAAGTTCACAACTAGTCTACATTTTGTATATATTATCCTGCAGTGATTGATCTGTCCTTCATTGTTGTGTGGTACACAAACACAAATGTGTTGTGAAGCCTCATAACAAACATGTAGATTAACCAAAACAACCAAAAATCCACTGAAATTGCTTTTGCACCCCTTCCCAAGAAACAAAAATACACTGCAGACTTTGTTTACAAGGTTAAAACATTTCTGTGTTTCTTATGTGTTCTGCATTAGTCATAGGTCACATTTTCAAGCAGTGTTTATTGGAAAGTATATTCAATTTGAAAAAAAAAAGCATTCACTTTGGTTTAATGGCTGAAGATATAGGGCCACGGTTTTTTCGTTTCACAGGATAATTTAACAGAATTAACCCTGTAAAGCCGGCAGATAGCTGGGCCGCTAATGCGTCCAGTATGCTGTGGTATGCTGTGGTATGCCGTGGAATGCAGTCTGTGGGCAGCTGCACTGCCGCTGCTATTGTGCAGTGCCACTACTGGACAAAGGCTGCGCATAAGCTGACACAGTGAGGAAGAGGCCGGCGGGCGGGCGGGCGGGCGGGCGGACGGGCGGGCGGGCGGCAAGGGGTTTACAGAATTCCCCATTTGATACAGAATTCAGCTTTTTGGGGAACTCTATAGTGTTGAATAAAAAATAGATACAAAACGTTGGAAATTAAATAATTTTTGTAAACATCTTCAATTTCAATCATTATATACAGCTTTTGGTAGCTTAAAAATTAATTTGTTTACAGACAAAAGTCACTTTCAGTAAAAAAAATTTTTTACTACATGACAACACATCGTGAATTGGGATTAGATATTCCTGCACAGTTTCATAATTGAATTACAACATAAAACATTTCCTGAAATGGAGTACAGACAGGTATAAATCAGTGGCCCAATAAAGATGACAGTCCAAGTGTTGGTTGTTTAATTTGCAGATGATGGGCAAGTTCTTCTCAGGCCAGGCTCAGTCAGGCAGCTGGTGTTGCTTTGATGAGTTCAATCGTATCGACCTAGAGGTGCTGTCTGTCATTGCTCAGCAGCTGCACAGCATCAAGACTGCTAAGGATCAGAATGCACTCAGGTAAAGGCAGGGCAGAATCAGACTTAAAGGGTAGATACAACATTTGCAAACATCAAAAAACGAAATGAACAAATTATCACGAAATATCTTACTTGATTGTTAGGGAATGACAGTCCAAAGCATCCTGTAAAATCGTGGTTCCTGGTATACTGACATTTCAAGAAAATCATGTTTTTACCAACGCTGGTCGGCCGACCAGCATTGGAGAACTGTTTTTTTTTTTTTAATTGCTCTTAATTTTTCCGCATTTTCTTTGCAATTGATTACACACCTGTGGAGGGGTACAAGCCTGCTGGACTGATTCTCTGACCTTACAATTCCCCAAAGTCAACAAACTGCTCTGTTTGACGTTAAGTGGGGTCAGTGAACCAGACAACAATAGCATGATTGGTTTTCTTGGTTTTTCCAGCATCTACAAGCCCAAAACGTGAAACAAGTCCGTTTTAACAATATTTGCAATAACATTCTAATCCCCCAAATCCATTTACTACTGAAAATTGCAGCAAGAGCAAATGTTGTACATTCCCTTTAACAACCATCCAACTTGATGTGAGGATTGGCAATGCCCTGGATATCTTTTGAAATCTGTTGGCCTTGAAAATGCTGTCTTCCCTCTAGTTTCATGGGCATTAAATTAGCCATGTCCGAATTTCATGGCTATGGCTTAAAATTACACACTTGCCTATGGCAGCGGCTGCAGCCACTTCCCATAGATGCGTGTGTATTTTCAAGCCGTAGCCAAGTGATTTGGACGCGGCTTAGTTTGCTTTTCAATTTTGCAAATTTCAAATTTACCCTGTAAAGAGATTTAGTTTTAATATACCAACAGAAGCAAATTGCTTTAAAGCTTCTCTCTCCTTTTGCATCTTTGTAGGTTTGTGTTTGAGGGTCGGGATATACGACTTAACAGCACATGTGGCGTGTTCATCACGATGAATCCTAGGTAAGTTTTGCTCCCTAGTTTGGTGTAAGTTTTGCTTTTTTTCATTGTAAGGTGGCCCGTTTTTTATCATATCTGATATGCGCAACGCATGCGAAAAAATTCCACTGTGAAGTGTGACGCTCAAGGCCATAAGGCGTCACTTCTTCAGTTGTTTGATTGATTAATATGGATGTCAAGTAAAGTCTGTCATGAGCCAATGTGGCCCATCAGGCCGGCGTTTATATCGGTTTCAGTGACATGAAACGACTGAGAATATTTTTATATCCAATGGATGGGATACTGGTCCATCGCAGGTTACTCCCCGGCTAATGCTGGTACCCATTTATACTCCTGGGTGGAGAGAGGCAAGTGGGGGTGAAGTGGCTTGCTCAAGGACACAACATAATTGCCAGTAGCTGGATTCGAACCCTTGACCCTCTGATCATGAGTCACGAATCCTAACCATTTACCACACTCACCCAAAAGTAAATGGATATTTAAATAAATGAATAAAAGATGTAACCTGTTGATGTCTAGTCTTTGCCTTGCTAGCATCAGGCAAACATTTGCATTCTTGAATAAGTGACTCGGGCTAAAATTTAGGTGGAATGGTTTCATGAATATTTGATATCATCAGATTTAATACCCAGAAAACTCTGCATCTTAGAAAGCATCTGTTTTACAATTAAACACGTTTGACCATTTTATGTAATACTGTCTGCTGTGCCATATTTGTACAGTCATTATTTCTCACTGAACAAGACATTTTATTGGTCAATCGATACAAACAAAGACAGCAACCATGTCAAAGTTCAATTGAACTCGAGTGTGATGTCTCTAGTGTTCTTCAGTGAACTAGTCACTGGCGTTTCAGCGACAACTATAAACAGTTTGTACGATGATCACGTTTCAAAGTTTTCAGACACATTGCGACCAACTATAAACCGTAACTTGTGCAGTGATCACTTTTCAACATTTTCATTCGCATGCGACCAACTGTAAACCAGCCTGATAATCTTACTTTTTGGGGTGACGTGTTCCATCCAATGGGGTGGTTATGTTTTCATCAAACTCATTTGCACTAAATTGTGTCTTGTACCCCAGCTATGCAGGTCGTGTGGAATTGCCAGACAACCTGAAATCCCTGTTCCGTCCCGTGTCCATGATGGTGCCAGACTACGCCCTGATCGCGGAGATCATGCTGTTCTCCGAGGGATTCACTTCAGCCAAATCCCTGTCCAATAAGATCGTCAATCTTTACCAGCTTGCTAGCAAGCAGCTGTCGCAACAGGTCAGTGTCTTAAGCCTAGTTTCCACGTAGATATTACCATTGGTGTGTTCTAACACCTGTTCTTCCCCCTGATCATACAATTGATTGCTTTGCTACCTCGTCACATCATTTCATTGAGCTGCTTAATACAAAACATGCTAAGCATAGATTATATATGCTGAGCAGAAACAGGTTATCAGTCAAAAATGTTACATGATTTGTGCTCCTCATGACTGGTTCTCATCAGCAGGTAAATTTTCTAAGCAATATTTTCTGCGTAGCAGTTCAATGTAATTGAGTCCTGGTCGTGAAAGATCCTGTATCCCTTACCCCAAACTCTCAGACAGTTTACAGATTATGCCCAGATTGGAAAACAAACAAATGTTGATATGTTATATTTCCACTCCTAAGGACCATTATGATTTTGGGATGCGTGCTATCAAGTCAGTCTTGGTCATGGCTGGACAGAAGAAACGACAAATGCAGTCGGAGTAAGTATATAACTTTTGAAAAAAAGTTGTTTTGATTTAGTTAGTTATTTAAATATCTGCTCTATTGGTTCACTCCAGTCATTGCTTTTACCCACATGCATATTCACCAGTATGACAGACTGAGTGATATATCACAATGAAGAGTCAGTTATTATTTGTTTTTACTACATATGAAGAAGAGCTATGAACAACTCCCCCCCCCCCCTTTTTTTTGGCCGTCTTACAGCCGGATTGGGAGGTGGTATTCCTGTACAGACATCCTTGCTTAGTACACATGCCAGGGTCTAGCTCAAATGAACAGCGTGTTCTGTAATTATGATTATTAACATTCCATTCTTCTTAATGTAAATGAGTGCACGTGAATGCTTTCCTATGCACAGTCAACAAAGGTTTTTAAGGTATCCTATATCAAAAATCTAACTTGAACCAATTTTTTTTTATTAAATTAATGTCAAAATGTCTGCAAGACATCAGTCTATAAGCACAAAAAGGCTATATGCCAAAAAACAAAAAAGTGATGCTATCAGAAACAGTATTTTTTTTGGGGGGGGGGGGGGCAAGGGGGGTAATTGTTTTAAATGAGCAGCATTTTGTAGGGTTAAAACTCATTTTGTTGCATCGGGTCACATTTTGCCTCTCGCTGATAGATTTCAGGGTGTAACCCTATCTGAGGAGCAAGAAGCCTTCATTCTCATCCATTCCTTGCGAGATGCCAACCTGCCCAAGTTCCTGGCAGAAGACGTGCCGTTGTTTGAGAGCATACTGGCCGACCTCTTCCCGGGTGTCAACCCACCGGCACCAGACTCGGGAGCTCTTGAGGTATATGAAGGGTTTCCTAGTAGAATTGTCTCTGGCTTTGGCTAGAGAGGTTGGGCTCAGACTCATCATAGGTCTGTGGTCTGCTACACAGCTATATTTGATTCATGGCCAAAGTTTGGAATGTTTACATTTTAATAGTTTAATCACGAGAGCCATTGTTGTAGTCAAGGTTCTCGTGGGTATACAAGTACATCAGTACCAGTCACAAGTGTAGTGGAACGCCGCTATAACGAACATCGCAGGATCCACAGAAATTGTTCTAAATAGCGATCATTTGGTACAGCGATTTTAAGCTGCTGGTGCTCCGATACTCATTTTTCAATAAATAGCGCCGTTCAGAACTTCATCCTGCATGCCCTGGTAATTACTGGAAGACGACTTTGAACACGTGCTGACTTTTGAATTATGTAATTACACAATTGTTTAGCTTACTACCTACATCAATGGGTGGCTTTCCCCTTCTATTCCTTGGGGAAATAATAGCCACTTGTCACTCTTCTGTTGACATTTTTCAACAGCAATGTTCGGTACATTTTGTACACAAAAAGCGGGAACCAAGGACAGTGTTTGGTATAGCAACGTCCCACTGTACATGGCAAGTCATTCACAAGTCCAGTCACAAGGAACAGAGGATGAGCAGTAACAGAAGAATGCCTTTGTCACAGATCCTTTGAGTAGCTTATGACTTGACTTATGACTGGATAACTTGTGATGGACTTAAGATGGACTTGTGATGGACTTGTGATGGACTTATGATGGACTTGTGATGGACTTGTGATGGACTTGTGATGAACTTATGATGGACTTATGATGATATTTGATCCATCACAAGTGGCTTGACTGAAACACTGATTAAAGCCGTTCTGGAGCCAGAGGTGAAGCTTAACCCAGGCATGAAGCCACGGTTTGGGAAATGGCCTGTGCCACTCTAAAATGTCCTCATGTGGGTGGGCAAACAATAGACCATTATCATGTTGCGGCGGTCTTGATTTTTTCCATTCATTTCAACGTAACCAAAGCGAGGCTGGAAGGAAAAATAGTCTGGTTCCTTTTTGCACAAAAACCATTATCATTCAGTACTATTATTGGATTCAGGGAACATGACTGAAATGGTGGCAGCATGATAAAGGTCTATTCTGATTTGTTTCTAACCTGGATTCATGATTCTGCTAACAAACCTCACCTTGACTTACAACTTTGGATGAGAGACCTAAATCAGTTTCACAAAGTTCTGGAATTCATCATAATATAAGTTACTATGGTTGAGTGGTTTAGACTAAGTGTGCGCGTAATAGTAAGCAGAAAGTCTTGGGCTTGAGTCCCAGTGGAGTAAGCTTGTAAAAAATTTCTTGCAAGCTTGTGAATTTTTCTTGCAAGCTTGTGAATTTTTTTTGCAAGCTTGTGAATTTTTCTTGCAAGCTTGTGAATTTTTCTTGCAAGCTTGTGAATTGTTCTTGCAAGCTTTCGAACAATACTGAAAACATAGTTGCAAAACCCAGAATGAAACGTTTACTTTCTCCCTTATGCGAAATTCCTAACATACAAGACTCAAAGTGAATAGCAATTTTGCATTAAAATCCCCAGAAAGCGATTTCCATGGCGATCCGAGACCTAGGACTCCAACACTGGCCCAACCAGATAGACCAGGTCAAGCAGCTGCACAGTCAGATCCTTGTGCGACACGGTGTCATGCTGGTCGGTCCGACAGGGGGTGGCAAGACAGCCGTCCGTACCATCCTGCAGAGGGCCTTAGTCCTGCTACCCACGATACACATGGGGGAGCATGAGATGCAGACCGGCTTGCAAGTCATGGTATGTAGTGCAGTTTCTGACGCCTGTTTCAGAGTAGGGTTCCAGAGTCTAGCGAAGCCAAAAATTATCAGAAACGACTTATGTCATCAACCCAAATAGACCATGGATTCACATTGGCAAACTTTTTTGTGTAATATGTTTTCTATGACTTGTACATGGAGGTATTTCAAATGACTGTAGCAGGTGATCTCTCATTGACTTGCCCTATAGTCACCCCTGAAAATTGTTTTAAATGTTGAGCGTAAGTCAGATAAAAGGTACAATTGGGTTCGGTGTGACTCTGGAATGCCAGTCTTAAACAGATATGAGGTGATTTTCAGTAAAATTTTTATAATATTTATTCCTTAATACAGACTTGTTTTCCTTTTTTTTTGGAGCGAGTGGAAATTGTGTGTGTGTGGGGGGGGGGGGGTTGTTTACTAATTAAGAGTCTAGATATTTCATTGTGAAATACACCACGAGTGTTGAAAATTCATTAGGTATACAAAATATACATCCCTGCATTTCCATAAAAAAAATTACATTTTTTTTTTGTATGTTACCCCAAAATGCATTACATGTATGTTAAGGCTGTTGGAAGACAAAGGAAGTAGATTAAAATGGGGACGTTAAATAAAACCAGCATATATACCTTAAGATAAATGAACTAAAACAATGAATCAGCACGTTTGACTGAAAAAAGCTAAAACAATGAAATCAGTGCGTTTGAAAGTTTGACTGCTAAAGAATGTACCAAATGGGATATTTCAGAAATCTCAGACCCTACTTTTTAACAATTAGAGTAATGTAACAATGCAACTTTTCCGGGTACTGGCAGTTAAAAATATGCCATTTATTGAAGCCAGTTAACAACCATATCTCAAGCTGAAAAAAAATTTTTAATGAAATTTTGGAATACAGCAACATGCGAACTTACATAATTGGATTAAAGTTTGGGATTTACATTGGATTCTTGTTTATGATTGACATGGGATTCATGTTTTGGATCGACCTAGTATTGACATTTGAGATTAACCAAGATCATTACAGCATCTCCATTTACTCAAAACTATGGCCATCAAGCTTAACTATTTGAATGTTGTGCTCGTTATTCTAATTTTAAATATAATCCTCCCCCTTCCTCTCATCCTCCAGAAAACCTACGGCAAGAAAGGCCGGGTGGAAACATTCGTCATCAACCCCAAGTGTGTCAAGATGGGAGAGCTGTACGGCCAGACCAACCCCAACACCTTAGAGTGGACGGATGGCCTGCTGGCATCGGCTGTCCGTCGGTTTGCTAAGGAAGCCTCCGAGCTTACCCACGGTGGAGGGGAGGAGGGAGACAGATCCACCACCGTGGGGAGTGTCACACCCAGGGGAGACAGGCCCACGTCTCAGGTAGGCTAGTATCAAACGTCCTCCAGAAAATAACACTGTTATATTTGTTTTACATTACTTCATACATCAGCAGTTGTCAGTTTTTAATTTCAGGAGTCTGTAAAAAGAAAAAGTAAGGAACCTCCCCCCCCCCCAGTGAAATAAAACTGAATGTGTGTGCATGGGTTTGTTTCTGCATTCAATAGGGGAACAATAGAGGACAAAAGGGGTCCCCAATTCCCAAGATGTCCCCAATTTGGATTCGTGTACAAAAAATATGGGAGGTAGATGTACAAACAAAAGAGGGACAATAGGGGGTCCTCGATTGCAGGCAAATACAGGGTGAGTTAAAAAAAAAAAAAAAATGTCGGGACCATTGTTTTAGTGAAGTTCTGCATGTAGCACTTTCAAAATCTAGGATATGAAAGCCCAATTCATAAGCTTTCTTTTAGCACAAGAATCATTCAAATCACTCATGCACTTTTCAAGTTACAGAGTTTTAAACACAACCGCTGTTGTAAAGTTCTGTCCACGGATCACAAAAAAAATCAGTGTTCTTTCAGCAAAACAAAAACAAATCACATAAGAATGTGTGTGAATTCTTTTTGTTTTGCTGAAAGAACGCACACCTTTTTGTGTGATCAGTGGACAGAACTATAAAACGGTGGTTGTGTTTAAAACTCTGTAACTTGAAAAGTACATGAGTGAATTGAATGATTCTTGTACTAAAAGAAAGCTAATGAATTGGGCTTTCATATCCGAGATTTTGAAAGTGCTACATGCAGAACTTGACTAAAATAATGGTCCCAACATTTTTTTTTTCATTTTTTTTACTCACCCTGTACACACTTGGGTGTGTGCGCCCGAGCAAGTGAGCGTGCACACTCCCCATGTGATAGTTCCACAATTGCATGTGCAGTTGACTATCATACGGGTAGCCGTGTTAAAATATTGGCTGGAACATGACTGCGAATTGACCAGTTAGAAATCAGTTCTCACTCATGAATATATATGAGGTAGATTAGGGTTTTTTTTAAAATTTGGATCACAAATTCTAGACCACTTGTGTTGCGCTTTGCCTTTAGTTGACCACCCCGCGGACCCCCCAGTCCACGGCCGCAGACTCCCACCATCCACATGACAGCGGCCTGGCCGACGAACACAAACTCTTGGAAGACAGGAGCAGTGCCAGCGACAGAACCCAAGCCAATCACGGTGACGAGATCCCCCAGGACTGGCAGTGGCTAATCCTGGACGGGCCCGTGGACACTCTGTGGGTGGAGAACCTCAACACCGTGTTGGATGACAGTAAGCTGCTCTGTCTGGCTAACGGGGAGAGGGTGGGACTCACCCCAGGAATGAGACTGCTGTTTGAGGTGGATAACTTGTCGCAAGCCAGCCCAGCTACTATCAGTAGATGCGCCATGGTGTACTTGGTGAGTGGCATTTTTAGATGTGGACAGCAGCTCAACAAATAGTCGTGTCTCTTTGTTAGTTAGTTAGTAACAAACATTCCAGTGACAGCCTTGCATGGGCATATATCAACTCGTCCCTCAGGCCCTGGCCCTCTTTTGTGTCACTTTAATAGGTCTCCACCGACCGCCTACCGATTTAATTCAATCCTGATTTTTTTACTGAAAACACTACTTCCAGATATTACGTGGCATAATCATATTACATTAGGCCAAAAAAAAAAAGTGTCCGGTTTCTGGTATGCGCGCGCGTCGCCGTAGCCATGTGCGTCGGCAAAATGAAAAAGTTTTTTTTTCAATGAAAGATGATGTCTCAAAACCGCCAAACTCACTGGTTTGACTGGAATCCTGCTGCTGCACAATTTTAACGTGTTTTTAGATTGGGTTATGGTCGAGAATAAGCTTTATGTGGCCTCTCTGGACTCCCATATATTTGCACTAAGTTTAGTCGGGCACCATTTGCAGTCATCAGCCGACATTTGAAGCAAAAAAATAAGGTAAAAAAAAAACTAAACGTGTCGCCGCACCACTTTTTGGGCAAGCTCCATACCAGAAACCGGAGACTTTTTTTTTTTGGCCTTGGCTCATCTAGCTCCCAGACCCATTTCTTTGAAACTCAACGGTACCTGAGTCTGGAGTGCTGAATGGTAACACGTAGCAACCGATGAAAACTGATGTGCAAATGAATAGATGTTTTCATCGGATGACGTAATCCCGCCTGTGCCTTTAGAAACAGAATGGAAGAAGTCGCATGTCTCGTGTTGAGAACCCGCCATGAATATTTGTGGTTTTTTCTTTCTTTCTTTTTTTGGGCAGGATCCAGTGGATCTAGGCTGGAGGCCGTATGTAAGGACCTGGCTGTCTAAGTTACCCAGAGATGTAAGTTCAAACTGTTGGAAATGCCTTCACTACTTTAAAGGAATATACAACATTTGCAAACATTGGAAAACAAAACTACCAAATTTTTACGAAATACCTTAATAGGATGTTGGTAAATGAAAGTCTAAAGCATCCTGTAAAATTATGGCACCTGGTGTGAAGTCATTTTCAAGAAAAGTGGTATTTTGTATAAATTTCCAACGGTGGTCGGCCGACCACCGTTGGAAAAACCTAACTATTTTTCAACTACTGCTCCAAATTTACCTCTTTTTTAGTCCAAATTTTGTTTGCTACTGGTTACATGTTCATGAACGGGTGCGGGCCAGCTAGACTGGTTTCCCTACCTTACAATTTTCGGGCATCAATAAATTGATTCATTTCATCTTTAGTGGAGTCAGGGAACCAGACTACTTGAACATTTTTGTTTTTCTTGGTTTTTCCAGCATTTTCGAACACAAAACTTCAAATTTGTCTGTGTAACAGTATTTGATCTATTATACTAACCCCTCAAATAGTTCATTTCTGAAAATTACAGCAAAAGCCAATAATGTACATTCCCTTTAATAGCATTTAGAAGTAAACAAAGCACTCGAGGGGTGTACGAACACATAATGTTTCAAGTTGAAGTTGGCAGCGTTACTTCAGTGTTCACAGACACTCTTAAAATCAAAGAAAACCATTTGTCCAGTCATGGTAAATTCAGGGAATTGGACAAAGACCAAGAAGGGAAAGGTTTTTGCCGGCTTGGTGGGCGTCTGGTGTCATGCATCCAAATTGTGTCCATTTTGACTGACTGGCTATGGTGGCTTTTTAGTGTTTATGCAGTGGGAATATTACACACCTCTCCAGGCAATAACAATTGGCTGTGCTATATGTAACCACCTTCTGACTTCCCAGCAACCTCGTTAAAGTGAAAATATTTCTCATGTAATTTCGGAAATATTTCAGGGAAATATCAGGAAAAAACTCAGAATTTTGTATTTATAATGTGCTTGGAACCCTGTTACTTATCTCAAATTTTCGGCCAATGTGACTTTACACTGATGTAAAGTGGATATATCACATTTTGCCTGAAAACAGCAACGAACAAAATATAAAAACAAGTTTGGAAAATATTAAACCACTCCCCCTTTCAAAATAAATATAATGCTATTTTGCATACCAAATAATTCAGTTCCAACGTTCCACTATACTTTTGATGTAGATTCCGGAGAGTGGCAAACGGCACCTCCACGAGCTGTTTGAGAAGAGCCTGGACAAGGGTCTGGAGTTTACTAGTTGCTACACCGCCTATCAGATAGTGGCAGCCACCGACATGAGCATAGTGGCCATGCTGTGCCATCTCCTACATGCATTCCTGGAGTTCCTGGGCAAAAATGGAGGCTACGGTAGCCCAGGTGAATGGCGGGGGACCAAGGGCCTAATTTTATGGAGGCGCTACGCAGAAAATATTGAAATTGGTCATTCCATAAATCTGGGGTCTAAAAGTGTGACATATCTTGTGTCTTCGTTACACTGACCTGTGTAATTTGCCATGCGAGTATCATTGAAATTGACTTCAAACTATTTTTTATTTGTTTGGTAGGTACTTAGCTTTACATAATCACTCTTGGAGATAGAAGGCATTGAAGAATGTGTCCTGAATTTAAAAAATCTTATATCACATGTAACCAAAACAAAATTGGACCTCAAATTTATAGAATGACCCAAATGCAAAATGTATGTGCTAAGCGTAAATAAGCTGAGAAGAAGTCACAAGCTGTATTCATTGCATGCGATTTAGGCTTGCAGCTTGCTTTTGTTGAATAAAGGTTTTAAGTGCTCAGCAAGTTTCTGTGCTGAACATCTCCATGAAATGCACTCGTGTGGAAATGCTAGCCCTTGCAGTAGACTCTTTGCATCCTGCAGGCATCTTGCATAACAGGATTTCCATTCGGTGTGGAGGAATTAAAAATGGTGGCCTTAGACAAAGCTATAGAGTTATATCTAAAAAAAATCTAGAGAGCATAGTCGCTGTACGTGAATGTGACGACATGGACGCGTAGTTGTCATTCTTCAGGTGGGCAACTTTTGAATTCTTTCTAAATAGAGCTTAGCACATACATTTGCATTTCAGTATTCCAACGTGGGGTCATCCCCCCCCCCCTGAATATTTTTGGCTTTTTCGCAATTTTGCGAAAAAGCCTTTCTTTTTGTTCTGATTTTTTTTTTTTTTTTTTTTATTTCTTTTTGTCGCCAAAATGCCATAGACTTTGTACACGTTTTTTCTACACGCCACTTTTGGCATTAATCTTTGTCAGACATCATTCAAAGTTAGCATAAGCATAGTCCCTATAGCAAAGATGTGCCCCGAAGATTGACGTCATGGTGACGTCATCGACTAATTTATTATAGATTTTTGAATATTTAATTTTTCCCATAGACTTTGTACACGGAAATAAAAAAAAAATGTCGTTTTTCAAAGGGCATTTTTGACTCTTTGCCAGTAATTCATTTACACCAATCTTTGTCTAAGCAAAGACCCTAATTTAAACAACATTGTGTAATGATGACGTCATGATGACGTCATCCGGTGTTTATTTATGGGCAATTAAATTGTGACACTTTTAATATTTAAAAATGCATAAGAAATCAACAGTACGCGTCCGCCGCATTCTTTTGCTAACAAGTGGTAGAATAGGTTGAGGTCTTTATTTCATTCAGTGTGTGTGAAATCACGCGACCCTTGCTTCCGGTCGTAAAAGGCCCAAACCGGAAGTGGCTTATTATTTGAAAGTGGTAATAGATATGAACTTGCTTTTAACGGTGCTAGTGTCTTAGCCGATAGTATTCTTCAAATCATCTACCGATGACGTCATGCAATTTTCGAGCGCCCTCTAGCGACAGGTTGAAAATTTTCAAAAATGTATTTTGAATAGATGTCTGTGGCGAAGTTTGTCGGAATCGCCTAAATATTGGTGTTTATGATGACCTTGACCCACTTAAGACGTGTGCGAAGTTTTAGGCGTATGACGTCATCAGACCGGAAGTTATAATGAAAAGACCCTTTTCCTTCTGAAAATTCCTGAAAAATCAACCATGGCAGTTTTTATATTTGTTTTTACTTTAATTGTCGATTTAAGGGTAGGTCTAAAACATTTCAAAGTTTTGAGGCAATAAGTGAACTCGGACATACCCTGCGCACGCTTAAAACTTCAGGTTGACAATACCTCTGCTTTAAAACATGCACTGGACGTCCACAATGTACATGTACATGCACGTACGTTGTACATACGCACATACATCGTTTGTCAGTCAGCCTGCAGCGCACGTGTGGCTGAGGTCAAATCCTGTCCACAGTGACCGTTTTAGCCGATTCTCGGCTAACTTTGACAGATTTTATGTTCATTCATGCGCATAGTCAGGGATGTATTATTGATAAAAAAAATCATAATGCGGAAAAGCCCTGTGTTCTGTTGCAAACAGACATACAGCTCTAGTTTGTTTTTGGTTTTTTTTGTATCGGAGGAGTGAAGACACCTTTTTGTCTTAAATTTTCAGAAAATAGCTAAAAAGATGTACGTGTACGTGCTGAAAGTGGGAACATCTGGGTATTTCACAGTTGTGCCGTATTCTAATTATACAACTCTCTGCAGTCTACGTAAAGAATGGCCGCACTCTATGGACAAAGCTGAATGTGATGGAGACTTTCCTGTACTGATTCTGTGTTTACCACATGCCGTCCACTGTGCAGCATACCGTGCTGCTTATTTTAAGAGTGACACTGGTCATTCTCAGGGAGTCACATAGGTTCCAGTGCAGCGTACCATTTTATAAGGGGGAGGAGGTGTCATAGGATTTTGCATTTTTCGACTCGACGTTGTGGTGTGCCTGGTTACACCACTCAGGCATGCAACTTTTCCTCGGATCCGCTGATTTCCTTTCTTTTTTACTTCTCATGAATGCCATTACAATTTGAAAAACACTGTACAAAGTCTTGAGTGGTTTGGAATTTCCTCGTTTTTTCTGAATTGGCAGTTGCATGCCTGACCACTACAACCAACAAGTTTTTGGTTTTTTTTGTTGCTCAGATGAGGAGCGTCCAGCGAGCGCCGATAGCACCGGTCGGCCTCCGTCTCGTTCCAACGGCCGACGAGCATCGAGAAGAGAGGAGAAGAAAAAGGAGAAGGAAAAAGAAAAAGAGAAAGAACGCAAAGAGAAACTCCGACAGCAGTCTAAACACAGGTCAGTAATTAAGGATGCATTCCCCGTGCTGTTAATGAGTTTTACCTCAAAAAATAGATTTGTTTTTGCAATTGCTATTTTCCTAGCAATGTACACGTCATTCACTTTGGAATGAGACATTGAACAAAACAATTCACTGATGTTTAGTTATTGAAATATTTCATCACAAAATTTGAATTAGTAGCTGCTAGAAATTAATTCGCCTCTCGCACGGTGGGTTCATTTGTACACAAAATGAAAGCCTTTATTCAGAGGGTTAAAGACGCCAAAAACTGGAACTAATTAATTTTCTCCTTTAAAACAAAACATACAAATTATAAATGCATTAGGAGAAAAAAATGGGAAATTTTTTTTTTCTGAAGACCAGGGGGGTATGCAACTGTAAGTTGGTTTCTAAAGGAATACTAAGTTTTTAGCTAATTAGCAGTGTTGACGTCAAGTCCATGATGACGACTGATACTATTTCATTAGATGCAACTCTGCGAGCACCAGTCTAAAGCGGGTGTTATTTTGACAAAAAAAATCTTCCGCTCACTTTTTTCCAGCTCCAAGGAGTGGTACTTGACAAAGCACCCCGACCAGCTTCTGACACTTCTCGGCAAGATCTTTGTCTTCTGCTACACCTGGTCGGTGGGCGGCAACCTCAAGAGAGAGGACGACAGCGAAGATGACGGCGGCATCTCAGTCGCGCCTCGGACAACTGGCGGAGGGGGAGGAGCCAAGGCAAAGAAAGCGGACATTCCTGATCTGAACATTGCCTATGAGTTTGACACCTTTGTGCACGATATGTTTGATACAGAACCCCCACTAGGTATGTCGACACTTGACCGCACATATGTGACCGAAGTTGCGAATTTGATTTTGCATTATGACATGAAAATCTTTGGAATCAGTTTCTTTTTCTCAAAATTTAATAGTTTGTATTATACAGGGTGTTTAAAAAAAAAAGGAAACCCAACTTCAAAGAATGAGTATGGACAGATGATATGTTTACAATGTTTACTGGCTATACAACTGGTATCATCTGAAAGCTTAATCTCTATGCTTTCCAATGATACTATGTTTAGGTTTTTGAGTCATGCATCAGTGAGCATCATTGTCTTGAAAACTGGATGCAAAAATGCAGTTGGTTCACTTTCATAAAAAAAAACCCACTGGGCACATTGTGCCTATTGTTACGAAAATGTCTGTGAAATGGCTTGAATGATAATCCTCGGGAAAATGGCACATTGTTTTGAACGTGGCTTGGTCAAAACGAGAAATTCATGACAAACAATAAAATCCAGTTTTGAAACCAACCCGACTTGTTTTTTTTGGTTTCTTTTTATGCACTCTTGTCTTCATCTTGAATACTTATTCTCATGCACACCATGCCTGTTGTGTTTGACATGAAAGTGAACCAACTGCAATTTTGCATCAAAATCTCATGACAGTGGCGCTCAGTGATGCATGACCCTGGAAATGTAAACAAGGTATCATTGAAAAGCAAAGAGATTACGTTTTCAGATGATAACAGTTTTATAGCCAGTAAACATTTAGTCTGTCCATACTGGTTCTTCAAAGTTGGGTTTCCTTTTTATTGAAACACCCTGTACATTGCTTGAATAAATCCCCGTCATCTGATTGGTTGGTCGTTGATCACATGTCCTTGAATTATTCGTCCCAACCCACGGCCCGGCCGAACCGCAAAAGTTCTAATCCACGGTGTTAATGCTTTGCACGGTCACACGATTGGTGGCTCTGATCTATCAGATGAGGAGGATTTATTCAAGTTTTGTATAAAACAAATAATAAATGTTTCACATTCGTCCAATGAAAAGAATAATTTAATTCGTTGACAGATGGCATGCTCCATTCCTCTCGGCGATAGCCTGGTGGAATGGAACATTCCATCTGTCACCTCATGAAATTATTCTTACCATTGCATTCATAAACATTCATTGTTTGTATAGAATGCTCCACCAATTTTGAAGAGTAAGGAATAAGTGAAAATTCTAGAAATACTTAATTTCAGTTGATCAACTTTGACTTGTCTTTTGATGCTTTTCCTTTTGGTGTAACCAATTCACCATATGCGTGCAAACTCATAGCGGGTACCAACAAAAGTAATAAAACATTCAAAATCTTCGGACAGTGCCATGTTTTTTGGTGTTGTGTGTGCTCCAATTTTTGTGCAAATGAAAGTTCCCATCTTCTTTTTTGATGGAGCAAAAAATGAAAAAACTTGTTTTTGGTTACTACATCCACTGTAGACTTATGTGCATTTAATCACAATTTCTTTTTTCATTTTTGCGCATAAATGTATATGCTCACTTGAAATACTGAATTTGCTGATTAGGAGTGAAATATAAAGTGCTACGTTCTTCTGACAGGTGTGCGTCTGCCGTCCGGTAGCCGGACCATCTTCCACTACTTTGTGAGCACCGAGAGCGGCAAGTTTGTACCCTGGGATGAACTGGTTCCCTCCACTAAGTCCCTGATTGACAAGGGAGTCAGTCACGTCTCGCTGGGGGAACAGATGGGCCTGACTACCCAGATGAGCAAGAAGGCAACGCGGGAGGATAACGAACTGGTACCGACTGTGGATACCGTCCGGTATTCTTTCCTCGTGGGCTTACTGCTGGTCAACAGACACCCTGTCTTGCTTACAGGTATGAACAAGATTGCTTGGACCATTTATTGACTAGCAGTTTATTTGTGAAGTATTCCTGCATGCTTATATTGGGGGTATACTGTCATGCTCTTCAACACATTTGAATTTACAATAGGTATGTCTTGATGTTATGGAAACAGCTCCCTTTTTTTCACTTCTATTTTGGACATCTGCAATACTCTTCAAAAAGGGCTTTTGATTTTTGTCAGACAGCAGATAATCCGGGCGTTTCACAATGCAGTGCCACGGAGAGTCCATTTTTCAAGTTTACAGTCGACAAAACACGGCCCATTTGAACGAGTGTCAGTAGACAACTGGAGCTAATTTGTTAAGGATTGGGGCATAGCGTTCTGCCGCCTTACAAAAAAAAACACCCATATTGATAAAAAGAAAAGAAAAGGGCAAACAGATACTCGAATCATATGCTTACGAAAATACTGACCAGACAAAGTAACAATTTCATAGTCCGCGCTCCGAATTTGTCGACCAGCTCCCACAATGCACTGGGAAAAATGAACTCTCGGTGGCAAACTCTTGGTGGCGCACCGCATTGTGAAACGCCTGAATTAAAAAGTTGTAAAGTAATTATTCCAAAACTATTTTTTTTTGTATTTCGTTTGATGTATCGTTCAAAGATCTCTCGTGCAAAAGTCACAAATTCATCACGAAACTTCTTGTCATGGTTTTTTTTTTGTACATCATTTTGCATGCAGCTATTCATAACCAGTAGTGCAACCAACATAAGCCCACCAGTATGTCATTATTCTTTTTATCAATTAATTGGACCCTATTTGGTAATTATTCAAATAGCTGAATTAAGGCGAAGTAAAAAAAAACAACATGTTTCTCGTCCCCGCCCGCTTCCTTTTTGGAGGCCGCCTGGATTTTTTTACTATTTTTTATTTTTGAAAAATGCAGTTAAAAAAACACCGAAAAAGTCCATGGTTAAAGCAAATGCATCTAAAACTGTTCATTGTAGACCAATATAACTCTAAATGACACTGTAAATATGTTCAGTTCTCTTGTCCAACTTGTCTTTCATTTTAAAAGTGTCTTTGAACAGTGGAAACATCAACGGTTGCAGGAAATTTTAAAATGGTGGCCATCTTGATAAAAAATAAAAAGCCCCTCTTCCTCCTTTTTTTCAAAAACCTGGACGAGAAACATGTTTTTTTTTATTCGACCTTATCATTTTAGGCTTTTGCTTCAGACTTTACAAAAAGACTAAGGGTGCAGAGCTCAGACTAATAATACAGGGATGAACCTGTTTCTGAACTTCAAGTGCATGTATAACGTTTTCAAATTAATTTTAACCTTTGTTTCGTTTGGAAGAAATGTTGAAGGAGACCAATATGTGGGGCAAAATTAATTGTCAATTTGCAAAGTTCAAAAATTGTAACGATATTCTTTCTCCCCATGTTTCAAAAAAAAAGAATTGATTTAAAGACACGTTGTGCGTTGTTAGTCCCAGTACTGTTTTTTTTTCAATGCTGTCTTTACTTTGTGCTCCCCACCCCTACTTGTGAACAGGTGACTCTGGAGTGGGCAAATCGGCCATCGTCGGCCACATGCTCAAACTCTTGAGCAAAGAGAAAGGAGCCACCACCCAGCTGGGTACCATCCTAGGTGATGTCTTCCATTACTCAGAGCGGGGTACCAACATCCTATCTAATATCAGTGCCTTGACAGCTGGGATACTAGGGGACGATGACGCGGACAGCGGTAAGCAAGCACGCTAAGCTGAAACCTCTTTGTCTGTCTTAAGTTAACGTGGCTCATCAACTGGCTTTTAACCCTGGTTCCCTTGGCATGAAACGACTGAGAATATTTCAGTTGTCCTTGGATGGGTTGCCCGACCAGTGTTGTAGTCACGTCCATCTCGAATCCGTGCAAGTCCATCACAAGTCCCTGCAAGTCCATCACATGTCCCTCAGTTCCAAGTCAAGTCACTAGCTATTCAAATTAACTGTAACAAAAGCATTCCTTTGTCATTGTTCATGCCATTACTTGTGACTTGACTTATGAAAGGACTTGTGAAAAGGATTTGGGAAAGGACTTGTGAAAAGGACTTGTGACTCGACTGCAGCACTGTGCCAGTCCCCCCCAGCTAATACCGGTACCCATTTATACTCCGGGGTGGAAAGAGGGAAGTTGGGGTTAATGCCTTGCCTAAGGACACAACACACTGCAAGCAGCTGGATTCGAACCCCTGAGCCTTCCGACCATGAGTCATGCACACTAACCACCAGGCCATAACCCCCCCCCCCCCCCCCCCCCCGCCCATCATTTTACAAACAAAAGAAACTCTCAATGTCAGCTATTCTAAGGGATCTTAGCCTCTCAAGAAAAGGTTCCTTTACAATCTGACTGACACCAGGGATGTAGTCGAGTCCATCACAAGTTCATTCAGAATTCCAGTCACAAGTCCAGTCACAAATCCAGTCACAAGAAACAGTGGATGAACAACAACAAAGGAATGCCTTTGTCAAAGCTCATTTGAACTGCAGCTGGTGAGTTGAATTTGGACTGGAGGACTTGCAGGGACTTGTGATGGACTTGACCACATCTCTGCCTGACACCTGTTACAGTATAACAGAATTTTCAACTCTGCCACTCCCTTGAATGCTTCAAAGGCATAAAGGATCATTTGCTTTTCATACGTTTTGTTCATTTCTAATGAATACCACTCAAAATCCGAAGACTGTTCAAAACCTAACCTGTTGAAGTTTCAGCTCAGTGGATATTACACTTTTCACAAAAAAAATGAAAAACTATGATCACGAAACACAATTTGTCAATAGCACTCTTAATTTAAAAAAATCAGTCAATAGACTAATTATAATACTTGGAAATCATCTACATTTGTTGATTTCTTCTAAATGACAGCAAGCCAGATGGAGTACTTTCACGGCGTGTTTAGTACCAGTACGATCCTTAATCCAAGTAAGCTTTTTGATAATAATTCATCAGGTTACTTTTGGGATAAATGCAAAATGATCCTGTATGTCTTTAAATATGGATTCCTATCCTTACTTTTGTAGGTATCGGTGTTGCAGACACCATGGATTTGACCTTCATCACTGGCCAGGTGCGACGTGCTACCGGTACCAGCGGTATGGTCACTACTACGCTACAGCTGAGTGCTCAGACCACGGCGGCTAGAGTACGGGCCCAGATTGAGCACAAGCTGATCAAGAAGGGACGAGACACCATGGTGGGGCCAAGAGGCAAAAAGGTATAATATTATAATGAATATTCATTACATGCTGGTATCTGAGAATTGAGCGCAACAGAAAGCAACAAATCGTGGGAATTTTTGACGCTGAAGCACTTGTAACAGTAAAGCTAGCATGCCTAGGATGACAGCATGGAGCGCTGTGGTTCAGACCATGACAGAGAACACAGTGCTTGTGTTCTTGGGCAACACACTTTACTACAATTTCTCTCTCCATCCTGGAGTATAAATGATACAAAGCTATATTAGCACAATCAAATTATTCTCACTGTGTTACTTTTTCCCTCTTTCTTAGGTCCTTGTTTTTGTGGATGATCTGAACCTACCCGCCCCCGAGGTCTATGGAGCCCAACCCCCACTGGAGCTGCTCAGACAGTTCTTAGAGTTTGGAGGATTCTATGACACCAAAAAACTTGCCTGGAAGGTATAATTTGTTTCATGCCATAATCCCATTCCCCTAAAAAAAACATGTTGCTTCTTGACAGTTTTCATGAGTGTTTTGACTGACAGCCTAACAGAAATATGAAAGAAATGAAATTTGATAAAACAAAACTCAGACTCGTACTCAAGTCTGAGTCTGTTTTACACAAACTCTTATTTCCAGCATGTGCGTTTGTCCAAATACTCGTATTCTTCTCCACACAAAAGCCATAGCGCTCAGACCAGATAGTCTGAATGCAAAGGCTATGGCTGCATACATATTACTGGGCTACGGCTTACAGTTGTACACAGGCTTATGGAAGCGGCTTTAGCCACTTCCCAGAGACATGTGTGTTGCTTCCAGCTGTAGCCCAGTCATTCAGGCATAACCAGTAGTTCCTACTGAACCCTTTACGTCTAAGTGTACTTGTGGGATTTGGAAAAAAAGACTTGATTTAAAACACTTGTGGAGCGACTTTTTGAAAAGTGTAGACATTTTGTTTGGTCCAAGTTTTATTGCGTGGTGAAACAATATTCAAATAATGAATGTTTATGAGTGCAATAGTGAGAATGATTCATGAGGTGACAGATGGAATGTTCCATTCCAAGAGGCGCAGCGGAGTGGAATGGAATATTCCATCTGTCACCTCATGGAATTATTCTTTCCATTTCACGAATGTGAAACATTCGTTGTTTGTTTCAACAACATCTGAATAAATCCTTGTCATCTGATTGGTAACATTTAAACTGGCACTATGAATGCCATCAGAGCTGTGTCATAGCACGGCAATGGCAACCGATAGCCGTGCAATGGCAGTTCTATTTACCGTGCAATGGAACTTCTATTATCCTTCTATCTTGTTCTTGAATCGCTGCAGAATATACTGGATGTAACTCTTTGTGGGGCCTGTGCTCCCATGGGAGGTGGCAGAAACCCAGTCAGTCCGAGACTTCTCAAACATTTCTGGTGAGTTGGAGTGATAAATGTTAAAAGCCAATTTCATACTCGGAGTGAATGAAAACACGAACATGAATTCATGACATCATGCCAAGGAATTGCATTATAAATGTTGCAAAAGTTGAACATGTTCCAAGTGTGCACATTTTCACCGGGAGTGTATCATGAAGCAAATTTTCTTGCATTCTGTTGAAGTCTCAGCCAATTTTTACTCAGTAGAAATTTCATCAGTTCACATGCTCAATCAATTTTATTAGTCCCAACAACCCAAATTATCCAACACACCCTGTTTTTTATTCTTGATGGTTTCAGGACATTGCATCTACAGGGATGTCAGTCCTCCTGCAATTGCCTGATTTGAGACTTTATCAAATTGTAAATAACATATTGGCACCATATATGTGTGTTATGAGCACGAGTATGAGTTTAAATACTTTGCCATGTGTACGAGTGTGAGTACAAGTACTTTTTCATGAGTACTAGAACGAGTACCAAAAACTCTCCATGAGTAGGAGCAAATTTAAATGGGTGCATGTGTTCTCAAGGGCTTTTTGCTGTCAAACTAGGCATTAAACAAATGCAGAAGCCCCCCAACTGTACAAAATTGGTTCTTTTTCTGGATGTAGCCCTTAAAAAACTTTGAAATTCTCTGGGAGAAAATTTGCAAGAGTACAAGAATGAGTACTTTGCCATGAGTAAGAGTATGAGTACAAGTAAGAGTACATTCTCATGAGTACAATTACGATTACCAAAAAATGTACCCCAGTATGAGTACGAGAACGAGTGCTACAACACTGATGTATACATGTACCTCCTATATGTATATACCTCAACTTTTAACTCTTTTAGTGCCCGCAAAATTTGAAAAGTTTAACCCTAAGGTGCCGAACTTCGAGCTTTTTTTTTAATTGTTCAAAATTCTGTTAAAAAAAAAGTAAATAAGTTTTACTCACAAAATTTGTTGTTGTTGCTCTCTGGTATATCCTTGGTACATTGGAAAGTCAATAGCAGTCACGTACATAGTGATACACCCTGAAACACTGTCCTGCACACAGGGGAATTCCGCACTTTTTGCAGAAAATACGAGTGTCAGTGCTGCACCCTCTTGCAAGAACTCGAATGAAACAAATAAATACAGGTCGTACCTGAATGAAAATGATATTATTAGAAAGAGCAAGAGCACCCCCTTGTGATAACATGCTTACTCTACCTCGTACATGGCAATCGGCAATTTCGAACTAACAAATATACCTTGTACATGTACGACTTTGGCACTGAAAGAGTTAAGCAAAAATGTCAGAGTCCACTTACATCCTGGCATCTGATGGTTTAATAGTGTAAATGTGTAATCCGCCCATGCCTTCGCACTGGCCTGTGCATGTCTGCAGCCTTTCTCAAGTTGCATTCCTCTTCCTTTTCTGTTTCCCCCCAGCATGATGGCCTTGCCTCAGCCCTCGGTGCGTTCCCTCCAGCACATCTACCAAGTCCAGCTAGGTCGCTTCCTGGAGAACCAGAACTTCTTACCGGAGATACGAGAGCTCCTGACTCCCTTGGTGTCAGCATCCATTGCCGTCTACTACAAGATGTGCGTCAATATGTTGCCAACCCCGGCCAAGTCACACTACACCTTTAACCTGAGAGATCTCTCAAAGGTAATACCTGTTTCAAAGTCTCACTGAACCAAGTAGTACTGGCCATGTTTAAACATTATCATTTTACGTATACCAGTCTTAGTTTAATTTTGATTTGTATAAGTTAATGAATTATTTGTTTAAAAGTTTATAGGATGTATTTTGTCTTTTAGATGTTGTAATTCATAACCGAGCCAACCCTTTAATGGTTCCCAATAACATGATCCTTACCAGTACCTTACCTTACCTCTTAGCAGTGACTCATTTCAACCTAGGTAGATTGTGGTTCTAGACTGGTCAATTTACAAATTTATTTTCCATTTACTTGATTGATTGCAACAGTCAATCTTCTGTCGGAAAACTGTTTAAATGTACTTGATTCAAACCTTGGGAAGTAGTTGGTTCAGTCCGAGTCTGTTAGCATCACTATTTTGCAATTTTGAAGACTCAATTTGGAATTGAGTGGGATTTTAAACTACTACCTCTGGCAAACAGTAAACTTGCCCTGAGCTATCTAGCTCTACATTTGTGGTCTTACAATCTGTCAATTTTGACAATTTCAAAGAATGAAATCCTTGAATTGATAATTTATATTCTCAGTTATCCGGTAGAACTTGTTGAAATATCAAATATAAAGTCTAATTCTTGAATGTACCACATTTTGCTACTTGCCATGTATTATGTAACCAGCCCACCAGGTCACCGTTTGCCTTAGCTGAGGAAATCTAATGGTTTTGGATGCAATGTGGCAAGTTCCAGAATAGTAACATTTTTTTGATATCTTGAATTATAACGAAAGGGTAAAAAGTCATTCAATCATCTTATTATCCAGGTTATCCAGGGCCTGTTGCAAGCCGACGAGACGGTCATCACGTCCACAGACTCGGCCGCGTTGCTCCTGGCCCATGAAGCCACCCGGGTCTTCCACGACAGACTGGTGGATGAGCCTGACAGAAAACGATTCTTTGAATTCCTAGCCGATGATCTCCACAACTACTTCAAGGTTTGTAGTGGTCTGAACACAGCCTGGATATCTTTCACTGTATCATGAAACAAAGTTTACTTTGGCTTTGTAGGCATTGAGAGCAAGAACACTTTTGCATTTTAAAGTTTATACGATTGTTTTTCATGATGATGGTTTATTTTGTAGTTGTGTTTCTGTGGTACTGTGAGTAATGAGTAGGGAAAGATGAGTAAACTTAACCATTTCAAGTCGGATGACGTGAATACATGCAAAGGTTGTGGTATTCGGAACAGATTGCAGAAATATCTATCAGTGACCTGCTCGCAGTGAGGGAGGCGGGAAATATCAGGGTGTGCTACCCGCAGATGATGGCTTGAACCCGTCTGGCATCGAGGTTCATGAAAAACAATCCCGCGCCTGGGTCCGATCAATGTCAAAATAATCCCGGCGCGAAGTGGTTAAGGACAACACAATATGAAGGAAGTCTTGAAAAACGTAGAAGGCACAGTGTATAGTATTTTATTTACTTAGTGCATATTTATGAAACAAAAGCATTACTTTCATTGGTCAATGTCCCAGCGTGTTGGGGGAAGTAAAAGCTGCTTCCCCTGTATGTATGCATGCGGGACACACAAACACTTTTGCCCCACTGGTCGGTAGTACCAGAGAAAGAGAACCTCTTAGATTGGCTCCTGGACTCTCAAATTTGATCATAAGTGAGGTTGCTGGTGGTACCATACCTCCCAACAGACAAAGTATTGTCTGTTTTCCTTGGGACAGATTTTTTTTTCGCAGAATTTTCCACACTTCATAATGAACCTAATTTTGAGACGTGTGATGAAACAAATGCAACATGGTTTATTTATGGGAAGGGGCATGAAATGACTGGTCACTCGATGTTGGCTGACTTTGATAACCTCCACGAGGGGACTTATTAAACCCCTTCCTGCCGGGTTTTTACGCCTCACTGCACAGGCTTATACGCATCACTGCACAGTAGCCTCTGCGCAGTAGCAGCAGTAGAGGCACTACACAGTAGCAACTGACCAGCAGCTGCCCATAGATGGCATACCATAGAATACCGGGCCACGGCTATAGCCATCAGCCGGCGAGGAGGGGTTAACAGATGGGTCTATATCATAGAGCTATATTAAATTACTAGAGCGCTAACTCGTCATTCTGCACGCGGAGACTCTTTTAAGCCGTCCTGGGCGCAGACATTTTGAATTCATGTGCGTGTTTGTAGAACATAATGAAATTAGATGGATTGAATTTTGAAAGTGTACTCTCATGCAACGCGCAAGTAGAACATAAGCAAACAACTTAAGCGCGTCATTGACGGTTCAAAAAAACGTGACGGTAAAAATCATCTGCAGTGAATACGCGCACGCATTGCGCTGTTTGCATAGAGCAAAATGACACGCTCATTTGCTGATCGTGCGTTTCGCTTTTGGGCGTATCGGCTTCGATAACGCACCAGTATGGAAACAAATGCAGATATGCAAATAGTCGTACAAAAGCCATACAAAATTTCTAGGTCTCCATTGGTTTGTGCATAAACATGGATGCGCCCAGCAGGCATTACTTTGTACACAAAGTTAGCGCTCTAGTAATTTAATATAGCTCTATGGTCTATATCCACAGTCCTGCATGAATGGTACTTGACAAATTGTTTGTTTCTTTGATTTTTTTTCTCCAATGTTAAGGTGAAGTGGACCCCCGAGAAGCTTCATGATGAGCCCATATTGTTCGGTGACTTTCTGGACTTGAATGCCCCCTCTGTTGACAGAGTTTATCGTCACATCAGCGATTACGATAAGCTGGCCCAGATACTAGAGGAGTACATGGTGCGAGTGGACTATGGCGCAGGCCAGGTATGGAGCAAGAATAAAACAATAAGATTAGGCCCATATCTAGGGCCACTGAATTTCCACCTTAGCTGAACATAGTAGAGAAATATCAGAAGTCATCTTTTGAAATTTAGCTTTTTGTGCGTACACAAAAAATACATACAAGTGGACATTAAATTATATCTTTACACATTTCTAATTCCAAGCATAAGGTACAATTTATGTAAAGTCTTCAGCAAAGTTGTTTGACATCAACTACATGGCACACATGATGAAGGCGGAATTGCATTTTCTTACACAGTTTTAATGCAGTAATGATAAAAATGGAACGTTCGATTTCCTGAAACGGAAAACACATTTTCGAAATTCAAATATTGAATTTCTATAGTATTTACAACACTGAGGTGTACATGTACCTGGGGTAAATAAAAGAATAGGTAAAATCAAGTTTAAATTAATTTATTGTCATTTTAAATTGTTTGCGTCAGGGTTCCCAACTCATCTTCTTCAAGGAGGCGCTAGAGCACATCGTCCGAGCGGCTCGCGTCTTCAACCAGCCCGGGGGTCACATGGTCCTAGTCGGTCTGGATGGGACAGGCAAGGCCAGCACTGCCCAGCTGGCTAGCCATGTCTCTGGCTGTGTGCTGTACCGATTGACTCTGACCCGGGGCTACGGACAGAGCGACTTCAGGGACGATTTAAAGAAAGTGTTCCGGATCGCCGGGGTGCAGGACAGCAACACGGTCTTCTTGCTGACTGACAGTGATATTGTCAAGGTAGGGAGCTGCTTGTTTGTTTGCTTGCTGGGGTGTTTGTTTGTTTGTTTGTTTGTTTGTTTGCTTGCTTGTTCATGATTTCACAGAGTGATCCTGCATGAATCGAGAGTTGTAGAAGAGTCACCCAGTAGTATGGCTTTTACATGCAAGACAGCATGCATGTGTAGAATGCCATGGTCCAACACCATGGTCCAGTGGTTACGGTGTTTGACTCATGTACGAAGGTGTGGGGGTTCGAACCCTGCCAGGAACATGGTGTTTGTGCCCTTGGGCAAGACACTTAACTACAATTGCCTCTCTCTATCGAGGAGTATAAATGGGTACCTGTGAGGAGGACCAATTGAGCGCTGATATCGGCTGCCGCGTGGTCCCATGGTCTGATGAACGGGGTAATAATTGTAAAGCGCTTTGAGATCGTTGATACGATGGAAAGTGCTATATCAGCACAATTATTATTATTATTATTATGTGGGGGGGGGGGGGGCATACTGATTCTGGCATGCATTGTTTGAAGTCAGATGTTGAAGTCGGGACAAAAATGGTCATTCCTCAGACCAGTCAAGTGAATTAAAATTTGCCTTTCATTTTCTTCTTGTTTGATGTAGCCCTCAGACACAAGGTCTGGCAATAGAGTGCAGGAAATACACAAACTGGCCGTGTAAATGTTTTGTCCATGCTTTTAAATCACATCCTTCTAATCCTTGTAGGAAACGTTCTTGGAGGACATTAACTGCGTGCTGAACTCTGGCGAGGTGCCCGACCTGTTTGACAACGACGACCTGGACTCCATCACCATGGACATGAAAAGAGCCGCCGCCGAGGCCGAGATACCGGACACCAGGGAAGCCGTCTACCAGTTTTTCATCCAGGTACAAATACATTGTTTGTGGGGCCTGTTCAAATTCTCGGAAGCCAAACTCTTCAGGAGGCTGCGTTTGAATTACTTGGATGTGGCTGCAATAACATACAATTGAAGACAGCTTTTTAGTTAAACAGGGTGTGTTCCATTTACAAGAGCAATGCAAACGTTGCTTACCTATTTCCCATTGGCTGTGCACAGAAAGATTGAGTGGACCGCACCCCTGATTTTCTTCAAACTGTACTTTGAATCAAGTTGGAGTGCTTGAACACATCTTTTAAGTAGGATCTAATTTTATCTGGGAAGTGTGACCTGGTGGTTAGGGTTCGTGACTCATGATCAGAGGCTGAGGGGTTCGAATCCAGCTGCTGGCCATATGTTGTGTCCTTGGGCAAGCCACTTCACCCCCACTTGCCTCTCTCCACCCAGGAGTATAAATGGGTACCGGCATTAGCTGGGGAGTAACCTGCGATGGACTAGCATCCCATCCAGGGGGAGTAGAAATATTCACCGTTGTTTCATGCTACCGAAACGGGAGAAAAACGCCGGCCTGATGGGCCACATTTGCGCGTGATAGACCTTTACAATTTTAGCTACATGTCATTCTGTTTTGGCTTATAAGCAAAGATTTTAAACAAAAGATAAAATATGACAAGAAGGATGTTGTTAAATTGAACAACATCCTCAGAAGTTGTTTTATAGTGATTCTTTAATTGCTGCCAATGCTGAGTTTGATTGTACTCATTTGTACATATGATTTGGGAGCCAAGGGATTGTTCATCATAGCCAAATATATGTGATAAGATCAAGCTACATGAGTCGTTTGTCGACCCTGGTCAAAAAAAAACCGCATGCTGATACCATTTTTAGTTCAAAAATTATGGAAGTCGGAACACCAAGAGATGTGATGAAGTGGCCCTATTTTGGCCTGTATCTCCACATAACCATTCCCGACAAACAACTCATTTAGTTGGATCGTATCACTTATGGTGTTTTAGTGGTCTTTTACTGTGCAATGCTGGCAATTGAAATATATTGTATTCCTGTGTCTTTACAATGGGTTTTCTTTCTTTGATGTATTGTGTTCAATTAAAATGTTATATGTTTACATTTTTCATCTCATTATTTTTATTGATCCTTTTGTTGGTGTGTTCGATATTGTATCAATAAAATTTTAACAGGAATTAATATTTTGTTCCTGTCTGACAGCGAGTACGTTCACGACTCCATGTTGTCTTAGCAACCAGCCCTGCCGGAGACGCCTTCCGTCAGAGATGTCGGACCCATCCTTCTCTTGTCAACTGCTGTACCTTGGATTGGTTTGATGAGTGGAGCGAGGAGGCCATGCTGCGCGTGGCCCATGTCTATCTGGGACAGGTTGACTTCCAGGGGATCAGTGGTGATCAGGATCCTGTGGTAAGTAGTTTAGGGTCAGTGTGGTGAGCACTGTAGGGTGAGCTTGGTGAACTAGTAGGGACAGGATTGGTTTGATGAGTGAAGTGAGGAGGCCATGCTGCGTGTGGCCCATGTCTGTCTGGGACAGGTTGACTTCCTGCGGATCAGTGGTGATCAGGATCCCGTGGTGAGTAGTGTAGGGTCAGTGTGGTGAGTACTGTAGGTTCAGTGTGGTGAGTACAGTAGAGACAGGATTGGTTTGATGAGTGAAGTGAGGAGGCCATGCTGCGTGTGGCCCATGTCTATCTGGGACAGGTTGACTTCCAGGGGATCAGTGGTGATCAGGATCCTGTGGTGAGTAGTTTAGGGTCACTGTGGTGAGCGCTGTAGGGTGAGCTTGGTGAACTATAGTAGGGACAGGATTGGTTTGATGAGTGGAGCTAGGAAGCCTTGCTGCGCGTGGCCCATGTCTATCTGGGACAGGTTGACTTCCAGGGGATCAGTGGTGATCAGGATCCTGTGGTGAGTAGTGTAGGGTCAGTGTGGTGAGTACTATACTAGCGTGGTGAGTATCATAGAGACAGGATTGGTAAATGAGTGAATTGAACTGTATTCAGGTTAAATCGCAGAGAAGTGTGGTACCAGGATTAAATAGGGTGCAGATTTTACACTGCATGCAGATGTGCATTCCCTGATGAACCGCTGCTCTTAGAACCCCTTTGTGATGTTTCCAAACTATCCCAGAGCTGGCCAACACTTTGCTGTGAACAATCCAGGCCTTTCATTCATTACAACATAATCACAACCATAAAAATGCACACATTCTTGTTCTGCAGTTGTGGGGATATACACTTGTCTGTACGAGGTATTTGTGGGGACCGAAAATCCTGTGGGGACAGCAGAAAGTCCCCATAACTCGATCCTAATTTACCTGACAATAAAAAACTTCCCCATAAGACAGTGTAGGCCTGCACATGACTTTCTGACCATGTGTAACTTTTCAATACCATGCAATACTTAACTTTCTGTCACCGCTTTCCATTTGATTACTTCATCTCATTATGAATGGGCCTTTAACTCTTTCAGTGCCCACGAAATTTGAAAAGTTTAACCCTAAAGTGCCCAACTTTGAGCATTTTTTTTTTATTGTTCAAAATTCTGTAAAAAAAAAAGTAAATAAGTTTTACTTACTAAATTTGTTGTTGTTGCTCTCTGGAATATCCTTGGTACATTGGAAAGTCAAAAGTAGTTACGTGCATAGTGATACACCCTGAAACACTGTCCTGCACACAGGGGAATTCCGCACTTGTACGAGGTTTGGCGATTTTAAGTACGAACATTACCTCGTACATGTACGAGGTTGGCAATTTCGAACTTACAAATATACCTCGTACATGTACGACTTTGGCAATGAAAGAGTTAATGTCAGGAATCTTGTCTTCTTTCATTCAACAGAACCTGAAGGACAACATAGCCCACGTCTGCGTGGACATTCACAAGGACATCACCCATCAGACGGTCAAGTATTATGAGGAGATGAGGAGACATTTCTACATCACACCCAGCAGCTACTTGAATCTTATCCAGCTCTACTCCAACATGCTGAAAGAACAGAAACAGCGTGTCATGGATAGCAAGTAAGTGAAGATGAGATTTGAAGGTTTGCATGGTGGAAAGATACTAAGACAAGATAAGTTTGCGGTAGCACCATGTGAATAAATCTCTTTTTTTTGGTATGTGTGGTTCTGAAAAGAACCGGAACTGAAAAGAACCTTGCTTGCTGAAGAGAAGATGACGATGGTACCAAATACCCTGTAAAATTATTCTGCCTCAAATGGTATCGTTCAGAAGAAAACAATCATTGAAGGTAGTTTAAAAACTGTGTGTCTGTGGGCACACTTTTTTTTACAACCACCTTCAATGTATGCAGCAGGCACTTTAATTAATCACGTTTTTGCCTTTACCAACCCTTTTTTTTACTAACTTTTTTTTTTTTTTTGGCATTCATTGAGACGAGCATCTTTGAAAACCTCATATTGCAGTTAAATGTCAATTACTTCAATATGTCAAAAAAACCCAAGTATTTGGTCTTTTTGTTGATTTCATCCAAACAGTGCCCACAATGTGAGATGCTGTTTCTTGTTGAAAGGAATGTTTTCATTTTTGAGAAAGAATACGTACTCAATGGATTTTACCACGTTAATGTCACATAAGGTCATTTGGAGGCTACTTATACCGTACTAGTCAATTCAATATGTTCCAGTAACTGTTATAAAGAGGTATCCCTTGTGTATTTCTGTTTTTCTTGAAGAAATCGATTGTTTATTGGTCTCTCCAAGCTGTCCGAAGCCAACTCCCTGGTAGATGCCATGCAGGAAGAGTTAGTCAATCTAGGACCTAAGATTGAAGAAAAAGCAAGAGTAAGAACAGATTTTATATGTTTTTAATAACATCTCACCCACAGATTCTGTCGCTTGATTGGCCGAGAGTGTATCACATGGTATTCATTGTTTTTACTCTTTTATCATGAACAGTAAAAAATCTATACAACGGCAGCCTCGCTCTGAAAAGGTACTATACCCTTAGCCAACAATGTAACAAAGTTGGACATTGTTCTTGTCCGTGCTACCTTGGTACTTTGTAATTTGCTATTCAAGTATCATTAAGATGACCCAAAACAAGTTTTTACTTGTTGGCTAGGTAGTTTAAGTAGTCACAATCACTCTTGGAGGACGACTGCATTAAGTTGTGTATCAGAATTATAAAATCATAGATGTCAGATGTAACAGGGACAGGAAAAAGAGTGGACCCAAATTTATGGAATGACCCAGATGGTTGTTTGCGTTGGGCAAATTCCGCATGCTACATAATAGGGTACAAACATTTCATGGAGAGGAAGTTTGGAAAAGTGCAGGTAAATTGTCAACTGACTTCGATTGAAATACAGTTGTCTTGAATTGTGGTTTAGTTCATCAAATATTTCACAGAGCTGCTAAGATTTGAAATTAGCTCAGCACAGAACATTTTTGCTAACCAAAGAGAGGTTACCAGCCAAACTGTCTTGCGATGTATATGGCATGTGACTGGTTCCCAGCTAATTTTTGTTTAGCACAACAATTTGCTAAGCAATGTTTTTTGTCTTGCAGCTCCTTAAAAATTGGACTCCTGATCGGATGAGAACCTCTTGTTTTTAGGTAATATTTGTATACGTAGAGCATTTTGTAAAGTCTGGAGATGTTTTTGTTTGCCTTTGTTGTTCAGGACACAGAATTACTCCTGGAGCAGTTATCCAAAGACCAAGAAGCCGTGGATCAGGTGCGATTCATCGTGCAGCAAGAAGAGGCCACCATGCAAAGAGAAACGCAGATTGTGCAAGACTACGCCGACGTGAGTCATGATTCCTTAGTAGACCTTATGCTTCGCAGGTGTCTCAGAGAGTGTTCTTTGTTGTTTTAATTCAGTAACAATGAATGCACAAACGGTTTACTCATGCCTATCCAAGCGATACAAAATCATTGCCCTCTGATTTCGCCTTAATGCATTGGGTCTATTGTATCCACACAAAGGGAAACCCTTAGAAGTGTTTTTTCTATTTAAAAAGTGATTAGGGGGATTGTGAGGATGTGATTTTGACAGTTAACATCAATGGTCGCATCGGAGACGATACGTATTGGTCATCAAATTTCATATTACACTACACCCTCTGCTGCAAGGCCAATTTGGTCGTTTCATACATTGAACAATCTGCCAATCAATATGCAGGAGGTGTAATTAATATTCATTATTTTCATTATCCCCTACGCACCCATAGCAAGCCCAGCAGGACCTTAGTCTGTCATGACAGGCTTACAGGATTCAGTCACTGCTTTGAACTCCATAGACAAGTCAGACAACTCAAATTAATGAATATGTATGAATGTAATTAATATTCATCATCGTCATAGTCCAATCCACACCCTCGGCAAGCCTAGTAGGACCTTCACTCTGTCATTCCAGCCTTACATGACACCATTGCCGCCTTAAATGACCTAGACAAATCAGACAACTCAAATTAATGAATATGTATGAGTCTAATTAATATTCATCATTCTCATTATCCAATCCGCGCCCACAGCAAGTCAACAAGCAGGACCTTCATCAAGCTGTCATACCAGCCTTACTGCTTTGAATAACTCACTGTTTTGAACTCCATAGACAAGTGTATGTGTATGAGGTCTAATTAATATTTATCATTCTCATTATTCAAACCACGCCAACAGCAAGCATAGCAGGACCCTGAGTCCGCCTTGCCAACCTTTATACCATCACTACCTAGTAGTCCCTAGACAAATCAGATAACATAAATGAATGAATATGTATGAGGTCTAATTAATATTTGTAATTTTCATTATCGAATCTGCGCCAACAGCAAGCCCAGCAGGACCTTCAGTCCGCCATGCCAGCCTTACAAGATGCCATCACTACCTTGTAGTGTCAGATAACTCAAATTAATGAATATGTATGAGGTCTAATTAATATTTATCACTTCATTATGCAATCTACGCCAACAGCAAGCCCAGCAGGACCTTCAGTCCGTCATGCCAGCCTTACAAGATGCCATCGCTGCCTTGGATTCCCTGGACAAGTCAGACATCTCAGAGATCCGTGTCTACACCAACCCACCAGACCTAGTCATGCAGGTCATGGCAGCCGTCTGCGTCTTGCTGCGACACAAGCCAGACTGGAGCACCTCCAAGCATCTACTGGCGGACGCTGGTTTCCTCAAGAGGCTGGTCATGTTTGACAAGAACAGCGTGCCGGACAAGGCAAGAAGTGGGGGAGTGAGGGGGGAGGGGAGGGGGAGGGGGGCTTGAATTGCCACTTGGACAGTTGGACTGCTGGATCAAGTACATTGAGTAGAGCATCTTTGTTGTGCTCCAAGTGGCCTCACCAGGAATACTAAGGGTGCCCCTCACGTATTTGTGCTGAGAAAAATGTTATATTTTGAACTTCCAACCACACTTAAAGAAAAGTCCCTCCAGACTTAACTTCAGAAGTCATCATTTTACATTTCGGCCACCCTAAAGATAGAGTACGGAAGTGTGATGTGTGAGGAAGCTGCCTATGGTGGAACTAGAATCATGTCAAAATTTCATTTGACCTTCCGTTTTGACTTACTCAAAATGTTGCACTGGCAACAGAAAATAGTAAAGGTGGAATTGTGCCTAGCTATCAAGATAATTTCAGAAACTCTGAGAGTGTTGTAGATGGTAAAACTAGACCCACATAAAGACATGGCACATTAATGCACTTAGAATGCCCTTAATGCACCAAATGCTTAAGACAATTCTGACAAATGTGAGGTTTTCTGGCAAAATGAGTCAGTACTAGGCACAGGCCGTAGTGAAGAAAAATGAAAAAAAAACTGAATGTGGTGATTTTTTTCTTCAATTTTCAGGGAAATGTTTGATATTTCTACTGCACATATTTTAAAGAAATAGTATAAAAATCATGGAATAAAAGTGTTTTTAAGAAAAACAAATTTGGCATCTTTCATTTCATGACTACAAAACAGTCGAAAGTTTTACGGCCTTTTTCACAGTATTTTACTTTGTTGACACTTTAAACAGCCATAATGTGTCAACAGAATGTCTGACGTAAGTGCAACAAACAGCATTGTAAGGAGAATTTCATTCTCTTTCCTAATACCAGCACATCCTCATGTCAGCCTCTGCCCACTTGTGCCTCATTTTGCCTAAATGCCTCACAAATATGATAAATTGCTTTGAAGACTTTTAATTGACAAGTTATTCAATGGAGCAGCTTTTTACCTCTGAGGCATTCATGTATTTTGTTTCTTCTTTTGTATTTTTTTCTCAGGTTTATGGCCGACTGAAAAAGTACACCTCCATGCCAGACTTTATCCCAGAGAAGGTGGGCCAGGTGTCGTCAGCTTGTAAATCCATCTGTCAGTGGGTGCTGGCCCTGCAGCATTATGGAGAAGTCTGCAAGGTTTGTAGCTGTAGCCGTGTCTTAGGCCGTGTCTTAGTGACAATTATGCCATTTGCTAACCAAACACTTGCATACTGCAATGGTGGCCGATCATGTATAAACGGGATGGTCACTTTGACGTCATTCTATCGGTCCCTATTAGCGGTTGTTAGGTGCCGTCATGCGAGTACCTGTGATTGATGCGTGTGGCTGGAACATGCAGTGTGGCATTGAAGAGGAATATTTTTGTGAAAAAGTGTGTCTGTATATGAGGCCAAAATGCATTGTAGTTTGTGTGGATCCCCATGTAAACAGAGCAGACTGACCGTGAAAATTGCAATGGATATCTTCTAGGCAAATGCGGGGCGGTCTACTGTAATGTGATCCTTTCTGGTGTATGTTTGCTGTCTTGTAACAAGCTTTATTTTTATAATGACCAGAGTTTTTATCTATGAACACCTCAGATGGTGAAGCCAAAGCAGAAGCGAGTGGAGGAGGCCAAGGAAGCGCTCAGTCTCGCCCAGGAGAGCCTCCAGGAGAAACAGGCCAGCCTCTCCAAGGTAAATGGTAGCATTGTCTCATTCCTTCTAAGTTTTCGGAATAAACGTTCAAGATCTCGCTCAACACATTTTTAAACTTCTTAATTTCGTTTTAAGTTGCGTACCACTTGCTCTCCAACAAAATGGATTTTTTTTCTCCTAACAAATTTTGAAAAACACTACTTTTATTCAGATTTTGGGTATCTGTAGCCCTCTGTGAAAGCACATTTGTTTTTAGCACGAATAACTCCCCTTGCTTAAGCCAAATGTCTGGTAACGGGTAGCTAATCATTCGAATTTTGTAAAGAAATAGTTCATGTAACTAAAGTTCAATGGATTTTTTTTGTTGGATGTCTCATTCAAAAATGAGTAACTTTTATATTGCTAGGGAAATAGCAATTGAAAAAACAATCTATTTTTCAAGGTGAAATTCAAAAATAGCAGGGGGAACGAATTTCAAATTAGTTGGATTTCATAGACAAATAAATCAACTAACCATTCTATATGTTGCATACTCCATGAAGGGATACTGGCTTAAGTCACCATTTATTGTTAGGTAACAATCCTCATTTCTTGTGCAGATTCAAGAACACCTGCAGATGTTGCAGCAGCAGTACGACGACAGCGTGGCACAGCGGGAATCGCTGCGAGAACGCAAGGCACTGACCACGCTGAGACTCAAGAGGGCGTCTGTGCTCATCATGGCACTGGCTGGCGAAAAGGTATTCCAAAGAACAACAAGAAATGTGAATTACATGTACTTACATGTAGCTACAGCAACAGGATGAAAGCAACATGTGTGTCTATAGGCAATGTCTTATGGTTAAGTTGAAATGACGTCACACTTTCAAACTGGATACATTTTCATTTGTATTGTAGGGTTGGGATTACAGGGTTTTGTAAAAAAACAAACATGTAATTTCCACTTTTCTAAGACTAGTAAGATGTCCTAAATATGTAGCGTAATTTTACACGTTCCCACAGTCAGACAGGGGAAGGCATGTTTTTCTGCACAGGTGCCAAAATACTCTGTCTGTTTCGAATAATGGTATTTCTACAGACGTGCCAAAATATTCCACAGATGTCCCATTGCTTACCTGCACTTAGATAATAGCCACTTTTGTAAGGATGTGCAGATAATACTTTAATGCCGTACAGATTGTGATTTAAAACAAATGCATATTCATGACTTCATCAAGGAGCTACCGAAATTGCTTACTTCAATTCTGTGTGCAACTTTTCACACTGACATTGCTTAAGCTCTTCATTTCACCATTTCTTCCTGTCCGTCTTTCAGATCCGCTGGGAAGATTCCATGGTAGACCTGGAGTCCAAACTCATGGGCGTAGTGGGCGACACCCTGGTGTCTGCCGCCAGCATAGCCTACTTGGCCGTCTTCACTGCACCCTACCGCAAGGCCATGATTCAGAAATGGTGGACGGCTTGCAAAGAGAAAGAGATCCCCGTCTCAGAGGGTTACACGTTGGTGGGAGCCATGACTGAGCCAAACACGGTGAGAATTGAGGGAGGGGGAGGGAGGGGTGGGAAGGTGTCTGTACACTTGATACACACACAGTGGTGTAAGTAAACGTAAAGTCTATCACGAGCCCATCAGGCCAGCATTTGTCTCCAGTTTCCTAGGCATAAAATTACCGAGAATACATGTATTCTCTACAGCAAGCACTCCCAATCCTAACAAATCCTACTTAAGGAGTAGCATCTCCAACTATCTTCAGCCTCCTGACGATGACTAGAGCAGGCTAGTCGAAACGTTGAGACCAAAGACAAGTTCGTTTAGAACTTACAGCAGGACTGTTCTTATTAGAACAAAAAACTACTTAGCAAAGTTGATAATAAGCAGGACAACTTCTTTTCAGAACTAAAATCTTCTAAGCAGTAGTTATTACCACATGGTGTTACCGCAAACCGAAACGATACCAATACATGTATTTCTCTTCCCCCTGGATGGGAGGCGCCGCAGCGAATGCCGGTACCCATTTACACTCCTGGGTGGAGAGAGGCAAGTGAGGGTGAAGTGGCTTGCCCAGGGACACAACATATGGCCAGCAGCTGGATTTGAACCCCTCACCCTCTGATCAGGAGTCACAAACCCTAACCACTAGGTCACACTCCCCTCTACACACAGTGTTGTAGAAGAATAATACCAGTAATGACTCTGAATGGCCCAAATACATTTGATATCAGACAGGCATAAAATATCCATTGACTGGACTTTGGAGTCATTTAAAATGACTGTAACGGTAGATTTTTTGATGTAGTTGCTCCTGTTCGAACGTCAAACTTTTCAAGTTATTAATGCAAATCTTCAGAACAGTTTGGTTTGGCACGAATTTGAAATTCCAGTCTGAAACTAACGTAAATTGTGTCTGAAGAAGAAACGACAGTAGCCACATGCCACAAGAACCTAAATTTCTATCCTTGCTCCGATCGACAGGTGCGTAAGTGGCACACTGAGGGCCTACCGCAGGATAGTCACTCGACAGAGAACGCCATCTTTGTCAAGATGGGCCATCGCTGGCCCCTCATGATTGATCCACAGGGACAGGCACACAAGTAAGTTTGACCAAAAAGATTTCATCCTTTTTGGAGTGTCTTTCTAGCATTTTGCATGGAGGCAGTAAACTTAACAATATTGCTCCTTCTAATATTTTCCTCATACAGAAATAGGTAAGATGTATACCTGATTCTTCTACACTTGATTTTTTAAACTAAACGTTCACTGTTTTGTTCAAGGGCAGTGGTCGACTTTGCCATCAATCCAAGAAATGGCTTCGTGATTGACATCTTCCTTGTTTGCAAAGGGGTCATTCCATAAATTTGAGGTCCAATTTTGTTGGTGGCTGTTACATCTGATATAAGATTGTGTAAATTCAGGATGCATTCTTTTTTGCCTTCTATCTCCAAGAGTACCTGCCAGAGAAATAAAAAATAGTTTGAAGTCAATTGTAGTGATACTTGTATGGTAAAATACACAGGTCAGGTGTAACAGAGACACAAAACATGTCACACTTTTGGACCCAACATTTTTGGACTGACCCAAAGACAAGCTGAGAGAGCATATCAGTTTCATTGGCTGGAAAGGGATATAGGGGCCAGACCAAAAGATGAATGCCCAGAGCTAAGAGACACCCACAGTGAAATTAGCTGGTAGAGTGAGCTATGTAATAATCACTGTTCAAGTCGAGACCAGTGTAAAATCATATGCAAGGCAGCAGGCATGCTGAGCTGAGTGGCTGTACTATGTATCGTTCTATCGGGTGACATGGTTGGTGTAGTAGGTAAAGTTCATGCCTCTCACCGCTGAGGCCCGGGTTCGATTCCCGGCTCGGGTCACATGTATGTGAGTAGAGTTGTTCGTTGGTTCTCCCCTGTGCCACGAGGGTTTTTGTCTGGGAACTCCGGTTTTCCTGCCTCATCAAAATCAACACTTTTGATCTTGCTGTGCTCCATGCTAAGCCATGGGCCATAAGGCGGCAGCCTAAAGTGCATTGACATGCCTTTGGCTTGACCACATTGTAGCTACGTCCTTTGCAATTCGGCTTCTGCTGCGAGGAAGGATGATTAGCCCCAGCGTTTATTTATGCATTTATTTATTTATCGACATAATGAGCCAGCTAGTCAAGTTCTCCTCTTGAATCCTGAAGCCCCTCGACGAAAAGGTCATCCCAACATGACCCTGAAAACATCCATCGAGCTAGAAACTGGTCTGAGTGGTCCATCTCTTTCCAACACTATGCTTGACAGGGACAGTTGGGCCCAACTCATCAAGTCATCATGAAAATGAATGAATGAAGAAGAAGAGATTTATGTCTCTTATCCCAAAGAAGTTTCTGTTAACTCCAAAATGTACTTGTTTTTTTTTTCACTCTTTATTCAGATAAATCTCAAGTAACTCAAAAGTTTCAAAAACTTTCTCTTTGTATCCATCAGGTGGATTTGTGAGATGGAAGGCTCAGCCTTAAAGAAAGTTGAAGCTAGCGACCCCAACTACATGAGGACCCTTGAGACATCCATCCGTGTTGGAGAACCAGTGCTGCTGGAGGTAGGTCTCACTGTGGTCTTGGAACCACCAACGGATTCAGGATCAAATGTTTCAGGGGAAGGGAAGGGGCAGGTAAGAAGACAGTGGCACATCCAGGAGTTGATCCGAAAGGTGGTTGACTGACCAGCTAGCTGACTCTTGCAGATCCAACAAACTGTGGGCGAGGAGAGGAGTGGACCTCATTTGATACTGTAGCGTTTGACCAATGGGTTCTAAATGAAGGATGTGAATTTTCCTAGGAGTTTGCCGACAGAGTACTGCAACACAATGACAGACTAAACAACACGCTGACATGGATGAAGAAATGTGACCAGGAGATGGTGCCTCAGTTTTTAACTTTTAATCCTCAACAGATCATTAATAGGTCAATCACATTATAACAATAATTGCTGATTATTTGCACACTGATTCACCTTAATTCAAGCAGGGTAGCTGTCCGTCAAGGGATATTCGGGCTCGAGTCCTTTTTGGAAGTTCCGCAGCGCACAACCGTTCAGCTCCAAGCTAGCACAACAACCACCTTTTTCGCGTGTGCGGTTAACCAACTTTATAATACATTATCCTGCGTCGCTAATCTGCGCATGCGCCCCCGGCCTACTCTCCGGACGGACAGCGCCACATGTGATAATCGCTAAAATACTAGGGGCATTCTTTTTCTTCTTTTTTATGTAGTACATCATTGGAATAAAGTTGGCATCTTTTTTTTCAAAAATGTTATACTTTTCACAAAGAGTCAGCTATTGTTATGGGGAGTTTTTTTTGGTCGCATGAATGTAAAATTGTTTGTATGTGAATAACTATGTCTTTTCTAGGCTTCCAAAGGCATAATTATTTGTGTGGTACTAGACTGAAAAACAATGAAGGAAAGATCGACAAACGACAGGATAGTGTCAGTTATGAGGATTAAAAGTGGCAGCTTTTAAGCGAATAGTTAATGGTGCAATGTTGGTTAATTATTAAGGTGTTGCTTTGAAGTTGCAGTCCTTTTTTTACAGAAAGGCTTTTTTTTTTTTAACAATGGACAAGCTTTATTTCATTTGCTTCAGAACGTGACCGAGATACTGGACCCAGGATTGAGACCCATCCTGATGAAGGAGATCACACGCAAAGGCGGACAAGATGTCATCCGTATAGGAGACACAGAGATTGAGTACAACCAGCACTTCAGGTCAGTGCAGATTAAATCACAAGTCCAGTCACAGATGAATCACAAGTCCAGTCACAAGTGAATCACAAGTCCAGTCACAAGTGAATCACAAGTCCAGTCACAAATGAATCACAAGTCCAGTCACAAGTGAATCACAAGTCCATTCTCAAGTGAATCACAAGTCCAGTCACAAGTGAATCACAAGTCAAGTCAACGTCAAGTCACAAGTATTGGGGGAGGAAAAAATAACAACGTAATGCCTCTGTAATAAATCATGTTTTTAGCTTGTGACTTGATTGTTTGAGATCTATCAAAGTACCTCACTATGCTGCCTTTATTTATTTTTTATTTCTTATTTTAACTGGGTAGCCCATTCAGTGGAATCCGCTGATCTCCCATGGGGCCCAGTAAAAAGAAGACAATGTGAAGAAATTACAGTTTTAGATGTGGGAGGAAAAGCCCAGAGGAATGTTCTGGGGAAAACCCAAAAAATTACTGTTGTAGTCAAGGTACTTGTGATTGTCACAAATACATCTCAAGTCCAGTCACAAGTGAATCACAAGTCCAGTCACAAGTGAATCACAAGTCCAGTCACAAGTGAATCACAAGTCCAGTCACATGTGGATCACAAGTCCAGTCACAAGTCCAGTCACAAGTGAATCTAGGCATGCAACTTTTCCTCGGATCAGCTGATTTCCTCTTTTTTTAGAAAAACACTGTACAAAGTCTGGGGAAAATTTGAATTTCCTCTTTTTTTGTGATTTCCCAGTTGCATGCCTGTTAATCACAAGTCCAGTCACAAGTGAATCACTAGTTCAGTCACAAGTGAATCACAAGTCCAGTCGCAAGTGAATCACAAGTGAATCACAAGTCCAGTCACAAGTGAATCACAAGTCCAGTCACAAGTCCATTCACAAGTGAATCACAAGTCCAGTCACAAGTCCATTCACAAGTGAATCACAAGTCCAGTCACAAGTGAATCACAAGTGAATCACAAGTCCAGTCACAAGTGAATCACAAGCCCAGTCACAAGTGAATCACAAGTCCAGTCACAAGTGAATCACAAGTCCAGTCACAAGTGAATCACAAGTCCAGTCACAAGTGAATCACAAGTCCAGTCACAAGTCCATTCACAAGTGAATCACAAGTCCAGTCACAAGTCCATTCACAAGTAAATCACAAGTCCAGTCACAAGTGAATCACAAGTCCAGTCACAAGTGAATCACAAGCCCAGTCACAAGTGAATCACAAGTCCAGTCACAAGTGAATCACAAGTCCAGTCACAAGTCCATTCACAAGTGAATCACAAGTCCAGTCACAAGTGAATCACAAGTCCAGTCACAAGTCCATTCACAAGTAAATCACAAGTCCAGTCACAAGTGAATCACAAGTGAATCACAAGTCCAGTCACAAGTGAATCACAAGCCCAGTCACAAGTGAATCACAAGTCCAGTCACAAGTGAATCACAAGTCCAGTCACAAGTCCATTCACAAGTGAATCACAAGTCCAGTCACAAGTGAATCACAAGCCCAGTCACAAGTGAATCACAAGTCCAGTCACAAGTCCAGTCACAAGTGAATCACAAGTCCAGTCACAAGTCCATTCACAAGTGAATCACAAGTCCAGTCACAAGTGAATCACAATTTCAGTCACAAATGGATCACAAGTCCAGTCACAAGTGAATCACAAGTCCAGTCACAAGTGAATCACAAGTCAGGTCAACGTCAAGTCACAAGTATTGGGGGAGGAGAAAATAACAAAGTAATGCCTCTGTATTAACAAATTATGTTTATAGCTTGTGACTTGATTGTTTGAGATCTATCAAAGTACCTCGTTATGCTGCCTTTATTTATTTTTTTCTTATTTTAACTGGGTAGCCCATTCAGTGGAATCCGCTGATCTCCCATGGGTCCCAGTAAAGAGAAGACAATGCGAAGAAATTACATTTTTAGATGTGGGAGGAAAAGCCCAGAAGAATGTTCTGGGGAAAACCCACGGAGTCAGGTAGGGGCTGAAAACCCAAACCGCATATTGGCCCAGGCGGGAATCGAACCCGGGTCACAGTGGTGGAAGGCGAGGAAGGTACCGCTAAGCCAACCTGACTCCCCTTTAACCCGTACCCTCTCTGCAATGGGGGTAACATTAGTCACGTCACATTTTATTACCCAAGATGAGTAACAGCTTATGTCGTCCAACATTTCAGTCACAACACATTTTCATGAAAGTTTCCGACTGCATAAGTCTGCTACTTAATAGATACAATGCGGTCATATTAGATGATGTATGAAATTAATAAAACGGAAAACTTCACTCACAAATCTTAGTCATCATAGAGCAAGTAATTGCCGAACTTATCAAGGGTGGTACCAGAACTTCACAGCTTTCACAGGCCTTACTAAAACAAATTTGAGTATGACCTGGATAACACGTGACCAGTTTTTCATCTGAATTTGCAGTAATCCACAGCTTCTTTACAGTGAAACACACCTAAAGCCCGGTTCATACTCAGCGCGAATGCGAAGCGAATTTGATGTCAAGAAACGTTCGCTGCGAAATTCGCCCGAGTTGAAATGTGTTCAACTTTTACAGATTTGCAGCAGCAATACTTGCCATGACGTCACCAATTCGCGTTCGCTTTCGCTTTGGCGCCGAGTATGAACCGGGCTTCAGTATGGGCCCATACATGCAGTGTCCTTCACCCGTCTTTTGGTTTTTTTCACATTTGAAGGGGTACTTGTACAAAGAGCCCATAGTCCTGTTATTCAAAGACCTCTTGTTCTTCCTTCTTCAGGTTGTACATGACAACAACGATGCCCAACCCACACTACCTACCAGCCGTCTGCATCAAAGTCATCCTCATCAACTTCACTGTTACATTTGATGGGCTACAGGACCAGCTGCTCTCAACCGTCGTTCAGCAGGCAAGACACTTTCTCTCTTATCCCATTCTTGTATAGACCATGTCACACCAGTTCACAAAATTTCATGTTGTGGTCATGTTAAGTCGGCTTTCAGCAGAGCAAACTGTTCAAGTCTGCACAGCGTGTCGGCAGTTCCATGGTTTCGGACATACATTTTTTCATTTTTTTTTTCTTCATATTTTTGTCTGGTAATGAAACTAAGGATTCCTCAAAAGTACTCTAAGCACTGTAGCTCGAAAGCCTGAAGAAACCTGTGGAGAGAAGACAATGAGAAGAAATAATAGTTTTAAAGATGGGAGGAAAACACCATAAGAGTATTCTGGGGAAACTCAGGGAATCAGGTAGGGACTGAAAACCCAATTCACACGTGGTCTGGGCAGGAATCGAACCCGGGCTATGGTGGTGGAAGGCGAGGAAAGTAACCAGTGCGCCAACCTGACTTTCTGAATTTTGGACATAATGCTTATTCATAAAGTGGATTTTTATTCTGATAAAACGTATCGGTGAGTTACTACAATGATTTATAAAAAAATGATTCATCCATTTTTTTTTGCTGTTGTAGAAATTGACTCAAAACACCACATGTTGTCAGACTTGCTTATAAAAATTAATTTTTCTGTGTACTTTATAAGTAACAGCCGAACTGTTTAAAAAACATTGTAAGAAACAAACTGTATTTCAATAAAATACATAGCTAACTTTGAAAAAATAAACATGTTTCATTTGTGGCGTTTGGATTTGTTGAAGTTTTGGCATTGAGGCTATAATTCCGTGGAATTGCCCCTGCGTATCCTGTGAACTAAGGGTGGTTTAAATGTGTTGACACTCACTGCTGATTGTGGGCCAATTAACATGTGAAGGATTCTTCGTAGTTTGTTTTGCATGAAGTTGATGACATGCTAGAACAGAATAAATTCAAGACAGCTAGCGGTATTTACTGTTTAACCCTGCGGGCTGCGCAGGGGCTCACGCGCTAGGCACTTTTTTTTTGTTTCTTAACTTTTTTATGAAGCTATCACCCAATTTCCTTGAAACTACATGTAATCCTAAAGTGAACCTTGTGGTTTGAGATGGTATGGTCGCTTTTCTTGTAGGAGTTCACTTGGGGGTCAGCCGCCCCTGGGAAAGTTGGGCCTCCAGCCAAAGCCCATTCACTTGTGCACAAAAGAAGTTCTCTGTGTTTTACATACCGCCGTCACAACAATGTCATCGATCATCCTCTACTGCTGGCCCAGTGACAGCTGTCTAGAGCTACAGAAAGGCTGTCTCGACTGTTTCATGTCCATCTTTTTGGGGGGGGATCCAACATGTAATGGTCGATCCAACATGTAATGGTCGATCCAACATGTAATGGTCACAGTGCATGCAGTGTATATGTACATGACTGTGCTGCCACAATGTCTGTGAGTGACCTACTGGAGGGAAATCAATCTTGTGTGGGTTCGGGTGACCTGCATTCATAATATTTTCACCATTAGAGAAAGGATTGTGTCCACAAAATAGTATTTTATACGCGAAAGCAAAACTGCCTCACGCGTGAGCACCTCAGCTACGCGACGTAAGTTTTTACGCTTTGCAGCTGGCAGGGTTAACACCCACTTTTTTTGCCAATGAAAGATGAAAATGTGCTTAGCAGTAAAACACTTTTTCATTATTTTTGGGGGTGAATTAAGGCCTTGTTTTTCAAAGCAGTTGTGGTAGTTTGCGGCAGAGGACATGCATTTTTTTTACGATACATCACATTCTTATTAATAATTGCGCCCATAGTTAGGTTTTAATTTGTTGGTTTTGCTAAATTAATTATGACTCTGCTGCTTGGTTTTCATTTCTTTGCTTTTCAGGGTATTCCGATTAAAAGGCGCTTAAAGAAAATTTACCAGAAAAACGGAGTAATGCAAAATACCAAGTATTTCCCACAGTTGTAAACTTTAACTTTCTTCGGGTTACATCCACTGAAATTAATGTTGCACCGTGTTTCAAGGCATTTCTACAAGACTCCATTGGCAAAATATACCCTGTGATTAATATATTTGAGGACATAATATTATTATAAATTTCTAGGCTGAAATCCATTAATAACAGGGACAGCAATAAACTAACTCGCAATTCGTAACTGGAGACATTTCAACTAATCTATCACTACCAGTTGAAGGGTATTTATTTTGTCCCAAACATTTGTGTACAATGTGAGGCTTGACCAAACATGCATCTAAATGATTAATTGTAACCCTGACATGTCCTGTTTTAAACAGGTTTTTTTTATTAAATCCAAACCTGTTTTGATGTACATGCAAGTTTTAACAAAGATTTGTGACGACAACATTTTTCATTTTACATTTTAACGAAAATGTTGCTGCTAAATCTGGTGAAGGGAAAATATGGTTTGAATCTTCATCAGCTGGTGGCTGGTTTACTTGTGTCATGATTTTTATAGAGTTGAAGCTGAGTATAGCGGTATTTAGCACTACTAAGCGGGAATATTAATATAAGTTAAGTTTAATATTAAAGAAGCTCAATTTTTCTTACTTCATGCATACCCCTAGTCTATGGAATATCCCATTGCACAGTAAAGGTCTGTAATATGCGAGCAGATTCGGCGATTGATTATGCCAAACAGACTGCGTCTTTACCTCGAGACTCCGACCATTCAGCGGGCGCCTTGTATTGGATCTTCGGTAGCCTGTTTTAAAAGCCAATGTCGGGTTTTTTAGATCAGTATGCCCGCTGTTGTATTACAATAACATCCAAACAAGCATCACATCAAAAGGCATCCAAAAAATGTGTCCTTTTGTTTGCTTTTTATCAATAAAGTGTTTTTTGTAAGGCGGCAGAGCGCTATGCCCCAATCTATAACATATTTAGCTCAAGTTTAAATGGGCCATGTTTTGTCGACCGTAAACTTGAAAAATGGATTCTCCATGGCAAACTCTTGGTGGCGCACTGCATTGTGAATTGCCCAAATTGGCTGTGCTACATGTGCCTCTGATTCAATAGATGTGAAAATATTTCTCATATTTTGGAAATGTCTCAGGGAAATATCAGGGAAAAGTCAGGGAATTGGGTTTTCATAAAGTGCTAGAAATTCTGAAATCGTTTACTTAACCACTTGATTTCTGTTGTGCAGGAGCAACCAGTCTTGGAGCAGCAGCGCGGTGAGCTGTTGGAGAGCATAGCTAGGGATCTGACCATGCTGAGAGATCTAGAAGACAAGTCACTCAGTCTGCTGCAGAAATCCGAAGGTATCCGCCCTACCTTTCATCTCCCATGTTTATTATTATTATTGTTAAATATTTCTGGTAATGAAACCAAGGATTCCTCAAAAGAGCTCTCGGCACCGTAGCTCTCAAAACCTGAAGAAACCTATAGAGAGAACACAATGAGAAGAAACTACGTGTTTGCATTGTTCTGTTCTTTAACATGAAGCATGGAACCAGGTAACTGTCGGGTACCCGCTGAAAAGTTTTGTTAGAATCTGCAAAGAGCATTGTGGGTAATAAAATTTAAAAAATAGGACCAGGTCCGGACCATTTTCGGTTGGGTATTGGGTACCTGTTATCTGTTCCTGCCCTAGAAAAATATACCGACACGTACAGTATGTGTTTGTCATACAAAAATATTAAAATAACAAAAAACAGCTATCCCACATGTTAGTTGTTCAAGATGAAAAAATTCCCACGATCGTGTTCTATTCATAAATCTTTTAATTTACCTCTTTTCATCAGACAAATTAGAACATTGTTTATTAAAATGTTGCAATATATTTCAAATACTTGACTACTGTGAATTCGTTTGTAAAGGAATTGAAGGAGGTTATTGTCAAACCTCTCTCATTGCGCTTATGTGGGGCTACTGTTCCATTCATTCCATAAAAGTTTACTGCCAAGAATTCTCCATTCATTAACAAATAAACCAATTTTTAATTTGTTAATATTTACATTATTATAATGCACCTACTTGGTGATATACCACATATATGCAGACAACATCCCGATTTATCTCGATTTCAATCCATCCAAACCGAACGACGCAGCTTGTGCCCTTTTCAGATTGTCAAATTGCATCACCGATGTGCAGAATTGGATGAACTTGCGAAAATGCGCGCTATAAATCGTGTTATTATTATTATTATTATTATTATTATTTCCCTTTGTGCTTTATTGAAAATTTCTAATAAAAAGTTTGCCGTTTGCATTGCTAATGTTGCTAGCATCGTGACTTTGGTCATGAACCCATGTGTGTATAAAAAAAAAATCGTATTTCAGGAAATGTTTTCTTTTCTCATTCCCTGGAAACATTTTCGAGGGAGTGAGACAAGAAAATATTTCTTGAAACAAGAATGATATTCTTATGTTAAGAAATGTAAGAAAATCATTTTTATCAGTGTACACAGATGGGGTTTACGGATGGGGAACCACCAGTATGCTGGATAGCTCAGTTGATAGAGCATCGGAATGGCAATCCGGAGGTCGCAGGTTCAAGCTCCACTACGGTCAATTTCTTTGTTCAACTTAAAGGGGCACTGGGTCCTGGAATAGCCCAATTGGGCTACAAAACGCGCTTTGAACGAGATGATGATAATCGGAAATAACATTTAAAAGTAGGAAATAAACATCCACACAACTATCCTTTAAAAAACTGGGCGTTTTTGTGTTATTCCTGTATTATGCATGCGACAACGAATTTCGGGGTCCACTTTTGTGACCCCATAAATTTGAGCTGTTTGGATGCTAGTTGTGATTTCATTCGTACAGTGTTCGCCTTTTGCGGACGTTGAAGAAACCACCTTTTTTTTTTTTGCATTGGTCATTGGTCACCGCTGTTCCCGAGACACACAATGTGTGTATCGTACACTGTATGAGAACGACACGAAAAACGTATTTGTACTCCGTCGTGTCCGATGTAAACAACCGGGTTTTTTTCGTCTTTTCTTGGGAATGGTCAGACATTAGGTTGGTTTCCTTTCAACCAGATGTTTGAAACAGGCTAAGTAAACAATCCAAAACATGAAATTTTTCAGGGATTTCAGGACCTTGTGCCCCTTTAAAAAAAAAAAAAAAAAAAAAAAAATCTGATGTTGTTGCTGCTTTGTTGATTCACCAGGTCATATCTTGGATGATCAGGACTTGGTGGATACCCTGGATAAGAGCAAAAGGATGTCACAGGAGGTTCAGAAAAGAGTGGAAGAATCAGAGGAGACACAGCAGAAGATTGATTTGGCTCGCAAGAAATATCTACCGGTGAGAACACTTTGATGAAGTCTTTTTTCTGTACTTCAGGAGCGCAACAAGTCTTAGAGCAGATTTAATGCTGATATGAATTTCCAGAATTGTAAGCACGGCACTGCAGGGGATTAACTTGTCTTTACGGTTGTGACTACTTAACAAAGAACGTGCATTGCGATCACTTCTGAAGTGTGCATTTTTTTTGTCTGAGAGACGCTACTTTTGAACAGAGTTTTAGCTGTGCAGCCTTCACGGTACTGGTTCAATGCTTGCTTGTGTATTAAAGCTACTTTTAGCAGACCGAGTTGCCAGGGTCTGCTGGCCGGTTCAAAGCTCAAATTCCATTTGTGAAGCAAGGGGTAATGATAGGGGGTGGGGGGGGGGGAAAGTGTGGTGATGTGGTACAACATGTGTAAGGGCATAAGTAGACTTTAGGTTGGCATTTGTAAAAACTGACACCTACACCTTGGCCCATCTTTCTGAATCCTGATCCCCTTGCATCCCAAACCCTACCTTCAGCCTCCCTTCCCGCCTTGGACAGCGATCCATGGCAGCTTTGCCGTTCTACTTATACTAATTTTTAACATTTTCAACATGCTCACCAAGGTTGCCACCCGAGGGGCCGTGCTGTATTTTGTCCTTGCCGATCTTGCCGTCATCGACGTCATGTACCAGTTCTCCCTACCCTGGTTCCAAGACATGTTCCGCACCTGCATCAACCTAGCTCACAATGATCCCTCTGACAGCCGGCCATCCTCAGGGGGTGGGAGTGGCAAGCCACTGAGTGGGAGGATCAGACCCTCCAGTGCCAGGAACAGCCCCGACTTAGCCAAGGGTGGCACAGCCGGAAGGGAGTCCCCGCTACCGATGGCTGTCAATCGCTCTCTGCTGAAAGGTCATGAACTGACCAAGCATCTGATGAAGATGGTCGACTATCTCACTGGAAGTATCTACAGGTATATAAATTTGTTTCCTTTTTTTCCTTCTTTTGTTTAATAAAAGGCCATGAAATGGAGTTCACTCTAAAATGTTTTGTGCTTACAAAAAATGTATTTACCAAGCTGATTACTCACATTTTTCCATTCTTCAGAAAAAAACGTAAATTAATTGTGTATGGCTATCATTTTTAGTTGAGGTTGTATTGCTGCTTTAAAAAAAATCTATGAACATTTGGAGTTTTGTTGACAATGAAGAAAGTACAAAATCACAACTCAAAGTAATCCCCTAGTTAAATACTTCCTTTGACGCTGGCCAGATGTTGAATGGCTATTATGGGACATACATGTGTGAAATGCAGCATGGGAATGATACCAGTAGAAAATAAAAGCATGCCGTAAACAGCTAATAAACTGAAGTGATCTTGTGTGGGAAAAGTAAAATAAAAGTGGCCTAACATTTCACTCCTAGCAAAATATCTTTCAGGATTTTAGTTTTGTCAAGCATCAGGGTTTGACTTTAGCGGTAGCCTGCTAGCCAACTGCTAGTCAAAACAGCGACGGGTTAGTCAAACTATTCCTTAGGTAGCCCGGCTGGCGAGTAAAAAATTATTGGGCTCCGGCAAAGATGAAAGGGAAAATAAATCATTAAAGAAATAAATCATTAAATTCAGAAAGCAAACTTGTATCAATTTGTGTCTATAACTATTTGGGGTTAAATTATTAGATCTGTCTATTAAAAGCACTGACAAGATTGCCTCAGGATACACGTTTTTAATATATGTATGTACATTGTTGTTTAAACTCTATAATCGAAAAAAAAAGTTAAGGTCTAATCCTGATATATTCCATAAGCTGTGTTGAAAAATTCATGTAATGGACTTCTGCGAATGGACTGTGCAAGAAAACTATTTTTTGAACAAACACACACTTCTTACCAATACCCTACACTCATGGGCGTCGCCAGGATTTTTTTCTAGAGGGGCAAAGCTCTCCCCAGAAAGCAGCAAAGGGAGAAATCACCGGTCGTGGAAAAATTGAAAGGGGAGGGGGTGCTGGACATCACTCAATGCTTTGTTGAAGACTGCGATACCATGGCCTATTGTGTAGAGCGTGTTTTAGGTCCCTTTCAGTTGGGGACATTTGCCCACCCCACCCCCATTGACACCCCTGCGGACGCCCTTGTTAAATGTGCATTAAATTAACAGCAATATGATTTCGCACTTCGCACCTCATCTTCTTTTTTTCTTCCTTTTTTCCCTCCTTTTTTGTTGTTGTGCTTTTCCGGGGGGGGGGGGGGGGGGGGGGGCCTCCTCACGATGCCCATGCCTACACATTTTGAGGAGGCATATAGAGAAAAAAAGGAGGAGCCGGCTCCTTTTCAAAAAGTTGAAAGGCTGTTTACCTGGGTCAATTTATGTAATAATGAACAATAAAGAGATTGTTTTTATTTTTAAAATTTTTTTTAATGGGTTGCCACACTGAAGAAAATATGGAGCTCTTTATGTCTCATAATGTCGTAGGCTAGATCCTCAAGATCATAAAAACCAATGTGTTGATTGGTCAGAATGCCGATTCTTGGCCAATCTTTAGGTTTCTGGCCTCAGTGGTTACTGTGCAGAACGTACAGTCAAATCCAGCACATTCCAACTTTCTTCCCCGTGTGAAATCCTGTTAAAGAGCATATTCTAAACAGGCCCTACCGGTAGATGTGCACTACTGTGCTTGATGCTGGTTTTTGTTCCTCTTTCTTTTACTGTGCATAGTTGTTGGAACAGTAACGGAGCAGTTTTTATTATATAAGTACTACCGGTAGATAAGACATGAGAGCTTCAGAGGCAATATGAAATACTAATACCAGGATATACAGTGTATACATAGTTGATCTTTTTCCTGAAAATTTGGCATGAAGAAGTACAAGCAAATCACAAGAACTTGGTTGTGAAAATAACTGTCATTTGAATAGACGGCAAGAGACTCGCTCGGGTATCTCAGTGAATTTTCCCCGAATGATGCGGCCGAAAACTTCCCTGAAGTGTGGATGTTTAGCAGCGTATATGATGGGATTCACGCAGCTGTTGGCCAACAAAATGGTGCCAGCAAAGGGTAGAAATCGGCCAGTGTGGGCTAACACTAGGCCCAGGTGATAAGGTAAGATGCACAGTATGAAGAAACAGACTACACAGAAGAGATTCTTTGTCACCTCATTCTGAAGTTTGTTCTGTTTCTGCAGAGCATTTTGGTTAGGAATCTCCGGACTGTTCATTTGTTGCACCCTCTGGGCGTGGGAACGAATGTGGTGAAAGATCCGCGCGTAACTGAAAAAGATCAGGGCAAACTGGACGGGGATGTAAGCAGCAAAGAGTATGAAAACAAAGTTTGGGGAGGAGTCAGATACAATCCACGTACAGGTTGAAAACCTTGGCTCGAAGCCAAGTTTGATGTAGCCGGTTCCCACTGTGATGACGGCTATGAGCAAGGGTACCAACCAAGTTAGGAGGATTGCTAATAGCGTCCGCGGTCGGCTGTACATTTTGAGGTAGCTAGCCTTGCTTTGGGTGACCATAAAGTATCTGTTGAAGGCGATGCTGGCTAAGTTATTGACACTGCATCCCAGACAGACTAGAAGTGCAAAAGCCGCCGATTCACAAAGGATTAAGGGTAGCGGCTACCGGTCCTCATTCAGTCCGGCCACAGCTTGTAGCGGAGCGATGAAAACGCAAGTCACCAAGTCGGCTATGCTCAGGTTGAGCACAAACATGTTTGTCGTGTGGCGAAGTTTCCTGGAGACAGCCACAGCAGTAATGACCAGTGCATTGCCGCATAATCCCAGGACTGAAATGGCAACTCCAACAGCGGCAAAAATCTGCCGCTGAGTGTAGCTGAAGTAGACGGAATCGTCAGACGAAGACGTGCTGTTGCTTTGATCAGCCATTCCTCAAGAAAACGAGAGAGCAATCTGGCACAACATCAAATGAGCAGCATCCCAGAAACAAGTGCCCAGGCTCCAGTGGTGTTTTAAGTGAATTTGTTGTCTGTTTTTTTTCTACTTTGTGTTTCTCATGAAGTAGAGAAGGATCAATATTTGTAGAGTGAAGGCACATTGGTTGTTAGGCAGTCATGCCTTAATAATTAACTATATATAGTGCAATTCTACGGTAACGGAAGGACGTTTTCACTCATTATACAAAATTTCAAATGTGTGTATCACAGACACTGTTATTAGTTACATCATGGAGAAATAAAACACGGTTTCATCAAACAAATGTCACAATTGTATTGCTGTAATGCTACCTTCAATTTCCACACTTTTTGGGGGCATGAATACCTCTCGTTCATGAATTATGAATATTTATGAGGTCGGACACGGAAGGACGGTAAAACGGACAAGGGTTTTCCAACTTACATGTGTTTTGCATAAACTCTGTGAATTTTATGGGGCAATTATATGAAAAACATACTGGTTGAAAGATAGTAAGGGGACTAAACTCCCTGTAAAATTATCCTTTCTGGCAAGCTCTCATTTTGAAGAAATCAACGAACGAAGGCATTTCCAACGGTGCTTCTTAAGAAGCACCGTAGTAAAAATTTAAATTAGTTGTTCGTTTTGTTATTCGGCGCAGCGCGCACAAGCATTGGAACGACGCACAGGCGCACGCGGTTTCTATAATTCGTTGGATCAGTGCGCGACATCGCGTAAAGCTGCAATTCAAAACAATTCGAAACATGATTTAGCAACTTTTGACTTTAAATTGAGATCCTAGAATGCTGTTTTTCTCGGAATATGAAGCTTCAGCTGAGCTGAAACTTCATCAAGTAAGTTGTTCAGTATCCTTCATTAGATTTTGAACACTTTTGTTGCTTCAAACGAACAAAATGCACTATTACTATAAATGATGGACTATAGCTTTAAAAGTTAAAATACACAGTATTTGAACACTTGAGTATATTGGTTTCACCGACAACTTTTAATAATGGGTCCAGTGGTTTACCTAAAGCCTTGGGGGGGGGGGGGGCGACCATCCTACATTTAAGTTAAAAACATCTATCGGTAGACCTGATTGCATCAGAATCAAATTTTTAGGTATTGCTTTTAATTGAACTCTAAATTCAATGTTTGAAATCAAATTATAACAATTTAGAGTACCAGTAGTAACACAGTCCTTCTGATTTGAGGCGTGCGATCACACCCCCACGCCATCACACGCCTAAAAGCTGCCCGAGAAGTGCGAATAATCGCACACCTGAATCCCTCAGTACCGCACACCCCGGCATACATTTACAGCATAAATACTCCATAATTTATGGGGAAAAAAGTATGTCGGTGAAGAGAAAACGGTTTTAATTTGTAAACCAAGACGAATAGTACAAAAAAATACGAGATTGTTCAGTCCCAGCTTGGACCACAGAATCACTCGCCTAGAAAAATCACACGCCTAGATAAATCACACGCCTAGAAAATGCAGGTGTGCCTTTTTCCACACGCCTGTGATTTTCAAATCAGAAGGACTCGGGTAACAATAAATAAATAAACTTTCAAACTGAGGTTGTTAACTTAGGCATAATTTGTAAAAAAAAAAATGCACCTCACATGTCTTACACAAATTGTATGAAACTGTGGAATAGTACTTTCTGCCGTCTCATTTTTGACTCAATTTGCTCCTGGAATGGCTTCTCAGAAATTGTATCTTTCCCTATTGTCCAAATTGAATGGCGATGGCAGCAACTTTATGATATGATTTTCTGCAACCACTCCATACATGTACGAGTACATAGACATACATACATGTACCGTATATATATATGTATGTTGTACATGCCTGTGCCATCCTTTGTAATGAACACCTTGCCCTGCTCATACCACCTTTGTGAAGGTGGGTCACATCAATGTCCTTTTAATGCTCATTATACATGCATGTATTTGCAGTGATTTTCATTTTTCAAACATGAGCACAAATGTTGTAACATTTGATAAAAATAACATTTGTCCTTCCGTTACCGTCCTTCCGTTACCAGTTTGGTAACGGAAGGACGTGATTTAATTAATTGTAATTAAAAAACGAGAAGTACAGAAGTGTCAGCTATAATGTCATATTGAAGGCCTACCTAAACTTGCTTTACATAGTAACTTTCATTGCATTCATGCTGCAAATTTTTAGAATAAATTAAAAATATGTATTTTTTCGGTAACGGAAGGACATGTTCGAAGGCTGAAATAATAGAAGTCACTGAAGCGAAACAAATTACGCAAAACGTTAAAAAAAAGTTTCAGTCAGTTTTTCATGACCTTTACTTTCTCATGACAGAAATTGATGGCATTAATACATATTCATAAATACCTCAGACAGTTTAGCCATTCCTATTGGTCGAGAGCCCGTCACGTGGCCGGTCTTAAACGGATGATAAAGACATGGCTAGCTGGTCTTAAACACTTTTCCAGTGTCACAATAAAATGTGGACTCCTAAAAATCCAGTGCCTCTTACCGTTTCATTGGTTGAACGTTCACAATCCTCACGTAGGCATGCGCAACACTACAAGCGAGTCAGAATTTTATAGTTCTAAAGTCAAAACGCAACGCCCCAGGTGCGTTCTGCGTGACATCGCGCAGAACATGTTACGCGCGCGTCAATCTCCATAAAAGGGTTGTTTACATCTTACTCGCCAGCTGAACATTCCATTATTTTGCTAGAGGGATGTTTCAAAAAGCATGAAGTGAACTTGTTGAACAAAATCGGGATTTTTTGAACGAATTATTTGATATTTTTTTACGGATAAGGTATTTATGAATGGGAATAAATATGTGCTCGGTCGGTATTTATCACTCTGTTTAATACCACTTAGAGTCTGGGTGCTGATAATTACCCTCGCCTCCGGCTCGGGTAATTATCAGCACCAAGACTCTAAGCGGTATTAAACGAGTGATAAAAACCTCCGGAGCACACATTTATTCCGTTATTTTTGTGAGTGTAATGGTAGAATACTTTCATATCACTATTAATCACATTTTTAGGATTAAAACAGGATTGTTACATAATCCTATTTTTGGGTACCGAAATGTATCAAAAATAAGATTCCGACTTCAAATCTTGAAAAAATAGACTTTTAGCTTTCATTTGACACCAAATTTGTTAAAGTCACATGAATTTGAATTTTTTGGTGTCATGTCCACTTTGGTGTGGAATTGCCCTATATATAAACATGATTTGCAAAAACAAACTTGTGAGCAGGTTGACAACTGAGGCTTAATTGGATAAAACAGATTACATAACATGCAACTCTCAAGCTAATAGAAAAAAGCGACGGGTTACTTGTTAACTGCACCAGTGGAGAATAATGACTTTGCTTGCGTAAATGGTGACGGAGGCGTACAAGTTATATTAAATCACTGTAAATTTTACTGCTTTCTTGTCACAGCCTGGCATTTTCACATCAGTGGCAAGTTGTTGACCAATGGTCTGATTAATTAGCTAATAGATTAATCAGTTGCTAATCAGCAGAGCTTACGTCAGGGAAGGGCAATAAGAGCTAATATTGATTTATCACCCTGACTGAGATTCCATCTGATGTATAGTTTAATTGCGTGACCCGCTGCTACATGTACATCAGATTCGAGCCAGCCAACTGATCCTGCAAGCTCGGTGGTCGAGTGGTGAGACGTCTGCACTAGAAAGCAGGAGGTCGTGGGCTTGAGTCCCACCCGAGTGATTTTTTTTCCCCAACTTTCACTCGGGAGGTAACACACTGCGTATACAGTGTTAAATACATTGGTGAAGGGACAAACCTAATATTGATTTATCGTCCCGACGCATATTCCATCTTTTGAATGTGTCACCTATTGTTTGTGTACAATGTAGATTACCGGTAATCAGAACTATATTTTTTTCTTTTGGCTGATATTACTTACTCATTTGTGATTGGTACCAGAGAACTACGGTAGCCTAGTTTGTTCCTACATGTGTCTCACTCACTGCCTGACTGACTGACTGACTCCCCCTTGTGAGCCGGGCAGTGCTATCGTATAGGATTACCTCATAATGAATTTGCCCAATTGAACCCATTGTGAATTAGCACAGCTGCATGAAAATACTTCCAGTGAAAAGCTTTCCTAAATCAATTGAATAGAATTTTGTGTGCTGTTGGACTAGCTATATATACTAGGCTTTCTTACTCTTGTTTTTCACACTTACACTGATGCTCCTGTGGAAAATTTTGAAATAGATAAAGTGAAATAAGGTGAAATAAGGCCAAAAAAAAAAATAAGTCGGTCTCTGGTCAGTGCGCGCGTCGATTTTAATCATGCGCGTCAATCTTTTTTTTTCTCCAAAATGTTCCGCGGTAGCTCCAACAGCGCCCTCTATTGCCGCACCTCCTCAATTTTTTTTACCAAAGAGCACCAAGGAATGGGAAATTGCACCAAGGCAAATGATCGAGAGCACCAAGGCAAATTATGGAGGACACCAATGTACATGAGGACACCAAAAAAGCAAAATAGTACCCCACCTTGTCTGTACAATCCAAGCTTGAAGAAAAAAAAAAAAAAGACGCGTCCCCGCGTCAATTCCGGAACTTTGGTCTGACCAGAGACCGAATATTTTTTTTTTTTGCCTAACAGTCAAATTAACAGAAAATTGATAATTTTTCCCCCAACAATTACTTGTGACTGGCTTTGAGAAATCAGGTCCAACGGTTGGTTTTGGTACCAAAATAAAGGTTGGTTAGTAATTCACACAAAAGGGAATGCGAAACAAATTTCACGTTACGAATCATTTGCTGTGAAGTTTCCTGAGTTGAAATATGTTCAACTTTTGCGAATTTACAGCGCAAATATTTGTCCTGAAGTCACAAATTTGCATTTGCGAACACAATTCGCACTTAATAGTGTGAACCGTCCTTAACTGTATGCCTCATACTAAACAAATTGATGTGCAAGCATGTTTATCAAGAAAGTATGTGCAAGCATGTTTATCAAGAATACATTATACATGTAGAGCAGATATGTACAACTTTTCCTCGCTTAAGATAAAATGTTGTAAAAGAATTTGTAGCAACTTCTTCATCAGATTTAGTCTGTACACGTTAGGGGTTGTGGTACCGGTAGTACCATGTAGTCAAAGCTCTTGTGTGTCATGTTGTGGTTCTGAAAAGAACCGCTTTGGTATTAAACGCGAAGTTTCAAACATGGTGCCCTGTCTGTCTTCTGGAGCAGATTTACATGTACATATGTACTGGTAGTCTACTCTTTGATTCTTTTGTCATTGTATCCATTTTGCAACAAAACATATGCAAGTAGGATATGGGTCATTCCGCCGGGTTGGGAAGCAGTGCATGTTACATCCATATATTTGGTTATACTATTAAAAGTATCAATGCATTCTAAACAATTGCTCAACATAATATTTGTCTTAAGGTGTTTCAATACTTGAGAAAGTTTGAAATCATTTGAAAGTATTTTGACAAAAATATGAGCAAAAATGTATTAATTCAGATGTAACATTGACACCGTGTCAATGTTACATCCAAATATTCTTTTTTTGCCATTTTTTACACGTATTTAAAATATTACCCAAACTGACATTGCATATTTACAACTGGACACCTAAGCACCAAGAAAAACTTTTGTTTTGGTATAGTCGGGGTTCAAATATAGCAAAAACAATACCTCAAGTGTGGATGTAACGGTGTAAAAAATCACTCAATGGAAGTGTGACATTGGGTTTTACACCATGTCATTGTTACATCCACACAACCAAGCTATCATTTCTGCTCCATTTGATACCTGACTACCGTAACAAAAGCCTTTCTTATTGTGTTGCATGTATAGTAAGAAGTACGCAAAGTGAATTTGGGTGATGTTTCGCAGAAATTTAAAAAAAAAGTACAAATGTCACATTTGGACGTAACACTGAGACGGTGTCAATGTTACATCCAAAATGACATTTTTTGCTCATATTTTTGGCAAAATACATTGAAATCATTTCAAACTTTCTGCAGTGGTGAAACACCCAACAACAAATATTATGTAGAGCAACTGCTAGCAAGGCATTCATGCTTTCCTTAATATGGTCATATGTCACACATTGTTCCCCAACCCGGTGGAATGACCCATATACCATAGAGCAAGGGACCGCTGTTGAATCCAGTAACATACATGTAAGTGCAACCTGTCTTGTTCATGTCAAGTCCTATTTAAAACATGGCCCAACTTAATTCAATTTGTTTGGATACTGAATAACTTATTACCTTAAAGGGGAGGGGTGCAGACTTTGAATTGTAGATAGTGTGTCTTTTCCAAGAGGTTTCGTTTCTTTTTCTGTTTGCTTTCTCTTCTCTTGAAGATTTGTGGAAATAGAGTGCAACAAATGACCCTTGCAACTGGAACAAATTTTGCCGTATTTTTTTTTTATTTAGTGGGTGGCATGGCTTGGATCATATGTGAGTAGAGTTGTTTGTTGATGCTCTCGTGTGCCACAGGGGTTTTTGTCTGGGAACTCCGGTTTTCCTCCCTCCGCAAAAATCAACACTTTCGATCTTGCTGTGTTCCATGGTAAGACGTGGGTCATGTCGGCTGTCTACATGTAAGGCGCCTTTACATGCCTGCAGCTCATTGTTGCTGCATCCCTCACAATTCAGCTTCTGCTGCAAGTAGAGACGATTATCCCAAATTTATTTATTTAGTTATCAGATTACTTTCTTTTTTTCAATTTTAAGATAGCCGCATGTTGGTTGAAAACTCGAAAGGTTTCACCGGACTAATCGGCAAGAGCGCCTCCCCGGTATCTGTGAAATTTTCCCCCGAATGATGCAGCGGAACACGGTTCTGAAGTGGGGGTGCATGGCGGCGTATATGATGGGATTCACACAACTGTTGCTAAGGAGAATAATGCCAGCGATGATGGCAAATGTGCCTTTCTGATCAAGAACCAGGCTTAAGTTGTACGGTACTACGCAGAGCACAAAGAAACAAACCACGTAGAACAGGTTCTTGGTGACTTCTGTCTGGAGTTTCTTGCGTTTCGGAGGCCGCACGAATGCCTGGGGTTCTTGGACTTCCATGACAACAGCCACATCAATGGGGTTAGTCCAGTGTCGGACTCTTTTGGTGTGGCTGTGAATGTGTTGGAAAACCCTCAGGTAACTCCAGAATATGGCAGAAACCTGGACCGGGAAAAACGTCACAAAAAGTACAATGCTGAAGTTGGGGGAGGAATCTGAAAGGACCCATGAACAGCTGGAGTTTTTTTGCTCAAAGCCAAGTCTGATGTAAGCGGTTGAAACCGGAATGAGGATGATACACATTGGTACTGTCCAGGTCATAACGATGGCCGCGAGAGTCCGTTGCCTACTGAAGAGCTTCCGATACCTGACCTTGCTTCGGGTTATCAGGAGGTATCGGTTGACGGCAATGAAGGCTAAATTGTTGATGCCGCACCCCAGGCAAAGGAAAAACTGGAAAGACGCAACTTTGCAAGGAACGTCTCTCACAGTTTGACTATCGACTAGTATTGCTGCAATCGCCACAGGAACGTAATATGTGCAAGTCAAAAGGTCAGAGATACTCAAATTGAACACAAACATGTTGGTTGCGTGCTGGAGTTTCTTGGATAAAATGACTGCGGCGATGACCAGCACGTTACCCGTAGTTCCAACGATGGAGATGATTGCGCAAACGGCAGCTGCGAGTTGTCGGCGGGAGTAATTTGCATACACCTCATCATACTGCGGACAGCAAGTGGTATTACTGGTATCATCCATTTTCGCAGGAATTCAAAGCAACCGTAAACTATGACTCGTGTGTACAACCATGAAAAATATTGATCTTAAGAAAGGTCAACAGAACTTGTCAAACTTGATTTCCTTTGAAATATACGAGGTTCCAGGAAAACCACTCGGCGATACTGATCTGACAGGCAGAGTTGAGTGCCTTCGTAATGCTGTCCTGATGAATAAAACAGTTACGACGTAACTGAAACAAGGAGCTCAACAATCAAATTCTATGTCTGCAATAGTGTTCAGTTCACATGTTGTTAACACTGTTCTCCGTTTGAGCATATCCTGGCCCAGAAGACGTGCATTATTAAGTTTCATCCCTATTAAACCAGGTTGCCAGGCAGTAAACAGTACGTTGCCTTTCATTGAACACATCAGTGAGATTGAGAAACGTGTTTCAAGTGACTAGATAACTCTGAAACAGTCACGGATGAATCACATGCATCATTCAAAATTTGATTACATCAAGGGGACATATGAATGCTCTTCAATATTTAACTCCATCAATAAGAACAAATGACCTCTTGAACATCACGCCGGTTGTTTAAAAATTGATGGATGAGACAGAAACATGGGCTATCAATTACAATATCTGCTTTTTCATTCGTGGTTTGCTTTCCAGGCAAAGCAGAAGTCACAGTACTGTTCAGTATTATGATCAGATCAATGTTATCTTCAAGCGTTGGCTTGACGACAGCTGGTTCGTTAGAAATTTTGTACTGAAAAAATTGTTTGGCAAAGAAAGAGATAGTTGATAAATAGATACTTTAGACGTTGCATTTGTATGAAACCTAGAAATATTAAAGTATGACCTATTTTTATTAAGCTTTTCATCTTATTTAGCCTAAAGGTTTTCCTATCAGTTGATTTCAGTTGTTCTCTTAGAATTAGATGGAAGAGGATAGTCTTCACTGGGTGATTGAATGTTTTTTGTAAACTGCCAACAATGGCGAAAAAAATACGGATGGCATAAATGTTACAAGTGTTTTGGACGTAAACAATTATTTAGAAACATGTTTTTGAAGACAAAAAAGACATGATTTTTGTGTGTAACGATAAAAATGGGGACAATCTTGTGACTTTCGTCATGTTCGTAGCGCCATAGCAATTGTTTCGTTTTTGTGTAGAAAGAAAAGGCATGTTTGTTTCTAACTTGCTGATAAAAACGAGGACAATCCTGTGACTTTCATAACGCTATAGCAATGATTTCGTTCACAGCAATTCGAGTTTGTTTATACATTTTCACGAAGTATTTTTTGTTTTGGTTTTTAATTTATTCATTTTACGTTCACATGCAAAAAAAAAAATCTTTGCCGACCCTACGTACAGCAAATTTTTTACGGTCGGTCAGGTTACCGGAAACACAGTATTTTGTTTGTTTGGCCTTAACACGAGGCATGAGAAATAACCATCAATTTCAGCATCGCACAATGGTTTATTGTCAAGTTGTCTCCTGTAGCGAATTATTTATCTTAGCACGATATCGCCACCACATATATTTTGTATCATGCTGAGCCTTATATTTTTGTCATACCTATGTTAATCATTTTGCAAATATGACGTGCGATCCACACATACTGGGGCATACGGTAACCCTTGTAGAAAGCGTTGGCTAAATATGGAACCCATTATTAGCAACTGCTGTACATTGTATTACATTGTATTACATTGTGTTTATTCACTGATAAATCCATTAAAAAGGATTGAGTACTCAGGCAGTTTGTCGGGGGTTACAGGGAGTAAATAGGCATGAGCAGTTTTAGGCGTTACAGTAGCTGATGGGTTTAATATTCAACAGGTGTGTGAAAGTTTTACACATTTGGATTCCAGTCCCCAGAGTAATATAGGATCATTTGCTCTTAATGCATTTTGTTCATTTTCAATAACACACCACTCGAAATTCAAAGAAGAACGTTCAAAACCTAACCTGTTTAAGTGTCAGCTCAGTGGATATTACACTGACAATTATTAGACAACAATGAAAAACCATGCACAACCTTTTGATCACAAAACCAGATTTTGTCTATAGAACTATTTTTCCAACGATCTGTCAATTGTTTGATCATTTGAAATCACCTACATTTTTTATTTCTGAATGGCTAACCAGACGGAATAATTTCACAGGGTGTTTAGTACCAGTGCAATCTTTAATCCCAATAGGTCTCTCTCAAAGACTGCCATCTTTGTAGGAGAACTGCAACTGCGTATTTTACGCAATCAAGCACGCATTGCGCAGTGTTGAAAATATTTCAAAAGCTCGCGCTTGTTGTTCGAAATACGACGCAGCCAATGCGCGTTATGCAAGTTGACGCTCACAAAATCCCGACGCACGTGGCTGGTCTGTAAGAAATGACATCATTTGAGTGAGACTAATATAAGCTTTTTGATAATAAGTTGGTAGGTTGATTACAAGGGATAAATGCAGATGATCTTATAGACCTGTAAATCAAACCATTTTAATATCTGAAATGTGCTATTTTTGTGATTTTTCAGAGTGGTCTCCAAAGCATTGTTTGCCCACCACCAGTTGGTCTTCTCCTTCATGCTGTGCACCAGCATCATGCGTTCCAACGCCCACGTCCTCGACTCCGCCCCCGGACCAGACAGCCTGACCCAGATGGGCTGTATCTCCTTGAAGGTAAAGAAGGCAACATTTAACAATTGTTGACTGCTATGATGTGGGATATGGCGTTGTAACCCCCGACAGGTGCATTGTACCCGAGGTGAAGCCAAGGGTACCATTTGCCCCGAGGGTGGGGAAAAAAACCCATGGACTATATCACAACAGACAACACTTATTTTGTTATGCCATGGTATTGTTTTGTATAACTTCTGATTTTTTAAGACACAACAATATAATTAAACTGCCAGTTTCGTAAATACAGGATATTTCTAATTTGACACCCCATGCATTTTAATTGAACAGTTCAGTGCATCGGTCTTTGATAATTATAGACGCATCTGAGTTGACATACATGGATCCGAGTTGACTCGCGCACACCCTCGCTAACATCACCTACCATGTGCGCCTATTCTAGCTATTTTGTTCAAAGCAGTAGTGACAGTAAAACTCAAAAGTCTTTGAGAATGAGCCATCATTTGACAAAATATAAATGTCATCTTTTCTTGAAAATTACACAATACCGGGCCCTACTATTTCACAGGAAGCTTGATGCCACAATTACATCCAAGTCTTACTTGTGGGATTCTGAACAACATCCAAAGAATCTTCCTGCAATAAAGTTTATTGGAATCCTGCAACTACATGAAATACTGAATACAGTGTGCCTGTTGCGATAACCTTGTCCGCAACTTGTCTGTTGTTTGAAGAGATGACTTTAAACATCAGACAAGGCTTTTTCAGAATAATTTGACATTCTTTTTTACATTTTTGCAAATCTCGTCCACTGCCTTGAAAGGAGTGGCAAGTCTTTCTTCAGGGTGGGGTCCTAGCAGCTAGCATGGATCCGGAGATCCTAGAGAAGCACGATGGGTTGACTCCCATGCAGCGTCTGGAAGCCACCAATCGTGCCTCCAGCGCTCGGGTGACCAGCGCTACCTCCCGGCGTTCCTCCGTGTCCTCCGTGGACAGCCGGCCCAGCCAGACTGGAGGTTACACCTCCGTGCCTCCCAAGTGGATTCCTGAGAAGGCCTGGCGGCAGTGCCAGTACCTGTCAGCTACCTTGGAGGCCTTCCAGGGCCTCTGTATGTACATCTTGAACTGCGTGGACCAGTGGCAGGCTTTCGCCAAGGCGGAGGATCCTTATAGGTTGATGGCTAGCAGGTTTACGTCCCAGGACAAACAGACTGGTAATGCAAATATGTAGGAGGAATTGATACTGTCATCAAATACCTTTACAGAACCAGTATTTGGGATGTATCTCATTTGATTGGTAATGCTGTTTCAGTTACTAGGGCTTGCCCCATAAGGAATAATCTACTTTTTGGATCTCGTTACAAAAAACAGATTTGCACTGCCTCGCCTGAACATTTTTACATGAAAATAGTATGCAAATATTGGTTTAAAATTAAGTGTCAGTATCTGTCATGCATTAAAATTTATGTGTAAACCAAAACAGTTTCTCTTATCTTATGTTTTTTGCTGGACCCAACGGGCCAGCCATAACGGTCCTCTGACTGACTAAGTCACTGCGTCACTGACTGAGTGACTGAGTCACTGAGTCCCTGACTCACTGAGTCGCTGACTCACTTAGCCACTGAGTCAGTTGTCACTGACTGAGTCACTGAGTCACTGAATGACTGACTGAGACACTGAGTGACTAATTGAGTCATGGAGTCCCTGACTGACTGAGTCACTGACTGACTGAGTCACTCAATACAAATGTGATGCAATCCAGCTACATGAGTCGTTTGTCAGGAATCTTCATTTGGAGATACAGGCCAAAATAGGGCCACTTCATCACATCACTTCTTCACATCTCATGGTGTCCCGACTTCCATAATTTTTTTAATCACAAGTGGTATCAGCATGCAGTTTTCACAGAAGTAATGCTGAGATTGTGCTCTTTTCAAATCTGTAATAAAAAAAATTTGACCGGGGTCGACAAACGACTCATTTAGCTTGATCGCATCACAAATAATGTCTTGAACTGAGATTTCTGGGTCCAGCTTGACTAGATAAGCATAATCTTTTTCTGATTGAATTTTTTTCATTTTTCATTCCAGGCCCTGTTCCACCAGACGCTAACCGTTCCTTGGGTAGCCCCTTCAACTGGGAAGTCCTCCAGCCATTCCAGCGTCTTATTCTTATCTCAGTGCTACGTCCTGACGCCTTGGTGTCAGCAATCCGCTCTTTTGTGGATGATCTGATGGGGAATAAATTCCTGTCAGCTGGTGGGTTTGACATGAAGGAAGTGTTTGATGAGTCCAGCGCTAAGCACCCTCTCATATTCATCTTGTCACCGGGTAAGAAACTCAGATGGAGGCTTTTGAGGTTGGTTAGTTGAGTTGGTGAGATGAGCTGGCTTAGTTGGTTTGGTTAGTTGGGGTTGGTTAGTGGAGTTGGTAAGATGAGCTGGTTTAGTTGGTTTGGTTAGTTGGGTCAGTTGTTGGGCTTGTTAGTTGGGTTGGTTAGTTTGGTTAATTATTTGGCTTGGTTAATTAAGTGCTTTGGGCAAATTGTGTTGGTAGTTGGTTTGGTTAGTTTGTTTAGTTGGTTTGCTTTATAGGCTTGGTTAAGTGGTTTCGCAAGTTTGGTTGGTGATTTTGGTGTTTTTTTTAGGTTGATTGCTGGCTTCTATAGTTAAGTTGGTTAATTGACTTGTTTGAGTTGGTACTGGGTTCGCAGGTTGGGTTGGTTATTTGTGTTGGTCAGTTGGGTTGGATTATTGACTCGGTCAGTTGACTCGATTAGTTGAGTTGGTTAGTTAGGTTTGTTAATTGACTTGGTTTGTTAAGTTGGTTTGGTTTGCCTGATGAGTTAATCAATCAATTTGGTTAGTTTGGTTAATAGTAAAGCCGCTCCTTAAAAAACTCGTGAATGGTTGTTATGAATCCTTCTGAAGCTGTTTAATCTGATCTTGTCTAGGCTCAGGATGTTCTAACTCAAGTCAAATCCTATCAACCAAACAAATTTTGTCCGTCTCTCAGGTGTGGACCCGACGTCGGAGCTGATGCGATTTGCCCGTGAGCAGCGTGGCAGTACCCTACATGTAGACATGATCTCCTTGGGACGTGGCCAAGGTCCCAAGGCAGAGGAACTGATTGCCAAGGCTCAGATACTGAAGGGGCGATGGGTGTTCCTGCAAAACTGCCACCTGGCGGCATCGTTCATGCCTAGGTTACAGGCCATCGTTGAAGGGTAGGTTGGGTTTTAATACACCGAACTTTAATAACTTAGTTTTGTAATTACCGGGCCCCAGGTCTTGTACAAGCATGTACCTGGATCCCTCCTATTATTTCTGTTATTGTTTATATAAATGATTGTTAATTATGTTTTTTGATATGAAAATAATTCAAGACATTTTTCATGATAAGTTCAGATCGTGTCTGAAATCCTTGTATACAGCACAGGATCCATGGAACAGTCTTTGAACTTTAACTTTCAAGAAATATTAATTTGGATCTGAAGCAAAAGTGGCCAAGCTTGACCTTCCCTTAATTTAGTGAAATCCTTTAAAAAAAGAAATTGTTTGATTTTCAAGGATCTGACATGCTTAGGGTTAATTATAATTACAATCTAAATCAGCAATCACTATTATTAATGAGTTGGAACAATTAAAGCTCATGCCCATTTCACAGGTGTTCGAATGGGGCAATGAGGCAGGTGTAATTTGAAAACTCTGGTCGAGAGAGCACCCAGTGCATGCATACCACCTGCGGGTGGCACACCTCAGTAATGGCTTCTCATTTTGATTGTTTGGTATATCTATTTTGGAAGGATTGAATAATTTGCTTTCATTTAAACCCACAGTTTCAGTAAGCCCAATGCTGACATCGATCCCCAGTTTCGGCTGTGGCTAAGCTCCAAGCCAGACCCGTGTTTCCCCGTTAGCATCCTGCAGACTGGAATGAAGGTAAGCCCTTGGTCCCCTACCCCTTACCCCTTCCCTCCACTCAATCCTTTTGTGACACATCAACGAAACCCAGTAAATACTCATTTTCAAGTTATTCATTTCCATCCTTGTCAAGTCATAGTTTTTAAATTAAAATAAAAAACAACACAGAATCACTCCAGCGTTGTGATGTGTTCGCACTAATTTTTTTTTGTGCAGGTGAAATTTCACCGGGTTCAAATTTATCCACTGTCAGCGATAACTTAATAATAATTTACCATTGTGTCAGTTTATTATAACGTCTTTTCACAGAGTTATAATCAAGCCATCACTACTCAGTCACAGATCACATCCCAAGTCCAGTCTCGAGTCACATCATGTGCAGCTTATTCTAATAAGCTAAAAATTGACCTACATTTGACTTGTCATTGACCTGTAATTGACATGGGTTGACTTGTGATTGAGCTGCGGTTGACTTGTGATTGACTTGTGGTTAAACTGTAGTTGACTTGTGATTGACTGGAAATTGACATACGTTTGACTTGTCATTAACATGTAATTGATCTGGGTTGACTTGTGATTGACCTGCAGTTGACTTGTGATTGACTTGTGGTTGGCTTGTGATTAAACTGTAGTTGACTTGTGATTGACTGGAAATTGACATACGTTTGACTTGTCATTAACCTGTAATTGATCTGGGTTGACTTGTGATTGACCTGCAGTTGACTTGTGATTGACTTGTGGTTGGCTTGTGATTAAACTGTAGTTGACTTGTGATTGACTGGAAATTGACATACGTTTGACTTGTCATTAACATGTAATTGAAATGGGTTGACTTGTGACTGACCTGCAGTTGACTTGTGATTGACTTGTGGTTGGCTTGTGATTAAGCTGTAGTTGACTTGTGATTGACTGGAAATTGACATACGTTTGACTTGTCATTAACCTGTAATTGATCTGGGTTGACTTGTGATTGACCTGCTGTTGACTTGTGATTGACTTGTGGTTGACTTGACTTGTGATTGACCTGTAATTGACTTCTGATCGGCATATTTTAGACTAGTTAACAACCACGTTAACCCTCGTGATTATCCCTGGCCAGATGACGGTGGAATCCCCCCAGGGTCTCAAGGCCAACCTCCTGCGTTCCTTGGCCAGCACTGTCTCAGAAGACATGTGGGACAACCCCTCCCCGGGCCCTGCCTGGAGAGACCTGCTCTTTGGTCTCTGCTTCTTCAATGCTGTCATCAATGAGAGGAGAAAGTATGGAGCCTTGGGCTGGAACATCACCTACGAGTTCAGCGCTTCTGACCTGGAGGTGGGTATGGTGTGGTGCTGTAGTCGAGCCCTTGTCAGAGTCTGACAGGCACACTGAAATATATGACTGTCTGCCACAGACTGGCTGTAAAGTTGAAAGATTGCACTGTTTTTATGCTGAATGGACATGTTTGAACAGTGCCCCTTAGAGTCAGATGGCTCCAAGCTGTCCAGAACTCCCTCCAGCGAAGTCATACGGTGCTTTATTTTTTTACTAGGAGTCACCCAAGTCGAGTCCTTATACTGCCCCAAACTGCCCCCACAGTCTATGGTTTTATGGTTTCATGGAGTAAAATAGTGTGATACAATGTAATGCAAGTGCAAGTGAGTTAAGGCGGAGTACAAGGAATTCATCCTGAGAACCAAGACACTGTTATCGGAGTACCCAATTTTTTATATTGTGGTTAGGAATTCGAGTTCTTTGCATATCAAGACATGTTTAAAATGTCAGAATATGTTCATAATTGATTACATGTGTTAGGCTGTGTTGTGAATTTTTGTTTACTATGTCACATGGCAGATCTCTGGCTCTGAATTGCCATCAGCCATCACGAGAGATTTTGAGGCTGTGTTCAACAGAGCCGTGACATTTGGCCTATTTGTCTTTTATAATCAACAACTAAGCAGAAATCTCCCTTTTTCTATTCATCAAGGTATCCATCCAAGTCCTGCAGCTCCTCCTGACCACCCACCAGGATCCCCCCTGGGAAGCCCTCCGCTATCTGACCGGTGAGGTGGCTTACGGAGGCCGAGTCACCGATTCCTGGGATAGACGCTGTCTCATCAGCATCTTGAATTCCTTCTACTGCTCCGAGGCGCTCCAGCCAACTTACAGCTACTCTCCCGACAAGGTAAGAATGTGGATTCCAGGCAATGGAATAACTTTAGGGACGTGGGAGCTAACCCCCCCCCCCCCCATCTTGTGGCCTTTGCGCCCCCCCCCCCAACTTGTGGCCTTTGCCCCCCCCTCCACTTGCGGCCTTTGCCCCCCCCCTCCACTTGAGGCCTGTGCTCCCCTCCACATGTGGCCTTTGCCCCCCCCTCCTCCACTTGAGGCCTGTGCCCCCTCCACATGTGGCCTTTACCTCCCCCCCCCCTCCTCCACTTGAGGCCTGTACCCCCCCCCCTCCACTTTAGGCCTGTGCCCCCTCTGCTTGTGGCCTTTGGGCCCCCATCTGAATTTGAGGAAAGTCAAAATGACTGACTCCCTCCAGAAATTGAGGTCTGCCAAGTGCCTCCCCCTCCCCTGCACATTCAACCCCAGTTATGCAAATGAACCTGGGGTCAGTCTTATGGAGCTCCCATGCAGGCACAGAAATCTGCTCAGCACAACTCAATTTTGCTTAATAGCAAAAACAGGTCACCAGCCAAAATGTCACACAAACGTACAATGGTTGTAACTGGTTCTCGTCTGATTTTTGCTTAGCATGTAATTGTGCTCAGCAAGATTTTCTACTTAGCAGCGCCGTGAAATTGGGCCCTGATGCACATTGCTTCATTGTAACTCATTCTCAGCTGAATATTTATTGCTCAGTGTTTTATTTGGGGCGGAAAATGAAGTTGGAAAATAAGGCAAACTTAAGAATGCTCCTACAAAGAAAATATAAAGTTTTAAAAATGTGTTTAAGATGTTATGTATATAAATGATATTAATGAAAGGCTAAACTTTGACCAGAAAAGTATCTGCAGGAAATCAGCTGCCAAGATGCTTTTAACATAAACTTTTGTGTCCAATATCAAATTGCTGAAGACTTATGAAATAATTTCATGTTTTTAGGTATACCATCCCCTGCCGAGCCGTTTCTCCTTAGCGGAGAGTCGTCAATATATTGAGGGCCTACCGGACACTGATTCTCCGGAGGTGTTTGGGATGCACGCCAACGCCGAGAAGGCTTACAGAGAGAGCCAAGCTAAGAGACTAATGGATACGGTGCTCAGTGTACAGCCGAGACTGACAGCTCAGATGATTGGGTGAGAAACGCTGTTACTGTAGTAGTCCAATCATTATCCAAGTCCACAAATATGATTAAATATAACATAGAGAATATCACAAGAGAATTTGCGAGTGTCATAAAAGTCATACCTCTCGTCAAATTTGAAAAGCTCTATTCAAATGAACTGTAAGGGGCATTTCTTATTTATTGTCAATCTCCTGTTTCTCATTATTGTAATTGACTTGTGACTGACTCCACACTAACTCCCTTTGACTAGTGTTTGGCTTGTCGTTGGTTTGTTTGTGACTTTACAATAGCTTGTCATGGACTTGTGATCTCTTATTATTGATTTGTGGTTTGTCATTGACCTGCCATGTTCTCGTTATTAATTTGTCATTAACTTGGGATAAGTTCTATTGATTTGTGATTGACATGTTACTGACTTGTCATCGACTTGTGATAGACTTGTCATTGGTCTGTCTGTCATCGACTCTTAACTGACTTGTCACTGAGTTTGGATAACCTCTTTGTGATTTCTGATCGTTTTTCATTCAGTTTTCATTGACTTGTCGTTGACTTGTTATCGTCTTGTCATCGACTTGTCATTGACCTATCATTGACTTGTCATTGACCTGTCATTGACTTGTCACTGACTTGTCATTGACTTGGCATTGACTTGTCATTGACTTGTCATTGATTTGTCATCGACATGTCATCAACTTTTCAATGGTTTGTCATTGCTTTCTCATTGACTGTATTCTGCAGAACTGGAAAGAGTGACGACGAGATCGTCTTGGAGCTTGCGGTTGACATCCAGCACCAGCTCTCAGTCAGCATCCAGGGGGAGGAGGAGAAAGACATGGAGAGCAAGAAGGAGGCAGGGAGACGGGGGAGGTCCAACACCCAAGGCATGTTCCCTGGACTGGGCTACGGGGGTACTGGCACAGGCTTTGGCACTGGTGCCAAGAAAGCGGCCGAAGCTAAAGGTGAGATGGGAGTGTGGTTGGTAATAACAGTGTTGTAGTCAAGTCTTTACCCAAGTTGTCAAATAAACTGAAATATAAGGCTGTAAAGAACTAGAAGGAATCCAGCCTTTTTGTCAATGCTTCGCTGACTGAGTACTTTGAAGGAATAGCAGATGAGTGTTCATTGTAAGACTTGAGTGGGTGTTGTGTTGAAAGAGTGGAGACTGAAAGTACTTTCAGAAAGTTTATGGATTCCCAACCCCACTTAAAATCCCATTCCCACTGTGTTTTTTGTGTGAAAAAGTCCTCAAAGGGAACCTGGCTAGATGCATATTATACTTAAAAAGTTGAACAAAGTAATTGACTTTCAGCGGGATTTGAACCTGCGACCTCCAGATCACCGGACCAGACCTCCAAGGGCGGATCCAAGGGAGGCCATGCCCACCCCCCCCCCCCCCTCAAAAAAGTGACGTTGCAATAAAGGCAGGCACTGCGCACTCCACCATCGTTTCCTCAAAAAAACTTTGGTTACAGTGGTCAGAAATTGCCTCAGATCGCACCACAGAGCATCTTGAATCCAAAATGACTTCGGGGCCACATTACCAGGGCTGGATATAGCTAAGTTGGTAGAGCGACGATACAGTGTTCCGGAGGTCATAAGATCAAGTCCTGCTCTCTTCAATTTCTTTGCTCGGCCTTAACTTGTTTTTGTTTATTTCAGCTGTTGTCCAAGAGGATCCTTTCAGTCAGGAGCCAGAGGCCCCCTCAGCCCTGCTGACTGTCCTGAGACAGGAGCTGGATCGCTTCAACAGACTTCTGTCTGTCATCCACGGCAGCCTGGCGGCCCTGTGCTTGGCCATCAAGGGTGAAGTTGTCATGTCGGAGATACTGGAGGAGATGTATAAGGCGTTACTGCATCACAGGGTGCCCAAGACGTGGCAGGTTAGTAGTGAAAGGCTACAGTCAGGGGACAATACTGGATTTGCTAATCCCGGGCAAAAGTGGTCAAGCCGCCGATGCGGTAGAGGGGGCAGTTAACTAGATAAATCAAATCCAGTCTTCAGCAGCTGATTTCACGAAAAAATGTGCAGCTTGCGCTATGCATAAGACTTACGAAACAATTTTGTTGCGCCACTGTGCAATAAACTTACGATCGATTTCACGAAATTTGGCGTGGCTGCGCAACGTTTTAAATAATTTAAACATATGAGTGAGGATAATAACAGCATTTACGATGCCTGTTTGTGTGTGAATTTGTTCGTTCGCGAAACAGATCACCTCAGCCTGCCATTTTGAAAATAATGTTGTCTGACCCTCTACGGAATCATTCGGCAACACTAAAAATGGCCTCGTGCCCCTTTGGAAACTCTCACACTACACTAATCTCATTCAAAGTGAGCAACCGGGCTTTCAGTTTCCATTGTTGTTGCTTTCGACATGGCAGTCCCTGGCGGGTAGGTGTTTGTGTGTGTTCCATATGCGTGTAAAATAATCTAAAGTCTTTATTACGAACGAAAAAGGTTACCGTACAGAGGAGCCAGTTGATTGGCCAAGATCCATTGATCACGCCCCTTCGTTTCAGCGAGGAATGTGATTGGACAGGACGACCGTCATGACGAGCTGTCACAACGAGCCGTCATGACTAACCGTCCAAAACGAAAGAACGCTAAAGCAACCAAAAATAAAGGTGTTTTTTTTCCAGCTACTTTTATTTTTCCATTTGTTTTTCTGCTTCCCATCACAAACCAGCAAGCCGCCTATGAGTCCTGCAAGCCCCTGGGTTCCTGGGTAGCCGACCTCCAGCGCCGGGTAGACTTCTTCGCCAAATGGTCCGACCTGGTGTCGGAGGCCAAGGAACGCAAGGCCAAAGGTCAGAGCCAGCCCTCGGTGGAGCCGGCCGACATTGACGCCCTACGGGAACAGCCTCGCAGCTTCTGGCTGCCGGGATTTTTCTTTCCTCAAGGTTGGTAGCGAAAAAGAATTTAAATTACTCCTTGCACCAGCCTGTCAAAGTTTATTGGCTGGACTTGCAGGAGCCAGCCTTTTGTCTTCTGACTGGCTGAGTGACTGGCTGAGGCTGTGTCCAATTACATGGCTACGGCTTGATATTACACACGAGTCTATGGGAAGTGGCTGTAGCCGCTACCATAGACACGTGTGTAATTTCAATTACTTGGCTATGGCTTGATATTACACACGGTCTATGGGGAGTGGCTGCAGCCGCTACCATAGACAGGTGTGTAATTTCAATTACTTGGCTATGGCTTGATATTACACACGAGTCTATGGGGAGTGGCTGCAGCGGCTACCATAGACAGGTGTGTAATTTCAAGCCGTAGCCAAGTAATTCGGACATGGCCTGACTGACTGACTGATCCACTGAGTATAAATACTGTCCTACGCTGAGACTTTTCCAGTCCAGCTAAACTCCAAGCCCAGTCTGGTTTTTCCATTTTCCTTTTATGAACCAAAAAATCAAGAATCAATTGTTTATCTTTTTAAAATTACATTTCGCCATACTACATCTATCTGGCACAGGGTATGTTGTAGAGTTTGTCAAAGCTCTTCTGAAAAGCTTGTGAGTTGAATTGGGACTGGATGACTGGTGATGGACTTGCAGGGACTTGTGATGGACTCGTCTACATCCCTGATCTAGCGCAAATTTCATCTTTCAAAACATTGATTGCAGTACCCACTGATTAGATTCACACCAGCCAGCCTACTACTCTGGCTGGTTTGGTTGAGAGGCTTAAGTCATCTGCAATAGCTCTTATTCAAATGACGTCATTTCCTACAGACCATCCACGTGCACCAGCATTTTGAGCGTCAACTTGCATAACGCGCATCGGCTGCGTGGTATTTCGAACACATTTCGAGCAACAAGCGCGCGTGTTTGGAACATTTTCAACACTGTGCAATTTGTGCTTGACTGCGTAAAATACGCAGTTGCAGTTCTCCTACAGAGATGGTCGTCATTGAGCGAGCCTTGTAGTGAATCAGAGATTGTGGGTTCGACTCTCAGCTGAGCATTCTTGTGAAATCGTTTTGTGCGCTCTAGGAGAGCACTGAGTACACAGTCGTTACAAAAAGATGTTGGTGAAGGGGGGAAGTTAAAATTAAAATCAGCTACTGTAATTAACAGTCCCTTTACCCTAAATGAACTTGTCTTTCTTTTACTATCTCACAGATGGCGTGCTAATTTAGTGGGAAAGTCAACATTTTACTGCACCCTCAGTTAAAACAATTTTCATTTTCAGAAAATGGTAGCCAAATGTAGATAAGACATCTGCCAAGAAAATATCCTGAAGACTTGACAACAACAAAAGTGTGGTAATAACAGGAAAAATGTAAATCAATATTAGGTTTTGCCCTTCACTGACGTATAAATAGGAACAATGTAAAAAATTAGTTACAAATTTGTTTACACAATAATTGCAGCCTGTGAAGATTTCCTCACGTAGCCTTTATCTGCCATATCTTAACTATCAAGTGAGAAGATTTATTTTCAGGACTGTCGCGTTGTGTATTACCTGTTGTTATATCCGTGCCATGTCTTTGCAAAATATTTTAATGCTCTTGCAAAAATTGCTCAAATACATATTTTCATGTTTGCTTTATAAAACGGGGCGCCTATCAGTTCAAAAAGTTTTTCTTTTTTTTTCAAAACGAATTTGAAAAAATTGTAACTTCTTCCTTTTTTTTTCAACAGGTTTCCTGACCGCCGTTCTTCAGAATCACGCTCGCAGGGAAGGCGTGTCTGTCGATTCATTGACCTTTGACTTCAAGGTCATGGCCGGGGTCGATGACACGGAGGAGACACTCAGTAATGTGGAGGAGCACATCAATGTCAGAGAAAATGCCTTCAAGGTTGGTCATCTGAAAAATTTTCACTTCAATTTTAACACGTGTTTGTCTACAGTTGCTATTTTGTTCCGCATTTTCCAAATAACTGTACACGATTCACAAGTTTGTTTACAGAAGTTCAGCCCCACATTTTACAAAATGCGCCGACTTATTGAACTTGATCATGAAATTTAGCTGTGCGTTTGTTTTTTTTTTCATGTTTTTTTCTTTCAGCCACCTTTCCTTGCTTTAATGAGGTTACAATTTTCATAAGAAAAAACTTTCATGAACAAAATTGTGAAATCATCTTAAGCATAAGCAGTGATACAGCTGCTTGAATGGATAAAAAAAAATTTCATCAGGGCCCAATTTTATGGAGATGGAATCAGAAAATTTGGCTCGCCTAGTAAAAAAAAGAAGCTTATAGCCAGTTACTTCATAAATGAACATTTCCAGACATTTTAACTGGAAGTCAGTTTACCTGAGAAAGTATATTCATCAGTGCTCAGTAAAGGTTTGTGCAAACTGGCTCCATGAGATTGTCCCAACAGCCTTCTCGTTATCCACCATGTTTTCTCGGAAAGTAATCTTCCCTTCTGTTATTTGTTACAGGGTGCCAGCCCACCGGCAGATGGGGTACTGGTTTTCGGTCTGTTCCTTGACGGAGCACGCTTTGATCTTGCTACCTACATGCTCCAGGACTCCAGACCAGAGGAGCGATTCTGCCGTTTACCCGAGGTCCACTTCATCCCAGTACAGGTGAATCTTTGTTTTCTCGGAAAAATGTCATCAATTTCACCGAATCCAAAAAAACTAGAACTTGTTTGTCACATTCAAATATTGTGTCAAATTTTTCAATCTTCTCAAACAAAATGAGAGGAAAACAAAAAAATATTCAATTCAATTCAATTTAATTTGAAAGTTAAATGTGGAGGGCGCTGCACCGTGCCAACCACTCGTCTCTGCAAAATTGTCTGTTGAAGCTTACGATTGTTCCTGTTTTATGTTACTTTTTGGTGTGCCTGGTGCTACCAAGTGTTGTAGTATGGCTTCCAGCTCAGTTTTAGTGTGGCAATTTGTCGTCGTGTTTCTTACTTGTGGTGTATTTTGTAGCGTTTTTAACATTCATTTAACTTTCAAACCTAAACATTCTGTTGTATAATCTCCATTTCTGTTGTATTATATCTGTTATTACATGAATTATTCAGTTATTACATGAATTTTAAAACAGTTTAGTAATTGTAAAGTATGTATCACATTAAAATCAATCTGTGATCTAACAAACCCATAATTTTGACCAAATGTAGAAACATCATCATACCGTACAAGGACTAACCCCCCAAAAAAACCAAGCAGACAAAAACAGAAACCAGACCAACATACAGACAATCCACCCAACCAACAACCAGACCAATGAATACAGTAACTCGAACGACTCGCCCGACAGAGGCATCAACAAATACAACCCAACACATGGCCAGCCCAAGACAGTGCTCGAAGAATTCCATATTACAAAATACAAAGTAGAAGAACTATTCCAAAAAAATGAATTGTCACTTCATATAAACATAAACATTGCTCTGTTGCAGTTTCACACTCGATTTTGGACTGTAACCAATTCTCATGGTGAACCATTCTCTCCTCCTTCTCAGGCGTCTTTAGAAGGTGTCGCCCCACCCTCTGTCTCCTCAGCTGCACCCACCCCTAGCCCCGCCCAGGAAGAGGGAGGCAGTACCCCCTGGACCGGCACATTGTACGAATGCCCTCTGTATCGGACCTCCCAGCGCGCTGGTACCCTGTCCTCCACTGGTCACTCTACCAACTTTGTCACTGCCATCCATCTGCCCACGTCGCAGCCGGCCGATCTCTGGATCACCCGAGGGGTGGCGTTGTTGTGCCAGCTGGATGATTGAAGATAGCGCTGCTGTTCAGATTAACCCATCAGCACCTGTACTACATTGTATTACATTGTATTACATTGTATTACATTGTATTACATTGTATTACATTGTATTACATTGTATTACATTGTATTACATTGTATTACATTGTATTACATTGTATTACATTGTATTACATTGTATTACATTGTATTACATTGTATTACATTGTATTACATTGTATTACATTGTATTACATTATATTACATTGTATTACATTGTATTACATTGTATTTATTGCCTGATGAATTCATAAAACCATACAGTACTTGGGTGGTTTGGGGCGGTACAGGGAGTAACAGGCAGGGTGGTTTGGGGCAGTATGTACTAATGGATCAAAATGAATCTACACATGAATTGTGGAGAATTATACAAATGTGACCAAATTCCACCAAACGAGTATTAAGGAAAAAAGTTTCTTTTTTTCATTGATTAGTTTTCTGTACAGTCCTGTGCTTCATTTAGATATATTGCTCATTTTGTGACATTGTAATATAAGCAGATATTATGTTGATGACAACCTGTTTCATTGTGAAAGATTTGTCAGGTGGCCTATTATACAACAAGATATGAGCATGCATATAAATGTGGCATGGTGATGTTACTGAATGCAAAGCACGATATTCTTGGCCTCATCAGTACTCAAGGCTGTATCATCGGATACTTCTGACTAAATGACATTTACGGTTAACAGAGTGCACACTGCACACTTGTGTGATATTTATCCACTAATTTTTTTGTTTTCTGATTGAATTGATAAAGATTTAATATATGAGTATGTAACACAGATGATACAGATTTTGAAACTTTTCCATATGCTTTTGTTGTTTCAGGTGGCCTTACATCAGTTTTGCATGTGACATTTTGTAAATGTTAAAGGCGTTTCACTTGTAAATAGTCCATTTGTTTTTTAGGGAGGTGTGGGGGTTCTTTCCCTGCAAATATAATTTGTACTTCTGATAGATATATATGGCTATTAACTTATTTCCGTCCATTTGTTTTATATTTTTAAAGATGAATCTTACAAATTCAGTCAGTGAAATTGTCACTGTCTTTCAGAGATGTATATGCTTTACGTCCTGTGGATAACATAAAATTGTAAAAGTAGAGTGCCTCATACAGTCCGTCCTTTAGAATTTTCAAAAACAAAATGTATTTTAAGCTTCACAGTTTGTTGTAATGAAAGAATTTTCAAGATGACTGCAGAAATCATTGGAAATTGCTATCATATGAACATGCTTATTAAATGTTCTCAAAGTTAGCATGATACAGGGAAAAGTAAGGTAGCACTTAAATGACTAACAAGAATAAAACATTTCCTAAGCTAAATTTGTAGCTACAACCAGTTCATCAGATATCATTGCGAAAGCATATGCAAACATTATATTCTTGTAATAATCATGTATAGTGCTACCTAATACTTCTCCATGTGTTTATGCCTGACTAACCACAGATGCCAACCCCAATTCAGTATGGTTAACATATGGGATTTCAGATTCCACTCTTGGTCCTTCTATTCAACATATATTAATTATTCTATTCTGTGAAAGAATGTGCCTTCATTTTGTTTAAATCAGATGAATCTTTGACCAATTTTCTACCAGTTCCAAGGAGAGCTTGCTTCCAACCACTTTGTATATATCTGTGCAAATTCAAATTCTATTTGTACAAATTGATACCTGATGACTGTATATTCTCCTGGTTTCGTTTTGCTGTGTATAGATTTATTCTATTGTAAAACCGTCCATTTGAAATAATTAAAAGAAGTGATTATTAATTCAATTAATTTTGATTCTCGATCCTGTAACTGGGAAACAAACTCATACTTTAGTTGTCAATCCCGATGGCTGGTACACATTTTCAATAGTGTAGTTCTGCCTGGTCATAAATCATTCACCATACCTCCCACCTTTCACTTTTAGCTAGGGTGTTCCATATCTGTTAGACTTGGCCCAAGTCTGGGTTGCGCTCGGTCTGTGCCTGTAGTAATTGCACGCATAGCGCAGTACGTACCAAGACATGTCTATCTTTGGTACGAACAGTACAACGTGCGCCCTCATGTGTCTAATCCATTCTACACAAAATCCCAAGCGCCGGGGGTTTTGTGCACAAACCTTATCAGACGGCTTTTCACGCTCAATTGACCGGCAAAAACTGCAAACCTCAGCAGTGCCGGACCAACTTTTACGAGAATGTGTTCGTAATGGGACGGTGGTCATCTCGCTCGTGGGCTTTCAAAAAGAACTTTCCAATTGGGAAAGACACTTTGGAAACATCCAATCAGTTTGGATATTATACTTCTTGAGTTTTAAAGGGAAGATACAACATTTGCAAACATCAGAAAACGAAATGATCAAATTATCACGAAATATCTTACTGGATTGTTAGGGAATGACAGTCTAAAGCATCCTGTAAAGTTGTGGCTCCTGGTGTGCTGACGTTTTCAAGAAAAACTGTATTTTTCCAACGCTGGTCGGCCGACCAGCGTTGGAGAAAACTGGCCTTTTTCAAAAAGTGCTTCTCCTTTTTTATATTTAGTTCGTCTGCATTTTCTTTGCAATTGAATACACACATGTGAAGACTAAAACCCTGCTAGACTGATTCTCTGATCTTACAATTCCCCAAAGTCTATCAATTTGTCCGTTTTATCTTAAGTGGGGTCAGGGAACCAGACTACAATAATATGATTGGTTTTCTTGGTTTTTCCAGCATCTACGAACCCAAAACGTGAAACAAGTCAGAGTAACAATATTTTCTATAACATACTAATCCTCCAAATCCATTTATTTCTGAAAATTGCAGCAAAAGCAAATGTTGTTTTTACAATATTTTATTACTATTATTTTTCGATGTGTGTGTGTGTGGGGGGGGGGGGAGAGGCGGGGCTAGATAGACGATATATCCGAATGGCGCAATTAGACCGACAGCGCGGGCGCAATTCGGTAGGGGGTTGCCTTCAGGAGTAGGCAAGTTGGGATTGGTTTTGAGGTCAAAAGGTCAAAGGTCAAGGTCACCGTGGTGAGTTAAAGGTAAATGGTTTCCGGATGATAACTTGAGTTAGAAATGAGATTTTGGTGTCTAACTTTGGTAGGAGGTTGCCCTTGGGAGTAGGCAAATTGGGATTGGTTTGGAGGTCAAAAGGTCAAAGGTCAAGGTCACTGTGGTGAGTTGAAGGTAAATGGTTTCCGGATGATAACTTGAGTTAGAAATGAGATTTTGGTGTCTAACTTCGGTAGGGGTTTGCCAAAAAAGTACAGGCATGTTGGGATTGGTTCTGGGGTCAAAGGTCAAGGTCACCATGTTCAGTTAAAGGTTAATGGTTTCCAGATGATATTTTGACTCTGGCTGAGGGGTTTCAACAGCAACGCTGTTATTTTTTTTACTATGAAATATGATTCCCTTGAGTGCTTCTCTTCAGTTTGCGACGGATAAACCTAACCCAAAAATGCCTTTAAACCTTGTGTGGAGGTGGACAAGTCCACACAACGTATATCTGAATACTGGTTTATCACACACACACAGTCGTGAATTTCTATACGCTCGAGGACAATGCTTTGTGCTTCCCTTTGTCCCTGTAATACACGTATAACACTCTCCCATAGACTAAGCACTAACCGTACGATCGAGGATCGTTTTCAACATAAGACCCAACGCTCGAGGACTGAAAGGAAACATCTTCAATATTGTGCACCCCCTATTATGCCTCTTTTGTTTGTTTAACTTTTTAGGAAGATCTCACTCTTTTAGGAAGATCTCCCACGTGTTTTGTACACGATCGTCAATTGTGGACCTTCGGGAATTGTGAACCCTATTGTCCTCTATTGTTCAACGTCCCTCATTGAATGCAAAAACAAACCCGTGCTGTACACATTATTAGCGCATTGCATGTTATACGGCACTGAAGTGGAACGCGTGTGTAAGTGTAACTTGTCGCGCTTCTGGAAAGATGTAAACTAATATAAGTGGTTTTTGTGATTTTTTTGTGTGATTTTTTTTTAGATACCGACTTTAGGCAGTTCTGACTTGAGTCGAGTCTACATAATATCCGCAAACCAAAAATTCGCTTTAGGAGAGTTGTTATTTTTATGATGGCAGATATGGAGCATCACATACACAGCAATTACCAATGACGTTAAAAAAAAGGGTACAGACCAGTAGGCTCAATATTCCCTACGCGGGCCAAATCACGATTTCTATGCCCTATTGTTTGTTGTTAGAGCATTTTGTGGGCCATGAATTTCAAGGTTTGTAAAAAAAAAAAGAGAGGAAGATGAGTGTATGGAAGCCGCGCAAAGGACTGCGAGCTCGTATTTCTGTGAACATCGGATGAAATTGGGCCCTTAAATGTGCCCTATTTTGTTTGCAACGGAGCTCTGGCATCATTTTCAAAATAGCGATGGGTCACAGGACTTCTTTGTAGGGGTGATCATCTTTGGATGGAATTTTCTCCCAAAAGTCATCGGATTACCCCTCGCAAATTGAACAGAAACTAAACGATGATGAAATAAGCATTACTTTGATGGTGTCTCAGACACCTTGGAGAGTTGCGAGTATTTTACATATTTGTTTGGAAGTGCGCGTAATTATCACTGAGGTCTATGGGAGTCGAATTACTGGTCTGTACCCTTAAGATGTGGGCGCTCAATTTCAGGATAGCCCAAGACACATAATAGCGGTTTTCGGTCGCGTAAACGAACTTCGGGGACACTTACCAGTCCTAACTTCTCTACTGTATAAACCTTTCTCCGTATGACCGTACGTTAAAATTTAGGTTAAGTTTTCGAGAAAAAAAGTGTATAACTTCTACATGCATTCATGGATTTGGATGACTAGATGCGGTGACCCTTTGGTGGGAAGACACCCAAGGTTTTGCTCGAAGTGAGATAGACCTTATGTGTAGCGGCCATCTTAGAAGGCATCTTTTGTTAGTTTAATTCAGTAACACTGAATGCACACAAGTTTGAACTTCACTCATGCATATATCCCAGCAAAACAAAGGCATTGCTTAAGATGACTGCTATGCATAAGTCTATTGGATTGTGTTTTTCAACAGATAATCTCTAGAAACTAGGTCTACAGCAGTATCTTTGGGTGAGACGTTATAAAACCGACAACAAACTGCTTTGCCACACGGGGTACAGTAAAACTGTGATCAATAGAGCAGTTTTCTTTGCTCAAATAGACTCTTCGGTGGATTAGGGCCTACGTCTGAAGAAGAATTTAGGAATTCATTTTCGCCACACAAGCTTACTTTTTTGCAGAAAATTTACATTCCGCACCCATCATTTCGTTGGCTCAGAGCAGAATTTTATTATGCCCATGCAGAGACAAAAAAGCTATAAAAGACTTATTTTTAGACAAAGCATATGTTGTAGAAACTCCATGGACGTAGAGGCTCCGTCAGACTCCACTATTAAAGTCTATACCGATGCATGCACTGTTTCTATTTTTGAGCAGCCATTATGTGCAGCACCAGAAATGCGCCTCAAAACGTTAGACCATGTCTTGCATGAAAAAGTCCACTTTTTGCCGAGGTAGCAAAAAATTCACATAGATTAAATAAAGATCTTATTTTTTTGTGCTTTTTCATAAGTTGGTTGATTGGTTTTCTTTGACGTACAATTATTGGTGCAAATTACTATTCATGGGTATAAAGCAAGAACAATTCATTGAAAGCATTTTCATCAAAGATTGTGTGCAATTCATCATCTCATTACCAATGCAGCTCCTCCGTATCTGCAGAATTGTATTATGCCCGTGTATAAAGACAAAATAAACAATTAACAACATATATATTTAGAAAAGCATGTGTCGGTAATATTGCAAAATAACACGCGACATATTATTGCAAAATAACGCAATAGTACTGCAAAGTAAACACGCGATATTATTGCTAATCTGAGGATTGAAAAAAAAAACTCGCGTTAGACCGAACAAAAAGTCTCCGGTTTCTGGTATGGATCTTGCCCCAAAAGTGGTGCGGCGATGCGGCTTTTTTTTTTTTTTTTTTTTTTGCTGCTTTTTTTCTTCTTCAAATGTCGGCTGATAACTGCAAATGGTGCCAGACTAAATTTAGTGCCAAATATATGGGAGTCCAGAGAGGCCACATAAAGCTTATACTCATCTAAAAACACGTTAAAAATGTGCAGCAGCAGGATTCCAGTCAAAGCAGTGAGTTTGGCGGTTTTGAGAAATCATCTGACATTGAAAAAAAAATTGCCGACGCGCATGGCTACGGCCGACGCGCGCGCATACCAGAAACCGGAGACTTTTGTTTTGGCCTTATACTTCACAATACTATTGCTTTGTTTCGCCAAACTATTGGGTTATTTTGAAATAATATGTCGCGTTATGTTCTTTTTCATTTTTGTTGGTGCTTTTAAAACCTGTCACGAACCGGCCTTTCGTATTTATCAAATAATAAATATCGAGAACTTAAACAATATTGCCTTTGATATTTTTAAAGAACACGTGTTTTGACGAGAATGTTGCACTTCTTGCCGCTGATCGATATAGCGCAGCGTGATTTTCGCATGGGACGGCCCGGGCTTTTACGCACGATCTCCTGTCAACGTGACCGATTTTTAAAAAGTTTTTATTTCGTACCCCTCAAAAACCACTTGGACCAAAAAGTAACACCTATGACTATTTCACGGACTTTTCCAAGACAAATGGGACAAATCCTGAAGAACTTGAGAGAAAAATGACAAAACATGTTGCCCCTTGTACATTTTCAACGGGCCGATTTCGCTTTTTGCCTCACTTCCCATTGATGCGCATGCGTGCATGAATTTGAATTTATAAGCATGTAACCAGATCGTGCTTAATAAGTCAGGGCCATTCACTGAAGAATTACCCAGTTATGGTTCTCACTGTATACACTACTATTAAAATCAAAAGCCTGACAATCGTTCTGTTACCCATGCAGGCCAAAGACAAATGCGTTGCTTCCACGTGAAAAGGCTGGTCTGTAGCACTCGGACTTTAAAATCCATCAATCGACTACAACTTGGGGGTTCTCTGAACTGTGGACAGCAATCGTCACTAAATCCTACCCACTTCAAGGGCTTCAAACTACAGGTAGATCCATTGTATATCAACAGGTTGGTCGGTCACTACAGTGTGAGTAAAAAAAAACTATACACTTTTGTAATTGGCCATTGTTTTATTCTGTAGCAAGTCAGATTTCACCCGACCCCTTTAATTGCCTCCTGTGCAGTCATGCATGAAAACTAATCCAGTGAAAATGTCATCAAAGAAGCAGGAAGAGTTACTCTAAAAGTACATATGAAAATATCTTATCTATATTACTACAGAAAAAAAACTTTGGCCAATTTTAAAAGTGTATAGTGGTTTTTTTTACTCACACTGTACATGCGTTTTTGTTTGTACTCGGTCTATCGAGTGGTTCTTTGTGTGTTTCTTAAGACGGCCGTTTGCGAGATCTGTCTGGATTAGATCAAGAATAAAACCTATATGCTTTGATATAGTTTGATTTCGTCTTGTCCTGCAGGAATTTTTAGGCCTCACACCGCAGATACACACCGCAACGACACTGTGTGACTGGTATAGAAGAACGACATACAGAAGACATACAAAAAATGGTGAGTTTCTTAAATTTCAAGTGAAAAAGTTATAACAATTTCGTTACGGACACCACGAAGTAACACTCCACGTGTTAAACCATATTTTTTATTTGGTTTCAGTTTTCTACATTTTTAAACATAATTAATCAAGGCCTACCATATTACACGAAGTTTCAAAGTTTCAAGAGCTTTACTTTAATAATCACGCTTATTATCCATGGCAACTTTTGCGCGAAAGTGACAATTTTCGTTTGCACGAAGTAACACTCAAGTTCCATGTACCGCTGTAATGCATGGCGCGCACTGTGCTCAAATGCGAACAAAAATGTTTTTACGAAGCAACACTCTTTCCTGCGCGCTGAACTCCGTTTCCATGAAGTAAGCTTTATACCTACCTATTGTTACACTGACATGTTTGAAGTTTTGTGTTCGAAAGTGCTGGAAAAACCAAGAAAAACAAAAAAGTTCAAGTAGTCTGGTTCCCTGACTCCGCTAAAGATGAAATGGATCAATTTATAGATGCCGGAAAATTTTACGTTAAGGAAACCAGTCTAGCTGGCTTGCACCCGTTCATGAATATGTAACCAATAGCAAACCAATTTTGACTTAAAAAGTGGTAAATTTGGAGCAGTAGTTAAAAAATAGTTAGGTTTTTGCAACGGTGGTCGGCCGACCACCGTTGGAAATGTAAACAAAAATACCATTTTCTTGAAAATGACTTCACACAAGGTGCCATAATTTTACAGGATACTTTAGACTGTCATTTACCAACATCCTAGTATAAAGGTATTTCATTTTAAATAATAAACTATCCTGAAATTCTGTCTTGTGATATTTTTGTATGCTAGAAGAAACTAAGCACATAATAACATAGTAAGTTACAAAAAAAAAAAGGTAAGCCATGGAGATTCATGCAAGCTACCGTGGCCTACATGCCTATGTTAAAGCATCTTTAGAAATTATTTGTGTTCACTGCTAAAACAAATCTGATTGAGATGCGACACTTCTTAAGATGTGACTCTCGACTTTTCAGCGGTGTGGAACAAGTGGTATATCTCATTTTATTTAAAGTGATCTCTTCTGCAACTCAAACATTAGCCAAACACCGAAAATAAGAAAGAATAGGCTATTCGATAACCAAGCTCATTGGTAATTGATTACACGCCCCGAGATTGATCGTGAAACCTGAGAATCCGTCATGCTGAGCTATATTTATACATGAAATCTAGCTCTTGCTCATTGTTTGAAAACAGTCGTGTTTGGGTTCACCTCTAGTTTTATGTGGTATACTCTGTCCTGCCTTTAACTTAAAAAGCGAGCCTTGGAATGGAACGAATCATTACAACTTGCATTTGAGACTGTATTCCGGATCAGGGGGGTGGGATGGATGAGATGATTTGCCTTAATTGGTTAGATGCGTAATAACGGGCATTAATACCCGATGGCTTGTAATCGCGAAGTTTCCAGGTGTGCCGGGGTTTTTGCATGACATCCAAAACGAAAATATTCATAAAACTGTAAGCAGAACTATTCCTAATGTAAGTTATAACTGTTCCAAAATTGTTAAAAAATAAATACTTCAGGATGGTATTGTGCAGTTTTTGTCGTTATAGATTAAGTATTTACCCGGGAAATAAACGTCAAATTTCGAGGAGAACACCGTTTACCCAAATTTCGTTTTTAATTGGGCTTTCATTAAATAGTTTTAGAGAGATGTGGTCCCGAACCGATAAAACAAATGCGACATTTCATAGGTTATTTTAAAGCAAAATATATTGTGCTCGGCGTTAACAGGGTTATGTAGTTATTACTTATCAGAATTCAATAATAAAGGCCAAAAACGTAGACTCATGAATATTAAAAAATAAAAGGAAAGTTTAAGTAAATTGTAAGCGCAGGATGGAAGTATTTTAGAATTACTTTTTGACATGAAAAACAGAACCTTGGTCAAGGCATCGTTTTTAAAGTCGTTTGGAACAATTTTCTTATTCTAACTTGTGGTTGGGGGGATTTTTTTCGGGGCAAAATAAAGTCCGAGAATTTGGCTTGCAACTCGACGCCTTTCAATATACGTCCACAGTGAATGCATAAATGAAAAACAAAATCACTCGCGGCGCAAGCAAATTGCAGGTCGACATGAGGCAGACGTAATATTTTTGATTTACCATTTTATATAGATTATTGTTCACATTATAGGGATTCTCTCTTCGTATTTTATTTCAACTCCAAGAAATGGAGATTTACAGCATTGATTTAGCATCTTGACTGTGTGCATGTTCCCTGGCTGCATGGCTAAATACGGGCATAGGGCTTCTGAAAAAACCCTAGTCTGGGGCTAGACGTTGTTATGGGTGCAGGCCAGTAAATCGGTCCAAAATTGACTACGCCGGCCAAATCACGATTTGAATGCCCTCATTTGAGCATATTGTGGGCCATGAACTTGAGGGTTTGTAAAAAATAAGGATGGAAGCCGTGCCCAGGACCGTGAGCTTGTATTTCTGTAAAATTTGGATGAAATTGGGGCCATAATAGCGCCCTGTTTTGCAATGGAGTGTAGGCACCGTTTTTCAAAATGGCGATGGGCTTCAAGACCATTTTTAAGGGGTGATCATCTTCGAATGGAAATTTCTCCCAAAAGTCATCAGATTACCCACCGAAAATTAGAAGAAAAAATAATGAAAGATGATGAAATAAGCTTTAATTTGAAGTGTGTCTCAAACATTTTGCATGGAAAGGTGTGAGTATTTTTTCCCTGAATTTCTGAAGTTGGGGCATTTATCATGGGGGTATATATGGCAGTTTATTTAATACTGGTCTGCACCCTTAAGGTTTGATACGCGATAACCCGCCGAAGGCAAATTTCTTTTCCGTAGGCGGGATGCAATTTCCTTTTTTTCCAAACGAGATCGGACAATATCAAAACAGGGCGCTCTGCCGCTCTCTCTGCATTATGCATTATTCATGATGTCCAGGGCTTTAAAGAATAAGTTATATAACAAGGAATAATGGTGTTTAAATCACCGACGATTATAGCTGCTGATTCGTGCACTGGTTGGAAGTAGGCCCCACTTCTAATCAGGTGACCCGAGTTCGAATCTCAGTGAGCGTTTTTCACTTCTCATTTTACCTTTTAAATAAGTGAAGTGATGAAGAGAGTACGCGACCGCCAGTGCTAACAAAATGGTACAGTCTGATTTTTATAACTTTATCATGTATTATCATAACTTTATGATAAGTGGTTTATTAAAAAATTGATCTGAACTTTAAAAGCTATAAGTGATGAAGCGAATTCGGAAACGAAGCCGAGCTTTGAAAAAGGGCCGTCTATAGTATACAGGGTAACCATTTTTCAGGCGACCTGAATCAAGGTTATAGGATTGAATTGCAACGTATGGTCGAGCACCGCCGTTGCCTAGTGGTTAGGCATGCTGCCTAATGATCAGAGTTCCCGAGTTCGATTCCCCGCTGTGTACCCTTCAGGTTTTGCTCTCTTTTTTTCAAAAATTTCAATTTTTATCTTAGAAACGTTATTTTTCAGTCGGATACTTCTTGTATAGCAGCAATTTCCTTTTCTTTTCTGATCCGAGGCTCTGGAGGATTTTTTTTAAAGGGAAATAAAGTCCGAAATCCGTACCAAGTTGAAAAATAGTAGCCTCCACTCAAGCCTGTTTATAAAAACCATGCCCCATAGGAAAGTGCACAAGGTTCCCCCCATAGTTGTGCAATAAAACATATCGCTGCCTGACCTTCAATTTAGATGTGAGCGTCGGGAATAATTGTCAGGCCTGGGAACCAGACTATTGTTCAGACGGGTTCGTGGGTGATGTTGGTTGGTCGAGATAGCGCCCTCTCGCGGCGGCGGGTTATCGCTGCGGCGGGTTATCGCGTATCAAACCATAACGACGTCTAGCCCCAAACTAAGTAACCCCTCGGTCTGCTATCCATGTTTGAAATACATCCAAAACTTGAACCCTTATAACTGTATGAATGGTTGTTATGGTGGTCCGATGAATGGCGGCACCTACTTTAATTTGTTTGTTTATTGCGTCATCCTTGTTGGCTCATAAAGATTTCCCACTGGTGATTCTAACATATACACATCTTAGAGACAGGACATAGTACCCCCTTACATTATTTATGACAAAAGACCACCCCAACCTTAAATTTAGCCTGAGTACGCGATCGCCAGTGCTAACAAATATGGTACAATCTGATTTTGTGTGTGTGGAGTCTCTCGACTTGTATACCCTATATACAAGCTACATAATTTAACGGCTACTTTGATGTGCTGACCATAACCCACATGTGGGGTGATTTTCTTTCAGGGACATCACCGGTTACCCCGCATGTGAAATCTATAGAAAAACATCACCCCAAATGTGCAATCTTTAGAAAAAGGGATAAAAGGAACATCACCCCACATGTCTCATCTTTCTTGTCGTCCGTACAGAATTATTGAAGATCGACAGCCTATTAAAAGAGAAACAAATATTTTTACCTCCGCAAATGACTGTCTGAACACTTTATGTAGGATTTTTCAACGTCTGTACTGGTTGGGTATCAAAGCTGGAATATCGTGATACGGATTACGTCTTTGCAACCTTAAAAGTCTTAAAACATGCTTGACAAAATGGGAAATATGTTTGCCTATTAATGAAAAGGAATGCCCGATCAACCTCTTACTTCTGGTTAAGACGAAATTGAATTAACAACGCGATACTTTTAATTTGAATGCATCTTTTACAGAGTCGAGTGAAGCTAAAAGGCGATAAATTGCTCAGATAGTGAAATTGAATGATTATTTTTGATTGTCGAATGACGACCTGCGTGTTAAATTGAATGAAAACTTCGTGAAGTTTGGCGGGAAAACCTATGTTAACACTGCTTTAACGTTAAGGTGAAATGAACACTACAGATTGGAGTGAAAATCGTCGCAGAGCTGACATACCACGACGGATAAGCGAAAACCTATTTCAAGTAATTCGCATTTGAAGTTGGACATTTTTTTCGGCGTCGTATTGTACCCTTATAAATGTTTCGATAATATCCCTTTCGGTGTATATTCGAAATAAAATTGGAAACCCAGTATCCATTCAGGTTACTTATTTAATCAGAGAAGTTGTGCGATATTTTTTTATTTGATCGTAAACGTATCCGTCAGTTTGTCAAATTACCAAATCTCTATTCGTCAGTTTGCCGGATTGCGCGCGCACGCGCGCGCAATCCGACGAACTGACGAAATACTTTCGTTGGTACTTTGAACGTACACCTTACATTAGCTGGTTATCAGCTAAATTTCGAATTCGTCACTATGTCAAATTATGGATTTGTCGTTGTGACTGATTCGCCACAGGCGGGGCTCTGAATCTCAAAATCCAAACAAGAATTAAGAATTTGGCATAAATACTTGAAGGAGCAACCAAAACCATTAAACACCCAAAAATCTCAATATCGCCAAAATCGTCGATTCGCCGGTATGTCAGCTCTGCGACGAAATGTCGTGTAGGTTCTAAAGATCCTTTAAAATTCGCATTGATTTGATTTTTTGGGGGGTATTAGTTGGAAAAAATAAAAGAGTTATAGTTAATATTGGACAGAGCTTAACAAACTGCTCTTCCAAATTAAACGTGTCCTCTATACATGTGAATAGGCCTATATCATATATTAAAAGATCCTACGTTGTTTGCCTGTCTGCCTGACGTCTGTTTGATTTCTGTCTGATGTCTGTGTGTCTCGTTTTTCTTGTTTTCTTTTGGAAAAGGCATGAAGAGTGAGTGCAAGCACCCAATGCAATGGTTAATGGAGAGGCTTGGTTATTTTATAAAGGTCCTCAAATTTGTTTCTTTCTGTTCATCTATTGAGTTTGAAAGAAAATAATTCTTAAACGTGGCCCTTATTCTTTTCAGTGCTGCGCATCGGCCGTATATTTTCTTAATCTCCTTATGTGACATCACTTATCTGCTCAAGGTGTACCCTTTCTAAAAATAACCACTAAACACGTTCATTCCAAAAAATAAATGACCCCTGGCTCTTGGACTATTACGAGGGAGGGTCTCCACTCCACGCCAGAGGCACCACCCGCCCGGTATGCCGGACCCTCTGATTGAGCGCCCTCCGGCTGATCACGACGCTACCTCCAACCAACCAAAGTCGTTTAAACGCATGTCGAATGTGTCACGAATGAGCAGCGAAATGAGTAAAATGGTGTATTTCCAAAAATGGGTAGAGAGTTCCAATATCAACCCCAAAAAAGAAACCACCCCAAAAAAAAAACACAAAAAAAAACAACCCAAAAAACCATTTCAATGCGCCATGACAATCGGCATATATTTCCAGTATGCATAATAATGGTCAGTTTTGAAGAGCGCCCCGATTTTGAAGATGGGCACCAGGCCCCCCCTCCCCCCCTTTGAAGCGGAAAGACGGAAAGACGTAGAAGCGGAAAGACGTAGATTCCCATGTACTATTCATGGTATGAACGAGTGATATGTGTGAATCCATTGCGTATAACTTATTACAAGGGCATATACATGTACATCTACATAAATTATTATTACGGGAAATGGGTCATTTGGGAGACAATCCTTTAGACTTGTTCACAGAACTTCACTCATGCATATCCGGGCCCAGCAAAACAAAGGTATATAATTGCCTAATATGGCTGCTACGCATATGGATTTTGTTTAGTTAATCAGATATCTCCGGAAATTAGGTCCAGGGCAGAATATTTGGGTGAGTCGTTAGAAAAACGAATACAAACTGTTTAATGGGATGGTGCCAGACTATTTATGCATTGCAGCATCACTTTCATTTTTTTTAAATGTGGCTTAAAATATTAGGGTATGTTTAATTACAAATATTGAATCAAACATAGGTTTTGCCCTTCGCCGACGTTGAAACTCTGTATACTCAGTGTGTTACCTCCCGAGAGAGAGTTGGAAAAAAAATCTGCACTAGAAAGCAGGAGGTCGTGGGTTCGAGTCCCACCCGAGTGATTCTTTTCCAACTTTCACTCGGGAGGTAACACACTGAGTATACAGTGTTTAAACGTCGGTGAAGGGCAAAACCTATAATTTGATTTAAACTATACCCCGACGCAAAATTCCATCTTATAATAGTTTATGCGGTACCCGCTGCTATGTACATCAGATTCGAACCAGCCAACCGATCCCGTAGCTCGGTGGTTGAGTGGTAAGACATCTGCACTAGAATTTTTTTCCAACTTTCACTCGGGAGGTAACACACTGAGTATACAGTGTTTAAACGTCGGGGAACGGCAAAACCTATAATTGGATTTATACTATCCCGACGTAAAATTCCATCTAATAATACAAATTTTAAATTATTCATCAGAGCACACTGGTATTAATCTGTAATTAACTTCATGTAATTGCTTTTTATTTCTTTTCGCAAGTTCCAAAAATGAAGAGTTCCCTCGCTTTCAATTTACTATGTCCGACTCGTGAATAATGCCGATGGAGCGTTTTCTTCATTTAAAAGGACTGACCCCCTTATGGGATTCAGGCGTTTTCAGAAGAAGAATAATATATAGGAAGACCATTTTATTATTTTTAGCCATAATAATTTTCTCTTTTTTCTGCAAAAAGTTGGCTTTCCGTATACAATGTAACAACCCATCATTTCGTTAGCTCAGAGCAGAATTGTATTGTGCAAAAAAAGCCATAAAAAAAATATTTTTAGATAAAGCATACGTTGTAGAAACTCCGTGGACGTTGGATGCTCCGTCAGACTCCACTATTAAAGTCTACCGATGCATGTACTGTTTCTATTTTTGAGTAGCCATTATGTGCAGCACCAAAATGCGCCTCAAAACGTTAGACCATGTCTTGCATGAACAGGCCCACATTTTGGCGAGGCAGCAACAAATTCAAACAGAGAAAATAAGGATCATCATTCGTTTGTGCTGTTCATTATAAGTTGGTTGATTGGTTAGGTTTTGCGTACATTTTCATAGTTTCATTTCATATTCATGGCGATAAAGCACGAACAATTCATTGAAAGCATTTTCATCAAAGATTTGTGTGCAATTCATCATCTCATTACCAATGCAGCTCCTCCGTATCTGCAGAATTTTATTATGCCCGTGTATAAAGACAAAACTAACAATTAACAACATTTATATTTAGAAAAGCATATGTCGCATTAACTTTAAGGACCTTGGAGACTCCGTCAAACTCCATGTAGTAGGGCAGATAGGGAAAATATTTGGGGGATTGTTCACCTTTATGGTAAAAGCATGGCATTTGGGACACAGTAAGACTATGTCTTGAGGAAGATATGTGGCTATAGGGCCATCGCAGATTTGTCCTTGGAAAAAAATATAGGTAGAATAACAAGCAATATTTTTATTCAAAATGGCTGCCATTGCTTTTTATTCTACCTATGTTTTTTTTCGAAGGACACATCTGCGATGGCATATAGTTAAATATCTTTCTCATGACATATTCTGACTGTGTGCCAAATTCCATGCTGTTGTCGTGAAACAAACATTCCCATCACCTATCTGCCGCACAAATAGTAAGACCAGAAAAGCACTTCAAAAAGCTGGATCAGCCGCCGCAAATGACGGCCTATATAATTATAGCCCATCATTGCAATGTAGTTCAAATAGAGACAGCGATCCGCATTTGGCTTTTAGTAATTTGGTTGACTGGCTAGCTTTTGAGAGCAATAGATCAATGTAATTTAATATTCATGAGTTAATTTTTTGTTGCAGTATTGCGGAAAAACGCAATGCTTATTGAGAAAAAAAATGTGATAATATTGTAAACAAAAATACCGCAATGGTATTGCAAAATAATGCGATAGTAGTGCAAAATAACGCAGTATAGCAAAATAACACTATTTTGCAACGTTACATTTTTTTCTCAATACAATACTGCGACAAAAAGCAATACAAAACAGGTATTGTGAAAAAATGTGGTAATATTGCAAAATAACACGCGACATATTATTGCAAACTAACGCAATAGTACTGCAAAGTAACACGCGATAGTATTGCTAATCTGAGGATTGAAAAAAAAAACTCGCGTTATACTCCACAGTACTATTGCTTTGTTTCGCCAAATTATTGTGTTATTTTGCAATAATATGTCACGTTATTTTCTTTTTCATTTTTTTGTGCTTTTAAAACCTGTCACAAACCGGCCTTTCGTATTTATCAAATAATATATATCGAGAACTTAAACAATATTGCCTTTAATATCTTTAATGAACAAGAAGTGTTTTGACGAGAATGTTGCACTTCTTGCCGCTGATCAATATAGCGCAGCGTGATTTTCGCGTGGGACGGCCCGGGCTTTGACGCACAATCTCCGGTCAACATGACCGTCCGTTGAAGGGTGCACACCGGTAAATCGATCCGCCAAGCTCATGAATAAAAGTTATACCCAAAATATTCTATATTAAAGAGTTCTGAGCGCCGTATCATTGGGGAATTGAAGAGATATGGTAATGAACCTCTGGCCCGGACTTTGGGCTTCCAATTCTGAGCATTTTGGATGCTATTGGGCTCGAAAGTGGCGCTATTTTGCCATGTTGTGGAGGGATCGTTTTTCAAGATGGCTACTTTTCCGCTTTGGGGAAAATAGGGGTCGTCTTCTTTGGATGAAAATATCTCGAAAAGTCAATGGTCAACACACCAAAAATTGAAAAGAATACGAAAGATTATTGGTTGATTATCATTTTTCTGTGCAGCTTGAATACCTGTGAGAGTTTTGAGTATTTTTAAAAGAATTGTGAAGTTTGGGCATTTAGCACTAGTGTCTATAGGAGTTTATTTGCAGGTATGCATCCTGAACGGTGAAATCATGTGTGCCGGTGTGGATGGTACCCCGAAGCACACGCTTATTTCTTGGCGTTAGTGTGGCAAGGAGCCCTGCTGATTTCCTTGGGCCTCATGCGCACGGGACGAAGCATTTTTGAAAGTTTTTATTTCGTACCCCTCAAAAATCACTTGGACCAGAAAGTAATACCTTTGACGATTTCAGGGACTTTCCCAAGACAAATGGGACAAATCCTGGAGAAATTGAGAGAAAATGACAAACCATGTTGGTCCCCTGTACATTTTTAATGGGCCGATTTCGGTTTTTTGCCTCACTTCCCATTGATGCGCATGCGTGCATGAATTTGAATTTATTAGGAAAGCACGTTACCAGATCTTGCTAGTCGGGGCCATTCACTGAAGAATTACCCAGTTATGGTTCTCACTGTATACACTACTATTAAAATCAAAAGCCTGACAATCGTTCTGTTACCCATGCAGGCCAAAGATAGATGCATTGCTTCCACGTGAAAAGGCTGGTCTGAAGCACTCGGACTTTAAAATCCATCAATCGACTATAACTTAGGGGTTCTCTGAACTGTGCACAGCAATCGGCACAAAATCCTACCCACTTCAAGGACTTCAAACTACAGGTAGATCCATTGTATATCAACAGGTTGGTCGGTCACTACAGTGTGAGTAAAAAAAAACTATACACTTTTGTAATTGGCCATTGTTTTATTCTGTAGCAAGTCAGATTTCACCCGACCCCTTTAATTGCCTCCTGTGCAGTCATGCATGAAAACTAATCCAGTGAAAATGTCATCAAAGAAGCAGGAAGAGTTACTCTAAAAGTACATATGAAAATATCTTATCTATATTACTACAGAAAAAAAACTTTGGCCAATTTTAAAAGTGTATAGTGTTTTTTTTTACTCACACTGTACATGCGTTTTTGTTTGTACTCGGTCTATCGAGTGGTTCTTTGTGTGTTTCTTAAGACGGCCGTTTGCGAGATCTGTCTGGATTAGATCAAGAATAAAACCTATATGCTTTTATATAGTTTGATTTCGTCTTGTCCTGCAGGAATTTTTAGGCCTCCCACCGCAGATACACACCGCAACGACACTGTGTGACTGGTATAGAAGAACGACATACAGAAGACATACAAAAAATGGTGAGTTTCTTAAATTTCAAGTGAAAAAGTTATAACAATTTCGTTACGGACACCACGAAGTAACACTCCACGTGTTAAACCATATTTTTTATTTGGTTTCAGTTTTCTACATTTTTAAACATAATTAATCAAGGCCTACCATATTACACGAAGTTTCAAAGTTTCAAGAGCTTTACTTTAATAATCACGCTTATTATCCATGGCAACTTTTGCGCGAAAGTGACAATTTTCGTTTGCACGAAGTAACACTCAAGTTCCATGTACCGCTGTAATGCATGGCGCGCACTGTGCTCAAATGCGAACAAAAATGTTTTTACGAAGCAACACTCTTTCCTGCGCGCTGAACTCCGTTTCCATGAAGTAAGCTTTATACCTACCTATTGTTACACTGACATGTTTGAAGTTTTGTGTTCGAAAGTGCTGGAAAAACCAAGAAAAACAAAAAAGTTCAAGTAGTCTGGTTCCCTGACTCCGCTAAAGATGAAATGGATCAATTTATAGATGCCGGAAAATTTTACGTTAAGGAAACCAGTCTAGCTGGCTTGCACCCGTTCATGAATATGTAACCAATAGCAAACCAATTTTGACTTAAAAAGTGGTAAATTTGGAGCAGTAGTTAAAAAATAGTTAGGTTTTTGCAACGGTGGTCGGCCGACCACCGTTGGAAATGTAAACAAAAATACCATTTTCTTGAAAATGACTTCACACAAGGTGCCATAATTTTACAGGATACTTTAGACTGTCATTTACCAACATCCTAGTATAAAGGTATTTCATTTTAAATAATAAACTATCCTGAAATTCTGTCTTGTGATATTTTTGTATGCTAGAAGAAACTAAGCACATAATAACATAGTAAGTTACAAAAAAAAAAAAGGTAAGCCATGGAGATTCATGCAAGCTACCGTGGCCTACATGCCTATGTTAAAGCATCTTTAGAAATTATTTGTGTTCACTGCTAAAACAAATCTGATTGAGATGCGACACTTCTTAAGATGTGACTCTCGACTTTTCAGCGGTGTGGAACAAGTGGTATATCTCATTTTATTTAAAGTGATATCTTCTGCAACTCAAACATTAGCCAAACACCGAAAATAAGAAAGATTAGGCTATTCGATAACCAAGCTCATTGGTAATTGATTACACGCCCCGAGATTGATCGTGAAACCTGAGAATCCGTCATGCTGAGCTATATTTATACATGAAATCTAGCTCTTGCTCATTGTTTGAAAACAGTCGTGTTTGGGTTCACCTCTAGTTTTATGTGGTATACTCTGTCCTGCCTTTAACTTAAAAAGCGAGCCTTGGAATGGAACGAATCATTACAACTTGCATTTGAGACTGTATTCCGGATCAGGGGGTGGGATGGATGAGATGATTTGCCTTAATTGGTTAGATGCGTAATAACGGGCATTAATACCCGATGGCTTGTAATCGCGAAGTTTCCAGGTGTGCCGGGGTTTTTGCATGACATCCAAAACGAAAATATTCATAAAACTGTAAGCAGAACTATTCCTAATGTAAGTTATAACTGTTCCAAAATTGTTAAAAAATAAATACTTCAGGATGGTATTGTGCAGTTTTTGTCGTTATAGATTTTAAGTATTTACCCGGGAAATAAACGTCAAATTTCGAGGAGAACACCGTTTACCCAAATTTCGTTTTTAATTGGGCTTTCATTAAATAGTTTTAGAGAGATGTGGTCCCGAACCGATAAAACAAATGCGACATTTCATAGGTTATTTTAAAGCAAAATATATTGTGCTCGGCGTTAACAGGGTTATGTAGTTATTACTTATCAGAATTCAATAATAAAGGCCAAAAACGTAGACTCATGAATATTAAAAAATAAAAGGAAAGTTTAAGTAAATTGTAAGCGCAGGATGGAAGTATTTTAGAATTACTTTTTGACATGAAAAACAGAACCTTGGTCAAGGCATCGTTTTTAAAGTCGTTTGGAACAATTTTCTTATTCTAACTTGTGGTTGGGGGGATTTTTTTCGGGGCAAAATAAAGTCCGAGAATTTGGCTTGCAACTCGACGCCTTTCAATATACGTCCACAGTGAATGCATAAATGAAAAACAAAATCACTCGCGGCGCAAGCAAATTGCAGGTCGACATGAGGCAGACGTAATATTTTTGATTTACCATTTTATATAGATTATTGTTCACATTATAGGGATTCTCTCTTCGTATTTTATTTCAACTCCAAGAAATGGAGATTTACAGCATTGATTTAGCATCTTGACTGTGTGCATGTTCCCTGGCTGCATGGCTAAATACGGGCATAGGGCTTCTGAAAAAACCCTAGTCTGGGGCTAGACGTTGTTATGGGTGCAGGCCAGTAAATCGGTCCAAAATTGACTACGCCGGCCAAATCACGATTTGAATGCCCTCATTTGAGCATATTGTGGGCCATGAACTTGAGGGTTTGTAAAAAATAAGGATGGAAGCCGTGCCCAGGACCGTGAGCTTGTATTTCTGTAAAATTTGGATGAAATTGGGGCCATAATAGCGCCCTGTTTTGCAATGGAGTGTAGGCACCGTTTTTCAAAATGGCGATGGGCTTCAAGACCATTTTTAAGGGGTGATCATCTTCGAATGGAAATTTCTCCCAAAAGTCATCAGATTACCCACCGAAAATTAGAAGAAAAAATAATGAAAGATGATGAAATAAGCTTTAATTTGAAGTGTGTCTCAAACATTTTGCATGGAAAGGTGTGAGTATTTTTTCCCTGAATTTCTGAAGTTGGGGCATTTATCATGGGGGTATATATGGCAGTTTATTTAATACTGGTCTGCACCCTTAAGGTTTGATACGCGATAACCCGCCGAAGGCAAATTTCTTTTCCGTAGGCGGGATGCAATTTCCTTTTTTTCCAAACGAGATCGGACAATATCAAAACAGGGCGCTCTGCCGCTCTCTCTGCATTATGCATTATTCATGATGTCCAGGGCTTTAAAGAATAAGTTATATAACAAGGAATAATGGTGTTTAAATCACCGACGATTATAGCTGCTGATTCGTGCACTGGTTGGAAGTAGGCCCCACTTCTAATCAGGTGACCCGAGTTCGAATCTCAGTGAGCGTTTTTCACTTCTCATTTTACCTTTTAAATAAGTGAAGTGATGAAGAGAGTACGCGACCGCCAGTGCTAACAAAATGGTACAGTCTGATTTTTATAACTTTATCATGTATTATCATAACTTTATGATAAGTGGTTTATTAAAAAATTGATCTGAACTTTAAAAGCTATAAGTGATGAAGCGAATTCGGAAACGAAGCCGAGCTTTGAAAAAGGGCCGTCTATAGTATACAGGGTAACCATTTTTCAGGCGACCTGAATCAAGGTTATAGGATTGAATTGCAACGTATGGTCGAGCACCGCCGTTGCCTAGTGGTTAGGCATGCTGCCTAATGATCAAAGTTCCCGAGTTCGATTCCCCGCTGTGTACCCTTCAGGTTTTGCTCTCTTTTTTTCAAAAATTTCAATTTTTATCTTAGAAACGTTATTTTTCAGTCGGATACTTCTCGTATAGCAGCAATTTCCTTTTCTTTTCTGATCCGAGGCTCTGGAGGATTTTTTTTAAAGGGAAATAAAGTCCGAAATCCGTACCAAGTTGAAAAATAGTAGCCTCCACTCAAGCCTGTTTATAAAAACCATGCCCCATAGGAAAGTGCACAAGGTTCCCCCATAGTTGTGCAATAAAACATATCGCTGCCTGACCTTCAATTTAGATGTGAGCGTCGGGAATAATTGTCAGGCCTGGAAACCAGACTATTGTTCAGACGGGTTCGTGGGTGATGTTGGTTGGTCGAGATAGCGCCCTCTCGCGGCGGCGGGTTATCGCTGCGGCGGGTTATCGCGTATCAAACCATAACGACGTCTAGCCCCAAACTAAGTAACCCCTCGAAAAGAGACCGTTTGGGACCATTCAAACTAATGCGCGCCAGAGAGTCCATCACAAATTCATGGCAAGTCCAGTCACAAGTGATTCTTACGTCCATTCTCAAGTTCAGTCTCAAAAAAACAACGGAAGAACAAAGGAGTGCCTTTGTCAAAGCTCATTTGAATAGCTTGTGATTTAAATGGGGACTAGAGGCCTTGCAGGGATTTCTGATGGATTCCTCTTTACATTGTGTGTGGTCACTTCACCAGTGCGCCTATGTAGGCCTATTCCGGAGCTCTAATACCGCTCCAATCAGTGTCCTTTTCAAGCACAAAATTAATTAGTTCCTTTTCCCCATGTTTTCTCTACTTCTCTGCAGAGAGCTATATTGTGCGTATGCGCCTTGGCGCTCTTCTGTGAGGCAGCCATTGGTTTGCCCAACGTCAATGCAAGAGACGAGATTGACGACGTCCTGGACCGTACCCCCAGCTGCATAGCGGTCTGCTATCCATGTTTGAAATACATCCAAAACTTGAACACTTATAACTGTATGAATGGTTGTTATGGTGGTCCGATGAATGGCGGCACCTACTTTAATTTGTTTGTTTATTGCGTCATCCTTGTTGGCTCATAAAGATTTCCCACTGGTGATTCTAACATATACACATCTTAGAGACAGGACATAGTACCCCCTTACATTATTTATGACAAAAGACCACCCCAACCTTAAATTTAGCCTGAGTACGCGATCGCCAGTGCTAACAAATATGGTACAATCTGATTTTGTGTGTGTGGAGTCTCTCGACTTGTATACCCTATATACAAGCTACATAATTTAACGGCTACTTTGATGTGCTGACCATAACCCACATGTGGGGTGATTTTCTTTCAGGGACATCACCGGTTACCCCGCATGTGAAATCTATAGAAAAACATCACCCCAAATGTGCAATCTTTAGAAAAAGGGATAAAAGGAACATCACCCCACATGTCTCATCTTTCTTGTCGTCCGTACAGAATTGAAGATCGACAGCCTATTAAAAGAGAAACAAATATTTTTACCTCCGCAAATGACTGTCTGAACACTTTATGTAGGATTTTTCAACGTCTGTACTGGTTGGGTATCAAAGCTGGAATATCGTGATACGGATTACGTCTTTGCAACCTTAAAAGTCTTAAAACATGCTTGACAAAATGGGAAATATGTTTGCCTATTAATGAAAAGGAATGCCCGATCAACCTCTTACTTCTGGTTAAGACGAAATTGAATTAACAACGCGATACTTTTAATTTGAATGCATCTTTTACAGAGTCGAGTGAAGCTAAAAGGCGATAAATTGCTCAGATAGTGAAATTGAATGATTATTTTTGATTGTCGAATGACGACCTGCGTGTTAAATTGAATGAAAACTTCGTGAAGTTTGGCGGGAAAACCTATGTTAACACTGCTTTAACGTTAAGGTGAAATGAACACTACAGATTGGAGTGAAAATCGTCGCAGAGCTGACATACCACGACGGATAAGCGAAAACCTATTTCAAGTAATTCGCATTTGAAGTTGGACATTTTTTTCGGCGTCGTATTTTACCCTTATAAATGTTTCGATAATATCCCTTTCGGTGTATATTCGAAATAAAATTGGAAACCCAGTATCCATTCAGGTTACTTATTTAATCAGAGAAGTTGTGCGATATTTTTTTATTTGATCGTAAACGTATCCGTCAGTTTGTCAAATTACCAAATCTCTATTCGTCAGTTTGCCGGATTGCGCGCGCACGCGCGCGCAATCCGACGAACTGACGAAATACTTTCGTTGGTACTTTGAACGTACACCTTACATTAGCTGGTTATCAGCTAAATTTCGAATTCGTCACTATGTCAAATTATGGATTTGTCGTTGTGACTGATTCGCCACAGGCGGGGCTCTGAATCTCAAAATCCAAACAAGAATTAAGAATTTGGCATAAGTACTTGAAGGAGCAACCAAAACCATTAAACACCCAAAAATCTCAATATCGCCAAAATCGTCGATTCGCCGGTATGTCAGCTCTGCGACGAAATGTCGTGTAGGTTCTAAAGATCCTTTAAAATTCGCATTGATTTGATTTTTGGGGGGTATTAGTTGGAAAAAATAAAAGAGTTATAGTTAATATTGGACAGAGCTTAACAAACTGCTCTTCCAAATTAAACGTGTCCTCTATACATGTGAATAGGCCTATATCATATATTAAAAGATCCTACGTTGTTTGCCTGTCTGCCTGACGTCTGTTTGATTTCTGTCTGATGTCTGTGTGTCTCGTTTTTCTTGTTTTCTTTTGGAAAAGGCATGAAGAGTGAGTGCAAGCACCCAATGCAATGGTTAATGGAGAGGCTTGGTTATTTTATAAAGGTCCTCAAATTTGTTTCTTTCTGTTCATCTATTGAGTTTGAAAGAAAATAATTCTTAAACGTGGCCCTTATTCTTTTCAGTGCTGCGCATCGGCCGTATATTTTCTTAATCTCCTTATGTGACATCACTTATCTGCTCAAGGTGTACCCTTTCTAAAAATAACCACTAAACACGTTCATTCCAAAAAATAAATGACCCCTGGCTCTTGGACTATTACGAGGGCGGGTCTCCACTCCACACCAGAGGCAACACCCGCCGCTCCATTCCCGGGGCCCCTTCCGGTGTATCACACTGCGACCCGTCCACCGGACTCCCCTGGTTATCTCGGTGTTTTCCCCCAGCAATCTTACCGACTAACCCACTCCCGGTATGCCGGACCCTCTGATTGAGCGCCCTCCGGCTGATCACGACGCTACCTCCAACCAACCAAAGTCGTTTAAACGCATGTCGAATGTGTCACGAATGAGCAGCGAAATGAGTAAAATGGTGTATTTCCAAAAATGGGTAGAGAGTTCCAATATCAACCCCAAAAAAGAAACCACCCAAAAAAAAAACACAAAAAAAAAACAACCCAAAAAACCATTTCAATGCGCCATGACAATCGGCATATATTTCCAGTATGCATAATAATGGTCAGTTTTGAAGAGCGCCCCGATTTTGAAGATGGGCACCAGGCCCCCCCTCCCCCCCTTTGAAGCGGAAAGACGGAAAGACGTAGAAGCGGAAAGACGTAGATTCCCATGTACTATTCATGGTATGAACGAGTGATATGTGTGAATCCATTGCGTATAACTTATTACAAGGGCATATACATGTACATCTACATAAATTATTATTACGGGAAATGGGTCATTTGGGAGACAATCCTTTAGACTTGTTCACAGAACTTCACTCATGCATATCCGGGCCCAGCAAAACAAAGGTATATAATTGCCTAATATGGCTGCTACGCATATGGATTTTGTTTAGTTAATCAGATATCTCCGGAAATTAGGTTCAGGGCAGAATATTTGGGTGAGTCGTTAGAAAAACGAATACAAACTGTTTAATGGGATGGTGCCAGACTATTTATGCATTGCAGCATCACTTTCATTTTTTTTAAATGTGGCTTAAAATATTAGGGTATGTTTAATTACAAATATTGAATCAAACATAGGTTTTGCCCTTCGCCGACGTTGAAACTCTGTATACTCAGTGTGTTACCTCCCGAGAGAGAGTTGGAAAAAAAATCTGCACTAGAAAGCAGGAGGTCGTGGGTTCGAGTCCCACCCGAGTGATTCTTTTCCAACTTTCACTCGGGAGGTAACACACTGAGTATACAGTGTTTAAACGTCGGTGAAGGGCAAAACCTATAATTTGATTTAAACTATACCCCGACGCAAAATTCCATCTTATAATAGTTTATGCGGTACCCGCTGCTATGTACATCAGATTCGAACCAGCCAACCGATCCCGTAGCTCGGTGGTTGAGTGGTAAGACATCTGCACTAGAATTTTTTTCCAACTTTCACTCGGGAGGTAACACACTGAGTATACAGTGTTTAAACGTCGGTGAACGGCAAAACCTATAATTGGATTTATACTATCCCGACATAAAATTCCATCTAATAATACAAATTTTAAATTATTCATCAGAGCACACTGGTATTAATCTGTAATTAACTTCATGTAATTGCTTTTTATTTCTTTTCGCAAGTTCCAAAAATGAAGAGTTCCCTCGCTTTCAATTTACTATGTCCGACTCGTGAATAATGCCGATGGAGCGTTTTCTTCATTTAAAAGGACTGACCCCCTTATGGGATTCAGGCGTTTTCAGAAGAAGAATAATATATAGGAAGACCATTTTATTATTTTTAGCCATAATAATTTTCTCTTTTTTCTGCAAAAAGTTGGCTTTCCGTATACAATGTAACAACCCATCATTTCGTTAGCTCAGAGCAGAATTGTATTGTGCAAAAAAAGCCATAAAAAAAATATTTTTAGATAAAGCATACGTTGTAGAAACTCCGTGGACGTTGGATGCTCCGTCAGACTCCACTATTAAAGTCTACCGATGCATGTACTGTTTCTATTTTTGAGTAGCCATTATGTGCAGCACCAAAATGCGCCTCAAAACGTTAGACCATGTCTTGCATGAACAGGCCCACATTTTGGCGAGGCAGCAACAAATTCAAACAGAGAAAATAAGGATCATCATTCGTTTGTGCTGTTCATTATAAGTTGGTTGATTGGTTAGGTTTTGCGTACATTTTCATAGTTTCATTTCATATTCATGGCGATAAAGCACGAACAATTCATTGAAAGCATTTTCATCAAAGATTTGTGTGCAATTCATCATCTCATTACCAATGCAGCTCCTCCGTATCTGCAGAATTTTATTATGCCCGTGTATAAAGACAAAACTAACAATTAACAACATTTATATTTAGAAAAGCATATGTCGCATTAACTTTAAGGACCTTGGAGACTCCGTCAAACTCCATGTAGTAGGGCAGATAGGGAAAATATTTGGGGGATTGTTCACCTTTATGGTAAAAGCATGGCATTTGGGACACAGTAAGACTATGTCTTGAGGAAGATATGTGGCTATAGGGCCATCGCAGATTTGTCCTTGGAAAAAAATATAGGTAGAATAACAAGCAATATTTTTATTCAAAATGGCTGCCATTGCTTTTTATTCTACCTATGCTTTTTTTCGAAGGACACATCTGCGATGGCATATAGTTAAATATCTTTCTCATGACATATTCTGACTGTGTGCCAAATTCCATGCTGTTGTCGTGAAACAAACAATCCCATCACCTATCTGCCGCACAAATAGTAAGACCAGAAAAGCACTTCAAAAAGCTGGATCAGCCGCCGCAAATGACGGCCTATATAATTATAGCCCATCATTGCAATGTAGTTCAAATAGAGACAGCGATCCGCATTTGGCTTTTAGTAATTTGGTTGACTGGCTAGCTTTTGAGAGCAATAGATCAATGTAATTTAATATTCATGAGTTAATTTTTTGTTGCAGTATTGCGGAAAAACGCAATGCTTATTGAGAAAAAAAATGTGATAATATTGTAAACAAAAATACCGCAATGGTATTGCAAAATAATGCGATAGTAGTGCAAAATAACGCAGTATAGCAAAATAACACTATTTTGCAACGTTACATTTTTTTCTCAATACAATACTGCGACAAAAAGCAATACAAAACAGGTATTGTGAAAAAATGTGGTAATATTGCAAAATAACACGCGACATATTATTGCAAACTAACGCAATAGTACTGCAAAGTAACACGCGATAGTATTGCTAATCTGAGGATTGAAAAAAAAAACTCGCGTTATACTCCACAGTACTATTGCTTTGTTTCGCCAAATTATTGTGTTATTTTGCAATAATATGTCACGTTATTTTCTTTTTCATTTTTTTGTGCTTTTAAAACCTGTCACAAACCGGCCTTTCGTATTTATCAAATAATATATATCGAGAACTTAAACAATATTGCCTTTAATATCTTTAATGAACAAGAAGTGTTTTGACGAGAATGTTGCACTTCTTGCCGCTGATCAATATAGCGCAGCGTGATTTTCGCGTGGGACGGCCCGGGCTTTGACGCACAATCTCCGGTTAACATGACCGTCCGTTGAAGGGTGCACACCGGTAAATCGATCCGCCAAGCTCATGAATAAAAGTTATACCCAAAATATTCTATATTAAAGAGTTCTGAGCGCCGTATCATTGGGGAATTGAAGAGATATGGTAATGAACCTCTGGCCCGGACTTTGGGCTTCCAATTCTGAGCATTTTGGATGCTATTGGGCTCGAAAGTGGCGCTATTTTGCCATGTTGTGGAGGGATCGTTTTTCAAGATGGCTACTTTTCCGCTTTGGGGAAAATAGGGGTCGTCTTCTTTGGATGAAAATATCTCGAAAAGTCAATGGTCAACACACCAAAAATTGAAAAGAATACGAAAGATTATTGGTTGATTATCATTTTTCTGTGCAGCTTGAATACCTGTGAGAGTTTTGAGTATTTTTAAAAGAATTGTGAAGTTTGGGCATTTAGCACTAGTGTCTATAGGAGTTTATTTGCAGGTATGCATCCTGAACGGTGAAATCATGTGTGCCGGTGTGGATGGTACCCCGAAGCACACGCTTATTTCTTGGCGTTAGTGTGGCAAGGAGCCCTGCTGATTTCCTTGGGCCTCATGCGCACGGGACGAAGCATTTTTGAAAGTTTTTATTTCGTACCCCTCAAAAATCACTTGGACCAGAAAGTAATACCTTTGACGATTTCAGGGACTTTCCCAAGACAAATGGGACAAATCCTGGAGAAATTGAGAGAAAATGACAAACCATGTTGGTCCCCTGTACATTTTTAATGGGCCGATTTCGGTTTTTTGCCTCACTTCCCATTGATGCGCATTCGTGCATGAATTTGAATTTATTAGGAAAGCACGTTACCAGATCTTGCTAGTCAGGGCCATTCACTGAAGAATTACCCAGCTATGGTTCTCACTGTATGCACCACTATTAAAATCAAAAGCCTGACAATCGTTCTGTTACCCATGCAGGCCAAAGATAGATGCATTGCTTCCACGTGAAAAGGCTGGTCTGAAGCACTCGGACTTTAAAATCCATCAATCGACTATAACTTGGTGGTTCTCTGAACTGTGCACACACAGCAATCGGCACAAAATCCTACCCACTTCAAACTACAGGTAGATCCATTGTATATCCACAGGTTGGTCGGTCACTACATGCGTTTTTGTTTGTACTCGTTGTACTATCAAGTGGTTCTTTGTGAGTTTTTTTTTAAAGACGGCCGTTTGCGAGATCTGTCTGGATTAGATCAAGAATAAAACCTATAAGCTTTGATATAGTTTTATTTCGTCTTGTCCTGCAGGAATTTTTAGGCTTCCCACCGCAGATACACACCGCAACGACACTCTGTGACTGGTGTAGTAGAACAACATACAGAAGATATACAAAACAATGGTGAGTTTCTTAAATTTCAAGTGAAAATGTTATAACAATTACGTCACCGACACCACGAAGTAAACTCCACGTGTTAAACCATATTTTTTTATTTGGTTTTCAGTTTTCAACATTTTTAAACATAATTAATCAAGGCCTTCCATATTGCACGAAGTTTCAAAGCTTCAAGAGCTTTACTTTAATAATCACGCTTATTATTCATGACAACTTTTGCGCGAAAGTGACAATTTTCGTTTGCACGAAGTAACACTCAAGTTCCATTTACCGCTAAAATGCATGGCGCGCACTGTGCTCAAATGCGAACAAAAACGTTTTCACGAAACAATACTCTCTCCTGCGCGCTGAACTCCGTTTCCATGAAGTAAGCTTTATACTCACCTAGTGTTGTAATACATTCAAGGGCGGATCCAGGGTGGGGGGCCAAAGGGGGCCAATTTTTTTTTTTCATGTGACATCGCAATAAAGGCAGGCAATGAGTACACCACCATCTTTTCCTCAAAAAAACATTGGTTAAAGTGGTCAGAAGTTGCCTCAGATCGCACCACAGAGCATCTAGAATCCAAAACATTTTCGGGGCCCTTAAGCGGGCCGTAATTCTTTTGACCCACTTTTTGGGGGGACCAAATTTTTTTTTGGCCTCCCAAAAAATTGTGTTCTGGATCCGCCCTTGAATACATTGAAGCGTACTACTTCGTGAACACGAACATAAATGTTATAGTTTCGCAGCTTTTTTGGTTTCACGAACTAGCAATCACCTTTTTTCTCTTATTTCTTGTATACAAACGGGTAAAAAACAGCAAATTTAATAAATTCAATACATCAAGTATCCACAACGAGAAACTTTCGGCCGGTTGCCGAAACAGCCAAAAAAAATCTTAACGAAAACAAAGGCTGTTTCGGCAACCAAAAAAACAAATGTTGGCACTAACGGGCTTTCGTAGTATTGTGCAGTTTTTGTCGTTATAGATTAAGTATTTACCCGGGAAATAAACGTCAAATTTCGAGGAGAACACCGTTTACCCACATTTCGTTTTAATTAGGCTTACAGTAATTTATTTTAGGTAGCTGTGGTCCAAACAAAAGCGACATTTCATAGTTTTATTTTAAAGCTAAAGATATTGTGCTTGGCGTTAACATAGTTATATTTACACCGACGACGGTCTAATTGACATAAAATGACCACGCCCCCATTGATACGAATTGACCAAGATTTTAGTGAGAAAAAGGAAAGAAAACAATGCCAGTGCGCTCCTCAACAATGCAACTATATCGCTATTAGTCATTGACGTCTTGGGTCAAAGCTAAGAATTGGTTAATTTGTTTTTCCACGTTGTCTCTACCCCTCTGCAGAGAGCTATATTGTGCGTATGCGCCTTGGCGCTCTTTTGTGAGGCAACCATTGGTTTGCCCAACGTCGATGCAGACAACGAGTTCGACGACGCCCTGGATATGACCAAACGGCGTGCGGACATCATTTTCAAGGGCATTAAATTTTTCCAGAAATGCTTTGATGTCTGCTGGCAATGTGAGCAAAACCTTGGAAACTTAAACACTGATACCTGTATGCGTGGTTGTCATGGTCCAATGGATGGCAGCCCCGCCTATATACTGTTTGTTAATTGCGTCATCATTGCTGGCTAGATAAAGATTTCCCACTGATGATTCTAACATATACACATCTTGGAGACAGGACATAGTACCCCCCCCCTAACATTATTTACGACAAAAGACCACCCCAACCTTAAATTTAGCCTGAGTACGCGACCGCCAGTGCTAACAAATATGGTACGATCTGATTTTGTGAGTCTCTTGACTTGTATACCCTATATACAAGCTACATAATTTAACGGCTGTTTTGATGTGCTCACCATAACTCACATGTGGGGTGATTTTCTTTCAGGGACATCACCCCGCATGTGAAATCTAAAAAAAAAAAAAAAACATCACCCCAAATGTGAAATCTTTAGAAAAAGGGATAAAAAGAACATCACCCTACATGTCTCATCCGTCTAGTCGTCCGTACAGAATTGAAGATCGACAGCCTAAATTAAACGAGAAACAAATATTTTTACCTCCGCAAATGACTGTCTGAACACTTTATGTTGGATTTTTCAACGTCTGTACTGGTTGGGTATCAAAGCTGGAATATCGTGATACGGATTACGTCTTTGCAACCTTAAAAGTCTTAAAACATGCTTGACAAAATGGGAAATATGTTTGCCTATTAATGAAAAGGAATGCCTGATCAACCTCTTACTACTGGTTAAGACGAAATTGAATTAACAACGCGATACTTTTAATTTGAATGCATCTTTTACAGGGTCGAGTGAAGCTAAAAGGCGATAAATTGCTCAAATAGTGAAATTGAATGATTATTTTTGATTGTCGAATGACGACCTGCGTGTTAAATTTAATGAAAACTTCGTGAAGTTTGGCGTGAAAACCTATGTTAACACTGCTTTAACGTTAAGGTGAAATGAACACTACAGATTGGAGTGAAAATCGTCGCAGAGCTGACATACCACGACGGATAAGCGAAAACCTGTTTCAAGTAATTCGCGTTTGAAGTTGGACATTTTTTTGGGCGTCGTATTTTACCCTTAATGTTTCGATAATATCCCTTTCGGTGTATATTAGAAATAAAATAGGAAACCCAGTATCCATTCAGGTTACTTATTTAATCAGAGAAGTTGTGCGATATTTTTATATTTGATCGTAAACGTATTCGTCAGTTTGTTAAATTACCAAATCTCTATTCGTCAGTTTGCTGGATTGCGCGCGCACGCGCGCGCAATCCGACGAACTGACGAATAACATTCGTTGGTACTTTGAACGCATACCTTACATAAGCTTGTTACCAGCGAAATTTCGTATTCGTCACTATGTCAAATTATGGATTTGTCGTTGTGACTGATTCGCCACAGGCGGGGCTCTGAATCTCAAAATCCAGACAAGAATTAAGAATTTGGCATAAATACTTGAAGGAGCAACCAAAACCATTAAACACCCAAAAATCTCAATATCGCCAAAATGGTCGATTCGCCGGTATGTCAGCTCTGCGACGAAATGTCGTGTAGGTTCTAAAGATCCTTTAAAATTCGCATGGATTTGATTTTTTGGGGGGTATTAGTTGGAAGAAATAAAAGAGTTATAGTTAATATTGGACAGAGCTTAACAAACTGCTCTTCCAAATTAAACGTGTCCTCTATACATGTGAATAGGCCTATTCTATATTAAAAGATCTTACGTTGTAATTGCCTGTCTGCCTGATGTCTGTTTGATTTCTGTCTGATGTCTGTGTGTCTGGTTTTTTTTTTTTTTGGAAAAGGCCTGAAGAGTGAGCGCAAGCACCAAATGCAATGGTGAATGGAGAGGCTTGGTTATTTTATAAAGGTCCTCAAATTTGTTTCTTTCTGTTCATCTATTGAGTTTGAAAGAAAATAATTCTTAAACGTGGCCCTTATTCTTTTCAGTGCTGCGGCATCGGCCGTATATTTTCTTAATCTCCTTATGTGCCATCACTTATCTGCTCAAGGTGTACCCTTTCCAAAAATAACCACTAAACACGTTCATTCCAAAAAAATAAATGACCCCTGGCTCTTGGACTATTACGAGGGCGGGTCTCCACTCCACACCAGAGGCAACACCCGCCGCTCCATTCCCTGGGCCCCTTCCGGTGTATCACACTGCGACCCGTCCACCGGACTCCCCTGGTTATCTCGGTGTTTTCCCCCAGTAATCTTACCGACTAACTCACTCCCGGTATGCCGGACCCTCTGACTGAGCGCCCTCCGGCTGATCACGACGCTACCTCCAAAGTCGTTTAAACGCATGTCGAATGTGTCACGAATGAGCAGCGAAATGAGTAAAATGGTGTATTTCCAAAAATGGGTAGAGAGTTCCTATATCAACCCCAAAAAAGAAACCATTACAATGCGCCAAGACAATCGGCATAATTCCAGTATGCATAATAATGGTCAGTTTTAAAGAGCGCCCCGATTTTGAAGATGGGCACCAGGCCCCCCCTCTCGGTTTTTGAATTTTAGGAGGCCAAGTGTCCGGAGAAAAAAACATGTCTACATTTTGTGCAGGTGCAAGAAATGAGCAAATACCTTGTTCTTTTAACTGATCCAGGCATGTGGAGCGAAATGAGTTCATTGAAGCGGAAAGACGTAGATTCCCATGTACTATTCATGATATGAACGAGTGATATGTGTGAATCCATTGAGTATAACTTATTACAAGGGCATATACATATACATCTACATAAATGATCAGGTATGAAAATATTAGGTATGTTTAATTACAAATTTTAAATCAAATTATAGGTTTTGCCCGAAACCGACGTTTAAACACTGTATACTAAGTGTGTTACCTCCCGAGTGAAAGTTGGAAAAATCTGCACTAGAAAGCAGGACGTCGTGGGTTCGAGTCCCACCCGAGTGATTCTTTTCCAACTTTCACTTGGGAGGTAACACACTGAGTATACAGTGTTTAAACGTCGGTGAAGGGCAAAACCTATAATTTGATTTATACTACCCCGACGCAAAATTCCATCTTATAATAGTTTATGCGGTACCCGCTGCTATGTACATCAGATTCGAACCAGCCAACCGATCCCGTTAGCTCGGTGGTCGAGTGGTAAGACATCTGCACTAGAAAGCAGGAGGTCGTGGGTTCGAGTCCCACCCGAGTGATTTTTTTCCAACTTTCACTCGGGAGGTAACACACTGAGTATACAGTGTTTAAACGTCGGTAAAGGGCAAAACCTATAATTGGATTTATACTACCCCGACGTAAAATTCCATCTAATAATACAAATTTTAAATTATTCATCAGAGCACACTGGTATTAATCTGTAATTAGCTTCATGTAATTGCTTTCATTTCTTTTCGCAAGTTCCAAAAATGAAGAGTTCCCTCGCTTTCAATTTACTATGTCCGACTCGTGAATAATGCCGATGGAGCGTTTTCTTCCTTTAAAAGGACTGACTCCCTTATGGGATTCAGGCGTTTTCAGAAGAAGAATATATAGGAAGACCATTTTATTATTTTTAGCCATAATAATTCTCTCTTTCTTCTGCAAAAAGTTGGCTTTCCGTATACAGTGTAGCAACCCATCATTTTGTTAGCTCAGAGCAGAATCTTATTGTGCCCATAAAAAGACAAAAAAAGCTATAAAAGATTATTTTTAGATAATTAAAGCATACGTTGTAGAAACTCCGTGGACGTTGGATGCTCCGTCAGACTCCACTATTAAAGTCTACCGATGCAGGTACTGTTTCTATTTTTGAGTAGCCATATGTGCAGCACCAAAAATGCGCCTCAAAACGTTAGACTATGTTTTGCATGAACAGGCCCACATTTTGCCGAGGCAGCAACAGATTCAAATAGAGAAAATAAGGATCATTATTCGTTGGTGCTGTTCATTATAAGTTGGTTGATTGGTTAGGTTTTGCGTACATTTTCATAGTTTCATTTCATATTCATGTCGATAAAGCACGAACAATTCATTGAAAGCATTTTCATCAAAGATTTGTGTGCAGTTCACCATCTTATTACCTATGCAGCTCCTCCGTATCTGCAGAATTTTATTATGCCCGTGTATAAAGACAAAACAAACAATTAACAACATTTATATTTAGAAAAGCATGTGTCGGTAATATTGCAAAATAACGCGCGACATATTATTGCAAAATAACGCAATAGTACTGCAAAGTAAACACGCGATAGTATTGCTAATCTGAGGATTGAAAAAAAAAACTCGCGTTAGGCCGAACAAAAAGTCTCCGGTTTCTGGTATGGATCTTGCCCCAAAAGTGGTGCGGCGATGCGGCTTTTTTTTTTTTTTTGGCTGCTTTTTTTTCTTCTTCAAATGTCGGCTGATAACTGCAAATGGTGCCAGACTAAATTTAGTGTCAAATATATGGGAGTCCAGAGAGGCCACATAAAGCTTATACTCATAATACTTATGTCGCATTAACTTTAAGGATCGTATAACTCCATGTAGTGGGGCAGATAGGGAAAATATTTGGGGGATTGTTCACCTTTATGATAAAAGCATGGCATTTGGGACACAGTAAGACTATGTCTTGAGGAAGATATGTGGCTATAGGGCCATCGCAGATTTGTCCTTGATACAAATATAGGTAGAATAACAAGCAATAATTTTTATTCAAAATGGCTGCCATTGCTTTTTCATTCTACCTATGTTTTTTTCGAAGGACACATCTGCGATGGCATATAGCTAAATATCTTTCTCATGAAATTCCATGCTGTTATCGTGAAACAAACATTCCCATCACCTATCTGCCGTACAAATAGTAAGACCAGAAAAGCACTTTAAAAAGCTGGATCAGCCGCCGCAAATGACGGCCTATATAATTATAGCCCATCATTGCAATGTAGTTCAAATAGAGACAGCGATCCGCATTTGGCTTTTAGTAATTTGGTTGACTGGCTAGCTTTTGAGAGCAATATATCAATGTAATTTAATATTCATGAGTTAATTTTTTGTTGCAGTATTGCGGAAAAATGCAATGCTTATTGAGAAAAAAATGTGATAATATTGTAAACAAAAATACCGCAATGGTATTGCAAAATAATGCGATAGTAGTGCAAAATAACGCAGTATAGCAAAATAACACTATTTTGCAACGTTACATTTTTTTCTCAATACAATACAAACTGCGACAAAAAGCAATACTAAACAGGTATTGTGAAAAAAATGTGGTAATATTGCAAAATAACACGCGACATATTATTGCAAACTAACGCAAGAGTACTGCAAAGTAACACGCGATAGTATTGCTAATCTGATGATTGAAAAAAAAAACTCGCGTTATACTCCACAACACTATTGCTTTGTTTCGCCAAACTATTGTGTTATTTTGCAATAATATGTCACGTTATTTTCTTTTTCATTTTTTTGTGCTTTTAAAACCTGTCACAAACCGGCCTTTCGTATTTATCAAATAACATATATCGAGAACTTAAACAATATTGCCTTTGATATCTTTAATGAACGAGAAGTGTTTTGACGAGAATGTTGCACTTCTTGCCGCTGATCGATATAGCGCAGCGTGATTTTCGCGTGGGACGGCCCGGGCTTTTACGCACAATCTCCGGTCAACGTGACCGTCCGTTGCACGGTGAAATCATGTGTGCTGGTGTGGATGGTACCCTGAAGCACACGCTTATTTCTTGGCATTAGTGTGGAAAGGAGCCCTGTTGATTTCCTTGGGCCTCGTGCGCACGGGACACAAGCATTTTTTAAAGTTTTTATTTCGTACCCCTCAAAAATCACTTGGACCAGAAAGTAATACCTTTGACGATTTCAGGGACTTTCCCAAGACAAATGGGACAAATCCTGGAGAAATTGAGAGAAAATGACAAAACACGTTGGCCCCCTGTACATTTTTAATGGGTCGATTTCGGTTTTTTGCCCCACTTCCCATTGATGCGCATTCGTGCATGCATTTGAATTTATTAGGAAAGCACGTTACCAGATCTTGCTAGTCAGGGCCATTCACTGAAGAATTACCCAGTTATGGTTCTCACTGTATGCACCACTATTAAAATCAAAAGCCTGACAATCGTTCTGTTACCCATGCAGGCCTAAGATAAATGCCTTGCTTCTCCGTGAAAAGGCTGGTCTGAAGCACTCGGACTTTAAAATCCATCAATCGACTATAACTTGGGGGTTCTCTGAACTGTGCACAGCAATCGGCACAAAATCCTACCCACTTCAAACTACAGGTAGATCCATTGTATATCCACAGGTTGGTCGGTCACTACATGCGTTTTTGTTTGTACTCGTTGTACTATCAAGTGGTTCTTTGTGAGTTTTTTTTTTAAAGACGGCCGTTTGCGAGATCTGTCTGGATTAGATCAAGAATAAAACCTATAAGCTTTGATATAGTTTTATTTCGTCTTGTCCTGCAGGAATTTTTAGGCTTCCCACCGCAGATACACACCGCAACGACACTCTGTGACTGGTGTAGTAGAACAACATACAGAAGATATACAAAACAATGGTGAGTTTCTTAAATTTCAAGTGAAAATGTTATAACAATTACGTCACCGACACCTCGAAGTAAACTCCACGTGTTAAACCATATTTTTTTATTTGGTTTTCAGTTTTCAACATTTTTAAACATAATTAATCAAGGCCTTCCATATTGCACGAAGTTTCAAAGCTTCAAGAGCTTTACTTTAATAATCACGCTTATTATTCATGACAACTTTTGCGCGAAAGTGACAATTTTCGTTTGCACGAAGTAACACTCAAGTTCCATTTACCGCTAAAATGCATGGCGCGCACTGTGCTCAAATGCGAACAAAAACGTTTTCACGAAACAATACTCTCTCCTGCGCGCTGAACTCCGTTTCCATGAAGTAAGCTTTATACTCACCTAGTGTTGTAATACATTCAAGGGCGGATCCAGGGTGGGGGGCCAAAGGGGGCCAATTTTTTTTTTCATGTGACATCGCAATAAAGGCAGGCAATGAGTACACCACCATCTTTTCCTCAAAAAAACATTGGTTAAAGTGGTCAGAAGTTGCCTCAGATCGCACCACAGAGCATCTAGAATCCAAAACATTTTCGGGGCCCTTAAGCGGGCCGTAATTCTTTTGAACCACTTTTTGGGGGACCAAATTTTTTTTTGGCCCCCCAAACAATTGTGTTCTGGATCCGCTCTTGAATACATTGAAGCGTACTACTTCGTGAACACGAACATAAATGTTATAGTTTTGCAGCTTTTTTGGTTTCACGAACTAGCAATCACCTTTTTTCTCTTATTTCTTGTATACAAACGGGTAAAAAAACAGCAAATTTAATAAATTCAATACATCAAGTGTCCACAACGAGAAACTTTCGGCCGGTTGCCGAAACAGCCAAAAAAAATCTTAACGAAAACAAAGGCTGTTTCGGCTGGTTGCCGAAACAGCCAAAAAAAAAAAATGTTGGCACTAACGGGCTTTCGTAGTATTGTGCAGTTTTTGTCGTTATAGATTAAGTATTTACCCGGGAAATAAACGTCAAATTTCGAGGACACATACCTTTTTTCTCTTATTTCTTGTATACAAACGGGTAAAAAACAGCAAATTTAATAAACTCAATACATCAAGTGTCCACAACGAGAAACTTTCGGCCGGTTGCCGAAACAGCCAAAAAAAATCTTAACGAAAACAAAGGCTGTTTCGGCTGGTTGCCGAAACAGCCCAAAAAAAAACAAATGTTGGCACTAACGGGCTTTCGTAGTATTGTGCAGTTTTTGACGTTATAGATTAAGTATTTACCCGGGAAATAAACGTCAAATTTCGAGGAGAACACCGTTTACCCACATTTCGTTTTAATTAGGCTTACAGTAATTTATTTTAGGTAGATGTGGTCCAAACAAAAGCGACATTTCATAGTTTTATTTTAAAGCTAAAGATATTGTGCTTGGCGTTAACATAGTTATATTTACACCGACGACGGTCTAATTGACATAAAATGACCACGCCCCCATGCGCTCCTCAACAATGCAACTATATCGCTATTAGTCATTGACGTCTTGGGTCACAGCTAAGAATTGGTTAATTTGTTTTTCCACGTTGTCTCTACCCCTCTGCAGAGAGCTATATTGTGCGTATGCGCCTTGGCGCTCTTTTGTGAGGCAGCCATTGGTTTGCCCAACGTCGATGCAGACAACGAGTTCGACGGCGCCCTGGATATGACCAAACGGGGCGCGGACAGCATTTTCCCGAATGGCATTAAATTTTTCCAGAAATGCTTTGGTGTCTGCTGGCAATGTGAGCAAAACCTTGGAAACTTAAACACTGATACCTGTATGCGTGGTTGCCATGGTCCAATGGATGGCAGCCCCGCCTATATACTGTTTGTTAATTGCGTCATCATTGCTGGCTAGATAAAGATTTCCCACTGATGATTCTAACATATACACATCTTGGAGACAGGACATAGTCCCCCCCCCAACATTATTTATGACAAAAGACCACCCCAACCTTAAATTTAGTCTGAGTACGCGATCGCCAGTGCTAACAAATATGGTACAATCTGATTTTTTGTGTGTGGAGTCTCTTGACTTGTATACCCTATATACAAGCTACATAATTTAACGGCTGTTTTGATGTGCTGACCATAACTCACATGCCGGGGTGATTTTCTTTCAGGGACATCACCCCGCATGTGAAATCTATAAAACAATAAAAAAACAATCACCCCAAATGTGAAATCTTTAGAAAAAGGGATAAAAAGAACATCACCCTACATGTCTCATCCGTCTAGTCGTCCGTACAGAATTGAAGATCGACAGCCTAAATTAAACGAGAAACAAATATTTTTACCTCCGCAAATGACTGTCTGAACACTTTATGTAGGATTATTTTCAACGTCTGTACTGGTTGGGTATCAAAGCTGGAATATCGTGATACGGATCACGTCTTTGCAACCTTAAAAGTCTTAAAACATGCTTGACAAAATGGGAAATATGTTTGCCCATTAATTAAAAGGAATGCCCGATCAACCTCTTACTACTGGTTAAAACGAAATTGAATTAAGAACGCGATACTTTTAATTTGAATGCATCTTTTACAGGGTCGAGTGAAGCTAAAAAGCGATAGATTGCTCAGATAGTGAAATTGAATGATTATTTTTGATTGTCGAATGACGATCTGCGTGTTAAATTGAATGAAAACTTCGTGAAGTTGGGCGGGAAAACCTATATTAACACTGCTTTTACGTTAAGGTGAAATGAACACTACAGATTGGCAATAAAGAAAGCATTTCCCCAGTTCATTTTTAACTGACATTCGGAGAGAAAATCGTCGCAGAGCTGACATACCACCGACGGATAGCGAAAACTCGATTCAATTAATTAGCGTTTGAAGTTGGACATTTTTTTTGGCGTCGTATTTTACCCTTAATGTTTCGATAATAACCCTTTCGGTCTATATTCAAAATAAAATAGGAAACCCAGTATCCATTCAGGTTACTTAATTATTTAGAGAAGGTGTGCGATATTTTTTTATTTGATCGTAAACGTATTCGTCGGTTTGTCAAATTACCAAATCTCTATTCGTCAGTTCGTCAGATCGCGCGCGCACGCGCGAGCAATCCGACGAACTGACGAAATACATTCGTTGGTACTTTGAACGTACAAGGTGTACATTAGCTAGTTATCAGCTAAATTTCGTATTCGTCACTATGTCAAATTATGGATTTGTCGTTGTGACTGATTCGTCACAGGCGGGGCTCTGAATCTCAAAATCCAGACAAGAATTAAGAAATTTGTCATAAATACTTGAAGGAGCAACCAAAACCATTAAACACCCAGAAATCTCAATATCGCCAAAATCGTCGATTCGCCGGTATGTCAGCTCTGCGACGAAATGTCGTGTAGGTTCTAAAAATCCTTTAAAATTTGCATGGATTTGAATCTTTTTGAGAGGGGTATTAGTTGGAAGAAATAAAAGAGATATAATTAATATTGGACAGAGCTTAACAAACTGCTCTTCCAAATTAAACGTGTCCTCTATACATGTGAATAGGCCTATATCATATATTAAAAGATCCTACGTTGTTTGCCTGTCTGTCTGATGTCTGTGTGTCTCTTTTTTGTGTGGTAAAAAAGGCCTGAAGAGTGAGTGCAAGCACAAAATGCAATGGTTAATGGAGAGGCTTGGTTATGGTATAAAGGTCCTCAAATTTGTTTCTTTCAGACTTTGAAAAGTTAAACATTGCAACATTATCTGTATGAAAACACTCCAAAACGTATCGTTACGCAAAGCATAGCGTTGGTGATGAACAACAACAAAATTGCTTCACCAAGGTTTACCACGCCCGCATGCAAATTAGGGGTCAATGTAAACATTAGTATAATGATGACTCCACCCAGCTAGCGGTTGCCATGCAAAACGCGGCGTCCTGCTAGTTAATTAAAAATGTTCCATGATGTGATACGCAAATCCGATGTTTGTGAGATTCTTGTAAATGTCGGCATATGTTATCCGGCCCCAAAAAATGTGTTTTGAAGCACACATGGACAGGTAGTATAGTATTTTACTTCAATTAAAGGCAGTACATCATAGGCGTAGCCGGGGGGGGGGGGGGGGGGGGGGGGTAAGGGGGTATTTACCCCCCCCCAATATTTTGTAAAGACTGCCTTTTTCCATTCAAATTCCCTTTTTTTCTACGTGCTTACCACCCAATAATTTGTAATTAGTGCCCTTTTGTTACGAAGTGCCTTTTTTTTCTGAACAAGTGCTCTTTTCAAAAAAGAAGTGGTGCCCTTTTTTGTGGCATCTGCCGTTTTGGGGACCTTTTTCAGAATTTCGCACATGTATCGCCCAAAAAGCACCATATATTTGCCCTTTGTGTGCATAATTGTCGGTTTTGAACAGCGCCCCCATCGACAGATGGTACCAGCCCCCCCCTCCCCCTCCTCCCCCCCCCTCCCCCTCCTCCCCCCTTTTTTATTTTAGGGAGGCCAAGTGTCCGGAGAAAAAAAAACTTGCTACATTTCACAACGGATGAGCAAGTGCCCTTTTCAACCCCCCCCCCAAAAAAAAATTCTGACGAAGTGCATTTTGAAAAGGAAAATGTAAGCTTCCCGATACACACAGATCTTTTCGATAAAACTTTTAGAAAAGGAATTTTGGCCAGATTTCCGACTCGCACTTTGACACGTTTGAAGAAAATCATGGGAGCTGCGAATCGACGATAAATTTTCTCCTCGGTATTTCTCTCGTACCGTGTGGTTTCAAATATTTTTTTCATTCACTACAGTCGTATAAACTCTTCCATCGAATGTGTGTTCAATCAAAATAATTTGTAGCGTCTCTAATATTTGAAAATTCGCCAACGAATGACCGTATGCCTTTGCCTAGTTCCGGATCGCGCGTGCACCTACGACCCAACTACACGCGCGTTAATCGATTTTCGGTCCGTGCGCGAGTTCGTGCCGTTGAGCTGCAGACAAACGTTTCAAAATTATTTACGTTAATTCTCTTTTGAAAATTTGCTGGAATTCTCTTGAATGAACTTTTTTGGAAAATTAAATAATACTTTATCAGAAAATGTGCTTGATTTGGGGTGGTTCTGGCTGAAAAATTGATTTTCTCGCGTGATTTTTTTCCCCGCACGAATCAGTTTTTGATCGATTCGGAACTGATTGAACCGATCCGTAACTAGGAAAAGCGGCATCGGTACTTTTGACGTCGTAAAGTCACAATAAAAAGAGCTTAAATTTGGGAAATTATTTTGTAGTCTCTCCATCAGTCAAGGTAAACTTTTAAACCAGTGTCACTTGAATTCGTGGAGTAGTTGAGCCGAAAGCAGCCTGAATGATGTTTGCTATCCGGAACTAGGAAAACGACTGTATAGGTTGTTTGAGTGAGTCTCATGACGGTAGTACGCCTTTCCATTTCTTTTTGGACCACCCTGTACAGCACGTGCGAATCAAGCTGCTTGTCGTCAGCGGACCAGATAGTTCAAGCATTATTTTTTTACGTGGTTCTTGGCCTTTGAGACCTGCTGATCGTAAAACTGCATGATGCCAACTCGGTATATTTGGAGAAATTTAGATATCCAACTTAGCCACCAAGATGACTGCCAGTATTATACATAATGATTATGTGCTCACACATAACTCTGACACTTATATACGGAATGTGGTGCACGTCATGTGTGGATTTGTACCATTTCCCTCCTCTGATGATGGCTTTCAAAACGGCTGCTAAGCTGGCCGCTGACAGGTGTACGAGTAAACAATTCTTGTCTGGTGACGGATCCGATCATGATCAAATTTTACCGTCAAAAACCTTTTTATGGTTTCTAGGATTATAACGCCTGCTGACTCAAAACTGCAAGTGGCAAGTTGGCATCATTGAGATATCCGAGATGGCCACCATGATGACGGTCTTCATTATAATGATTATACACATTATTTACTCTCAGGTAGACTTAACAGCGATCCATTTAATCCAGTGTCCGGTAGTGGCCAAATAGCAGGGTTTTAACATTGTTTTGTTGATGTATTTGGGCCTTTCTGGCCTGCTGATTCCAAAACAACAGTATGCCACCTCGGCATCTTTGCGAAAATTGAGATAGACGGCCGCCAATGCTTTTAATTATTGCGCATCGAGTTCACTTTAGTTGCCCTAACTCCCTAGCGGGTGTGCAAAATCATATTGAATTTGGAGGATTCAGGACTGTTAGGGATTGAGTTTCCGAACGTGTATGTTAGTGGTCAGCGGATCTGCTGTTACCATTTCCTTCTCATATGCGAACTTTCCTTCCCTACAGCTAATAAAAATTGGCCGCTAAGGTGCAATGCATAGGCCCATGCCCTGCCTGTACGTTTTCTTGAAACTTCTTGGATGTCTTATCCAGTTTCAACTGGTCATTGAGTTTATGGCTCATCCAGTTTTGAATTCGTGCTAATGACAGGTCTTGGAACGATGCATGTCTGCTTATAAATTAGACATAAAGATGGTCGCTGGAACATACAGTTCCGTCATGTATACTAATAATAACCCCTGAACACAAGTGTCGAAATTATTTATGGTTGCACAATCAGACCATCCTCATCAAATTGAGCTTCGTGACAGTTTCTTTTATTAGTTCACAATAAACGACGACAATAATTATCCACAGACACCTCTAAAACCTCAACAGCACTCAATCAGCCGTAAACGTTCTTCAACGTTGGTAAAATTTTAATGCAATAAAATCAGCAAATCTTAATAAAATATTCAAATTATAGAACACGGAAAATTATGAAGTCTTGTTCACCCATTTCAAAACATATTTGCCAATTTGTGGTTTTCGTTTGACCTTATTCGTAAAAGCAGTCTTAATACTTTTAATATTCTGGAATAATAACTGGACCAACCTGTGAGAAAGATTTGTCCTCCGCAAAAGAATCGACATCACGATATTCCAATTTTGATACTCAACTAGTACAGTCGTTGACAATAATTCATTCATAAACTGTTCAGACAGTCATTTGCGGAGGTAAAAAAACGTGTTTCTGGTGGATAGGCTGTCGCTGTGTGGAGCGTCAAAAGTGGACGACCGTATTTTCCCATTTTCTGCTAGTAGAATTTTATGTTTTTTGAACCGGATTTTAAAAATCTAAATTTTCTGCCACTTTTTGGACCATCATAATTTTCGCTAGTAAGAATTTAAGGTTTTTAGTTGTCCACTTTTGAGGCACCGTGAATTAAATCCAGTTTTGCAATTTCAAAAAACCCCAAAACAAATCTACTAACAGAAAATGGAAAAATACGGTTGTCCACTTTTGACGCTCCATAGTCGCTCATCAATATTCTGCACTGAACAAAACACCCGTACAGCGGTATACGTTCTCAGGCTAAATTTAAGGCTGGGGCACTTTTTCGTCAGTAAATGTTGTTAAGGGGAGGTTTCTAAAGGGTGCACACCTGTAAATAGGCCTAAACCCATCCGCCGAGCTCATGAATAAAAGTTATACCCTCAAAATATTCTATATTAGAGAGTTCTGAGAGCCATAACATTGGGGGTATTGAAGAGATATGGCAATGAACCTCTGGCCCGGACTCGGGGCTTCCAATTCTGAGCATTTTGGATACAATTGGGCTCGAAAGCGGCGCTATTTTGCCATGTTGTGGAGGGATCGTTTTTCAAGATGGCTACCGTTCCGCTTTGGGGAAAATAGGGGTCGTCTTCTTTGGGCGAGAATTTCTCGAAAAGTCAATGGTCAACCCACCAAAAAATGAAAAGAAATTGAAAGATGACATGTCGATCATCATTCTTCTCTGCAGCTTAAATACCTGTGAGAGTTCTGAGTATTTTTAAAAGAATTTTGAAGTATGGGCATTTAGCACTAATGGCTATGAGGATTTTTTTGCATTGTTGCACCCTGTAATTATTCTGTGTCCTAGACGTGTGTAAAATGTTAGAGTAATCAACGGGGCCTGGACAGAAACTGGGCGCACCTATACCACGTTTCAAGGTCAGTTGTGTAAGTCGGGCTATCAGTCTCTTTCCGGCAACCACGGACACATGGATCAGGGATCACGTCGCGGATGAACTTGGCACAGCTAAAGCAGTCAAGCGGGCAGTTGACCGGCCGCTTGCCCAGGTGGTGTGTGGATGGAGACAAGATGTCCGCGACCCGTTTGGTCATATCCAGGGCGTCGTCGAACTCGTCGTCTGCATCGACGTAGGGCGTACCAATGGCTGCCTCACAGAAGAGCGCCAAGGCGCATATGCACAATATAGCTCTCTGCAGAGGGGTAGAGACAACATGGAAACAAAGGAACTGATCAGTTCTGTGCTTGAAAAGGACACTGATTGGAGCGGAATTAGTGCTCCGGAATACATAGGCGCACCGGTGAAATACACAATATGTGCGCGCTAAGGATGTAAAGGAGTCCATCAGACCTTCTGCCTGCAAGTCCATCACAAGTTCCCCTGTCCAAGTTCAACTCACAAGCTATTCAAACGAGCTTTGACAAAGGCACTCCTTTGTTCCTTCCATTGTTTCTTGTGACTGCACTTGTTAATGAACCTATGAATTACTTGTGACTAGTCGGACTGGACTTGCGATGAACTTGAGATGGACTGGACTCAGGCCCGGATTATCCAATAGGCACAGTAGGTACTGTACCTAGGGCCGGAAACGAAAAATCCGGGGGCCGGATTTTAAGTTTTTAAACAGTTTGAGGATCTCTCTCAGAGTGTTCGATTTCACCAATTGACGCTGTACACTATAGGCGTATGTAGCCCCTACGTATAAAATTTAAGTAGGCCCTATGTCGTTCTGAAGCACGGTGCCAACCATGGGCGTCGATCGGTGGGGGATGGGGGGAAATGTCGTTCCCCTAACTATTTTCGTCCCCGAATTAAAAAAAAATGTGGCCTATATTTTGATTCATTAGATCTTTTGCTTTTAACTGGTTAAAGTGGTCAGAAATTGCCTCAGATCGCGCCATAGAGCGTCTAGAATAAGTTTCTTCCCCGGCCCCCTTAACCCTAAAAGGCCCGGGTTATTTTGGCCATCTCTCAGCCGGGAGGGGGGGGGGACCGGATTCCGCCCCCCCCCCCCAAGATCTCGGCCATCGAGTGACGAAACATTTTGAAACACGGTACATGCATAGAGCAACTCATCATGAGCATACCCCAGAAATTTTGTGACTATAGGTCAAAGGGCTCTGGGGTTATGGCTAATTAATTATTCATATGTACGAACGGTAATTGTGCTCTGTGTACATGACGTATAATGGGAAAACTCAGTTTTGAAAATCTTTATGTTTTTGGTACCAAAAGATGCGCAAGACTCGATGCTAAAAATCATAACAGCTCGGATCGCGAAAATTTTTTTCGAAGATATCGCGGAAAAAGTTGAGGGGGGGGGGTGGAGGCGGATTCCGCCCACCGGCCGTTTTAGGGTTAAGCGGGCCCCGAACCCCACGCTGTTTATGCTTTGCACTCGCATTAGTTCTGACCAAGATACACATGCAGGCTATGCATGCTATGCAGCAACCTTCACGTTTAAGAATCGATTGACGCCCTTTGTGACCTTGAACAGGCTTTTAGAGCTAGGGCTTTCACCAGTTTGGCATGGCGCGGCTTGATTTGTACAGTGCTTTGTACTTTAATACATTAGCATGATTTTGGTGCCGGTGCCTAGGGCGGAGAAGCTAGGGCCTACGGAACACTGGTGCCACCTATGAAACACTTAATCTGGGCCTGACTGGACTACATCCCTTGCGTGCATTAATTTGTATGGTCCTACGTCTCTGTTCAAGGGGTTACTCAGAAGCTGCCCGTTTTTGCCATGCACCAAGAGATCATGAACAAGTCAAGATGCGAAAACAATCAATAGCAATGCTGCAAATCTGGGAAGATCAACGGGGATCATTTCCATTTCTTGGAATTTGAATAAAATACAAAGAGAGAATCCACAATCATGTTAACAATAATCATTATAAACTGTATGGTATAGAAAAAAAATCGCGCGCCTCGATGGAACTAGCCACTAGCCAAGGCGTTCATCGATAGTTCATTGTACAGTGCATAGCGCGCGGCAAGTGTTGACGTTTTAAGCGGTAGTCCAGCTAGGGGCCCGCCGCCGTGATTTATTAAACCCGCCAGCTGGGAGAGGGCGTTATCACGACCAACCAATGTCACCCACGAACCTTCGCTCGTAACACCCCACCCCAACCCCCTGCAAACAGGGCGCTGGGACGGGATGATGAGTTTCACAGAATCTGGTGAAGGCCTTGGGGGTGACATTCTGGGTAATGTATCATGTATGTATAAAAACATCTGGCTGCAGCAGCTGTTTAAGATCGCAGTTTTTGGGGCTTATCCAATTACCTTTGGGAGAATTTTCCATCCAAAGATAATCACCCCCTAAAACAGTCCTGAAGCTCATCGTCATTTTGAAAACGAAAATAGAGCGGTTTTAGGGCCCAATTTCATCCAAATTTCACAGAAATATAAGCTCACATTGTAGTCAAGTGCACGGCCTCCACCCTTGCTTTTTACAAATCTTCAAGTTCACGGCCCTCAAAATGCTATAACAAGGGAGAATGTGAAGGCATGCAAATCGTGATTTGTCCGGCGTAGGCAATTTCGGACCGATTTACAGGTCTGCACCCATCAAGCCATAACAACGTCTAGCCCCTAGACTACCATCACGGACGTTAACACTGAACGTCTTGACAAAGGCTCGTTCCTTCGTGGTTCAATCAAATCGGTGGTCGACCTGAGGCCGGCCGAACAGTTGCTCCAATTGTTTTAATTAGGGAAACCCAGTCTGCAAGCAGGTTGCAGCAGTGTTTTCAGTTTTCAATATAATGCGACCAAAGAAGTTAGATGGAGGGGGATTTTGGCGACCCCCAGAAGAAAGTAGGCCTACTGATGACGCTCATGTTCAAGACTATAATTATCGATAACAAAAGTTCGTATGTTAAGATTTGACTACTCGGCCGTTTATTACCGATCAGGTTTAGAAATGAGTGTAACCAACTGTTGCTCTTCATCTGTCAGTCTTTAATAATGCCTGTATTTTTTGTATAGAGCAACCTTGAAATCTGCATCATCAATTAATCAACTTCTTGGGTCAGTAAACACGTGGGAATATATTTTCATAAAGTCCGTGTTGTGTTTGTTTTTCCTCCCATTGCTTATAGGCAATAGTGCAGAATCCTTACACGCCTGCTAAAAAGAACGGTGAATGCACTTCTTCTTTTTTTCTCTCTTCATCGGCAAAATGTACTTCGAAAATACTTCAATGCTGCGCTTAAAATTGACTTGAATGGACTTTATTCTTTATGGAAAGACAGACTGTGGTGTTTAATTCTTCAATTCTGTCTCTTACAGATTCAGCTTTCAAAAGCGTAGCAAGGTCATTTTTATTGGGGGGGGGGTAAAGGTTCGTGAAAAGGGCACTCCCACATCTGTGCTGAAATTAGACAAGTTTTTTTTTCTGCGTACAAAGTAGGGGCTCGGGTTAATGGGGCGCTGTTCGAATCGGACGATCATGCTCACTATTGGACACTAGATGGCGCTATTCAGTGCAGCACAATATTGACAACAGTTGCTCGAACAATCGAAAAGGGCGCTCATAAAAGGAAGCTTGTAAAACAGGGCACTTGTTTAACAAAAACACGAATTTGTTTTTAAAAAAAAAGGAAAACTTTTTTAAAACAAAAGAACACTTTTTACAAATATTGGGTGAGGGGGTCGATCTACTCTGGTGAAAAAAAGGAAACTTGAATGGAAAAGGGCATCATTACAAATATTGAGGGGGACCCCCCCCCCCAGCTGCGCCTCTGGTTTTACCTACAAAAGAACAGTCGCTCCCGTTAATGATTTACATTTTTAGTACTAAGTTTTTCTAAAGGCCTGAAGGCATTCATGAGATGTTGCCGCGCAATTAGTGGATGGAACTATTTGACGATGTTTTTAATTCGCTTCATACCCGATCTCGCGCATAAAGTACAAGTATTCTTTTTGTTAATTTTCGGTCGTTTCAAATGTTCGAGTTGCAGAGGAAATCGCTTGAAAATTTTTAGATGTTCAACTTGGTCCACACCACTGAAAAGTCGAGAGTCACATCTTTATGAAGTGTCACATCTCCGATCAGATTTGTTGAGCAGTGAAAACACAAAGAACTTTAAAAGATTATTTTACCTATGCATACCACGGCAGATTGTATGAATCTCCATGGCTTACCTATTTAAATTAGTATATAGCTATTATGCGCTTAGTTTCTTCTAGCATACAAAAAAACATCACAGGACAGACTTTGAAGTTACAAAAAAAGATGTCAGGCCATGATTGTTAAGTCATTTGAAGCAAATTGAAAGTTATGATTTTGACAGTTTTAACTACAGATTTATTGGTACGATACAGATGAGCTTTGCTGTTAAATTGTTGTAATTTTATCACTTTAAATTTAAGAAACTCACCATTTTTTGTATGTTTTCTGTTGCCCTTGCGACGAAGAAAGTAAGAATGATGTTCACAAGACGTTCTACAAGCGTTGTCTCGGTGTTTATCTGCGATGGACAGCCCCAAACTCTCCTGAAGGAATAGACGAAATCAAACTATATCAAAGCATAGGTATTAAAACCAATCTGGGGACGTCTCCATAGTCCGAAGTACCATTGATCCGAAGTCCCATTGGTCCGAAGTCCCATTGGTCCGAAGTCCCATTGGTCCGAAGTCCCATTGGTCCGACGCCCCATAGGGTTAGGGTTAGGGCTAGGGCTAGGGTCCAGTAAACCTGAACAAGTTGAAGTAAACAGTATTATGTTTCGTCGGACCAATGGGACTTCGGACCAATGGGACTTCGGACCAATGGGTCTTCTGACTATCAAGACGTAACCATTAACCCTAAAAGGGCCGGGTTATTTTGACCATCTCTCAGCCGGGGGGGGGGGGGGGCGGATTCTGCATGAAAAAAATGCGATTTCAAGAATTGTCGTTACAATTGTCTTCAAACATCACCAGTGATAAAACCTAAGTTTAAAGATAAAATATTCAACAAAATCCTTTTGAAGGCCCGTCTTAACACAAAGAGTGTATTTTATAAATTATATTGTTAGCCAAAGCAGGGTTGTTAATGAAGATTTGGGGACAATTGTTGTAGAAACAAGTATTCTGTGTCATTTTCTTTGTTTTTCCAAACAGTCAGAACACACAATAAAATGGGGTGTTTTTGTGACGAACCTGATTTTAGGGTCATTTCGTTAAAATTCCTTTAAATGGTTTTATGACTTGAACGGATTGAGCAATTGCATTTTTTTTAATCAAAAAGTAGGCCTTCATGTAGTTTATTAAATTAGTTTACCAGTCATTATTAGTTTTGGTGCTTCATACATTTTATTAAATATGAAATATATTTCTTTTGGTTTGGGTTCCGCTTTTTTTTACTCACCCTGCACATTAATAAGAAGAATTGAAGAAAACATACGAAGAAAGGATATACAACAAAACAATAAGGATTCAGCTGCAATGTCTGTCGGTGGCCAACCCAATGTTGTTAAAACAAAATGGTGTGATATGGAGGTTTTAGGAAACAAGTCTTTTGTCCGGTAAAGTTTAGTCTTATATGATAACTCCTGTCTACTCTATATCTTTATCGCTTTATCGCTTTTTGTAAAAGATACTTATGACTAAGTGTCTCTCTGTTAAAGCTATAGTCCATCATTTGCAGCCATCCGAAAAAGTAACTGGCGTATTTATTGTTGAAAAACATACTTGGTTGAAAGATAGGAAGAGGACTAAACTCCCTGTGAAATTAATCTTTCTGGCAAGCTATCATTTTGAAGTAATCAACAAAAGAAGGCCTTTCCAACGGTGCGTCTCAAGACGCACCGTAGGAAAATTTAAATTAGTAGTTCGTTTTGTTATTCGGCGAAGCGCGCGCAAGCATTGTCACGACGCACAGGCGTGCGCAGTTGCTATAATTCGTCGGTTCAGTGCGCGACATCGCGTACAACTGCAATTCAAAACAATTCAAAACATGATTCAGCAATTTTTGACTTGAAATTGAGATCCTAAAATGCTGTTTTTCTCGGCATATACAGCTGAAGCTGAGCTGAAACTTCGTCAGGTTAGTTGTTCAGTATCCGTTTATATTCATTAGATTTTGAACACTTTTGTTGCTTCAAACGAACAAAATGCACAAATTACAAATGATGGACTATATCTTTAATAGAGAAATGTTCATCTCGTTCCAATGAACTCTTTGAATACATGTTATCACATTTACTAAAGTTAACGACTTGTAACAACATAGAGGATCACTATTCACTTGCTTTTCATGTCTGTGTGTAGTTCCAAAAACATCACTCAACATCCAAAAAGAATAAAGCCCTACACTTTAAAAGTTTCAGATCAGTGGATATTACATTTTTTGAAAAACAGTAAGTTACCATGAACTGCCTTTTTTCATCACCAAAAGAGATATTTTGTCAGTATCACTCTTCCTTTCCAAAAATCAGTCAATTCTCTGATATTTCGAAAGCACCTACATTTTTAGTTTAGTTTGCAATCGGTTTCTATTGATTGAATGACAAACTTGGGATCATACCACAGGAGCCTGCAAGTCAAAACAAATCAATGCATATTAGGCCAAAAAAAAAATAAGTCGGTCTCTGGTCAGCGCGCGCGTCGATTTTAATCATGCGCGTCAATCTTTTTTTTTCCAAAATGTTCCGCGGTAGCTCAAACAGCGCCCTCTTTTGCCGCACCTCCTCATTTTTTTTTACCAAAGAGCACCAAGGAATGGGAAATTGCACCACGGCAAATGATCAAGAGCACCAAGGCAAATTATGAAGGACACCAATTTACATGAGGACACCAAAAAAGCAAAGTAGTACCCCACCTTGTCTGTACAATCCAAGCTTGAAGAAATGAAAAAAAAGAAGGAAAAAAAGCCGCGTCGCCGCGTCAATTCCGGAACTTTGGTCTGACCAGAGACCGAATATATTTTTTTTGGCCTTAATGAACTTTTTTGAAAGGGAAGGAATTTTCAAACTTTCCCAAAAAGTATGATATCCTACGGAGTTTCGACAGGCCACTCTGTTTTAATAACCTGCTTCAGATTAATGTTATTGTGCTTTGAACGGCACAAAAAATGGTTTTGCTACTGTTCCCCTTACCTTTAAGCTTTACTCCACGAAATTTGAAAACCAATTGTTCTTTCTTGACGGTGAGAAACTGTGGCTTAAAAAGTTTCATTAAAACCTATACTGGCTTTAAACTTTACCTTCAAATGTAATAATCAACTCCTAAAATCTATGTTCAGAAAAAAAACACGCACACTGTCAGATATCTTACCTCAATTTTCCGGTCTTCAAGCATTCACTTGGCGTGACGATATCAGGGCTCGAACTCGTCAACAGACAGTCGTCTCGACAGGTAGGTCTGGAAAGATCTGTGGACAAGCAAGCCAGCTATATACGATCGTTGTCTGTGGCTGCACCAACACACTCACCGGCCTTTACAACTACGCGATTTTATTACATCATCCGGCACAGACAGAAAACTCTGACCAATAGCTGAGCTCGAAAGCCTGCCTCCTAGCTCGTCCAATAGGAGCAAAGGGCGGGGCTTGAATCTTCAGAAACCGAAATCTGATTGGTTCAAGTGTGTGAACAGTATGTATTTCTTGTGGGTTAGTCCAGACATTTGTAAATATTTCATCGGTGACTTGTGGCGCGGTTTTTTTTTTATCTGTAGAAGAAAATGCATTGTGATTACCAAATGGAAAATAATAAATATTATTTCGATGAGAGAAATATTTTGATGAGCATTCTAAAATGCCCTTTGGGTCATACCGTTTGTTGGGTGCTTTTGCGTGTGATGCGACAGTCGATCACCTCAAATATAATTGAAAAAAAAATCAAAGAGACATGGTGAATAAAAAAGTGGGGGGGGGGGGGGCAGACGTGTTTCAGGACGAAAACAATAATCTGGTGTGTTTCATACACGTGCAGATGTGTGGTGACTGCTTGATCAGAACATAATTTACTATCCGCTCCGTTCACAAGTACACCCTCACCGGCAGAGAAGGTACTTTGGGGGTGACCCACCGACGCCATGTTGCCTGACTACAATTCATTTGCCGCGAAGCGCAGTCACTGCGTGTACATAGTACAAATCCCCTGGGGTACGTCCGACACACACAAATAACGGTGCGTGTCAACCAGCGAAATGTCCCGCCCGCGTAATTTTTTTTCCTAGGAGGGTTAGGGGCAATGTCATGAATAATTCAGTTTTTCGTTTGAATCATTGCAAGACTCTATTTTTCTCTTAATTTAAAATTATCTCAGTGATAAATTTGGAGAAGAAAAATAGCTGATGAAAATGAGCAGCGACGACGTGGATTCGAACCAGGGATCTTTGTATCCATAGCTCATCTCGCTATCCACTAGGCTACTGTGTGGTTGCTCGACGACAACCGTTCTTTAAACTGCTTTAATGTATTGTAACTAGTTGAGTAACTAACAACAATGCTGTTGATGTCATTGTCCGTTCTCATGGATAAACATGAATTATTCATGACATTGCCCCTAACCCTCCTAGGAAAAAAATTACGCGTCCCGCCCATGGGACGTCGTTGCTAGGTAAAAGGGCCCCCTCTTTCGTCGGCGCACGGAGCCCACAAGGGCAAAATATGATAAACTGACTACAGGAGATTACACTCATTAGATATGGGAATAAACCTATTACATAGCAGCTATGTACGATTCATGCAAATTAAGCAGCTTTCCCAAAAGAATTTCAGGAGTCACTAGCTCTTTTTTCCTGTCACTATCAATTAATTTACGTAGTAAGCCTTCCTGAATGCATTATGGCGATCCAAGTCCGGACGATTGAGAGTGGAAATCATTCTAGTTTAAAATCGACGTTCATTGAAAGAGAACCACTTTTATTTGAAATTCGAGTGAAATCAGGATCTATTCGATGGAAGAAGAACTGATAGAAAAGCAAAGGGCGATTAGAATCAGTCCGACCACCCAATTCTATAACACAGGGAAATTTTTGCAGGGGAGGGGGGGGGGGTGTTAGGCCCATCAAATGTTTTTGTCCGATTGTTGCCGACAGGCGGACATAAAAGGTAATTATTATTACTATAAGGAGCGATTTTGACGGAAGATCGGAACGGACTGTATGTATTTGTTTGTTTGTTTGTTTGTTTGTTTTTTTTTTTTTTTTTTTGTTATTTAGTTATGTAGTTAGTTATGTAGTTATTAAGTTATTTATTTATTTACTTGTTTATTTATTTATTTAATTAATTATTTGATTATTTAATTAAAAATTACAAATATTAGACATGAAATATGTACTCAATTTTTTTTGTATGTATTTATTTATTATTGTACATATTTATTGATGGGTTGTTCGATGTTTTTTGGTTGTGTTTTTGTTGTTTTTTTTTTTATTTTTTTTTTATTTTTTTTTTTATCTCTCCCTTTAAAGCTTGGTGATGTATATTGATTTGATTTCAGCGATTTTGTTACAGTATTCAAATTTCATTAATACAATTAATAATCACAAGCTTTGCTTTACACTGTACACTTTATTGAACTTATTTATCTAACCTTCTTCAACCCCTTCATATAATGAAAACTTTTTTTTTTTATGAATCATTTTTTAAATTTTTATTGTAAAACTGTAATTTTTGTTTATTTATTAATAACTATTTATTTAAAGAATTAAAAATGCAATATTTACTCATTCATTTAATTAATTAATTAATTAGGCTAACTTACCAACTTGTCTAATTATTTATTTATCTATTAATATAAGTAGTAGTAGTAGTACATGTAGTAGTGGTAGTAGTTGAAGTACAATGTATATATTAATTTGTTTATTCATTTAATTTACCTAGTACAAATGTAATTGATTTTTTTTTCTTTTGATTTGTTTGTCTAATAATTATATAATTTACCAACTTTGTTCTTGACTTAATGTAACTTATTTAACTTTTTTTTTTTGTATAGTTAAAATTTCTTTTTATATTTATTGCTTGTTGTTTTCACGTATGCCATTCAGTTTGGAGAACCCCTAGACAGAAACAACGTTTCTTTTGGGCAATCCTTTGGGAGCTGAATGGTATTTTGTTTTTGTTTGTTTGTTTATGTATCTAAAGCTTTTGTTGTTTTGTGTTGTAACTTTAGTCATTTGTTTACATGTATTTGTTGATATTTTCCCGAGAAATAAAATAGTAATAGTAATAGTAACGGACACGCTACGTACATGTACTAATGAAAAAGGACGTGTGCTTTAATGAAAATAAAAATGCCTTATATTATGTTATATTATAAAATGAAAATAAAAATGAAACGCCTTATATATGTTATATTATTATAGGCGTGTCAGAGTGAGGGGGGGGGTCGGTCGGTGATTGGGTTGTGCCCGATCACTCGTCAACATAAAAGAAGAACTAAGGCAACCGAATGGTGGTCGTTGGCTCTTGCCATTTAATAGAACCAAAATATTTCATGTTCTCGACACAGGACGTCAGACTTGTTGCAACACGGGAGAGCCCTATAGACTTTATGCGTTGCGTGTGTATCAGAGGACGCTTTTTGTTATTTTTTAATTTATTAACAATGAATGCACACAAGTTTTACTCATGCCTATCCAAGCGATACTAAAGCATTGCAACCTATAACTCCGCCTCAATGCATAATGTCTCTTGAAGGAGAGGGTGAACTGTCCACAACTGTTTGTTGGAAATGCTTTCAAGGAATTGTTCTTCCTGCTTTATACTCATGAATATTAATTGGCAATCATATATTGTTCTCAAAGTCAGCTAGTCAACCAAATTATGAAAAGCCAAAATAATAGTAGTAATAGTAATAATAATAACACTTATGAGGCACTTTACACAAAATGTCTCAAAGCGCTTCACAAATTTAACAAAATTTATAAAGAGAGAGTTACATTACCTAAAGAGTAAAAAATTACAAAACCTTAAATTCCTACCTAAAAAACACGAAATTTCCATGAAAAGGACTGTTTGGTCCCTGTGAATTCTATTTGAACTACGTTGCTGCCTCGACAAAGATGCCTATAATTATATAGGTCATCATTTGCCGCGGCTGATGCAACTTTTTGAAGCGCATCTCTGGTGTTGTGCATTATCGATAGACTTGACGGAGCCTCTAACGGTCCCTGGAGTTTATGCAGCATATGCTTTTCTAAAAAAAACGGTTTTACAAGTTTTTGTATTTGTGCGGGCATAATTAAATTCCGCAGACTTTTTGCAACACGGAGGAGCTCTATTGGAAATGGGATCTTTGCTGAAAATGCTTGCAATTAAGTTTTCTTGCTTTATCGCGAAAAATATTATTTCGCATCGGTAAATTGTTAGCAAAACCTAACCAAACAACCAACTTCGATGAAAAGCATTTACAAAATAATGATCTTAAGTTACCATGTTTGGATTTGTTGCTGCCTCGGCAAAACGCACATGATGTAACGTTTGAGGCGCATTTCTGGTTCTGCACATATCGCTACTCAAAAATAGAAACAATACATGCATCAGTAGACTTTAATAATGGAGTTTGACGAAGCATCTTCGTCAATGGAGTCTATGCAACATATGCTTTATCTAAAAATATATGTTTTATGGCTTTTTTGTTTTTGCAGGGGCATAATAAAATTCTGCTCTTCCTTTACTGTTCCACGTGGTGAAGCGGTTTGTGCTCGTTTTTCTAACGACTCACTTCGCCTCAGACCTAATTTCTAGAGATATTTGATAAACTTAACAAAATCAATATGCGTAAACATCCAAATTAGGCAATGCCTTTATTTTGCTGAAATATGTATGAGTGAAGTTCAACCCTTTGACTGTGCATTCATTGTTACTTAGTTAAAATAACAAAGATGCCTTCTAAGATGGCCGCTACACATAAGGTCTATTTAAATGTCTCAGCCCAAGCCAGCAAAAGGATAACATTTCTTTTCAAATTTATTTTTTATAATCCAGAGAATTTTGAGGGCAAATTTACGCACAATTGTGAAATACTAAAAGCCACTGTCTTTGTATGTGCGGCTAGAAGCAGCCCTTGGCTTTTGGTAGCCAAAAGGGTGCCCATTGGCGGCATTTAAAGACAAGTTATTTTTTATAAACCTTTCTCTTGTTTGTTAACAATTTATATTTGATATAGGCCACCACAAGTGCATAAAGTGAAGTCTTGGTTGGCAATATATTTTTCCAACAAAAGTTATCATATTAACCCTAATCAGGCCGGGTTATTTTGACCATCTCTCAGTCGTGGGGCGGATTCCGCCCTAAAATCTCGGCCATCGAGTGACAAACAATTTCGAAACTCGGTACATGCATGGAGCAACTCATCATGAACATATCCAAGAAATTTCATGACAATAGGTCAAAGGGTTTTGGTATTATAACTAATTAATTATTCATATGTACAAATGGTAACTCTGCTCTGTGTACACGACGTATATGGCATAATTAAGTTTTTACTTCGGACTGCGACGGAAAATTTTTCGCAACGCGGCCACCCCTGGTCCAATTTGTATGTTTTCAAAAGATGCGCAAGGCTCGAGGCTAAAAAGTCATAACAGCTCGGGTCGCGAAAATATTTTTTTTAAGGCTATTGCGGAAAAAGTTGAGGGGGGGGGGCCCTTTTAGGGTTAAAACAAAATCATTGCATAAAAAAAAGACATGTTTAGGAATCGGGGTTTTTTGCGTTTATTGAAAAATTTGTATTTTCAACAACGGTAGTAATATCATTAATGACTATTCTTCATGTTTGCATTGTTGGGCCTTTCATAGTTTGGCAACTGATGGTTGGCAAGATGTGCCAAGCACGTGTCGGCGATAGAATTGTATAGAAATTCCCATAGACACCAGTGATAAATGGCCATACTTCAAAATTCTTTGAAAAAAACTCGGAACTCTCAGAGGTGTTCAGGCTTTCATCACCAGTGGCGTAGCCACGGGGGGGGGGGGGGGGGCGACAGCCCCCCATGAAACCTTGTCGCCCCCCCCCAGTCGCCCCCCCCCCCCCCACTGAGATTTTGAGTTTCTAAAAAAATTATCATTGATCTACATGACACCCCCCCATGAATTCTATTTGAACTACGTTGCTGCCTCGACAAAGATGCCTTTAATTATATAGGTCATCATTTGCCGCGGCTGATGCAACTTTTTGAAGCGCATCTCTGGTGTTGTGCATTATCGATAGACTTGACGGAGCCTCTAACGGTCCCTGGAGTTTATGCAGCATATGCTTTTCTAAAAAAAAAACGGTTTTACAAGTTTTTGTATTTGTGCGGGCATAATTAAATTCCGCAGACTTTTTGCAACACGGAGGAGCTCTATTGGAAATGGGATCTTTGCTGAAAATGCTTGCAATTAAGTTTTCTTGCTTTATCGCGATAAATATTATTTCGCATCGGTAAATTGTTAGCAAAACCTAACCAAACAACCAACTTCGATGAAAAGCATTTACAAAATAATGATCTTAAGTTACTAAAAAAATTATCATTGATCTACATGACACCCCCCCCATGAAATGTTCCAGCCCCCCCCCCCCCCCCCCCCCCCCTACTGAACAAATCCTGGCTACGCCACTGTTCATCACAGTAGGGCCTAAATGATGATCAACATGATCAATTTCTTTTAAATTTATGCTGGGTTGACTATTAACTTTTCAAGAAATTCTCACCCCAAAAAGACAACCCCTAAACCGAATGATGGTTCTCAAAGTTGAAAAGTGGCCATCTTAAAAAAAAGATTCCTCCACAACATGGCTACATAGCACCACTTTCGAACTCAATTGCATCCAAAATCCTCAAAATTGAAAGCCCAAAGTCTCGGCCAATGTTGCACGGCCACACCGGTATCTTTTCAATTCCCCCTTCCATGACTCAGAACTCTCTGATAATTATAGAATAATTTGACTTTTATTCATAGGGTCGGCGGACGAACTGTTGGCCTGTTTACTAGGGTGTCCCTTTACTAGGGTGTCCCCTTGCGTCCTGTTTGCGCGCAACCAGCCTATTGCAAAATGGCAGTAGGCTACGAATGTGCCATTTCGGAGGTGGTGAGTTTCGATTTTTGCTGAATTCGAAAGTGACCGGCAAATATCAATAAAGAGAGAGGCATTGCTGTTCAGTATTTACAACCTATTGTAGGGATCCAAGTTCTATGATAATTTAATTGTGTTGTGGTATTACGATTGTTTGTGTTAGTTTTCCTTTTTTGTATAAAGAAACATCACCTGTGTTGTAGATCGTCGTAGCTGTAGTCCCCGAGGTACAACTCTTAGAACATTAGTTTGACTTCAGCAGTTTGAGTATTGCGCGGTGAGTCCGAAGGGCGCCACCGTGTGGCGGAGACGGGTTATGTTAATCTCCCGACTCCGCCGCCGGTCGTTCTTTGACCGCCGCTTTGCAGGTAAATTTTAGACGGTTTTTCATATCTTTTGAGTATAAATATTTCATATTATTTTAAACATGTTCATCCGGAGAAACTAGGAAACATTCATAATATCTTGGTTGAGGCAGAATATTAGCTTTCCAGTGTTACTTTAGGAGTTGTAATCTTACAGTCTTGTCAATTGATGGCGACGTAGATTCGGTATATAGAAAGACCTCGTGGTGTCAGAGAACTTTGTAATCTTCCCCAACTATAGCTGTGTTTATGTGATGTAAATTTCACATGACAATCCTACATTGATTCTGTGGATAAGTCTGTGTTATTGTTAAGTGTCGCACTCGGTAAATAGCGCACTCATTGTTTGGTGAAGTCACTAACCATAAGTGTATGAACCTTTAGTCATAAATTAGGCCTGAAGAGTTGGAATGTTTATTGTGTAATTGAATATAGGGCTTGTATTATGTTTGTCTATCTTGTTTCCTTTTAGGGATGATATCAGGATGCGAGATTAGCAGTAGCCCGCTAGCCAAATGCTAGTCAAAACAGCGGCGGGCTAGTCAAACTAAGAATAATTTCGTGTAAATACTTCGCTCAATTTTTTTTAATACTGTGTGGGATGAAAGGGCTTGGGGAGCAAGTAGCCAAAATAGACTTTTTAAACTTTTATTTTGCCCGTTGCCATGGTTACGGGCCATTATGTGTTATATGGCAATTTTGAGGATGCAAAACTTCATTTTTCGAGTCAATTTCAATGGTCATCAAGCCAAACTGCGAAATAATGTCACAAAAGTAACTATATCATGACAAAGTATCATCCTTACCCTTTAAGAAAAAAATAGAAACCCTTCTGAAAAATCACCTTTATATTATATTTAGGCCTTACAATACAGCATGTTAACAACTAACAAAATTGCATTCCCCCCCCCCCATTTTTAACCCTCCAAAATGGCACTTGCCAGGGCACTCAGAATAATTTCCCTTCGGCTATGGTTAGTTCAGCCATTGGTCTTTTCATATCTGGTGAGAAAATCTTGGGTTATTGTATATCCTTTGTGCAGGAGCGCTCCAAAAATGGTAAATTTCACAAAAACCTTAAAAATGTATTTTCACTTTTATGCTTTGTAATAACTTGTATAATTGGTATTGTTCATGAATCTAGCACAGTTTCACAAACAGAATCAGACTGTGTATCATTTTTAGACAAGTGGATGAATAGTAGGTGGAGTAGTCCCCCCTCCCACACACACACACACACACCTGGCTAGGCCCCGCCCACTCCCCCTTTGCCACCGAATTTAGAACTTGTATGTTGCATAACGAAACAAATGAAAATATTTAATATGCAAGTGAACACTTTACAAATTACTTAGACTTCCTTTTCACAACCTCCCCTTCCCCCGCCCCGCGGGCATTGCTTGGGGTTAAGGGTGGGGTGTTACCACCCACCAATAACTTGGCTTCGTTGGTAAAATGATTGTCACATGGGCAAAAGTCATGTGTTTGCAAGCCGCAATGAATAATAATGGCCATATTCATTGTCCTCTGATTGAAGTGCATCCATTAGTTAAAATAGTGATGTCTAGTCCTCCCCTCCCAGCTAGGTCCCGCCCCTTCCCTTGCCACCAAATTCAGATTTTGATTGCTCCTTGTATTTGCCTACATTAAAATTGTAAATAGATATCAATTTGCAAGTGAACCTTTCATAATTTACACCAACACCCGTACCCATCTCACAGCCCCCCCCCCCTGCTACCCCTATTCCTACTCCAGTGTTCATTATGAGCAACGACCCCTCCACCTCCCAAAGATCTCAACACTGATGTATTATTGTTAAGGTTACATATTGCCTTGCGGAAAGTCCACATATTTATATGCACTATATGTAGTTGTGGCTATTTTTCTTTGCCAACGTGGGAATGGTTTGGAATATGTGGAAAGCGCGGGGGGTGTAATAGGGATACATGTACATCGTACATAATGCTGTATTAGTTTTTACAAAATTGCATTTATTCTATTATTTTCAATACAGAGAAGTGATATGACGATTTAGAGAGCAAATAATTCATATTTTTGTATTAAAATACATGTACTTTAAAACAACTATCACTCTAGTGAAAACTCAAAACGGCTTCTATTTTGATTGATTGAATTGTCTTGGCTCTACGTGTAGTTATGGTCAGATCGAGTACATATAAACTCTAATACAGTACCGTTGTAGGTGCTCCTATGCCCTCCCAAAATCGTTATTGCATCAGTAGTAGTCAATATGGCCACACTTCTGTTGTGCTTCCGTTGTTGCATGGCAAGCAACTTTAAATATATGGTGCTTATAAATTATAGTATTAATTGTATGCAAACAGGAAATGTTTTGTTAATGTGTTAATAAAAAAAAATCAACTTCCCCACTTAACCAAGTGCTTACAGATTTTAACCCTTTCTGGCGGGTATTTGGGTTTTTTATCTGAAAGGGAGGGGTACAGCACATGGTGATCCCCATGTTGATTTGCATATGCTTTGACCGATTTTCCTAAAACTGATTTGGCAGGAAAATATTGGTTGATCACTACTCTATAATATGACATTCTTGGTTCTATTGCTGCTACCACTAGTGGTGCTTTTCTAAATATTTTTCCGAACTCTTGTCTAGATAACATTTTGGGCATAATTTCTGTATTTTATGTGTAAATGGTTCTATATTTAGAACAAACATTATCGGTCTACATATTCATCCCAGTCAGGTAATTGTATGCATCCATTTTACAGCCATAGGGACTATATACTTACTGATTTTATTCCAAAAATGTGTGGGTTTTCGACCCAAATTGACAAAACTGAAGTAAATTAGGGTGATGTTATTTAATGCTCTGCAATTGATTCGTGTAATAACTATCAGAAAAGTACATCAAAACAAAGAAAATGGTACGGATTGAAAGGTGAAAATTACATGGGCTTTTCGCACCAATGGCGGCCACGTTACATACTGAGCATGTGTTGTTATAGCCATGAATTTCAGTCTAAAGATAATACGTTCGTGATAGGTTTTGAAAATGGAAGTATTTTTTACTTTATTTTATGAGCACCGAATGTCTTTACATCAGTTGCCATGGTAATAATGAACACACTACAGAAGTATGATTTGTACCATGGTGACCACTGTTAAAAGTTTGGAAAAGTCACAACATTACATGTTGATTAGGCAAATACAAATTTGGAGGACACTTCCACATAAAAAAATACTTCAGACCCTAACTACATGTTTTCAGCCAAGTCAAGTCAGAGTGAAATTCATACAGTCAAATTAATGCTGTTTTCTCTCAGAGTTTCCACTGGAGTGATCCTTGTTTTAAAGTACATGTAGTCAAGTCAGAGTGAAATTCATACAGTCAAATTGATACTGTTTTCTCTCAGAGTTTTCACTGGAGTGATCCTTGTTTTAAAGTACATGTAACCAAATAAAAATTAGTTGCTCTCTAAATCGCCAGATCTTTTCCGTTTTGAAAATAATTTAAAAACGTCATTTTGTTCACCACACCTTTACTGTTATTCAAAAAGTAACTTGCAATACAGGGTGAGTCAAAAACAAAAACAAAAAAACCCTGAAACCCAAATGTCTGGCCCATTGTTTTAGTGAAGTCTGCATGTAGCACTTTCAAAATCCAGGATGTGCAAGCCCAATTCATAAGCTTTCTTTTAGTACAAGAATTATTCAAATCACAATATGTACTTTTCAAGTTACGGGGTTTTAAACACAGCTGCCGTTTTAAGGTTCTGTCCACGGATCACAAACAAGTTCAGTGTTTTTTCAGCAAAACGAAAACAAATCACATAAGGATGTGTGTGAATTGTTTTCGTTTTGCTGAAAGAAAACACACCTTTTTTGTGATATGTGTTTAAAACTCCGTAACTTAAAAAGTACATTTTGAATGATTCTTGCACGAAAAGAAAGCTTATGAATTCGGCTTTCATATCCTAGATTTCGAAAGTGCTACATGCAGAACTTCACTAAAACAATGGTCTCGACATTTGGGTTTCGTGGTTTTTTTTTACTCACCCTGTATAAGAAAATATGTACAGTGTACATGCGTGCGTCCAGATCACCCTTTCCACCTCCCCCACCCCCACCCACACCCGCGACATACACACCCCTTCTCCTCCTCGCTTTTCGGATATTCCAAGCTGCCCCGTGTTGTAAATAAGCCACCTTTACATAATTCAGACTTTCTCCAAGGCCATATGCATGTATGTAATCTGAACAAAATTGTACTTGTTGACGTGTTGGGGGAGAGGGCGGGGTTCTCTTATGAGCATTGGGAGTGGGGGTGGCAGGGGAGGGGGCTAGCTGTAAGACGGCTGTTGGTGTAGATTGTAAAAGGTTCACTTGCAAATTGATATCTAGTATTTACAATTAAATTTAGGAAAATACATGTAGAAATCATAATCTGAATTTGGTGGCAAGGGAAGGGGCGGGGCCTAGCTGGGAGAGGAGGACTGGACATTATTTGAATAATGATGCACTTCAATCAGAGGACAATGGATATGGCCATTAATATTCATTGCGGCTTGCAAACACATGATTTTTGCCCATGTGACAATGATTTTACCGACAAAGCCAAGTTATTGGTGGGTGGGCACACCCCACCCTCAACCCCAAGCAATGCCACAGGGGTGGGGGAGGGAAGGCTGTGTTAAGGAAGTCTCTGTAATTTCTAAAGTGTTCACTTGCAAATTGTTTTATTTACATTTGTTTCGTTATGCAACATACAATATCTAAATTCGGTGGCAAAGGGTAGTGGGCGGGGCCTAGCCAGGTGTGTGTGTGTGGGGGGGGGGAGGATTACACGACCTACTATTCATCCGCTGGTCTAAAAATGATACACAGTGTGATTCTGTTTGTGAAAATGTCTTAGATTCATGAACGATACCAATTATACAAGATATTACACAAAACAAAGGAAAACACTGAAAATACACTTTTTAAGGTTTTTGTGAAATTTACCATTTTTGGAGCGCTACTGAAGGCTATACAATAACCCAAATTTTCTCACCAGATATGAAAAGACCAATGTCTGAACTAACCATAGCCGAAGGGATACTATACTGAGTGCCCTGGCAAGTGCCATTTCGGAGGGATAAAAATGGGGTAAAAAATGCAATTTTGGTAGTTGTAAAAACATGCTGTATTAAAGGGCCTAAAAATAATGTTAAGGGGATTTTTCAGAAGTGTTTCCAATTTTTTTCTTGTAAGGGTGAGGATGATACTTTGTCGTGATACAGTTACTTTTGTGACATTACTTCGCAGTTTGGCCTGATGACATTTGAAAATAACGCAAAAAAATGAATTTTTGCAGCCTCAAATTTGCCCAAAAATGGCCAAAACACAAAATGGACGGACCATGACCACGGACCTGAGTTTTCTATCTTACTTTTTTAATGATCGTTAACTTGGTTATCGTTAAGATCGGAGTAAATCTAACGTTTACACAACCTAGATATACCTCACGGTATACCAAACGTTAAATCTGACACCGTGGTAGCAAGGAGGTTTCGACCTCTCAAAGAATATGCCTTTGAATGAGCATGACGACTATTTATAAAAGATATAGACATTATAGCATACTCGGCAATAGGGATAGTCAGTGAAGGAACTTGGGTTAATGAGTACACAGGTGTGTACAAAGTCACTCCAAAAAAACTTTTTTATTTTTAGTTATTTCATTTATTGATTGTATTTATTCATTTATTATTTATTTTAATTATTTATTTATTTATGTATATTTTAAAGAGAAACCAACCATATTGCCAAGGAATATATTCTCATGACGGCGGAGAATATAAAAAAAAAAAAAAAAAAAAAGGCGGAAACGAACCATCTAGGCTATGAAGATATTTTTTAAACGAATTATGGAGAAGACAAACCATCTGGGCTGGGAGAGACTATCACCATCTTGGCTGGGAGAATATCTTTAGAAGGGAATAACGGAAGAGACTAACCATCTTGGCTAGAAGGATATTTTTAGAATGGAATTATGGAGGAGACTAACCATTTAGACGCTGTTATAATTATGTCGTGCCTGGCCGAGTTACCTGAAACCCATGCCATCTGCTCAGGCAGACTTAACAGTCGAGCTGGTGCCGATCGCTGGGGATCAGATAACGAACATAGATATCCCAGAGAGCAATAAAGTGGAATGTATACACTTGTTTTGCCGTTTGTAGTGCCAAACTGTCAACTTATCAATTTTCTCATTCCCATCAACAGTTTAGTCTTAAAAATGACCGGAATTATATCCACACGTGCATATAATATTTTTCAGGATATCACACCTGTTAGCGAGCTCAATGAAAGAAATAAGTTCACCGCTGCGCACAACTTTCTTTATGTGATTCATCCCAAAGGACTTGAGCCAGGAACTGTAGAAAACCGTTTTGTCCTGGGTGGCTATTGTGTTGTTCCACAAAGAAACTGCCTGGGACTCAAATACACTAGAAAAAGAACAATCAAAATGACCACCGGAGTGCAGCACCTAGCAAAAAGGTGCTACATAATGGGTCTCATAATGTTCATATACTTCATTTACCTGGCTTTGGTTGCATTCTCCCCCAGTGCTTTGTATCCTCTGGCAAAAAGCGCTATATAAATACAGTTATTATTATTATTATTAGTGAACGCCTGGATGAGCTCCACATAATATAATAGGAGGTTTTTCTCAACGGTGAATTTGCGTGCAAAACACAAATCAGTTTAAACAATTCGATCACTTGCTTAACATATCCAATAATCAAAGAAAACCTTCCAATGCCCTCCATCTGCCCTCTTACTGTGAATGTCAATAAGACCGGCACCGCCCAATTCTTTGGGGCCGATGATGGTTTCCCTTTTGATTTTCATAATTTCCCCACTCCAGAAAAAAAATCTCCCCCAAAACCCGATTGATTTTCCGAACCCAATCGACCGGGCAGGCAACAACGCTACCCAAAGAACAGGAACCCGAAAACAGTATGACCCACCTTAATTGACAAAATATAATGAATTTTAGAATGCCTGTGAAAATATTTCTGTTATGGAATAAGTTAATTTCCACTTGGCAATCACAACTACTTCTACAGAAAAAAAAACACGCGCCACAATGTCTGGACCGACGCATAAGTAATATTGTTCACACACCAATCAGACTTGAGGTTCGTGTGATTCAAGCCCCGCCCTTTGCTCCTATTGGACGAGGAGCTAGGCAGGCTGCAGGCTTATGCAAGATCGCGTAGTTTAAAAGGCTAAGCGAGTGTGTTCATTTAGTCACAGACAACGATCGTATCTAGCTGGCTTGCTTGTCCTCTCGTTGAATGCTCCTTGGACAGATCTTTCCAGACCTACCTGTCGAGACGAATCTGTTGACGAGTCCGAGCGCCGATACCTGTCGTCACGCCAAGTGAAAGGTCAGATATTACGAAAGCCCTGTAGTGCCATCGAGTATATATTTTGTCCAAGTTCGTTTTTATGAGATATATTTTTCCCAAAGTTCGTTTTTACGAAATACATTTTGTCGAAGTTCGTTTTATGAGATACATTTTGTCGAAGTTCGTTTTTATGAGATACATTTTTCCCAAACTTCGTTTTTACGAGATACATTTTTCCCAAACTTCGTTTTTACGAGATACATTTTGTCGAAGTTCGTTTTTTATGAGATACATTTTTCCCAAAGTTCGTTTTTACGAGATACATTTTGTCGAAGTTCGTTTTTATGAGATACATTTTTCCCAAAGTTCGTTTTCTCGTAAAAACGAACTTTGGGAAAAATATATCTCATAAAAACTAACTTGGACAAAATATATACTTGATGGCACTACAGGGCTTTCGTAAGATATAATACATTGTGCGTTTATTTCTTTCTCAACATAAATTCTTGGTGTAGATATGTACAATTCACAGAAAAGTTTAAAGCCAGTAAAGGTTTTAAGGAATTATTTTTAAGCCAGAGTTTCTCATCGTCATCTGAAGTAAAACGGAACGGTAGGGCCTCAGTAACAGAAATAGAGCTTGCCGTTCAAAGCAACAACATTTATCTGAAGTAGGTTATTAAAAAAATGACCTTTCGAAACTGAAAAAGTGTGAAACTGCCGCCCCTTCCAAAAATATTCAGTAATATGCATTGATATTTTTTGACTTGCAGGCTCCTGTGGTATGGTCCCAAGTTTGTCAATTTACTCAATAGCAACCGATTGCAAACTAAACTAAATTCGGTCAACTTGGGGTGGTGTTTAAAACAAGCCGTTTCTGCGATTTTATACATGAAACTCCTTTACTTTCCATTCTAGCAAACATTTTATCGGAGATCGCTCACGTCCTGAATTTTCTTGTTTGTACTCGTTGTTTTGTCACGTGACTCTTTGTGTGTGTTTTTTTAAAGACAGCTATTTGTCTTGACTAGATCAGGATTCAAACATACGTTTTGATATAGTTTGATTTTGCCTTGTTCTTCAGGGAATTTGAGGCTTCCCATCGCAGATACACACCGAGACGACACTGAAGCTTTTAGAACGTCTTGTGAACATCATTCTTACCGTTTTTTTCTCGCAAGAACGCTACAGCAAACATACCAAATATGGTGAGTTTTTTGAATTCCAAGTGATGAATTTATAACAATTTAATAGGTATCCCTGGGACGGTTTTTAACATACGCGCTATACGTGCGGTAATCAAGCATCGCAAATATTATTATGCAACGCACTTGATACACCCCCACGAGCACATGACTACTGCGGTATCAAATGGAGACTGCCGTTTTGCTCGAATGTATTAATATTTACACCGACGACGGTCTAATTGACATAAAATGACCACGCCCCCATTGATACGAATTGACCAAGATTTTAGTGAGAAAAAGGAAAGAAAACAATGCCAGCGCGCTCCTCATCAATGCAACTATATCGCTTTTGATCATTGACGTCTTGGGTCAAAGCTAAGAATTGGTTAATTTGTTTTTCCACGTTGTCTCTACCCCTCTGCAGAGAGCTATATTGTGCGTATGCGCCTTGGCGCTCTTCTGTGAGGCAGCCATTGGTATGCCCTACGTCGATGCGGACGACGAATTCGACGATGCCCTGATGACCAAACGGGTCGTGGACATCTTGTCTCCATCCTCACACTACCTGGACAAGCGGGACTTCTGCCAATCAGACTGCTCTTTCTGTGCCAAATTCCTCACCGACATGATCCTTGATGCCTGTGTCAGTGGTTGCCGGGGCTCGACTGACAGCCCCGACCGTCAGATGTGGTTCATGTGCGCCCCGTACATTGACTAGATAGAGACTTCCCACTGGTAACTCTAATTATACACACGTCTAGGAGACAGGACATAGTAACCTTCCCCTTATCAATATTGACTGACAAAATATTGCCCTACCCTTTACTTTAGCCTGAATACGCTACCGCTAAATAATGCTACCAAATTCGAAACATTTTTTGTGGAGTCTCTTGTACAGGGTGAGTTAAAAAGAAAGTTACCCAAATTAAATATTTTTTTTATATTAAAGAGCAGTCAAATTTTACACAACAATGAATGAAACGTCCACGTTGCATTGCACTCAATAGGCGTTCATCGGTTCCTAGAAGCGCAAATGATCAGTGGTGAAAAGCCGAGTTTTGTGATTTTTTTTTATTGAATCAATAAATAGAGTATGCAAATTACGTGAAATTTTCAAAGTAAAAAGTCATTTAATAAGCTGTACTTTATCCCTGTGATGCTAGGTGTGAAATGGAGCAAGCCACATATTTTACAAATATTTTTCGAATTGGGTAGCTTTCTTTTTGACTCACCCTGTATACTCATATATACAAGCTACATAGCTTTACGGCTGTTTTGATGTACAGAATTTGGAGATCCACAACCTAACCAGAAGCAAGTGTTTTTTTACCTCCGCAAATGATTGAAAAGTTTAGGCCTATGTGGGAATTTCTGTCCACGACTGTACTGGTTGAGTATTAAAATTGGAATATGGTTATATAAAGATTCTTTTGCGAAGGACAAATCTTTCTCAAAGCTTGACGAGTTATTATTCTAATACGTCTTATTCTAAGACTGCTTTTTGCCAATTTGTGGTTTTCTTTTCACCTTGAAATAAAGAAAGCATTTCCCCAGTTTATTGTTAAACAGAGATTCGGAGCACAAATTTAGTGTAGGTTTTAAAGATTCTTTAAAATACCTATGGATTTCATGAAGTGAACAAATAAAAATATAATAAATGAATATAATTTAACATTAATGTTACCTTATAGACTTGTGTGCGTCCCATAACCCCAATTGTAAAGACTTGCCCCGACCAAAACTTTTCAATCATACTAATCTCAACCTAAGGAATCTTTTTAGTTACTCAGTAAAATTCTTCCCGAAATAGTGTAGTTAAAACATTAGGGCGACATTAAAATGTCTCTCTTTTGCCTTATATCTACATTAATGTCAGATAATTTTACTAGAAAGTGTTTACCTAGGGTAGGATTTGGAAGAATACAATACTCATGCTTGTCCTCTAATGCCAATGCTTTAAGGCACTTCATATACGGAGTGATTCGAGCTTTGATCTGGCCAGCCGACCCTGGCAACTCGGTCTGCTAGAAGTAGCCTACACAAGCAAGCATTGAACCAGTATTGTCAAAGCTGCACTGCTATACTGTTCTGTTCAAAAGTAGTGGCTTTTCCAACATAAAATGCACACTTCAGAAACAATTATCGCAATGGGCTTACAAAATAGATTCATTTGTAAAGGTATCTTTATCGGCATTTTATGATGGAAGTCCCGCGGCCCGGCAAGCATTACTTTCGAAATCAGAGTTGCCATGCATCTATAAAACGTTTTTTTTTGCTCTTTTCGTTTCAGCAATATAAAAGATATTCAATTTTGAATGAGACATCGAAAGACAAATATAGTCCTCTCGTGTTTAATTGTGTAATGATTATTTTACAAATTTAGAGAATAATTTGCCGACCAACAACAACTCAGTTTTGGCTCGGTAGACTAGTTGCTGTACAGCAAGTTGCTTTCAGTGCAGCAATAGCGGTGCTTGGTATCGACTTAATTGCAGCGGTTACACGTTTAACTTACTCCAACAATTTGCTCGTTAGCGGGGTGTAGACCTTTTGCCTAATAAATTCATAATTATGCATGCATGCGCATGGGCCTGGCGGCGAGAAGCAAATGCGGTCCATTGAAAATTAACAGGGGTCCAAATATTTGGGTCATTTTCTCTCAATTTGTCCAGGATTTGCCGCTTTTGTTTCTTTAGAAACCCTCTTAACTCATAGGCATTACTTTCTGGCCTAAGCGTGTTTTGGGGGCACAGAATAAAATAAAAACATTAAAATTCGCTTTCGTCCCGCGCGCACGTGGATGAATGAAATCAGCAGGGTCCCTTTCCGCACGAGTGGAAAAAATAACTGTGTGCTGTTTGGTACCCGTCCAAATTTCGGGCCGGATTGCGGTGCTGAATCTCGACTGGCTTCACAGAGGCTAACATGAGCCGTGATTCGTCGTGTCTGAGGTAAACACATCCGCTTCTTTTCGTCTCTTCTCGGGAACAGTACGATATAAGGTTAGTTTCCTTTCAAATAGTAACCTATTTGCACAACCGTCTTTGTTTCCATTCAACTCCGGTATCTACAGGATTTAGATATAGGTGAGATAGATTTGCGTAGAAACCGAAGCCAAAGGAAAGTTTGGAAAGTGAGGAAGGAGGTCGGGAGGGCGGGGGAAAGAAAATAACTTACCGGGAGCTGACCACCAAGGCCGAAGTATTTTCTTACCGGCTTTGACGCCTACCACCATGCCGTCCTTTGCTGACTCGTTCCTTCTCTTCCAAGTACTCCCAACCTGTCGCCTTACTATACTCGGGACTGCGTAGAATCCTACGCTGCCCTCAACGACGACGGTGGTGCAAATAGTATTTATTTGCACAACCGTCTTTGTTTCCATTCAACTCCGGTATCTACAGGATTTAGATATGGGTGAGATAGATTTTCGCCGAAACTTGTCCCCTTTTTGGCCTTTGAAAACCCCGAACGTCCTCACATACACCCCAATCCTCACCCAAACCTCAAATGAAAGCATGGGCCTGTCCGATAGGGAAAAACAAGACACCGGACTAGTTGTACCTGCATTAACACTCTCTTGCTTTTTCGTTTTCTTTTGAATTCGTAAACCATAAAATTAATCAATATGCAAACTTATCTATGCCAATTGCTCGGCGACTGAATCAATTTTTCCTTGTTTTGTTTTGTTTGCCTGTTTGGTCCCATTGGTAGGTGAAGGCAGTCACAAGTGACATCAAGGGCACCTGCAGGCTGCCCCGGGAAAGCTACTTCAGCCCCAAGGCCCGAGTTCAGCAGCCTATAGAATTCCCCGGCGGTATCTGCCTTTGCACCATGCTCAGCTGGCAAGACCGCGTCACGTAGGGTCTGAATCGTGCTCTGACGCCTCATCACTCTCTCCACCTGTGTGTAGTGCTTGTATGTCTTCCGCGACGCCCATCTTCAGTGGTCCATTACCTGCTCCTCCGATGCGCCTAAGAGTCGCAATGTAGCCGCGACCCCTGCGCGACTACTGTGTGCCCGCAGAAGGTGATCTTCAAAGAAGTCTGAAGATGCAAAATATAACTTCAGTCGTGAGTTGGGTCCATTGCCGACGAAAGGCTTGTTGACTATAGAGACTTACGATTTGCCGATAAGGGTCGAAAGAGGTAGCCATCTTTCAAATCGCAGTTGAAAGACTTGGCCAAATTGACCATACTTTCGACCGCTCCAGCTGGGTCCATCTCTCCCTGGTCCTCCAGTTTTGGAATTATCACTAAGGACGATTCGCCCTCTCTTACCGTCTTGCCGATAGTATGATTGAATAAGAAATCGCCTCCTTTGATCCTTGTAATTTCACAGGATTTGGTTCTTCCTAGGTCACCAGCTCTATCCCCGGCCCACCAGAGAAAAAAGCCAAGTCCCGATGCAACACATAACGTTGAGAGAAAGGACCTTCGCCCTTGGTCAGGTTCAAGGATCGTTTGCTAATCTCTCCCACCAGCCATCGCAATTTGTCGGAAAACATGGGAACTGCCTGTTTTGGAGTGATGTGAGATTCCGCCTGCTCCAATTGGATTGCCTTCAAGTATCTACGAACATGATGAGAAATGCAAGGGTTCCCGAACTGAGATCCTACTCGCCACACTTCGGTCCTACCGATTGAATTAAAATATGCCCTTATCTGTCCCACATAGGAGTCCACAGTGCCTGCTGCCAATTTACACGGACACCCACAAGAGAAAATCCCGTGTTTGCCAAGATTCGTACACCCTAAGCTGTGGATTTGCGTGCGACCTTTTGAGTCACGATCTATCAAAAATGTTAGGATATCATGTGGTGTCGCCGATTCCAGATCTACCCCTTCGCAACAGTATCCGTTGTCATGCTGCTCTTGCAGAAATCGATCCAACGCCGTCACGAGTCTGCTTTTTTGCACTTCATATGCTCGGCTATCCAACTTGTTTGTCAGCTCTGTCAACCTGGCTGCCACAGTGATCATCTTCAGAGACAAAGGCAAAAGAAAACAAAACACTTCCGTGAAAGGGGTGAGCCTGACGAAGAACATTTTAGCATTTTATTGCGATTCCCGATGGCAATCCCAAAACTGATCCGAAAAACAGCCGAAGCTTGCGCTGGAGTTTTAGATATCCCGACGTCGACAGGTGTACATCATCCGCGAGGTCTTGTTGCCCGATGTAATCATTCGAGATAAACTGCCAGCCAGCTTCGAGACAGACATCTCTCAACAAAGAGTTGACTACGGCAACTGAGCGGTTGACGCTCACCATTTTGGTCTGGCAGATGGAAGAGAGGACAAATACGCAGCTTGAAAATTCTTCTCTGATCCGTTCGGCTGCCACTCGAAATACTCTGACCGCTTCCTGTGCACCCTGAGAGTAGTCGACCAATCGGCTGAAGTCATTGATGCCTCCGTGCAGAACTGCCACCTCCGGCTGAGAAGCTCTGCAGGCTAACACCAGCTTCCTATAACGCGGACATTTTTGCTCCTCCATTGACTGACATTTGTGCGTTCAAAGCCTTGGGCCAGCCGAAACCTTCGAGTCCTCTGAACATCGAATCTGATACGAGGAGAATGGAGTGACGCTTAGAGTGAGAGATATCATGCTTCGGAGCGGCCGTGCTTGGGAAATAGCACTGGAAGGCCCAGAGCTCGAACCCCAGCCCTTTGACATTCGGGACATATCCAGCCGAAGATGGGTATTCTGCAACACCCGCTTGACCTACCTCAGACAAGCGAATGGTCTTCCTTGCAAAGGATTTCAAGTGGGGCCACCAAACCTTGGGCTGATCATGTTTCGGCACCACCATAGTGACGACCAGATCTCCCCATTCCTGGAACAGCCTGATAAGAGAGGCGACTAAGGCAAATGGTGGAAAAACATAAAGTACTTCGGCCCGAGCGAAGACGTTTACGCCCTCCGAACCCGGTACCGGAAACCTTGAAAAGAGCTTGAGCGGGTTCCCATTCTTGCGTGCAGGGACATTCGATGGGAGTGCCATCAAATTGAAGGTGAAAACCGTTGGACCTCCCAGCTCATTCTGTAGGAAGCCCCACAAGTGAGGTGATAGACGAGCGTCTGCCTTTGATGTTTCCCTTGACGGAGCATCCGCTGGATTAGCTTCAGATGGTACCCAGGTCAACTTGAGAGAGAAGTTCGCCTCCAAAAGAGAGGGCAAAGATGAACTTCAAAATTCTTGTGAGTGGTTTGGATCTAGCTCGGAGGCCAGTCCATGCATCCACCAGGCTTCTGTTATCTCCGATCACATCCACCCTCCGATTCCACAGCGAATCAAGAACTGAAAGCAGCACAAAATATAGGGCGAGAGCCTCCTTGCAGCATTATATCGGTGTTCGCCAAAATGTCTGCAGACCAATAATCCCCAAAATCGATACTGTCATCTGGTGAGACTATGTACCTCCCCACTTGTGACCAGATGCGTCCGCCGACAATGTGATGGACAAGTGCCGTTCTAGTTTCCAGGGGATCGGCTGTGAGAAGCTATCAACGAACCTCCAAAACAAGACCTCATCCCGCACTTGTGGCGACAGAGGAGTAGGCAAAAGATCATCAAGCGCAGACATGAAAGAGAAGCATTCCCTCAGAAACAAGGATGCTGCCGGAAACCCCAGAGCGAAACTTTGGCCTTTGCCCACAAATCGTTGCATGTCCTTCAAAACTACTCCGCCATCCTTCAAAAGTGCCTCTCGTACCTCAGCGAATGATACCTTTTTCTTCTCAGGAATTGAGAATGATAGGGACTTGGAGCAGATGCCAAATCCGAGATGAACCATGTTGTTTGATGGATGCAAGTGGCTTTTCTTTAAATTAACGAAAAAGCCCAATTTACACTGCATGTAGCAGACGATGTACAATGCTCTCAGAGCTCTCATGTGGGCGCCATCCCCCTGCATGTGTCGGGCACACTGAAATAAAACAAAAAATGATTGAAGAGTTTAATCCGACGCCTGCTTTTCCTGCCTATCACTAAGATGGCACTCACCAATGAAACGATCGTCTATCCATATTTCCGTATGTATGCCTCTGTTCTTGAGCCATGTAGAGAGACAAAAGCCAATGGATGAGTACACATATGTAAGTTTTTGAACCCGAAGGGAAGAGTGGCGTCATTGAAGAAGAAGCCCGCCCACTCAAAGCCACAAAAGGTTCTGGACTGCTCGGACAAGAAGATTTTCTTGTATCCCTGGCTGTCATCAGTACTTGAGAAAAAAAAACGTTTTTGGCTATGGGCTTGACAATATCGCCTAAAGGCACGAAACCAAATGGTGTGTCCTTGCACCGAAGATTTGGCCCATTCATTGACAGAACCAATCGCGGCTTCTTCGGTTCGACTGTCAAAGCATTGACGCACCTTGGTGGATCTACTTCTTTGACCTTACCCAAGACTTCGATGGATCCTTCTATCAAGCGCTTGGTAATTGTGTCGTTGATAAAGACGACATAATTCTGACAAATTGGTGCATTTGAAAAATACATTTAGGGAGGTATTTCGGAACAGTAATTCCTGCCTCTGTGATGGGCATTAAACGGTTGAAAGAAATCATACAGATTAACTCCATGATGAAGCCAACTCAGAACTTCTTCCTTATTGGGCGACTCTGACAAGACATCATCCCAAACATCGGGCTCATCATTTAATGAACCTGCTATAAAATAATTTGGATCTCTGAATCTGAGCGCCTGTAAATCTGGAGGTAGCTTTCCAGAGAGAACATCAGCTGGGGTCGGTGCGAAAGGGACCCGTAAACCGCCTGATATGCCATTGATATCTACCCATTGAAAGATGCCTCGTTTCCGCTTCTCAGCTTGCGTAGCGATGGGATCGAAGGATTGGTTGAGAGATCTCTCCCAATAATGGCTCTCCAGAATTTTCAAATACCGCTGATAATCCTAATAGAAACAATGCACACAAAATTGATGTACTTTAAGCTCATTCTATTTATTCATATTTGTACCCCCATGATGAATTATTACACCATACACCACAAGCCACCAATTGTGATCACCTTTGCATTGACCGTCGTCCTGCCTGATACGACTAATCTCTGGAATTTAATGCTGTCCACAAGAAACACTCAAAATACATGAACTAAACGATACTAATCTTTTGTTGTCTCATGCCCTACAGTCTCAAGAGCATTATTATGATCTGACATAATTAGTTGTCTTAAATTATCTCCTTGCAGTCACGTGTCTGATGACCATTTTTCTGACATCGAAAGCAGGCCCGAGCTGACCAGGAGTATTTCTCATCCTCTGAGGACCTCTGAATCCCATCTGGAAGAGGAGCGACCCCATTGAAAGCCCGCCCTGGCACCACGGAAACTTTGCTGCCTTGGTCTAGTTGAGCTCCCTAGCGCTCCTGCTAGTGTCTTGGATTCAGAAGGAGGTCCACTCATCCCCAGATGCTTTCTGGCAAAGCGCAGGCGTTTATCCGAATCTTCGCCGGTTATGGATTTGTAGATGTACATGGCGATCCCTTCTAGCTTTGCGTCTACGTGCTTATTGCACTCGGCCAATAAGTTAACATACAGCTGTTTTTCCTTCACATCTTCGGAAGACAAAGGCTCAAATTCATCTACATATCTTCTGAGCATGGACATGACGAAGGCAACGTTACGATCATAGCCCGTCTCCATGCACGCTTTGAGCAGCTGCAGACGTCTCGGCTTGTGGACCTCTAGCGCCGACTTGGCCTGCATGCACAATATGGAACATACCATCGCATTTACTATGACGGCCTAACAGGTCGGGCTAAACTGACTCTTCCAAAATAAGGTGCGCTATAATAGCACACAGAGGCCCGTCCTCTGCTTTACAAAACCCTGGCAACGGGGTCCGCTAACACTATAAGCACACAGTAATGCGCTATAAGGCCGTACTGAACTTGGCCTCAGAGACACGTCCTCTGGTCCAAAGAGGGATCCTTGTTCGGGCCCCTTAAAACTTCAACATTCAGAAATGTAACTTTCAGGGGTCCAATTATTGTTATGGTGACGCGCTGGTTGACAAGGAGGTTCAGAGTGAAGTTATTCTGGAATCCTGTCTGCTTTTTCATAAGAATGTTAACAAGGCATATGAGACTCGACAATGGCGGTACGCTCTCTGCTTTAAAGAGGTTGTGGAATGCTCGAAGACATTTCCGTAATTTTTCGGGTATATGTAGCCTAAGGTGTGATGAAATAAAAACGACTATTGTTTCTGTCATGAAATGAGTACAAAAGGTACTTTTGAGAGCTGTTTTTCAGGTCCAGTTTCGACCCGAACGTTGCAACTGTGTAAAAGTCGTCGTTGTGGGCAGCAAACAAAACACAGTAAATCGTGACGTAATAAACAGGGCTCCCGATGCACAGTAGCATACACGAGTCCTTTTTATTACGTCACGATTGACTGTGTTTTGTTTGCTGCCCGCAACGACGACTTTTACACAGTTGCACGTTCGGGTCGAAACTGGACCTGAAAAAAGCTCTCAAAAGTACCTTTTGTACTCATTTCATGACAGAAACAATAGTCGTTTTTATTTCATCACACCTTAGGCTACATATACCCGAAAAATGACGGAAATGTCTTCGAGCATTCCACAACCTCTTTAAAGTAACCCTGTACAAATGGCGTGATACTGCCCCGAAGGCTCGTCCTCTGTGTAGTGAAACAGAGTACATACCGAACCGGAGTACACTTAAAACCCACCATTTCGAGGCCCGTCCTGTGTTAAATAGACGTGGTGAATATAGCTAAATTTATATATGACATACATGAAACTGAGAGTTCAGAGGTTCTCGCTCAGTGGGATAAGCGAGCTTAAATGCATTGATGTGGAGCCCTCAAACGTCCACCATTAGTTTTGTCTAATATGATTGGGGATAAAATAAAGAAACCTTAAAACTCGACACATGCCAAATGGGATACATTTAGTGTTGTATTCAGTGGCCCGTCCTCTGCCTTGTGCAAACTAATGCAAAATAGGGATACACTAAAACTTCGCATTCAGAGGCCCGTCCTCTGATTTGTACACAAGCAAAGGGGTCAGAAGTTAGTATTCAGAGGACCGTCCTCTGTTTAGCACCGAAGCCAAAGGTAGTGAATTGAAACTTTGCATCTAGAGGCCCGTCCTCTGTCTAGCATACCATGTACCTGCAAAAAAGCGGTACATGTACAGTATGTGAAACTTTTCATTCAGAGGCCCGTTCTCTGATTTGTACGTGTGCAAAATTGCCACATTAGAACTTAGCATTCAGAGGCCTGTCCTCCACCTAGTACATAAACATAAATCTTGTCGAATGTTTTGTTTGTACTCGTTCTATCGCATGATTTTTTGTGTGCGTGTTTTTTTTAAAGACGGCCTTGTGCGAGATCTGTCTGGATTAGATCAGGATTAACCCTAAAATGGCCGCCCCCCCCCCTCAAAATTTTACGGCGCTACGCGCCGTGAAAACTGAATTTTCCCATATACGTCGTGTACACAGAGCAGAAATACCATTCATACGTAGGAATAATTAATTAGCCATAATTCCAAAACCATTTCACCTATGTTCATGAACTTTCTTGGGTATGTTCAAAATGAGTTGCTCTATGCATGTACAGAGTTCCACAATTTTTCGTCACTCGATGGCCGAGATCTTGGGGGGGGGGGGCAGAATCCGCCCCCCCCCGGCTGAGAGATGGTCAAAATAACCCGGCCCTTTTAGGGTTAATGGTTACGTGTCGATAGTCAGAAGTACCATTGGTCCGAAGTCCCATTGGTCCGACGACACATAATACTGTTTACTTCAACTTGTTCAGGTTAACTGGACCCTAATACTAACCCTAATCCTAACCCTAACCCTATGGGGCGTCGGACCAATGGGACTTCGGACTATGGAGACGTCCCCAGATTGATTTTAATACATATGCTTTGATATAGTTTGATTTCGTCTATTCCTTCAGGAGAGTTTGGGGCTGTCCATCGCAGATAAACACCGAGACAACGCTTGTAGAACGTTTTGTGAACATCATTCTTACTTTCTTCGTCGCAAGTGCAACAGAAAACATACAAAAAATAGTGAGTTTCTTAAATTTCAAGTGATAAAATTATGACAATTTAACAGCAAAGCTCGTCTGTATCGTACCAATAAATCTGTAGTTAAAACTGTAAAAATCATAACTTTCACTTTGCTTCAAATGACTTAACAATCATGGCCTGACATCTTTTTTTGTAACTTCAAAGTCTGTCCTGTGATGTTTTTTTATGCTAGAAGAAACTAAGCGCACAATAGCTATATACTAATTTAAAACGGTAAGCCATGGAGATTCATGCAATCTGCCGTGGTATGCATAGGTAATAATCTCTTAAAGTTCTTTTTGTTTTCACTGCTCAACAAATCTGATTGAGATGTGACACTTCATAAAGATGTGACTCTCGACTTTTTAAGTGGTGTGGACCAAGTGGAACATCTACATTTTTTCAAGTGATCCCTCTGCAACTCGAACATTTGAAACCACCGAAAATAAAAAATTAATACTTGTACTTTATGCGCGAGATCGGGTATGAAGCGAATTAAAAACATTGTCAAATAGTTCCATCCACTAATTGCAACATCTCATGAATGCCTTCAGGCCTTCAGAAAAACTAAGCACTAAAAATGTAAATCATTGACGGGAGCGACTTTTCTTTTGTAGGTAAAACCAGAGGCGCAGCCGGGGGGGGGGGGTCGTAAGCGAGGGTCCCCCTCAATATTTGTAGTGATGCCCTTTTCCATTCAAGTTTCCTTTTTTTCACCAGAGTAGACCCCCGCCCCCAATATTTGTAAAAAGGTGCCCTTTTTAACCGGTGGCCTTTTTACGGAGAAAAAAAACCCCGTCTAATTTCAGCACAGATGTGGGAGTGCCCTTTTCACGAACCTTTTAGCCCCCCCCAATAAAAATGACTTTGCTACGCTTTTGAAAGCTGAATCTGTAAGAGACAGAATTGAAGAATTAAACACCACAGTCTGTCTATCCATAAAGAATAAAGTTCATTCAAGTCAATTGTAAGCACAGCATTGAAGTATTTTCGAAGTACATTTTGCCGATAAAGAGAGGGAAAAAAAGAAGAAGTGCATTCACCGTTCATTTTAGCAGGCGTATAAGGATTCTGCACTATTGCCTATAAGCGATGGGAGGAAAAACAAACAATACACGGACTTTATGAAAATAAATTCCCACGTGTTTACTGACCCAAGAAGTTGGTTAATTGATGATGCAGATTTCAACGTTGCTCTATACAAAAAATACAGGCATTATTAAAGACTGACAGATGAAGAGCAACAGTTGGTTACACTCATTTCTAAACCTGATCGGTAATAAACGGCCGAGTAGTAAAATCTTAACATAAGAACTTTTTTTATCGATAATTATAGTCTTGAACATGAGCGTCATCAGTAGTCCTACTTTCTTCTGGGGGTCGCCATCATCCCCCTCCATCTAACTTCTTTGGTCGCATTATATTGAAAACTGAAAACACTGCTGCCACCTGCTTGCAGACTGGGTTTCCCTAATTAAAACAATTGGAGCAACTGTCAGGCCGGCCTCAGGTCGACCACCGATTTGCTTGAACCACGAAGGAACAAGCCTTTGTCAAGACGTTCATTGTTAACGTCCGTGATGGTAGTCTAGGCGCTAGACGTTGTTATGGCTTGATGGGTGCAGACCTGTAAATCGGTCCAAAATTGCCTACGCCGGCCAAAACACGATTTGCATGCCTTCACATTCTCCCGTGTTATAGCATTTTGAGGGCCGTGAACTTGAGGATTTGTAAAAAGGTACCTTTTGTAAAAAGGATTTGTAAAAATGGTATCTGGCCGCTTAAAATGTCAACACTTGCCGCGCGCTATGCACTGTACAATGAACTATCGATGAACGCCTTGGCTAGTAGCTAGTTCCATCGAGGCGCGCGAATTTTTTTCTATACCACACAGTTTATATTGATTATTGTTAACATGATTATGGAGTCTCTCTTTGTATTTTATTCAAATTCCAAGAAATGGAAATGATCCCCGTTGATCTTCCCAGATTTGCAGCATTGCTATTGATTGTTTTCGCATCTTGACTTGTTCATGATCTCTTGGTGCATGGCAAAAACGAGCAGCTTCTGAGTAACCCCTTGAACAGAGACGTAGGACCATACAAATTGATGCGCGCAAGGAAATTAATGTAGTCCAGTCAGGCCCAGATTAAGTGTTTCATAGGTCCTAGGCACCAGTGTTCCGTAGGCCCTAGCTTCTCCGCCCTAGGCACCGGCACCAAAATCATGTTAATGCATTAAAGTACAAAGCACTGTACAAATCAAGCCGCGCCAGGCCAAACTGGTGAAAGCCCTAGCTTGTTCAAGGTCACAAAGGGCGTCAATCGCTTCTTTTTTAATTCGGGGACGAAAATAGTTGGGGGAACGACATTTTCCCCCATCCCCCACCGATCGACGCCCATGGTTGGCACCGTGCTTCAGAACGACATACTTAAATTTTGTACGTAGGGGCTACATACGCCTATGGTGTACAGCGTCAATTGGTGAAATCGAACACTCTGAGAGAGATCCTCAAACTTTTTCAAAACTTTTCTCTGCGTGTGGGTGTGTGTGCAGGGTAGGCCTATTTATGTGTTTGATGGCGCACCGTGTGGTATTTTCGTAGGCCCCCGGATTTTTCGTATAGGCCCTAGGCACAGTACCTACTGTGCCTATTGGATAATCCGGGCCTGAGTCCAGTCCATCACAAGTTCATCGCAAGTCCAGTCCGACTAGTCACAAGTAATTCATAGGTTCATTAACAAATGCAGTCACAAGAAACAATGGAAGGAACAAAGGAGTGCCTTTGTCAAAGCTCGTTTGAATAGCTTGTGATTTGAACTTGGACTGGGGAACTTGTGATGGACTTGCATCCATCCTCACACCACCTGAGCAAGCGGCTCGACTGCCCACTTGACTGCATTAGTTGTTCCAAGTTAATCCGCAACGTTATCCCTGCTCCATGTGTCCGTGGTTGCCGGAAAAAGACTGATAGCCCGACTTACACAACTGACCTTGAAACGTGGAATAGGTGCGCCCATTTTCTGTCGAGGCCCCAGTGATAACTCTAACATTTTACACACGTCGAGGACACAGAATAATTACAGGGTGCAACAATGCAATAAAATTCCCATAGCCACTAGTGCTAAATGCCCATACTTCAAAATTCTTTTTAAAATACTCAGAACTCTCACAGGTATTTAAGCTGCACAGAAAAAATGATGATCGACATGTCATCTTTCAATTTCTTTTCATTTTTTGTTGGGTTGACATTGACTTTTCGAGAAATTCTCGCCCAAAGAAGACGACCCCTATTTTCCCCAAAGCGGAACTGTAGCCATCTTGAAAAACGATCCCTCCACAACATGGCAAAATAGCCCCACTTTCGAGCCCAATTGTATCCAAAATGCTTAGAATTGGAAGCCCCGAGGCCGGGCCAGAGGTTCATTGCCATATCTCTTCAATACCCCATTGTTATGGCTCTCAGAACTCTCTAATATAGAATATTTTGAGGGTATAACTTTTATTCAAGAGCTCGGCGGATGGGTTTAGGCCTATTTAAAGGTGTGCACCCTTTAGTAACCTCCCCCTTAACAACATTTACTGACGAAAGAGTGCCCCAGCCTTAAATTTAGCCTGATAACGTATACCGCTGTACGGGTGTTTTGTTCAGTGCAGAATATTGATGAGCGACAACCGTATTTTCCCATTTTCTGTTAGTAGATTTGTTTTGGGTTTTTTGAAATTGCAACACTGAATTTTACTTTGACGACTTTCACGGCGCCTCAAAATTGCACAACTAAAAATCTTAAATCCTTACTAGCGAAAATTATGATGGTCCAAAAAGTGGCAGAAAATTTAGTTTTTTAAAATCCGGTTCAAAAAACATAAAATTCTACTAGTAGAAAATGGGAAAATACGGTCGTCCACTTTTGACGCTCCATACAGCGACAGCCTATCCACCAGAAACAAGTTTTTTTTTTATCCCCGCAAATGACTGTCTGAACAGTTTATGAAGGAATTATTGTCAACAACTGTACGAGTTGAGTATCAAAATTGGAATATCGTGATGTCGATTCTTTTGCGGAGGACAAATCTTTCTCACAGGTTGGTCCAGTTATTATTCTAGAATATTAAAAGTATTAAGACTGCTTTTACGAATAAGGTCAAATGAAAACCACAAATTGGCAATAAAGAAAGCATTTCCCCAGTTCACTGTTAACAGAGATTCAGAGCAGAAGTTTAGTGTAGGTTTCAAAGATCCTTTAAAATTCATATGGATTTTTATTTATGAAGTGAACATTTTTGGGGGGTATTAGTTGGATAAAATGAAAGAGAGAAATAATTAACTTTGGACAGTGCTTAACATTGCTCTTCCAGATAAAACCTGTCCTCTACTCGTGTGAATAGGCCTATTAATTAAAAATGTTCCATGATGCGATACAAAAGTACGATGTCCGTGCGTTTTTTTTGTAATTGTAGGCATTATGTTATATTTCGCAAAAAAAATGTTTTGTTTGTCGCGCACGAGACAGGCAGTAATACTTTACCTCTAAAGGCAGTATACAACATTTGCAAATATCAAAAAAAAAAAACTACCAACTGGTTATGAAATACCTTGCTTGACTATTAGTGAATACAAGTCCCAAGCAGCATATCCTGTAAAATCATGTGGTTATTTTCAAGAAAAGTATATTATTTATCAATTTTCAACGATTGTCGGCTGACCATCGTTGAAAAAAACTGACTTTTGTAAAATACTGCCCCCAATTTGCTTAATTTTAAAAGTTAGTCTCAAGCATCATATCCTGTAAAACCTGTGCTGTCATTTTCCAGAAAGTAGAATATTAATCAATTTTCAACGACGGTCGGCTGACCATCGTTGGAAAAACTGGCCCTTTTTCCAAAATACTTCCCCCAAGTTACTTAATTTTGTTAGTCCACATTTTGTTTGCACTCGATTTAACATCCGTGAACGGGTGCAAGTCAGCTAGACTGGTTCCCATGACGTTTATAAACTGCTCCGTTTCATCTGACGGTGGGATCAGGGAACTAGACCATAAGACCAGCAATTGTTTTCCATCATCTACGCTATCACATCCTTGCTATTAAGCAAAGAGAGGTTATAGTCCGGCGGCGAGCCCGATAATCCGGTTGAACCTTTCACATGATGTTTTTTGATGGTTTCTAGGCCTTTGAGACCTGTTGATTCCTAAGCAGGATGATGTCATCTCGGCATCCTTGAGGAAATTGAGATATTCAAAATGGTCACCAAGATTGCTTTCAGCATAATGTGTCCATTAATAGGCTCAACTACGATGGATTTTAGTAGTCACCAGTGAGTCAATTTTCGCCAATTTCTTTCCTTTCCACTTAGGAAAATACAATATGGTTTTTAATATGGCTGCCAAGAAGACCGTATCGGCCTATATTGTGACGCAGTATGTCAAAATCGGGCACATGGGCATGAGGTCAATTTTGCGTAAAATATAGACGTTGCTCTTTCAAACTTCGCTTCTTCTTTTTTTTTTTAAATTGGATATTCCAAGTTAAAGTTATTGCATTCTGACATCTGACTCTGCGAAATGTCAGAATGAGAAATAGGCCTTTAAAGTTTGAGTTTTGTGGAAACAAAGTTATTCAGAAAAGGTGTTATTATAAAACACCAGCATTACCTTAGCAACGGGCATAATATACATAAGCAACACAAAAACTGGCCTTTTATTGGTTTTCCAGTAATGCCACGACATAACACGTCTCATATTGCACGTACGGATCAAGCTGATTGTCGCCAGCGACAAGAGATGACAGTCGGCCAAGAATCAAGCCTGCGTGCAGCCAGTGGCACCCCTACACTTTCTCAGGCAACTAGGACCAATTTTCAACCGTAAATTTATCAATTCTTCCCTCAGATGGCAGCCCAAAAACCAGGGAGTAGATCCTCAGCTATTTTTACACGAGTCCACCGTTTTTTTAAGCCAAACGGTCCCTTTTTAAAAAAAAGGTTGTGGGGCAACTTTTCATGCTAATGAGCTCGCGTAGAAATTCTCACTGTGCACAATCAACCTCGAATTAACTGTGTCCTCTGTCGTTCTAATCGCGCCAGTCGGATATCGCTGTTAATTATAATCGCTCTTATAAAACGAGTTTTATTCTTGAATATTTACAATGAGTACACCACCAACAAAACTCAACAAAAGCAATACACTGGAACACTTCTAGCTTTTCATATTGAAATTTGGGCGGAAGTTTTGGTTATTCGGGAACAAAAATACCTCCCCCCCCCGCCTCCAACAATTGTGTTCTGCCGGCATTGTCGGACATTTCTAGCACGTTGTCGTAAAAGTTGGTACCTCGATCCTAATAAAATGGGGCTTGCGGTCGCTGCCGAATTTAATTGAGCGTGATGGGGAGTAATAAATAACTGTCTCATATTTTCTTCCCGGTGTAGGGGGTTTGTATAGAAATGTCTAGATACCAACCTTTACGACAATGTGTTAGTAATGTAATGTCCCTCAACAGCACGCGGAACAGCTCATGTGCATGACTACTCCGACGTGAGTCAGGATTCCTTAATTGAGTAATTTCACGAGACGTCACAGGTCAGTGGTCACCCTCGCGTCCGCCACAATACTATTGGAAGGCTACTTTTCAGACTAGTAAACTATTTGCATCGCCGTATTCTTCTCGGGCTCCGGCTTCTACATTATCTCAGGTATGGGCAAACACGATTGAAAATAGAAGCCCGAGCCGAGCCCATCCAAGCTGAAGTTTTTAGAAGTTCGGTGGGCGGGGCAAGTAAAACAAAAACAAGTGCGAGTGCACAATGAGCTCTGACCGTCTTGCATGAAGGTCTTGCATGAAATCTATCACAATGATCCCTGCCAGAGCTTAAAAATGCGACGCCCAAAAATGCGACGCCGGTGGCACATATGGAACATCATACTTCATGTATACCTAGATTTATAGCACCCTAGGTGTCGAGCAGTACGCGCCCACCACTAGCTGCTCTCTCACTATTGGAAACGAGGTTGGAAATAAAGTAAGCACTGGGGACGAGGTTGTATTTACACCGATTTGTGATGAATACCACGTGACTATAACATTAATGCACATATTTTGCATCTATTTGAAAACTTTTCATAAAAATCTTTCCAAATTGTTACAAACAATTTTTGTTGAGTATTTGAATGATTTTGTTTGCTTGGGGGGGGGGAATTAAAATTTGGTAGTTATATTTTTTGTGGGAAACTAATGGGGATTTTTTGGTCAATTTTCGGGGACATACATGTGCAAAATAAACGTGAATGCGCATCGATCGAAACAAAATCGCTGTTCCGACCGTCACCAAGAATGCATTTTATGACCACGGCATGGCATTTGGTCGAGTAGTCAATTATTTTGGGTCAATTTCTTGGTCAATCTTCGGGGACGGACAGACAGACAGACAGACAGACCGACCGACCGACCGACGGACAGACAGACAACCAAGTGACACGTAGAAGCTTCTGCCAATGCTTAAGCAATTTCATACTTAAAAAATCATGGCGCGCGAATACTAGCTCCACCACTACCTCATCCTTAGCTCGGTTTGAATCTCAACTTATGTATCATCAGTCGCCCTCAACGCCCACCGCGAAGCGAATAGTAAAAGAACAGGGAATTAGTTACATTTTCATAGACCAACAAAATCAACAAACCATTCTTGATTTTTTATATTCCATGAAGGGATACTGGTCTGAGTCACCATTTATTGTCTGGTGACTATCCTCATTTCTTGTGCAGATTCAAGAACACCAGGGGCGTGTTTTCGCGACCGCGACCAGAAACATCATTTGTGACGTCAAATTGATAACTGCGCACAAAAAGGCTGAACCGAAACAGTGTCAAAAAGTTGTTAGCAAACATGGCGGACATTTTGACAACATTGTTAATTTTAAGATGTTCGCGGCCAGTCCCGGGGAAATTCGGGATAATACCTTGTGGGCTTGTAAGTTGTTCATTACAGGTCACAAACTTACGATGTACGTATTAAAAATAAGCATTACAAGCTTATTTTTCCCAACACCGTTTTGTTACATGTCGTGTATCGTCAGAACCCCTAAAACGTAGACTTGACCCAAGTCGGACTTACTCTGCTTTGTTCAATCCGTTGTTCAGAATTCAAACCATACGCGTAAAATTAATGGCCTTAGCTTATATAGGGCGCCCTCATCTGGTTGCCGTGCCGTGTTCCGGCGTCAATGTGTGTGATGTCATCATTGTCAGTGTAGTAAGTCCTCTCGATCCACATAGGGCATTGCGGGGGCGGCGCATGAGGGCGCTCTACTGATGAGCGGGGACGTACGACGGCTCGCTCGTACCCCCCGCCCTGCAAACAGGACGCTGGGATACTCTGATGAATTCACGCTCTGATTGGTTGGATTTTGCGTGACCTGTGACCAGCGCGTCATCAAGGTCATGACTCTGCAAGGTTTGAAACGGCCGTTAAAACTGCTTCATTACTCTTTTATCGAGGTTAGAGATTTTTTTCTCGTTGAAAAGCGTAATAATGTAGGAAATTCTGTAAAACTTATCTCTGTTGTAAATTTACAATTCCCGTCACTCGCACAGGCTCCGTTTCGAATCACGAACGGTCGGATTGCATCATGCGACGCTCAAAATTTTGTCCACATGGTCCGCAATGAAACAGAAATCACATCCGGTATGGAATGTGCGCATTTCTATGGGAAGTTTTCGGATAGCATTTGTGCACATTGTCTAACTGCGATCTTGAACAGCTGCAGCCGGATGTTTTATACATAGGTCATAGGCCACTTACTTCACAAGATTCTGTGAAGCTCATCAGAGTATCCCAGCGTCCTGTTTGCAGGACGGGGGGGGGGGGGGGGGGGGGACGAGCGAACGTACGACGGTAGATGTGAATCAGTTGGACACGGGTGACGGTGACGGCCCGGCAAGCTGTAGCCGCAATCTGAAATTCAGTGCAGCCATAAATGAACATGTCTGTTTGTCGGCTGATGACTGCAAATGGTGCCCGACTAAACTTAGTGCAAAATATATGGGAGTCCAGAGAGGCCACATAAAGCTTATTCTCGATCGTCACCCCATCTAAAACACGTTAAAATTGTGCAGCAGAAGGATTCAAGTAATACCAGTGAGTTTGGCGGTTTTGAGGCATCATCTTAGTCTGGTTCCCAGGCCTGACATTTATTCCCGACGCTCAAATTGTAGGTCAGGCAGCCTCCGTGGCTAAAAATAAACATGACGACATTGATGGCCCTTTTTCAAAGCTCGGCTTCTTCTCCGATTTCGCTTTATCGCTTGTAGCTTTTATAATAATGTTCCGATCAAATTTTTTAATAAATCACTTGCTTCGTAATATACAGTTATGATAATACAGTTTGATGTTTCTGTAAGATAACATTGACTAATGTTGATCTGGAATCTTTAAAATTAGGCACCCAAATAGCACTGTTATAAGTGTTAGCAGGCGGAGCCGAATGAAGACCGAGTTTTGGAAAATCTAGGTAACGGTCGTCAAATTCAAAATTGTACATGACGCAGCAAAAAGTTTGCCCATACTATCCAAGTAAATTTGATGCACAAAATCGTTGTTGAATTTCAAGTTTTCTAAATGAAAGCAATGAATATTTATTATCAACTCATTTCAAATAAAATTAATAAGCAATTAGCAGTTAATTAAACCTATATTATATACTTGGAATTGAAATACTCGGGCGCTATCCGATTGTCGACGAAACGACTTCGGCAAACTTCGGAAATTTTCGGAAAAAGGAGGAATTCCTCCCGTTTTAGTCACGTGACGTAAATTGTAATATTAACATTTGTAACAATTGTAACATTTTTTTTAAAGGGCACGTTTTTAAATAAAGGCACTGTTTCAAAATATGGAGGGGGGTGTAAACACCGGTGACAAAGGGCACTTGTATGTAAAAGGTAACTTTTTAAATAAATATGGGGGGGGGGTAATTACTCCCTTCCCCCAATTGCTACGCCTATGCGTCTCTGTGGGTAGCATTGGCCAGTGCCTGGCTGTCTTCACTGCTCCCTACCACAAAGCCATGATTCAGAAATGGTGGACGGCTTGCAAAGAGAAGGAGAACCTTGCCTTGGAGGGTATAACGTTTGTGGGAGCCATGACTGAGCACGGTGAGTCTCTACACTTCACCCTAACCCCCAAAGAGTTCATTAGGAGTAAAATACCATATACTAAAAAATACTATGAGTGCTGTGCACACTTATATGATGAAGTACTAAAATAGTACAGTTTACTACTCTAGTATTTTGTAGCTTTAGGTGAAGTTACACACTATTTTTGCATTTGTCATAACCTGCTACATTCATTGCGGATTGCGGTATTCATCATTATACAAATAATGAATGTTTGTGAGTGCAATGGTAAGAATAATTTCATGAGGTGACAGATGGAATGTTCCATTCCACGAGGCGAAGCCGAGTGGAAAGGAACATTTCATCTGTCACCTAATACAATTATTCTTTCCATTGCACGAACGTGAAACATTCATTATTTGTTTTTTTTTATATTACCTGTATAAATCCTTGTCATCTGATTGGTTGACTTTTAATAGCCAATTTATTCAGGTTGAAAACTGTTTAAAAGTTCGACAAGTTCATCATATTTATATTAATGTGGCCTGACGTTGCGAACTTAGCAAGTTCGAACTTAGCAAGTGCGATAGTTGCAATATTAAAACTGTAGAGCCCTTGCATTTCGTAGCAATGGGGGCGTGGCCGTTTTATGTAAAAAGGACCGTCTGTATAAATTCGAACAAAACGGCAGTTCCCATTTGCCGCATAAGTCGCGCCTTCGAATGTTTACAACCGTCGGGCGAGCCATCGAACCACTTCTCTATCGTGGATATATCCCTGAGAAAGTGATATGATGCTGGGTCACCGTCGTTGTGCGTACATGTATGTAGCCCGTACATACAACCGTTGGGCGAGCCTTTGAACTATTTCTCGATCGCTGATTGGTTAAAGAAAAGATTTAACCGCTGATACCAAATGGCCGCTGATACTAGTGTTCTAATTAAGCTAGCTGATATTCAACATGGTATCTTAGCGAACTATTTAGATGATTCCAAACACATAAAGTGACTTACTGCTTGTATCATCGCCAAAATGTTAAAGGGAAGATACAACATTTGCAAACATCAAAAAACGAAATGATCAAATTATAACGAAATATCGTACTGCATTGTTAGGGGAATAACATTCAAAAGCACCCTGTAAAAGCATGGATCCTGGTGTGCTGACATTTTCAAGAAAAATTGTATTTTGGCCGACCAGCGTTGGAGAAAACTGTCTTTTTTTCAAAAACTGCTCCTAGTTTGTCCTAATTAGTTATTCCGCATTTTCTTTCTAATTGATTACTCACCTGTGAAGGGTACAAGACTACTAGACTGATTCTCTGACCTTACATTTCCCCCCAATCTATAAATTGCTCCAATTCGTCTTAAGTGGGGTCAGGGAACCAGACTACAAGAACATGATTGGTTTTCTTGGTTTTTCCAGCATTTACAAGCCCAAAACGTGAAAGAAGTGATTTTAACAATATTTGCTGTAACATACTGATCCTCCAAATTCATTTATTTCAGAAAATAGCAGCAAAAGCAAATGTTATACATTCCCTTTAAAGGGAATATACAACATTTGCAAATATCGAAAAATAAAACTATCAAGTTTTTACGAAATATCTTACTTGGATGTTGGTAAATGACAGTCAAAAGCATCCTGTAAAATTATGGCTCCTGGTGTGAAGTCATTTTCAAGAAATTGGTATTTTTGTATACATTTCCAACAGTGGTCGGCCGATCACCGTTGGAAAAACCTAACTATTTTTTAACTTCTGCTTCAAATTTACCATTTTTTCAGATCAAATTTTGTTTGCTATTGGTAACATGTTCATGAACGGGTGCAGGCCAGCTACACTGGTTCCCTTACCTTACAATTTTCCGGCATCTATAAATTGATCCATTTTATCCTTAGTGAAGTCAGGGAACCAGACTACTTGAACATTTTCGTTTTTCTTGGTTTTTCCAGTATTTTTCGAACACAAAACTTCAAACATGTCAGTGTAACAATATTTGAACTATTATACTAACCCCTCAAATAGTTCATTTCTGAAAATTTCAGCAAAAGCCAATGATGTACATTCCCTTTAAGGTAATAAAACCCAAAACGTAGATATATCTTTTGCTCTCTTATTAAGGAAAGGGATCCTAATTTACACTATTACCCTATTTGAGATATAGCAGACAGGATAGGAGGGCGCTATTTGGTTTGGGTGAATTCAAAATACTTAACCCAAATCAAACAGCGCCCCATTTTTTGTCTGCCATGCCTTAAATAGGCTAATATTTGCCAGCCTAAGATTTGCTTTTAGAGAGTTGTCATTTTTATGATGGCAGATAATGAAGCATCATACCCAGCATTTACATATGACATAAAGATGTGGGCGCTCAATATCAGGATAGCCCAAGAGTAAGACACATCGATAGGCCTAATAGCGGTTATTATATTTCTGCATCCTACGATGCACAGCAACCCCTAAATATATCCCAATTTATAGGGCCTACAAAATAGATTGAATTTTTTTTTAATAATTTATTTCTTATCGGCATTTTCTAATTTGGGAATTCCTTTACTAAGCAAAACTTTCGAATTCAGCGTCGCCGCGACATAGATAGTTTCTTTTTTAATTGCATTTTTTAAAGGAATATAAAAGATATTCACTTTTGAATGAAACATCAAACAACAAATATTCCATACCACATGTTTAGCTGTGGAATAATTACTTTACAAACTTAGAATTATTTTTGCCTACCGACAATAACTGAGTTTTCGCTGGGTAGACTGGTTCCCGCCCCATATCGGAATCTGTAATTTAGGGATTGGAAACCAGTTTACTCGTGGGCGGATCTGTCAAACCAAAAATGAAAGGTTTTTTTCTCCAGATGGTTGCAAAGCCTCCAAATTCTTATTATGGATAACATTGGCAAACATCCAATATCCAAACTGCCAACTAATATTATGGAATATCCTACTTGATTGTCAGCATTAAAACAGTCCTAAAAAGATCCAAGGGCGGATCCGGGGGGGGGGGGGCAACGGGAGTCATGCACCCCCCTGCCAAGAAAAAATGAACCCAATTTTTGTTAAGTGACCTCGCAATAAAGGCAGGCACTGCAAACACCACCATCTTTTCCTCGATAAAAACTGGATAAAGTGGTCAGAAACTGACTCAGATCGCACCACAGAGCATCTAGAATCCATATCCTTAATCGGGCCCCGAACCCCACGCCGTCATTTTTTGGACCCACTTTTTGGGGGACCAAATTTTGTTTTACCCCCCCCCCCAAAAAAAAGTTTTCTGGATCCACCCTTGAAAGGATCAAGCATATATACTGTGAAATGTTTGCGCCTAGTCATGTTCAAGAAAAGAGGAATGAGAACTATTACCCCTAGTGAAAAAAATGGGACCATTTCATAAGTGGGTGCAAGTCAAAACGTAGTAATAAATATTTTTGTAAGAGAGGGCTTCTAACGGAAACCTTGCTCTGCGTCGAGAAAAATGAAGATGCATTTTCAAACTTTCCTCAAACAGTATCATTTCTACTGAGCTGAAATGTGTTGTTCCTTCAATCGGCAGAAATATTTTGCCGATGTCCGTGATCTTTAAATCCAGCAGTTCATCCGATCCTCTGACATTTACAAAAACAGCTAAGAAGCAAAACAATCTTCTTATAAATAGTCATGAGTGTACGGCAAGGGCGCTTCAAAAACTGGAGATAAAAGTCTGCTCTGGCCGCACGGGAAAATGTGAAAGATTTCTTTTAAAGATGTGTTACACATGGGCCCTATTATTATTATTTTAAGAAAATTTAAGCCCTGCCACCGGTAGATAAGAATCACGCCCTCTGGCGATAATACCTGAACCTCGATCCCACGAGGAAATAATAATGCATCCATTGAGGTGACAAACCTGCAGGGCGGTACACTCACTATACACAAAGGAGGCAGGCGGACGATGAAATAGTTGGGCTATATGTCTTAAAAGTATTTGCTTTTGAGGTGCTTGCGGGTCACTTATTTAGATACAACAGGGTCCGCGGGGGGATCATTTTCTGGCTGTGGCACTCGATGTTTCTGTGATAGTTTCCAAACAATAAAAACCTTCCTTTTTCATGTCTTTATTCTTAGCGGGGACCACAGGCCCCGCTACTGGCGAGAATCCAGAAATTTAGTAAAAGCCTAACATGCAAAAAGAAAACTGAAACCATGAAAAATGGCACAAGACGATTTCTTGTGTAAAAAAAATGAGTCGAACGCAGCCTGCTTGAAAATGACCGCATATCTGTACTCCCGACTGATTCGAGGGTGGTGCTAATGGTGCAGGGGAGGGGTGTAAGGGGAAAGATCCCCGCCCCGCCAGTACCAATGGGCCCCACCGTGCCTGAGCGAAGATCTTTTGTTACCTCACCAAATGCAGGAAAACTTGGTATATATTTTAGGAATAGACCATTAAAACATTGAAACGATTACCGATTAGGTTAAGTATTTTGCTTTTTAGGAAGGATGCCTCCTTCTTCTTTCTTCTACAAGTTGGTAGGTAACTGCCTTATTTTTAATTGTTTTTTTTTCTTCTGTAGGCCTAATAAAAAAAAATTGTTCCCCGTTGAATGATTTCAATGTCGAAGTTATAATACCGTACATGTATGCTTCGCTTTGTACAAAATTTGCCTCTTCACCACAAGCGGCTAGATGTGTCATATATAGTTGGTCGTTGTAGACCTATATCCACGAGTTGACGATTTCATGTCAACATTTGGGGGGGGGGGGATAAGGGGACCGGCAGCTTGGAAAATTTGAATACCGTGTTTTGATGTACCTTTTCCTCTCGGCTTGACGTCTAAGCACTATTACACAAAGTCAGTCGCGACACATGCATCACATAAAAACATCGGAATAGCGCCCTCACTGAAAACACCGCTAAACTTCTGTCTCGCTCTCATCTAACGAATTAAAATAAAATGCTGTCTTTCGACGTCTTGCCAATATTTAACAAGATTGTTCCTCCTTCCAGATTTTGTTTTTATCGAATCAATAATTGAGTCAGATGACACTGGAATTAAACCCTTTTTGAAAAACCTATACCTTTTTAATGACAAGATGTCATCTCGTTATGATGCCCATTGTTGTTAAAATATATGGAGACAGTCTAAGGAGGCTGCCGAATGAGTTGACGAGAACTTGTCTTACCCGAAAGTGTTGAACTTCAGGTAGGCCCACTTACTGCAGAACAATAACTTACTTCAAAGGGGTCGTCTCCCCAAATTTTAACTAAGTTACTGTTGACTGTTGAAAAAGGCATTCTCGTGCAATTTAGGTGATAGTATATTATGCACAATATCTCATGAAAAGGTATTTTTCTTTGCAATGTTTTTCTCCGTTTTAGGAAGGGAAAAATTAGGTTTATCAACTGTCCCAGACACAAACTTCCAGTAAGTTGCGTTTCTGCTCTTTTTTTTTAACCCCCTGTATATGTATTGCCTGAATCGAGGAACTGCTGTCAGCACAGCAAGTGCGGTGTTTGGAAGCGACGTATAGGGCAGCTATAACCCTTTTATTTCGTGATTTGTGCGTGCTCCTTATTCCAACAATTTGCTCGTTAGCGAGGTATTACTTTCACTGAATTGGGGATACGGTGGGGATTTGGCTGAGTTCGAGTTTTTTGTAACGCGGTAGTTGTGTTGCTGCCGGGTATCGTGTTAAGGATAACAACCTGGAGGCGCTATTTTGTAATTTTTTTGGGGGGGGGGGGGGTGATCAGGTACTGCCCAGTGGGAGACGCTCAACACAAAATAAGTCAAGATGACGTCTTCACTATAAAAAATGCAATACGTGCCGCTAAAGAGCGCCCTTTTGTGTACTCAAAAGTTCTGGCCTTTGAATGCAAATTGATATTCATGAGTATAATGCAGGAAGAAAAACTCCTTGAAAGCATTTCCAACAAACAGTTGTGGACAATTCACCCTCTCATTTCAATAGACATTATACATTAGGGCGGAGTTAGGGTGCAATGTTGTTGTATCGCCTGGATAGGCGTGACTAAACCTTTTGTGCACTAATTTACACTAAATTACAATAACAATTGATATATGAGCCCTCTCTGAGACACCCGCAACGCATAAGGTCTAAAGGGGCGAGCTTACAGCCTCGTTATCAAAAAGGGACTGGACAGTATAACGTCACATTGAAAAAGGCAACTGGATGGTTACCGAAAGCTCTGATATAACTTTCCCTTAATTAAGTGCTGGTGAAAAAGAATCAACTTAGAATTATGACTAATTCCCAGCAAAGGAATCATCATGCTCATCGGCGTCGCGAAGGGGGGGGGGGGCACTTGCCCTCCCCGGAAAAAAAAAAGGAAAAGGAAAAAAAAAAAAAGGGAAAATAGGTGCGAAGCAATATTGCTCTTAATTTGATGGGGGGGGGGTAGGGCAAATGCTCCCTTGCTCACGCTCGGAAAAATGATAAATTGAGAATATAATGAAAAAGTTAAGGAATTTTGGGGGAAAATTTGCTTTGTCCCCCCCCCGGAAAAAAATCCTGGCGACGCCCATTCTTTTGACAAGACCCAACGATTACCCGTCGGTTTTGTTTTGGTCCTTCTTTCTCTATTGTTGTGTGTATGGACACAACCTGATCACCTGATCAAAAGGATCGTGATTGCACTCGAGTTTCGGATGAAGTGATTATCTTTAAAAACTGAAGATTTCCACTCCAATCGTCTGTACTTGGATTGCCAAGCTTCGTTTAGGCTTATCAATGTAAATCAATTGCTGGTGACAGAAAATATGCATTGAAAATTGTGCTCCATTTGAGCCCTCTAGAAATCTAGGAAATAAAACGAATGGTTGAGCCATTTTCAAATGAATTTTTCATGCTATAAAATTATTTTTCCGTTGTGAATCCGCTCTGTCATGGTGTGAGGTGCCGAGGGCTACCGTCAATGCACCGGGAAAAAAATGGCATGCACTAGATCCGGACATTGCGGTATACGAACAGAAAGAAAATGACAAGAAAATTGCATTGACAGGATTTTGATTGAGTTACCCCTTAACTCAATTCATGATTTATCGACGGGGAATTTGCCGTTTCTCACAGCCGCGCAAATTGCATGTCTGCCGGCCCGGTGAACAAGTGCGTCAGATAAGCTACCTTCATGCCCCAAATCAAGGTACCAAATTTCCAACCAAGTTGTTAATTTATTTATTGACTTGGACTTGATTTATATCAAGCGGGAGCCTCAATCGCCGCGATCTTCCCCTCGGAACCATCCTCGGGTAGACACATCCAAATGTGGTAAATCATTCTTGTAATCACCTTGGCTTTGATGTGTTGGGGTCGGGGGATTGAGTAATCCCAAGACAACAAGCTTTGTTAATTGTGCTTGATATTCAAATTTGTAAGAAGTTCAGGTATTTATGAAAAACAAGAGACACGAATGATGACAAAGGGCTATATACGCACTGGCACTGTGCATAATTTGTGGGAAAAAAACCGGGCCAAAGTGAGAAAAAAGTACGAGGTTTCTATTGCCCCAAAAGACTATCTCTTTTTACATAATAGCCTTTTTATCTTGACCTCTTCATATTCTTTTGTCACCTTGACTCGCACTGAAACAGCTAACATGCCCAAGATATATTCTTTAAGTTACAGGCACAAACCTATAGGTTGCATTACAAGTTCAGTCAGATGGGTATTGTCACTCACAATAAGGTACGCACATTTGCATGCAGACTAATTCCCCCGTCAAATAATGAATCCCATTTTTGAACAGTTGTACAGTATATCATGGCATAACAGGTTTATAAATAAACAAAAACTCAATTTCCTAACAAAAGAATATAAACCAGACGTATGTGTATGTGCCTATCATGAATTCGGAAAATCCACGTGGGCCCCAATTAATAAATGTCAACGATTTTTAAATCTCTTATTTTGTGATGGCTGAAGACTATAGTTTAAATAAGCGATTTCTAGGATTGGGTTTTGGGGCTTTTTGTGTGACTTCTAAAATAGGTCGATGGCCAAATTCACCCCTTCCTAAAAGACGAACTACAGAACATGTGCGCCGGAAATGATTGCAGGCCCTTAATGAGATGGTTTTTGTCTTCTTGTTTGTAATTAAAGCAGCTATATTCCAAGGAAGCCGAGAAGATGTCTGCATTGATAACCAAGGCAGACCCTCAGAGATTTGTAGACAAGGTGTCTCGATGTTACCAATGATATACGACATTGTCTGGTGGAGCAGTGTCGAAACATTGCGACGAACTTTAACCATTTCGGTAGTGATGGTTGAACTAGGCGATCACAGACAGAGAAAGACACGTGAGACCAGACCCCACGAAATGAGTCTTATTGGTTTTCATGTGCAGTGGAAAGAACATACCCTGCTCTTTATTTTGATAAATTATTAGTCTGGCATCATGCAGCTATTATTTAGGTGGAAATGTTGACTGTTCTTATACTTAAATCCATTGTGCAAAAAAGTCTACCACCCAACACTAACTCTAGCGAATTGTGACTCATTTGGTTGGGTTGGGTAACATTTTGAAAACGACCAAAATACGTCTCAAACCAACGGGGATCGCTCGATAGTCCGAGAGTTCAATAGTCTACAGGTTTATTATCCGAAGGTTCGATAGTCTGAATTCAACATTCACTTTACCCGGGTGTTCATAAGTTCCGAAAATGAATAAGGTTCAATAAGACTTAAGGTTTGCATGGAGGACATGATCAATGAATGGGAGGTTGCGGTAGCTCCATGTGAATGAAAGATCTCTCTTAGTGAGTTGTGTGGCTCTGAGAAAAACCAGTTGGTTTTACCAAACAACTGGTTCTTCTCAGAACCACACAACTCACTATTCTTTCATTCACATGGTGTTACCGCAAACCTCCCATTCATTGAAATAAGGTTAGTTAATCCGAACATTGGTAGCGATAGTCCGAACGTTCATTAGTCCGAATGTTCGATAATCTGAAGGTTCACAACTAACCTTCGGAATAACGAACCTTCGAACTTTCGAGCGGAACCCAAACCAACAGCTACAGGGGTATACATTACTATTAATCATCCCTTATTTCAGGACAAATAAGTAAAATGAACATCCTGTGAAATCATGCCGGATTAAAGAAAAGGTGGGAATATTGGAAGTTGACATTATAAAGATTGTCATGTAGAGATATTGTTTTTTGAATATTTCAGCATCCGGTTGTGAAAAGAAAAGAAGACTTTACGTTTACGTCGGTGAAAAGAAAAGAAGACTTTACGTTTTCACAGCATAGGACAACATCCAATAGGTTATTTTTACTGATAACATTATCCACTGTGAAACCCGTTTGTCATAATAGTTCATACTGGTATTCTTGTGATGGCTTTTTATTTATTAGGTCTTAAAATCGGTGAGATAACGAGGGAACGCCAACTTTTATTAACTAACGGCTTGATACAAGGAGAAGCAAACACCAAATAGGACACACTAGAGTCTGTGGGATCGGTACAAGACATCTAGACAAATCAAACGGAGGGAGTGCCTTAGATGGACAGACCATTAGAAGGCAAATGCTTATACGTAAGACAATCAATCACTTGATCACATTTATGCCATAAACTATTCAATCACACTAGAATACTTCTTTTCTTGGTACCTTCGAACATACTACATTAACGCATGGGCGTCGCCAGGATTTTGTCTAGAGTGGGGCAAAGCACATTATTTCCCCAAATCCTTGTACTTTCTCTGGTATATTCTCAATAAATCAATTTTGGGAAGGTGGGCGGGGGACATTTGCCTGCTGCACCCCCATTGACACCCCTTCGGACGCCCATGTTGTTAAATGTGCATTAAATTAACTGGAATTTTTTTTCCGGGGGCAAGCGCCCCCTCCCCCCCCCCTTCGCGATGCACATGCATTAACGTCAACATGTGTACAGGAATTCATTATTCATTCTGTATAAAAGTACATGTCAGGACCGATTGTGTTGCGTGGCGTTCCCGTATACACCAAGGGTGCGTTCCACTCAAGCGTTGCCTAACGTGTGCCAACGTCGGCAACGTTCTCGCAAGTGAGACCAATTTGTTTTGTTATTCCAAGCTAAAAGGTAGTCTTCACAATTTTGACGTCTTGCAATTCGCTTCTCTTTCGCTTTTTTTTTTACCGAAAATTTAATGGCCAAATCACCCCTCGAAATTCCCCAGCACTTTCAAATGTCACTAGCGAAATGTCGCTTCCAGTCACAATAAATATTTTCAAGATTTTTAATGCTGCTATCCAATCACTGAGACAGCACTAGTCGCCGACATTTTGAAAATAGTTTCTTTTACGGCATTATCGTCCCACGTAGTTGGCAATAGTAAGAATAAAGCCATGAGCTTTTTCTATTGGGATGTATTTTTTGAACGCGTAATTTTAAGAAATGTTTTGGAAATTGTAGAGTCGTTTTTCAGAGCTTCGGGAGAAAATTGCATTGCATCCAAATTTTGGGGAAACGACCAAAAAAGACCCGTCAAACCGAGAGATCCGTGCAAACTCTTTTTGTTGTTGTTCGTTTTTAGCCAGAAAAGGGGGTGAGCAGATGTACTTCTGGGGAATAGACTCTCGTGTGTAAAACTATACTCACATGTGCGTATGCAAACTCAAGGAGGTTCGAGCGCGAACTATTGTCAATCATAGTTCGATTAACTTTACTCGAAGCCACGCTATTGGACTATAGTTGAACTTGTATTTTCAAAAAGTAGTGGCGAATGGCAGAATGGGTGCACGGACGCCCCTCTCCTTCCCTCCTGTCTTGGTTCTTGGCTTGCGTGCTGCCCCCGTGTCTCCCCTCAGAATTCGGAGCTGTCAAACAAATGAGTCAAAACCCCATTGAGTGCCACTCCAGTATAAAATGACGCCTCGAGAGGAAACCCTTTGCAAATTAAACTCCGCTGTCAGCAAGTCCACATATTTTTCTCCCAAAATTCTCCCAAAGTCCACATTATCTGAGCATGTGGAAATGAGAGTTCCGAGTTTAACGCGGATCCGTGATCCATACACCATCCCCTTTCCCTCATTCCTTCATTTCTCCTGCAGCCGGCCCTGCATCATTACCCCGCCGTGGTTGTCAACATTGATCACATTTTGTTCAGAGGTTCAGGGAGTTATTACGACGGGGGAGGTCCACAGGGACAATAAAAAGGCCCAGTCAATGAGATTGCGTTTGGAGGCGGGAGAGTACGTGCAAACTTGCGCAAATACACTGTCCGACAATAACGTATAGGCATTATAAGAAAGCCAAGCCTGGGGAATAAGTGCGAAGGGACACGAAGAACTTCAAAACATTGCACCGGTGAAAAGGCAATGACGTAGTCAAAGGGGAAGCAGATTTGGTAGCGCAGTAGAGCCGTGAATTTAGTTCCCATAGTGTAAAACACAATTTTGAACCTATTTAATTTTTTCAAAAACTGCCGTAGGCCTCGTACACACTATCTGAAAATGTGATATCTAAAATTGCAGTACAGTTAAACAAGGCGTTTTGATTTTGTTGTTGTTTCCAACGAAAACGGAAGATCAGAACTCGTCAAAATCACATCTGATTTGTTGAAAATTATTTGTCTTACTTTGACGGTAATAGAAAGTGAAAATCTTAATTTACCTAGTCCAGTATGCACTGTGCGGCCTAATTCTGGGCTTTGGATGTTACCATGTAATGCCATAATCACAAACGCGTTACCGGTTATCCCTTCACCTTGGAACAGAAAAATCAAATCTGCGTGTTTCCAATCAGTGGCGTAAATCTGTGTCGTCGACTGCGGGGATGAGGCAGAAATTTCCTTAGAAAATGCACGTCGTAAAGCAGGGTGGGGGGGGGGGGGGTGGCACTCTTCATATATAGAAATAAAAATGATGTATACGAATGCGTATATACATAACGCACATAAAGTGCGCTTTTAGTTGAAAATAGCGTTGTTATTCGGTTAACTAACATTTCTTGAGTGGCTTGGAATTTTCACAACTACAAGGATTTTTGATTTTGGAGAGGGGGATTATCAAATAGCCTTTCCCCCTAGTCAAAAAGTGAAGGGGAGTATATTCCCCCCACCCCCGGATTTACGCACGTGTTTTTCAAAATGAAATGACCTGAACACTATCCCGCAGACATGTTTGTTTTCAATCATATTTCTTATTAGGCTTAAGTAGTGAATGACGTACCGTTTCTTCTTACTTTAGTCCTTGGCCCGTCCGCACTCGGTGCGAACGCGAATTTGTGACGTCACGTCAAGAATTCCTGCTGGGAATTCGCTGCTAGTGTTTCGTGACGTCAAGATCGCTTTGCATTCGTATTGACATACCCAAGACAATATAAATCCGTCCTGGATACTCATATCTTTCAGTATCTGCTTGCTTTTGTACGTATCAGGCTCAATATTCAACGAAGTTGTGAAAAATCTAGACTTTACCCACAAATACAATTTATGGATGCGCTGTTCTAAACAAATTTCGTCTTTTTTTCAAGTAGGCCAACTGATATCCCTGTGTGTTCCCGATTCTATATCTCGTTAGGTGTTTCCATTTCGTTCATCAATTTAAAAAAAGTTTGTGTCTCGATTAAAAAAATACATTTTATTGTTTAAATTAAAAACAAAATTCTAGGTACAAAAACCCCAAAAAGCCCGCTTATTACAGTAATGTTTAAACTACTGCAATAAACGTTTTTTTGTTAAAACAACTTTACTTCGGTCTAAAAATTAAATGTTGTTAAAGTAAAATGTTTGAATTGTAGCAATGTGTAAACCAGTAGCGGATCGGGGGGGGGGTGCAAACCCCTCCCCCATTCAGCCGCTGACTAATGTCATGATACTTTTAGAGCGAATTTTAAAGAATTTAAAAAAATTAGAGCGGCCTTATTTCTTTAGCAAGGACTTCTTCAGATGCAAATAACAGATGATCAAGAAACAAACATGTGTTATTTATGATTTAGAAATATTTTTTTTGAATGTATTAGTTTTTTTTAATTAATGAGACTTTCATTTTTCTTTGTGTAATTTAAAACTTGGGAGTTACGCGTCTAGATCTGTACCTTACATTTAATTTAATTATATTTTATTTTATTTTATAATATGCCCCATTTTACTTTTTGCATAGAAGGTGTGACTTATATTTTAATGTTTTATTATTGAAGTAATAGCAATGACATTTGTTTAAGTTTTTTTCTTCTTTCTTGACTATTTTTTACTAAAAACATTTTTACGACTTCATTTATCTCTTTATTTATTAACTGTAATGTTGTCTAAATAATACTTTTTTATGCAAGTATAATGTGTAAGATTCATAAAATTATGTTTGGAAGTTTTATTTATTTCAGTTTTTTTTCATAGTTCAGATTATATTTTTCTATTAAACCTAAGTGCTATGTTTGTATTTTCATGATGTTTACAGTTTGGACTAATCTTTAATTAAATTGTTGTTAAATTGAGAAATGATGGCGAGAGTACGGAGCCCCTAAAGGGACATTCCAAAAAAAAATTATCTCGTGCACACGACTTATATCTCGTGCGCACGATATAATTATCTCGTGCGCACGAGTTAATTATAAGTATTAACGAAGCTAGCTGTACGTGCAGCGGACGAGTTTGTGTGTAGACTTGACTCAAGTCGGAATTGCCTTAAGTCGGTATCTTAAAATAAAAGTGTACAAAACCCACAACATTCACTTAGTTTACATCTTTCCTGGACCTCCTAACCAGGCCTGCCTTCACTCATACCCCCCTCCTGCATATCAAACCTCCCTTTCCTGAAAGCTGGATCCGCCCCAGAAACTTACCCCAATTAACCTTCGACTCACATAATTATACCTTTCAAACCTCTGTCGTCACAGCGCCCTCATTCGTTTAAGAACAAGGCCCACTGGGGTCAGATTTTGGTTAAATGATTTGTACAACGCATCGGTGGAAACAATCATTTCATAGTAGGCCAGATCTGGCGAATTCCACATTTGCTTCGCACTTACTTTGCGGCACGTGTGAACTTGATTAATACGGGGCGAGGTGTGAAAATAAATAGGCGAAGTCGACATCGGGGGAAACGGTAATTAGGACTAGCCGAACACGGTGTATGACTGCAGGGAAAATTAGCAAGTGAAGTTGGCAGGGCCATTCCTGCAGTGTGTGGAGTGTTGATCGTTACTGGTGGGCAGGGAGATAGATTGGTGATTACAGGCTAAATGAGCGTTATGAAGCAAGGGAACAAGGCACATTTACGCCACTGAGGGCAGTCCTTTAGTACCTGGTGCGCAGATTTATGTCGATTCGCTACGTTGGCGACTCTTTTTATGGACTCGATAATTTTTAATATAATATTGTGAGACCGCGCTATTAAGAAATGTGGGATTTTTCATAACTGTTAACTAACAGCAGTTTCTGCGGCTAACTTGGTACAGGTAACTCTTGCTCATGAGATATTTCAACGACTACACGAACGATCGTGTAACTGTTCGTTAAATTAACACGACTTAAAAGAGCATGAACGTAACAAGTAACGTGCCGAGCTTCCGGAACACTCGTGCAGCCCGCCTGCGGGAATTTTACACTGGGTTGCCCTATCTCTTGTTATATTTTTGGCAGAATGATTGCAAACCGTAACCACCCCACTAAACATTCATGTTGAGAACGAGAATGTATAACGACGTGAAGATGTACCTACCTACAGCCGATGGGTTCTAGAGTTAGTAAGAATGTCTTGACTGTAGTCCTTATCAGCGGTCACTTAAAAGTTTTTCGTAAATGCCAATAGTATCAACTCTAAAAGACATCTTGGTGTTGTATTTAACTTTCAGTTTTCACCTAATGACCGCCACAAAATTATTTAATACATTTTCATTTTCAAAGTGAGAGGCCAATTTTTGGCACGATATTTCTCTTTCACTCCAGGCGATTTATCAGTTTCCATAAATTGATATGCTACACTCTCAGAAAAATTACACAAGTTGTGTAAAATTTAACCATGTTTTATATGTACTATACGAACTCGCTTGCAATTGTGTAAAAAGTTACATAATGCGTGCTGGGTAAAAGTTTACTTGACAGTTGTGTAAAAGTTTACTTGATGTATGTGTAAATGTATTTACACATTTAATAGGTAAAAGACAATTAAGTAAACTTTACATAACTTTCAGGTGAAAAAATACTATATTATCACGGAACATAGGGCCTAAGGTTTTTTTTACCAAAAGTAATGCTGTGGTAAAACCTCCAACGGCCCGTCTCATAGGCCTCCTATACATTTTTGGTTTGAATATCAGCAATTAATATGCGTTAAATGTATATATGCATATATTTTTGAGAGGTGCCTTTCTGCTTTTTTTCTTATACACTCAGAAAAGGAAGGTAAAAGAGCAATCTTGTTCATATCCACTTGTGTCCCTCTCTCCCTCAAGTGCACATCAAATAATTAACTCGGTCACAGTCAACTCCAAGTCAATCACTAAGTACCCTCGACGTCTGTGTTTTTGCCAAATGCTGTGCAGTAGGACAATCATAGAATGTACGAATCTCATTTAGCAGGTGCCTGAAAGATGAGCAATGATCTTAATAATAATAATAATAATAAGTTAAAATTTATATAGCGCCCGTCCATGAAGAAAATCATGCTCCAAGGCGCTTTCTATATAAAAAGTTAAGACACAGGATAAAATTACAATGAAATGTATACTTAAGAAGATTGAAGCCCGGTTCATACACAGATAAAAATACAACGAGATGTACATGTAAACTTAAAAAGAAACGGAACCCCGCCTCGCCCCAGCATCAACGCGTTGCCCGAACCGGCTTCAAACAATTTAAAACCATTCTACACAAACAGTTTGCTAAAACAGTATATACTTAGAACAATATACGATAGCAATAAGCAAAATAATACACAAGTATAAAAACAGCTTTAGAAATCAGTATATGCAAGAACAAGACATGTGGACAATTAAGTTAAGTTAAAAACGCTTGATTAAAAAGATGAGTTTTTAGCCCTGATTTAAATTTACCGAGAGATTCAACTTCTCTTAGGGTCATATTCAGCTTATTCCACTCCTGTGGGGCAACCGATGAGAATGCTCTGTCACCATACAGGGACAACTTACTCCTTGGACAGTGCAACCTTGTTGCATCTTGGGACTGGCGAGTGGTTCTGAGGGAGACGGATCTGGTACTACAAATTAATTCATTCAAGTAGTCAGGACATTGACCGTTAATACATTTATAAACAAGCAAGCACAGTTTGTAAATAATTCGGTACTTAACTGGGAGCCAGTGAAGTTCAATGAGCACCGGAGTTATGTGATCAAACTTTCTAGTACCTGAGAGAATCCTGGCCGCACAGTTTTGGACTCTTTGTAAGGGGGCTAGGGTAGACTGGGGAAGGCCAGCAAACAATGCATTACAGTAATCAATTCTTGTCATGATAAGCAAAGTAATAACCTGTTGAATAACAGTGTAACTCAGATACTTTTTGATCCTGCTAATATTGAACAAGTGATACATACATTTGCGGGACACCTCCCGTATATGTGTCTGCATGTTCATATTACAGTCCATGATGACTCCAAGGTTTTTCACTTGAAAAACTTCAAGTGAAGTTGAAAGAAGACGACATGCACTTTAACTTTTTATACTATTTTGATGACAACTATCACTGGATAGGTCTTTATATACTGTAGGCCCATATAATTATACGGGTATAATACCTGTAATCACGAGAAAAAAAAGTGTCCACATACGATTTCAATTTCCCCATCACAGACGGATAGTAAAAATTTGAGAAATGTGATCATCACACTTCGAGGGCCAGCACAAATATCATCTTCAGTCCCTTCGTGGTTTCATAGTTTGCCAAACATTTTTGTCCCTCCAAAAATATAAAATTTCTGGGTTTGTTTCTGTCTAGGGAGGTATCTTCGCATTTGCATGAGAGTATCAGCGTGTTGTGGAACTCAAGTCATATATATTTGCTCGCTTTGTTTCTTAATGAGGCCTACATACTACATAAAGGTGTAACTTAAACGCGTTAATTTGAGCAATTGCAAATCTAGAACGTAACCAAACCTGCTGAGATATGAGATATACAATATTTCATTGTAGCCATCATTGCAAATGGTTGCAACATATAGGATATAGACAGCAACGAAGCAGCTACTTCATGCACAATGTGTAGTAAACCAAGCATGCATGTCGTAGGACCAAATGATTTCAGTATATCCTTTATTAGGTTCATCTGATTGTGAATTTCAGTAGGTTTCAAAGAAATAAGGTCGGTAACATAATCAACGATTCCTGTGGATCTTTTAACCTTGATGTAGTCCATCCCTCACCATCTTTCTATCAATCTACGGGGAAACATTAATTAGGGCCGTACTCCTCTTTGTCAATAAACACTCCGAGGACAGTTTTACCGCCAACACCAAAACAAAAAACAAAAAAACAGAGAACTATCTTAATTTCGATCTTACACCTGCTAAACTTATCGGGAGAATAATCTGGAATGACGTCACAAGCACTTCAGACAATGCAATAATATGATTGGTCGGTGGTACAGAGTAACAAATGCAACGACGTATTAATTTTGTTTTCTTCAAACGGAGGATGAAATTTCAGTAAAGCTACATATTTCTTTTTTATTAGGATTCAGTGCTGTTTTCGATTTTTTGGATTACACAGGAAAATACATTATAACAGTGGAATCCTGACAGCGAAGTTTCATTCGTCAAATTGATTTCAAGTCAAAATTGTCCGCGTGATGCATTGTCACGGATTAATTGAATGCAGACTTTTTCGGGTGGGGAAAGCTTGAAATACCCTACCATCTTTGCATGCCATCTGAGATATCCGATCCATAAATTGAATTTTATCAGCGAGTATGAGTGGACAGGGATAAGGTGTGTGTGAATTATTACGAGAGAAGATATCATAATCCCACAAAAATTGTGGACAGTGACCACTTTTTTTCAGATAAAAAATAGATTGGTCCAAGGGGTAAATTGATTTTTTTTTTCACATACATTTGTAAAAATAAAAGAGCCTATAAAAATGTTATCAGCTGAATCCCTTTTGGCGTAAGATGCACTGGAAAAGAAATATATTTTTTATTAAATTTTATATTATGTGACAAACATTACGAAAGTGACACATTTTGTTCAATCTGTTTATAACACGGACGCAAATAATTTAACTCGAGATATGAATGTGCAACTATCTTGGGGTTTCAGTGCAATTCGTAAACGTCTACGTTTATAGAAAAAAATGATACCGTTATATATGACGAAAGTATATTTGTAAATATAAAACAATACCAATTAAGCAAAATGGCACAGACATAAAAGGACGCAGAGAATGTTCCGGATGATACTTACTCTCCAATCCGAATGGAACTAATCTAATATCAAGAACTTGCACATAATTTTCAAAGATAAGGTTTTTTTGCTGGTTACACATCGGCCCAAAAATAAGAAATATGAGACTTACGGTGTACGGGATTTCGATTGTTTCTGTCAGAACCTTGGTCTCAGGTTTGACTGTATTTTCTAAGAATTCTTCTTGAAAAGGCACATGTATTTTGCAGAACATCCAGCCTTCATCAAAATTATTCACCACGGGAAAAAAAATAAACAACATCCGTAAGGCCTATTGGAACAGTCGACCGATCGTGTTTGAATGAGACCGTATTTATGCCACATATCATCACTCGCGGTAAATCCGTGCATAATGCCGACGACAATCTCTCATCACCGTGTCATTATGACGCGAAAATATTTCACCTCCAACTGTTGGATTAGGCCGATGAGGGCAAATATAGACCTACTTTTGCCGTTTTGAAATTTCAGAAAAATATTTCAGAAGAGGTTTTTAAAAACGGTTTTATTCAGGATTGTCGGATGCATGCTTTAAGTTTGTACACTGCAGAATCATCACTGCTAAGTTTAAACTCCCTTGTATATGTATACAAGCTGATTTACCCGATCATAGATCGGGTAGGGCGTAGTGTTGGGGATGAAAATGTGGGGAGTTAAATGTAAATGGGGGATATAGTTGGGGAGACATGCAGTTATAGAAAAGCAATTTCTGTGGTGTGATCTGAGGCAATTTCTGACCACTAAAACCAATTTGAGCAAAAGATCATCTTTTAAAGTTTTGAGTTTGGAGTAATTGAATCAGCTACATGTATTCTGAGCAATAGAATCATTATTGTAGGCTACAATATTTTTATTCGGGGAAGAAAACGTGGGGGGGGGGGGGGGAACCAAACAATGCCCCCCGCCTCAAAATGTGTGTGTGTGTGTGTGGGGGGGGGGGGGGTCCCCTGTCCCCCGTCGATTTACGCACATGATAATTATGTACCGTGGAAACTGTCTGTAAATGTTGCCGTTGGTCTGTTAAATTGGCTTTTTGTGAGGCAGTCGCATTTGGAAAACGTAGTGAAAAGGTTACTGTAGTACACAGGCGAAGGCTGGTTTAAATCATAATGCAATAAAACGTGAAGGTCTCATTTGAAATGAAAATGTTGAGTGTTACCATAAAATTACAAACGGTCTGAATCATGGAGGAAGGTCATAATTAAGTTGAGTATTGGACTCTTCAACAAACGTAAACTTGAACTTCTTACAATTTGCAAGACCGTCTGCGAGGAAAAAGTCGATTTAACTTTTATTGAAGTTGGTTCAACCATCTATATAAGAGCAAGTTTTACTCGGCCTCCGAGAAGTTTGCTCCTGAAAGGGTCCGAGACCGCGGCTTCACGTCCGTGGAAAAATGTGGGTGTCTTCCGCCGGGTCGGACACTTTTTCGTCGATTTTTTTGTGACTGGGTTTAAGATCGCGATATTTGAAGCAATGCATCGATCCTTCGTTGACCCCAAAACAGGCCCCCGAAATTATAACGCGACGTGGCGCGCAGCGAACTCACAACGCTCAGCCTTGGTGGTGGAAGCATGGAGCTGTAAACACATTATGGAAGCAACAGCACTCTATCACGCGACGTCACATGCTTGCGCTTCAAATAGCGAGCACCGTAGACCCAACCTCGTTTCCAGGGTGTGGAGCAGGCTGCAGTACGCGTTGCCATCGACAGTTTTGCATAGCCCGGAAATACTACGCAGTGTAGACTTTCGATTGGTCAGACCGCGCAAGGCATACTTAATGTGTAGTCCTTCTGAGTATTCGTTGCACTCGGCGCAGGGTCGGCAAGCGAAGCATACGAAAGAATAGGGGCACTTGGTGGCCACGCACCATGGAGAAAAAATATTTTACCAAGGTCACCCCAACCACAATTTGGTGAACGCTTTTGCAGAACGGCCGAGTAGAACACGTAAACGGAACCCCTACGTCGAAGCCGCTGACCTCGCACAGTCTAGACACGCAGAAAAGCCAGCACAGGGGGCGGCCAGGCAGTTAACGTGAAAGCGCACACGACGGCAAATTCCTGCGCAAAATGCAGTCACGAAAAATAGACGAAAAGGATCGCCGGTCCGTACGGGAAAATCAGGACGACCCGAAGTGTCCGACCCGGCGGAAGACACCCTCCGTATTTTTCCACGGACATGGAGCGATTTTGGCGCAGCGGGAGCCCGCGGTCTCGGATCCTTTCATGAGCAAACATCGTCTCGGAGGCCGAGTTAAACTCTCTCTTATATATATAGATAATACCGCCGGTATGCACCGCAGTTTTTCCGGTGTAATGATAGTGTATTAAAACAGAAAAGCGATATCTGCTAGAAAACGAATTGTATTCTACTATGAAATAATTTCTTTCCAGTTCCCCTTTTCCCTTTAATTAGTGATACACAGAATACGCAATTGTAATTGCAACATATGATATCTCTATCATCATTATCAATTATGTCAATTGTGTGGTTAGACGTCCTTTTTATCTTCGAAAGCGGAAACATTTCCTTCCGTTGCTAACGGTTACCTTAAGTGCATGTTGTAAAGCAAATTGCTAATTAGATCGGGTTTATATTGAGTATAACCATAGTCCCAGGGATATTGTTTTCCTGAAATGTTGTCTAGTAATGTCTTAAATTTTATAATAATCAAATAAACCACACGTAAACTCGATACATTTATGAACAACCATTTGGAGCCAGCCCAAAAAAATGTCAAATTTGTTGACAGCTAACAAGGTAGAACAAGTGTCACTCCAGAGGTCACTGTCTCAAGTTCCGTTCTAATCAGTTTTCGTTGTTCACCCTAACACAATTAAAGTTGGCTGCAGAGAAAAAAATTAGTCTATTAGTTTGCCTTGCTTAAACCTTTTCTTGTTCGAAATGAGACCTTCACAAAAAGTTGAGGGCATTCGGAGCATTTTTTTTTTAATTATGCGTGAGAATTGGCAAATTTATTGAAAATTATAGAAGCATAGGCCGATCCCATCAGTAAATGTATATCCCATCGTAGGACAGTCGATTCCCATAAAATACAATCAACCAAAAAACGAAAGTCCCCCCTTCCAATACTATTTGTCTAACGCAAAAACTACTGAGCACCTCTCGCTCAACTAACGACTAGTCAGTACAGAAATACCTTAACACTCAAGCCATACTCTTTATTTGGCCCAAAACAGTGATAATGTGTACGAATTCATGCAATTTATGATGATACCGAAAACAGTTGCACTTTTGTATAGGTACAAGTTGTGGTTCGCACTGACCTTGCACGTATACGAAAGTGCAACTTTTTTCGGTACCATTTGTCATAAATTGCATAATTTTGTACACATTATCACAGTTTTGGGCCAAACAAAGAGTATGGCTGGATTGTTAAGGAATTTCTGCACTGATCAGTCGTAATTTGAGCAAGATGCGCCGGGTATTTTTTGAGTAAGACAAAACAGTATTAAGGGGGACTTTCTTTTTGGTTGAGTGTAGTTTTTCCTGATATAGAAACCAAAGAATCGAACAACAATATGGTGAGAAAGTCTCTTTCTCTGCCAGTTTGAATTATTTTTATCAATTCTTATCTTGGAATGTTAACGACGTCGGTGAACAATAATTATAAAAACCGTAAACGGGACAAGTTACTTGCACTTTGCGATGGGTTATGACATTCATCTATAATGTTAAGAAACTAAACATCACTCGCTGCTCGGGACATCCAACGAAGCGATAGAAAAATAACAGAACGAGGGAAAAAACATAGGCCGACATTGGTGATGTTGTAGAAAAGACTACATGAACTTTGTTCATTGTAGAGAATGAAAGTCAGTTCGTTTAGATTTACGCACAGAATACAGATTCTTTCATTGAGGTATTCTCTAAGTAAACCCACCTGCCATATAATTTCTTTTATGTTCAATTTCACTGTTGTAACCCTTCCCCAGGGTTATGGGGTTTGTTCCTATTTGTGGACTATACATTAAGACCACTTGTGTGTTGATTAGCCCAGTGGCTCTGATTGAGTGTGCCATCATTATTAATGTTCGCGTAAGTTCGGTATTTAACTGATTTTAACTGCAGTCGATTTGGTCTGGGACAGAAATGTCGGGGTTCGTTTGATTTGAACGAGTCTGGTTGAAGTTGAAAGGGTCGGGTTGGGATTCGCTCGTTCCGGCCACCGCCTAAGCAAAGGGTGATGGTGGCAGCTACTCTCCTTTATAAAATATTGTGAAGGAAACGCAGTGGTATATTGATATAGTCACTTGAGATGAACAGTGCACGGGTATGCCATGCGCACACGTAATGCGCACATAATGACCCTAGGTCATCATGTATAATAAGTGGTCCGCGGACCGCATGTGTCGCCTTTTTTTCCGCGGTCGATCCCTATATGTTTTGTGTTTTCTTACAAAAAGTCAACTTTAGTTCCTTTTTAAACAACGACCCCAAATGATCCCAACATGACCTTTGACCTCCAATTTCGGAAGAGCAGTTAAACCCACCCAAGCATCACGCCATCCAAGTGTCATCAAAATCCATGAAGACATGTAGAAGTTTTACATTTTGAGCCTATTTGAACTCTGACCTCTGATGACACCTACATGACCTTTGACCTAAGTAATCGTATGAGGAAATATTATTGGGTCTTTCCATCTAAGGATCAGTTTATCCAAGTTTCATCAAAATCCGTGAAAGTGTGTAGAAGTTATGCATTTTTAGCATATACACTGACCTCGAATGACCCCTACATGACCTTTGACTTCAGAAATCCGATGAGGAATTGTGTCTTCCCATCCATTTTCATTGCATCCAAGTTTCATCAAAATTCGTGAAAGTATGGAGAAGTTATGCACTTTGAGCATATTTGTGCAATGACCTCCAATGACTCTTATGTGGCCTTTGACCTCAGTAATCTGATAAGGAATTGTGTATTTTCACCCAAGGTTCACTACATCCAAGTTAAGTCAAACCCATGACAGCATGTAGAAGTTGTCCCTTTTTAAAAAAAACTTAAACTTTAACCTAAACTTTAACATATACGGACAGACGTACAGAATTTAAAGGGAAGATACAACATTTGCAAACATCAAAGAACGAAATGATCAAATTATCACGTAATACCTTACTGAACTGTTAGGGAATGACAGTCTAAAGCATCCTTTAAAATCGTGGCTCCTGGTGTGCTGACATTTTCAAGAAATACTGTATTACCAGCGTTGGAGCAAACTGGCTTTTTTCAAAAACTGTTCCTACTTTTTCATAGTTAGTTATCCTAACTTTTCTTTGCAATTGATTACACACCTATGAAGGGGTACAAGCCGGCTAGACTTATTCTCTGACCTTACAATTCCCCAAAGTGTATTAATTGCTCCGTTTCATCTTAAGTGGGGTCAGGGAACAAGACTACAAGAATATGATAGGTTTTCTTGGTTTTTCCAGCATCTACAAGCCCAAAACGTGAATTAAGTCAGTTTAACAATATTTGCTGTAACATACTAATCCTCCAAATCCATTTATTTCTGAAAATTGCAGCAACAGCAAATGTTCTACATTCCCTTTAAGACTGTTATAGTTAGTAAGTGTCTCCCGAACAGTGGCGTAGCACAGTCATTTTTATTGGGGGGGGGGGGGGGTTAACATTTTTTGAAAAGGGCACTTGCACAGCCGTGATGAAATGTAGACACATTTTTCCCCCGGACACTTGGCCTCCGTAAAATCAAATAGTGGGGGAGAGGGATGGGGGGAAGGGGGGTGGGGGGTGGGGGGGGGGGTGGGGGTGGGGGGGTGGGGGCTGGTACCATCTGTCGATGGGGGCGCTGTTCAAAACCGACGATTATGCACACTAACTGACAATATATGGTGCTTTTAACGGCGATACATGCGCGAAATTAGCATAAAAGGCATCCACAACGGTCGATGGAACCAAAAAGGCCACCGCTTAAGTGCACTTGTTCAGAAAAAAGGGCAATTGTTACAAACAAAGGCACTCTTTAAAAAATATTGGGGGGGGGGGGTAAGCGTTGATGAACAAAGGGCATTTGAATAGAAAAGGGCAGTCTTTACAAAATATTGGGGGGGTAGTCAATGAATGACCCTCATTGAGATGATAGATAATGAAAAAAAAGTGGCGTTGGGATGCAATTTTCTTTCCGAGGGCTCTCAGAAATTGGAAATCACCTGCGCCCTTTGCAATAAAGCGATAGGGACGAGCGTGGGTTGAACTTTAGCCCACGTGGCTTGGTCAGCAGTTGCAATGATTCCAGGGAGTCAGTTGATTTGAACGAATTTATTTGAATTTGTTTGGCTGAGATAGGTGAGGTGAGGTTGAATTGCAATAGTCTGATAGTGTTGTTTAGGTTCTGTATAGGACTGGTCTATGATGGGTTAGTCTATGGAATATTTCCTTCGCACAGCAAGGGCCTGTATGATATGCGAGCTGATTCGGCAATTAATTATGCAACAAAGGCGTCTTAACCTGGAGATTCTGACCATTCAGCAGGCGCCTTCTATTGGGTTTTCGGTAGCCCGTTGTTGTAAAAACATGGCAGCCAAATTAAGCGCTCAGCTTAGTACACATTTCTGATCGATATCACAATTTCTAATGTCAATTCCACTTAGCTGGCGCGTGGGGTCGCATAAAATTTGCATGCTTATGCACATATATCAGACGTCTTGATTATTAATTACCTGTTAAACTGCATTGTTATTGACTGAATATTATGTGTTTCAATTTTTACTAATGAACGTTTTTGTGTTTCATTTATTACTTTATAGTGGTCTCGGTATGCTTTTAGCACCTGCCATTGACAAGCTTAGGCTTATTATGGCTTGAATTAATGCTTTGTCATTTACAATTTTACTTCTTTGTTTTTCCAAGACACAATTTATATTTATTTCCCTTTATTGTACATGCTATATGAATTGTATTTTGTTTATGGTTGGATATAAATAAAGTTATATTGAATTGACGTTGGTTACGGAGATGGCTTCGTTTAACAACAATGATACTCAGATTAGGGATGGGTTAGGCCGAGCATGGAGGAATAAGTAACGTTGGCACACGTTGCTACACACTGAAGGAATGCAACTTCAGTCGCCCCAGCAGTGTATACCCATGTTACAATTTCTCCAGTAGATTCGAGGGCCTACTTCCGTGACAAAACAAGGTCCTCCTTATCGAAAAAGTTCCAGAATGGTTAAGTTTTACCCATAAAGTATCCCTCTATTGCCCTTTAACAGCGAACAATACAATTATCCCCCGGTGTCAATCACTCCCACGCTAATCTGATTGCGATATCATCTGAGCGTATATGAGCTGAGCCACGTGTTGAACATGACACTTCCTTGCGTAAAACAAATTGCCCTAGGGAGTTTGAGAACAGCTGTCACCAAGAAGATCATAACAAGTGTAGACTTACGTGTGAGCCGCAGACGAGATATCCCCGGCCATTAATGCTACTTATTTAAACAAACTTGGTGTCTTTTAGAATAAACAGGTTGGAGTTAGAACATAACCTCAGCAAGTCAACGAAGGGCAACTGAAAAATGGGGTGTGTCCCTTCTCAAATAAACTGAGATGGGAAATGCATGCAGTTCAATGTCTTCCAACTACACAAAGATGTTTAAGATTATAATGCTGACGAAAACACCTGAAATACATTTAAAGCCCAAGTACTGAGTTCACGGTGAGCTATTCATCATCGGGAGCTATAAACCTATAGAGCTATGTTTTAATTTTGTTTTATTAACCATTTACTGACAGAATCCAAATGACAATTAGAACAAAAACAATTAGCAGAAAATCTCCCACAATTATTAATATTCCACCTGATATCAATTAGCTGCCTACGGTGGCCGAGACGGCTTAAAGACGTCAACGGTGTCCAGAGCACGGTATGAAAGGAACTCCCTCAGGCCAAATGGCGGGGATATGATAGGAATCCTGGCTCCTATAAGATGACTGCCAAATCCTTGTTCTTGTGTTCTTTTTTTTTTCTAGCCTGCCCGCACACACGGTCTAGCCTGGGGATAACGCCGCTCGGAAAGCGATAGGGACGACGACGTGAAGCCTTCATGTGTGCAGGACATGGACCTGATGGTTTTTATCTCTCTTGGTTGGGATTTTGTCTTTCCTCTGACCGTAAAGTAAGACGAGTTCGGGATCATCTTTGAGTGATAAAAGGCACAGCAGGCTCATCAGATAAAAAGATAGGTGCATGCTCTTTTTGGTTCTGGCATCTTGTCCATTTCAGGTCTTAGCCGTGACTTTTTTAATTGTAAGAACACAAGATATTGTAAGACCGAAATTTAGACTGTCCCTGAGCACACATACTACCATTCTCATAACAGGTGTTCCACATTACACCCAAGGTCTTCACGTCACTCTTTTCCAAGCAATACACCCACAGCATACCAGGACTGTGATTTAACCCTTGTACAGGGGAAAGTTACCTCATAAGGGTACTCCCCCAGACTGACCATTACGTCAGTCCATGGTCAGTCTACCTTTACTCAGAAATGATGTCATATAAGTTATGTTTTCCTTATATGACATCATCTCCTATTTTCACTCCAAGTGGTCCCTCTGAAACTGTATAAAATGTCCCCATTTTCCCACTTTCATGGAGTTCTTCTTCTTCTCCCTGGGAAACCAGAGGCATAGCCATAAGCTGATGCAGCCCTATGCTCTGGCCAGTCTTCATCTACAAAACTCTTCAGAACCTCTGTCTTCTGTCTCCAACTTCCGTATTCTAGTACCCAGCCATACCCATAAGCTGATGCAGCCGTATGGTCTGAGGTTATAGTTCTGTACATACACAATACCGGTAGAATATTGAGTTCTTGAAAATAAACCAGTTTTCCATATAGCTGAGCTCATAGTCATTACCAGTGTGTCTTTGTATAGTCTTCGTAGTCATCTCTTCATCCTGATCTTAGCCACAGCTACCCTATCCTAACCTATAGAGTATAGTCAAACAAACCAAAGACTATAGCCAAATCTATATGTTACACTGGTGGCAGCGAGTGTTTACCCGCACAAGCCTATGAAGTGGCATCTCATCTGTACCTAACTTTGTCGCCTGTTCCTGCTGTTCCTGCTGTTCCTGCTGTTCCTGCTGTTCCTGCTGTTCCTGCTGTTCCTGCTGTTCCTGCTGTTCCTACTTCTATTTCTACCGTTCCTGCTTCCAGTTTCTGCGTGTTCCAGTTGTCCTGCGTGTTCCAGTTTCCAGTCGTCCTGTTTGTTCCCGATTTTACGGCTCGCCAAAGTCCCCCTTTCCACTTCCTGAGCCGTCTCCCTGTGGCTGATTTGACCTGTTCCAGCCTTTCTGCCCCTGTTCCTGTTGCCGCTAATGCCGTTCCTGTTGTCTGCAAGCCATCTCTCCGTGTCTCGACTCCTGTGTCTTCTCTTCCGAACTGTTCCTGTCTTCGAACTGTTCCTGTTTCTCACCTGTGTTCCTGTTCCTGTTCCTGTCATCCCCGTCCTCCGTTCTACTCATCGTCTTCTCAGCTGTGTCCACTCCAGCCAGTTCATCCAGTCCTGTATGCCAATCATCCCTGTGGAGTGCATCACCGACTGACCAACGCTGACAGTGCCCAGCTGCAGACTTAATTCTTGCAAGTTCTTTTGTTTTTGCATATTTTTGTACCATTTTCCTTGTTTTATATACCATTTCTGTGTTGATTTCATCATAGTTTGTGCACATTGTTTATTTTAGCCACATTTCCCGTTCCCGCCCCACCTATCGTGATTCTCGGGACTACCGCGATTCCCGTCCTCGTTCGGACAGTCGTGATCGTCGTGACCGCCACGATAGCCGTGACCGCTATGCCCGCCCTTCCCCATCATCCACTTCGTCTCGTGGTCGTTCCCCCAACCGCCGATCCCCAAACCGTGACAATAGTCGTCGCTCACCCAGCCCTAGTACCCGGCGCGTAACATTCACCCATGATTCCCCAGCCTCATCCCAGAACCAGAACCAGGAAAACTAGAACTAGTTAGTGAAATGGGCCCTTCCCTAACTAACTCATCCTCGGCGGCCCCATCTCCTGAACAATCCTCTTGTGACACATCAATCTTAACTCCCTCCCCCTCTATCTCTCGAGCTCCGCCCAAAGCTTTTGTATCTATTCTCATTGAAGATACCCCTGCTCATGCTTTTCTCGATACGGGATCTGATATTTCCATCATCAGCGATGACTTTCGCATGAAGATTCCCGGTCTCAGGAAAAAGCCCATAACAAAGCAATTTCTCCACACTCAATCTGTCACTGGTCAGAGAATGGACACATTAGGCACAATTCAGATCACTGTCAAAATTGGATCTTTCACTACGTCCCACACTTTCCAAGTTGTCCGAAGTATCAACCGACAATTCCTTCTCGGTTGGGACTTTTTCTGTGCCCACCAAGCCAAGATTGATACAGCAACTGCAACATTCTCATTGGCCAATCAATCCTGTCCACTTGTCTCTTTCCCACGTGATTCCCCCCTCTGTTGCAACGTTCAGGTGTCTTCACTCGTCACACTCCCTGCAATGTCTGAATCTCACATTTCGGTTTCTCTGGACTCCCCCATTCATGGCTATACTCCAGATGCATACTTAGGTGTTTTTGAACCAGACTACTGTCCCCGTGACTCAACACTTGCCATTGCACGTACACTTTCACATGCTGATGCTGGTCATACCGTTATCCGCATGATGAATCCAACTCAACAGGATATCTCGCTCTATCCTGGTACCCGCATTGGTCAGTTTTACTCAGTCTCTGATGACTCACAGAGTGAGTACAGTATCCCTGACTCATCTCCCTCAGTTAACGAAGTATACGTATCTGCTACACAGCAATCTCCTCTCCCTCCTGTGGATATTTCTAAGACTACTATCTCCCCATCCCAACTCCACGAGGTTGAAAACCTCCTCCGTAAATACTCTGATGTTTTTAGCTCTGGCCCCAATGATTATGGTCGCACAGACCTAATCAACCATCGCATTCGCACTGGTGACGCTTCCCCCGTGCGTCAGCGTGCTTATCGTACTTCCCCCAAAAATCAAATCTGAAATTCGTAAACAGATAGATACCCTGCTTGACCAAGATGTTGTTGAGGAAAGCCACAGTCCATGGTCTTCCCCAATTGTCATGGTCAGAAAGAAAGACGGTAGTTACCGTTTCTGTGTCGACTACCGGAAGCTGAATAAATTAACAGTTAAGGATTCTCACCCCCTCCCCCGTACTGATGACACCCTCGATGCCCTCTCTGGCTCAGTGTTTTTCAGTACTGTTGACTTATCTAGTGGTTACTGGCAAGTTGCCGTACACCCTGATGACCGTGAAAAGACCGCCTTTACAACTGGCGACGGTCTTTACCAGTTCAAAGTCATGCCTATGGGCCTCACAAATGCCCCACCCACGTTCCAACGATTGATGGAACTTGTCCTACATGGCCTCCACTGGTCCACATGCCTCGTTTACCTAGATGATGTTATCATTGTAGGTAAATCCTTTGCTGATCACATGTCCAATCTAGAACAAGTTCTATCTCGCTTCAGACTTGCCAATCTCAAACTCAAGCCTAGCAAATGTCACTTCTTTCAAACTGAAGTCCGTTTTCTTGGTCATGTTGTCTCCAAAGATGGCATAGGCCCTGACCCAACTAACACAGAACGTGTTGCTCATTGGCCTACCCCCACGAACCCCACTGATGTGCGTTCATTTCTCGGCTTATGTTCTTACTATCGCCGCTTCATTCAGGGTTTCGCAGCCATTGCTGTCCCCCTTCACCGCCTGACTCAGAAGAATGTCCCTTTTGATTGGTCCACTGAATGCAATGATGCATTTCACACTTTACGTGATGCTCTGATTAACCCTCCCATTATGGCATACCCTGACACCACCCAACCTTTCACGATCTTCACTGATGCCTCTTGTTCCGCCATTGGTTGTGTGTTATCACAAGTACAGAATGGAACTGAGCGTGTTGTTGCCTATGCAAGTCATGTTCTCACTGCCCCAGAAAGACGTTGGTCCACCTATGATCGTGAACTCTGGGCTATTGTCTGGTCTATCCGACATTTTCGCCATTATCTCACTGCCACACAGTTCACTATCGTAACTGATCATAAACCACTTGTAGGGTTACGAAAGCTGCCCGTACAGAATGACCGCACTGGACGGAGGTCCAGATGGGCTCTTGAACTTGACCCGTTTGACTGGGTTATCATCCATCGTGACGGAAAACGCCACGGTAATGCCGATGCTCTTTCCCGCCGTCCCCAAGTCTCATCAGACAATCTTTCTCCCCCGGCCCATCCCTCACCTCCTCGTACTCCCGACAGCAAACCGTCTTCTTGCTCCTCAATACATTCCCCACCAACCTCTGATATGCCTTCCATTCCCGTACCCGGCCCTGAGTCAGATTTGTCACAATCTCATTCTTCCCATCATACCGTCCCACTACCGAATGATTCCCCGGTGACACTTGTGAATGATATCCGAAACGACCAACAAGCTGATCCTGTTCTCAGCGAAGTCATTACTTGGGTTCAAACGAAACAACGCCCACGTAGGTCACAGTTAAAGAAGTCTCTGCCTGCTTCTCGTCGTCTATGGCGAGATTTCCATAAACTCGTTCTCGTTGACGAAGTCTTGTGCCGCAAATACCAACCCTCCCGTGGAAAACCCCGGATAAATCAAGTGATAATTCCACAATCTCTGCAGTCTTCCGTTCTTGCCCAACTTCACGGTGACCCCTTTTCCGGTCATTTTAGTGCCGAAAAGACATACCAACGGTCTGCTAATGTCTGTTATTGGCCTTACATACGTCGTGATATTGATGAATTCTGTAAAACATGTCACTCATGCGAGTCCCGCCGCAATCCAACCCCACGCAACAAAGCTCCAATGCAAGTAGCCAATTCTACTCGTCCGTTTCAGCGCGTTTTCGCAGATATCACCGAACTGCCGATCACAAGCAAGAACCATCGCTACGTTCTGGTCATAATGGATCAATTTACCAAGTACGTAAACACGTATCCCCTCCGTGACCAAACAGCTCAATCCGTTGCGAAATGTATTTTTGATAATTACATCTGTGAACACGGTGTGCCCGAAAAACTCCACACGGATCAAGGGCGTCAATTTGACAGCATCCTTATCCACGAGTTATGCAACTTACTCGGCATCCATAAAACCCGCACAACCCCGTATCATCCGCAATCAGACGGACAAGTTGAGCGATTCAACAGAAGTCTGAAAGACCAACTCGCGAAATATCTCGCCACAACTCCCGGTGAATGGGATGATGTCCTACACCAAGTTGAATTCGCGTATAACTCCACTGTTCACTCATCCACTGGTTTCTCTCCATTTTATCTCGCTAAAGGTAGAGAGCCTCGTCTACCCGCCCTAGCCAAGATTGGAACCCCCATGCACCAAACGTATCCCTCTCCCGACGCTTATGCTGCGTCCTTACAATCACGCATGCAGTCTGCATTCCAACATGCAGCCTCAGCACAACAATCATCTAGTGCCGCGCAGAAATCAGCGTATGATGCGAAAGTTAAATTCAAACCCTATAAATCAGGTGATCTTGTTTGGCGTGATGATCCTGCCAAGGCCCGAACTAAACTCGCACCACGATGGAAAGGTCCTTTCAAAGTCCTTTCCAGCCATCCAACATCAGAAAACCAACAACCTGTCACCTATTCCATCATTGATCTTCAGAACCCCTCTGCCAAACCTCAAAGAATCCATTACAATCGCCTCAAACCATACATTTCACCCATTCCACCTGTGCTCCCACAACGAACGCCACCCAAATTTAAGGTAACTCCAACTCCTACCCTCACTGCCCTTTCTGGTTCCCTCCCGCTTCCATTCCCATCACTATCCATGTTCCCTCCACCACCACCCCCTGAACCTCCAGATCCGCCACAATTTACTGCGTCCTCTCCCACACGATCAACTTCACCTCTACTTTCGGCTGAGCCAATTCATTTACGACCAACTCCAACGTACAATTTCCAACAATCCCCATCACTCTCTCCCGTTGTTCAGCGTACTCGCAGTGGTCGAGTTGTAACTCGCCCTATTCGACTTGGGTTCCCCTCCAGTTCATATTATTAATTTTCCGTAGAATTTGTTTATTTGATCAATTTGTGTTGCTACATACACGGCATTGTGTTTACATTTTCACAATATTCGTTAATTCCATTCATTACCCATTTATTTGATTTATAAGAAGTGCATTGTTCACTCCAATATGTTAATGTCAATTTCACCAGATTATCCACTTATACCTAATATCCATCTAAATTACTGATGTTTTGTCTTGTTTAACAACTTGTACTTCCTTGAATATTCTGTATATTTTTTTTTCATTCATTGTTTTGAATAGTGTAACGACAATTGTGTGTATTCATAAGTTTAATATTCTTGCACACGCATTGAAAATAAGCAATATTAATTTGTTTTTGTTTAACTCAATGCTTTATTTTATTTAACAGTAATTCATTCATTTTTATACTTTGAAAATGAGGACATTTTCTTCCCCAAGAGGAAAGTAAATGTAAGACCGAAATTTAGACTGTCCCTGAGCACACATACTACCATTCTCATAACAGGTGTTCCACATTACACCCAAGGTCTTCACGTCACTCTTTTCCAAGCAATACACCCACAGCATACCAGGACTGTGATTTAACCCTTGTACAGGGGAAAGTTACCTCATAAGGGTACTCCCCCAGACTGACCATTACGTCAGTCCATGGTCAGTCTACCTTTACTCAGAAATGATGTCATATAAGTTATGTTTTCCTTATATGACATCATCTCCTATTTTCACTCCAAGTGGTCCCTCTGAAACTGTATAAAATGTCCCCATTTTCCCACTTTCATGGAGTTCTTCTTCTTCTCCCTGGGAAACCAGAGGCATAGCCATAAGCTGATGCAGCCCTATGCTCTGGCCAGTCTTCATCTACAAAACTCTTCAGAACCTCTGTCTTCTGTCTCCAACTTCCGTATTCTAGTACCCAGCCATACCCATAAGCTGATGCAGCCGTATGGTCTGAGGTTATAGTTCTGTACATACACAATACCGGTAGAATATTGAGTTCTTGAAAATAAACCAGTTTTCCATATAGCTGAGCTCATAGTCATTACCAGTGTGTCTTTGTATAGTCTTCGTAGTCATCTCTTCATCCTGATCTTAGCCACAGCTACCCTATCCTAACCTATAGAGTATAGTCAAACAAACCAAAGACTATAGCCAAATCTATATGTTACAATATCACCAAAAGACATGAACTGATTCAGGTGTTACAAATGTGGCAGCTCTTTCTATATGTGAATACGCCCCCTATAACACCACGCAAACAAACTTTATATGTCTCTGAGACAGATGTACCTTTACAACCTTTCCTCGCCAATTTAGCCCAAAAGCACATTCCTTCTGCTGCTGGCTCTCAGAAAGTGAATTCAACAAAAAAATCCTTTCACACGATTCACAGATGTTCCTGACCATCGTTCCTCTCGCAGTTCAAATTAAGAAAACTTCACTTCAGTACTGGCTTTTAGAGTGTGAATACTTATTGTCAAATTTAACGAACTGTGAACAGAAAAAGATATGATTGCAGTGGAGAGTGAGAAAAGTGCACCTGACCATCTCAACCTTTGTGATATAACAAGCCGACCTTGCATCCATCCAGTAAAATAATTATCTTCCACGATACGAGATTCTCACGTAGACCGCACTGTAATCAGTGCCAATAGTGACACAGCTGCCCGTGTGCGATATCGGCGCACAATGCACTTGTCGCGTTCGTCGGTTTGTGACCCGAGCAGACCCTTCAAGATTTCTCGAAGACAAAACTAGGGTTAAAAATAACACAGAACGGGTAGCGGGAGAACACGGAGTTGTTGTTGGCAATCAGTGGTGGGGATTTATTCAGAGAGAGATGCTGCACGTACCATGAACAGACGTTTCCATGGGACTCGAACATGGGCTCAGAAGTTTGAATGAGTTACAATACTTGGTCAAATGACGCAAAAGCGGACAAAACCACTCTATGTGATGCATTCATTCATTAAAAAGATGAAGGTGGTATCGTATGACGGAGTGTCAGTCAAATAAAAGGGCAAATGTATGATGTAACTTTACATACTCGTGTTACACAATTCCGTAAGTAATTTCAACGTTCTTCCTATTTTAGCCAGACATGAACGCACTTCCGTACTACAACACGTTATTTCCCACATGTCCATTTTTAAAATTAAGACACAGCGTGGCACACAATGTCTAGACCAAAAATCCATCCTGTCTGCAATATGTATCGATGACAATCGTCGCTGGTTATTATTTTTCTGACTTACGGTGAAGTTAACAACTGTTCAATTTGAGGTCTAACTTATTGACATGATGAATGTTTAAGCTTCTGTATGTAACATTTGAGGGAAGTAGTAGCCTCCGTGGCAATGTGCCCCTGGAAATCTTCACGAGACATGTTGTTTTGCAGGTAACATGTTGGTTTTGCCTCAATATAACGTTTAGAATAATTATCCAACAAAACTGTTTCGCAACAAACATTTGGACAGGATTGCAAATACATGTAGGGCCTATTGACATTTCATGTTAACCCAACAGTTGAAAAGAACCTACACAAAGGACGTCAACTTTCACCAAGAAAATAAATCGCATATGAAAATCACTTACATGAACACGGGATACTTCACGAATAAAGAAAAATTTAGGATGAAAGTACCTTAATGAATTACATTTAGATTTCTTAGTTTGAGAAATTAGAGCGCAAGTACACACAGACATGATCATTAACCAAAGTACGTCATCCCCTCCCTGTATGGAAAAAAATGAAACGAATTCATCGGAAAAGTAAATTGTCCCATTTAGTATTGTTTTGGGAAAGGCTCGAGAGTCGTTTGTGAGATTACAAGACATTAATCACACCCTTCCAGGGGGATTTTTGTGGTGTATGTTCTGGTAATAGGCGACATGTCCGAACAAACATAGTAAATCACGACACGCATGGCTTGCACCGGATCGAGCTGGCTGCAGCGATGTGGAGTTTTAGACTCGACCACGACTTGCCCATCTGTCAGACCCTACGGATGTACTGCCCGATAGTTTTCTCCTTAGGGAAAGTTGAACTTGCATGCTATCTTTTAACTAACAATACAACCTTTTGTTCCACTTTGGGTGTCTGCAACCCTATGAGCAAAAGCCGTTTCATTTTATTTCTTCATTTTTGGTTGCTTTTACGCACATTCGGATCCGCCCCGCGAGTAGTAAGACTGGTTCCCCGGTCCCAATATGAAAGATTCTGATAGGGGTTGGGAACCAGTCTACCCTGTCAGAACGTTATAATTGTCGGGCCGCAAATATTTCGAAATTTGTAAAGTAATAATTCCATACTGCCTATTATTAAACTTGGGCTGATTTTTTTTGTCCGATGGCTCATAGCAAAATAAATAACTTTTGCTAGAAAGAAAGGAATCGAAAAAAAAATATTTGGGGTTGAAACTCGAAGAAGTAAACCGACAGTGCAACATTTACCATTAGGTGAAGAACAAAACATCAATGCTTCATATATCAATGTTAGTATACATGTGTTTTGCTGAAAATTTGTACCTGTGGGGGACTCAGATATTTGAATTTGCCGAAGATTAAGGTTGTCAGCTGGCATTTTGATGTCGTTTAATTTCCCATGTTTTGTGAAAAGAAAAATGATAATACAAGTCTTTCTAAATTATATCTTGCATTTTTTTTATCTGGCCATGGCTGCTTAACATTCCATGGCCTCGATCTTGTAGTTGCCAGGCCATGTGGTTTCAGTGGCACATAGTCTCTGGACCGAAAATTGGATCATGGCTGCATATTTAATTTAAATTTGTTTTTATTTATTGTTAAACATGAAAATAACCAATCAATAGTAAAGAATTATGTGTCAGAACTGATTTTGAATATTTCGGGAGACTGCTAAGAACGAACGAGGGCGGGGTGGGGAGGGGGTAATTTGCTTGTTAAGGGGCTCGAAAGTTCTTGTACATACATATCGATTGTTCACAGCTCCATTCAAAACACAAATGTTGCCCAGGCCTTTTTATGCACAACCCTTCACAAACCACACCACAGTGACTCCACACGACTTAAAGTTTGTCGATAACACTCTTACTCTGCGGGACTGCAATAATACTATTTGATCTGCTTTCAGTGCATGGTGTGTAGTCACCTCCCTCGTCGAATCTGATCAGTAAGCCTTGCCGAAGGCATCAGTATCCCCTCCAGAGATAGACATCAAAGATCAGATACTATCCCCATAGGATACACCCCTGAAAATCCTCCAAGCTACAACACATTCTGACGATGATCAACACACTGGACAGCCGGCTCTGTAAACCTTGCATATTACGCAGGTACGGTGTACTTATTTGTAATGGATCCTAAATTGTAACAGAAATGCCTTGATTGTGAAGAAATAATGGGAGAGTGGTGAAAAGGAGGGAAAACTTCACGAAAAACGTGTTCCATTTAACTAACCAGGTGTTTAGAAGCGCACAACGCCCTGAAAATGTGAAGTCACGCCAAAGTGTTCACGACCAAAATGCCCCACTTATTATCCTGATTCGTGCAAATTGCGCTTACAATGGTCCGTTAATTTGGCTGAATTCGGATGCTTTGGTAGGTTAATGGAAAGATTGGTGTCGTGTTATGGTTTCCCTCTCCATCAGCATTTGAGAAAAACCGAACCTACTGAGATAAAGATCAAGTATTGAAAAAAAAACACAAGACAATCAATCCCTCGCCCTGGGTCAGTATTTCTTTTAACATCCTCTGCAAGAACCTCTGCAAAAGAAAAGATGTAATCGTTGACACCGGCATATTTCTAAAATCCAATATGGACATATTATAAACCCGCACCACTCTCTGTGCTGAACAGATCAGCAATCTCATGCTAACTCATGGCTGTTTCACTCACATTGGTTGTGCAACAATAACAAAGTAATAGTGCAGAAGCTCGCCATACATTAATGACAGGATATTCAAGACAAAAACAGAAGTAAATGTTCATGGCTTACTACTTTTTGGAGTAAACAGTGACACATTTCCCAGAAATTACAAGAGTACATGTAGCAGAATCCGGGGATGGTAGCGTGCTTCATTTTTTGATTGGATCTCGCAAAATGAATTTGTTTCCTGTAATTTGTACTTCAAACATGTACTTGTAAGCGTAAGCCCAATCCTGCTCACAAACAGTTTTCGATTTTCCGTTTTGCATATTATTATCGTTTTAAAGATAAGTCGGAATGGATTATGGCCTTGCAACTTTGATCAAACATAAACAGGTTCTGCGATCCGACGCCAAGAGATTGCTTAGTCTATGTCCTATAACACCACACATTCTACACCTAATTATGACGGGTTTTCTAAACTTCGGCATCGTCTAGGCCTCGAATTCTGGATTTTTGTCTTTCTTGACACGTGGGCTCTGGTTTAATTATATAGGTGAACTTTCGTCTTCAGAAATATCATGAAATATCTTCCTGGGGCCAGATATGAAAACGAAGCCGAAGACTTATGGGGGATTTTGATAAACCCCCATCTATCCATAATTTTCGAATATGCAAAATGATCCCATCCATACAAGGGCGAGAGAGTAGCTAGAGGCAGAATACTACTCGATGCCATGGGGACGAGGTTGAAAGCACGTCAAAGTTTTGAAATCATATTCGCACATGTTTTGGTAGAGCAGCCTAATTGTTTTACAATTAGTCGCAATATTTTTGGGCAAGTCATGTACTGCTTGCTCGTTTTCAAATTACATGTACTTAATAGTCGAGGCCACTAACACCTCTATTGGTGAAACCACTATAGAAAGAAAAATCGGGGTTGAGTGTCGTGTGTAACGCTCCATCCCTTGCTGTAGCAACAATCCGTGTCCGAGTGATGTATACAGGTTTTGCTTGTGTGCATGGATGTGTTCGTCTCCGACCTTTTGAGGCCAGGCCAGACACCTTGCTCATTCCAAGATTATTTTAAGGTTGGCCATTACGGTGCGGTAATGGACTTTTTAAGTGTGTGACGTGGAGCCGAAGCTAATTGCGTGTGACAAGAAAAGCAAAATGAGCCATTATCTTCGATCATCTCAGGATGGCTGCCCGAGAGGGTGACAGAGTAGGGGTCAGATCCAAGCCGCTTACGATTGATTGGTGTGTTTTTCAAACTTGAATGACATCATTGTATCACCATTTGACAGAATATTTTGCGTATACATCTTTCAGATTAACAGGTGTTTTTTTTTTGGGGGGGGGGGGCTTTCTATATATGTTTTTCCAACTCGAAGTCTCTTTTGTAAAATGTTTGACGGACTTGAAATCCCCTGTTCCATTAGCAAGAGGCCCCGATGATATTGTCGTTGCATTGGCAACACCCCTACCCAATCTTTTAAGTAAGTTGTGACGTATTTTGCGTCTTACAATGTACGCAGTGAGCTAATTGAACAAGAGTGACGTTCCTTGCAGGTCCCTTTTCCTTCCTATCAAAACATAAACATGAAAATCAAGAAATCAAGTACACGTATTGTCAAGTGACAACATTTGGCGGCTGAAACGTTGCCGCAATACACCAATATCATGCTAGCATTAAACCGCCTGTGATTGAAAGCCAATGCCCTGCCGTCCCCAGAACACACGTGCACATACTCAACAGTGCAAACTGGTAATCATTGTACAACATGAAAGCCCCATCCTTAACCTCAATATACAGCAAAGTCGTACTTAGCCCACAAAACAATATTGACTTCACTCTCAATATTGAATGCGAAGAAGAAAAAAACAGACCCCGAACATCATCGCCACAACTGCAAATCATGAATCCAAACTAAACCTCTGATTCCGGCAAAGAAATCCGACTGGCGCCCCAGAAACCCTCATCTATATTTGATTGATGGTGTTGCGGACCCAGGCTACTTCACGCTACTTCGTGGGTCGTGTGAGGCCAGGTGGTGCACTGATGGAGTAGGAAGAGAGCCTCTACTATCATCCAAGGGCTGATCTTGGAAGTCGGGACCCCTATTATTAGGAGAACTATGGACGCTGATGATAAGAAGTGTGACGTGGTTGGTAGAGGCTAATTATAACCCCTGAAAGAGGGAAGTTCCTTATAGTGTTTTTTTTGTGTTGTTTGGTTATGATATATATTATTTTCCAGTCGGGTATTTTTCCTAATTATTTTTAACCCAACAGTTATTTAAAGCACACAGTATCCAAATTCAAAGTGCATGTAGACGAGAGAACACTGCAGCTAATACACATCCATCCAAACTATCTTTAGTAGGGATATCATTCAGAAAGACTGAGTGGCGAATTTTCAAATGGAATTAGGGTACGCATTTTTACAATTCAAATGAAGGACGAACAATTTGACAATTAACTAATGTTGACAACATTCGATGTCTCTCGCATGTGATATCAATGTTATATCGAAATCCGCCTGGATTGTCCACTTTCCAATGTAATGTCCGAACCCTGGACGTCGTTTTGCCACATTTAAAACACAAATACCACAACATGTTCATCTTCACATTTTTACAACTCCGGTAACAGGTTGTTCACCCTTTCAGTTTTTGCTTGTCAGACTGCGCGCGCTTGCCTCGCAGCAAACTCTACAGCTGTATTCGCTTTGAAATGATCGATACCTAGAGTCTACCACTCGGCCTTGTGATTTCAGGTGTCATATTTTGTGTTCATTGTGGTAACTTTATCGCCAATCGCACCTGCCAAGCTTCCTTCTCAACACAACCCCGTCCAGTTGCGCCAGCCTAGTGTTACACCTCGCCTAGGCCTGTGATTGCCCTCTTTTGGATGGTTGGGGTGACAGTTTGCGCCGATGAACAACACTCAAAATCAGCCACTGACGGATCTGGTTTTGTTTCATCACAGTGTAACTTTCAGACTCTGGCGTCCATACAGCTGCTTCTTGAAAATACTAAATTGCTGGGGGGGGGGGGGTTAGGGTTATCACAAAAACAATGAAGACTGTTAATCCCTGCTGTCTGTAGTTTAATTGACTGATCAAGTAATTAACCGGCATGTATGGCAGTATTTCTTTTTGTATAATAGAACCAAGAGAAATACACCCATAGGCAGATTTAGGGTTTTCCAAAGGGGTTGTTCGGGTGTTCAAGATTTTCAAGAGTGGGCGGGGGGCGTGTCGATAAGGCGTTGATATTGTAGGGCAATAGTAGTTTGATTTGTTAGCCTGAGGCTACCGTAGTTAGATGGACGGCGCATACCCAGGCGTTGGCTTAGGGCCGATATGTAGCGCCAGATTATTTGCACGCGCGTTATAAAAGCGCGAGCGCGCGCAATGCATGCTGGGCAGTTCCGTTCCTAGTAATGCCTCGCAGTTCCTGTCACTTCCTGATCGTGTGCATTCACAGTCCCTTGCTCGTACTGTTAAGTTTCAGTAAGCAGTCGTATCCGTAGGTAAAGCGACTTACCAGGAGATCAGTTACGTTTAAAAGTAAAAGGGGATTAATTAGTTATAGTTTGGGATAAGTTGATATATAAAGAGGAACTCTATCCATGGGGCGTTAAACAGTGATGCCGAAACAAGGAATTCCAGTGTAAACACCAGTATAGAGGCCACAACCTGTTTAGGTGCAGATCAAGAACCTGTGGACGTCATCGTTGAGTGCAGGCCCGGATTACCCAATAGGCACAGTAGCACTGTGCCTAGGGCCTACGAAAAATCCGGGAGCCTACGAAAAATGTGGGGTCTACGAAAATACCACAGTGTGCCATAAAACAAATAAATAGGCCTACCCACACACACAAGTGTGTATTTTCTTGCAATCGGGGACCCCTTTTGCCCCTCTTTTGTTTGGTTTTTTTTAAGAAGACCTCCGATATATTTGTACACGATCGCAAAATTGGGGACCCCACTTTTGAGAAGCGATTGACGCTCTTGTTGCCAGCAGGCTTACAGCTAGGACCTAGGCCTATACAAGTTTATCCTGGCTTGATTTTGTCCACTAATAGCATCAACGTGGATTTGGTGCCGGTGACTAGGGCGGGGCATAGTATGGCCTACGGAACACAGGTGCCTAGGGCCTACGAAACATTGAATCCGGGCCTGGTTGAGTGTAGCGCCTGTTGATGTGATGGGTGAATAAAATGTGCCAACCTACTAAAGGTGTCCCGCCTGTTGCACTTCTGCTGCACCTGGCGGTAGACTTCCCCAAATCGAGCCTGCTCCCTTGGCCTTGTCAGTCAGACCGCTTGCTGGCATCCGCCGAGGAACGACTCTGGGTCACTGTCGGCGAAACCGCCATACTATCAAGGCACAAAAATGACCAAAGGCCTGAGGCAATTAATCAAGATTTTTAATATTGAGTGATGACGTTACTCATGCAACTTCTGGAAAATTGAGACGCTTGTCCGTTGGTTAAATTGTTCGGCCGGGGGGGGGGGTTGTTGTTGTTGGGGGTAAACCACCCCAACAACCCCCTTCGATCCCCCTTGACACCACCTCTAAGACAAAAAGGCACACGAGCTTGTTTGGAACATTTTCCAGACAAGCTCTTGTACTATATGGTGTATATTTTGAGCAGCTTATGTTTTTCAACATTGTTCAGGAGTAAATAACCGCTAAAGGTCAACGACCAGATGGTAGAATGTCAAGGAGATAACACAGCACAAGATTCGCTTCCTTGCAAGATGGCAATTATGATTATGGTACCAAGGATCAACCACTTGGTGTCCAGGGGAAGGTGGGTAGGGAGGGCTGGGGGCGTGTGGAACGTGTTAAGAATTCTCCATTATCTAGATACCTTTTCTGTAATACCAGAACGGTATGAGACCCAGATTCATGTTTAAGAGTTTATCAAATAAAAGGTCATCAGAAAAATAATGGGTTAGTATGTTAAAATTATGAACACTGTCAGTGTGCTTGAATTAATAAGGTCATTTTTAAGGATGTCTCATCAGCTTACCATTTTTACATTACTTGTCTTCATGCAGACATGGATAACGATAAACCACCTCTTGCCAAGATTGGTTAGTTCTGAGCAGTGAGATGAGACACACCAGCGATGCACTGTCACTGCACTGAAAGGGGAGACTCACACCTTCCAAAGGGATGCGCATCGTGTGGACAGCTCATCATGCAACCACTAAATCAGATCCAATCCAATTGCCAAAGGTTTTGAGATCGTGTTTGGAAATCATTAATGCTCAGTCATCCATGACTTTATAGGAATAACATATTAATGGGAAGCTGATTAACCATCCTTTCATAATATGCAACCACACAATGTTCAAGATCAAAGTTTGGACAAAACTGTTTTTCAAACAGTGTCCGCCAGTGGAATCTTTTTTTTTCCATTGATATCCATTCTAGATTCCTTTAAGTCAGTTCTGCCTAGCCCTTGCAAAATTGAGTAATATTATCAATGTTCATTGGGAGTACCGTATTGCACCCTCAAGGGATGTCAGTCCCTCACAATATGCGCGTCGAAATCGAGCTTTTTGTGACTGTGGCTTACTTGTTTTACAATTGAGTCCCCAATGAATCATATTACGTATTCTTGTAGTATAGAAGAAAACACAGACACTGAAGTACATGTAATGATATCATGAACACATCAGGACACGCTACCATAAAAAGGAGAACAACGCTACAAGCAGTATAAAACATAAATTTGGGTTCAATCAGTGAATGTGTTAAGAAAGAAAAAATGTCCACAAATATGGAAAGCCACCATAGACAAAGTCACATACGCGTTTAAGTCAATGAGTGACTTCTCGAAACGCATCAAATGGATAAAACGGTTTCGACTTCGAACGTCAAAACAGTAGTAAAATATCCTGGGTGAGCACAGATTCCGTAAACAGACGGCTGTACCTTTAAGCGAACTCTAACAGAGCGGGCACAGGATCGCTGATAAAGATTTATGATCCCACTCGAACGATGTCTGTAAATAATAAAGGATGATGTTTACACCTCTGCCTCTTCGTTAAGAGCTTACTACTAGCGTCTGATGCCAATGGTGCCAGGTACTTTCAGAAAAAAGCTAACAGGTCTTGGAGTGGTTACAGATACGTGGTATGGAGCCTGATTATATGAATCCGAAAATGATTTTGAATAAGTATTGCCGAGATACTTTGCACAGATATTTGAAAGGAATATACTAGATATGTTTCCGTTTTTTTGGCTGTTTCGGCAACTTGCCGAAACAGCCAGAAAACATCTTAACGGGGAACACCAATATACTTTATTCACGAGTCGGCCATATAAAATTGAAGGCGAGGCAAACTCTCCATTTTTGGGGAACTTGCTTGTAGAAATGAAAGCAATAAAATAAAAATTCATTACAAATTACTACCAGTCTGCTCTGGTGAATAATTTGAAATGTGTGATTAAGCATACCCTTATGTTTTAAGCCACATTTAAAAAAGAATTTGAAAGTGAGGCTTGACAAGCACTCCAATCATAAAACAGTCTGGCACCAGCCCATTCAACAGTTTATACTCTGTATAATAGATTCAGGGAACACGATCGAAAACGGCTTCCTTGTGAGTAAGGTCTATACAATCAATCTGACCTGTGGAAATTTCAGCTCAGTAGATATCATACATTTTGAGAAACAAAACTGTAAAAGATAAACCTTCTTTTTACTTGACGTAAAGCATAGGAATGATTTTGAGAAATGCAAAAGGATGGAATATAAAATAATCGTACCAAAACTTATTACGATGTATAACCCGTAATTCAACTAGGTACAGGATGAGTCAAAAAGACAGTGACCGAATTAGAAAAAAAATATTAACAAATATATGGCTCGCTTCAGTTCATAGAAAACACAGGCATAAAGTACGTGTTATAGACTTGTAACTGTAAAATTTCACGTAATGTGCATATAATGTTCCCGAGTTACGTCTATTTTAATATGAAGTTTACAAAATACAGCTGTCCACCACTGATCGTTTACCATTCTACGAACTGATGAATACCCATGAAATACAATTAAACATGGACGTTTTCCCATCTCGATGAATGGAGGATAACTTGCAAAGGAAAAAATACCAAAATCGCAATTAATGTTTCAGAAAAAAATAGATTACTAGTTTCTCATATTCATAACACAAACTCTGACGGTAAAATAATGTTTTAGTCTTCATTCAAATGATTAAAATTTCATTTGTATTTGAATGCCTATGTGGTATCTGTAATTTCTCACTTAGCTCAATAGCTTTTAATGGTATTTTATGGACAGGTATAAAAATGGGTTATTTTCGTAAAATGCGTATAACTTCTGATAGCAAGGATCATTTTCATTAATTCATTTTTGAGATGAGTGAAAGAACATAATCTTTCAAGACATACTCCATTGGTGTTTCAAATTTGATTGCTTTTTAATAAAAGAAAATCAATTATTCAGGTCACTTTTTTTCTATTCACCCTTTATATTCCATGCTCGCATGATTGCGCAACCCTTCTCGTCCAATCAAGTATCAATACGATTTGACATGAGTTCGTATTGTTTGAACATTTATCTGGAAAAGGGTCAGGTGATTCTGACCCGGAAATGGTAAAAATTTCTCACCTGGACATTTTTGAGTGTATGATCGACACAGATGAGTAAAATTTGAATTCTGTCCAAAATATACATTGTTAAGACGACAAGGGTTAAAAAAATATTTAAAAATCAATATGAAATTTGTTTACATGTGTAACTACACACAATTCTATAATTATGAAACCGACCTTGATAATGAAAATATGTGTAGCAAACGCGGGGGGACACAACGTGTGTGAAGTCAAGTAATCAGAATAGGCGGTTAGGAGAAAGAAATCATTCAGAAATATCGTCTTTCACTTTTTCATTACCGCTAATTCTGTGCTCTCTGCCGAACTGACCGCTCAGCCGAAATTGTGGAATTGTGTTTCATGGAGTTATCCTTCTGTCCTTTTAATCACCAATGTCGGGATACAGGAGGACAAAAATGGGAAACTGTTGGTGCCTCCAGAATCTGGTCACGTGATCTGTGTGGAGCCAGGGTCTTATTTCTCTAAGTGGCATTGCAATCGGTCATCAGCCCCCCCCCCTTCCAAGCGGAGCTGCAATGACATATATATCTGGCTGATTTTATGCTGTCCCATGCTCCACAGAAATATGGATTAATATGAACTGTAATCTGATTCCGTTTTGGCCCTGCCAACAGCAATTACAAGATATTTCCGGAACAACGGCGCGATTCCAGTCAGCGATCGATACCCCCAGCCTGCTCGCAGACTGCTGAACCTTACAAACTGCAGGGAGGGGGGGGGGGTCCCTTATCTTGGCCGGTTTACTGGCAGGTAAATGGTCAATATTTAATATAAGTACATTCATTGAACAAAGACGAATCCTATAACCAATAAGAACGTTACCCTGACAGATACCAGAACTATCGCACAAATGTTAATTAAAGACTGGATCGTCATCAAAACAAAATTATATAAATCAGTCCAATGTTGAAATAGTGCTTGACACCACCATTTTTTTCTGAAAGGATTGGACCAAACAAATATTTATCAGCTAGTATTAAAATCATGCTGTATTTTTCCTTTGACAGTCTGCTCATGATATCTCCTTAAAAAGGGACAGACAATTCGAGAAGCTTTGTGAAGTAGATATATAGGCGATGCCGCACTTTTACCTGTGTTAACATATTTTTTCCTGTAATCTCAAACTCAACTTATCATGAAGCCAGATGATATTTTATCACGCATCTGGTAAAATGATGTCAGATCTAAATATTTGAGGACAATAAAGACATCTGAATTTGTTAAAAGTAGTTGTACCATGTATTGACCCAATTTCACTTACTCCAAAACGAAAAAAAATCAGGCTGAAGCTAAATTCTCTTCTAAAACGATTTAGTGAAACATTGCAGATTTTATCAAACTGAAAAAAAATGGGTCTTTAAATGCCATATTAACCCGATTTCGGATAAAGTTTACAAATTTGTGACAGCATTCACTTGAGAATGCCTTTATAAATAGGGCCGAGTTACTGATGGAGTTTGGTTGTCCTTAATCATTATTTCTTTGCCTCTATAAAATGTTCTTTAGATTGGGTTCAAGGTTCTTAAAAATCGTTGAGGAATAAATAATATTCCAGTCTACGGGTAATGCTAGAAGAAACTGGCAAGATGAGCCAACAAGGGTCGTGAGGAGCCTTAATATGCCAATATTTGCCGATGGGATCTTTGATTAAATCAATCCAGCCAAGTCATTAGTACGAATGAATGCTCTGTTTGATATTTACCGTAGTTCCAATAATGAGGGATCGTGCCAATTACTCGTCTTGGAACGTAGTCTTTCCCCATCATGTTAATTAACCAATAGTGCGACGAATAGGCTCCCGGCACGCTTCTATTAATGGAAGAGTTGTCTTGTGGGCATTTTCCCAATTATGTGAGGATCCAGCATATATCTCTCAAAAAACTGTCCTATACTTTGGTAATGAACTGTTGGAAAATGATTCCTTTGCCTCGTAAGAAAGACAAAATTAATTTAAGGAAACTAGAAAGGAATTCCAGAAACAGACGACGGACGGAGAACAAACGAAACCAAAAACAAGGGAGTCAAAGAACGAAGCAGGGGAAAGAATTGAAAGATTGGAGGAAAGTACACGAGGACAATGTAACGACAAACCTCACACAAAAAAAGGACTACAAAAAATGCGGCAATTGTAGTGAGTATAAACAGGTATGAATAATTTGCCAAGACAAGGCTATGATGAAAAATGGAACGAAAAGGACGGAAAGAAACTAGAAAATTTAGCAATGAGCAATCAACTAAAACCTTAAAATAGGAAGTAGGGCCTACAGGGGAAACATACAGACGAGCTGGACAGAAGGAACACGTTTGAAGGAGATACAAATGACTTAGAGATTGAGTCAAAATGTTGAGATTAAACAAAATCCAAGCATAACAAGGAAAAAAGCAAAAGAACAAAAATCAACTGAAGAGGTTGTGGACACGGGAAACATTAAAGCATATTTGGGCCTATGAAAAAAAACGCCATTAAAGTCATCCTTACCACACTCAGCATTCTCCATAAACCCAGGGGGCCGACATTAAAACAAACTTCAAGTACCAAAACGCTTACAGACGATCAGTGAAAATGGCCTATAGTTATAGCCTCACAATTGACCGACCAGCATACCTTAATCCTTCCCCGAGAGTCGAGGCCGATAGCATCGTAAAAGTTTGCAAATTAGCTCTCACAACCTTCTCGTAGATGAGTATCGCATATCCGCCCATGCCCAAGAGCGCTTCTGGTTTCCCCCTCCAAACGCGTGGACATGCAATGGGCGTAGGACACGTGACGTCACCGCGTGAAATCCTACCGACTCTTGACGCATATGGCAGCTGCCATGCCATGCTGATATGTCTTTGGTTTACATCTCCGTATGTCTTTGGTTTACATCTCCGTAATTATTTTGACCATTTAACTACCACTGCCCACAAAAGCTAATATAAATATGTATTTTGTTTTATTTACCTTCATCTTCCTGCCCTTGTCTTCTTCAGCCATTCGACCAGACGTTCTCGTGATTTCTTTACATCTAATACAGCTCATTATGGACAGAGGTTGCTGATGGGTTAGTGGCGTAATTAGAATGCAATATGTAAGGTGCCTTAGGCGTGGGGGAGGGATCCTCATTATCTACAGTCGCACTCCATTGGGTTTGGTCAGTTTGTTCATTCAAAACAAAGCTCCTTTTTTGTTCATTTGAACCGATAACCCATTTCCCCTGATATTTAGCCAAGATAGAACAAAAGAAAGTAACGAATTCATCTTGGAATTGAATCCTTTGGGGAAACGAAATGCGTTCTGTTGTAATAGTTTCCTTTTTGAGAATTTATAATTGCCAGCCATGAAGTAAGATACCTTCAGGTGACGTCACTTCCATTGGTTGACCACAAGCTGTTCAGTTTCTGTAATACGTTATACATATATCTGTTTGGCAGTTTCACATGTTCCTCCATGCCTGACCTGATTTGCACTGATAAGTGACGCAGTTACCTCAAAGAAATTAGGGATGAAATTGGGGCAAACAGCGGTGAATAACGCTGCTTTTCTTTTCGTGCGATGCCTGCCCATTTCCTCTCTAAAAAATGCTCTTAATGAACAATGGAACATTTCTAATAAAATTTTAAGATAACGAATTACATCATGTTTATAGGTTTAATATTAATTTCATCATTTAAAATAATAACGAATTGCAGATATTCACTTGAACTCAAAAGGTACACTTGGAACCCCCTTTTTTTTTGGGGGGGGGGATGTCACACAAGAAATATGCCATATCCTTTTATTGCAATTTTTGTGTGATTTAATCGTGATGTACATCATGTTGTATTTTCAAATTTTCAGTAATAAACAGCAGTAATTATACAATATTACAATTAATTCAGAAATAATTTATTGCTCAGACTTTTAAATTGACAAAAATCACACTAAATAGTCCAAACATTACATTTATCTCCAACAATCAGTCAAGGCTCTTTATATATTCTTTGTATGGAGCAATGGTGCGTCCAACATTACCAAAAAAGGGGATTTTGAGTTCGGTTGGTATAGCCAGCCTCGCATAATCATGTCATGCATGGTCTCGGTTTTCCTATCGAGGTGGAGCTATTATATTTGGTTTCTTAATAAGGGATGCATAAGCACGCACAATTTTCCTATCCACTCATATGCTTTTCACTTCATGTGGTCAAGGGTTGGTCACTCTTCGCAGGCCAGGCACCCATGGTCACCGAGAGGGACACCTATACTCCTGTTTTGATTTCTGTGAAAGTCCTTCAGAAAATGCTCCTTAGACATTACATCTAAAGAATGCAAGTACTCTTTGCTTATAAATCTAACAAACATAAATACCGCTTAAGTAATTGGCATAGCACCACACATCGACGAAAGTTACTTTTCAATTTCGAAACATGCTTGGGTTAAATTATAGACTTTACAAAAATTGCAAATCGGGTGACGTGACGCCGACCTTCACCACGGAAAACAAGCAATTCTCTGTTCTATTCGGCGTGTTTATAAATTGAAATATAGGTGGTACGCAAATGTCAACGTTATGACACAAACTACAACCCCAGGGGGAAAACATGACATTGTTTTGCCTGTCAGCATCCCGAATGACGTCATAGTTGCTATGATTTCATCTAAAATATAAAAATGCCAGACTTTAAAAAAAAAAGTCGCATTATTTACGACAATGGGGAAATCTTTTATTTACTGAAACTAATCCGCCATTTTATTTTAAGCTACAGACCAACAAAAATGTCTTCCCCTGCCCCAGTATCCCCATGCATCAATAAACGACATCTCCAAATTGAAATTTGCAAAGCGTAGTGCGAATATATCCAATATGTCTCCAGCCAGATAATCTAAAAGTCGGGCAGGAGACATCGTGAATGTCAGCCCTTTTACCTTGTTCTATTAGGCCTAAATGTAAATAAGAAGAATGTGCGTTTTGTCCTTGATGCCGCCTACTACCGGAACGCGAAGGTTAACCTTTGATTTACATCCAGGAAAGCCGTGTTGAACTTGTCAGCGAAGCATTTATTGATATAGTTAGACGAGCGCTTGGATTCGAAACAAACTCGGAGAAGCTAGCTGCTCGTTGATTCACGGGAAGAAAACATTTATACAATGTTCATCATCTGCTCATCAGAAATGTTCGACAAAAATGTCCATCAAAAAGGTATTAAGAGGTTTAAATGGTTTGAGGGCCTCCACTATTCGATGGGCAAATGTTAATATTTCTGTTATGAATTTTGTTTCGAAGGTCGTTGGACTTTTCCCGCTCTTTCTTTTCCTTATTCATCGACAATCTGATAGTGATGAAAGCCATGTCTCGCGCTATGATGAGTATCTTCAGTTGTCATTATTTATCTCATTCCACTACTGCACCTGAGCACTAACACTTGGGGCTAAAGGAGAATCCATCAACGACACGTGGATATGAACGCGAAGTACTTTTTGAACACTCATCGCATCGACCCATCCAGAATATTATTGAATTGTGGCCGTTTTCTCTCGTTAAGTAGAAGTTCAAAAATTGCGCAATCTGTATACCATTTCATGCATTCAGTACAAGATAGCTGTCAGCCAACCAACACACTTGCATAAAACAATGTCCCTCTATGTCAGATGTATTGCGCTTTTAGTCGGTAGTCTGTGGAGAGATTACTTCAACGCAAATTATGTGTACAAGAAATTGTGAAACATGCTAATCAATGAAATTGGCCAATGGGAATCGCAAGTGGTGTATTTTGTTCAGGAGCCACAACGGTTCATATCGGAAAATATTTGGACTGATTATTTTCAAATAACTTTGTACACAATGAACAATCTCCAACGTCAACTGACTTTCAAGGCTTTGCTCCGTTTACAGACAGCCAGACAGACAGCCCAACTCACAGACAGACAGGCAGGCAGGCCGCCCGACAAACGGTTATTTCCCAGTAGGGCATGACACCCCGACACCCCACCGTCAGTTGTCAAATCACGCGCCCGTTCATCCTGGTTTACCCTCCCTGTAGTCAATTATTAATATTGACATCTGCTCAAATTGAGCGAATCGGTCAGGGAATATGACACGGAAACGGATTCTGACCATGTTCAACATTATTGCGAGGGAGCTACCCACATCAATGAAACATATTTGGATCGCGGGAACATTTTCATTAACTGCTTGCTCTGATGGGAGTACTCGAAGAGAAAATCTATGTCTGAAACCGGTATGAAAGCAAATCACACCATCATTATTCATGGTGTCGTTATGGAGAAAATTGAGGTAGCAGGGTACAAATCACTCTATAAGTGGGCAGATCTAATGATGAAATTCAGCGGTAAATGTCTGTGGTTGCATTTTGGGTGCACAAATCCGAATGCAATACTTCCAAATGATTCGGGTTGTTAACAGCCGGAATATACGACACATGAGAACACATGGTTTCAGAATCTGACTTCTGATGCTTCTACCTCAACATGAACACTACATGCATGAAATATTGGACCTTAGTGTGGTATATCACAACTTTGATTCATGTATATTTCGGAAATTGTGTTTAGCCTCCATGATAAACCACTACACAATTATGTAGATCCCAACTTAATCCAGTACATAGGGGTACATATTCACTGTGAAAAAAAATTGTTGGAAAAAAATCGATTAAAAATGATAACACAATATGTATTCTTCTAAATTTTGGTGCCGTATCTTGGGGATTACCATGAAAGTTTAGCATTCAAAAGACATTGTCAAATTTTACTCCAACGCCCATCACACTAAGTTTAATTAAAACATAAATGTCCGTGTTTTTTTCTCACTAGGGTATTTGTCAGGGGTTCATCCAATTCTAAAAAAAAAAATCTTTTCTTCGGGCTCCCTCAACTATAGCATAAAATAGGCACTGTCTTTGAAATGAATAATAATGGCGATAAAAACTGGGTTTACTGATGCCTTCACAATTGCACAATTCCTTGATTTGAATGTCAGTTTCTCAAACAAGAAGTAAACCCGCCTTCCCTGGAGAAACGGGTCGAAGCTTTGATCTAGCAAGCTTGGCTAATATTATCCCCGATGCTCTGTCTGTTCTGTTCTTCACCCTCACGAGGGAAAATCTAAGAGTTTTAATTTCCTGTAGTCAGTTAATTATATTTTGCCCCTAGTAAATATTTTCTGATCTAGCAGTCAACACACATTTGCACGCGTAAATGAAATGCACAAGATGAAATGATTGTTTCTGCCCTGAAACACGCCTGCCTTCTTTTTCTTTTTTTTACAAGTCTTTTTCATTTTCAATTACTGGGTTATTCTCATAACCCGGTTTATCAGACCACACACGCAAAAACACCCAACAAAACAGGGACCCGAAAACGGTATGACCCATCTCTTATCGGCATAATAAAGTGCATTTTGGAATGCTCATCAAAATATTTCTGTTATCGAAATAATATTCATTTCAACTTGGCGATAACGATGGAATTTCTTCTACAGATAAAAGAATATATATATACCACGAATTCTAACTGCGCCACAAGTCACCGGCGAAATATTTACAAATGTCTGCACCAACGCACAAGTAAGTAATCGATACTGATCACACACCTTAACCAATCAGACTTCGGTTTCGGATGATTCAAGCTCCGCCCTTTGCTCCTATTGGACGAGGAGGCGGGCTTTCGAGCTCAGCTATTGGTCAGAGTTTTCTGTCAGTGCAGGATGATGCAAAATCGCATGGTTATAACGGCTAGGTGAGTGAGTTCGGGGCAGTGTCGCAGACAACGATCCTATATAGCTGGCTTGCTTGTCCTCTCGTTGAATGCTCCTTGGACAGATCTTTCCAGACCTACCTGTCGAGACGACTGTCTGTTGACGAGTCCGAGCGCCGATATCGTCACGCCAAGTGAATGCTTGAAGACTGGATATTTGTGAGAGGTAATATATCTTACATTGTGCGTGTTTTTCTTTCTGAACAGGGACTATTGCAGTGGATATTTACAGGTCAAGGTAAGTTTTATCCCAGTGTCGGTTTTAAGGAAATTTGTAAGCCAGAGTTTCTCACCGTCAGGACATAACAATCGGTAATTTGAACTTTCGTGATGAAAAGCTTAAAGGTAATGGGCACCAGTAGCAACGAAATGTTGTTGTTTTTAACCGATTCAAAACAATACAATTAATCCGAAGAAGGTTAGGCCAAACAACTGACTTTTCCCCCTTCTTTTTAAAAGCAAAACTGTGAAAATGCGACTTCATGTTTTTCGACACAAAGCAAGGTTTCCGTCGAAAGACTTCCCTTCCAAATATCATTGATATGCATTAAAATGATTTGAATTGCCCGCTCTTGTGGTATGATCCACAATTAGTCTCTGGGGATAAATAATTGTCATTCATGGATTTGTATCAACCGATTGCACTCATAAACTAAATTCGGTCAATGTCGGGTAGTTTTTTGAAAAAGCCGTTTTTTTGCGATGATTTGATGTCAATCTCAACCATCGCAAGGAAAGGATGGTAAATAAGTTCTTTCTCGAAAATGACAAGCAGCATACTAGGCGCAATGGTTTCAAAGGATGCTGGATCCTATTATTTACTTACAATCGAGCAGGATATTTCACAATATTTTGGTATTGTAATTCTTTTGAATTGTGCAAATGGTGTCCATTGGCTTTAGTCTATCTCTTTCCGCGCTTGTTTCTACTACAAAAGACACAAGACGATTGCTACTCAGGCGAGTTTTCGCTCATCTTATTGAAGCCTTACATATATTTCAACAAAATTCTGAGCCTTGACTTTCATCGACATCATTATGTCGGTATGCAATCATTAAAATGGCATCCTCTTATGATGCACTTGCTTTAGGAGCGTTAGTCTTCAAGTTGTTTAAGCATGCAACGCAAGGAGAAATGTCGCATGGGAGTTTATTGTCGTGCCTCATTTCAAAAACAACCTTTTGAATTGTTAACACTGTTTGTATTTTGTCGCGTTGTGAAGTCTTTGTTCGAGTTGTAAAAAAGCAATATCTCATGGAAGCAACACAATCTACAGTAAAGACATCAACAATCTCATCGCTATATATTATTCACAAATACTTCATTACCTTGTTCCGTGTTTAATCTTAAATGAGTCCCAGCAATTACCGGTTTCCAATGGTCCATTTTTGTTTTCCCATAACAGGGAGTGATAAAAATCGTCAGGACTTTTTACATAAAGGGCATAAAGGATCATTTTGTATTTATCCCAAAAGTAACCTAGCGAATTGTTATCCAAAAAGTTTATTTGGATCAAAGATCGTACTGGTGCTAAACACCCCGTGAAAATATTCCGTTGGGCTTGCTGTAATTTTTTTTCAGAATGAATCAAGGGAGCAGGTGATTTCTAACGATCGGTCATTGCAGTTGACTAATCGTTGGAAATAAAGAGTGTTATGGACGAAATCGTGTTTCGTTTTAAAAACAAAGTTGTGCATGCTTGTTTTCCCTTCTTTTTTTTTCTCGAAAAGTGTAATATCCACTGAGCTGAAACTTCAACAGAATAGGTTATTCTGTGTGGTACTATTATTGGAAAACGACAAAATGCATGAAAAGCAAATGATCCTGTGTACCTTTAATGCAGTTGAAAAATGCAAAGAGTGTTAAACTTTACTAAATATGATTATTGGAAAAGTTCATTGGAATGAGTTGGAGATTTCACCTTTGATTGAGAGACACTTGTATTTGACAAAAAGTGATAAAGAGCTATAGAGTGGACATGACTTATCTTGGCAGACTTAACTTAAACGGTAAAAACATGCAGTCTTAATGACTCGGTGTCTTAGTATTGACATTAGCATCTCAACAATGTATCTCACGGTGTTTGTTATTATACATCTTCAATTTGCGAGATAAAAGTAAGAATAACTGAACATGTCGGGGTCTCACATCTTACTATAGATTATTTCAACCCAACTCTTAGAGGTAGGCGATTCATGAAATATTCTCGTCGATGTACTAGATTTGGAGAGTTTGGAAACCAGAATCCATGTTTTTTACATGAATGAAATAAAGTCGTCCCGGTAATTGTGGCTGACCAATTTGCTATTCGAATTTGCCGTTGAATGTGCTAGAATTTCTAACAAACTCCTTCATAGTTGATCTCTGATAAAAAAAAGAGATGTCTGCACAGATAAAAATTGCCCAGGAGGAAATCTCGTATTCATGTGTGCCATTTCGGCAAGTTCGCTTTTCGAAACCTCGTCAGGACTCGATCTCTGTGACTTGAACTAGTTCAATATTTAAGATTTAAGTCAAGAGATTATTCAAGGAGATACGAGGATAAAGAATTGCCCAAAGGTATACCTTGCGCTTTTTTTACCGATCCGTCGAGTGTCGATAAAATCCGTAGTCTAGTGCACCACAAAAAGTCTAACTTTGGTATCACGCATCGATTGTATGACTCAATAAGATGCTTCTGAAATCCTTACAGTTATTATGATTCAACATTGCCCATTAAACTGAAGGTGGTAGTGATGAGCCTGGAATTGGTTACTTTCTGACTGTGATTTCCGTAAAATAACTCTTTGGCCAAGTATTTAATTTCACGAAATTGGATCGTGGAAAAACACCTGTTAGTAATTAGTCTGTGTCCTTGGTGGGAGGCCGTCTGTTGAGATGAGAGACTGTCCTTCCCATAGAACCATTTCCTTCCCCTGCGCCCAAATGTTGATTAAAGACACCGCAGCCCGCAGCTGAACCCGCGATAACCCGAGAAAACAGACGAGGAAAATGCCGGCCGCCAAGTCGTTGTTAATCACCACCGCTATCGTTATTGCCTTTCCGTGGTAAGATTATACTACGAATTTGGTCTTGATTGCTAGTTCGATGATTTTTAATTGCAACACTTCGCGTAGGTACGGCGCAGAAATGTGGGAACAATTCATTTCACTTCTTATAGCCTTTACGTTAGGTAGAAATGTAGCAGGTTTCTGCGAAGTAGACAACGACATCAATTTCATGAGCAGCAAATGAAGTGATCTGCAATCTTTCAGTGTATAACATTGTGAAAGTGTGTATAACATTGCGAAACATTGTGGATATTGATGTCTTTTTGTTAACAAACTTTCGAGTTTAACCAAATTAGAAAGTAGAAATAGAAATTTAAAAAACTCAAACTCAGAAAAAAACCTGTAGGTTTTGCTAAATTTGGGGATTTTAGAAGTGTGTAAAACTTATCCTTCTATGCATGTTTTCGTTCTTTCACAGTGGGTTATCAGATAAAATCAGGATGTATGAAAATACCCGCTAAATGTGAGATGTAATCGAGTCAATCACAAGTCAGGTTGCGAGAAACAGGGGATAAACACTGACGAAAGGTTGGCTTCGTCACTGTTATATCAGGGAAGCTTGTCACATGACTTGAGACAAGATGTTTGTGATTTCCTTGGCGGATTGATCTCTGATTGACCGTGCCGACATGTTTGTATCTCTGCGCTATACTATAGAAGGATGCCTTCTGGACCTTCGTACAAAAGCACACCTCAAAAGATAATGTGTGTTATCTGAAACTCAAATGAAGTATACGAATGCAGACTGGGCTGGTCCTGGTCCGTTCGAGTCGTCCTCCTTAAAATATATGATCAAAGCTCCCTTGAAAATTATATGGATGAGGTTCCCAGTGTTGGAGTGGTTGCTGAGTTATGGTTATTCTTTATTCATTTCATGTCATAAAATGTTTTGCCGTCTTAAAATAAATCATTTAGATTGGCAGAGAATGAATTTTAGGCATTCTTTCAATTGCCACATTTTCTCTTAACCATTCCAAATGGCTAATCTGGGCTTTTTGTTGTTGAATGAGAACATTTTTTTCGGGGAAGGAAGCATCTGTTATTTTATTGGATACAAATGTCGCCAGGCTGACTATTCAATACAATCACCGTAAGATCCGTTATTGAGTTTGCCTGCAGGTAGAAGCTGTCAACCATCATATTAGTGTCTGTGCATAAATGTACTCGGCCAGGTTTCATTTTCATAAATCATTGATTGCACAATAGTACCAGTGAGGAGCACTGAATACTTTCTTTTTCCAACAAACAAAAACTGCGCTGAGTATAAAGTGGCACTTAGGTTTGCCCTTAGGACCATTTGCTCATCTAATTAAGCTCCACCACGTGACAGCAACCATCGTTATGGTAATGTCGCAATTCGGGTAGGTGATATTGGTCAGCAGAACATTTTGATATTGGCATAATTTATGATGTTATAATTTCATGATACCAATTTACGGTGATCAATACTGCATGTAGTTTACAATATCTATCCGGTAACAGTTTTAGGTTGAACGCAGTTGGGCTAGACCCTTATTTTCAAAATCGCTTACTGAATCCGTAAACTCTGAAGACACTCCACGCATTCATGCGATCCAAGTATGACAGAAAGGACACGAGAAATTCCTGTGTAGTCTCATTTTAAGCAGAGTGTATTCAAACGAAAAATCAAAAGCTTTCAAAAAAGCTTGAGAATATTTCAGTGTCCGCCTTTACTACTTCGCGTCAAGTATTCAGGTGGATTGCGCAGTTGCAAGGCATATGCAATTCTACGATCGTACTATTAAAGTGTTCCTACGTCATCATAACATGACGGATATTATCATCACTAAACCAGAATTTAAAAAAGACACCATAAAATATCCCAATCTCAGTTTGAAAAATTCAGTGAGTTGTTACGACACGGACCAGGAGTGCACGCATATACCTGCTCTATACGAAGTTATTTAAGCAAATTAGAGATGCTCCAGCTTTATTTAGTATATTATCAAACTCAAAATCCACCGTTTGAGAGAACAAAACTCAGTTTGTGTAAAATGCCATGAAACTCACGTAGAAGTCTTCCTGGTTTGACATTATTTGACTAAAGATAACACTTTCGGCGAAACGTAAAGCCGCTAACAGATATCACCATTGAAAACTTTTGCGAAATGGGAAAACTGAAATTTGTGCAGCCTTCCAATTTCCTTAATTAGTTTTCTGTAATATTAGTTTCTACGCAAAAATTAATAATTGATAAATGAACTGGCAGGTGTGCATGTTTTTGCATATTTTGTGGTTCAATCAATAATGCTTCTGTGTGTAAGAGCTGACAAGGCAATTAGACGTTTCTGCTGTCAAAACAGAAACTGTTTAACAAAATAATATATTTTCTTGTGTTTCTCTTTTATGGCATGAATGCGTGTTGCATGCCCTGCCTGGCGCTGGTGCAACACAGTCATTTAAAGTGCAAGCAATGTACCGTGTTATTGGTGACTTCGGCCGGGGCGTGTGGAGCGAGTTGGCGGATAGGCCAGAGTAAATCGGTTCGTCCGGCTGTGCAAATTGACTTTCATCCCATAGTTCAACACGCGCTTTTGGTATATTCAACGTAATCAATGAAGTCTAGCCGCCTCCTGCGCTGCCCGATGCAAGTCTTCCGCAGATAGCGCTCTCACGCCTCGTAAGCTTGAGCAAACCCGTCCCTCGTATAAGACAAACAAAATGTATCATCGTCGTGTACATGCCACAGTCTTTCCGGCACCGATGACTCAAGCATATACATGTATACTTTGCTGAATTTAATGTATGGATTTTCCCCCTTCATGAGAGTTTTTAAAGTGCAATTAGTTGTTCTTGACGTGTCCGCTTACCGACACTACATCCTTATGGACTACCGGTGTGCTCATACCTTACATAGTCTTTGTGGACCTGTGAACAAAAGAGGTCCACAGGATGCAGGAAGCGTGAACGCTTTGTGGACTTGCACACGTCCACACTAGGTCCCCCTCCCCCTCCCCCCCGAAAGAGGTTTTGAAGCATTTTGGGGTTAGGTTTATCCGTTGCAAAATGAAGAGGAACACTCAAGGAAATATTGATGAAACATTTGGGTTGAAAGATTGTTCACAGTGGGAGTAAATTTTTCTCGTTTTTTTTCCCTCTAAACTACACGAATACAAAGGAATGTCCACAGTACGTATGGAAGATCAGTTTATTATATTTGTATGGTTGTGACGCACAGCGGCGCCTTATACAAACATCTAATACAAGGTATTTCTTGTATCGGATCTGGGGGTTTGTTGGCTAGGGGAGGAGTACAAAGTATTGTTTTTTCGACTGGCCGACGCTACTTTTTAAAGCGAGCGGGGGAACCTCATTTGACGCTAGGGGCCACGCTGCTCATAAGAAAATTTACCATAAAGTAGTTGCATTTTTAGACCAGTGGCTTCTTGTTGACATTTAACGTTGCATGCAAATGTAACCTTGGCTAAGGGCTTACTCATTTCTTTTTTCAGTCTCCTTTCCCTTTCCTTTTTTTGGAAGAACCCCGCTCCTTCCAGCTGTGCCACTTATCTTAACTCACTGCGTAAACGCTACAACGAAAAAACGTTACTTTTAATCAATTTTTATCAACGGCTTTTAGTTCATGTCATCCTTTTGGAGAATTTGACTGATACGTTTCTTGTAATGCTGGCTGGAAGTACATGTAGCACACGTTACTTTTAACCAAATGACAAAGTACAGTGTTAAGCGTACGCCAAAAATGGAACCACCGCGAACATTAATGCTTTATGTCCCAACATGAAAAAAACCTAAGTCCGATGTGTTAAAATGTTGTTCGTGGTGAGGGTTGAACTGTTAGGTACTTAACGTTATAAGCGAACACTCCTTACACATTATCACCTCTTACTGGTTTATTTTGTCAGTAAAAATTCCTTGGTCGAATTTGCAATTGACTACAACTCTCTTAAAAACCTCATATTTGGAGTTTCATATTCGGAATCAGTCATTACAACAGAGTTTAAAATACTGATTTGGTCTTTGTGTGTACATTCCAATTCACCCGTCCAATCAACAAAAGTGGAAAAATGCACAAGCCAGCCACTAATGACCGTTACAGGAGAACTAAGTACCAGGTCAACGATGCTTCAATATGTTGCGTTAAAATAGACCAACGGTCAATGATAATGACCCTTGGATAAATGCGTGGTCAGGCCATGGCTTAAATGAGGTCACTAGGGCAGTGGAACGATTAAGGCACTAATTGCTAAAAGGTTTGCAATCAAGTCCGATCGGTGTTGATGTATGAGGGTTTTGCATTTGAGAAAAAAATTGCTTCGACATAGAGTTTACGAAAGGGACAGTTGGCAGATGTCTACAAGGCTTGCCGGGAAAAAAGGGGGGGGACCAAGTGATCGAAGTGGGTGCTTCTAAGTCTAAAATAAGAAAAGTTGATTGAATGTATATATATTACTTTCTCGCAAGATACCTCCAATTGAACTTCGTCTTTTCCATTATGTTAAAATTGCAGGACGCCAGAACAAACGCTCTGAACTTAACTTCAGCACTAAGGCCAGTGTAAGAATTGGGAGCGACAAATGGCGCATACCTTCCTCGTACAAAGTCCTTATAGCTCTAAATCACCCCTCAAATTGCAATTTCAATTTCGAACCCCACGCCCCTCGTTTTTTATGTACCCCGAATCAATGTTGATCTTTCGTAGCGAATGCATCAATTGCCAAAATTACATTTCCCCCAAACAAGCAATTTGCATGATGGATGGACGTATTAATCAGCCACTTACACACAACTGCTCCGCGTTAGTTCTCCGTGTTAGACGATGTGTGGGTAAAAGGGGGAACAACATTCTGAAAATCATGGTAACATATTACCCCAGGGGGAATGAGGGGAAACGCGTCGTGTTTGCCTGAGAGTATAGGGCCGAGTTTTCTCCGAGAGAGGGAGAGTTGGGAGCAAAGGGTAAGACAACAGTGCGCGGCTAATTAACCCAAGCTACACGGCTCCTATCCTGATGAGCTAAGGTCCGACAGTCTAGCTGACAAAAAGTTACAAGGGGCATCAATTTCCTTTGGCCATACTGAATGGGCAGTGACGGATTCATCAGAAAGGCGCACTGATGGATGATCCACAATTGCGCCAATCTGGCAAACGGCTCGTTCCTTTCCTTCCTGTATACATGGTGACTTTTCTCCCTCACGATGATAGCGATATGTCTTCCTCCCTTACTGCCATCTAATTAGAAGAAGCAACAATTAGGCAGTGAAATTGGGCAATGATGGCAGAACTATGTTGATGGATGGGTAGGTCATCCATCATAACACAGTTCATGGTTTGAATTAAAAGATATAATAACCTTAATGAGACATTGGTTTTGGAAAAATTGGATTTTTTTTTTTACAGCCTATAAGTTATATCCAGAACAATTTATGAATTTTCAGAGTTCGATAACCTTTGTTAGCAAAATATCCTCCTTCCCTCAACGCACTGCAGTTATCAAAAGACGGGAATTTGCCAAGCAGAGACATTTACTTACTAAAAAACAGGTAATTGGGACGGGGGGGGGGGGCTCGAACTCGTTGAAAAAAGGAGGGCAAACACAAAAAGAAGGCGCAAGCAATTACTGTAGAGAGTTCCCGGACCGCAATAATTACAATGCGACTATAATACATTGGGGAGGGCATACCTAGGTGAACAGCGCCAATTAGTATCGAATAATGTCAAAACTAATGTACCTCTATTGATGTACAAGAGCCAACTGATTGTAAGTCATGGGAATCTTAGGCAATTTGTGAATCAGGTAAATCACATCGAATGTGCTCGTCAGCTGGGCTAGCCCCTCTCTCCCACAAGATGCCTTGAAAAACAAATTGCACCAAAAAGGTCTTTAAAAAATATGCATGCAGCCCTTATGGCGAACGCGCCGTGGCAAATGATCTTTACCACACCGTAGTAGTACACATAGTGCTCCCTGCAGCAATTCCCAGTCAAGTGCTGCGAGTTCATGACTGTCCATGTGTTCAACGATCTTCGTCGCACAGTTGACAACACAGCCGATCGTGATATCACTCCTTCGCATCGTTATAGCTTGGGGCCGGATCTAGTATCTTGCCCCGTGGCAATGACCCCTACAGTACAGATGAGGCGGTATGTTTGACATACCGCTCGCACTTCCAAGACATCCTTGCGTATTGGGGTCGCAAGTCGGCCGCAGGGCGTTAGCATCGATATACGCATCTCAAACACGAATAACACTCCTTTCGCCTTGCCACTTATCAAGCGGTAATGATACACAGGTGACGGTGAGACTTACTATAGGATGTCTTGTCGTTATACAAGTTTTATATATGAATGTGTTACCTGAGAGTTACCGTCACGGGTTTATAGCACCTAAAAGGGTTTTGAACGCAGCTAAAACGAAAATTACATTAACATTTGTTAGTCGAGAAGACGTGAAAGTATACCTTATATCAGTACAGGGGTTTTACTAAAATATTCCGCAAGTATTAGAAGTTAGATCGTGAAAAAGGTTACAGTGCAAAATTGCAGTGTTAAGTTTACATGATGTGCCACATAAAATACACGGTCGCAATATTAAAACCAAATCGTTTGCGGCGTTGAATAAAGTGTTGCTAGCGGAACAAGAACAGAGTTACAAACTTGTTATTGTTTGAGATTACATTGCAATTCAGTACTTTTGGTGAGTCAGTCCCAAGTGTATTGCGATTTCTAAAACTCACATAATCCGCTCCACCTCAAATTCAAAAGAATCCATACCTTCACAATACAGGTTTTATTATATCTTGTTAGTTGCTTTTTTTCTGCCCCTTTCCCTTCTCGGACACGATGGATGCTTTCGATTTTCTACCTTTTTAGAGGTAAGGAGTGTACGTTTTAACACAACGGGCAGGTGTTCCTCCCCTTTGTGACCTTCCAGGGAAATTTTTCAAGCTTAAAAATATCAGCTTGTTTCCCCCATTAACTTCTGTTTGAAGCTGCAATTGCCTCCTGAATTTCTGACAAACTCTCAGCGATTTAGTTGGGTGATTGACCGAGATGTGAAGTCGCCAGATCATCAGATTACCCAACGCTTTTCCGGAACAGCTATATTAATGCAGATTGCTGTAAAGTTTAAATTGCATGCGGTTTTGCACAAGGTTACTCTCAATGATCATAATAACTCCTGCGCCATTATCTAAACAGTATCTGACCGACTGAATTAACTTAATTGCCTATAACTACATGTGAGTTGGGAGCAAATATATGTGCGCGTTTGATTCTAAGATATGGGGCCTATATCGCAATAAATTACCATCAATGACAAAGGAATCGCTGATTTTCCCGCTTCCAAATGGTTATTAATTGAACTGTAATTACGCCTAGGGCGATTGTCCTGTAAATCAAACTTTCCATCTAGAACTATTGGTCATACTTGCTCAATAACCCTACTAACAGGGCGTGAGCAAGATACAGTGAATTTTCACGTATTAAACAAAAAACCGACGACTGTTAAATCATACTTAATCTTGGAACAGAATTAATTTAAGAATATACTGTTTGCTTTGTAATAAACACCAATCGCCTTCATTCATTTACTACTTTCTCATTGAACATATTATTGATGATAATTACTACACAGAAAAATATTTAAAACTCCGAAAAAAATATTTTAGGTGTGTCACCACTTAAATTTAGCTTTCGTAGAATCGCGATGTAAAACCTGACATCGGGTCCAAGGTATATGTCTATAATTTATGACTTTGTGTTCCGGAATTGTTGATAAAATGTATTATGCAAAAGAAAAAAAAAATTGTTTTTTTGCCCTAGTGCCATTGCATTAATTTCAAACAGAACACTTACAATAAAAGTGCTAGTTAATAATGGCACTTTATATAAAGGCATACAAGTCACTTTGTGTTGGAACTTGTCAGAATAAAATATGACAGGCAGCAACGTGGGAGTATTAAGGTAAGTTCCATGAATGAAGCCGCTCTCGATTTTGTGTTAACTTGCCTCTCTAGGACTGTATGCATTGCAGTGGAGTCTAACCTTCATTGACCCCAGTAATGTCACATTGGGGTCAAATAAAGTTGAAGGTAGGTAAACTCAGAGCCTTGCAAAAATCCTTGATCCTGAAGCTGACGTGGTAGCTTATAGACGGATTTACTGCGGAGCCAACTTTCACGTGGTAGTGATGGTGTTATTGGCTGTATATATTTCCATTGCTGGGTTTGTGACGTCATTACCTTCAATTTCTGAATGGACATGATCCTAGGTAATGGCCTTGGGTTGTTGCCTAATATGAAGGAAGCATGTCACCAGATCATGTACCCAGCTACACTTTTCACTGTATGCACCAATTTAAAATCAAAAGCCTGACAATCGTTCATTTACCCAGGCCAAGGATATATGCATTGCTTCTCCGTTTAATGTCTGGTCTGAAGCACTCGGACTTTAATATCCATCGAACGACTACAACTTGGGGGTCCCTGAACTGTACACAGCAATCGACACTTATTAAATCCTTCCCACTTGAAGGACGTAGGTGATATCACAAACTCAGCTTGAAGTATAGCCATTACCAAGATTGATTCATAAAATGCGTCTTGGACTGAAGGGTATCCCACTGGGCTAAACTGACCACCTGTGGTTGCTGCTTTAGCACCCGTACAAGATGCTTAAATACCACTGAACCAAGCACTATACTACTCTTTCTGACAGATGTATGCATATGGAAACTCCTTTCCTTTCCTAGCAAAATTTGTCATCATCAACACATTTTTTTATCGGAGGCCTGTCACTTATTGACGTTTTAGTTTGTTCATGTTGCTCTATCGCGTGGTTCGTTGTGTTATTTTTGTCAGACTGCCGTCGGGACCAGATCAAGATTAAAACCAGTGCTTGATATAGTTTGAATTTGTCTTGTCCTTCAGGAGAATCGAGGCTTCCCACCGCAGATACACACCGAGACGACACTGAAGCTAGTATAGAACGTCTTGTGAACAACATTCTTAGTTTCTCCTCGCAAGAACACGTCAGAAGACATACCAAATATGGTGAGTGTCTTAAAGTTTCATTGAAAAAGTTATGAGAAATAGCGATGTATATATCTTACAAACCATGCAATCTAAAGTTAAAGCCGTGTGAAAGATCATAACTCGCAATTTGCTTCAGAGAATCATAGAACATAACGACCCGATATGTTTTTATATCAGAATATAGTCAAAGTCTGTCTTGTGATACTTTTGTATGCGGAAAGAAACTAAGCACATACTAGTCCTATATAGTTCGCCATGGAGATTCATGCAAGCTACCTTGTCCTACAGGTGTACTGTAGGTTTAAGAATCTTTTGAAATTCGTTTTTCACTCATCAACAAATGTGATTGAGATGTGACACTTCATAAACTCCTCGACTTTCAACCGTGTCGAGCAAGCGGAGCATCTCAGACATTTTCAAGTGATCTCTTCTTCCGAAAAGAAAAGAAAATAATACTTCACTTTTAGGCTATTCGATAACCAATCTCATTGGTTATTGATTACATGCCCGAGATCGGTCGTGAAACCTGAGAATCTGTCATTCTCAGTTATATTCACACATGAAATCTAGCTCTGGCAATGAGCAAAGAGCCTCTTGCTCATTGTTTGAGCGCAGTCGTATTTGTGTCAATCTCGAGTTTCATGTGTATGGTATACTCTGTCCTGCCGTAACTTAAAAAGCGAGCTTTGGAATGAAACGAATCATTATATATGCATTTGAGATTGTATTCCAGGTCATATTCAAAGCGGAGAAATGGGGACATATACATCATGTGGGTAGAGCAGAGCTAATTTTTTTTTGGGGGGGGGGGGTGTTGGATCAGAAACAAAGCTCAGCTCTCCTGTTGTCCTTATATGTGTTTTGCGTGTTTTCCCTGAATCTGTCTACTTTTTACACCCTGTGGTAATTTCAATTGAGCCAAGAAGAGAACAGTATTTTCTTCTTTCTATGAGCAAGCTAATGGAACTAAAGTTGGTACCATGTACTGAACAGGCGTTATTTCTTGAAGCACTTTTGTGTGCTGCAATATGATAGTCATTAGCCCAGCACTCAGATACACTCCAAGCCATATTACATTGAAATCTTTTGCGCATTCTCAAACCAAACTTTAACGATCAAATTAAAGCCCATTTCAAAGATCAATCTCTGCATATCTAAACATGTGACTGCTTTTGTTTTTAATTAAATGACAGAATTTGTGACCCCTTAAGGCATTTGGATAAGGAAATAATAATACAAATTTAAAAAGTCACCAAAGTACCATATTGGTGGAAAAATTACATTATTGAAAAGTGAGCATTTCGAAATAATACCACTTTAGAAAAAATATTGAAAGGCGAAACAACAAGTAGGCCTATATCTTTTTCCCTTTTTGGTTTCAGATTTTGCAACCTAAATGAAAATGTTTCTCGTTTTTCTCTTTTGTTTGTGTATACATTTTTTATTTACTTCCTCTTGCGTGTCTAGAAGAAAAGTGAGCCTTTTCAATCTACTTTTACATATTGCACCAGGTGAATACGATACGAAATGTATGGAAAATATCGATGGAACATATTCCTGGTAAATTCTCAAGTCTCCGTTTTCAATCATTGTTTCTCATGATTTATTTAGGGCTGTTCACATCCGCTGCTTTTCCTGTGATGAATATTTCACTGCGCTCCGGCTTGATGACGACAATCTGTCGGACAGTTTGGGTTATACAAGATAGATATGGGGAAATATCGTCAGGAAGCGAACTAAACACATCGTAAAATAGTTCTCTTGACTAAATTCGGAGATTGAGACTTTGATTTGGGAGGGAGAATACTAAATAATGCACGGTAAGATCAATATTTTAAAAAGAGAGTCTTCTGAGACTGTCTTTCTCAAATATTTATAACCCTTTTTGAAGGGAGGGAGAACCATAATGATCCGTGGGCGGCATGACCTTAATGACTGGATCGAAAACTGTTTGTTTGTATGCAAGGTTGAATCTGCAAAACATAGCATTGAAGCATTCAACGCCGCACTCTTCCTATCCATAAAGTTCAAGTCAATTGTAAGCGTAGGATGGAAATATTTTAGAAGCACTTCTTGCCGATGAACAAAAAAAAGACATTGAGGAATGGGTGAAATCACAGCTCACAGTGCATTGACCGTACTCTAACAGCTTGAGATGCGTAAGGATTCTGCACTATTGCCTATAAGCAAATACTGGGAGGAAAAACAAACATACAGGGACTTAATGAAAATAAATCCCCACGTGTTTACTGAATGACGAAGGTGGTTGATAATGCAGATTTGAAAAATGCTCCATTATTATTAGAGACTGACAGATGAAGAGAAACAGTTGGTTACACTCATTTCTAAACCTAATCGGTAATAAACGAGTCGTAAAGTCTCAACTTGAGAGCTTGTTTTTTTTCATTAATAATATTCTTGAACATGAGCATCATCAGTACTTTCTTCTGGAGGTCGTCCCGTTTGAAATCCCCCTCCATCTAATTTCTTTGCTCACTGTTATATTGAAAAAAAAAGAGAATAAACTGCTGCAAACTACTTGCTGACTGGGTTAACCTGAAATTTACGAATCCAAAAATTTGGAGCAACTATAGGCCAGCACTGGTCGACCGGCGATTTGCTTGAACCGCGACCGAACTGATAGCGTCCGTGATGGTATCTGGCCGCTAAAACATAAACACAAGCCGCGCGCTATGCACTGTACGACGCACTATCAACAAGTAAATCGCAATTCGACCCGAGGCGGCCTAACTTTTTTGGATTTACCATTTATATTAATTACTGCCATAGGGAATCTCTCTTTTTATTTTTATTGAAATTCCACAAAATTAAAGCGATCCCCGTTTCTCTTCACGGATTTTTTTCCAGCATTGCTAATGATTTTGATTGTTTTAGCGTCTTGACTTTGGGCATGCTCCCTGATGGCTGCATGGCAAATACGGGCATACAGATTCTAAGTAACCCCTTGACCGTTTGGGACCATTAAAATTAATTCGTGCTAGCGGGAAGTAGTCCAGTCCAGCACAAGTTCATCGCAAGTCCAGTCACAACTTCATCGCAAGTCCAGTCACAAGTCCACTCACAAGAAACAATGGAAGAACAGAGGAGCGCCTTTGTCAAAGCTCATTTGAATAGCTTTTGATTTTTAACTGGGACTGGGGAACTTGTGATCCTCTGAGGATCCTCTACACCCCTCAGCGCGCACATTTTGTATGGGTATTTCACCGGTGCGCCTATGTATTCCGGAGCCCTAATACCGCTCCAATCAGTGTCCTTTTCAAGCACAGAATTTTATTAGTTCCTGTTTTCCACGTTGTTTCTTCCCCTCTACAGAGAGCTGTACTGTGCATATGCGCCTTGGCGCTCTTCTGTGAGGCAGTCATTGGCATGCCCTACGTCGATACAGACGATGAATTCGACGATGCCCTGATGACCAAACGGGTCGTGGACATCTTGTCTCCATCCTCACACTACCTGGACAAGCGGGACTCAAACGCGTGCCCACTAGACTGCTTTAGCTGTACCAAATTCATCCGCGACGTGGTCCCTAATTCCTGCGTCAGAGGTTGCCGGAGGCTGGTTGGGGGCTCGAGTTATAGCTCCGACCGTAAGGCGTGGAATCGGTGCGCCACGTTCCTGTCGAGGCCCTTGGCTAGATAAAGACTTCCCACTGATAACTCTAGTAACATTTACACACGTATAGGAGACAGGACATTCTAAGCTGGACAGGATAATGCGTTAATGTTATTTAAATGTACCCTAAATATGTGGCTGTGCATTTGGGCTCCTCTGCAAAAGAAACTATTCAATGGTAAAATATCGTCAGTGATAGAGGGAGTGGGACAAGAATTTGAATTTCTAGTGGCCTATCTAGCGGGTGGGGGGAGGATACTAGTAGTAGTAATCTCTCCCTTCACAATATTTATGAACGAAAGATTGCCCTGGTCTTTGACCTGAGTGCTACCGAATTTGGTACAAGTCTGATTTTTCTGGAGTCTCTTGTATCCTGCTAGCTAAAATATTTAACCGGTGTTTTGATGTACAGATTTGTAGTAAATTATTCCAATATACGTTAAAAGATAAGGATTATTAAACTTCTACTAACTCAGAAAAGAAATATACTCAACGTGTTTCGAAATTTTGTGGCATTTACGTATACAGTACCACACTCTATCGTCTGAACTTTTACCAAAATTGAAATATCGTGGTATAGATTCTTTTGCGGAGGACAAATCTTTCTCAAAGATTGGACAAGTGATCATTCTAATAAATTTAAAGTAACTAAACACTGCTTTTACGTTAAAGGTTATATGAAAATCACATATTGGCAATAAACAAAGCATTTCCCAAGTACATTGTTAAATAGAGATTCGGAGAACAAATTTAGTGTAGGTTTTCAAGGGACTTCAAAATTAATATTGATTTTATGAAGTTAACATTTTTTGGGGTATTGGTTGGATGAAATAAAAGAAATATAATTAATTTTGGACAGTGCTTAACAAACTGCTCTTCCAAATGAAACATGTCCTCTACTTATGTGAATATTAATTAAAAATGTTCAGTGATGCGATACCTAAAGTACAATGTTTGTGCGTTTCTTGTAAATGTAGGCCTATGTAATCCGTCGCAAATAAGGTTGTTTGGTAGCGCACGTACACAGGTAGTAATATTTTACTTCAGTCAAGACACATTGTAACATGTACACAGAAAGAAACAACTGTAGAATCTCAAAATCAACGGCTACAAAAAGTGCTAGACTGGATAGAAGATTGAGGAATGTACATGGATATTTCTGTACATGGTAGCTTCATAATATGTAAAGCGGAACAATATATACCGTACATAAGCCATGTAGGTTTCATCGATAACATACTGCAGAGCTGTTTTGTTTATTCTTCCTTTCAGTCGAAGAAGCCTTGATATACTAAACCCGGAGAATGCAGTTTATGTCTGTATATACGTACCACAAACACGCGCCATGTCACAATCTTGTCATTTGTCACTTGAAATCTAACCCGAAATACATGACTATAAGCCAAGCGCGGGTTTATAGTGACGGCGTTTTGGAGAGAATTTCAAACATGTGAAATGGTTTGTCCACTTAATGCACCACCAAACCTTCTGTTGGAACCAGCCACAAATGAGTCACTTGACTCAAGCGAGAGTGAATGCACATTAATTTCCCTTGACGTTGATATTTTCATTTTATGGGGAAACCTTGGGGCATAAGCAAAGAGCATTTTCACACCCAAAATTTACCACTTGCCAAACCGTTGATGTTTAGTTACATCCATTGGCGTTTTTTTTTCGGGGGGGGGGTGATAGAACATGAATAAATAGGTGTTTTGCAGCTGTGTTTACTAACCCCAACCAAGGGCGCCACCTTTTGTCAAATATCGTGTTTAGAAAAAAAGAAATGGTTACCTTCCAGCACGGAGTAGTCTGCTTGATACCCCTCCCCCCCCCCCCTCCTCCCAGCAAACACCACTGGTAACATCACAGCTGCACTATGGACGTCTACGTAATCATTAGACAAACGGTTATCATTAAAAGGAAAGAAAAACTACTAAAAACTGCTAAAATATAGCAAATGCTACAAAATGAATCAAAAGTCAAAACAAATGAGTATAGTTCAACTCTGCTGATTTTGATTGGGAAGAGAACTTAAAAAAAACCCACAAAGACCAAAGACCAAACTACGATGGCAAAGACCAAACTACGATGTTTAATACTTTTCCAAAACCTTTTGTGTTATCAAAAGCCCGTGTAGGCCTATGCTATGTTATTTGCTTTGTTAACGCTCTAATTAAAAATGAGGAATTCCTCGGCATTCTGAATGACCCACGCCAAAACGCAATTGGAACAGTTTTCTTAGAAATGGAAAGGATTATGTGTATGTAAAGTAACATGTGCCTGTCAATAAAAAAAATAAAGAATGTGTTTCTATATTTTGCTTCGATCGCCTTAATTTTATTATTTTCGAAAGGTATAAAACAAAGACCAACTTGACAAACGGCACTTTGCAAAAACTCAAGCCAGATTTGACTAGAAACAGTCAAACCTGAACCAAGCTGACTACAGCTGGTAAATGGCTGGGAAATATATGGTGCGGTTGGATCAACGGGGTGGGGGTGGGGGTGGGGGGGGGTCCTGAAAATCGCAGCTTCAGATGCTGATTCGCTGCTTTGATATGTCTCAGAATTTTTTTCCTTCATCATAATATATCCAGACATCCCAAGGATGGTACATGTAGTTGAATGGAATAAAGGCGAGCGTGCTATACAGACTCACTGTGGGTTGAGTTGAACAAGCGGGAATTTGAAAAGTGAAAAAAAAAGTTGGGGAAGAAGGTGGGGATGGGACGGTTCCACCGTATAATTCTGTGAGACGAGCATCTCCCAGAAATGGAATAATAGGGGTGTCATTAGTCTTGGAACCTAGGGGTCAATGGACACGGCTTAAAAGCAAAGGCAAAGCCTCGGTCATTATATCACCCGATTCACATAAAGTCCATCGGGTGATAGATTGGGATGTTTGTTACAGTGGTCAAAACGAATTCTCCGGTATCCTCGTAATGCATGTTGGTGTTCGGACTTTGACGTATACTGGCCTGCAAGAGGAATATGGCCACTGTGATGTTACTCAATGTTAGCGGTAATTCTTGCCACAATTTTGCGATTTTCGCTATTCCGGCAACTCATCGAACAGTAGCCTACATTTCGTCCAAATTGAAAACACCACTGTGAAACAAGTGGGAAAACGCACATATGAATTCACTATAAATGTCTTCATTATCACATAATCATTTGATTAAATAATACAGCTACGGAAGATAAAAGAGACAATTCGTACTTTTCTAGTCAACCCATCATAGGATATTTGGAAAACTCGCAATGGTCACTTTAAAGTTTCCACTTAGAGCAGGTGAGATCATCAATCCGTAATTGAACGGCCACTGTTCGTGGGAGACATCACTGAAAGTCATGGTCCTATCCATTAGAAAAAGCCAAAGTACAAAAAAAATGTTGCCCTTTGTTTCGACGCGCATATCCCACATGCTGTACTTGAGCGAGTGGATAATTAATTAATGGCTCCAATTATTATACGGGAGGTTTTTCCTTCTTCTTTAGTGAGACCGTTTAGTCACAATCGCTCAAGCACTTGACGAGGATGAAGTGGACTCGAGAACATGAAACAGATTTTGCCAGTTCCGAGAGGAAATACCGTGTTTGTGTCGCAAACAATTTGGAGACAAATTGATCAACCTGCGGGCCTTAACCCGTCTGGCGTGGAGGCAAGTATCCATTAAACACTGTTCCGTATCTAAGATATTTTCCCTTCGTGGAAACTATACATCGATTTGAATTTGCCAGTCCAGATTTATGAAGTGATTGTTTAGTGGGGGAAAGACATTAAACAATCGTGCTCGTTCTCGAGAGACATGACAGATGAGGCATAGTTCAATGAAATTGGTCAGAGAAAGGCCGATTTTCTGAATCCGACAGAAATACCTAACGGCAGCGACATTTAAAAAAAATGAAAAATATCACTAACAACCACTGGAAAAATGACACTGCGCGCCTAAACTGTAATTACTTGTTATAAAAAGCAAAGGTTGTTTGTGTGAGTAAAATATTTTCTTAATATAAACAAGCAAGGAAATTTAAATGCACAAACCTAAGGCACTGCCAACCAGACAGTTTCCAACTCATTTATGCACCCAGAAGGTTTAGAAATCTATGTTTCCGTTTAATATATAAATAATGTACGGTTTCATGTTATAACACGATAACAGTGGCAGTAGCTGATCGGGGGGGGGGGGGGCAACCCCCGTTCAGCCGCTGACTAATGTTGTGAAAGTAGTATAAAATAGGCTCACGAATAATAAATGGAAGGCTAACGTTCCTAAATGTATTCTCAGATTACTTTAGAATGCAGGAGAAAAGCATCGCAGAAATTTCAAAAAAATTCGACCCCACCCCTGGCAAGGCGTGCCTTCGTCACGGCTTCACTCAACCCCCACCATCATATCCCCCCCCCCCCCCGCCCCGCGTTTCCTGAAAGCTGGATCCGCCTGTGGTGTACCCTGGTTTTCACATGCGATTCGATGTCAGAATGGCAATGGAGTTACCGAGGTACCCAACGCATGGCTTTAGTAGTTTGTACAAAATGCCTAAAAGCCATGCAATGGTTCAACCAGATTTTTTTTGGAACGTAGAGATCAGTGCTGCCCCTTCAGACAAGTGTAAAACGATGTGTTCAGGTCACTACAATGAGAGGAATCACGATACTGATCAGATAACATAAACTTTCGAAATCGGAGTCAGCAATAAAAAAAAAAATTACAGGTAAGTCTAAAGACTGTAGAGACCCATGGTTTAAAACTCAAGATTGTTTTTTGAATAATGCTTCAGTTGATGGATTATTCCATTCAAATAACATATGAAATGGAATACAAGCCGAATACAAGAAAATAATTCCATGGTAACTTAATATTGGACGATTCCATTAAAGGGCTATAATCTTTATTTAATTATTTCAAAATTTACTTTGTTTTCCATCTAAACAATACAGCGTGCTGACTATAAAGCCAAATGTATGTAATATTCAGATACGTTAAACACCTACGGAAGATTGTTCTTTAATTTATAGTTCACTCTAGCAAGTTGGCTGCTGAATTCATCAGCTGGCCAGATTCTTCTCCTTTCTTAAGAGGACTGAATTATGGCCCAAAGATTAGTTTCAAATCATGCCCAGACTTTGGAAACACATCAGAAAAGTGACATCAGTGGTTCCAAGGTTTCATTTGGTGCTAGAAGATCTCATTCATTGAGAGAAAAAAAAAACAAGGCCGCGAATATGAAAGAGTTACGGCCACAAGGGAGATCATATAACGACCAACTATAAGGTCGAGTAAAATGAGCTTAAATTTCTGGCGTATTTTGCTACCCCTTATTTTGATTTTCTGGCTACAAAGGCCAAGGCTTTCAAGTATCGAGAGGGCTGAGTGACTTATGAATCCCAAGAGATGAGTGGCAACAATAGTGTAATGCTGCAGACGAGGATGCCGTCAATCCATCCAAACAAGGCATGCATAAGGATGCCGTACATTTAATGGACGACTAAGGACAGTTGGGTTCTTCAAAGATAAAACGACTTCTTCGCATGCTGGGGATTTCACAATTTAATGATGTAAACAGAATATAAGATAAATTGAGAGGAACTGTTCTCGAAAGTGTCTTTGTTTACTTTGTGCCAATTACTTGCTGTGGAAATAAAGAGACGAAAAAGGAAACGTATTTAAAGACGAAATGCATCAATAAACGAGTCTTTCAAAGGATGTTATATTCATACTCAAATAGCTTCGTTTTGATTATTCGAAGTCGGACGGGTAGTGGAACTAAATTGCAGTCGGAACACAGGTCTACATCGTGGATAACAACACTTTTTGGGACTGGTTACAATGTTGTAAAACAGACTGTAACAATAAATCTAGTAATACGGGGTGCAGATAATGTACTGTGACATTTTAAGCTCACTACCTTCTCAATAGGCGTACTAGAAGCTGCCGAACCGTTAAAAGTAAATTGACAGTGGTTCCTAACTGACTTGAACCCTTTAAGACCAGTTAAGATGCACAAAATGAATATGGAAATCAAATCCACCCCTCCCCTCACCTCGTCGACAGGAACTTATGGTGCCGAAACTCGCAAGAAATGAAATTGATATGGGAGATATCTCTGTATTCTAACGCTATCTCATTCAGGCAATTTCCTGTATAGAATTACCCGAACACCTGAGAAGACTTTGAGTGAAGAGATTGAATAAAATGTCCACCCATCCTGAAAAATGTCAGATCATGCATGATATATCAAAATTAAGAGATATTTTTTTGGATCTAAAAGTTCAGGATACTACACAAAAGAGGTTGCGGGTTTAGTCAACAGAATCTTCCCTAGAAAGTAAGTGTCAAGCCTCCAAAAGATCATCCTTTCCTTTAGCAGCCGCGGCCGTGGATAGCATTGAATTCCCTGCAGTCTTCTGGGGGTCCAGGCAGTCCATGAGGATTATTTCACAGCACGTCTTTTGTCTGCATGGAAAACATGATACAAAGTAGGGGTGCAAGCGGCACACAGAGTTTCCGCGTGACTTTTCGATTAAATGGTTTTGAAACATATGGCGGCGTGCTCCACCTGACTGACATTTTTCCAACGCCAGGGTCAGATATGTAATTGTTCTGCATTCGCAGTGATATTTTGGAGCCCTTTTAAAAAAAGATAAAACACACAGGCACTTCAATCGCTAGCACATGCCAAAGTAACAAATATAGGAACACAAAGTGAGATTAGAATTGTGGTTGTTTTGGGGTCATTTCCGGCTTGATTGGTTTTATTTTTTGTTAGCCTGTAGTGGGGTCGTATACATTATATTTTTAGCATTCAATTTTACATCAAGCAGTTCAATTTTATACCCTTTTTTCATTCATTCATTCGTTCTTTTATTTTCCACAGTGTCTACGCAATACATGTATATACGAAAATAAAGGTAAATGTGGATGGGGCCCCCCAAAAAGCAACTGCTTGTCGAGTAGGGATCCCCATTAATATAAATTAACAATTACATAAACAAATTGTATTAATTCTAAATACACATAAAATAAGACAGTAAATCAGAAAGAACAGTAAGTCTTGTAACCCTGTTAGAGTATGTAAACGAATAAACTTATACCCAGTTAGTAGTTTGGCCTCATATTTTTGTTTATATAATGGAAGATTTCATTCATTGTTTATAGAAACATCTAGGGAGTTCCACAGCTTGGGACCCTCATGTTCGACAGTATTTTAGGTGAGAGTGGTATGAGCAAAGGATTGATGATATTTGTTACACTGTCTAGTAAAATGCTGATGCACTTCTTCATTTTTTTTGTAAACATAGAATAGATGGATATACGTAATTTGTTATGATTTAAGCTGGAAAGAATAAATGTCATTTACTTTAAAAAGAGGATTCCTATGTTCGAGGTACGAAGCAGTGTTGATTATTCGCAAAAGCTTTTTCTGTAGTTTAAGTATTCTGTTGACCGACACCACAATTACTCCATTAAGATCCCACATGTTAAAGGGAAGATACAACATTTGCAAACATCAAAAAACGAAATGATCACATTACCACGAAATACCTTACTGAATTGTTAGGGACGGACAGTCTAAAGAATCCATTAAAATCGTGGCTCCTGGTGGGCTGATGGTTTCAAGAAAAACTGTATTTTTGGTCGGTCGACCAGCGTTGGAGAAAACTGGCTTTTTTCAAAAACCGTTCTTAATTTTTCATATTTAGTTATTCTGACTTTTCTTTGCAATTGATCACACACCTGTGAAGGGGTACAAGCCTGCTAGACTGATTCTCTGACCTTACAATTCCCCAAAGTGTATTAATTGCTTTGTTTCATCTTAAATGGGGTCAGGGAACCAGACTACAAGAACATGATAGGCTTTCTTGGTTTTTCCAGCATCTACAAGCCCAAAACATGAAACAAGTCAGTTTAACAATATTTTATATAACATACTAATCCTCCAAATCCATTTATTTCTGAAAATTGCAGCAAAAGCAAATTTTGTACATTCCCTTTAAATAAGGTAAAATTAAAGTATTGTAAAGTTTAAATAAAATGTCTTGGGTGAAAAAAGCCTACAGTTTCAATTTGACATCTATGTTTCTGGAATTAATTGCGCAGATGTTATTATTTTTTTTCTCCATGAACACAATATTTAAAAATATGTCGTGAGAACTATACTTTAATATGAGAACCTATCTCAAATCGGTGTCATCAGTGTTATATTTATTTCAAACATGACCTTTCAAGTGAGTGAAACACTGGTTCAAAACGAACGCTGAAAATAGTCTATAGATTACGGCTCATAAACTACCGCATACCTGCAGTTCCTCGAAAGACCGATCACATTGACCGGGTGAGGATGGACAATAAGGTCACGCTTCGATCCTGACCTGCTCTGTAATGCCAGTAAAAATGACCAAACTGTTGAAAGATTACAGAGGATTTAGCATGGTGTCAAACCTGACTCTAAAGACTTTATATTGCACCTGTTGGATAAGGTGTAGATTGAAAGGTAACGTTTATCGGGCCGGGGTAAAATTAGACACGGCAGTTTCTTGACCCATTTCAACAGTTGATTGATGTCGTGAATTGACTTCTTGGAGGAGAATATAATGCAAACTTGCTGTGACCCCACTAATGCAGACTTACGATTCCACAGCTCATGTACAGGAACGTCTTTTTTTGGTTACAATCACTGTTATACTCAACATCAATTTTCAATTGAATATTTAAAGGCATATCGGATCAGTAGCACTTCACGCATTTTGTTTGTTTCCAATAATAACACCACTCGAAATTCAAAGAAGAATGTTCAAAACCTGACCTGATGAAGTTTTAGCTCAATGGATATTTAACTTTTCGTAAAAAAAGTCAGGCGCGGATCAAGGGGGGGGGGGGTCACCCCCCAGCTCTGTGAAATTATTGTTTTTCGTAGAAATTCATATAAAATAAAATGCACCCCCCCCCCTCCCCCGCTCTGACACCCAAAACAACATGTACTGGTAAAATGTCCGCCTGTGCACCAAATACTGACAGAGCCAGCTTCTGTAATATAGCGTTTGTACTCTTTTTCGCAACAGCTCTCATTGGTTTTGTACACGTTTTATAATCGAGGTCGTCCTCCATTTGGTTCCTGTGCTCGATTCGGCACCGATGATGTTGCACGTGTATGTCCTCGATTTACACCATATCCTCGTGGAGACATTTCTTTGTTCTCGTAATAGTAAAGTTTTCGAGTTTAAAGGAGAAGTTGCAAAATGCTCTTACTTTAACCAGAATTAATTTGTTTGGCTGAAATTCGGCGGGCTTAATATCCCTTTTCTAAAACTATTCCATTTGCGACTAATCAACATACCTTGGAAATTCCTAGTTTTTGAGTAAAGTCCATATATCTACTTCGTGATAACCTTGTGGAGACGTATTCATCTATAGAGATTGCCCTGTGGAGACGTATACAATCTTTTGTTCCCTATTGTGTGCATGTCTCCACTACATTTCAGATTTTTTTCTGATGAACGCCCCCCCCCCGCAAACATTCCTGGATCCGCCCCTGGAAGTGGAAAAACATGTACAACCTTTTGCTAAGAAAAACACGATTTCGTAAAAATTACTCTTTATTTCCAACGACCAGTCAATTAGTTGATCATTGGAAATCACCTACGTTTCTTGATTTCTTCTAAATGACAGCAAGCAAGACGGAATCATTTTGAATTTTTGGAACAGATTAACTGACAAGTTCGTACCTATTGATTCATGTCTGTTTGTTTCCCACAAATGTCGTCGTTTCCGAGCCTTCATTCTCTCAAGATTTTGGACTGTTCTACCGATTTGCAGGTAGGTTTGTGAAAAAAAGTCTTTGCTTAAAAAATATGATAAAACCTGTCAACTCAACACTTGGTGCGCTGTTCGATGCAAACAGGACTCGCCATATCTCAGCACTTTTGAGTTGCAAGTCAAGTTCTCAGATTTTATTTTCCCTTAAAAAAAAAGGTTTCAAACCACATCAATTACCAAAAGGAAAATGTACTGTCCAAAGAAAAACAATAGAACTCGGTGAAGCATGAACTGAGTAATAATTCAAGTTATAAATGGAAAGCTTATTGCCCCTACTTTAGATGTTCATTAAAGGTAGTTATTAAGTTCGTAGTTTGTTCATAGTATCCCTTTGTTTTTAGGTTACCTTTTTTTGGGACACATTGTATTTATGTGAAATTTGGATGAAATTGGGCACTACAACTGACTCTATATTTTGCAGTGGAGTGGATGCATCGTTTTTTCAAAATGGCAATGGATTTCAGGACTACTTTTAGAGGTGATCATTTTTGGACTGAATTTTCTCCCAAAGGTCATAAGATTACGCACCAAAAATTGAACAGAAATGGAAAGATGATAAAATAAGGTTTACTTTGATGTGCGTCTCAAAGACCTTTGAAAGTTGCAAGTAACGGCCCATTTTATTGTTGTTTATTTACTGGAATGCAATCCTAATCCCGTAACTAAATATGTATAGCGCCCTCTACTATGTGATATGGAAAAAATAGGGCGCTTCGGACGTACAGATTTGTAGTAAATGTAAACACTGCCCTCTACCGACAATCAAGGCTATATCCCCACAGTTGGGTTAGTTTTCTTAGACATGGGCGTCCCAATGCGGATCTCTCCCCCCCCCCCCGTCTTCTCCCCCGGAACAGAAAATATAAAGGACAAGAGGGGCGGAGGGCGCGAGGGGGGAGGCACCCCCCCCCGAAAATAAACCGTTAAACCGTTAAGTTAATCACACCTCACAACCACAACTAGTAGTATTACCCTCTCCCGCTTTTAACCAAGATTACAAACAAAACATTGTTTACTTTGAAGAGCTCCCCCTCTACACACAATTTTTGATTTTGCGGCGGCTGCAGCCTGCGGGTGACCGGGTAAAATCCTGTCTATCTCCCATGGCCCAGCACGAAGTGGTTAGTGGTCTGACGGCAAATTTCGGCCGCCAGTGATTTTGCTCCCTTTTAGAAAAAAAAAATCCCGTTGACGCCCATGTATACATTTCCGTTAACGCCGCACAGTGTGTGATCGGCCAAATGACTGTTGTCTTTATTTAAACACAACCATAAAGCATACTGTGTATTTAAACTGTCGGATGCGAAGATTGCATTTGCTTTTCAAATACCTTCTCCCAAGAAGTAGCGCTGTTTAATAGGGCGCCCTCACTCCCTCAAACAAAATGAATTCTGAGCGTGAGCAGAAGTTGAGGGCGTTTTACGATAAGACTGTGCGGAGTCCTAGTAGTTTGATTTTCCTTCCAAAAATAAACATCCCTAAAAGTAGTCGCTTAGGACTCCTCGGTTAGAAAACGTGTACAAAACCAAAGAGAGCTGTTGCAAAAAAGTAAGAGTATAAACAAAGAAAAAGGAACAAAAGAAAATTCTTGACTTACACCACAAACAAACGTGATCAAGCATTACATTCACCGTGTGGACTTCCGAACGAAAGAGGTCCACATAAACCAGGTAGCAGCGACGTTGGGTAGACTTGTCCACGTCCACACAGTGTTCCCCTCTCTGGAAAACGGGTTTAGAGGCATTTTTGGTTAAGGGTTATCCATGGCAAAATGAAGAGAAACACTAAAGAGAATCAAAGAAAAAAATTGGGGTTGAAAGAGTTCTCACAGTGTGAGTAAAATGATTTGTTTCACTGGTTTTTCTTAACCACACGACAACAAAGGAATGTCCAAACTACGTATGTAACGTAAACATGTGTGTCTGCGTTTATTTATGGTGTAAATCGAGGACACACACGTGCGACATCATCGGTGAATCGAGGTCAGAATCGAGGAATCTTCGAGGCAAGGGGGAGGGGACTAAGGGGATTAAATGCTCTAAACTATAGCACATGCCTGCTAATCATCCCCCCCTGACTGACAACTAAACCTCTTTTGAGCCAAACCTGGATTTGCCCATGCATGAAACAAAACACAGTGTAACTGTAGTAAGCATGCAAAGGTCGTGGGTTCGAGTCCCACCAAGAAGTTTGTGATTATTTTCCCACAATCACTCGGGACAACTCTGAGTACATAGTTTATGACCAAAATGTTGTTGAAGGGTAAAAAGCCAATATTGAATTTACAGTGTAACTGGATCTGAATGCCGTGAGACTGCGCGAAATATTTTATTCGTCCATGTAAGGTTTAAAATGTATAAATGCCATTATTCACACCCATTAACTTTAATTTTCATCCTTTTTGTTGATTCACTGAGCAATATAATTGTATTCATGTCAAATACATACATACACGAACTTTCGAACGAAGCATCTATTGGGCTAATAAGAATGAAGAGATGTTTGCCAACACACAGATTCAACGGCTCAACAAGTGAGGGCGCTATGCGGTAGGGCTACTTTGCTGCGCAACGCTGGCATCGACGCGACTAATGCTTCGGCAATGAGATGTTTGAAAAAAGTTGCAGTAAAAAAAACAAAATCCAAATACTTGTATGTATTAAAGAGGAGGCTGTTTGGATGTGTTGGCTTCAAAACAATTATTCGAGAGACGGATCGATCTAACCGATGACTTTCTTCCTTTACGTAATGCAATAGATTCCGTTTATGTAGGCTAAATTTCTACTCTGACCATACACCTCGTTATGGACACAAGGGAGGCCATGGACCCAAGGATACAAGTTATGTGGGAGGCAAGCCTCAAATTTATGCACTTGAATGTTGGAACTTACAGTTTCTACACTTGGTGTAGAAACTGTCGTGAAGAATTTTAGAGTCCAATCCAAATTCAAAAAGGTGCTTTCGGGGAAAAAATAATTTTTTTAAGTTTCTTTTATTAAAAGAAATGAAAGCTCCAGCACCTCATAACCCCTACCATGGTTATACCGTCCCAGCTTTTATTTATTTATTTTTTCCAAACGAAAAATATAAAAATGGGCCACTTTTTCAGAAAAACTACCCATTTTGCCCCCCCCCCCACCCACACACACACACCCAAAATCTGAATACGCTATTAATAGAGGATAACTAAAATTCAAATGTTTGCCTAGCTAATGAAGTGTGTTCTCATTGTAGAAACTTTTCCCCACCGAAAGACGAAATGTGGTTAGGGTTTAAGGGAGGCGCAGCCCCCCGAAATGTGGGACCCCCTTCGCGCGGCCGTTATTTTGTTTTCTTCCAAACGACATTCGTTTCCCATCTACTGATTAGTCCTTACATGCATATCTAATGCCTTTTTCTCCATAACACAAACCCAACATAAGCTTTACGTCTTCTGAAAAATGTTTTTTCCTCGCTTATAAAAGGTAAAATGAGAAGGTAAAAGGTGAAAACGGTCACTGTGGTTCGAACTCGGATCACCTGATTAGAAGTCAGGACTACTCCCAACCAGTCCACGAATCAGCTGCCAATCGTCGGTGATTTAAACACCATTATTCCTTGTTTAACTTATTCTCGAAAGCCCTGAACACCATGAATATGAATCATGCAAAGCGAGAAAGGGGGAGAGCGCCCTCTTTTGATATTGTCGGAGTAGGTTGGTGCGCAGTAGGTTAATCGGCTACTTGGCTCAGTCGTCCAAAAGTGACGGCTGCTGATAAACACAATATACATCATGCGTAGCGGCCTTTTTAAAGAGCATCTCTAAAAGTCAGTATCCATTCAGTAATAATTTTAATTCAGTAACATTGAATGCACAAAAGGTTCACTCATGCATATCCCAGCAAAACAAAGTTATTGCTCTATACAATCATGAGGTCTATGTAACTGATAACAATGCAGTGTGATTTCTGAAAACTGTTTGTTTTCGTCCAGGCGTTTTAAACCTTTTAAAACATAAATACGATTACTGAAATCCATTGGTATATAGAATACATTCCAAAATTCATCGCTTTTATTGATTTACCCATGAAGCGCGGTTCATACTTCATGCGAATGCAGATGCGATGCAAATTTGACGTCACTGATCATTTGTTGCCAAATTCGCCGGGGTTGAAATGTGTTAAAATGTTTTCGAATTCAGGGCGCGAAAATTTGCCCTGACATCTCAAATTCGCGTTTGCGTTCGCTTTCGCGCCGAGTATGCATCGGGCTTTAGGCTAATAGTAAAAAAAGAGAATATATTCGCCATCAAATCGTTTCAACGGATCAGCAAGTGAGGGCGCTATATACCGTATTCGGGTGTCGACGCGACTGGTATTGTTTCGGTATTGAGATGCTTGACCAAGTTCCTATTTGCAATGGTGCATGCAATCTCTTTGGTTGAACATTTCTGTCTGATGTATTTAAACATGCCTGATGTTTGGAAGATATCGTGATTTCTTTGACGGAAATTATTCACTTACAATCGACGTCATCAGTGATATGATTTTGAAAGAATAACAAAATAGACTATTACGATTGGCAAAAAAAATATTTACTGACTCGTTTTGTTTTGCTTTGTTTAAGGTTTTTGTATTTTGTTTGTTATTATTTCTCAGGCTGTTAATCTTACTCTGCTATTCCTAGGTATAAATTTATAGCGTGGCATGGGCTTAAAATTGATTAAGAATGCCTTCCCCGAAGCAACGTCAAACAGGCAAAGCAAGAACAAAGCTTTGGCCTTCATTGACATCTTGGATGTTTACCACTAAACAGACGAATAGGCTGTAATTATCACTGCAAGGTGCAGGCGGGCAAATCACGACAAATCACCCAGAGGCCAACTCGCAATAAATCCACCGCTGTGTTTAGTAATAGCCATTTCTTTGGGGCACGCAAGTCGCATGCGGTAAATCCAAAAATTGATTTTCTTCCACCGAACAAACAATTTAAAAAAAAAAAAGTCAGCAATATGAAATTCACACAGTCGAGTGTGACCACGTGTTAACAAGTCATGCAGAATTCTGCTTCGTTGTGTGATCAAAATAAGAAGAAGGAGGGTACTTATTTAGAAGAAAAACAAAATACATTACTTACGTATTTTAGAGGAAATGCACGCTCTACACAAATTTACTATATGTGGAGATTAATGACTGTTGACAATGAATGGGGACTAGCGACTGTATTCCTAGTAGCTGGACTTTGACAATCTCAGAACAACAGACATTGAGAACAGTTTCTGGCATTTTGATGGAATACTGTCATTACTGGATGGAGGGACATGTGGGCGTAATCAACCCATCCCTTATACACGTGTAAGCTCGTGGCGATGACAGGAATTGAGAACTATTCTCTTTATGCAATCCACAATACCTGTCGCTTCAAAACTGACGGTAATACGATGGCAGACACTCATGTCAGGTTTTTTTTGGTTTTTTTTGAAATGTTAAATTTAAGTTTAGTCCCTGCGGTAATGCTTGGTAGTAGTTACAAAAGTTAAACAAGACATTGGTTCGACAACCTGACACTTATCAAATACTGAAAACATAATAGCGTTTTCTAGTTAAAACATTTTCGAGAATGTGGGCCAAAAGCGAAATGTATGATAAATAATATAACTGCTTTTATAAAGTTTGCCTCTGAAGAAGGCCTTACTATTAGGCTGAAATATCAGGCCGCTCTAAACAATTTTTTGTACATGTAATTGTATATTCCAGGTTAATCCAGGGAGTGAGCAGTTTGCAGCAGTTTTTATGCCATTCTTACATAAAGTGTTGGATTCTATATAACTGCTTGTTATTTGTATTTTGTTTTGTTTTTTATTTACTTATTCAGATTAATAAACGCTTATGCCAAGTATATTTCGGTGATCTAATTTTTTTAAATTTGCATGTAAGGAGAATTCGCTTTTTAAGGCAACAGATTATAACGATGTAATACCTACGGTATCGAAGTTTACTCATTTGCCTGTCAACTTATAAAAAATGTATTCGTTTTCATAAATGTTGCCCTAAATTTCTCACTGACAATTATCCATTACAATTGGCTTATATAGTTACGACGAATGATCATTACGGGTTTCTAATCTGTGATGCATTTTTCTTTATTAATATAAAGGTAGTGGACACCGGTTTTTTTTGTTTTAATTGGCAAAAATTCAAAAATTAAACTGTCCAAACATTTCGAAATATTCTACTTCATCATGTGAGTATAAGAGTCCTGTGAAACCGTTGCGCCTAGTATGCTGTCATTTTCGAGAAAAGGGGAAGTATCATCATTTCTTTGAGGTGGCTAGGACCAAACTATCGCCAGAAAAATAAACATTTTTTCTTCAAATAATGCCCCAAATTGACCGAGTTTAGTTACGTTTGCAATCCGTTACATAACGGGACCAGTATCACATCACGATTGGATGCAAGCCGAAACGTATTAAAGGGGTCCATGCTATGTAATTGTTTAAACGCTATACTTGAAAATGTAACTTGAGCCCTATTTAATTTTATTTTCAATTTTCTTTTTTTTGCCATTTTGAAGGGTATCCTGGTGCCTTTTTGGTTTTATTGCTAACGTGAATTTTCATATTTATGAGCAAAACTGTGATATCATTCCGGGCAGAAAGTTCAATGTTAATACAGCTATTTCAGCACCAAAAATGGCTGGAATTTTATATATTTTTCTGTCATAAATTCTCTTTTCTTTGGTGTTCGTTGTTGTGCAAGTACATGACTGTAAACTAATGAGCAACCTTTTTGAACAGAAAACCCCTAAACTGAACAGTGTCTTCCGGAAATGACATCACAGCAACAGCCCTCTCAGTTGTCCGGAAAAGCATGGACAAGTTTGATTGTTTAAGAAGCGCACATTTCAATAAAATTAACCAAAAGGGGATGTCTAATAGTTTTTATACATTTAAGAGGAGTAGAAAGTTGCACAAAATGAGTTCCTTTATGAAAATATTTTGCGCAGGGGCCCTTACTGAACATTTTTGCAACGGAGGGCTTCCAACGGAAACCCTGCTTTGCGTCGAGAAAAATGAAGATGCATTTTCACAGTTTGCTATTAAAAAAAAACATAATATCTACTGAGCTGGAATGTTACTAGGTTAGCCTTTGTAATTAGCAGGGTTTCCGAATGGATTTAAGAATACACACAGTTGTCGCAGGTTCGAATCCCCGCAACAGATCGCCATGCATGATGCTGTTTTCTGAATTTTAATTTTACAATTACATAAATCATCCGGAAAACACGGGGCAGTCTTGATAAATTTAGACCTAAATTGGTTTCACTGGTGAGGGCAGTGGTTGACAATACTCCACTGTATCTGGGAAATATACGTCGTCAACTTCAAATTGTGCGGGACTTCGTGTCGGTTCTTTTTTTTACACCAACTTAATATCAAACCTCGGAAATGTCAAGTGGCAACCGACGGATGACGAAAATCACAAGGGAAAGAAATACGGAGAGAACAGAAGCTGGCCAAGCAACCAAGGAGTGGAATACGCAAGGGAGATCGAGAAGAAAGACAATAAGGAAACGAGTGAAGACATTTCAGTTAATTAGACGTTGTTAATAAAATAAAAAACACAAGCGCTTTTGTACTTCCCGAGCACATGGCAGAAAGGAATTGATAATAAGAATATGTCTAAAGCACATCATTCTTAAAAACAACAACAACAACAACAACAACAACAACAACAACAACAACAACAACAACAACGACAACAACGAGGTATAGTGCTGTGAATAGTATGAACCTGCAAATGTGCTCTATATGTTACACTAGGTTTTTTTTTTATCCTGAATGGTGTTTGGCTTTAGTACTACTTTTAGAGGCAACCATCGTTGGAGGGAGTTGAATGTCACGGGATTACCACTACAATTTGAACATAAATTAAAAGATGATAAAACAAGCTAGATTTTGGTGTATGTCGTGAAGACCTTGCAAACTAATGTTCCTTGAGTTTTGAAATTGTGGGTTTCAGGTTATTATTGTCCACTGGAACACAAAGAAGAAAAGGTAAAGCCTTTAAAAAAAAAAGTAATCCAGAATATTTTGACATAACTCTTAATTTGTTAAATAGCAATGTAGGCCTACTTTAACAGGATAATTGTTAATCGTGTGATTTTTTGGTGAAAATCAATTTAAATCAAATCGGAGCGAGCTCGAAGCACCGATGGATTGGATAGGTGTCTGGGTTAGGCCAAACATTTATTGTTTTCAACATTGAACTTGCGAGCTTTGAACTAATTCTTCTTGGCAGCTTGCACCCTGTTTTTGGAGTTCTTCATTCTACCCACGTGCCACGAACGCGTGTTATTACATTCATTTGAAACATTTGGCTCGAGGCCCACATCAGTTCCTCTGAGAGTCATTGTTTACTTTGTCCGAGAACTTGCTCCTGGCACAGTCACCGCACCCCCCAAAATCAACGCGTCAGGTCACGGTTCGATGACGGCCACAGCCGGCTACCGGAATATGCTTCGACATGACCACCTCACGGACCAGTTAACACGTAGAAAAGCACTGAGGAGAACCGTTAATATACAACCTGAGAGCGTTAGTCAGCCTTTCCCCGTACCTCGCGCAGTGTACGATCGGTGCGCCAAATGCGTGCACATACCCCTGCGCTTTCTGCTATAGCTGCAAGCTGCACTGTACCGTAAATGATGCATACAATCTCAAAGTGCACACTGTTTTTGTCACCTACTTCCAGTGAGAAAGAAAAAATCAGCACAGTTTCCCCAAGTCCCTCCTCGCCAGGATTCTTGGGTTTTGACACGATTTTATCGAACCGAGAGTGCTACTTGTATTTTCCCCAATGACAAACGAGAAGCAAACGGGGAGTGTCTAGCATGTTCGTTTTTAAATTGTCCCTTGACTGTGAGACAAGCAAGATTTGTTTTTAAAATTAAAACAATATATTTTGTGTAAAATCGTCACAGTTAAATAAGGTTCAGTAATATTTACATCAATATATCTTCTGAGTTTTTTTTTCCAAAAAAAAAACAAATCAGACTTCGCTCTTTCCGGTTTTTTTTTCGACTCGGGTCAACGCCTTACATTCTATTGCCGTGGCTTTCGTTCAAAATGTCTAGCAGGAAACATGTAAATTACAGTTTCCGATACTATTTAATGTAATATCAGCTCTTTAAGGTCAAAAAGTTACTTTTGTCATTCAACAAAATCATGTGAGAAACGGCGTTTGAACACAATTCCTTTGAGTTTTCTCCATCCAAATTAGCTGCTCCTCCTTTAGGGCATTTGTTTTAACGATGCGCAATTAGCTGTGTCCTATTGTTTTTAATTAGATCTGCGCCAGCGCTGGTGCACTGTCCATAAATTTGGAAAATGCACGTATTCGAAATCGTAGGAAATATACCATTCCTCAACTGATTGCTTCACAGAAAATAGCCATGCCTCTGGCTCAGTCAGTTGGAAAACTTCTTTCCCAGGAGTAGGAATGTGCAGTGCATAATAGAACATTCTGATAAAGCGAAAAACAGAGTTCCTCACCATTTAGCGAAGGCAATTGTGTTGTTTACTCAGGAATCAAGCTGGCGTGCACCCTTGGGACACAGCTTTTTGCTTGATACTGGGGTGGTTCATCTTACTGGTTATGTGTGCGCCACCGCAAACATTGGGGTGTCTAGTGAGTGTGCAGTGATCACGTGCTGGAAAAAAAACTTTCCCAATTGGTTAGTCTGTTAAAATTATAAACTTAAAAATTGTAAGCGTGCTTGCATCTGAAAGGGAGGTTTATTAACTTTCCACAAATACCTTATACCCGCGATCTGCAGTCGGGGTAGGCTAATCCCTGATTTCAAAACAAAATAAGCTGAACCGTCTTGTGTCAGGTTGTGAGTGATTTGCGTTGTGACAGGTGTTGTCCAAACAATCAAATGTGCCGTCGGTGGAGACTAAATGTTGAAAGAAGTCCACATGTTGAAGATGTACGAGTGTATGAAATGCCACATTCTGTATAAAGTTGCATCATGAATACACAAATATTCAAAGGAATTTTTTCGTTCGTCGTTTGAAATTAAAGTTTAATAGCTGTGGTTAAAACAAGGCTGTAGTCATCAGCAACATAAAATCTTTGAATGATTCCTGGAACCACCGTTTATGCATCGACAACACTTTTCAACAGGAAATTGAAACACTTAAAGACATTTGATATTATCATTGCAAAGGAGAGACCCATACGGTTTTTGTATTGGATTCGTTGCATTGCAAAATGTAAATTTACACCGGTGGTATCTATTTATGGAACGAGTGGTGCAAACGTTTTAAAACTGTGGTCTTACACTGATATCATCGGTGTTAGATTTAACACCACTGTTTTGGAAATGTCGAGTTGACTTGACATGCAGTCGTTCTTGCTACGTCTTGCTCTATATTCCTTTCTTTCACTGAAAGTAATGCTTATTCTCGCATCGGAAACTTTCATGTCTTAGAGGCTGACGGTTTCTTTTACATTAATTTATCACGATTTCTTACCAATACAACGGCATTAAAATAAATTATGCAATTTGATTTGTGATTTCCCATTTTGAGATATCTTGAAATCGTCCAATTTCAAATTTACCATTTAAATCCAAAATATGTGTATAGGACTTATTCTCACAAAAGTGACAACCAAAATTCTTATTATTAAATAGAAGTTCTGATTATATGAATCCTTCCAAATTCGCTGTCAGAGAAATGTCTTTCTTCCGAAGATGGTGCTAGGAACAGTTGTATATTGATTGAACCTTAGGAATAAGCCTTAGGAAGAAGCCTTGGTAAGACAATAATGAAACCGGTTTGCAACGGCTCTCACGTCGAATCACGTCAACAAAACATAAGGGCTCAGTTATGTCTAAATTGCTCTGAAGAGATTGCCGTATATAGAGCTCTCATGAGTTTCTATTCAATACAGCCCTACATTAGATCGAATATTGAGTAGATAACCTCTTTACGTGTTTAAGAAATTGGTGTACTTATGAACGTGTAATGTATGCACGAAGTCATTCTGTAACTGTTTCTTTCTAATCTGGTGATTTCACGAGTTGCCATTTAATCTTTTCAGTGGTGAATCGAGAATCTAAGAATTTATTATTTATCCTGGGTGGTTTTTGTGTGTGCTGAATTCGAAGCGGAAGGCTGATTTCAAACAATGGAACAGAATACGGATTTACAAGTTTCTAGTCATTTTCTTCCGCCTACATAGTCCTCAGTCTTTATATTTGATAGAAAACCCACACTGTAGGTAACCATCTTCCAGTAATTCCAAGATCTAGGACGCAACGAGCTTGAAGTGATGCACAAAAAGACGTCAAAGACCTCGCTGGCAGGAGCCTCTCCGAGTTCTTAAGGTTCTTACACCGCCTCCGACTGCCTCCCTGCCCAAGACGGATGATTGGCCCCTACGGCTAAAGTGATACCAAGAACGGCAAATGACTGCTATAAAACACTCCAGACAGCAAGTGGGTTTGGGGCTCTCTGTCTGGTATTTGACAAAAAAAATTCTAACACCCTTCGCCGCAGAGATGACGCGGATTGACATTGTTGCATCGCCTTAAAAACGAATTTATTTATTATATTAAAGGTTTTAGTTACATTTAACCAAAGTAAAAGAATCAGAAGAAAGACAAAACTCCTTCTGAAACACTCACTGATGCTAAGTGCTCACCATATTAAACACACTTCCAAAAACTCCTTCTGAAACACTCACTGATGCTAAGTGCTCACCATATTAAACACACTTCCAAATTTTATGTATTCAAATATACCACATAAATTATTTCAAATTTGAAGCCTCAGAAAAAAAATTATTACAATTTTTTTTTTAATTCCTGATAATACTGATAAACGATGAAACATTATTGCAAACAAAACCAGCAGAGGGGTTAAATTGACTAGAAAGTGATTTAAATTTCACTCTATTTTCTTTGTCAAAATTACCAAAATGACCAAATTAACCTATAAAATAGTTTGCTGTATGGACTCTACCGCCGACGGTTGATTAAAAGCACATAGGTTTAATTTTGGTCACCAGCTGCAATTACAGCAATCGTTGCAAGGGCAAGCACCCAGTATTTTGTCTAACAATTCTTATTTTCCGGTACATTGATTCGCCAACCTTGCCCTGCAGCTTGCTACTCAACAATAGCCCCTAACCTGAACGAAAACAGTATAACAAAACAACCCATATTCGCCAACTAATTTGGAAATTAGTAACAAAAAAATTTGAAGCACGAAGTGTAACGTCATCCGCACGTCCAATATTCCTACGCCTGTAATTAGGCAAGTCTGTTATTGGTCAATAAGCTAACCATGACGTAATTCGGTGTACGTGCTTACGTGATGTACATGTACAGCAGGTCAAACAGGAAAGGAATACAGGTGAAATATCGATGTCTGTCACAAGTCAGCCAGTGAAGCCTAATTCTTTTCTCTCTTTTTTTTGGGGGGGGGGGGTAGGGAGGAATGGGGGAGTAGGAAATCTTCTAATGACGTATACACGCCTGTCTTGCTTACGGGGGTGGAAATGAGAATTGAAAACATCACGACGATGCAATTCTTAGGGATATTAATATACCGTAATAGACCAGGGGCAAGCGAATTGTTTTCACACAAGAAATAAATCGTGCATAAGGGGTATTTTAAACTGAATGAGGAATGTAAACAAGTCAGCTCCTTAAATATCAGGAATAATTAATAATTAATGTGGCTGATTTTAATTGGAAGGGGATAAAAACCAGTTCTTTTGATGACTTTGATTGTTCCACATTTTTAAAATTGTATTTCGTGGAATTTCGACTGTGATTGTAATTCAGAGTAATTTGGCAAAATAATTGGTAATTTATTGGCAATGTATTGGTCTTTCGTGATTTGTGTATTTGAAGTTTGTAAATTTGTCTATACTTGTGGGACCCCAATGGAAATAAGCCTGTGTAATTGGCTTTCTTGGGTTATCCCAGGAAGAATCGACTGTTCTTTGTCATTTGTATGCATATTTGTTTGTGAGTTGATTGATTTCTGAATAAATTAATAAATAATAATGAGCTGACTCCTAAGTACTAAGTAAACTAAACAGTGAATACTTCTCTTTAGGCTGTTCTAAATTTACTGTCTCAATATAAGTATTCAAGTCATTTACTAATAACTGAATTACTCAAGTAGGACTCTAAATGAGCTCTGTTACACTCAAACTTTCATTTGATTTTAAAATGGTTGGGAAGACAACAGTTTCTGGTTTTACGTCCTGAAAGCTTTAGCCGAACCGAACTGAAATGTCAAGCTTGTTACGGGAGAAAATATATCACCGCTGAAGTTTAAATGGTTTTTAAAATATCACTAGGCCTATGTTTTATGTGGGTTCTACGTGCATTAGAACTACCTAACAAATTGGGTTTTATAGCCTTTCAGTAACATTTCATAAAGCTTCATTATGAACACACAAATTGCCGAAAATGATGAAGTACATAATGATTTCCAAACCTTTTAAAATTACATTTAGTCAATAATGTAGAAATGACACATAACAACCGTGTGTCTCGTTATGGGCCAAGGAGACATGAAAGGTATTACTCATATAGGGTAATGTTAAAGACCAACCGTTTCTAAATAACATACTAAAATGAAGGACTGAATAAATGCACAAATGGGGACAATATATCATTCTAATCAGTCCCTAGGCATAACACGAATGCGCAAGATATCGCGACAGCTATAAGCGCCGGCCCGTCCGAAAATATAATCAGTATTTATGTATTGAGTGCACAACAGTCTCGAAAATGTCGTAAACCTAATGTCATAATTTTGCCGCAACTCTCGATTTGCCCAAGAATACACACGGGATACGTCATTAATGTTATTTGCTTCCGTGGGAGATTATCCCGAGTCACGAATCCATGAATTTTGAACATGTTTTAAATGTTTACGGTGATAGCTCCTTTTTTGTCGGGCATGGCAAATAAACCGAACAGGATTTACCAAACAAGTACGATGTAGGCTTCTTGGTTACTGTATTTTGTTGTGCTAAAACGTAGTAAAATTGTGTTATGTCTAGGTGAATACCTGCCAAAGATACCCTTGGGATTACCCACATATCTTTATATTATATATGCTACATTTTTGGGTTACCGCCATTAAAACAAATCACCAACATTTCCTTGGATGGGATAAGTAAGATTTGAGGCTTTGCATGGTGGAGACTAAATAATGAAAGGTTTGCGGAAACACCATGTGCAGAAATTTCTCAACTAAGAGAATGGTTCGGAAAAGAACCAGAGGTATAAACTCGACGTTCCGGTCAGTATGCTCTGACCGTCTTCATGTGTTTGGATGGGATAAAACGACGCTAAAAAGTCAGACTAAAGAATGACTAGATACGTGCAGTGCGCTACTTCTAGCTGCTCCCTGGGTTTGGTATTGTAACATTTGCGATTCCCGGCCCCCCAAAAAACTTGGGTATTGTATGTAGGTATGCAATGGAATGATGCCTTTACAAAATTGTAGGTCAATGTTTGAATTTTTAAATGTGTCGTCGGGGGACTAGACTTGGAGACCGGGGTTTGAATAACGTAGACCCTGCGAAAGAGGCTGGTTGGAATCCTCCACACCCTGAAACAGAAGCAATAACACACCAAAGTAGGTCAAACTTGTTAGCCTGTACTATTCTAACCCCTCTGAAATTGTATGTAGTGTTATGACAGTCGTACTGTGAGATATTTTTTAATTCCAATTTGAATGGCGCAGATGCAAACTCCAAGCCGTGAAATTGTAACAAGAACTGACAGCGGAGATACTCCAGCCATTAAATAAACAAACGCGTGACAACAAAATCAAGAGCCCACTACATCCCTGATGGACTCAAGGAATAGGGGGGATCAGAAAACTAAGATTTGGGAGTGGAGTTTCATTTTCTTTTTCAGCGAAGTATTATTTCTTATAACCGAGGGCCTCAGATTGTAATTACCTTTTCAGTGTGATGTCGTGCCGCGCAGATTCCCCCCGGGGAGACAAACAGTCATAACGAAATCTTTTGGCAGCTGCAAAAACGTTGCCAGGGAAACCTCTCACTTTTTGAACCCTCCTGGGCTTGAAAATTAGACAGCGGTAGTGAAAAGAGTGGAGTTTTATTGATTCGGTTTATCAACCAGGGGAGAAAACAAAAAAAAGAGATCACCTCCAGCGGGGAACTCATAAAAAATGCATCGTCAATTCTACCCACAGGCAAAAGGATTTACTGAAATCGTCTTTGCATTACGAGCCGTGTACATGTCAATTATTTGCGGTACAAAAGGATTTGATTTTCAAATGTCAGGAAAAGGATAAATACATCATTCGGGAGAAAAAAAACAAGACTTTGGGAAATGCGTCATCACTGTGATTTCTGCAGACATTTCCGACTAGTGTAGCGTTCTCAAAGCTATTGTTAGCGGAGTGGTTGTTGAAATTCTAGTTTCGTGATCAAAAATCGTGAGCTTTCACGCTGTGTGTTGTCTTTCCTTATCAGTTGTACCCTTTTATTCGTTCGAAGGAACAAAATTGTTCAAAATCTCAAGTGGGCTGCAAAACAACTAACCTGTTGAAGTTTAAGCTAAGTGGCTTTACTGTGCAATGTGAGAAAGCGCAGGTAACAAATGCACAGTTTTGGGGGTCTCTTTAATAAATTCCATCACTAAATCACGTAAAAAAAGTGTTGCCACTAGATCACACAAACCTGCATGGTCAAAGAAGAAAAAAAGTACTGCTGGACAGGAAAAAATGAAAAGGAAAAAAAAATAACATAAAAACCCAAAATTTAAAAGAAATTCAGGAGTTCAAGAAATACAAGAAGACAAAGGAAGACCGCGGATTAGTTAATACAAAATGTATTGCGGAACATTGATTCATGATTTATATAATCTTAGTTATCGAAACTCAACAGGAACAAGAAAAACGGACAGTTTCAATAAATCATAGAGTAGTCAGCACTAGAGAAGGTTAACAGTTGGAGATTTTTAATCTTGATGCTCTCTCGCGTCCATGTGTTGCCCGGAAGGCATTGTCAGATGTCCTCACCCTCGTCATCCTCGATGATAAACGATCATCTTCATCCGAGTACTTCAAGCCTCGAGCTCTCTCTCCTCACAGCTTCTCACTCTGTCTACTTGTATTGTCGGGAAATTACCGCTCAGACACAAATCTTGCGCAGAAACGGAGCACTGGTGTGTGTGCACGGGCCGAGCGGGCCCAACCAGGACAGGAAAACGGATTTAATTTGTCTGATTCGAACAATCCCTCTCCGCCATCAATTTTCCTTGGTGTGAACTCCTACGGGGCGATTTCGTCGACATTTATCAGGAGGGGGCGTCTCTCCCGTTCAGATCTTGGATCCAGGGCTGGTTGTACCGCGGAGCCCAAGGCTTGCAATTTACGAAATAAGTCTGAATGGAAACATTTGCCGTTGCTCTGATTCAGTGTAAATCTCTTTAATAAAAACCAGAAGGAAATGACGTGTGTGTGTGTGTGACGTGGTTTGTTGTTAGGAGCAGCTCAGACGACATCGATTATTGCGAGGACCCTGCAAATCAAATACCTTCTTAAATGAAGTTTTATCAACGGGTGGACTGATTCAAATAAACAAACAGGAACAGCCCTAAATAAACAAAACATTAAGAACATTATTATCCAATATTGAAAAAAAAACATTCAGAAGTTTGGCCATTTTTTTTGACCGAGAAGAAATTATCATGAAAAATAGGTTCTAAAACAACAACAACAAAAGAAACCTTACGACGGGATTCAGTTTTCCAGTTGAAATTAGAAATTAGAGTTGCCATTTTTATAGGAGGTCCGATTTTACTTAGATTTCAGTATTCAGTGGAGTATCCAGCATCTCCCCCCCCCCCGAAGACATTTTTCCAATATTTATTGAAATGAAAGCGCCAGCGGCACCTCTCCAGCGACCAGCGCTACAAGTGTGATACACTTCCCCCGTCTTCCAAATTTATAAGAGCGAATTGTTTGTTTCGACCACTTACAAAACAATCCCATTAACCCCCAACCCTCGGACCCCGAAACCTGGAAACGCTACTGTTAGCATTGATTCCCAAGTTGTCAATGTATGATCGCGTGTCCATGAATGAAATCCCTGGGGTAACGAGGTAGGATCACAACCGGTAACGTCGGGCTAACCCAATGTTAATTGAAATACATGTGTTTTTTGGGTTAGAACTGATATTCTTGGTGCTCAAATTTCGGTTGTTTGAGCGTCTGTTATTTTTACTTCATGTGAATGAGTAACAGTATACCGTGCAAACCATGCAATGTATCAACAGTTATTGTTTTGGCAGTCCCACAACCTCGTACCCATGGGGTCGAGTAATACGCTCCCGCTAGCTACCGTACTCTCTCACCCTGGTATACATCATTTGCATGTTCAATAATCTTGCCCATTAAAATTAGGTGCGGAATAGTCTGGTGCCTGGACATGCTTTAAATCAGTGATTGGTTTTGTTTGCGGTGTCCAGGTAAAGACGGAATCATCTCGTCGTATCCGTCGTGAGATCGGTTTTTGAGGTTGATTGGACGTATATACTTCACAATGAACTCATAATACACGTTCGAAATAAAATCACCAAGTGCACGATATAAATCCATTACTTGCTATTGCGGGATCGAATACAGGAATACAGGAAGAAAGTTTCCCTATACCAGGGTTTACTATTGTCTCAAGGTTTAAAGTACACCATGGGAACGAGAATGGCCAGTGCCCCAAAATAAGGGTTTGCGAAGTCTGTCTTCTTGAGTTGCAGTGTGGGGCTGTCCATTAGCTTGGGAGAAAAAAAATTGTCAACTACGTCACAAATCAGTTTGGTTATGTCATCGAGCAATGAGTGTTTTACGTCAAAATGGGAAAATTATCGTAATGGGTAACTTTTCTTTTGGTCCTTACTATAATGCGATTATGGAGATGTATGCAGTTTGGGAAAACCTATTGGCTATATTAGCATTTTAAGTGGTTATTCCACGGGGCACACTTTCGGTATTATGCACAGTGGTCAGATGCAAATATGTACATGGACCTGGTGAAATAACTTCGCACAAAATGGTTATGTCATAAGCTTTGACTTTACAAAAAAGCCAATGCGAGCAGTAAGTTGATTTCCTAATGAGCACTTTTATAAATGACAAAAAAGTGTAGAAAGCGTCTGGATTCTAATTTTGCAAATATGGACAAAATCTGAACATCATGACGCGCTTGATTTATATCCTAAAAAGAATTATTCAGAGAACTTGATCGTGATATTTAAAAACAGATCGCAGATTTAAAATATAGGCCTTTTATAAGTCAAAGTTCGAAAGCTGTGTCCGAATCTAGATATCTTGGCTCATGCGTATATACTTTTAAGATTTACGCATAGGTGTGATTACCCATAACCATAAGACAACCGCTTAAGCGATTAGGACACGGCTCATTCACCGGGCATGCATCCATTAAATATGTCTCATCTTCCTTGGACATTAGATTGTTGCATAAGGATGGAATTGATAAAAGAGTAAAGTGGGATGCCGAACCGCCCCTATTTTCCGCGTCGTTTCATTGTTTGGTACCTTAAAAATCATAACGACCGGACACAGGTCATCAACCAAGCCTAATGATTGGAAGGTGAGAGAAAAAGACATGGACTAAATGAGGTCAACTGAGATCACTTATGCATGAAAAAATGCAAATTAGGACTTAAAGGCAAACGGAATCATTTTCTTTTCAGACATTTTATTCCTTCCAATCGCAGCACCATAACACCACTCAAATCCAAAGAAGAATGTTCAAAACCTAACCTGGTGAAGTTTCAGCCCAGTGAACATAACACATTTGAAAATACAGTGAAAAACCCACGCACAACCTTTTGATCACGAAACACTTTAATGTGACTCTGATTTCTTCTAAATGACAGCAAGCCAGAGGGAATAATTTCACGGGGTGTTAAGGACCAGTATGATCTTTAATCCAAATAAGCTTTTTTGATAGATTCGGTAGGTTACTTTTGGGGTGAATGCAAATGATCGTATAATGCCTTTATTAAAGTCATTGTCTTTCATGATGTATGGCTGTGGCTCCATGTACCAACAAAATTCACGTAAGTGTAACGTTATTTGTTCGGTAAAATTGAATATTATTTTGGGGGTTGCATTTTGGGGGTTGCATGTTCAGCAGTTGTAGGACTTCTGTATGCATACGAGACATGAGTTCTAACCCAACACCAGACCACTTATTGCTACCATGTCGTTTTCCATATTCGGTGGCAAGATCACATTACACAAAATGGGGCAATTTATAGAATAGCTGGGCAGCAACCCCTGTCTTCCACTATCCATCAACGACAACTTAGATGGCTTGGGCATATTCTGCGTAAACCCGAGGATGAGCTCATTTCTCAATTCACATTTTACCAACTTGAGGAAAAGAGGTCGTCCTCGGATGTCTTACACCCAGTAGGCCTATATACTGCCAGGCCTATGAGCGTGAAACATGATTTGACACCAAAAGAGATCTCCTATGTTGCAATGGATAGAGCCACATGGGCACAAATTGCAGCCTCAACTCCAGGGGCGCGTGCTCGTTCCTTACACTGACCCCTGGCTGTGATGATGACGTAAATGACGCTGAATGGCTATTCACAGCGTACTGCGCGCGCATTTCGAAGATTGCACGCCGGGCGCGCCCATAATGCGCTCGCGTGGTAAACGTCACGTACGAAAAATTATGATTCAAAAGTCGCGATGCCTGTACGATATGGATTATGTCAGCCGCGTTTTTCGCTAAAAAAAAAACCCTGTATCTGTGGTTGTAAAGGCACGAAAATGGGTACGTACATTTAATATAAATCTTTGCTAATTAACACAACGTCCAAATGTTGTGTGAAAGGATTGATTCTTCAAAATCACAACTTTTAACATTTTAAATATGGCGTCATTTTAAAGATGGCACGTAAAACGGATAAACTGCAGCCCTAATTATAATGTACCGTATTTTGGTATATTTAAATTACACAATTCCAGGGGTTACGATCGCGCAAGGTATGATGGGAAACAACATGGCGCTGCAAGATCGTACCCACGGGGCACGAGGTTGCACAAATTGTGACCGACTGCTGTGCAGTCGACTGATGATGATGGTGATGCATTAATTTTAAAATATCGCTCTTCATTCGTGGATTATCAAACATAAAGACCATTATAATTAAATACCAATATATTATTATTACAATGTTTTGTTGAACTAGGCAGCAAGCGTGGCCATCTATTCTGCTGTTGCACGCTAAAATGAGCGGTATTGCTCCACGGGCATAGTTGTACAATTTCTTCAGACTGAAGTAATCCCGTTGGATTATCCACTGGAAGTGCCTATATGTAATGGCATATCCTCGCCCACATGGTAAGTTTGCCACAGCTATATGCCGCCTACGAAGTCATGGGAGCGACAGGTGAGAGGTTTGTACCTCGCTGGAAGGTATACTCAGTTACAGGCAGGTGCCGGATACTGCCCAACAACACCTGCCTCAACACGATCGACACTAGTTGGGTAGCACGCCCCCTCATAGACCATGCAAGCTGATCCGCCTAAAAATAAGTCAGCGAGATTTCAGGGGAATATAGAGCCTGAAAATAAAAGGTCACGCGGCGAGCTTCCGGAACCCTCGCTTGGCCCGCCTATGGGCATTTTATACAATGTTGCCCTTTTTCTTGGTATAATTTCTGACAGATTGATTTCTAACCGTAATCGCCCCCAAGAAACATTCATGTTGTAATTTTATCTTGGTATTCTCCACAAAAAAAAGTAGTGAGAAATCACTTGGAGATGGGTACAAACAAATTTTACTTACGACCTTTCACATCCGGAATTTTCGTTCCTAGGTCTCCTTGCTTGTTCACGTTTGTTTTCACATCGCGTACTTGCGGAAGAACGAAAATGTATAACGACGCGAGGATTTACCTACCTACAGCCGATGGGTTCTAGATTTAGTCAGGATGGCTTGAATGCAGTCCTTATCAGCGGTCATTTTATTTATTTTTTCTGTAAATGCTATAAATGAATCCTTCAATTTATTCACAAAAGTGTGTATCCTAAAAGACATTTTAGTCTCCTAGTTTAGTTTCGGTTTTCACCCAATTCCCCCCCCCCCTCCCAAAAAAAAAAAAATTCATAAATTTTCATTTTTCTCCGAATACACCGAGTTGCAATAGTCCACATGTATTTTCGAATGTCGGAATTGAGAGATCAATTTTTTGAACGATATTTCTCTTTTACGTCAGGCGATTTTTCAGTTTCCATAGATTGAGAGGCTAGTGACAATTTTACAAAGGCCTTTTTCGATGTTGGTTTTCTTAAGAAATCAACGTGTACCAAAAAATAATTGCACGTTAATGTTCGCATTCGAGAATTTCGGAAGCGCGCCAGCAGGGTACACTTTCATACTGGGCACATTGTATAGGACGTCCTTATATTTGGATTCAGTTTGCTCCCCGACCAGATTATACCGGTCAAGGGCAACAAATGGGGTTTATAAAAGGAAACAAAACTTTCAACATACAAGTTACGTATTGAACAATTGCAAATTGATGGCCATAATGAATTGAAATGAAATGAGAATTGTTGACCTCAACTTTCGGTCAGTTGATCATGAACAAATTGATTGGGTAAAGCAAAACGTTGGAGTATGTGACTATATAGTCCAGTGCTTGTAATAAAGACGTTCACATTTAAAAGAGTATACAAGGATAAAGGCGAGACATTATACGTTCTATGGGTTAAGGCAAGTGGAAAGATTGTTTTATTTGCTTTAAACTAGATTTCAGCGAGGGTCCGCCCATTGTTGTTCTTGAACAACAGTAAGCTTCATGCACTGCTTCAGTGTCCTATGAAGGTTGGGTATCCAGGGAAGAGGTAGACAAAATGAGATTTTTATCTGATTTTTTTTTCATTCCTTACAACAACAAAAATAGAGGAAAAGAAAGACCAATGGCAAAGGTCGCCAGGGCAATTCCGTTCCCCTGTGCTGATGGACACACCGGTTTTCAATTCGAAATCATACCAAGGAATTTGATCTCGAGGGAAATTAGAGATTTTTAGTCATTTGGGAATTTTCTTTCCGGTTTATCTTCATCACTAACTGCACTGGCTGTTTGGCTTCAACCCAAAATAATTATGACGGAGTAAAGATGATCTTCATGTATAACACAGAGTTTGGTTTTCGCTCTTGTCGTTTTACAGTCGATTCCATTCTACTACTGTTACTACTACGTCGGACGATAAATAATTCACAATCTCAGTCGGGAAACTGATTGTGTCGAAATTTGGCGTTCATCATCGAATGATCCTTTATCCGCCTGAATTTGTACGAGCATAGAACATGGTCCGAGTAATGAGCAAAATGCTACCAAATGCATTCCTAGCTAACATTTTTTGGTGACTTTTTGACGTTGTGATTTAACATTGTTAAGAAATATAACTAGACGTTGTGGCTTTTTGTTGAACACCTCCCACCCACCTCTTCCGCGCATTATACAAGAATCACGTATAATTATCAGGACAGATCACAGAGCAATAATATTCCGTTTACAACTTGTGTATACACAAACACGAGAGACTGCTTTTCAATTAGTGGTTTTATGTACATTTCACAGAATCAACAAAGACGCTAAAGCAGACTTATAGATCACAGTCAGAATCAGGAGGGTAAGGAATTAAACTTCGTCCGGACATTTATTGATTGATATATGCTCGTATTCCTCCATCACAGTCGACGGCTGGAACCGCCATCCCCTTGCTCTCTGTAAATCTCCAATTTGAAATATTTACATTGTCTTCATCAAACTGCTGGGGAAGTCCACTCAAGACCCGTGCGCGATTATTGGACTCGTAAATGAAAAAAGAAAAAAGGAAAAAGACAAAAACAGACGGTCTACGAGAGAGATGAGGTGTAAAACTAATGACTGCCTCACCTGTTCATGAATTAAGGAATTGGCTAGCAGGAAGTGTCAATGGGACCACTTGTAGGACGCATTCGGCAGGTGCCGGGTTGTTCAGATACAACGTTGAGGGTTCTCTATCTTGGGAAACTGTTAGTAACTTCGCATCACCTTCAGAAACCGCTGATCATGGTCAGATTTTAATTAGTCAGAAATGCAGAGACCGGGGAGGGAGGGGGTCAGTCTCAACAAAATAATTCCCTGAACGTGACTTGTAATTTACATACATTGGCTTTACAGTATCCAGCTCGATATTGCCGGATATTGTCAGATTGCCAAGATCTCACGCCTAATTTGCTGTGAGGCAATTTGGTTAGATCCGTGATATTATTTTTTTTTTTTTTTGTCAGACTTTCAATCAAAAACCAAACTCCTGGTCTCCACTTTAAGAAATGGAAATTTAAATTCAAATTTACTTCACTTGTTAATGCTCATGCAAACCTTTTACTCTTCATGGCTGCCAAATCTTGTTAAAATGGTATGGAAGTTTCTTTAATCATCACATTGAAAGTTAATTCTCTGTTATTTCACAGTTTGTTTCAACTTCATGTTATTGCTGATTAATAAAACTTAGAATGAAAAAAATACATCTTTGTTACCAATAGTCGTTGATTGTGTTTTAAAACCAGACAATCATAAATAAAATGACTAGTGTTGGCATCGATTAATTATTATTGTGGCATTCGAAAAAAAAATGCATGAGTTGTATTAAAGAAAAGTGAAGTTGGCTATATATGGACACACATATCGTGATATGACGAGACTCCGTCCAAACCATGCCATCTCATGACATTCCATGCCACGACATGGCATGAGATGGCATGAGAAGGCATGACAATATGACACGAGATGGCATGGGGTGGAACGGAATGGGACTAGAATGGGTGGAATTCCATGACATACATGAGATGGTACGGAACTTGACTAAATGGGATGTCATTGTATGAGATTCATGGCATTACATGACATGACATGACCTGACATAGCTTCACATGATGTGGCATGATATGGCATAGCTTGACATAGCATGACATGACCTTGCATAGCTTGTCATGACATGGCATGACCGTGGCATATCTTGACATGGCATGGCATGACATATCATAGTTTGACATGGCGTGGCATGACATAGGTTGAGATTTTTCGGAATGAGACTGGACAATATAGACTTGCATGGGATACTTAACTTGGATGGCATATAGCATAACATAGCATGAATGAAACTAGCGAAATGATAAGATTGTGCAAGGAGGATGAGATGAAACGAGGAATAAGCTGTTGCCGGACGAAGGAAGACACAAAAGCACATATGATCGATCGAGTGACAAGCGTGACTGCGTGCCATTGTTTATTTGCATAAGTCACGGAACAACTCATTGTAATTTCAAGACAGGTCCGCCGGTAGAATAAGCTAATTCAAGTTTTTAATTTTCACATCTCAAAATGATTGCCTACCTAATCAGTTGACGGCACTTCTTTTTAAATACCGAAGTCCTCGAAATACCATCAATCAAAAGCGAAACAACTGAACAAAAAAACATGCTGCTTCTCACTCGTGTTACCTCAAGGGTGCTTGAGCTTCTGAATAATATGCACGGCATGTGCCGCAATCTTCGATTTTTTTCGGAAGTTTATGCTGTGTCTTCTGCATATTGTTGACATTCCAATTTTTGGGACGGAAACGCTTGCCAAGTTGGCACGGACTGCGCGGACCGCAAAGACCGTCCAGATGTGACCGCCAATAAAGAGACAAGATTAAGGAGTGCTGGAATCTGCGGATTTTTTTAAAGAATTTCTTTCTCCTTTCTTTGATGAGAATGTTTTCGACTTGAAAAGACTTGACAAGTGATGTAACTTGACTGTAATGCTTTAAGGAAGGGAAGGGGGAAATGTCATGGCCAGGATAGATTACATGGAGTAGGGGAGACACAGAAGAGCAAGTGTAAGTAATCGATTGGGAGAATTAACCTATCGCTCACTCGCTTCTTACTTTCTGATCTGAACTTGAATTTGGTCAGTGTTCGTTTGTCTGGTTCTTTACACAATTTCCTCAGAGCACTCTCACGTTTTCTTGTGGGATTGAAGTCACATTTCAGAGAGTGAAAAGTGACTAACGTCATGTTCATGAGCAAATTTTCATGACTTTGAATGAAATAACTTTTATTCAAATAGATTAGGCGATATTTCAAAAATTGTTACATGAAGAGGCATTTTTGAGTAGAAGTTGGTAACATAGGTATTTTACCTAATTTTGGGGTGCTGAATCTGAAAATGGTTACCAAGCTGGATTATCAGTGGAAATATGCCTAATTTGCATAAATCTTTAAAACCTGTCGTGTAATATATTTTCCCCCGTATTTGGGTATAGTTTTTATTATTTTACTTTTTGAAAAAATTATTTTAGTGATTCTACTTACACTTTCTGACTTCAATAACATTTTCTAAAGCATATAAGTGACTGAATGATTTTGAGGACATAGTAACAATCCATAATGGCTACTATTACACCCTAAAGTTGCGCGCATTTACCTTGTCTCCAGATATCATCAGGTAGCCTTGCCAAACCTAAGTATAAACAAACTTCAAATTCACCATGTTGCTTACTGGTACAGTTGTAAATTGGGCTAAATTGTAGTTGAGGGTTGCCTAACGTGAGAGAATTGAACAAGTTCCTGGAAATTCCCAAAAATTATTGGTAAGAAAACGTTTTGACGTTGACATAAATATTGTAGGCAGCAATAATCTTATATTTTGGGGGATTTCTTCCCCACGTTTTTAACATTTTTAACCCAATTTCCGGACACCTAATTTTTCCCCCTGTTTTTCATTTTGGCCTTAATATCAAGAGTTTATCATTTTGACATAATGTCCCATTTTTTTGGTAAGGGTAACTGTGCTTGTAAGCAACTTTGTGAATTTGAAGCTCATCAATACTGACGTTTGGCGAGACTACTTGATGATATCTGAGGAAAAGTAAGTGTGCGCAACCTTAGGGTATAATAGTAGCCATTTTGGATTGTTTCTATGTCCTCATAATTATTCAGTAACTTATATGCTTTAGAAAATGTTATTAAAGTAAGGAAGTGTAAGCATAATCACCAAAATGAACTTTTCAAAAAATAAAATAACAAAAAATTACCAAAATATTGGGAAAAATATATTACACGACAGTTATTAAAGATTTATGCAAATTAGGCATATTTCCACTGACAATCCAGCTTGGTAACCATCATTTTCGCAATCTGCACCCCCGAATTAGGTAAACTAGCTATGTTACCAACTTCTACTAAAAAAAATGCCTCTTCTTGCCCTATTAATGAGCCTTTTTTTTTTAATATCGCCTATAGACTACAAGGGAAACAAATCATTACTTGGCTTGTTTTGATTACTGACGTATGTAATTGAGGAGAGAGAGCGGTTTTATATGCTGAAAATAATGGCTCTCAATCAAAAACTGGTTGTGAACTAATTGAAATGTTTTAATCTCTTGTAGACGGGCTGCTGGAAAAGGAGTTTGCAGCTATAAAGCTAGCTTTGGAAATAGAAAAATAAAACCCACTAAAATGATATACTCGCAAATGAGCCAAATACTAACCATCGCTATGCATCGATGTGAATACATTGATTGATATTGTACAGACCTAGAAATATCAAGGCCACAAATATCAAAAATCCAATCTACTCTATTTCTGGAACGAGTCCCACTTTTGAATAAAAAAACCGTTCGATTCATATCTAGATCAACATAGGTGAACGTAGTAATATTGGCTATTATGGGTGGTTGCACCAAAGTGCCGCACTTAATTACTTTCTCAATATTGCAGCGCACGACCAGTTCCGCCCTGAACTTCGAATTCACTTTATTGAAAGGAGCCACAAAATACGTCGATCTGTGAACAATAAAGGGATTCTAATTTGGTGGGGGTTTTTTGTGTGCAGCGCCACAGTCCTACACGGTAGCCGTTGTACACCGTCAAATTGCAGGCCATCTCGCATAATGACCGTGCTGCAATCACAATAATTGCAGTTGCGTCTGCAATAGCATGACATTTCAAGGCAGAAATCAGCGAGGGGTATTTGCATGGAAATTGAGGTGAACAATATTGAAATTGCTTATAGCTGTGAGGTCCACCTCCTAATGATCATTATTTTTCTCTCTCGATTAAAATTCTCGTGTGTGCAGCCGACGATGACTGGTTTGATGCAGAAATTGATGACACTGTCAAATGATTCGTCGAGGCAACTTTACTGACATTGTACAGAACACGACACGGTAGATAGCTTCCTTTTGCAGGAAGGCATTTTTTTATCAGCAGGTGCACAATATCTGAAGCAACACCATGGAGCAATGTCGTTTTTACAAAATTCTTATGACGAAAGATATAATCTATTTAATTTCTAATAATCAGAAACTAAATGGACGTTGAGTACTTAACATTATTTTTCTTTAGTGAAAAAAGGTTACTACGGATGAAAAGTCTATAATTCAGGGAATTGGAACCGTACCCACGAAGAAAATGAATGATTTACCCATTTTTAACTAACCTCAAACTAGGCCTTCGATATAGATAAGTTTATAAAACAATAAACGGAAAAAAATCTGCCAAAAAAACCCCACATTTTCTATATTAAAACCCACACGCTTGCGCGCACAGTCTGCGCGCATCACTCGGCATGCATGTGTCCCTCATGCATGTACATGTAATTCTGCAATCTCATTGGCCACTTGTTGAGACACTACTCCCTGACAAAACAGCCAATCTTACCTCTCCAATTTGCATGTCACCCTTGATTGGTCACGTAGTCTGCGCATGAATAAAAAAATATATATAAAAATCTACGTGAAGAAGAAAAAAACAACCCTTAGCCTGACTCTGTAAACACTTGGAGATAATGGAGCATGAAATTTCACAAGAAGAGAACATATGCAAATTCACGGGGGACGGACAACTCAGCCGTAGCGGAAGAAGACGGTGCGTGCACGGCGAAGTTCATCACTAGAAAGATCTCATTTCCTATTTGGAGATCGCTTTCAATTAACTGTCACTGTGTTTGAGAGGGGGAGAGGGATAGAGCAACGCGACGGATGGGGGGGGGGTGGTCAGGAGAGGACGTCACAGACATGACTAGCCAAGAGTTGCTGTGGTAGGCGGGTACTTCGGCAAGTATAAATGGGCTATACGCCACGGCTTCGTGATTGCAACGCACGCACACACACTATCAGCGATCAGGATAAACGTCGTGCTGGCAAGTCAGAGAAGAAACTACGGGAACTGGACGGCGAGAAACTCGAAGACTTTACGCAGAGGTGAGTTCAATTTATTTGCAATACTTCAGCTTCATTGTCCTACTGATGGAGATCGCCATGGTCCAGTGGTTCGAACCCTGCCAGGAACATGGTGTTTGTGCAAGACACTTAACTACAATTGCCCCTCTCCACCCAGGAGTATAAATGGGTACCTGTGAGGGTCGAGGACCGATTGAGCGCTGATATCGGCTGCCGCGTGGTCCCATGGCCTGATGAACGGGGTAATAATTGTAAAGCGCTTTGAGATCGTTGATACGATAGAAAGCGCTATATAAGCACAATTATTATTTATTTAGACTAATCGTGTTGTGCTGCAGAACATTAAATCAAAAAAAGAAAGAACCGAGTTTCTTCCAGTTGCTTGTTCTGAACTCTCTGTATTTGTCGAACAGCGGACAAGTTCCTTAAAATATTTGACTTCTCTATTTTAGTCTTGCGAAGTTTTTTTACCAAATCTGTACAGATATTGAAGTTGAAAATCATTTCATTATTGTTGCATTCTTTATATCACTATCAACATTTGATCGTTCCAACTTTTGATGGTTTCCCCCGTCACTCCATAGATTTCCCAAACAATGATACCAAATATACATGTATTCGAAATGTCTTGACTTATCTTCAGTATCATTCAAGTCCTAAGTCAGGTTCGGCTGTTGAACTTATAGTATTATATCAGACTTGACAGTTTGACAGTGGACCGTCTGATACTTATCCACACAAAAAAATATTGCAAGATATAGTTAGTATTGATAAAGCTTATCTGGTTGACATCCGCGGTCTCAAAAATGTGTTTCACAATTTGTCTTCAAATTCTTCGTTATTTCTGTGTTGATCCCGTTTTTATGAAGAGGCAATTTCATTGAGTGGTGCCTGACACACACATTTGCCAAGAACAACAAAATTAATGTGTGCTTTTCAAAACAAGTCATCAGCCAGAGTATCATGCAATGCGTGCAAGCTGTGACTGGTTTTCAGTTGATATTTGCTATAAAGCGCACACATTTGCTGAGCAGCATTCTGTGCTAAATGGACCCAGTGCTTTAGCGCATGGCGAACCTGGTGTCTCACTTTGAAATGAAAGCATACAAGGAAGAGAATGTCGGTTTTCATGAGGAAAAACACTGATAGTTCAACGGAAAACCCACGCAACCAAAGAGAAAATGACTTAACCAATCCAAACACTGATGGGATTCGAACCGAAGACACCGAAAGCTGAGGGCAGTTTCACTGCGACATTCTGATCTAAACCCCCCCCCATGTAGGCTATGGTCATCTTCGTCGTTTACAGGAAATCTTGTACGGTAGGAAACCAAAATGATGATTATTTTAGTACTTTCATTTTCATTTCTTTTTTGTATTAAGAACTTCATTTCGTTATGATACATTCGAAACCATATAAACACCTTCTCGAACACATATGCCGAATATCATCACTTTGAGACATACAAACATAAAAGTTCTCCGTTCATTTTGGCAAACGCAAGAGAAAGCAATTTTGGGAACACGTCCGTCTGAAATTTGATATTAAAAAAAGGCGTAATCACTTCTGAAAGTTCTGAAAGAAATATCTCGGATGTCGGCACGTGAGGAAAAAAACCCAAAAGGCTCAAAGGTCCTCGTGGAATTCTGAATTCAGTTAATCTGACCTACCACTAACTTCCAAGCGTTGCGATCGTGCCGTTCTGACTGTAAATGCGCTTCCATTATTTGGTAGTGGCGTCATTGATCTGTCGGGCCATAGCACGACCGTTTGTGAGATTGGGCCTGGCATTGAATGACAGACGGTTAGTGCAATTGGGAGGTGATTCACAACATTAACAGGTTTAACCATCATCGTTCGATAGCACATTGCCATGCTAAAGTACTATACCGGGAGGGAAGGAAACGTATCAGACACATATTATGAACGTTAACTGTTTGTTTTGAACGAACAGTTAACGTCAAGTATAAGTGTTGCCAAAATCAGATCTTATTTCACTCTCATTTTCAATTTATTACATGTATTTAACAACATTGAATCAATTTGAAGACACAATTACTTTTACCACACATTTCAGGCGCATAAAGAAACAACATTGCATCATGTGCGTATGTGTGTTTAAGGATATGTTCTTAAGAAAACTTTTGGTGAAAAGTGAGGATTGTTCAAATGCCTTGCATTTTCACACAGAGATTTATAGAATCTTACCGATTTACATTAAATCTCTGGATAACATTTCAAGGGGAAAACTGTGCCGATACACAGTTTTACAAGATCTATATCAGAGTTTTGTAAACGCCAGAAGCTTTAGTTTTTTATGTATCAGAACGAGAATAGAATAGTCTTAAAACGTCTCAACATTTTAGCATGAAGCGCGAGCAACCATTTAGCAATAATCCCATCATTATTAAACTTTTGCGATCAAAATGCTTTTTGGCAGTTTTTTTTTATTATTATTATTAATTATATATGGAAAATAATCAAAGGATTCTTCAAAAGTGTCCTAGGAACTGTAGCTGGCAAATCTGAAGAAACCTTATAGAGAGAAGACAATGAGAGAAAATTACAGTTTTAGAGGTGGGACGAAAACCCCAGAAATATATTCGGGGGAAAACCCACGGAATCAGGCAGGGACTGAAAACCCAACCCACATGTTGGCCCAGGCGGGAATAAAACCCGGGTCACAGCGGTGGAAGGCGAGTAAAGTACCGCCACGCCAACCTGACTCCTCAAGTTGACTAACATTACCGAAATGTTTAAGTTAATGACCAGAATTTGATTATTTCCCCTTTCCCTGGCTTTATGGCAATTAAATGTGCGTGACAATTACACCAGTGGCGCCTAAAGGATTAACCTTGGCAATTAGGCTCAAAATGAATTAGCCGCACACGTAACCTAATTAGTGATGTCCTTATAATAACATTGATTGAGTGGCTTGCCCTCGTTGATTGATGTCTAATTGTCCCGACTGAATTTATCAAGTGTGCAATTTATCTTGGACCCTGAGACAAAAATAAAAAGCTTGAATAATTATGGTAATACAAAAAAAGTAGAAATGGAAAGCAATGGCAGTGTTGTCAGAAAAGAATAAGGAAGATGTAAAAAAAAAAAACGACTAATTACGAAGCTATATGTTCACAAATTGCAGGGCATACTTGGTCCTCATTTACTTGAGGAAGGAGGTGCTTAATTGGGCAGGTCATACTTTTAGGGGGGGGGGGAAGCTCCGAGTTTTTCCCCATCCAATTTATAAGCGGGGGCACAGCCCTCAATTGTGTGGGCCCCCCTCCAAGAGTGATGCCGCTCCCATCAAATATGAACAGACACCCAAGTGGCAATGTTGAACTGCTGCATTTCACACACAAAATACCAAATACATGTAATTCGACGGTCAGCATATTTTTGTGCATGTCTAGGCCGACTTCATGCCCCTATGTGGAAGCGGCTGAAGCCAATTCCCATATAAATGTGCGTTTAGACACGTGTGTTATAGGCGTTGTAGGTGAACTGATCAAGCTATAGGCCTATATACACAGCATGCCACGCGAGACTTCAGAATGCGTACTTCAAAATGCCTTGGACCAAATGGAACAGGAAATGCCAAACAAAAAAACCCGACCCATGAGTTTGAATATGCAGTACACAATCCGTATTATTCGTTCGGAAATACCGAAATTAAATTCGTATTGATCGCTTCAGTCCATTTCCAAGCTTGAACACTCTGTTAGAGCGTGCGACATTCTCATTTTTCTGTCCACATATTTGAATGGTCCAAATGTTGACAAGACTGCAGTCAGCGACGGCTGTAGTCTCGCCGTGTACCTATTGACTTTACGTGAGGACGGGCCGCTAGCGACTCGAGCCCGTGGTTCCATCCCAACACTTGTTAACGTGATGGCATCACCTTCCTCCGCCTACCGTCTCTTACTGTGGAGTTTCCCCAGAGAACTCAAGTATCGCGTTACCGATACGATGTGGTCCACCGCCATGCGGTCTAGCGTGTCCCCACACCCGTGGACCGTAGGCCAACCTGTTCATGAGAGGGTCCGACGAGTCCATTTCGTCCCCAAACTCAATTATTAAGCTGGGCCGGACTTAACGGCTGTTGGCTTCACTGCTCCTGGACCCCAAAGGGACAAAACTATATTCAAAAAAAAATATTGAATTTAGGTATGAATTCCTAGGCACGGATCCAATTATTAGTAACAATTTGTTGCATTACCTGTATGTCTGCCTGTCCGTAAGAATCGGACATACACAAAATCTGACGGGTCTGAACCCCCCTTGTAGAAATTCCTGGATCCAGCCCTGAGAATTACCTTTAAACTATAACTGTAACTTACAACATTTATAATGCGCTTTCCACCATGTTTCAAAGCGCACAGTTGTTTCTTGTACAGATATCAATACTAGTGCTTGGCTGCGGTACCCGCTTCTATTATCAGATTCCAACCAGCCGACTGACTTCGGCGTAAACTCGATGGTCGAATGGTAAGACGTCTGCACTAGTAAGCAGGAGGTCTTGGGTTCGAGTTTTACTTGAGTTAGCTTTTGGAATTTTTCACGCAAGCCTTATATGGGATTATGAAATTACGTTTGCGAAGAGCAAAACACAATATTAAATTTACATCTCTCGACGCAAAATACACCATCTAAAATAGAGATAGGCCTATGGACATCATAGCATACCAATTTAGTTACAATGGGGCTATTATACATGATTCGGTTTTTTTTGCATTTTATCCAAAAAGCTGTGATTTGCATACGTTTTCAATTATACGTTTTGTTAGAACGATGAAATAAAAGCTCTAATAGGAAAGGGGAAAATAGGGACTTCATCACCCTACCCCAAATGCTATGTATGTAATGCGAAAAGGTCAGAGCATTGGACACTTAAGTACGATTTTGATGTTTTTTTCAGGGCATAGGGGGCAAGCATCACCCCTATAGAAAAGCCAGCAAATATTCCATCCCCGCCTAAGGAACTTCTCTTTGCTTCCCTTCGAAGCTGTTTTTACAGTACAGGGTGAGTTAAAAAAAAAACCACCAAATGTCGGGACTATTGTTTAAGTGAAGTTCTGCATTTAGCACTTTCAAAATCTAGGATATGAAAGCCCAATTCATAAACTTTGTTGAAGTACAAGAATAATTCAAATCACTCATGTACTTTTCAAGTTATGTAATTTTAAACGCAACCACCGGTTTAAGGTTCTGTCTACGGATCACAAGAAAAGTTCAGTGTTCTTTCAGCAAAACGAAAACAAATCATATAAATGAGCACAGTTTATGCACGAGGTGTGGATTATTTTCTTTTTTGAAGGGAAAAAAACAATCATAGGATCATAAATTTACTCGATTCAGATCTGGCATTCACCCAAGACTCTAAATCAGAAACATAGCCCTGAAACGCCAACATTTTGCGTTTGCATACTTGCAAACACAGCACCATTCTCGGACAACAATGCAGATCTGATGATAAGTTATGGCTCCCAACTGTCATACGCCGGGTATCTGAAATGGACGATAAGTGCCTTGGCTCACTTATGCTTTCCCAGCCATAAAGAACACTAGAAATTGTTCAATTTGAAGGATTAGTACCGGCCGTCGTATCCATTTCAAATTTTCAATTGCAAATCCTGAGCAACCTGTGTCTGGCTTTACATTATGGATTACATGTGAGTGCCGATAGAAGTGTGCTCGCCTGTTCTGCGCCCAATTACTTTATTGGTAAAAGTATTCACTGAATATACAGCACGTCCCACCTACCCGCAACATTTTCTTTTTGTGAGGCTCTAGCGTCGCTGCGGAATCACGTACCGCCATAATTTTTATATTATTTTAAAGCTTGGAATCTTAGCTTTATCCCCGGTAAGTGTTGGTTTGATTTTCAAAAGGGTTTTGAATTTCTTCGTGTTCAAATAAAGGCATGTCAAAAACAACACAACCGATTTGAATGGAAATCAATCATGCGCTTGTTTATAATATGGAAATGTCTCATCCTGTTCACGATGTGACGATCTCGTTGCCTTTTACTATCTGTGTTTCCTATTCTTTTCAATCCACTTACACTACACCTTAAATGAATATACAATATTGTTCTTCGTTTCAAGTTCAATTTTGAAATTTACGTGCAAGTATGTGCCTATTCAACGCGCTCAAAGTGTGACTCGAGTTTGCATCTGATGTACCGCGTCATCGATTTTCTTTGAAATCGGTTAAGTGTGTTTTCGACATTAGTTGAACACAAATAATTGTAAAAATCTTTTAAATATCAAACCAATACTCTCCAGTGATAAAATTCATATTCCAAGCTTTAAAATGGTATAAAACATAATGGCGGTACGTGTTTCCGCTCCGACGCTAGAGCCTCGCAAAAAAAAAGGAGCGGGTATTTTGGGAGGCGTTGTATAATAAGGTATACCATCATTATTGTGTCCCAGTGTTGAGTACAACACAACCAAACACAATTGCTCTGCACTTTGAACCGTTCCATTATGTTTTGTTCACTGCTACCGTTTGAAAGCCGTGCACTAAGATATGAATTCCTTGATTTGATTAGTTTCCGTGCAAGTTAATTACACTTCCGCGTGTCGGTCGTGTTCAGAAACGATACGAGATGTAAAGATTCTGTAAAATCACAACTTCACTTTGACAGAGTAACACATGTCCGTGCTTAAGTTGAAGTCCATTATTATGTTTCTATCATTGCTGTATATTTACGACTTACGTACGTCAACAACTTAGCACCTACAATTTGCAGCAATGCTAGTGTGCAAACACAAACAATTTCAGTGTTCTCTTACCACAAAGAGTAATTGTCGCCGCTTAATTTTCTGAATTCATGCCTTCTCGTGCACAACTAGCACGTTCAGCCGAAGCTGAAGTGAAATGCGTCTTTGCCACGTCAGTTTTATTATTTTCTTGAAATTTATTAATTTCTTACGCCACCACGATTTAAACGTCAATATAAAAACAACGCCCGCCACTTGAACAAACCACCAGAAGGGAAAACAATTCATGCATGTTGAGTTGCCAAACAAAGCAATAATTGATAATTTTTATGCTTGGTGTGACACCTGCACACAATTTACCAAGCCGTGCACGTTCTGTTGGAAGAAAGCAATTGTGACAATCATTTCCATTGGAATCGTTTTTGACCGATGTGGTGTCAATCTATACACATCATCAGTCAAGTGTTGTATTATAATGAACTGTATACACAAGCGCCACTCCACTATAATTAAATCGTCGTATGCACAGCTCAAGGCAGGCGGGATGTGCAGTTTGTTAAAGGAAAATTATTCACTCATTTTACTTTCAAACAGCAGCAACAATACCTGCATCACTTTACTGGTTGAGACAATATCTTCAGTAAGATTGGTATTCCTTTGAAGTACAGCAATTATCACAACACATTTCACCTCGCAAAGTCAAACAAAAATAAATCAAATGAAAACTTGGAGTAGTTATAGAGGATGTAAACTTCACATTAGTTTCCGCCAATCCCAACTTTCACATCCATATTTTTTTCCCTTGAATAGAAAATGGGTATTACTGTGAGTGCATAGGACTGCTCAGTATAGCTGTGGTTTGTTTGTTTGGATTAGTATTGTCGTTATGGCAGCTTTCCGTACATTCGATATAGAAAGAACAATAATCTTTTGAGTGCTTGACGGACGAAAGTATATTCCATCATGGGCCTTACTATAGCAACTGAAACAAAGAAGCAAAGATAAAGGACAAGGCAAAGGACATTTGAGGTCGCTGGAAGTGTTCCTATCCAACCATGAAGGTAGAATGCTTCTCACAGTTTGATTCGATGAATGATTTGGGGGTGTTTGTCTGTCCGTCTATCTGCCCGTCTGACTGTCGAATTAGGAAAGGTAAAGTTTACTGTGATAATTGCTAGACTAACAAATCAATGTTTCTCCTATTATAATTCCAGTTTTCGGTAATGAAAGGACGTGTTGAACCTACATAAAGTGCATTCAACTACATGCAAAACAAAATCGTGCATGGGGAAATGTTCCTGTAAACGTTTAACCTATTAAGTCTCCAGCTTAAATCAGACCATACAGCCCAGAAACCAAATAGGTGGCTTCTTTTTACAACCGAGCCATAAGGTTTTCGATCAGGAACTGCAAGGTTTTCTACACGGCTGATATAACCAATCGTGTCCCGTCACCGCAACTGTTATATTAACCGTAAGCCGACGCCAATGGTGTAACTCCCTTTGGGTTTCCCGTTAGGATTACGGTACCAAGTCACTACGTGATCGTGTTTGGTTTTTGCCTTCCGATCACTGAGCCCCGGCTTTTCCTGCCGATTTCGCAAAACTTTTGACAACAAAAAAAACAAACCTTGCGTGTTTTCTCTCTATACAAACCCAAGGATCTTGTGTATAAGGTACTAAATAAGGTATACCCTCAACCAGATCAAAATAAATAAATAAATAGAAGGATCTAAAATGTAGTGGTCTTTAGGGAGCATGTGCCGGAGGTTGTTTGTATGCGATTGCGCTTGAGGTAAAATGGCTTAGACAATCTTAATGTATGCAGGCGCACGTAAATTTGTGGTACCGAATGGCAAACATCAATAAAAAAAAAGAAAAAAAATGTCAACATACGTACTTACCTTACACACTTTTCATTGTTGTAACTTTATATTTTTTCTGAACGTTGAGTGTAGGAACACCTTTAAGTTACTGGTTGAAAGCTTGTTCGTGAACTGTTCAGCGCTTTACTCGGAATTATCAACTCATATCAAGTCAAATAAAAGTTGTGATGCAAAATTTACTTGTCATCGATGGTATGAAGCTGGCTCGATTGGACAGTGCATTTACAGTGTGATTGAGGAACAAATTAAACCTTTAACAAGTTTATTTGAATTATTTGATTTCACCTACCGGAATTATTAGCTGTTTGACGGGTAACCTTTATTAAACGTGGTCTAAGAAATTAAATAAAGCTTAAATGAACCAATGAAACAAGTTAAAAAAAGGTAACGCTTTATTTGGCGCTAAACTTAAATGCTTTACCAATACAAATGCTAAAAAAAAAGAATTCAAAATGAGAAATGAGCCACACTCAATTTTTTTTAAAGTCCTCCCGTTATCAAGTGTAGGGATAAATCTCGGACAAGGAAAACCACACAGTTTATTTTTGGCGCCTCACATATCGGCAAATCTCTTTGGAATCACCGATAGGCATTTGGGCCATCAAACCAATCAATAACAGAACAAGTGTATAACGAGGTTTACCCAATAAACAGCTCGGGGGTTAAAACCCTCCCCCAAATAAAAGCAATTAACAGGTATTGATTACGGCGGTCAGAAGCTTTTGACCATGCTAGACTGCATACGCGCTACGTCTACACGCCTACGAGTTATTTTGAGAGCGTTGACATTAACGCATTGATGGAATCCTTTATTCAATCACTGTCAGTTTACGGCGACCGAAGAAACCCGATATTGTAGTCGAATCTCATCTCCTGAAGAATGTATCAACGAATAATCCAAAGCGTATCCAGTGAACGCCACATACCAATGTTACTTCCGACCCAAGTGAGCCTTTTTATATGAATCTCTGCACACACGACACACTGGAGGTTTACAATTTCATATACCTTGACCGTTTTCTGTACTTCTGACAGAGTTTATTTTTAATTTATTTTTCAACAGGTAGAATTAAGACAAACAGCTTACCTCCGTTACACGGTACCCTACAAAACACACACAAAGGTAAGTAATCCTTTATAAAAGGTGTAATTGGCCCATAACCCTTTGGTTTCATGCAGCTTTTCTTTCCAATAGAACAACTTCAAACTTAGTATGAACATCGACCTTGATACGGAGGTGTGTTTTTAAGTGTGACGTCATGATGTGTCATCGTGTATCACATTACAAGTGATTTTAGTTCGAACAAAATAATGACTGATTTGTTTCAATTATAACTCATGTACAAAAATCGTTTTCACATTTTGTGGTTTTAAATGCAATTTTGTTTTCGCGTATACGCGTACGTGAAGTCGCTGGGCATTTACTTCCAGGGATAACGAAAGGTTCAAGTTCGGTGAAAGATGCGCCCACATTAAATCCAACGGAGTTTCTTCCAAACGACTCAAGGGATGAAGATAAAATCTTGTACAAACATGAAATCATTTCTATTAATGTTCAAATTAAATTATAAGCCCGGAGATCCTAATGAGAAAAATTCTAAATTCAAACATTTTCCAAGACCGAACAATGAAATCATTTCCATTAATGTTCAAATTAAATTATAAGCCCGGAGATCCTAATGAGAAAAATTCTAAATTCAAACATTTTCCAAGACCGAACAAAATCCCAAGATGTAGAAAAATTCCCAAGATAAAAAAATATAAAGATTGAATTAATCCAAATATTGAATAAAGAATTCCCAAGATTGAACAAAATCCCCAAAATACAAAGAATCCTAAGAAAAAATCACCAGATCAAAAACAAATAAAAATGAATAAAAACTAAAGATTTGAAAGGAAATGTAGGCCGGTTCTTCACATTTTTGCGAGCACATACTCTTCCGTATAAAAGTGAAGTTCCTTCACACAAGGATATCCATTATTTTACTTTGTGTCGAAGATAAGGATTTTATTATCACAGTAGGCCTAAATAATAATAATAAACAAAATTGTGGAGTTATACAGAGAGTTGTGGACTAGTGGCTGAGGGTCTGTATGTGTCCGGTACGTGTGTCTCAGTTTAAAGAAAGCTCGTCAGCGCGCCCGCCCTCCCATGCTATTCCTTTGTCGTAGTTGTATTGAAGTGTTCATTGTTGCGCACCATTAGTGCTGCATTGCCAAGCATTGCATTGCATTGTCGAGACAAATCAAACACATGCATGGGCCCATTCTTTAAAAAAAAATGTCTCTATTTCGGTCATACATTGAACCAAAGCAGATGGAGCTAATCCTCCAAGCGTTTCCTCCTTTTATTATAGACGCATTGATTTGAAGAGAATTGCAAGGGGAGCCAAATAGGCGAGTGGTTAAGTTCGCTGTCAACCGATATCGGGGCCCAGGTTCGAATCCCCGTTGTGTCTTTTTTTGTTTTCAACGCACTCAGTTTAGTCAGTTATTTTAAGATATTTAATTTATCGTCGTGAAGTACAACCAGAACTTTGCGTCAGCTTGGACTGTCCGCGAAGTCCAGGTTGGCATCGTTGTACAGGTAAGGGGCTCGTTTAGCTGATCTCGGCAGTCAAGGCTTAGTGTGCCACCTCGTTTCCTCCCGTTTATGGTGCCTGACCTTCGGGTTATATGGATGGCCAGGAAAGGTGAGGTGGGCCGCGAACCCTGTCCGACTCCTGAATTGGTCAACGTGCACCACATAACTTCTTTGGTTTATCTTTATCGGATTTTTTTTTTATGGGTGATGGGGATGTCTGTATCCTTTTTATAGGTGATAGGGATGTGTGCTCATCACCCTTTGGTTTTGTATTGTTTCACCCAACAAAACATATGTTTTGTCATTCGCGAAGTTTCAGAATGATGACGTCACTGGACCAGAAATAGTGGTGTTGCGCTCATCATCCTGCGTTGCGCCCCATCACCCTGCGTTTGTTATTGCATCATATCTGTAAAGCGCCTAGGAGCATTTTATTTAAATGGAAAAACCAACACCATTCATTTAGGTTATTCTTTTGTTTTATTTTGCTTGTCCTCAAGCGCGCCTGCGAATTTTTACCCCTGATTGGCGATGGGTGAAGCTGTTGAAAAAAATTGGCGTTGCAAGCACACTAAATAAAAATACATTTTACCTCCACGCCCTAAACATCATATAAAAAAGATATGTTGTGAACCACTCCACATTTTTACAGTCCTCTCTCAGACGGAGTATAGAGAGCCCATGCTCGAAAACCTGAGATGTGGCTACAAGATGTCTATTCTTTATCTGCTAACCTTCTATAACTTAAATCATGCGACCATTTCTATACAAATAACTCCAACAATTAAAGGTAATAGGACCTCATCAAACAAATTGCTGTTGTATTTTCGTCTGCCTACTCCTGGAGGTATTCGGTAATGAAAAGTGACTAGGAGGTGGGCGGCAATTCCGAAGAGTTATGACACCAAAAAAGAAGAATCAGTCAACATAAACCTACAAAGGGTTTTTTATCGATTTACCTTTCAAACTTCAGAAAAATACGCACAAATCACACGTGCGCGCAGCATCCATAATTCATGATTCTACACAGAGCGCCTTAAGTGTTTTCTGAGTGGCTTACTTGATTAGTTTCTGTCCATTGATTTTCTATCCTTTTACCTGACACTGTGTCAAACGATGATACTTGTGTATGACACGTGGCGGCTCTGTTTATTGTAAACGAGCGTAAAGCCTGGACTAAGCGAAGAGTTTTGGAGTGTTTTTATTGATTTCGTTTTAAATTCCCTGAGTCTCTTTCTTGTTTGTATTATTTCAATGATTTCCTCTGACCACCAATAGGGACAACTTATCATGGATATAAAAGAAACTTAATTGACATTCCTAAAGAGTTTTTATCAGAGTGTTTTTCTCTTACACAATTTAATGAAAACAATTGTAAATGTCGACAGGGTGGTTTCTTTTGAATTAAGAGTGGGAATCTGTCAGTTTTTGTTTCAAGAATGGATTCCGGACAGAACTTTGACTTTATTTCACAACAAATATCAGAACATGCCACAAGTTTTTCTAAGAGGTAAACAGAAACTTGAAGTGGAGTTCTGGATGAAAGAGTGTACCCTAGCAGGAGATCACGCCCCTGAGCGATAAACTCCCTTTTGTACGATGTATTCATTGAACCCCAACAGTGATCGATCATCACCAAAAAAGGAAGGCAGTTGAAGTCAGTTAAGATGAGGCAACTTGATAAAACGTTCTCCTCCCTCTTTGTCACTTCGGCTTAATATCTATGAATGACCTCTACTTCCCCGCAAAGTAGGTTAAGTCTCATAACCCTTTTAAGTATCCTCACGCAGGGAAAGTATAGAGTGCGCTTCGTAACAGCGGACGTGTCGCTAACGCACCCTGTGTCAGGAAACCAAAGGTATAATCAAATCACTCAAGCAATCTACATATAGGATTACAAACACATCATCGCCTCGGTGGGCGTTTTAAAATACCGTAGAACGGCACCAGACAACGTTCGAATCTGTAAATGTATTACAATTCCCTCGGAACGTTCTTTAATTTGATGTTATCGTTTGTGAAAGTCTTGGTCAAATTTCAACTCCTTTCGTGGTGTTCAAACCGATGTTTTCTAATTTGAACGTACATGTATGAAGAATGCAGCACTAAAGGAAAACAACAACACGAATGCTATTCTAACCCACGAGATTCTGGAACGAACTGGATTTCATTGACGACAGACTTTGTCCAACGTCTTCCAAACCTTGTCTTACAAGTCAAGTGTAAATCCGAGCAGGTCAGAAATCAATCAGAGACCTAAGCAGAAATTATTGAAGGGTGAATCTTTACTGCATGCAGTTGTTCACATGGACAGCCGTGTCTTTCACAGAGGCACTGACAATAAAAACTTATTGACCACTGGTTCACTTGTTTTTCGTCTGGAATGTACTTCAAAAAGTCCATGCTTTTACAAGGGGGATGTTACACGACCTTCGTTATACACATCAGGGGTTCTCAAATTCAAAATGGTTTTTCTGTGTGTCATACCCGACCAATATTAGTGATTATGCACCAAAGAGAGTAGCCTATGACAATCTGGAACACCAATTAATAAATTAAAAGGTCCTGGAGTCGGAAGCGTGGAGCCAGACTGCGGAAATTGGGTGTTGGGGCCACCAATAGATGAATAATGAGCCTAAAACATCCGTTACATATGTTATTTGGGGCATTTTTTGTTGAAGGGACAGTTTTTGGCGGATCTGGAATTAGTGAGCGGAGTCTAAAACATAATGCAAGAAATGTACAGATGTATGCAAAACAATCAGGCCAGAAGATAAGTCCAAGTGCTTTGGGATTGTTAGACATTTCAAACATACCTTTTTGTCCCACAACAACTTTCTACTCATGATCAGCACAGTGGCGCATCTACGGGGAATTAGAGGGATTATACCTCCGTCTTTGGCCGCCAAAAAACAACAACAACAACAACAAATGTATGCAGAAAAGCACGGCAAATGCCTGCTAAATCCGCCTCTTGGTAGCTAATGTGTGACGCGTACCAGGCCAACATAATGTGTTGTGCCACAATATGATCCCATTGTGTGTACAATGATGGCCAGCTTCTGAATCCCTTCTCATGTATCATGCTTGTACCTCAGCGAAAATAGACCAATCAGACCCTGAAACAGATCTGCCAGGTACTTAATTATGAGCCCCATAGCGAATATGGGGTGTGGGAAAAAAATTATCGCCTACCGATCTGTCTAGTTTGTCATTTCTAATTTATTCCTACTCCGCCGTTTCATATTTCATTATACTCGAAAAAAGACTCGACTCTATCACTGTCGAAATCACAAAGAAAACACCCTCACTGCTTTTCTGTGGAATGAATTAGACCTCCTGCTTACTCAGACATTATTGACCACTGCATATAGACTGTCTTTTAGGTCGAGTAGGCCTACATTTTCCCAGATATCCGCTAGCAAGCTTGCCGGGGTCAGCCGACTCATAATTATCAGTGTAGTAAAGCGCAGGGGGTGGACTGCAATCAATAATCCGAGATGGGATCGGTGCATCGGTGCATGGTCAGGAAACCAAAACTACTCGAGCATTGGCCAATACGCTGGCATAAACGTCTCCCCTTGGTATAACACGTACCTGCCGAGAGGGCAGTGGGCCAATTCATTGAAATGTTATTATTCAGATTTGCTTTAAAAGAACACCCTATTCATATTTTTTTTCATCTGTTAAAAAATGAAGAACCGACGTCTGCCGAGGATATTTTTCAATTTTATTCTAAAAAAATGTCTGAAAAATGCATAGCCTAAATGACACCTGTTTGCGAAATACTGTCATTACATATAAAAACAGATATCGAATAAAATGAAATTGATTTGACAAACAGGGTTTGTTTCTGTTTGGATGGAGGGTTTACTTGTGCATTTTTTCCAACTGTACAATTCGTGATTTGCTGGCTGCTTAGTCTGGGCATTGATATTTCTGCATGATTAAGACATTTGCAAATTGTTTTTTATTTTCATGTGGCAATTATAAGGAAATTTTGTCATTGCTAATGCATAAAGGCACTCCGCGCAGCACATTAATTCCAAATGCCCTCCATTGTAAAATATCATCGATCATTGCGGTTTTTACAAAGAGAAAACCCTAATTAATGGATAGACTACTCATGCACAGTAATTAGATCTGATGAGGTTTTGTCCTCAATGGGTACTCCACTAATAAGGAGATAATTAGGCCAACATAATCCTCCCTGTTAGGGTTCAAATCTTACCCAACCGAACGACATCATATTTTTCTATAAATCATTTAAGAAATAGAAATGAAGGGAAAACGCCTAGTCGCACACCGCGTCGCGGTTTTTTATTTTGCATTTTCTCACACACCATCTTTTGGAGAATCCCCACATCTTATCCACTGGGTCCGGTTGCTTTCCCAACAGCTTCAGGGAAGTTATGGGATTAGGTTTTGGAGTCCGTCATTAAATGTGCGGATCTTGGTCAGGTTTGAAATTCCCATCCTTATGCCTTGTCAGTTTTTGATCCAGGACCCTGAGGGGGAAATAATGCCAAAGCTTTGATAAGGTACAACAAAATAAACAATATGGTAATTTGAATGAAATGATATGTGGGCTTGCTTGTATACTGTTTTCCTGTCATATTAGGATTATGTGGGCTTGCTTGTATACAGTTTTCTTGTCATATTAGGATTATGTTGGCTTGCTTGTTTACTGTTTTCCTTGTCATATTAGGATTATCCTGTTATAAAAGGAAACATATAGAACTCGAGAAGAAAAATCCACTACTGAAGCAAATGCATTTGTTTAATTTTTTTTAATTTAATTTAGAAAATTGTGAACTTTGATGTTTTGTTGGTTTCAGGATTCAGTTCCCGTCCTGTGGCCGCTTCCTCTACTACACAATCAACACTTTTTTTTATAAAGGAAAACTGCACAAATTAAAAGTACATGATGATTTCTTAGGGGAATTTCAACTGACGCGCCAGGGAAAATTCGCTCCCGGCTCATTCGCGTTTGTCCAAAACAAGGCTTAATTGGAACTCTCGCCACGCATAGGGAATTGCAGGTTAGGGACCAGCTATGACGTGGAGTCTGTTGCGCGTGAACTTTTTCCCTACGTATAACGTATATAACTGAATCGTAATTTCCAGATGTCTTCGAAGAGATTGAAACGTATCGAATCAATGCATGTGTTTGCATCAGCAGGATTTAAAGGAAAAGGCAAAACGGAGAGCCATTGGTGTATCTTCCGATTTATAGAGCTGAGAAGTTAAACAGGTGGTCGATAATTGACTGAGATAGCACCAATAATCTGTGAGAAGACCACATTAGAGTAAAGTCTCATAGTTTCTTTCAAGTCGTCAAAATTGGGTTAATATCATGCAATCTTGTGGATTATTATATTATCAGTGAAAATACCCCAACTGTGGTTTCTCTGGTTGTTCCATGAAACAGTCCCTTTGGGCGCACTGCAAGTTTCTCCATCCATTCACATATCCAAATTCAGTCGTTGTTCTCGAAGCAAATTCTAGGAAGTATTCATCCAATGTCTTTCCACGCACTGCCTCACTAGGAACTCCTTAACTTATATTGTTTTCCTGTTGATATATGATCTCATCCAGTTCAGGTGTAACGTCAATACGTGTCATATACTTGCAGTAATATTTCTTTTCTTAGATTTCCTTTTCTATCCCTTCTTTGTGTAGCCCTTACCTTGCGGGGCCCTTAAATGGGGCCTTGTGCGACTCTCATAAAGAAAAATAATAGTTTTAAGTGAAGTCATTTCTATTTACTTTAAACCGCATCAATAATAGTTTGTGGTTCAAGCCGTTACACTGTAAAAAAAAAAAAAAAAAAAAAAAAAAAACCCGGTTAAAACACTGCTGGGCAATGTAATTTACCCAGCATCGGTATGAATTTACCTCATATTGGGTTGAATTGGGTAAAAATGTCAAACTATTGGGAAATACTTTGCCCAACTTTTGTATACACTGTATATCTATCCTTATTATTTTCATGGCAAGGAAAACATTGCAAAAATGTGTCAACTGCTCACATTGTATGATTCTGAAAAAAAAAATATATATATATAAAACAAAATAAAGTAACTTCAGGCCGGGAAGAATGTGAATAACGTAGTCTCCTTGATACAGTGACGTCTTCACTGCCTTAATTGTAACAGCGTGAGTTAACAGAATATACATGGAACTGCTGGGGGATTTGTGAGGCGGAGGGCCGACTTGCTACACGAAATCACTGCCACCCCTCACACGTTCCGTGCTCCGAAAACCAATTTCCCCGCGACGAGCGATTCCACGTCGGGGGTAATTCAGACGGAAATGAGAGGTCATTAATTGCCGAACAACGGGGCCCTGGGTGCCCGGGCGCTGCGAAAACAGGGATTCATTTCTGTGTCAGTCTGACAACTTGTGGCGGATCGGAGGAGAGATCACTTTTCACTGGGAAGACTGCCAAAGCCGTTATCACTAAACGCTCGCACTTCACGAATCTTCTGAACATGCAATTACGGGCCTTATTCACGAGTCGGCCATATTGGATTGAGAGTGGAGTAGAAGCTTTATTTTTGGAACTATTTTTGGCTCTGATGAATAATTCAAAATTTGTGATTCAACTTACTCAAATGGTTTAAGCCACATTTAAAAAAAAAATGAAAGAGAGGCTATAGAGAATAAATAGTCTAGCACCATCCTATTCAACATTTCACAATGTATGAAATACATTCAGGGAACACGACAAAAATGGCCAACTTGTGCAAAAGGCCCATGCTTCGCCTGCTTGAGCGCTCAATCTCAATCGTCTTAATAAAGAATTTGTGGAGGAAAATGAGTTAGAAAATGACATTAACAGGTGTAATTACTACAATTTGGTGTCCACTCAAGCCATACTAGGTTGGGTAATTTGTTCAGGTTTACTGTGGGTTGATGTTACGTCCTTTGCGCCGTTAAGTTGAAAAAGAGGATTAACTGGCAAGATCGGGCTACATTCTCAGCATTCTACTCGCCACTCGGTGATGACGCCAAAGAGACTTTTGGGTTGTTTCAAAGAGACTTTTGATTTTTGGTTTTATATAGGCCTATGGGAATTTTGGGCAAATGGCGAATTGTGCACATAGCCGTCAATGATTTCCCGAGAGATACCCAGCGTAATGAACTGCAGATCGTTGACATGCAGTGAAGATGTAAGAGATGGATCCATCTCACACATCCAACATTGTAACCTAACACAACAACATGAGTCACAAGTCGCCAGAATTACCAGACGAGGATTGGGGGGGGGGTCAAAAATAAAACCAGCTCTGTAAAAAAAAAAAATTCCCATAGAAATGCATGTAAAAAAAGCGCCCCCCCCCCCCGCTTTGACACCCAAAATTGTTTTACTTGTAATAATGTACGCCTTAGAAGAAAATACGGACAGAGCCAGCTTGGTTAGGGAGTATATGTACGCTATTCAGTGATATAGTGTTAATAATCATCGGATTTGAACAGCGCCCCCATTGAAAGTAGGGTACGATTAAAAAGTAGGGTACGAGAGTTAAGGCCAAAAAAAAAGTCTCCGGTTTCTGGTGTGGAGCTTGCCCAAAAAGTGGTGCAGCGACGCGGCTTTTTTTTTTTTTTTTACCTGATTTTTTTACTTCAAATGTCAGCTGATGACTGCAAATGGTGCCCGACTAAACTTAGTGCAAATGTATGGGAGTCCAGAGAGGCCACATAAAGCTTATTCTCGACCATAACCCAATCTAAAAACACGTTTAAAATTGTGCAGCAGCAGAATTCCAGTCAAACCAGTGAGTTTGGCGGTTTTGAGACATCATCTTTCATTGAAAAAAAACGTTTTCATTTTGCCGACGCGCATGGCTACGGCGACGCGCGTGCATACCAGAAACCGGAGACTTTTTTTTTTGGCCTAAGTTGCAAAAGAGGATTAACTGGCAAGATCGGGCTACATTCTCAGCATTCTACTCGCCACTCGGTGATGACGCCAAAGAGACTTTGGGGTTGTTTCAAAGAGACTTTCGATTTTTGGTTTTATATAGGCCTATGGTAATTTTGGGCAAATGGCGAATTGTGCACATAGCCGTCAATGATTTCCCGAGAGATACCCAGCGTAATGAACTGCAGATCGTTGACATGCAGTGAAGATGTAAGAGATGGATCCATCTCACACATCCAACATTGTAACCTAACACAACAACATGAGTCACAAGTCGCAAGAATTACCAGACGAGGATCCGGGGGGGGGGGTGTCAAAATAAAACCAGCTCTGTAAAAAGAATTGCCCATAGAAATGCATGTAAAAAAAGCGAACCCCCCCCCCCCCCTGCTCTGAAACCCAAAATTGTTTAACTGGTAATAATGTACGCCTTAGCAGAAAATACGGACAGAGCCAGCTTGATTAGGGAGTATTGTACAATGTAGTGTTAATAATCATCGGCTTTGAACAGCGCCCCCATTGAAAGTAGGGTATGAGCCCCCCCCCCCCCTCCTCCCCCCCCCCCCCCTCACCCCACCCCCACCTATTGATTTTCGGAGGCCAAGTGTCCGGAGAAAAAACCCTGTCTGCATTTCAGGGTTTTTTTAGCAGATGAACCCCCCCTCCCCCCCCCCCCGCCGAAAATTCCTGTGTCCGCCCCTGATTACCAGTGGAAATCAGAAGGAACAATCAATCGTTTGACCCATAATATCTGTGCATAGTGATATATTAAAATGAAAAGTAAACACATGTGATAACATATGGTATAAATGAAGTAGGTCGACTAAGTTCAAGTGTCAATACTGTCCTCTAGCGGTGGGGCAGTCAACCACTCACGATTTAGGTCGAGGTCCAGTTGCAATTTCCTTCCCTTGCTCCGCGGAAGTATCAAATTGAAGAAGCAAACCTTATTTCTGTCTCTCAAACACAATTAGCCCAATAATGATTCAGTGCACGAAACGCCGGCCTCTATTTACTACGATCTTGATCACTCCAAATTTGCTTAGGGTGTTTGCGATCTTATTAGACACGCAAAAAGCGCCCATGAGGGTTGGTGGTACACACTATTGCTACAGTCGTCAGTAAACAATCACAGCCTGTTAATATCGCTCGTGTGACTTCTACGCATCGCCAGGGGTATCGTTAACATCGTCAATTATGTACGATACAGAAAGAAAAAAAAGATTCTTCGTTTGAAAGAAAATTGTGAGCAAAAATATTGCAGGCGCTTATTTAGTAAGGGTACACACACCAATAAGTAACAGTGGCGACAATGTGGGCAGATTACGCGTCAAAGTCGTATCAAATTGCATAAAATGGGAAAATAGATATGATGACCCTCTTTGCGAGGAAATCAATTAATCACTGCTGACAGGTTACTTTTTGTCCCGTGGAATCATGCAGTCTCGGTGTCTGAGTCAAAGTAATTCATCGTAAAGGATGATAGAGAAGTATACTTTCATGGTATTTATGAGGTCTCAATCCAGTCAACGGTGTAATAAATTGTAAAGTAGAGATTTTGGGGAAAGAGTTTACAATCATTTTGTACCAAAAGGATTACGAGTACAGCTACAATTATAAAGACAATAGATCAGTTGTAACTCAAGTCTGCTGCGAAATGATGAATGTTTCATGAAAATAACTTACAAACATTTTGAGTATTCAAATATTTTAGGAAAACCACATTACCGCTTAACCGCTAAAAGTGTTATGTGATTTGTACAAGACACAGCCTGCCATGTGTAATCTTTTGAAGCAAATCAGATTTTGTCATTTTTTTGAAAATAGTCGGTAAACTACTAATACACTTTTCTTGGTTTTTTGTATGGCAAAATTCCTCAGCTTTCTCGTACATAAAGTATCAAAGCCGCTGTCTGCGTCAACATTTTCCAAGTCAACTCGCCTAAAATAATATCCAGCTGACATTTGGAAAAGAACATGAAATTTTTACACTCCCTTTACAGCATGCATTATCCAAAAGTAATAAGAAAGGTGTCCTTGTCTTCGTCACCCGTGGAATTGCCGTTGTTAATGTATACTTTTGTAAATATCTCCTGTGGCGAGCATAGTGCGTGCGTGTCATTCATCCTTCGGTACCTTCTGTTTTATTCACAATGTTTACCAAACAGCGGAGTCAGTTACCGCGCCGCGCATATACCGTGGAGAAATGCTGAAACGCAGTGGCAAAATTTAATTTGTCAAATTAACTTTGGTTATACAGCCCTGTTTTTACTCGCAACAATGTAGCAATAAATGGCAAATGTAATAACTTGTATTTGCTCGATGTAATAATAAAACTCGAATTCTCCGATCTTGACTGCGCGCAGCGATGACGTAATAACATTGTTTGACGTTTACAGATAGGTTTTTACAAACACGGTAGGATCTTTAAGAAATAATAACCTCATTATCGGAACATTAATTGCAATGTGTCGTTAGCTTCATATACTCAGTTTTCTCAAAGCTAAAAAAAATATTGGCTATCAGAATTGTACTCAAAACCAAACCTTAATTAGATATTGGGGACGACATAACCAATTGACCGCAAAGCTTCACTGTAAAAAATAAGTTACTAATTTTGACTAAATTAAAATTAGTCCTGCACGATGTCTCAAATGATCAATTTTTGTTTAAAGTCCTGTGACTAAATCCTCCGATGTCTCGAATGCCTAATCAGTTGGTCATGTGACTTTCACAGTTAGTCTTTCAAAGTAAGGACTAATCACATTAGTCAAATGACTAAGGTTTTATTGCCTGTAAAAACAAAAGAAAATGAAGAAATCAAATGATTTTTTTGTTCATTTTTAAAGCTATCGGGCATATCATGGCAAATTTCCAGAAAAAAAGTAAATAATTATGCTTTAAAAAATAGTTGAATATGTGCATCGTCACACACAAACCAAAAAGAAAAAAACCTAAACCAGCAGTAGATCTCAAAGAATAATATAATTTAGTAATTTATAATGTCACACAGTATTGTTCCAATACTTTGACTATATTAATGTAACACGTTTTATGAGGTGAAGGGTAACACTTCAAGTATAGCGACTCACCTTTTCTGAGAGAAATGCTTGGTTTTCAAGAAAATCAAGTTCACATTAAAATAATGTAAAAGCAATCGATTTCATTTTATACATATAGAATTATTGAAAACCTAAATGTGACATGAATTCATATTTCCTGAATATAATGATGTCTGTTAGCAAGGGTCTTAAACTCAGCAATATATAGTTTAACTCAGTTTTACGCAAAGTAGTGCATGTAAATACTTAAAACCGTATACACAAAGACTCATTAGTGAAATTGTAGCTGAAATAACAATTTAAAACAAAGCTGTGCATGGTTTGGCATGTGACTTACTTCAATATTTAAGTCACACATCATTATCTGGAGGCCTGCCAGAATGACCTCCAAAATGCATGTATAGTTGTTAAATGTTTAAGTCAATTTACAGTACATTTTAAGCACATCTCCAAAATGCACCAGCGAGCAATTTTGTCATCTCATCTTCACCATCAAAGATGATGTCAAGATTGACCAAAGTGCGGTTTTCAAAAAAAGAAAAAATATTTTCCCTTAAAAAAAATATTCAGCTATTTAAAATTAAAAGTGAAAATTAAAACATACTCTATGAAGTCAACTTTGAAGTAGAATGGTGCGGTTTGAAGCAAACTGACTGGACACTGAAACCCTCTAGTCTGTCCTTGGAAGACATCCTCGTAACGTTGCTCCCCCACTGAAGGATTGTCACTGACGCTCACTAAATGCCTGAACACAAAAAGAAATTAAAGGAAAATTAATCAAAAACATTCTGTATAAAAGACAAGCGGCATGCACTTGGGATTATGCGCTAGCCTGTTGTTATGCTCAAATTAAATGCAGAAGAACTCTTGATTACAAGACAGAACATAGCGGAATGTTTTTACACTCAGAGCTAAACAACACAGGGGCGGATCCAGGAATTTTCGCAGGGGGGGGGGGAGTGTTTCATCGGCCCAAAAAAATCTGAAATGTAGACACGTTGTTTTCTCCGGACACTTTGCCTTCGTCAATTAAAAAAAAGGGGGGTCTCGTACCATACCGTCAATGCGGGCGCTGTTCAAATCAACGATTATTAACACTATATCACAGAATAATGTACATATACCCCCTATCCAAGCTGGCTCTGTACGTATGTTGTGCAAGGCGGACATTATTACTAGCAAAAACTTGGAGGTGGAAGCAGGGGGGGGGGGGGTGTTGTCATTTTTTGTCATGAATTTCTATGGAATTTTTTTTAGGACAGAGCTTAGGGGGGGGTGGTTTACCCCCCCCCCCTTTGGATTCGCGCCTGCAACAGTTACCTATTCAAGAGTTCTAAACTGACAAATACTTGATCACGCTCGGTAATAAATGAGGCACATAAATCGACATTTACTGGCCACATGTCTACTGCCATTACTCATCACTGCGTAACTAAACGGTCGACGAAACCTGCACAGCAACGTGAACTTTACATGAACATTTCAGTCATTTTGAAGGTACAGAAAAACCTAAACAACCATGGGCGTCGCGGGGGGCCAAAAAAAGCAAAAAAAAAAGGGGGGGGAAGAAAAAGAAGGCGCGAAATCATATTGTTGTTAATTTAATGGGATGGGGGGGGGTGATGTCCGTGCCCACCCTCGAAAAACTTATCGATCGGGAAAATGCTGGAATATATATGGATTTTCGGGGAAAAAATTGGGTTTGCCCACCCTCTGGAACAAATCCTGGCGACGCCCATGTTAACAACTCAATCGTTTGCGCTGTGTATGCTTTGAAATTAATAGAAGAAGAAGCAGTCAGTCCAAGAGGCTTGTAATTAGTCAATATTGCTTGATTAAGCAAAAGTATAGTCATTTGACTGAATTGGGCAAACGGTTGCAGGTATAATAGGGTGCCCTCAAGTTGTAGACTATTTCTATCTTCATGAATGAAAAATATAAACATTAAGCAAGTGAACGGAAACTGTTCCACAGTTAGAACTGTTTTGTGTCCATTGCTTGGTCGTCATTGGTGGATAATTTAATCACAAATCAAACCATTTACCTCTGGACTCACAATAACCTTTTCTTTTGTGGTAGTCTAGCGTTATCGGTAGTTTTAAATGCGCGGATGAACATTTTAACAGCCACAAATGCTACATTTTTACCACTCTTTTACGCTTGGCCCTTTCAATTTTGTCCTTGCTTGTTTTGGTCACTGCCTCCCCATATAATACCAAACACATCAAACCAGTCCAAATTTATCTTTCTGAGCCCCAAGCCCAGCGACTACAGGCGAAAAAAATGAGAGAAAAATCCATTACTCGCCAGACGGAATGGAAAATGTCCATTAGCGGTCACAAATTTGATCGCATATTGGATGTATGGCCTGAAGATGTCATTCCGCAATTTCCAATACCAGAAAAGGTAATAAATTTTACCCAAAGCCCCAGAACCGATAGGCAGTTGCTTATGCACGCAAGGCGCATGCATGCGTTTCAAGTCGAACAACCTTTTCTGATTCTGATTGAATTGGTCTTTTATTAGATTGTTATAATAGTCACGGCCTGGAAGGAGAAGAAACCTTTCAGTTTTTGGACTTGTGTGTGAGCCGCAACTTTTTCAATTCGATTGTTCCGCTAGGAAGTGGGTTTTTTTTATTGGCCTTAGTGCATCCACTCCTATTGCAGCACATGAATTGTGCGGGGGTACATTCGCCTTTATGTATAATGTACCTCCATTAAAGAACATGTATACGTGTATAAATCAATGTATTGCGTGCATTTATTTTGCCAAGTGGTTGTACAACCACGCATATTATCAAAAAGGGATAGCACATTTGTCTCTCCCAAGTAAATTGATTAGTGTTTTAACAGTGATGCAAAAAAGCATTCCCGCTTACCAGATACAGATTTTGTGTTTCTACATGCGAGATTTGTTCATTCAAACCTTTGGCACAAACTGAAGTTGCCCGAAGTTTCGACAGATAGAAGTTCTGCCTAGACATTCTCTCCTAGAGGGTCTATAAACAAATTTTAGGGGGGGGGGGCATTTTGTGTGTGAGAGCACAGACCGACAGACCAGCCGCCCTTGCAAATTCGAAATGGCGGAGGTTTAGATATTGGACTATATTCAGTGGGGGCGGTTTTTTATTTTTTTTTATTTCAAGAATCCATGACGGGAAAGTAGATGAATAAAATACCGTATATTTAATCATTATATAACATTTAAATGATTGACTGGGGGAATGGCACCTGTTTCAATCCCACCCCGGGATCTGCAGGTGCACTGTCTGCACACATTCATGAGTTATGGTTTGCATGAAGCAATTCAGTTACAACCATAACAACACTTGTTCCTCTCAAACTAGTCGCACCATTTTTTTTTATAATTCAGTCAAAATCAACGGAGTTTTAAGAAACCATGAACTGCCTATTAAAGGAAAAACCCAGCATACAAACAAACAAACAAACAAACAACCCGCCCAACCACCCGCATAACAAACACCCACAATTGAATATACCTCGGTTTGGCGGCCACACTGAATGGCACGAAAGGTAAATGAACATTTCGCATTTTTCAAATTGAGAATTTTACTACAGGCTAAGTAGTTTCCTGAAAATGTATTCCATACAACCAGTAAAGCTAGAACTACCACGAAAAAAAAATATGAAGTGAAACGTAGTCAATTGATGGTTCCACATCTATTGTCTGACAACGTGTTATAAACCGTATTTCAAGCATGAAATCGGCCATAAGCATCATTTGGAATTAGCAATTTGACAACGGTGAAGCTTCAATTTCATTCAGTCGGCTTTTACCTTTAGCTTATAAAGCGTGAATCAAATATAACTTATAACGTAAACCATAAACAGAAATGCAACCAAACTGGGGGAAAATATAACCTTTGCAGCTGTGCCACATAATATGAAGCGCGGGGCGAAAATGACTGAGTTATTAAAGTTCGTTTCTTCAAACCATCTTGCGTTAAATGCGACACATGATACATTATTTGGGCAAGCCATGGACATTTCACGCTCTAGAAATTCCTATTAAAGAAAGTACAGATAAAGGTTGTATCCTTAATAAAATTGCATATGTTTTGCAACGAGCACTTGTTTATGCCATTTTTTATTGTTTCTATTTTCCATGTACGAAAGAGGTTATTGCGGCAAAACCCTTGCACTCTTTAGTATGCAATAGTGTCTTTACGATCTTCCATTTAGGATTAATGAAAGACATTTATTTTACGAGCAATTAATAAAACCAGTAGCCAGTCTACGCTTATCGTCATGGTTGGAAAGTAAATCGGCAGCCATCGACACAATTCGCAATACAAATTATCAATCATGAGCATCATCATGATGCTGTATTGGCTTCAAATTGAGCCGTACTGTCATTTTGGAGTAATTTCGAGTAATTTCCTGTGCACTATATATTTCTAAATTTTCTACAAGTGCGCTGTGAAAACCCACCCCTATATTTTTTTGCTCATAAAGCTTGATGATTCCGACTCCCCCGGGTACACTTTTCGGATCTCGCGTGCATTGATGGATGGATTTGAGCATCAAGTGCACGGTCGTTTATATCATCGCACGGGTGGATGTATCATTTATCTTCGTGTAGATGATGTTAAGTCGCGTCCCTCCCTCTCACAATGACAAGGATAGATAGGGGACACTAAGTACCTAATTGCTGAGCAGATTCTGAAATAACAACTCATTAAACGTGATAAAGGGACCAGCGCTCCATCTTTTGGTTTGCTCAACTGTAGAGTGAGTATGTTGACTGGACTGAAGGCAGCATTTATTTCCAAAATGCATGAGACTTTAAAAACTGATTTTCGGAAAGTTCGTCTCTCAAATGATATCTCTGGCAATTGAAAGTTGAGTACACTTTTGATATAAGTGCATACAAAACTTGATTGCAGTGGCAATATAAGTGCAACCGAACGCTTTAAAAGTTATATCTCATCCAAAATGAAACGTGTTTGATCTTCAGCTTGATGATATTATACACACGTTCAGAACTTTATTTTGAAGTGGTTGTGAGAAGAATATAAAAAATGGCAAGGAGAGGTCGTTTAATGGAGGGATGAATAGAGATAAGATGTGACAGCGCAGTACCACTTAGCTCATTGGTGGTAGCAGGAAATCTGAGTATTTTGCCAGATGCACACAGTTTATCATATCCGTCCGACCACCAGAGGCGATTCGATATATTTAAACATGTTCTATTTCAATTCTTACATCTTGCAACCAAACATCTTCACATTTAAAAAAAGTATGTCGGACATCATTTTCCAAAAGGTAGGTTTCCTTTAAAAAAAAAAAGAAGAGTTACATCAGCAATAAATCATCAGTAACTCTGTAAAAGGAATACATTCTTTTGTTTATCTGTACATTTTTGTGTTGGTGTTTATCTTCACACCGTAGCTCTATGGATTGATCAATAATTCCTTGAAAGCACTTTGGATGTCTATATAACACCGTGGATGGACCTGTCGCGTATTGCTTCACACTTGCTTACAGTGGGCGCTGCCCACTGCAGGGTATCTACTTCCTAATGTCTGCAACTCGGTTCACACACAACACGATCACACAGCTGCACTAAAGGTTGCAAAGTGCATCTCAACTCCTTTTAGTAGCACTAGCACTCCAGGAGCCACCAGTACCTCAGAGACTGCCTGTCATGTGACGAGATGGGATCAGAATTTAATTGGTTGGACCAGGAACAAGAGTTCCATTCACAGGTGCTCGTATATGGAGCGATTTTAATGAAGAGTAACCCCGTGGCACTTTTGTAACGTGTCGGTGCTTGATCGACACAAATCCGTGAAACATCCCCACCCGCAGGCTGGGAGGACACGCCTCCGCAAACAGGGATCATACAAACCATGATCTCACGAAAACCTGCCTACAGGGAGTAGGTTGTATCTACAAGAAATAAAAAAGAACCTTATAAAGCACATCGTAGCCAGCGGGTGTGCATTTTCATCTCTATTTACAACGTGGAGTTGTGAAGAAGCACCACCAGAATGTGATCTTACTGTGTTGTTATTCCAAAATTAAGTGGTTCTCAGAAAGAATAACCTTACAAAATCCCCGAAGATAATGTCACAGTCATTCACTGCCACGAACATCACCCCCAAGATGCAGCCAGACATGATGATGCGTAAGCAGAGGCTCGATCATCAAACCCTGCAGTAAATATTAGTTTCTCGTTGAACAAGTAATATGGAGCGGCTGTATTAAAGGGACCGTGGGATAAATTTTTCTTGGAAACATCTTTTTTGCAACTTTCTACTCCTTTTAAACGTATGAAAACTATTTGACATCCCTTTTTGGTTAATTTATTGAAAGGTGTCCTTCTTTAAACATTTAAAATGTTCCATGTTTTCCCTGACAACTGAAGGCGCTGTTGCTGTGATGGCATATCAGGAAGACACCGTTCTGTTTATGGGTTTTCTGTTCAAATGGTGATCCAAACATTATTTTGCTCACTCAAAACATTTGTGAGAAAAGTTTGCTCATTGGCTTACCGTCTTGTACTGAAACAACAACGAATCAACAAAGGAAATAAAATTACGTAAATATCCAAAATACTGGCAACATTGGGTGCTACAATAGCTATAACATCAGGTTTCTGCCTGAAATGACATCAAACTTTTGCTCAAGGGGATGTAACTTTGCATTAGCATAAAACTAACAAGGCACTAAAATACCGTTGAAAATGGTCAAATGGAAATTGAAAACAAGATTAAATGGGACACAAAGGGCAACATCTCATGTGCCCTTCAAAGCTGTGTGAGCTGCCTCAACACTTTTGACGTAATAACACATTACTGGGGATATGAGAGCGATTTCCGATAACTGGTGAGCTAAACTGTAAATGTAACGGAAGGCAACATTTTCCCCCAACAACAGCTCGGCTTAGAAATATCTCTCAGCGGATAGTTTTGGATGAATTTCTACTGCCTATCACGGATAATGCAGTACTTCTCGATTAATACGAATGCAAGTTTCTTTGTTTGTCAACATTTGTATTCATCCTGCCTCTTCATTTGTTTTAAGTGAAGACCAAAATAAAACCCAACTCATGGGTATTGTCTAATTGTGGGTTCCCCATCATCATACGAACTTACATTTAAAAATTGATAGGATCGTATAAAGTATTTTAATGGGTAAATGGGTAAACCATAATTTAATTTGTTATCCACTCCATTGTCTTATGCTATTATTCAATCTTACACAGTTTAATTAACGATCGATTTTAATCCAAAGAAGGAAACCTTTGTAAAAAAAAAAAAAAAAAAACCTACAAAAAACACACACCCAAAAGATACACACTATAGTCCAACGTACGTCGACAACCTTCTATGTGTTTGTACGTCATGGAACAGAATCATAAGACGCCATTCATGAGCGATTTTCAATCCTAGAAACGAGGACAGCCAAACGTTGCCGAGTAACTCTGTCAACACTCCCCCGGATCCTACCCTAGATAAGCCTACAAGGTGGCGGTATAAATGTCATTGAACGCCTCCACTATCCCCAAACAAAAAGCCATCTCTAATTCCAGGAAAACTGACGGAGCTATCAACTCATCGCTGGCCGGATGGCCCAAACTGGGATGATTGGTGGCCGGTAATCTTGGATGATCAATTTTAAAATCTGAGGGGACGCTGATGAAAATAAAAGAGGTCAGAATCTTCAACCCGACCCGATAGCGCCCGCTCTCTGTCTCACATAAACACCGCGGTCTAAACAATGTCTGCTACACTTGTCGCAAGCAAAATTAGATCTCTTTCTCCTGTTTTCTTCCTTTCTGCATTCGGTCCACCATTTCTCGACCGACATTGTGATTTGTAGGTGTAGTTTCTGACTGATTACGCGCCCAGATAAACGGACAGAGCGTCCATGTTTGAGCAAGGACTTTCACTGATGCGCACTCCTATTTAGACTCACTTATGGCAAGAATATAGACGCTTGTAAAGAGGTAGGCCTATACCACCCACAAGGTAAACTTATTCCTAAGTTTGCCGACACCCTGCAGTTTAATAATGAGCATCACTCAGTTTAATATATATTGTGTACATATTTATTCAGTTTTTCGAGAAAACAAATTTGGAAAAAAATGAATGATTAACCCAGTTTTTAGTTATCTTATTACCGAAATTAGTGTGATAACCGTCTATTCACTGTAGCGTGCGTAATGAAAAACACGCTTTGTTATGGGGAAGAAAGCGAAATCAAGATTTTTGCACTCTTTGAGACTGACTATTTCCCTTCCTATACTTTCATCCATTGGTGGTCACCATTCTCCACCGTTCCATGTTCAAATACAGGATATTGGGCTTTTATATTGACACGCTCTAGTAAGATGTGGACCGTGATCACACAGAAGCCATGGGCAATCAGCAGGTCTATTTACCCGATCGGGCGGTGCGGCAAACCGGTGGGACGGACAATAGGCAAGGTTGAACGGACTCACTCTGTGTACACATCGTTAGGCATCATTAGCTGCCAAATCGGCTATGGATAAAGGCCCAATAACCGAGAAATCATTACAGCGTTGGTCATTTGGCTTGACGAGTTCATCACAAAATTGGAATAAGACGTCTCCTCCGTTCGCTCACAAGAGACCTCCATTCAGACGCCATATTTTCTTAAATTTAATAAATAACCAGAGGCGAGTGCGATCTCTGAGATCGAATTACGCTAATATACGCGGAGGCTACCAGTATGAAATGGGTCGTGTAAGTGCACCGCAAGAAGACCCATGTATGGTAGGCTGCCATTTGGAAATAGCTTTGATTTTCTTGGAGTCCCATTTCAATATTGTGGGAAGGGAAATCGTGTCAGTGGGTAAATATTGACCACTTTTAGAGTCGCAAACTTCGAAAATATACGACAGTCTCAATTGCCTAGTGTATTGAAGATAAAAACTGAAAGAAAACAAAAGGTTTGCGAACACATTTGAAACAAATGTTAAAATTCCCGACGATTTTTCATAAATGATTTCAGACGCGAAATGGGGTGTTACACTTTCCACACGCTCCCAATGTCTTGCTCTGGCCTTCGAAACACCCAGATTTAAAATTATTAAAAATCGAAACCATTGACAGGTGATCATTTCGGTTAAACGCTCCTGCTATTTGAAGAAATGTAAATTGCATCAGGTTATCATCACCGTAATGGCTAATGCATGATATTTTCCTTGCTCATATGTTTTACTATTGTCCTTTGAGTGACTTAGTCACTTAATCGACTGACCGACTCAATGGAAATAAAAGATGTTCTAAAAATTGAGATACCAACCTGTCTTACAACTATAAGTAACCCGCTTGCCTGTTTCTTCCCTTTTTGGCTTTTCTCCAGATGCTGAGAACGACACTTGTGACCTTTTTCGCCGTGCTCCTGGTCGGTGACATGTTGGTAAGGGCACTGCCCGTGGCCGACAGCGGCGCGGATAACATCCTGGACCAGCTGCTCAATCAGAACCTGGTGGAGCGGCGTAGCCGCAAACAAGTCGCGGGCCACTGCGTCTCAAAGTGCGTCTCCTGCTCTAAGTATGTGGGGATGATCGCCGAGAAATGCATCAAGGGATGTATTCAGAAGCCAGCTACAGGAGACGTTAATAACTCCGAGGTCGCGGCCTGGACCGCCTGCGAGTCATTCCTGTACCGCTGAGATGCCCACATTATTCTCATGACTGTTTTTTTCCCTTCTTTGTCAAAACACCAAAATCACATATTTTGACCAAAGCGACTGTCTATCACTCCTGAGTACCTTCTGTGGAGATGCTGTTTTCTTTTCATAAACTTGGATCTTTGGCATCGTATTATTCTTTAAAAACTAATTAATAAAGATTAAAGTGCTAGTCAAAATCAGACAGAACTTGGTGTCGAAATTAAAACTACACCTTTTTTTTTCCTGCTAAAATGTAAACTTTGGGACTCTAAGTTTGAAAACGTTTCAAGGTCAAAATTATTGACAACTGAAAATTAAACTATTATCACGTTGTCGTGATTTATTCCAGTTTCTGTCTGATTTTGACGGCAAAAAATTATACATAATAAACATTCCCAAATGTTTCTCTAAGTGAAACGAAAGTTTAAAGACGCCATGTTTAAATAGTCTTTTGAATTGACGGTTGCAAATACATCAAATCATTTACAATACAGAGTAATGCAGTACTATTAAAACATGCATGTACATTGCAGTATGATGAGTTCGTTCCTACTTTTATCAGTAATTAAATCACTTTCGACATCAGAACCATCAAAGATTCGAATGACGAAGCCTGTGTGGGCAAACTGTTCCACAATCTTCTAGACCTTTCTGCCCCATAATTGATCATGGAAGATTATGTTTAAATCAGTTTAGAAAAAAGTGTACATTGAGCCCCTCTCAACAGAAGCAGAATTAAAAGGACTATATAAGAATTGAGGGATCGACCTCGGTTGTAAAGGGGTGTATCTTTGTAAATGCTAAATTTATTTACTACACAAATGATTTCCCAGGAGAAGTCTTTACGAACAGTGCACACGACTTGCTTGTGTATTTTAGCTTAAATCTTATACATACAAAAAATGAATCAAATTTTAAATTTCAACGGCATGTCGGTTTGGAAACCTTAGTATAGATTCCATTAGTTTAAGCATTAGTTTTATTTTCGGATCAAAATAAAGTTGAAAGCTTTCACCAATTGAGGTGTGCATGTCGTTGTAGAGACTGTTTGGGTTCAGATACAAACAAATGTAACATTTCGTTTCTTCTTATTCAACAGGTTAGAATTAAAAACAAGTAGGAAAGTCTCGTGTTGCCCCCGATACAACTAGATCTAGACCCGTAATTGACAGACACACTACCAAATAATGCAACCTGCCATGGAACAGATGGTCGGGTATAGCCGTTCTTTTCCAAAGTCGTGATCGCCAAAAGGCAATTTTGAAACCCCCACATTCTGAAGTCGTGTCTGAAAAGCCAAATTGACAGAGTCTGGACCGCTCAAAGAACTCTGAAGAAGCTGACGAAATGGGACGCGAAAACCTTCAAGCACACACTTGACCCGGGGGCTACGATTTCGTCACATTCAAATCCAAGCAATTTGGAGATTTTGAGTGAATTAAGGAATGTACGTTGTAAGTTACTGAGAAACATTTCAACTTCTTTTTTGCAAGAAGGTGGATCAGATGGCCCGATTTATTCATCCACTTACATGTTTGATAGATAATACAAATGTATGTCTCTTTTTCGCCCTGTTATTATCTGACTAATTTTTTTTTAAAGGCCAGACAATAAAACTTCAGTGTTAAAGCTCAAATGAAGCACATGGTTGTGTGAAGTGTTATTTTGAAATTAAATTTTACGCGGATGTTCACAGTCGCGTGACTAAGATGAGATAAGCAACACAGGATTCACATATTGCACATGAATACGCGCAAATAAAACATTTTGAGAAGTTTCAATCCTAGAAGCGAGGACAGCCAAACGTTGCCGAGTAACTCAGAGTATGTCATGAGAATGTGGCTATAGGGCCATCGCAGATTTGTCCTTAGAAAAAAAATATAGGTAGAATGCCAAGCAATTTTTCAAATTTTCAAAATGGCTGCCATTTCATTTACTCTGTTCTATGTAGTCGGAAACATTTTAGGATGGCTCGTCATATACATGGAAACATGATGGGGGAGGGATCGGGAATTTTTTTCTGATTCTAGAGAATGACACTAAAGTCTGCCGAAATCAGTCTGTCGTTTAGATCATAGAGCCAGGAATATTTCATCAATTACCGAACAAAGAGCCTGTCCGTGGAATAACGATTACCATTCCCAATTCAACTTGGACTTAAGCAAGATTGATGGCTTTTTGAAATGAGAGTTAGGTTATTAGAAGTAATTCTTCGGAATGAGTTTCCTTAACAATACTCGGAGCTTTTTAATCTCCACTCGCTTTGAGACCGTCTCTTTCTATATACGGACTCGTATTATATCCTGCTGGTGTCTAGAAACTGTATGAAAGATGACCTTGAAATCAGATCCACGTATGTTTGCTTTCAGAATTTTCCAATTTATTTTAAATCCGGACCGCCGACGAGCTCTGTGCCTCACAAAAATGAATCAGCTTTCTGATCTTTCTTAAATGACTGCTAACATTGGATTTCCACGCATTGATGGATTGCTATATATGGATTTTATACACCTGTATTCATTCTCGGCATTTGCATGTACGTTATCGACTAAGTTTCAGTACTGCTCCAAAACAAAATCAAGTAAATGTCGAATGTGTACTCGAAATTATTGTTCAACCGAATGTAAGTCAGCTTAATTTAAAAACCATCGAGTAAATTCGCGTGTTTGTTTTAGTTTAAATTCAAGGAATTTTTTCCCATAAAAGCAAAAAAAAATCAAGTAAAATCGCGTGTTTCTTTTACTTTAAATTCAATGAATTTTTTCCCCATAAAAGCATCAAGTGACGCACATGTTCGATTTCAATTTCCATCTAATTCCAAAACCTTTTTTTTTTCAAAGCCGCATGCAGTGTCCAACTATACCACAACTAAACACCAATCACTTTGTGTTGACGTCATAGCATGTTGAAGGAATATTAGCCATCAGCGAATGAAATATTTAGCATTACGCTGTTCAGGGCATGTCAGGCCCATGTGCTACCATAAGCGGGAAACAAGATTGCTCAGAATCTATAACAACAAAATGAAGCTATATATAAAAATAAGTTTGGTGCATTTGTCGAAACCTTTCGGTAGTTCAATTTGTGTGTGTGTGTTTGACGTCACGAAAAGAATAGGGTTTCATTGATTGCTTAAAAGCCTGACTATTTATCGACACACTAACTAGTCATACAACATACAATTTCAGATTTGCCGCCGTCAGATATTTGCAGTGGGCGCGCGAGGCTGGAGGTGGAAAACTGCATTTCAACGCTAGTGGGCGCTAATTGTAGACTCAAGTATCGTTTCTCAGGCCGCGTCCGAATTTCTTGTCTAGCGCTATTAATTGTCTTAGTACGGCAGATAGGTGATGTGGTTGTGCCTTTGATGATACAAGCATGGAATTTGGCACACAGTCAGAGTACGTCATGAGAAAGATATTTGGCTAGTGGGCCATTGCAGATTTGTCCTTTGAAAACAATATAGGTAGAATAACAAGCAATGGCAGCCATTTTCAAAATTTGAAATCTTGCTTGTTATTCTACCTATGTTTTTTCAAAGGACAAATCTGCGATGGCCCTTATAGCCACATTTCTTTCTCATGACATACTCTGACTGTGTGCCAAATTCCATATTATTCCACCAAATATTCCCGGCATCTGCCCACTCTTGCATGGGCGTCGCCAGGATTTTTTCTAGAGGGGGGCACATTTTTTTTTGCCAAAAAATGCTTGTATTTCTCAACACATTCTCGATTTATCAGTTTAAGAGGGGAGCAGGGACATTTTGCCCCCCCCCCCCAACTCATTAAATTTACACCACTTTGTATTTGCGCCTCTTTTTCTTTTCTTTTTTTTTTCTTTTCTTTTTCTTCCTTTTTTTTTTTTGGTTGCTTTTCCGGGGGGGGGGGCAAGTGCCCCCCCTTGCCCCCTCCTCGCTACGCCCATGCACTCTTGTGCAACGTAATGTAAAAAATCGGTCCTCTAATCCGTTCACCGTTCCCAACAGTCTTTCATCAGCTGTGAGATAAAAAAAAAACGTTTGTGAGAAATAATGTTTGTGAAAAAATATCGACAAGGCAAGCAACAACAGTGCGTTCTCATTCTAAGTTCTAGAGAGATGAAAATGAACATGTACAGATTCAGGAAAAGTAAAGGAGCAGAAATACTTGGGTAGGAAAGTACAAGTCGGCCATAGGCGCCCCCCCCCCAAATAATTAAACATCAAGCTGAATCATCTACTTTAGAATGAGAAACCTTTTTTCTCAATGCGAAACATTAATTGGGAAAATAATGAGGTCATAGTAACTGTTTAATTGAATAAGTTTGAGTCTCATCCACAAAGAAGTTAGGCAAGGCCACGTGAAGAGTAAATTTTAGCCCAACAAACGGACACCTCCTTTTCCCCTTTTTCGGTTTTCGGGGCGAAATAACATAATGTTATCATTTTCACATGATTTTCCATTTAGTTTAATTAGGGTAAATAAATATGCCAGTTAGTAACTTTGCGAATTTTGTGTGGGCTGGACAATAATTCTCCGCAGTTTTTTTTAACAGAACAGTGCTTTTAACTTAAAACTTGGAACAGACATCAACCCTGAAACATAGACATGCATACAAGGGGGACGTCATGATGACGTCATATATTATTAAATTACAAGGGATTTTAGTCAACTAATGGACCGATTGGTTTGAAAAAATAATGTACTCAATCATTACGAAGAATCGTGTGCACACTTTGTGATCTGATATGCCTTGATAAACGTGTTTGATCATGAAGTCACTTGACATTTACTTCCAGGATCAACAATAAGTCAAAGCTAGGTGAATTCAAAATATCAAAAGAAATGTCAATGTTAAAACAAACAGAATTTCTTGCAATCGTACCTCGCCAATTTTCCTCTCATATCTTAATGCAGAAACTTAATTCGCGCAGTGCAGACACGAACCGTTCCATGGTTAGCTCGGAGCAGAATTATAGTGTATCCATGCAAAGACCAAAATAAATTAAACAGTTATTTTTATATCATAAACATATGTTGCATAAACTCGAAGGACCTTAGAGGCTCCATCAAACTCCGTATTGCAGTATATCGATACTAATTCCACTTTCGAGTATATAGCATTATATTCAGCACCAAAAATGCGCCTCAAAAAGTTGTCGCGCATGAATATAGGCCTACAGAATATAGGTCAGAAACAAATTGAAATACTGTAAACAAAGATAAAATGGGTTTTTTTGCTCTTCATGATTTTGTTGACTGGCTGGCTTTTGAAAACAATGAAAATGATTAATTCAAATTCATGTTCATGAGTATAAAAAGCAGGAAGTACAATATTATTTTAAAGCATTTCTAGCAAAGAGTTGTAAACAATCCACCCTCCCATTTCAATTTGGCCTTCAAAAATCTTAATTGGTGTTTCCAAAAGCTGTCGTCCTATTATAGTTGAGTGACTGTATTCAATGGCAAAAGCCAATGAAAGAGGAAAGCGTCAATGGTGAACCAAACAGAATTTTTTCAAAACGGTTCAAGGGATGAAGATAAACCTTGTGCAATCATGTACCCCTGTTCAGAAAAAAATTGTGGATTTTTGTAACGTCATCATCTGCATCCCTTGAACCGTTTTGAAGTTCTGTCCACGGATCACAAAAAAGGTAAGTGTTCTTTCAGCAAAACGAACACAATTCACATAGGGATGTATGTCAAGTGTTTTCGTTTTGCTGAAAGAACACACACATTTTTTCCCCGTGATCCGTGGTCAGAACTTCAAAACGGTGTTTGTGTTTAAAATTCCGTACCTTTAAAAGTACATGAGTGATTGGAATGATTCTTGTACTAAAATAAAAGCTTGTGAATTGGGCTTTCATATCCTAGATTTCGAAAGTGCTACATGCAGAACTTCACTAAAAAAGTGGTACCGACATTTGGGTTTCGGTGGTTTTTTTTTTACTCACCCTGTAGCGTCGCGCCTCATCACCCTGCGTTTGTCACAGGACAAACGCCAAAACCACTATTGTTACAGTCAAGAAAGACGTCATCTTGAATGGGTGTTGATTTGACTGAATACCGAGATTGCTTTATAAACGTGATTTTTGAAAAATGGCTTCAATTTAACTTCCTAATTTCACATAGCTTTGTCAAGAGAACTGTAGGTTATTTACCTCCATTCTACAAATAACTCTCCGATTGAAATGTAGGTCCCCGAAGTCTATGCCAGGTTAAGTTCGATGTAGCGCTATAAAAACAAATCTATATCGAGTAAACGAAGATAATGGAAGTTCGACATGATAATGTGCAGTGGCGGCAGTGTTGGGCGATCGTTATGAAATTACTTTCGAAATGACCCTTTTATTTCGAAGATGCCATCAATCACATATTTTGTTAAAAGGGACACCACTGAGCCAGACAATTTATGACACGTTTTGCTCTTCACTGGCAGATTTGATTTAATGATGCTCTTTAAGTAGTAAACGATGGCAAATTCAAGTAAATGATTTCCGGAACCAATTCAGAATCGTGATGTGACTATTTCGTTTGAGTTTAGCACTTCGGCGATGATCAAGATCATGAACGCCATACCTATGTGTAGCTGTTTCACCAATTAGCAGGGGAAAACGGGGGTTTAATATGGGATCTGTTTTAATCATAAATAATTCCGAAAAAAATTGTGAAATGCATGCTCTTTGCACCGCTATGCCGTGGGCATATAGTTATAGCCGGTGTTGGGATGAGTGGTTTTGTGAGTGATTTTTTTTAAAAGATGTTCTCCGTTCTGGGCTTGTGTCTGTTATTCTCCAAGGTTTCCCTTGATATTAATTTATAGCTTTGTCCTCTGCATCTAAGTTTCCGTAGGATACCCCATAATTAATGCTCCGTGGTGCATCTCCTGTTTCTGCGGTTCTTAACTTCTTCCCTCATCTCATTTTTTTTAAGACGTACGTGTCGTAGTGAGAGTTATTACTCTGTCAACCTTACTTCAGTGTATACATTTAAATAAACATCTTATAATTACATCAATGCATTATTATCGGTTGGTCATTTGCTTCATTGGCGAAGCGTGAATAAAACGAAATTATTCTCCGTCCAACTTCACTTGACAATAAGACACTTGTCGAACTCTGTTCAAGTGGAAATCAACCGAATCCGACACTTTTTTTCAGTAACTATCGATTTTGTATCTCGAGCCAAAAACAAATTATTTATCTTGCTGAGGATTTCGTCCAGTCCCTTTCAAGGATATATTGAGATGTTTTGAAAGGCACAAATTGGATAGAGAAAAAAAGCAAGACGGTTTTTGAAAATACATAAACTAAGCTCTTTTTAATGAAATTCCCCTTGGCATTGGGTAAGCTAAACAACCATCCATTTGGGTTTGTTCCCAGAAAATCTGCAGAGAATAAATCTCTGTTGTCTTCTGATTTGCCTTCCCTGTTTTTTTTTCTGAATCAATCATGACGTATCCTCACTGCGACTAAGGCTGGTGCGATCCCATTGCAGGACCTGGGTATTAAAGTCAAGAGATAGTCGGCAGCACCGACGCTGCTTCGTCCTTCGGGTCCAGTCCTGCTCATCTCTTCGTTTCCTGCTGCTTGACGCGGCTATTGTCTAGTGGCAAACACTCTGGCGACCCACTTGGAATTGAACCACACTCGAGGTCTGCGTACAAGTCTTCTCACTCCCTCCTCTTTATTAAACTCTCACGGCCGCATACTCATGAGGGACAGAGGGATAGAAAGACACAGCCAAAAAAAAACTCACTTTTTTTGATTAAAAAAGAACCGTTGGAAAAGTGCTCCATGTTTCATTCATGTGGGCTAGAAGTAAAGGGGCGAGAGATGGAAAAGGGCCGTTTTTGTTATGAATCAATCTGGAGTCACCTTGGGCACTTAGGCTTGGGATTGCTAATTACAGTAATCAGTGGCCCATAACTTGGAACCTTTCTTTCCCTGCACTTTTGCGACCCGAGGCATTTGTAAAATACCATTTTCAAGATTGTAACAATCAGCGGATATCAAGTATTCCTTCTTGTCCATTCTACAGCGATAGAAAAACCTATGGATAGAAAGTGTGTTGCTGAAGGCATTATCGGTTCTGAGCCGTTCTGTCGGGTTGAATTTTAAAAAATACACTGTTGCACCCCGGAGAATCTTCGAGTTTTGACACTCATCCAAACCCCACCGTTTATTCCGTGTTGAATGGATAGGCAAATACGAGATACTGAATACAGAAAGAAATAGTACAGTCAAACCCATCCAAAAAAAACACAGAAATCTCAGATTTTTTTTATTGATTTAGTCATCATTAAAAAAAAAGGCGTTCACGTCTCCCATCGAATTAAAGCTCTTCAAGTGAAAATGTTAATATCGCATTATAGCCAAATATACGGATAGGAAATGGTTCGAAAAATACAAATGAAAGGAATAAAGAATTACCTAATATTAAATGTTCAATAATGAAGATGGAAATCGGCATCGCGTGATCCAAACATCCAATTTTATAAACAAGTGTGACATAATTATAATATTTTTCCTGTAAACCGGCTCTAATTGCACAAATTGACGTTCACGTTAGTTTCTGAGTTGCTCAAAAGTATTTTTTTTTATCTTTTCATATTTCTTGATGCTGGCAACCGAATGAGCTCATACATGGCGAGGTCAGGGGCGGATCCAGGATTTTTCAAAAGGGGGGGCGTGAAATGTAACAAGCAGCAAACGATGAAGGCAAGTTGTGGCGCCTACGCCAAACGTCTAGGGGGGGGGGGGGGACGACATAATGTGATTAAAAGTAATGCGAGCGCGTAGCACGAAGCACTAGCGGCGTGGGGCCCGGGGCCTGGCCGGGACCCGCTAAAGGGCCCCCGAAAATTTTGGATTCTAGATGCTCTACGGTGCGATCTCAGGCAACGTCTGATCCCTTTAACCATTTTTTTTCATTTTGAGCAAAAGATCATCATTTAAGCATCATTTCTGAGTTTGGAGTCATTGAATCAGCTATCCTGAGCTATAAAATCGAACTGTAGGCTACACTATTTATTTGGGGACAAACAAAAGTTGGGGGGGGGGACAAACGATATGATACCACCGCCCCCCCCCCCCTTTAAAAAGTGGGGGCCTGGGGGAGGGGTTGTCCGGGCCCGGGTTCGAATCCCCCTGGTGTCGTTTGGTTTTTAACATACGCACTCAGTCATTTACTATAAGAGATTTAATTTTCCGTCGTAAAATACCAACAGTAACTTAGCTCAATTGGTATAAGCTCTGCTGCTGGGACTGTCCGCGAAGTCCGGTTTAGCATCTTCGTAAAGGTTCGGGGCTTTTGGTTGTCCCGGCAGCCTCGTTTCCTCCCTTTTATGGTGCTTGGCCCTTCGGGTTGTGTGGCTGGACAGGGAAGGAGAAAAGGAATTTCAGGGTGTCGTCCCTTCTAAACATCTTCTCCAGGGCTATGAGAATCTATCTGCCAAGTTTGGTGCTTTAGACCAATCGGTAACGATTCCGACCATCCAACACTGATGGAATTAAAAATTTTCTACGTGATATAATTTTTTTCAGCATGTCTCAAATGTCCGATTTTCTAAGAAAGGCGCTCCTCTTTATGCGAAAATATAGTAACACAGTTGTCATTCGACAATCAGAATCTGGTATTTTACATTGCGAAATGAAGAGCCCCCATCCAGTAAGCAACCTATTCCAACACCGACGCTGGGGCTAAAATCAATTACAACTTAATCCTGGTCCCTGGCCAAATAAAAAAAAAACATCGCTGAGATCTAGGAACGTGCTCGCGCATGCGGCCGAACATACGACTGAGGAAGTGAGAACAGGGTTGCAAAAACAAACGGGGCCAGATCTAGCTGCAATCCATACAATTGAATCCCCACCCACGGGCATGCTGCAGGAGACACAACGGATGGGTCGGTGAGTAAATGGACGCTCAAGGTTGACTTGGACCATAAAAAGCCTGCGCGATGACCAAAAAGTCTCAAGATTGATTTTTGTTTTCAATGAGCAGCGACGGGGCACTGTAGGCAAATCAAGTTTAAAATGATCGGTGGGAGAAGTGTTAAAAATGTTTGTCAAATTTGGTCAGCTCTGGGATGATGTAGCCTCTGTCCCTAAGCAGGATACGTTACTGCAATTATATTTTTTTCAGTACTGCACTTGATGTAAACGGTTTCTTTTGACATAGGCCTACCTGGAATCCACATCTGTGTTAGAACAAAGAAGTCATCATTATAATCAAAGTCTGTATACCTTGAAGCTGTTGAAACCATGAACCCCGTAAGGAAATTTTTACGATTACCTTTTTTTATCAATTATCAACAAGGTTTGTACGAAATGTATTATGCATTACATTCAACCTTTGAATGAAAAAGTCAAGATGTGAGATTTATCCCAATTCAATTACTAATTCGCTTCCACGAGTTTCATCTCATGAAAATTCGATTCATAATTTCTCGAATCTTCTTGTGTTGATCTATATTAGCCTTGGCATGCATATAATAATAATAAAAACTCGTCCCGTTGGCGTCGAGCAGATGACAACTCGCCGTGGTAATGTATTATTTGTGTATTTTAAAAATTTCATCATTTATAATTAGGTGATGTATAGTCGGGTGCCTATTTAACAGGCGAGTCAAACTTCGTTTTTTCGATGCGGTATCTAGGGTACAGACTAAAGCAACACAGACTACAACAACTTGTTGTGGTGTCAGATGAAAAAAACATATGATTTGATCAAAGTTCAAATGTGATAATCGGACCCATCCAAAACACGTTATTATTTACTGAATATGATAAAAAGCAAATTGAAAAAGGTAGACTGGTATTGGGGGAGGAGTGGACATAACAATTAACTCGGAACGTCGAAATGCGTAATACACGTCGGAGATAAAATCACCAAGTGATTTCGGGATCGAATCAGAATACAAGATGTACGTTACACTGCAAGGGTCTTCTTTTGTCTCGAGTTTGAACGTAGACTCAGCAAGGATGTTGATACAATAGCAATAGCTTCGCATGTCCCATAACCCAAACCCACTTCTAATAAATCCCTAACTCTTTTTTTACCCTAGAAGGGGAAAATTCATGGACCGATCAAAGACAGTGTGCTGCGCCCAGAATGATTTTGCTCAGACAAAATAGGTTACGGCCAAAATTTCATACTTAGTATGTTGCTTGGTAAGAACAAATATGCTCACCATTACTCACTACCTAATCCCAGCCAAAATGGTTGGGACACTAGGAAATAACCTTAGCCTCCCACGGTCACCCACTCCCCCGGTCAATGTTATTCTCTCCAGCTGATGGAGCACACACCGCGCAATGAGAGACAACATTGACTAGGGGCCGGGGGTTGGGGCCCATCGAGATTTGGCCGGGATTGTAGCATCTCCGTATTAAAATGTGGACAAGGCAGCTCCCCTTCCAGGGATAAAATATTGCCATTGGCAGACCCTGAAAAAAATCATATTGCGGAATTACATGCCAAATGAACTGATTGAGCTGCGAAGCAATCAAAACGAGTTATTTTTTAATTTCATGTTGTATCTCGAGGTAAAATTGAACGAGGCTTGTCTCATTTCGGGCAGTATTTACACTGCAGTCAAACACAATCGCATAATTGTAATTTTTATTGATTTTAATCTTTGGCGTTGGGTCCAGAAACCAACTCCAATTGCAGACACAATGCCTTAGCAATCAACGATCACCGAGCACTCAAACAAAGGCAGATGGAGAATCAATAACAGAGCGACGGGTAGAAAGCATGTCACGGCTCTTGGTTGCCATGGAAATAAGATGTTTGTGTATGGGGGACTATGGAAATTTCATGGCCGACTACATACCCCTGCATGTTCTTTCATTCATGAATGAACATTTATAATTGATGTCTTTTTGTGGTAAAGTTGCTTTCATATGTATTTTGTATTATAGTCATTTTAACAAAATTCCAGCCTTCTATATTTTCATGTGTAGTTTAAGGGTGGGTTGGGGTGGGGGAGAAACAGTTGCGTGTATAGCAGTTTCATGAGATAGTTCCCAGATAAGAAACAAAATTATATTTAATGATACCTTTCAAGTTGAAAAGTCTTATGTCTTAAAGGTTTAACGATAATTTGTCTAACGTTACACGGTTTGTACTACTGAAAATGTTCGATTCCCACAGAACACTCTCATGAAAAGGGGCGCGTAAACCCCGGGGGAGGGGAGGCTATCCTGACCCCTTTTGACCAGGGGATTTGGAGACGCATCTTCCATTCATGATACTGAAATAAAAAAAACAAAAATTGATAATGATATCTCCCTTTTACCATGACCACGGTAGGCCTGCTTGTGAAAAACACGGGAATGGGAAAATATTGGGAAAGAAAAGAAAAGAACACAACTCACTTTTGAATTGAAAAATTAATGGAAAGTCGAAAGTATAAACTTCTCTTAGTGGACGTAAACCGCGAGGATGCACATACGTGAAAGAGTCTCGGCGCAAGAGCATAATGAACAGCGCCACCTAGTGTTATAGTTGTCATTTACTCCCCGTTTTTGGACTTTCCAACGTTGGGAGGAGCATTATCATCATCATCATCATCACCATCATCATCCCCATTAAGTCGTCAACACAACATCTATGCCGTCGTTCATGACAAGATAGCTATGATGGAGATCGGTTGAAGAATAACATCGCTATCGCGGTTAATTCGCCGATTCCCAGACTCAAAATCTCTTCCGGCATGAAACTCTAATGATGTTCTGCAATTACTTGCTCTAAACCGCCGGGATTATTGCATTAGCCTTGGGAGTTCATGAGGGCTTTAAAAGGATGGAGAATGTTCTGACATTTAGAAAATCGTTTCCGGGATGACTGAAGGCTGGTAATTAGTAGGTGATGGCTTTTGTCCATGTCTGACCTTGTCAATTAAGGAACGACAAAAAAAGAATGGATTAAATATAATTATGCGACTTGCTCGGAGACAACATGGCCAAATTTTAAGCTTTGCAAAAAGTTAACTACATGCAGTTTGCGGTACAGCCCCACAAGTACATGTATGTCTTTTTGATTGGGAAACCAGTGCTGAAGAATGAGCAGTGGATATAATTATACGTTGCGATAAGGGGATGTAGCCTCAATACAAGTCGAAGATGATCGGGGTTAGAAATGGGGGCACACCGGGTCGCGAATTATTTTTTTCCCAAACGAGATCCGACAATATCAAAAGAGGGCGCTCTCTATCTCTCTGCGTTATGCATATTCATGATGTCCAGGGCCTTAGAGAATAAGTTATATAACAAGGAATAATGGTGTTTCAATCACCGACGATTGGCAGTTGATTCGTGGACTTGTTGGAAGTAGTCCTGACTTCTAATCAGGTGATTCGAATTCAAATCTCAGTGAGCGTGTTTCACTTCTTCTCTTTGTACCTTTTAAATAACTAAAGTGAGGAAGGAACATTTCTCACAAGACGTAAAGACTATCTTGGGCTTGTGTTATGGACAACTATGCATTAGATATGCATGTAATGGACCAATCAGAAGATAGGAGCCTGGATGTTGTATGGGTGAAAAAAAAATCGCCACCGGGCCCGAGACGTGAATGCTAGATCCAGATGAGCAATTCTGGACATGGATATTATAGGTCTGTTAGAAGATACATTTGTTCGTTTATGCAGTTGTGTCCCCAGTTTTGTACGGTATTTTTACTTGTCATACACTGTGGTCAGATCTTCACTTATTCTTTTTTTTTATGAAATTAGAAGAGAAATATCTACAAGTCAATAAAAAATATTATCTAACGTTATGCAACAGGAAATAATAAAGCACCGTCCTCCGTTTAAGGATCTACCTTTATCAAACACTTTGGAGAGTTGTGAGCTTCATCCGCACTCTGTTTTTATTAAGTTTGGGTGTTTGAGTCTGACAGATCCAACTTGATAATTTATCTGCAAGAGTCGGTTTACATCGGTTTCTCGTGACGAAACACCTTCCTGCCAAAAGAGGGCGACATTACTGTCGACCAGAGTCGAGGTGCAGTACACGCAGAATGAAGTCTGCGCGCATCAGGTTGCAGACCAGTAAATAAACTTCAGAAATTCGGGGAAAATACTCACAACTCTTCAAAGTGTTCGGAACACACATCAAATTAAAGCTTATTTCATCATCTTTTTTTTTCTTTTTCAATTTTTGGGGGGTCAACTGATGACTTTTAGGAGAAATTTCCATCCGAAGATGATCACCCCTGAAAATAGTCCTGAAGCGCATCGCCATTTGAAAAACGATGCCTACACTCAATTGCAAAATAGAGCGTTTTAAGGGCCCCAATTTCATCCAAATTTAACGGAACTACAAGCTCACAGTCCTGTGCACGGCTTCCATCCATATTTTTTACAAACCCTCAAGTTCATGGCCCACAGCATGCTCAAATACTGAAGATTTTGAGGGCATGCAAATCGTGATTTGGCCGGCATAGGCAATTTCGGACCGATTTACTGGTCTGCAACCATCAGTACACACGCGGAGGCCCCCTTCAATGGGGAAACTCTTACGCACGCTACTGTACGAAGCATCTACAATGATTTTGTTAATGGATAGGGCTTTCAGGATAGAATTGATAGCGTGTTCGGATTGGTTTGTAGGGCCCAGGACTTATGGTTTTCAAAGGGCTATCGATGGACTTGTGAAGAAAAAAAATCTGTCCGGGCGCGCTCGAACCGCTTCACCTACGGAGTTCCATCTGAGAGCAGCTTCTATACGTGTCGATACTTTTGATGTATGACACCGATCGTATGTCGTCCACCCTTTCCACTGCCCCCCCCCCCTCTCCCCCTTTGTTTTTGGTGCTAAATATTCAAGAAGTTTGAATTTTTCACATAATTTCCCAGTTATTTTTGTCTGGGTAACTGTGCCAGTAAGCAACTTGGTGAATTTGAAGCTCATCAATACTGAGCTTTTGACAAGACTACTTGATGATATCTGGAGACAAAGTAAATGCGCGCAACTTTAGGATGCATCAGTAGCCATTTTGGATCGTTACTATGTCCTCGTAATTATTCAGTCACTTAATTAGAAAAAAAATTGAAGTAAGGAAGTGTAAGTAGAATCACCAAAACAAAACAAAATTTAAATTAAAAAAAATAATAACATACCCAAATATGGGAATAAATATATATTACACGGCAGATGTTTACGGTTTATGCAAATTAGGCAAATTTCCACCGTTTGGATTTTTTTTTGGACTTTGAATATGTTACTCTAGGGACTTTATGGAAATGCATATTGGTGAGAAAAAAATTCTGTTGCTATTAGTGTGAGGTCAAGCCTTATCATGCCTGGACTATGTCTCTGCCCCTGACTAATGGTTGAAACATCTGATATTCTCCGGTGTTTAGCCCTCAACCAAATCTTAACTTAAAAGAAATACAGTTCGCCTGTTTGTGACATGGTTCAGGAATACATTTTTAAAGGGCAGTAAACCACGAATATCCCGAGAGTTATCTACCGATAGCTGGCGCGTGAATGTTATGGTCATTGATCGAACAAGGGTGCAGACAAGTATATATCACCGCAGGGACAATGCGAGATAGGACAACAAAATCGGAAAGGTAAATTATAACGTGCTTTAAACTGAAACATGCGTTGCATAAACTGCATTTCATGCTTCCATTTAATAATAACGAAAAAAATAAAAAGACACAATTCCACTGAACCAAGTTTGCATTATTTAGTCAGTTTACAGAGTACTGTATTTAATCAATTAATTGTATCTTCGTCCACCTCTAATTACGGCGGGGCTCATTATATAATAACAATAATAATAACTTTATTGATGGTAGCCATGTCACCTCGGGGATGATTTTCAAATATGGGCCATTTATTTAAAAATGCACATGAGATCCTGGTAAAATTTTAAAAAAATCCCACTTCCATTGATATGAAAACTGTGACAACATGTCGGCAATTTTGAAATGATAGGCCTTTTCCAGAAGATTTTTAAAAAAAAATACATTGAAAAATGACATGTACAATTTCTTGAGATCATGATAAAATTAAAAAAATTAATTACCTCAACACTTCTATTGATATAAAAACTATGACAAAATGTCGGCGATTTTAAAACGTTTGGCCTTTTGTCCACAACATTTTTAGGATAATCTGCACAGTAACACACGCAAGTAACACGTTGACTTGTCAAAATCGCATGGTAACATCAGTCCTGCTACGCTAAAGACGCATCACTTGGTAGTGGAGAGTTCACGAGATACGATGTTTGGTATGTGGCCGAACAATAGAGGCAGTGTACTTATTCTCTGACCAATGCAAAGGATTTATAAAACTAATTTCTTAGAAAGCAAATTGACTTCAGTTTTAGAAAAACAATTATAAGGATAACTCGAGTAAAACTCCCTCCGGAGCATGCATTCTGAAAGTAAATATTTGCGTTGGAATTCTGTAAAAGAAGATTAATTGAGAACCGGGTAGGAATTATACTCAGCAAAGATCAGTTTTGTTCAGTACGTGTTATCCAACTTATAATCTAACTTTTAATTTGCACCAGGACCTCGAAAAAAATATCAATTTAAAATTTGACGTTTTTTCGATAATTTCTTGCGTGTGTTTTAGTGTATTTTAATCGGTCAAGTCGTGGGACCATATCGAGGATATACCGCTACGTTTGTGGTCACGTGGTAATCTCGGAGGAGGGGGGGATTACAATACAATTAAGACACATCATGATGGCAAGTGAAATTGGGTGCGTTCGAGTAGCTAAGACTTTCGTAAGTAAAGCTCGATTAGCTATCACGTGAGACTCGTGTATGCTACGGTATCAACCACCGCTGCCCCAGCTCGCGAGCAGGTCTCTGGTGGCTGCCCGTGTATAAGTAACCGGACAATTTGTGGATAGCAATTTTGAAGATAGCGGGAACTTGATTACGAAATGAGTACCATGGAGAGATTTTTGACACAACTTTTTCCAATTATTAACTGTGTTAAATTGGATGGAAATATTTATAATAATTCATATATATCTTCCGATTCCAGCAATTATTAATCGGAGCAGACGACAGTATGTTTGGTGTATTAATATTCAAAGTCCCGCCATACAACAACTTCTGACCTTAATTTTCCCAGAATACCAGGCGCGCGAATACACACCGAAGAATTCGATTAGCCTCATATCGTGGCTTCTCGAGTGTAAACCCCGTGTGTACACGTGTATATACGGGGAAGCCACTCGAACGCACCCATAAATGATCCTTAAGATTACCACGTGACCACAAAGATGGCGGTATCCGAGATTGGTCGGGAACCCTATTGTTAACCAGCAAAGATTTGTTTTAATTCTTCGTTTTCATCGATTTAAACTTTTCCAAGTACGGGTCGGTGCAGGTGTAGAAGGGGAAGTTACCGCACCAGGGTCGACCCCAGGGCCTGGGCAAGTTATTAAACCAGGCAGACCACGGATCTCTCGGTTTTGGTAACTCACCCTGGTGCCCAGACACTGCCTTAGCTACCTTGGAGATGACATCGATCACTCGGGGGTCCTTGCTGTCCAGTGGTTTGGTTTCAGACGGGTCCCTGGTTAGGTCATAAACCAAGGGTGGGTCATGTTGGTCTGTGTCAGGGCCCACACACTGACACAAGAAAGAGTCAAAGCAGCCTTCGATTCCGTGTGGGCCGGGTACCAGACGACTGGTGCGGTAGTGAAGCTTGTAAGTGGTGTCAGCTGTGGGATCGGTAACAAAAACGTACAAATTAAAGTATTAATGACGGATGACAAGAATCATTGTTTTTAAGGGGGGATTTACCTTCAAGTTAATAAATCGACGTAAGATGGCGGACGACTTTCGGTGCCCCGTTTTGGAATGAATTTGGTGAAGGCGTGTTTACAGGAAATCGTCGCTTAAAATTGTTAAAAACTGATTTTAAGAGAAAATAACATATTCCGACTCAAACATGGGTAGGTATATAAGTATATAACTTATAAATTCCTAATAGTTAGTGGGTGTTTTTATATATTCTTACATGTTAGAGTAAAAAAAAATATATATATATATACAGTAGCTTAAAGTCAAAGTGTAACAAAGTAACGTAACACACGTGTACAGCCATAGGACTAAGACTAACGTGTCTTGATTTCATACCAGTTCATATTTTATTGGAACTAATACTGATAGGAAAAATGACCACTGTAGGGATTCAACGCCTCTTAGGTGATGTTTTGCCAATTTCAAAAGTCTTACTTTTGTAAAAGAAACATGTTTAGGTTTTTAAGAGGGAAAGAATGAATCACTTACACCCTTTTGGCATGTATCTGACTGCATTGATGAAACCTGCACAGTAGTGGAACATAAACTCGCGTGTCATCTCGCTACTGCCGTTAGTCAGCAATGGAATCAGATCCCGTCCATCGTAGAGCCTGTCAGTGGGCAGCTTGACTCCGGTGACTCGGGCCACTGTTGGTAAGACGTCCGGTAGGTGGGTGGGTTGAGACACCACGGTGCCTGGTGGGATGACGCCAGGGAGTTTGATGATGGCGGGAACTCGGATACCACCCTCCCATGTGCTTCCCTTACTTCCTGTATACAAACAGAGAACAGGTGAAACCATAACGACAGCTTTTCTCCATTTTACAGCTCCTTTCACCTTTATTGAGGCGCTGGGTCAATGTACCATCACGTTTGCCTAGCACCTTTCGCGTGTTAGGCGAACGTGATAACCACTACACTACGGAGTCCTAACTTTACCATCTTCGATGTGGCGATGCCTTGTGATGCATGAATGATGCCGTTGGGGTTCCACTCCCTATAAGTACTCTTCTCATTCGTGAATGAAACTACTGGCTTCGGTTTGTTATTGATTGTCAAAAAAAAATTCCCATTCGCAGAAGCTTCAGGATAATTATCCTCGTACTTCCGGAACTGAAATTTTGAAAGACCAAAAAGGCCAGTGTTACCTTTATAGATTCCATTCCAGCCGCCATGTCGTTCACCCTCGTCCGTGAACTCCTCCACGTGACCTCCATTATCTGACGTCACATACACCAAGGTGTTCCTCTCCAGGCCCAGCTTCTTGAGTGACGACAGAATCTCCCCTGCGCTCCAATCCATCTCTTCCAAGTTGTCCCCGTAGCGGCCGTGCACGCTGTGATGGCGGAATCGGTCCATGTTGAACAGTTCCGTGTGAGCCTGTATGAAGGACATGACCAGAAGGAAGGGCTGGTGCTGATGGTTCTCCATGAAGTGAATGGCGCGGCTGTGCAGCCGCTCGGTCAGGTGGTCGTAAGTCAGGGGCTGCTCTACAATCTTGCGGTTCTCCATCATCACACAGCCAAGACTAGTCGCCTTCGCGGACAAGAGAATTAGTCCATTTGCAGCCAGGGCAATAAGAATAAAGGACGAGACACCCTTCCAAGACATAACCCCCATCCCCTTCAGAAGGAAAGCTGCCGCAACTGCAGCAACCACCGAGGACTTCATCTTAGTGTAAAACCCCCGAGCTTTGGCCCAGGCATCGAAGATAGTGCTCACGTTACCGCAGTCCAGCAGGTTAGTCAGTGGATGGCCGTAGAAATAGTCAAATCCCTGCGAATTAGGATCGGAACAGGAATTCTCCTCTTCACACGTGATGCCCAGGTGCCATTTTCCTGAAACAAGTGGATTGTAACAACTTTCAAGTAACGGATTTGTTTTAATGCTCTATCTTGATCCGAGCGAAAAACGATGGTCGAGCGAAAAACGATGAACAGTAACTTAAATTACGAATATTTTTAAAGAAAATAGAAAAGAGTATAGGCCTGTCTCATCAGCACCAAGTACTTGACAAAGTGAATTACCGGTTGTGCGGTTTTAACAGTTAGCGCACAATTTAAAGTAACCATGAGTATATACATGTACATGTGATTTGTATAAGTACATGTAGACACTTTGTAGGAGTTACATTGTATTGTTGATGTACCCTAACGTGGCGCGGCCCCCAACGTGGCGCACTTTGATTTTTCGCCTGTAGCGCCTAGTTAGAGCAAAAGTTTTAACTGAAATTTCACAGGAAGTGAAATTTCATCAAGTTCTAAACACTCCCGTTCATAAATCGCGACTTTATCTACCCGTTACAAAGTAAGAAGAAAAATTCATTTTGGCGTGATTTTCCGGTTTTATTTTGAAGTGCAAAGTGAACCCTTTGAAAATGCCCCGAAACTTAAGGGAACAAAATTCTGACAAACTTCTGGTTGGGTATGTAAGTAGAGATAATAATGGTTAATCAGAATCTATCAACTTTACAGGAATTCTTAAATGTTCATTTAGATTTATTCAAGTGCACCACGTTAGGGAACACTCCGCCAATTTGTGCCCAATTTCCGGACGCCGCGGTTTTTGAACGTCGGATTAAATTTCATGAAACCGAAATTGTACACCGAGGTTAAATAGCGAGCATTAATAAGGTCAAAGTACCAGTAATGCACTGCATGAATTTGAGGTTTGTCACCAAAGAGGTTTGGCAACACTACACAAGGAAAGTTGGGTAAGCTTCTAAGTGCGCCACGTTAGGGAACACCACCATACTTTCATCGCCGAATTTAAATAACAGAAAATGTCATTATTGAGGGCGCAGTGATGCAAGCTATTGCTTACCTATCAATGCTGTCGCATATCCCTTTTCTTTCAGCATTTCAGCCATCGTGGTTTCACTGGAGGGCAAACCGCCATGTGCAGTCAGGAAAAATAGCACTCTTGTCCGTCCCGGGGTCTCCACACCTAGAAGATCGAAACAAAATGCATGTTAGCAAGGTCGAGAGTGATGTTGCTTTGGCGAAACCGACATCATTGAATGACTGTAAAAAAGTTTCACTGCAAGTATTTTCGAAATATAAAGACTGCGTAACCTTCATTGAGCTGTCAATAAAATGATTAACTGTTGGACAAAATACCCTTTCATCGATTCAACATGTGTTCATTGAATTTATCAGCCCCAAACGTTCAGGAACCTCAGTTAGATATTGAAGATTTTTTTTAAACGAATTCTATGCGGATAACCGGGGTTTTTTTTCAAACACGACAAGACAAGACTATAATGAACCTGGTCCAAAAACGCACAATTGATTGAGAACTGCTGTTTACTGGATGTCTTTTCATGTTTGTAGACTACACAGTGGACAGGATTAAGCCCATTCATTGGCAAAAGATCGAAACAAAATGCATGTTTAGCATGGTTGAGGGTGATGTTGCTTTGGCGAAACAGACATCAATGAATGACTTTACGAAAGTTTCACACTAACTATTTTTCGAAAGCTTGCAGGCACATAGTTGAAGCAGTATGATTCAACTTTCTTCTCTGCAACTTCTACCCTATAAAACATATTTTTTGAGCGAATGCAGGGCGCTGCAATGAATCCATCTGGGTACAAACAGAAACAATTACTTCAATCTAATATTTAAAAAAAAAAGGTAAAATGTGGTTTTGAATAATACTAATCTGTTAACTAACGTCACTAACCTCGATTCATATAAAAAAAAAAATCGTTCCAAAATACGATCTACTCCTCTCGTTTCCACTAATCGCAACCAAGGCCAAAAAAGCAAATTGATCAGCCGCAGCAAGATTTTCAGACCTAACTTTTACTCCCATAGGATTCCATTTGGCATTTCACATAGAGAGCGACTTTCCACACCAACCGACTTACAGGCAACTTACCATAACGTACGGGCAGTCGGCCGGTCATTAGCGCAGCTCGACTGGGCGTGCACATCGGCATGGCCATGTTCTGCGTTAGTTTGGCTCCTTCCTTGGCCAATCTGTCGATGTTAGGAGTCTTGATCGTGTCGTTACCAAAGCATCCGATGTCTCCCATCCCGACATCATCCATTATGAAGATAATGACGTTCGGCGGACGGGGTTTCACATCGCCACATTCAGCGGCTGGAGCGAACGCCCCAACCAGAATGAGCACGAGAACCCCCGTAACAAATCTCATCGCACACCCAAGCGCCATTTTATATTGATAATGGAACCAATGTATCACCGTTTGGTGCAGCAGTAATTGTCTTTATCATGCAATTCACCCCAACGCTAACGATCTAATAATACTTAAGACCACCCAGGAAAAGTGCCCTTTGACAGATAGCGATCGCGTTGACTTTTCAAAGCATACAACCAACAGTCTTTTATTTGTAACCAACAGTCTTTTATTTGTAAGGCTCAAAAGGTTATTCGTCTGTGCGATACCGGTACAAAAGCAACTAAAATTGTGTGGACTTTAACCTTACGGGCTTCAAATACTTTACCTATTTCTGTTGATCCCTCCTCCACGAACGTCGATTTGTTCAAGCACCAAACTATAGCAGGAAACTCCCACACAGCAACGGGTTGAATAGGTAAAATACTTTAAGTTGGTGTATACGTGTTTTTTTAATTTCAGATTTCTTTTCCGAACGGATGTGAAGGAATATAATGCCCTTTACATGTAACAAATACATTTGCTTGTTAATTTGCATTTGCAGGCCTTTATACAGTTTTAAAACGTGGCTTTACACAGCGCGCTCCAGTTCAGAAAGTTTTCAGAGAAACGCTATAAATATTCATATCTAGTGACGTAGCCATTTGTTCCTGTATGTTAATTTTGGAATCACGCGTTTTGTATTAGCCTGGCACCATGGACCGATCCAAATACGCGATGATCACGGCCGTTCTGGTACATGCGGGCGCGATATCTGTAGAAGATTATTGTTCAAGGAAAGGTTGAAGGCCGTTCACGTTGCAGACAGAAACCCCGCTGGGTCGATGGATTAAAGGAGCTGACAGGCATGTCTCTGACCTTAGCCTACCGGTCAGCTATGGATAGGCAGAGGTGCAACTCCATCATCAAAGGGTCACAATGAGTCGGTCATGGCTCTCATGGCACGCTATGCCGGCCTGCCCAGATCCCACGTTCGATCAGAATGCCTGCTACCTTTGCGCCTTTTCCTCTCAGATTGTAAAACCCGAAGGCCTATTTTTCCAATTTCAACGAAAAGTACTGAACATATCAAAACGATTTTTAGCACATAGTTGGATCATTATCAGGGAAACAAATCCTGAAAGTTGCATGGAGATACGGTCTTCCAAACGGGAGAAATTAATTTCCAAAGATTTCGCCCGCCAACGTGAACATGTCTGTGTGCATGTTGTTTCATTCAAAATAAAGTATTACGTAACCTTTAGAAATCAGCCTTCGCAACCACACGGCTGGAACTGGCCGGGAAGCGATTTTTTCCATACCACACGCTCGCTTGTATATATAGAACAAGCTGGTTTACCCGATCATAGATCGGGTAGGGCATATTGTTGGGGATGAAAATGTGGGGAGTTAAATGTAAATGGGGGATATAGTTGGGGAGACATGCAGTTAAAGAATAGCAATTTCTGTGGTGTGATCTGAGGCAATTTCTGATCACTAAAACCAATTTGAGCAAAAGATCATCTGTGAAAGTTTTGAGTTTTGAGTAATTGAATCAGCTACATGTATTCTGAGCAATAGAATCATGATTGTAGGCTACAATATTTTTATTCGGGGAAGGAAAAGTGTGGGGGGAGACCAAACAATGTCCCCCCTCAAAATGTGGGTGTGTGTGTGTGTGTGTGTGTGGGGAGGGGGGGGGTTCCCCCTGTCCCCCGTCGATTTACCGCGCACATGATAATTATGTACCATGGCAACTGTCTGTAAATATTGCCGTTGGTCTGTTAAATTGGCTTTTTGTGAGGCAGTCGCATTTGGAAAACGTAGTGAAAATGTTACTGTAGTACACAGGCGAAGGCTGGTTGTACAGTTTGACAATAAATCATAATGCAATAAAACGTGAAGGTGTCATTTAAAATGAACATGTTGAGTGTTACCCAAAAATTAGAAACGGTCTGAATCATGGAGGAAGGTCATAATTAAGTTTCAGTATTGGACTCTTCAACAAACGTAAACTTGAACTTCTTACAATTTGCGAGACCGTCTGCGATGCAACTTTTATTTAAGTTGGTTAAACCATCTATATATAAGAGCAAGTTTTACTCGGCCTCCGAGAAATGTTTGCTTCTGAACGGATCCGAGACCGCGGCTTCACGTCCGTGGAAAAATGTGGGTGTCTTCCGCCGGGTCGGACACTTTTTCGTCGATGTTTTTGTGACTTCGTTTAAGATCGCGATATTTGAAGCAATGCATCGATCCTTCGTTGACCCCAAACAGGCCCCCGAAATTATAACGCGACACTGAATAATACGTGGCGGGCAGCGAACTCACAACGCTCAGCCTTGGTGGTGGAAGCATGGAGCTGTAAACACATTTTGGAAGCAACAGCGCTCTATCACGCGACGTCACATGCTTGTGCTTCAAATAGCGAGCACCGTAGACTCAACCTCGTTTCCAGGGTGTGGAGCAGGCTGCAGTACGCGTTGCCAGTGACGGTTTTACGCATAGCCGGGAAGTACCACGCAGTGTAGACTTTCGATTGGTCAGACCGCGCTAGGCATACTAATGTGTAGTCCTTCTGAATATTCGTTGCACTCGGCGCAGGGGCGGCAAGCGAAGCACCATGGACAAAAAATATTTTACCAAGGTCACCCCATACTAACGTTTGGTGAACGCTTTTGCAGAAGGGCCGAGTAGAACACGTAAACGAAACCCCTACGTTGACCTCGCTGACCTCGCACAGTCTAGACACGCAGAAAAGCCAGCACGGGGGGCGGCCAGGCAGTCAACGTGAAAGCGCACACGACGGCAAATTCCTGCGCAAAATCCAGTCATGAAAAATCGACGAAACGGATCGCCGGTCCGTACGGGAAAATTAGGACGACCCGAAGCGTCCGACCCGGCGGAAGACACCCTCCGCATTTTTCCACGGACGTGGAGCGATTTTGGGGCCGCGGGAGCCCGCGGTCTCGGATCCTTTCAGGAGCAAACATCGTCTCGGGGGCGAGTAAACTTCTCTCTTATATATATATATTATGCTGGAGGGCCATATGCAATAGTATAATGTTTAAAACTACCACATCGATCGAGTCCCTGCTGTAGTGTCATGGATACTACATTGGATTACAAATCCGATGGTGTGAGTTCAATTCCCATTGGAAGGTTTCTATTTTAATTTCTTCTTCTTTACTTCTTTTCTTCTCTTAAAAAGGTTTGTTAGTCATATGGAACATTTTTCTTTTACCAATATGTGGTTTGGAGGATTTTTTTCAAGGAAAAATAAAGTCCGAGAACCTGACTTGCAACTCAACGTAAAAAAAATCGCGTACGGAAAAAAATATTGCGGCCGGGAATCACTTGAAAGTGACGACATTTTAAAGTGGTGAAGGAACACGTTTCATGAGACAGTCACGGGGGGAGGGGGCGCGAACTTCAAACCTTGCACAGTCTAATCCAGCCGGTGGGCAGACCAGAGACCAGCGCGCCTTTCACCATCTACGCCACGTGCTCTCATTAACTTACCCGTGAACTCTCATTGCCTTATAAACCCCGTCGAGGATCAAAGTCATGACGTAAAATAATATGTAGGGTAAGCTAACACGCTCAAATTTTCAATTCAGACCGGCTTGGGGATATTTTTTCGTGCAGCATACATCGTCAATGGAATCATGATTAGTCACTGTGGCACTTCTAGTGGCACTTCTATATGTCTGATTGACTTTACACTTGTCAGACACTAAGACCAGCAGCCGAAGATGGTCCCCATTAAATGTGCAGTTTTTAAATTGCTATATTGTCGGAAGTACAAGTCCGATTGGGTTAAAACTTGGTATGCACATCCACAGGGATGTGTTATAGATGGAAATTGAAGTGACGTCATCATCAAATGTCATGTGACATCCCTTAATGGGGCATTTTATTCTTTTACAGGCCTATATATACAGAACTATAATGTTCGATTTGGTTGAAACTTGACATTTACGTATAATGTGCTGTTATAAGACATTTGTAGTGACGTCACTAATTGCGCATCACGTGCGCAGAGTATTTCAAATATCCGAAACAGCTTGTGTTTGTCCACAAACACATTTCTAGTCATTAATATGCGTTTTCACGCAAGTGTGCGATGTGAAAACAAACGTTGTCGAGCAAGGAGACCTATATAGGTACAAAATGTCGGATACGGTAAAATTCGTTTTAACCCATCTCCAACTGATTTCTCGTCTTTTTTACATGTGGATTGTCAAGATAAAATTCCAACATGATTGTTTCTTGGGGTGATTACGGTTAGAAATCATTCTGTTAAAAATTGTAGCAAGAGACAGCGCAACCCCGTGTAAAATGCCCATGTAGGCGGGCCGCGTGAGGGGTCCGGAAGCTCAAAGACAAAATGGCGTACTTTCAGACTCTATTTAAAAGAAAAACAAGTCTCCGAGAACCCAAGTATCTTCCACACAGTGTGATAAGTATTCGTGTCAAGGAGAGTGCGTGATCAGATTGGTTACAATCTGTAGAGATTGACCATGTCTGCTGCAGAAAAAAAAGTTGCGTCCGGGGGAAGAAATTTAATATCAATGAATATTCCATATAACGCAACCGGCCGAGGATATTGTTTTCTAAATTCTTAAAAAGAATTAAGAAATTGATTCCGCCCGGGCTCGAAACGGGGACGTGTTTGTTATGCGTGACCTACTTCGCGGCGTATCACATATGAATAAGCAGCGCAGGCAGTAGTTACCGACTTCAACCACCTAAATCCCACAGGATTCCGTAGTGTAGTGGTTATCACGTGCGCCTCACACGCGCAAGGTCCCTGGTTCGAGCCCGGGCGGAATCATTATTTTTTCTTTCTTTCTACTAAAATACAAGAACATCATGATCCCCGACGCACACACTTAATAGAACGCCGTGAAATCAATCACCCAATTAACACAACACTATCAACAACTTAACTCCAATAGGATTCCGTAGTGTAGTGGTTATCACGTGCGCCTCACACGCGCAAGGTCCCCGGTTCGAGCCCGGGCGGAATCATTTTTTTCTTTCTTTCTACTAAAACACAAGAAAATCATGATCCCCGACGCACACACTTAATAGAACGCCGTGAAATCAATCACCCAATTAACACAACACTATCAACAACTTAAATCCAACAGGATTCCGTAGTGTAGTGGTTATCACGTGCGCCTCACACGCGCAAGGTCCCCGGTTCGAGCCCGGGCGGAATCTTTTTTTTTTCTTTCTTTCTACTAAAATACAAGAAAATCATGATCCCCGACGCACACACTTAATAGAACGCCGTGAAATCAATCACCCAATTAACACAACACTATCAACAACTTAACTCCATTAGGATTCCGTAGTGTAGTGGTTATCACGTGCGCCTCACGCGCGCAAGGTCCCCGGTTCGAGCCCGGGCGGAATCATTTTTTTCTTTCTTTCTACTAAAACACAAGAAAATCATGATCCCCGACGCACACACTTAATAGAACGCCGTGAAATCAATCACCCAATTAACACAACACTATCAACAACTTAAATCCAACAGGATTCCGTAGTGTAGTGGTTATCACGTGCGCCTCACACGCGCAAGGTCCCCGGTTCGAGCCCGGGCGGAATCTTTTTTTTTCTTTCTTTCTACTAAAATACAAGAAAATCATGATCCCCGACGCACACACTTAATAGAACGCCGTGAAATCAATCACCCAATTAACACAACACTATCAACAACTTAACTCCAATAGGATTCCGTAGTGTAGTGGTTATCACGTGCGCCTCACACGCGCAAGGTCCCCGGTTCGAGCCCGGGCGGAATCATTTTTTTCTTTCTTTCTACTAAAACACAAGAAAATCATGATCCCCGACGCACACACTTAATAGAACGCCGTGAAATCAATCACCCAATTAACACAACACTATCAACAACTTAAATCCAACAGGATTCCGTAGTGTAGTGGTTATCACGTGCGCCTCACACGCGCAAGGTCCCCGGTTCGAGCCCGGGCGGAATCATTTTTTTTCTTTCTTTCTACTAAAATACAAGAAAATGATGATCCCCGACGCACACACTTAATAGAACGCCGTGAAATCAATCACCCAATTAACACAACACTATCCACAACTTAAATCCAATAGGATTCCGTAGTGTAGTGGTTATCACGTGCGCCTAACACGCGCAAGGTCCCCGGTTCGCGATATTTTTTTTTTACACAACTATCTGGGGTGCCCTGTTGCGCTTTCCTATGGAGCATGGTTTTCATTACCAAGCTTGAGTTGAGGCTACTATTTTTCAACTTGGTACGGATTTCGGACTTTATTTCCCTTAAAAAAAAATCCTCCAGAGCCTAAGATCAGAAAAGAAAAAGAAAATTGCTGCTATACAATTAGTATCCGACTGAAAAATAACGTTTCTAAGATAAAACTTTAAATTGTTGAAAAAAAGAGCAAAATCTGATCTGTGCAGAGCAAGGAATCGAACTCGGGACCACTGATCACGGCCAGCATGCCTAACCACTAGGCAACGGCGGTGCTCGACCAAAACGTGCAATTCCTAAATTATATACTTTCACACAAATGTAGAGAGAGTACACGCGCGCACGCGTAGGTAAAATGTTACAGGATTGTAGCCTTGATTCAAGTCGCCTGAAAAAAGGGTACCCTGTACTATTGTGTAAATAAAATATTCGCCCCCGGGTCGAGCCTGAGGGAATCACTTTTTTTCTTTCTTTCTACTAAAACACAAGAAAATCATGATCCCAGACGCACACACTTAATAGAACGCCGTGAAATCAATCCCGAAACACAACACTATCAACAACCTAAATCCAACAGGATTCCGTAGTGTAGTGGTTATCACGTGCGCCTCACACGCGCAAGGTCCCCGGTTCGAGCCCGGGCGGAATCATTGTTCTTCTTTTTTTTCTTCTGAAACGCAAGGAAATCGTGATCCCCAGACGAACACAATTAATAGAACTCCGTGAAATCAATCACCCAATTAACACAACACTATCAACAACTTAAATCCAACAGGATTCCGTAGTGTAGTGGTTATCACGTGCGCCTAACACGCGCAAGGTCCCCGGTTCGAGCCCGGGCGGAATCATTTTTTTTTCTTTTTTTTCTTCTGAAACGCAAGGAAGTCGTGATCCCCAGACGCACACAATTAATAGAACGCCGTGAAATCAATCACCCAATTAACACAACACTATCAACAAATTAAATCCAATATGATTCCTTAGTGTAGTGGTTATCACGTGCGCCTCACAGGCGCAAGGTCCCCGGTTCGAGCCCGGGCGGAATCATTGTTCTTTTTTTTTTCTTCTGAAACGCAAGGAAATCGTGATCCCCAGACGCACACAATTAATAGAACGCCGTGAAATCAATCACCCAATTAACACAACACTATCAACAACTTAAATCCGATAGGATTCCGTAGCGGTAGTGGTTATCACGTGCGCCTAACACGCGCAAGGTCCCGGTTCGAGCCCGGGCGGAATCATTTTTTTTCTTTTTTTTCTTCTGAAACGCAAGGAAGTCGTGATCCCCAGACGCACACAATTAATAGAACGCCGTGAAATCAATCACCCAATTAACACAACACTATCAACAACTTAAATCCAACAGGATTCCGTAGTGTAGTGGTTATCACGTGCGCCTCACACGCGCAAGGTCCCCGGTTCGAGCCCGGGCGGAATCATTGTTCTTCTTTTTTTTTTTCTCAAACGCAAGGAAATCGTGATCCCCAGACGCACACAATTAATAGAACTCCGTGAAATCAATCACCCAATTAACACAACACTATCAACAACTTAAATCCAACAGGATTCCGTAGTGTAGTGGTTATCACGTGCGCCTAACACGCGCAAGGTCCCGGTTCGAGCCCGGGCGGAATCATTTTTTTTTCTTTTTTTTCTTCTGAAACGCAAGGAAGTCGTGATCCCCAGACGCACACAATTAATAGAACGCCGTGAAATCAATCACCCAATTAACACAACACTATCAACAACTTAAGTCCAATAGGATTCCGTAGTGTAGTGGTTATCACGTGCGCCTAACACGCGCAAGGTCCCCGGTTCTAGCCCGGGCGGAATTTTTTTTTTTTTCCTTTTTTTTTCTTCTCAAACGCAAGGAATTCCTGATCCTCAGACGCAGACAATTAAAAGCGAACAATGAACGCCGTGAAATCAATCACGCAACACAAGACTATCAATCACCTAAATCCAACAGGATTCCGTAGTGTAGTGGTTATCACGTGCGCCACACACGCGCAAGGTCACCGGTTCGAGCCCGGGCGGAATCATTGTTCTTCTTTTTTTTTCTTCTGAAACGCAAGGAAATCGTGATCCCCAGACGCACACAATTCGTCACCAACACCACGAAGTAACACCCATCTACATACCAGTAAAAACTAGCAATCTGAGAAAACGGCAACTAAAGTTGAACGTCTTCTAAAACAACACTTTGCGCCAAAACGACAGAGTATTTTCAGTTGGGTTTCTCGTTGTGGACACTTGATGAATTGAATTTATTAAATCTGCTGTTTTTCACCCGTTTGTGTATTAAATAAACAAGAAATAAGAAAAAAAGATGAGTGTTAGTTCGTGAAACCGAAAAAGCTGCGAAACTGTAATTTTTTGTTTTCACGAAGTAACACTCTTCAATGTATACAACACGAGGAAAGTGCAACTTCAGGTCAGCGCGCGCGCGCTCATACAACTTATTACAAGAAGAGTGTTACTTCGTGAAAACGTTTTTGCTCACGTATGAGCAGAGTGCGCGCCATGCATTGCAATGGTAAATGGAACTTGAGTGTTACTTCGTGAAAACGAAAATTGTCACTTTTGCGCAAAAGTTGCCATGGATACTTAGCGTAATTATTAAAGTAAAGCTCTTGAAGCTTTGAAACTTCGTGTAATGGTAGGCCTTGATGAATAATGTTTAAAAATCCAAAAAACTGAAAATCGAAAAAAATATGGTTTAACACGGTAGAGTGTTACTTCGTGGTGTCGGTGACGAATTAATAGAACTCCTTGAAATCAATCACCCAATTAACATAACACTATCAACAACTTACATCCAACAGGATTCCGTAGTGTAGTGGTTATCACGTGCGCCTAACACGCGCAAGGTCCCCGGTTCGAGCCCGGGCGGAATCATTTTTTTTCTTTTTTTTTCTTCTGAAACGCAAGGAAGTCGTGATCCCCAGACCCACACAATTAATAGAACTCCGTGAAATCAATCACCCAATTAACACAACACTTTCAACAACTTAAATCCAACAGGATTCCGTAGTGTAGTGGTTATCACGTGCGCCTAACACGCGCAAGGTCCCCGGTTCGAGCCCGGGCGGAATCATTGTTCTTCTTTTTTTTTTTCTGAAACGCAAGGAAATCGTGATCCCCAGACGCAAACAATTAATAGAACTCCGTGAAATCAATCACCCAATTAACACAACACTATCAACAACTTACATCCAACAGGATTCCGTAGTGTAGTGGTTATCACGTGCGCCTAACACGCGCAAGGTCCCCGGTTCGAGCCCGGGCGGAATCATTTTTTTTTCTTTTTTTTTTCTTCTGATCGCAAGGAAGTCGTGATCCTCAGACCCACACAATTAATAGAACGCCATGAAATCAATCACCCAATTAACACAACACTATCAACAACTTAAATCCAACAGGATTCCGTAGTGTAGTGGTTATCACGTGCGCCTAACACGCGCAAGGTCCCCGGTTCGAGCCCGGGCGGAATCATTTTTTTTTCTTTTTTTTTTCTTCTGAAACGCAAGGAAGTCGTGATCCCCGACGCACACACTTAATAGAACGCCGTGAAATCAATCACCCAATTAACACAACACTTTCAACAACTTAAATCCAATAGGATTCCGTAGTGTAGTGGTTATCACGTGCGCCTCACACGCGCAAGGTCTCCGGTTCGAGCTCGGGCGGAATCATTTCTTTGCCTTTTTTCTTCTCAAACGCAAGGAAATCGTGATCCCCAGACGCACACAATTAATAGAACGCCTGAAATCAATCACCCAATTAACGCAACACTATCAACAACTTAAATCCAATAGGAATCCGTAGTGTAGTGGTTATCACGTGCGCCTAACACGCGCAAGGTTCCCGGTTCGAGCCCGGGCGGAATCACTTTTTTTTCTTTCTTTATACTAAAACACAAGAAAATCATGATCCCAGACGCCCACACTTAATAGAACGCCGGAAATCAATCACGCAACACAAGACTATCAACCACCTAAATCCAACAGGATTCCTAAGTGTAGTGGTTATCACGTGCGCCTCACACGTGCAAGGTCTCGGTCCCCGGTTCGAGCCCGGGCGGAATCATTTTTTTTTCTTCTTTTTTTCTGCACAAACGCAAGGAAATCGTGATCCCCAGACGCATACAATTAATAGAACTCCGTGAAATCAATCACCCAATTAACACAACACTATCAACAACTTACATCCAACAGGATTCCGTAGTGTAGTGGTTATCACGTGCGCCTAACACGCGCAAGGTCCCCGGTTCGAGCCCGGGCGGAATCATTTTTTTTTTCTTTTTTTTTTCTTCTGAAACGCAAGGAAGTCGTGATCCCCGACGCACACACTTAATAGAACGCCGTGAAATCAATCACCCAATTAACACAACACTTTCAACAACTTAAATCCAATAGGATTCCGTAGTGTAGTGGTTATCACGTGCGCCTCACACGCGCAAGGTCTCCGGTTCGAGCTCGGGCGGAATCATTTCTTTGCCTTTTTTCTTCTCAAACGCAAGGAAATCGTGATCCCCAGACGCACACAATTAATAGAACGCCTGAAATCAATCACCCAATTAACGCAACACTATCAACAACTTAAATCCAATAGGAATCCGTAGTGTAGTGGTTATCACGTGCGCCTAACACGCGCAAGGTTCCCGGTTCGAGCCCGGGCGGAATCACTTTTTTTTCTTTCTTTATACTAAAACACAAGAAAATCATGATCCCAGACGCCCACACTTAATAGAACGCCGGAAATCAATCACGCAACACAAGACTATCAACCACCTAAATCCAACAGGATTCCTAAGTGTAGTGGTTATCACGTGCGCCTCACACGTGCAAGGTCTCGGTCCCCGGTTCGAGCCCGGGCGGAATCATTTTTTTTTCTTCTTTTTTTTCTGCACAAACGCAAGGAAATCGTGATCCCCAGACGCATACAATTAATAGAACTCCGTGAAATCAATCAGCCAATTAACACAACACTATAAACAACTTAAATCCAATAGGATTCCGTAGTGTAGTGGTTATCACGTGCGCCTCACACGCGCAAGGTGCCCGGGCGGAATCATTGTTTTTCTTTTTTTCTCTTCTGAAACGCAAGGAAATCGTGATCCCCAGACCCACACAATTAATAGAACGCCGTGAAATCAATCACCCAATTAACATAACTCTATCAACAACTTAAATCCGATAGGATCCCGTAGTGTAGTGGTAGCACGTGCGCCTAACACGCGCAAGGTCCCCGGTTCGAGCCCGGGCGGAATCACTTTTTTCCTTTCTCTCTACTAAAACACAAGAAAATCATGATCCCAGAGTACCAGATGCACACACTTAATAGAACGCTGGAAATCAATCACGCAACACAAGACTATCTTGAAGCACCTAAATCCAACAGGATTCCGAAGTGTAGTGGTTATCACGTGCGCCTTACACGCGCAAGTTCCCCGGTTCGAGCCTGGGCGGAATTTTTTTTTTCTTTTCTTTTTTTTCTCCTGAAACGCAAAGATATCGTGATCGCTAGACGCACACAATTAATATACCCAATGCAATCAATCACCCAATAAACACAACACTATCACCAACTTAAATCCAACAGGATTCCGTAGTACAGTGGTTATCACGTGCGCCTAACACGCGCAAGGTCCCCGGTTCGAGCCCGGGCGGGATCACTTTTTTTCTTTCTTTCTACTAAAACACAAGAAAATCATGATCCCAGACGCACACACTTAATAGAACGCCGGAAATCAATCCCGCAACACAAGACTATCAACCATCTAAATCAAACAGGATTCCGTATAGTGTAGTGGTTATCACGTGCGCCTAACACGCGCCGGTTCGAGCCCGGGCGGAATCACTTTTTTTTCTTTATTTCTACTGTATGGAGGGCTGGTGCTTGAATTTCTTTTGTTGCGATTCCGATTGCTCTTGTCTTGAACAGAGTTGACATTATATGCCAAGTCGGTGCTGAACATTGGACCGAACTGACTTCATTCAGATTCAGTCTCCAATCGTGATCATACAAATTCCTGTAATTGTTTTTCAATCATTGGATGAATAAATCAATCTTAATATCAATCTTAATCGGGATATTTTCCTTTTACCTTATCCACCTTTGCATGCTGCCTTTTCCTCGCCAGTCCTTTGCCAATCAAAGCAAAGCCCAACAAATTCACGCCTGAATGAGCAGCGCATGCAGTACAGTAGAATGCCGTGAAATTTGTCACGCGTGACAAGACTATGGGCTTTATGCACGAGCCGGCCATATTAAATTGAAAGCGAGGTAAAATCTTCATTTTTGAACTTTGCGAAGAAGAGAAATGAAATCAATGACATCAAGTACATTACAAATTAAAACCAGTCTGCTCTGATGAATAATTTAAAATTTGTGATTAAACATACCCTAATGTTTTAAGCCACATTGAAAAAAAATGAAAGTAAGGCTAGAATGCATAAATAGTCAGGCACCATCCCATTTAACACTTCACGATTCATAAAATACATTCAGGGAACACGACCAAAATGACTTGCTCGTGAATAAGGCCCAGGAACAACTACACAATCCATCGGGATTCCGTAGTGTCGTGGTTATCACGTGGTTATCACGTGCGCCTCACACGCGCAAGGTCCCCGGTTCGAGCCCGGGCGGATTCATTTTTTTCCTTTTTTCTTCTTCTGAAACGCAAGGAAATCATGATCCCTAGACGCACACATCTAATGCAATTTGCAATATTTCTAAGTTAGAAGTTTCAAACTAAAATTTCGAACTAGGTCGGGTGTTTAATTTGAAACTTAAGCACTCAGACCGTCCAACAAACTCAATGGGAATGTGGCAGTATAGGATAGGAAATCACAACTGTTTGTGTGCGCATCTGAAATTCGACAAAAATGTAGGGCCTACATGAAGTGCAATGTATGTTTTAAAAATACAAAGGTTTTGCACTTTTCAACACATCACGATAGGTCAATTAATTGGACACTTTCACTTTGCGTACTACAGCATATAGAGATATATGCAGCCATATGGCGCAGCAGCCAGTGCATCTGGTTGGCCCAATTGCAAATAGGCATCCTAAAATAGCTGATAACACTGATAACCATAAACTGCTGACTCTGAAATGAAAGGTAAACAGAGTTTGGGGAAAAGTATTTACTAGACCCAGATCCAATACAGACATTCTAAGCAGGCACAACAATACTGATAATGTAGACTATCGTCCCAAGCTAACTTCTAAACACTAGACTAGGTCCGAGTCTTGTCTCAGTAATAACAACACCGAGTATTCTTCGTTAATACTCGGCATTCAGTGCTCACTGGTCAAACAGCATTATTTTGACAAATCTCGAAGCAGGCCGTCTCAAACAATGATACATTATTTTGGACTAACAATCATTGCAACAACACGCCACACAGTATAGTAACATTGAGTCAACAGCTGAAAAGTACGTTTAGAATATCAATATGCAGCAGCTTACTGCGAAAAACCTTATTATTTGCATTCCATTGCCTTTTCGAAATGCATAGGCCTATGATGCACTTCCGATGCGTTGACCGGGAAGACATCTGACGAGCAGCTTAGACATACACGGAACACTGTTTTGACATCTATCGTGTTTTGCTGAATAAGATTCCAAATAATTTATTGTCATGCTGAACATAAACGACTGGTTTAAGATTGAGCAAATCCATTATCGTGGCAGTGATTGATATCATTACAATGGGCGAATTTTTCTTCGGAGTCGGTGGTTCCAATAGCAGATGACTTTGATAGTACCCCGCCTAATTCTAGGATTAGTAGCGGCATAGATGAACGGGTTGATCGCCGAGTTGACCCACACAGTGTAGTACACACCATTCCACAACAGCCAGCTAACATCTATCACTTTCGTTACCAACAGGAACTGCAAGACGTAATAGGGGGACCAACATATGAAAAACACGCCCACGATAAGGGCCAGCGTGATAGCGGCCTTCCGGTGAGTTTTGTAGGACCTTTTGGTGTCTTGTGATCGGTGAGTACTGTTGACGTGTGAATCTTTTTTAGCACCGGGCTCTGCCGGTGGGTGGATTGTGTCTAGCTGCATTGGAGAAACTTCCGTGCGAACCAAGCTTTTGGAGCGCTTCAGGATGTTGGCGTACACCTTGAAATTCAAGTAAGCTAAGATGATTGCCGGTGCAAAGAACCCTACAACTATTTGAGCAATGTTAAAGGAAATAATGTGCAGCACGCTGAAATCGCAGGTTACTGAGTAGTTAATCATACCAAAGTCTGTCGTTGTGGGCCATAGTTCATTGCCCAAAACTGGGAAAGCATTGACTAGCAACGCGAGCGTCCAGGTGACTGTGATGAGGCCGCAAGCAAGTCTCCTGCTGTTGTACTTTCGATACTCCAGGAATTTGGTCACCATGAAATAACGATCAAGACTGATGAGTGTCACTGCGAAGGCGCCCTGCATGCACGCCGAATAATCCACGACAGTCCAGAAGGTGCACACGCCTCGCTGAAAGGGCCAGTTGCCGGTATACCGCCAAATATTTTTAATTGTCAGAGAATTGATCCCAACACATAAGTCTGCGCTGGCAAGGTTCAGAATGTACATATTGGCTACGTTAGACCTCAGCTGCTTGTCTTTGAGAATCACTACAAAGATAAGAATGTTACCAAACACCGCTAAAATGCACATGAGCCATACAATGGTAGATATGACAATCTCGATGAGTAAAGGGTGCGAGAATGCGCCAAGGAGGCTGTAGTCTGAAGAAGACGTCACATTGTCCACTACGAAGCTTGGCACGGTGGTTGCCATCTTTCAAAGAGGATTTGACTTTAGATTAATGGAACTCGAATGCACCCGCAGTCTGAAACGGAAATAAAAACCATTTATTCATCTTACACCATATGGAATGACAGTAGACTGTTGAGTTCCAATGATCATGCCAACCCAAGAATCTCCCACGATACTATTGCGAGATTCCATCCCTTCGCCGCTGAACAAATTATAACGAAGTGAAATTGTTGATATCACAGGCAATGTAACGAAACAATGACAACAAGGGTCCAAAGGTCCATGGAAAAGTAACAAGAGTACTTGCGATTACGCTTGAATTACCAGTTAAGTAACTCGCAATTATCACGTGATTGATGAAACTGTCGAAGACACACGAGGAAAAGAATGTAAGCAAACAACGCTAAGGAGCTGCGCATTGTTAACGATTGTGGAATTATCGATGGGTGGAGCGTACTTGCCCGGAGAGAGTTTGTGTCTCCATGTAATGCAGTCCCATTATTAGTATTGGTAGAACTTTGACATTTCGGAGAGCATGTGCGCAGAAACAAAGTGCTTTCATTCTTTCCATCCTTTTTTTCTAAAGTAAATTTATGCAGTACGCCTATACGCGAGTGGTTTTGCTCATCTGTAACAAAATAATTCGTTTATATCGACTGATGAATGCTTGTGGATGATTCATTAATTAACTTGTCTACAAAACATTCGACTGAAGCTGCCTTTATTTGATCAAGTTTAATGATACCAAAATAATTTCGAGTAGGCATATTTCGCTACAACGCGACATTTTCGTTCATATAATCTGTCACGCATGGTATGACTATTATTTCAACTACTATAACATTCAACAGGATTCCTCAGTATAGTAGTTATTATTATTATTATTATTCTGGTTTATTAATCATTGTGTTTGTAGCCAGAGGCTAAATTGTCACAATGCGTACAAATTAAAACACAAAATCAGAAATACAAACTTACCAAAACATTTACCATCATACTTACAAATATCAGAATACAGTACATTTAAAAAAAAAATGAGTTAAGATTTGCACATCGGAATATAAGAAAGGCGCACTCTACCAGAATGGTACATGAAAAAAGGTGGTTTTTTTTCCTAAGAATGTATTACATGAATAAAATAGGATTTTGTATTATTGTATGTTTTTTTTTATTATCAAGTTCTAGTATGAATGGGAGTTAAGACTTTGAACTGTTGTTCAAAAGGTCAACAAAATATGGGATGGGGCTATTCTGGTATCGTTTAGTCTTGCACATCATTTTGGATAAGTTGTAACTGTTTCTAAGCTGATATTGCACATGACTACTTCTCGGCTGAGGTAACCAGTCCTGAAATAAGCTACAGTTTTTCAGTCTGTTAGCAAAGTCAAGACAGAGATCCATTCTACGATTTTGAAGAGAAACTAAATTGCATTTCATTAGGGCATGCTCATAATCAACATAATCAAATCCCAGTATAATTTTGAGGGCACGTTTTTGGATGCTCTTTAGTTAACCCTGCATTCCAAACCTGTGTAGCATATTCAGTGAGTGGACGAATGTAGCCTTTGTATATTGTTAATAAGTCTGAAAGTGCATGATAAGTTAAATTTCTTCAACAATTTGAGCATAAACATTTTGCTGTTAGCCTTATGAAAGATGTGATCGATATGCTTGTCCCATTTGAGGTCTGAACTAACCAAAACGCCAAAAAAAAAATCACAATCTACTTTCTGAAGGTCAGTATCCGAAATCTGAATGGCGTGTGCCAAAAGTACCAACACATAAATGGGGGAGAGGTATCTGTAAATTTGGTTAAAACTTTGGCGAAGGGTTGTCAATAACGTGGGGACTTGAACAACTTCGAAGAAATCCCCCAAAATAAGAGATTATGGGTGTTTGTAATACGTGCAGGTCAATGTCTAAAGTAAATCTGGGGGTTTTTCTGAACGTGTTCATGTCCCCCACATGAGGCAAGCTGTTTGCCTTTTATTAGCCCAATTTACGGACACGTCTTTTCCTCCCTCTTTTTTTTTTGAGGGGGAAGGGGGCTAAATATCACGATGTTATCATTGATAACTTGATTTTCTACATACAGTTTTTAAGTAACTTTGTGAATTTGAAACTCATGAATACTAAGGTTTGGCAAGACTACTTGATATTTGAGGAAAAGGTAAATGCGTGCAACATTAGGGTATAATGGTAGCCAGTTTGGATCTTTCATATGTCCTCATAATTATTCAGTCACTTATTTGCTTTGGAAAATGTTTTGTAATTAAGGATAATATTTAAGTAGAATCCCAAAAATATACTTTTCATATTTTTTTTTAATGCACCAAAATATGTGAATAAATATATTACACTGCGGCCATTTACGATTTATGCAAAGTAGGTACCCTTCAAAAAGTCAGGTGTCACCCATTCTAAATATCTTCTCTAGGGCTATAAGAATCTATCTGCCAAGTTTGGTGCTTTGGACCATTCGGTCACTCGCGATCTTGTCAAACCCATTCAGTATAAGTGAGTCCCGTCTCTCTCTGTCTGTCTCTCCGTCTGTCTGTCTGTCCGGCTGTGTATTTTGTGATTGTGTGATCACCGTGGGAGTTGAAATGTCTCACACTGATAGTTCATGTACGGGAGGGGACAGGCGACATTTGTGTTCCTAATTGACCGTCCACTAATTCACTTTATTATACCACAGCATAATAGATATGCACCCGCATCAGGTAGGCTCAATGTGTAAGCTTCCTAAAATAGCTCCCATCATGATCACATCACTTGAAAACGATAATAAACTAATAAGTGCTGACTAACGATAATAAGCCATAAAGTATTCACTGTGTGCAATGAAATGAGGCAAAGGCCAAGTTCGGGCAAGGACCATTAGTCGACTAAAGTTGATTTGTGACGTACCTTACGCCTGCGCGCTGATAGCAACGTGCGAAAGTCTCTAGTCAAACGCTGGTCAAAATGTCATCGCAAAACTTCTGGATCCTGGCTCTCTGCTAGCGTTATGAATGCGCGCGGCTATTGGTTACCAGCGAAGCAACCAACCCCAGTAGGCTGGTTCCAAAGTAGTCGACTAGCGTAGTCAACCACCGTCGACTAGACAGAGTTCGGGCAAACGTTAGTTAACCATTGGTCAACTATAGTCCTTGCGCGAACTTGGCCAACGTTTGAGAAAATGTAACAGACCCAAATCTAATACAGGCATTCTAAGCAGCCACAACAATACTCGGATAATGCAGACTGTCGTCCCAAGCTAACTAAAACAGCATACTCTGTCAGAGTCGGGGTCTACCCGAGTGTTCCCTAATACCTATGTTCCCCAATACCGATGTTCCCCAAAAACCTTAGGATAAGGGTTAGGGTTGGGGAACATCAGTATTGGGGAACATAGGCATTGGGGAACATTATGTATGCACCTGTCTGAGTCTTGCCATATTAATACAATGACAGCAGAGAGCATTCTTTCATACTTTAGCATTCAGTACTCTGCAGGGAGTCACTAGGAACATTGTTTACTTGGAAATCTTTGAATCAGGCTGTTTCAAACAGCACAACATCTCCAGGAATATTTCAATGTTACATTCTTTTGGACTGACATTCATTGCAAAAAAACCATTCACACTACAATTGAGTCAATTCAACAGCAGATGAAACAATGTTCAGAATATCGATGCAGCAGCTGCCCATTTGAAACTTTTTAATTATTATTCCATTGCCTTTTTTCAGATTGTTTATAATTCACTTCCCGTGCGTACAGACCGGACTTTATTCTAGTCGGGAAAGTAAGAGTGAATGGTCGCCAAAGACCCGTTTTGACGAACAACTTAGACCTACATGTGAATACGATTATGAAAGATTATTATTGTAAGTTTGGTGAACACGGTTCGTTGCAAGTCATTTGGAATCATTGCAACGGGCGAATTTTCCTTCGGAGCCGGTGGTTCCAAAAGCAGATTATTTTGATAATACCCCGCCTGATCCTGGGACTAGTGGCAGCATAGATGAACGGATTGATCGCTGAGTTGACCCACAAAGAGTAGTTGGCACCATTGCCTAACAGCCAGCTAAAATAAACCCCCTTAGCGATAAACATGAACTGCAAGACGTAATAGGGGATCCCACATATGGAAAACACGCCCACGATAAGGGCCAGCGTGATAGCGGCCTTCCGGTGAGTTTTGTAGGACCTTTTGGTGTCTTGTGATCGGTGAGTACTGTTGACGTGTGAATCTTTTTTAGCACCGGGCTCTGCCGGTGGGTGGATAGTGTCTAGCTGCATTGGAGAAACTTCCGTGCGAACCAAGCCTTTGGAGCGCTTCAGGATGTTGGCGTACACCTTGAAATTCAAGTAAGCTAAGATGATTGCCGGTGCTAAGAACCCTATAACTATTTGAGCAATGTTATAGGAAAGAATACGCAGCACGCCGAAGTCGCAGTTGACAGAGTAGTTAATACCAACGTCTCCAGCATTGGGCCACAGTTCATTGCCCAAAACTGGGAAAGCATTAAATAGCAACGCGAGCGTCCAGGTACCTGTTATTAGGCCGCAAGCAAGTTTCCTGCTGTTGTACTTTCGATAATTCAGGAATTTGGTCACCATGAAATAACGATCAAGACTGATGAGTGTCACTGCGAAGACGCCCTGCATGCACGCCGAATAATCCACGACAGTCCAGAAGGTGCACACGGCTCGCTGAAAGGGCCAGTTGCCGGTATACCGCCAAATATTTTTAATTGTCAACGAAATGATCCCAACACACAAGTCGGCGCTGGCAAGGTTTAATATGTACATATTGGCTACATTGGACCTCAGCTGCTTGTCTTTTAGAATCACTACGAAGATCAGAATGTTACCAAACACCGCTAAAAAGCACATCAGCCATACAATGGTAGATATGATAATCTCGATGGGTAAAGGGTGCGAGAATGCGCCAAGGAGGCTGTAGTCTGAAGAAGACGACGTCACATTGTCCACTACGAAGCTTGGAACGGTGGTTGCCATCTTTCAAAGAGGATTCCAATTTAAAAGCTCGATTAATGGAACTTGAATGCACCCGTAGTCTTAAAGGGAAATAAAAACCATTTACAATCTTACACCATATTGAATGACGGAAGACTGTTGAGTTCCAATGATCATGCCAACCCAAGAATCTCCCACGATACTATTGCGAGATTTCTTCCCTTCACTGCTGAACGAATTGTCCAATTATCATCGAAGTGACATTTGGATGTCGAAGGCGTTGTAACGAAACAACCACAACGAGGGTCCAAAGGTCTATGTAAAAGCACCAAAGTCATTCGATTATGCTTGAATTAACCGTCATTAAAGCAACTCACAATTATCACGTGATTGATGAAACTGTCGAAGACACATGAGAAAAGAATGTAGGCAAACAACGCTAAGGAGTTGCGCATTGTCAACCATTGTGGAATTATCGATGGGTGGAGCGTACTTGCCCGGAGAGAGTTTGTGTCTCCATGTCATGCAGTCCCATTATTAGTATTGGAAGAACTCAGATGAAATTACCGAGAGCATACATGCGCGCACATCTGTAACAAAATAATTCGTTGACATTGTGACGTCACACCCTTCGGGTGGAGCACATGGTGGAGCCATAGACATATAATAAAACCCCGAAACTGGAATCACTCAGCCGGCTATATTTATTGTGTAAAGTTGCCCGATCGAGGCTGTGCATGCTGATGGCGGAAGAGTGCATGCAAAGAGCGAATAGAGACGAGTCCGTTGGGATGGAATAGATATACGTCCCGGCCGCGAATTATTTTTTCCCAAAACGAGATCCAACAATATCAAAAGGGGGCGCTCTATCTATGCGTTATGCATATTGTTGATGCCCAGGGCTTTATAGAATAAGTTATATATAACTAGGAATAATGGTGTTTAAATCACCGACGATTGGCAGCTGATTCGTTGACTGGTTGGAAGTGGTCCTGATCTGACTTCTGTTAAGGAGAATGGACGAGGTTATATTCGTGCTTAGAATAGATGAGACGAGGCCGAGTCCATTCTTGCACGAATGTACAGTTCCGTGTCTATTCTCCGACTCTACCTACTTCTTAAAACAACATTCATAAATACCTAAGACAGTTTATGCATTCCTATTGGTCGAGAGCCCGTCACGTGGCCGGTCTTAAACGGATGATAAAGACATGGCTGGCTGGTCTTAAACACTTTTCCAGTGTCACATGAAATTTGGACTCCCGTGAAATCCGGTGCCTTTTAACGTTTCATTGGTTGAACGTTCACATTCCTCACGTATGGCATGCGCAATAGACCGCTTGCAGATGCGTTCGATAATCGACGCGCGAAGGCGCGCGACGCCATGTTGTGGGACAAGCGCATATCTATCCATGCACATTTTGTCCCACAACATGGCGTCGCGCACCTTCGCGCGTCAATTATCGAACGCGTCTGCAAGCAGTCTGTTACTACAAGTGAATCAGTATTTCATGATCCGAAATTCTCACTGCACCAGCCCAGCTGCGTTTTGCGCGACATCGCGCAGTACGCGCGACCATGGAGGTGGAATGCGCGACGCTTCGCCTCGGGTAATTATCACCCATCCAGACTCACACCGGTTTTAAACAGAGTGTTTTAATACCTCCGGAACACACATTTAGTCCCTTAATAATATGCAAATAAGATCCCCGGTTTACCGGTATACCACAGTCTCCACATTCGTGAATAAGTGTAGATTCGCACAAGCTATTCATGGACCTTACTTTCTATAATCTACACTTTTAACAACAGTGTGACGTCACAGAAATAGGTTAATCGTGTACTCCGAGTTCGAATCCCAGTGAGCGTTTTTCACTTCTTCTCATTTTACCGTTTTTAATAACTAACAGCGTGGAAGGAACATTTCTCACACGTAAAGCGTATCTTGGGTTGGGGTTGTGGAGAAACAAGGCATTAGATATGCGTGTAATGGACTTATCAGAAGATAGGAAACTGATGTCGTTTGGGAAAAAAACAATTCGCGTCCCGGCCGGAGAGCTGGTTGTTTTATGCAGTGCTCCATGATGCGTGACCCTGGAATGTAACCCAAGGTATCATTGAAAAGCACTAAGCTTCAGCTTTAAGATGATACCATACTTTTTTGTTGGTAAACATACAGTCTGGCCATAATAACCCTTTAAAGTAGGATATGACCTTTTTTGAAACACCCCATGTAGTTGCGCGCATTTGCATTTTCCCAGATATCATCATGTAGTCTTGCCAACCCTCAGAGAAAAATGCCCCAAATGTTGGTACCCATGCCATGTATGTTTTTAATGAACCGCTTTCGCTTCTTGCCTCACTGCCCATGCAGCTATAATATAGTATAGTTTATCATGAATTCAGTGGAGAAAAAAAGCCAAACTATTTACAAAACAGCCGCTGACATTATTATCATCCTTGTGCATGAAGGTTTTCCCAACAACTCCAAACTCCAAAAGGGTTCCGAAGTGTAGTGGTTATCACGTGCGCCTCAAACGCGCAAGGTTCTCCTTTCGCCCCTGGCGAAATTTTTTTTTTCTAAAACGCAAGGAAATTTAATTCCCCGGACGTTTGTTTGATGCTCTGAGTCTGTGTCCATTTGAAATTCAACAAATATGGTGGTTCAAGTATGCTTATAAAACTATAGGTTTTGCACTTTCAAACAAGTACAGTTGTCCAAAATTCATCTTATTACAGCTGAAATGGAGCACAGCTATCGTCACCGACACCACGAAGTATTAATCCACGTGTTAAAGCATATTTTCTTCGATTTTCAGTTTTGTACATTTTTAAACATTATTCATCAAGGCCTACCATCACACGAAGTTTCAAAGCTTCAAGAGCTTTACTTTAATAATTACGCTAATTATCCGTGGCAACTTTTGCGCAAAAGCGACAATTTTCGTTTTCACGAAGTAACACTCAAGTTCCCGGCATTTACCTTTGCAATGCATGGCTCGCACTCTGCTCAAAATGTGAGCAAAACCGTTTTCACGAAGTAACACTCTCCTTGTGTGAGCGCGCGCGCTGACCTGGAGTTGTACTTTCCTCGTGTTGTATACATTGAAGAGTGTTACTTCGCGAAAACGAAAAATTACAGTTTCGCAGCTTTTTCGGTTTCACGAACTAACACTCACCTTTTTTTCTCTTATTTCTTGTTGATTTAATACACAAACGGGTGAAAAACAGCAGATTTTATAAATTTAATTCATCAAGTGTCCACAACGAGAAACCCAACTGAAGGCGTTCAACTTTAGATGCCGTTTTCTCCGATTGCTAGTTTTTACTAGTATGGGGATGGGTGTTACTTCGTGGTGTTGCTGTACTAGACTTTGTTGGGGGCACCTGGGGGTGCTCCAATTTTTCAAAGGGGGCACTGCAATTCAAAACTTCAAATGAAAGGGGGGCACGGGGGCCGTAGTTGTGCCACTGAGTCTGCCTATGTATATTAGATAGGAGCATGATTACTGTCAAATTATTAAGCACAACACGTAATTCCAATATAGAAAGCCCTATGAAAGCTCGTTTGGTGTATGTATGTGTGTGTACGTGTTTGGCGTGGCACATAACACATGCTGTAAAACGTTTCAAAGTAATTAAGCCCAGTTTCGCAACTGCTGCTCCATTTGGTTTGAATGGAAAAACACAATCCCAGATCATCCTAACATTTCAAAAGGTGCATTTTACATGTTGGACATTCCAACAATAAAAACTGTATGGTTAAGCTTGTGTCGCAGTTTGTCTATGGTCTTGTGTTGTCGGGAGTGATCATGATAGGGAGAAATGCAATTCGATCCTACTTGAAAAAAAAGCAAACAGTTTTATAAACGTTGATGACATTCATCGATAGTGACTGTGTTCGGTACAATATTTGCAGGGAGCAAGGTCCTCATTTTCCTGAAGGAGGAACTCAATTGGTTGTGAATATAGTTTCAGGGGAGAAAAAACTCATCTATTTGTTATGATTGGGGGATAAACTGGGTCCAAGAATTCCAGAGGTTGGAGGTTGGAAACCAATCCGATAAATTCACGCATGAATAAACACTGCAGGCAGTAGACCATCGCAAAATCAGTTACACATCATTTATTCATCAGTCACTCGAAGCTAACAGAATTCCGTAGTGTACTGGTTATCACGTGCGCCTAACACGCGCAAGGTCCCCGGTTCGAGCCCGGGCGGAATCTCTTTTTTTTTGTTCGTTCTTTTTTTCTAAAACGTAAAAAAAAAAATCGTGATTCCAAAACGCATCACGTAATACAAGCAGTGTAACTCCGTGAAATCAATCACCAAACACATATAACAAGAACACCAACCACTTAAATCCAACAGGATTCCGTAGTTGTAGTGGTTATCACGTGCGCCTAACATGCGCAAGGACCCCGGTTCGAGCCCGGGCGGAATCTCTCCTTTTTTTTGTTCGTTCTTTTTTTCTAAAACGTAAAAAAAAAATCGTGATTCCAAAACGCACCACGTAATACAAGCAGTGTAACGCCGTGAAATCAATCACCAAACACATATAACAAGAACACCAACCACTTAAATCCAACAGGATTCCGTAGTTGTAGTGGTTATCACGTGCGCCTAACACGCGCAAGGTCCCCGGTTCGAGCCCGGGCGGAATAATTTTTTTGGTTCGTTCTTTGGATCTAAAACGTAAAAAAAAAAAAAAAAAATCGTGATTCCAAAACGCACCACGTAATGCCAGCAGTATAACGTCGTGAAATTAATCACCAAACACTAAGAACATCAACCACTTAAATCCAACAGGATTCCGTAGTGTAGTGGTTATCACGTGCGCCTAACACGCGCAAGGTCCCCGGTTCGAGCCCGGGCGGAATCTTTTTTTTTATCGTCCGTTCCTCTGAAACGCAAAGAAATCGTGATTCCAAACCGCACACAATAATGAAAGCAGTAGAACGTGTGAAATGAATCGCCCAACACACATAACAAGACCATCAACCACTTAAAGAGGTTGTGGAATGCTCGAAGACATTTCCGTCATTTTTCGGGTATATGTAGCCTAAGGTGTGATGAAATAAAAACGACTCTTGTGTCTGTCATGAAATGAGTACAAAAGGTACTTTTGAGAGCTGTTTTCAGGTCCTGTTTCGACCCGAACGTGCAATTTGTGTAAAAGTCGTCGTTGGGGGCAGCAAACAAAACATAGTAAATCGTGACGTAATAAACAGGACTCCCGATGCAGCGTACGCGTAGTATAAACGAGTGCCTAATGTGCATATATCGTAAATGGCCGCCGTGTAATATATTTATTCACAAAATATTTTTTGTACGTTTATGAAATAAAAAAATAGAAAAGTGTATTTTTGGGATCTACTTACATATCCTCACTTATACGAAACATTTTCTAAAACATGTTCTATAAACTCAGCTTTTTGTCCTGTACTAATAAGCGAGTCTCGTCTCTTTGTGTCTGTCTCTCTGTCTTCCCTGCTAAGCATTTCGCTGTGTGATCAGCTAGAGACTTGAAAAGTTTCACACTCACACTGATCATTCATGTACAGGAGGAGAACATGGGACACGAGTGTTCCTAATTAACCTTCCACTAATTAATTATTTACACTCTTCCACTTTACACACTACAACCTAATTTATTGAGATATTATGCAACCACATGGCGCAGCAGCCACTGTATGGTGGGCCCACTGTGTTTATAAGCATCCTAAAATAGCTCCTATATCATCACACCACTTGATAACAATAATAACCTTATAAGTGCTAACTAACACTGAAAAGCTATAACGTGCTGACTGTGAAATGAAAAGGAAACAAAGTTGGTGGAAATGTATTACCCTATACAGGGTGAGTCACAAAAAAAGGAACCCAAAAGGCAGGACCATTTTCTTATAAAGTTCTGCTGTAGCACTTTCAAAATCTACATAGGAGTTTACGTGAATTGTTTTCGTTTTGCTGAAAGAACACTTACCTTTTATGGATCCTTGGACAGAACTTAAAAACGGTGTTTGTGTTTACAATTCCGTAACTTGAAAAAAATCATAAGTGATTTGAATGACTCATGTACTAAAAGAAAGCTTATTAATTGGGGTTTCATATCCTAGATTTTGAAAGTGCTACATGCAGAGCTTCATTACAAAAATGGTCTTTACTTAGCCTGTATAGGCCTTTATCGATATCCAATTCAGACATTCTAAGCAGCCACAACAATACTCATAATGCAGACTGTTGCTCCAAGCTAACTAATAATAAACACAAGACCAGATCAGAGTCTTGGCAAGTAATAACATGGAGATATGAACGGAAGGTAAATAACTTGGTAATAACAACACCAAGCATGTTGTGTTCGCAGAGTCAAAGAACTTGGAAAATATTTGAAACAGGCTGTTTCAAACAATATTACACATTCTTTTGGACTGACATTCATTTCAACAAAACGAAACACAGTACCATTCATTCAACAGCTGAACAAGTCTGTTCTGAATATCTATGCAGTCTGCATGCAGCTGACAATTCAACTGTACTATGTCATTCAATTGCTTTTTTTTTAGAATACATCTTACTAGTTCACTTCCCGTGAGTAGACCGGGATTTACTCCAGTAAGGAAAATAAAAGAGAATGGTAATTAACCCAAGACACATGTTGAAGAGCAGCTCAGACGTACGGTGAACATTGTTTTAACATATTAGTATTGTTATAACATATAATTATTAAATCAGTGCAATGGGCAAATTGTCCTTCGGAGCCGGTGGTTCATATTTAAAACAGAGAATTTTGATAATATCCCACCTGATGGGATTAGTGGCGGCGTAGATGAACGGGATTCAATTGGGGGTGGATTAGTGTCTATAGCTGCATTGGAAAACTGCCTTACAAACCAAGCCATTAGAGCCGGTTCGGTTGAAGTCAGTGCAATGGGCGAATTTTCCTTCGGAGCCGGTGGTTCCAAAAACAGAGGAGTTTGATAATATCCCGCCTGATCCTGGGATTAGTGCCGGCATAGATGAACGGATTGATCGCTGAGTTGACCCACACAGTATAGCTGGCACCATTCCATAACAGCCAGCTTAAATAACCCCCCTTTGCGACAAACAGGAACTTCAAGACGATTAAGGGGGTCTCACATATAAAAAAAACACGCCCACGATAAAGGCCAGCGTGATAGCGGCCTTCCGGTGAGTTTTGTAGGACCTTTTGGTGTCTTGTGATCGGTGAGTACTGTTGACGTGTGAATCTTTTTTAGCACCGGGCTCTGCCGGTGGGTGGATTGTGTCTAGCTGCATTGGAGAGACTGCCGTACGAACCAAGACTTTGGAGCGCTTCAGGATGTTGGCATACACCTTGAAATTCAAGTAGGCTAAGATGATTGCCGGTGCAACGAACCCAACAACTATTTGAGCAATGTTATAGGAAAGAATACGCAGCACGCCGAAATCGCAGTTGACAGAGTAGTTAATACCAACGTCTCCAGCATTGGGCCACAGTTCATTGCCCAAAACTGGGAAAGGATTAAATAGCAACGCGAGCGTCCAGGTACCTGTTATTAGGCCGCAAGCAAGTTTCCTGCTGTTGTATATTCGATACTCCAGGAATTTGGTCATCATGAAATAACGATCAAGACTGATGAGTGTCACTGCGAAGGCGCCCTGCATACACGCCAAATAATCCACGACAGTCCAGAAGGTGCACACGGCTCGCTGAAAGGGCCAGTTGCCGGTATACCGCCAAATATTTTGCATTGTCAACGAGTTCATCCCAACGCACAAGTCGGCGCTGGCAAGGTTTAAAATGTACATATTGGCTATGTTAGACCACAGCTGCTTGTCTCTGAGAATCACTACGAAGATCAGAATGTTACCAAACACCGCCAAAAAGCACATGAGCCATACAATGGTAGATATGACAATCTCGATGGGTAAAGGGTGCGAGAAGGCGTCAAGGAAACTGTAGTCTGAAGAAGACGACGTCACGTTGTCCTCTACGAAGCTTGGAACGGTGGTTGCCATCTTTCAAAGAGGATTCCACTTTAACATCTAGATTAATGGAACTCGAATGCACCCGCAGTCTGACAGGGAAAAGAACATTTATACCTTATATGAAATGAAAGCAGACTGTCAAGTTCAGTGACAGTTCAAGGTCACGTTTTCCTCTACGGAAGCTTGGAACAGTGGTTGCCATCTTTCAAACAGGATTCCACTTTAACATCTAGATAAATGGAACTCGAATGCACCCGCAGTCTGACAGGGAAAAGAACATACCTTATATGAAATGAAAGCAGACTGTCAAGTTCAGTGACCATTCCAACCCAAGAATCTCCCACGATACTCATTTGTGAGATTCCATCCCTTCACTGCTGAACGAATTGTGTGATTATCATCGAAGTGACATTTGGATATAGGAGGCGATGTAACGAAACGACCACAACCAAAGTACCAAAGTCATTCGATTATGCTTAAAATTAACGGTTATTAAAGCAACTCACAATTATCACGTGATTGATGAAACTGTCGAAGAATCACGAGGAAAAGAATGTAGGCAAACAACGCTAAGGAGTTGCGCATTGTCAACGATTGTGGAATTATCGATGGGTGAAGCGTACTTGCCCGGAGAGAGTTTGGGTCTCCATATCATTCAGTCTCATTATTATTATTGGAAGAACTCAGATGACATTACTGAGAGCATACACGTGTGCAAAGAAGTGCTTTCATCTAATATACTTAGTAAATGTATGCAGTATATGCGAGTGATTGCCCCAGTGTTGGAGCAAAGGCTTTGACCCTCAAGGCCAAGGCCAAGGCCAAGGCTTTGACCCTCAAGGCCAAGGCCAAGGCCAAGGCTTCGACCCTCAAGCCTCGAGGCCAAGGCCAAGGCTTAACCCTCAAGGCCAAGGCCAAGGCCAAGGCCCTGTTTTATGAAATGACCACTGATATAGAACTAATTATAGTCACATGAGTGACACATCATCACGCAAGGGCGGATCCAGAACACAATTGGGGGGGGGGGGGGCAAAGAAATGTTGGTGTCCCCCCCCAAAAAAAAAAAGTGGGTCAAAAGATTACGGCTTGGGCTTCGGGGCCCGCTTAAGGGCCCCGAAAAAATTTTGGATTCGAGATGCTCTGTGGTGCGATTTGAGGCAATTTCTGACCATTTTAACCGATGTTTATTTAGGAAAAGATGGTGGTGTACTCATTGCCTGCCTTTATTACGACGTCACATAAAAACAAATGGTTTCGTTTTTTTTGGGGGGGGGGCGTGGCCCCTTTTGACCCCCCTGGATCCGGCCTTATCATCACGAATTGCTCGTTACGAAGAACAACATTTCTTAATTGCAATCAACATGCTCGCATAGGCCTACACCGTTTTATGACTGCACTGTATCTATTAACGTATAAGTTCAGGTCTTCAATATGGTTTAACTAAACAAAATAATGATTTACTTCTATATTGACACACAATTCTCCCAAGTGTAACAAAAGGGGGATCCAAGAAACTGATTTGGGAAATTTTTATTTGCTGGCCCAACATGGTCAGAAATATCAGCATTATCTAAAACAGATACATGCAAATCTTTAGCACTTATCAGGGAGACATATACAACCAATCAAATCTATTCCATAGTTATATGCAATTAAAGTGATCATCTCATTAGCCCCACAAGTGTACGGAATATTGTTGCAGCAAATCTACTACAATGGTAACAACATGTGATGCTATAAAAGTGGAAGTGTGCCTAACACACAAATCTATATGGTGCTTCCCTCCTCCATCGTACATGTAATACGATTAAAATGGTAACAGCAAAATTTCGAACAGATTTATCTGGAAAATGCAAAACTCTATGGGCCTTGAAGAGCCTTGACTCAAAATTGCAAGGCCCTGAACCCTCAAGGCCAAGGCCAAGGCCAAGGCTTTTGCCCTCAAGCCTCGAGGCCAAGGCCAAGGCCCTAAAATCCAGCCTTAAGGCAGCCTTAAGGCCAAGGCCCAGCATCAAGGCACTACATCACTGGATTGCCCACATCTGTAACAAAACAATTCGTTGATATCAACCGATGAATGCTTGTGGATGTTCTGTTAAACTGGGACGATATAGCTACATTGTCGGTCTTATCCACTTGGGGTCACTTTCCTTATGATAGGCCTACATTTAATGTACGTCAATCATAATAACAGAGGAACAGAATTATGGTGGACAAATTTATAAAGTCATCATACACTATGATGTTTCTACGCCATTTTGCAAATCCATATACTTTTGCTTTCATACGGACAAATACACATTATACTAACTGAAGAAGTGCTTAGTTCTTCAACCACACAGTTCAAAGTCTATCGCTGAACGAAACTTTCTTGGCAATGCCTAAGTGTATATGTGGTCGACCACGAGAAATCATTTGGTGCAGCCAATAATTTGTTTTTCGATATTTGAATGTTTCTGACGAAAGACTTTCCGTCTCCTTTGCGGGGGCGGGGACGGGGACGTATACCCTGGGATGGGGCAGGGTTGGTATATTGTGTTTCTTATTCTGTGGATTTCTTAAGGGGTGCCTCGGGTACCGTCAAAATATGGGTTAAAGCTTAAGGAGAATAAAGACTCTATCCCGCTTATTGAGGACATTCTTACAGAATGAGAGAAGCCATTCATAGAATGAGAGAAAACAAACCTACACAAATGTATATATGCTAGATTTATGCCGCATCAGTCATAATTATTTACCATCTTGCCTATTTCTATTTATTTATTTATATATTTTGCATCTTTAGACATTAAAATAAAAGTTGAACAGGGGCTGTCATGGAAATACAAAAAAAAATGAAAGCTGTCTGACCCCTGTCAACAATAAAAGCAAGATAAAAATTTCACTCAAAAAATAAAAATATTAAGTTAACAAATAAAGCTACAAAAACGATATAACTATACATAGCAATATAAAAAAAAACATTAATATAAAAAATGAGACACGCATGAGACAAGAGACAAGTAAACAGAAAACAGTTTTAAAAGATTCTACATTTTTACGTTGACAACCTAGAAAACAAATAGACAGACCAGAGAGACAAGGGAACTCTTAAAAGACAAGAACTCAGACGAGACGAGACAAGACAGACAAGAGACGAGACGAAACGAGACGAGGAAAACGAAGAGGGAGGGGGAGACGAGAAAATGATGAGACGAGACAAGACAGGACATTGGCCTACAAGAAACTAAAAAAGACGAAATGAGACGAAACGAGACGAGAAAAATGATGAGACGAGACGAGACAAGACATACGAGGGATGAGACGAGGCGAGACAAGCCAAGACATACAAGAGACAAGAGGAGACGAAACGGGACGAGAAAATGACGAGAAGAGACCAAAAAAGTAGCAAATCAACAAACAAAAAAACAAACAAACAACCCAACACCCCCAACAAACATACAAAAACATTCACAATCAAATACACTGCAAAAACTGTAGTGTTAATTTAATACCATTCGGTATCTACGTGTATATAGGACAACATTAGTAAAATTTAACAGCAAGGTATCAACTTCGTTACCAGGGTGTCGAGCAGTACGCGCCCACCACTACCTGCTCTCTCACCTTGGTATCGGATCATTTGCATATGTTAAAATTTTTGAACACGTATATGCAAATGAGGACTAGTCTGGTGCCTGCCTGTGCGTTACTTGGCGTTTACTTTTGTATGCGGTGTCTGGGGTAACAACAGAATCCATTCTTCGCGCCGTGAGTTACGAAAACACGATTGTTTTCGAAGTTAAAATGTTACAATCTTATCCCGCCAATATGCAGTATCACATTTCATATTGATATGAGTAAATTGGAAAGGAAAAATATTGTTGAGAAGGCGTGGACGTTATAATTACAATGATCGTGAAAACACGTAATGCACGTTGGAAATAAGAACACCAAGTGGGCCCCCCCCCCCCCCAACGATTTGACCTTGGTGATATGTATGTGGCCTATTTTCGAGTAGTATAATAGGGGTGTAAGTGGCGCCACCAACGTCAAAATATCCCCCCCCCCAAAAAAAAACCCATTTATTTTCTGAGAAAATGTGAGAAAAGAATTGTGAGCCCCCCCCCCCCCAAGCCAAATCCTGGGTGCGCCCCCTGATTTCAGTGTATGCACGCCGAATTGCGAATGAAGGGTGCGGTTTTATACGGTTGTCACGAACAGCCATTCAAGTATGATGTATTTATAATAGTTTGCACTATAAACATTTTGCTACTTTTTAGAAAGAAATAATGTGGGGCAAATTTCGTTCAGGAGGCGATTCACCGAAAATCCTATTGCAATGAATGACAGACACACACACGCGCTAGTAGAGATAGAAACAGCGGTGCAGAATCGACCAAAACGCAGGTTCCATTCGCTGAATTTGGAAATATCATTCCTATACGTTATCGTGTGGAATGGGGACGTTGCTGTAAAAGAGGGGACGAATGATTGGACCGGAGTTATGAGGATGTTTCAGAAATGGACATGTATTCCTGTGTATGGGTACAATATGTACGCGGAATCATGGATTTACATGCTTACACATTTTTCAGTTTCGGGTTCGCAAATTAAGGATTGCGACGGAGTTAATGTTATGACAGTTTCAATTCACCGTGTGAATTAGTAGTAGTGAGTGAGTTGTTGTGTGTTCAGGTGTAGCGTGAATTTACGTTTCTATGAAATTCGGACTCATTGGTAATACCGCGCATGCGTAAGTATGGTAATTAGGAAAGTGACCGGTCACGTGAGAGGGATTAACCAATAATAGGGAAAAGGGGTCCGATTTTCATAGGAGTCGGATTTTCATGTGACACCGGAACGACACTGACTGGACCGAGGTTATGACATTTATTTTCCACTCTTTCGCATGTCTGTAAAAAGTAGTGCATAAAAAAGCTTTTACATCATGAACTTGTGGTCATTCTTTTTCTGTGTGGTCTGAAAAAGAAACGTCGCTTGAACCTGGGTAATGACACGTATTTGTGCGTGTGCTCTTGCGCTGAAATAATTTACTTTATCGGAGTCAAAAATGTCTCCATTTAGGCGGTTCCTCCTCTCACATGAGCTGCGGATTTTCCCCGATGCTTCACTATGTGTGTGGTTCATTTTGCTGTATTAGGGCGACCGCTGCTGGGACCGAGGTTATGACAGTTATTTCAACGGTTTCACGCCCGCAGCTACTGCACATTTTTAAAATCAAGAATGTACCTATTTGGGAAGTTCCCCTCCCGCCTTCGATCGAGCAAGATAATAAATAACGGCGACTCACAGAGTTTCAAAATGTCCCCATTTAGGCGGTTATTCTCGCTGTTTCGGGCTCTATCAAATCCTATACTTTATCGTGGGAATTGGTCACAGAGTGGTCCAAAGGCAGCTCGCGCTTGGTACCCAGGTTATGGCAGTTTTTCTTTGCGGCTTCGCACGCGCCCTTTACCATACAACGGCGAATCAAGAATATGGCCATTTAGGCGGTTATTCTCGCTGTTTCCATCTATCCCATCAACCACCCATCCCAATGCTTTATCGTACGAATTGGTCAAAGTCCGGATCCAAAACAACACACGATGGAACCCCGGTTATGGCACGTTTTCTTCGCTGTTTCGTATGCGCCTCTACAGTACAATGGCGGAATGAAGAATGAGGCCATTAAGGCGGTTTCTTCTCCCTTCTTCGAGCACGGACTTTTCCCATTCTCTTACACTGTGTCGAAGAATAACGGTGGTTGGACCATGGTCAATTGGACCGAGATTATATATTATGGCAGATTTTTTTAGGCGGTTTCGTTTGCGTCTCTACTGTACTGGCGGAACCAACAACCAGACAACGAGGCCAATAAGGCGGTTTCTCTCCCTCATGTCAGCTCGCAGCGCTGAAATGACATGAATTCCATTTCTTGTGAAGTTATACCTACAGCATTTCGTCACTATTTGTCAACAGTCTTGTTTCAGAAATCTGAATTGTGAGTATTGTTAATAAATATTAGTTTAAAAGTAGGTTGAAAGGTCGGGTTCGGTTAATCAACATCAACATGGACCGGACGTGGATGGATGGATTTACATGCATGACATGTATGTTTTAGTAACTTGGATACGGACGCGATCGCGAGTGATGTCTACAAACCGTGCAAAGGGTAGGGAGAGACGTTTATTTCCGACATGTCAAGCAATTATTTTACACTTGAGTACATGTAGTCCTGCCTGATAGGTGTTCACGTTGTATTGCCACCCTTGAAGCATTCTAAAAACATTGAGGCGATTGGACTGGTGTTGCAGTTAAAACAGACAGTGCAATGTTGAGTTTGTAACCAGGATTTTTCTGAGATTAAATTTTAAACTACTGTAGGCTAGTCAAAATATTCAGTTGGTTCAACTTGATATATTCTTACTGTCATTAAGCGAATAGGGGCCAAGTGTTCTGATTTCTGAAAGAAAGCAACCAAATGGAGTGATACAAATTGTGAGAATAAATAAATTGGATATTTTTCTTCATGTTGTCACTTTTTTCCACTATGTTTTCTCTGTGTGGGCATTGCATTTTATAATTGTTGACTGCTGTGATGTGGGATAGGCTATAGGCCTAGATATGATGTTTTTAACACCAAGGGCGCCCCGAGCCCCACATTACAGCAGTCAAAAAATGTTTTGTTGTATCGTGCCAATACCTCCAAAAGATGGTTGTGACTTATTTGTGAGAAAAAAAAAAACTAAGGGTTTTGATATCTTGCCCAACATTCTAAGTCTGTAACTGTGTTTTAGACGTTGCAGTTCTCATTGCGCAAAGCTATAGCACACCGGCAGGTTCCACATGCACACATAACGCACGCAATGCACGCAATGAACGCAGTGCGATATCACCCTCAGTGTGTGACATGCAGTGTTATCGTCCGTACATCTGGTCGTCCTAGACCAATGAAATGACAGTATCCTTGCACGCGATACATTTATTACAAGTTATCCCTGCTTTTTTTTGGACGAAACAGGTCCTAGGGTCTATGCGGATACAAGTTTGCTTGAAGATAAAACAATAATACATTTTTACAGGGCATGTTGATGGGTGGTCGCATTGTTCCTGAACTTGAAATAGCCCTTTAGGTTGTTTTGTCTTTATAACGTATATGAATTTAAATTTATTGAGTTAACAGAAGAACCAAAGACTGCTCTTTGCACTGTTTGAAAAGACAGCCACGATACAATGCATGGCTATCAATAGTATCATCATGAACATGTAGCATATACTTGCTTGAATAATATTTAATGTCTTTTCTTTTTCCTTCTATTTATCTTTCCTTGAAGAAAACAAGGGGTGTTGAAACAGCCTACATTGTACATGTGCACGTGTATGTAACTGGTAACCGACCGTAGAAATGGGAGATAACGTACCACTACTCAATGAGTACAAACAGGAATTTTTCTGGAAACGTTTTCCCCAAACGCTACTAGGCGGACTTAAGCTGCGGCTAGGCTATGATGCTCCAGTTTACGTCTACCTCAACCAGATCATACTGTTCGTCATTCCTTTCATCATTGGTGGGATATTCTCACTTCTCGTAGAGCTAGCAAGCGTTGACATCCTCATAGCTTGCTGTGTGGTCGGTGGATGTGTGGGACTTTATGTCCTCTCAGCGCAGTTGGTCAGTTTGCTGCTTCAGAGGAGAACGTCTAATTCAGTCAGGCCAAATATCGGGAACATCCTCTCAGATGAGGATGAAGTGGACTTTGAATCTTGCTTCGGGCCTGAGACGTTAGATTTTGTCGTCCCGGTGAAGAAATGGAAAATCAACATCTTGTTCCACGCAGTAGTGTCGGGGGGCATGGCTGGTCTTGGATTTCTATATCTAGTCCCAACCACCTTGAATGCACTGTATAGTAATAACGTCGGAGCAACAGTGGTCATTTACGCACTGGGATGGTTTGCAATATGCATCGCTCAGTATCCGCTCACTGTCACGTCACCACCAGAAGCGGCCGTTTTCAGAGCCACGGATCCGTACGAGACCATGCCAATCATGCGACCTTTTCACGTGTGTCTCTTCTTTGCTGTTGATTTAATATGGAGGTGAGTTTTTTCCTCGGACACAAAAAAAATTAGTTTGTCCTGAAAATATTCTGCAAGTGTACTGTGCTGATGGAAAAATTTGGAATTGTTTGTTTTAGTAAGAGGCCCAAAAACACTTTTGTCGTTAGAAATATTGTCAAAAGTTGGTGGTTTTGATGATGAAAATTTGCTAGTGAGTATCTAAACACCTGCAATCGTGGACCTAGGACAAAAGGGTTAGGGCACAAACACGATTGACCGATAGCCCACAATTGAAATTCGTGTACAAAACCAATGAGAACTATTGCTAAAAAGTTAGTAGTATAAACAAAGGAATGAGGATGAGGGAAAATGGGGGGTCCACGATTGTTGGCGTTTACAAAGATGCGTATGAGTTTGTTCCTGCATTCAATAGGGGACGTTGAACAATAGAGGACAATAGAGTCCCCGATTCCCGAAGGTCCCCAATTTGGTGATCATGAACAAAACATATGGGAGGTCTTCCTAAAAAGTTAAGAGAAACAAAAGAGGGACAATAGGGGGTCCTCGATTGCAGGCAAATACACACTTGTGTGGTTTCGTTAGTGTCATCTGTGAAGTGCACTTTTATTTGTTAAAAATTGCAGAAATGCTGTAAGTAGGGGATGTGCGAGGGGCTAGTTTTATGTACAAACTGTATACACATAATGATGTGCTCAAAACATTTATAATGAAGCTTAATGCCAAGTACAATGAAAATGTTATGAACAGATTCTGGTTTACATGGTCCATAAGGCTGATTTTTGTCAAAAAATACATCCATCCTGTTTGTTATTCTTCAAACCTTCTGATTAAACTGTCTTTCTTGGGGGGGTTTTCCCAAAGGTCCTATCCAGAGATCGTTCTAGTGAATCAGATCCTGCATGTCGTCTTTGTCTTCCTGCCGGTTCTCTGGGTGATTGGTCTGCTGCCCCCTGTTGATGCCCTCTTGTTGTGGCTAGGAGAGCAGACGCTTGTCTTGTTGTTCGGAGGGTCTCCAGTTGCATCTGATCTAAGGTAAGACTATACAGCCACTATTTCAGTGTCATAGTTGAGGTGCTTGTCTGTCACAAGTCCTTCACAAGTCAACTCACAAGTCAACTCGCAAGCTATGTTAGTGAACTGTGACAAAAGCATTCCTCTGTTATTGTTCATCCCCTGTGTTACATGTACTTGTGACTTGACTTGTGAATTTACTTATGATTTACTTGAAACCTGACTTGTGGTCCCCTGTGATATCTGTCACAAGTATCTCAACTGCAACACTGTATACACATGGTGGGCCATATGTGTCAATGGTTGAGGCTGGTGGGAGCTCGAAAATCAAAAACAGGGCTTGAATTTAAATAAAAATCCATAGGACTAAGTATCCAGATCTATTTGCACAAAACTGGTGGCACGAAGAAAAACACTAAATATTTTTGTGATAATTTGAAAAGGGTGGTGTTGAGTGCACAAGAACGTTTTTTGGAAAAAGAATTGAAAGATGAAGTTTGTTAACCCTCCTGCTGTCTGAACAGTCACAGTCAGTCAAAAGTCAATCCTCCCCTGCCATGCCTTTACAGACAGGCTGGTCAACAACAGTCAAATCACATCTGTGGTAAGCACTGTGACGAGTCAAATTCTATCAACCGACAAAAGCAGGTATCTGGTAGGCACAGCTGGCTTGTCAATCACCTGAACAGGTACATAAACAGTCACAGCCAGTGAATCCTGCTTTGTGTAGGCGCGGAGCTCTTAACTGTCAAAGACAGTCACTTGATTGATTTTGACTGGAGGGACAGCTTGGTCCAGTTTGTCAGCTAGAGTAAGAGGGTTTTTAATAGACTAATATTTGACTTGATGTAACGGGAATATCAAACGCTGCATCTTGCATGAAATCAGTTGTGGGGGGGGGGAACCTTCTAAAAACAAGACAAAGTGTAATATATGTTCCAAAGGGAACTGTAACATTGTTGTTTATTGAATTTTGCTTTTTAATTGCTAACATTACAGGTTGATTCTGATGTTACTGGCATCAGGAGTCACTCTACTGATTGCCTATTTTCTGCCATCCGACATCGGCATTGTTGTCTTCTCAGCCTGTGTGGGATACCTACTGAGCCTTGACCTGAGCAGCTTATTTAACCAACTCATTGATTGGTGCAAGTCAAGACAGCACAACAGACTACAGTCTCTGAACAACCAATCAAGAGCTGTGTCTAAACAATCCTTTGGCTGGAAGTGGGGATGGAGGGAAACCCTCGTGCATTTTGTTACGCTGCTCGTGATTGGTGGGATATCTTTCACTTGTGCATACTTTAGAGCGTCAGCCAGTGAGACCCTCCGTAACATCCTTGGTTATGGCATGGTTGCTGCCCGATGCCTGTTGAAGGTTTTGGGTGATGCTCAGTCAGTTTATGTGTTCTTTGGACTGTGGCGGAATAAACTGTTTCCAGCGAGCATACAGAACACATCAACCTACAGCAAACGCAAGAGGATTCTTCACAGACTGTCTTACTTGTACCGGATTTTTCTACATGCAGGTAAACAGTCTTATACTCAAATCTCAGACTTTTAAGAGTCTTAGCTGTGAATCCACTGAATCTACATGTAAGTTTGAAGACATGCTGTTCAAATGTCATGCAGATTGGAAGTGATGTGGTCAAAAATTGAGTCAAAAAAAAACTCCAAATATGTGATGCGATCAAGCTACACGAGTCGTTTGTCGGGAATTTCATTTGGAGATACAGGCCAAAATAGGGCCACTTCATCACATAACTTCATCACATCTCTTGGTGTTCCGACTTCCATAATTTTTGAACTAAAGATGGTATCGGCATGCGGTTTTCACAGCAGTAATGCTGAGATTGTGCTCTTTTCAAATCTGTAATAAAGAATTTTTGACCAGGGTCGACAAACAACTCATTTAGCTTGATCGCATCACATGTGGTTTTCGTTTGGTCCTTGATGCACGTATACCATGGATGCCAAAATGTCTTAGACGTTTGCGAAAGTTTAGCTCTACTAACCATTCGCATTGCATTGATTGCCACACTGTGACACTAGAATGTTAGGCATCAAGTGTGATGAGCAAAAATGACTATTCATAAAAAAAAAAAAAAAATCTATTCATATCTATGTTATGCCACCTTTCCTGTTTTGAATTGATGGTCCAATCAAGAGGTTTTGTAGTTGTCATCCTTAAAATTGTATTCCATTTTATCACATTTTTGTTTGTTTCTTGCAGTTTCTCCCTTGTTGGCGTTATCGTACCTAGCTTTGTTCCTTGCTCCAACCACTATCACTCTACCATCATTCCTGTTTGCCCTTGGATGTGTGCGGGCATTGAGATGGGTAAGCACACAGGCTGCTTGAGAAATTGCTCTTTTTACCCCTTGCTCACTAAAATGTGTTGGCATCATTGAAGCTAGTCCTTGCAATTAAAGGGAATGTACACCATTGGCTTTTGCTGTAATTGTCAGAAATGAACTATTTGGGGGGTTAGTATAATAGATCAAATTTTGTTACACTGACATGTTTGAAGTTTTTTGTTCGAAAATGCTTGAAAAACCAAGAAAAACAAAAATGTTCAAGTAGTCTGGTTCCCTGACTCCACCAAAGATAAAATGGATCAATTTCCAGATGCCGGAAAATTGTAAGGTAAGGGAACAAGTCTAGCTGGCCTACACCCGTTCATAAATATGTAACCAATAGCAAACAAAATTTGAACTGAATAAAAAATGGTAAATTTGGAGCAGTAGTTGCAAAATAGTTCGGTTTTTCCAACGGTGGTCGGCCGACCACCGTTGGAAATGTATACAAAAATACCATTTTCTTGAAAATGACTTCACACCAGGTGCCATAATTTTACAGGATGCTTTAGACTGTCATTTACCAACATCCTAGTAAGGTATTTCGTAAAAACTTGGTAGTTTTATTTTTCAATGATTGCAAATGTTGTATATTCCCTTTAAATACTTTCATACACATCATTACTATCAATGCACATGAGTCCAAGCTGTTAATAATGAGCATGGTTTAACAACTACATAGCAACACGTGCAGGAGAAGCATTGTGCTAGCTATTGTTCAGATAATCCGTTACAGGGCAGATGTATTCCCAACGGCGTGCACAATGATTTCTCCATTGAAGGCGGCCTCAGATAAAAAAAAAAGTTCATGTGTACTCTGCCATACTGGCAGAATCTAGAGCATGTAATGATTCCATCAGACTGGAAGAACACTTATCATTGTAAGCCAGTCCCATGTCATTCAGTCCAAAATGAAGTCACAAGTTATCCAAGTGAACCAAGTTATCCAAGTGAACCTCCACTGTTACTTGTGACCAGATTTGTTAGTTAGCTTGTTTTTACTGATGACCAGACTTGTGATAGACTTGATTACAACATGGCTAGTGATACTACCAACGCTTGAAAGGTTTTAAATTATCCCTTTAAAATTGTGTTTTTTATGTTTCTTTCTAGATCTGGCAGGACACACCTGGAGCTCTCCTTGAGTTGTCCATAGTCCATCTCATCAACTCTATCCTGTCCATAGATCCTTCCTCCTGGTGGGTCACAGCAGGCCTCGGCATCCAGCAGTTACTTGTTGGAGCTGTCTTATCACGCCTCTTTGAGCTTCTTGACAAGCTCTACTGCTTCTTGGTCATCCTGGTCACGTCTTACTCCATCGAGAAGCAGCGGCGGTCATCCAGCATGCCACTCATTGTGATCACAGTCATTCTCCTTCCCCTCGTCTTAGTTATCATTGCCATAGCGACCGTCCTATCAGCGCCCCTGCTGCCGCTCTTTACCCTTCCAATCTTCCTGGTTGGGTTCCCCCGTCCGCTCAGGTCCTGGCCTGGTGCCATCGGGGCATCAGCTAATACCTGCAGTGATAGTATCTACTACAAGCAGCTGGTTCCCAAGCTGAGTGCTGCACTGAGCAGAGCGATTACCGATGGAAGTCTTGGTAAGAACTATGAATTAGATTCAGTTTGTGGTTGCTCAAAGTGACAAGGAATCTCTTTTGTGACTTTTTGTGGTACAACTAAAAAGAAGCAGTGGGAAACACAACATGTACAGTATGCTGTGCCTGTTGTCAGGAGACTGAGAAACTCTCAAAAAAAACATTTCTTGTCACGTAGTACAGTGCAACTGCAACACCATGCAAACCTTCAAATTTCATGAAAACTGGTTTTCTGTATAAACTTTACTGTTAGCAATAAATGCACAAAATACAGTGTTGTTGACAGACACTCGAGCGCAATTCCAATCATTTGCCTGCATGTTTTGCACATTCAGTTGAAACTTGGTCATGTGTGCACATGCAGTGTTTCCTTTGTTTGCTCTTATGAATAAGCCAGACAGTGCCATCTAACTTTAACAGTGAGATCATGAGCAATTTTGAAATCCACATCTTTTTAAGTGATGTACTTCAAAAAGCTTGGTTGAGACTTTATGTTTGCAATAAATATCCTCATCGGCGATAAACTTTAATGCTATACTATGCTCTCTTCACGTGAGCTATTACACTTGGTAGTTTACCAATGATGAAAATTGAATTTGTGCTGTTTAGCAGCCTATCGCGGTAGAATCACGTCAACGCAGCTTGAGATCCTACGGGGTGGAATATTGTGTTCTCGGAATATATGGCATTCACTGAGTTAAAACTTTGTAAGGTTTAATTTTTATCAAACACCCATCTTTAGATTTTGAGCACTGTTGTTGTTTCAAACACAAAATGAACAAATGACAAATGATCTACCCTACCTTTAATAGTTAACAGGCCAAAGCATGGGGACTCAAAATTTGGAATTCCACTTTGTTTTTTGCAGGTAATCCCACAGCAGGTTGCTACTATCTTGTGCGTTTTCAAGACCGTATGGCCTGGATTCAAGTCCTTGAGGCAGGCTTTGGGTTTTGCATCCTCAGCATCAAAGGCATGGAGCTCCAGGAAACGTCTTGCCACACCGTAGAAGCCGGCAGACTAGACGACATCTTTGAGACAGCATTCGATCGCTCCGGTGGCTTCCCAGTCTGTACCTTCAATCGTTACCCCATGAACACCCTCACACCCGTTGATGCAGTTCCTGTTGATACGTACTCCGATGCCCGCAACGTACTGACCGGGATAATTGACTCGCCTGATATCCTGAGGAGTATCGACAAGAGCTTTGTGCAGACACTTGTCTGGGTCTTCCTACACCATAACAGCCATAGACATCATGATGGCAACAACCTGGCAAAGTCGCCCACTCCGCCCAAGGCTACTTCCCCAAGAGAAGCTGCTGACAAGTGTCGGACAGGAGACTCATCTATGAAGCCCGAGGGAACCAAAACAAGCGACAACTGGGAAAATCGAGACAGCGGCAGGCCATCCAGCATCCAGTCCAGACCCAGGTCCCAGGCCAAGCCACGGGCCTCTTCCTGGGGTAGCCTCAAGAGCTGGGAGGATGACGACTCACTGGACTTTGATCTAGATGAGAAGCCTAAGAAGCAGGGCTTCAGCCTGGCCAGTAGATACAAAGACACTCACAGACCCAAGGAATCCCCTGCACTGCCTGGAGCCTTGGAAGGATTCACGGATGACGAAGAGGAAATCCTCAAAGAGCTTAACTTTGGTCTGTCTTCTGTTGTCAACACAAAACGAGACCAGCAGATTTTTCCAATGCATTCCATGCCAAATAAGTCTCTCAACTTAGCAGGCTCTGTCCAGTTTTCTTCCCGTTACTCCTCCAAGCTGAGTCTCCCTCTCAAATGGCGACACCTCCCCATCGACCTGAGTCGCATCACCTCCCTCTTCAGTCGCTTCCCTAGAGACTGGTATTGCCACGTCCTGCGACAAATGGATCTATCCCGGGGAGAGAACAGCGCCAAAGATATCGCAGACGAGATTGCATCTGATGATGCGCTGACCACTATGTACACTCATCTGACCATGGCGTGCTATGCAGTGGTCAATCTGTTTGGCCTGAGTGGTCAAGATGTGGTGTCCGCGGGGGCAAGCCATGTGTATAAAGTTTACAGCGGTGATGTCCCATGGTCCACCAATCTGGATTGGTTGAAGGAGGATGAGGAATTATTTGCATTGGTCATTAAGGCTTACAGGTAAATAATAATTGATTTTTCTTTAATCCTCATACCCCCCCCCCCCCCCCAAACCACTTTGCCTGTTACTCCTCATATCACCTCAAAACTACACCAGTACTCCATGGTTTTTATTGATGTATGTAGGAGTAAATACAAGGTAGTACAAGCAAAGGTGTAACAACAAACACAATACCGATATATCTGTGGGATAAATGTTTCCTGTGCCACAAAGTATAAAACAAATAGTGTAAGCGCATATTTGGAATTTAGTGACAAAAAAATGCTATATTATGTCATAGGGCAGAGGGAAAAAAAATCACCAAAATTAAGCAAAACAAATGATTTGAATTTTATTTTATCTATACATGCTATAACAGGGGTGTTGAAGCATATTTATCATGTTTAACAAGTGTTCTTCCCCGAAATTTTGGTGTAACATATTTCACAAAATATAACGTTAGTTTTGTAGCAAAACTTTTTTAAGCGAAATATCCACATGTTTAAAGAAAAACTTTCCACAAATCTCATCACAACATCAAGGTCCCAAAAACTTGGTGTGGGGTTGGACACCATGTGTCTAAATGCTAACTTAAAAGGCCATTTTAAAATTTGAACTGCACCATTCTGTCTTACAGGTTTGCCTTCAAGCTTGCGTACGATCAGGCTGTGCTGGGAGAAGCAGAGGACTTGGAGGAGATTAGCGAATATCTTCAACAGTACGAGACGGACTATTACTTTGGCAACGACAGTGAGACAGAGTGGGCGGAGTCTGTGGAAAAGGGGGTGCCCCAACTCTTCTCCCTGGTCCATGACGCATCCGAGGTAGATTATTTCTCAGAGGTTAATGTACCGAAGACTTCATTGGTTTCTTGTGGAGTTTGGTGCAGTCAACAATTAGTGCTCAACAGTGCAATATACATGACATATACAAATACATGTACATGGAGAGAAGTTCGTGTAAATGACGTACATGTAAAGCAAAATTACTGGTCCTGAGTTGTTGGCTGCTTTGACTACCTCCTGATATGAAGATCAAGTAACGTGTCCATGGGCGTCACCAGGATTTTTTCTAGAGGGGGCAAAGCAAATTTTTTCCCCCGAAATCCCAGTACTTTTCCAACATATTTTTGATTTATCATTTTTCAAGGGTGGGCAGGGACATTTGCCCCCCCCCCCCACCCCATTAAATTAACAGCAATATGAATTCGCCCCTCTTTTTCTTTCGTTTTTGCCCTTTTTTTTCCCTCTTTTTTTTCTTTTCCAGGGTCCTTCCCCTTCCCCCCCCCCCTCGCGACGCCCATCGAACGTGTCAAAGGACACAACTATTGCATATGACATTGAAACCCTTGAACAAATACTTGGCCCCCTTTCCTTTTTTGGTGAAATGGTACAAATGTAACTTGTAGTATTTGGGTCATTCTTAAGGGTCCAAAGTGTGACATTTTTTCCCATTCCTGTAATTGCCTTGGTACTTTGTAAATTGCCATTCAAGTATCATTAAGAATGACTTCAAATGATTTTTTTATTTGTTTGGATAGTAACATTGGTAGTTTGCTATTCATAATCACTCTTGGATCATGACTACATTAAGGAGTGCATCATTTGTCAGTGGATAATAATGATGTTTATGCTCTGATGTACACCGTAAACAGTTTCCGTAGTATTTTGTTCTTTTTTTCTTGTTGGTCAGGGTGTGTATAAAGGTCGCGTGCTGACCCGCCAACCAGTCATGGCCCACATCGGCAGACTGAACTCAGAGGTGGTGCGATCGCTGTGGGCTTCACTGAACCTAGAGCTGCTCTACTTGACCAACGACGATGAGGAACGTTACAGCATCCAGGCGCATCCTACCATATTACGGAACCTGACCACACAGGCTGCAGACCCGCCACTGGGCTATCCCATCTATGCATCGCCGCCAGTCACCATACCAACTTTGTAGATGGCCGACAGTGATGTATGAAGTATGAACACAAGAAGGGACTTGAAATGAAGGTGCAGGCACCTCACATTAAGTAATACTGGTAGTTATATCCTTTCCAACTTGTAACTATTATTTTAAAGTCATAAATATCTAACACAGTTCACCCATTCCCATTGGTCGAGAGCCCGTCATGTGGCCGGTCTTAAACGGATGATAAAGACATGGCTGGCTGGTCTTAAAAACTTTTCCAGGGTCACATGAAATTTTGACTTCAATGAAATCCAGTGCCTTTAACCGTTTTATTGGTTGAATGTTCACAATTCTTACGTAGGCATGTTCAATACCAGTGAGTCAGAATTTCATAGTCTAGTCCTAAATTCACACTCACCACAGCTGCATCTGTGCATCATGATCGCGCAGTACGCACAACATGCCCGCCAATCTCAATAAAAGGAGTTGTTTACATCTTACTCGTGAGCTGGACACTCCATTATATAGCTGGGGTGTTTTGAAAAACAGATAGTAAAACTGTTTAACAAAATCGTTGGAAATTTTTATTTTTTGACTTGTTTTGACTTTTGGACCGAAAAGTTTTGATTTTAATACCAAAAAGGTATTTATTAATCAGAATAAATATGTGCTTGGTTGGTATCAGTATTAAACACTATGTTGGTTGGAGTCTGGAATGCTGATAATTTCCAGACTCCAACCAGTCTTAAACATAGTGCTTAACACCCCCCAAGCACACATTTATTCCCTTATAATAAATTATTTATTGTTAGTGATTATCATGTTGGTTCCCCCTTCCCTTGGGCTACCCCACGGTACCCATGTAATGGGAATTGTCACTGAGAGTCACTTAATCCCCACCCCCTAAGGAACCACTACCTGTATCAAAAGTTCAGGAGAAATTTTTTATTTTCTGTTTAACGAGGAAACTTCAACCTCAGATTTTAAAAGTGTGACCAAAACCCCACACAAGAGGCGGGGCAGTATGAGGGGAGGGCAACCAACAGGCTCAGCAGTTTTATCTTCAACTCGTGTGCGCTTTTCACATTTTCAAACACTTCTCATTGTGTTTCTGTCTTGCTAGATTTTATTCATTAGCTGTATTCATGTTTATTGGTTTGGTTCCTTTGCCGAGTTTGTCACTGAGTTTACGATGTGAAGGTGTGATATGTTTTATGTTCCATTTGGTATAAATTCAATATCAAATGGGAAAACTGGGGAAGCTTCAACATCCAAGTTCAGAAGATGCCCAATACATACTTAATGTCAAAATATCAACTCATTCAGTCAGCTTTATAAAATTTTCTCATGATCAAAAAATGGCACAATTCTCCAAAACAGAAGTTGGTACCAGGGTAGTCCGAGGATCGGAAATTCACCCGTGCAGAGCCACACTACAAACGTCTGATGCATGTACATTTGTATATCCGTTCATGTCAATTTTATGGAAAACCATGCGCCTGCCAAACAGAGCCAACTTCAGAAGTTTTGACATCATTTAGAGCAGAAACTCTGCCAAAACTGTTGATTGGTCAATAGCTGCCATATTACACAACATGGGGTTACCGAAGACACCATAGAAGGTGCCTGCTGAGTGGTCAGAATTTGTATGGTAAGACACAGTGTTATGTACAAGTCAGAAAGGTTTGCCGTGCCAGAGTCTATTCCATATACTAGGTCCCGGGAAGCTTGGAGGGGGATTTTTCTAAGATAAGAAACATTAATCCAATATGAAAAAAGGAATCTACGTGTGTGAGACCTTCAATGCAATTTGTATTTTGTACTGTTGTAAAATTGTAAATGCAGTGTTTCTGTATATAGTGAGAATAGAATATTTATGATAGAGTATTTATGACTTTGTACTTGAGAATTGAGAATTCTTTGATACCCGTGTTTTACTTTGCCTTCATATAAACGTCTCTACAAATACCAATAAGCTCTGTTGTACACTATGGTTTTACCGATGAAATAGCTCGTCGGATCCATTCCTGTGGTGAAAGTGAGAGTACGCATCATAATTTATATGTGACATATACATTTATAATGAATTAACATCTTGCACTTTTGTTAAGTGCGAGAGTGGTGTGATTGCTTTTGATGCATATTTTATTTTCTCTTGCAAATAACGATGTTTATATATCGGTAATGTTGTAATCATCTGGAGACAATTTCTCAAAAACATTTTCTTGCATCGGATCCAGGTTGCAAATGATTTTGTGTATGTATAGTGTGCCTGTTCTTCTTGAACTTAAGCTTTATCCATATGGAAACACAGGGATACCGTATCCGGTTCGTTAGTGTGACGTCACCTCCAGCACTTTCTGCACCGTTTGGAACCGGAAGTTAACGCAGCTCGAGCGTTTGCAGCCAATGGGCGCTAGTAATCAGTGGTGCGTGCGCGTGTATGACGTTTTTACTAACGAGCTGGATAGTGTGCCTGTTCTTCTTGAACTTAAGCTTTATCCATATGGAAACACAGGGATACCGTATTTAATACAGGTATCAGGGTGGATACATTAATTTAGACAATTCTGTATTATTTTCCACATGTAGTTGGGAAACTTTTAATAATTGAACTGGTTTGTGTGTGTTTGGTGAATGTAGCCTGGCACTTCATCGTACCTCTCGAAGGTTTATATTGTCTCCCTACTAAACACCGATTCTGTTCAGGTCAGTTTGTTTGGTAGCTGGGAACAAATTTCTTTTCTCGATAGTAGTCTATTTGCGAATCACCTTGAGAGTTTGTATTTATGTGTGCGTGCGGATTTCTTGGACAACCAAACAAGGCATCTTTTGTATATTTAAATATTCATATATTAGGGAAAAAAGTAAAGTCAGGGATGTAAGTAGACTCATATTTTTTTAAGAAATCAGTGGTATACAATCAAGTATATGCCACCAATAAAGGCATTGATAATTTTAAAAATGGAAATCCTGCAATTGTAGAATTTGCAGGAGGCTAATTACATACATCCTGTAAAGAATATATATCCCTCTGAAATGTTTACATCTCAGTAGAAGTTTTACAATGTTTCAGCAATATAGTAGGAGTCTTGTGTGTGCCGTTTACAAAAAAGTCCTCTATTTTTATTTGATGTTTAAAAATAAAAAAGTTTCAAGCTCTGGCAGGAGCTTCTACATGTCACTTTGTTCTTGGTCGGTCCGTTGGTCTGTCCTCAGAAAATTGACCAATAAAGGCCCCTAAGTTTCCCATAAAATACCAAATTTTACTTTCACAAAAAAAGCAAACAAAATAATTTAATACTTCACAAATATAGTGTGTACAAATTTGTGAAGTTGCTTATGGAAATGTTGTAATCGGAGGCAAGATATGTGTAGTAATGTTATAGTCACATGGTATACAGTGCGCTATAATTCCGTGCAAAAAAGCACGCTATGTTTTATGGGAGACTTAATTTGGTCAATTTCTTCTCGAGAGACAGTGCTCGGGATGCCGCGCGTGGGATACCGAATGTCGTAGCCCTGGCTTGTACAATCTCCGGTCAACATTAAAGACTTTCATGGAAGATGTCCAGAGCTTACAGTGCCCTCACACTTGTGAAAATGCATGTAAAAAAAACAACTTTTTCCCACAAGTGTGACCACTCTCAATACAGTGTGAAGTTATGTGCTGTTTCAATTGAATAATATGGAGCATTTAATAGCTTTCTCAAATGTATTTTTTCTATATATAGTAAGTAAATTAAAAAACCAATTAAAGAATTTAAACTCTTTCATAATCTCAATCAATTTTATACGAATGCTTTATTCAATTACAATGGCAAAAAAAATATGTTAACAATAAATTATCATATCTACAAATCATTCCTGATGTTTGTATTTCAAAAATCTTGAAATTACCAAAATAATCCATGCAATAATATTTAATTGAATACATCACATTATGTCCACAAAGTTCAAGTCAGCCTGGACAACAAATTTCAGCCTGGCACTCTACATCTTTGGTTTGTCTTCTGACTTTGTACGTAAATTCTCCTTACAAAACTGTAATTAACCACAATAAAAAAAATCTCAAAATTGTGAGGGTTTGCGGTAAGATGTGTGGTTCTGAAAAAGAACCGGTTGGTTTGAAACTTAACGTTCCAATCAGTATGCTCTGAACATCTTCCGGAGAAAGCCGGACAGAGTGGAAGGGGCTGCATTTACAGGGCTGGATGATAACTGAGGCGTGGAGTTGTGGATGCTGATGAATGTACAGTTGACTCTCATCGTCGACTAGTACAAACAGTGTTAATACAAATTCTCGTTATAGCAAACATAAAGCCTTGGTCCTGACTGTGCATTTACCAGTATGTGCACAATGACTGGGATTGATGCTCCTCTTTATACAAAGTTCTGATATAACAACCATTTTGGCTAGGTCTGGCCGAGTTTGTATTAATGAGAGTTGACTGTAGTCATGGTAGTTGGCTGGTTGCTGGTGGAGGCTGATCGCTGAGCCGAGGCGGTGAGGATGCAGTTGGTTGGGGGCAGCCAACTACCAGCATCCACAACTCCATGCCTCAGTAATGATCCAGCTCTATACATGCAGCCCTATCCACTCCATCCGGCTTTCTCCTGAAGACGATCAACGTATACGGATCAGAACGCCTAGTTCACAACCAACTGGTTCTTTTCTAGAACCACACATCTTCTCAAAAAAGATTTGTCGATATATGGTGTTACTGTAAACCCTCACTACTTTACACTTTACTGCCATGCAAAGTTTCAAATCTTATTTAAAAAATTTCTTGACTTGACTTCAATTGTAAATGCATCCCTCTACAATAAAACTTTATATTGAATTGAAATCCTTCAATTTTTTTATGTTTTTTTAAATTGAACTTTGCTGTAATTTAGCCTGCGGGCTACAAATGCATTTTGTTAATTAACCAATTATAATAATAATAACATGAAAAAGTTCCAATCATATACAACACAATATGAAAAATTCAAGCACAAGTTTAAAGCACAGGAGTGTTCACATTATCTTATTATTCATTACACGTATCAAAAAATTGTATAAAATGCATAGAGTACTGATGAAATTTACGATCAACTTGGGCTATGAGATGTCTTCAACTAGAATACTGCATTCAGTTGACCTATAAGAGAAAAAAATATATATTCAAACAGGAAAGGCATAACATTGTCACTGCTGTGACACTTAAGGAGGAACAGTGGATGGTGCCGACTGCTTCCTTTTCCCTTAAGAGTGATTACGTAAAGCAATCTACCAACCCAACAAATGATAATAGTTTGAACTCATTTTGAAAGATTAGTGGTAAATTGTAAAGTACAAAGGTAACACAGGTGGGAAAAATGTCCCCCAACTTTATTAAATGACCCATAGTCTCTTAACGTTTCTGTGCCTGGGTGAAGACACGAAACTTTGGGAGGAGGTATTGGGTTGTGAACGATCAACATAGTGACAAATTGCCAATTATGTATCATCAATTAGAATTGTGTTTCATGATTCAATCAATTAGAGTTCCGGTGATTCAATCAATTAGAATTCTGGTGTTTCATTCAATTAGAATTCTGGTGATTCAATCAATTAGAATTCTGGTGATTCAATCAATTAGAATTCTGGTGATTCAATCAATTAGAATTCTGGTGATTCAATCAATTAGAATTCTGGTGATTCAATCAATTAGAATTCTGGTGTTCATTCAATTAGAATTCTGGTGTAATCACCAGTCACATACTCCAGTACCTTGATATTTAAAGGGACTTTACTTCCTGGAATGTGTCCAATTGGCAAATGATTGGGCTACAAGACACGTTTTGAAGAAAATGATGTTCATTGGAAAGTGCATGTAAAAGTAGGATATATAAACATTCAACATCCTTTAAAAATTTAGCATTTTTGTGTTAATCTTGCAAGAACAAATTTTGAACAAATCCTGTAAAATTGTGGCACAGTGTGATATCAGGTAAACATTGAGTAAACAATCTAAAACATACACATTTTGGTGATTTCAGGCCATAATACCCCTTTAAGCATGAGGCAAAAGCTGGCTCAAATTTCAAACTAGACGTAATATTCTGATTAACATAAACCAGGGGTGTGAGTGGAGTCCAAAAAAAATAGCTGAAAATAGCTGAACCTGTAAAAAAACGAACCTGCGAGCGCAAAGCGCGAAGCCCTTACGGCGTGGGGTTCGGGGCCCGCCCAAGGGCCCCGGAAATTTTTTGAAATGTAGATGCTCTGTGGTGCATTTTAAAGCCCCCTGACAATGCCTGGGCCAACTATTGGTCGAAAATGTTTTGCAATTTATGCATGTTTTTAAGTTAACTTTTCCTTCATATTGGCTTGAAACTGCCTAAATGGCCAACTTGTATATGAAAACTGGGAAATTCAACCACGTTTTCCCTATTTTAACTCCTTACTGCAGATGATTGATACACATCGTCATCGCGTGTCCCGGGTTCTGATCGAGTCGCCTAATTTCTGCCCATTAACCATGTGTTCCATCCAAATCCGTTTCCACGGATTCGTAACCTGAGGATCGGTCTTGTCAATGTCCGAATCAAACTCCGAACCTCTTGGGATAATAACACATTTGTGTTGCACTGACATCTTGCGGAATTAATGTCAAAATATGTTCGAAACATTTGAAACGACACACTAACGTTAGTAACGTACGTATCAGCATGCAGCGGAATACGCAGCAGGCCGATGCGTGCATCGCATGCAATGAATTTGCACACATGAACTTTGCCCCGCATGATGCCCTCTACCGGCCGCGGCGCGGCACGGCGACAATTTACTAGTCTTATTCAAGGCTTTATATTTGCAACAAGACGATGTTTACAGCGAGTTATTGTGGAGATCATCGCGTGTCACTACATGCATAGACACAGGAACGGCCGCAAAGAGTCCCAACGCGCTTCATGGCGCATGTGTGAATATTCATATTTATCTGCAGCCAATCACAGCGCAATGACTGTTGGTTCCCCGGATGCTGTTTACACGTTGTGTATATACGCGGCTTCGAGCTGAAAAATGCATGCACATGGCATCGTATAGTACACACGTACGTACGTAAATGTGCATGTACATGTACATTGAATACTCGCTTGCACGCACCCCATCTCAGAGCTAGCTACGTATATGTTGTAGAGAGCGGATCGCGTGCGTTCGGCGGAAAATAAAATAAACGGAAATAAAATCAAAGCTTACGCGCGGGGGAAAAAGCGGGGGGAAATCTGGACCATCGGAAGAAAAAAAGCGGAAAACAAAATGTGGCACGCTGAACAAAAAAGCGGAAATCCGCTAAATAGCGGAGATATCACACCCCTGATAAACCTGTGTTAAACTCACCTGAGATTTCTTGAACTCTTCAATCCTCTTGTTTCCGTACACTATTTTCTTGATCCTATCACGTGACATAAAATAAAATGACTGTAGTCAGAGGAGATCCCAAAAATGAGACAAGGTAAGACTAGTAAACAGTTAAAGCTGGGACCAGAGCACACACAATCATATTCAACTGAGTGCCGAGGCCTTGTGGTCTGGAGCATTGAATCTGTGGTCTGCGGGTAATTCTACAGGTTGCGGATTCAAGTCCAGCCTTGGGTTATGGTGCGTGTGCCCTTAGGCAAGGCACTTTGTCACTCATTGCTTCTCTCCACCCTGGAGTAAATTGGGTAGCTGCGAGGGCAGAGATAGTTATTGTGATTGATTTTAAATGCCTTGTGCTGAAATGGTAGCATTGAGCTGTATACTCCCCAGGGAGCTGAGATTGTGGAGTAATGACGTAGTGCCTTCAGCACCAAAACTGGTTGATACGTGCGCTATATAAACGCACTTTATATTAATATTATTATTCAGAATCGCTATTCAGTGAACGTCTTCATGAATCAGTCTACAAAATGGGCAATGTGGCTACTAAAAAGGCAGTGAGGCTACTAAAAAGGCAGTGAGGCTAGTAAATATTTATGAGGTGTAGTAAAACAAACACAGCATGGTTTGTTTCTGGAAAATTTCGCGTCGGGAGGTGGTCAAGCTGACCTACACCGAGGGACCAGTAATTCCCACTACTTCCCCTCACACCATGCTATATTTGTATACTACCATAAAGTAAAGGGGACGAACCTATGTTCACAGGAACGGAGTGCCCATCTCTCTTTCATTAGTGATTGGGCCAGACTCATATGCTGCTGTGGGGGGATCGCCACACCACCTCCACAGCGAGTCTGTAACCTTCCCAGCATTAAATAATGCCGGTAACCATTTAACACCCGGGTTGAGAGGAGTAATTGAGGTAAAGCGCCTAACTCAAGGGCACAACACGCATGGCCACGGCGGGGCTCGAACCCATACTACCATAGGTGTGAATGAAATATTTACTTGAGTCTAAACCAGAGTACTTGGAACTGTGTTGCCTTACCATGCAGTCGGCAGTGGTGCCCACTGGTTCATGAGCATCAAAATCATCACAATGTTCTTACAGATCCAGACTTCAGACAACTTGTTTGCCACAGCGACGACAATCAGCGAAGCACAGCGCTCGGCCGTTTGCATAGAAGCCCCGCTACGCTCTGCCGTATTGCTGCCATATTCAAACTTGGGCTGCATACAGAAATGAGGAACAGACTCGTTCAAACTCTTAGCCCTTCTAATTCGAGAAAAAAATAAATAGTATCTTATCAAAGATAATGATAAAGATTGGACTTTTCATATTATTCCTACAGATGCACAGTGCAAAGTAACTTTTTTCCATACTAGAAACTATATTCACCTTTGTGAATTATTTTGTATCTTTTTGCTTCGAAATGAGGCCCCCGGTCGTTACAAACTATATTAGTACAATTTTGCATGCTGCCCAAAACTAGCCTTAAAGAGGTTGTGGAATGCTCGAAGACATTTCCGTCATTTTTCGGGTATATGTAGCCTAAGGTGTGATGAAATAAAAACGACTATTGTTTCTGTCATAAAATGAGTACAAAAGGTACTTTTGAGAGCTGTTTTTCAAGTCCTGTCATGCCTGTTTCGACCCGAACGTGCAATTTGTGTAAAAGTCGTCGTTGCGGGCAGCAAACAAAACACAGTAAATCGTGACGTAATAAACAGGACTCCCGATGCAGAGTAGCATAAACGAGTCCTGTTTATTACGTCACGATTTACTGTGTTTTGTTTGCTGCCCGCAACGACGACGTTTACACAAATTGTGCGTTCGGGTCGAAACAGGACCTGAAAAATAGCTCTCAAAAGTACCCTTTGTACTCATTTCATGACAGAAACAATAGTCGTTTTTATTTCATCACACCTTAGGCTACATATACTCAAAAAATGACGGAAATGTCTTCGAGCATTCCACAACCTCTTTAAAAAGTCCTTGGTAACATGCATTAACCAATAACAACACTAAACTTCTGAAAGAGCACGTACCATTGATAAACACAACTCTTTTTTTGTTGTTGATGGCCTGGGATTAATTTGATTAGAACATTTCTAATTATCCAAATTTTACGATTTTTTCAGACATGTTAAGAATCTTACCGCATTGAGATCTTTGCCAAATGCATTGGTAACGATACTGCTCTCAATTGGCCCAGGGCAGACATTGGTGATGCATAGTTCTTGATTTTCATATGCAAATGCACCAAAATAACCCTGTAGGTTAAAAGAATTACAAAACTTACCATAAACAATAAATAAACAATTGAGATGAAAGCATTTACAGAATATATAAAATGCGTTGGTGAAGGACACAACCCCATATTGAATTGTGATGAAAGTTGTCATGAAGTCAGGGAGCTCTGTCACCAGCCCTGAGCATCAGGAGGGGCCATACATGTAGTACCAACAAGGGGGGCCCAATACCATAAAAGTACATATGTATGGCTTTTGCCGGTGGGGGGCCAATTGCTCGCCAAAGCGGGGCCTGGCCCCACCAGGCCCCCCCCCCTTCCCCCTTGGCAATGGGACTGGACCTCTGGCAATAAATCTTGATCTAAGCGCAAAGCATGATTCATGTCTGTCTGTGTTAGTCTTAATTTCCAAATATTGTCTTATGGATCCTTGGTGAAGGCGTCATTGCAACACGGTGGCAGCGGTGGGATTCAAACCCACGCCGTCCAAATGACAGGTGGCCAACTTCACAGAGCTCCTAAGCACGCAAATCTGCTAAGCACAGAACATATTAGCGAACAGGTAAGCAATCAATGTGGCATGCTATTTATATTGCTTGTTAGTGATTCTTCACTAAGTTTTGCTCAGCAGACAAGTTTCCAAAGCAATAAATTCATCAAATTGCACCTCAGGTCCTTAGCTTGTCTGAACTAGTCAACCTAGTGCTTACCATCAGAGCATGTTTCGAGGCAGAATACGCACTGCTTAGTTCGGGTGATATCCTGCCAGCAACGCTCGATATATTCACAATGTGCCCCTCCTTTCGAGCAAGCATGTGCGGGAGGATCGCCTTGGTAACAGACAGCTGGCCAATCACGTTAAGTTCAAAGACGGCCTTGTCGACTTCCAAGCTGGTCTCGACGGCGAGAGATCGCTGGGAGCGGCCGGCATTATTCACCAAAATGTCGACCTGTGGTACCAGACATAGAAATACAATACACATAAAAGATGTTTCAGGACATTTTTTTTTCGGGTGTAATATGTTTATGACACCATGCACCAGAGCTGAAGCCAAGTACTCACAAGTCAATCACAAGTCATCCAGTGTCATACAAGCCCGTCTCAATTCATATCCGGCACGAGTATCGGACAAGTTGAGGGTCGAATCATTCACTTTGTCAAGACGAAGTTCTGCATCTGTCCCGGACATGTTCAGGGGAAATTTTCATTAGCGACTGCTTGACCCACCAATACTGATAACTTCATTGTGGGAAGATTGCGGGAAGTTGTTCAGAATCCTGAAACTTACACCCGATAAAATGCCCGCAAGTTGTCCAGAACTCGTCCCGGTTACGAATTGAGACGGTTAACCAGTGTGATACGAAACTTTGTTTGGATTGACTAGATCGACCCCCTCCTTATACTTGTTGGCTCGGCAAGACTCTTAAATGGGTGTCAATCACCTACAGTCAAAGCATGGATATGTCAAGTAGCACACTCAGTCACAGTCAATCATTCTTACTTTATATGTAGGCACAGAATTCATGATAGTTACAGTCACTTGATTGATTTCGACTAGGAACCCAATTTTGTCTCAGCTTAGGCAGATCAGAAGGATCCCATTCCCGCGATGTAGTCAAGTTACACGTTATGGATCACAAGTCAATCACATGTCACCCAGTCCCAAGTCAACTCACAAACTATTCCAATGAACTGTGACAAAAAGCATTCCTTTGCTATTGTCCGTCCCTGTTACTTGTGACTGGACTTGTGATTTACTTGTGATTTACTTGTGAACAGACATATAATTCATCACAAGCACCTCGGCTACAACTCCGATATCTCACCTTCTTGAAATGGCCCAATGCTTTGTCTGCACATCCCTTGTGGGATTCATAGTCCCTCACGTCCAGGGGTAGTACAAGGACATCATCATCTGTCAGCTCAGATGTCTGTACACATCTCTGCTTGACCCGTTCCAATTCCTTCTCCCTGCGTGCTGACAGAATCAACTTCACTCCCTGAAACAATGACATTATTAGCAATCAATCAATTTAAAACAATGTTTTTCATAAGTCACTGCAAGTTTCAACATAATGGCTTAGACTATTTTAAAACATTCTTACACATTTATTTACCAGATATCCTTCTAAGGCCCGTTCTAGACGCCGTGCTACAGGTACTTCTACACCAAACTTTAAAAGAAATGAGTGTGCAATAGCTCGGCTACAGCACTGCAGTTTCTCTAAACGCCGAACGTAATAGTCGAACCTGGAGTAATGGGCCAGGTTAAAGCAGCTCAAGCAGTTCAATGAACTTTCAGCATGATCAAACAATTCGCGCCAATTTCAAACCCCGTGATGCGGACGCAAGAGAGGGTATTGTGAGCATGCGCATTCCTAAAATGTTTGTCCCAACTTTGAATTGAATTGAGTTCGGCACGGCGATGGCATGTTTAGTACAGTGCTGTAGCACTGCCTTATGCTATTTCCAGTAATTGGCCGTATGTTTAGGTCTATCCGCCCTGTTCACAAGTACCCCCTCAACCGGCAAAGAGAGTACAGTTGGGGGGTGACCGACCGACGCCATCTTGCCTGACTGCTGCGTGCGAAGCGCGGCCACTGCGTGTACATAGTACAAATCCCCTGGTGTACGTGTGTCACACACAAGGAACAGTGCGCGTCAACCAGCGAAATGTCCCGCCCATGGGACCATGTTGCTAGGTAAAAGGGCGCCCTCTTTCGTTGGCGCACGGAGCCCCATATTTTTGTACATGTACAGGTAGTGGTGTTAAAAGAAGAGGCCGTCTACTGTGAAAGCATAGCTGATGTGGATGGCAATATGATCTTATAGTTTTGTTGTTTCTTCTTCTTCTTTTTGGTGGGGGGGGGAGAGGGGGAGGGGGAAGACGTTTAGGAGAATAGTATCTACCTTTCGTGCCAATTCATAGGAGAGCGCTTCACCAATACCACTTGAGGCTCCTGTTATCCATGCAACTTTGCCCCGTAGATTGGCTGAAATGAGAACGCATAATCAAAGGCAGTAATACTAGGACACTACCACGACTACTGGCACTACAGCACTGTATGCAATTTCAATAAGCCTTTACCACATGTTATTCTAAATTTAAGAATTTGCAGATTGAAAATGTTGAAAATCAAATTTAATTTTCTTCAGCCCTAGCTATTCAGTTCCTGATGTGGAACCATGCTTGCAAGCATGGTGGTAGGCAGTGTTTTTTCAGGCAACAAAAGGATTCCAAATTAAACACGCATTACAAATTTAGAACATCCATGTACAACATGCCTGTTCGGCAGCTTCGCCTCATACAAGCGAAGAAGTGCACTGATGAAGATAAAAAAACAAATTCAAAAAGCATGTTTCTTTACATTTGGGTAGTTCCATTTGGGTGTCGGACTTACATTCTGGACGATTCCACAGTAGTTTAATGTATTAATAAATTGGACCTTAAATCTGATAATACTGGTCAGTTGGTTACTTCAAAGTTTTCAAAAAGAAAATATTTATCCATACTTTTTGCTGTTATAGTAGAAATCGGCTTAAAACCATGGCATTGGACATACTCAAGCAAACTGATATTTCTGTGTACTTATTACTTTGGGGGGGGGGTGGGGGAAACAAAGAAATTGACTGGAGCGAGTCTTGAACCTGCAACCTCCAGATTACCGTTTTGGGGCTCTACCAACTCAGCTATCCAGCCCTATGTCAATATCTTTGTTCAAAGGGGCGCTAGTCAGAAGCCATAAACTTAATTTTTTTGTTGTTGAAAAGTAACAGCTGAACTGTTCAACATTAATTTCATAAATAAACTTTATTTCAATCTTAGCTACAAAGAAGAAGCTACAAAATGATATTTTGATTTTTTTTTTTTCATTGTGGTTTATAATTCCATGGAATTGCCTTTTTATGAATACATTTATGACTACTTACATCCGTCCTGACCCCACTGCTCATAAAGCATGAGTAAGAGGTCGCCATCTTGGGTCAATGCCATGGTAACGATTACAACGAAGTAGATCAACAACCCAAATGCCAGGAAGTGAAGGACAGGGATGGCAAAGAGTAGAATGACAGACATGATGCCGAGGGTAACGGACGTCTTTGTCTCCATGGCTGCCGGCAATCCTTTCACGCACTAATTAAAAAGTGATAAAATGAATGATCAATGTTGTGAAAGGCATTGAACAGAGTTTAAGACCAATTTTCTCACGTACATGTAAGTATTTAAGCAGTGGGGTAACTAACAGGGATGCTGCATGGGGGGGGGAGGGGGAGGGGGGTCCCAGTCCCCCAGACTGGGACCTTGAGTACAGAAAAACATGCAAAACTAAATCAGGCCAACCTTTATTCACTCTTTAATCTAACACAATTCTCCAAAATGTTCATGAGGCAAAGGCAAGGTCCACAGTATTTCACCAACAAAGTTTTAGGCCTCAATTCAATTTTTAAAGGAAACGTTTCTGCAACATTTTGCACCTGATGAGATTGAAGCCAAGTGAAGCCTAAGTCTAACGGCCAACTTTTGAAAAGATTGACCCTTTTACTGCATGACCACATTGTATGCATAAAAATAGAAAAATGTGTAGAAATAGAGACTAGGGGTGTTGGACTGGTTGTTTCATGTGCCACTCACTGCCTGTCTCTTTTTGGGTGTTGTAAAAATGTTGGGCCTCTCATACACAGTATCCAGAGTCCCACATTTTTAGACTAAACCTATTAGTCGAAGTAATCTTACTGCTTATTAGCCTTTTTGACATGTTCACTAGCTAGGAGGGCGCTACTTGATAGGATCGGATTAAGTGTTCCCTAGGCCCTCTGCGCACTAGTGTTGCATAGGCCCACACCGATGTCATGCCAAAAACTGTCCAGTGCCAAATAGTTTTCACTTTATAGCGTGCATCCTAGTGCTGCGTGCTCAGCGGACAATATTGGGCAGTTTTTGGCATGATCAGGCACCAATTTGACAGCTGTAACTGTCAGTTGTCGAGCGCAATTTGAGTCCCCCGCGCAAGTTTAAACTTGCGCACGCAATTTTAAACTTGCGCGAGGGACTCGCGAAGCACGCAAATTACAGCGCGCCATTTCAATTTGCGTGCGCACATTACAACTTGCGCAAAGGCGATCGCAATTTGAGAACCTTGCGGGCGGGATTTTCATTAATGAAGAAAAAAAAATGTTCAAAACACAAGTACATCGAGAAATAAATTAATAAATATTGGAATAAATTAATGAACAAAAGAAATAAATAAAAAGAGGAATTCAATTAGCGTCAATGAAAAAGAAACATTGAGATTAATTAGCAGTGCTTATCAGAGAAGTTTCTTAGGGGGCGGGGCGGGGAGGGGACTGGGCAAGCAATCAATAAGCACACTAGTGGCGTTTGCTTGGATCATTTATTAATGATTTAATTTATTAATTTAATTAATTAATTCGACTTAATGAATAAATATGTTGTTTATTAAACAAAAATCCTAACGAGCTGTAAACAATAATACAGATCAGGATGCAAAGTGCATAAATTGTTCACATTACCACCCCATCTCTGAACCTCTACACAGTCAAAATCATTAGCATAATACTGTTAATAAAATGTTTCAAAAAAGGCATTTAGGCATTGTCTCATGCAGCACAGTGGTGCTATTAAATCGGAGAAAAATCTGCATTAAAAATAATGTTACATAATCTGCATGAGTTTACACAGAATCAAATTAGGTTAGCGGCTTTGCATGCACTCTGAGTGCAGGGCCCGTCGAAAAATGCGCCTGTTCGGTGGGGGCAATTTCAAACTGCTCATGCAAACAACGCATAGTTCAATTGTGTTGTTTTCATAGGTTGAACTCACACTCACAGGTTGAACGCACTTTGTATGTCGCCGGGCCATCCCCGGCACAAAAAATTAGTTTAGCGGCTTTGCATGCATGGGGAAATCTATGTAGTGCGCAAGTTTAAATTTGCGTGTGCAATTTGTAGCAAGGAAATTAATGCACACGCAAGTTTAAACTTGCGCGGGGGACTCAAATTGCGCTTGACACAGTTATTACAATGTAGGGAAACTATAATGCAACCTGACGCTACTTTCGAAACAGAAAAAAAAATTCTTTTGCTTATCTTGCACCTCAGATAGAGAGTATACTTTCATGTGAGAACTGTAAGGAATATGTTGATAAAGCCTTTAAGAGAGATTTGTAGGCGAATGTGTGGCCAACTTAGTGAATTTGTACATGTCGCGCGTCGGTTGAGGGCGTCAACATGCAGTGACATGTAAAAATCCACTAAGTTGGCCACACATTCGCCAACAAATCTCTCTTAAAGACTTTGTCAACATATTCCTTACAGTTCTCACATGAAGTATACTCTCTCCATGGGTGCCGACTGCCGGTCAACTCGGTCCGTGACCAACTCGGTCCGAGTCAACTCAGTCCGAGTCCGACTCGGTCCGTGACCAACTCGGTCCATAACCAACTCGGTCCGCAACCACCTCGGTCCGTAACCAACTCGGTCCATAACCAGCTCGGTCCCTATGGGAAAATGTGCGCAAAACAACTGCATTTTCTTTTAACAAGGCAAGGCGGTCTCGCACGCGTGTTTTTTTTTTCCAGATCTCCATACTAGGACGCACTTTATAGTTTCTGTTGCTTCAATTTCTAGGTAGCATGTGGTCGGCTCAGGCCTGGGATAGCTTGGAGCTTAAATAAAAATAAGAGCTTTGAAATAAAAGTGTGCCGAGGCTACGTACATGCAGTGCGCTGCCGGGTTGCCGGCCTTTCGGTCACCCGTACGACCCGCCCTGCGCGCGGCGGGTGGTGGGCATAATGCAGCTGGGTGCGTTCGGACTTTTTGAAGAAAACGGTGCACGGCCGGTGACAGTGCCGCGCCTGGCCGCACATCCCCACCGGCCATCGCCAAGGTGCATGGCCGGTGGCAGTGCCGCGCCTGACCGCACAGCCCCACCGGCCATCACCACAATGCACGGCCGGAGCGCTGCTGGTACCGTCCCCCCCCCCCCCCCCAAAAAAAAATATTAATAACAAATAAAACCCAAAAAATGCAAGAGAGACCGAGCTGGTTACGGACCGAGTTGGTTATGGACCGAGTTGGTCACGGACCGAGTCGGTCACGGACCGAGTCGGTCACGGACCGAGTCGGTTACGGACCGAGTTGACTCGGACCGAGTTGGTCACGGACCGAGTTGACCTGAAAGCCTCTCCATGGTTGGTAAGTATGTGAATGAATATCAGGATGCAACATTCTTTTCCAATGCCATGGATGGAGTAAATTACACATATCGAGTTTCGATGTCAGCAATGTATGTACTGTACTAGCCCCACTAGTGTGGCCGTCGGTATGCTGCGCGGTTCAGCGCAGCATACCGACGGCCACACTAGTGGGGCTAGTACTGTACAAGCCTACTACTACTATAGCCCCACTAGTGTGGCCGTCGGTATGCTGCGCTGAACCTTACCGACGGCCACACTAGTGGGGCTAGGCCTACTACTAGTACCATGGAGGAAGGTACTCCTAGAACTATGAGGCTCCGCGTGAGCTCACGCGGAGCCTCATAGTTCTAGGAGTAGGAGGAAGGAAGGTCTATTCCTTCCTCCATGCTAGTACTAGTACTAGCTAGTTTGAAGCTTTCCCAAAATCGAAAACACAGAAACTGAGAAAGGGACGCTAAAACTTTTCTTGTGTCGGGTTGATGATGTAAAAACCGGCAATCGTATGATCGTGTGAGAAAATATTGCTGCCTTGAAGTTGAGTTGAACCATTGAACCATGGAGGAATGTTAACATAACATAGCTGACACCTACACCATCACCACTGGCCAAACACACAAAAGTTATTCCTTGCACGGTAATAATACCTGGATCTGATTACCGATTACCAAGTTTGAAGTTATATTAAAAGGACACAATGCATTGCCAGAAGCTACCTGATGTCTGTCTTTGTCGTGACCGCCCCTAGCCCTGGGCCCTCTCTATCTTGTCCGTAATCAATCAAGCGGCGCGGCGCGGCGCGGCGCGGCGCGGCAACAAGCCGCACCGGCCGTGTACTATTTATATTGCCAGCTGCATCGATCGGCCGCACGCGGTTGACGCGTGGTCGACAATGGTGGCGCTGTTTAGAACCAATGAGAGCCAGCTGATGCACCGGTGATCGAGCACATGCAGTATCAGTGCACGCTGTCGCAACACCGGGGGAGGTTGAGGATCGGAACGAATACATCTGCCAATTATCGATTATTTTCACGTATGTTTTTCTCCATGAACCTTTTCTTGTTGCCTGTATTTGAAAGAACATTGCATTCTGAGGTCCTTTTTTTTTCATCATATATTATCTCAATGAAGGTCGGTCATTGCACAAACTGACAAATGTTTAAAAGACATGAATCTGGGACTGGGAGTTTCCAATTTCAGTCTTTGTTACTACATCATACATGTAGTTTGAAAATGTACTGGCCCTAGTCATGTACACCATCAAAGAAGTGGCATCTTTCCTTTGTACTTATTGTAGTGTTACTGTTAGTGTGAGACAGACTTAGTATGAGCCAGCGTTGTAGCTGAGTGTCAGTCCATCACAAGTCGTCACAGACATGATCAGTCCCTGTAATAATTGTGACCACACTGTCACTTGAGAATTGACTAATTGTCATGCTTGTGAAGGACTCGTCACATGCTCGTGATTGACTCGACTGCAACACTTTAATCATAGCGAAGCATGACGTTTGGCAAGTTACTGAGTTAGACCTATTGTCACTATGCATTTAATATGCTGTTTTTGCTCCTCCAGAATATTCCTGCTGAGGTGATAGATCAATTTGCTGCAACTTATCTCCCATCACATCCCCAACAATGTGGGAGCATGGACCAGTGTCAGCCTGGGTGCGATTCTACATCTACGCCATCCATGGCTACTTTGCAGAAGTCATGTTCACGGCTGCCTGGGAGTTTGTCGTCAACATGAACTGGAAGTTCCCCGGTGTGACTAGTGTCTGGTCACTGCTGATCTACGGGACCTCCAACATGGTCATAGAACATCTGTATCTACGATTCAAGGATAAGATACCTCTGCCTGTACGTCTCTGCATGTATGTTGTCTGGATATACCTGTGGGAGTTCTCCACAGGGTTGATTTTGAGGCAGTTTGGGGCCTGTCCGTGGGACTATTCGCCGTTTGATTTTGACTTCTTTGGGCTGATCACTCTGGAGTATGCTCCTGCCTGGTTCATCGGCGCACTGGTAACCGAACAGATCCTGATCAAGAATACACTGCGTTTGTTCTTCCAAGACAGCGTGCAAGGCACCAGGCAGTCGGGGCAGCAAATCATGAATGGTCTGTCTGTGAAGAATGATTGATTCACATCGTGGAATTCTAATCTTAGTCAGTGCTGTAGTCTAGTAGTCCATCACAAGTCCATCTTAAAGACTTACAATGTACATGTAAATCTGGTCAAAAGTGGGGCTCATAAACCCCTGCTGAGCAGAGTCAGTGGTGGAAATAAGTCACACGCATGTGTTGTTCATTCCAAGAAATAGACAAATATGGCGGCCGAACAGCGAAAATCTCAAGTGGACTTAAAAATTAACTTTATTCAAAGTCTAAAGGTAATCATTTATTAAGTTCATTGCGACTTTTGCGGCTATAATTCCAGCCCAACATTTTTGAGTTTTGCAATCGACTGAAAAGCAGTAAATCTCAAATTAAGACCCAATCCCAAACGGGCGTTTTGTCAGTGGCTACGGCCATGGCTACCGGCGTCACGTGAGGATCGTGATGGCCCATGGTTTAGCGTTGGATTAGCCCGGCTGTCGTGGCTAACCCATCTGCCCTTACCTGAGTCGATCTGGGTGCAGAGCTACTCGAAAGCACCCAATAAAAAAGGAAACGCTTTTATCTCAGTTCATTTCAATAGCTTGTGATTTGAGACTGAGGGACTTGTGATGGACATGTGAAGGACTTACTACAGTGCTGGCCTTTCACCAAGGCCATCGTGGCTTAGAACTGCGACGCTGCGAGCGACTGGAGTGAAGACCAATTCAGCGCGCACGAGTGGCGAAGCCACGAGGCCTTTTCTAACTTGATTTTGTTCAATGATTCATATTTTTTAAAAATTAAAATAAGATAATGAAAGAACCATTACGCCGTCACGATCTCGTGGAGAACTAGACTCGCATCTGTTTGTTTTTAAATTTTGTGCCAGTATCCGGGGCGCGCGCGCATAGGGGGCGCATCCGGGTAGTAGCCATGCGCGCCGTAAAAGGCTAATGATTGGTGGGAATTTTGCTACCCTTTTAGGGTAGCAAAAATCGAGATTATAAAGAAAAACATAAGAAATTCTTGACAAGTTGGAAAAGGCCCTCGTGGCTTCGCCACTCGCGTGTGTGGTCTCCCGCTCCAGTCGCTTCGCGGCCTCGCCGCTTTGTCTAATGCCGGCAAGTTAAGCCACGATGGCCTTGGCGAAAGGCGCAGGCCCCAGTACATGTACATGTAGATGTACATTATAGAGTGAGGCATTTCTTTTGCACTGCAGTGATGATCACTCTTGCTTTGAATTTTCAATAGAGTCATAATTTGAAAGTTTGTCAAGAAGGCCCTGTGAAAGATTTGTTTTCTAAGTTTTCTGCTCTTCCCATTTTCCTAGCAGTTTTTGTGGCTTGTTCCACCCTTTACCCAATGGGTATTATGTTTATAAATACAAATGTTTTGTACACGCAGTTAATTGTATTCATGGGTGCTTTACTTTCTCTGTAAATTATAGAACGGACACTAAACAATGTGATTTGTTACAGTGTAATAAACCACATTGTTAAGTGTCCCCTGTGTATGCACACTATACATGTACATGCTCTTTCCACTTCAGATGTTTTACGCTGGGTTAAAAAAAAACAATAATTTGAAAACCATATGTTTGGTGCAAAACAGGCTGAATTCCTCGATCTAGGCTTGTAGCCAAAAGCAATATCTAAACTGTCTTAAGCGCACGTTTTTACTTATTAATTAATTGCGGAGAATATAAACTACAAGTATTTTCAGGCAAACAAATTAAATTTAAGTGTTTGGCATTATAAAAAATTCTTTGAGTATTACTAAAACGTTTACAAGTACCAGTAGCAAGAACAATGCAAAGTTGATTTTGTGCAATGTGTGTCAACTTTTATTGTCTGTTTTTAAAACTATAAATTCCAGTTTTGTTTATGATGGGAAAGGTATTTAACTTTATGCCTAATCAATGCATTCAAGTGTAAATAGTTCCATTAATTTTAATGTGTAAGCTTAAAAAATATGTGCATCATTTCCAAAACATACTTTGCAGGTTCATGTAAAACACAATTTATATGTCTTTTCAATTTGGAAACTTATGCTGGTCAACTTGACTCTTCCACAGTTTCGCATACATTGTGAAAGTTATTGTTCTTATGAACACACTGGACCTTTTGGACCCTGTTATTCACTTTAAAGGGACACTGGGTCCTGGAACAGCCCAATTGGGCTACAAAACGCGCTTTGAACGAGATGATGTTAATCGTAAATAACATTTAAAAGTAGGATATAAACATCCACACAACTATCCTTTCAAAACTGGGCGTTTTTGTGTTATTCCTGTATTGTGCGTGCGAGAACGAATTTCGGGGTCCACTTTTGCGACCCCATAAATTCGAGCTGTTTGGATGCTAGTTGTGATTTCATTCGTACGCGTAAAGTGTTCGCCTTTTGCGGACGTTGAAGAAACCACAAATTTTGGCATTGGTGATTGGTCACCGTGCGCTGTTCCCGTGACACACAATGTGTATAGCGTACACTGAGAACGACACGAAAAACGTATTCGTACTCCGTCATGTCCGATGTAAACAAGCGGGTTTTTTTCGTCTTTTCTCGGGAGCGGTAAGACATTAGGTTGGTTTCCTTTCAACCAGATGTTTGAAATAGGCTAAGTAAACAATCCAAAACATAACATTTTCGGGGATGTCAGGACCTAGTGCCCCTTTAATGTGGCCAACATTGACTAATTTTAAAGATTACATGTACAAAAAATGAAGATGCATGTACCGTATCTGAAACAATCTTCCAGAGATCCTTACATGTCTGACTTTCCCAATCTTCTAACGCACAAAAACGTGATGTCTACCGGTATTTTCTTTTTGGATGTACATGTACATTGTATTTTGTTTGTCAAGTTTAAATGCTAATAATATTAGCATATTAACATATTATGTAAAAATACCTTTTTTTAGTTTGAATTGTTTTTGTTATTATTGTTATATTGTTGTTGTTGTTGTTTTGGGTTGGTTTTTTTTTTTTGGGGGGGGGGGTAATGTACCGGTACAGTTTACCTTTGACTTCATTAACATGAGATACATAATTATTAATACAGTAATTATTGCTGCTCGAACTCAAGTCGCTTTGCAAATAGGGGACCTATATTATTGAAGCAGTCCTAAAAGTTGGATACATTTTCAATTCAATGACAAATTCTAATTTGTTGTCAAAACATGATAAAAACAGTGTAACACATTACTTTCAGTGCTGGAGCTTATTCCTTGGCACTTCTTGATGGTAAGCAGAAAAGCTGAGCTAATCACATCAGCAGAAATATACCAACAATGAGCATATTTCTCGGTCTGAAAGCTAGTAACGCTGGAGTGTACAGTACTTAAAGATTTCTTGTGCCGTGTCACTATTTTCAACATAAACAGCGTGCTCTTTGCATAAAACAGACCCTAGGCTGTAGACAAATCCAGGCACTCATGAGGCCCCCTCCAATGGACAAATCAATGTGCACGCTATGGTACATTAAAGCAACTGCCCCCTGACCGATTATCTGAACAATAGCTAGCACAATGCTTTCGCCATTGAAAGGGGCCTTCGTGACAGAATTTAAAGCATGCCCGGATTGGTCGATACGTGCTCTTGTCAGTAAAAATGTATATGAGCCATGAAACTTGGCCTTCCTGGAATCCTCTGTGTTTGATTGTTCATTCCAACATGGGTTATGGTTAAACTAACGTTATTTGTACTCGGGTACAATATTGTACATTTGCTGCACACATGAGCAAACTTTTCATTCCCGCTTAGTTTATCAGACTTTAATGTACTTAGATGGTCACAAAAAAATGTCAATGCTTAGATACCATTTGGACTTCGCAGGAAAACAAAAAGTATTCTTATATTGTCTAGCATTTTAGATCAGTAAATTCTGCATAAATGATACAAAATAATGACTGTACAGGTATAACATGGTTAATGTTATTTGTCCAATGTGGATCTTCTAACTAGTCAGGCTAGTGGTGAGCATTTACGGGTAATTACAGGAACCAGGTACCACTATTGTTGTAAAATACGGGTACCCGGGTACCTGTAAAAGAAATCCAATCCCAAAATACGAATCCCAGAAGTTATCTGAAAGTATTTTCGGGGTATACCGCAATTTTTCTCGAGTATCCACATCCGCTGCACATTTACAATGTTTTGGTTTTCCGTGTAGCCTGGTTTTCATTTAAAAAATTCCCCACAAATGACATTCAGAACCTTTCTTTTTCAATGTCTGAGAAGTTACTAAGTAATTTGTAAAGTCGGCTACGGGTACTTGATCCCATAATCTGGAACCGGTTTCTGACATCAGCGGTCGGGTACTCGGGTACCCAGTTCCGATGTACACCCCTACTTCAAACTCGGGACTAAAATGGAAGGATATCTTCCAGCCATATCACAGCTTTAAATCTGAACTGCCCCATACAGTACAATGTTGATGTTACTAAAAGTAAAAAGGTTCACAAAATCAAAGCAATGTATTGTAAAATTCCTGTGCAAAGAAAATTTATGTGCCCCCCCCCCAAGTTTATATTTTTAATTGTTGAAATTTATCGTATCATTTTATGCTTCAGGGATAAAGTTCACTGTCAAAAGCACTGTCAATAATAATGTTAACTTCCATTGCCACATGATTCCATAAATATCTGGGGCAATAGTTAAGAAGAAATATTTATTACATGAACACAATGTATGTAGGGCTTATGTACTTGGGGTGGCTGTATAGGTACATGTGTGTGTGAGTCTATGTACTATTTATTAGTACTGTTTATCTGCCAATATCAATAAGATTTTCATTAAAATTGTTGGTTTGTCGTTATATGTTATTTAGCTTTAGCCAATTTTAGCAAAAAAGTCTGCCATTTTTTTGTAACTTTCAAATAAAGGCGCCAGCCATTTGAATGACGAACATGCTGTTGAGTTAAATAAGTTTTGTATTATTTTGATATATTTTATTTAATAGTGGAGGGTAATGGATTCTGGAAGGAATTTGTTTTCGGGGATGAGGTTATTTTTTGACTTTTTACATTTGAACAGCGGAGAAAGGGGGGGGGTGGCACCAGACTTCGGCACTTGGTTTCAATTGGGAGTTTTTTCCCCCTTTTTCTCTTTTTTTTTATATTGAACGACTAATTGAGGGAAAGGGACTATGACTACATGTAGTCTAAGGCATCAAAATAAAAATAAAAAGTTATCTTGATCACTCCTCCTTTTTAATTTGTAAAAAAAATCGAAATAAAAAGAAATCCTCAATTTTTTTTGTAGGGGGGGGGGGTAAAGAATCTTTATCCCCCCCCCCAAAAAAAATGAAGACTGCCACTTATTGTCTAATGGTGTTCAATATCAACTGCTTTGAACGACGCATCAAATATTCAGATGGCGTTTAGGCCCGCCCTCTCCTTTTTAGCTGTTGCTTGTCTTATCTTGTCACACCCCCAAATCTAATCAGTCTCGAGACACCCCCTGCTTCTCCCTAGTTTATGTAATAGACCCTGGCCCTGGTGGAGCCGGCCATGGTCTACTGGTATATGATTTGGTGATTAATTATGCAACTGGACTGCGTACGACTTTGATAAACTGACCAATCAGTGGACGCCTTCTATACGGGCGTAAATGCGAGCTCCCCGTGTGCGTAAACATCACGCCCACGATGAGTAGCATTTTTTGTACAGGTTGTATTACAAAAACGTGGCATCGAAATTGACCAATCAAACTCTTGTTCCGTATTTCGAAATGAAATGACGCCAGGTATGCTTAAATATATCAGACGTTCTGGTTGAGTCTCGATAGTCCGAAGTCCCATTGGTCCAAAGTCCCATTGGTCCGAAGTCCCATTGGTCCAACGGTCCCATTGGTCCTAAGTCCCATTGGTCCTAAGTCACATTGGTCCTAAGTCCCATTGGTCCTAAGTCCCATTGGTCCTAAGTCCCATTGGTCCTAAGTCCCATTGGTCCTAAGTCCCATTGGTCCTAAGTCCCATTGGTCCGAAGTCCCATTGGTCCGAAGTCCCATTGGTCCGAAGTCCCATTGGTCCTAAGTCCCATTGGTCCTAAGTCCCATTGGTCCTAAGTCCCATTGGTCCTAAGTCCCATTGGTCCTAAGTCCCATTGGTCCTAAGTCCCATTGGTCCTAAGTCCCATTGGTCCGAAGTCCCATTGGTCCGAAGTCCCATTGGTCCGAGGTCCCATTGGTCCGAAGTCCCATTGGTCCGAAGTCCCATTGGTCCGAAGTCCCATTGGTCCGATGAAACATAATACTGTGTAGTTCCACAGGTCCAGGTTGACTGATCCTAACCCTAATCCTAACCCAAATCCTAACCCTAATTCTAATCCCATGGGGCGTCAGACCAATGGGACGTTTATACCAATGGAACGTATAGAGAAACGGGACTTTGGACAAATGGGACTTCGGACAAATGGGACGTCGGACCAATAGAACGTACAAAGAAATGGGACTTAGGACCAATGGGACGTCGGACCAATGGGACTTCAGACCCATTGTACTTCGGACTAAAGAGACATCCCCAGACGTTCTACTGGAGATCCTTGGAGAACGGGTGATACTCAGACTAACTTTCTCCCTCCGGACCCAGAATGCCTGATATGTAATATAGGTTTTCCCGGCTATTTTAACACTTGTATCACACGAATTCCCTATATCGATACTTTAATTTCGTCCTCGAACATCGCCAAGCTCAATTCTCAATTTGAATTTCAAAAAGCCACCACTAGATTTCATTTAATGTTCAGTATAATTCAAATTGTTAGCATTCCGATTCGTCCAAAATCTTTGAAATTCGTCTCGTGAAGCAATCGGCGTTGAATTGACAAAGCAAATTCGTTTTTTGTCATTCGTTTTCATGTTGTTGTCATTACATTTCGTCGCGGTGACTTAAATCGTATATACGGTGGCCCACAACTGTCACGGCAAAAGCAAAAGCGCCACGGCAAGCGCAAAAGCGCCGCGGCAAGCGCAAAAGCGCCGCGGCAAGCGCAACAGCGCCGCGGCAAGCGCAACAGCGCCACGGCAAGCGCAAAAGCGCCACGGCAAAAGAAAAAGCGCCACGGCAAAAGAAAAAGCGCCACGGCAAAACAAAAAGCGCCGCGGCAAGCGCAAAAGCGCCACGGCAAGCGCAAAAGCGCCACGGCGAAAGCAAAAGCGCCACGGCGAAGGCAAAAGTGCCACGGGTTTATTGGGAAGGGGCGTAATCATACATGCCGCTACTACATCAAAAAATAAAATGGGAAGGAGAATGGCCGCCACCAGGAATTCTTATTAAGCACAGAATTTAATTCTTTGAGAAGTGATTTTATGGCTGAGAAAATAGCAAGGCCAAGGAAAACCGGTCAGGAAATAAATCGTCGATATTAATTTGTTGTAGGATAATTATTATTCCAAGAGAGTTGCTGCCGTGAATCAGAGTTTATCAAGGAGTGGGACTCGCTATCAGCACCATCAGGGCCGTTCCTCATTTCTGCAAACAATTACGAGGACGGGAGGCTCTGTGAGCTGATGCATTTTTTGAAGAGTTTTTTTCCTTCCGACTAGCATGCAGAGAAGAGTTCCGTTAATTTGAGACTTAGTTCACCCATGGGCGTCGCGAGGGGGGCAAGGGGGCGCTCCCCTCCCCCCCCCCCCCCCCTGGAATAGCACACAAAAAAGGAAGGGGAAAAAACTGAGAGAAAAATAAGAAAAGAAAAAGAGGCGCGAAGTCATAGTGGTGTAAATTGAATGAGTTGGGGGGGGGGCAAAATGTCCCTGCCCCCGTCTAAAACTGAGAAATCGAGAATTTGTTCAGAAATACAAGAATTTTTTGGGAAAAATATGTTTTGCCCCCTTTAGAAAAAATTCTGGCGACGCCCATGAGTTCACCGGTGTGTACACCAGTGTAGGCACACAATTGAGCTGCCCAGAGTTTGGATATACAATAAGAAAGAAAGAAATTAACTCAGAACCTAGAACTCATTGGCCCACCCACCCCCGGCTCAAGAAACCAACAAGCCGAACAAGACCTCATGATGCTTAGCGATAGCGATGATGAGTTGCCATGTGGACAGTCTTCCACATCATCGCAGAATCAGCCTGCAGGGCAGAAAGAGGGCTTGTTTCCGGCATCAAATAGTTCCGTATTCACTCGAAACAAAGCAAACGGCTCTTTTCAGAGCCACCAAATTTTCATAGAAGAGCTTAGAACTGTGCATCTCAACGATAACACTTCTCCTTTGTTTAGTGTCTCTCCCTTACCCCCTTCCTCCTTTTTTAAGTTAATTTCTTTCTTTCTTATTCTATATCCAAAGTCTTCGCCTGTGTTACGTTCCTTACATGAAATCCACGACCTAACCTCCTCTGTCGAAAGCGTTGCAACTGTCTAATAGAACGATCCATTTCTCGATTTGTGAGTTATCTTCAACTCAGTCGTGTTTATTGGGAAGGGGCGTAATCATACATGCCGCCACTACATCTAAAATTAAATGGAAAGGAGTATGGCCGCCACCATGAATTGAGAAGTGATTTTATGGCTGAGAAAATAGCAAGGAAAACCGGTCAGTGCAATCAACGTTCAGCGAAGAGTTTTGAAATTCCCGCTCTCTGGGAATTTCTAACCTAATGGGCCCGCGGGCGAGTTACGTGTTGACAAGCCTTACCCACCCACTGCCGCAGCCCTGCAGGAGAGCCTTAATCGACTTCCTATAGATGTGTATGATATACTGAAAAAAAAAAAAAAAATTAACTCATACACTCTGGGCAGCTCACTTTCGTGCCTACACTGGTATACACACCTGTGAAAAAAGGCTCAAATTAACGGAACTCTTCTCTGCATGCTAGTCGGAAGGGGAAAAAAATGTTTTCAAAAATGCATCAGCTCACAGAGCCTCCCGTCCTTATAATTGTTTGCATCCCACGAAATGTAAAGAAATGAGGAACGGCCCTGATGGTGCCGATAGCGAGTCCCACTCCTTGATAAACTCTGATTCACGGGGGCAACTCTCTTGGAATAATAATTATCCTACAACAAATTAATATCGACGATTTATTTCCTGACCGGTTTTCCTTGGCCTTGCTATTTTCTCAGCCATAAAATCACTTCTCAAAGAATTAAATTCTGTGCTTAATAAGAATTCCTGGTGGCGGCCATTCTCCTTCCCATTTTATTTTTTGATGTAGTAGCGGCATGTATGATTACGCCCCTTCCCAATAAACCCGTGGCACTTTTGCCTTCGCCGTGGCGCTTTTGCTTTCGCCGTGGCGCTTTTGCGCTTGCCGTGGCGCTTTTGCGCTTGCCGCGGCGCTTTTTGTTTTGCCGTGGCGCTTTTTCTTTTGCCGTGGCGCTTTTTGTTTTGCCGTGGCGCTTTTTCTTTTGCCGTGGCGCTGTTGCGCTTGCCGCGGCGCTGTTGCGCTTGCCGCGGCGCTTTTGCGCTTGCCGCGGCGCTGTTGCGCTTGCCGCGGCGCTGTTGCGCTTGCCGCGGCGCTTTTGCGCTTGCCGCGGCGCTGTTGCGCTTGCCGCGGCGCTGTTGCGCTTGCCGCGGCGCTTTTGCGCTTGCCGCGGCGCTTTTGCGCTTGCCGCGGCGCTGTTGCGCTTGCCGCGGCGCTGTTGCGCTTGCCGCGGCGCTTTTGCGCTTGCCGTGGCGCTTTTGCTTTTGCCGTGACAGTTGTGGGCCACCGTACGTATACGATTAGAAAATGCGCCCAATCTGTTAAGGAGAATACACGAGAAAGTGTGGATTCGTAATTTCAGAATTCACGAGGCGCGAAGCGCCGAATGAATTCGTAAATTAAGAATCCACACTTGCGAGTGTATTCTTCGACTTAAACCATTGCGTCAAAAGAAGTATTGGCATTAACAGTGAGTGGAGATGAAAAGACTTGGGATAAATGTTGCAACCTGACGCCACTTCCGCGATTGTGTACAAAGTATATGGAGAGTCAAGATTTTTTTAAAAGTATTTCCTAACAAAACTGGAAATATTTCTCAGTCCCAGGTTCATGTCTTATCATCGTTTTTGCAATGAATGCCCTTCATTGAGATGATATATATATGGAAAAAAAGTGGCGTCAGGTTGCAACATTTGTCGCGGCTCCTTCCGTCGACAAATTGATAGACGATGATTTCTGTCTGACTCGAAGTAGGTTTTGCAGTGACGGCGGAGAATCTGACAGTGAAGATGCATTGGTAATTTCGGAAGGAAATGTTCACGCATACGGTCCTATTAATGCTCATTATAGAGAACAATTGTCTGACGTGTTCAAAGTGTGGATTCGTAATTCCGAATCCACACTTTACTAAAGATTCTTCGTTCCGAATCCACACTTTGTGACCAGCGTAACAGATTCGTAGTTCCGAATCCACACTTTTAACAATAGTGTGACGTCATAGCAATGGTTTAATTAGACTTATTTGAAGAATTATGCGTATTAAAACAATGATAACTCAACATATATTTCCTTATATGTATAAATAAAAGTAGTTAGCTGTAAGGTATGAATTTTTATTTCTGTGTTTCACAATTAACATTAGAGTCAGGAATTGACATTTCACAATATGCACTTATGACATGGACACTAAGCATTAAGATCAAAGAACTTCTTAATGTTGTTCTTTGATAGACATACCTTATTTCTGTTGTTTTATTCATATACATATATCAAAGAGCAACATAACGAAGGTGTTTGATCTTAATGCTTAATCTCCATATGCTAAGCAAAGAGCATATTGTGAAAGTTCAATTTCTGATTTTTATGTTAATTGTCAAAGAAAACTCAAAACTTAAAGCTATACTTTTATTTATAAGGAAATATTTGTTAAAAATTAAAATTTAATTAGTGCGCAAACAAGTCCAAAGATTGGGCACATTTTTAATCGTAACGTTTTAAGTCGGCAGAGACGAAATGTAACGACAAGAACATTAAAACGAATGACAAAAAACGAATTTGCTTTTTCAATTCAACGCCGATTGCTTCACGAGACGAATTTCACAGATTTCGGACGAATCGGAATGCTAACAATTTGAATTATACTGAACATTAAATGAAATCTAGTGGTGGCTTTTTGAAATTCAATTTGAGAATTGAGCTTGGCGATGTTCGGGGACGAAATTTAAGTATCGATATAGGGAATTCGTGTGATATAAGTGTTAAAATAGCCGGGAAAACCTATATTTCTCCACATGCAGAGGCCCTTCAATAAATTGTTGCAGGGAAACTGCAAGTGGCAGCTACTGGTAGGAAATATTGAAGATCATAATATCACTGCCGATTGCCCAATGTTTGATCCTTCGTGAAAATTGAAAGAAGAAACAGCAAATGAAACAACCACACTTAAGTAACCAACAACTCAACTATGTGTATATGGAAGTTTCATTAAATAATAAATATTTATTATCTTAGTTGTATCGATGCAAGTTGCAGCCACAAAAAAAGAAGTAAAACATCTCTTTACAAAAATATTTTAGAAAAACAAAACCATGACAGAAAATCCCTGTCTTTATATATTTACAATCAGTTTTAAGTTACTTTAGAATAACGTGGGCAAAATTAAACACATATCAAGCACACAAAACAAAATATTTGAATAAATCTGTTTTCATTTAGATTATTATGGAAATGAAAAATTGCAAAACAAAAAGCGGGAAACTGTATGGAACAAACGATCTTCCAACCATAAATACAAGAAACATATGTAGCTCGTCTGATACAGAACTGTGAAGTAGATGCCTTACCCAAAATATGATGATTGTTTTGAAGATTCAGAATTATAGTCTTGTGACTGACATGATTTTTCATGAGATATTAAAACTCGCCATAAAATTTCCATGCTAGAATTTTAAAAACTTTCAGCATCCTTCAAAAATCAGGTTTTGGAGGATTTTGAAGCATTAAAGGAGGTACAGTCCACTTTAACTTTGCATGGAAGTGCATGCCCCTCAAACTTAAGAGCACTGTTGGAGGGTTTGGAGAATTCTGGAGAGTTCCCTACAAACACAAGGCAAGGCTATCTTCTTATCGCGGACTCCATTTTGTGAACTGAATTCCTTGTTAAATATTCCAAACTTATAAATGAGCAAATATTCATGATTACAAGTACCACTCCACAACAAGAAAACATTTGGGCTTCAAAACCAGGAAAACAAAAACATCCTCAAACTTAAAACATCAAAGAATCCATTGAATGGAGAAAAAAGACTGGACTAAATAACAACCTGAATAGAAATACAAATGTCTCACTCAGAAACATTAAATTACGAACAAATCATAGTTTTCAAAGTTACACTCTGAGAATAAATTATTGCTTGAAGACAAAAACACTGATTCAATCTTTTAGAAGCTTCACACTATACAATCGGAACACAAAAATCAAAAATCAAACCAAAAATGTACAAACAAAAAACACATAGAGATTCAACCTCTCAACATAATATTTAAAAAAAAAAAATAGTATACCAACAAACTAAAAGTACTGACAACGTGGACGGGAAATTTATGCAAATCCAACAATGAAATTACATGTACATTTGAATTCTGAATTTTTTTTCCACTTCAAACAGATACAATAAAAGTCTTGACACCTTTAGAAAACAATGGCTTCAGCAAAATGCTGAAATCTCTTAAGAATGGCTTCAAAATGTACACGTTCATATAAGTACACATTATACAGGACATTGTAGTTTTCTTTTACAATGATGTTATAAACAGTGTCTACCCGTTTTTCCGAATTATGTACAATGAATTACAAGAAGAATACAATTTTTTATGAAATTTTACAATGGCAAAGTATTGACAGTTTCCTACGCTTCTGTGTACTTCTAGCATTACTGATAAATAGAGGGCCAATTGATCTATCGCAGTGGAATTGCGTTAGAATGAAATATTGAATTCGCGTTTGAAATATTGTCCAATTACATGATATACAAATGGACCAGGCATGCAACTTTTCCTCGGATCAGCTGATTTCCTCGTTTTTCACTTCACACTTATACCATTGAAACTTGAAAAAACACTGTACAACGTCTTGTAAGGATTGGAGTTTCCTCGTTTTTTGTTTCTTCCAAGTTGCATGCCTGATGGACACGGAACACGCAAAATCTGAGACAAACAAAACTTAGTGTTAAAAAACTCCATTGGGTTGTCTAAGGGGCGTGGCTAACTCGCAAATGGCGAAAGCTCAATTCCATGATACTGCTTTCATTTGTGGTAAGCAGAAAAATTGCGCTTTCTACCCCCAAAACAAGAAGAGATGTGACAACCTTAAAAGTACATAGGATCATTTGGGTTTTAAACATTTTTTCATTTGAAGCAACAAAATTGCTCAGAATCTTATGAAGGGTGCACAACAATAAACTTGTTGAGGTTTCAGCTCAGTGGATACTTTACATTTTGAGAAAACATTTTGAGAAAACAGAGGGAACGTATGCACAATCGTTGGGGTCCCGTAACTGGATTCCCTTGATAACTCGCGTCCTATCTCCACTTTGAGCAAGGATTTTCTCCTTAAATCGGTAGGTACGTTTCTGGGTAATTGCACATGTTAATTCCTACGTACCTCTAAGCATGCTTATGGCCTCCATGTAAATTAATGTAAATTTCGCTCATTTCAGCAAATTCTGCCTCTCAAGAGAGCTCTCAGTTGAATGTGCGATAGTCGGTGCTTAGATTACATCAAATCGAAAACAGTGCTTCTTATTCCTCCATGGTAAGCCGAAGAAACTCAGGCCCCTTGACATGACAATTGGAAACAGATTTAGCTTCGGGATGGACAATTAAAATGTTGATACAAACTCAGCGAAATTACACACAAGACCTTTTTTTTTAAATTAACTTAATATAAAGCTAAATAATGACATCTGGGCTTGATTAGGCAATTTGAATACAAAAGCAGCAATATTTCTTTGAAGTCCAGAAAGTCTTGCATGATTCAGTGGTTTAAAGGCACAGCTACAATGGACGGCATTTTTGATCTGAACTGCAGACTTTATAAAATTGTGTGTGGCAAAAGGATATAAACTCGAAAGTAAAACGAAACGCATGATTTCAAATGAAAACATCCACAGTCATAACAGACCTTATACAATATCAGATGGCGTTCTTTTACGATGAATGCACAAAAAGATTCACTCACATTTATTCAAGTGATGCAGAACCACTCCCCTCTGACTCTGCCTACAGGCATAAGGTCTATTTCATACATTGTTAGGATCTTGTAATAATTTTGGGTTTCCACTGAATTTTTCCATAATATATAAAAAATGTTTAAAGAAGCGCCCACTTGTTGAAAAATATAAAAAAGGGAATGTGACATTTGTTTTCCCCTTAGGTGGAAAAACTCATTGTTTTGTCAAGGTGATAATTAATGATAAGCACACTTCATATGAAAGCTTTAATAAAAGCTGAAAGGCCCCATGATTTCTTGGTCTGGCCCATTATGATGTGCACATAGGCCAGTTCAGTTTGAGTTGTAAATAGTTGTAATATCCGACAGAGTGACAAATAAAACTTGGCCGCTGTACAGCATGATTCTTTTGAAGACTTTCCCTCCCGGTTCCTCATTAACTTTTTCAGTGCCAAACTCGTACACGTACATGTACGAGGTATATTTGTTAGTACAAAAGCGCCAACCTCGTACATGTACGAGGTAATGTTCGTGATGAAAATCGCCAAACCTCGTACATGTACGAGGTAGAGTAAACATGTTATCAAAAGGGGGCGCTCTCGCTCTTTCCAATGGTACCATTTTCATGCTTGTACGACACGTATTTATTTTTTTATTCGAGTTCTTGCGAGAGGGCGCAGCACTGACACTCGTATTTTCTGCAAAAAGTGCGGAATTCCCCTGTGTGCAGGACAGTGTTTCAGGGTGTATCACTATGTATGTGACTACTATTGACTTTCCAATATACCAAGGATATACCAGAGAGCAACAACAACAAATTTAGTGAGTAAAACTTATTTACTTTTTTTTTTTTTTACAGAATTTTGAACAATTAACAAAAAACGCTCGAAGTTGGGCACTTTAGGGTTAAACTTTTCAAATTTCGCGGGCACTGAAAGAGTTAACAGAGTTACAGGAAAAGCATGGATGGTACGTGGCCTGCATGCTCATTATATGAGAAGTGGCCCACCAGACATAATTTTTGTAAGTACTCATAATTCTGTTACGTACTGTCTGAACAAAATTGACCAAAACATTGCTTTAGATTTTGTCTTACCTATCCCCTTACCTAGCCTCTAGCATCCCAAAAAAATGTCTGACTTATTCTGTAACAATCCGTAATTAAAGGGAATGTACAACATTTGCTTTTGCTGCAATTTTCCGACATAAATGGATTTGGAGGATTAGTATGTGATGGAAAATATTGATAAACTGACTTGTTTCACATTTTGGGCTTGTAGATGCTGAAAAAACATAGAAAACCAATCATGTTCTTGTAGTCTGATTCCCTGACCCAACTTTAGATGAAACAAAGCAATTTATAGACTTTGGAGAATTGTATGGTCAGATAATCAGTCTAGCAGGCTTGTACCCTTTTCACAGGTGTGTAATCAATTGCAAAGAAATTGCGAAATAACTAAATATGAAAATTTAGAAGCAGTTTAAAAAAAAAAAAAGTTTTCTCCAACGCTGGTTGGCCAACCAGCGTTGGAAAAATAAAATTTTTCTTGAAAACGTGAGCACACCAGGAGCCACGATTTTACAGGATGCTTTAGACTGTCATTCCCTAACAATCCAGTAAGGTATTTCGTGATAACTTGATCATTTTGTTTTTCGATGTTTGCAAATGTTGTCTCTTCCCTTTAAGTTGGAACCAATGTTTTGTTTATAGCACATTTGCTTTGGCAGTGACATCAATATGGGCTCCGTGCACAAGTACCCCCTCAACGGTAAGAAAGGGAGAGTTGGGAAACCACTCGGCGAGACATTGGAAGGCACTGCCAATGATGCGAAGATCAATGCTGTAACGTTGTGCACACTCAGAATAAAATAAGTTGTACGTACATGTACATTGTATTTCTCGCCATAGGTGCGCGAACTGGTACACACAACGGTGTGTCCTGTCCACTTGGCTCTTGAAAGTGGTAACAAGCACCCCCTCTCTTGTTCATGCATAGCGCCCATAGTACAAAATGTCATTCCACAAAGCCATCGTTAATTCCTTGTAAACCATGAATTTTACAGAGGTTGTGGAATGCTCGAAGACATTTCCGTCATTTTTCGGGTATATGTAGCCTAAGGTGTGATGAAATAAAAACAACTATTGTGTCTGTCATGAAATGAGTATTGAGAGCTGTTTCTCAGGTCCTGTTTCGACCCGAACGTGCAATTTGTGTATAAGTCGTCGTTGGGGGCAGCAAACAAAACATAGTAAATCGTGACGTAATAAACAGGACTCCCGATGCAGCGTAGTATAAACGAGTCCTGTTTATTACGTCACGATTTTTCTCATTTTACGAAGAACCCGACGACTGTTGGTTTCAATTATGCGCTTGCCGACCAACAAATTACTCGATGAATTTCAGTTTTATAAACATATAAACGCACATTACAAAAGAATGGGACTTTGTCATTATGATATATATGGGTCTACTCTACAATAAAAAAATATCAAAAACAAAAGGACTTTCAGCATTCCACAACCTCTTTAAAGCAGTATTTGTTGTAGCGTTGTAGTCAGGTCAATCACAAGTCATCAACTCAGAAGGAAGGTTTCAGTTAACCACAGTAACAGGGGATGGACAATGACAAAGGAATCCATTTTATCCCAGATCACGTCATTAGCTTGTGACTGGACCTCAAGATGAATGAGTTGTGATCAACATGTTAACTACCACCCTGCTTCAAGTTGTGCGATCCCAGTGATGGCAGTTGCAGAGCTGTCGAGAGTTCCTTGGCAAATGGTGACAAGAATTGGGGTAGAGTCAAACCCTGTCAGATTAAAGTTGTCCAATTTCAATGCAGTCTCTTAGATGCGCAAGACACAGCGGCAGTCGGCTGGTTAAATGATTTACTAGAGTTGGCTTGAGGTCACCTTGAAGGTCAATCTATAAATAGCAACAATTGAAAACCTACAAATCAACACCATTTTGATTGAATGGGTTGGGGAAAAAGGTCAAATTGTCAAAGGAAAATAATTAAGACTGACACTACAGAGCTTGTTGGGAGACAGGGACTAGCACAAAAAGAAGAGGTGGTTTTAATTGATAAGAACCACAGGTTCTAGTGGTTAGCCATTATCCTGAGCGTCACAGCAGACTACAAGCATATGTCCCATGAACATCTCTGGTTCATTTCAGAACCATCTCCCTTAAAAAAAAAGATGAAGACTCTATTTCCAAAATGCGATACACTTGTACACCATTTTGTTGCCTTTTAGAATCCTGCTCTCTCCTGACTAGCTGTTATATGCTTAAAGATATAGTCCATCATTTGTAATTTGTGCATTTTGTTCGTTTGAAGCAACGAATAGTGCTCAAATTCTAAAGAAGGGTGCTGAACAGCTAACCTGATGAAGTTTCAGCTCAGCTTCAGCTGTATATTTCGAGAAAAACAACATTCTAGGATCTCAATTTCAAATCAAAAGTTGCTGAATCATGTTTTGAATTGGGCCTGAATTCAGCGCCCGAGACACATTCTCACTGAGCCGATTGCAGCTACGTGATGTCGCGCACCGATCCGACGAATTATAGCAACTGCGCTGCCTGGCTGCCCAAAAGCAATTTTGATGACTGTAATATACTTATGAATACAATAAAGCAAAAAATGAAGTTTAGAAACAGGACGTTATATGTTTTTATTCTTTAAAGTTTCATAACTGTGCAAAATGTTCACCTTTTTCAAATGGATCTGTTGCATTTTGTAATAAAGTTTTCAGATCTTAATAGCTCAGATTGGTTTAGTATACTTTCTAGTAGGACTTGAAAATGAGATGCGATCCATCACAAGAACCTCGACTACAACATTGACTGTCGGAATAATAAGGGACTTGAGATTAGGATGGAATGTGGTAATTGGACCAATTGGGATAATACTTGTTTGCCTTCATCTAAGTCAGAGGATTTTATGTAGAAAGGTCAATTTTACCTGTGATAAATGTGCAATTCTACAGTGTTCACCATCCTCTGTGAAGACCGGTTCCATGGAAACGCCACAACACAGAATCTAGACAAAACATAGTCGGACATTTTGGATTATTAAAGCAATCTAAAGAGCCGAACGATCCTACGATGTGTGTAAAAACTAGTACACATGTATGCAGGAAGGATACATGTAGATAACAAACCAAAGTATCCTCAATTGTGCATTTCAGTTTTGTTAACCAGTTCACACCGGGATTATTTTGACATTGACCGGACCCAGGCACGGAATTGTTTTTCACGAACCTCGATGCCAGACGGGTTCAGGCCGTCAACTGCGGGTAGCACACCCTGATATTTCCGGCCTCGCTCGCTGCAAGGGGGTTGCTGACAGATATTTCCGGCCTTGCTTGTTGCGTGTTTATCCGTCACCCCTTCTGAATAACGCAAAACCTTTGCGTGTATACACGTCATCCAACGTGAACTGGTAAATGTTAATTTGACTAAACTGAGTTTCTATGAGACGGAATCCAGCTTCAGTTAGAAGAAATGATTTGCGCTCAGCAGTATCATAAACTAAATTTCATGCCGTTGCCAAAAATAAGCACACGCTTTCTGCTAAAAATGCTTTGTCGATGACTTCATGGAAAGTTACCGTAGGCACGGCAAAGAGCATGCTAACTACAAGGGCAGAATTATAAATACCAATGCAACTTCAGATTTGCAAAAAAATATGTACATGTCCATGCATATGACAGCAGAAATTTCTAGCTGCCACAACATCTATTTGGCACAACTTGCTGCTAATTAGCAGTGACTATGAATGTAGACATACATATCTTACTCTATGAAGTCAACTGTGGGAGATAGTGAAATGCAAAATGGATTGGACTTCCACAGCTTGAAAATTAAACACTAAGATTCAAGCAGACAGAAATGTTTGGTCTAGTACCTGTCCTCTTACAGTTGTAGACACTGCAGGATACGATGGATGTTTCACGGATGTTGCAACGATGTACCACCTATCATTCTAGAAATAAATATTACAGAAACATGATTATGTGAGAAAGTAATCAAAGTCTGGATGACAAGCGCATATCACGGTTAGAATTGTTCAAATTTACAGGTAAAAATAAAATTATATTTCATATGTGAAATACCATTTGACCTCACAATCGAGGGGATGTAGGATTTTTTTTGGGGGGGTGGGGGGTGAATGGAGAGTGACGAGGGGGGGGGGGGGGAACAGTACAACAATTTCCATAACTCTATGTCCAAACATTTTGGAAAACATGTAGGAAATGGTCATTCAATTCAAAACATTTTCCAGCTTGTAGTTTCTTACCCAGTGTGTTTGTTTGATCACACAACAGAAGTCCCGTGGCTTTTGAAGTGAACAGTTGTCCATATCACAGAGTATGCTGAGGACTTTCATTGTGTTATCTATCTTGTGCAGTAGCTTGACATTCTAATAAAGTACAAGATAACGAAATACTGAGTTCAAAATTGGAAATACATTGTAAGTTCTGAGAGAACATGGTTCTGAAACTCAAGGTTATACTCTGTTGACTCAGACAGAGACCAACATATCTACTCTTTGTGCACTGTTTTGTCTGTATCTATTTGCTAGTAAAGCTTCTAAAAAGACAAAAAATGGACTGATGAAAACATGATAATGGAAAAGCGGATTTCACGGGTAAATTTCTTTCTCAATCAATGGATTGGGACTAACCCTGCAACCTCTTCTAGACATTTTTTTTTAATAACCAAGGTAATGAATTCAACAGATCCAGGTAATGATTTCCGAAAGGCCCTCTATATTGAAGTACAGGGTGGACACCATGATCAGGGGCGAAGATTTGGAGAAAATGAAATATCCATGAAAAAATCGGCAGAGGGTTTGCTGGTCTCTGAGGGACCCAGACCAACTTTAGGTCTATGGTAGACATTTTGTATGTTTGTATTTGCCTAAAGGCACCCCTTAACCCTTTTGTCCTAGCCATTACTTTGGGATAAAGAACTGAGTACTACAGTATACTATGGGTGGTGTGCACATTTATATGCTGAAGTATTTCAGACCAAAGTTTACTAGTACAGTAAACTCCGGATAAGTCGGCACCCTCGGGACCCGAGAATTTGTGACGGCTTACGCGAATGCAGACATCTGCTGTAAGTCGTCATTTTGCCGACTTACATGAATGGTCTTTTGCACACATGATTCATTGCACTAATCGGCTTCGATTTACCCTGGATTATCTCCTTAATGCTTGAGTTGAATCCAGCAAATTAATCCTCGAATTGTATCATCACGTTTGGGGTATTGATAGTGGAGACCACGATACATGTGTACGTGCACAGTAACGAATTAAAGGCGTGCGTGCATGGTCCGGTATATACCACGCACGCATTGACTGCAGCAGAAGTCATTCAATAAGACAACCCCCAAAATGGACAGAGCGCATGCGTACAGCCGAGAGGGGGTACTGGTATTGATATGCTCATGGTGCATATGCGATGTATGCAGTAGGACACCCTTTTTCGACACCGATGCATGCAGCGATCACGGGCCGTGCGAAACCACTTTTCACTCGACACTTTGCCAACCGCAGTACAGGAAGTTGATGCCAATGCGTGATTTGTTGAATGCCGACTTACACAAAGGAGTTTGTAATGCTTTTTATGGAGAGGGGACCGAGAGTAACACGACGACCTGAGCGAAATGGAACTTATAAAAGCCGACTTAGAAATAACAAATTCAATGGAAATGCATTACGGACAATCGGGACTTTAGTCAGACGGCCGACTTGAGCGATTTGACGAGTTGTACGATGTCGGTTTAGCCGGAGTTTACTGTAGTAGTATTTTGTAGCTTTAGGTGAGGTAAGGGTTAAACAAACAATTCTTTTGTTCTATATAAACTTTTATAGGTAACAACACCTTTACGGTAAAACCTCATGAATTCCAGATTTCAAAAGAGATTCTTTAAAAATCCTGAAATCAGGAAAAATCCTGACAAATCTAATCTAAATATGTCACCTACATGTAGAAGTTTTTAAAGACTTACAGTGATGGCTTCATGTAAGCAGTCGTATCTGGATGAGTTGTTGATTAAGTTAAAGACGGTCTGTGCTGGAGCTTTAAGTACACCTAGGCCAAGGAAACTGAAAACCAAAAATATTGATGATGAGCTGGTTATTTTCAAAGCATTTTAAGACATATCTTGCAATAAAACTGTCCCAAGAGAGTAATACTGCTAAAGCTTTTATAGATGAAGGATTAGGAAATATTGTTATTTCTGATATAATTCAAAATCAAAATTTTTGGGAATTTTTTTTTCGCTTCCTAACAGGTTCAGCTACTTGCCAGTAATACACTTGCTTTATATTTAATCAGAAGTAAAGTATTGTGGACGAAAATTTAATAATGAAAAAAAAACGATGTTAATATGATAAATGGATCCCATTCAATACTTGTCACCTAGACTTGCACATAAAGAAATGAACTTGATCCTAAATTTACATATTTTTGTACAATTATTTTAAGCAAACCATACCTGTCAATAGGGCAATATTTATTTGTTTTCTGCCAGAAGAGAATGCCTTTTTCTTGTCCTTGGTACCTGACATAAAAAAAAAAATCACTTAAAAAAATAACACAGAGCTTCAAATGTATAACTAGGTTTGCTAGGTTCGCGTTAGAGACTCAATTTGTATTTGTATATATTTTCTTTGAATTTTTCCCCATGTATTATTGGGAGGCCTAAGGATATTTATTTTTATAACAGGGTTATCCTTCCAAACAATTTTATTGACACTGCTTGCCAAGAAAAAAGTTGACAAACAACGTCACAAGCTTGCAACTTGGATTGAAGTCATACTCGGCGTGAAAGCGAAAGCGAACGCACATTTGTGACGTCATGGCAAGTATTCGCACTGCGAATTCGTAAAAGTTGAACACATTTCAACTCCAGCGAATTTCACAGCGAATGCTTTGTGACTTCAAATTCGCATCGCATTCACATTCGAATGAAGTATGAACCGGCCTTAACACAGAGCTTTCTGTACATTGCTCCTCTTTGCTGCTTCTTTCTCATCAAATTATTATATTATTCTCGCCAAAATAGTTGAGCTAAATGTTAAGACCTATCATCTATTATCAATATTGAAAAAACAAATTGATATTACTACAGTCGACTCTCGTTAGTAAAAACTCTGTTAATACAAATTTTGGTTATAACAAACATAAAACCTTGGTCCCGACTGTTCCGTTATGTGCACAATGAATGGGACTGATGTTCCTCTTAATACAAAATTCTGAATAACAAACAATTTGGCTAGGTCCGAACGAGTTTGTATTAATGAGACTCGACTGTATTCATTTTAGTATCATACCTCCATGCATTGCTTTCTATAGGTTGCTTGGATTTGTTGGGATCTACTTTACCAGTCAAAGTCGTCTGCAAAAGGAAAAAGATTCATTACAAATCAAATGAAAACTTTACAGCAAAATATCAAACAATTTTAAAACCCTTTTTTTGTTCATCTCTAAAAAGTGTAACAATCTATTAAACCAATGAAAGGCACATTTACCTGGTACACCATGCCGGGTACGCATGTTTGGATTTGAAAGGGGTTGCTTTCACATGACAAAAAAAGCGATGTAATGCGTATAACATTCTTTAACATGCATGTGTCATGCAAATTCCCCTTGACCAAATGATATCATGCACTTATTATCAAGGTACAATTTTTAAAATGTTGCAGGGTAGATAGTCTTAAAACAAGGGAAAAACAAGGGTTGATGGCAAGTCATAAAATCAAAAATGGAATTGTTTTGAAAACTCTGCAAACCGCACCCCCCACCCATATTTTCAGCAATGCCAAACAGAGCTGTGGTTGAGTCAATCGCAAGTTATTCCCAAGCCAGTCACAAGTCACTAAGGATCAGGTCATGAACAATGACAAAGGAATGTCCTGTCATAGTATGAATAGCTTTGACTTCCGAAATCCTCGCTAGACAGGGTATAGTCTTACGTTAGTCGTAGAACGGTACCCTAGCTGGCACATACCGGGTCCACATATTCACTATTTTGACCATGCGTGATTAATTATTCATGACACTTCCAAATATGGACTGGTACCATTTCTGTCCAATCAAATCGCTTGTTACAAGAGCTGACCAACTCACAAACTCATCTGACGGTACAGTCTGGAAAACCGTCTGGGGCCCAATTTGCCCAGTGCTAAGCACATGATGTTCTGCTAAGAGAGCCTCCATCTATTTCATAGAGACTGTAAGCAGTAAGCACAGCAAACGCACGCTAAACCCGAGAGGAAAAAGTTGCTTTAATCAGTGAAGTAACAATATAAATAGTGCGTAGGGAAATGACACAAAGTTTACGCAGACAATCTGATTGGCTGACAACAAGTGTTAATAAGTGGCCTTGGTTTGCCAAGGTATTCTAAACTACCCTGAATAGCCAGGATGGACTTGAGAATGGATGCCTATTGATGACCCGATGTACTTGTGATTGACGTGAGATCACTTCTGATAACTTTTGATTACAAGTCGGCATGGACTTCTACTTGACTTGTGATAAGACTAGCAACTGATTAACGATGTGACTTGTAACTGACTCTGTTACAGCCCCCTGTGCACCAGAGACAACCATGGGTAAAATCTGAAAAGGGCTTGGTCGTTAGTAGGGTAAGGATTTCATGCTGGATGCGGATTCTCTGGGTTTACCTCTCTGATCAAGATAGCCATAGCCTGATCAGCGGCTAGTTCATAGAGACTATCCAATGAAACTGTCAAGATAAGACAGCAAGAAAAACCAAAGTGACTTGAAATGGGTGGAAAGAAACTTCCTGTGTACTACTATGAACATTTGATATGATGCTTAAAACATACATTTTGTACATGTAAATATGGAACGTGTATGTGATAACTAAACAGTGGCATACATGAACTGATAAAACAAAAACTACTTTTTTTTGGACAACTCCATGAACAAAATGGTACAAACAGCATGATGACAGCATTCAGGTCCTGAAACTGGTTATTTTCCATGAGACTCATCACCCGTCACCTTCCCCCTAAAAAGTTGAATTGACCCTTTCGAAATCGCATCTAAAGTTTGTAAAAATTTCTTCAAATATTTCAAGAATTTCAAATTAACTAATTGGCAATTTCTAAAATATCAGCACTGCACATTAAATGAAATACAACTGTTGGCTTTGTACCTCTGTAACATTTACATGTATAACGTATACAAGTGATTTAAATACAAAGGACTTAAATAACAATCGCACATTTTGTAACTCACCAAGAGGGGTCTCGATTATCGGGGGCAACTCTGGGGTCATTCTCTCCTGGCTGCTCAGCCTGCTTTGTCTTCCAGATCGTCTTGGTGGGGATCCAGCATCCTCCTTGACAACCGGTGCATCAGGAGAATCTAATCGAACTCTCCTCTTGGGAGGAGACGGATGAGAGGAGTGGGAAGACGATAACTTTGGAGACGGTGAGGTGGTTTGGAATATCCTGGACTGGTCGTGGGAAGCTCTTCCGGAGTTCTTGAGGCTGGCCTGGGTCCTGGGAACATCCATTCTTGCTCCTCCTCTTACCAAAGACGGCAGCATCTCTAGATCAGTCAACGATGCTTCCGACTGCGGCAAAGATGCAACTGGAACGCCAACCTGGGATCTAAGACTTCCGGGGCTCCTGTAGCTCGCTTGGAGGACCTCATTGGCACGAGCGATGGTAGGGATGGAAGATGGATCTATCTCCTCAGGGGATGGTGGATGGAATGCGATGATGGGGACAGCAAGGGGAGATTGCGATCTAAATCACACAAAGGGATGATGCAGATGTTATGAGTAAGAACTGTTACAGAAGCAGGCTAGAAACTGAAAATGTAGGAGAGAAAATTACAATAAAAAATGAGACTGCTCAATAAAAATCTCATTTTGTCTACCATGGGCAAGGAAGTGGAAAATACAAAAAAATAAACAATTAAAAGAGACTAAATCAAACTGTTTTCAGTTTTACTACGTAACCTTACATTGTATGTGCATTGATTAAAATTCAAATAAGGCATTTTTATAAAGTGGACATTGCCATTTTGCGGGAAATTAGAGGTAAATACATGGTCTCGATATGTTATCCGCAATCTTGAAAAAGCCTGAAATCCTTTGACTGCAGATGGACTTACATCCCTGACATGAACACCTACTGACAAATGACCCAGAAAAAAAGGTTTCAATATCATTTGCATCTCAGAAGCTTTCTCGTTTTCATTTGCCTAAATTGAGATGTTACACAAACACTGAACAGAACTGCATAAAGTCCAGTTCAAACTCAGCGCAAAAGCGAACACGACTTTCTGATGTCGGGGCGAGTTTTTGCACTGTGAATTCGCAAAAATTGAACACATTTCAACTCCAGCGAATTTCACAGCGAACGCTTTGTGACGTCAAATTCGAATCGCATTTGTATTCACATGAAGTATGAACCGGCCTTTGTGGGGGCGCTGTGGCCCAATGGTTACGGTGTTCGACTCTCGTACCATGGTACATTGGTTCAGGGGACATGGTGCTTGTGCTCTTGGGCAAGGCACTTTATTACAATTGCCTCTCTGTGGGTATCTGTGAAGGTAGAGACCAAATTGCGCTGATCTCGAGCTGCTGTAGAAAAATGGTCTCATTCCTGATGAACAGGGATAATAATTGTGATGCGCATTTCATCATATTCATATGGAATTTGCGCAATATAAAATGTATAAATTGTAATTATAGATGGACTTACATGTACAAAAGACATTCATAAATTTTTAACACAATCATCCAATTTCATCATTACGCTAAAAATTGTGAAAATGGCGACATAGGCCTACCTCGTCTGTGAAGATGCAGTACCCTGACCCTGTCTTGGTGATTCGGCATAACGTGATGCACCGTGATCATACGGAGGCAGATACCTCTGTGGAGGGGGTGGGGATGGCTTCGTGTTGGTGTGCGTCAGGGTTTGTGGTCTCCGGGAGGGGATGTCGGGGCGGGCCAGGTTGGGAGGCCTAGAGCTCATGGCTGCAGAGGCTGCACGAAGACACTGGATTTCTCGGTCAATTGCATCCTGGAGAATGGCAATGAAAAATGTGATATTATTAGTTCCATCCTCAAATGCTCATACACAGTTCCATGTTCTGAATCAATGGGAGGAAACAGCACGAATCAGCCTCTCACTAAAAACATGGCAAGCAATAGTTTTGATGATTGTTGCATTCCAATTTCTACAATAAAATTACACCTAAAATAAGCTTTTCTTTAGACGTAAATACACGAAACCTTCTGAGTAATGGAAGCATATGTGACGTGATCAAGCTACACGAGTCGTTTGTCGACCCTGGTCAAAAAAAAAATTATTACAGATTTGAAAAGAGCTCAATCTCAGCATTACTGCTGTGAAAACCACATGCTGGTTCCATCTTTAGTTCAAAAATTATGGAAGTAGGAACACCAAGAGATGTGATGAAGTGATGTGATGAAGTGGCCCTATTTTGGCCTGTATCTCCCAATAAAAAATCCTGACAAACGACTCATTTAGCTTGATCGCATCAAATGTGTTACTTTATCTGATGATTCTAGACATTTCTGTGTTGACCCCTTGAGCAACAGGTATCTGATGAAACCTTCAATGTAGTCTGAAGATAGACTGAAACAGGTCAAGAAGATGAGCCCCAGGTACATAGAATAGAGTAAGCAACCGTTTACTAATATTTGTGCATACAAATTGACAGACCATGTCACTTTTGACGTCATGACTACAGGCAAATCAAACACCTATAAATATCTTTCTCATGTTAAATATTTTTCCCACATTAAACAGGAAAGCTCAACATTTGTAAACAACTCATATTCCAATATGCAATGTACGTGCATACAGAGTGGCACAAGTTGTTGAGTCATAATCACATGATTAGAGTTTATAAACAGGCGTGAAATTGTCCACAATGCTCATCGATTTTAGCATCTCAGGATACAATCCCAAAACCTTCAGATTTGTTGGGGTTTTTTTTGGGGGGGGGGGTTGGGGGGTTGGGGGGGGGGCATTTTCATGACCTGAGGGTTAAGTTTGTGTAGCCTGTACACATGTACATGAGAAACACAAAGTACATGTAAGAGATGTCATGCTGATATGAATTGTTACTCACCTGGCAGTTATACAAATCCAACGATCCATGTGCACTGTGAGGTCGTCTCTGTCTCATCGTATAATCCAAACTTCCTTGAAGATTGTCAGTACTGTCTTCTGATCCATCTTGGGTTCCGACTCTCTCCTTCCTGCTCAAAGCAGTCTCTGCAGATTTTGGTCTGGCACCTAGACTTATCCCATCAACCCTAGTGAGGCTGCCTTGATTTGCCGGTGGAAACCCCTCCCCAAGTCTTTCTCTAAATGAGTCTTTTCCTCCTTTTCCTCCTTGTCTTGAGACAGGTCTTGCATGGCTTAAGTTCTCCTCGGCTTTTGCAATCTCGGCCCTTGATCTTTCTCTCATATGTCGTGACTCTTCAAGCAATGCTTCTATATCATCTCTGTTTGGATTTGGAGCGTTGATGTGACGAGGCTTCTTTTCCTGGTCTGAGTCAGTAGATCTTGATGGTTCCTTCCCCATCCAGGAGTCCTGCAGGAGGGCATCTATCTTGGCTCTCTCTGGTCTCTGTGTGGAGGTTGCTGATACTATGTTGCTTCTCAGCTGCTGGAGAAACCTGCGACGTTCACTAGGCAAAGCATTCTGTGATGGACTCAGAGATGTTGGGCTTTCAGCTGGTATTTCAGGAGAGGTAATTGGTGAGCTTCCTTGGCCCTTGGGCTCTGATCTAAGATTGGTTGGTTGTGAGGAGACAACTTTCACCTGGCGAGGTTTCTGCTTACTTGGGCTAGGATCATGTCTAGATGCTTCTCCGTCTAACTTCAATGGAGGGCCTACACTCTGACTGCGACGATGCCTTAGCGTAACCTCTGATGATTTCCACTTCTCAAGAGGTAAGTCACTGTCCAAGAACTTCAGAAAGGCATCTGTCTCTCCTATGCCGTGCATCAAACTGGCTTCCATTAGTTCAACGGCAATGTCTCTTCTTGGGTGAAGCTTTGTGCTGATGGGTTCTCTAAGTGGCCAGGAAGCACCAAGCCTCATGTTCTCCTTTCCAAAGCTACTCTCATCATTGCTACTCATAGGAGATTCATCATCAGTCTGAGTAAAGACATTTGTGGGCGTTGACTGAGTGCTTTCTGGAGGATTTAGTGTAGATTCTTGACAATCTTCTAAGATGTTTCGATACTCCTTTTGAATCCTGCTGAAGTCCGCATCCTCTGTTTCAGAGCTAGTGCTGCTTAACTGCTCCGAGGACAATCTTCTCTCCCTCAACCACGACAGCTCAGTATCTCTTGTGCTTGAACTGAATACACCACTGCTTTGGGTTAAATTGGTATTTAGAGTATCTAATATTGAATTGCTATCATCATCAGGACCTTCCTGGGCATGTTTCTTGAAATCTTTTTGACGATTGACAAGCGGGTAGGCCTCCAAATCCACAGATTTCTCCAGACTACTTCCATGACCACTTTTCAGTCGCTGAATTTCTTCATTTAGTTCTTGTGACTCGTGTATTTCAGGTTTTAATTTGTTATCCTTCACATGCAATGAGTTGGCAAGAGGCAAAGGATCACTACTGCCAGCTTGATGTGGTTGTTCATCTTTTGTTACCACAAATATTGATTTCATCTCTGGCAGGAATATTCCCTGCTTTGTTGCCGGAGCCTCATACTCAAACACCTTGGCAAGTCTCTGCTGATTTTCAAATTCCATGCTGTGTTGATCTCTTTTCAAACCGCTTAATTCCTCGTTACTTGTTCCAGGTTGCTTGTGAGTGTTACCATCCCTGGATTCAGGCTCAGAATTCGTTTCAAGAAAATTCCCTGACCCACTGCTTCTGTTGTCATTTACTGGAGTTTCCCTTGTTGGCTTTGGCCCTTCATCTTCACCATTGTGCATTTTTGAAGAATCATTCTCCTCTCTTGGTGAAGAAGTAGAGCTACTCTCCCCAGATTCCGAGTCAGCGAGAAGCCACTCAAGCTTCTCTGGTGAAATTAGGATACCATGGAGACGCAGAGAAGATATTTCTTCTTCCTCACCCTCGCTTTCGTTATTGCTGTCATCAGCTTCTTTAGGTGCAAGAGCAGCTGGAGCAGAATTTGCCTTAAGAGGCTTCTCCTGTAGGCTAATTCTGAAGGAGGCCAAACCATCAACAGATGATCGTTGAGGGGTAAAGGTATCGGTCTCATCATCTACGAGTTCTGCGAGCTCTGGCTCTGTGTCATCCTCAAAATCAGACTCCAGGCTTGATGTCTCGGCAATGATGCGGTCAATGTTCTCATTGGTTCTTTTCAGAGCTCTTAAGTCCTCATCATTGTCATTGTCTAAATCGAAGCTGATGTCGGAAAAGTATCCAAGAAGTGGTCTGTGACTTTTTAAACTGTCCCTTCCAGTAAAGTCTTCAGGTCTCTCACAACTGCCGTTGTTTGCAACATCCTCGGGTTGTATGAGCTTTTGATCACTCACACGAGTCTTGTCGTCTTTCTTTGCACCAATCTCTGATCTGTTTCCTGTGCTTTCATTCTCAGCATGACTACTTTCTGTCAACTTTGCCAACTTCTCTTCGATGTCATCAGAAGTGTGACTGCAGTTTGATTTTTCATGGGCAAGTTCAGATGGAAGTAAAAGTTCAACATCATTACCAGGTTTGTTTAACAGGTTCTGGATGAACGGCCTTGTGTGAACATCATCTCTGTCCGTTTCTTGCGGTTGGAATTCCAGACTTGACAGATCAATATGTTGTTGGTCTGGGCTTTGAGAAAAGAATCTTGAACTACCAAGAGGTTTTAGTGGATTCTTCTCTTCTGAGCTAGGTGTAGTTTTTGGTTTTGCTGGTTCCACTGAAGGTACAAAACACTCCAGCTTCGACACCTTTAAAGCCAGTCTATCAAAATCACTGATACAAAGAGCCTCCTTTTGGATATGTTCAGTGATCAATTGAGGCCGTGACTGAAGATTGTTATCCAGTGATATGCTCACCTCATCATGATCATCATCCTGCACTCCATGGCACGGTTGCTGTGAAATGTTCGATGGTCCAAGCTGTTTGTCCTCTGTGTTTTCAAAATGACTTACTGGCGATTGCACTTCTAAGACCGAACTGTTCCCTGAATCTGTTGAACCATCTTCATAACTTGGTTGCCTCAAAATAATTCTGGCATGGGAGATCCTTTTAGTGGGTGTTGATATCTGATCTTTGTCACTCTCGTCCTCCATGAGCCTGGATACATTCTGGGCAAATTCCTCCAGTGGCAGAACATTAAATCTGCATTCTTTGTTAGCAATCTCACTTATGGGATGAAGAGTTTCAGGTACTGAAGCCTTGCTGTCAGTTTGTTCAGGCTCCTTCTGCATCAACAGCTCTTGACATGAGTCTCGCCCTTTTGTTTCTCCACCTTGGGATTTGACAATAGCTGGTCTTACTTTTGGTTCTGATCGCTGTTTGAGGGAATCTGGGGTGACCTTTGTATTTTCCACCATTGGGAGATCAGAGAGGTTCTTCTGTCGAAGTTTAAGTGCACAAGCCATTGCCCTCTTAGCTGCCTCTTGAGATGCACGTGTTCTCTTCCTTAGTTCATTTAACAACCTCTGCTCCTCATCATCAAACTCAATGACATCATCACCAAGCCTGTTGTCTTCTGAAGAGCGAGATTCATCAAGACTCTTACTTTCATCTTTTAGTGGCTTCTCTGTCTCTGAGTCTTGACAATGTACTCTATGTACTTCTTTACTTTTTTCAGGTACTTGTGCTACATAAGGCCTTGTACTGGTAGCATTCTCATATGATGGTGTTGTAGATACTGCCGTTTGCTGTTCTGGCTGTTCTGGATCAATGCTGTCTAGCACTGGTTCATGGTCCAGATTAGTTTTAGACGGTGCTTCAATCTCATGTGGGCTACTGGTAACTTCCAGTGTGTTTATAGTATTGTCATTGTTGGGAACTTTGGTCTGCTGAGGTATCATGTCCTGTGGTTTATCGACAATCATGCCAAGTAGTTGGGCTGCTGTTAATTGAGCAAGAGGCATGGCTTGTTCAGGTATAATTTCGGTTGTCTGGTTCAGACACAGTTCTTGCTCATTGTTGGGTGACATGCTTGTGTAAGCGTGAGCTTGCTCGATTTCTCCTTCAGTCATGACAGCAGCATCAACTCTTTCAGCATCATTGAGTGTGGTCTTCATTGGGGAAGTGTTGGTCGCAACAGCAACCAGCCTTGGTTTAATTACATCCTGCTTGAGACTTCTAAAGTGAGCGACTCCCTTGGAGAAGATTTGTATCAGTTCCTCATCTGTGCTATAAGATCTCTGTGGAGAGAGGCCCATCACTGTGGATAACTCCTTCAACTCGTTCAGGTTTGTATCCCCTCCACTGTGCTCAGATTGGATCTCCAGCTGCTGTCCATGTACAGGGGCCTTACTAGCAGATTCGTCTCTGGCAAGCAAGTTTTCAGTTGATGGATTCTGACTGGATGACTCCTCTCTGATTGGTTGGAACAAAGAGGTTGTGTCAGATGGCTCACAGGTTTGCCCGTGATGATTTTCATTGGGATTAGTTCCTGTCAAAGGCCACATGATTGGTTCATCACTCAGGGTTACAGCTTCCTTAACTAAAATCTCTTCAACAGGTCCGAGTAACCTGATTTCAGGTATCCCATTTAGTGGGTCCCCATCAGCAATTCCTGGCTTGGGGTCTACAGTGAAAGATGACAAATTGACATCCTTTGAAGCAATTGTTTCTCCGATCATTACCTCTTCCACAGGAGAGCAGGAGGATTGTTTTTGCCTCTCCCTGAATTTATGCTCATTAGTTTTTTTACTTGAATCAAGCAATGATTTTTGGGGCGCCTTCCGCGTTGTATGTTTCGGTAAAGATTTTCTGGTCTCAGACGGCCACATAAAATTGAGATCTCTTGGAACAACAGCTGTCTTTCGCACCAACTCAACAGGAACCTTGACTAGAAGGCTGTTCTTTTCAACCTCACGCTGCTCTAACCTTTTGCCTTCATCCTTCGAAGTATTTACAGTAGGTTCCACACAACCACTTTTTTGGAGAAGGGACTCATCCTCTTCACAAGGTGGAAAACGGAGAACTTCATTGTTCAGAACAACTGAGGCTTTTATGATTGGCTCTGCGGGTAACAACAAAAACACAGGCTGCAAAGAATCAACCTCCAAGTCTTTGTCTTGTTTACAGCCTTCCTTTGAAGCATAATGTTGATCGACTTCATTAAGCCCTTTGCCATCCTCGTACTTTTTGTCGTATTTTGGTGTTTTGAGCTCAGCAGGAAGGGACACCGCACTTTTTAGTGGCACAGCATCAGGAGCATCTGTTAGTCTGTCAGGTTGGTATGAGAGACGGTTAGAATTTATTTGGTCTTGTTCTGTGGAGATTGAATGATGGGTGGAGAATTGCTGAGACACTGGTTGATCTTCAATGTCATCAGTGTCTTCATCAGATGAAGGTTGGCACTGAGGCCGTGATGGGAGAGACGAGGTTTCTGAACACAAAGTCGGTAATGCAGTTACACTTGTTTTCTGATAAAGAGGAGATAAATCTTTGGTAGCTAGGACTGCTACTTTCTGTCTCAAAGTTGTCTGTGTGAATTTGTCAGCGACTTGTGCACCTGAAAATTGATCAAGTGAACAGGCAGAATCAACTGGTTCAATAGTGGATGACAATTCCTCATGCACTTGTCCCATTTGACCGGCTAAGTCCTGTTCTGTTATTGGATCTGTCTGTGCAGACTCATCATACGTAACAACGTATCTGTTTCCAACTGTGCTGTAAATTCTCTCATCGCTGGCAGACACATTAGTCTCGTCTTCTGTGAGTGGCATCTGTTCTCTTGGAGCGATGTCAAATTCTCCTTGGACTGGCGATGAAGCAGCTGACCCTTCTGATGATGTCTCTCCCAGTGATTCCCAGTTACCACCCAAGATACGGACGAGCATATTCAGTTTGGCCTTAGTGGCAGCAAACTCTTTGCCAAGCAAAGGTTCGGCCACAACTGGATTTTCTGGCTCCCACAGATGGCTCCTTGCAGACTGGCCTTCTTGTGAAGATCCTTCTTCTAAGATGCTTGCTTCTTGCTGACCCTCAGAAAGGTTCTTAGCAACAGCTCTCAGGAACTTGATTGGAATGGCTGGTTCATTTAGGCTGGGAATCTCTTCATTCACAGAGGAGGTACAAGGCCTAAGGTCAGCATGCACTTCATCTAGAGGATCTTCAAGTCTGACTGTATGATCCTCTGGGGTGAAATTATAACATTTTTTAGGTGGATTTTCCGTTGGTGACACATTTGCAGGTGCAATGCGAGGCTCGTCTACATCAGACGATGAAAGACATTCCTCAGAGATTGTTGGCAGCAAGCATTCAAGAGAGCTCCTTGAACCAACTGAAGGTCGGGTCTTGCGAAGAACTTCTTGAGTCTTCTGATCTTCCTCCGGGTCATTGGCTGCCTTAGTCGACTCATCATTTGAACCTTCAGAAGAGTCATCATCATCATCATCTAAAGTGTCACTACCGCTGAGTATGTCAAGCTGCTGTCTAAATGATGACATTTCTGACAACACCCGCTCAGCTGTGTCCATAGCACCATCTTCATCACCAGACGAGTCCTCTCCATCAGACGACTCAGAGTCAATGTGAAATACCTCATTCACATCAGGTGTTGATCCTCTAGATTCTGAGTTTTCAAGAAAAACTTCATCTTTGCCGTCTTCTGAAGCCGATTGCCCAAATCTGCTATAGCAAGTAATGGGGCTCACAACTGGACTCTTTATGTCAATTCCAGCGAATTCCAGTGGATTATTTTCCCTTGGTACAGGTGTGCTCTGCAGTTGGACAGGTGAAAGCGAAAGGTTACCAATGGGTGTAGGTTGGAGGGTTTCCTGTGTTATCTCAAAAGCAGTCTGATAGAGAGTCAAGTCCTGAGCACTTTGAAACAGGGCAGATTTTTCATTGTCGTCTTGATTCTTGCAATCAAAAGGATGTGCCTTTTCCTCATACTTTTCAGTTGTCAGGAATTTTGATGCATCAAGTTGCTTCGACAGTTCTCTTAGCTCTTCTACTAAGGATGGGGAATACACACTAGAATGAGTCTGTTCTAAATGATCAGAGATAGTCCGTGCTCTCTCCATGATTTCAGTTGTATCTTCCTGTGGGAGAGAAGACCCTAGCTTTTCTGACAGTCCTCGGAGTTGTTCAATTATTGAGAGTTCTTCAGTAGAGCTATCTGGACTTATACTACACACGGAACCTTCCCCTTGAGATTCCTGTCCTTTGGGAATCTCTTCAGCCTTCAGAGCAGCTAACTCACTTTTGGAATCTGATGGAGTGGACTGTAACTCAGGCAGGCCAAATGCAAAAGGAGCTATGGTGATCGAGTTTAGGAGGGTGCGCAGCCTAATAAGTTCTTCTTGTATCAATGATGGGTTTATCTCAGTAACCAATTTCCCACGATTCAAGACCAGGTTTTGAGACTCATCTGCTCTTGATTCAACAATAGCCCCGTCTGGTACCATGTCCTCTCTCAATTCCACTAAAACTACTCCAGGAGACTTAGTTTGTGTCTTCTGTGGGTGGCCCAATACCTCAAGAGTGTTATCAGTTGAGCTCATATTAGCTTCTGCCATTTGCAGCTGATCAACCCTGGGCAAAAATCTGACATCATCAATGGATGAGCTAGTCTCTGTCTCCACATTTTCTAGACTTACTGGTATGTTGTATAAAGGAGTAGTTGTCTTGTTGACATCTTGAGGGATGTCTGGTAAGGAAGTAGCTTGAACAGATGCCTCCAAATGGACACAAGGATCAACATCACCATTGCCAAAATGAACTGAAGCACAAGAAGAGGGCATTTTACCAGATTTAGATTTCTCACTCTCTTTGATTTCTTCGCTAGAATGTGCCATTTGTAATGGCTCAATATTTAACGTGTTGATAAATCTGGTTGGCTTGTCAGCGAAAGAGGGAGGCAAAGGTTCACTCTGGCGGATGATTTGTGGGTTATTTGTTGCGTCTGAACAAGGATTTGCTTCCCTTTCAGTGTATGGACTGAGACAGTTCTCTTTCTCGGGTCTAAGATTGGCTCCTTGAAATGGTTGCATAGTGAGATGGTTGTCACTGTTTCCTTTTTTGTCATAGTTCTCATCCAAGAGTGATAGAAGAGGCTCTTCTCTGGAAGAGTTTGGCATAACTGCTGTTGAGTTACCCTCCACTGTATCATCAAGTTGTCCATCAGCCAAGATGGTGAAATCAGAAGATTCTACCATCTTTTCCCCACCTGATTCATCCTCATCATCATAATCAATACTCAAGTCTGAACTCTGGCCAAGCTCTTTCTCCAGAATCTCAAGTGGCTCTACAAGACCCTCTACATCATCCTCTAAAACCGCATCCTCATCCAAACCGCTGGCGCTGCTTGAGGAAGCCCAGAAGACAGATTCTGCCAGAGTTTTAGGGCTCGGTAGAGGTTTAACAATCAAGTCTGTCGGAGTTGCTGGTTGGTCTGAGAGGTCTGGAGGATCAGATACTCCATCACTAATCAAAGCAACTTCATCATCTGGACTTCTTGAGTGCAAGGAATCTGTGCGACTGAACTCACTGGCAAATGTGCCTGCACTGGAGCTTGACAGGGAACTTGAAAAGGGACTTGATTGACTTCTTCTCTCATCTGTGTCAACTTGTGATGCTCCTAAAGGAAGGTATGAAAGTGATAGGGGTGTCCCCTTGTAAGTGTCATCGGAAACAAAATGCTCTCTTTCTTGTTCCTCACGTTTTCTGTTTGATTTGGATTTTATGGGAGTCCGTCGCTTCTTCAACTTTTTCCTTGACTTGCGAGGTGAAGGGGACACAGCTGATTGGCCCTTGGATCTGACCAATTTTCTTGGAGACCCTGATGAACTTGGAGACTCTGATTCATTCCCTTCCTTATTGTTACTCAGAACAGATGGTGATGTCGTGTTCTTTAAATGCTTTACGTCCCTCTTGGGTTCTGCAACAGGACAAGACTTTTTAGTTTTCCTCAGTTCATTAGTAGCACAATCTGTTGGTAACGTTTCTCCTATGGTTTCTGTATGATTCTGCTTTCGTACAGGACCATCAGTCACAATTTTGGAACTACACTCAGTCAACAAAAACGTTTCAGGAACTGAGTCTGTTTCAATGATAGAGGGAGTACCATCTCTGTGTCTGGTTGTTTTCAAAGGAGACCTCGTATCCGCTGTACTCACTGAAGCTGGCTCTCTTGGCAACGGATTTGAGAGCTTATCTGGGTTCTCAAGTATCTGAACATCTTCAGGTTCTCTCTGCTCCTTTGTATCTCCTTTTGCTTCATTGTCTATTAAGGTGTCAATGTCAGAAACAGCAGGAACAATCTCACTGTCTGTCTGAGGTATCTGTGACTGTTCCTGGAGATTACCGTTAGCTGCAAGGTTTGTGACAGCATTTTCCTCCAGTTGTAGAATCATATCTGTTTTAGTCCCATCAACACCAGGATTAACCCAAGCATTTTCAGAAACATCAGCTGCATTATCAGTTTGATGGCCACGTTTGGAATCTGCAGGTGTCACACATTCCTTGTAATCTACTTCTTGCTGGACCAAGACATCAAGATTATTGTCCACTACAGTAGGTGTGGCTGTCCTATCCATGCCACTCATAGTATGGTCAGACGACACACTGTTGTTATCTGTTGAAACACCAGAATCGATTACTGCCATTTCCAAGGATGCTTTTCTGAGCGTGAGATCGCCATTATCATCTGGTCTTGACTTGATTTCCTCGATACCCTCGGCATTATTCAAAGCTGACGCCTCCTGAGGGGATTCCTCCGACTCTAAAGGCCTGTCCTCAAGGACACTGAGGTTTAAGTCTCTACCTTCACCTGTTCTTTCCAGATAATTATCATTGGAAGGATCAGATATGTACCCACTTGTGATTCGTTCATCCGAGTGAGGAGAAGCCTCAGATCTGTTTTCTCTTAAAAGGAATGTGGATGTGGAAGGTGCCTCAGGAGAAATATCTTCAAGAGAGTCCTGCAAAGCCAGTTTGGTATCTCCGTCTTCAGGATATCTAATAAGATGATGGTCTTCCGCTTCCACGGAAACACCTCTTTTTCTCCTCCTCGATGATTGGTCAACATTTTGGTTAGATATACTTTCAGAAGGCTGATGTTTATCTTCCACACTATCTAGACAGCATTCAGCATGTGGCTGTTGCTCATCCGCATCCTCCAAGGAATCAGAAAACGACTCATTAGTATCAGACAAAATCTCTTCAACAGCTCTCGAGAAGCTGTCATCTAAGCTGGCGTCACTTGTTACACAGATGCTGGGACAATATGAAGATACAGGGTTTGGGGGCTGAGGTATTGAGACTACATCTTCCATTGACTCCGAGCAGCCAATGGCAGGCTGCCTGTCTAGAGATAGTTTCTCATTTTCCAAAACAACATCACCATGGTTATTCAGGTGTGTTGGCTTTTGACCGATTTGATCGATTCCTGTTTTCGCATCATTCTCTTCATCCAGAGGGACAAAGAATGCATCTGAGTGAGGAGTTGCCTTCGGTTTCAGCTTTTCAAAAGCCTTGGAAATAGGCTTAACAATTCTCGGCAGATTTGCCTTTGCCTTGTCCTGGGTCCCTGCTGGAGATTTTCCTTTTGAACCAACAGGTTCTTTACTGAGTTTGGAAGCATTTTTATGTCTCTCAGCAGACTTTCGCTTCATAGCTGTTTCTATTGCACTTTCGGAGGATGGTGTTTTGGTCCTTTTAACTCTTGCAGGTGATGTCTGTTTGCCTGTTGTATTTGATTGGATTTCAGGTTTGGGGTTTGAATTTTGAGTTTTGGAATTGTGAACTGTTCTCTGGGGAGCTTGTGTTTTCAGAGGACTCTTGCTCCTACTTCTCGCAGATGGTACGTGAATACTCTCTTTCCCATCATCTTCTTTCCTCCTTGCAGCTGGCGAAATTGAATTCGTACTTATTGGTCTCTTTTCTGGGAGACGTCTTGGACTCAGACTTTTAGTTCTTAGCTTAGACTCAGTTTTCAATGTGTCTCTAGTCTGGTTATGAGTCAAGGATGCTTGGTTTTCATTTCTAGGAGATTTGGAATGTGTAGTCTTTCCATTAAGTCTGTTGCTTCTGGCATTTACATCCACTGATCCATCAGTTAGAGATCTTTGTCTTACTGATGGTCCACGACCCTGCACATGTCCCTGTCTAGAACTTTGATCCTCCACATCTGGTCGATGAGGTTTACGGCGTAAATAGTCAAATCTGGGTGCTTGCTGCTGATACAGCCTCGAATACACAGAGTTGGGAGTTGATTTGGGCTTCACTGGAGATGTAGCAACTGGAGCTTTATTAGGCCTTGGGGGAGACGGTTGACTTTTACTAGAAATGGGTTTTACAGTTCTGTGAGGTAGGGATTCGACTGAGCCTGTTCTATTAACACTTGGTGGAGGAGTTGCAGTTTTAGTCATTGGAGACTCAATCCCGTTATCTTCCTTATCTGAAGAGTTTGATGCAGCCTTGCCACTGGCACTATCACTATCACTCCTTCCACCAATGGGGCTCACCCTGCCCCATCCAATCACAGCTCTCGATTCGATCCCATTGCTTGTCTCATCCTCGGACCTCAAGGAGGAATCCAGAGAGTCATTGGAAGCACTTGCAAATCGGTCGCTGAGCGACGGGATGCATTCAATCTCATGAAGCCTCCTCTCCTCCTGTTCGATGAGTCTCAGTGATGCCGAGCGCTGCCTGTCGAAGGCCGCCAGCCTTCTCTCAAGAACGGCTTCAGCTTTTCTCTGCGACTGTTTCTGCATCAACTCCATCTGAGCAAGCCTCTTGCGATCAACGTCCAGGACTGATAGGTCGGATGATGGCTCAGTTCCCTGAACAATAACATGTGGAACTGCATCCCCACCCAAGGCAAGAAGTGAGGCTTTCCTGGTCTGGTCAGTCCCCAAGCTCTTACATTCTTCTTCCAACTGTTTCAGACCTTTAAAGCAAACAGATCAAACAAAAACCTCAAAATTATGTCATTCAAATGGTCATTTGCAATTCGATAAAAAAGCTAATGCTTGCTACATTCCCGATATACATAGCACTTTGCAAAATCTCTTGGGTTCCATGAAGCCTTTTTATTTTTCTGAGACCTGATTCTCACACACATTAAAAACGTGCCGTGTGCCCCATGAATGGCATTAGATTACTTAAGTTTGATTTTCATAAACGCCTCGTGTTGTAATATTCATCAATGTGCCTTTCTAATTAAGAACAAGCGGATCTAGCTTTTTTTTTGGTAGCACTCATGCTAAAACTACAACTAATTACCTTGCTCTTTTTCCTTGGCAAGACGTTGTCTCATCTCTTCTAGTTCTCTCTCTGTCTCCTGTTTCACTTTCTCGTGCTCTTCTCTCAGCCTCTGCAGTAACTCTCGTTGCTCCTGGATCATTTGCTGATGTTCCTCAAAGGCCAACTTCATCCTCTTCTCCTCCTTCTGGTGTGCTGCCTGCGTGCGGCGTTCCTTGTCCTGTAGTTCCTCAAGCCTCTTCCTGTCAAATTAGTTGTTAGAAATACATCATCATCATGTTAACCTCAGACGACCATCACTATTTACACATATATGCACAAGACTTTCTGTCTTCGTCAAGTTCAATTGTATTTTGGGAAGATGTTGCAGAGTGAGATGAAAAACACTGAGATGTGTGACAATGTTTTAGTCAATTCCATCAACAATGCTTGTAAGTTCTTCTAAGTCTCATGTCAAGTCAAAAGCTATTCAAATGAACTGTCACAAGAGCAGTCCTTGTTATGTCGCTTGTGACTGGACTTGTGAAATAGGAGAGGACAATGTGATGTGGAATTTGTTTGTACATATCGGGTATACAAAAACTTTAATCACATTGAGCCGACCAAATGTTTGTACATGGCAAGAACCCTGCTGACATCCAAAGCCTGGGTCACCAAAAAATATCAGCACATACATGTACATACATAGCCATGTTTGGGCCCCTAAGAGGTTGCAGCAACCTCTAGGTGGTGATGACAGTGTATGTTTTCATTATATCAATAACTCACACATTGTGAGAGTAAAGATAAAGTTGTACCAGAAAGTCTGTTCTGTACCTTGTGCTTTCAACTTTGTCCACTTTGATCTTGTGTTGTCTCTCCAATTCAACCCTAAACAGAAATACATGACAAAGATTTAAGTTTGTAAAATGACGGCATAGATCTGCAAACATTACTGCATACAGCAACACTGTCAACAGGTAAATGTCATTGCAAGTTTTCTTATTGCCAATTGATAGTCTATCAACCTATCAAAGGATTGTTTGTTTTGATTTATCCACAAGCGTCCTGCTTTATAATGCACATTATAAACTAGGCAAACCTATGCTGATGACTACCGCATGACTACTGCTATAAAATCAGCGACCACTGTGATACCCAAGTGCCATTTGTATTGTAATAGATTAATAAAGTAACAAATCTTCCACACTGCATCATTTAAATGTGAAAAGATGGTACACAGATACAGGACCAAAACAGATGATCTGGCCACTCGTTTAGTCTTATTTACTTAAGAAAGCATCAAACTCCTATTTATGATATCCAGGAATAACTGACCCATGCTTTTTAATTAATATTCCTTTATTGGAAATGCTGCCTAAAATTGAGTTCGCCCCTGGAAGTTCTTATCCAAATGGGGACTCCCTTTTCTTTGCTTGTGGCTTCAGATCTTTATTAGCAAGACATCTTGATGGCATAATCAAATCCGCAGCTGAAAATGCCTGATTTGTATAGTACATGTTCTCTCTCAGCAATGGCTTTTTTCTCTTATATTTATTCTCACAAAATTGTGGCACTTCCAACAACAGTCTAGCACATGTTGAGAACCCGAATGGTCAGCCAATAGTATTCTGACTGACTGATTGACTGACTGATTGACAAAGACTGACTGAGTCTTACAGTACATGTGTATAAATAGATGTAAGGTCCTGAACTGAGACTTTTGTGTCCATGCACCTTGCACTGACTAGGCAAGCTAGTCTTGTTCCAAGACACTGAATGCATGTCTGGACTCACCCTGGGTTATACATCATGATTGAGGAGACTTCAGGAATCGGTGAGGTAGAGCTGTCCAGGCTTCGTCCCCTCGGCACAGCACACGGACTGTCAAGGCTGGATGGAGGAGTCTCTCTACTCAGGGAAATCTTGCGGATTCTAGAACCTTCTTCGGTGATGGCCTGCTCGGAAAACAATAACTATAGTCGGTGTCGATATTGAGACAGATACAATATCAACAGTTGTTGACCAACAATACAATTTGCCTTTTATTCAAACCAGACTTTTGACAATTGTTTCCTTTAAAAAAAAAAGCGGGAAGGCAAGAGGGACTTGTACATCCATGGATGACATAGCATCTGCGCAACACTGTATAACATTGTGTGTATTCCCTTTTATTCTCTAAAACCCTATAGAGTGCTCAGGCTGTTTTAGGGCAGTGAAGAGAATAATAGGCAGGGCAGTTTTAAATGGGACAGGGACTAATGGGTAATAGACTTTTGAAGTGAGTTTTGATGTACACAGCAACCTTTGTCAAATTGTACATGAATATAATTAGGTGATGACAAGGTTCCCATATGTGTTTAAGTGTCCAAAGAAAAGCAAACAAGAAAGAAAAATGGAAGCTAAAATGGTACAGTACAGGTGTGTATCAAGGTGTGTATCGGGGAGGCAGGGGCTTCAATACTTGTAACCTAGAAATTTCAGTGAATTTCAACCAGCAGTAACATAGCTGCAATTTTAAAAATCCAGAATTTTTATAATAAGTCTTCAGCACAAATGTTATCATAATTTTCTAAAGGAAACAATGTCATGAGTCTCAATGCTAGAACGCAAAAAAAAAATTGAGTTTCGAAATTTAACAGCATGTGATAAATACACTAGGGCAGAGAAAAGGTTTTATAAAAGTGAACAGCACTTGAAATAATTTGTGTATAGTGTGTACAGTGATTTGCCATTCTAAGTTTTCAGCCAAAAATGAATGCATATTTACAGGCAAAAACAATCCATTGGCGGCCACTGTCGAGTAATGGACTTTGCTCTATGATTCATTCAATAGACCTTATGCATTAAGACAGAGCCAGAGGGCAATGGCTTTGTATTGCTTACCCAGGAATGAGTAAGCCTTTTGTGCAGTCATTGTTACTAAATTAAAATAACAAAGAACACCCTCTGAGATATCCGCAATGCATAAGGTCTATAGTGACTATGACACTTGCAGACACAATGAAGCTCAACTCAGATTGGCCTGTGATTTGTCTTGTTTTGTTTTGTTTTTATTCATTTGTCTGTTTGTTTTCATTTGTTTATTTTCTGTTTTGTTTTGTTAGTGCCACAAAGACACGGCTTGCAAAGTTGCAGCAAGGTGACTGTGACATTTGTCATCCTCCTGGAACACAATCCATAACAGTGCAGTGGTTGGGTATTTTCAATTTTAATAATGGTCGATCTTTTTGAACATTGATATTTTGCTAACAATCATCAATTTATCATTGCAAATAGTGGCCAAAAAAAAACTGACTGAGCTAGTTATTGATCAGGCAAATTTATTTTGTGTCATTACAAGGCAGACCTGAGCTTAGCTTCAAAGCAGCCATGATACCAGCAGATGGACCCATTGTTCAATGAAGTAACTTGCTCACAGTCAATGAGGAATTCCTCAATGTAAACTACAATACTGGCCAAATCTCGCTGGGCCCCCAACCCCCGGTCAATGTTGTCTCTCATTGCGCAGTGTGTGCTCCATCAGCTGGAGAGAACAACATTGACCGGGGCAGCGGGGGAGTGGGTGACCGAGGCAGGCTCAGGAAGTGTCCCAACCATTTTGGCCGGGATTGTAGCTTAACACCAGCTTGTCATTTGCAGCAAAATGCAGTAAAAAAAATTTAAAAAAAATAAAAATCAAGGAAAATCTCTTCTGCAGACAATGATAGCATGATTTATGGCATGAAAAAAGAAACAGAGCAACATACAAATGAATAACAAATGCAAACATGTAAGCATAAAATAAATATGTCTGCATAATATGAATTTTCCAATGATACACATTGTATGCAAATAGTAGTTCTATGATGCAGCTGAAACAAAAGCATATGCAAAAATATACAGAACAAGCTTTTTTTTCATGCTAGATATATTGGTTGCTGTGTAAAGTTAAAATGAAAATGCATTTACAAGTAATCTGCAATGAAAAAAAAAACAGCTTTCAGTTAACACAAAATTAGCTTTCATTTTCTTAAATGAGTATGTAGATTAGCGAAAAGGCATAAGTTAATGGATTACAAGTAAATGTAGCGGAAGTTAAATTACATGCACAGTGAATTGGAACCAAAGAATATTCTCACAAGGACAGAATGTTACCATACTAGCAACATGTACATGCAAAGGACATAGAACACAAATAACTTTTCTTATAATTGTAATGACAATAACAGCCCAGAATGCAAAGGATTCATCGTCAAGTTAATTCACTGATGTCTGCTCATTTGAAAGAAACTGAAGTATTCAAAACCCTTTTTTCGACATTATTGGGAGAGGATTAGAAACAACTGTTGGATCATTACTTGATCCAGTATTCCATTTTATAATTAGGGAACTGTTAACAAAGTTAATATGACCTACTCAGTGAAAATGAGCAAACAGTCACAACTGCTCTGTAAAACTTTTTTTAAAATCTAAAATAAAGGTTTTTCCCTCTCTTTTGAGGAAGTGAGGTTTTATTTTGAAAATTTGCTCGGGTAAATTTTGCTTGGGTAAATTTTGCTTGGGTATTATTGATTTTTTTTAAGCTTGCTTTTTAACAGAATGAGATTTAGGCTGTAACAATAAGTAATTCACCAAGGATTTTTTTTTGGGGGGGGTGTGTTTTGACAAATTATAAAGCTCTTAGGTAAAAAAAAAAATAATAATAATAATTTATCTTTTTTCCAAAACACAAATATCCCAAAAGCTACCAGTATGCACAAACTTCACTGGCATTTTATCAAGTAGCAGTACAGGGATGAGATTGCCAATTAAATATAAGTCTGAAAATCGGATGAAAGGTCTAAAAGATGCATTTCTTTCTATAGTGATGTCGTCTTTCTCTCAAATTCAAAAAGTCAGAATTCAGACAAAAGTCTGAAAAATCTCATGCCTGGCAGTAATTCGATCCATTTTTTGCAACATTTGAATCATTTTCAGGGAGTGGGTCAGTAAAGAAGTACAAGGCAGCGAAAACTGCAGGATAACGTTTCTGTAAAGAAAAAGGTTCTGTGCTGTTAGAGACTGAGTACGTGCAAACTTACAGTTAGGTTATTATGAACTCGGAGTGTTACGCTGTTCTTCCGAGGCTGTGAGACGGGAAGGAAACGGGTTCCAAGTGTCAGCATGCATGGTAACATGCGGTTAGGATACAGGATACTATACATTTATTCCCAAGCAGGCTAGGTTTTCACCCCCCCCCCCAAAAAAAAAAGGTTTTGGGGGTTTTTTTGTTCAACCTTAATTTACAAGTTCTGATTGACTTTTTGTTTGTTTGTTTGTTTGTTTTTTTTAATATTCTGAAACTGCCAAAAATTTGATTGTGAAAAACTTTTTTCTTTTTAAAACCCAGCTCCAAATAATCATGATACATGTAATTGGGCAGAGACAAGGGCTTGTTTTACACATTGTATCCAATGCATACAAACAGCTTATACATTGATTAAAATCTCCCGAATAACTGTGTATTTTTCATTTCCACAGAGTACCTAAGATCAACTATTAAACAAAAACCTGGACCAAAGAATTGGAAAAAGGAAATTTGGAAACAATATTTTTTGTAACAGACATTAAAGCTGCTTCAAAACCTGGGAGAAAGAGGTGATAAAATATCGGATCTATAAAATCTGCAACTAGTAAACTGAATGTAAATTTAGGTTAATAACATGTTCTATAGTCATCAGCTTGCATTGGGGTAAATCAAATGGAGCACGGAGTATAAATGTAATGTAAAATAAAAAGCTTTAAGAAACACAAGCCACATGCACATATCACTTAAAAAGTCACACACAACTACATGTATTCACAAGCTGCAATGACATTTGCATTGTCTTTTTTTCATGATTGGCTCAGCGGTATTTGTGTCTGTTGCATGGTAAATTGTGGGGCTATGCCCAAGCGTTTCATGTTTTATTTCACTAACCCTAACTCCCTAGGGGGTGTGCAAAATTATATTGAAATTTTAGGATTCAGGACTGTTAGGGCTATTTAATCATCAAGCTTTTTCCTTTCCAGACCTACATGTAGCTCCTCCTAAAAAAAAATTGTTTTGAAAATTAGTTCAGAAACTGATTTTCAAACCTACAAAGCTTAAAAGTAAGATTGTTTAGAAGCCCATACCTGAGGACTGAGTGATTATTGAGCAAGTTTCAACTGTTTTGAGTTTCCCACAATTTGCTTATAACAGGGAAACTTAACTTTCACTTGACTGTGAACACTTGTAAAGCCTATCAAACTAGTAGGTTTCCCCCAGACAGCAGGATGAATTTAAGGATGTTTTAAAATACGTCAACTTGTCCCTTTCACTGGGAAATCTATTCCGCACTGTCTTACAAGCAAACACAGTCCCGCAGTCCAAAATACAGCATCAGAGAGGTTGAGTTATGAGTTTTGGCTTGAACGTGTATGCCTAGGACACTGTGTCATGGATACACGCATGAACGTCACTAAAATAGTATGCGTTCACAGACGAACAACTGCTGGCTTGCACTTTTTTTGCAGTACACAATGCCAAACGAGTGACCCTCGCATTCCTCGTAACATGAAGGAAGGGAGCTAGGTAAAAAGGTCCTCATTTCTCATGCAAGCAAAATGGTAAAAATTGATAGTGAAGTTTTATCAGAAGTCAAATAAACTACAACCGATACGCTTGAGAGGATTATTTCATTAAAAGGAAGTACTTTTCAAACCCCCCCCCCCAAAAAAAACCAGATTTATGTACACCGATTCTTGGAAATGCCTGCTCAAGTTCTTTTCAGCGTACACAAATGGAAACCCAAAGCTTCCAGTATGTGTTGCCATACGTGTTAAGCAAAATGCGTAACTTAACCTCTCTGATACCAGTGTAAACTCAAAACACATACATGTACAAACAATAACATGCCATGACATGGCCACGCAAAATGCCAACTGATCATCATCCAACATAATTTTTTAATGGGTGTAGCAAGTTTGAGGCAACCCAAGAAGTTCCCACTTCACTTGGGCACATGTACAAATGTACACGTACAAAAATGCATGAACTGTGCATGCATTTTTATAAAACCTCATCACACAATTAATATTCAACCTTATCCATTTTTGAAAACATCAACACCGCTTTTAGAACTCTTTCGACCAAATGCATTTAAGCACACACTGCAAACAACGCACACCAACCACCCTCCTTGCAAGATACACAATTTTTCTTTGAAATTTGAATTCAACGTATATTTGGTCTACTCACACGTCTTATTTCCTCAACATCCTCAGGTTTGATAGATGACTGGAAATAAAATACAATCAAGTTTAGCAAGGACTTCCCAGAAATTAAATCTCAAATTAAGACAATGCTGTAGTATCCAATGTTGTTCCCATAATCTCTATCTGCATCTATAAAAAACACATTTTTGTCCCCCAAAAAATGTATTATAGCTGTCACAAAGATACCAGTTTTAACAGGAATAGAAAACCCAGCTTTTAGGGGGACACTTTTCATGGAGGAATGTAACACATTTTCACTTGATGCAGATAGCGACTTTCAATCCAGTAAAGGGCAAGCAACCTACTTCTTAGGCATGGTATATGAAGAAAACTATCGCAACTTAATATTTTTTTGAGTGAAAAATAAACTACATTTTCTGTTTGACACAAACATTTGGCTGTGCTGTCATGGTTAATGGGTTAGAATGTCTCACTCGGTGCATCAGCAGGCTTGGTACTACCACAACGTTCTTCTCTAAGAGTTATTTGCAAAAAGAAGATGTTACACACATGGACAAGAAACTAAGAGATAACATAAAAAACTATGAGATGGAGTTAAATCAAGGTTGGTCCAAAAAACATAAACAATGATCCTCCGGCTGGCATTGCAGGGCCCACTGATTTTCCAGGTGTGGGCCCACTGATTATCCAGTTATGGACACACCTTTTTGCATACAGATACACTGCCTATATTGGAAGGACTTGCAATGGTATCTTGCATTGTGAAGGGGATATAAAGGGACCTGCAACGTAGGCCAGATTGGAAAACACGTGGTGCATTTCAGTCAAAACTAGCAGCCACATTGGCAAATACATAAAATTTACATGTATGGTCTGCATCTTAAGATGAAAGTACTCATACTTTTTTTCGGGACATTTGGCGTTCCAGAGAAATAATTCCTAAGATTTGAGTTGGGTACACGTACATGACAAGTTTGCCATTGGTAACAATGGGGAATGACAACGCTGCAAGATATCAAAAACCAAAATCTATTTGGGTAAATGACAGTCACTTTGAATGCTGTTTGGTTTGACACCACTCTGGAATGCCAGTCTGTAGCAGGTGTTACATTGTCATTAATTGTACTTGGTTAATTGAAATGTAATTGATGAACTCACTGCTCTTTTCTCTCGGAGTCTAGCTGCTTCTGCTGGATGATTGAAGCGGAACATGTTTGTCTTACCCAGCAAAACAACAGCACCTGCATTAGAATAAGCATCAACAATAACCAAGATTACCGTAGATGAGAATCAAGTTAAAGTCAATGTATCAATTATTGGAAGTTCCTAAGAATGTCGGGAAGTGGTCACTACAGTTTTGAGATGCAATATAGGCATATATGTAGGTATAGGGCCATGTACAGCAGCATATAATGCATTTTGAGGAGATTCATAAATTTCTGCTTCGTATATGATGTAAGTAAAGGTAAATAAGGGAATATATGTGTGCTTGGCCAGTTTTAAACAAGTACCGATACGTTTAAAGGGAATGTACAACATTTGCTTTTGCTGTAATTTTCAGAAATAAATGGATTTGGAGAATTAGTATGTCATAGCAAGTATTGAAACTGACTTGTTTCACGTTTTGGGCTCGCAGATGCTGGAAAAACCAAGAAAACCAATCATGTTCTTGGAGTCTGGTTCCCTGACCCCACTTAAGATGAAATGGAGCAATTTATAGACTTTGGGGAATTGTAAGGTAGAGAATCAGTCTAGCTGACCTGTACCCCCTTCACAGGCGTGTAATCAATTGCAAAGAAAATGAGGAATAACTTAATATGAAAAATGAGAAGCAGTTTTTGAAAAAAAGCCAGTTTTCTGGAAAATGCAAGTTTTCTTGAAAATGTCAGCACACCAGGAACCACGATTTCACAGGATGCTTCAGTCTGTCATTTTCTAACAATCCAGTTAGGCATTTCGTGATAACTTGATCATTTCTTTTTTTGATGTTAGCAAATGTTGTATCTTCCCTATAAAACCGGCTAGGACGCTGGACGCTGATCAATTTGGATCGGTCCCATTATCCGTGACAAGGTCCCTAGCCAGTTTTCACCATACTGGTACTTGTTTAATACCAGCCAAGCACATGTTTATCCCCATTCGTCTACCTTTCAGTCAAAACAGGTCAAAAATTCACAATTTTCCAATGATTTTGTTCAACAATTTTACCTTATGTTTTGTGAAACACCCCTTTCGTCATTTCTATGGTATGTGTCTTGCGCGCATAGTGCTAACAATCTCCTTTTATGGAGACTGGCACGCACGGCGCGTACTGCGCGATGTGGCGCAAAACGTAGTGGTGCAGGAATGAAGTGTTTAAATTAAACCAGTTGATGTTTTACATGTATCAGCAGCTTGAAACCACCCACGTGACGGGTTCTCCAATAGGAATGGGTAAACTGTCTTACATGTACAGGGCGAGTCAAAAAAAGCGGAACCCAAACCCCCAAAATTATTTTTCATATTTAAAAAAGTATGTAGCACCAAAAATAATAATGACTGGAAAGCCAATTTCATAAGGTACTTTTAGATGAAAAAATTACTGAAATTGGTCAATCCGTTCAGAAAATATCACCATGTAAACAGAATGACTCTAAAACCTGTCTCGTCCAAAAAAATGCGATCATATCGTATCATATCGTTTGCCTAACCAGGGTTGTTAAAAAAGATATTGTGTACTACAGTTGGTGACAGTTGTGGAAACAAGTATTCTGGGTCATGTTCTTTGTTGTTCCAAACAGTCAAAACACACAATGAATTGCTTTTTTTGGACGAGACAGGTTTTAATGTCATGGTGTTTAAATGGTGATATTCTTTGAACGGATTGAGCAATTTCAGTACATTTTTCATCTAACAGTAGCTTATGAAATTGGCTTTCCAGTCATTATTATTTTTGGTGCTACAATTTTTTTAAATATGAAATATATTTTATGGGGTTCGGCTTTTTTTGACTCACCCTGTAGGTACCGGAATTTATGAATTTTGCATAAAACTGTTTTTCTTTTTGCACATGAGACTTGGATTTGAGAATACCAAAACAATGGGTTTTTCAGAATTCTTTTGGTTAAAAAGATTTTCCAAAAAAAATAATCTGTCGGGTGAAGAACTAGAGGTGAGATTTTTAAATGGTGAGTTTTGAAATGGGTATGTGAAAATCAGCAAGTCGGTAAATGCTGAATAAGTGGGTATTATTATAGAAAGTAACATGTTCATGTACATGTAGAGGCTTGTATACAATGGCACTTGATACAAATAGAATGGGACGTAATTAATCTTGCTCTGTTGTCTGACGTGTCAATATTTGTAAGGCATGATGATTGGTGGTAGGAGTCTGTGTAAATATTCTCTTATCTTTGGTTGGTGAGGGTTCTTACTTGAAGGGTCATTTGTCTTGAGTTTCAAGCAAGCAAAAAGGAGCAGAATGATAAATCTATAGAGGAATAATATGCCGGTAGTTGTCCAGCTTTATTCTATTGCCTGCATCCACTTACAACATATGAAAATCTCAAAAAACCTTGATTGTAATTCCACACACAAAAAATGTAAATGTTAAGCTTCGTCTGCAGAACTAATTGTCTTAATAACCAGATGCGCAATTTTTTAAGCCAACATATTGGTTTGTGCCATTTTCAGCTGATGTATCGACTGCATGGCAGTATTTAAACAAAGAGTTAATGGATGAGTCATGGTTTACTGGCACAGCGCCAATATTTACTTTTCATACATTTCTGTTACAATATTACTGGACTTTATGAGACTGTTTAAAGGGGGGACGGCAGTGTACACTGTATAGCCCAATATCCCTCAGCCTCCCTCAGAAAATGAAACTAAAATCTCCCCAACCATTACAACAATTTCTGAAATTAGGTGATGAGCTTTACTTTGACATTTTGAATTATTTTTTCAATGGCCTGCAAGAGAAAACGAAAAAAAATACATTAAGTTTTGAAATGGAAGTATCCCACTCCCATTTCAATAATATTAACGTGCATCTATCTTCATGCACAGACCATGATGGAAATATTTTTGAATGAGTACAGAATCATTTTTTTCCCCACAAATTTATAGTTTTCTTCAATAGAAGAGTAAAATGTATGAAATCCACATACATGGCCTTTACTCAGGCATGAAAAAGGCAATAATTTTGAGGGGGCTTTCGCGATCAACTTTAGGAACACAGACAATGACAGGAATCCAAGATTAGTGATGGAAAGTGACATCGTATAAAACATTTCATTTTTACAAATTTTAATTTTGGGACCGAAGTAAAAATGCTAAATTGCTTCCCCATAAACATGACATTTTTACTGTTGGCACCCAAAAAATTGCATCCTTTCCTTAAAAAAGGGCCTATCCGCTCCGTTCACAAGTACCCCCTCACCGGCAAAGAAGGAACAGTTGGGGGTGACCGACCGACGCCATCTTGCCCGACTGTAATTCATTTGCCGCGAAGCGCGGCCACTGCGTGTAGGCCTACATAGTACAAATCCCCTGGTGTACATACGTGCGTCACACACAAGTGCGTCAACCAGCAAAATGTCCCGCCCATGGGACGTCGTTGCTAGGTAAAAGGGCGCCCTCTTTGTCGACGCACGGAGCCCATAGACCTTATGTGTAGCAGCCATCTTAGAGGGCAATGCCTTTGTTTTGTTGGGATATGAATGAGTGAACCTTTTTGTGCATAAATTGTCATTACTGAATTAAAATAAACAAAAGCTGCCCTTTAAGATGGCTGCTATGCACAAGGTCTATCGTTTCATTCCATACCTTGGCTGAGTGGGGTTGGTTCGTGGATATCGTTGCCATTGACAGCGCAAGCCGATTGGTTGACAGGATGTAAGGTGACTCGGCCAAGATGGTTGACAATCACGGCGTGCTGGCACTCAATCCCTGGCCCCCAGAGAACTACAAGAACAGTTATGAAAAGAACATTGTAAGAATAGGACTTAATGTCTACAAAATTACATCGGCAATGAAACTTATTTTACACTGGGTGTTGCCTTTCACTTTTTGAAGCGCTGTATCTATACGGCCTTGCACACTATCCAAAATCTCGATGATCCGGGTCCAAAACAGAGCTTTCGAAACCTGTTTCACACTAGCAAGAATCCAACACTGCTTCTAAAAGGTCCTGGTGCTCTACACGGCTAAAATCTGAGTGTAAATGGTATGCCTTGTCTACCATGTTCAATGGGATCTGGTGGATTCGTGTTGATTTCAACATGGGTAGGCGAGACATTTATGTTTTTCATTGATTTGTTTCCATAATTTTATTTTGGCTTTTTTAATTCGGTTTTTCAAAATGTGGTCGCCTGCAATACAGCCTGATGATGATGGCGAGGTGAGACAAGATAAAAGTGTGAAAAGTCCTGAAGTGTTGTTCCATCAGAGCCCCACAAGTTTTACACAGGTGGGACTTGACCACAACCTCCTGCTTACTAGCATGACTAGAGACACCTCTTATACTAGTAAGCACATGAAACTTGAGCTTCCCGGGGTCAGCTACCGGTAGCTGGTATGAGTCCGGTACACATGTAGCAGGTATTGCAATCGGTGCATTTTGTAATGCAATGTTTTGCGTTCGCTAACAAGATGTTTCGATGTACATGTACATGTATAACCAGCATTTAATGTAAATCTCAAAATCTCATTTAAGCCATTTTTCAGAATGTGTGGCATGCTTCGGAATTTACTGAGGTGCATGGAAAAAAAACAGGTAAAAATTTTAAAACCCAACAGAAACAGGTTTGACGCCAATTTCCCATTCACATAATCGTTTTGCAACATTTTGTAAAATATATCATGATCCACACATGTATACATGTATATGTATGTGATATGATCCACTGCATAAAAAAATGTACTACGCCCACCATGCACTTAGACAATCTGTGTACACAGCAGTTCTTTGAAATTGGCCCCTGGGAATCAATTTGGCGGTCTTATTGCCATTAACGGAAAATACCTGATCCAAACTGTTTTTATTGTTTGTGATTATGTTACCCAGTACAAAAAGAACAATGTTTAGTAATAAAGGAATGATAAATGGCATAATATGCAATGTAAACAAATAAACCAGTTTCTGGTCCCCGCTCGCTTCCTTTTTGCCAAGCCGCGGCCTCCTTTTTTTTTTAATTCATACATTTGCAATATATTTTGCACATATATTCTCAATATATTGTCTTTTTATTTGTTTCCAACAAAATTGTAGCTATACAGAAAGAGTTATGGCTCCTTTGGCAAATGTTTGGACACAATTTTGTATCAGCAAAATAGTCGAGGAAATTGAAGAATCTATCTGCCATCTTGAAAAATCTACCATCTTGGGGGAAAAAGAAGAACAAATAAACACCTTCCTCCTTCCTTTTTTCAAAAAGGCCAGACGAGAAATTACTTATATATTTTTAACTCCGCCTGACAACAACAAAAATGATATATCAGTCACACACAAAATTGGTAAAGTAATGAAATACCGGTAATTAGTGGATTATTGCTAATGCACGCTTTTTAAAATGGAAATTTTGCAGTCAGTCTGACTTGAATGCAAACCAATTACGTTAAGTGAACCACATCATTAATAATGGTCACTATATACAATGTCTCTGTCCTCATTAATTATGCAAAGAGGGGAATCAATTAAAGTTAATGACTAATTTACATTCTCTTGACTATTGAGCCACAGCTGCATGTATGTACTGTTTGCTGTAGCCATAATGTCTCTTTGTACAACTACATGTAGTGTAATGGTCGTTGAACAATCACGTGCAAAATGTGTACATATTTATATGCAAGCCTTGATCTTCAGGTTGTACTGCACTTGTATATTACAAAAACATCAAAGAAAGATAATATCCAGAGAGACCAAATTTGGAGGAAGAGTAAATCTACATGTACCGGTCACTACGGTACAGTTGCTCTACATAATATTGGTTGTTGGGTGTTCCACTACTGCAGAAAGTTTTAAATCATTTGAATGTATTTTGCCAAAGATATGGGCAAAAATGTCATTCAGACGTGTAACACTGACACAGAGTCAATGTTACATGTACGGTACATCCAAATATTAAATTTGTACCAATGTTTTTTTAATTTCTGTAAAACTTGACCCAAATTCCCTTTATGTAATTATTACACTACATGCAATGCACCTACATGTAGAAAAGCTTTTGTTACGGTAGTCGGGTATCAAATAGAGCAGAAATGATAGCTTGGTTGTGGACGTAACATTGACACCGTGTCAACCCCAAATGTCACACTTCCAGTGAGTGATTTGGACACTGGTACATCCACATTAAGGTATCGTTTCTGCTACATTTGAACCCTCACTATACCAAAACAATTTTCTTGGTGCATTAGGTGTCCCGTTAAATATGCAATGTCAGTTTGGGTAATATTTTACATATGTGTAAAAAAAAACGGCAAAAAAAGAATATTTGGATGTAACAATGACACGATGTCAATGTTATGTCCGAATAATACATTTATGCTCATATTTTTTTTCAAAGTACATTCAAATGTTTTCGAACTTTCTCAAGTATTGAAACACCCTGAGACAAATATTATGTTGAGCAATTGTTTAGAATGCATTGATACTTTTAATAATACAACCAAATATATGGATGTAACATGCACTGTGGTCAACCCGGTGGAATGACTCACATACATATAAGTTAGTTAGAAATTCAAAATCAGCAGTATTCTAGAGGTACAACTCTGCAATAAGACGATTTACATGTATAGTCTGAAAGAAATACGTACGTATACACATTCAGTTGGCAGGGGGAAGCACAATTAACTGAGAGTCCAAAGCATATCTAAGGTTTCTGCTGTTGAAAATGAATCCTCAATAGTACTCACAGATCTAAACTGCCAAGACGAAAAGCTGTGCAGTCCATCATAATATCGATGTACAGGTACAAAGAGTGGCAAATATCCATCACATACACAAGTACTGTGCATAATCGTCTTTCATAATGTAGCTTCACTGCTAGCGACACTGCATGTTCAGCAATATTAACGGCTAACGCACCGTGTACACTCTCCGTGGCAACCAGACGGCCGAAGTAATCAATGTGTGGCAAAATGATGAATAACGCCAACTTCCTCAAATCGATATCAATTCTCCCAAACAGGTGTTCATTAGAGTCATTAACATCCTCTCTAGCTAAGCAACAAGCGCACTGGGAAACAGCGAGTCGCACTCAAGACTGCGACAATGGTTCAATTCGCACATGCTCAAATACACGGAAGTGTATGTAGACCGCTTAACATTACATCAGACATGCAAACTGAGTCTCTAGATGACATTTCCAATCAGTTCCTCCCTACAAACACAGCGACTACAGTGTCAATGTACATGTACATGTACCAAAATTCCGGGCTGGGATATACTATTGGTACAACAAAATAGCTATCAGTTGATGATTAACATGCGCAAACAACAGAAACGAATAATAAGCTCCAGATTGTGTCGATCCACTTAATCATTCCGATTCCCAAGGAACTGGTGAGGAGGGAGACAAATGTGATCCGTATCTGTTACAAATCCGCGGCAGTAATTTTTCTTTGTACAACTTGGCAGGGTTGAATCTGACACCACAATGTGTTGACAAATGAACCCACTCACAATCCTTCTCATAGAAACCAACCTCAAATAAACAGGGATTTCATTTCAATCATCCTGCGCTATCTTGTGAATTACAGTACTCCAAACCAAACCTAACCTATTGCCCTGAATTCTTTGCATCTTTTTTTTTTCTTGATTTTGGCATCACATACATGTACATGTACCGGTAGTTCCAAAGGTTCATTTTGCGTTTGCAAGGTGTACTTTGTACTTACACTTACAGTATGGATATGACATTTACATGTGTAAACAATTCATCACCCCCATGAAAGAAATCAGAATTGATTTAAACATTTTCACAAGCATTTAAACAGATGAGCCCACATTAAAAAATATATGTTTAATAATCAACCTGCAATTCAGTTTTATTTTACACAGAATCAATTAAATTCAGGATGTTAGTAATCTATTTACTTTGAACAGCATTCATAAAGCCCGGTTCATACTCGGCGCGAAAGCGAACGCGAACACGAATTTGTGACGTCAGGACAGGTTTTCGCGCTGCGAATTCGCAAAAGTTGAACACATTTCAACTTCGGCAAATTTCGCAGTGAATGCTCCCCTGACGTCAAATTCGCATCGCATTCACTTTCTTGCCGAGAATAAACCGGGCTTTAGAAGCACGGTCTTCACCTATATTTCTTTCAGTGACAGGAAACTGTATCTATCGAGTAAACTGTATACAATGTATACGTTGTATTTACCTTCAAAGTCTTCACTTGCTTAGATGAAATCTGACACATGTTCAGGTAACAGTGCCGTTCACTTTATCATGTGGATGACTACATACATGTACACCATAATCAAAGAAATAATTGAGAAAAAATGGACTTTGTCACACTGGCTTCGAACTCAATGCCACACGTTTAACAGTGTGATTTGGGTCAAGTCAATTAAATCTGTGAGTGGCAGCTACTGAATACACCTGTTTACAAACAGCTTAACTTATTTAATTTAAAGCTATAGTCCATCATTTGCAGCCATCCGAAAAGTAAATGGCGTAATTATTGTTGAAAAACATACTTGGTTGAAAGATAGTAAGTGGACTAAACTCCCTGTGAAATTATTCTTTCTGGCAAGCTGTCGTTTTGAAGTAATCAACGAAAGAAGGCCTTTCCAACGGTGCATCTTAAGACGCACCATAGGAAAATTTAAATTAGTAGTTCATTTTTTTGTTCTTCGGCAAAGCGCGCGCAAGCATTGGCACGACGCACACGCGGTTGCTATAATTCATCGGATCAGTGCGCGACATCGCGTAGCTGCAATCAACTCAGTGAGAACGTGTCTCGGACACTGAATTCAGGCCCAATTCAAAACATGATTCGGCAACTTTTGATTTGAAATTGAGATCCTAGAATACTGTTTTTCTCGGAATATACAGCTGAAGCTGAGCTGAAACTTCATCAGGTTAGTTGTTCAGTATCTTTCATTAGATTTTGAACACTTTTATTGCTTCAAATGAACAAAATGCACAAATTACAAATGATGGACTATATCTGTAAGACGCGCTGTGGATCTCACTCACGCTCTTTTATGCCTTGTCAGCTTTTTTTGTAATGCGATTCTCCTGTAACAAAAGCTGCTCTCCACATGCTCTTCTGAAATTTCTAATTTTTTTTGTTCTTATAAATATTCAATTGATATGATTTATTATAAATGAAAACCCTTTTTCTCTTTTTCGGATTCCTGCAAACCTCTGAAAAGGTTTTGATTTTGGGTCGCTTCTTTAGTTCTAACACAACAAAAAGAAAATACTTTGACATTTACTAGATAATTATTCCTTTGAGATTTGAAGGTTTGCATGGTGAAGGGCAATAATAAGGTAAGTTGTTGTGGTAGCACCATGTGACAAAATCTCTTTTGTGAGTATGTGTTCTTTTTCAGAACCACACATACTCACAAAGGAGATCTTGCCACATGGTGCTATCGCAACAACTTACCTTATAATTATTCCTTTACCAAACATGTCTCATTGTAAAATAAACTACTTTAAAGAAAAAAAGGAAATGTAACCCCAAAACAGTAAGGGTGGAGCAACTATTAACCCATCCTATACAGTGATATATTCAACTGGGGGTGTCTTGTGGAGTTATCTCCTAAGATGTAAGTTGTAAAACGGCAGGCATCACTTTTTCAATTACAGTTTTGTAATCAGATTGGAAATTAACAAAACCTTTTTTATTATTATTTCTTATTTTAACTGGGTAGCCCATTCAGTGGAATCCACTGGTCTCCAATGGGGCCCAGTAAAGAGAAGACAATGTGAAGAAATTACAGTTAAGGGGGTAATCATCATGTGTAGCCACTTATACCGGTAAGTTGCCTTGAACAATGACTAATAATTTTGACAGAAGACAGCAAACAAAACAGCCTCACTAAACAATTGTGCGACTGATTGATTACAAAAGAAACTAATCAACCCATTAGCCACTGTAGCGCTTGAAACCGCCCGAGCACTCTACGGTTTTACGGATTTGTCAGTGAATAAACACAATGTAATACAATGTAGTACAGGACAGGTGCTCGTGGGTTAAACAGTAAACCATTGGCAATCAAATGATGCATCACAAACGAGAAATTACCTGAAGTTGCCTGGTAACACAAGCCAAATGTATATTAAACGTCCAGCAAAAACAAGTTGGTCAGACATGTTCAATTCAATTCAATGCAATGTTTTTTTTTTATTCATCCACAAACTAAACTGAAAATTAGTGGTGTGCATTTACGGGTAGTATGGGAACCTATTGAAGTAAACCATGGGTACCTGGTAGCCCAGGTTGGACGACGTCTTCGTTGCATTGTGAATGACGTCCAGGGTAAAAATTCCACCACCATAGCGAAAAAAATTTTAACACATTTTTTTTCATATTTTTACCTGACGGAGGAAGCTGAAATTTCGCTTACAAATTCCTTATGTCCAGAATTGTGCCTGCGCTGGGTTTAGAAAAGGCAAATATGTCCGTGGGCGGTGTGTTTACCGAAAATAAACCGCAAGTTCTACTGAAAAACATTTTCAGTTCCAACTCTCCGCGTGAAGACGTACACGCGCGTAATCTTCACACGGGGCCGTTCGTACTGAACATGTTTTCAACAAAAGCGTGGAATTGCGGTTTATTTTCAGTAAACACGCCGCCCGTGGACATATTTGCCTTTTCTTAACCTAGCGCAGGCACAATTCTGGACACAAGGAATATGTAAGCAAAATTTCAGCTTCCTTCGTCAGGTAAAAATATGCAAAAAATGTGTTATAATTTTTTTCGCTATGGCAGGAGAGATTCATACCCTGGACTCCGTTGCGTGTACACAACGGAGTCCAACCTGGGCTAGGGTACCTAGGTACCCGTAAAAGAAAGCCAACCCCTAAATTCAATCCTGGAAGTTGTCTGAAGGGCTAGGTTTACGGTGTAAACTGAAACTTTCGCGAGCGTCACCTGTGACATGTTAAAATGCACATAAACGTGACATCTGTTTTGATTTTCAGCATAGCCAGGTTTTCATTTGAAAATGGCTTTCAAAACCCTTCTTTTTCATTGTCTGAGCAGTAACTAAGTAATTTGTAAAGTTGATTACCGGTACCCAATCCCATAATCTGGAACCGGTTCCTGACATTAGCTGTCGGGTACCCGGTTCTGATGCACAGCCCTACTGAAAAGCAACTAGCATGCTTACACCATGTTGCTAACGTCTCATCAGTTGTGGATCCTTTCACAAACTTGGCTGCTTCAAGATTATTTTTTTTACAAATATGGACAAAAAGCTGAAACAGGACCCCCCCCCAAAAAAAAACTTACCAATGTCCTGCTCAGTTTCTGAATCTTCCCTTCCAATGGTGGTTTGCCCCTCCTGTACAAAAGACACAACATTTTTTTTAGCTTTCTGTTTTTAAATGTTTTTGATTTCAAACATGTCGGTAAATTATACCATGGGTGACATGAAACATGACTTGCTGACATAAAAAAAATGTAGTTACTTTAGTCATACAGTACAGGGTGTTAAAAAAAAAAAGAACCCTCAAAGCACACTCTTTTTCACAGCTTTTAAAAAATACATCGCAAATATATCGATTTTTATTTTATTTTTATTTATTTCTTATTTTAACTGGGTAGCCCATTCAGTGGAATCCACTGATCTCCCATGGGGCCGAGTAAAAAGAAGACAATGTGAAGAAAGTACAGTTTTAGAGGTGGGAGGAAAAGCCCAGAAGAGTATTCTGAGGAAAACCCACGGAATCAGGTAGGGACTGAAAACCCAATCCACATATTGGCCCAGGCAGGATTCGAACCCGGGTCACAGCGGTGGAAGGCGAGGAAAGTACCGTTACGCCAACCTGCCTCCCCTATCGATACACGCTTAGAGAGTATATTTCAACACCGAATAAATGTTTCCTTACAGGTAAGTATTTATTGAGTTATGGCCTATTGAATACAAGTACCGCTTTTTCGTTTTTTCTTCTTCTTCTTCTTCTTCCATAAAGAATATCCCTCTTAGGAAGTGAATAGCTCCCGAAGATTATCGTACTGAATACAGTGCAAAGAGTGCGATGTGGGGACAAAAATTCACAAAAAGAGGAGTGCAGAAAAAGTAACAAGAAGTTGCCCGAAACCACCAATCACTCTCTTTTTTTTTTTTATTCTTTAGGGGTCATCCATAATTTTCAACATTTTCAAAAGCATACAAAACTTGTTTGTTTTGGTAGAAGCCCCCCCCCCCCTTGAAAGAGTACTGTCAAAAATGCTGGTTTTGAAAGATATCCCAGAACAGTTCATGCATAGCGCTGCCAATAGTTATGGAATGTTTGTGTCGTAGGCTAGGCACACAAGGTGTTTGCCGTACTCACACGCATACATCAATTCATCGCTACAAAAGTGGAGGCTGAAAAAGTCTATATCGCGTATGTTTGTCATCTGCGCGTAGCGAAGCTGAATGACAAATATGGCTGCACGCATGAATCGCGAGCTGGTCGGGATTTTGCCAAGTTGAGGTATCGGGGTTTTCATGAATGATCTTCTGAAATCCCATTACAAAACAAAACACTGAACCGAAAATATTGATATATTGACAAAATTTCAAAAGCAAAAATGGGTTATAAACCCCTCCCTCGAGCGCACATTTTGTACGCTTTTGAGAATGTTGGTAATTATGGGTGACCCCTTTGTGAGTAAACACAAAGTAATACAATGTAGTACAGTTGCTAACAAGATCAACAAAATCTATCTCTGAAAGAGCCATAATCCCTTAAATTCCAAACCACCCCTTTGTTAATCAGGCCCCGCCCCTTTAAAGGCAACTTAATGCAACGTACCATGAGGTGATAGAGTATGATACCAGTGCTGAGTAAGTCATCGTCTATTCCAATCAGATGAGGCAGTTCTGACTCCACTATCACGCCCATGCTTTCCCTCCGGATGCCCACATTGCACTCCTGAAGAAGAAAAAAAATGTAAACAATATTAAAACAAATTCCTTCAGCAATTTTTGGCTAAAAAACCTTACTGGATCAAACAAAATCTTGAAACCTCAAGAGACTCAACAACAAATGTGACCCGCTCCACAAAAATGAGTCTGTTGTGGCAAAACTGACATTTTGAGTTAACTACATTAATAAAATGGGAATGAAATAAGCTTTCATTTGGTATATCATGGGCCTCTCTAGGGCGTTTGGTTGCACTGTTGTGACTTTTTTAATTCTGTCAAGTTTTTGCGAAGCAAGAAATGTCTCAATGAAGAAAAAAGGGTTTAAAAATTACAAATACACTGTAACTAACCAAGAAAATCACCAAAAATCATAAATTTGTTAGTCTTTTTCTTACAATATTTAAATTTCTGTGTAAGATATCTGAACTAAAACTATCAAACAACCAAAATAAAACAAAAACAAAAAATCCAAATTTTGAGCAAATTTTCACTGTTTCCATTTAAAAGTGGTGAAAGCTGGAATTCAAGCTATGCGACATCAGACTCATTTTTGCAGAGTGGGTCACAAATGTCCACACTTTCACTTGTAAATTTACCATTCTTTGTCATTTAGGAACTTCAAAAAAAGGTAAAAAATGGACTTTTGATAACAAATGGAATTTTATACAAATAACGAATGTTTGTCAGTGCAATGGTAAGAATATTTTCATGACGTGACAGATGGAATGTTCCATTCCGCCTCGTGGAATGGAACATTCCATATGTCACCTCATGAAATTATTCTTATCATTGCACGAATGTGAAACACTCATCATTTGTTTTATACAACAAATGCGCGTCATCTGATTGGTCAGATCGAGCCGCCAAAAGTGTGACCGTGCAATGGAACTTTCATTTGCTGTGGAATGAAAGTTCTATTTTTGTCGTTGGGACAAATAATTCAGTGACACGTGATCAACGACCGTCCAATCAGATGACGGGGATTTATTCAGACGCTGTATAATACATTCAAAGATCGAGTGAAATATTTATCATACAACGCTTAAATAAATCCCCGTCATTTGATTGGTGGGTCGTTGATCAAGTGTCATTTAATTATTCGTTCCAACACACAGGCAAAAATAAAAGTTCCATTCAACGGAAGTTCCATGATCTTACTTTTGATGATGAGGATTTATTCAGGTGTTTAAACCAAATGTTTCACATTTGTGCAATGGGAAGAATAATTTCATTCGGTAACAGATGGAATGTTCCATTAGCAGATATGTTCCTCGTCGCAGATAACCACTGGCCCAAATAATTGTTATTAATCTGTTGATCTCCTTAATCTAAATTTTATACCAACTCCACTCGCCTGCATAATTCTGGCCGCCTCTCTCCACTTGTCTACCCAGGCCTCTGTCAGCTGGTCCACTTTCTGCTCGTTCTCGGCGAGCATCTTACTGATCGTCGCGTCTTGGACCAAGGAAGCTTGGGAGCTTGACTGAGAATAAATCAACAACCATTTTGTGACCGGTAATTGGTATTGGTACCGGTAATCAGTGTTGTAAGTCAAGTCCACTACAAATCCTCACAAGTCCTCACAAAACCATTCACTCCCAAGTCACAATCTGTTGAAATGAACTACAACAAAGGCATGTCTTTGTTATTGTTCATCTACTCTTACTTGTGACAGGACTTGTGCTTTACTTGTGAACAGAGCTGTGGACTAGTGAACTAGAGACTCGACTACAACACTGCAAGAAATGCACTCAGATCTGCACTAAATGGGGCAAGTGCCCTGCTCGTTATTTTTTAGTAGACCCAAGGACTAACTATGCCCTAGGCCGAGCTCCCCTGCATGGTTCAAGATAAGAGTATCAATGGGTCTCTTCCACTTTTTCTACTTAGTGGGTGTGTAGTTTTTAAACATTGGTACAATTTTTCACAGAGAAATCTACTTATAAAGAATAAAGAATGACTTCTAATCATTTTAACACAAGCTCTAAGCTTAAGCTTTAAGCCATGATAATTGGTATCAGGACCTGCAAAAAACAATTTCCATACAAAATCAGTTTGCAATATACATGTACCGGCAGGTGCATTTTAATTGGCAAGTACATGTACCAGTATTCATTCTTTTTATTTTTTTTCAACACTCTATGACAAAATCAACAGCCAAGGCCAATGTGTGTGTGTATTTCAAATGGGTAAATATACACGACATCTTGCCAAAAGAGTATATGGATGTACTTTGCCACCCTAAATCCCAGGCAAATTAATTCCCCCCCCCCATAAAAAAGGTAGCACAAAATAAGTTGGTTGACTTACAAGACTGGCTGAATTGAGCAACGTCTTCAGACGATTGATCTCTGCCCGTAACTCTCGGATCAGTCTCACATTAGGATCCTATCAAATGATAGAAACAAGTAACTATATATTAAAGGGAAGATACAACATTTGCAAACATCAAAAAACAAAATGATCAAATTATCACGAAATATCTTACTCGATTGTTAGGAATGACAGGCTTAAGTATCCTGTAAAAGCGTGGCTCCTGGTGTGCTGACATTTTCAAGAAAACTTGTGTCTTTCCAACGCTGGTCGGCCGACCAGCGTTGGAGAAAACTGTTTTTTTTTAAAGACTGCTCCTAATTTTTCACATTTAGTTATTCCGCATTTTCTTTGCAATTGATTAGACACCTGTGTGAAGGGGTTACCCACAAGCCTGCTAGACTGGTTCTCTGACCGTACAATTCCCCAAAGTCTATAAATTGCTCCGTTTCATCTTAAGTGGGGCCAGGGAACCAGACTGCAAGAACATGGTTGGCTTTCTTGGATTTCCCAGCATCTCCGAACCCAAAACGTGAAGCAAGTCAATTTAACAATACTTGCTATAACATACTAATCCTCCAAATCCATTTATTTCTGAAAATTGCAGCAAAAGCAAATGTTGTACATTCCCTTAAACCAATTTCTCATTGACATGAAGGACTTTTCTCAGTGGGCGCCAAGGCTTAAGAATGCAACCCAAGGATCATAGGATGGAGCAAAAAGGCTCAAGGGGTACAACTGGAGGTCCATAGGGTGTAACCCAAGGCTCATAATGGGTGCATCTCAAGGCTCATGAGGTGTAACCAAAGGCTCATGGGGTGCAACCCAAGGCTCATGGGGTGCAACCCAAGGCTCATCGGATGTGACCAAGGCTTTGGGTGCAATCAGAGGATCATGGGATGCCAACCAAGGCTCGGGGGGTTCACTCCAAGGGATCATGGGGTTCAACCCAAGGGATCATGGGGTTCAACCCAAGGGATCATGGGGTTCCAAACAAGTCTCATGGGATGCAACCCAAGGCTCATCAGATGAGACCAAGGCTCATGGGGTGCAATCAGAGTTTCATGGGATGCAAACCAAGGCTCGAGGGGTGCAACCCGAGGCTCATGGGTTTCAACCCAAGGGATCATGCGACTCAACCCAAGAGATCACGGGGTTCAACCCAAGGGATCACAGGGTTCAACCCAAGAGATCATAGGGTTCAACGCAAGGGATCACAGGGTTCAACCCAAGAGATCACGGGGTACAACCCAAGGGATCACGGGGTTCAACCCAAGGAATCACGGGGTTCAACCCAAGGGATCACGGGGTTCAACCCAAGGGATCACGGGGTTCAACCCAAGGGATCATGGGGTTCAACCCAAGGGATCATGGGGTTCAACCCAAGGGATCACGGGGTTCAACCCAAGGGATCACAGGGTTCAACCCAAAAGATCATGGGGTTCAACCCAAGGGATCATGGGGTTCAACCCAAGAGATCATGGGGTTCAACCCAAGGGATCATGGGGTTCAACCCAAGGGATCATGGGGTTCAACCCAAGAGATCATGGGGTTCAACCCAAGGGATCACGGGGTTCAACCCAAGGGATCACGGGGTTCAACCCAAGGGATCACGGGGTTCAACCCAAGGGATCATGGGGTTCAACCCAAAGGCTCATGGGGTTAAACCCAAGGGATCATGGGGTTCAACCCAAGGGATCACGGGGTTCAACCCAAGGGATCACAGGGTTCAACCCAAAAGATCATGGGGTTCAACCCAAGGGATCATGGGGTTCAACCCAATAGATCATGGGGTTCAACCCAAGGGATCACAGGGTTCAACCCAAGAGATCATGGGGTTCAACCCAAGGGATCATGGGGTTCAACCCAAGGGATCATGGGGTTTAACCCAAGAGATCACGGGGTTCAACCCAAGAGATCACGGGGTTCAACCCAAGAGATCATGGGATTCAACCCAAGAGATCATGGGATTCAACCCAAGAGATCATGGGGTTCAACCCAAGAGATCACGGGGTTCAACCCAAGGGATCATGGGGTTCAACCCAGGGATCACGTGGTTCAAGACAAGTCTCATGGGATGCAACCCAAGGTTCATGGTTTCAGCCAGAGCCCGAAACCAAACGATCTTCATAAATACAACCCTGACCTCATTTATCAATGGTTGGTTAATGATCCTCTTGGCACGTCTAGCATAGCGAAGAGTACTCATCGTTTCATTGAAGTAGGTGCTGGATGGAGATATTGCTGTAATAAAACATAGAGAGGAATATGAGAACCATTAAAATTTTGTCTCCATACTAAATTCGCACCTTTCAGCAACCTCCTCATCACCAGTAACATCATTATCACCATCACCATCATTATCACCACCATTTTCACCACAATGATCACCATCATCACTATTATCCACAATCATACTATCATCACCATCATTAATCACCATAATCATGATAATAATCATCATCACCAGCTTCATCATCATTGCACCCATACCCCTACCCACACTCATGCTTACATCACCATCTTCAATCACCATCATTGTTATCAGCATTATCACCGTCGCCATCATTATCACCCCCATGATCATTTTTAGCATCATCTTTGTCATAACATCACCACTCTCACCACAGCCAGTACTGTAGTCACTATTGTAATCACCACAGCCACTTTTGATGTCTTCACCATCTTCACCACTTCACCTTCATCATAATAATCATTAACTCCGTAATCACCAATCCATCATCAATATCACCACCACTATCAGCACAAGTGCTGCAATAACTATTTGGCATAGTGGTCATTTCCTCGCCTGCCACCTCCGAGACCCAGGTTCCGTCCCACCCAGGCAACATGTGGATTGGGCTTTCAGTCCCAGACTGATTCCCTGGCTTTTTTCTTCGCATAATTTTCCGGGGGTTTTCCTCCCACCTCTAAAACTGAATATTTCTTCATCTTCTTCTCCTAACATTCTTCATGTTTCTGAGCTAATGCGCTGGCTTGTTTGTTATTGAAAAATCCTTGGGTTTTTTACCAGAAAGAATGAAAATAACCCCAGAAGGTGGCCCATTCTCACTTGCAATCATGATGGTCCTGGAGTTGCCTCCCAAACTGTCCTTCAGCAGCCACGTCAAGACCGAGTTCCGATAGGGGATGAATCCAGGCCGTCGTTTGGGACTGTTGAAATCTGCGTCTTCACTCAGAGCAAGGCTCTCCATGCTGGCAGCAGAGAGGGCCATTGAGTTCTCCGCTGTAAACCAAAGATACAATAATGATAGTTAGAATAAAGAAGATTTGTAAGGAGAAGGTTTTTGCAGTGTTATCAGCATCTACATTGAAAATTGTTATCGTATTCTAAAGGAGAATACTTCACATATTAATATACTCAGTGATGAGATTGTTCATTTAAAAAAACCTCTAAAAATTGGATAATAGGTCTGAAAGGCGCATTTCTTTCTCTACTGACAATGTCTTTCTCTCAGATTCAAAAAGTCTGCCTTCAAACAAAACTTTTTAAAAAAATATCTCATGCCTGTATAATCTGGAGCCCCAAGATGTCTGGATAAGCACTTACTTTGCAGAGGCTCTTAAGAAAAGCACTTCATTTCAGTTAAAAGTTGATTTCATGAGAGATTTTAATTAGGATGTGGTATTCAAGAGTTTATTGTATCCCATATTCTTTAAAACAATTTAATGTCAATGACAGTGCAGTGAAACTATCACTTTCTGACATTTCATCCAGAATGATGTACGTGTAGCTGAGATATCATGACGTTTGATTTGTGAATGAGTTGTCTCTGGTGCAATGGTGATCAGTGCAAAACAAAATATTGATCAGTACCCAATGGCATTTAGCACTATGAAGGTAAGACACTGAACGTGCATATGAGAGGTCTGTGGTTCACTTCCACCGTGTTCAGTGTTTAGTATCACTTAAGACACATGTGCTGCTGAACAGCCTGCTTAAAGGCACAGCGGGTGCAAATGGAGTGTGAACCTCCCAATCATAGTCAAAAGGCAGCACAGGGAAGTGAATGCTGCACTTCCAAATGAAAGGTTTCTGGTTCACATCCCAACATGCTCAATTGTAATGTAGGAATTTGCTGCATGTGTGCTGTGAAAATGGGACTCCGCTATGTACCGGTACAACACTCAACAACTGCAATGGAAACACTCATCACAAGTACCTAAATTGTACATAAACTTTGAGGCAAGCAACGCAGCTTGATAATGTAATGTGCACTGAGTTTTTTAACGTGAAAAAAAAATCATGTTTTGAAAATACAAACAATTTTAGAAGTGACTGCGTGAAACACATGAGGTTTACACATACATAAATTGTACAAAACCACAACACAGACATGTATAAATATAGTGGGAGTGGGAGTTCAAAGTATAGGTTTTCCCGGCTATTTTAAAACGTTTATCATTCGAATTCACCATTTCTAATATTCAAATTCGTCCATCAACATCAATTTAGTGCACTTCCAATGTTTAATTTCGTCTTTTGTCGGACAATTTCAAATTCAGTTCAAGCAAATTCAAACAATGAGCACACGTTTTCGTACTGGAGTATTCGATTTCGTCTCGTCTACGCCAAACCTTGTTATTCAGAAATCCAATTTGTCTAATTGATTTATATAAGACGAATTAGATCTCTGAACACTGCCACTCGGCAACAGCTAAGACGAACTTGATCTGTAATGACGAATATTCTTGACCCGGTGACTAAAGAGGGTGACCAAACTTTGAAATTGAACGGTAAATGACTAAATTGATTTTGTTAAAAGCATGTGAAATTTTTCGTGGGGACATTGAATGATAGAGTTGGTCAATTTGAAAGAAAAATATCTTAAAATGGCCGGGAAAACCTGTATTTAGACATTGAGTTAAATAGGACAATCATCATTCGATTAATTCAACACAATTATTCCCCAAAGGCACTTCAAAACCTGCAAATGCCCAAAATATTAAACAAGGCTTTGCCTCCTATGCTTCGCAGGGTAGGCGTAGCTTGGCCACACATCGCCCCACTTAGTGGTTGATCATCTCATGAACAATCACACATACACCTTTTGCGCTCTATACATGTCGTACAGCGGCGATGTTAATATTTTTAATGTTAATATTTTAATGTTAATATTGTAATAAAGTAACATTTCTTTATCACAGAAAAATTGTAATCATTCATCAGCATTTCTCACAGAATTGTGTTAATATATTTTATACATAAACACTGGGTTAAAGAAATGTGTAATGTTCCACTGATTTTCATTGAAGTTTGTGAATTGTATTTGATTGAGCATCTGTTACAGTTATCTTCGACAGACAACTATAGTTGTTTGAAAAATATGACCTGCTTTGAACAAATAATGCACCAAAAAAAATTATTTAAAAGTTGATTACTTAATTTTTAAAACCCATCAAATTTATACATGTATATTAATTATTATATATCTTGGTATGCAGGGAGTAGTCAAAAGGGGCACAGTGTTATTGAGATACGAATGTCTGAAATTTCCTTTTTCATGAAATTTGAAAGCTTGTTTTTAATAAAAACAAGGGACAACTTTGATAATATATTCACCATGAAAACAAGATGCCTAAACGTCAAGTTAAAGCAACAAGCACAAAACAAGACCACTTTTTCTTAACTCTACGATACAAATGTGGTACAAAGCAACAATGATTTTATCAAGTTAACCAAAATAAGATGAAGATGAGGTTCATATTACATGTATTGAGCAGAAGACACTTAATAAACAATAGATCAATGCTTGGCTAAAAATTCTAACAATTCTAAGGAACACATTTCATAATTTTTTTTTTATGAGAGTCATGCAGCAGAAATTGACAAATACTAAGTTTATCACAATTTCAGTTAAAGAAATGGCAAAAAAAGGAGATTTAAGTCAAGGTTGCTCTTGAGTTAAAGACACACACATTAAAAAAAAAAACATTTAAAGATGTACAAATCCCGTGCTCTTCAAAAAATGTTTTTTGTTTTGTCTCCCACCAAATTTTCAATTTGTATGTTTTGTTTTAACGGAAACTACTTAATGCGGATATTGGGCATCAGCAACCCTCTGAAAGTGGCATTTCATTTTGCAAACACAATGCCTGCTACAGCCGAATTATATTCAAGCAGCAAATTACATTTCTAGGAAAACAGGAAGTGAAAAAAAAACTTTTTTTTTTTTTTTTTTTTGAGGTGAACCTCAAAAATAGCACGGGGGAATGCATCTTTAAGAATCTGTTTAAAAAATTTGAAATACACAACAGACTGAAACATTTATTCTCTTCACAGCACATAAGAACTTTGTTGCATTACGCAAAAAGGATGAATTAAATCCGTCTATTAATGCATAGAAAAACAAACTCTTTAAAAAAAAAAATCATTTTTTTGTGGAAATCAACACATTGTTTGGACAAATAAAAGTGAATGAGTTAATCATTTGTGCATTGTAGTGGTACATCTGTGCAATACATTGAAACAATCAAACATTTCAGAGTTATATGTGCATGCCATAGACTAAATGTGCATATTGAAGTTCAACAATTGATTGAAACAGGCCTAATGAGTTATGCCAGTTGCATACCAGTACATGCAAAACAGTTTCATCAAATTTCTTGAGACCAAAACATGGTTATCAGATTGAAACTTGGTTTCTGTAACACAGGCATAACATGCATCTTTCATTTACTGCTGGGGAATTTTGGTCGTACCCAACCAATGTTTTCTTCAAGAGAAGCACTGCAATCAGATTTGCAGGCCACCGTTCAGCAGCAAACAAAGATTTGTGTTGTGCACTAAAACCGCAGAGGTAATATGCCAGCTCATGATGAACAGTTTTCTGTTTTGTTTTTTAAAGACTGATTACCAGTGCGATAGTCTACTACGCATGCGCTTTGTGAAGCAATCGTGGAACTAGGGCACGGGGAACTAGGGCATGCCGGATGCAGCAGCTACAAGAAAAGATGGGGCACAACAACATTTTGCCGAGAAAACTTATGCGTAACTTTTTAAAATGACTGTGTATGTATGAAGTATAATTAAACAGTTTACTTTGGTCCGATCTATAGTCGATTGTAACTCCCCTCGGTATTGGAAGTTTACTGACTAGTTTCGCCTCAGGAACTGTAGTCTGTCGGGGAGCAAATCTTATATAGCGCACGTATCTAACAACAATTAGGTACTCAAGGCACTGGTTATTATGTCTATTTTTAAAGACAGGGAAATGAAGTTTTTAAGAGAAATATGAGAAAATTATAAGAAAAATTATAAAGGGTTGCGACCCATATTGCAGCCACTGCCAGAAACACCGGGGCAAACCCCTCCTCTTAGCGATAAGTGTTACTGGGTTCTTTAACGTGCATTACACAACACACGGGACCTAGGGCTTTACGTCCCATCCGAAGGACGAACCAATAATGGTAAAGTGCCTTGCTCAAGAGCACAAGCACCATGTTCCCCTTCAGGATTTGAACCCATGTGCCACAGCACATGAGTCAAACACTGTACCCCCACTCAAAAGTAATCACTTCGCATGGTACTAATTGTTCAGAAAATCTGTTTTGCGTTGTTTTGTACAATAACTGGCACAATGCTTTGGCCATTGAAGGGGGACTCTGAACGTGAGTGTACAGTGATAGCACGCTCAATTTTTCTATAGGCCTACTGATAAAAAAAATTAAAGTATTTTCAAGTTTTATAATCCCAATTTTTTGTGCAAAGTGTCACTTCTCATTCCTAGGGAGACCAAACAGTATGATCATCAATCTGCATGCATCCAGTGACAGGTCAAATTTATCAACATTGTAATCAAAGAGGAACGTCAAGAAACCAACAACAAGATGTACGAAATGGTAGCGACTCTTAAGGCCTTCATTTCTGTTACCCTGAGATTAATGGTCACGTTGTTAATAGATTACTAGTCATAGTGTTAGTTAACCCTTCACTCCCCAAAACAAAGCCAAAAACAAAACATCATGAGCAGCTGATTGGGGTGAGCCATATGCGACTCTGTACAGACAATTTGATTGTGAGTGTTCAGCCAGCTTTTTCATTTGCCATGCATTTAATGACAAAATGATTATTTCGGTTTTTAAAAGAAACAGCGCAACATTCACATTTGTTACGTTCTTACCGTCATCATCCTCAGAATCCATGCCTTCAAAAATCACAAGCAGAAACAAAGACACACAATGCGAGTTAGTATACCGACATGCTGGTAATAAAACAGTAAGCAACTTTCCCTTCTTTTTCCCGCAAAGATCTACCAAAGAAGACAACAAAGAATAAAGGTTGCCTTGTGTTTGAAGTGTCATGTTAATTCAGGCTGGTGCAGATGTCAATCATGTCAACTGATGATTGGTCAAAAAGTCCAATTGTCTCCAGTATTCTAATCAGGTCATCACTGGTCAATTTACAAGTTGCAAGCTGAACTGTGACAAAAGCAATGCTTTGTCATTGTTCAACCACGGATCCTCTACACAAGGATAAACGACTCATCTGAGCTTGTGTACAAAATGTACGGAACTGTTTGTCTACATGCGTGATATGCCGCGTCCACGCATAGAACAACGCATAGAACATGTAGAACAATGCGCCCACGCCATGATCGCCAAAAGCTGGCGTCCTGACAGAAATTTGACCACTGAAAGACTGCAGTAGCACGCCGAGTCTCGCGCACGCACGACGCCCAAGTGCCGTATCACTTCTCTAACCAGAAATTTGGGGAAGTCGTTTATCCCTGTGTAGAGGATCGGTGGTTCAACCCTTGTTACGGTACTTGTGACCTGACTTGTCATTTGGCACTTGACCAACTCATTTACAACTCTTCTCATTATTCAAACCATCCATTATCCATTCTGCCATCAAAAACATTGAGTTGGAACAATCATATGTAGCAGTCAAGCTTTGGGATGATGTACATCAAATCCCGACCCCTACGTTGCCAACCCCAGCCTAAATTTATAGTTGTACGTACACTGAACATTATGTACCCTTAGAAGAACACTGTACATGTAAACATACACTGTACCATACATGGACTACTAGATATTCCTTCAGGCGTTATGAGCATGAAGCATGTACTCTTCAAAGTTAATACAGCATTGAGCAAGTTCGGATGATGACCATTAGTCGACTAATAGCTGATTTGTGATGTAACTTGATGCCTGCGCACTATTAGCAGCATGCGAACCCCTCTTGTCAAACGCTGGTCAAAACGTCATCACAAGACGTCTGGATTCTGCCTCCCTGTTGTGCTTTATGATGCGTTCAAATATAAATAACCAGTGATGCAACCTGTGGTCTGGTTCCAAATCGTCGACTAGAGTAGTCCTACCGTCCTTCGTTTGAGTGAAGGTAGTCAAAGTATGGTTAGGCCAAAAAAAAAAATATGTCGGTCTCTGGTCAGCGCGCGCGTCAACCTTTTTTTTTCTTCAAATTGTCCGCGGTAGCTACAGCAGCGCCCTCTACTGCCGCACCTCCTCAAATTTTTGTACCAAGGAATGGGGAAATTGCACCAAGGCAAATGATGGAGGGCACCAAGGCAAAATATGGAGGTCCCCAATGTATATGAGGACACAACAAAAGTAAAATAGTATCCACCTTGTGTGTACAATCCAAGCTTCCCCCCCCCCCCCAAAAAAACGCGCCGCCGCATCAATTCCGGAACTCTGGTCTGACCAGAGACCGAATACTTTTTTTTTTTGGCCTTAACTATAGTCAGCACCCGAGCTTGCTCATTTATGCATTGTAACCTACATTTTTGTAAACATGTGTCAGTATGCTGACATGCAGATTCTAAACATACACGTAGATTCGAAACATACATGTATCACAAAAGCCACACATCCTGGTTGACATATTCACTCATGCATATCGTGTTATACTGAACTGACTTCACTTGTTCCTTGCACAAAAATCTACCAAAAACTTGCAAACTAAGAATTGCTATCTGGCAGCCTTGTACTGTAATATCATTGACCAAATGACCAAATAAGCCCTACTTGTCAGTGAGCTATGAAATGAGAGCCATTTTCACCAAAAGAAAAATCAGAAGACTATTCATATTATTTTTGACATGGATACCATTTGAAAAAGCACACTGATCACGGGAATCAGCTCAGCAGCCCTGCTGGGTTTGTAATCAGCGCCTCAAATTTTATGACAATCTGGTATTGGTTGATAAGCTTCTTCAAAGATTTTCACACATGCTTTGTTTTTTCACTTGAAGCACAAGGCTTTGAAAAAGAGTATAACACCATCCATGCTTTTGAAAAAAATTCTAGAATGGAAATGTTACCTTTGTTACTTTTCAATTCATGCATCAGGTCATAACAGTTAATAAATTTTGTTTGAAGGAGATCTTGTACAATATCAATTGTGAACCCACAATTCTGTGATCTGTAAACCATTTTATGAACTCTTAACCCCAGCATTACCACATAGATAATGCACAGTTTATAGTCCAATTTGAGTGAAAATTGCATTTTTATTCTTTTTTTGAAAGATAATACTGACATCTTTAGACATCTGCTAGGTTTAATCAAACTTTGTCAATATTAACAGGCAACAATCACTGAAACTTTCCCGATACACAAACACAACAGACTATTGTATTTCATGTTCAGTGCTTCATATTTATAACTGGCGTTCTTTTCTTAATGACACCAATACTAGGGGGTAAAAGATACGAGTCAAAATATTTCACACCTAGTTGCCATAGTAACTATACTGACCTAGTGCCGAGATACAGTTGCCAAGGGTAACCAGGGACTTGTTGATGTTTGCTCCTTCTTGCAGTCTTCCCTTGCTGTAGTTGAGGTTAGCTCTTTCACTGAAAAAAAGGGGGGAAAGGCACAACAATTGTCAAATGATGTTGTTTAAACCCTGTACTTCAAAATCCTCCAAATAGTTGAACGATTTTGAAGAATTCACACTGCGCACAACTTCAATACTTTCAATTTTACCTTAAATCTGTACATTCAACAAAACATGCATTAAATTGTGAAGCTTTGCAGTAAAAATTCTACAAAATTATGAATTGGTGAAGGTTCAATGTTACAGAACTGTGTTTTTTTGCTTGGTTTTAGTGATTGCTGACTTGGTTACAATATAAGCCAGTTTGGTATCTCGATGAGGTAGTCCAGGTCAAAGATCATTCGGGATAAATGGCTGATGCGATGTTATAATAATAATAATAATAATTTGGAGGCTAATCATCGTAACTTGCAGCTGGTATGCTGATTTGCGAGGGACGCGGCTACAATGTGGTTGGGCCGCTGGCACGTAAAGGCGCCTATGGCAGCCAGCCACATCGACCCATATATGACCACGGAGCACAGCCTGAGATCGAAAGTGTTTCATTTTTCCGGAGGGAGGAAAACCGGAGGGCCCGGAGAAAAACCGTCATGGCACAGGAGAGAACCAACCCACAACTCTACTCACATGCGATCCACAGCCAGGATTCGAACCGTGGTCACCTTGGTGAGAGGCGAGTGCTTGACGCACAAGCCACCTATGTCACCCTAACAACTGGGCATGTTATGCGATGTTACGCAAACGCCCATTCTGGTTGTAATTAACACGCAAGCATCATGTGACTGTCTCCATGTGACTGTCTCCTTGTGCCTTCGATGAGTGTTTGATTATCCCGAATGACCTGTGACCCATATATCATTGTGCGCATGCGCAGTTGAAATAGCGAACTGACTTATTGTGGTATTAGTTCCGATCAAAAACTGCCACGCAGGAGTAACTACAAACAATGTTTTTCCTCCTTCCGCTATTGGAACAAACTGTCACCAAAGATTTCAGCAATCTTGCCGGAAACATTTGACGTACATGTCTGTTAAAAATATATTCATATTTACTACATTAGCAACTGAGGCAGGTTACACATCAGTTCAACTGGCAAGTGTGCCTCCTCAAACTGCTATGGAATTTTTTATCTACATTGTCCGAGGAATTAAAGTTATTTATACGAAGCATACTTCAGCATAAATAAAATTATTTCCCCAAAATTGTAAACAAAGGCATGATAAATTGAAAGTAAATACCTTCCAGCCAAATCAACCAGGTTGATCTTGCTGACTATTTCACTGGGCATGTTATTCACCATCTTGGCCTGAAAAAGGATACCATCAACAAACACAAGAATTATTGGTAGGACTCTCTGATCAATGCCTTTCTGAATATTTTCTTCTGGGAAGAGAATGGGCCCCGAGAGATGGGTTTCCAGTAAGTACTCAGATTTGCGATCAACTCCATCACAAGTAAAATCCAAAGTAAGGTCACAAGTAAACAGACATTGAACAATGACCAAAAGGAATGCCTTCGTCGCAGTTTATTTGAATGGATTGTGGCTTCACATGTGACCAAGGGACTTAATGTTGATTTGTGATTGACTTAAGATTGACTTGTCAGATTTTGCCTTGTGAGGTGTTGCACGCTATTGCAACTCTAATAGGTGCTTTTTTACAATTCCGTAGGAATACATCTGGAATTAGAAGACAATTTTGTGGCAAGGAGATGTAAATTCAATGTTGAGTCTTTTGTCAACCTGTCATCTTTGAATGTCATAGGCAATTGATACTTGGTGCAGTTGGAGGCCTTGTGAATAAAAAATCACAAGCTAACTGAAGTGAGACTCAGACCCAGTAATCTCCAGGGGCCATATTCATGAAGCCTAACTAAGCCTAGTTGGTTACTAAAAAGGCATGTAGTTGCTTACTAAGCCTAGTTGGTACACCTATACCGCATATAGCCCTTGGTCATTTTTTTTCCTTCTTTTTTTTTTTGCCAATCCACGCAAGTGCTGGACATGGATTAGCCTAATACACCTGTCACAATATTGTATCTGTTGTCATCACATTCCATACATGCCCACTCCACCCAAAAGCACCCAATTCCAGTTACTCAGGTATGCAACTAAAGTATCCAGTATGTAACTAATAATAGCAAGGTTCTTAGTAAGGTTTCATGAATAACAATTTAGTTGTCAACTCCACAGTAGACCACTAGGCATTTCAGTATCCTACTAAGGCCTAGTTGGCTGCTATGTTAGTAAAGTTTCATGAATATGGCTCCAGCTTACTAGTGCAGATGTCGTACCACTGGACCACTCAGCTTAGGACTGGCTGACCAGTTCGAATCTGATGTAACTGCGAGTATTGCAACGGATCATTATTTTGTGTGAAGCAATGAAGTGTGTGTTCTCTGAATTATGAGGTGCTCCCCAAATCTACCAACTGGGACTAGAGGGTGTAAGCACTGATTACCTGAACAAAGTTGAGAGTGAAGATGGCGTGCGATCTGCTGCTCGCTTCGTGCATGTGAGTTGCTGCTGTAGTCCTGTTTCTGTTACCCTGAGCTATTAGCATCATGACGGAATTGAAGTCGGACACCAAGTGCCTTGTCAGATCTGAAGCAGGAGAAAAAAACAAGGGGGAACAACTTTAGTGTTTATTGTTTGAAATTGATGTCTTCTTAACTGCCTCCCAGTAGAGAATGTCACCAATCTTATGCTTTCTACTGAATGTTACCTAGATATAATCCATACCACATGGTGGGAACTACATGTACATGTACGTACATGTACTAAGCTACAGTTAAAGATGTACACCCCATGCTCTTTAGAAACAAAAATGGATTTTGTTTTTCTCCTCACAAATTTTCAATTTACATGTTTTGTTTTGGCAGGGGACAAAAATTAATTTATTCCGATATTGGGCATCTGCAACCCTCCAAAAAGGGCTTTCATTTCATGCACAAACAACCCGCCCCGCAAGAGCCAAATTATTGTCCAGCAGCCAATAATTTGAATTTTGTGAAGAAATAATTCAGTAACTAAACATCGGTGGATTTTTGTTTGTGCAATGTCTCATTTGCAAGTGAATAACTTTTAAATTGATAGGAAAATAGCAATTGAAAAAAAAAACATCTATTTTTTGAAGTGAAACTCAAAAATATCATGGGAATCATCTTTAAATATTTCAAACATGATGCATCTTCAAAGTTTAGGGTAAAACGATTAACCAATCTTTTTTATCTTGACGTTATGGTTTACTGGTTTAATCAAAAAGTAACGGACGGATAAACAATAAGTTAAGAACATCGTGTTATCTGTACACTATTAGTTGTGGTCATAATTATTTGCCGGTCTATTGAAATGTTTAAAGATTAAATGAGAGAGATGTCATTTACACAATTATCCTTGGGAGTCTGTAAAAACATTGGATATTTCATAGGGTATAGGCCAGAGGTACTGGTAGGCTACATGACCCAACATACACTAAGCAAAGGTCTGGAAAAAATCCAGGGAAGCCTAGATAGGCCTGTTACATACACCTTTTTGAGAGGGCTACAAAAATTAGAGGAGAAATCTTATCATCTAATAAAAACTCCAAAGACATAAAAAAAGATCAAAGGTACATAAAATTACAAGCTGCCGTACTGGTAACTTCCAAGCAAGCAGTTTATTCTTTCTTTAGAAATAAATGTTGGTTTTTCAGCCTGAAGCCCAGATATATTTGGGCAGTTCCACGGTGTTGGATTAAATGTACATTTTGGGCAATGTGCCTAATAAAAGTTATAATCATAAAGTGGATCAATTATTTATTACAACGATTTAATTATTTAACTTTTTTCTGTAGGCCTACTACCGGTAGATATGGGCTCGAAACACCATGGTTGCACTTTAATACTCAGAGACAATTATGTTTTTCGTGTACTTAATTAATTTTTTACTTTAAAATAAAAGTGGAACCATCCAACATTGTTATATTTCAATATAATAATGATAATAAGCTTCAAAATTAGGCCTATAGTAAAGCCTACATAATTTATTTTTGGTATTAAATTTTTTGAAGTTTTAGCATTAAGGTTTATAATTCCGTGGAATCGCCCACGTACATTTGTGCTCAACTTGGTCTTCTACACATTGTTAAAGTGTACTTCGAATTCCTACGGTAATTGTTCCGGTGCTTTGTTCAATTATTTTTACTGCTATCATATCAACCCTACACTGCTTCCAACAATCAAGCCTCCGTTTGATGACATCCACATAAAGTATTCATTTGGTCAAGCTTAGTTAACCATCCATGCTGTTTACTGCATACCACCTTTTATGATCAGTGCAGCAGACAGAAATAGAAACGGTAGTGATTATTGAGCGCAACTGAATCATGGCAATAGCATCTGGTTATTTGCCCATTTGCCAACTGATGATGCCTCATCCATATGGTTTACAAGGATCTCAGACCACATGTAACAGCGGGAGATCGTGGTTAATTGCCGAGTTATCACAGACATGCATTTCAAAATTAACTTCTAGAAGCCTGTGGGAATTAGTTTCACATCCAGCACACTTGCACTTTTTGCTGAATTTGACAGTCAATTTAAGTTTGAGGTGAATGATTTACCAGGCAGTGAATGAAGGAAGCTAACATACAGTAACTAGGACATGAAACTCACAGGAGTCAGTCAGCCCCTCCTCCAATTAAACGATTAACCTGATGAACTCCCTAACATGATTTAGGAACCATGTACCCATCCTGGCAACTTCCAACACCGGGAAACTGCACACACATATTTCTGACTTTGATTTTGGAGGTGTGCCAACCCAATGTAAAAGTTTTGGGGTTCTGTACCCATCCCGACAGATTCCAACAAAACATGCCATTGGGGTTTGATGGGTTGAGTGCTGTTAGGGTTAAATGAACAAATGAGAACAAAAGCCAATACCAGTACCTGAACTCTAAATTTGAATTACAATGTTCTTCTAAAAGTGGCACAAAATGCATTAAACCTTGGAGACGGTGACTTTAGGTCACTTCCTAATTTTTTTTTTTAGGGTTGCAAAATTTCAAGCATCTTGTCCCTCAAATGTTTATGCCAACCACAATCCTGCAAAAATAACTTGCTAAATTTGAGACAAAAAAGGACTACCGTGCAGACTATTTCAGGTGGCAGACTAGTCAAAAAATTTGGGACTCTCAATACTGTGATTGATGAGAGTCCCAAAACTAAAAGAAAGTGTAAAAATGCAATACAAGAAAATAGACTGGCACATGAAACAACCAGTTCAATGCCCCATTAGTACTGCATCAGTCAACTGAGTCAAAAGAAATATCTGGTACCGGTCTCTTTTCCTACGGTTCACATCTCTCCTTAAGTCTGCCACCAGACAACTGAAGAGATCAGTCTTTTCAAAAGGTTGGACATGTACCAGTCCAGTCTTAGGCTTCAAATTGAATTCACTTGGCTTCGCTCTCAGGTAGTTCTGAGTTGTTCAAAGCGGCCATCCAACTTGGACGGAACTGAGCACACTCTGCACCCAAGTTTGGCCTGTTGCCATGTATCCAAATGAAGATGAAGATGAAGATGAAGATGAAGATGAAGACGAAGACGAAGACGAAGACGAAGACGTAGACGTAGATGTAGATGAAGATGAAGATGAAGATGAAGATGAAGATGAAGATGAAGATGAAGATGAAGATGAAGATGAAAATGAAGATGAAGATGAAGACGAAGATGCAGATGAGGTGCAAAATATTTAAGAAAATTTTCCTTTAAAAATTGAATTGAGACCTCAAAGTTGGCTGGTAAAATACTGAGGGCCTGATCTTTGTCTCATGAACATTTTGGAGAATTTGATCTAAAGAGTGAGTAAAGTTGGCTTGAATTTGTTTTGCAGGTTTTCTGCATTCTAGGTCCCAGTCTGTTGGATGACAAGACCAGCACGGCCCAGTTTCAGAGAGCACCTGGGTACAGAAATTTGCTTAGCAAAAACAGGTTACCAGCCAAGAGTGACTGACATTGCAATGTGACTGGTACTCGACTAGGTTTCTGCTTGGCACCGAATGGACAAATCTAAGCTTTTTTTGTCTGAGCACCACTGACCTTGGACATAGGGTCCATCCTTGGGATGCTCTCTGACTTTTAACGTGTAGTTGGTGTCGCTGGATGACGCAAGGAGGTCCCGCACTCTCTCATTGTAGATTTCTAAGTAGCTGTTTAAAAAAGAAAAATGTTTAACAAAATAAGTACCCATTTATGAAATTGAGCATGTGATCCAGCTACCGCTACTTACTCAACACAGATCCAAGTTGTGTTTGCTCTTAAAGCTATCATTTGCAGCTATCCAAAAAGCATAATTATTGTTGAAAAACATACATGTACTTGGGTGAAAGATAGTAAGGGGACTAAACTCCCTGTGAAATTAATCTTTCTGGCAAGCTGTCATTTTGACGAAAACAATGAAAGAAGGCCTTTCCAACAGTGCGTCTAAAAAACTCTTGAGACGCACCGTTTTAAATTTCCGTTGGTAGTTTGTTTTATTGTTCGCCGAAGTGCGTGCAAGCTTTGGCATGACGCACATGCATGCGCAGTTGCTAATAATTCGTCGGATCGGTGCGCGTCATCACGGAGCTGCAATCGGGATCAGTGAGAACGTGTCTCGGACGCTGAATTCAGGCCCAATTCAAAACATGATTCAGCAACTTTTGATTTTGAAAGCGAAATCCTAGAATGCTGTTTTTCTCGGAATATACAGCTGAAGCTGAGCTGAAACTTCATCAGGTTAGTTGTTCAGCACCCTTCTTTAGATTTTGAGCGAATTTGTTGCTTCAAACGAGCAAAATGCACAAATTACAAATGATGGACTATACCTTTAAATGAAAAAAAATTGTTTGACACAGGGTATGTACAAAAAAAAGGTTGGCTTTTTATTCTTTCACTGTGGCTGCATTTGAAGTCATAAAAGTCACGAGTTATGTCCATGACATCAGTACTACTCAAGTCCAATTTCAGTAAATCTGTTACAATTGGATATCAATTTTAATAAATCTGCCACCTCCAACAATAATTTTACCCACATTTACGGGTGTATTTTAACTTTTTTTTTTGCCTTAATTGCTACAAATTTATTTTCTTAGTCAAGCTGCCTGGAGCCTGCCTTATTTTATCCTCATAAATTGCTGCATGTGTCACGATGGGCAAGATTGATCGGTCTAGTTGTAATTTTGGACAGTTGCTCTAGTTGTAAACTGATGTATTAAACCTGTGTCAGTGAAGCACATTGTCAAGTTGCTGCACTTTGTCTGGCATAAATCTCTACATTATCAGTGCATTCGCATCATTTCTGAGGTCTTCAAATGCTTGTGCTTGTAATACAACCGGCGAGTTAAGTCACTGGGGTTCTTTTATATTAAAGGCAAACTTTCAGGCAAACATGAATGTGAAATTAAAATCAACACCGCAGAACAGCTTGCTGCTAAATGTACCAGAAACAAGAGTTGCCCAACTTATGCAAATTGGCAGTGCAAATACTTTTCGTATCACACAATCGAAATGTCATTCACTTCTGCACAAAAAAACAACCGGACTTCAGCCAGAAGCAAGTTCAGGCGAGAGCTACCAGTAAAAATGGTTAACTACCCGGTTCTGTGCTTGAACCAGCAATACATGTACTGTTACTGACATGTGGTTGTAGGTTCAAACCCCGCTTCAGTCGACTTCTTTGTTCATTTTCAAAATTATAACTTAACCCTCACTCCTTAGGACTTTTTGCTAGGATGTAGCCTCAATCCTGCAAAATCCTCCAATTGGCCTCATGGAAAAATAGCATACAGCCTCAATCCTGCAAATTCATCAATTTTTTCTTGAATATGGTCCTTGGAGGGGTGACCACTGCCTGAATAGTGGAAAATCCTGCGGCAGTGACTGTCAATATGTTGAGGCTTGGCCAGTGACATCCTGGAGCAGTACGGAGGATTTCAAGCATAATCCAGGCCTAAATTCATGCATGGCTGAGCAAAAACAACACAAGGTCTGGCCCAAGACCTTGACAAAGTGCATCCTCAGAAATCAGTAACGCGTGACCTCAATCCTCCAGATTCCTCTACTTTGGCAAAGAGGATTTTGAAGGATTCAGGGCTGTTAGGGTTAGAGCCATAGCCTAACATGTCAATTCCAAAACACAGCAAAGCTCACCTGACTTCTATCTTGAAGGTGACACCCTGTTCTAGATCATCCACTCTACTGCACATTCCCTCGCAGATCCTGGGTATCAGACCAGCATTCGCCTGAATGGCAATCACACACAATGTTAACACAGTTGTATGTGAAATGAATAATACCTCAAGTGCTCCTTTTTTTATATTCAGTTGTGTTCCACACGTAGGCCTAAATGTTGAAATACCTTTTAAAAAATTGCTATACAGGGTGAGTAAAAAAAAAACGAAACCCAAATGTTGGGACCATTATTTTAAGTGAAGTTCTGCATGTAGCACTTTCAAAATCTAGGATATATGAAAGCCCAATTCATAAGCTTTCTTTTAGTACAAGCATAATTCAAATCACCCATGTACTTTTCAAGTTACAGAATATTAAACACAACCACTGTTTTGAGGTTCAGTCCACGGATCACAAAAAAGGTCAGTGTTCTTTCAGCAAAATGAAAAATCACATTGGGATGTGTGTGAATTGTTTTTGTTTTGCTGAAAGAACGTACACCTTTTTTGTGATCCGTGGACAGAACTCTAAAGCGGTGGTTATGTTTAAAATTCCGTAACTTGAAAAGTACATGAGTGATTTGAATGATTCTTGTACTAAAAGAAAGCTTAAATGAATTGGGCTTTCATGTCCTAGATTTTTGAAAGTGCTACATGCAGAACTTCAATAAAGCAATAGTCCTGACATTTGGGTTTCATTTTTTTTTTTTTACTCACCCTGTATTCCTACTTCTAGCAAGACAATTTTGAAAGAGACATTGACCTAAAAAAAATTGGCCCAAGTTGAGTTATTGAATTATTACTTTACACTTTGAAATTATTGGCTACCAGACAATACATGAAATTTCATTCTCGTTTGGGTAGGCTGGTTCCTGCCCCACAATCAGACTCGATAATGTATGGACCGGGAGCCAGTCTGCTCACAAAGCAAAAACCCCCAAACAAAAACCCTTTTGGGGGGGATGGTTCCAGATGTCAAAGATCGAAAAAAGGGGGAGGTTTTTTATAAGAATAAAATATATAAGTTGGAAATTTATTAAAAGAAAAAAAATGAGGTCGTTTAAGAGCACGGGAATGCAAATTTAATTGAATTAAACACTGTGTCCATTTTTGGACACATTTGTGTCCAAAAAAGGGAAAATATCACAGAGATCATTCCGGATCTTTTCAGATCCGTTTGAAGATTGCCCCAATTTATTGATTACTTTAAATCATGTGTTTACATTCACACTAAAACAACCAAACTGTTTTGTACATATTGAAAGTCAATGCACTGAGAGTTTTTGTTCAATTATGTTCATTCGCTTAAACTGAATTTGATGTTCCATTGATCTGATACACCGTGCCCTCTGGAGACATGCACACAATAGGGAACAAAAGATTGTATGTATACATCTCCACGGGGCAATTTCTATACATGTAGATGAATACGTCTCCACAAGGTTTTCACAAAAGAGATATATGGATTTTACTCAAAAACTAGGAATTTCCAAGGTGGGTTGATTTGTCGCAAATGGAAGAGTTTTAGAAAAGGTATATTAATTCCGAATTTCAGCCAAGGAAATTAATTCTGGTTAAAATAAGAGCATTTTGAAACTACACTTTCAAACTTGAAAACTTTACTACACGAGAACAAAGGAATGCCTCCATAAGGATACAAATTTTATGTACATGTATGAACATGTAAGGTCTTGGAAAAGGTATCAAGTATCACTGTCTACAATACTCACATCATCTCCCATGACTGTGTAGGTCTTTCCGGAGCCTGTCTGTCCGTATGCAAACAGGCAGGCATTGTACCCACTAAAGGATGCATTCAAAACCTCCGTGCCAAGATCTTGATAAATCTGAATAAGAACAAACAAAGAGAAATTATAAATAATGAGGAAATCGAACATGGGATTGTTTCTGAAAGTGAGAACAAAGGAATTACCAGTTCTACTGCAGAATTTGAATCTCTGGAGTCACTGGTACCAATCTACAAAATAATTAAGATTTTTTGGAATGCAAAAAAATCCAGTAATACCCTTTGCAAAATTTGCTGGTGCTTGCGAGTTGGTGCCCGACGAACCAAAGATGAACAATTTTCTACATAAAATCAAACATCATCTATCATTCTTTTAATCGTAATTTGATTGTTATTTTTTTCCCAGACATTTAGTGGTTGGATGATTATTTGATCTAGGCCTTTCAGTTTGTTGGGGTCTTTTGGGGGGGAGGGGTTGGGGGAGTTGGGGGGGGGAGTTAAGGGGTTGTTTTTACATTCTTTAATAAAAACTTTGCATATTTTAAATGTCACTGTTTTTTACTGTTTCAATTTTAAGAAATGTGGCTGCTTTCCGACAAAGAACTAACCAGAAACCATTGATGGAAAGGATATGTGTTTCATGTAATCAAATATTCACAAATGACACTGTCACCAAAATCTCTGTGTTGTACAAATACAAGCTTTTCTCAGCTGACTACTTATATTATCCACTCACTTGACCAACAATTCTTAACTAGAAAGACAAATTATGCAAATATTTTCTTAATTTTCTTAACCAGTCACTCATCAATCCAGACTTCAAATTACTCCACACCAACAACTCTCTGTCCTAATTATAAAACCAAACAGAAAATTTCTCCAGGCTTTTGTGTCCAAACAAAAGGGGAAAGCTGGCAGAATTCCTGGTCCAGAATTACCAGGGTAGTTAGCGAATGTCAACACAGAGGGTGGCCCTTTGCTATTGAGAGTGGGTTGATCAATATAGCCCTTGGGCAGTGAAATAGTTTGGAGAGGGACACAAAGTAGATCAATATTTAGACTAAGGGACAGGAAGGACCTCCAATAACTCATGGTGTATCTTGTCGGCATAATATTTACATTTAATAAAAACTCTATAAAGCCATTTGAAGAATAAGGTCAATGACTGTTACACAAACACACATGGGTACATATTTTTATACTTAAAACCACATGATAAAAATAAGCTATCTATATATATAAGAGAGAGTTTAACTCGGCCTCCCAGACGATGTTTGCTCATGAAAGGATCTGAGACCGCGGGCTCCCGCGGCGCCAAAATCGCTCCATGTCCGTGGAAAAATACGGAGGGTGTCTTCCGCCGGGTCGGACACTTCGGGTCGTCCTGATTTTCCCGTACGGCCCGGCGATCCGTTTAGTCGATTTTTCGTGACTGCGTTTTGCGCAGGAATTTGCCGTCGTGTGCGCTTTCACGTTGACTGCCTGGCCGCCCCCTGTGCTGGCTTTTTCTGCGTGTCTAGACTGTGCGAGGTCAGCGAGGTCAACGTAGGGGTTGCGTTTACGTGTTCTACTCGGCTGTTTTGAAAAAGAGTTCACCAAACGTTAGTATGGGGTGACCTTGGAAAAATATTTTTTGTCCATGGTGCGTGGCCACCAAGTGTCCCTATTCTTTCATATGCTTCGCTTGCCGCCCCTGTGCCGAGTGCAACGAATACTCAGAAGGACTACACATTAGTATGCCTAGCGCGGTCTGACCAATCGAAAGTCTACACTGCGTGGTACTTCCCGGCTATGCGTAAAACCGTCACTGGCAACGCGTACTGCAGCCTGCTCCACACCCTGGAAACGAGGTTGAGTCTACGGTGCTCGCTATTTGAGCACAAGCATGTGACGTTGCGTGATAGAGTGCTGTTGCTTCCATAATGTGTTTACAGCTCCATGCTTCCACCACCAAGGCTGAGCGTTGTGAGTTCGCTGCCCGCCACGTATAATTCAGTGTCGTGTTATAATTTCGGGGGCATGTTTGGGGTCAACGAAGGATCGATGCATTCACAAAAAAATTGACGAAAAAGTGTCCGACCCGGTGGAAGACACCCACATTTTTCCACGGACGTGGAGCCATTTTGGTGTACGTGTCGAGGGAGACCGCGGTCTCGGATCCTTTCAGGAGCAAACATTTCTCGGAGGCCGAGTAAAACTTGCTCTTATATAGATGGTTGAACCAACTTCAATAAAAGTTAAATCGACTTTTTCCTCGCAGACGGTCTCGCAAATTGTAAGAAGTTCAAGTTTACGTTTGTTGAAGAGTCCAATACTGAAACTTAACTATGACCTTTGTCCATGATTCAGACCGTTTGTAAATTTATGGTAACACTCAACATTTTCATTTCAAATGACACCTACCTTTACGTTTTATTGCATTATGATTTATTGTCGAAACTGTACAATCAGCCTTCGCCTGTGTACTACGGTAACCTTTTCACTGCGTTTTCCAAATGCGACTGCCTCACAAAATGCCAATTTAACAGACCAACGGGAACATTTAGTTGCCATGGTACATAATTATCATGTGCATAAATCGACGGGGGACAGGGGGAACCCCCCCCCCCCCCATTTTAAAGCGGGGGACATTGTTTGGTTCCCCCCCCCCCAGTTTTTCTTCCCCGAATAAAAATTAATTGTAGCCTACAACAATGATTCTATTGCTCAGAATACATGTAGCTGATTCAATTACTCCAAACTCAAAACTTTAAAAGATGATCTTTTGCTAAAATTGGTTTTAGTGGTCAGAAATTGCCTCAGATCACACCACAGAAATTGCTTTTCTATAACTGCATGTCTCCTTAACTATATCCCCATTTACATTTAACTCCCCAAATTTTCATCCCCAACACTACGCCCTACCCGATCTATGATCGGGTAAATCAGCTTGTACATACCGGTACATACTCCTTACATCATGAGGTCTGAACCTTTATTTGAACAAGCTGCAATACATGTATATTCACTGCAAGTTTACATTGGGTGGATACAATTTTTTTTCTTCTTATTCCTGATTGAGTGGCAAAGTGTGCAAACATGTACATGTACATGTACACGTACAATGTATCTATACATTTTTGTACGTGTACAACCCTGTTGCTAAAAAAGAGATATTTTACACATCTGTACTACAATATGGGGTTTGTGATTTTCCTAAAGAGTAAAATAGTTTGTTTACATGTACATTCCTGTAGTGTATACAAATTAAAAAGGAAAATGCATTAGAGATGTGAACTACAACAAGTGATGAAAATAGTCTGACACAACACATACAATGTCTATTTGCATTCAGTATTTTCAAATCCCCGGGTAAAGTCAGTGTAAATGCATGAGAGTCCGTTGATCTACTATGAACGGTTGATTACACATCCTGAATGACTACTTTCCAACAACTGTGTATAGTTGTCCTGGTAACCGCTATGGCCTACAATAGCAATAGGGGTCAATGAAATGACGCGACCCCCTGCTGTTCCAGAGTGACTGGACAGAGTACACACACCATTAAAGTAATACATTCTGAGAATGGTTCGTTTGATTTATTTACACGGATGAAGGTTCTTTTTGCTTTAAGGTTTGTCAGGGAATGAGTGTACTTTGGAGATGTTGTACATGAAGGTAACAACAAATAAAAGTGAAAACAAAGAAAGGACAGTGAACAAGTAAAATAGGATTCCTTTACAAAGGTCATCAATGAGGACAAACAATCAAACAAATTACAGAAAGTTTCCTTTTGTTCTAAGAGAACAAGTCTTTATTCTTTGTTGCTCATGAATGTAATAAAAATTCACATCTTACTCTTACTAATTTGGATTTGTGACTTTCAGGTCAATCCAGTCTTTATTATTCATTATTAAAAATTCAAATGTATTACACTTAGTCGGGGCACAAAAATGAACCAACTGCAGACGTGCATTTCCACGCATCTCTTGTTCAATATGCAAAATGCTTATAAGTCAGGGTTTATCAATTTCACTTTATGGAAAAAAAAACTACAAACAATATCTTTTGCCATTCCCAAGCTTGCTTAAATCCAAAATTACTGGGCACTCTACACAGGATGCTTGCCAGACTGGCAAGTAATGAGCACTTGTATACACGCTACATGTGCATTAGGTTGTACAAACTGTGGATGTAATTAAGACTAAGAGTCATGTGCCTCATTACCTGATCAATAAGCCATGTAGTAGTTGAGTGGTCCAGTCACAACATTGTAACTCCACTACACGTACACTGCTACTGTGCAACTACCAAAATATAAACATGACCCTAAAACCACAATTGGAGCAACCGCATCTCAGGGACAAATTGCTCTGCTTACTATAAAGCAATGTACCATACTACAAGTACACGTGTATTGGGGGGAAAAGGATAATGTTGATACGTGTACTTCCAACTAAAGCTAAAGTGTATGTCAATTATTTTTATTAGGCTGATTAAATAACTTTAGCATTTTCTCGTCCCCAACCGCCGTTCTTTTTTTCCCCAGCTGTTTCCTTTTTTTTCTTCATTCATACATTTGCAATGTATAGGCCTACTGGTATTGTGTGCACACGTATTGTCAATATTGTCTCTTTATTTGTTTCCAACAAAATTATAAATGGGAAGTAGAAAGGGTACATTGTAAATTTGGACACAATTTTGTATCAGCAAAAAAATATCGGTCGTCAAGAAAATTGAAGAATACATTCTACATTGTACATTCGCTATCTTGGAAAATTGCCATCTTGGGGGAAAAAAATGGAACCAAAAAAAAAGCGCCCGCCTCCTTCATTTTTTCAAAAAGGCCGGAAGAGAAACTACTTTTAGTACTCGGCCTTTATAATATAGTACAGCTGCAGTTTAGCATGCATAGAAACAGCCACTAGTACCGGGGTACGGCAAAATACAAGCACAAGTGGGGCTTGATACCGGTAATTGCATACAGTCCATCTGTCCCAGTTTAAGATGCCCCTACCGGTATGATAGTCTTACAACACCGATCAATGTAATTTAAAGATCTTTTTATCAGCAATACCAAGCCTGAATGCATCACCATCACAGCAGTCACCGTTTGGCAGGGGGTGGGGTGGGGGTTCTGATGGGGAATCTTGTGGGGTCAATCAATAATCTGGTTTACTGAGGACCTGCATGATGACCCACAGCAAATCAATAATCTCAAGTCATACCATATTGATCTTTGTACAAATAGATGGAAACAAGGCGTAACACTAGTAGGATGATGCAGTATGGCTAGAGGTTTTTTGGGGTGGCATGATATAACTTTTATTTTCCAAGTACATGTATTGTACTACAAATGTCAACAACTCAACTGTACACGATGTCTGTTCATGTTCAATTTTAAGAGTTCAAGCCTAACAAAATGGAGGTCATCTCATTATTATCACAGCAACTTGCATAATAAGACATTGGACAGGTACAAGTAAGGAGGAGGACAAATAATCATCAAACTTCAAGGTGAAGAACTGAATTTCCTTGCCACTTGGCTATCAGTTATCATTTGTGGAACACACGTTACCATTATATTTTTACCACGTAGGCGTACTTGTCCATGTAAGCTTGTATCCGCACAATAAATATGAGGGAACACGTACTGTGGGGTGCTGTATCCTTTATTCTTCTGTGATGACATGTTTGTTTTAGTTAGACGTGTGTTTACGATTCCATAGTTCCCTGGGTTGAGAGTCTCCTCATTTCTTGCTGCTCTAGAAAGTATTGCACGTACAAAATGTATCATGTATCTACTGTAGTACTTCATGTAGTGATGTACATTGTAATTTATAGCCCTGCAAAGGTTTTGAATCCCAAATAATACGTTCAGTATGCACTGGTCTGCTACATGCGCGGCAGAAACAATTCAAACTGAAATACCCTGGAGGGTTTATACACATTCTTCTTTTTTTACTTTTTCTTTTTTCCAGTCTCAAAACTTGGTCAGCCTGATATCAGGCAAATTGTCTCCTACATAAATGCCATTGCACAAATCATCACTTGTCACCGTGTACCGATACATGTACAATGTACCTTTTCATCTGGGGAATTAATACAATTTTACATTGAACAGCTAATTGACCACCAACTGTGCTTCCTATTTTAAAGACATGATGGGCCTTCAATGGTCAAACTGCCGACAATTAATTGCATCAGCTGCGGTATAATGCAAGTTTTATTGGAATGTGCATACATATGCCTCGCTATTTGCCAGAAGCAGAAATGGAGACAGTAGGCCTGAATAAGTCCAACTGTGAGACACAAGATCTGAAATAGCTGTCATTTTTTGTCAAATTAGGCCCTCTGGTCTTTTCACATTTTTTCCAAATTTGGGCCTCGGGCCACGGATGGGACTGCCTTTATCTGCGATACCTGAGGACATAGACTCATTACAAACTGTCTCCTGCACTTTCTCTCTCCCACTCACTGAAGGCAGAATGGGAAAAGTAGTGTATTGGGACATGTGTAATTTGAAACTTTCTAATAATCAGAAGGAAACCACTCAAGGGAGACTAGTCAATAGGGGACTCCACTGCACCACCAAATATGGCCAGTGTTGCTGGAGCTTTTGTGAAGATGTCTTGCGGTTGACACATCAGTTGAACTTGAGAGGAACGGACAAGATGGAAAAGCAATTGATTTTCCTTGCTACGGTAGTTGGGACAAGGGACGTCCCTGGGAGATAATTACTAGTATCTGCTCTTCCTCATACAGATGTTAAAAGATACACGTACTATTACTAACTGACCATGCTATTTTTCAAAATACACCTTGTTTTTGAATAGCTATTTTTCCAGCAATTCAAACATTGAAGGGTTTTCACTCACATTTAAAATGATTGGTGTGTGGAAGAAAACCAGCCCACTTTTGGTTAAATGGAATAATTAGTTGACAACTTTGTAGCCCGATAATAATTCAGTTTGCAGAGGTTAGACTGGTTCCCACCCCCTCCCCATTTTACAATCATTGATGTATGGACACAAACCAGTCTACTCGCACTGGGGCGCATCAATTCGGTGCAAAAGTACATCAAAATATGTGTATAAGACTGTTTTCTCTGGGGCCAGTCTAGTATCTTCTTTGCAGAGTTTGCGCCTATCTCACTGAATGACTCACTGACTGATTGACTGATTGACTGACTGTAACTTTTGAGCCAGGCAGAGCTATCAGAAGTATCAGTATCACATACATGAAGGAATACCCCGTAATGTCAATGAATGGGCTACATCCAGCCCATTGTGTAAATAAGATGCATACAAGACTTCCGATGAAAAGCATTTATCATGTTTATGAATCAACTGTTTGTGGACCCAATTCATGTCGCTGCTTAAGCCTCCGTAGCTACTTCACAGGATCTGTAAGCAGTAAGCACAGCAAAAGCACGCTTAAACCGGGAGGGAAAAAAGTTGCTTAAAAATCAGTGACATAACAATAGAAATCTCCATTCGGCAACTGTTAGCACATGCCATGAAATACCGGTAGTGCTTAAACAGCAGCAGGATTTTCTGCTACAGTAGACACAACTTTTCCGCTAACTGTTAAGCAGTGTTATGAAATTGGGCCCTGGTGTTACCTTATCTGGTTTTTAGAAGGTTGCAATGCACAAAAGAGAAAAATGCAGGGATTTTTCCCCTTAAAATGAAACCCTCAAAAGGTCAAAATCTGTCAGGAGGAAAAAAAATCAAATTTGTTGAAGAGCATTAATGTCAACTGGCATGTATCTTTAAAAGACTAGGAAGAGGGGTTTATCCATCTTTTGTTTGTAGTTTAGTTGCTTTGATGGGAATCTCAGGACTATAAAATGTCAGCAATGTCACCCTAGGGATAACTCCTAGCTCCTCCCCCCCCCCCCCCTGCAGCATCTTTCCTCATCTGGTTTTCATCTCTGAACACAGAAATTATTAAAGGTCACCATAAATCAGTTCCACTGCACAGACGCGACAGTGACAGTCAGTATCAGTTTCGTTTTGCTTCAGTTTTTTTTTTTTATTTAACTAATTTCTTGCTTTTTTTCCTGTTTCAAATATCCCTGAATCAATTGAGAACAACTTGTTTTCCAATAAGCAGCTCCTAAATACTTCCATTCATCTTTAAAAACAACAAAACGAAGCTAATTACACAACCTTTTCGAAATACAAGCACAACTGTATGATCATCTCCATTGTGTACACTGTGTGGGCTAAAGATATTTTATTACACAATAAACAGGTGCGTGTATTTTAAAATGTAGGCCTACTAATTGTATTATGAAATGACCATAACCTCAATTCATTGGACTTTGATTCCTGCCCTACCGTACATTTTCATACTTTTTTTCCATTTTGGAAATATTTGAGCAAATAATGAGTACCGGTAACTTTTAACAACAGCCACTACAAAACCACAAGAAACTGTCTGTTTTATTCCACGTTAATCTGTGTTTTATAGCTCCATGATCAAAGGGTCAGCTGTACTTTTCCAAATGGGATCTTTTATTCCTCCATTTCCTTGACATCAGTCAATAAACAAAGTGCAGAAGCTCAGTTTCAAGGTCATTGCTGATGGAACTAAGCTTTTCATGGCGATACGTTTATTAATGACAGTTGCTATTTTTGCTTACATAATTAAAAAGATAAAAAGTGCCTACAATATTTAGTGAGTCATTCATCATGTAAGACGTGTATCCTGGATCTACAATACCTGTAGTACATCATTTACAATGTATCACATACCCAGTACATGCATGTACCGCTATAAAAAATAATCTTCCTTTGGTAAATCCAATAGTTGAATTACAGTTCATGAACCCGTGATGGTGTACGGTAATCTTACAGAAATTACGGGGAAGAAGGCGGCACATCAGACATACAATTGCTACCGGTCATGCTTTTACAACTTTAGCAATTATAGTGAACCATCTGTTAGTACCACTAAGAGCGAGTCCTACACGAATATGTGAACATGAATATAATATGTACCTTACATGTACCGGTATGATGTACATGTAACTTAGCCATATATAGCTAGGACCCACCATACTTCAGATTATTTTTTCTTTCAGATACTCAACCCTGTGCATATGAACAACTGATTTATGGCCTTTCGTGACCACTCATGAAACAAGTTCCATGGAAGGGAAACAATGCGTGTGCTCACTGGTTCAAGCGCTTATAGCATGACGTACCGGTACGCACTTTTAATTTTATTTGGAATTAAATTGATTTATTATTATTTTATGTACACAAACCTGTTTTTCCCAGTACACAATGCATTTTTTTTATGCATGTAATGTTCACACAGAAAGGACCACTGACACTCAGGCACGTTTAGTTTTGTAAAAAAACATGTACCGGTACCTACATTTGTTTTCGGTAATTTGAACCAAATTACCAAAATTCTAAAACAGTGAAATATTATTGTACAATGTGCATGTTATTGGAAGTTCAAGTCCAACATACTGAACACAGTTATGACGCCATATCACCATTAGATCTTTGCAAGATAATTAGTGTACTTGTGTTGGTTAATGGAAACACAACAGCTGCATCGTCGCGTAATAGTGTGCTCTGTGCACACTGGAATTGTACAGAAGTATGCGGAGCTGAGTGTCACACTCACAACAGTGTGATGTGCAGTGTGTACAGTGGAGGCTCTGTAACCATAGCAACATAAACACCTGTCACCTTCAAAAACAATTATTTAATGCCCCCATGTCAGAGAGGGACGATAAACACTAACCGAAAGCACCTCCATCTAATGCTGAAAATGGTACTAACTGTTAAATTTCAACCAACCTTTTTCTTTCAAAAATTAACAAAAGCTGAACAGTATCACAATCTTGTACAAGCCTTGTTAAATAAAACAGATTCTTGTAACAAATGAAAAACACAAAACAGCATGTTTACTTTTGAACCCCTTTCTTCAAATCAACAGGCTCAGATCACCTGTAAACTACGAGGACCTTGAATTGAAATAAAGGATTCCTTTCAAAATTCCAAATCTGTTCAAGCTTCTTCAAGTGATCTTCTTTTCAAAACACTTCTTCCAGTTTGCTTCAATTGGATTCTTAGCCTAAAGGATTTACAGCTATTGTGAGTGGATTAGAATTGGGGTTTTGTAATTTGTGCAGTGCAAAGTGTTCACAGGCGCTATGTGTGTTCAATGGAATAATTTTATGTGCCCTGTACATGTACCGTACATCCCTTCCTTTTATGTACCATGTGCATGTATCACATTATTTTGATAGTTCAAGCAAGCACTTTCACAAAAGAGTGCTTGAATTAAATATTTGGCTTTCAAGTGTAAATTTGTGCAGCGCAAAGTGTACATACATGTACGTGTACATGTACATATGTACATTATACATTGTCATTCAAATTCACTTTTCTAGGGCATATACATTTATTTAGTCTATCTCTATACAATGTATTTAAGGATGGTATGAGCTGTACATATCATCCTTTACTGCACATTTTTATACTTCACACAAGATTTCTCGCTATGGCAATTGCTGCTTCTAGTATTAAACCTCAGTTGTTTATTGCAGGGCTCCTGTATTAGTCACCATTTTCCAATGGGTCCAACCCAGAGCAAAACATGGCATTCAAAATGTTATTGTGTGGACAATTTCTACACTGAATGACTCTGGATGATCATGTTGGTTGCATTGAGTGGATACGTGTCTGTGAACCAACAGAACCGTATGTCAGTTCCACCTCACTGCTTCACCCCTACAGCCCTATCCCAGCAGATGTAGAGTTTGTACACAGCATGGTGCTATTTAATAGAGCTCTTCCTGTGATATTTCATCTTCAATAATTGTGTTCAGCTGAGGGGGAGGCATCTGTAGCTCCAAACAAAGGAATAAGCAGTGGGTAGTAGGCTATTTCTCTACTAATTATGGATGACTAGTTTTAAAATGTATGAAACCTCAGCCATGGCCAAAACGTCAGTGTATGTTGTGTGGGTAGTTTCAGTCGATCAAGTTTGAGGTATTCACGAACCCATACAGTGCTCAATTTACATTCCTTCATTCGAATTTCTTCAGACAAAGAGCTCATTTTGTAATACAAATTACAAATAGAATACAAAATTATTATTCTGTAATATTTTATTATACATTTTGGGATATGAACATGCACTAGCTGTCCTCCATGCTACATGACAAATATTTGTTTCTCCACTCCCAATTCTCTTGACAAAGACATCTACATGTATTCCTAATCCAATTTGGAATTTGTATCTAAGCTTTTTTCATCGACCGTTATTCATTTCACTTCTTGTGTACATTACGTCCAAAATTAAATGTAGTTTTGTGCCCGTGCATGGTTTTATATGTATTTTATATGTAAAAACCATACACAGGCACAAACTACATTTTAGACGTATACGTAATGTACACAAGAACTGAAATGAATAACAGTCACTCATAGAAGTTTCTTTGCATTAAAAATGTGCCAATATTACATGGCTTATCCTGTACATGAAAATTTGAATTCTAAACTTTGGAAATAAAATTCATTGCAAGAATGCACTCAGAAAATCAACATCACAAGGGGCAGGGAGCCAGATGTTTCAAATCCATTATTACAATTTTGCAAAGGAAAATCCTAAGGGTCATCTTTATGGGTGCCATAACGACTGTCAACAAAGCTGTATACAAGGCCAGTGGTATCAGCAAACATGGAAGTCGTATGCAGTCAAAAAGGTTCGGTCTATATTGCTGGATTTTGACCTGTGTAATTGACATAGTGTAGTGGGTGTAATTTCAACGGAAACTGTGTCGATAACAAGATTTGAACAAGCTGACTGCTCATAGTCATAGTAAAAACAAAATACGACTGATTACAGTTGACTGTTTGGGGAATTCCATCATTTTGAAAAATGCTAGTTTGCACAATTCCTGGATAAATTACAGCATGTAATTTAACTTTGTGTACATGTAAAATGTATGTTGATCAAGCGTGCAAGGTTTGGACTGAAGGAAATTATACGTATTTTATGCCAATAGGGCCTGTGCTCGTAAATGGTAAACAAAATGTAAAATCCTCAATGAATACTTTATTGTTGCAAAGTTCAACTAAGGAAATTCAAACTGAAAGGGAAAATGGTGCCACCAAATAGACAGACCCATCTCTCTTACTTTGGTATTCACATCTTGTTTAGAAAATAATAAGCATTCATTTTGGAAAAAAAATATAATACAAACGATTGCCACACTGCAAGTTTTTTTGCACGCCTTGGTTAATTTAGGTCGCTGACTCAATCTGAGCATAGCTGAGGGAACACTGATCTGAGCAAGTGTCACAGCAATCTCGTTACTCTGCAGCTTGATCACAAGTACTAACAGCAAACCAATTAATAACCTTTAAACTACAGATAGCTGCTAATCCAGTTACCAGATTAAACAGATTGAGTGATAAGCCAGTTTATAGTTAACACGATTTGTTGGCAGTTGTAATTGGATGTGTGTATCCTGTCCAAACTAAGAGGACGACTCCCTGACTTAGACTTGTATAAGTGATTTCGACATTAATTTAATTGCATATGGACCAACTTTGCGCTAGTACATACTGTACATGTTGTACTTTTTTGCGTATACATGTAACAGCCGTGAAATTGGGCTCTACTTTAATCCTATAACTCTGGACATTTTTGCATGGACCCTTCCTGGTTCCTCCAAAATAAACAAAGAAAAAGCAACAAACTACACATAAGGCCCAAAAAAAAAAGTCTCCGGTTTCGGGTATGGAGCTTGCCCAAATAGTGGTGCGGCGGCGCGGCTTTTTTTTTTTTTTACCTGATTTTTTTTTTGCTTCAAATGTCGGCTGATGACTGCAAATGGTGCCCGACTAAACTTAGTGCAAATTATATGGGAGTCCAGAGAGGCCACATAAAGCTTATTCTCGACCATAACCCAATCTAAAAACACGTTAAAATTGTGCAGCAGCAGGATTCCAGTCAAACCAGTGAGTTTGGCGGTTTTGAGACATCATCTTTCATTGAAAAAACAACTTTTTCATTTTGCCGACGCACATGGCTACGGCGACGCGCGCGCATACCAGAAAATGGAGACTTTTTTTTTTGGCCTAACAGCACATTTTGTATAATTTCCAACTTTCAAAGGAAGTTACGCTGCTGAGGTTACTACATTTACCTTCTTCAATCCTGCAAAAACGCTCTCAACCTCCAGATTGGATTATGAAGGATCGCACAGGGTATGGAGTGTTAAATGGTCAAGATTATGATAAGACTCACCAGTTCCTGTGGGGCATAGTTGTCCGACTGTCTATCCACTGAGTTGTAGCAATGATCAAAGGAGTAACTCTTGACTCGCTCGCGGTGCCTGTCACCTTCGGAGCTGTTAATCTATAAACAGGAATCAATCACAAATACATGTTTAATTTATAAACATAATAAATACATTCAATATGTATCACAGGTGCTTCCATGTATAGAACATTTAGCAAGATCCAAGCACTTTACAAATAAATCAAAAATACACTAGCAATCATAGAAACACAGAAAATATATTAAAGAACAAAACCTCAGGATTTGAAGGGAAAAATTAAATCAGTTAAGATGAAGAAAAAACACAAACATTCTGCCAAATGCACGCTAGCTATAATACTGAGAAACTTACATTTTTTTTCTGTACATTGCATTCAATACATTGTTTAGGCACATAGTGTACAGCCAATGGCATTTGACCTTGAGCAGCATTGTAAAAATAATTATTTTCTACTAAAACAGTGCATTTAAGAAATCATATTTTTTTTCAAAAAAACCTGTTTATCTGAGTTGCTGACTGACAATTTAATTTTTTTTGGATTGCAGAATACATATTACTGATTAGCTTTTTATTAAAAATTTAAGCAAAGAAAAAATGTGTGCAGAAATTGAACATGTTCCAAAAATCTTGATTGCAACAATGTTTCAAATTGACAGAATTCAGTACACAGCCATTTTGTTTTGTATTGTTTTGTACAATGTATATTTCATGCAGTATCAATTGTTTGTAGTGTTTACGCATTTCCTGTTTGCGCCCACTCTAAAATCACCTGCCCAAGCAGCCAGTGAAGCAAAGCCGACCCAGCCTTGGTCACAAAGTACAATTGTATCCAACTTGCAACATTTATCAGCTTTGTTGGCAGTGTGTGTGTGTATACTGTACTGACTGAGCAGCAGGATGCTTTGTGGGGATTAAGTCATGCTTAGTGCAGACACACAACTTCTGGGGGGAAATTTGTTTCCATTTTTAGGCACCGTATTTGCATCAACAGTCATGTTCATGGTGATAGCGCAAGCATGCATAACATAAGCTTCACAAACTAACTGTGACGACTTGACGCTCTGAAAATATGCATTGTTAAAAAATGTACAGTTTGCTCAAATAATGGCAAATATAGGTCTATGTTATTTAGGGCACATGAACATGTCATGTGCAATAATCAATGTGAAAAACTGGGAATTAGGGGCCTATTCCTAAATTGTTTAATACCAATATGCACCACAGGACTTTAGACGTTGTAACACAATTGTGCCAGTTACCTTGTACAACACAGGTCATAGTGCAACACAGTTCACAGTTCACTTTTTAAAACTATATTTATGAAAATACAATTTATGAGCATTTTTTTCCTCCATTTTTGACAGATCCCATCAACAGAAGTCTTAAGGGCATGACATATTGACTGTTCCTATCAACTTCCTCTGTGCAATTGGTAAACAGCCTACCAGTACTACCGGTAGTAGTAACTTCCATTCATTTTGCTGGATTGGGTCACATTTATTATTTGATTAGGCCTACAACTTACAAGTCCAGGTCTGACTTTATCATCTAGTCATAAACATTTTACTTGATTGGCAATAAATTTCATGAGCACAATTTGTTCTAACTGGTATGGGACTGTATCACTCCATATTGACATGTCACTTGCAAGTAGCTCAGTTAATTTGCTGTGTACTAATCAGAAGAAAAAAAATGTGAGCCCAACAATTTCTACATCACTGGTCCACCACACACGTATATTTTACCTTCAAGTTTGTGATACTCAGTACATCCTCGTTCACATCAATGATATTGATAGCTCCTGCATCCAATTCCCTGCACACACAAAAAGTTACTTTTGACATTAGGTCGAGTAAAAAAAAATAGTTTCTTGTCCAGGCTAATTTGAAAAATGAAGGAGGCAGGTTGTTTTTTCACTGTTGTATTTCCAAGATGGTGGATTTTCCAACGTGGCAGATGAATTCTTCCACTTTCTTGACTCTTTTGTCGATACAAAATTGTGTCCAAAGCAGCCGTTTCTACATCGCTACAATTTTGTTGGAAGCAAACTAAAAGACCGCCCTATATTTATTAGCAAAATATATTACAAATGTATAGATTTTTTTTTTTAAATGAGGCGGCAAAAAAAAGGGAAGTGGGCAAGGACGAGAAGCTAGTTAATTTTTTACTTGGTCTTTCTAAACCCGTTTCTGATTTCGATGGCTTTTGTGATTTAACAAAGCTCAGTTTTTCCTTGAATCTCCGTCACTTCCATGGAAATTGCTCTCTTCATGAAATCAAAGTGATTTCCATCACTTGGTACTTAAAATTCCAAAATCAATTTTATTGAAGCAGTTTTTAGAAATTACCTCCTATTTGCAAATTTCAAATGATATTTAAGAAGTCTCACATCCTTACAAATTTACACAGCCATTTTTTGCAATTCAACTGCTTAGTCAGAACATAACAGTTTTTGAACTTAACAGTTTTTTAACACAACCCCCATCGGCCATTTAAACAATTAGGCCTAATCATTTAATGTCATGAATCTGGAGCCATTGCCATTGGCCATATATTTTTTTTCTATCACAACTGGAAACCCTTTTCAGTCCAGAATTCACGTTTTTATTATCAAAATATTTTTAATGACTGCCATCTATAACAATGAAACAAACAGCGCCAGGTTAACTGCAATTACTCTGTGTGGTTGTTTAGGACGCTGTGTCATCTCCAGGGCCCTGAAGCGTGAACAGCGTTCTGGACAGCGGGGCTTTGTGAGCAAACGCACGGCCAAGCTTTATGACACGACACGTTATGGCTCAACACAACGGACAACGCATTATTCCGTCTAATAACGTCTATTTTGCTAAAACAAACCCCACTTACTTTTTGCTGGGTGGACGCACACGAACTGCTACCTTTACGTTCGCCATTCTGAGGTTGGAGGGGATGTCTTCATTGACATTTTGGTGGTGAAATCATCAATAATCCAAGACCTTCACTTTCAGCCACAAACACCATTCAACGATGTATAAATAAGTGGCCGCGTAGCGCATAGCGTGCGTAGTAGTAATTCGTTTATAGCGCGGCATCACGTGGTCCCGTCACGTCTAGTCTGTGCACAAAAGATTTTTGCTTCATTATTTTCAAATCTCTGAGTCGAATCAACGTAGGCCCTACGTAAATATGATTCTGTTACATTCTTAATTAAATTCTAAAATGTTCTTCAAGTTCCAACAAGTAACTGTATAAATAATTCCGAATTTGCTTATACCTGCTTATGATGATCGTCTTTTTGAGAGGGGGATATCCCAATTCGTAATTTCATTTCCAGTTCCACAGAAAAAAAATATTCTTTGCAAGTTTGTGTCTCCCTAGGCCTTTGTGTGAAATGTATCATCCCTGCGTGATCATTTGATATTTGATATTTGCAAGAACAAGTTTGAAAGCACTTCAGTAGAAAGTTCTATTCTTCCTAAATTGCCTGTTACAATATAATTTTAAGTCGCCAACATTAACACCGGCTAGCCTAGTACCAAAAACAGTTAAAAACGCGTGAAATTAAATGGAGGGCGCCCTTAATAATATCGCGCGCACGAACAGTAATCTGTTGGGCAAACGTTGGCGGGAGGCTTAACCTCATTAAGTTGATGATAGGAGTGGTATTTCCCCCGTTTTCTTTATTTTTATTTATAAAAAGAATCCGAGAAAGGAAGGGGGTTGAGTACACTATAAATTATAGTATCAATTTAATAAACAGTCATCTAGGATTCTCTTGCCCAACTTGTCCCCTACCCAGAGCCGCAGGTGCCAGGATAGATAGCTGCCGTGTAATACATTAATTCCCATATTTTTTTCTGTTTTTAACTGAACATTAACTGAAGCAAATCCTGGATAATTATGAGGACATAATGAAAGATCTGAAATGGTTACCATGATACCCTAAAGTTGCGCGTATTGTATACCTTTTCTCCAGATATCATCAAGTAGTCTTGCCAAACCTCAGTGTTGATGAGCTTCAAATTTACAAAGTTACTTACTGGCACAGTTAAAACCTATTAAAAATATCTGAAAAATAATGTGACCAATGATAACATCATGATCGTCAGCTCAAAAAAGGGGGGGAAGGGGGTGTCCTTAAATTGGGCTAAAAATCTGGCGAATTATATAGGTTTCTTGGCGAAATATCATTGATAATGTTATTTTTCACGTGATTTTCCATTTAGTTAGGGTATATTATTAGAGTAACTATGCCAATTAGTTAGTTTGTACATTTTTAAGCTCATCAGTACAGTGGTTTCGCAAGACTACTTGATGATAACTGGGGGAAAGATAAATGCGCGCAACTTTAGGGTATTATAATAGTAGCCGCAACTAAGCGAAATTGGGTTTTTCTTTAACTTGTGGTCATGCAATGTACCAAATGTAATTTGGTATTGAAAATACGACCTTTGGTTGAATTTAACAGAAATTCTAACCCAAACCATTGGTTATAGAACAAATATATACCAAAATATGGGAATAAATATGTATTTACGATACATATTAGGCACCCTTCCCAAAAGAATTTCAGTTTTTGTTCTTGTCTTTTTTTCAGCACATGGACAACTTACAAGAAAGTCCACACGTGGCAAGCAGGACATTCACGTGAAATGACATTGTTCATGTCCTGTGCGTAGTCGCGAAAATGCCCCCCCCCCCCCACGGCCCCCAACCAATCAAAACATTATTGGGATAATAAATACTCGTGTTTCGTCAGCCAATTTTCTTAAATATACTTGATTCTTTTACGGACCCTTTATTCTGTTTAAAATTGTTCAAGAATGTTAGATATTTTGGTCAATTACACTTAGGCCTAGTACGCTGCATTGAGAAAGTTAAAAGTCCTCGGAACTTAAGTTTTGTGACATCACCATGTATGATCTATTCTTTTGTGGCAGCAGTTCATATGAAATTATATTCAGCTAAATCGCACGTTGTATGTCTTTTTCTATTACAAGATATTACCACTGAGACTTGGTTTTAAGAACTAAAACATTTTCGACACACAATAAACAACTTTAAATTTAACTGCACCATTGGCATGCAGTGACGTCTTTGGTAAAATAATTTGAATAATAAACGGCAATAAGGAGGTTGCAGGTTCAAACCCAGCTCCAGTCAATATCTTTGATCAACTCTAACATTAAAATAAAGCGAGATTGTTTTGACCTATATTTTGTGGGGTGAGTACAACATCTTGTTGGTTTACGTATATTTATTCGCGCTGTTATTCTCGAGGTAGTATTAATTCAAATCTCGCGGGGGAAATGTGGGGTTTCGAAACCTTCGCCTCGATCGTCTTCGCCTTCGGCTATATATCCGACTTTTGGCATCCTTGGGAAGCAATCAAGCAAACGTCTAATCTCTGGCCTCATAAGGCTGAAGCAGTACATGTACCAAAATTTAGCAGCAATTCCCGAAGTTGGGGTCTAAAAACTTTTGAAACCAAAGTCGAGGACGAAGCCAGGATTTCGAAAAGGCCCAGCCTATATGTTTCACTGTCGGAACAGTCGGATGCCCAAATAATTAGATGGGACCTCCAATACAGACTTGAATCTATTTGAGTTTAAAAGAGGGGTTGCATTATTCTTGACGAGAGTTCAGAATCTCGTCCAAAACTTTCATGATTTCTCCCTATAGACTATATTATGCTAATGGCGGTAAACTTGGCCGCAAAGCCTTTCCCGTTCACGCTGGCGTCACTGATCAGTCGCACGACCATCGTATCGGCCATGGACACGAACGTACCCTGCGGTGGCACCGAACCGCAAACCCTGGGAAGAAGATTGCCAAAAAACAAAACATTTGTCATACAATGCTGAAAAACAAAGGAAACATATTCGTCATTAATGTAACCAATTTGATGAACCGATTAAGGAACATGGATGGGCTTGTACGTTTGCTATATTATAATCAAGTGAAGCAGGTCATTATCTTTCTGAGGTTTTAAACCGGGTTTTTAGTATAGGTTTTAAAGTTGCAAGTTACATGACAGTCACATGACTAATGTGATTGAGTCTTACTTCAAGGCGCCGAAGATTCCTTGTCCTGGTACTATCTCCATTCGATCCCAGTTACAGGTCGAATGAGATTCGATGTCCAAATCTTGAATCGTCAGTTCAACGCGTTTGCCTTCAGAAACCTAAACGGTTGAGGAATGCATTAAAAAAAAAAGTAAATCATAAAATATCACAAAAGCCCAAGAATCCACGGAATATGATTCTCACACACTAGCACACGTCTGGTCTGTACTTGATGCAAATGCAAAAGGAATTTGACTTCACAAATATTTCCGCAAAAGTCGTCGCGTTTGTCTTCAACTTTTGCGAATTCGCGGCGGGAATAGGCCTACTACACAGAAAACACAAAGTGAGTAATTAGACTCATTATCGTAAAAAGTGAGTCATTTTTGTCCGTATAGTGACACACTTTGGCTCCAAGTGTCTCACTACACGGACAAAATGACTCAATTATTACAATATTGAGTCAAATTACTCACTTTGTGTTTTCTGTGTAGGGGGAATGGGCGCCCCCTCACCCCCATCCATGATCAGTTTCAATGTTATTACCAATATAGCCTGGCATATAATGGTTAACTTGTGGTCATTGAATCCAAATGTAATTTCTACTTCATCATTTCGGTGTCAGTAGCTGGTTAAGACAATGTACCCGGTAGACTATAATACTCCAAAGTTTAATATTGATCCTCATTACTCACTTTGATATTATAGACGCACTCCAGACCGTTATCGTAGCCGCCCTGCCCGTAGTCAGGAGACACTATACAGCCTAAATCTTGCGAGGAGTAAGTACCACCGCAGGTTCCCGTTTGCTCTGCATGAGATAGCCATGACATTTTAGTTTCAGTTACTCCAGAAACACAGTGTCGGAAAGGGAGGAGAAAAGCGGGCTTGTGTGAATTGGGTTTGGGCAAGAAAGGGCGGGTAGGCTTTCCCCATGTCATGCATTATATACAATTTTAAAAAATTACAACTGAGCATTGAGCTCTTTAAGCGTTCACTACTTTTGAGAATTCACAGTAATTTTGTTGTAAACCCAAGGGAAAGCTTCCAAGAATTCACGTTCTACTTAGCTTCATGATCGACTTCCTAATTTTGTTTTTCATTTTTTAGGTGCGGCAAAAATATAAATACATTTATAAGCTTTCTACAAATTAAAACAATCATTAAAAAAAAGTTAAAAGCACCAACACTGACCCCAACCCCACCCAAAAAAGGAAAAACAGTCGAGTTCTTGCAGTCACCTCGTATAAATCGGACGCAAGAGTTTGGCAAGTTAACACACGTACAACGGTGTGGATTTTTTCCCCCGTGGTGGTGGGTAAGGAACTATTTAAGCCCAGAACCAGAACGGCAGCTTTTCTTTTTTAAGAATAGCTGGTTATGTATCCCATTGTTTCTATGCATAGGTGGTGGAAACACTGGAGTAAATATATAGAATATGGAGAGGCCCCCTAACTCCCCCTCCCCCGAAAAAACAACAACACCTATAAAGCTATAGAAATTTGAAGTGGCAAAACAAGGAACAAAGTCTGTCTTTTATTCAGGGAAGGAAACAAAATGCTTTACAGATTCACATTATCACGAAGAAAACGTGTAGCTTTTGGTTTAATCGGACGATCCAGGTGTAGAATATGTGGCATTCCCCCCCCCCAAATAACTGGTCTGCAGAAAATAAGTTCTTACGCGTGCAATCCAGACCGGCACGTTTGGTGTCATCATGGAGGGCGCCATCGGTCTTGTCATCGATCGGGTGCCTTTTCAGTGTTTCAGAAGCGATCTTCGCATTTTCGAGGAGTTCCTCCTGGAAAGGATTCGTTTAAAGGATTCAATGATGATTAAGTTACAAGTGATGAGTTGTATTTTTCTGACGACGCAGAGGATCAACTTCAGAAACAAAATGGAGAAGGCCTTTTGAGGTGGCACAAAGATGAATGATAGGTATAGTATTAAAGAGGTGGTGTCACTTATTTTTTCTTGCAATATAGAAAGAACATAGCTGCTCTAAATTTTTATGTATGACATTGACCTTGGCATCGCAATATTAATTCGTCACCGACACCACGAGGTAACACCCGAGTCCACTTCAGTGTTACTTCTTGCATACAGCTTAATGAAAAAAAAATTGGTTTCACGAAGTAGGCCTAACACTTCAGACTTGTGCGCGCGCATGATCGGACACTGGCGCGAACGATTTTCGTTTTCACAAAGTTACACTTATTATACGGAAATACTATTTGAAAAGTAAACGTTTTAAAACGTTTGACAAGAATGTAATTAATCCATAGTCTTGTATTACAATTTTTTTTATAAAAAGCCTTCAAACTGGTGAAATAAGGATGAGTGTATACTTCGTGAAAACGAAAATGACCGAGTCAGCGCACAGTGGCCTCGTGGAAACGAAAATCACTCGGTTCTGTTATTAATATACGCGACTCGGAGCGTATAGCGCGCAATCAAGTCCACTTCGGTGTTACTTGGTGTTTCTGATTTATACGCAGATGATTTATGGGTAAACTTTGACTGTTCCTAGTAATTTTCGTTGTGAAAAAACTTGTGAACAACATCAAATTATAGTGTAAAAGAATAATAGCATATAGAAATACGTTTTGTTGACCACTGAGACTAATTTGGGTCGGGTTTGGTCACATTTTGGTATTGCCACGAAAACACCCTTGTAATAAGTCTGGTTGGACTAACTTACCTTAAACTTGTCCAAGTCAAAGTGTTCTCCGACACAAAACTGACTTACTGACAAGAGAAAGCCGATAAACGCAGCAACTTTCATTGTGAATTGTGATCGATGTCAGTGTCACCACGATGCAAAACAGTAAGTATCCAGTAAATGCATTTCAGCATCAGCTTATATACGTCCCTAATTCAAAATGATCGGACATTTTCATTAATACAGTGAGCCTTTGATTGATCGGAGCTATTAATTAATTCAAGCTCAGCATAATGTCTTCCATTCGTGTTATTAGATATTTCCATTGTTTTACCAAATCAAATTGAGCATTGTTTTCTTATGACAACTCATTGTTCTTATCACACAGGCGATTCAATTTCACGGCAAAAGCACGTTCTGCATGCATATGGCGATCACAGTATCTTGATATCGTTTCACTGGAAGCCATTTTGGAAGCGATTATGTATTCGGAGGCATGCCTTTTTTTCAAGCGGGAGATATGCTTGTATTTTAATCAAAGAACCGACATATTAATGAATGTTATCAAAACACGAGTGTGCATGTAATTCATTTAAAAAAAAATCAACGGCCATGCCATATTCTTAAACAAGAAGCAAACTGAAAAAAAAAATGCAATATATTTGCCGTTATCGCTTTGTTATACCCATTCACAAAGTAAATTTCAATGAACTTTCTTGCATGAAAATATCCTTTATTAGTACATGTCGTTACCTGACACTATAAAAATAACACGAAGGCCAGGTTCTCGTGCACACCAATATATAGTAGACTCTAATACAGAATATTAAGATACATTGAACAAAGCATAGTCGGTGTCACTTGGAAAAATTGAACTCACACTGAACGAGACAAAAAGTTCGAATCGGTGTTAAGACTAATTTTTTCCCTCTGGAAAATAAATAAAGATGATTTAATTGAATCACTCATCAGCGGCGTTAACTAAGTCCGCCCCTTGCTATACTTGTTTTTTTTGTTCAAGGATGGCAGCCTCGAGCGTACGCGAGGAAACAAATTGATGAGGGGTGTTATTTCCCCCGTTTTCTTTATTTGTATTTTATAAACAGAATGCGAGAAAGGAAGGGGGTTGAGTATACTATAAATTAACGGTCATCTTCAATTCTCTTGCCCAACTTGCCCCCTACCCAGAGCCGCAGGTGCCAGGTAGTAGAAAGCTTGTATACGTCTCCACAGGGCAATTCCTATAGATGAATACGTCTCCACAAGGTTTTCACGACATAGATATAAGGATTTTACTCAAAAACTAGGAATTTACAAGGTTGGTTGATTTGTCGCAAATGGAAGAGTTTTAGAGAAGGGATATTCCAAATTTCAGCCAAGGAAATTAATTTTGGTTAAAATAAGAGCATTTTGAAACTACACTTGCATTCTGGGAGAATTACGATGCACGAAATCGTAAACCGTCCCAGCTTGTTTGCAATGAAGCCATTTCTTCTTTTTTTTTGGGGGGGGGGGGGGGGGAAGGGGGTATGCTTTTGTACAGAATGCCTATCTGTACAGAAATTTAACGTTACTACTCGTTTCCTTGCTTGACTACGGGCGAAGAACAAAGTTAATTGCGCCTTGCCGCTGAGGGCGTTACGTATCATTAACGGCGGAGATACCTCCTCAATTATGCTGTCTTTTAAATGCAAATATGCAAAGTAAACTTCAACTGAGATAACATTTATGTGCATTTAGTTGGTATCATGCTCTTGTGAATAATTCAGATTTACATTCAAAGGGATAAGGCAGGGGACCCTATATCATGATGATCTTTACATTGTTTAATCCAGACGTTGGACATGAATACTAATGTTACATGAAACATTCCGGAATTATTATTTCAAATTGGTTCTCCAGCTGATTAGCCGGTGCTTTTGAAGTCATCCTCAATTAAAGTTATCAGACATTTCTAAGGATATATCAATTTCAGATTGACGATAACTGTTTTATTGTTTCATTTTATGTGTGTGTTCACGGGTTTTACAGATATTTGATTCAGCGGCACGCACACGATGAAATCTGCCACTATTCGAAATGACTTGAATTTTACCGGAGAATATCGTGAATTTGAACCAATCGTGGTTTTGTGGGGCTTGGTATAAGTCAAGTTGGTTACGTGGGCCGGATTCATTTGGCAATGGTGCTTGGCATGAAGTACATGTAGCAGTCGTCCACTGACAGTGACAGCCATGAAGCTTGTAGTTCTCTTGGGTGTGGTTTTGACCGTGCAGTTCGTGTTTGGATCATTCAAAGCGAATCCGAACAAACAAAATAAGGTACGTGTCCAAATAAAAGTGGTGGTACTTTGGGTTTATTATTCGGCTTCGGCTTTGCCTCCGACTTCTGAATCACTGAGAAACAAACCAAAAGTGAAATATTCTAACACTTGGCTTCATATCAACCGATTAAATGTTTCTGAAGCATAACAAGCACCAAAGTTTAGCTTGAGTCCCCAAAGTTGGGGGCTATAACATTTTTTTAAAGCCGAAACGAAGTCAGTGTTTCGAAAAGGCCCTTAGTATACACTTATGATCACAACCTACTATCGGAAACGGCTAATGAGTTCATGCAAGATGAAGCAAACGAATAAAAAAAAAAAACACTTTCCAATAATTTCAGTTGTTGCAATGTTAAAAACGTTACTTTTCTTGAAATCGTCCAAAATCGTGTATAGATGAACCTTTAAACAGTTGTCCGGGCCAATACACTTCATGCATACATTTCACCGTATTTTCACAAATCTTTTTTCCAAAGTGAACAAGCTGGTAACATCGAGACAATGGCGGAAGTAAGTGTCTGAATTGGGCTTTCACATCTTAGATTTTGAAAGGCAAAATTTCATTCGAAAAATCTTTGTTCTACTCACCCTGTTCAAGCTATGTACGACTTTTGTTAGAGAATAAAAAATAACAAATTGTGAATGTGTGGTCATGCTTAATTTTGAAAGTTGCCAGAGATCTATTTCTTTTGTGCGTGTGAGAAATAACAACGTTAGTCCAGCCGAGAACGTAGAAGTGTTCGACTGGGAAAGCAACAATCTCCTCCAAAACAAACACGCTGTGTCCCAGTACAAAGGTGTGGGACATCAATTATGCAAGAGATGTCATGAAAGACTCCAGAAAGAATTACAATTTTTTTAAGTTGCAAGAATGTAAAAGATATTTGTGAGGTAAAATTGACTATACAAGATGTTTCTTCAGAGGCTGAGACAAAAGTGACACATAGCAATTTTTCCTTCCCGCCTAAACTATACTTCTAGGATGTAAAGAACCAACCCTACTTCTCATTGGCCCATAAAATAGCCAGCCTGGGCCTTGCCAAGTGTCGCAGAACAAGACCTCTTCAGTATTAGCTGGTTGCCCCTCCAAGCCTTCTCAGCAATTGGTTAATAATTTGTGGCCGTTGATTGGCTATTCTCCTGTTTACAGGATCCCACTTTTGACACAAAACTATTTCATGTACAAAGTTATCCATAAGAAAGTACAGTATGTAATGCATTCACAGTGAGATGTTTGCACGGAGTTAGCCGACATTTTGCACAGAACATTTACACAGGAAAAGATCAATTGCAAATGTTGCTGCTTATAAATAATTTGATCATTTAGTGATAAAATTGATTTTCTCAGCAGGACAGGCCCCGACCCAGACCAGTCCTGGAAACTGGCCGACCCGATGGCTTGGAGCCGCCCGAGGAGAGGGAGGACACAGAGGGCGCTTTCCAGTCCGACATGCTGCTATCGCAGGAACAGCGACAGGAGCTGTGGGAACTGGTCGCCGAAGCGCAGACGGGAGTCAGCAAACGTAGGGTCGACTCGGTCCTGTCGTTACGCTGGCCACAGAACGTCTTGCCGTATTTGCTAGATAGCGGTATGTTCTTTTATTATTGTTTTTGACCTTTAATAAGTTTTCCGTTCAGAATTTTGGATATAGTAATTTGTAATAGGGCAAAGCCGAATAACATTTGTTTCCCCAAAAGATGAGGTTCCATCTTAGGTAAAAAGCACCCTTGAAACCTCTATGGCTACTACAATGTTTTTAAATTAATGTTAAACGATTACGGACTACGGCTAGGTGTTATTGGAAATGCATTTTTTTACGCACACCATCTCGGGACAAACGACGTACGTAATCGACAACATATTCCAAACCGTACATGTCTCCCGTACACGCATCATAAACGAATGTCAAATTCGCGATAGACATGATCGTTATACTCACATTTTTTTGGCGAGGAAATGTTTAAATATGCAATCGAGGCTAAAAATCGTGTAATAAAGTTAAAGTTTTGCCGTATTCTAATACTACACTGCCTCTTTTTTGCGCTCTTTTAGTAAACTGGTCCAGGGGTCTTGTAGAGGGCCTGGTAGAAATATAGTCCCTTGGAGCGAGGTTTTTCTTGCCGGCTGATTTTCTGTTTAATATTTCAGATGTAAATATCGAGGCTATCCGACTTGGCATGAACATATGGACTGAACACACGTGTGTACGGTTTGTACCGTACTCCCAGAAAAGTGCATTGGAACTTGGACACAACAACCGTGTTCTGTTCTACCGTGGCAGTGGGTGAGTTTTATCCTTCACAATGGGGGTGTACGAATCTCATTTTACAAAATGGCAAGTGGTTGGCGACAAAGGTCATTGGCAAACTTACACCAATATAGTGTGGTTCCCAGACCAAAAGATTCTGACTGTTTCTGATGAATCTAAGGCCGGGCAGCCGCCACGGCACTTGGCCAAAACGGAAGGAATGCCTCCCGTTTCCGAAGATTTCCGAAGTTAGCCGAATGCATTTCGGCGACACTCGTGGATAGCACCCTTGTACCGGGTATAAAATAGGTTATATTCACCTGCCGTGCCTATTAAAATTGTTAAAGAGGACTTGATGATTAATATTCATTGCATCTTTACCCTTTAAATTCAATGACGACTTACGGTGTATCAAGTATGCCCTCGGATCGTACGAGGGGTGAGCTTTTTGCTGCGTCATGTACCGTGAATTTGACGACGGTTACCCTAGGCGGTTATTCCAAAACACGGCGTCGTCTCCATTTCGGCTTCGCCTACAATTTAGGTCCCAGGAGATCCCAGCTCAACATTAGTCACCGTTTTGTTACAGAAATATCAAACTGTATGATACATGAAGTAAGTGATTTTCAAATTATTCAAAGCTTTTAATGATCAATGAAGTCAAAGCAGAAATAAAGCCGAGCTTTAAAAAGGGGTATGTTTTAAGCCCGGTGGCGGCTGCAACGACCTACTAGCTAGTTATAGACGTCTGGGCGGAATTGTCAGGTCAGGGAACCAGACTAACACCGATATCTACCTGTCACTCCATCAAAAGGGTAGTAGATTAGACTCCACTCTGCTTTTACCTTTTTATGCCATTTGACCATCGCACGAACGCGCGTTATTAATGGGCCTTATTCACGAGTTGGCCATTTTAGTCGCGTTCCCTGAACGTATTTCATTAAGTGTTAACTGTTCAATGGGATGGCGCCATACTATTTATGCAGGCACAATGCAGCATTATTTTACTGTCTTTTTTTTTAATCTGGCTTTAAACATTAGGGAAATTATAATTACAAATGTTAAATTATTCACTGAAGCAGACTGGAATTAATTAGGAATTAACTTGCTTTCATTTCTCTTCGCAAGTTCCAAAAATTAAGATTTTTCCTCACTCAATTCAATATGGCCGACTCGTGAATACTGCAGAAAGATACATGTATGCGCGATGTGATCAAGTTGTACCGATTTTATGCCACACAGGATGATTGGTAGCCGATGTATGGAACGGGTTTTCTTTTCGAAGTAAACAACACTTTTTTCTATAGTGGCATAAAAATGATATCTTAAAATTTCACAAGATATTGAAGGTAGGCTAATCCTATTTTTTAATTTTTGGTTAATAATATTAATTAATGACTTTCAATTATAGACCACGATTTATAGTCAGATTTTAACTGCAGATTTCAATGGGTGTTTTCTCTCTCGTACAGTTGTTCATCTTTCGTAGGCATGGTGGGAGTCGGTTTGCAGCAAATAAGCATTGGTGTCGGATGTTCAAACGTAAGTCTATCCTGCAAACTTTTCAACTCTTTGTTATAGCTTTAGCGCCGACGTTCCCATCGTAAAACAATGATCTGCGAAATGGTCCTTATTGGTAAAAATTGCACGACAAAGATTATACCAAGTCCAAAATGGACAAAACGTGTATTTTGATTAGGCATCAGCTTTGATATCTGCTTCAAAATGTGAAATATTTAAAAAGGGATATTAACTGCATCGATGCAATAAATTACTTTATTGATGATATATTTCTGTGCATTATACTTCCTGCTTACGCATGTGTGGAGTCACTTTTTTATGAGATACATTGAATAGTATGAATATAATTGTGTGCTTCTCTCCAAGAAGTCGAAACCTTCGCATGTGAATATTGTTCGCGGCAAAATGATCAAAGTGGCTATGGAATTTGGTTGTAAGATGGTTAATGATCGATACGTTTTTGTTTTGTTTAACAATTGTTGACTGCTGTGATGTGGGATATAACGTTTTGAACACCCGAGGGACGCAAAGCACCCGAGGGGCGCCTATGGTGCTATGCGCCCCGAGGGTGTTCAAAACGTCATATCACACACCACAGCAGTCAATGTTTGCTATACCTCTGTCTTGGATTTTTTGGATTTTGATGTAAAAATCACGAAAACAAACTGCAGTAAACACAACAATCATGACAATCTAACGGCAACTTACATGCATGTCGTGTGCTCGAAACAGCTGATCGTCTGCTAGTCCACTGCTCCCACTCATGAGTGTAAACACATGGTGAAAAATAGCTTGGGTACCAACGATACAAGCGTTTCACACCGTACGTGCCGCATACGTACATAGTGATATGATGGCACACTTCCTGTGGGATATCACGTACGTGATGTCCCACAGGGAGTGTCCCATGACTTTTTTTTTTATAAACGTAACACGTGATCGTTCAGGGCCAATGAAATTACAGTAATTAAGACAGAGGTATAACAATGATATTTATTGGTTCAGCCAGGGACCGTTGCTCACGAGATCGGACACACATTAGGCTGGCACCACGAACAGTCCCGAATCGACCGAGACGATTACGTCACCATTCACGCCGAGAACATCTACGAGGACAAAAAACACAACTTTGTCAAGTACGATATTTTGAGGCTCGACAACCACGACCTACCGTACGACGTGCGATCCATCATGCATTATGGCAGTAATGTGAGTAACAAAGTCATCAAACTTTGACTGATACCCGGTACGACATGTGCCTAACTAAGGTTGGTGTTTGGCAGTGTTTATTCTTGTCACTGATGTAAAAAGAAAAACCATAATAGGCACTACATTAAGCAACCGAATTTTTTTTAAACGAAACAAACTCAAACAGCCAAAAAATGAACTTAAATTGCAAATAATCGAAATAGTTAAAGGGCATTTACCGCTAAAGTTAAATTACATTTACCGCTAGAACTTGAATTGCAAATTATCGAAATAGTTAAGGCGCATTCACCGCTAAAGAATGGGTGACCTTTGAAACAGTTGGTGGCAGCAAACACAGCAAACACACACAATTTTTCATCCCTTTTTTACGTCATGGTTAAACCCATGTGCGCATGATCAACATGATGCAAACAATAACAGAAAACAGTGACACCTAATCAAACTATATGTCTATGGTAGAAAAGGACCGTTGTGTTTGCTGCCACCAAATTATCTCAAAAGCTCCAATTTTGGAAGATGTAGACCTTCCTATCTCCGATGCGTGGTTGGCACATTTTGCCAACCACAATTTTGCCAAACTATGGAAGGTCCAACATGTTAACACTGCAAAAATATATGATTACCAAAACATTATTTTAATTGTTGAAAATACAAAATTATCAATTTATGCGCTTGCGGCAGCCCATATACGAAAAATGGCGCCTAGTGTTTACAAAATAGAAAGGTCTATATTACACGTATCTCTCTTGCAAGCCGAATGAAGTTCCCATTAATTTAACGGGCCTAATTCTTATATAACGTCATGAAATTTCCCACATGTAGACGTCAACGGATACTATAGGTTTTCCCGTCCAATTTCCTAAAATGTTCATTTACTTCGCAAAATCGGTCATTCATTTTCGTCTGAATTTGGGAATCGCTCTGAACACGCGTTTCGTTTTCGCTGCAAAAGCATTCGATTCCATTCCAGTTCAATCAGTTAAGTGATTGAGCAGCACCTTTCGTTTATGTCACATTCAGATTCGTTTACAAGACTTTTTTTCGCTTTTAGAGGGCAATTTCAAACATTCATCATTCTATTTCACTTTTGGTTTAATGCCATCGGCACCAAAATTAGGGATTTCTTTGGCATTAACCGTCAATCAATATTAACTGTACCTGAAATCAATTTAGAAAAGGTACTTGCGTAATTGAATGCGCAGGTAACGTAGCCGTCTGTTTCTCAAAACCGAATGCACGGACAGTGAAAACGATTGAACGTTCGTTGAATTGAAATGGGAATAAAGACGTGCATTCAAATTCAGACGAAAACGATCAATGACCGATTTTCAGAAGTGAATGAACATTTCATGAAATTGGCCGGTAAAACCCATATTTTGAAAGAGATGAAGCAAATTCATGCGAACCTATACTTGTAGCACCCGGAGACAGAATCCAAATAAGCTATTATTGTTTGGTTGTTTGTAGTATTTCAGCTCCAATGGACTGCCAACCATTGTCGCCCATAATCTACGCGATCACTATTTGATGGGGAATCGAGAATACTTCACATTCTACGATATGAAGATGGCTAACGTCATGTTCAACTGTTCCGGTCAGTGTTGTCTTTATCTGTGGTAGATCTCGTCTGGGTTTTGCTTTGTGTCCTTTTAAAAAGGATCATGGATGATATGGAATGGGTGGGTGGGTATTAATGTAAGGTAATGCTTTGTATAACGTTTGGCTGAAAAGTGTTAAAGGGAATGTACAACATTTGCTTTTGCTGCAATTTTCAGAAATAAATGGATTTGGAGGATTAGTATGTTATAGCAAATATTGTTACACTGACTTGTTTCACGTTTTGGGTTCGTAGATGCTGGAAAAACCAAGAAAACCAATCATATTCTTGTCTGGTCCCAGACCCCACTTAAGATGAAACGGAGCAATTTATAGGTTTGTAGTCTTCACAGGTGTGTAATCAATTGCAAAGAAAACGCAGACGAACTAAATATGAAAAACTAGGAGCACATTTTGAAAAAAAAAATCCAGTTTTCTCCAACGCTGGTCGGCCGACAAGCGTTGGAAAATACAGTTTTTCTTGAAAATGTCAGCACACCGGGAGCCACAACTTTACAGGATGCTTTAGACTGCATTCCCTAACAATCAAGTCAGATATTTCGTGATAATTTGATCATTTCGTTTTATGATGTTAGCAAATGTTGTATCTTCCCGTTAAAACATGCATACCCACATGGTTCCTTTAAAGTCTTAGTTATTGTTGAAAAACTATTTTTATTTTATATTACATTTCAGATGGTTGTCTCGAACCCCCAGAATGTCAACACGAAGGATTTGTCAATCAGAACTGTACATGTGTCTGCCAGGCTGGATTTACCGGACCACTGTGTGAAACGTTTGATTTCCAGCGTCTAGACCTGGGTTTGATGATCTAATATCAATTGAATTTGATCCGATTATGATTCATTGCTCTCATTACACTATCACAAGAAACATTGTACGGAACCAATGTACTAAAACAAAGGGGGTGCATAGGCCTACCTATGTTCCCCAATACCGATGTTCCCCAAAATCCCTACCCTATAACCCTAACCCTAACCCTACCCCTAACCCTAGCCCTAACCCTAACCCTAACCCTAACCCTAATCCTAAGGATTTCGGGGAACATCGTATGGGGAACATCGGTATTGCATCGGGTATAGACCCCAAACAAAGGTACTTAAAACAAAATCAGAACATGATGTTTTTTTTTAACACATCAAAATGCAAATATTTGCAAAGCTGGCCCTCTTAGGTAATATGTCATTATTGTTTTAAAAATAAGAGACAAGGAGAGTAAATTGTATTGTATAGCACAAATCAATTCTCTGTTTTAATTAATGACTGAAATTGGCAGGTTTTATGCCAAAAGGGGATCAGATATTCTCTTAATCCATGCAGTTAACTCTTTACATGCAGTTAACTCTTTACTGGAGCACTGATTTTATGACAAAAGAACAATGTTAATATGTTTTTTTTTTTTTAAACAATGCACGAAACAGAGCATGTCGACGTGTTGACTGAGCGGTCTGGTACCATGAAGTCACCAGGTTATCCTGGGCCCTACGAAAATGGCATCACCTTTGTGTGGGAAATATTGGTAGGTTTTATCGGTGAACCGATGCTATGTATATTCAAACAACCGAATTGCTCGTACAGCGCCCTGCCCATGGGTATGCTGGTGACCTCTGATTTCTTCGAAGTGTAATTAGACAGATTTTGTTTAAAGAAGCACTTAATTAGAGAGAAAGCGCCCATTTGGCCTCGAAAATGGAAAAGATCGTTAAAAAAAGTAGAATATGAACGTCCACACAGCTATACCTTGAAAATGGTTGGTTTGAAGCACACAGGAACAAATGACAATGCATTGGTTGCGAAAAAAAAATTGGCGTCGTGTTGTGGAATTTTCTACCAAAAGCATACATATAGGCCTACATTGGGTAATTTTATTCGTATCACGCTGACAACTCGCATATTTAATGGTTCACATTCAGTGTAACAACCCTCCCTCAATAATTTTGTACTACTAACGTTTTACGTCTCTATCCTCATTATTCCTTGCAGGGCGGAGAGGGCGCCACCATTACCATTTCATTCTCATATTTCAAGGTGGACATATCTACCGTGTGTCTGTTTGACCGCCTCGTTATCCAAGAGGGAAATAACGTCTTCAACGGAAGCAGAGAGTAATTAAACTCAGGAATTTTAAAATCGTTATTTTATATTCCAAGTCTATAAAATTTTCATTTGGAGTTTTTACTGACTGGATTGACCTGAAATATAATTTTAAAAAGCTAGAGGCGCTGACGTTTCGACACAAGCATGGTTGTCTCAAAGGCAAAATCCCTTTGACTTTTTTTTTTTTAATTTCTTTCTAAATGTAGTCGGAGATTTATTGGAATGATATGAATATAATAAAAACATTGATTGACAATTTCATAAAGATTGTGTGGTCCCAACTTGCCCGCGGACGTCCAATCGACGGGTCGCCACTTGATGGTGATTTTTAAGTCGTATTATTACGAAGAGGGGGCTGGATTCGAAGCAGACTACGTCATCAATGGTCCACTGGTGGCACCGTCTGCTGAAACTTCTGTTGCCCCGCCCACGACCCATGCTCCAGTTGACACGGCTCCGAATTGTGGTAAGTTATGCTGCTCACAGTGGTTTTGTGGTTTGATTGTAAAGATGATACACTTTAATGTCCGTGCTACTTCCGATTGGTTTTTTGGTCACTATATATTTTGCCATACAAAAGTTATGCACTTTTAGATCAGACATCGACCGAAACATCGGACGATATTTAGTTATGGGATATGGGCCTGATTACTTCACAACTTTGGAATTATTTGCAGCTTGACATTATTAAACTTTTAGTTCTCGCACGGTATCGGTGGCTGGTTACTGAAACCCCTTTTACTACGACGAAGGGGCCGTGAACCGGTCTTATTGCAGGCCGGATGCATTATCTGTTTGTGCGCAATGCTGCCTTTTTCCCCCGAGAGAATATACAGATGTCCAAACAAGAAAGACGCATCTTTTTCTCCCCGTTGAAATAAGATATTTATTGGTCAAGTTTGTTGAAAAACACATCGAGGACATCTCTAAACATATTGTATTTCCGCCACAGTTCCCGCATATCAGTTCGTGAAAACCGAAATATTTCATACGCATAACTTTACGAAGTGCGAGCATTGCGTGTCCGTTCATGAAAACAATGACAAATCGTTTCTATTGTATCTTTAGATATTGACCGAGTTTGTCGTACTTTCATAATGACATTATTGTCCACAGATTCTGTTGTTGGCACCTGTGGGGGAACATTTAAAGATCGTGCCGGCTGCATTGCCTCGCCCAATTATGGGTTTGCCAAGTACGAAAACTTCGCAACATGCAGATATGATATTGAGGTATGTCATGCGAATGACCAACAGCTAGGTTACCTTTTTCCTAAAAAAATAAATAAAGAGGTATCGGCCTAGAACTCTTCATGACACGCATGCTAAGGCTTTTCTTGTGCCCAAAATATGCACTCTGTACCTTTGTTTTGCTAAGTGAACTCCTACTTTTTCGATTAAATATTCAAAAAATGCAAGTTTTAGAAAAAAAACAATGGGCAGTACATGACGGTGGGTCGTCAGTTCTGATTCACAAAAGTCGTGCATTGTGATGAAGAATTGAAATATTTACCCTCTTTCCTCGAAAAGTTGAATTTCCAGTGAATTGAAACTTTGTCAGATTAAAAGTTTTTAACAGTGTCTATTTTTCTGGGTGGTGTTTAGAGAATCGTACAATTCTATGGAATTCAAATATTTCTATGGACCATCAAAGAAGCATGCCGTCCATGGGTTTTGGTTTTTCCTTGCAATTATGTAGTTATATCCCAAAATACCAAAAATGCAAATAGACCAATCTGAACGGTTTAAATTTCATACGTGCACGGACAAGTTGATTACAAAAAATGTGAAATATGAGAATCGATTATAGTTCTACCAAGCAAGGTGGTGTAAGGATTGCTAAAAAAAAATTGCAAAACAATAACTGTTAATTGTTACCAGGTCGCCGACGGACTTCGTGTTGAGTTGATATTTCTTGAGATGGACATTGAGGACCATATTCGATGCTCTTATGACAAGCTGGAGATTTCCCCTGAACGACGCAAGTCCGTTGGATCGTTTCTGTAAGTGCTCCTTTGTATAGTTCTATCTTGCTGCTAATACACCAGTCTATAAGGGGTTGTTCCTGATGTGTCCATTGAAGCGCCGGAGTTTCGAAGTTTGGTCAAATGGAATATTTGGTCAAACAAAAACTCAAATGCAACACATTTTGAAAAGATTTTCAGGTTCGTGCCCAGGTCGTATAAGACCCTTCGCCTGTTCGCACTTGTTTTTGCAACCATGTATAGATGCATAGGCATATAATGTATTTTTTAAAAGTAATTTTACATGTAACTGTATATTTTACTTGCACTGCGCAGCTATGGTGTGTGTGCTTTTGCTTAAAAGGGATACGCATATGTTGACGTCTTGTTTATATTCATTGCCAGTGAATTAACGTAATAAAACACACCTCAAAGGTGGCCGCTGAATGCAATCCATCTATGATATTAGAGCGAGGCGGTAGTTCAATGCTACAGGCAATAAGGGTGCGGGACGTTTCGGGGTCGATTCGTGGACCATGTGCAAGTGTACTTTGTGGTCCAAGTATTCAAAGCCCGCATGTAGTTATGGTCAGTGCCTTTACCTGGCTGCAGAAAAAATGAAATTGTTCCTTATGCACTATCCCGTATTCCTTCGACCAATGGAGGGCTTGGGAACAGAAAACGGAATAAAGAAGAACCTTCAAGATACAGTGATGTCTGAACTAGCACTACAGCTCTTGTTTGCCGCTGCGACGTCGTGGCGGCACTAGCTGTTGTGACTTTTCGTTTTGAGCTTTCTTACCGAACGCGCTATCCAGGGACGTTAATTCCTTTTGAGTTTTCATTGGACAAGTGGACGAATTCTCTTGACCCGTGACCCAGGGTCAACCTTTTTGTGCATTCTTTGGACAAATTTGATAACCCTTACTCGGGTCAACACGTGCGCACGGAATGTAGGTACATTGTTAAAATAGACAGCGACCTACCAAAATGCTTTGAGAATCTGCGTTTAAAGAGTTTGTTACCAAAACGCGATAACGGCACAATTTATTGTTACCTCTTAGAATCCCGCTGTCTCATGCCTGCACGAAGTCAGCTTTGACGGATGTTACAGTATATAGTTAAACACAATTTGAATACACAATAAAGCGAAAAAATTAGTTTACAAGCATCTTTTATACTGTGTATGTTCTATACGTTTTCATAACTGAAACTTTGTTTTAAAACTTTTTTTTTCAAATAGATATAGCCCGTTTTGGAAACAACCTCTTCGTTTCCTTCAGAAAGTTTTGTGAACGGATTAGGGGACACTATAGACCTCATGCGTAGCGGCCATTTTAGAGGGCATCTTTTATTTTAATTCAGTAACATTTTTTTTTCCAAATAGATATAGCCCGTTTTGAAAACAACCTCTTCGTTTCCTTCACAAAGTTTAGTGAAACGGATTAGGGGACACTATAGAACTCATGCGTAGCGGCCATCTTAGAGGCCATCTTTTATTTGAATTCAGTAACAATAAATGCACAAAAGGCTCACCCGTGCATATCCCAGAAAGACAACGGTATTGCCCTCTAAGATGGCTGCCACCCATAATGGTCTATAGTGTATATTTTTTTTAATGAAATAAAGAATGATTTACTTTCTAAAAAAAATATGATTATTTACCCACAGAATCTGTGGTTACGAGGTTCCACGCGGATCACTGGTGTCACTAACCAACAAGATGTCGGTCGTCATGTCCACTGATGCAAGTGTCACCGGCAAAGGTTTTGCTGCCAGATTTAGGGCAATTTCCGTCAAGTAATTCGGAGTTTTAAAAATCGGGAAAAACAAAATACTTCCTGCATAGACAATAAAATTAAGTTGCAACACAGCAGTGTTTTTTTTTTTTTTGGGGGGGGGGAAGTTAAACATTTATCTGATGGTCAAATTCGTACGCGATTAAGGAACTTGGAGCGAATTTCATTTTGCCATATAGACCATAGACATAGGCCTTATTATATTGCGGGTGTCTCAGTCAGCGGGTACTATCTTATGATTTAATTATTAATAGTGAATTCACAAAAGGTTGCCCGTCTTATTAGCGACTATGCACCTCTTTTGATTGCCCCCCCCCTCTTTTTTTGGCTCGGGGGGGGGGGGGGAGGCGCCCCCTTGTTCCCTCCCATGAACTAGTCTTTAACTTGGTATGGAGAAGTTTGATTCCCTCAGTTTGGGGGTCATCACAATACATCATTAACCGTAATTTGAAGGAAATGCCCCTTAAGATAACGGTCCCGAGCTAATGCAGTTTGTGTATTGTGTTGCAAGCTTCCCACATTAAAAAAAGGTGACAAACTTGCCATTTGTTCTTGCTGGACCTGCAGCTATTAATATTAAAAACTATACTCGGAATGTTCCCGTGTACAAGTATGCCTCAATGTAGTTTTCCGAATAAAAAAATATATATTGATGATAGTCATCCATAATTTCAGTGGCCACGTAGTGTAGACGAATCCGGGCACATGTTCACTCTGGATGGCCCCCTTCAATGGCGAAATCATTGTGCTATCTATTGCGCCAACCTACCGCCTGTGACGGCCTGATTATCTGAACAATACCTAGCAAATTTCTTTCGCCACTGAATTATGAAGGGGGTCTCTGTGATATAAGTGGTATGGTGCCCGGATTGCTCTAGGCCTACATGTATTTAAAGCTTCTCCCTCAAGTCTTGACAAATTGATAACGGTACATCTGTAATGCAGTGGTTTGTTAACAAAATAATAGGCCAGGCATTATACTCATTCGCCTCTGTTAAGGCCGGTTCATACTCGGCGCGAAAGCGAAAGCGAACGCAAATTTGTGACGTCACGGGGCATATTTCAACTTGGGCGAATGTCGCAGCGAAAGTTTCATGACGTCAAATTCGCTTCGCATTCGCATGAAGTATGAACTGGGCTTTAGAAAACAAAAAACAATTTTTTAACGCCTACCACTTCCTCCATAAAACATACTATACGTGCAAAAAAAAGTCCTACTTTTGATCCTAAATAACCCTGTTGTTTACCAATGGAATTAACGTAAACAAGGCATGACACATTTGATGGAGCGAGTTCCATCAGCTTTATGCAAGAGGGTCAGATTTCAATGCCATACGAACAAAATATTCACTTTCAGAATCTGCCACTTTCGACTTAGCGTCCTCCAATGTCGATACAGACGGTGGTGGAAAGCCCGTGCTGCGGCCGAAAGATTCAGAAGGAATGCAGGATCACCCCTGATGTCATTGCACACCTCCTTGATCGTGTGTTGCGCCAAACGATCGAGTTGTGCAATGACGTCAAGGATAATCCTTCATTGGTGTATTTTTTCTTATATTAAATTACGTATAACTCTGGCTCTGTGTGGTCAGTGCATGATGAAAGAATTCTTTGAAACTACTTGTTCATGTAGAAAGGTCAAGTGTTAGCACCAACATAACTCTTAATACCGGAACTTATGCTCAAAACTGATGAATAAACACGGATAATAACAACAAAGGACACATTTATTCCCATTTTGCGCATGGATGTTTGCCATTTTGTTTTATTTAGGAATATAAAATGAACAATTACTTAATAATTCTGGACAAAAAGGGGATGAGACTTAAACAACTGTTAAATCACACGGGTGAATGCATCGGCAAATCCGGGCACTCACGCGGCCCCCTTCAATGGAGAAACCACCGTGCAAGCTATTGTACAAAACAACTGCCAGGTGACAGATTATCTGAATAATAGCTAGCTGGATACTTTCGCCATTGAAGGGGGCCTAAGCTTTGTGATAGAAATGATAGCGTGCCGGTGTAGCGTGAATATCCGACTCCATGAAATGTGGACTCATTGGTAGTATTGCGCACGCGTGAGTACGATACTACGCTATTGTTAGGATCGTTTCGGGAGAGTGACCTGTCACGTGCGAGGGATTAACCAATAATAGGGAAAAAGGGGTCCGATTTTCATAGGAGTCGGATTTTCATGTGACACCGGGATTGGTCTACACAACAACCTAACCCCTGAGCCCCCCCCCCCACACCCTTAGCACCAATGTTATCGTAGGTTATGCACTAACTCACCACCTTCATTCGGAATGTTAGAAACACAAAACGTTAATAAGGTAAATACATTGCTTCAACCTGTCTCCCATTGTCAATTAATATCATGAAACCACTAACTGAGAAGTAATTATCATTGATTAGTAATTAAGGAACAATAAAAAGCACTGTACAGAAGAAAACTGAAAAGTTTACAAAAGTGTTTACAAGCTGAGATATAAGCATAAACTTTACAGACACAGATATAAACATAGATATAAACATAAACTTTACAGACACAGAAAGAGCATACAGAAAAAAAATATTCCTATTTTTGTTCTTCTTAACTAAACAAAAGGAAATATGCTAGTGGCGTACCCAGTACAACAGCAGGGTTATCGATAGTCTTAACTTTGTAAAAAAAAAAATTACTGAAGAAGTATAAAATGCCTCATATTCTACCAATTAAAAAAACACCGCTCAATGAATACGAAAAAACCTTTGAACAATAAAAGCATTAGCTACACTCTGTACTTCGTATGATTTTTTTTCATGAGGCACGGGCCAAGATTGTTAATATATGTGGACATTCATAGTGAGGGAATTTGTGCCAAGCACCTTTTCAAAATATGAAACATTTTCATCTGCTGCTTTTTCACACTGATCATTTGTCGGGGGGGGGGGGGCAAAGTTCATAACTTAGTGTCACACCCCAAACACCTGAACATGTTAAAAAATATCCATGCAATGAATTTTTCTTAGGAACACATGTCGTGCAACTTTGTACTTTTCAACTATTTTATATCCTTTTTTGTTAATTGTATTGAAAAGTGCATTTTTAAAAACATTTACAAGTTCCATGCTTTTCCAGACAACTGAGGGCACTGTTGCTGTGATGTCATTTTAGGAAGACACTGTTCAGTTTAGGGGTTTTCTGTTCAAATTGTGAACCCAAAATTTGCTCAATGGAAATATTTGTGAGAATGAGTTGCTCATTGGCTTGCTGCCATGTACTTACACAACAACAAATCACCAAATTCTAGCAACTTTTTTTTGCTGAAATTGCTTTAACATTGAAGTTTCTGCTAGGTTTCTGCACGGAATGAAAACACACTTTTGCTCATGAATATGGAAATTTGCATTAGAAAAAACCCCAAAAGGCAACAAAATACCCCAAATGGCAAAACGAAATTTGAAAATAAGGTTGAATGGGACACAAAGGTGCATTTTCTAGGGTAGCATTAAAAAAAATAACATTGCATGGCCCTTAATTACAAACAGAACAGCATCATAATTAAGGAAGCGATCCTAATCCCCCTTCCAAAGTATTATTTTAGGTGGAAAAAAAAATGGGGGGGGGGGGGACAAAAAACCTGGGTACAACACTAGCTAAGAAATATCAATGTAACATGTTTGCATTTAATACAGTAGCGTTATCTATTAACTGCATGTACACTATTTATAGTGTTTGTACACAATTACAATACAACAGAGGCTAGATGAAACAGGCATGCAACTGACTGGGGAAAAAAGAAAAGAAATTTCCAAGTTTTACGAGACTTTATACAATGTTTTCTTTAATGTGAAATGAAAATAGAGGAAATCAGCTAATTCGAAGCATGGCTGATGAAACGCTGTGTGAATTTGGATGCACACTGAACTAATCTGAATGCTTAAATTGGGTTCTTATGATTAATTCTATTTTGTCTGACACTTTTTAACCAACCAAGATTCGGAAATCTGCAAGAGGCAGTTACGATTTCATAAATTGTGTTAGTTTTTAGGCCTGGGCGAGTAGTGGATTCTTCTGCTCGAGTACTTGCCAAGAAATTATTCACGAGAAGTCAAGTACTCGCGAGTAGCCACCAAATACCCACAAAGGCAGAAAAATGACATACAATAGCTTTAACAACCCTGCAATGAATATCATAAGACTCTACTTTCTACACACACTCAAGATCCAAACGTATGCTAGTCCAACGTTGCTAATCTACGGAGTATTAGAATGAATGACTACAATTCTACCAGTACAACACATCCAGCAAAAATGTTACCATTTCCAAATTTAAACTGCACAGAAAATGTGCAAAAAGGCACTTTCCGGAGCGTACGCATCTGCTTTTCAGTCTCGTGAACAATCAAAGGTCACACGTGGATACAAAAATAGGCCACAGAGGTTAGGTACCATGAATTTTTTTTCACTCACAAAAAGGTGATTTCGTTTCAAATTGGCATTTTTTTCATTTTTTAGAAAGTTTTAAACAAGCTAACAGTTTCTTTTCATTCCCAAGCAAATAGATCTGCATTTATGAGTTGATTAATTAAAGCACCTTACAACACTAGTTTTTGATACATTTCTTGCTACCAACTGTAATATTTTGTTTTCATGTTTTACAAAGCAATGTTTTGATTGAGTGAAATGTGCTCACGTTTCGAGTAAAACCGTCTCATTTTCACTCCCCATGCAATACCAAAAACCTATGCATGTACGTGTTTAATACTTGGATACAGTTTGAAGCGAGCAGAAAAACTGCAAGACATGCATCAATACTCTCCTCATCACTAGAGCTGCAGGCTTTTACTTGCTGTGTTTGCAAACACATGTCAACTTGCTTCGGAATAATTATTATATTAAATTACAATCTTATCACATTTTACAATATAGGATCCATAAAACTGGGTCCTCGAATAATCTTTTAGTGCGAAAAACGGTACAAAAAAAAATCACTTAGCAATAACACAAAATGTTTCATTGCATTTTTTAATATTGCAGATTTTACCTTTACATGTATATTTAAAAGCTCAGCTCAATACTTTTTCAGCTCAATTTGTTTCACCCAGAATATTTCACAGGGGCCACATTACGTATTTGGTATTGTTGATTTACATTGTACCAGCAGAAGAATTTTCAAAGCATTCTTTTTGCTTAAGTTTTTGCTTAATAAAAATCTTGGCTCTAGTTTTCAAAGAACCCAAACCTGCATGTCCTATTGTGTTACTATGTTTATCAAGCGGGCAACACACTGAAAATGTAACACTCGCATGTAGTAAGTGGGAATATGCAAAACTTTTTAATTTCCAAAATTCAATGTTTCGGAATTAAAACTGTTTGGTTTTAGACTTGAAATTGAACGACTCCAAAGATATAGGGTGAGTTTCTGACAATAAATTAGAAAGTATTGTTTTATTTTAACTTTTATTTCACCATTTGTGAAATTTCTACAAATGCCAAGCAAGATCCTCTGAGTGTTTGAAATGGTCCCTGGTACACGTCACCCAATTTTCTTCAGGCAGAAAAATGTATTTTTCAAAGCTTTTGCACAGTTTTGTATCTCGTTACTTTTGAAACGTTAAAAATAACATGCATTAACCGGCAAATTTGATGCCAAATGTTATAAAAAATATTCCCAACACCAAAGTCAGCATTATATACACAGGTTACATCCGTTGATCATAATCAGGGTTTCGCTATGGTGTCAAAGTTCTAAATGCCTTCACAGCTGGGTTTTGAAGCACGTCCATTGACTGTAAAAGACTGGCCCACAATCTATGGCCACCTCTGAATAAACCTTACACAGTACAGGTTTTCGGAGTACAAGTTTCTCAGACCGTGTTCTTTGTTCTTGTTTCTTTCTTTTCAATTTTCATACAATGGAGGCACAAAAAGGTCCACAGTCGTACTTGACACAACTCTCGAGGACAAGGCTTTGTGTTTCCCTTTGTCCCTGTAATATAACACACTCCCATAGACTAAGCACACAAACGCACGATCAAGGACCGTTTTGAACACAAGATGAACGATTGAGGTCAACAAAGAATCTGTTGTTCTCCCTTTGTCGTACCTCATGCGCATCTTAACTTTAGAAAAGCATTCTTTTTTAACTCCACCTTACTGCACAACGTCTATTACTTGGCAAAGGCTTGCAAATACAAATGGATCTACATGTATGGAAGCCCCCTGATGCCACTTTCCATAGACATGTGGATTACTGTAAGCCACAACCAAATTACTTGGATGCAGCTGAACATGCCCCAATTTAAGGAACAGTACTTTAACCCCAACAATCCCCATCCAGTCAAACTCCAACACCAGGGTTTGTTGGAATCTGTTGGAGTGAGCACTGCACTAGTAAAACTGATTATGCTTTACATGGGGTCAGGCATACCACCATAATCAGAGTCCAACAGTTTGGGTGTTGAGTTTCCCATATGGTGTTGGAAGTTGCAAGAGTGAGGAAGGTTCCTAGTAAATCACTCAAGGGGTTAGGGTTAAAGTAATCCAAATCAATGGGGTGGCAAGGGGGGCCAAACATAGCATTAAGTGCTGAAGTACGTTTATATAGTCATACTTGCATTCATATGCTGCATGCTGTTTCACTGTAATAATTTCATCACTGCCCGTTTGCACTATATTACAATACCCTCATGTTCCTCCTAATGGCAGTATCTGAACACAAAACCCAGCTTTTTCCCTTTTTTAAAATTAATCACAGTTGCCCATCTCTGAGGTTATTTTTTGTGGGATGCTCGCTTTGATTGGATTTCACACATTGCATTGACCTCCACGGACGTGGAGGGGAGTCAGGTTGGCGTAGCGGTACTTTCCTCGCCTTCCACCGCTGTGACCCTGGTTCGAATCCCGCCTGGAGCAACATGTGGATTGGCTTTTCAGTCCCTACCTGACTACGTGGGTTTTCCCCAGAATATTCTTCTGGGCTTTTCCTCCCACCTCTAAAACTGTAACTTCTTCTCATTGTCTTCTCTCCGAAGGTTTCTTCAGGCTTGCAAGCTACAGTGCCTGGGGCGCTTTTGAGGAATCCTTGGTTTCATTACCAGAAATGATTAACAGTAATAATAATAATTATAATAATAACGTGTTCAGAGCTTTACATACTGTACATGCAGCTTGAATTTAAGATCTCTGGGATAGGCACTCATGCATGGCAGCGTCCCAGTAATGGCCAAAATTGGATAAATATGTACCACTATTTGGATTAGGCGTTACCGTCGTTTGCGTCACCATCCGGGGGATCTGGTAAGACTTGCCTGAGCATGGCCACGCCCTCGGCGTGAAGCGGAGCCTGGCGTAGATCGCGATCCAAGAGGGCCTCCCCGCCCGCGACGCTGGACAGATTTGGAATGGAACGGCTGCGCACGCACTGGAAGTCAACGTGGCGACTCTTGTTCTCTTCCTTCTCCCAGGACATGCGCACAAACGGCCGCTGCACGTAGTTGTAGATCACTGCAAGTTGGAACAACCGCAAGAGCATTTTTAACAAACGATGTCAACTGTGACATCATGCCTTTTGGCTGCCAGCAGGTAAAACAATTAAACAGGTGTCTTACTCGTTATTGCCCCCATTTTACAGTGTTACAATGTTAATAAGCCTCTGTACTGATGACGTCACACTTTGTTTATGTGTGCACTTTTCTATGGGGCTACGAAACCGTCGTCCCCACCAGACTCCCGTAAGAAAGCACACATGTAAACAAGGTGTGACGTCATCAGTATCGAGGCTTATTAAACCAACCGTAATTCAGGTAGAAATTGTAGCCAGTTTGCTTTATTCATGGTGACAGTTGGCATCGCTTGACCACAATAGACGGTTGCCATAAAGGGGGGAGGGGCGCGCTGGTTCTAACTCTGGGTTTCAGGACTTTGAGGTCTAACCTTGGGAGGGGGGGGGGGGTGGGAGGACCACACCAAGCGCATGTTCTGGTTTGCGCATGTTTGGTGCCAAGTACACACAACTAAGTTTATTCCGAGTGTACACAATAACGCAGCGTCTTCACGTGAGCGTCAAGCACCGACTGTTATACGTTTCAACATCTGGTCTAGTGGTCTCCCTATCTGTAACATAAGATTTGATGGTTTGCATGGTGGAAAGATACTAAGACAAGATAAGTTTGCGGTAGCACCATGTGAATAAATCTGTTTTGTGAGTATGTGTGGTTCTGAAAAGAACCGGAGGGACTCAACGTTTCGAACAGTATGCTCTGCCCGTCGTCAGGAGAATCCTTCTCACGCCTCACCGCACCCTCCTTATAACATCGCATCATCGTTGGAATCCCTCATTCTCCTGACGACGGGCAGAGCATACTGTTCGAAACGTTGAGTCCCTCCGGTTCTTTTCAGAACCACACATACTCACAACAGAGATTTATTCCCATGGTGCTACCGCAAACTTATCTTGTCTTACTATCTGTAACAGTTGAGGGTGTACTTTTGCACACAGTCGATACCCTCAGACAACCACTACCAATTCCTGATCAGAAACCATTTGCTATATTCTGATTCCCTCAGGGACGGAAAGGGAGTATAAACTATATTGGTTTGAAACCATAGTACATTTTTTGATGTGGGCTCTTGTGCCAGAAGTATTGTAACTTCAGAAGAAAATAGAATGAAGTGTACTTTTTGAGGGGATAACAACACCTGAAACATATTAACTTTGAAACCTTACCAAATCAGGGGGGAGGAAAAAACACAAAACATGTTGCGCTGGGTGAGACTTGAACCTGGGTCACATGGGTTGAAGGTAGGGAAGTGCTAATGCTTGGATCAAGCCATCAGGCCCACATGAGCTTGTCATGTAAAAAAAAAAATTTTTTTGGAGAAACCTACCTTCGGGTTTTCCACCTGGTCTCTGCTTTATCTTCTCCTTGTAGGTAGGATAACCTGCAAGGAACCAAGTAAAATATTGGCAATCAGTTTGACAAACCATCATTGTAAACACAAGTGTTCCAGAGTCTGAAAGTCAGAGAGATTGAAACAGCTAAAAAATGACTAACTGGAAAGACTCACTGTTGCAGTCAGCCAATTATTTGAAGGGTATGGCTTTCCTCATGAGGCAAAAATTGTCCAACTTTTTATTTAAATACCTTAAAGGTAACGGACACACATTGGAAACATTCAAATTGAAACTGTTAAAATATTATGAAATATCCTACTTAATTCTAAATAAATAATACATGTAAGATCATGCATCCTGTGAAATCATTGTGCTTAGACCATTGCTATGACGTCACACTATTGTTAAAAGTGTGGATTCGGAACTACGAATCTGTTACGCTGGTCACAAAGTGTGGATTCAGAGCGACGAATCTTTAGTAAAGTGTGGATTCGGAATTACGAATCCACACTTTGAACATGTCGGACAATTGTTCTCCATAATGAGCATTAATAGGGCTGTATGCCTGAAAATTTCCTTCCGAAATTACCAATGCATCTTTTCTGTCAGATTCTCTGCCGTCACTGCAAAACCTACTTCGAGTCAGAAAGAAATCATCGTCTGAACTATCCATATGTCGACGGAAGGAGCTGGGAAAAATGTTGCAACCTGACGCCACTTTTTTCTTCATATATCATCTCAATGAAGGTCATTCATTGCAAAAATGATGGTAAGACATGAATCTAGGACTGAGAAATATTTCCAATTTGTACAAAATCGCGGAAGTGGCGTCAGTTTGCAACATTTTCCCCAAGTCTTTTCATCTCCACTCACTGTTAATGCTAATACTTCTTTTGACGCAATGGTTCAAGTCGGAGTGAATTCTTAAATTACAAATCCACACTTTCTCGTGTATTCTCCTTAACCTAGCATGCTGTCATTTTCGGGAAAAGAGGAATTAGCATCATTTCCACACAATGGTTAGGCCTAAACCAATCTCTTTCAACGTTACCATGCGTTTTCAGTTTTCTAAAAAAGTTTTATAGTGAGCTGAAATTGTAACAGGATAGTTTTTTTAAATTAACCTGATTCAGATTTATTGTATTGTATTGTTGTTCCTTGAATCGGCAAAAATATATATTTATTTTGCAAATAGTGTCAATTATTATGTAACTTGTCTGATATTATACAAATAATGAATGTTTGTGAGTGCAATGGTAAGAATAATTTCATGAGGTGACAGATGAAATGTTCCATTCCACGAGGCAAAGCTGAGTGGAATGGAACATTTCATCTGTCACCAAATGAAATTATTCTTTCCATTGCACGAACGTGAAACATTCATTATTTGTTTTATATAACACTTGAATAAATCCTTGTCATCTGATTGGTTGACTTTTAATAGCACATTTATTCAGGTTAAAAACTGTTTAAAAGTTCGACAAGTTCATCATATTAAATTTATGCAAACTGTTCAACAGGTTGAGAACCATCATATTCAATTTATCTCGATTAAAAACAGCGCCACCATCGGCAGCAATGACACCATGCAATGGGAGTTCTATTCACCGTGCAATAGAAGTTCCATTGCACTGTGTGCTGCGCGCCGTGCGTTGGTACGAATAATTCAATGACATGTGATCTACGATCCACCAATCAGTTGACGGGGATTTATTCAGGTGTTGTATAAAAGATAATGGTGAACAACCTTCAATCCCAAGTCGGATTTTCTTCAAGCCTCTTTCCTTCAGGACCGTCTTTGCAACATCCCTGTTTTCGATGTACTTGAAAAACCGATACAATGGAGTGCTGCATACAACTGAAAAACAAATATATGACATATGTCACACTAGAGTAATGCTCAAAATCTAGGTGACAAGTTTAGTGCATGCAAAAAAAAATGAAATACATCTGGCTACGGCCTAGTCAAAAAATTCAAGAATAACGAAACCAGACACTTCTGAGAAGAGCTTAAAATTGAGATTCAACCAAATATGTAAAATCTCTGAAATGGTTGGTTTTTTTTACAAGGCAAAAAAATAATAGTTCTGCTCCGATTACATGGCATTTGAAAATAGGACAGGTAAGTAAGGATTTTTTGGGGGGCATTTTTTTATGTACGATCATATGGAGGTATCTACGTGTAGTCAAGGGTAAAAGGTAGTAATGGATGATTTCAGGTTTTTTCCCCTCATTTTTCCCTAAAAAAATTACGGTAGGGGCTGTCAAAATAGGGTAGGTGGGGTAACCGGAAGCAGAACTATTATTTTTTTGGCCTAGTTAACAACGATATTTTGTCTCTAAATGTGATTACTAAATGATTTTCAGAGGAGTTTCAGTTCAAGAAATGCACAACCCAACAGACGCTTTCTCTGTTTTAATCTTTGTGACATCAAAACCTCAATACTTTTCAACAGTCTGTTTTCAAATATTACATCACTATTATAAAGATAAAGAATTACATTTTAACATTACAAAAAAATTGGCCAGCTCCCCAACAGTCTGTTATCTACAAAACACATCATAGCTGTTCAGAATAACCATTTATAAAGAACTTTCAAGTTTTTTTCCCGAAATTGTCTTGACCCACACACCCCAGATTAAATGTTTAAATGTTGAATGACTATTCAATATATCCTGTACAATGAAGAACAAAGTAACGCTTCAAATGAAGCAGATATTTCAGGTCAATGCTGTCCCATCTCAGGAGTTTTTAATGGATTTTCCAAGCTTCCAGCACGCAACTTTGTACAAAATGTAGTTGAAGCACAAGAGGAAATTGCCAAGCACAAAAAAACTGTGTACAATGTTTTTCAGTTTTCTATGACGCTATGTTTAAAAAAAACAAAAACATGACAACGAAACAGCACAGATATGACAGGCATAACAGACGGTATCAAAGAGGCCGCTGGGTATTTCTCCCCCCCCCCTCTTCTTTTATTTTTTTTGTATTACTTTAATTGACAACTAAATTTCGATTTTCAGTTATTTCCTTTGACCAATCCACCCACAATTTTGAGAAAAACAAATGGCTGAAGGATAAAGTTGCTTGCTTACTTTGTGAGTATTCCTCTCCCATCTGAGGCGGGTATTCTTCATCCCACTCCACGACGTCATCTTCCATCAACACCACGATGTGACACTCTCTTTGGCCGTGCTGTAATGACAATTTTGTTCGTTAAGTGTACTCTCCTTTGAGTACAAAGTAGTTCCGCTGAACACAGATAACATTTCCAAGATATACAATATTTATATTTTAATCAACATGCTTGAGAAATGGAGAAATGTTCGTGATCTGAAGAGAACATCGTACAGCCAGACAATGAGTTTAAATGTACTTGTATTTCACTGGTTCACATGTATATATTCGTCTGTTGACATTTGGAAAATCAGTGCATATTGGACCAGGCTGGCTGGTTCCCATTCCTTCAATCATGTTTTTATTAGCTAAACTGACCTTTGCACAGTTGACCATCTCGGGCAGTATCAGCGTGTCTACGTATTTCTCAAATTCCTCCCTAGCACCATCATTGGAGATCTCATGCAGCAAACACCCTGCAGAAAAAGAAAAAAAAAATTAAAAGGGAATCATTGATCACTGTACATGCAACACATCAGATGCATACATGTACAAATGTTTATCATTACTAAACTATACTGTTCGGAAAGTACATCATTAGTTATCCCGCAAGCGATATTCTAGCATGGAATAATGTAGTGCGTCTGGTATCTTGGTCGCAGACGCAATACCATGAATACATTTGCCATTTTCCACAAACGTGAGCCGGATAGAAAATGTAAAGCAAAATTGTCACACAGTTGGAACAAAGTACATCTCACGCGAACTTTTAACCAGCTACCCGCACGTGCAGCTGAAATGGAGCTCACATCTTGGAATAGTGCGATACGTGGACTGCGATATGAAATATGGCATTGGGTATAATATAGCGCAGTTTGTTGCCATCGATCGACCAAGCAGGATAAATGGATTCCAGTTTGCTTGAAGATAATAACCCTTAGCGGGATCTACATTTAAAGGTTTTTAGAGCCATTCCATAATGGGTAATCCAATGGAAATACATATGTACCGGTAGTTACCAAAAAGCAATCATAAATATAGTCCAATTTACAGAAGTTTTCAATGATTTCTCAGTTAGAATATTATACAACTGATATTACCCTACATTGGGAAAACACAAGTGTTGTTGCAGTGGGCAGGACTAATGTATAATCTAAATTCATAAATACCTCGGACAGTTTAGCTATTCTTATTGGTCGAGATCCCATCACGTGGCCGGTCTTAAACGGATGATAAAGACATGGCTAGCTGGTCTTAAACGCTTTTCCAGTGTCACAATAAAATGTGGACTCCTAAAAACCAATGCCTCTTACCGTTTCATTGGTTGAACGTTCACAATCCTCACGTAGGCATGCGCAACACAACCAGCGAGTCAGAATTTTATAGTTCTAAATTCAAAACGCAACGCCCCAGGTGCGTTCTGCGTGACATCGCGCAGAACATGTTACGCGCGCGTCAATCTCCATAAAAGGGTTGTTTACATCTTACTCGCCAGCTGAACACTCCATTATTTTGCTAGAGGGATGTTTCAAAAAGCATGAAATGAACTTGTTGAACAAAATCGGGATTTTTTGAACGAATTATTATTTTTTTTTTACATAAAAGGTATTTATGAATGGGAATAAATATGTGCTCGGTCGGTATTTATCACTCTGTTTAAGACTGCTTAGAGCCTGGGTGCTGATAATTACCCTCGCCTCCGGCTCGGGTAATTATCAGCACCCAAACTCTAAGCAGTCTTAAACAGAGTGATAAAAACCTCCGGAGCACATATTTATTCCCTTACTGGTGCATGACAGTACTTACTGAGATTTTTGCATCTGACAGTGTTCTCAGTGAATGGTACTAGAAGGTAATCACAAGCCTCTCTCAGTTCAGATACAGAAACACTGGGAGGACATCGGATGGATCGACCCTTGTAGTACTCCTACAGAGAGAATAAACAGAACCCCAACAGAATAATGAAGCAGAACTCCCGAACATAATTTCCTAAGCACTGTTTATCAAATCTGAACCAGCCTACCCAATCCTGGCAAGCTAGGTGGTTGAGTGGTAAGACATCTGCATTAGTGAACAGGAGGTCACGGGTTCAAGTCCCACCCGAGTAAACTTGTTACTTTTTTTCTCCCCAGCTCAGTCAGTCAAATCTGAGCAAACCAAGCTTACAAGATTATGCTGGTAAAGAGTAAACCCCAATATTGAGTTCACATCTCCCGAATGAAAGATTTTATTAACCCTAACCGCCCTGAATCCTTCAAAATCCTCTTTGCCAAAGAGGAGGAATTTGGAAGATTGAGGTTACATGGCAAAAGTGCGTAACTGATTTCGTAGGATGCACTTTGTCAAGGTCTTGGGCCGGACCTTGTGTTGTTTTTGCTCAGCCATGCATAAATATAGGCCTGGATTATGCTTGAAATCCTCCGTACTGCTCCAGGATGTCACTGGCCAAGCCTCAACATATTGACAGTCACTGCCGCAGGATTTTGCAGGATTCAGGCAGTGGTCACCCCTCCACGGTCCATATTCAAGAAATAATGGAGGAATTTGCAGGATTGAGGCTATATGCCATTTTTCCATGAGGCCCATTGGAGGATTTTGCAGGATTGAGGCTACATCCTAGCAGAATGGCTTAGGGAGTTAGGGTTAAAAGAGAGTTGAGGGCGACCACTGGAATAGAATGCATCTTGCTCGGTGCAACTCAAAAGGGTCATTGTGAAATCCATTTCAAGAAAAAACTTACCAATATAGCACTGAACAGCTCTGATGAAATGCCATGTGCTACTTCATACTCTCCCTTTTCATTGGGTCTGGTGAAGTTGTTGTCGATACCATTCCCGAACATTCTGAAATGAACAATGACGTGAATGTGTGAAAACTTAAAAGATAGTGCCTTCCTTGGACTCTTTGTGGCAAATCATTCAATGTGAATAAAATTTGTTTAAGTAAAAAATGCACAGGAACCGTCTGGCCGAATTTGTGCCCAATTTCTTGACAAGGTTTCCATTCCAAGTTTTTATTAAGGTATAGAGTACCAAAGCGTGTTCACGTGTAGGTTCGTATTATGAAATCTTCACACACTTAAGATATGCGCATGAACCAGAATACATAACACACTTCACTACTCTATCCGCTCCGTTCACAAGTACCCCCTCACCGGCAAAGAAAGTACAGTTGGGGGTGACCAATGGAAGCCATCTTGCCTGATTGCAATATTTTGCCACGAAGCGCGGCCACTGCGTGACATAGTACAAATCCCCTGGTGTACGTGCGTCACACACAAGGAACGGTGCGCGCGTGTCAACCAGCAAAATGCATGTGTCCCGCCCATGGGACGTTGTTGCTAGGTAAAAGGGCGCCCTCTTTTCTTGGCGCACGGAGCCCATAGCACCAATACTTAACTGATTTAACTCAAGGCTCGTCAACAAAGATGTTTGGCAACATTGCATAAGGAACGTTAGGGATGGGTTGTCTGAGTGACGTGAGGATGTTAGGGTGTTCTACCATACCAGGAAATGAACATTTTGTAGGAAGGGTTACACCATTACCGAGAACTCAGTGACTTGAGAATTGTCTGTGTATAAACTGTGTATTGAGCATTCTGTATAACTTAAATATTGCACCAATTTTGTTGGTACACAGAAGACAGGTTGAGGCAATCATTAAATGACAATACGCCTTAGAAGTGTTTACGTCATTCGCCGTCGAGGTCACGCATTGCCCAGGATGATGTGTCTACACAAACCTGGCCTTACGTAGCGATACCCACAGTGACCACTTTTTCATCAATTTTTCATCCGTTAGAGAAGAAAATATGAAGGAATCCGTCATGTTCTGAAGGACAACTTGCACAGCTACGAACCAATGTGTCATTTTCATGTCTCTAAATCGCCTGTGCAAATCTTATGGTAAAAATGGCGGATGAGACATTGTTTGGACAAATCACTATTGCCGACGACTCTGTGTGACGTCACACTTCTACGACGTATATCCATTATCCCGTATCTCCTCTCGAGGAAAAAAAAAAAGTTATACGACAGGTCACTCAATCGTCCACTCACCTGCCAAGCATTGTGTTTGGGTGAGCTGTAAACAATGACGGGTCAACCACAAACCGAGTATGATCAACAATCAAGGTGACCCTGTCTGGCAGTTTGCCAAACAAGGAGTGATTCCGCATTCCGGGCTTGCCTTCGATGTCACTGACTGAGCGCGCTCTGTTGCGGGGTTGGTTGTTGGGCCGTCCCGTCGACAGAGCTTTGCTCTCGCTGGCTGGCTTCAAACAGGAGTGGGTTGGCGACGTGTTGCTGGACTTGTCGGCCATGTTTGCACAGACGCAGGAATTAGAACAACTGTAGGAGGTCACAATATGACAAAAAATATCAAAACGTTAACCCTAACGATCCCCAACCAGCCAAACTCCAACACAAGAATCTGTTAGGATGAGTACTGCACTAGCAAACTGACTGTGCTTTACGTGGGATTAGGCATGCCACAAATAAACAGAGTCCAACTGTTTATGTGCACAGTTTACCATAGGGTGTTGGGATTTGCAAGGATGAGGAAGGTTCCTAGTATATCATTATCACCCTAGGGATTTATGGTTAAAGAAAACTTAAGCCTCATTCATTTTTAGCAAGTGACCACAAATTTGTCACACCGTGGCAAATATTCTTGCTGTCAATTCACATAAGCTGAACATTTTTCAAAGCTGGCAAATGTCGCCGTGTTTCATGAAAGCAAAAGATCTATGGCGGTTGAGGCAAACAAAGAAAATTTATTTTAATTAAAACTTTGGTTACCAATTTCCATAATGACAAAATAAACTTTGCACACATTGCAAATGTGTGCTTGATCCCTGTAAAATACAAGCATGACAAGTAGTCATATTTGCTACACATCGTAAATTCCACTTGAAGGCTGAAATAAAACAGAATTTCACTGCAAGGAACACATAAAAGTTCACAAAAGATTGTTTGGTACACCATTTTATAGTGGTGGTCCATTATAATTTTCGAAAACCAATTTCTGTTTTTTTTGTGTGTGCATAACTTTGTGAAGCAAATGGGATTCATTTTTGCCAAATGTTTGGTACAGTGGCATTTAGTTTCATGTTAGGGTAATAGTGACTTTTAGGACCCTGTTCCTAAGAGAACGAAAACCAATTCTCATGTTTCAAACTCACCTAAAAAGCTGGCAAAATGCCATTCTTATGTTTTCTCTCACAACTTTTCCGACTCATCTAGAGGCTGCAAATGTACATGTGTAATGTTGGAATGATAAACACCTTGCAACAAGATATAAAAAATCTGATTGAACCGAAACAATAGAGGGTAGCAGACCAGTAAATAAACTTCCATAGACCCCAATGGTAAATGCTCCCACTTCAGAAATTCGGGAAAAAAACTCACAACTCTCCAAGGTGTTCGAGACACACATCAAATTAAAGCTTATTTCATCATCTTTCATTTTCTGTTCAATTTTCGGGGGGTCAACTGATGATTTTTAGGAGAAATTTCCATCTGAAGATGATCACCCCTGAAAAAAGTCCTGAAGCCCATCGCCATTTTGAAAAACGATGCCTACACTACGTTGCAAAATAGAGCGCTTTTAGGGTCCAAATTACATCCAAATTACACAGAACTGCAAGTTCCCAGTCCTGTGCACGGCTTCCACCCATATTTTTTACAAACCCTCAAGTTCATGGCCCACAGCATTCTCAAATACTGAAGATTTTGAGGGCATGCAAATTGTGATTTGGCCGGCGTAGGCAATTTGGGACCGATTTACTGGTCTGCACCCAGAGGGGTCCTAAAAGTAACTTTTACAAAAGTTAGAGTGGAAATCTTTCTGTATCGATCGCAGTAATGCATCTATAAAATTGAAGTTTTCAACGGACTTACCGTGAATTGTAGCCACGATCGCTGTCCAAGGAATCCGAGTCACTGTCTATACTACTAGCATTATATGGTACGCCACCAAGCTGCCTGTATGCCATTAAAGCGACCACAGCGAGCCGGCTGGACCAATGGCTGCTCACATGCAACGTAGACACCTGCAGTCAACAAACGAGAAGGCAGGACACCAGCCCAATTGTTAGTTGACATCTTTTTATCGGTCATATCTCTTCGGAAAAGCAATATTTCTATGTCATGTGCTCCACAATAAACACTACAACAAGTTTTTACGACATCCGCTTCACAACTGGGTGAACAAATAAGCAAGAAAATATTGCAAGTTCCATGGAAGGTGAGTGTTATATGAGTTGCTTCGTTCAATTTATGCATGCTGTGTAAACTACGTCAAGGGTACAAATACATACATGTACACTGTACATTTACGTCTGTGTTCTTGTTGTAGGGGGTAATAAAATACTAAGGCATGTAAGTTGACTCTGATAATTTTGCCTGAAATTTGAAGTACAACCGAAAAGTAAACACACTATACAGTCGGCTCCCGTTATAACGAGGTCCGATGGACTTTCACAATACTGTCGTTATAGCTGGAACCTCGCTAAAACCGGAGCGCAGTTTTCCCCATTCGTTGTGCACAAGGTACGGTACATGTGCGTGCGTGTTTTAATCGTGTAACGCACGTCCGAAGACATGAAAAGATGGTCATTTGTTGGTATGTACGTCTGTTAATAATGTTTATTAAATATTTAACTGATGGTGATGAATAAATGAAATAAATAAAATACCTTTAAGGGAACATTGTTCAATATTTGAGGACCTGAATCCGGAGGAAAAGGCATCATCGCTGAGAAGAATCAGGCAAGTAGGTCACTCGCACAAATCGTGCCGAGTGACATTTGCTTTCATTTTGCATTTGCTGGAATCGGGCAAGAGAGGGCGCCAATACATGCATTACTTCCGGGTTTTAATGACTCCTGATCCTTAGATGCCTTTTGGTTGTTGACTTTCTGGAACAGTTGGGTATTATTGTTTCTGAAGGGATTCTTTGAAATTGTAATTATTTCGGTTAACTATAGCGCACATTCGTGCCAAGTGACATTTTGCTTTCGTTTTGCATTTGTTGGAATCGGGCAAGAGAGGGCGCTAATATTACTTCCGGGTTTAAATGTCTCCATGTGTAATTTCGCAGCAATTGGTGATTATTGTTTGTCGGGAGGGATTCTTTTAAGATAATAATAATAAATATACAAAAGTAATAATTTTGGATTAAAATTTGTACAATGTATATGTGGTGGGGCGTTTGAAGATCTTGGAAACCTGTTTTCATTGGGATTGTTTTTTCGGCGGGGCCGGAGGGGTTCTTAATTTGTTTTAAGATTTTTATTTTTTTATTCTTCGGATTCTTTTTTGGGGGTGGGAACCACGGTATGTTTTAAACTTTATTTTTTGAAGACAGACTGAATTATCTCTTTTTGGAAGTTGTGGTGGCTCTGAAAAGAGCCGTTTATTTTGTGATGCTGTGTTCTTTACTTCGTATTTTTTTTTATAGCCACAAGTCAACAATAGGGAGCAATTACGCACCCGGTGTTCGGGCGGTAGTACTAAAGGCTATTCCTTACAATGTTAACACTTAACTCCTGAGCGCCCCCTATTGTTAGTTTGTAATAATATAGAAACGTGGTATCGCAGTCGTAAGCAAACTTCAAACCTGGTCACGCTAAGGGAAACCACAGCGGGGGATTAGCGACTAGACCAGCGGTCCACTGCGCCGATTATCACAGTCCCATTGAATTTATTTATAAAGATCGGCGAGATGAAATAACGTTGGGCTGAAGTCTTGACAAAGGTACATTGATGGGTGAAGCTTAAGTGTGTTGCTTGAATTGGAAGACGGGAGCATGATACCCGTTTCGGGACAAAAGGTCTGTCGTTGACAATTAAGCTGCAATGCCCGTAGTTTTGAAAAGATGTTGTTGTTGAGAACAATGCTTTTCCTCGCATTGGGTCAGCCAAGATCGTCGTAATAGCCGAAGTCTCGTTATGTCCGTGCACGTAATAACCAAATATTTCCCCATAGTAATGTACACAAATTGATCGGGACTGGGAGAATGTGCTCGTTACATCCGGGTTATCATTATGACCGAGCTCGTTATAACGGGAGTCGACTGTATATACAGTGCCAACAGGTTAACAACAATTTGAAAGAAGCCAGAAATCAGGCAATCGCAGGAGGATTTACGTATGCACATCGCTGAATACTGTACTGTCTGAGGAAAGAACATTGCATCCTTACGTCACTTTTTTTTCATCATATTATCATCTCAAGGAAGGCCAGTCATTGCAAAAAAATGTTGAAAAGACATGAATCTGGTTCTGGGTAACATTTCCAATTTTGTAAGAAACACTTTGAAAATGCACTCAACTCTTCATAGAACACAAAGTCTTTGCAATGACGTACATTGTACATGAAACTAGAACTATAAAAACATAAGACATTTAAAAAAAAAAAAAAAATTCAATTTATGTAACTACAAGTACACCTAGTTACATAAATTGAAAATGTCGTCTACAGGTACTTGAACATATGGCTGGAGTGTTTGATTTTTTTTTTTTTTTAATATTCCATGTTGCATTCAAACATTGACATCTGAGCAAAAGAAAAACAAATACATATCTACTGGTACATGTACATATGTACTTGTGAATTAATGTACCAGGACCTGTAACTCACTGATAATAAACCAGCAAACTACATGCACATTTTGGTAAAAAGTCATGAGCTGACTACAGAAAACATTTGAGTGCATATACAATGTACATGTATATGTACAGTATACTTGTTCAAGTCATGGCTGATGTACAAGTACATGTACCATAGAGCTATATTAAATTACTAGAGCGCTAACTCCTCATTCTTGCGCGCGGAGACGCTTTGAAGCCCCTCTGGGCGCAGACATTTTGAATTGTTGTGCGTGTTTGTAGAACACAATCAAAACAGATGGATTGAATTTTAAAAGTGTACTCTAAATGCAACGCGCAAGTACCGGAAGGAAGATACACAAACAACTTAAGCGCGTCATGACAGTTCAAAAAACGTCACGGCGAAAAGCATCTGCAGCGGAGGGACACGCACACGTTGCGCTGTTTGCGTAGAGCAAAATGAAACGCTCATTTACTGATCATGCGTTTCGATTTGGGCGTATCGGCTTCGATGATGCACCGGTATGGAATACAAACGCAGATATGCAAATAGCCATGCAAATAGCCGTACAAAAGCCGTACAAAATTTCGAGTTTTCCATAGGTTTGTGCACAAACATGGATGCGCCCATCAGGCATTACTTTTTACATGGAGTTAGCGCTCTAGTAATTTGATATAGCTCTATGACAAGTACATACAATACATACATGTGTATATGAACATGTACAACACTTTACATGTACATGTACTATAAAGATGATGTCATAAGGTACCAAATTACTAGCCAAAAATCCCCAAAAGCTGAAAAGATAGGCTTGCTACCGATTTTAAAATTTCATGTAGCATACTCTCCAATGTGGCACTTTTGCTAAAGAATTCCAGATTCATGCTCATCTAAAAGTCAACGACTTTCAAAATTGTACCTTTTTTGAAATTGTAAGTTGAACATGGCATGTGAAAATTTTCATGTATAAACACATGCACTGCATGAACGCAGTCTTGTTTTGTTATACAATGTACGACTGACATACAGATCCTTGACATTTGATTGGTGGAACTCACATCACGTGACATTAATAATTGCTCCCATTCACGCCTGGGCTCAAAAAGTTCCATTCGCCCATGGTGAATGGGATTTACTATTCAACAGTTAGGATCATCCTTGTTCCATGACGCAATATTTGTGTGCGCGCTGAGCGTTGTGCGTATTGTTCCCAAGAGCCAGTAGCTACAGAGTTGGGTTCAAACATTTCGCGAAGGGGTGGTTTGGAAGAGAGAAATACATTTCCCATCAATTTTGTATAGGAATAGAAATTCATTTTAACTGTAAATCAAATGACAAGGATCTATATGTCAGTTATATTAAACAAATATTGAGTGGCTTTTGCGAAGTGGGAGGAATATTATCGCTCGGTTAAAAAAAAAAAAAAAAAAAAAAAAAAAAATTCACCCTGCGATAATATTCCTCCCATTCCACTCTGAGCCACTCAATATTTGTATAATAGTACATGTACATGTACAATTGATACATGTACACATATTAGGAGCAGGAGTCTTTTCGTTGCTAAAGTCAAACATGTATACCGGTACACTGTAGTTGTTGTTCAAGGATCTTATTTCGCTAAAGAAGGAAAAAGAGGGGTGTTAAGGCCCCCCCCCCCCTTTTTTCCTCCTCATCCACCCTCTGTGTACATGTACATGTACAATATTAGTTATCCCGCGAGCGCGAGCGGAACACGGAGTAATGTAGTGCATCTGTGCTCGGCCATGTGGGACACAGACGCACTACATTTTATGTGTTCCACGAGCGCGAGCGTGATAACGAATTTATCTTCAAGCAAACTTGACGCACTCAAAAGATTTTCAGCGGTTATCCTATTACACGTGCGTGTAATGGCTTGCGCATCTTGGAATAGCGCAATACGCGGAGTGCGGTATGGACCGTGGCCGTGCTACATGGTTATATGTAGCACGGCTTGTTGCCATGGATCGACCAATCAGGATCGAGGATTCAAGTTTACTTGAAGATAATGACATATATTTACATGTACATGTAAATATTTACATGTGCAAAATTGCATACACTTACCGTACACGTACATGTAAGAAACATGTTAATGTATGTACATTGTACATGTACATGAAATGTATTTTTTGATAAATTGGTACATTTTGTCTCATAGCCTACTACCACGTATCGAGTTTGAACTTTGAAATATCTGAAAACAAAGTATACAATGAACAATGCACGAGTACATGTACACAGATTTTCTGTAACTAACCTCTGATGTCTGGAATTTATCTGGAAAGGCAGCTGAGTGAAACAAGAAATCTCTTCTTTTTCAGAAACCTAGTGCCAACAAACCTGTCAAGAAAGTGAAATGAAAAGTGGGTGTAAAATTCAAAGTATCAATCCACACCTAGTGGCATCTGGTCAATATTCAAAACTTTGACTCTGATTCTGAACAATATGAGATTTGTTTGAATGCAATCCTTGCCATGTACCACTTAGGACAAACAAGGGATTAAAACAAATTATACAAAAACCCAGAAATACCTTTAGTCATGGTAGTTCCCAAATTGACCTAATCGAGAATCGAAAAATCCGCTAGATCATGCGCATGATATAGCAGACTTTTAGATTCTCGATTTTCCATTTGGTCATCCCGACTGACACATGCGCACAGGTACGCAACCACCAAAACATAGCCATGACAGCGGAACTAGACAGTTTTTCTCAAGAAGCCAACAAAATCATCAATATTTTTCATATTTCCAGTCACTGTTTGAAGTTGATCATTAGCTTTGTGAATGACTGCTGCATGGTATTTTCAATTTCATCTGGGTTTGGATAATAGGGAGAAAGGACCATTTTTGTAGAGTTTTTTTTTTAGGGACTCCCCAGACTTGAGCGCTGAAAAATGGAGCGCTGAAAAAAACCTTTTGTTTCTGTTTCATGCATGATAACCGGCTAACTTTGCTTGCCGTCCAGTATCGCAGCTATGATGCGAGTGGTAAACCTCAACAGTCGTCGGGTAATCCGCTTGCGCGTGAGTGACGTCATGCGCCATCAGCCAGCGCAGCCGGCAAGAACGAACTGGTAAACGCGCTGTGCACAAATCCAATTGCGGGCCTCGCCATGACCGCACTGTTGTCGGTTTATGCCTCGTTTTTTCACTGCAATTTAGGCTGAATCTTCATCGTGGATCGTTTTTTACTTTCAAGGACCTGTATAATGGTTATTCCAGGCAAGGTTTGGGTGAGTTCCAGTTGAAATTAGTGTGTATCAGGGACAAAATTGCAATTGTTTTTTGGACCTGCCAACTCTCATGACTCTCTGCTGGTTCGCTTAAAAAATGTCCTCCAGCCCTAAATGACAACCCAATGAATGATAAAATTTAGGGCTGGGTAACTCCAGCTAGCGCGGTGTAATGTGCGTGCTTCGGGAGTCCCTCATGCAAATTTAAACTTGCGTGCACAAGTTTAAAATTGCGCTAGACAACTACACCAGCAATAGGCAATGAACATATGTGGGCCCCACATTCAGACATTACAGTTACACTACCATGACTACACGGTTACCCACTACTACACGATCACCCCGAGTTGACACTTACATGTAGTTGACCAGCACCCGGTAGGCCTATACTGTATCGACCCCCTTAAACGACGAGGTCCGCATTCAATTTGCTTTGGACAACGCGCGCGCGATTTATGGTGACTCGAGGATACCTACACAACACATTGCATGATTGACACACGTACGCACGTACGTACGTACGACCGAGACATCAGACAGTCACGACACAGTAAACAAGCGAGACCGAGCAAGTAAACAGTACAGAAAGACTCACCACTACCGGAAATTCATTAGCTTGTAGTCTGATCAAATCAAATGCTTCCGAAACATGTTATGTTCAGTACACATGGATACAAAATAAGCACTCAGTTTACACAATATTTCAAGCATTTTCCAGAAAAAACGTGGCACCGATTAATGATGATTCTGTGAAGCGAGTGCTGAAATGACGCATCGAAATGGCGCCCTCTTGTGCTCAATAACTGTTAGTGAGTGGAGGGGTGGGCGGAGCCTAGGGAGGAGCCTAGGGCGGAGTGATTTTTTTAGTCTCGATTCTGTAGAATACTAGAATTACATGTAAATCACAAACCACGAATGCAAAAAGTGCTTTTAAGAATTTTTGTTCTTAAATGTTGTTGTCACTTCACTTAGCTCGGCCTTTTATAACATATGAACCTCTTTACCTTGAGTACATGACCCCCTAAAAAACCTAGCTTTGACTCCTCCCCTTCCCTATTCCCAAACATACCAAAGTAATTTAGTTATTCCGCACTAACACAATAATTTGTAATAAAAAAATCAAAACCTGTTTTTCTTTCATGTTGAAAAGTTGTTTTAAGTTTGCATAAAAACATTCAATGTATATTTTGTTCTATGGTTGGACATCTTTACTCAGTCAAAAATAACACTATGTGTGACATTATTCTTGTCCAAAAGACTTTATTTTCTAAATCAGTAATACAAAATGTACATTTTTAATAAGACACAAATATTTACAGCAAAATTCTGGAATGTTGTGATGCCACATGAGACAATTTCTGGTTGTTTCCTTGTCACTGATACTTAAAGAGGTTGTGGAATGCTCGAAGACATTTTCGTCATTCTTCGGGTATATGTAGCCTAAGGTGTGATGAAATAAAAACGACTATTGTTTCTGTCTTAAAATGAGTACAAAAGGTACTTTTGAGAGCTGTTTTTCAAGTCCTGTCATGCCTGTTTCGACCCGAACGTGCAATTTGTGTAAAAGTCGTCGTTGCGGGCAGCAAACAAAACACAGTAAATCGTGACGTAATAAACAGGACTCCCGATGCAGAGTAGCATAAACGAGTCCTGTTTATTACGCCACGATTTACTGTGTTTTGTTTGCTGCCCGCAACGACGACTTTTACACAAATTGCACATTCGGGTCGAAACAGGACATGAAAAACAGCTCTCAAAAGTACCCTTTGTACTCATTTCATGACAGAAACAATAGTCGTTTTTATTTCATCACACCTTAGGCTACATATACCCAAAAAATGACGGAAATGTTTTCGAGCATTCCACAACCTCTTTAATACCTCTAGTTCCATTATCAATACAATACATGATGCACAAAACAAAAACAATAAACACAAATCTTTAATATAAACACATGATTTCAAATTGGTTGGATTGAAAGTAGAGAGTTGAATCATGGAGCTATGGTTGAATAAAGCCAGCTGCACTTTTCTAAACTTTGAAAGTTATGTACAAAAGTACACGTACCAGCTATCAAGTTTACAGGGATATGACATGGGTTTGGGGGTTTCATCACAATGTTGTCCCTGTGGATAAGCAGAGCAAAATTCCCAGATATAAAAGGTTCATGAAATATAATTCGCCTTCATTAATGGAAATAAAACAATGTAGATTGACCTAGTTTGCTAGTTGCCATATGATTAGGAGAACGGAAGTCTAGAGTTAAAAGTACACTTATTCAGAATTTATTCAGAGAACCAGGCAATCACCCCCCCCCCCAACCCGGAAAGCAACACCCCCTCCAAAAAAAAAATCTCTATGGGATGAAAAGTCTAAATGGTGCACAATGGTTTTTATAGACCCTGACTTTCCCACGATACTAATTTTCAATTCTCATTCCCATTAAAGAGCGGACTGAATGTTTATTAGATTTGCGACGGGTTACTTTCCAAATGAATGTGAAATCCCAGTCCTCTGAACAGAAGTAATAAGCCTCTGCACTGATGACATCACACTTTGTTTACGTGTGTGCTTTCCTATGGTGCTCAGTGGACCGTGGGCCCCCACTGGCTCCATAGGAAAGTGCACATGTAAACAAAGTGTGACGTGTGAGGCTTATTGAACCCCCAACTTTCTTTCTTTTTTGAAAGGTTTAAGAGAAACACTGCAATGTCTGATGATGAACAGAGAAAAGATTATTTCATTACTTGCAGCCTCCAGTATCCAACCAACGGCAGGTACATGTACAAGCATTGCTATGAACTGACTCAGAAAATGCGACATCGTCTAAAACAATGCAAAACTTCACTAGCTTATTCTCAAACTCTACAACTGCAACAGCATCTTGTATTTTGCAGCCATGAATTTATGAAGAACTGAGATAAACATCAGTTCCCAACTACAGCAAAAGTAAAGCATAACGTCAGTTCCCAACTAATAATAATAATAATAATAATTTGGGAGGCTAATCATCCTTACTCGCAGCTGGTATGCTGAATTGCGAAGGATGCGGCTACAACGTGGTCGGGCCGCTGGCACCTAAAGGCGCCTATGGCTGCCAGCCACATCGACCCATATATGACCACGGAGCACAGCCTGAGAATGAAAGTGCAGCAAAAGAAAAAACTACAGCAAAAGTAAAGCATACTGTAGTGGGAAACAACATGGAACCCACCACGCAGAATAGACGCGAGACGTAATGACGTCACACTTTGTTTACATGTGCGCTTTCCTATGAGAGCCAGCTGGGACGCTTCCCACCTGGCTCTCATACATGTAGAAAAGCGCACACGCAAACAAAGTGCGACGTTATTATGTTTTAGGTCTATTATAGAACACCTGAATAAATCCCTAGCAGCTGATTGGTGGGTCGTTGATCACTGAATTTGTCGTCCCAACCGCAAAAAAATAGAAGTTCCATTCCATGGGAAATAGAAGTTCAATTGCACGGTCACACAATTGGCGGCGCTTTTACATGGCTCTGACGAGGATTGATTCAGGCGTTGTACAAAACAAATAATTAATGCAATGGAAAGAATAATTTCATGTGGTGAAAGACAGAATGTTCCATTCCACTCACATTCTGCCAGTCACTTCATGAAATTATTCTTACCTTTGCACTTGAAACTTCCATCATTTGTCTTATATTTAATTCAGATATCTGGGCTCATTCTTGTGAAAACAAGAGAGCTGGAGGTTGATGCAAATCAGTAACATGTATTCTCCTCCCACAAGTTTTGTATGTGAACCTTTGTTCCAACTTTTTACCAGCTTTTGTGATTAAACTTTTTTGAGTGAAATTTCTTCATTGCGTAGACTTTCTCACTAGAGGTGCCTCAGTGGCTGTATATTTTGTAATGCTGCAGCTTACTTTTAACAGTAAGCAGAAAAGTTGTGCTTACTATAGCAGAAAATCATGCAGCTGCTTAAACACTATTTCATGCTAACAGTTGCGCGCGCATGGAGATTTCTATTGTTACGTCACTAATTTAAGCAAAGTTTTCTTCTGGGGTTAAGCGTGCTTTTGCTGTGCTTACTGCTTAACGGTCCCTATGAAATAGATGGAGGCTCGGTAAGCACAAAGTCGGCTGTTAAGCAGCGCTATGAAATTGGGCCCAGTCAAGTACAAGTGGAGGCTATAGGGGTTTGCGAAATATCGGCAATGCTTACAGGTCTGGTTCTGCAGGCGCCAGCTTCATGGTTTTAGACCCCAGACTTGACACTGGGGCCCTAATATACATGTAGGTACATTTTCTGTTGCAGGAATATCAAAATACGACAGTGCGAGGTCAATGTGTGGTTTCGAGAATTTCCCTTGGTTGCAGGCTTCTGTAAAGAAGATTCTGAAGGTGGCGATGAAGCTAAAGCCATAGAGAAAGCCACGTTTTCGCTAACACCTTATGAAACCACATTGAAGCTAAACGGCAAAAACAGTCTGCTGTTCATTTCTATATGCTGCAGTGCCGTTTGCAGTCGGGAGACCAGACACGAATACACATGTACAATATCACGGTTCTTTTCAATGCTTCCCTGTAGGCCATCAGCCAGGGGGTTTGGTCAGTATCAAATCAGGGCATAAACGATTATAGTGAGCATGCGCAAGGTATACCGCCCCTAGAGTGGTAACAAGCATTTTGATGGACATTTTGAAAAAAAGGTGATGACACCCAAAAAGCTGCCACTGCTGCAATGCTATCACATATTTTCCAACTCCCGAGGTGTATACCTTGCTAAGAATCGCAATGACGATTATTCCCCTCACTTGATACCGGTGGCCAAAATTTTGATCGAGGCTGATGGCCTACTGATATTTCACAGCAATGATGATGGAAACCAATGACACACTGCTAAAGTACAAAGTCTAAGTCGACGCTCTGTCCTTGGTTGACGTGAACCACATGGGTGGTCTGTTGCTGAGCGGTGCCCCACGCACCGGCAGTCACTGCATAGGTTCCTGGTGCTACTACCACATGGACATCTTCAGAACGAAGCAACTGTATGACAAAGACAAAAAGTACAACATAAACCATGGAGGGTTTCTTGTGTTCTTTGTTTGATCTCACTTTGTCTACATTAAATTTATTCAAAACAGCTTTTAGAGCATGAAACCGAGAACAAGAAGAGCAAAAACTCACATGCTACAGAACAACCGTTTACTGTTTTCAATACCACAAAAGATGATGACCTTATTCTTTAGTTATAAAGGATTAGGTCATCTGACGAAAGGTTGAAACTTTGAAGTTGATAACTTATTGTGAACTGGTGGAACTGCTTTGAACTATCATCTACATGAATTCATGCGTAAAGAGTTCAAAATGTTTGATTACACTTTTCAGTCATATTTAATTCACTTCAGATGGAAGAATCAAGATTATAAGTTGCAGCCATGTACCCATTAATTCATTTTTTTGGGGGGTCAAAATCATTTCACAGTCGTACCAGATCTGAAGGTGTGTGGGGCATAACAGCTTTTGAAATACAAATATCATATGCAAAAGATTAAGAAGAAATAATCACACTAACAATGCCCACTTACTGGGTGTTTCGTGTGCAACTCTGTATATTGCGGTGTGTGGAACCTTCTGGTGTGCAGTTTGTCGGAAGGATTGTGTTGAGTTGGAGGGGAGCTCCGGTAATACCGCTGTGAATAAAAAATACAAAAAACATGGACACATAGACAGCATTTAGAAGAACTAATACCATCCTCCAATTGGAAAGTTTTCTCCAACTTGTACATGTACATAAAATAATCTCTCCATAACCTTCCCAAATCCTCCAAAATCCTCTTTGCAAAATGGAGGAATTTGCAGGATTGGGCTATATGGCAAAAATGTGTGTCTGATTTTGGAGGATGCACTGTGTCGGACCTTGTGCTGTTTTTGCTCCGCCATAGGCCTAGATTACACTTGAAATCCTCGGCGCTGCTCCAGGATGTCACTGGCTCTGCCTCATCATCATATTGACAGTGATTGCTGGAGGATTTTGCAGGATTGAGGCAGTGGTCACCCCTCCAAGGACCACATTCAAGAAATAACGGAGGTTGTATGCTATTTTTACATGGAGGCAGTTGGGGGATTTTGCAGGATTGAGGTTACATCCTGGCAAAAATGCCTAGGGAGTAAGGGTTAAGTCTGAAATGCACTGTGAGATAGAGACCTGAACAATTCAAATTGAGAACATTTTCTGTTATTTCTATCAGTAATACTTATTTCTATTAGTACATTATAAGTTATCACATAGTGCGCATGGTATATGGAACACATACATGTATGCACTTTTCATGACTGTAAGTGGTTTAACAAATTTATCTACTAACAAACTTGATGGACGGTAAAGATGCAACACGTATGCTGTGGCCCATTTTGTCATGGCTATACTGAACATCTTTGCATACATGTAGGGCACTTTAGATAATTAGTTTGGTCTCTTTAGTTTCATGAGATAGCACTCCTGCAAACAGAGTATATTCTAGTCCTGAATTTACATACCCGGCACTGTCTGGTTGTAGTGGACATGTACTGTAAGATGCTGCTGAAAGCGTCATCGATGGTGGTATGCTTCATGGCATCCTGAAAGAAAACAGGGGAAAAACAAACAAAATGAAATGGACACAAAAATTATCCGGCGAGTAAATGGATGAACTGGCATGTTGCACTGGGATGAGTCAGGTTGACGTTGCAGTGCTTTCCTCGCCTTCCACCGCTGTGACCCGGGTTCGAATCCCGCCTGGGCCAACATGTGGATTAAGTTTTCAGTCATTTCCTGATTCCGTGGGTTTTCCACAGAATATTTTTCTAGAGTTTCCTCCCGCCTCTAAAACTGTAATTTCTTCTCATTGTCTCCTCTCCTCATGTTTCTTTAAAAAGAATCCTTGGATTCATTAATACCAGAAATAAACAATAATAATAAGAATAATTACGATAATTGGGTATTAGGGAGACATTCCCATACACTTGTGCACACATTTTTTTCCAACTTTGATGACCCTTAACTGGACCACGAGCAATCGATCTAGCCTATTTGCGACAGCAAAATTTTGCCTCTAAGTAGGGGATATGGAATTAGGGAGACATTGAAATGTCTCCCTAATTCGACGTGTCTCCCAAAGGTATGATGCTAATGTCTCCCAAAGGTTATACTTGTTATTATAGTATTTAGCCTGGTCTTGGCTGTAGTCTCAGTTCAAGTCTTGATTTCTTTTTGTTCCCAACGCAGCCAATCCCTGGCAAGCGCATAGTCAAACCGCGGCAGTAGTGGAGGTGTTAACAACTCAAATTGAATCCAGCATTGAGAACTTTGGCATCATTAACCTTAACTCCTTAGGCATTTTTGCTAGGAAGCAACCTCAATCCTGTAAAATCCTCCAACTTTCTCCATGTTAAAATTGCATACAGCCTCAATCCTGCAAAATCCTCTGTTATTTCCCGAGTGTGGTCCTTGAAGGGGTGACGTGACTGACCACTGCCTCAATCCTGCAAAATCCTCCAGCAATTCACTGTCAAAATGTTCAGGCAGAGCCAGTGACATCCAGGAGCAGTGCGGAGGATTTCAAGTATAATGTACGCCAACATTCATGCATCGCTGAGCATAAACAACACAAGGTCCGGCCCAAGACCTTGACACAGTGCATCCTCCAAAATCAGCCACACATTTTTGCACTAGCCTCAATCCTGCAAAAATCCTCCATTTTCAAAGAGGATTTTGGAAGATTTGGGAAGCTTTAGGTACAGGTTAAAAGTCATCACACACTGTATTCAAACTAATGTGGGTGTGGGAGGTTTGCTCGGAATTTCCTTGGTCCAGCAGCCAAAGTTCCCAAAAGTAGATGAGATTCAGCTTGTCGATAGGGCTCTTTACCTCTACAGCGGCCTGACCATGCTTGCAGAGTTTATGACCGGCTGACTAACTTGGTAACGGCCTGCAGTAAACATGCCTAGGGGACATGAAGCCTGCAGCTTCGCAGGTGTACCGGTTATTGCAAACCGTAATCGACAAAATAATTGGCTTATGCTACCTGTATTGGGGGCTTCGTATGATGAGGCTGTTGTGGCCATTCCACTTGTCGTTGCTGTGCCCTCTGAAGAACCTCTAGTCCTTGTTGTCCTGTTCTACACAGCGTGCATGAAGCCCAGTCGCTCTAGTAGTAGCAAACAAAAGGTGCAAAATCATGGGGGGGGGGGGGGAGAAGAAAAAAGAATTAACAATCATACAGGCGTATAGTATACTGCACAGATTGTGACTCTACATGTACATATCTAATAAAGTAATAATCAGCAGGCATTTAATTTTTTATGCCTTTCCTGATTCAAATTTTCTCAGGGCCACGTTTTTTTTTCTTTTACCATTTCTGAAATGACCGACTGTCAGGCCCCCGAAACTGGCCATCGTGTAGTGTAGGGCCCGGTTCCTATAGTATAAGGGAACAAAATCCACTTTACAATTATTGGACCTACCAAACTAGTTGGCGACATTCTCAATAAACAGGTATGCCACAGATAGAGGGCAGGGTTTCAATTTTTTTGAAGGAAATTTGGGGGTAAAATGACGATGACAGCGTGGCGTGCTGAATCGCAACGCACAAACCGTGCAGGAAAATCGTGATTTCTACCCAAAGAATCTGTTCAAAATTGCAAAACGGGTGTCATTAGAATTGAGAAAAGTCTGCTTTTGATTTGTAAAGGTGATTTTTGAGCAATAAAAAACAGTTTTGATTCTAATTTGATCAAAACAAAACAGGGGCCCTACACTTCACGATCGCCCAAAAACGGATGTTTTCTTTCGTGTATTTTTTGGTAGGCAATGGATATTTACGTGGATCCGGCTTTCTCTTGTAGTAGGCCTTAGAATAACTTAATGATATTAAGCCAGAACGGCACTGTATGCACTGGGACTGTTTTTGGGGAATTTGGACTGTAACAAATCTTTGTCCGGTTCCATGCCAACATTGTCGTTGTGACTTCATATCCACGGAATGGTAGTGGTACATGTAATCAGACCATCAGACCATTTACAATTTCAGACTTTATTTCCCTTTAAAAATAAATCCTCCAAAGTCAAGAATCAGAAAAATAATCAAACCAGTGAGTATGGGACCTTAAGTGCTCAAAACGATGCAAAAGAAGATCAGGCCAACTTTACTCACTCTTTAACCAGCAAATTTCTCCAAAACTGTTACTGGGCAAAAGAAAAGTTCTTCAGTATTTCACCAACCAAGTTTGAAGACTCAATTCAATTTTTAAAGGAGACTTTTCTTCAATATTTGGCAGTGGCTTGCACAAGAGAGGGAAGTCAAGTGATTTCAAAATGAGGCTAAAAGCCTAGACTTCTACATGTCATCCATTGTCCAACTGTTTGACAAGACTGACTTCTTCATTCAGTGTCTGGTGCCTGACTAAGGAGAAATTTGTAGAAATAGTGACCTAGTACCCGACATCCTAGCCCGACTGCGTCTGGCCGTACAGTACTATCGCAAGCTCTGTAGTACGGCCAGACGCCCGATGCTTCCACAGAGACTGAATTTTTTTGGCCGCCGATGTAGCGATTTTGCTACATCTTTCGATCGCATTTATCTTTTCATCCAGGACACAAATTTCCAAAGTTAAGGTTCGTAGTCGTAGAGCAACTCATACCTTTTCGAAAAAACGTTCTTTGGTCTCAATATTATCATCCATCTGGCCACAAGACGAATTTCAGTCATCAGATTCCACAAATATCGTCCCCCATGCGATCCCCCATGCGATTTCAAAATGGCGGCCGCGCTGTAATGTATGCAATATGCAGGCGCGCCCGCGCAAACTCATGAATATGCATAATAGCCTGTGACGTATGACCTCGTGTTTTTGGACGTACGGCCCCGCCGCACGCACGTCCAAAAACACGAGGTCATACGTCACAGGCTGTTAATGCATATTCATGAGTTTGCGCGGGCGCGCCTGCATATTGCATACATTACAGCGCGGCCGCCATTTTGAAATCGCATGGGGGACGATATTTGTGGAATCTGATGACTGAAATTCGTCTTGTGGCCAGATGGATGAAAATATTGAGACCAAAGAACGTTTTTTCGAAAAGGTATGAGTTGCTCTATGACTACGAACCTTAACTTTGGAAATTTGTGTCCTGGATGAAAAGATAATCGCGATCGAAAGATGTAGCAAAATCGCTACATCGGCGGCCAAAAAAATTCAGTCTCTGTGGAAGCATCGGGCGTCTGGCCGTACTACAGAGCTTGCGATAGTACTGTACGGCCAGACGCAGTCGGGCTACCGACATCCTAGATATAATATTGATTGGTGCAGTACTGAAGAGTTGTTGGACTGGTTGTTTCATGTGCCAGTCTATTTTCTTGTATTACATGTTTTCAGTAGGCCCCTACCTTATTAGTTTTGGGACTCTCAATCTCATACACAGTATTGAGAGTCCCAAATTTTCGGACTAGGTCTGACGTTACCGTTTTCTCTGATTTTTGTCTTGACTATCCAAATTTCCCAAAGAATATTCATGTCGGTCGAGATCATAAGCCTTACGGCCTTACTGACTACTGAGGTTACCTCAAGCTCCACTCTGAAGGATATTTTTGAGAGTTTTAAGGGGATCGACGTGTCATCTGCAACATCAGCCGACATTTGAAGAAGAAAAAAAAGTTTGGGGAAAAAAACAACCTGCGTCGCCGCACCACTTTTGGGGCAAGCTCCATACCATTACCAGAAACAGGGGATTTCTTTTTTGGCCTTAAGTTTAGGGCATACGTACGTATTATCACTTTCTGATGCCTGTGATGGCTCATATAATTACTAGGTCACTGTGAAGGGAAAAATGGAGAAAGAAATGTTGCAACCTGACGCCACTTCCGCAATTGTGTGTAAAGTCTATGGAGAGTCAAGAAAACTTTCTAACTTTACATTTTCATAACAAATTGGAAATTTTCACAGTCCCAGATTAGGTTTGTCTTATCATTTTCGCAGTGGCTATTGTTACGGCAGCCGTAACGCATTTCCCATTTTCTATCGTTACGGTAGACTGCAACCTGGCAACTTTTATAAAAAAAACATGACAAGAAAATATAAAATTAGAAGGAAAAAAGTGAATTTAAACTTTATGAAATTCGGACTTTATTTCCCTTTTAAAAAAAATCCTCCAAAGCCTCAGGTTAGAAAAGGAAAAAAATTCGAGTGCAAAACTGAGATTCGAACCCATAACCTCGCGGTGCAAGATCCTACCCTCTATCGGCTGAGCTGGCGCACTGCTTGAAAAATCGTGGGGAAACAAATAATTATATACCTGCGTGCGTATCAAAAAAATATCGTAGAGGGCGCTAAACAACTAGTGCCGTAACGATAGCCACTTCGTAGCTGGAGTTACCCAGCCCTGAGTTTTATCATTGGGTTGTCTATTAGACAACCCAATGATAAAACTCAGGGCTGGGTAACTCCAGCTAGCCACTTCGTATCATTTTTGCAATGAATGACCTTCATTGACTGAGATGGTATGTGAAGAAAAAGTGGAGTCAGGTTGCAACATTTTTTTCCGAGCTATTAACATTGTGAGGATATACATTTCCTTACCATTTTCCGTCGAATTTTCCGGGCAAGTTGCACTCAACTTCTTGAATTCAGGAATTTGGACGCTGAACTTTATACCTCATGAGTCATGTAGTTTAAATTTGTTGTTGCTGGATAGAATGAAGAGCGCCCTCATTTTAAAGCGCTGGCGCGGCGTTTTGTGCAATTTCTCAAATTATGGTTACAACACCTTCGGAACGGGCTGCAACCTCAAGAGTAATATTAGTCCACTAGTACTGACAGGTGTCTATTTTCTTGTCAAGGAACATATAACCATAATTTCAGTAATATTTGTTTGGTTTGAGAATCTGAGGCTTTACAAAATAATATCGATAACCATACATACCTTTCTTGTGCCGATTTGAAAGCCAAGCTGAAATGAAGCCGAGGTGTACAAAATGGTTTTGATTTTATAAACAAGCTAAGTATAATTGGCGTCTAGGAACAAGACTGCAACGGGCATTAGGAAAATGCACACAAAGTCTAGTCTGTGTACGTAAATCTCCACTATATCATGGAACGTGCATTCAATGAGCACACTTACGGTGACCGTTTTAACCGATTTTCGGCTAACTTTGACAGAATTTTTGTTAAAAAACGAGTTTGACAGAAAATTTGACAGAATGGATTTATTTGGCAGATTTCTGGCAGAATTCTGCAAAAATGTTTTTTTTTGGACAGAAAAACAGCAAATGTGAGCCAAAAAGTGCACATTTGTTTAAAACAGCTTCAATCTTTTTCAAACAAACCACAGGTTGGCTGGTATAGGTGCTGAGGTTCACTGGGAAACGGACTTCGTCATGCATGGCCGGATCCACGTTTTGCCCCAAATTTACCAATAATTTAACAACATCTTTATTTGACTAGATTGTTTATTATGTAATTTGAATCTTAATTAAGGCAATCCTACCAATCTGCATGTGATTTTAAGTGTTTATAGTATATTTCGAGTAATTCTGGGGAATTTGGCAGACTTTTGATAAATTTGACAGATTTTTGATGCGCATTTAGCAGAATTTGGCTCTGACCTTACGGTCACCCTGGGCACAGTACATGTACATGTACTGATGTACGGCCGTGAAACGCTAGCCGGCGTGAACTTGAAGTTGGCTTTCTCGGCTGTGAAGCAAAAGCTAGAATCGTGAAGCTTGAAAAGTTGAAGAAGATCCTGGTGGTAGTTGACACTAATAAAGTAGCGCTACGTGCTCAGTCAGCAGTTTATCAACGGACGACGGCAGGTATCGTATGAATTTTGAATTTGATGAGGTGGGAGATGGGGCCGGGGGCGGGCAACCTCGTCCCCAGGGCTTACTTTATTTTCAACCTCGTTTCCAATAGTAAGCCCTGGGATGGGAACTTGCTTCCTAAATCTAGCGACGTCGCTGGAAATGTATAACAACAGCCGCTTGATCAAGCCACGATGACGCCATTAATTATTCAGTACGATGACATCATTCTATTTGGACTGAATAGTGAGTCCAGCCATGGGTTCCGCCAACAAAAAAAAACGATTGGCGCAAAAAATAATCGTTTGCCGCAACTTATGACCCATGTAAATATTGATGTTCAACACTGTTCAATGTCTTCATCGATCTCGTACCTGGATTAGATTGTAAGATGTAGGCCTATGAATGATTCGTGTCTCGCGTTTCAAGAAATAGCCGCCCTAATCTTTTAGATAGTGGATATTTTGCCGGAGGTAATGACGGCAAACTAACGTTTACTAAAGGTTTGCCGGCGGCAATCCATACCAACCTCGTTTCCAATAGTAAGCCCTGGGATGGGAACTTGCTTCCTAAATCTAGCGACGTCGCTGGAAATGTATAACAACAGCCGCTTGATCAAGCCACGATGACGCCATTAATTATTCAGTACGATGACATCATTCTATTTGGACTGAATAGTGAGTCCAGCCATGGGTTCCGCCAACAAAAAAAAACGATTGGCGCAAAAAATAATCGTTTGCTGCAACTTATGACCCATGTAAATATTGATGTTCAACACTGTTCAATGTCTTCATCGATCTCGTACCTGGATTAGATTGTAAGATGTAGGCCTATGAATGATTCGTGTCTCGCGTTTCAAGAAATAGCCGCCCGAATCTTTTAGATAGTGGATATTTTGCCGGAGGTAATGACGGCAAACTAACGTTTACTAAAGGTTTGCCGGCGGCAATCCATACCAACAGAGGGCGCTGTACTCTTTAAGATAGGGCTGAATTATAAGATGTATCAAATTCCCATCAAAAGTTGTGTAGCACGTTTGGTGTAGTGGTTAAGCAAAAGCTCTAGTGAGCGGGATGACTCGGGTTCGATCCCGATCCCCGCCACATTTTTAAGCTTTTTTTCCCATCCCCAAATAAATAAGAATATTCTTCTTTTATTATTTTAACATGTCTCAAACATTTTATTGCAGAGTATTACATTTTCTTTTTCAGATTTGTGGCTCTGGAGGATTTTTTTAAAAGGGAAATAAAGTCCGAAATTATAAAATGGTCTGAATCCCATCTTGTGAATACGAGGTTACAACGATAATATTGGCATGGAGCCAGACTAAAATTTGTCACCGGAAAATGTTTAAGTACAAAAAACCAGTAACTGCCCATGTTCAGTGCATATCCTGCAAACTAACGTTTACTAAAGGTTTGCCGTCTCCGGCAAAATATCCACTGCCAATCTTTTACCTACATGTACATACATGGCCGATGTTGCGATAGTTCTTCTCGCGTGCAACTTCCACGGTCGCATCAACCTCAACTCCATACACTGTGCACGCATTCTTTCACTATGGCGTGGCACGGGAATGAAGTTGGGGTCCTACTGAAATGCGTCAATAAGCGTCTGAAAGGTCACGTTCATTTCCCGGGAGTATGCTTCATGCAGGTGAAAGCCATTTCTCATTGTGTTTTTGGGTGATCAAGTGGTGTCCACTCGCACAGCCCTTTTTCTGCTTTAGCATCTGTAGGCTTTAATGTATTGTATTGAATTTGTAGGCCGAAACTTTTCGTGTACATGTACATGTACAGGTTACAGGGTACAAGAACTTGAAGTCGACAAAGTCAACAGATCACAGTGAAATTATCATAGAATACAAAAAAATTACTTGATTGAATTACTTCATTCAATGAGCATGTTACTAGGTTTCTTATTTGGCTAATTACATCAGTTTCCATGGCAATGCCATAGCATTCCAAAGAAAAGAAAGTATTTTCATAAGTTGTACATATATGTATGGGTCTTAATCAATAAAATACTGACAAAAAAAGTAAAAAACCAAAAAATGTTTAGTTATAAAATGAGAATTTGTAATTGGATTTTGTTTACTCATTTGTTTATATAACGGAAAGTAGTAAACAAATAAAATTTACCATATTCAGAAAAGTATTGATTGTCTAAAAGTCTCACTGATATCAGTTTCTTTTCACAACATATCAATGTTATCAACTTTAGTTTACCGGTATGTCTCAAATGAAAATTTTAACTGTTTCAACATCCCCTTGTTGGAACTGGAACATCCCTCGGGCTTACATGTATGTATTCTAAATCCCAGATTGCCGGAATCAATAATTGTTGAATTTATGAATTCTGAAATTGTTAACCAAAATAAGAAGGTATGTTAGTGTAAATAAGGCAAAACACACCCCAATTTTTTCCAAGTTTCTCATACATGTAGATAAGTGTGCCAAAAAGTACACAGGGGACGAATTTTCAAAATATCTAAGTAAGGCCTTGTCTGATTTCAAAAATTCAAACGGCTATTATCTACAATACATGTAGGCCTATAGCACACTAAAATAGCGCAGGTTTTTTTTTTCTTTTTAGTTTTCTTTGCTTTGACGTTTTTATTCAAATCCTACATTGGCTTTCCCGTTTTTTTTCCAAAGTACTAGTTTTCTTTCAGGTATTGTTTTAAATTAAATCCTACGTTAAATTGAAGAATATTTTGTCACAGCATGTCATGTAGACTTTTGGGGTTATTTTTTTGGGGGGGGGGGGGGCACCCAAAACAATTCATGCGAACATTTCCTGTGGTCTGTGGAAATAGCATACGATACTAAATAATGTACTTACTCCCTTTCCCCTTTAAAAAAAAACTTTAAAAACAAAATAAAATACTCGAGCCCTCCCCCCCCCCCTTGAAAATTTGGTTCTTGGTCCACCCTTGTGTGGGGATACAATGTACTCGTTGGAAATCAGCAAAAATGAAAGTACATTCTTATGCTTACAGGTTTTACTATATTATGTCACCGTTCACTGCATGGCTGTTCCAACATTGTCCAATAACCTTGGTCTAACCCTGTATCCTCTGTTCACTTTTCCTACAGTATCGGTACTTTGTTGTGACGTAACATAACAATAATGGTAGACTGCCCTTGCAACATGTACCGGTATGTGAAGCTGATAGGCTTCCCAAACTTAAAGGGAATATACATTTGCAAACAACAACAAATAAAACTACTATTAAGTTTTTACGAAAAACCTTACTAGTCAAAATTATATTCAACTTGGAGGATTCAGGACTGTTAGGTACAGAACACTCGGAGTCAAATGTGCACGCATGATCACTTGATTTTTGGTGTCTATTAATTAAGTTTCTACATTTGCATAACATTTGATCATAATGATTCACTGGATGTCATAAAAAAGTAAACACATGTAGTGTGTGACAGCTGGCTGACTGATCCTGAATGGCCCTAAACTTGACAAAGTCTTTTGGCTGTTAATAATTCACCCATTCCCAGACATGCCAGAAATAACTGGGGGGGGGGGGAGGGGAATTCTAGCAACATGACATGCAAAGAATTAAATAATAAAGAAAAAGTGTTACATTTGTAAATGAGTAACTTGAAGTCCAAGTTGACCTAGATCAGTTTTGTTTGACTTCTGGAATTTTCCGAGTTCAAACTTTGGTGATCCTGACTGGGCAAATCTAACTCCGATACCGGCTTGCGCTACCTCCCACTATTATTTGCCCACCAGATAACCGAGCTGTGACATCAAGCACTAAAAGCAGCCAATAGAATGCCTCGCTATTATTATCCGTGTGTTTGTCATTGGATTGGGCACTGTGGATTTAATAAGTCAAGCGTGTGTTTGTTAAACTAGTTGGTTTTCACGGAACTGTGACGGTTGTGTTGAAAAAGTGTTTTTGCTCCGCAATTCATTTCGTGGTCCATTCTCAACCAAACTCAAGCTTGTACTAAAGGTATGTACAATATTTAGTGATTTAGCTAGAGGATATTTTTTTTCCCTTTTTAAATTTTATTCTTGATTTTATGAAGTGTTTCAAACTTCTAAAATATTGTACATTTCAAGTTTCAGATCCTCTTATAAATGATTTGCTTTTCAAAGCCATTGTGTTCGACTAAATTGACATTTGAACAGTTTAAATTTCAACAGTTGGTATGTCAATTTTGTTGTTGTTTTAGTCTTGTTTTCATGAAGTGTTTCAAACTTGTAACATATGGTACATTTCAAGTTTCAGATTATTTTGTATTTACTTTTCAAAGCCATTGTGTTTGGCATAAATTGACATTGGAACAGTTTATTTGTCATCATTAACCCTAACTCCCTAGGGGTTGTGCAAAATTGAATTAAAATTGGAGGATTCAGGACTGTTAGGGCTATAAATAATCTAAAAGTTTGACAGGATTAATTTTATGGTACCATACTCAATTTACATGGATGCTGCTCTCTTGAATATTAAATAGCAGTCATGTACATGTAGTCATTGTAGTGTGATACATGTACATGTTTTTAAAGAGGTTGTGGAATGCTCGAAGACATTTCCGTCTTTTTTCGGGTATACATGTATGTACATGTACCCTAAGGTGTGATGAAATAAAAACGACTATTGTGTCTGTCATGAAATGAGTACAAAAGGTACTTTTGAGAGCTGTTTTTCAGGTCCTGTTTCGACCTGAACGTGCAATTTGTGTAAAAGTCGTCGTTGGGGGCAGCAAACAAAACATAGTAAATCGTGACGTAATAAACAGGACTCCCAATACAGCGTATTATAAACGAGTCCTGTTTATTACGTCACGATTTACTATGTTTTGTTTGCTGCCCCTTATGACGACTTTTATACAAATTGCACGTTCGGGTCAAAACAGGACCTACATGTAAAAAACAGCTCTCAAAAGTACCTTTTGTACTCATTTCAGGACAGACACAATAGTCATATTTATTTCATCACACCTTAGGCTACATATACCCGAAAAATGACGGAAATGTCTTCGAGCATTCCACAACCTCTTTAAATACATTTGTACACAAATGTGGGCGTGCAATCTAAACATCTTGTTCAGTTAAGATTATATTTTGAATATATTTTACATGTAATACTATAAGTATGACCTCTTCAATTCACAATCATGCATTGGGAGTATGATGTGTTTTATGTTTTCACATCGCTTTGTACAACAGCAAATTAAATGTATAAACTTGGGACAGTTAACCATCTGAAAAATGTGATACTGAAAGTGAACATATTCCATTCATGACGAATCAAACTGAAAGTGACATGGATTAATGTTTTTTTTTCTTAAAAAGCAATAAGATTTGTAACACCATTGAAGTACAAGTTCTTCCACTCATCTGAAAACAAGAATTACTGAAATTGATCCATGCTATCAGAAAATATACGTGTTTTACTAAAAAAATATTTTTTTTTTATAGCTGTCTATGAAATGCCATTGGAAACTATTGAGCTGAAAGAGATACAGATTACATCTATGCATTCAAATACAAATTTGAGATTTTATCGTTTGAGTCAAGATGGAAACATTATTTTTACTGTCAGATTTTGTGTTTTGAAAGTCAAATTTTTTTTTTCCCTGAAATATTGATGGCGAATTTTTGTCTGATTTCCTATGCAAGTCCATGTTCCTTCATGGAGGTGGGAAAACTTTATGTTTCAATTGTATTTAATGGGTATTCATCAGTTCGTACAATGGTAAATGATCTGTAGTGGACAGCTGAATTTTGTAATCTTAAAGGTAAAGTCCATTAGTAATTTGTGCATTTTGTTCGTTTGAAGCAACAAACATGCTCAAAATCTAAAGAAGGATGCTAAACAACTAACCTGATGAAGGTTCAGCTCAGCTTCAGCTGTAGGCCTATATTCTGAGAAAAAACAGCATTGTAGGATCTCGATTTCAAATCAAAATTTGCTGAATCATGTTTTGAATTTTGCCTGAATTCAGCGTTTGAGACACTGACACGATTGCAGCTACGCGATGTCGCGCATCGATCCGACAAATTATAGCAACCGCGCGCACGTCGTGTCAACGCTTGCGCGCGCTTTGCAGAATAAAAAAAAGAATTAACGGAAATTTCCACCGTTGGAAAGGCCTTCTTTCATCGATTTCTTCAAAATGACAGCTTGCCAGAAAGAATAATTTCACAGGGAGTTTAGTCCCATACTATCTTTCAACCAAGTCTGTTTTTCGTCAATAATTACGTCAGTTTCTTTTTGGATAGCTGCAAATGATGGACTCCGGCTTTAATATTAAAATAGACATACCGGTAACTTGGGAATAGGCAAATTACCATGTGAAATTTTACTAATCAATAACATGCATTTATCCCTATGTTACGTGCGTGTACGAAATGGAGGGAGCCACATTTTTTAAACCAGTGTTTCTAATTTGGTCACTTTCTTTTTGACTCACCCTGTACCTGATCCATGTTAAGGCACCCACACAAGTTTCTGGGCTTACTGTACCATCCAACCAGGAAACACCCCTTATAGGCTCAATATTGGATAGCCTGCCCATCAAAACCATTTGTTTGTACGTTAACACCAGCAATGAACTTTAGAACCCACTTGAACCAGCACTGTTTCCTGAAACCAAGGAAATGTAGCCTTTGTTGTAGTATTGACGCACCAAGGCTGCGATGACGTCAACAATAAACGTAAGCCCACAAATTGCCATACCCTAAAATGCCCTAAACAAAGTAATGATTTTTTAATCTTTGGATATATCTTTGGAATTTATTGCCTAAATTTGTCAGTCTCATTCAACATTGATTGCTTGTTAATTAATATAAATTTTCCCCTGTAGGCCTACATGTACAAACATTGTGCATAGGCTATGTGTGTATTATACTGTACAGAGTACTTGTACTGCATTATTGATGTCTTTTCTATTCTATCGTTCCATTGATTACCATAAATTTGCATAATGTGTAGTCTGTTAAGAACATGTACAGAAGATGCCAAAAAAAGAGACACCTTCCTGTTATACCATACAACGTACATTGTACAATTGTTGGATAATAATTTTGACCACTGCATTTTGTACTCTGGAGTCCGGAGAGGGAATCAAGTTTGGTAATAATTTTTGTAATTTTGATTTTCCATTAAATGTGTGTTTTTAATTCTTGTGAGTATCGTTAATGTGTATTTAAAGGGTCAATGGATTTGCCGTTTACTGGGATAATAAAGTATTGTAATCATAAATTATGCAAAAGCCCACCAGGGTGCCATTAATCCTAGAAAAAGTAGAAGTGTCTGTTTGGGTTTTTCTGTTTGGTTGTGTGCATGATGTAATTAGCAGAACTTAATAGTCATGATAGTATTGTACAGTACAAACCTAGGTTCCTTTATACATGTACCGGTAAACATGTTACAAGGTGCCTGCCGGTGTATGTATCTTACAATTTACATATTAGCTTTTAATGCAATAGGGTAAACTGGGGTAAAAACGCCCGATTTTTAGGTTTTTGTTAAATATCTCTGTACTACTTGGAGACACCAGGAAATAAATGTGTGGTTTTATGCAATACATGTCTCCTCTATCAGGTGCAAATATAATATCATGGTCATTATATTGATAAGGGGACATTTTCCCCCCTTTTCGGGAGGAAGTTTGGCGGGCGTTTTTACCCGGGCCTCGGGGTAAAAACGCCCGCCCACATTTACAAAAAAAAAAATTCCTATACCACAGGTTTCCCTGTAGTATAGTCATATTTTTGTAATTAATTTAATATGGAGGGATACTTCATCAAATACAAATAACTTTTCAAACACAACTGGTTAATTATAACTACAAACTTGATCATTTGAAACAGGTACTTTTATGTGGAAGGAAGTGGAACATTAGAGTACATAATTCGCCCATAACAAACTTGTAGGTTAATATGATAAGACCTGCCAATATTGAAAAATCTATTTCAATCTTGTTTTTAAAAGTTGTTTAGCCAAATCATACATGTAGTTCCATGTTGCTGCTAGCCTACTGCTGGTAACCTAAGGCTTTATCAAGGAGAACTACGGTACTAAGATACGCACATTTCTGTGACAACAAGACATATTTCTTAGAGAAAAGAAATGCATTCATGGAGAAACTTCTACTCTGTAACCACAAGAAAGAGGAAATTGCCAGTCATAAAAGACACAATTTGAAATCTGTGAGCAATACATCATGAATGAAACACGACCAAAGAACCACCTCTAGTCTTCAAGATAATCTACACACCACACATCAAAACCCAGCAGCTAACAAAAGTATTGCTGAAGACTGGCATTTAATTCCGGAACACCTGACATTACATGTATGCAATCTGTTTCCCAGCGAACCAATTCCTGCCTATAAAAGGCCAAAAATCTTAAAGGTGTACTTGTCAAATCAAGGTTTATCAATAACCGGGAATTGGACTCATTACAAGGTTCACGCAAAATGTTATTAGATGCACTTATGTGTATCTATGCACCGTAACATTTGACACGACTAATTTAGCCGAATATAAAATACTGGATTTGGCTTACTACTGATGAAGCTCTGCTATTATAGCATGAGAGCAGAAACCGGTCCAGTTGGGTCTTAGAGCCATTTCTAGTCATTTTTACTTATTAAAAGTACACTCAAATCACCATAGAGGTGTGTTTTTTTTCTTGAGAAAATGCCATGAGCTCATGATTTCTCGAGCATTCCCTAATAAATGCTAGTCTGAGTATCACCCGTTATCCACGAAGCCCAGACTCCTGTCTGACGTCTGATATATCAAAGCATGCAGATTTAAGTGATCTCGCACCTCAGCCAATTGGAGTCGACTTTACTTAATCGTGACGTCATTTCATTCCCAAATCAGGACTAAACATTTGATTGGTCAATTCGAATGCAGTGTTTCGTAATGCAACAACAGCCGGGCGCGTTATCGTGTAACATGGTAACAGAGTGCGTGACGCAGGGCTTTTTAATCCATTGTCTATGACGCGCAACGGTGAATGACCGAAGACCCGATATAGAAAGCGCCCGCTGATTGGTCAAAATCTAGGAGGTCAAGAGGCGGGGTCTTGCCTAATTAATCAGCCAATCTGCTCACATATCATAGACCCATGGCATTCGCCACTAATCAAATGCCAGATTCCTTGCCACTTCGTAACGTCAGTATGTGATACCGCCTACATGTACATGTACCTCCTCACTTCACGCAATACACTGTCAGGGGCGGATCCAGGAGTTTTCGCAGGGGGGGGGGTTCATCAGCAAAAAAATCTGAAAATGTACACAGGTTTATTTCTCCGAACACTTTGCCTCCGTAAAATCAAAAACTGGGGGGGGGGGGGGGGGGGGGGGGGGGAGGGGGTGGGCTGGTACCATATTTCACTGGGGGGTGCTGTTCAAATTCGACGGTTATTAACACTTGATTACAGAATGATGTACCGTATTTCGAACGGGCGGACATTATACCAGTATAATTTTTGTTTGGGTGTCACAGCAGGGGGGGGGGGGGGGGGGGGGTTCGACTAATTTTTTAGGAATTTGTATGATGATTTTTTTTTTGACACAGCGGGGGGGGGGGGGGGGGGGTCCCCTCAAAACCCCCTCTGGATCTGCGCCTGACTGTTTAATATTTATGTAGTGGGACTCTTATAGCTAATACTTACTCCTACAACAAACATAATGCTGTAGAAAGTTATAACAGTTGAAGATGAATGAGGCTGCAATAGAGTTTGATATCAAGGAAAGTACTGGGCCTTTTTACCCCGAGACCCCTGATTTTGCCCGGGGTAAAAACGCCCACTCAAAAAACATTATTAAGCAAATATTAAAATAGATTTTAATATTGTAATCATTTATAATTATGTTATTAACCCTTCTTAATATATATCAACTACAGAATAATAAAAATATAAGATACTTTTTTTTATAAAATAATTTTAAGCGATATAGGCTAAACCTTCGACGGCCATTTTTAAAAAAAAAATTTTAAATATTTTTTTCAACAGCACCTACGTACCCTTCAAATATGTTAATGAATTTAATTCTTTTTATTATTAGTTTTTATCTACATTGTACTTATTAAAAATATATTCCATTGAACAATTCATCTTGTCATTTTTTACTAGCAGTGGAAACAAGTCAAGTGGGCGTTTTTAACCCATGGGCGTTTTTACCCCAGTTTACCCTATGCCAGACTTCACTGAAAAATGAAGTTTATTTTGTCAAAGTCAGAATGTAGTTTATGTATTGTATACATACAGGGAATGAACTTGAACACATTTTGCACATGTGTTGTACATGTACAGTGTATCTATACACTGTACCAGTATGTTTGAAACAATGTACATGTACATGTACATCAACCGTATGAATGTCGGGGTGTACAAATGTAGAATGTGCAGTGTTTTCCATGTTAACAATGCCTGCAAAAAAAAGTTAGTGTGATGTTCATTTGCAGTTTACTGATGTACTGGACACGTTGTAATTAATAAAGCAGCAATATATTGGGTACATGTAGATTTTTTACCTCTTTCCCTGCCCTCTTCAAAGCTTTCAAAGTGACCTCGACTCCACAATTGCACTGTGTACACAAACTTTTGTTGGTACAGGTTGAATAAAACCATTGACTGTTACAGGCTCACATTATACATAACGTGTTTACCACTTCCCTGGCCAGGCCTTAACCAGGACCTTCATGAATATGGAAACGGCATCTTTTTCTATGCGCCCCGCTCAAGCGTGACTTCCTTTTGATTGGCTTATTATAATTTCTGTCTCTGGTTTTCACCAGGATGTCCGGGGATCTGATGGGTTTGTCAAACGCCACAGAGTGTGTTCAGATGCGTGAGATCAGTGGACGTAGAAGCATGATGCAGCGACAGCAACAACAGCAACAGCAGCAGCAGGAGCAGCAACAGCAGCAGGCGCAGGGTCCTCTCAGCCCTGTGGGTGGCGTACAGAGACTTGGGAGCACCATCTCCACTAGGTCTATCAAAGGTAATTTATGAAGGATGATGTAGAATACCCGGTACATGTATTTGTTGTACAAAAAGGAAAAATCCGCCACTGTGATCGTCAGTGTACAGGTTTACTAGTGGTTGCAAAAAGAAGGAAACCCACTTTTGACAGCAATTTTCACCTACTTGTTGAGCATATTTTTCACAAATTCAATTTAATGGTAATTAAAACATTGATCAGACATAAGTGATGAAGAAACGATTGCAAATGCATATTTGTCTCTGAGATATGGTAGTTTAAAAATTTCATGTGCCAAACCTGTTTCTCCACGGAAGGCTTTATTCCATCTGCTTGACTGAGCTCCGGAGCTGATTTGAAGACAAAAAACACTACACTAGACTTACACGTGGACAACAGTGATTTGGTGACTAGTGTATTCAAATTAGCATAACACTATTCTTGCGATTTTTTTTGATAGTTTTTTTCATCAAGTATGGTTGAAGAGCTATACTTCGCTACATTAATTATAACCAAAAAAAAGTTCAAATAAATTAAGTAAGTACAATTGTAGGTTAAAATTCCTGTCAAAAGTGGGTTTCATTCTTTTTGCACCACCCTGTACATGTACATGTACAGATTTTTGGACTGCTGAAGAATGACTTTTGTTTTTGTGTAATAAAATTTTGATAAATTTACTGGAAATCATATCCCAGTGCAGGCTTTGAATTTTTTCTGCGTAACCTTACCAGCTCGGTTACAACATTGGTGCAGTTTGTTAGCTGTATTCATCTCTGTTATCATTATTAAAATGCGGGGATAACGCAAAAAAGTTTTTAAAAACTTATTTCCATTGCGGTCGGTCCCAATGGAATTGTGAAGCATAGTCCAAGTGTTTGTGTACATATACATTGTAATGTAAAAAGTGCACCCTGTCCATATTACATGATTTATAATGTACAGTTTTAAGTACTGGGTTGTATACATGTACATTGTGTATTTCATGTGTTTGTGGCTACAGTGTGTACATCTTACATGTCAAGGTAAGGTGATTTCCTTCCTGAAAGTGTACACGTACAGTGTACTAGTTCATGTATATACATGTATACATTTTAACTCATCTAAACTCTAGTGCAATGCACGGCAAATGTGTGTGCAAGTACATGTACATGTACATGTACATATGTACATGTACATGTATGCAGGTGGGCAATTCTCCATGGGAGAGCAAAAAATGTCAAAAATAAATATTTACATATTAAACCTTTTTTGTACTTTTTCCAGACCTCAATTAAATGGGGAATTCAGTTCAAAAAACGAAATTGAAAAAAAAATACATATTTCTGGTAAAAACAGTGATTTTTGCAATTTATGATTAAAAACGTTCAGATTTGGTAAAAAAATAAAATTTTGTGTATGTATTATTTCTGAATTATAGGGAAAAGATTTGATTTATTTTATGACGTTACAAGTTACTAACATTACTCAGGGTCATTAAAAAAAAATATAAAAATATATATATATAAATATATATAGTGTAGGCCTTCATTTAAAAATGTCGAAATTAGCACGTAATTCCGTTACCAAAAAAATGGCAAAAGTTACTTATTTCACAAATTTTCTTGTTTTTTTCTTCAAATCATGTATGTTGAGAAAAGACCCTACTATAAACATAAATGAAAAATAAAAACTTTAAAATAGTAATTTCTTGGCATTTTTCCAAGTGGTAACGGAATTACGAAATGGTAACGGAATTACGGTAACGGAATTACGCATGCACAAAGTATGCACATTTCCTCCAGATTATGTACATGACATATTAAATAGGAGATTTGCATGTAACCTTGGACAATAACTTTAAATACTAAATTACTTGTTAAATCATTTCCCTCTTTAATTTGCTATTATACGGTACAATTAAAAAATAATCAGGTGTTCCACTGATATTTTTTACTTTTACTTTTTCTTTTTTACTATTTAAAAAATGTTAATAGTTGTTTGGATGCTTAAAGGGAATAAACATGTACAACATTTGCAAACATCAGAAAATAAAACTACCGGTACCAAGTTTTTACGAAATACCTTACTAGGATGTTGGTAAATGACAGTCTCAAGCATCTTGTAAAATTATGGCACCTGGTGTGAAGTAATTTTCAGGAAAATGATATTTTTGTATACATTTCCAACGGTGGTCGGCCGACCACCGTTGGAAAAACCTAACTATTTTTCAACTACTGCTCCAACTTTACACTCTTTCCAGTCCAAATTTTGTTTGGTACCGCGTATCTGTTACATGTTCATGAACGGGTGCAGGCCAGCTAGTCTGGTTCCCTTACCCTCCAATTTTCCGGTATCTATAAATTGATCCATTTTACCTTTAGTGGAGTCAAGGAACCAGACTACTTGAACAGTTTTGTTTTTCTTGGTTTTTTCAGCATTTTGAACACAAAACTTCAAACATGTCAGTGTAACAATATTTGATCTATTTATACTAACCCCTCAAATAGTTCATTTCAGAAAATTACAGCAAAAGCCAATGATGTACATTCCCTTTAAATATGAGTTGCCAAAGCCGTTGTCTGGTACCCACAGAAAATATATTCCACAACAAGTATATGAAAGTTGAGTACCAGACTGTACTTGTACTTCTACTTGGCATAACTTAACATCTTCCCTTGCTCAGAGATGCCAACCAGTGCAGTTTTATTGTATTTTCCAGAAAATAAACTAGCGAAATACGATAATACAATTGTTCATAGTAAAATTCGATTTTCGGTAAAAAAAAATATACATTGCTAACAGGCAATGCAGCCATCACCAGACTGCTTCATTTGACCTTGACCTTTGACCTAAAAAATTAAGCCCAGACATGTTTAGGCCTACATTTACATTTTGATCTGCTAATTTTCACTTAGCTTTCCCCTTGTGGCATTTTATAAACTTCTAAAATTTGTATTGTGATGAGTTTATGTTGAATTCAATGTTAATGTATTGCATTTACCTATTACATGTAAACCTATGGCGTAATTCCGTTACCGCCCAGGTGTAATTCCGTTACCGTGATTAAAATGCAAATTATGAAAAGAGTGATTATTTTTTCAACTTTGTTCTGCATTGTAGTTAACAACACCCCTGAACTCTACAAATAACAGGTAGTGTCCAATTTTAAAATTTCAATACTTCAGAGAGTTTTATTAATTTATGCGAGAACTCAAATATGCTTGTCCTCCGTCCGTAATTCCGTTACCGATATTAAGCTCCGCCCCTTAAAGGGTAATCTTGTGGGATTTTTTTTTTTTTAGCGGTCAATCAATTCTATTGGGTCTTGGCTCCCTTTCCATGTTTAGATTAGTTGCCTAGCATTGAACATATTTTCTTGGGAAAGAATAATCCTTGACAAAGTGACAAAATTCCGTAATTCCGTTACCAAAGAATTGCCCAGATGTATGTACTGGTACTGTGATATGGCTAGTGTACACTGTGCGCGTGCTGCACGTACAGGTCTACCCTATACATCTTTGGAAACCTTGTCAAACCTATTGATCGCTGTCCTTGAATTCCATCACCCGATTCATTTCAGAGAAATACTGTGTAAACACCAGTGCAGTGTTTCCATAAAAACAATATTGAAATGTCTTCTTGGAAAAAGATCATTATGCGTCCGTAATTTTGTAATGGGCAGTTACACAACGTAACAAGATATACTTAACTTAATAATAGTGACTTGATCAGGTACACCCGTATTGCACTATTATTTCTAACACACTTTTTTTTAGAGCACTTGTTGTACAGGCGTTGTATTGTCACATCTTGTTTAACAATTGGATCACAGAATCCGGTTTGGAAATCAGAAACGTAATAGGGTTTTGACGTCAAAAGGATTTCCACTCCACTACATATATGTACATGCATGGGGACAGTCCCTGTAAAAGTCCCTATAAAAGTCTTGACTGGTCAAACTTCTGAAGAGTCCATATACATGTATATATGTACATGCATGGGGACAGTCCCTGTAAAAGTCCCTATAAAAATCTTGACTGGTCAAACTTCTGAAGAGTCCTTATATATGCATGGGGACAGTCCCTGTAAAAGTCCCTATAAAAGTCTTGACTGGTCAAACTTCTGAAGGGTCCTTATATATGTGTACATGCATGGGGACAGTCCCTGTAAAAGTCCCTATAAAAGTCTTGACTGGTCAAACTTCTGAAGAGTCCTTATGTAAACATGCAGTTACATAAAAAAACCCATTATTATAAGTTTTTTCCCAAGGCCAATCCTGGAGACTGGAGTGTGGTCTATATGGAACATGCCTTTGCACACAAGCGTCTGTGATGTATTCGCGTGGATTCGGCTGTTAATTATGCAAAACGAGATTGCGTCTTGACATCCAGATTCGGACCATTCAGCGGGCACCTTCTATTGGGTATTCCGTAACCCTTTGTGGTATTACAAATACATGGCATCCATATTGACCAATCAACAGCTTAGTCCACATTCCTGATGGAAATGACGTCACAGTTTGTATCAGACATTTGTACTGTGGCTCTGCACACGTGAATATCTTATCCTCGGACTACTCTGGAGCAGTGGAGGGTGGGAGGGTGTACAGTAATGAACAGGAGGGGACAGACAATAAGACTTTTTTTATAATTCAAACATTTAATAGGCTATCAACAGATAAGATATCAATTATGTTGTTCAGGAATTGATCAACAGTGTCAATCCTTTTACAAATACATTGTAAAATAACATTAAATACTGGTCAGTCAATATGTACCAGGTCTGTAAAACCTTATCAACTTTGAATTACCGGTACATGTACTACAATGTATTAAATTCTAATATTCAGTTTAAGAAAATAATAATATTAATATTTAATACTTCATGTACTTCACACTGTTGACTTATCAATTTCCATAACATTAACATTTGAAAGACAACTCCCTCTTTAGCAGTTAATGAACAAACTACTGGACGTGTAATCAACAATCGATCCATCTGTTACTAATTGAAACAAAAGGTGGAATTGTTAATTAAAATGCCTTGGTTGTGTTTGAGGATTCTCAAGCTACATGTAAACAACAAATACATTTATATTAATTAGAAAAACTTTTTTTTTTATTGTACAATATGTACACGCAGCCTGGCTTTTATCTTGTGTTTACATGTACACGTAGGTAAACTTTCCCCCCCCCCCCCAATTTTGCTGTATCACACGTTCACGCCCATCTTCACGGTTCAGAGCATGCAAGAGGAACTGCTTCAGTAGGCCTAATTCTAAAATGAAAGTGGCCTCACCAATGAAAAGGTTACGTTCATGATTCATCATGTTCATGAAGTGTGTAATTTCTTTCAAAGCTGTGAGTTTGGGGAAATTTTAGGTGTTTTACACACGTACACGTCAACCGGTTGTAATTTTCAGTGAAATACGAAGGTGTGATGAATTTAGGTGTGACCTTTTTTTTTCTGGGACACATATTTTTTGGTCTCATTGGTATAAAACTAAGGGGTCACTAAAACTGCAGAGGCCACACAAATAGATGCATTTTGTTATTGAAATTGCTGACCATAAGGCCAAGGGCCACTCAAGTTGCTGACTACAAACAAGAAATTAAGCAGCAAAGTTAAAGAGAGAGAGAAGGAATCTGTTGATGTTTGCTTGAACTGTTTTTAAGCCATAAAAAAGGGAACAAATTAACACTGGTGATTGTGAAAGAATTTCATAATTGATGAATTCATACAAAGACTACAAAAAACGTAGCATCATTATTGTTTATTTATCTACTGAATTCCAACAATCAAAAAAAGAGCAAGTACAGGTACATTGTACATAGCATACACTCAGGTTTGTTTATGGTGTAAATCAAGGATTTTCTATTTTCCTCATCAGCGATCTGTTGTTTGTTTATTGCGACAGCTCCCATTGGTTTTGTACACCTTTTCTAATTGGGGTTGTCCTCGCTTTGACTCCTGTCCTCAATTACTCGATTATGCTTCACATGTATATCCTCGATTTACACCATAAACACGCACTAGTACCGGTATATGTACATTTCAATACATAAAGTTGTCACCAAATGGCAATTGACAGGATATAATAAAATAATCAGAATAAAAGCCTCACACATGTCTTACTGTCAATCTCCCCTACACAGTAAACAATAATCATCCATAACATTTATTTGAAAGCTACATGTACATACTGTTTTATTATTATTTTATTAACATCAAACTACATGTACATGTATTAAGTTTGGCAAGCTGCCAATTCTTTAAATACCCTGGTTTATGAACCTGCCGGGAAAATTTAACAGCACAATGTTTCATCTTACAGCAGATTTGGGCATTGACATAATTTCCTAGCAGAAACGTTCTATATGACTTTACCCTTCTATTTTTTATATCCACAGCCATTGATGTCTGTGTCTTCCTCAAAGATGGGACCGGCCATGAGTTCTTCCTTGAGAATGCCTTGGTGGAGACGGCCGGCGACATCACCAATCGGATGAGAGAGTATCTGGGATTACCTGAGACGGCCAGTGAAGTGTTCTTCCTGTGGATCACATCTCCTCTGCTGCGTAAGTTGCCTTTCCAGAAACCATCAACTGTTAATAGAGGTTTTCTGTATAAAAGCTGAGTGTTGTTATCATGACTGTTGAAGAAGCTCAACGTTGCGTGTTTTGAGGTACAAGCATAAGCAGAACAGAAAAGAAAGAAAATGTATACCAAACGTACCTTGTAACTCCTAGAAATTAAGAAGGGATAGGTGAAAAACATTATTATAATAATGTAAGTATGCAGACCAGTATGTTAATAGCCACAAGAGATGGTACATGTTGCCTCCGTTTCTTAAAGATTACTAAAAAAAGAAAATTTCAATCCAAAGCAACTGGTAAGTCTTAAGAATGTTAAGAATCATACCGGAAATAATGATGTAGAGGAATAAACAATTCAATAAACACTGTACATGTACACGAAAACTTAGCAAAATATAAACTGTACGTAAACTGGATAAATGCTGAAAAGGTACAAGTAAAAAACATTTATTTATTTAAAAAAAAACTACCTAAAAGCAACTTCAGCATTTAATGGACGCATTTCAAAAAATAAAATGAATTGTCTAAAAAAAAAAAGGGAAATGAATCAGAAGTCACATTCAGTTATTAATACATTTACAGTACCTACAGGTGTGCACATGTACCGTACATAGGTAGGCCATGTCGGAATTACTTGGCTCCGGCTTGATATTACACACAGGTCTATGGGAAATGGCTGCAGCCGCTACCATAGACACAAGTGTAATTTCAAGCTTTATCCAAGTAATTCCGACATGGCCTACCGGTACCTATGTACGGTACATGTGCACACCTGTAGACTTCTGATTCATTTCCCTTTTTTTTTTTTTAGACAATTCATATTATTTTTTTGAAATGCGTCCATTAAATGCTGAAGTTGCTTTTTGGTACAGGTTTTTTTTGAAATAAATGTTTTTTACTTGTACATGTACCTTTTCAGCATTTTATCCAGTTTATGTACAGTTTATATTTTGCTAAATTTCGTGTACATGTACAGTGTTTATTGAATTGTATAATTCCTCTAAATCATAACAGCCTTATGTGCATATAATGTCAACATGTAACGGTGTACATCAATGAAAATAATATACTAAAGTTAACTTCAGCTTGAACTGAATCAGCGAGGGCATCCAGTCTTTCCAGAGGGCATTATCCCCACTGACCGCCATAGAATCCTCATTGATTTAATGCCTGGGTATATGATTGAATCATCAGCACAGCGTGACATTGTCTCAGTCAACTGCTGTTGGTCCTGTGAGTCTCTGTGGGTTGCGCAGATGTGGCCTGATTAAGCTGGCGCCAGAGTTGTCCCTCACCCTAAATCAAATCAAGCAAAGTAATCATATCAAAACCAAAACTAACTTTCTGGAGTTCCAATAGCATTGTTTTGTTTAAAGCGACTGAGGAGCTTATGCAAGCAAGTGCGTATTTATTTTAGTTTATTTTAATCATTTCTTGTAATGAAGCCAACAGTTCTTCAAAAGCGAACATGCGCTAACTGCGGGATGCATGGACATGGTGGAGAAACATGATAAGGAAAAGTTGTATTTTTGTTATTTTCTTACTAAAATAAAAGTTTATGTTTGAAGTACATGCTGCTATGACTCATAACATTCCATTGTTTATGAGTAATGTCTGCATGGCCGCCCTGCATTGCCTGGAATCATTTGAAGTTATACATGTACATGTACAATTTAATTTCGTGTTCATGGCGGTTTGTATGCATTGGTACAATGTAAGTGACTGCTGAAGGGAGCCAAATTTATGAATTTCATTGATGAAAAGAACATTAAAAGAAATGGGAAACAAGAAATACTTGAAAATTGAAAAGGAATCAACAAAATCTGTGTTTTAAATTGAATTTTGTAGTTAATTTAGAAAAAACAGAATACCAGACAGACATGAAGTGAAATATACAATGTACCCCGTTATGTGTATTTGTACACATACAGTTTTGTGACTTCCTACAGCATACATGTACGTTCCACTGTAGTTAATTTGCTTTATAAATTATTAATTTCTAAAATGACATCGTAAGTGTACTCCGAGTGTTGACTTGATTAATTAAACATGCATGGTGCACAGGCTACGCCCCCACATCAGTTGGGATTTGGTGGTACATTTTATCTAATAATAAACCAGAACTGAATTGAATTGGGATGGCCCCAAGTTTCCCCCCAATTATGGTTGGGAATTCCCCACAATAGTTGGAACAGTCGATCCTAACAATACATTATACATGGTCCAGAGTGCACATTTTGAAACTGATGTAGTGTTCGGTACCAGGTGTTTGAAACAGTTGATAGATGTTCATGTAAACGTTTTATATGCTTTGGTCCTGGAGGTCAGCATAGAAGTACATTACAGTGTGATGTTCTTACAATGTACTCAAAAGTATACAATGTACTTGTACATAGTATCACATGTATCGACACCAGTTACATTTTCAAAAAAAGCTTCATTCAGTATATTTTATTTATGGGTTAAAAGACATTTTGAATTCCTTTCCGGGAAGAATGTTGCGCCCTGACGTCACTTTTTTCATGTACATGTATTATCTCAATGAAGATAAAGTCATTACAGAAATGTTGAAAAGACGTGAATCTGGGACATTTCCAATTTTGTTTGAAAATACATGTACCGGTACTTTGAAAATGCCCTCAACTTTCCATAGACCTTGTACACAGCCAAAGAAGTGGTGTCTGGGGCATTGTGCATGTATGGTGACACAAAGTTTTTTCGAGGGTTTCGGATGTGAAAATGAATTTGTGTCATTGTGGCATACATTGAAATTACGGTATGTATTTAGTTCAGAAAGGAAATGATCATCCTGTCCGATACATATGGCAAAAATGGTCTGGACCACAAACCACATGCTCCCTGATTATGGTAAATAGGGGGCCTACTGTAAGTTCCTTGACCTAGCTGTGCACATCATGCCACCAACATGTTTCGTCAGGGAGGTGTTTCATCCTGCCTGTCAGAGATGTGTCAACATTATAATGAAAGGAAACATGAACAGTGGATGGTTGTAATGTGATGTTGTGGAGTGTTGGCCAAATCCAGTTTTGTACATTGTACAATGTACATGTACATAAAATGTGTATGTATACATGCAATTTACAATATGCATGTATGGGAAATGTATCACTTTTTCCAGATGTAAAAAAAATATCATTAATTAATAAACCACACGTTGTAGTGCACACGAACATGCACACACATGTTACACACACACATTACAGTTTATATTTTAACTTTAATGTTGAAGTTAATATTTCGTATTGTGCCCACTTTTAAATGTATTTACCGGTACTGTCCTTTACATGTTGTTATTTTATATCTTTGTAACCATGTGCAATTCAGCTGCAAGGCTGCAAGACATTGGATTTTTAATAACCCGGAATAATAATAATAATAATAACATGTGCAGATATGATACATGACAAATTATCATTAGCGTGCATATAATACCTTCATTCACAAAATTACTGCAAAACCTTCCAGCAGAATCCCACCCAAATATACCAGTACTGTAAGCTTGTGAACACCGTGAAAGGCCGTAAGTGTAAAATGTGAAACCATGACAACACACCATGCAGAACCAAACATTGGTAAGCAAGCAATCCATGACGCAAGTAATTGATTTGCATTTGGAAAAAAAATGTTATTGAACAGATGTGTAACACATACCGACATGTACGTATGTCAATGGCCTGGGAAGCTTTACCAAAATTATGTCTCCCTGTTTCCTTTGCAGAACTACAACTCAAGAGCCATCACATCCCATTTAAACTGTGTCGGAAATGGCATGATCTGTTGGACAAGTTTACGACGGCCACAGAAGAACAGAAAGCAAATGGTATGAAGGTAGCAGTTTCATTGTTAACAAAATTAGCACAATTGCCAGTCAAGCTCCATATACCGGGAGCATATTTGTTAGGAACCATTCTAACAAAGCTTAGCCCCTTTTAGTATTCATGGCTGTTTCTTCCTAAATTCTGCAAAATTCTGTTGAATATTGAAGATATGGGGAAGGTAGGGTCAAATTATTAACATACTAGTTGCAGACATCTTCTAACATGTACAGATCCTTTGGATTCCACCTCCTGTTAAAAGAATAATTTTTAGGAAATGTTATCTTTAATCATGTTAATGGGTGTATGTATGTATTTTACATTGATTTATTTGTCCTGCTGTTGCAGATGAACCAATGCTTTGCTACCAGAGAAATGCCTTCTGTCCCAAGGCCAAAGAAACTCAGGTACATTCCGGGAAAAAATTGAAACATCAAAAAAAAAAACCTTGAGAGCTGAATTGATTTATTAAAATCAGATTCTGCATGCTTTAAAGTGCCTGTAACCTTTAAAAAAATTTTTTTCGTGAATTTAAATGAGTTTGAGTCCCTTCTTTCGTTTGTTAACAAAATTTTGAAAACATGTGTACAACCACCTAAGACCCAAAAATCAGTGGAGAGAATAGTCTTGATGCCAAGATGTCCTTAGCCTTGGTCAATGCTCTCGTCGTTATTCGTCCCGTACGCGGTCAATCGTCGGCATATATCCTCACGCGCTATGCACATGCGTGTAAAAATACAGCGCGAACAGCGACCTCACGCGGCCACTATTTTTTATGCAAATCAGTTGGAGACGATGTCGAGCCTTGGTTCAATCGTCGGCCAAAGCTTATGTTTTTTTTACTTTGCGCTAGATTTCCAGCGCACGACCTCGTATGAAAATACAGATAATGTAGGCGGGGCTAATATGTGGAGTGTCCAATCACACCTTGGTAAATCCGGACGTCATCAAATTATTTGCAGCTATTCCGGCTTTTGCGGACGTGACAGGAACCACAGTTTTTGTGCATTGGTGCCGTGTGCAGAGACACACAATGTGTACGTGTATGGATTATGTACGGTGCCACGTTTCACTATGCAAGTTTCCACACAACGATCGACCAATAAGAAAATGACATTTAAGGTCAGCTAAGGCTATTAACATAATGAGCACCACCCCCAAAAATTCACATGGACGATTGAACCAAGGCTCGACATCGTCTCCAACTGATTTGCATAAAAATAGTGGCCGCGTGAGGTCGCTGTTCGCGCTGTATTTTTACATGCATGTGCATAGCGCGTGAGGATATATGCCGACGATTGACCGCGTACGGGACGAATAACGACGAGAGCATTGACCAAGGCTAAGATGTCCTCAGTGATGCAGCATTTCAGTATGCATGGGTTAGTGGACTGCGCAGTGATGCACTGAGGCAGGAGGCCCTTAACACACGTGCCAGCAGATTGCGTGTGGTTTAGCGACGAACTCAGATTCGTGGGTGAGAACACAATGCCCTCTATTGGGACAATATGTGCCATGCATGCATGCTGCGCGGCACAAAGGTATCATCGCTCGTGAATAACCCCACTAAGAACCTCCGGCACAGAGACTATCTAGAAAGACTTGACTTTCTTGTTATATTTGAAATCTGGTTTGGTTTACCTAAACATCAGATTACCGATCAAAAGATGTTGCGTCTTCTCTACGAAGAGGCAAAGCATAATGTTCTGGAGGGCAACTACCCTTGTGAGGCAGAGGACTTGGAGTATCTTGCCGGTATCATGGCATATCTTGAAAATGGAAAGTATGATCCCGAGCTACATCCGACAGGATTTCTCAAGTAAGTACCAAGATGCCAGCTCATCTTTCAATAAGTTCATGAAGTGAATTTGATAAAGAAGTTGCTGAAAACTGTTTGAAAGTTAACCTTTGTCTGTATTAAATGAACATTGTGTGCGATGCGAGAGTGCAGCCTAGCCTACACCAACTCGGGACTTGGTCGCCGCCCTCCACTCTTCCCTATCCAGCATTAGGGTCCTCAGCTCCCCTGTGTCACTGAGACCAACATCCCGCCGCAGCGTGTCGATGTACGTGGCTCGTCTCCGCCCCCTCCTGGCAGTTCCATGAGTCGGCTCCCACAGGATGGTGTTGTGGGCTGCTACCTCCGGGTGGCGGATGCAATGGCCTGCCAGAGCCATCCCCCTCTCCCTGATCTTGTCCGAGATGTATGGAAGGCCTCCATGAAGGTCGATGTTCCTGAACATGGATCTAATACATTATTTTGTTTCTTCCGCTGTGCTCAGGACAGTCAAATCCACGCCTGACCATGCTTCATCCTCCTCCATCAGTTCTCAACCCAACCAGGTTCAGAATCTGTAAGCTCCTGTCATCTTCTTACATGTCTTAGATTAATATTACTTGGCCAACATTAAAACATGTGAAACAGAGGCTAGTCCAGACCTGATTTCATTAGTGCAAAGAGTTTGAACGTATTTAATCATTTTTGATAACAATGAATTCCCGAAGAGTGTACATCCACTAGCTCAGAGCCATGAAGATACAGTATAGGCCCTACATGTAGCTACTTACATGAAAAGACTAAACGATGCATGCAGAAATGTTCAGTTTTATAACATCGGAATGATATTCCAGGAAGAATCTCACCAGTTACTGAAAACCCAAACCATGCATTGGCCTTAGTGGGATTCGAACCTGGGTCACAGCAACAAAAGGCCAGAGAAGAAAACATGTACCATTGCACTAAATCTTCCCTTTTTTGTGGTGCAGACACTCACAAATATACACATATGGCTAAAAAAGTTGAACATCTCTTTTGGATAATTTGCTGACTTCGAACATGATTATTTTGTTCTCTCCATGCAGTGATTCATTACATAGATACCTTCCAGCATGCATGTATAAAGGAGGATCAAGATGGTTCAAAAATAATAAAGGTACAGTATAAGATCATGACTACAAGGGGTGGGGAAGTGGGGGCGTAGTCCATCCACCCCTACCCCCCATTCCTGATTTTTAGAAAATTTGACATGGACTTTTGTAGTTAAAATCATAAATATTCCATACTTCCATCCGCCATTGAGTGTGTTTTCCTATAAATAGTCAATAGAAACATAAAAGATATTTCAGTAGCTGGCATTCAAGAGTTAGTACTTTGTGGGAATAGTACATGTGAGAATAGTGCATCTATTTTTTTTGAAATTGGTGTCAAAAGGTCCGCTAGACACGATATACCAGTAGGACATTTTTTTTACAATGTCCAAAAGTGACAACCCCCCCCCCCCCCTTTTCAAGTCACCAGTAAAGCTTCTTACCGTAGCAACAGTATTACATGCCAAATGAAAGCACAAAAGCAATACAAAATCTACACTTCTGCTTATAAACTGCCTAATTATTCAGTACAGAATTCAGACTTCAAGTGCTTGAGTCCTGAAAATGCGTGGATGTTTTCAGCATACAGTTAGGTCCAGATGTACCAAATCTCTACCATAATTGAAAACCCAAGTATCCCGATCCCACTGTCTACTTTTACAGGTCTTCTGCTCAGCATTGCATGTCTATTTTAGTAAAATGTTTTTGACTCGAAAAACATCTCAACTTGGCAATGCCCTTTCAGAAAGAATGTCAACTTTTCACGAACCCCATAGCTGCTTCAGTAATTTCTGTGGGATTAAATTATAAACTTTAGCCTCGTAAAGGACATCCAATGTGTGGATCAGCAGGACAGATTATTAGATGAAAATTCTCTCTTCAGTGGGCAATAATTTTGTCTTCAATTTGATTTATATTACCATCGAACTGTCTTTGAAAGGGGTGTTGCTATTTTAAGGCTGCATTGGAATGTCAGAGATGCACGCTAGTGACCTTTCATGCACTGGAAAAGATTAAACTGTGAAAAGGGATGATGAGTTATGTGAACAATTGATATATCTGGGGGGGGGGTGGCCAATAAATTACTGTCCTGTTTAAGACTTTTTAAACAAATGAATGGTTAATGAACAGTTAACAGTTATTTTGTTAACCTTCATGAAGCCCAACATATTCTAACCACTTGGAGTAAATATTAAAAACACAGACAACAGTAACATGAGAGGCGAGTTTAGGCGAGTTTAGGCGAGTTTGTTAGTGATTTGCAAACCTCAATGGTCTTTTGTAATTTCATCTTTTTGTATTTTACTTCCTCATTTCATTTCCTCAGTTTTGAATTTTGTCAAAGGCTCAAGTTTTGTTTTCCACAGCCAAAAAACAAGGCTTTTCTTGGAATTGGTAGAATTATACATTTGACCGAAACAACAAGAATTGAAAGAACTTGATAACTGTGAATGGTGTCAGATTATGATTTCCTTGTTTGCATGATGTCTGAATGAAACGTATTCTGTTATTGCAGGGTTTGCATTGTTGGAGCAGAAAGTAATGACGCAATGGGATCAGATCACAGGGAACGTTAAGAGTAAAAGAGAATGCCACAAACTATTCCTGGACTTCTGCTGGAAACTTCCATTCTACGGGTAAGTAATCAAACTATGTTTACATCGATCAGTCACAAGATGTCTGCCCCAGAAACCCAGTACAGGCTCAGCCTATGTTCCGACACCCGTGTGGTCCGATATATCCCTATGTTCTGACACCCCTTTGTTCCGATACCCCTACAAATAAACGTAAACACCGGCTGGTCTCTGGCCCCAATGCACCAGTCTAAACAGGCTAACACAATCTTATATATGGGTTGTTGGAACATAGGGGTGTCGGAACATAGGGGTTTCGGCACATAGAGGTTTCGGCACATAGAGCAGTCACCAGAGAATGTAGCCCTTAAAAATTCAGCTACGCCATCACAGCAGTCAAAATCAGTCAAGTGTCAATCAAGTGACTGTTAAGAATTCCCTCGTTAATTTGATACAGCCATGATATGCCAGCTGTACCTACCAGTTACCTCGTTTGTCTAATGATGGCAGTGTTTATACGAATGTTAGCTGACTTTGTCTTTTACTAGTCTGTATGCAGGGGAAGTGGAAGAAACTTTTGACTGTCTGTGAATGATCAAACTATTTGTTCTTGTTGGTGATTAAAAAAAATGGAATTGTGAAGGGCGTCAGTGGGTACCTGAGATCTTTAGACATTACCAATCAAGCTGCATTGGACCACCTAGTACCTCAGGTATTATTGGATGGCTGCAACAGCAAAAACAAACCCCACTTCTACATGTAGGTCGTAGTATTAAACCAGTCAATTTTGTCAGACGAATTTACATGAATGAATAATTGAGAAGTTTTTTTCGTTGGCTACATAGGGGAAGGTGTTGGATGAATTTTGGGAGGTAAAGAAATTAGAAAAGGACTCCAAAAAATTAAGTGGGCAGGTAGACATTGTAATTTTGCCAGCTCCTCACTTCAGATTCGTTTTTATTCATTTTTTTTTTGGATGAGTGCATACTTGTAATATATATCTTTGGTGATTAACATTGAAAGCCAACTCCATTAATGGATGGAAATATCTAGAAGACTGTAATTTTTTTGGCATTAAAATAACCCATAAAAAGAAATCAAGTACTTCTGTTGTGAAAGCCAGTAACATAATGAATATGTGATGATTGCCCGTGATTTTTTAAAACTCCTAACCAAATGGTTAAAACATCTAGCCTAGTACACAGAACCAGAAGTCATGGGTTTGACTCTCGCCTAAGCATGTTTGTTTTTTTTGTTTTTTTTCACAAGCTTTTGGACAGCACTGAGCGATTACGTCATGTGAGAGGCAAAACCTGAAATAAGATTGTAGCGATTTTTTGTAGCCAGGTTCTCTGAATTGTTTGTTCTTTTGTGACAGGTGTGTGTTCTTCACGGGACAAATCGAGAAAGCTTCTTCAGCTATCAGCCTACGTGATACTAGGGACAGACCAGTACATATCGGCATCAATAAGGAAGCAGTGTTTATCATAGACATTGCCAAACAGGTGCGTTATACAATACGATAATTGTTTTATATCACCATTTCAATAAGCAAGTTCTGTGTTTAAACAGCGCATGCATGCAATGATATGGGTCACAGGTTATTGAGGATAATAGAACGCTCATCAAAGGCGCGTGAACGCACAAGGAGACGGTCGCACGTTAATTATGAACAGACTGGCGTTCATGCACCATCGCGGTTGCAAGGTGCTTGACGCTTATCCCGAATGACGTGGACTACTTCATGGAGATACTGAACTGGTCTATTGGATGTTGTGAGATTTTTACTGAGGAAGTTTCGTGGGTGTACATAAATGTACTTGAATACACTGTATTTCCTTGTTTTTTCTGAGATACAGCGTGCTATTGCTCATCAGAACTGCTGAGTTTAATTTCTTGTCCAACACAGTCTAGGTGTTAAGCTAAAGCAGTTGATGAAATAAAATCAAAAATCAAAGTGAACCTAAGGTGAGGTTCAAATAATAAAGCCCCCTCCCCTGCCCAAGTGAAAAGAGACGTTTATGAGGACTTTCATTGTACATGTAGTTGAGGTACTTGTGTTGGAAATATGTGACCTGCCATATCATAATGAGGAATAACCCCCACCTTTGATTTTTCGAGTTAGTCACATGATGTTTAAGCGCAAATCATTAGCTTTCCAATGATACCGAATTTATTTCCGTAGCTTAATTTATTCCAAAGATATGCCACAGGAACTTCAGTAGTGTCCTGCTGAACTTCACTAACCTCATTTCGAGAAAAACGGCTTCGAAGAAAGAAACACGCATTGCGCCGCCAACGGTAGTGGAAAACGTTTTTCAGTTTACAACTTTTGGGGATATTTTTTTCCCACAAAAAAAAGTCATATTGTGAATCTGGATACCTTGGCTACCCAAAAATGCGAAAAAAAATTAAATGATTTTGACATGATTTTTTCAGTGTATCCAGCTTCAGGTGTTGATTACTCAAAACATGGTTTTTGGGGACATTCCTCATTTTGCCACAGTAGGTCACATATAAGTACATCACAAGTTCAGTCACAAGTAGCAGGACATAAACAATAACAAAGGAAAGCCTTTGTCATTAGCTTGTGAGATTACCTTGGACTCCTGGTACTCCACAATTTTACTTGTGATTACTTGGGATCCATCACGTACCTCGACTAAAACACCGGAGGACTTGTAATAACCTGATTAACAACTGTGTTCCTTTGTAGGATATCATTCTAGGCCTGACGTTTGATGAGTTGTCGTGGGAATACACAGAGCCGGCCAGGGACAGCGCTGACTGCTTGCCTTGCCTGTGGTTGGAGTTTGACTCCCAAGAATGCGGGAAACGCTGCAGCAAAGTACTTCAGATATTCTCCAGACAGGTTGGCCGTCAATTATCATGAAACCTTTGATAATCCTATAATAAGCCAACCTTAACATCTGAGAATTCATTATTGTGCGTTCTTTCAGCGAGCCGAAAACAATTCACACACATCCCTGTGTGATTTGTTTCGTTTTCCTGTAAGAACACTTACCGTTTTGTGATCTGTGGACAGAATTTTAAAATCGGTGGTTGTGTTTAAAATTCCGTAACTTGAAAATTACATGAGTGATTTGAATGATTCTTGTACTAAAAGAAATCTTATGAATTACGCTTTCTGATCCTAGATTTTGAAAGTGCTACATGCAGAACTTCACTAAAACAATGGTCCTGACATTTTGGGTTTCGTTTTTTTTTTACTCACCCTGTAGTTAACAAGGGGTAAAGCTTCAAAAATTAGACAAGCCCAACTTTTTGAAGAATCACCTACTTGAAACAAATCTTGAACTTCAACACCCCAGCCACCCTGCATTTTGTGGATTTCCTATGACCCAGACCTTAGAAATATGGAAAGCTCACAAATGTACAATAAAAAAACCCCTCAATTCTGGATATCTCATGAGAAACTTTCTTCATCCTTCCAATAGGCTGTGATGATGAATGCGATGATTGAAGCCAGCGTCGAAGAACTCAACAAGCAAGACATGGAAGGAAAGCATCGAAAGAAGACTGTCATGGATGGTTTATTAAGGTACACGTAGTTCTGCATTGTCAAACTCATTATTTTCATTCCTCAAAGACGGATAAAACCAACTTTGTTTTCTGAAGTTGTACTGAATTTTGATGAATAACCAATCCGAAATTCAACAGGGCTGCTCTTGTAAAAATGTGCCTTTTCAAATTTCAAACCAGCTTTTGGTTAGTACATGCAGTCTTAACATTTGGGTTATAGTCATGTTTTAGTGACTAAAGCATATTCATGCTTGGCACCATTTTATGCTCAGCAGCTGAGAGCAAGTTCGAGCAAGGACCGTTAGTCGACTAGTGGTTGATTTGTGACGTACCTTACGCCTGCGCACTAATAGCAACGTGCGAACGTCTCTCGTCAAACGCTGGTCAAAATGTCATCACAAACTTCTGGGTCCTGGCTCTCTGCTAGCGTTATGAATACGCGCGGCTATTGGTAACCAGCGATGCAACCATGCCCAGTAGGCTGGTTCCAAATAGTCGCCTAGCGCAGTCAACCATCGTCCACTAGACAGAGTTTGGGCTAACTTTAGTTGAACTATGGTTAACCATTGGTCAACAATAGTTCTTGCACAAACTTGCCCTGTGTTGTCCACTTTTGTAGTATTTTTTTTTCTTCAAAAAGTCACTTTATTCTTACTTTTTTATTATTTTAAAATGATACACCAACCTTCTTGTTGCATTGATTCCCTCAGAGAGTTGCTCTAGATTTAAACTCCCGATCTGAATTTTCACTTCCTCTTCTGAAAGGTTCCCCTTTGCTTCTTTTTCCATTTTATTTAAACGCATATTGGAATTGGATGATAACTTTTAACAGCTTCTCCTTTATACTCATTTTGTTTTAATTAAAGTCTGTAAGAAATCCTGCTTTCTAACTATCTAATAAGTGCTGCTACGCAGTATCAACTGCTAAGTACAATGTACGGTACATGTAACTGGCATTACAACCAATGAACATATCTTTGATAAATTCATGAACCGTTTGATGTACGTGCAAATGCGCTTTTGGAGATGGAAACATTGTTTAAATTGAAAGTTAGTTTTGGCTCGAACAGAGAAGATTAACTGATTGGTCATTATACCATCCTCAACCGCACTTCCTGTTACTTCCTGTAACACCCCAAACTGCACTAGCCGTGCCAGCACAATGTTATACAGTACGGGTGATGGTGGGTTAACTGAAGCAGGATCTGAACGTGGAATTTCTTTTAAGGTTGCTAGACCACTGACTAACTGAATTCCAGAAATTATGGGTTTGAATCCCACTTTTTTTTGGGGGGGGGGGGAGGAAGGGTTGATCTACCAAAAGTTGACAGCATCTAGCCAATTACATGTACATGCACAGTCAGTTACTTATGCGACCTGCCATAGTATAATGAGGAATAACCCCCACCTTTGACTATTCATGTTGTTTACATCGTGTTAAAGCGCAAAGCATTGGCTTTCCAATGATACCAAATTTATTTCTGTAGCTTAGTTTGTTCCAAAGATATGATGCAGGAACTTCAACAGTGTCCTGCCAAGTTTCACTAACCTCATTTTGAGAAAAATGGCTTTGAAAAGAAAAACACACATTGGGCCGCTTATGCCAGTTCTTCAGGTTTTTTCACTTTTGTGGGTATTTTTCCCCACGAAAAATGCATATTGTGCATCTTGGACCTTGGCTACTCAAATATACAATACAATCAATATCGATTTTGACACGATTTTTCTAGTATCCGACTTCAGGCCTCGATTACTCAAAACAAGGTTTTGGGGGACATTCCTCATTTTGCCTCAGTAGGTCACATACACTAAATTTTTGAGGTTTAATGCCAATTCACATGCAATAAGTTATTCTTAGAAGATTAGTTTTAATTACAATTAATGAATGGCCTAGCAGTCCTGCATGGCAGGCAATTTTAATACTCTCGTCCACTTAAACTGACATTCTCTCCACCTTGCTGTATCCCATTGGGGCATTCTGTCTTGTCTCGATCATGTAGCAATTCTGAGAATCAGGAAAACGGAGTGGACATGGTGGATGCCTGCATTTCATTCACCAGGTATATGTGGGTTGATGGTTGTGATGTTTGCTTGTTTGTTTGTTGCACCTGTTGATGCATCCCTTGCACTCCCAAAAGTCTCCATGCACTGACAAGAGTCCTGGGCCCACTTTCTTGGCTCTGCTTACCGTTGGCGAAAAATCCCTGCTTACTGTAGCAGAAAATTCTGTGCTTACAATAAGCGCATTTCACGCGTTAGCGAGGAATTTTTGTTTCTGCGCACACATAGATCCCGTAACTAAGGATTCTGTACTTACAGGGTTAGCGCAGAATTTTTCTGCTAGCGCGGTTAGCACAAAATGGTGATCGTAAGCACGGGATTCTGTGGTTAGCAGAGCCATGAAATAGGGCCCTGTTTGCTTGATTTATTGACAATCCACAGCTTATCCCAATTCAGACAGGTGTTCCACAGTCATGCCTAAACCCAGATCAGTTGTGAGTGATTTTTATAGACCGAAATAAACTTTGGTTTCAGACTGTCGAACTTACGTATTCATGTTCCATTTTATAAACACCTGAGACACGTGGATGGTTCGAAACCACTGACAAAATAAAACGGTCAGCGATGTTTAAAATTGGTCGCAAGCATGTGCCTTCCGCACCACATGCGCACAGTAGACCCCGCGCACTTGAGAGCCACGGGAGAGGTGTCCACACGCACGCACACACGCACCTCGTGCACTATGGAAAAGTCCCGGACATGGAGTAAAATGAAAGAACAAAACACGTCAGAAGTTAGTCACTTTTTCGACTTTTTATGGTTTTAACCAAGAAGGTATTTACGAATGGGGATAATAGTGTGATGGGGCAATTATAAGCAGGATGTTCAAAATCGATTAGGGGCCTGGTTGCCGATAATAGCCCTCTCCTTCGGCTCGGGCCAAATTTTGAATTGGGTTTTACACTTACAGGCCAGCCATCTGACATCAAATTTCTTGATTGTTATTCCAATTGACTGTAACAGTTAATCTGCATATCAGTTTGAAAATAAAAAGAGAGGACTGACTTGGTTTGGCATGACCATGGACCGCCAGTCTGAATAAGGGGTACATGTAGATCTGTGATCAATAATAGTGAAAAAGCTATGAGCCTGCTCATGCATCATGACCATCTTCATGTCTTCTTCAAGCCTGCACGTATTTTTTACCCTCTTTTGAATGCTTGTCCTGATTTGTGACCTCTATCCCTCAAGAAATGAGAGAAAACAGGATCGAGGACGTAAAAGGGTCATATGAATGTGACATGATTGACTCTAGTGTTTAATGTTCCGTTAGTAAAATGTTATTGTAATTAAAGTGTACTCTGTGAACGCACAGCTTGAAACGCCAGGAAGAAAGAAATGCTGACATTTTTTTCAAAAGTCGTGTGATAGAAATTGCTGGAACTTCACATTGCTCTTTTTAAGAGTCACAATAGATTGTTGGGTTAACTTTTTATCTTGGGAAGACTTGGACTCAAGTCTTAGTCTTGAACTAGTAGCTTGAGCTAAATAATGGATTTTGGTAAGACTCCACGCACCGAGTTTGGTTCATAAATGTACATATACCTTCTATGTCCGTATGTGATCATGATGTATTGTATTTGTCTGGCATGTGTACCCTAGGCCCGTCCTTGTCTTCGTGCATGCATTTCAAACTAACCCCCAAAACTAATCAAAGTTTATCCTTAGTCTGCGTAATTTCATGATTCTAACAACTGACAACTAAATGCCATGATAATACACATTCAATCACATTTCACTTGTATGCATACACAGTAAGTTGTCATTAATTTAAATCGGGAGCCAAAGACGATGTTCGGTATAGCCGAATGTTTGGTATAGCGGTGTTCGGTATAGCGACGTTCCACTCTAGTTTACAATTGTTTTACTGCTGTGGTGTGAAATACGCTTTTTTAACCACCACCACCCCCCCCCCCTTCCCCGGGGCGCATAGCACCTGAGGTGAAGCCAAGGGTGTTATGCTCCCCGAGGGGGTTAAAATGCCATATTCAACACCACAGCAGTCAACAATTGTTTTGTTATATCGTGCCAATAAGTCAAAAGTTATATGGGTTTTTAATTAGCTGTTCAAGTCGAAATAAATGAAATCACTGCATAACATTTTGATTACTGTGAGCTTTCGTGCCGGACATGAGATTGAGAGGTTTCCGTTTTCTGTTGTGAGGTGCCCGGACCCTACATACATTTGTTCGAGGTGTATATGAGATAATTTATATCTTACATGCAGTGTAGGGTACATGAGGTAATTCAAATGCAAGGCAGTGTATGCAGAATAATCAGTCATTTGTACGGACATGTGGCTATTCCAGGCCAATAAAATGACAGTATCCAAGGCACAATACAACAATCCCGTTTGTTTGACGTGCACAATGTTCGCACCTTTACAAAATACATTTATTCTCTTCCACAAAACTCAGAAGATTATTACAGTAGGCAATAAAAAAAACATGAGTACAAAGGAATCAGTCACTTACATTTTATTTTTTCTTGGTTCCAGAGTCGCTATGGAGGCATCAGCACCAGGTAAAAATAATTTCTGATATCAATACATAGTATACTTTTAGCTGCTCAATAATGCAGTAACGGTACAGTTGGTCAAAATATGAAATCAGTTACCAGTTTCATGACAAACTTGACATAAACGTAATTTAAGAATAAACAATAAGAAGAATAAATATTGGCAGTTCAAGGCCTGGACTTTGTCAGGATGACTGGAATAAAAGCACCCTACATGTATGAACAAAAGTAAAAAGACTTCATGAACTTGATAAACAAAAATTGAGTGGGAAAAGTTAACCGAAATACAATTTGTGGATCGTTTCAACTGTTCGTACCAACAGCCAAGCATGATCACAGCAACTTTCGAGGGATACTTTTCAATGCACGGTTTCAAAAAGAGGAGAAACTGATTTAGGATGTGAATATTAATTTATTTGTCCTTTTTTTATGTCTCGCAGCATTTGGAATTCTTCCAGTGAAAGAACCAAAGACGGCCGTCTGTAATAAGATGGATCGCTTGTGTCTTGCTACATTCTCAGAAAAGGGTAAGACAAAAGTTTGACAAGGTGTTGAGTAGTGGTGGCATTTAAATCCAGATTTTTAAAAATTCGGTTTGAATTCAACTCTCCAGTTTGGATTTTTGAATCCAGATATTTGAAACTAACCTTAACAAAATTAAGCATTCCATTTTTTTTTATGACACAAACTACGGAAAACAACTGTAACATCCCCCTATTTGCCCCATGGTCTCTGGTTGTATCCGCATTCACTTGCTAGCACTTAGCAGTCGTCTTGGTATATGAATAGCCTGCCCATTCGAGAGTTCCCACCTTTTTTCCCTTCAAAATTACAGCTCTGGGGTGTTTTCGTAAAGGCCCAGTGGTCGTTGAATTCCACACACTATACTCATGGAGAGTATGGCGTGCAGCACTTTACTCGTCATTTTTTGTTGACATGACCTGACCGTGAGCTGAATTTGAGCTTCCAGTGAAATCAGATTGGGATAACTGGATTTTGACATATCCGATTTTGCCCACCACTCGTTTGGAGAGTTGAGCCACACTTTAACAGATCCACGGTGATCACGCAACTCAAGCAATTTAAAAACAACAGAATTTATATTGCGAATTGCCGGGAAGTAATAGACGCACACAGCATGCATTGAGGGGAAGTAGTGCAAAATGACTGGTCCTTAGGTGTTGAATTATTTTGTTACATTCCAACACGAAGCAGAGGAAGGTATTCAAAATCAGCCAACATTGAGGAAATTTTCTTTTTGCACTTCTTGCCTGAAATAAACCATGTTGTATTTGTTTTGTTTAATGACATTTTTCCCACGGGGTTGTGAAACACGCCGTGGGCTTGAGCTGCTTATTTTGGTTGGTTGGTGAGTGGGTTGGTGGGTGGGTAGGTTGGTTGGTTGGTGGACAGTTTACTCGTGGTGTATTATACTGTTCCATACCACGTGTGTATCACAGCTTTGCCAGTGAGTTTCTATGGAATGCCTACAACTTTGTGACACTGATGCGCATGCGTCTAATTTGCATACAGATCACGCCCCATTGCATTGCAAAATTTGCGGTAGTACTGTTCGTGAAACCGCCGTGGGTTGTATCACTTGATACTATGTTTTCTTTGTAATGGAGCTAAATATCATTATTAATAAAGCTAAAACTACAACATAATGATCGTTTGTGTAGTTTGTTTATTTTGGTTCCGTTTACTTAATACTGCAAAATTGTTGATTCCGAGGTGTTGGCTAATATAATTGTACAATCACCCTGCCTGTTAGGTAAGATTTTATGGTTGGTTCATCAAGGAATAAATACAAAGTGGTACCGTTGCCACATTAATCCTTGCCAACCAAGTTACATTTGTAAACCACCGTTTGTTGTCTTTCCTCTCAAGGTGACCTACTCAGTCGGGGAACCAAGGGAGCCAGACGGCCATTTTCCCTGACCAATTTCTTCCGCTCTTCGGACCACAGATGAAACTTGCCATCAGCTCTTCCAATATAAACATTTTATGCCTTTTATTAAAAAAAAAAACACTACTCAGCAAATAAATGCCAAAAAAATGTAATAACTCTGTGTTGTTTGTTTGTACCATTTGTAAATTTTGTAATTATGGTCGTCACAAAAAAAACGATAGGACTCTTTTGAGAAGACCGTCCCGTCTAGATGTATAAAATGAAAAATATATCCATTCTCTTGTTTTATATGTATTAGCAACTCTGCATTGAGTGATGCGTTTAGCTGTAGATTTTGCAAAATTGAATCACATAAGGGTGAAAAAATGAAGATTTTATTGGTATTAGTATTGCATCTTTTTTTTCCCAGACAGCATTCAAAACAATGGAATGCTAATTCTGTTTAGTTTTCTTTCAGCAAAAGTAGGAACTCCTCTTTTTATTAAAACTACTAGTTTGGTTGCAGTTTGTTAATAAGTCCCAGAGATTTTTTATAAAGAATCTCTCTAAACCAGCATTTTTTTTTTGAACTCACACAATACTCCATCATGATTACAGGCATGCAACTGTTCCTCGGTTCCGCCGATTTCCTCGTGTTTTACTTCTCATGAATGCCATTACAAATTGTAAAATACTGCACAAAGTCTTGTGTGGTTTAGAGTTTGCGATTTTTTTTCTCTAAAATCCCAGTTGCATGCCTGTGATTAGATTCCCCTGAATTCATTTGTGCACTAACCTTTCTATCCAACACCAGCCTCAGATTCAAAAGTCAGTTCACATAGTTTGTAATGGTGTGACTGGTATATCGACCATGTGACAAATTTGTATCAGAACTGATGCTGGCACTGAAATTTCTGATGGAATTCAGATTTTTCTTCAATAACTCATCAATTTGCCCCTCTATACATAAACATTGTACATAACATTTACATGTAGATTGCTCCGGACCACCTTTGAACCCAAAGGAGTCATTTTGAGCATGACTATACATGCCTCTTCATATCAGGGTATTCTGAGTATTTCTTGGATATTAAGGTAGATAGCAAAGGAACACGTCTTGTGATAATAGTCAACTACGTCTAAGAAAATTGCATGTTAACAAATTGCTGTTGTTTCCCATGTTGCCTTATACTTTTACATTTCTGTAATATTTTCAAAAAAAAGATACAAATTGTAATCTCTTACATTATTGACTTAAAAATATGCACTTTTGCAATTAGCTTAAAGCATGAATTTAACTTTATAACTGAGCAATAACGTTTATGCATAATTTATTTTCAAGAGAGATCACGTGAACGTGAATTGGTGTCATATATGTCATAAATGTTGATTGTTTTCTGTCTGACTAAAATTATAAATTTAAACCAGATTATGTCATTGGAAACAATGCACTTGCTTTTACTCAACTATCAGTAATGGCAGTTAGAAAAAAGTACACTCAGTGTTTTTGTCCAGTCTATCGCGAGTCATCCCGCCTCAATTCAAATCAGAAGCCATTGTAATGTACAGTGACAAGGCGTTCCTCTGCAAGATTCGTTGCCAATTGGTTCAAAATTGTGATGATGTCTTCACAAGTCAATCCAGTCTCAAATCATGTGAAAAAGTGTGGATTGTACTTAAATATGTTAAAAAGACAATCCTATATCCTTGTTTAACCACTGTTATGTGTGGCCTGAGTTACGATTTGTGGTTCGAGTTGTGAATGTAGTATGAAGAGTCAGTGTTGATCAGAAGTCAAGAAGTGATGATCAAAATCGCACTGTCAAATCCCAAATCAATTTATAGATCACAAATCTGTTTGAAATCAGTATGGGGGTCAGACACCGTTAACATTAGACTCCCGTCAGTTTTGTCAATGAGATGTTTCATGAAAAAAAAATGTATTTTATGCAGATTCACATATTTCAATTTTTTTTCAAATTTTATTTTCTTTGTATAGTGTGTATTAATGTTTCGGCTAATGGGATTTGGGTTGATTTTGGAAGAAAGTTTAATGCCGGAGCATGTATAGAATCTCTAAGTGTTAATAATGACCAGCTTTCTGTTTTGAGCACTGCCATATACCTTAGATTAACATTGCCGTGTAAAGTTAGACATTTTGTGCAATTTTCTGGTACTTTTCTTTGCTTAAACATTTTCCTAATGAGGTCAGATGCAGCTTTGAAAAAAAAAATATCAATATATATAGGAGTAGATTTACAAAAAACTTCCTAACTTTTAGCAAAAAGTTGTCAAATTTTGATTGTGTTGTGTATGTTGCTTCTTGATTTCTCAACTACAATGTACCAGTACTAAAGTCTCAAGAAATCATTATCTGTAGTTGCAGAATGTGATTACTATGTACGTGATGTTACAGAATGACTACTTTGTGATTGAATGTAAATATTTTCAAACTTGGGCAAAGGCAGATCAAGTTGAACTTGATCTGCCTGGAAAGAGTGAGCTTCAATCATGTTGCAAGAACGATAATAACAGAAGAGGTGGGAGGGCACTACAAGCCATCTTACACCTGTTTTAGACTTTGGCGTAAGTCTTGCCAAAATAATATAATGAGCAAACTTAGGTCAGTCCAAATAACTTTGGGTTGAACTCAGGCGGACCACGTTTATGAAATTCCATTGACTGGAATCTGGGGTCATTCTGGACGACTGCAACAGTGATGCTTTCCGTGGATTTTGTTTTAAATGTCAAGGTTTTTTATGTACTCCAAAGCTTTGGAATGATTTGGTTTTGCATGACACTGTCTGGAACAGTCTGTAACAGGTGTTAAGTTTTATAATTGATTGATTATCAGTATAGGGAATGATGTATGCCTTTACGTTCCCCTATCAGGGTCCAACGTACTTTGCCTGTAATAACCAGTTCTGTGGGTGAACCGATACAGTCGTAGATGTATGCAATGTGGTCTATTCAACAGTTAACAAAATGCACTATAACAGCTCATCGTCGTTGATCATTTGTATGTATGCTAGTACTAAAAGGTACTTTGAAGTGTCATATATGAAATATTCATAATTAACATCATAATCATCAGACAACTTTTGAATTTAAGTATGCAAATAATTTTGTACAGTCAACTGGAATACTTTTCAAATGTGGGAAATAAACTATAGAAAAATATTTCTAGAAAAGCAAACTGAATTGTGTAACTGAAGTCGAGTCGTCTTTTTTTTTAATGGAATGAAAGTTAAGTTTGTTTCTGGTTATATTCCACTGGCTTTCAAACTTGTGTTTATCAGGGGTGTGAGTGACCACTGATAAAAATAGCTTAAAACAGCTGAAAAAGGTGTAAAAAAAGCTGAACTTTGAAAATCTCCTATACTTTTGTACACACTAAGTGAGGAAAAAAAGCTGAAATCCAAAACAAAAAAAGCTGAAATCAGCTTTAAAGCTAAAATTTCACACCCCTGGTTTATGAGCATTGAAATGTCGCTGTGTTTTGACATCAAAAATATCATCATTTACTACGGTTTCACATTCTCTTGATAAGTCAGAATGAGCGGAACTTATCCACCATGCCGATACATTGTACATTTGTACATGAAGCCTGATGATGATGTACCGGCAGGTGGGTATGTGAAATATTCCAATGCTGACCAATCCGGTTTTGTTAGTGACTTTGTCATACACGCGCACGAACCACTTATTACAATTAAGCGCCCATTGGACAAACAATCAAATTGCCTTAGCTTCCGGTTCCATTCGTACTATGCTACACCGTGTGAAGGACGCATGGTTAAGTTGAGATGACGTCACACTAACGAGCCGGATTGTGGAAGAGAATTTCAATTAATGGGGAAAAAAACCAAAAAAACAACTGTAGTCTGCACTTTATTTGGTCTTTGAAATAGCGTTGTTATGAGACTAATGTTGGAATTCTGAGCAAAATCATGTCATATGAGGGGGAGGGGGATGGGTTACCGATGGGGGAGTTAATCACAAATTTTTTGTCAGACAAATATTATGGGCTTGCAATAAGTATACACTGGATTGCTCACTTGTTGATTGCTTGGACATTTCCAAACAGACCAACTTCAAATTTAAGGGTTGGAGCTCATTTTCAATTCTGACTACAATTTTTAATTAATATTACACATGTACATGTATGTAAATGAAAATGTTCGTTTGTTTCCCAAATTCACATAAATAATGTGAAATACAAAGTGAAATACACAATTGCGCGACAGCTTGACATGAAATGTTTTCAGTAAATTGAGTGTTATTCTATTGGAACAATTTTTGTATTACTTATTTATTCAAATGATCCATAAAAAAATTATTCACATCAGTATAAAATTTAATTGAAATACAAAAAGTTATAGCCGAGAGCCATAAGCAGTTTACTAGCGATTCTCTTTGCATCAGACATGTAATTTAGCAAAGTGAGATACTAAAACAAGTCTTTTAAAAACATTTTAAATACATCTTATTAAAATCTTTGATGTACAGAAATATGAAATCAAACAAATAGTATCATACACGTCTTATTAAAATTGGTACATTTGCTTAAAGTTCACTCAATTATGAAAATTATCAATGAAAAATAAACAAGTTTCAATTATAATCTTAATATTTATAAACATTAAAAGGTTTATTTCATAGTTGTTATGGCAAGAATGAAATAAAGTGCACCTTTAAAGGAGTAATGCAATTAATTAGCATCATTCCCCTCCCCCCCCCCCCCCACCCCCGCCCAATCCCACGAATAGAAACAAGAACAATTTGAATTTGTTGTAGAGCGGGGAACACAAATTAAATTTGTGTTCCCTGCGCTCTGCAACAAATTCAAATTGTTCTTTTGCATTTGTTGTTCTTGTTTCTTTTCGTCAATTTTCAAACTTAATATGTTTTATTCCAACCAAAAACCCTCCTTTTTTTTGGACATCTGAAAACCTGTGATCAAGAAAAATTTGTTTTGGGAGCAGACAGCAGTGAGCAGACTGGTTTCCGGTCCGCGCATTATCAATACTGTTTGTGGGGCGGGAACCAGCCTACCCTAGGAGAACGGAGTTATTGTCGGCCAGCCAATAATTCGAAATTGTAAAGTAATAATTCAATAACTAAACATGGGCCAAATTTTTTTCGGTCAATGTCTCATTCAAACGTGAATAACTTTTTGTATTGCTAGAAAAAATAGCAATTGAGAAAGGGAATATATTTTTTGTGAATGATACTCAAAAGAGGCGTGGGGAATGCATTTTTATAGTTCCTATGAGGTTACAAATAGTTAATATAGGCCATCAGCCTGGGGATTTGGCCGGTATCAAATCAGGGCATAAATGATTGTAGTGCGCATGCGCAAGGTATACCGCCCCTAGAGTGGTAACAAGCATTTTGATGGACATTTTGAAAAAAGGGGTGATAACACGCAAAAAGCTGCCACCGCTGCAATGCTATCACATATTTTCCAACTCTGGAGGTGTATACCTTGCCAAAAATCGCTATGACGATTACTCCCCTCATTTGATACCGATGGCCAAAATTTTGGAACGAGGCTGATAGCCTAATACAGGAGAGGGCTCATCATTATTTATTTGCAAAACACTTTGACCCAAATGTTGATGCCATGTGGGGTGGTATTGATATTTATTATGGAAGCCAGTTTACTATGTACATACTAATACATACACAATGTACACCCTACCCCTTCAACAAGATTTTCAGGTGCAGTCTTTTTCAAGCAAAATATAAGGGTATGCTAAGGGTAACTGATAAGAGTGTAAAATGTAATTTGTTTTTCTTTTAGAGAAGCTTTTCAAATCCAGTACCTGAAAATATATTGTTTGACTATGTACATCTTTGGAATTTTTCGATCCACTGCGCATCAAACTACATTTGGTACATGTATTGAGGTTAATTTCAAAGCTAACATTTTCCGACCAGCTAATCTCTTTCAGAAAAGCTAAGATCAGATTTAGTCACGAAAGTTATACAGCCTGTCTAAAAAAAAATGGTACAATCAGAAAAAAAATTGGTTAAATATGAAATTTCAAAATAAGTCATTCTTACTTGGCATAATATTAAAGAACAAAGACTGGGCTTTCCAATGGTGTTTGTTTTATCTTATTTGCTTTTGTCAATTCAGAGATATAATCAATTTAGTGCGATACACCAAAATCGATTATTTTTTTTGTGCCACTTTTATGCATGGGCCGAGTTGTTTCGAGTACTGTGCCATGCTGTCTTGAAGCTCACAAAAGATTGCAACTTGGCAAAAGAAACAAACTCAATTTTTGTGTTCCGCAGTAAACTGGAGCTATCTCTGGATTGACAAAAGCAAATGAGATGAAACAAAAAGTATTGGAAAGCCTGGTCTTTTTTCTTTAATGTGATGCGTTTTTGATTGTACCATTTTTTTGGAGACAGGCTGTAGTAACAATTACTGCCAAACTTCAACACTCGGGCTGTTCTGCCATATATGACAGGTGGAAGTGTGGATGGAGTTGGAAGACATGTTGGATTTATGTGAACCTTCTTCTTCTCATCAAATTGTATTTGGACGGCGAAGTCATTCCTCTCAGAAAAGCCCCTCAAGATGCGACAGGGGGTAACGCTGTGAACTGCGGCACCGTCGATTCCAGGGTGCCCAGCCTCACGGCCTCTTGGCATTTGATGCTGCCCGTCTCCAAAGACGGTTGGGATGGGGACAGTTTGCTGATGGTCATCGATGCATCGTCTTGAGTGTTGGACGCCCAGGGCGCTGTCAGGACAGTTGTCTTGTTGCTGCCGATCGCCAGCTTGGATGGGGACACCGGATGAAGGCAGTCCCAGACAATGCTGCCGTGTTTCTGAAGTCGGATGAAAAGAAGATGGCACTTGGTTAAATTGCTCTTGCCACACATACTTACTACACAACTAGAGTTTGATGGTATTGTGTTGTAAATGCAACCTGTTGCAACATTAAACAGTTTTAATTATTTGTTTTCTGAATGTTGCACTTTTTTTGCACACTCTGTGTGTCCGTTCTCTGCTTACTCAGTTTCACAGATTTCTTCCACTACTAGCAGGTTTAAAATATGTCTTAATTGTATTATATCGGTGTAGTTTCGTGTGTAATGTGCATACATACACCCAACAATAATCTCCAAAGATTCTATGGGGATACAATACTTCTTAGGTGTAGATGAAAGCATAAATCACTCAGACACTTGCCAATTTTGGTTTCACACAGAAAACTGTCATGCACATGTATCTACAGGGTGAGTAACAAAAAAACGAAACGCAAATGTCGCAACTATTGTTTTAGTGAAGTTCTGCATGTAGCACTTTCAAAATGTAGGATATGTAAGCTCAATTCATAAGCTTTCTTTAAGTACAAGAATCATTCAAATCACTCAAGTTACGAGATTTTAAACACAACTACCGTTTTAAAGTTCTGTCCACGGATCACAAAAAAGGTGTGCGTTCTGTCAGCAAAACGAAAACAATTCACACACATCCCTATGTGCTTTGTTTTCGTTTTGCTAAAAGAACACTGTGATACGTGGACAGAAATAATACGGCGGTTGTGGTTAGGGTAACCTTAAAATTACATGAGTGATTTGAATGATTCTTGTACATGTACTAAAAGAAAGCTTATGAATTGGGCTTTCATATCCTAGATTTTGAAAGTGCTACATGCAGAACTTCACTATTAAAAACAATGGTCCCGACAGTTGTTTTTTTTTTTTTTTTTTACTCACCCTGTACTCAATATTTTGTCAGCCTCAACTTGTTTTCAAGTGTTGAACTTCACTTTTAAGTCACAACAGACCATTTCAATTTAGATTTACTGTAGTCAGATAGAGTGAAATAGTCTTAAATTACCTTTCCTCTGATTGGCTCGCTGGGGTTCGTTCTGCTGTTGTATTGGTGGTCATAAGAGATGTGTTCAACCAATAAGCGGGGGCCTTTCTCAGATGGCAGTCTTGTTACTGGAACTGTGTGGAGAAAAGAGATGTCATGAAAAGGAAGTAGTATTCAATAGTAGAATCGTATATGGAAATATCTGTTTAAAAGTATTAAACAATTGTTAATTGGAAACAAAGATTTTAGCCTCAAGTTATACGACAAATTTCTTCTGATGGTAATCATGAGGTGAAGAAAAAACGTATGTGATGTGATCAAGCTACATGAGTCGTTTGTCGGGAATTTTCATTTGGAGATACAGGCCAAAATAGGGCCACTTCATCACATCACGTCATCACATCTCTTGGTGTTCCGACTTCCATCATTTTTGAACTAAAGATGGTATCAGCATGCGGTTTTCACAGCAGTAATGCTGAGATTGTGCTCTTTTAAAATCTGTAGCAAAAATTTTTTGGACCGCGGTAGACAAACGACTCATTTAGCTTGAACGCATCACATATGTATTTGAAATAATTCATTTTTTTTGGAGCTTTTTCTAAATTACTTATAGAAAAATTCATGAACTCTTTACCAAATCAGCAAAGAAACTGACCAGGAACAAATAAAACTCTGTTCCTTTTCTTACCAATGCCACTAGACGCGTAAGTTCCAGGGTTGCTGCCATGCCTCGTCTGTCCCAGCTGGGGCTTCTCTGGTGTCCGGAACTGATCCCGATTGGTCGAGTGGTAGCTGTACTTAGGCGGGGTCCTCTTGACTACCTCGCCGTTTCCAACCTGCCACTTCCACCACATGTTGCCCTCGGGGTCTGCGCTGACGGCCTTGGACTGGGGTTTGACGTCACAGATAGGCTCGTGCATCAGGCGGCAGTCCTGTAAGAGGATTGAATAGTCTATTTTAGAATCTCTTTCTCTTTCATTTCTCAAACTTTTTTATCCCCCAAAAATGACTTCTGCAACCTCCAGCAAACTTCCTTTCCCCTACCTTTCAATATTCTCGACATTAATTATTTTGACAGAAAATTATGACTTTTTACTCTTTTTATCCAGTTAATGCTGGGTAAGACTACAACAATTACTACCAATCACTATCAACTGGTACTTTCGAAATCTTCATTCTCGTGTAATATAATTTCCCTCTAAATTCAAAACCCTGCCCTGTTTCCAAGACATTCCTTACATTTGTCAACATCGCCAGCTATTTCAGTGAGTCCAGTTGGAATACAAGTGGATGGTTATCCTTTTATGGGAATGGGATCCTAATAAACTACATGTCTTACCTGTAGGAGGAAGCCCACCTGGGAAGGGTGGGGTTTGTGCAGTCGTGCCGGAGACAGGATCCGTGACTTGGCCGGGGAGAACTTGCTTCCGGCAAGAACATTACTGTGAATGGTGCTGTAGTGGCTCTGGGCCGCTGGAAGGTTTTCTTCATAGTTTCCGAACACACGTTTTGTGCCAGGACTGTAAGAGAATTAAGCATATGACTGTTAACCAAACTGACTTACATGTACAACTAAGAAATCTGCTGGGTGAATGCACTTCATTGACATTTACCAGAACTTTCACAAATTTGTGATGCTGTTTTACAAACACTGATCTGACGGCTAATGTGTAGTTATACGTGCCCTTCTTTCTTTTTGGTCCTTGGCCAGGATGCAACATTATGATTCTTTCCTTCGTGGCGGTTCTCGGCACAGTCACAGGGCCAGGGCCGGGTGAACTTCCAGGATAATTAATGCCCGAAACATCCGCGGTCAACAGTTTACAAAAACATCACTTGTAAACTGTATGAAGTTGTATTGATACATGTTCATTTTTTATACAGGGAGGTAGCCCCATTAAATTTCTATGGCCACGCACGCGCACTTCATTCAGCACGAAGATAGTGCGTGGCCATGTTGTGCCCATTCTTGAAAATCACGCATTCTCAAGAATGTGCATGCACATTCTTGAGAATGTGCAACTGGATCCTTGCACAATCTTCGCAAAAAATAACTCTTCCAGATTGAGCGCACATTCTTAAGAATGCGCGACAAGATAACGGTCTTGTCGATGCCGAGCACCGGCTGCGCTATGCAAGTCTAGCTGCATCCTCGTTCACTGATTCTCAATAATTATACTGTTGCAACGCAAGGCGCTGAAAAGTAGAGTGGATTGATAAGTATAGGCGTATTGATATGGGGGGGGGGGGACCGGGAAAAAATAAGAGACATAATAATACTAGTGGAAAGAATTAAATTCTGATTTTTGGGATAATAAAAGCGGGGGGGGGGGGGGGGGGGGGGAAGTAAGAATGAAGAATGTGAAGAATGAGAATGAATACTGCGACATCCCATAGTGCTAATGCTATTTCCCATTTAAATTGCCACCAATTTATTGTTCACACCCCACCAATACGTCGCAGAGCTGGATTCTATCTAGTCAAAAGAGTAATTTTGGCAGCTTCTGGACATCGTTTTTTTTTTCGTGGCATGCATGATACATACAGGGACTTGTAACTTGTCTAGCCTAAACAAAGCACTTCCCAGACTAGTTCCCAGTCCTCCGTTATTACAAAACTTCCCATAGTGGGCAGAAAAAAGCAATAATAACAGGTTTAATTTGATTCAAATTATCGTAGTTATACGAGTACAGAAGCATAGAACATTTTCTTTCCTCTTTATATAAATTGTTTCCCTTTTAACCGCTATACATTTCATTAAACATAATTATGTCGTGCAATGTTTGTTAAGATTGGGCAAAATTCATAAATTGTGCACGTGATATTCCCACCCAATCTTAAGAATGAGCGCTCATTCTTAAGAACGCGTGCTCGTTCTTAAGAATGGGCGCTCATTCTTAAGAAAGCGTGCACATTCTTAAGATTGCGTGATTTTCAAGAATGGGCACAACAGCCATAGTACATTGTACATGAATGGGGCCGGGCTACATAATTAATATTCAGAGATTTAGTTTTCTCGACATTATTCCTTCCTCCGTGGGCCTACTTACTCAGATTTCTGCTCACCTCCTCTCTTCTTAGTTGACAATGGAGGCATATAGAGAGTCATCTTGATGGTTTTGAATTGAACTTGTTAAAACTTTTCTCAGAGGTACAACTTTCAGCAGATGACACGACGATGTGATAAAGATTGACGTCGAGCTGGCCCGATATGATGCTGTGCATGCAATCGACAATCCGTAACTAATGTACACAACTTTGCATCATTCGAAACGTGCACTTGTTGTTGCCACAGCATGCGCTAGTCTTCGCTCAAGACGTCATCCCGTTGCAACGACCGTGGTACCATCTGTTCCTTGCTCTATGACGGTCCACCAGGGCCTAAGGTACTATACTAATTACAGGTATTTTTTTCAGCTCAGGAAACGCCGCAGATGGAAAAAATGAGAATGTGTACGTTTAGAACTCGGAGCTGACGGTACGGCGGTGCCACAAACCATGGAGGCCGAATTAGACGAAAACTTGCAATGGGGCTTTAACGCGCCTATCAATAATTGTCTCCCCGGGTCCCCCCCCCCCCCGCCCCAGCTCCGATGTCGGGATTGGTCACGTTTTTCATGCCCCAGGGTGAATTGTTTGTCACACGAAAACAATTTGTTGTTACCAATTTTTATATTTTATATTTTATTGTATTCTTTAACGAGGGTAGTCCACATACCATTGACGGTACTACATGGAAAGGCAATCACTATGCGCCCCACTTAATTATGTCAGAGATTGTCAACGTTAAATTTTGCCCGAGGGGTGGGATTTTGTCACTTCAAAAAGTAACAATCCCCACGTCTTGGGTGGGGCAGCCCGGGGGGGGGGGGGAGAAAACAACAATTAATAGGCGCATAATAAGACCCTTCTCAAAATACAATGAGACGTGTTGATTTTTCAGGGAATCTGGGTTTTGAGCCATTCATTCCATTATATTGTCAATTTGCTGTAAATTTGCGAGTCACTCGATCGTTCATCACACCATGATCACACACACTATTTACGCCGCCATGTTTTTTAGCGTTAGATGCCGCGCTTTCATTTTCAAGATGGCGTACCCATAGAAAGGTCTATTGTTTACATTTTGATAGAAAGTAAATTTAATGATCCTATTCAGTATATTTCCTCGGAAATATATTTTTTGTTTTTCAGTGTAGTAGATTTGCTTGTTGGAAATCCAGAGATTACGGTACGCAAAACACTCTAGGAATATTTCTGTTTGCTGTGGCTTGTTAAACCTTTCATGATTTACATATTCTGATCTACGATCATCATCAGAAACAAATAGCAGTTGTGGTTCTTGGTAGAAGTTCGGGGCTCGAGCGTCACCTCATTGAATCAACAGTATCCCAGTCTCCAATATCCAGTTTGAGACTTATTGTGCACTCCAGCTTAATCCAAATGATTAATTTTTTAAGATAATGCAATTTTGCAAAAGAAAAATGTTCCAAGCTGGTTTGTTTTCTTAGCCCCATTCTGCACCCTTATTCGATGGGCAGACCGTCCCTAGGCTTAACATCTGTCATCTTTAAGGTCATAGCATGAGCGTAATGTACTCTTTGTTTCGACTGCCTTCCTTAATTAACAAAATGTAGGCCTACTCCAAAGTATCTGATCAGTATCGGAAGACTGTGGGGACATAGATCGTTCCACAGTTCCAGTGTTCGGGAGCAAATTAAGCTGCGGAAAAATGTTCGCTCGTACCCCCGCCCTGCAAGGTTGCCATACTCCGTCAGAATTGTTTCTCAACTTCTTGTTTTAGATCGGCTCTGAAGACTTATTTTTTTCTCAGAGGCAAGGTGAAGTTATTGTAATTACACTGTATAATTCATTTTTGACTTTGTCATGTACTGAATAATAATATCGATCGCTGGTTTGGGTTGGACATTTTATGGCAAGCGCCATAAGCGCCCATCTGTGGTGGAAACCGGCGCTTTACAAGTCTTTATTATCACTTCAATGTGGAGTTTAATGGGTGCTTTTCTAAAAATAAATGTTTTTATAGCTTGTCTGTCTTTGCATGGGCATAATAAAATTCTTCTTTGAGCTAACAAAATAATGATCCATGTAGGCCTAGGAAATATTGATATTGTGCATTAAGATACGAGAGGAATACCTGTGAGTTACCATTGAGGTGGCATTTCAGTGGCAATCATTATGGGGTTACATGTACATCGTGGGATTAGGTTTGATATTCATGTTTCAAGTTCATGTGTTGTATGTTCCGTTCGTAAGAAAGCTGCGGAGAATAACTGTCAGGAAATCACAAAATAAAGAACATAGAAAGAAGAACCAGCACAAAACCAAAGGGAATTATCCTAATCACCCGAAAAGTTGAACAATTTCAAAACAGTGATCGGGTTGTAGCTCGTTTTACGCAATGACAACCGTCAACAATGAGACAATGGGTGCCTTGGAGTCAGCCCCCGGTCACCTAAGACGGAGAAAATAATGATATGACAACAACTTATAACACAATGGTGATCGGTTTGTACTCGATCTCAAAACAACAATTAGCAAAGAAAAAAAGGGGAACCAAGACAAAACTAAAATAAAAACCAAAAGTTTCTTTTTAGCTATTAAACAATCACAACTAATGATTCTCGTGAACAAGAGACGCGTCAAGTACTCAGTCTTTGTCACTTGCTTTGGTCTCCGTAAAATAATATAAACTGCATCATGACACAAGTCGGAACTATTTTGTTACTTCGATATCATAATGTTTCAGTTGTCTGTCGGTCTATATAATAATAGGCATAATTTTTGCTGCGTCTGAATTACTGGTCGCAATTCCAGCTGGTGCTATTAAAAAAAACCAGGCTGATGATCAGACATTCATGGGTGCAGAGCCACGGTGGAACTTTAGAAACTCTCGACCCTAGAAAAAAGGCTGTGACGTAATTTTCATCAGAAATATGGACTAAGCTTTTGATTGGTCGGTTTGGATGCCATGTTTTTGTAATACAACGACGGGTTACCGAAGACCCGATAGAAGGCGCCCGCTGAATGGCCAGGATGTCGATGATTGCATTAATCGCCGAATCTGCTCGCATATCACAGATCCTTGCTGTGCAAGGGGATATTCCACAGACTACAAAAAAACCGCGCGCACGCTAACTCAGCATCACACCGTCACGAGAGAAACATTCCCACTCATATCACAAGCCTGACAATTCATATTGACCATACTCAGGGAAGAAGAAAGAAAACTCAACTGTTTCAGTCACAGGTGTCTCCGAAACCTCAAAGGTACTAAGTTGGCATAGTTTTCAAATATAGGTTTCCCAGTTAATTTGACATTTGTAACCTACAAAGTTGATGGAACGATACTTTAATTTCGTTTTTTTTGTATTTTTTTTTTTTACTACAGTTTTTTCCCCACATATGTAAAGATCGAATTTACAAAATTTAGAGAGAATTAGAATGCTAGATTTGTGATTTACACTCCACCCAAAATGAATGAATTTGTTCAATGAAACCCAATGATGTAATGGAATCAGATCAATGTATCTGTCCGTCGATTTTTTTTTTTTTTAAATGAAAGGTCAAATTAGGTTTTGCCCTTCACCGACGTTTTAAACACTGTATACTCAGTGTGTTACCTCCAGAGTGAAAGTTGGAAAAAATCACTCAGGTGGGACTCGAACCCACGACCTCCTGCTTTCTAGTGCAGATGTCTTACCACTCGACCACCGAGCTAACGGGATCGGTTGGCTGGTTCGAATCTTATGTACATAGCAGCGGGTACCGCATAAACTATCATAAGATGGAAATTTTGCGTCGGGGCTAGTAACTAAACCGTAAACGCGCATCTCAAGGTTTACATTGCAGTACGGCAAATTAACATGTAACTTAATAATACGGGGAATCCGTGTACTAATTACGGTCAAATTGTTACGGTCACGTTATTTTAGGAACACGTTCCTGACCGTAATTTATGGCTTTTGGTAGCAAACGTGTGACAGTGATTTTCCGTAAAATAACGAGTATTTTTAAAAATTTAACGACAGTACGGCTTGTGGTGTACTTGTGAGGACTTGTAATAGGCTTCACCAATATAGGAAGAGTACGAAAGCCCATTAGCGCCACTGCAAGTATATATGTTGCGGATTATTTAATTCGTTATTACGGATTATTTAATTCGTTATTACGGATTATTAATTCGTTATTACGAATTACTCATACGTTCTGAGTCATTACTCGGCAAGTATGGCACAGGAGTGCTAACGTTGTATGCAAAGATAGCGCCGCCTAGCGGCGTTATATACATAGGCCCCTGGTCACGTGCTCTCCACGTGTGAGAACATCAGACTTAATTCGTAATAACAATTAATAATCCGTAATAACGAATTAAATAATCCGTAATAACGAATTAATAATCCGTAATAACGAATTAAATAATCCGTAATAACAAATTAATAATCCGTGATAACGAATTAAATAATCCGTAATAACGAATTAATAATCCGTAATAACGAATTAAATAATCTGTAATAACGAATTAATAATCCGTAATAACGAATTAAATAATCCGTAATAACGAATTAATAATCCGTAATAACGAATTTATAATCCGTTATAACGAATTAAATAATCCGTAATAACGAATTAATATTCCGTAATAACGAATTAGTAATCCGTTATAACGAATTAATAATCCGTAATAACGAATTAAATAATCCGTAATAACGAATTAATAATCCGTAATAACGAATTAAATAATCCGTAATAACGAATTAAATAATCCGTAATAACGAATTAATAATCCGTAATAACGAATTAATAATCCGTAATAACGAATTACATGTGCAAGATTTTTGAACACGTATGCAAATGAGGAACAGTCTGGTGCCTGGATATGCGTTACACATTTATCGAGACAACATGCAGTATCATATTTCATATGAGCAAAATGGAAAGGAAATTAGTATTTTCGAGAAGGCGTGGACGAATCGCGAAAATAACAATTGTGAATAATAGCACCAAGTACACGATAAAAATCCATTACAGGCCAATTGCGCATTGATCTCCATATACACAGACTGTGTATGGAGATCAATGCAATTGCGGTATCCAATCAGGATACAGGAAGAAAGTTTCCTATCCAGGGTTTACTATTGGAAACGCGGTTGGAAATAAAGTAAGCACTGGGGACGAGGTTGGCGCTAATGGGCTTTCGTAGAAGAGAGTAGTTGATAATTCTCAAAGTTCAGTCTTGTTGTCTGTGTAAGACATAAAACCTGTCTTTGTTTTCCCTTTATTATTTTCACTGTAGACTATGTACCGTTCCATCCTGATGCGCCTGGCCCTGCTGGTACTAGCCAGGGCTTCCCTCGCCCTCCTGAACGACGACCCGGTGCAGCTGGCCAAGCGAGACTTCCTTACATGCTCAGGAGTCTGCAGTATCTGCCGCGCGAGGTACCAGCCTCATGCGTACGACTTCGGGGCATGTCTTCATTACTGCCTTGAACACCCAAACAACTATTGGCCTGCCTTAATGTGCATCATGACTTGGCCGGGCTATTAATGTTGAATGCACGTATAGGAGAGTGTTTGGTAATCCCGAAAACTGGATAACCCCAAACACTTTCATTAATACATAGCTGTGCGCTGACGCAAGCAAAGATATGAGTTTTACTCTGTTTAATATAAACTATTTAATAATATATACTGTATGCAGTGCCCCAATGGAAACCGGTTTTAAACTGTTTGGGCATACCTGGGCAAATAAAGATCGTATGTGGGAAAGATAGATATGCTCCGCTGAAAAAAAAGGTGAAACAGGAAGTAGCTGCTCATTGGGACGGGCGCCACCACGTTCTTGGTAGGTAAAACGCAGATTTGCTCCAGTTACTCAACGAGATAACTAAGCTGTACCACGGCATTATACAAGTTTTTAAATAATACAGAAATGTAACATTTTAAAGCAGTTTATTCCCTATTTAGCACCACTCGGATGCTTTTGAAGTGCCTCATTTGAAATTGACAATGTACATGCAGTAGCCTATATGTTGTGAATGAACTGACTGTATTTATAAACATGACATTTAGAGATGGGGTGGTAATATGAACATTTCCCCCCCCCCCCAAAAAAAAACCATTTCGTATTTTCAATGTAAACATTGCTTATTGCTTACTTCCTACAGGGATTAGTATTTAAGTACACAGTACATGCATCAAAAATGTGAAGGGGGATCATATATTCATGTTATGAGAAATAGGTTCTATACTTGAATTCAATTAATGACAATAATAAAATGTTTCTGTTTCTGAAAATGAAATTACTTGGTGTGTCTTCCTTTGTTACTGACAATCTGAAGTAGCAGTGATTAGTATGACTAACTTGCTAGTAAAACAACTGACAGAAAATCACAGCGAAACACGTCTGGAGTTGAGCAAGGTTTGACTTCCCGTGAATTATTTGTTTTTAGATGCTTCGTTTACCTAAGTTCATTCAAGTTCAATCGTTCAAATGTTACTTTAAACATGTTACTTTATCATTCTAAAACAACTTGACCACTTGAACATTCTGGTGTTGAAAACAAAGATGTGTTATTGTCTGCAGTGATAATAGGACGCATGTTTGTTTAATCGGCCTATGTCTCATCCCCGTGGTCGATCTACTTTTCAGAAAACGGCGATGGGGGGCGAGGGGGAGGGGGGGGGGAGGTAGTCCGGCAGATAGTTGATTGCATTGTGCCTTTGATGATACAAGCATGCCATGTGGCACACAGTCAGACCTAAGCTGTTGACCTAAGCTGTTGAGTGGTCAATTAATCACGCGCGTTATTTAAAGTATGTTGTGATGATCATTCGAAGCCACAGGACGTTCGCGCATCGCGTAACATTATCGTTACAGGCTGCGTGAAGCAGCCTATTTTTTTTGCTCAATTCACAACGTAAAAGCATAATAGATGTCTTGTAGGTTTTATTCATAGATGTATGACAACAGGTAACCGATATAGAAGGCGGCCGCTAAATGGTCAGAATCTCGAGGTCAAGACGCAGTCTTGTTTTGCATAATTAATAGTCGAATCTGCTCGCATATTATAGACCCTTGCTGTGTAAGGAAAATATTCAATGGACTAAGTATTGGTCCGGCATTCTGAGAACATTAAAGTAAAATGGCGGGACTTTAAATGCCTAACCACACTGTCGTCTACTCCTTCCTATATCATTGCAATCATTAATTGTTTCATTGCAACCAGATCCATAATTTCTGGAATCGAAAGATATGCTCCGAATTATACTTGAGTCAAAATCTCTACATCTGCATCACTTCGTATTCGATTCGTGAGATGGGGTAAGGGTGGATGACACTGGGGCAAACACGAGTATCACGTTACGGATAATCGAAGGCTCTCGTGTATGTTTTACTTGAACACGTGTAAGCTAATCGAACGCACCTAATACTGTTGTTGAATGACCGAAGAATTATCGCTGCAGCCATGTCATCACGCTCAGATGCGTTTCCAGTCTCTCACGAGATGTTACAGGTAAGTGCATAATGTTCAATGTGCATGCTCGCGATCAACCAGCATTGATTTCAAGCTTTTCACTGAAAGCTTTTCGCTGGATATCCTGATCACATTGACTTTGCTTATTTATGCTTACACTAAGGCGTAGTAAAAAAAACGAACATGTTTCTCGTCCCCGCCCGCTTCCTTTTTGGAGGCCGCCTGGATTTTTTTATTATTCTTTATTTTTGAAAATGCAGTAAAAAAACACCGAAAAAGTCCACAAATTCATCGGAAAATGGTAACACACTGAGTATACAGTGTTTAAACGTCGGTGAAGGGCAAAACCTAATTTGATTTATATCACCCCGACGCAAAATTCCATCTTATAACGTTACAAGCATACCATATAAAAGACTTCGATGACATTGGTTTTATTTAGAAAGGTATTACCGGACAAAAGTTAATCAACAAAACCAATCCTTGAACCATTATAAGAGGAAAAACTAAAAAAAAAGATCAAAATGAATTACCGGTATACATTATAGTCAAATTAATATAATATTGATAGTAGGATGATAGGAAACAATGGTAAATGACGCCGTGACTTTATTTGCTCCACCACAAAAATTAACGGCGTGGTGTGAGGACTAAAATATATCAACAGAGGGCGTATTCCGGAGAGAAATGGAGAAATCCATCAACGGAATCTTTAAGAGGAGCAAAGACAAAGGAAAGTACCGCTGAATATGGTCGAACTCCGTGTATTCAAATAGTCTGAGAGTGATTTACCCATATTGGCAAATAATGGGTAGAATTCGTAGCACATTGCAATTTCCGTAGGTCTATTAGCCTTGGCAGTTGCATTAAAGGCCGAAATTATTTTGAGGGGTGTTACGGTGGCCCTTGCAGGACATCACAGCCGCCTTTTCCACGTATGCCACGTTAAAGGGCCCATGAAGTGTAATTTTATGTTATTCTTGAAAATGCACCCTTGTGTCCCATTAAAAGATATAGTCCGTCATTTGTAATTTGTGCATTTTGTTCATTTGAAGTGTTCAAAATCTAATGAAGGATATACCTTACAACTAACCTGATGAAGTTCCAGCTCAGCTTCAGCTGTATATTCCGAGAAAAACAGCATTCTAGGATCTCAATTTCAAATCAAAAATTGCTGAATCATGTTTTGAATTGCAGCTATAGACCGCTTGCAGACGCGTTCGATAATTGACGCGCGAAGGTGTGCGACGCCATGTTGTGGGACAAAATGTGTATGGATAGATATGCGCTTGTCCCACAACATGGCGTCGCGCGCCTTCGCTCGTCGATTATCGAACGCGTCTGCAAGCGGTCTATACGCGATGTCGATGTCGCGCACTAATCCGACGAATTATAGCAACCGTGCGCGCGTAGGCGTCGTGCCAATGCTTGCGCGCGCTTCGCCGAATAACGAAACGAACTACTAATTTAAATTTCCTAAGACGCACCGTTGGAAAGGCCTTCTTTCGTTATTTCTTCATAATGACAGCTTGCCAGAAAGAATAATTTCACAGGGAGTTTAGTCCACTTACTATCTTTCAACCAAATATGTTTTTCAACAATAATTACGCCAGTTACTTTTCGGATGGCTGCAAATGATGGACTATAGCTTTAACCTTATTTTCAATTTTTCATTTTGCCGTTTTCAAGGGTATTTTGGTACCTTTTTGGTTTTTATGCTAATGCAAATTTCCATATTCATGAGCAAAAGCGTGATGTCATATCAGGCAGAAACCTCAATGTAGCAATTGGTTTGTGCACAAAAAGTTGCCAGAATTTTGGTTGTTTTCGCTGTTGAAAATTTTCTTTTCTTCGGTGATTCGTTGTTGCGTTAGTACATGGCAGTAAGCCAATGAGCAAACCTTTCTCATAAATGTTATCAATGAGCAGATTTCTGGGTTCACATTTGTACACAAATTCCTTAAACTGAACAGTGTCTCCCTGAAATGACATCACGGCAACAGCACCCTCAGTTGTCCAAAAAAGTATAGACAAGTGCACTTTTGAATAAAATAAACCAAAAAGGGATGTCAAATAGTTGTCATACATTTAAGAAGAGAAGATTCGCGACCTAGGGTGGCTATCCCGCCCGGCTATCCCGCGCCCGGAAGCAATCATTTTTTTACGCAACTAAGTAAAGTCAATTACCATAATGCGCATGCGTCAGTTGGCAACGGAATGGTTCTCGGACTTAACTTCCCTTTAAAACAAAATCCTCCAGAGCCATGAACGTTTGGGGAAAACAATGAAATATTGTAATATTCCCTCCTATTAATGCAGTGCGCCACCAGAAGTTTGCCATGGAGAGTCCATTTTTCAAGTCTACGGTCGACAAAACACGGCCCGTATTTGAATGAGTATCAGTAGACCACTTGAGCTAATTTGTTATGGATTGGGGCACAGCGTTACGTTGCTCACGTGACATGTTTCACGCAGGCGCATTATGGTAATTGACTATTGCATACAACAAAATATAACTGGTACTTTCCGTCATCTTTCGCGGGAACAAAATAATGCCCCAGCACACAGACATGCACTGCTGTCAGGAAATGTCAGGGAACTTTTTGAGGACAGAGTGATCGCTCTCAATCATGTTATTTTACCTCTTTTTTTGTGTGTGAGGGCATTTAGAGAACAAGGATTTCAGCAGTCCAGTTCCTACCTTCAGGATTTCAGGATTTTGCAGGCCCACATCCATCACAAGTAGGACCATTTCAATACGTGATCAATCTGCAATGGCGAGAAAGGCCATGGAAGATATACGCCGCCGCTGTGGACTTTGTTTTAAAGAGGCAGGTGGACATGTGGAACGTGATATAAGGTGGCTCAGGTGTTGAATCCTGAATGATTACTAAGATCACCACGTGACAGAAATCTTGTTTTATTCCTGGTTTAATAAGTTTAATGTCCCTTAAACCTACCCGTCTATCCGTCTGGATGTGCTCAGATTTTACCCAGGACTGCCCTAAGAAGGTTTTCCCGTATCATTTTCAAGACAATGAAGCTAAGCGATGCACGAACTGAGGAATGCAATCAATATATCAATGGAAAGCTTACTGTCCCTAGTTTACGATAAAACCATAACAAGGGTAATTAAGTTAATAGCTAGGTCAAGTTATCCCTTTGTTTGTGGGTTACCTTTTTGGGAGTAACCATGCATACATCGATATAATCAATGTGAAAACATTTGGGAGCCCAAAATGTGTCTTAGGCCTACCAAGGAGTTTGTCATCCTCATTATCAATCAAGCTTTTAATTTCAGATTTGCTACAATACTACTTTTTATCGAGAAGCGGATCAGTATCAACACGTGGAAATCACGTATCACATCGAAGGGTAAACTGTGCGAATTGGCAAGCGCACCGGGTTGTTTGCACCACCAGCAGATAATGTATCATGTAAACCCCTGTCAGGGGAACCTGTTAAATGCATACACATTAACCGCCTTGTAATTGATATGTCGCCCCCATGACCCTTCCCTCCGCGCGCGCTAAAAAGCGCTGAACACACACGCGTGGCTCGCCTCGATTCCCGCATTAGAACCCTTCGCACGTTTTGCGGGCAGAGAGCAAATTTACACTTGGATTCTGCGGGCGTATCGGCGCGTTCAGACGGCGTGAAATCGTGTTGCCATGCGCTGGGGTTTGTTTAATTGCACGCTTACAATCCTTCGCACTCGGTTGCCGTTATTACTGCCGATTCGTATTTTCTGAAGTTTGCAACACCACGACGGAGAAACTGTTAGTTATTTACAAGATGCTGTTTACCGTGCACTGATCGGGAAGGTTTTTCTCTCATAATTAGGTTATCAAGCTTTAAGCTTGCTGTCCGGAGCTCTTTTTTTAATAGTTTCCACCCCACAATAAATTCTAGTAATACGAGCGCTTATGAGACAGTTTTGAGTGAGATATTGAATAAAAAATCCGCCAACGTTTTAGTTATGTAATAATTCCTTTACAAATGTCCATATTATTTTGCGGCCTGACAATATAACTCAGGCGGATTTGTTTTTAAGCGCTCTAGATTTGTCAAAGCAAACCAATATAGAAATCTTTATTTTCACAGGCGTGGTTGCGTCCAAAAGAATGAATAAAATATTCTAAGGAACTATGCTAGAAAAGAAAAACCAATATGTTGAAGAGCATGGGAAACCAACTTTGAAGTTTATTTTGTTTTAATGAAAGACGTTTCTAGAAAACCTCGCGATGTTTCTAGTATTCAGATCACTCACCTTTGCTGATGTTTTTATAAGTACCTCAACTTGGATGTTTGCAAGCAGCGTTTACAAAAGCAGTCGACAGGAGGAAGGATTTGGACCTTCGACCTGGAAACATCATATCAACGATCTAAAGAAATAATGAGCCATTCAGCTATTATTTGTTGGCGTTTTGCCAAATTGTGATAGTCTTGATTCATAGGTGCTATAACCATAAGCCCTTGTATGTGATGTAGACAGGAATCACGCCCATAGTCACGATGCCCGCAACATTAGCAATGGGGTAAATGAACGCTGGATCACTGAAGCGGGATTTGAACGTGCGACCTCCGGAACACCGGTCTAGCGCTTTTCCCATCAACTGAGTTAATAATCCCTTTCTCCTCACTGCCAATGCCTTTGCTCAACTGTCGCTACTTTAGAAGCTATAACCTGCAAGTTTCATGTGGCCAGGGATCACGCCAAGAGTCATGATGCTTGCAACATTTATTGCAAATGCTGCGAATCTACACAGGAAGTTATAGAATCGAAGATAAACTCCAGTGACCTTTTTCCAGTAAAAAATAATTACACATGAACTACAAGTATTTGGGAAACTGAATATAGAGACAAGTAAGTTCCCATAGTGATTTTATCAAATTTGTTTCGACAATGATAATATTTGAGAGTAATAATTCGAGCATATGAAACGTGGGCCTACTCCGACATACGAGTAAAAGATTCATACCACTGCCATTGCGATTGTCAAGCACATTTTGATACGAGTAGCGTAGCGGGTATGGAAACGTAATCGATTAGGATGAATAAAACCACAGGAAAAAGACAGTAATACACGGAGGCGATTCAACACTGGTTGTAAATGTTATTAATCGTGATCAACAGCTTTGCTAAAAGTAGAACTGTGAGCATAATTGCCGCGTAAGTTTATTGCTTTACACATGGACTTCTGCGAACAATATCTTACAGTCACAGTTTGGGTCATAAATCGGGAATTATGATTGTCAATGAAGACACAAGATCAGTGCAGGATAAATACGCCTAAACATTTTGATTTATAGTCAAAGCTATATGGGCCATGAAATAAAACCAGTTGCTTTTCGATGTGCCCCGATGGATCCCACATAATTACTTATACATTTCAAGTAGTGTTAGACCCTAAAGTATAGAGTCCAATGATTTCTGCATAAAGAGTAAGGTAACCACATGTCCTGAATCGTTATTTTTATATTTATAAACGAGCTAATTATAAGCAGGTTATCAGGTATACTTAATATTATGTTTTGCGTGTGGAAAGATTCCATTATATTTTCGGCAACTTTAAGGAAGATTTTTTAAGAGACATTTATCGATTATTAATTAAAGAAGGTAAACAAACTGCAAAAGCTTAACCCGAAAAAACAACTCACTACTCTACGTTACTTCAAAGTACACTTCACACGGAAAAAAACCCACATCATGTCCCATGCCTCGTTTGGTCAAGCATAGGTTAAGTTACAGAGCAAAGAATTAATTAAGAAAAGCTTATTGATTGCCGGCGCGGCGCGCAGACTTCTGAAAGTATTTTGTTGCCTCCAGCTATTCCAACAAAGAAATTGAGTGCATAGGCTCTCGGAATAATAAAATATACCTGTGTGTAATTTCCCTGGAAGTTCGGCTGGTCTGTTCATCAACAATTGCCCAGGGCAGAGCAAGTCGGCGAAGATCTCCTTGGTATATATAAATATGATCGGACTCCATCCGTCCTGACAGGCACGCCTGGGGGCTTTCTGGAGGACATGGAATGCCTGACAAGTTGTCTCATTTGTTTTTGTAGTGGTGATAAATGCTGAAGAACTGAGATTTTTTTGTATAGGATGCATCTTGCTTCTGTAACACACAATATTTCTAGGGGTATAGACTATACCGTCCTAGAGTCGTGGTTACCAGTTCAGATGTAAAATGGATTTATTACAAAATGTCTCCACGGACGTAGCCAGAGCGGACGAACAGAATAAGTTAAATAGAAGGAATACAACCAATGTACAGGGACACACGAAACCTTAATGTCGGGATTATTGTTTTAGTGAAGTTCTGCATGTAGCACTTTTAAAATCTAGGATATGAAAGCTCAATTCATGAGCTTTCTTTTAGTACAAGAATCATTCAAATCACTTTTAAACCACCATTTTAAAGTTCTGTCCACGGTTCACCAAAAAGGTAAGTGTTCTTTCAGCAAAACGAAAAGGAAAAATCACATAGGGATGTGTGTGAATTGTATTCGGTTTGCTGAAAGAACGCACACCTTTTGTGTGATCCGTGGACAGATCTTTAAAACGGTGGTTGTGTTTAAAACTCCGTAACTTGAAAAGTATAAGTGATCTGAGGGCCTGCTGGCAGAGCTACATTGGCTCCCTGTTAAACAGAGGATAACCTTCAAAATCTTCACCCTTGTATACAAAATTCTCAACACTCAAGCTCCATCATATCTGGTTGACCTATTACACTCACATCACTCAAATATTCCTGACTCTTACAGACAGCGACTCCGCTCATCATCCGATCAGACCCGGCTTTCTGTCCCTAGAAGTAGGAAGAAGGCCGGAGATAGCTCTTTCGTTGTGGCCGCCCCTCGCATGTGGAATGAGCTTCCTTCTTGTCTGAGAGAGGCGGTCTCGCTGCCTGAATTCAAACGTCTCCTAAAGACACACCTGTTCCAAGTCCATTCGTAATCGTATTGTGTCTGTTTTTTTCTTTCCTGTTATTTTTTGTTGTGGATGAGTGTTAAGCGCTTTGTTCTTTGTAAAGCGCTATATAAATACTTTGTATTATTATTATTTGAATGATTCTTGTACTAAAAGAAAGTTCATGAACTGAGCCTAAATTTCCTAGATTTTGAAAGTGCTAAATGCAGAACTTCCATAAAACAATGGTCCCGACATTTGGGTTTCGTTTTTTTTTTACTCACCCTGTACAATGATAATAGGGTCTACGGTGTTTATTGGAAAACACAGGACAAAAATACCAATGACAGGGAATTGGTGTGTTCTTTAAACTCAACTCCTATCATGGGCGTCGCCAGGATTTTTTCTAGAGGGGGGCAAAAAAAATTTTGGCCAAAAAATGCTTGTATTTCTCAACACATTCTCGATTTATCAGTTTGGGGCAGGGACATTTAGACCCCCCCCAACTCATTAAATGTACACCACTTTGTCTTCGCGCCTCTTTTTTTGCTTTCCCCCCCCCCTCCCCCTCGCGACGCCCATGACTCCTATAGTGCAACAAACCAAAGACACAAACGGTCAAGTACGTAAATACCCCAGATGGGGAGCATATAATGCCCCCCCCCTCTTTTGACCCCCCCCCCGGCCTCCCTCCCCAGAATTTTGTGATGAGAAACAAAAAAATGCCGATTTTAAGGTTATTTTCCAACTTTCCAAAAGCCGAAATGTATTAAATATCACTGAAAAAAAACGGAGAACGAACAGCAGAAAATCTTGAAATGCACCGTCTTGATGTACTGTAAGCGTGCCAGTTTGCATAAGTAGTGCATTTGTATCATAAACAGTGCCCCCTGGTGCCACGTGGTGGTGTCCAGCCCCGTCCCCGCTTTTCGAATTTTCACGACTGGGCAATTTTAGCATTTTGCTCATCCCGCCATCCGCATCCCCCACTCGCGGGCAGAACGCCACTGACACGGTCATGTCTTCGCTGATATAGGATTGTGTTGAATAATGCAATATGTGTCTCACTGCCGAAATAATGAACATGAATCTGCTTCAAGCTCTTTTCCTAAGAAAAACATGGAGAAAACAACGGCATGTGTTTTATATTACCCGTGGCTAATACAAAATGAATGGATGATAGCATGATTTATCATTGGCAATCCATGCTCCATCAACTGGGGTATACCTTTCGTGTAAAAACGGTCGTAAATTTTAAAAAGTGTTTTGTATTGCATTTCACCGACGTAGTTTTATGAGCATCGTGTGTAATTATACACCAAGTACTGAGAGCTGGCAAGGAAATAAATCAGAAGCTTTGCACAGCTCTGATCCGTACCTACTCGTCCTCCGAGCTACTGATGTCGGCTGCAGGTTGGGATCTGATATCGGTCACCCAAAAGGGGAGGAAAGACCGTACACAAATATTTTGCGTATTTATCAAATTAGGTTTTGCCCTTTACCGACGCATAAACACTGTATACTCAGTGAGTTGCCTTCCGAGTGAAAGGTGGAAAAATCACTCGGGTGGGACTCAAACTCACGACCGCCTGCTTTCTAGAGCAGATGTCTAGCCACTCGACCACCGATATAACGGCATCGGTTGGCTGGTTCGAATCTGATGTACACCATTCATGAGATATTTTGTGTATGTTGGGTAGGTGCAGGTGCAGGGTAGACGCCGTTGTTTTGTGTTTCCTTGAGTATTCTACGCTCCAGAGCTATAGTTGACAATATTGAAATGTTATATATTCCCGAATGCACGCGCACGCCTATAGATGTGCGGTAAGCTTTTTGCCCCACGTACTCTCCTGTTAATCTGATGATATTTCTTCAACACAAGCAGGACCTACTGCTAGATTGTATTTCTCAACTCGTCTGCAGAGCGAGCGGCGACACTGGTCATCCATTTTTTTCCCCGGGACTGTGGCATCACCGTGGTTCGATGACCAGTCGGACGCGCGCTGCCGGATGAAACCCCTTACCGTATATACCCTCAGGGCCATACCGACCCCCATTGGCACTTCCCTCCCTACTTCCCTCGATCCGCTGACTCCGAGTCCGGTTTTAATGCGAACGACGGAGCTCTGCACTCAAGTATCGGAGCACCAAGGTTCTCTTTTGTTCGGTTTCTAAGAACGCTTTCCATCCACACTTTTTTCTCTCTTACCGACTCGGGTACAGCGACACCCTACGGGATGATGTTAATCAGTGGTAAGTGGCTTAAGAGCACTGAGGCTCGCCTGGTTGCATCCTGGGAATTTAATTTTTTTTAATTTAAAAATGATTCGTCTAATTCGAATCAGCGATATATTTTTCACCGTCTCGATTCTGATGAAGAATTTTGGCTGTCATGATTGGCAGACAATACTCACAGACAATACTCGGGGAAAGAAATATGTTGAAGTCACAGCCAAGTTCTGCAAACAGCAAAGAAACTTGCTTATGATCCAATTTCGAAAATATTTCCGAGTTAGCTATGATTCCAACAGGCTCCCAGTGATTAAGTTTGGTATACTCCCCTCCTCCCTTTCGTCAGTTTTCGCAGGGTTCGAAATTAGCGGTAGCCCGCTAGCCAAATTCTAGTCGAAACAGCAGCAGGCTAGCCAAACTATTCCTCAACTAGCCTGGCTGGCGAGTGAAAAAATATTGGGATACGGCAAAGATGAATGTATACAGGAAGAAATAAATCATTCAATTCAGAAAGAAAACCCCATCAATTTGTGTCTAATTTAATCAACTGTTTTAAAGGGTTAAATTATTAGATCTGTTAATCAAAATACTGACAAACTTGCTTCAGAATTGAGCCTGAAAATACGCCATTTTGTATTTGAGATAAGAAAAAAATGCGGGCTAGTGAAAATGCCCGCATGCTAGCTAAGAGTCCGTTTCAGTAGCCCGGCTGGCTAGTGAACAAAAAAAAGTTAAGGTCGAACCCTGGTTTTCGACATTTTCCTTCCTCTGTTGCCTTGTCCTTTCTCGTGTCCCCTTAACTGGCTCGAAATCTTGTGCAAATGAATACCGTGAACACACGCCTCCCTTACAGTGTTGCCATCTGCTTACACCATAAAACACCTCTGTACCTTTCTTAGCACGATGCATGCTACAATGACAGTTGTCCAGTGTGAAATTTCACCTCTCTAGTCTGGCCTCCGGACATGGCCACTGAACTGGAGGAGATACCTCAACGATCACTTCCCGAGTGTTGTCATTTATGGGGGGGGGAGGAAGGTGTCAACCGTGCGTTGGATATTTTAACATCCAGGTGAAAAATCTAAGGTAACTATCAAGTTGTTACTCAGGTTAAAGGCATATTATGTCGTTCGGATGTAAGGCATCTTCATTTTCTTTTCAATGGTGTGAGAAATATGGTTTAGCTAAACTCTTTTGTCTCTACCTAAATCCTCTCAAACCAAATTGTGTCTTCCTATAGTGTACGCAGTTTATTTAGGATTTCTTGGTCTATATAAAAAGCAACTTTACGGTAATGTGGTGTTAAGGCTAAGCGAATAGAAATGGAAGGAACAGAAATAAGGCAACGTGTTTAAAAAAGAAAGGTTTATGCGCTGCCGGACGAGCCAGCTATTACGATTGATCGTTGTACCTCGGCTACATTGATACCAATGATGTATCAGAGATAACTATTTCAGGTAATACAGTCTTCTCTCGACATCTTAAGAGCTAGGTTTTAATCGGAATATACATGCTCTACTCTAAGAACGTCTAATAACAACGGGGGAAGTGTCATTCTAATGTTTTACGCTGTAGATTCTTAAGAGCAGCTGTTAGTATCCCTGCATCGCAGACATTGCGTCAAGTAAATGGTCTGCCGTATTATGGCAATAAATAAACCTGATGTTTTTTCGTGATCAGTGGGTATTTATTACCCTTTGATTCACACGATGGGGAGTTGGTAAGTCATGGCTGTCTGTATCGACGATCAGTAAGATTGCTCATACCCTTTTTGGTCCCAATATACAGCCTTGTGGGTGCGAAGGCCAAAGCATCCCGGTTGTTAAAGAAAGTTAATCCAATTACGTACTTAGACGCTATAATAGAGCAGTAAAATTCATGCGTCCCTCCAAAAAAAAATGCCCTTTTGAACGTTGTGTTTCTCAGAAAATATGCTCAGTATGATTGTAATGTTAAATTATAACGGAAGCAGAAATTCTAAACTTCATGTCAGTGAAAAAATCGCCGTCATCGATGCCGAAACGTCAACACTGGTTACTGGTAAAGCTGACCTTCAAGTCAGGAAGAAATCGTTCGAAAACCTCCCCAAATCTATGTATTTATCTCAATTTCTAGGAATCTCCTTAAGTTGTTATTTCACGAGTAATTAAACACTCATATCATCTAAGAATATTCCGAATTTCGGCTTAATCTGTTGTTGCAAACGCTTGTGTTACACCTTGAACTATCTCCAAGGTAAATTTCGACGAGGATTTTTTGCCAACCAAATAATATTATCTCACGTGCATGGTTTTCAGGTTGGGTGATTTTGGGGCGACAATGACGAATTTGGGGCGACAATGACGAAGCGCATAAGCATATTCATTAGCATCACTCGGCGTGACTTTGCGTGGGTCTCGGTATCGACCAATATATGGAAACCGGAAAAAGGGTGATATTCATTAATTAATATTTCGTGAAGGAGGCTATTCCTCAAATGTTTACTGCACACCATAATGGATCGGAACCTTATAAATATTCGTGAGGCTTGAAAAGATTGACAGATATTGCAAACACCAGTGTTACAACTTTTAAAAATGCATGTAGCCAGGCCTATTTTTCCAATTTCAACGAACAGAACTGAACATATCAAAACGATGTTTAGCACATAGTTGCATCATTATAAGGGAAATAAACGCTAAAAGTTGCATGAAGATACAGTCTTTCAAACGGGAGAAATTAATTTTCAAAGATTTCGCCCGCGAACACCCACATGTCTGTGTGCATGTTGTTTCATTCATATTAAAGTATTACGTAACCTTTAGAAATCAGCCTACGCAACCACACGGCTGTATATGATATGACTTTGAAGCAGACCCAGCACCAACCTCGATCTCAGGGTGTCCAGCAGTCGGCCTACGATCCCACCACGACCCGCTCTCTCACCCTGGTATTGGATCATTTGCATATTCAAAATGTTTGGATACGTGTGCAAATGAGGAATAGTCTGGTGCCTGCGTGTGCGTTACATCAGCGTTTGTGGTGACCTGGGGTAAAAACACAATCAATTCGTCGCGGCGAGTCACGATAACACGATTTTTTTTTTCAAAGTTAAAATGTTACAATCTTTTCCAGTCAATATGTAGTATCATTTCATATTAATATTAGCAAATTGGAAAGGAAATGATTATTTTTTCAGAAGGTGAAGACGTAATAGTTACAATGAACGTGAAAAACACGTAATACACGTGTGAAATAACACCACCAAGTACACAATATAAATCCATTACCCGCCAATTGCGGTATCGAACCAGGATGCAGGAAGAAAGTTTCATATCCAGGGCTTACTATTGGAAACGAGGTTAGAAACAAAGTAAGCACTGGGGACGAGGTTGACCCGGTACAGGATTCCATCTCCAAAATGGAAGTGATTTTTTTTAATCCACCACAAAAGTCCCATTTTCATAAAATGGCAGCGAATGCCGATTGCATGTCGGGCCTTGTCTGTGTAATCGTTATCTAAGCTGATTTTGTCTGAGTTGCGTTGAGTAAGGCTTTCAGCCATCGATATTTTTGATTCACCGAATAATAAGCTTACTTTTTTTTAAGTATGCGCAGAGAAAAATCCGACAACGTGTTTATAGCGTTTGAGGGCGCAATGTCCAACATGAAACATGGAAGTAAGTCTCGGCACAACAAAGTTGAAAGGGCAAGTAGGTGCTAGTTGACCTCAAAACCCGCGAGATTTAAAGGTAATGTACAACATTGGCTTTTGCTGCAATGTTCAGAAAAAATGGATTGGAGGATTAGTATGTTATACAAAATATTGTTACACTGACTTTTTTCACGTTTTGGGCTTGTAGATGCTGGAAAAACCAAGACATCTATCATGTTCTTGTAGTCTGGTTCCCTGACCCCACTTAAGATGAAACGAAGCAATTAATACACTTTGGGGAATTGTAAGGTCAGAGAATCAGTCTAGCAGGCTTGTACCCCTTCACAGGTGTGTGATCATTGCAAAGAAAAGTCAGAATAACTAAATATGAAAAATTAAGAACAGTTTTTGAAAAAGCCAGTTTTCTCCAACGCTGGTCGGCCGACCAGCATTGGAAAAATACAGTTTTTCTTAAAAATGTCAGCCCACCAGGAGCCACGATTTTAAAGGATTCTTTAGACTGTCAGTCCCTAACAATTTAGTAAGGTATTTTGTGATAATTTGATCATTTCGTTTTTTGATGTTTGCAAATGTTGTATTTTCCCTTTAACGGGAATACAGTACATCCGGGCACCAAATATAGGATATACAACGTGTTTATAACATACGTTTTTGTTTGTTTTTACTTCTTGCCTGACTAGCCATATCCAGTCAAGGGCAATAGATGGACGCTGCGAAAGGAATGAAAATCATTGCGATGCACAGCATGTATGTATTGAATAAACTGCCAATTGATGATTGTATACTTGGACCCCCATGCAACTTGGTCACACAGATATTTGCTCGTCCCATCGCCTTGCGGGTGCTGGTGGGTGCTTTGAGCTCTTCGCAGCCATTCGACAAACTGTTTCCCAGCTGACGCGGATCAGCTCTTCAGGGTAAGCACCACCCTTTCCCACAAGATGTATGTACATTTAGCCCCCATTGGATAAGCCGGTGGTGACTCAACCTCGTCCCCAGGGTGTCGAGCAGTACGCGCCCACCACTACCTGCTCTCTCACCCTGGTATTGGATCATTTGCATGTGCAAGATTTTTGAACACGTATGCAAATGAGGAACAGTCTGGTGCCTGGATATGCGTTACACATTAGCGTTTGTTTTTGTATGCGGTGTCTGGGGTAAAAACAGATTCAATTCGTAGCAGCGCGAGCACGGCGTGAGTTACGAAAACACGATTTTTGAAATCAAACTGTTACAATCTTATCGAGACAACATGCAGTATCATATGTCATATTAATATGAGCAAATTGGAAAGGAAATTAGTATTTTCGAGAAGGCGTGGACAAATGATCGCGAGCGCACGTTGTGAATAATAGCACCAAGTACACAAGAAAAATCCATTACTAGCCAATTGCGATATCGAATCAGGATGCAGGAAGGAAGTTTCCTATCCAGGGTTTACTATTGGAAGCAACGTTGGAAATAAAGTAAGCACTGGGGACGAGGTTGGTGGTGTTCACAGTGAACGTGAACTGGCGAAACTTCTATTGCACCCAACCTCGTGCCCCGTGGCTACGATCTTGCAGCGCCATGTTGTTTCCCATCATGCCTTGCGCGATCGTAACCCCTGGAATTGTGTAATTTAAATATACTAAAATACGGTATATTATAATTAGGGCTGCAGTTTATCCGTTTTACGTGCCGACGCCATCTTTAAAATGTTAAAAGTTGTGATTTTGAAGAATCAGTCCTTTCAAACACAACGTTTGGACGTTGTGTTAATTAGCAAAGATTTGTATTAAATGTACGTACCCCTCGAGCCTTTACAACCACAGATAATACAGGTTTTTTTTAGCGAAAAACGCGGCTGACATAATCCATATTGTACAGGCATCGCGACTTTTGAATCATAATTTTTTTTTCGTACGTGACGTTACGTGCAAAGCTAAGCACGCGAGTGCGAGCGCCCTATGGGCGCGCCCAGCGTGCAATCTTCGAAATGCCCGCGCAGTACGCTGTGAATAGCCATTCAGCGTCATTTACGTCATCATCACAGCCAGGGGTTAGTGTAAGGAACGAGCACGCGCCCCTGGAGTCGAGGCTGTATTGCACCCTCTGTTGTCCTAAAATTACCGATGCTGATCAAATCACGACTTACATGCTGCCAATTTCTTACCAGTTGCAAAGAGCGCCCTCACCGAGGACATGTTTTGTTGTTTAAAATCAGTGACATGGAAATGTCAATGGGTCCGGGTGGCTCACCCGGGTCAACGTGGGTCAGCCTTGTGCCGTTCGATTAGCTCTGACGTCATTCTCTGGCTCACTCATGTCAGCCACCACAGACCCTGCTCGTGGACAAGAGTCAGTGGTGGAAATACGTCACACACATGCGTGGTTTATTTCAAGAAACGGACAAATATGGCGGCCGGACAGCGGAAATCTGTAGTGGGCTTAAGTTTTTTTTTAAAGTCTAAAGGTAATCATTTTATAGCGTTCATTGCAACTTTTGAGGCTATAATTCCAGCCAAATTTTTTGAGTTTTGCAATGGACTGAAAAACAGTAAACTAAGACCCAATCCGAAAAGGACGTTTTGTCAGTGGCTAAGGCCACGGCTACGGGCGTCACGTGAGGATCGTGATGGCCCGCGGTTGAGCGTTTGATTAGCCCGGCTGTCATGGCTAACCCATCTGCCTTTACCCGAGTCGATCCGGGAGAACTACTCGAACGCACCCAATGCATCTGTATCATAGCGGTGCAAAGACTTGTCCTCATGAGGGCATTCTTTCTCAAAGGGGTCTCTTAAACGGTGTTATATATTGACCGCGTAAAATTGAAAGTTAGAGTATCTGGAAGCTGGGATGGCATTTGTACCCAATGGACTGGCATGATCAGTCTTTAAAACGTAAGAACTTACTCCAATACAAATTAAAAACAGCCACGTCACAATGTTCCGAGGAGCGAGAACTGTGCTTTATTGGCAAATGTTAAATGGAGAGGACACGAGGAAGGATTTTTTAAAGCATTACAAGGAGATACAACTAACAGCTTTACTTTAAATGACTGTAAGGACGAGTATAACTGGTTTTATTTATGATACAAATAATTTATATTTGACATTATATACAAAACAGACTCATCTTTCAGTAACCAGAAATAAATATATTTTTCAATAATATGACTTTTTTCTTTAGATAAGTGAAAGAGATTCCCTTTGTCAGTACGAGTCGTAGTTTAGATGGATAAGATGTAATTCCTTTAGCACGAGACATTCATGATTCTACATACGAAAAATTAAAGAAGAAGGACTGATAGATCTTGCTTTGAACTCTCTGAAAATATCACGCGTTCTGTATGGGCAGGTATAAATAAGAAAACAATATAACATGCAGCAGTTTCCAGAGCCGAATTTAAACAAGAATTGCACCAATAAAAAAAATATATATTCTGATGCTTGAACTTTATGTTACTCACTTTTAACCCTAGGGCTAGGCCAAACAATTCTAGTTCTTTATGTCTAAATCGGCCAATTATTACTTTCTGATGACTGAATAATTGAAATGGGAAAACAGACTAGAGAATCCCATGCAAATAAAAGACAGAGAAAAGCGATTTTTTTATTACTGTTAACTGTTTTGTTTTGTTCTTTTTTTCTACCCAAAACTATAAAGGAAGCCTTGAATTGAAGATGTTTTACTTTTGGGAAGCAGTGGGAGAAATTCAGATTTCCATGTTCCCATGATAGGTTTGAATGCAATTCCGAAGGGAGCATTCTCTGACTTCATCATTTCGAATCGGCTTTCGACTTGCATTCATCCGCCGTGTCGATCTGATGCAAGGAGAACAGCGCTATGCCCGCTGATTCGGAGCAGTTGAAAATGATAGAGTGCTGAAACAACACCCTGAACTACTTGGAGTATAACGACCACTCCACTAATGGAATCAATTGCAGATTGCTTTGGGCGGCCATTAAAACCCATCCAACAGGAGATTCCATTTGCCAAGACGGATAAGACAGGATGGATGATCTGGTTCCATGGGAATAAAATCACTATAAAACTAGTGATAACCTGTAAGGAATGTTTTTCAAGGGTATTTTGGTTTGAATCGTCAGAGGTGTGAATTTAATATTATACTTTGCAATCGAACAATTTTTTCCTCAGAATATCTGCTTCAATTTGTAATTATAGTGAACATTTAAGCAAAGCGTTCATACATTCGCAGACTTAAGATTGCCCTGGTTTTTTTATGTCCAGTTTTATTGGCATCATTGAGAAATGGCAATTATTCGAACGGAAATATTTTGCGAACTGTTGCACCCAATAATTAGCAGAGAAAGACATCGGTGTGGTTTATTGTCAAACAAACCACTGTTATCAATTAATCACAGGAAAGTGTACATGGAGCTGCAAATTGACAGATACTTTGTTTATTTTGTTTCCAGTCCACAATTTTAATTCAAATCTCATTAGTGATATAACCAGGTTGATTCAGTATAGAACGCGCATAATACGTTCACTGTACGTGCATAACGGGTTGAAAAGGGATAAACTTTGTTACTTTGAATCCATTCCTCTTGAAAAAGAACGCTATGTCTTTTACGGGTTCAACAAAAATAATGAACTAGAGCATCACATATTTAGCTAATAAAAAACCGAAGGGCAAAATAGTTAACTAAAGATGCAGAGCAACATGCTTTCTTAATAAAATAAAACCTAATAAAACCCTGAGCCAGTTTTGTACACGTTAGCATTTACATCGGAATATTGTTGTCAAAGGTTTGAATTATACTGAATTTAATGGAACCCTGACACTTCAGAAAATTAAACAGAAGAAAGCCGGCCCATGTTTAAATGTTTACATTATTTTTGTTAACAATGGCTCAAATTTTATGTGCCAAATCGAGGTGGGTTTTGTCGAATCTAGAATTGTTTTACAATAACAAGACAATTGGCAAATATGTTGAAAAGTATCAGAGATACCAAATAGTTTGAGCGTGTAAACTTAAAAGTTGATGAAGCAGAATGACTTTTTTTCAAATACTACAGAAGGGGATCAATGTAAGACCAACGAGACTCGTCAATCTCTCGTTTGCACGAGATATGGTCCAACCACGCTATATATTTCGTTTCAGGTCTTTGGTCAATAATTGATCGAAGGGCTCGGTGAGAGGGTACGTTATAAGATTCCATCCGGTTTAAAATTAAGAAAGCTCGTCTTTTTTGGCTCATCTTCTTCAAACGCCTCTACTTTGAGCTTCTGTGGCGAGAAGTGAAGAGTCTTCCATACATTCGCATATTGCAAGGCAAACCGTGACTCGATTTACGCGAAGTGTACGTGTGCGCTTATACTCGCCTCACACCGAGCCCTAATTATACACGGAATCACAGAGCTGGCTCAATCAGTGCGTATAGTTCCGATAGGAGGACAAACAAACAGATATTTCTTGAAGAGTTCTGGGTATGCTTCCATCAGTTGCTGTGGACGTAAAACCTGCGGCATGTGTACTTGTTGGAGCTGTCATCTGTGATGGTCATGCAGTGCTTCATGCATTGGTGGGTGTTGAAACTGGTAGACCACGTGTTACCGCAGGAGATGCAGTTGATGGAGCATCTGTCCCGTGACCTCTGAACCCTGTACATGACGTCATCATCCGCACCTCGCTTGGCCACCTGCTCCGTTTCGTCGTTCAGGAGGTACTCGAGTTGGGCGGGGAAGGCGAGGGAAGCCCTGGCTAGTACCAGCAGGCCAGGCACATCAGGATGGAACGATACATTGTCTGTATTGGAAAGAATAAAAGGAAAAAAAAGATAGGTTATAGGCCTACGTCTGATGCATGGGCGTCAATCCAGGGGGGGGGGGGGGGCAGGGGGACATGTCCCCTCCCCACTTTTGAAAGATGGGGGAACAAAATATCAAATGTCTCCCCCCAGATTTTTGAACTCGTGTGTCTCATTTACAGGGCTATTATATCTTTTGCTAAGAAAATATTGGTTAAAGTGATCAGAAATTGCCTCATATCGCACCACAGAGCATCTAGAATCCACAATTTTCGGGCGTAATAGCTGATTAATTACTTCAACCTCAAAAATTCTGTTTGAATTATTATATTTTTCTAAGAAAATATTAGTTAAAGTGGTCAGAAATTGCCTCAGATCGCACCACAGAGCACCTAGAATCATTTTTTGGGGCCCTTAAACGGCTCCTAACCCCATCACGCTGTATGGCGCTTCATTCGCTCTTCGCGCTCGCATAAGTTCTGATCAAAGTATGCCCCCCATACTTTTTAGAAGCAATTGACGCCCCTGATCTGATGGACAACAGCTCAGAATAACTGATTCAATGACTCCAACCTCAATAAATGATGTTTCAATGATTATCTTTTGCAAACAAAAAAGTTAAAGTGGTCAGAAATTGCCTCAGAACGCACCACAGAGAGCGTCTACAATTTTTTTTTTGGGGGGGGGGGGGGCCTTAAGCGGGCCCCGAACCCCACGCTGTATGGCGCTTCGCTCTTCGCGCTCGCATAAGTTCTGAACGATGTATGCCCCCACGCAATTTTTAGAAGCGATTGACGCCCATGGTCTGATGGGACAACAAAAGCGAACTTTCCTGGTGTATAGGTTCGATGTTTTTAGTCGAGTCCACAACACGGTCTTCACAAGTCCATCACAAGTCCCCCAGTCTCAAGTCAAGTCACAAACTATTCCGATGGACTCTGACAAAGGCATTCCTATGTTATTGCTCATCCCCTATATTACTTGTGATCAGACTCGGGAATTGACTTGTGCTTTACTTGTGCTCGGACTTGTGATGTACTCGAATGGTCGAGTTAGGTGTGTTTGAGATTCATCACCAAAAACTTTCTTTTTCAAGAGTAATTTAGGAAACCATAGGTGGCCAGATTCAATGACACTAACGATAAGCCGAGAGGTAAACTTTCACTGGATTCATTAATGATATTGGTTGTATGTCAGTCCTCACAGCAATTCATTTGTATCATATACATGTATAATATGGCGCAGTTAAAGTCTCGTATCAATATCATTTCAAATTGCCGATCGATTTAATCTTTCCTTTGCAACTTCGACAATGTCTTTGCTCGTTGAAAAAAAAGAGGAGAAAAGAAAATCCAGTATTTTTTGAGCTGATGGACTGTGCGCTTAGAACACTGTAAGGTGCGTGCTTTTGGCCCTTATATTCAAAAGTAATCTTTCTATTCCGCGTATTTCTTTTCCGAAACACATTTCTTCGTCTGTGATTGCACGTTTAATCACTTCAGATCCACGGTTTGCTGCAACGTACTGAGTATAGATTATTGCTTGCCGTCCCAACCTCGCCCTTCCAAAATATCTATCGATTGGTTTCATAAAAAGTGACAGGAATTGCCTACATCAGGTCACAAATGTTGATTTTACAGTACAATGTGTCATTAAAAAACGCCAAGAGCCTACAACATCGGTCCAAAGCGAAGTGTCATCTCCAATATATTACAAAGTGGCTGATGGCAATGACGATAAGCAACCTATGTACTGTCAGTCCGTGGCGATAATGGAATAAGTCTACGCCGTGATGTCTTCATAAATGTAGCCCCTTAGATGATTTTAATCTGACTGCCGTGATAATATTGACAACACGGGGAAGCGATTCAGTTGCTTGGGTGATCTGACGGCTAGATATTACACTAACGATGACAGAGTAATGCGAAATTAATGACTTTTTGTGTCAAACGACAGTTTCAGCTGCGAAGGTATAGGCTTAAGACCTGGAATGAATTCAGCTGCTGCGTAGTATAACATTTGCCGCCATGCAGATTAACGAGGCTGAAGTCACGTGATGGTAATTAGGCAAGTTGATGAGCGTGCAGCAACCAAGACTTGCCCTGTGTGTATTCTCTCTGCAAGGCCAAGAACGGGCTCCTTTTTTTATGGGCATAGATCCTGAGGGAAGGGGAGAATATTACCACCTTTGTTGGGGGGGGGGGGGCTGGCTGGGTGGTAGAATCAGTCCACCCCCATTTTTCTTGGAATGAACCCCCCAAAATGCCGATTACAACGTAATAATGTGAACACACCTTTTTTTTTAAAGAAAGAACTATAAATGGTCGGGTTTTGAAAAAGCATCCACAGTTTTGAATTTTCAATCTTCATTATTTACGGCCGACCAGGTTATTTTAGGTCCAGGGGAACCATCGGGACATATCCTCGAATGATTTTTTTTTAAATTTAAATTATCTGACGATGAAATCACAAAATGTCAAATCGTGCGTATCACTATATTCACAGTGGGGGCGCTCTCCGTTGCGCTTCAAGTCACACCCATTTGGTGCATATGGCCCAACTATAATTATGTAGCATAACCAATAGGTGTAAACGTCCCATGAAGTGTCACGTGACGTATAATGTGGAAGACAAGACTGTTGTCATGACGGTTACTTGGATTCTCTTTCTCCCACTTGGAGTCTAAGTGTTGAGTCTAGGCTGTCTGCGGCATCCCCTGACGCCAATAAGCTAATTGCAGTTTCAAACCTGCAACTTAAAACTTTGGTGTGGAGCTGTTTAAAATGCAACGAATCCGAGAATAAACAGTCCTGCGCTTGTTGTTGAAAACAATAATGTAAAGCAAACGAAAGCAGGTCAAGAGGCGTACTTGACTTGCCCGCTGTCGTCTTGAAGGAAGCCCAAAAATGCATATCAATTATTGTGTAGTGCTCGGGCGGGCATACACAAATCATCACGAACTGAGTAAAATGCGCATGAAAGCACAAGTCACGGAGTAAAAAAAAGAAAGAAGAACAGATCATGCAGAAGAATCTGTAGCCAACGCAGAGCTCAAATTAACCTTCCCAAATTGTTTAACGACTGCAGCAGAGGCTGCGATCGGACAGGAAGACATTATGCGATTTAACTGTTGCTAGCTTGCATGCCAACTAGCCTCGTCCCAATCCACTACACTTGCTAGACGCAAATTTGTACACGCCAATTCTATGGTCGGGCTACCGAACATTGGACCGCCGAGCAACAAAGCGAGGTTGATACGATCGTAAACAGATCTTTTACGCTAACAAAAACTCGGACGAAAGATGCAAACCAATTTCACACGAAGGTTTGCACCCGGATGGGAGGAGGTGTCTTCCGTGTCGTTTGAAATTGTCTTCACGCACGTCTTAAGGTGAACGTTTCAGCTCGCTGTCGTCAAGTCGAGCGCGTATAGAGGCCCGGCAAATGACGTTAACGTCGCTTCCACGGCAGTGTGTCGCGCCTTGAAGATTTTACAGTCACGACTCACTACAGTGAACTGATGAAGATCTTAAGGTCATATGTACCAACCAGAGAGAATGTCGCTGACAAAACTCAAGAGTGGTGACGAGTGGAGGGTACAGAAACGGTCTTAACAGCAGAATAGTTAACTCTTAAAGCGAAATGTTTGATGCTCTTTGGATAATTTGCACCAAAGAGTTTCGAAGGAAATGCCAAGAACTTTAACCAGGGACCAACTACGGCTCTAAGAGTAGTTCAATTTGGTTTTGCTGTGTTTTCGGTGACACGATGGTTCATCCAAAGTATGCGAAACCTTCGCAACTTGACAGATTCACCACAAAAAGAACAGCAAATTGGGTCTCATTGGGTCTGCATTTCGACCACTCATTTTTAGATGTACCTCTCATATACGTTTTATAATTTGATTCATAATCTATAATCCAAAAGCCAAAAAAATTTGAACGGTAAAAAAAACAATCGAAAATTTCGATCTGTATGACAAAAACTCAGGCCTAATCGCCTTAAGATTATGGACGAACATTTTGCAAGATGCAAATGCCGTACGACAGTGCGGCGAATTAAGTCACAACTGTTCCAAATGTGTTAGTTTTTCTTCTCAAATCGTCACAAGTCTAAACCAGTCTAGGCAAAGCGCCTCCATTTCACCTGTCTCATCTTACCCCCTCCCCAGACACCGTATTTTAAAAAAATACCAAAAATAAAAACAAAATAATACTGAATAATTCTTTCATTGCAAAAGCCAACGTGATCCCCATCAACTATTTTCACCACCATTATTGCTTAACACTATCATTGGATGACACTTAATTGTATGTTTGGTCAGCTTTTATTAACAACAAATGTTTGGTTCTACGTATACACCCTAACACTTTCCTTTATTAACGCGACAAAATCTGGTATCCACCAAAAACTTCAGAATAGTGCCAGCGCTGCGGCAATGCTGCAAATAATTCCAGTTCATATCTAATCACCGGGTTGGTATACAAGATCCGGGGCTGTAGGTTTAGTCATGCACTGTGCGTTTGTTAGAATTTTTATTACCGCTTTATTTTACGCTTGCATGTTTCAATTCGACATCATTGTCAGAATGTTTTTGATAATACAAATGCAACTGTAAAACCAGCTGCAGTGCCAATTCTGTGCACAATACAATGAGGCTGAACTTGATGGGGCGGGACACCACTGACTCCCTGGTGCCCGCGTCACTCGTAATAACCCCGTCCCGCGGGTATTGGTCGTGTTTTATTCGAAATCGCTCGCACGCACCCCCGGCGATGTCTCTTTGCAATAATACCCTGCCAGTCAATCTGAGAAAATGACTCAATAACTGGTTACATGTACTTTAAATTGTCACCAAGGACTTTGGCTAGAATCCGAGTGGATGATAGGTCCCTGTATTATTGCGAGGTTCTGTCGTTACTAATCATATCAGTTGTCAGCCTTTGGCTTGGTATGATGAAAAACAGTCTGATACCCTTCTTATATGTTCCCCTGCCAATTCCGTACAGCCTGAACACTTCAATTAACATGAATGGAACATAACACCCCATCGCCTAGTACTAGTTATCCTTTAAAGCCATTTTCCAATAAGAAAGTAATAGGCCAACAGGAGTGGTGACTGTGATGATGATTTCTGCTTCTTCTTATAGGTCAGGCCTGCAAAATTGAAGTTCCCAACCAACAACATGGCCAACACACGGTCTTCATCTTACATGATAAGTAGTACATCATGTACAGGGTTCCTTATGGGGTAGAAAACACGAGAGCAATAGACCCATGGCATGAGGAAGTCTTTAGAAATCAATCTACCCCATAACGGAAACACTATGGAGTTTGCGATTTCAATAGGGAACAAAGGAAAACGAAAGAAGGGAAACAAAGGTCTTCCCCGCAGGTACATGCGTGTAAGGCTGGGTGGGTGTAACATGAGCTACGAACATCAGTTTTTAATCCTCACAGCCGAAGGTACCGTAATTTATTAGTTGTGATTACCATCGATTTCTTCTCAGAACATGTGTTCCGCAACCATTGAACCTGGGGCTGTTGAGACCCATTGTAAGGTAGCTTGTCCTGTCCGGAGCCGAGTTTATCAATCTACTCGACTTATAAGCGAACGCGAGGTACTGATACAGAGCTCGTGATAATTTGCTTATACGGAATGTTGCCCAATTCGGTGAGATTCTATACGCATTCTAAGTTAAGTAACGACAAAATATTGCCGAAAACAGGTTCACTGGAGACAGGATGCTGAACAATAATCATTTAAGGGTATGGTTTTCAGTGGCTGTCGAATTTTCCCCTTTAAAAAGACTTTTTTCATGGAATCTTGGGGAAAGTTATTTACAACATATTACACATACGCAAGTTGCTTCCCATCCCTCCCTATTACGCACTGGCGTGCTGAACACAGGTATTTTATAGGTAAAATTAATCTCAAGCTACAGGCAGGTATTCGCTGATAAGTGGAGAAATACAGATTGCAGCAGGCAAGTTCTATAAAACTCTCATAATGTCATTGCCCTCATATCTATATTTTTCAACAGATATACACGCGAAGAGATTCGTGAGTTCCTTAATGTACCCACAAATCCGCGAAATGAATTTTGCTCTTAGCCAATTGCGTAGTAAGAAATGACTATGCTGTGAATGGAATTATTGTTTGCACCACCTTCGACAAACAGGCAAACACATTCAACTTATTGCTGCCAGCACTCCAGAAGCCCTCTTTGTATAGGTTATTTATTTATTTATTAATATTTTGACTGTAGTAACGGAATTATGTGCACAAATGAAGTACATCATAATACATCTTTATTCCCCGAGATTGTATTGGATTGAGGATGCCGAAAGGTACCTGTAAAGAGATGGTGATTTGAAGAACATTTCAGAGAATTATACAATGTATTGGGGGTACTGCGAAGTCTTCAGTCAAAAATATAAACAACAAAATAATTATAAACCACTGAAGGAAACAATCTATTGGCTTGTTTTCAATCGATATATGTGACTAGGGCCAGAAGAAGGTTACCGCATCGTGACTTTGTGTGTGAATTTCGACCACGGGGCACATGAGTTGATGGTTTCTGAGCTGCGCTCCTTAGATTGACTCATTGGGAGACCGCCAAGGTAAATAATAAGGGTTGTATAGCTCTTTCGATAAAACGCTATCCGGTTCGTTAGTAAAAACGTCATACACGCGCGCGCACCACTGACTACTAGCGCCCATGTGATAAACACTTAATGGGCAGTGGGCGTGGTTTAAACTGAAGTGACGTCACACTAACGAACTGGATATGGACGAAAGCGGGCCCGTGTTCACTCACAAGGCCAGCTTCAATGGAGAAACCATTGTGCACGCTGTTGTACAAGACAACTATAAACCCGTGACGACTTATCTGAACAATAGCTAGCACAACGCTTTCACCATTTTAGAGGGCCTTCGTGATAGAATTGACAGCGTTCTCAGATTGGTTTATAGGGTATTCCAGGGTCGCATGATTCTAATCCTACTTAATAAGTCAGTTTATTTTTTCAACATTAGGCCTGGATTATTAATTTTTTTTAGGGGACCTTAGCAAACCCCGATACGGTAAGCAAGTTACGTACCGATTGCATTGCTCTTGTTATTCGTGTAATAGCTTGTCCGAGTTACTTTAACATTTGTATCGTGGAAAGATACTTTAAGTTCGACATTAACGCTGTATGGCTCCATTGTTCTTTCATTTTTATTAATGTTGCACCTCTAAATCTATGTGCAGATGACCATGGTCATCAGGCGGAACATGAAAAGACCGAATGCGTTTCAGGTGTAAGTAACAATGAATGCACAAAAGGTTAAGTCATGCCTATCCAATCTATACAAAGCCATTACACTTCTACTCTCCACCTTAACGTATAAGGTCTCTGCACGAACTGAAAAATGAATGACCGATTCAAAGCCAATCTCCACGCGGCGAATTTCCCGATATTCAGACGACTCTCAATGCTTCATTAGTGAATTAAACTGGACCAAAAATGTAATCCATTTGTGCAGATTCGAAATAGGAATTAACAATAGTGCCGAACGACGTTCCCAAAAGAATAAAGTATCATTGCGTGGAATTTGATTGATTTTGATTTTGGAATTTGATTGATACAAGACTAGTATTGAAGTAACTGAAAAAAACTATATTATTGTATAACCCATTTCAGCTCCACAATGTTCACTTAAGGTAGATGTAAGGAAGATTTCCCAAAATAGTTTATTATCTGAAGAGTAACGATACTAGCCGCTCTGCACCATTAATACCCTTTTCCTGAGGATATTGTCCATCTTGATTTCAATGTTCGTGTCGACCAAAATGTTGTACGTCTCAACTGCATGCTATCGATGGCAACACCTTAGGATCTTGCAACACCTTTAGGATCATACAAACACCTTCGAATCTTGCGTGTCCTGGACAACATGACGCCAAGTATGTTACCCCGGAAAGGGGCTATTAATCATGATGACCTGATAAAAACAGTCTCGCGGCAAATAGAGGTGGTACAAAAGTTAAGGTAATAACAGCGGCTCATTAATGGCATCAGGCTGACGTCATCAAAATCACAAATGGCCAGAAATACGGTGACATGTATAGAGCACGTCTTAAGGTTTAACGTCGATAAGCGAACTTCCTGTTTGCACGCATTAGGGATAAAGCAAATTCTATATTAGAGATTTACAGCGAGGGCTTTTTGAAAGGTTTTCGTTAACTTGTATCTCATACAAAAAAATGTACCTCCCCTATACCCGTACTATATATGTAACGTGATTGAGATAACTGCATGAGATATGCTTTGTTCCCGGTTCTTTCATTGTATACTGTTGACGAAGAAGGGCAGCGCAGTAACTAGTCCAGAGAAGAAGAAAGCACTTGTCTTACGCAGAAACTATGAAACATTCCTCCCAAAAGACAACCTTTCACAGGTGCATAATTATGTACGTATATACATACGCAGGTGCATGCCAGCCAACCACCCCGGTTGGAATTCAGGCCGCAGCTTAAAAAGATGCCAGTGATATTGAACGGCATTGCTCTTGATGTTACAAAAGAAACATTCGACTGGATTCTTTATGGAAGGATTAAAACTTGCCTATCGCAGTAACTAATTTGGTAGTAGTTTTAGTGGCCCTGGCGTGGGAAGTCGATGACTCACGGTGGCCCCTCACCTTAATTAGCTAAGAATAAGCAGGGACCAATTTTTTTTAAATTAACAGGCACAAAACATGTAGCAACTGCTTCCTTGACATCCGATCTTGCACCATCCAGACAATGAGCGTTGATGTTGTCAGACATTGTGTCTATACAGACACAGACAAAACGCATGTATTTTCCGGGGCTTTGGCAAATTTTGTTTGCATTTTCCAGGACACAGTGCCAAACTGGACTGAAATTTTCGAATAATGATTTTGTCTTCGAGATGGAGTTTGTATAGTAGTGCTTATACATTTGTATCGTATGAGCTGCACCCATCCCACTATTGGTGTATTTGTACAAACATGTCCTTTAACTTTCATTTTACAAGCTAAAGGAATATACAAATAATGAAAAAAAGGGATACAAAAAAAATCAAAAATCATCAAAAATTTCCTGCTAAATTATTTGTCGCCCTCATGTATTAACTACCAGAAGGATTTTTATTGTCCTTAGTAGCTTAAAACGTTTCCTCAGATGGAGAATAGTACAACTGAAAACTTTGGGTTGGGAGAAAGCTTTTAGAAATGGGGTAGTACGGGAAGGAGTTTTGTTTTTGCACTGGTCTATGGGAATATCTCCCTTATATAGGTTATGTATTTTGTTTGCGGTTATGTCGGCATAAAACAAATTCTAACAATGGTTTAAACAATCCAAATTAAAACAAATCCTGTACAAATCCACACCTTTGTCGGCACTGAGTTCCCTCGTACCAAGGAATTGTGTACATAGTGGTAATGTCGGCCCAAAAAACCCGCAATTTGACATTTTAAACGATCCAAAACCCTTACAAAGGCACACTTTTGTCGGCACTGGATTACCCGATACCAAGGTATTTGAAAACTTGATAAATTCACACTTAAGAAACAGTGAAATTGACCATGGTCATTAAACCACATCATCGTTACGTTGTCAGGGAACCAGCGCAGCCTGGAAGAGTTAATGAAAAGAAATGCCGTGATTATTTGATTTTCCATGTTAGACTTTTAAATGTCCACCAAAGCATCTCCGTTAACATATTTTACAAATACTATCTTAGCTTTTTAATTGACCCGAGGGTTTCGATTGCGTACACGCAAAAGCCCTCCGGCTTTGAAGCGAATTCGAAATGAGAAGTGCCCATCAAAATACTACGGGCGATGCGAACATACGCGATTACAACCGAAGCACCAGCCATTGGCAATATCTCTCGAATCTTACTAATGGGCTTTTAGAGGCCCAAAAATTGATTTCGATTGTTGATAATCCCACGAGGTCGAGAGATGAGCGCAGTCGCATCTCTGTAAAAATCTTAAGGAAAAAAGGGATTTTCTTGTCGTACAAACGGCAAGATGTAGAAAAGTCCTTCGGAACAAATTGGCTTGGTTAATAGGCCATGAATATTTTAATCTCATCTAACGCACTGTCACTTTGAGGGGAGGATGTTAAGCGCCGATTTCTTGAAGTTGGAAAGGCCACTGCGGCAGATAATTTCATTAGAGTGAGGTCCTCACCTTTTTTCTTTTTGTCGACGGCCACTGTCTTGCGAATACGGCGTCCTCTTTAATATAATTGCAAGAGGGGCAATTAGGTTGATTAAAGTCGTTCATAATGGTCCGCGACGACAAAGCTTGAGTAAAGTCAAATGGGTCTAGCCATAGGTCGCAACAATAACCCTGACGTCAAAATCTGATGACATTGTTCATCTACTGTAACTAATGCATCGCTTCAAAATGGATATTCTGACGGTTCCAAGTCATTTGTCCCCAACTTTTCAGTCAGTGGCCTACCAGTGGCGTAGCAAGGTCATTTTCCTGAAACTTGGCCTCCGTTAAATCAAATAGTTAAGGGAGGGGGAGGGCTTGGTACCATCTGTCGATGGGGGCGCTGTTCAAAACCGACGACTTTGCCCACTAATGGACAAGATATGGTGTTTTTCAGGGCGATGCATGCGTGAAATTCATAAAAAAGCATCCGGAACGGCCAATGGCACAAAAAGGGCACGACCTCTTTTTAAAAAGGGCACTTGTTCAGAAAAAAAGGGCACTCTTTGCAAAATATTGGGTGGGTGAATACCCCCCCTAACCCCCCCCCCCCCCCCCCGCCCCCGCTGGCTACGCCTATATGAATACGATACAACGAAGGAAATGAAAGAGCCCGCATAACATCAGTTTAATCTATACTGCTGATAACTCTCGTTCGATTTGGTATTTTATATTGATCTCGTGCAGGTGGATGCACCTGTCTTCACTGTAATTGAAGGTTGATACTTCACCGCGATAAGAATCAGTCAAGCTATCGGTGCTTAAAAGCCAAGTCTCGATCAAAGTGTCGCGCTAATGCGTGTGATATCTACTCGGAGTGATTGGACTGTCCGTTGCAGACAATGTCGAAATGAATTGTGAGTATAGGCCTTAGGCGTGAGCGCGAAGTTGCGAACCAATCCGCATGGTAATCATCTTGCATGGTTGCATTGGTATCGGTTGCACCACCGTATTTCAATGACATGGACGCTAACACGTCCACTGTCTTTGCGCATATTTATTAGCGATTCTCGGATATGCCTATTGTGTGCTTCCAGCGAGCGTTTACGATTATGAGGAAAATGTGTGACAATACCAAAGTGCCTTCAAAACGATAAAGTTTAGTGGGACCTCCGGTACATATCCGGAAATATGCCCGTGATTAGTTCGGGTACCGGGATAACTATACCCGTAAAGTCACCCGTACATGATACTAGGTTGAGTTTGAATTAGACGGTTTAAACTTCCAACTCATCAATTGTTTTAGAAAATGGTGTGCGAGTACAGACATCATGGGGGACTCGCAATGGTTGTGTTGGTTATAACATAATATTTTCAAACATAAACAGTTTAATTCTAACGGTGCGTTTAAAATAAATTCACGTTCAATTGGCTTAATTGTATTCCGAATCTATGTACAACAAAATGCCCCATCAAAAATTTCTTGTTTCAGGTTCCTAATCTTTCATTGCTCATTAAGATCTTCAACAATGCTCTTTAATTATGCTCTGCGTAAGAAAGGTTAATTAAGATAAAACGAACACGATCAAAGATTTACCCAAAAAGACAATCCATGATAAGTTTTTGTTAACGCCATAAAGACAGTTCACCTTTCCCTTTAAGCTGTTATACCAAGCTTTAGAGTTGAATGATTGGCAAATTACCTGTAAGATTAGATGAATTTCATCCAACTAAGTTAATCTGCTAACTCTGTACAGATGTGGGGGCTTGACAAAACTGATGCCGGGCGTGAACACGCACTTTGCGCTCATTAGAGGCTTCAGAGGGCTTCTTAGAAAAATCGTGCGAAGTCGCATATATCTGCTCATTGCTCACAAGCCGTTGGGAGATTCAAATTCAATATTTGATCAAATTATACGTTGGAGTTGTTTTCTTTCTTTTTTTAATACCAGGGGAAGCTTGGCCTTCACTGACTTAATAATATAATCTTTCTGTGTGCAAGGCATGTATGCAAAATTCATAAATGTGCTGCGAGATGAATTAAACTTTAAGTGGTAGTAAAACCTTATGCTCTTAAACTTGCTGTTTTAAATGGTTTTCGGTCGGTATATACATGTATATAACCGAATTATTCTTTCTTCAACTGACTTCTGCCAAGGTGATATGATTTGCGCGAACAGTGAAAGCAAAGAAGTTATTGGATTTGGACAAATTATGAGGTGAATGGATGTATTTATTCACAGCCTCAACAAAGGCATTAAGCGCATGCACACACTGAGTTTATTTTTTTGTCAGACGCAATATTACTCCTTCACCAATTTTGGGTTTCTCGTTTTTTGCAGTCTCGTGAAGCCATGATATGATCTTTCGGCTAGACTGGTTCGTGTGCATAGCTATTTATTCGAGACGAAAGGTTCGTCTTTGCACGCAACACGAGCGTATTGCACGTATTATATTCGTAGCTCGATTTCATGTTAAGCATAGCATCGACTTTAAGCTGTCCCTTGTGCAAATCTCCCTGAGTTATTTTCAGGGTTATTCTAGGGTAAATCATACTTGCCATAATAAGCAATGAAACACAATCTTCATCAGACAAATAGAGAATTATTGTGCTGGGCAAAACAAATTGGCTTACTGATACAATGGATTTTTCAGACCACTTTATAGGAAAGATGCTAATTTCAGCACATCAACATTTGCTGGTGCAGCAACATTTTCTGGTAAAGTCGTTAAGACAAATTTTAGGATCGTCTCATTCACATATTTTTTTTGGGGTGCATTTAAAAATAATCTCAATGATAACCTATTTGACTATACAGGGTGGTGCAAAAAGCAGGAAACCCACTTTTGACAGGAATTCTAACCTACTTACTTAATATATTTGAACTGTTTTTTTTTATATTTAATAATGTAGTAAAGTATAGCTCTTCAACTACACGTGGTGAAAATGTTTTTTAAAAGAATTGCAAGAATAGTGTTATTATGCTAATTTGAATACCAGTCACCAAAATCACTGTAGTCCATGTGTAAGTCTTGTGGTGTTTTTTTGTCTTCAAATCAAGCTCCGGAGCTCAGTATCAAGCGGATGGAATAAAGCCGTTCGTTGACAAACAGGTTTGGTACATGAAATCTTTAAACTATCATATCTGAGAGACAAAATATGCATTTGCAATCATTTTTTTCGTCACTTGTGTTTAAAGATCAATATGTTAATAACATTGTATTGAATTTTTGAAATACGCTCAATAAGTAGGTGGAAATTGTTGTCAAAAGTGGTTTTCCCTCTCTTTGCACCATGCACCCTGCACTGTGTGCAATGTGCGATTTGAAAGCACGGTCAAAAAGGACTTGTTTTAGCTTACACGATCATGATTGATAAACAAAGATGCGACCTGTCGTCAAGGGAATCGCTGTAATACTTGCAAAGGCTTCTCAGATTATTATTCACATTTAATGTAACACATTTGACGGATAGATACATTGATTTCGTTTCACAACAATCATACAGGCTTTCATTTTATGGAGGAGTGTAAATCACAAATCTAGCATTCTTATTCTACCCTAAATGTGCTAAATTCGTCTCACGTGCAGTTTTGACGTTGTAACAGTGGAAAGCAAATCGGTTTATGTCATTCAGTTTTAGCGCCTTGGTTATTTATCTTCAGTTCGTGCATTCCTTGCATGACAATTGACAAGGAAAGAGAGTGAAGTATACAACAAAAGAAACGTTCACGTTAGATTACCCGTCCTAACGTTTCAGTTTACCACTTACGAAATGGAATGACCAAAGCATTTAAATGAAAAGAAAAACAACCGCAAGAATTTGCTTGTTTTGAAGCCGCTCTCCACAATCTAATTTGCTGAAACCGTTGAAGAGTTAGGATTTTACATGCGTAAATTACGCTTTACTTAAACATAAAAAGGAGTTGTCGAGAGACCGAATTGAAAATAACAATTGAGCCCAACGGTGCTATGGAACGAAGTTAAAGTATTGTTCCATCAACTGCATATGATACAAGTGTCATAACTTAGGAATGTATTATTTGAAAAACTATGCAAACATACCTTTGTTTGAGGTTTCGAAGATATCTCTGACAGAAAAAAAAGGAGGTCGGACAATGGACGACTGATCCAATCAAACTGCGTTGAGCAAAGATTCAATGATGTCCCCTGAAACGACAGAGAATTTCCAGCTTTGAGACAGAAAAGTCGAGGTAAAAATAATGACGAGTTGTCTGTCTGCCTTTCTCTTGGTACGGTCAGTACGAATTGGTGGTTGGTGTCACGTGTACAGCAGGTGTTAGATATCTGTGAGCGAGAATTTTTCTCAAGTGCGATGCTGAGTGGACGTGCGTGCAGTTTTTATACAAGACAAGCTTGAATTGCGTCCAGGAAGATCCTATTTTGTGCGCATGTGCACTCGGTATTACGATAGTCACGGACTGGGTATGAGTGGCGCGTGGGTTTTTACCGGTTGTTGTTTGCACACCACGTTTTTCTTGTATGACTAGACTGGTGTATTTCTGTCATTGACCGAAGCGTTGCAGTTGGTGACCGGGACTTCCACGTCATCGTTCATCCTAATACGTCACATCTCTTCCGGTGACTTTTGCACCCACTATAGTAGGCTAATGGGAGTCATCGATATGTATACAGAATGTACATGGAGGCAGCTATCAGATAAGGGTATATCCACATAGTTTTCCTCTTTGTCAGATATCTTTTTTGTTCGCTAATTGTGTTTATTACCAAAGCCTTTTACCAACAGTCTACATTTGAATTCGATCGATGCATCATCCCGATTTCACAGCCGAACTGCAAACTATGTGTAGCTGTCGAAAACCGTAAAGGCCGCTCGCTAAACAGTAAATGAGTAATATGTATTTTTCATTAGTTGATAAGGTTATAAATTAATAAATGAATTAAAACAATCCATCAATCTAATCACCATGCCATCGGAAATTTGGTGTTTGATCCATGGAAAGTGACCCATGACACGATTGGTGTTCCGGACTTCCGGTTCCGCTCCGTGCATCGTGTTGTATTACATCCTAACTTCTTTGGTTTGTACGGATGTCTAGGCCCTTAAAGATCTCATTCTGTATCGCCATGGTTCAAGTACGGTTTTGCACGTGCGTATCTTCATGTGGCTCATATAACCAACATGCCTAATTGGTGACGAAGGTCAACGGTACTTGATTCACTATTGCTGTTTGTGTTAGATCCTGAACTATAATTTGGGTCGAGAGACCCTCATAACGGAGCCAAAGACTTTTTTCCAGCCACACATCTTTTTGGAAACTTCTTTTTTTCCCTTACCATTCAGTGAGAGAATACTCCTTTTCGAGTTGCACAACGTTTATGTAACTATTGATCCAGTGTAAATTCATCACCTTTAACATCAAACCGTATTTAGGCCCAACATTTTTCTCTACGAAAATTATTCCAAAGTTGAGGCCATCTGATAATCAAGTATTAATAGAAGGGAAGTTAACCTTCCGACATGTCCAAAGCAAACTACGGAAAATAAATGAGGACTGCAAAAGGAAATACCCTTCTCTGTAACATGAACCATGTATGGGCGTGTTTATCGAAAATTATTGGTCAGGAGGACAAATCCCCTATCCCCTCCCTATCCGACCCCACCCTAAATCCACATACCACGTCACCCATGGCACCATTCTCTTCTATCACCATCCCTGCTCAAGTTCCACTTTCATGTCATGATATGAGGCTTCCGGAGCTGTGCTGCTTTCAGTTGGTATAGTGTACATAAAATGCTTTTTGTTTTGATCATTTTATACATAACCAAACATTGTCATTCGACCGTGAGTTTGCAATTTATTTTGTTGTTTGTGTCATTGCGAAGCGATTGTGAATAAGTGATGCCTGCATCCGATTTTCAAGCTGGGCAATACAATAGCTAGTGCTGATTTCGCGCACAACTTTTAGTTGCTAAAAAGACTTTAAAATTAATTCTATTTCACATATACACTCTAGACGGCAGACCAACTGACGAAATCAATGTCAAAGTTACAAAATGGTTTTGAGTTGTTTCGTAATACCTTTTATGGAGCCAAAACTTGGTGTCAAATACCAGCTCAGTGTGCGTATCAGTATTGTTCAAAGGTGAGATCAAATTGCGTCTGTTTATAATAGCTTAATAATGCGGTTATCAACTTCCCTGTTGACTTTTGGCCCTGATAGCTACACAAAATGGGAAGTAACGGCCTCCGTGAACTTAGTTTCAGTTGACAAATTATAAACTTAAATAACTTTGAGTCAGGCAGAATCCGGCAATCGCGGAAGAAAATATGGCATGTAAATATTGCAGTTTAAAATGAATAGGCATATACGCCCAGGAATTGCGCCCATGTGTGACACTTTTTTTTGAGAAACGCGATACGGAAGGTGATTACACCTGCCAGTTAAGCTAGTTGGTAAAGCATATGGTTTCCATTATTTCAGTGTGAAAGGTGACTTTTCATCCTCGGTTATATGAAATTAAGCGCATAAGGATACTTCCTCAAAAAAATTCTCATTCCAGGTGGTCTTACATTCGGTTTAACCTTAATTTCTGCATTACATAATTATTCTGACTTACAATGGGGAACAATTTAAATAGCAGTTCAATTCTTGTTCGAAGTGGTCTACTTTCCCGTCCTATTCTTAGCTGGCTGCTAGATAATACAGACGTGGCCTTTCAGTGACTCAACAGTATCCCGGTCCCCATAATCCAGTCTGGGTAAACCAATAACAATTGAGCAAGCATAATCCAAATCACCAAATGAGTAAACCTCTGAAAAAAAAAAATTAGAAAATTGGCTTCCTTGACCCATCCTCCATCCTTCTCTGATGTCATCCTTAAGTCACTTTAAGACATGTCCTTCCAGTTTGATTAATTACCTCCCAAAATTAGCAAATGGACATTTGGGCTTTGCAAGGTGAAAAGAATAGGCCTGCATGAAAAAAAAATTGATGACCTACCATACATCATGACTGTCTCCAAAAAGAGTTATGGTTCGGAAACCAGAGGTGTTAATTCGACTCCAATGATCTTCCAGGGATCATCACATTTCACGTTTTCAGTTCACTGCATCTAATGATTGTCACGCTTCCTCGCTCCCTCGCATATTCAATGGTTCCCTCTCTAGAGTGTCGTCAGTCCGCCGATGGTGGTAAAAAAATACTGGGTGAGAAAAAACACCCTCAAATGTCGGGACCATTGTTTTAGTGAAGATCTGCATGTAGCACTTTCAAAATATCGGATATGAATGCCCAATTCATAAACTTACTTTTGTTACAAGAACCATTAAAATCACTTGTGTGCTTTACAAGTTACGGAATTTTAAACAGAACCACTGTTTTCGAGTTCTGTCCACGGATCACAGAAAAGGTGTGCGTTCTTTCAGCAAAACGAAAACAAATCACATTGGGAGAACAAAACAATACATGTACTACCAATATGTCGACACACATGTATTGGTTGCCATTATGTAGGCCTTTACTAAAATACAAACTCATTCGCTGAACAATTGTCAACTTCCCGGTATTGTGTACATGTTTCGTGGCATATCTGCAGTCTTGTGATACTTTTTGCCAATATCATATTAAAAAATACAGAAGTGTGTCAATACAAATTCAGCCAAAATAAATTCCAAAAATTTCCGGAAAAAACATTCTACTTTGAAATGATTTCAGTCAACAAACACTTTTAACAGCATTTGCAGAAGTGAGTGACCGGAGAGGAAGCAGAGACACCGTCAATAGCAAACATAACACGCAGTAGTTGAAAACAATTTGACGCGGTATCAACTTGCCCCAAATTGAAGATTGAAGCAGACAAAACAGTAGTTGAAAACAATTTGACGCGGTATCAACTTGCCCCAAATTGAAGATTTGTTTCCCCTAAAGTTTACTTACTAGTCTGTCCAATTACCTGCACTGTTACTGTTGGATCATTAAATTACTCCAATAACCGTTCTTGCGAATATTATGTGCTTACTATATGCATCAGGTGTTTTTCTTCAAGTTCGAATGTACGTTCCTTAGGCCGTTCCACCCCGAAGAGAAATATGCTTATAAACATGAATTGCACAAAATTTTCTCCACAACGGAAATCAGTTCTCGTGATATAACATTCAACCCTTTCGTGTAGGTCCCATGACAGAAACACAAAACAATGTTCTTAATAACAGCACATCAGTGTCTCTTTTGCTTAAAAATACAGCTTTCTTGCATATTTTGTAAGCAGGGAGACGCCATTTGTTTTTCTCATTTAGCTGAGCACGGACACATTGACCAAACATCTAGAAACGAACATGTGCTTTTTTAAAACTCAAGCTGAAAGGGCAAAACCAATGCTGCTGAATAGAATATCTCCAGATACGCAGTAAAGTACATCTTTAAGCAAATGTGCAAGCACACGCTGGTTGAGAATGTCTATGTCATTTGTTTTGACGCCTAGAGTCAAAACCACGAGGTGAAACTTCCCCAAAACTTTTTGCATATTTTTCATTTAAATCTGCATTCAGCATGTCAACAACAATAAGTCTTGGAACAGCGGTAAACTTTCGTTTCTACCCACATTATTAACACGTACACCTAGAGTCAAGGAAACAAAGTAAAACTTCCCCAAAACATTGTGTGTATTTGTCATCGGAATGATTTAAATATGCAGTCAGCATGTCAACGAAAACAAGTCTCAGACAGGCGGGGAACTTTCGTTTCCTAATCTATACCCACATATTAACACGTACACCTACTACAGTGGAAGACACATAGCGAAACTTTTTAAAAGCCTTTGTATTCGTCATCAGAACAAGTGAAATCTGCCGTCAGCTTTTGAACAACACAGGGGAAAGGCGTGCAGGGGAAACTTCCGCTTTCTATAGTCTACCCACATATAGTTTTGGGAAAACAAAGATAAAAAGTGCCTATACATTGCTGTTGGCTGAAAGCCATAGGCCTTCACGGCAGCCACTTTTTACTTTACACGTTGAGTCTATTTAAAGAGTTTGTGGAATGCTCGAAGACATTTCCGCCATTTTTCGGGTACATGTAGCCTAAGGTGTGATGAAATAAAAACGACTATTGTGTCTGTCATGAAATTAGTACAAAAGGTACTTTTTGAGAGCTGTTTTCCAGGTTCTGTTTCGACCCGAACGTGCAATTTGTGTAAAAGTCGTCGTTGTGGGCAGCAAACAAAACATAGTAAATCGTGACGTAATAAACAGGACTCGTTTATACTACGCTGCATCGGGAGTCCTGTTCATTACGTCACGATTTACTTTTTTTTGCTACCCCCAACGACGACCTTTACACAAATTGCACGTTTGGGTCGAAACAGGACCTGAAAACAGCTCTCAAAAGTACCTTTTGTACTCTGTCATTTCATGACAGACACAATAGTCATTTTTATTTCATCACACCTTAGGCTACATATACCCGAAAATGACGGAAATGTCTTCGAGCATTCCATCCACATTCTTTAATAACTGTGTTATTTTAACTATATTATATCGGAATATGTTTACAGTTCTTTTTGTTCATTGTACACGGTGGGATCCTTTTTTTTCGTGAAGGAGCTTAGCAAGCTGTTTTATGCAATGAAAGCCTGGAGGTCTTCATTATCAAAATCGCCTGAGGTTGAAGGTTCTGTAATATTACCAGATATCCAGGCATGATAGAATTTTAATTTTATTTTGTTCCCTATTAAGATTAAAATCGGACAGGTGAAAATTGACCCATGCACGTCGAATTTGAGGTGGGTCGTTCGACACCCCTGACTTACCCCTCGGCTGGCCACCGGCTTGGAAACAACGCAAGTTTAAACTCTTAAAGTCAATCTAGAACACCCATTTGTAACTAGAAAACATCTCGATATTTTAATGTTTTTAGGGATAGAATTTTTTCTTGTATCCTTATTTGGTTTTCTACCCATCCGACAAGCGACCTTGCCGTAGAGCGACATCTTTATAAGCACAGTTATTTGAGATGATTGCCTCGGGACAAACCAATGATTCTCTCGTTTTTGTGGAGACATGAATATTCCCTGGCTAGAAGAGGAAACCGTATCCCCTCAAAGGCAAATCTCAATTGCAAATGCTTTACCGACGTATCAGAACAATAAGTGCTCTCGGAAATCTCATCTCCGGATTATCAACGTTTTGACCCTATTAAAGCCTACGGGGTTGACTTAATATGCCGATCTTCTGTACATGTTTGCGTTATTAATTCCACCTCATTTTTGCGAGATCGTATGTCGTTTGCAGACATGCCTCGGACACCTTTTGATACCAGCAGTGCTATAAAATTCGGATTGAACACTGTCACGCAATGTGACAATTCCGAATGAGGATTAAAAGTGAACTTCACAAAGGTTCAGATCAGCTCAATCATAATCTTAAATGCATATCATCTCCACTTTCATATGCCCTGTCCCACCAAACAGTATTTCTTCACCTCATCCACGCTATCAAGTCCATCAATTAAACTTGCCCTCAATGAGCCATGAAACTGTTGCCATGGTCTAGGGCCCCTAACTGACCTGAAACTTCCACTGGCTTCAGGGTCGGATGGTATTGACACTATTAACTCGCGGTCACTCGAGAAAACATGTCAACCAAGGACAGATTCGCAATCTTTAGAGTTCTGTGTATATATACGCGCCAGTTCCATTATCTCTCTTGACACATCTTCGTCGTTTGATGGAGGTGATTAGCGTTAAATGGCCTGCTTCCAAAGCCTATGGTTTATAAGAGCATTGTCTGTTCGCATCTAGCGTTCAATATTAAAATCATCATCGACGCCATTTGATTCATCAGTCGTAATTATTGCAATTGTATATACATTTGTTACACGCTAATAGTCTTCAAGTTCTGAATTGGATGCAAACTCCTATACTCATAGCCCATTTCGTATGGTATTAGGCCTACATGAAGTTTCTGAAAATATTGACACGCTAATAAATAAGATCTAATACGGCAGCGATGCGTATACAAAAACACCATTCTGCCACAAAAACGGAAGATCCCTTTTACTTTCTCTACTGGCATTTGTCTGAGCTTTTGGTATGTTTAACATGCCTACCGAATTAAACTGCTAGTCCTTATAGTAACTGAAGTCTAATGCCTACTTTGATTTGGGTCGCGTTCCCTGTCTTGTTTCCTGTCAGCTGTGGCAGCGCGTGTAATTGAATGAGTCGGCAACTCCCACTGTTCTCTTTACACGAGTGTGATTGATAAAAGTTAACTGGCGAGTTTTCGTTGCTATTTAATGCACCGATTTCTACCTGTAATTCATCATTTCGTTTTCATTAAGGACTCGTGATCTGATATGGGACAACGGGGACGCGCGATTACGAAGTTAGTCCAGGTTGATTAATGCGGACGTTAAGGAAATGTCGGGGTTAATTGATTGCTTGGTGCAGGTCTTGTGAGGCTATGATCAATGTTTCTTGTCAAAATGTAAATGAGTCTTTAGTAGTTATTTTGTTTCTTCGGCGTGTAGATAAAGCGGATTCATGAATTGGTTGTTTTAAGTTTGAGAAATCAATTTAAGTTGTAAGTTCTATTTGACGGCAGAAAAGAAACAAAACATGTCTCTTATACGAGAATGACGGGGTAGTTAGGACGAAACCTAAATGTTTGAGGAAGAATGAACAGAGTCCAAACTTGTAGTCGGGTGGGCGTTATCAATATAGGACTCTAAGATTCTTAGCCTATGCGGGATAATGGCAGGAACTTGATAGCTTTTTTAGTGATATTTCTGTTGTAAGTAAATTCAGAAACAGAAATTGGGAACGAGCTTTGACGCACAGCGCAGCCCATTCTGAAGAGTTTATTTGCCAAGCACAACATTTGGCGGTATGGAACTATTTAAGGCTCATGTACGGAACTATTTAAGGCTCATGTACGGTCTGCCATCTTTGTTGCCTATAATCCTTTTGTTCACTTTGTTTATAAAGACGTGATATTCACTAAGAGACAGACAACCGGCGGCTCAGGTTACAGAAAAAGAGTATGCGCCTCCAAGCACATTTTTTTAAAAATAGAGACTGAAAGTAAGAGGTCAGGTGGCTCAGCTTCCCGGACCTTCGCGCGGCCCACCTGGGAATGTAATACACTGGATTGCCCTTTCTCTTGCTACGATTTTTGGCAGATTGATTTCTAATAATTACCACCTCGAGAAACATTCATGTTGAATTTTATCGTGGTATTTTACAAAACATCCGGCATTTTCGCTCCTTCATGCATCTCCTTGTTCGTTCACGTTGGTTTTCATATCGCATATACATGTTCTTGCCTGAGAACGAGAATGTATAACGACGCGAAGATTTACCTACCGACAGCTGATGGGTTCTAGATTTACTCGGACTGGCTTGAGTTTATCCAAAAAATTGTAAAAACCCCAAAAAGGCATCTTTGTGTTCACAAGATTAGGCCAAATTAACAAAAAAACATGCTTAGGGTCCCCACCCGCTTCATTTTTGGAGTCCCCCTCCTTTTTTTTAACAAAACAAAATGATAATTTTTAACAGTGACATCATTTTGGCCTCTTTGTTTGTTGCATCTAGCCCAAACAAAGCTGGTATGTCATTTCCTGAGTCCAATTAGCGGCCATTTAAAAAAAATAGCTGGTGGCCATCTTGAAAAATAGCCCGGTCGGGCAGCCATTTTGGAGCACTGAAAAAAGGGCCTCATCATTCCTTTTTTTTTCAAAAAGGCAGGACGCTAAAACATGTTTTTTTTTTATTTGGCCTTATTTCATAAATTTTCATTCGATGTATACGAGAACACCGAGTTGCACTAGTTGCACTAAGTGAGAGGTCATTTAAAAAAAAAATATTTGTCGTTCACGTCAGCCAATTTATCAGTTTCCATAAATGATACGCTAGTAACAATTTTACAAAGGCCTTTTTTCGGGGGTGATTTTCTTAAGAATCAATATACCAAAAACAATTGCAATTTAAAAAAAATTTGCATGTTAATTTTTTAATTCAAGGGTTCCGGAAGCGCGCCACCACGGGTGAACTTTCAGGCTGTATTTGGTGGGAGTATTGCAAAGACAAACGTGGCCGAGTGGCAACTTATCCCTTATTTCACTCTTCACTGTTGGCATGCATGTATATACAAGACAAATGCACACTACCGAGTCATTCCAATGGTAACGACCAATATGCTACAACAAGCGAAGGTGCGGAATAGTCTGGTGCCTTAACAACACTGCAAGTCAATGCATAGGCATTATTTGAATGTGGTGTCTAGGATATCGACTCAAGCAATTCCCCGTGGCGTTAGATCTCAAAATAAATGATTTGAAATAAAATTCACCGAGTATAAGACTCAAATCCATTACTTCGAGTCGAGTCAGATCATGCAGGGGTGAGTTACCTTCCAAGGGTCTATACATTGAGTCCGAAGTTGAATTAGGTATAAAGTAGACACCGGTATCAACCGAATGGTCGATGTCTTCACTCGAGCAAGACGTATAGTAAGGAAACCGAACAACATATTACAAATGAAAAATGCAGCTGCTTGGATTGACCTGAAATATGCAGATAAAAACAGTTCAAGGGCGTAATGTTTCGACACAGTGTATTTCTCAAAGACAACATGGAATTAGAACAGAAACAAACTAAGTTACACACAAACATGTAAACGATAACCTATTTCTAACGAGTGAAAATTCATTATTATTTGAGTGAAACATAATCCCATTCGAGTGAAACCATAGGTACAAGGCGATTTAGCGTGCGATTTTAATCGATTAGTTATTAAATGAGTCGTCCGATTCCTATAGTTGCTCTGTTTGTAAAAATGTAATCATTACACACTGTTTTATTTCCAGATGCCTACCCTGCCATTTCCCCCTTCCCTTCCATTTATTTACTTTCTATATTCCTTTACCCTCTTATCTCATATTTTGTCCTTACTCTTGCCCTTCATATTTCTTTCCCTTATACAACCCCTTCTTTTTCCATGTCCCTTTGTTTTGCTTCATTTCCTCACTCCTTTGTGTGTGTGCGAGTCTTTTTCCTTGCTATTTATCCCTATTTTTCCTCCAGCTTACCTTCCCATGTCCCCAAGGTAGCCCGTTCAATGTGGTCCATGTGTGTATTTTTAGGGTTTTGCTGTATATTTTGAGAGACACTTTTATTATTTAATTTAGTGCCTTTTCATTGAATGTTTTAACGTGTATACTGTATACGTTTATATATTCAATTTTCTGTATTATAGGTATTTGAATTTGTATGTGCAAACCGAGAAGTAGAATTTCATGCTGGCATGATGAATACATAAAAAAAACGAAACATTACCTTTTAGGAAACATGGTTTTAAGGAATGTTTGCCTTATGCAATCCATTTCAACAAATTTGTCACCGTTGGCCAAGACTCGCGTGGAATTGTATGTACGTCTCATTACTCAACGACCGTTTCATTGCAATGCATGCATGGTTGACTTGCACATTCTGTCACGACTGAAAACACCTATTACAGATATTAAACCCAAATTACATTTAGAGTAAATAATTGATGAACGACACTGAAATGTAAATCGCCGGCTATTAATGATGGCTATTTGATTCTAAAACTCGGTGTTAGGCCCTGGATTAAATACGTTGTTATGAAAGCTAATCATTGCAGCTTCTGATGTCATTTCAACTGCATGCGGAATCAAATTCACTCTTAAATATGTGGTGTAGCAAGGCAACGTTCTTCAATGAAGTTTTTTTTGGTGAGCTCTGATACTCGTTACCCTACTTGTACCAAAATACCTTGACAAATTACCGTCAACTGCTCTGTACATCAATTGAAACTCTAACTTAAAAAATACAATAAAACATTTTTTACAGAATTTCAATCAAAAGGCTTTATTTTTGAAGCTCAAACATTGTTGCAAATAGACCGTGTTGACATTTTCTGTAGGTCTGGTTCTTCCTGAAATCGACTGTACTGTATTCTTGTTCACAAATTACTCTCTTCAATCGGCATATCAACTGTAGGCCAGGTACACACAATGGACCGAAAATCAAATTCATTTACTACGACCGAGGATATTGACCATTGTGTGGCCTTCAAGACCGCACAATGTCCGGAGGCCACGTGGGAAATCATACAGGCTTCTCAAGTACTTCCTATGCTTCCTAAAAAGGCACCGTGCCAACTAACTATCCTGTAAACCGAACGGGTTCCACTTTCTGTAATGTGTGTATTGTCGGGAGATTACTGGGTCCCTGATGACTGCCAAAGCAATGCATTCTACTGTAGAGACAGGAAAACGAATCAATATAACTTCCGTTCGGCCGGAGTATTCCAGAGGGGGCGTTCGCTGCTAAGCCCCGCCCAATCCGGATCTCCCTTCCAATAACCGGACGTTATTGACTGAAGTATTGGTACAGCGTTGTTTGTTCTTAAAAAAAACTGCACTTTGCACTTCTGTTAGACAACAGTTTTGTGAAAATAAAAAGTTAATTACTAAATAAAAGTTAATTACTAATGCCACATCGCACATCACATACATGTACTTCAAAGCTGGGGCTCAAACCAACGAGCTCAATCACTTGGAGTTGAAAAGGTATAGGGCTATCGCAAACGCTAAAGCGTCAATAGAGGATAATACATAGTATACCACCTAAAAATGCCTAAAATCTACGAGTGGTTACTGGATCCATTTCTAAATGCTAGATAATACAGGTACATTTAACAATTGTTGACTGCTTTTACGTTTTTAACACCCGAGGGGTGTATGACACCCGAGGCTAAGCATATCCCATACAGTGGCGGATCCAGGATTTTTGTCCGGGGGGGGGGGGGGAGGTCAGGCCCGTCAGATTTATTTATGTGCGATTGTTGCAAATAGGCGGACATATAGGTTATTATTATTATTATTATTATTGCTATAATTGCTTTGCGTCAGAGCGGGGGGGGGGGGGGGGGGTTCGACCCCCCCCCCCCGGATCCGCGCCTGCCATATCACAGCAGTCAACAATTGTTGTGTTATATCGTGGCAGTATTTAAGTCAAAAAGATCAATGGTTGTAACTTACTGTGTGCGAAATAAATTAAATCACTGTGATGTAACCTTTGTTAAGCCCGGTTCATACTTCATGCGAATGCAAATGCGAAGCGAATTTGACGCCATGAAACATTCGCTGCGAAATTCGCCCGAGTTGAAATGTGTTCAACTTTTGCGAATTCGCAGCGCGAATACTTGCCATGACGTCACAGATTCGCGTTCGCTTTCGCTTTCGCATGAAGTATGAACCGGGCTTAAGGCCAAACATGGCAGTTTTGATGCCCTGCTGGACATGAGACTGAGACGTTGCAGTTCTCATTGCGCGAAGCTATGAACGCAATGCGATATCACTAATGTCCACGTACAAATGGATATATAAGTGTGTGACATGCGTTTTTATAGACCAGACACGTGGCCATTCGAAACCAATGAAATTACAATATCCAAGCACACGATATAACGATAAATGGTTAAGTATATAAAGCGTTTAACACTGTTATTAAAGTGTGATATCAGAGTGAACAAATATATGCACAACGCAAATAGCCAAAAGGTACAAGCTTCAAGACCTTGTACGGTTTCATAAACACACAATACATTCTAATAACTAATTAATAATACGGTGCCTGTACGGACATGTACTGAGATCTTGATTATCTTACAGTTAACAGAAATAAAAACATCAGATGATTTCTAATCTTTAGGCCTATAAGGCTAAAAAAAAAAGCCTCCGGTTTCTTGTATGGAGCTTGCCCCAAAAGTGGTGCGGGGCGACGCGGCTTTTTTTTTTGCCGTTTTTTTTCCTTCAAAATAATGTCGGCTGATGACTGCAAATGGTGCCCGACTAAATTTAGTGCAAATATATGGGAGTCCAGAGAGGCCACATAAAGCTTATACTCGATCGTATAAACCCCATCTAAAAACACGTTTTTTATTGTGCAGCAGCAGGATTCCAGTCAAACTAGTGAGTTTGGCGGTTTTGAGACATCATCTTACATTGAAATTTTTTTCCATTTTGCCGACGCGCATTGCCATGGCGACGCGCGCGCATACCAGAAACCGGAGACTTTTTTGGGCCTAACGAAGCGCTAATTACGTTCAGGTTATTTACCAATGTCAATTAATCCTCAGTAATTGCTAGAATTGGGACATAATGGCAAAGGGGGAATTTAACCAACGGCATCATGATTCATTTTTTGACAATTTTTTTTAACAGTTTTTCTTTATTGGTGTTTCAGTGGTGAGTGTACAACATACCGAGAATACGGTAGATGCTTTCGTATATGAACCAATGCACCACCTCGCTTTGAAGCACAGACGTTGCCACGGACGAAATATTACTACGGTTTGTTGGGAATAATTTCGTCGAGTAATAACATCAAGGACGATATGATGCGTGCTGTATGCCTCACCTCACAGGAAAACTATATAAGATAATAAACAGAATCACTGCAGCGTTTACTTGTGATTACGGACCGAACATTTATTTTTAAATTAGCGTCTCCTTTCTTAATATAGCCTGTGGCCCAATACAACCAAATGTTGAATGTCATACATATATGAATGTCAAGCGCTCCTCGTCAATCCTGTATTAATTGAGAACTGAATTATTGATTAAAATAGACGAAGTTATGTTTTGAGGAACATTTATCTGAAGGTTCGTTTCTAGTATCTCTACCAATCCGTCAGGTATAAGATTGCAAGTGCGGGCAGCACTTTTGTTAAAATATTAATTTAAAGATTATCTGGATTCTCACGATGATCTTAGTTTCTTTGGCAGTGGCGTGGGACGAGGACCATGCATATTTAACCACACGTCAGAGTAATGTTCTGTCACTTACAGGCATGGAGGTGTTGTGGAGCTTGAACCATCGGGTGGCGATTTTATAATTACTAACGGTGTTTATAGATGCAAGTATTTGGCATCCTTCTAAGGGACGCTAAATATCCACCTAACTACAATCTAAAAGAATGTGATTTGACAAAGAACGACATAGTTCCATTCCAAAAAAACCAGGGATAATAAATCGGAAATCAGTTCTCTATTTATAGATGAAAAGTCACGAAATTAAGGCTATCAAATGTACTTTCTTTAAAACATACGAGTAAAGAACCATATTAAACATCGGCTGGTAGGCCTACGTGATTTGCCTTTGTTTATCTGTTGGCAATGTGGTATATCCAACATGATATCTGATAGTGACTATATATACTGACTACAACCACGGCGGGGTCCATAAATAAACTAGCGGACATCCTGAGTGAAAGCACTCTTCATTAAGGTATTACGTGTTTGCATTTGAATGTATATCGGTTGCATGCTCCCATATAACATGATACTTTTCTTTTGCTCCGTGGGAAAAGTTTTGAAAGATACCAGAGACTAAATACATACAAGTGATAGGATATTGGTGCTATTAATTCAGAACCACAGCAGGCATATGACGCAGATTCCCAGGCTTGTTGATGCGCTCAGGTTACGACTTTGACGAAGCACTGTATCCTGTTTGTCCTTAATTATTAATGACCTTTTTACCTCCATTTATCCTGCGGCCCTCTAATGGCAAAACGCTGTATCTTGGGGAAAAAAACACCCGCATTTCGAGAAAAATCAGTTTCGAAGTTCAGGGTCTTCTACTTTTTTCTGTTTTACCAACAATTCAACCAATTTTCTACCACACGTTGTGAATAATGTTGTAAATACACAGTAGAAATGTCAGTTTCTTGTCTTTACTGAGTTTTGGATAGACGCAATTTGAAAACAGTTACACTAGTTTTACCATGAAAATATTATTAAATTGATTATTTTGGTAAAAGGGTGTATCTTGAGAAAGCATATCCAAATGTACCACTATTGCACTTCTACGATGCGTATAACACACTGCATAATTATAACAAGGCAAAAAGGTATATCTTTCAGTTCCGCCCTTTTGCCTTGTCACATCTGGTCACATCTACAGCACAAAACAGAGTGTATCTCAATATGCACCTTTTTTCAAAGAAACTGAATCAAGCAAGCACATTTTTGCACGAGATACGCCCTGCTATCTTTGAAACGGAAGGCCGTGTGGACTTGATAGTTAGTTTAATGGAAACAGCACCTTCCCCCATTAACCCCCAAAATGACTTTATCTCAAAAAGGTAAAAATTGAAAGTTACACCGCCATGAGAGGGCCGCCTGGCGTAGGGAGATAGTTCAAACTTTTGAGTCTTGTAGAGTCACTCATCACCGCTTTAATATCACAGCATGTCGTGTTATGTTGTAAAACATGCGAATTGGACCTGCATGGAGTAAATCGTCGAGCTTAGTTTGATCCAAATAAAAAGGGGTCTTGCTGGTATCATTAGGATGGCATGTAAAAAAAAACACTTTAAAGATTCTGTGTTTGTAGAATAGGCATTCCAAGTGCTCTTCAAAACATTGCTTTTTTTCTCCTCACGAATTTTCAATTGGTAGGTTTTGTTGTGTGTTTCCATGTGTTTTTGTATTTGTTTTATATTTCGGCGTCTTCAACCCTCTGAAAAAGAATTTCATTTTCCGCACAAATGAACCCGCCCTTTGCGAGCCGGTATAATATTGTCTGGCAGCCAAATATTCGATTTTTGTGAAGAAATAATTCAACAACTAAACGTCGTTGGATTTTTTTTTTGGTCTCATCCAAAAGTAAAAGACTTTGAAATTTTTAGAAAAAAAACCCAGTAAAATACTGCGGTGAAACTCGAAAAAAGCACGGATGCTGCATCTTTCAGTTATATTCTCAGTTCATCGAACTTGGAAAGACAATTGACTGATTGCGTGGCTTGTTTGTTCCCGTAAAATAACAAACATTATCCCGCGGTGGAACATTGTTGATAACATGAGTACCGATCCACAGAAGAGGAATGTTTTATTCGACTATAAAATACACCGTTAAAGGGAATGTTCATCATTGGCTTTTGCTTTAATTTTCAGAAATGAACTATTTGAGGGGTTAGTATAATAGATCAAATTATTGTTACACTGACATGTTTGAAGTTTTGTGTTCGAAAATGCTGGAAAACCAAGAAAAACAAAAAAACGTCAAGTAATCTGGTTCCCTGACTCCACTGAAGATAAAATGGATCAATTTATAGATGCCGGAAAATTGTACGGTAAGGGAACCAATGTAGCTGGCCTGCACCCATTCATGAACATGCGACCAATAGCAAACAAAATTTGAACTGAAAAAAAATGGTAAATTTGGAGCAGTAGTTGAAAAATAGTAAGGTTTTTCCAACGGTGGTCGGCCGACCACCGTTGGAAATGTATACAAAAATATAATTTTCTTGAAAATGACTTCACACCAGGTGCCATAATCTTACAGGATGCTTTAGACTGTCATTTACCAACATCCTAGTAAGGTATTTCGTAAAAACTTGGTACTTTTATTTTTCGATGTTTACAAATGTTGTATTTTCCCTTTAAATGCTAGGTGCGTAAACCGAGGCTTTTACATGCAAACGTACGCACAGAGAGTTGTTTTTGCTTTTACGTGCGGAAACAACGATATCATGTCACATTGAATAATGGACCGGTTATTTGGTCGTGGGATCGTGTGGTCGGGTGGTCGATCGGTTGGCTGGTCAGTCGGCCGGAGATTACCAATTTCGAAAAGTTGCGGAAAGCAAAACCATGTCAAGTTGTTGACATCTCTTTTCCATCACCATGTATTCGGTTTTGTATATCATATCAACAAACTAAAATAGGATCCACAAAAAAAAATGTTTGATCAATTACAAGTGAGGATGATCTGATTAGTCACTCGTTCTTAGGTTGATGCCATTTATCATAAGTCGCCTATATTTTCTCGCATTTTTAAAAACCACAATAATACGGTCTGGTTTTTTTTGTTGCCTTAATTGTTAGGCTTGACGTACGGTCGCCTACTCAATTTGTTGGTGTGAGTTCATTGGTGGGGAGTATAATTTCCGCTTGAACTGCGGACAGTTTTTATTTCTATCTTCAGTATTAAAAAAAGGAACATGCTGGACCAAAGTGCACTGTGTACCACTACCTTGGCGCTGGTTAAATCTGAAGGTTGTGGATTTTAGAATTGGACAATAAAAAAACGCATTTTGTCGTGTGCACTTCCTCTGGCCTTTAGAGGGTCGTTATAGCTGTCCTCCAGGTGATTCGATTGATGGAAAGGAACTCTTGCGAGGCGCATTTGTTACTGTTTTATTTATCTTAGGTAATCAGGCCTGTCGATATGCTCTGTGGAATAAGTTCCCGGTTCATGTGAGAAATGCCACCATCTTAAACCGTTTTGAGCCACGCTGGTGAAAACTCATCTGTTTCAAACTGCTTTTGATTTGTAATGGATTTTATTGTAAGTATAGGTTTACCCGGCCAATTTCCTAAAAAGTTCATTCACTTCTGAAAATCGGTCATTCATTTTCGTCTGAATTTGAGAATCGCTCTGAACACGTGTTTCGTTTTCGCTACCAGAGCATTCGATTCCATTTCAGTTCAATCAATTAAGTGATTGAGCAGCACCTTTCAGATGTCCATTCAGATTCGTTTACAAGACTTTTTTTTTCACTTTTAGATGGCGATTTCAAACATTTACCATTCTATTTCACTTTTGGTTGGCACCAGATAAAATTATGGATTTCTTTTTCATTAACCGTCTATCAAATTAGCTGTACCTGAAATTAATTTAGAAAAGGTATGCTTGCGTAAATGAATGCGCAGGTAACGTAATTGACAGTCTGTTTCTCAAAACCGAATGCACGGACAGTGAAAACGATTAAACGTTAACGTTGAATTGAAATGGGAATAAAGACGTGCATTCAAATTCAGACGAAAACGAATGACCGGTTTTCAGAAGTGAAGGAACATTTCATGAAATTGACCAGGAAAACCTATATATTAATGAATTTAACTCACATGTAACACTTGTTTTATTGGTGTCTTTTGATGTATTTCTGATTTTGATTTATGATTTTAATGTATCTGGTGATTTAATGTATCTGGTGATTTTAATACATTTTAAATCAACACTAGTTTAAAATAACCCAGTTTTATTTTTGCACAGCGCATTTGACTCATTTGCGCTTAATAAATTCCATTATTGTTGATGACATTTGACTGCAACAAAATTGAATAGAAGTTACTTTTTACCTTTCTGTATTTTGTTAATGAAGTTATTGCGATTTCAATTAGTAGCCGAACAAAAGCTGGTTAATTAAAGCGGTTCAGGGTGATTTATTTTTGGGTGGAGATTGAGCTTATGTAATTTCGAATCTCTAATCTCCGTAAGTTCCGCAAACGTGCCGTTTGCCTGGCCACGCGCCTGCACAATCAATTTGTCCCATCACAACGCGGGCCGAACGCGACTTGATTGGCGGAACGATGCGTTAATACCATAACAACCCTTAGGGGAGTTGTGCAAAATTGCGAGAGTCGAAATTATCCCTTGGGTACAAATACACACGGTATATGACAATTCCAATACACGGGCCATTGTGTGACATATGGGGCGGGGGTAACCTTTTCAAATTAATGTCCGGTAACAATGGAGTTTCCACTGCGTTCGACATCAACGAAAATGTGCGTTGCAGAAAATAGATAACAGGGCTTACAGTTCAACCTTTTTCTGAGGAAATACGCCCACTGTTCACTGACATATAATTAAGATTTTCCTTACACGGGGTTCAATGTGGCCGCCTGTTTTTGGGTGCTAGCCATAGGCGAATGTTTCGCTTGCTTGTTGACATTGTATCACCTTCATTATTAGCTGTGGGATAGCAGCTCAACAAACCATCATATCTCTCCGTTAGTTAGTTAGTTAGTAACAATTATACAACACCTGAATAAATCCCCGTCATCTGACTGGTGAATTGTAGATCACGTGACATATTATTATTCGGTATAATGCACGGTGCGACCATGCGTTATACCCATGCGTTATACCGTTTCACTTTGCGCTTGTTCCACGACGCGGTATTTGCGTGCAAAATGCATGCTGGTGTGCGCGTTCAGCGTAGCGCGTATTGTTCCAAAGAGCCAGCGCTACAGCGTTGGGTTCAAACATTTTTGTGAAGGGGTAGTTCAACATCTTTAAAATCAAAATAAATTGTAGTTTATAATTTACCAATCAAATGACGAGAATTTATTCAGGTGTTGTATAAAACAAATAACGAATGTTTTACGTTCGTGCGATGGACAGAATAATTTCATTCGGTGACAGATTGAATGTTCTATTCCACTCGGCTTCGCCTCGTGGAATAGAACATTCAATCTGTCACCTCATGAAATTATTCTTACCATCGCACTCACAAACATTCGTTATTTGTATAACATTGACATGGTCTATTGCTCCTACATATTTTAACCGATTTCAACCGAACTTTGTCAAAAGTATCAGTAGCTTAGCCCCAACATGTCACATGACCAAACTGTGGTCAAATGTCATCTTGGGGTCGCTGGGGTAAAAAAAAACCCTGTTTTTTATACTCAAAACACTACTTCCAGAATTACATGGCACAATCACGTGACTCGTGCATGAACACGAATTCGTTGGCCCGCATCTTCCGAGATCCGCTGGAGCTTGTTACTCTAGAAACAATGCTTGTAGGAAAACCTGTAATGAATTTATTGTTAATACATTTGCATTTATGAAATGTATCCATGCCAATGAAAGGCGTCTGAAGTTGTCAACAGCTGAGGTCCTCAAACAACATTTTGCACGATGGAAAGTACTTCGAATTGCCAACCTTTTTCACTCACACCACACAACGTTCGATCGTATACTCGACGGGATCTTAAACTGAGCAATATATTTTAAAATAAAGAACCGAGATTTAATCTTTCTAGTGTATTTTGAAAAAAAAACAAAGCGTCCTTGAAGTTACTGTGGGATCTGGTTCGGTTGCAGATGGACTTGAATGGATGTCAATCTCGGTCGTTTGAAGTGTGATTATCGGTCTCGGTTTCCGATATGTGAATCAAGGCACTTTGGCGTAGGCTACAAATGGCAATGACCACTACTATCGAATGTTAAAAAAAGCAAGTCCATATTTTTTACTGATGGTCGGGAAATGATGACCGTGCGAGATATCCGAGGCCACGATTAGGGCAGTGACACCACTCAGGTATAGGTAACAACAGAAATCACCTGCAATGGACTGTAAGGACACTGGGATGCAAAAATGAAATGCCTCAGCAAATGCCTTCCGGACTTACATACCTTTCCTTCTAACCAAATTAAACCTGGTGCGAATCGAGGATTCATTCATCTTTGTGCAAGAGCGTAAAACGTCGCTCCGTTGGGTCCACTTGTCATGGTCAGTGGTCACCTTATGTGCTGCTTTTATATCAATGTGTTATGACGTGTTATAATTAAGTAATTAGCAAAGAACTAAGTAATTTCAGCATTGTAAAGTAATTGTAATTATGGCCACAGGCGAGCTGATATTGAATATTTCCAAATGTCAAATATCAAAATGTCAAAATAAATGCACTCCAAAAATATACTATTTGCAATGTCAAGGTGATTCCGTGGCAATTCTAAATGGAAGGAGAACTTTGTGAAAGGAAATTACTTATTCGTGACTTACAGTGCAGAGAAATGAAGCCCTTTTTGCTCTCTGCCGTAAGCAAGACTGTTCAGCGTATCTTTTACGGGCGTTATATACTAAACAATCTTTGACGATGGGCTGATAAATTGATAAGTGTTCATCGTCTCATCTTCTAAGCTTAAGTGGTGTTGATTGATGATTGTGATCATTTGTGATTTTATTCATAAAAAAATCGACATGCAAGTACCAGAGATGCATGCGATAAAGGTTCCTATATTGATATGCGCGTACGTTGCACTTTAGTGTATAATAACCGCATGCGCCTTGTACAATCACTTTCATTTGCAAAAAAACGAAAAAACTGCGAGAAGCGATCAGTCAACTGTCAGACATATCATATCACTGCACCTCACTTTAATCAACTGCTAGCTGTCTGTGTTGTATTATCAGTTTTCGCAAAACACTGGTGCGTGGACATCTCATCTTCTCTGAACCTTTTCTTGGGAAACAGGAGACAGGCATCAGAGACAACGATTGAAATGCGACTATGAATCAGATTTGCATACAAAACGAATCATGATACGCAACAGCGCTTTTTCGAATAGACCTGTTCATTAGCACACACAGAACAAAAACAAAGCACACTGAAAAATTGCCTGGGTTAATTTTACCCAAGAAAGGGTGAAAACTGCAACCACCCAACATTTGGTTGTGTTATAGCCAAATGTTTGGGTTAGAATTTCAACCAAATGTTGTAGTCATACAAGACCACATTAAATTTGGTCTTGTAAGTTGTATGACCACAAGTTTTGGTTGAATTTAACAGAAATCCTTACCCAAACAATTGGTTATAGCACAACCCAGGTAGTTGCAGTTTTCACCCTTTCTTAGGTAAAATTAACCCGGGTAATTTTTCGTCAACATTCTCAACGCTCTCAGGCCTTACAGTAATAATCGCTGCTAGAAAGTAACATTATTACATCAAGTCAGGTGTGTTTGAGGAACTAGGAAGATGGATGGCCTATTAAAGAACCCCACAGGAAACGACAGTGAGCGATAACACAGTGTAAACACGATGATGCGACTGATACGAGGAATATGTTCAACGCACTGATACCTTTGGCGGGTCGGTAACCGAAGCCACAAACATGCGCTTTGTATACTTCAGCGAGGAACTCTCATGTTGACTGATACCATCGTTCAAAGGGAAAGGCTAAAAGTAAAAGTAGGCCCATTATATCTTTCATTAACAAGATTTACAATTGTGCCTTTTTGTTGTTTTGTTTAAGAAGTAACTTCAAATGAAGAAGACAGTCTTATTCTTATAGAGGAGACACAATGAGGTTAGTAACAGTTGACTTGTTATAAATATTTGAACTGACCTTACGCTTATAAATGTTACAGGAAGGGTAGATCATTTGTCATTTGTTGTGTTTTGAAGCAACAAAAGAATTTTAAAACGGGTGCTTAACAACTAAGCTGATGAAGTTTTAGCTCAGTGAATGCTGTATATTCCGAGAAAACTATATTCTAGGATCTCGATTTCAATTCAAAACTTGCCGAGTCATGTTCTGAATTGCGCCCGAAATCAGTATCCGGGACACGTTCTCATTCAGCCGACTGCAGCTACGCGATGTCACGCACCGACGAATAACATCAACCGCGCACGCGCGTGTGTGCGTCCTGTCAACGCTTGCGGCTACCCATTCACGGATTCACCGAATTACAAACCAACTATGAACTGAAATTTCTTAAAATGCGTCTTTAGATGCATCTTTGGAAATTACCTCTTTTTTTGTTTTCTTCAAAATGACAGCATGCCAGAAAGATCAATTTCATAGGGAGTTTATTGCCATTACTATCTTTAAACCAAGTAAGCTTTTCCACACTATTTGGTCAGTTACTTTTTTGGATAGCTGCAAATGATTTACTCTACCTTTAAGGCTCTGCCAAAAGGTGCAAAACCATTTTTTGTCTGCAAAGGATCTTCTTAACATTACCCAATGAGAGTTTGAAGTATCAAGTCAGACTACGCTTTTGCTTGTACCTACTCGCCTTAATGATTGCATGGTGTATCTTGGACCGTCATTCAATATTATTCTGTTATGTCTTATTGGGGGAGAAAATTTACAATCAAGCTCGGTGTATGTAATAATCAGTCTTCACAACTGAATGATGATGGTGACTCCTCTTCGGGTCATGCAACTCAGACAAGACAAGTGATACGTTTTTTTTCCGCCTCACGTCCAGTCTCCATCTGAAATCCGACACGGGATGGGACTCTTCGCGAATCCCTGCAAAAGGCCACTCCAGGACTCCTTCACCAGACGACGGCCACACTCCCGCCGCTGCCAGCTATGGATCAGATTTCCTCGCAAAAGCACTTGCGGAGTCAAGCACTGTCCCCCAAATCATTTCCGATCATGTTTTTTTTCTATTTGAGAAGTAGAAAAGAGGCTTCCTGGTGCTTAAGGCGTTAAAGACTTGTGGATGTTTTCCAGTCTTAGGATTTGCTCAAACTTGATTGGAGCTGATGGTGATTGCTTTGCGCTCTTTTGTGGGTTGGCGTGGCAACGCGGTTGTGGTTATCAACATTTGGCCAAATTGAAATTGAAATGGGATATCCTTGGACTACACGGAGGGCAGAAACCATGAAAAGCGCCCCTGGTCCATCCTGTATTATGAACACTCTATTCACTGTGAAACCGTCAACAGTTGCTACTTGTATTCTATTGTAGAATTCTGTTCTAACTGAAGATGTTGTTGCGATGATTTCTTTTATTTCACTCAAACGTAACCTGCTGAATGAAAGCGTTGACCCTAGTACTCGCCTGATTGTACGTCGTCACGTATATTCTTCCAGCATAAAAGCACATTAAAGCTTGTGTAGCTGTTTACAACATTCAGTGTCATACGACGAACCTCTGCTAATGTGGCAGAACTAATTAAAGAAGAGGGTTCACACATATGTAACAACCTTGAAATGCAGCTCTCAATAGCAAGTAGTCTTCCATGAGAGTGGGAAGTAACATGCTAGGTGGGGAGGTCTTTGAAGTTGTACAATTAACGCAGTATTATCACGAATTCTATTTTGTATAACGGATTTGTTGTTGAATGAATTTCAGCATGACAGTATAAAATGAATCAAAAGTGCGATTATGGTAGTCTTTGTTGGTTGTTCGAAGAAACTGGCGCTCTGGCAATACTGTGAATGAATTTACCCCTGTTTAAGCTGTGTCCTTGTATTAGCTCGTTGAACCTGACTGACATTCTAATGAACGACCTTGCTGGACTTCTTAAAGAAATTCTTGAAATCTACACCCAGTTAATATTGAACAACTTCAACAGCACACAGCGACCACCTATTATTAGGAAGTGTAAGGCAACCTGCTTGGCGCCACGTGCACGGAAAGGTAGTTTAAAAAAGAGTCATTATTTACTACACTATTGATGAGTTCTAAGTTTCTGCCTCGATATTGTCTGTGAGCGTGTGAAACAGATCCCAGTAATTGCTGAGAGTCAAACGGGTACACTGAGAATAAAATCATTGTAATTAACGGATCCCCCTACGTGCCTTGAATTACGTTGCCTTGGTTTGGTTGGGTGCCTTGGACTTTGGGCTATATACCTTCAGATTTCCGAGAGATATTTTTTCTGTCAAAATGGTCATCCAGTATTCCAATTCCCGCTTTTTTTTTAATCGCGTCGTTTCCCATCTCCGGTGCGACAATGCCATCAGAAGAAACCCAATCTACTACTCACCTCGGTCGTGCGAAGGGGGTTTGTATTACCATCGCCTTCAAGACTCGGATCATTTAAAGAAACAGTCATGTGTCCTAACGAGTAGCGCTACAAAACCCGAAGTGATTTATAATAAAGGGGGAAAGTGCACAAGGATCACGAGCAAAGGCTACTGATAACGTTGATAGCTTGTCGGCATGTGTTACCATTTGTCTTTGTTGAGACTGATGGATGAACGTCCTCTCGATATATCTATACGGAGAATATTGCCAAAAATGTAATCAACGAAATCCTCGCAGGTGGCTTCAGTGCGGTTTGCTTTTTTGCGTCTGATCAACTGCAGCTACGGTCTTTACGAGAAATTTCTAATTAGAACTGACATTTGGGTACTTTTGTGACAAAGAGTAAAAAGGTAAATGTCCTCTACATGTCCTCTTAGCACCAACGACCTCGACCTCAATGTTGATTTGGACTTCGTTCGTTGCCAAAGCGAAGCTGCACTCTCTGTTACCATGAAAAAAGATACGTAATTAGGCAAGATATCCGCTGTGGATGATCGAAGGTCGTTTACGTACAACCTCCCTTTCAACTCTGCTCATAATGGGACCAGTATGGCATTGGGCCATGACACTGCCGCTATTTCAGGGCCATTCAACAAGTTTGCAACCTTCACGTTTTCCGCTACAATTCAGGTTTTGAACCCATTTTAACTAGCATCAAAGCAGATAAAACTGTCACTCTCTGCTAGGATGACGAACAACCCTTTAAGATTGTCTGGAGCCACTCCCAAACAGGTGCGGAACCAGTCTTGTACACCAAGCCGCAAGTATAATATCAGCGATCGTGCTATCTTGCGAACCATACCGTGCTTATTCAATGATCGGTTAAAGCAAAATCTCATGTAAGTAACCTTTCTATATGCAACACCTTTGAGGCTTTTACTTCGACGGAATCGCAAAGAAGCTAAACTTCGGCCCCCTTTTAAAACCACCAAAGAACACCTCGGGCTTTTTGATTCCCATTGTAAGTCGGGCTTTATAATTATAAAGACCGCGGGCTGTAATACTGCATTGTATGAAATGCAATTGAGTTGAATTTCGCAGACTGTAAATGTAATTGACGGCTGTTGGGATTCTTGCGTGCAAATCCCTTGATCCTTTGCACCCCTGATTTAATTTGTACGAATGGATCCGGCATGAAATGGATTTATATATTCGGTGCGTACCTGTATTGGCACCGACACAAGGGGTTACGAAACGTATCCAATGGATTTCAGTGACATGGGTCCGCAATCACCAGACAGTATTTTGTTAATTAAGTCAAGCGGGGAACTTTACAAAACAAATTTATTGACATATTCATGATACGAGAGCATGCATCATGTTTTCATTTGAAAACACGTATTCGTGTTGAGCGATTGGATACATTTGACAAGAATCACTGGAGGTTGTCATTCCTTTCGATGACACATTGGACACCTATTAACTTTGCACCGAAGTGAAAACAATGTTTTGTCTCACCCATTCTTGGTGTATCATTGAAAGATTTATTATATACGATGAAAAAGACATATGGATGTGCTTGATATGGTTTCCTGTACAGTCAGCTAGGCGTACATTTTCTGACAGTAAATCTGCGCATATATACAAAGTCATGTTCAGACTTGTTTGATTTCTGATTGAATCATAAATTTGCAATGACCTGGTTTATTCCAAGCATAAAGCATTTAAAGACTAGAAAATAACCAATCACACCGCCAATTGGGCGTTGGGCAGCATCGGGTTTAAACTATCAGCTGTTTCTTTGAGACGCTAAGGAGACATCCAGAAAAAAAATGATGATAGTGGCACCTGCATTGAACACTATTGAGGTATTCTCGTAGGAGTACATAAAGCACAACCTGTCTACGGCGGTTGACTTTTACATATGGGGAATCGCCATGATATACAGAATCGAATTCTCAACAACTCTCCGTCCGTTGCACAACGAAAACACTTCATAATGACGTTAATATAGAGGGGAAAGTGTGCGCCTTGATGTATTTTGAAGTAGGCATAACGCACAATATTTGGTGCGCATTTAAGCAATAATAATATTGCCTTCAGCCTAGGATTTTCCAAGCAGGCCTGGTGTATCACTTTAGTATAGTGAGTGGTAATATGTCAGCTTTGGGGATTATGTTCGGTAATCATGCTAATCACATTATGTGTGAGGCTAGTAATTCTACTCGCTTATTAATTAATTTCTAAGCGGTTGGGGATGGGCAGTACAGGCCTGTTAGTATGCAGCAAAAAAACATGTCTGTTGCCCATGAGAGATCTTATTGCTGGCAATTTAAAACTTCTATTTCAGAACTTGACTAGACACTCGGTGATTTTGTTTGCATTCGGCGAACCGTTGAAACTAACAGCCATCCTCTGTGCAATGTGATACAAAAATAAACTGACCAAATTCGTCCAGGTCCCACACCCACGTCTCCCAAGCTACCAAACTATACCTGCAGGTATAGCGCCCACCGCGTAATGCACCGACCGTTATGAACCCATTCCTTTAATGATGTCCCATTTCCCGCGATCTTAAGCTTTTCACGCCGAGTAACACCTCCAAAATGTTCCTTGGAGGGTCACAACGCCCTCCGCCTCCTACGCCACATGGGCTGCTTAATGCGACATCAAAAGTCCACCGGGGATAAGGGCTAATTCAGTTTAACCACACATGCAAGCTATAATGCGTCCGAACACGTGGGGCGGTGATTTTTTTTTTTTTTTGCGGCCGACTTGGCGCCAAAAAGCGTGAACACGCCCGACGGCCATTTCAATCAATCCATTCCCCGATCGCAAGATATAGACAAGATGTTGATTCCCTCGATCCGGTAATATGAAGTATCCTTCGGTCAACAATTCTACAATGGGATATGTCATCGATCACCGTCTCTGCAATGTCACGAGACATCCACTTTTCTAGCGATGTAACTTGCAGCGAGTGACTTTTAATCAAAAGGAACTCATGCATTTTAATTTTGATGTTTGTCTCATGCAGAGCGCTTCCTGTGGCATTCTTAATTGATGGATATTCGTATGAAGCATTATGCCCCTGGCGGTCAACAAACTTTCCAGTGTGTGTTAATCCTCTGTTCGAAGCGTCAAATAAAAGATTTTGTGAAAGATATTGGCAGAGACTGTTAATATTGTGGTCCCACTGGACGTCATCATAAATTGATAGACATCTCCTAAATGCCGAATTTGTTTACGAAGAAAACCGAGAACATGCACTCTGGACTTGGCTTGGGGTAGTACACGCGATTGTGTCGGTGTCTGATGCAGTTCAGTCAAGGGAATGCTTAAGTCATATTCCACACCGTAGAGATCGCACTAAATGGCTGATCGTATGGTTCCCAGTCAGCTCTGCAAAGGTCATGTCGTGCAAGTGCTGGCTCAGTATCAATCTAATAGAGATGAAAATGGGTTGGGGAAAACCATACCTCTCAAGCAATTGACCAACTGTTTTGTTTGTATGTATAGTCCTTGGTATAACACATTTCGCATCCATTGAACAAATCCCACCATTATGCGAATGTCAAAGAAAACATACTGGAAGATATACATTCATGACGAAATCAAAAAGAAACATGTAGCCTCAGGTTTTTATCAGTCGATCATGCCAACAAGCGAAACCCTTTTTGTGTAAAAGGTAATTGTCGCAGAAGTGCTTTCCCCTCAACGAAGTCCGAGTACTTGACTCCTGAGCCACGGAGATCTGAAAAATTAAGAGGGTCCTTGCAGTTAAGCCGTTTGTCGGTTGTCCGTCTCGCTTCGCTTCCCTAACACCCAACCACACTTCCGCAATTTTCTGAGATTCGAAAACAAAATTGGACTCTGCGTGTTCTGCTTCTTAATCCATTTTAAGCTTCCAACACTGCATGTCAAATTAACAAAATGCGGGGGTTGCATGTTGTTACTTGAGAATATGGCTATTACTCATTAAAGTGGGAATGCATTTTGACCTCGACTCAGTATTGTTTCTAATCCAGCTGTTTCTAGTTGGTTTATAGTTATGGGTGTAGGTTTGTGGTTGTGCTATGAAAATAAATTGCTTTAATTTGTGTTTCTGAGAATACCAGTTGGAACTATATTATTATTGAAATTTTGCTAGTTCTTTATTCTGTGTCAACTAATTCATTTCACCTCAAAATTTCATTCACACTTTTCACGGATTAAGTCAACACGCAACCTAGTATGAAGAGGACAATAATGAGAAAGCCAACCCTCTTATTTTTCCACCAGACAGAAAAAAAAACACCATAAGGCGATTTGATTAATCCTCAGAATATCCTTTAATGGGCAATTTGTGTTTCACAAGCATGAAACTCATTGATGTACAAATGGCGTTTCGTGTAATGACGAAACGTGAGAAGTGTGACCGTAAATTCTCATATAGACCATCCGTTGTAACACCCATCAGCTGACATATGGGACACATCGTGTTAGTGTATTGGTAATGAGCCAAAACCTAATCATAGAAGTCTTGTGTTACGTGTTACTTGTTCTAATGATGGGGATTCTGTTTCAAATGTTCCAAAAGAAATGCGTCTCCAGCAGCTATGATTAACGGCGCATTTCCCGCCAATTTTTCGCGTCTTCAGACGCCCGATGAACGCAAATTTACCTCCCAAACCGTGTTTGTGAATTGTTAGTTCCCAGCTCTGGTTTCACGTCTCCTCGGGGCTCTGATGATGACCAGCGTGAATTGTCTACAGATAGTCGGAATTTATAGCTTCTTCCTGTCCTTAAATTATACGTTGGCGAGGCGCCACGCCACTTTGGAGCGACCAAGAGCCCTCAAGCAACGATTCGAAAATTTATGCCTTGTAATTAGTGTTCTACTGATAAACAAACTTTTAACTTACTATTTCCCAGTAAAAGAGGAGTCAAACAGTAACTCATTCTTGAAACCCACAGGGTAAGGGGCACCTAGAGTCGATTAGTCCAATGTCGGTTGGTTGCAGCTCATAGCTTTATTATTGCAGAATTCAGCATGGGGTGTTTTGTGACACCATTTTTCAATGCATCGGCCGTTGCACGTCGAATTGTCCACTTGAATTGGCTCTTTAGGATGTGACAGCTACACGCTTGTATCCCGTCGAAGACCTGAACCAGTTACCCTATACCGGAAAAACAACAAGATTTTTTTCTTCAGATTTTAATGCGGCATTTGCAATAAGAACGTATTTGGTACTATAGATAATTCGTATTATTCTAACATTATTGTTTTGATGGATTAAAAATATATCAAAACCGCAATTGAAGAGGGTAATGTTTGACTTTTGTTTTTACTTGACGTGTAGAGTATTTCGTAAAGGATATCCACCAGATGAAAAATAAAACTGGAAGATATGCAGGTGGAGTAAACAAAGACTGTAGAATATCTCACAAAGGTATAACATTTCATGATCACATATGATACGCTGAACCGTAAAGGTTTAATCTCTTAGTAACAACCCCTTCAGACACAGTGGCGAGGAAGCACACCGACTTTAAGGCGCAATTTCTGAGACTTGCAAGATTGTCTCGTTTGAGTCACGGTTCCTGTGGTTACTTCGAGAGGGACGTGTAAAATTTTCATCAAGAGGAGGGAAGAAAATCTGCCTGTCGAGAAGGGCATAATATCAAGAGACATCTTATTGCATTAGTATATGGGTGTCGTATCTGCTTCTGGAAAAGCGATATGTTTGTCCAAAGAGCATGGTCTGTTTGTATGTCGAGCCACTTCCATTGTTTGTGTTTCTGCGTTTGACATGAACCATTTCAAGTCCCGCTACGCCTCGTGAAACGTGAATGTTTGGGTTTCTACTTGATGTTGCGTTATGTTTGTGGCATGTCGTCTTGGGCAGCTACGGTTTACGGTCGCTCAAGAAAGTTTGGCAAACTGAGTTAGTATTTTGCCTATAGTGTCGGTCAACATACCAAGTGCCTACTCTCTTTCAGTGGCGCACCCGGGGGACGGGGGCCTCGGGGGCCTTTCTTGTATGTTTTTGTAGTCCCACGATTTGGCCTTGGTGATATGAATGTGGCCTGTTTTCGAGTAGTATATTAGGGGTGTAAGTGGCACCATCAACGTCAAAATAGGCCGCCCCTAAAAAAAACCAATTTTTTTTCTGCGGCCAAACATTTATGGGAATTTTTTTTGGAAAAAAAAATCAACTTTTAACAAATTTGTAAAAAAAAAAAAAATTGAGCCCCCCCAAAAACCAAATTCTGGGTGCGCCAGTGCTCTCTTTGGCAGATTGTTCCCAAGATGGCAAATTTGTACCCAAATTTAGTAACAATTGAGGTAATCTTATGCCAGATCCATTAAAACCATAGAGCTATATTAAATATGATTAAAACAATATTACCCAACAGTTTTCCCCAACTTTAATTCTCAGTGTATACTATAGTTACATGTTGGAATGGAGCCAACATGTTGAGTCAAATACACCTGTCCGAAAAGAGGGTATTTGAAATAACATTATACAATCATTATTTTTCGCTCAACTTAATTTTTTTATGCGAACGAAGCACTGCTACGTACATGTGCGCACTCACAATGCACATTACTCTTATCATCTATATTTCGTAAACGTATTTCGAAAATCAATGTGCACGACGTTACGGACGGACGTAGACAATTTGAGTTCTTCCAAAATGATTGGGGGAAACAAGGCTTGTTGTGATTCGGTAGGTGATATTTACTTTTCTTTGTCGTTTCGACCAACTGTGCCGATGTGTCCAAATATGAAGTATCCCGCTGCAGCACCAACCGCCATAGCCGTTGCCATGAGGACGGGCTTTGAGTTGAGCAAGGCACAGGGGCAAAACGTCATGGTATGGGACTAGTTGTCGTCTAGTGTTGTTCGTTTACTGGAGAAATATAGAACAGACTGCATTGGATAGTCTGTTTATATGTGTATTGTTACATACCCTACAATTTGTTACTTAACTTCTTGCTTAAAGGTCTAATGCAATGTAATTTTTTTAATGGTATTCTTGAAAATGCACCATTGTGTCCCATTTAGGCCTAACCTCATTTTCAATTTTCGTTTTGCCATTTTGAAGGGTATTTTGGTGCCTTTTTGGTTTTCATGCTTATGTAAATCTCCATATTCATGACCAAAACTATGATGTCATTCCGGGTAGAAACTTCAATGTTACAGCTATTTAAGCCCAAAAAGTTGCTAGAATTTCGGATGTTTGCTATCATAAATTTTCTTTGTTTTTGATGATTCATTGTTTCGTCAGTAAATGATAAGCCAATGAGCCCCACAAAATGTTTTCACTTAACAAAATGTTTAGGTTCACAATTTGAACAGAAAACCCCAGCCGAAACTAAACAGTGTCTTCCTGAAATGACATCACAGCAACAGCGTCCTCAGTTGTCCGGGGAAAAACATGCACTATTGCCAAAAAGGCATGTCAAATAGTTTTCATACATTTTAAGAGGAGTAGAAAGTTGCACAAAATGTGTTCCTCAGAAAAAATCATTGCATGAACCCTTTAAATGATGGTAGAAATATTAGATCTAAATATCAACTGCCTGCATTTTTGGCAAATTTTGAAACAAGAGTGTGGGGATAATTACATGCCAATATAGGCTTATTGATAGAATAAGATTTCGCAAAGCCTTCACATAGCAAATTATATTCTTTGATTCCCAATTTAACCCAATCACACGGAGACAGAATACTTAAACTTTGCGTAGTTGAATTAATAGCCAAGTTGACATAGAACATTTGCGGTAATAATTGGAAAGATGTTGGTTTTTGGGAAGACGCACTGGCAACGCACATACACCCACGTTATCTCAAACCGGTATATCTTTCCCCCCACAAATATTGGGTTTTTTTCTCTCGCGTCGGGCTTGTGTCAGTTTGTAGGAGCCGTAGTGTTAATCCTGTCCCGCTAAATAAGTTTTTGGGAATTTCTTCCTCCAATTGTTAAATGACTGAGAAAATCTGAACAATCACAGTAATTATATCGCTTCATCAAATTGTTGCTTTAACGAGATTATTGAGATTAATATATGTCTCAAAAATTAGGTTTTGCCCTTCACCGACGTATTAACACTGCACCTCCCCAGTGAAAGTTGGCAAAAATCACTCGGGTGGGACTCGAACCCACGACCTCCTGCTTTCTAGTGCAGATGTCTTAGCACTCGACCACCGAGCTAACGGGATCGGTTGGCCTGTTCGAATCTAATGTACATAGAAGCGGGTACAGCATTAACTATTCATAAGATGGATATGTCTCCTTACCTGACTTGTTCATGAAGTGGTACAAATTAACTTCGCTAGATTACGATCCCTTTGTGTGGACCCATGGATTTCTATATCCGACAATAAGAAAGAAAAGTTTCATCCCTTTTGAATTTACATGAAGTAGGCCTACAAATAGTTTATATACTTATGATCAAACACTTTATACTCTTTTTGTAAGAACATCAGGCTTGTCACATAAAAAAAGACAAATACCTTACGTTTTATATAGAGCGAAATGCGTTTCACTGGTTGGAAAATCGAATCTTGCAGACGAATGTGATGTCTCGATTATATGTTTTGTTTGAAATGTTTGATGCATTGTGACGTATCACATTATGCTACCTCAATCGTCGCGCATGCGTACGCGCGCGTTCTTATTGGCGACGGCTGTTTCATGCATGATTGATTGTCCTCGCTCATGTCAGTTACACGTATTCCATTTCGTTCCATCATCTTAATGGCAACAACAGGCCTACTGTCTTAATACATGAGATTTTCGAATGCATTTGTACAGTCATTTATTAACTCTGCGGCAGTGACTTTGGCTTTGTCACCAACTCTGCTGCTATTTCAAAGACTTTGAAGTATAAAATTATCTGAGAGATTTTTGCGAGTTATCCAAATATATAGTTAAAGGGAAAATACAACATTTGCAAACATCAAAAAATAAAACTACCAAATCATTTTGAAATACCTTGCTGGACTGTTAGTGAATGACAGTGTAAAGCATCCTGTAAAATCATGGCACCTGGTATACTGTCATTTTCAAGAAAAGTGGTATTTTTGTATCAATTTCCAACGCTGATTGGCCGACCAGCGTCGGAAAAAACTGGCTTTTTTCGAATACTGGCCCCAGTTGACCATCGCACTTGTTTGCAATCGATTACACACCTATGAACGGGTACAAGCCAGCTAGACTGGTTCCCTGACCTTACAATTCCCCAATGTATGTAAACTGCTGTTTCTTCTTAAATGGAGTCAGGGAACCAGACCACAGGAAAATGATTGTTTTTCTTGGTTTTTATAGCATTTTCGAACCCAAAACCTCAAAAAAAGTCAGTGTAACTATATTTGCTATATATTTCCAACCCCCCAATTCCATCCATTTCTGAAAATTACAGCAAAAGCAAATGATGTGTATTCCCTTTAAGCTCTTGTAAAAACGTCTACAATGAACCTTCACTGAAATATGTTGAAAATTATGCAATCCGACCTCTGTGCAGCCTGGATGGATTTATCCAAAAATATATGAAAGTCTGTAGGTTCTGGTTTTCAAATTAAGCTTCGGATTAAGCATCATTCATCAAGAGGTAAAATAAGCCGGCAAGTTATCCAAGGAGCCGACAAATTCTTATCAGAATTATCAACACGTCTTCGGCTTCTTGCCCATCTGTAGCATCTCAATTTGTTTAGAATCCTGTGATGTTTGAATAAAATGCAAATACTGCAAATTATTACTATCATTATACGACCGTGTTGACTTTCGCCGAAAGAGGGCGTACGCTTAAATCAAGTCACGAGTGTCGTCGGCAGAGGTAGTGCGGATTCTGGATGATCGTTTTGACAATCTCTTGCAATCGGCACATGTTTGTTCTCGTGTCCTAATGTCTCGACGTTGCTTGCCTTGCCTTGCTCGCTCGCTGTTTTATTGTTTCTATATGTACAAACACGCTCTTCTGAGAGAAGTTCTTCTGAGAGTATAGAAATGAATTTGTGAGAAATGGATATTCCTTTCTCGATTAAAGTTGTACAAAAGTGAATGTGCACTTAGAAAAGATGACTAACATCCGATTACACCAGGATGATTGTTTCCTGTTCAGGTTTTCAGATCGGGTATACCAATATGTAAGTATATATGAAATCCTACAGGGGCTTTATGGCTGCTGCAGCAGTAAATTGCAATGGGATTATTTAGAAGCTTGTAAGAGCATGTGTTACAGGCCTTTGCTTACGTCACACACCGTAGAGGAACAATCTACTACGTCCTTATCTTAAAGGGTATTCCATTTGAAGTGAACGTTCGAGCAAACCAAGTGTCAGACTAGAGGTGTTCACGTCATCATAAGATATCAAGTTACGTTTACTCATTTTTAAAGGATTTACTCTTTTGCTCATATTCAGGCATCCGGCCGAACTTTCTCGATGATGACGATGAAGTACATGACATCGTTCACTGTCTCTCTGTGCGTACATGACAACAATACAGGAGCACATCTGGAAGTTAACGGGACAATGTGCATTCGCGTGAATTTCCCGATTCATGGTAAAATTCTAAATTCTGTATAAGCATGTAAAAAAAAAAGATAGCCAATACAATAGAAGAGATGCCGACGAATTCTGTCATCTGAAAAGTGCAACTTCGTTAATAGGTATAATCCCTTTGGGAGACACTTGAGCGCCATAAGTAATTCCTTCGGGAGACATGTCGAATTAAGGAGACATTTTAATGTCTCCCTTATTCCACATCCCCTAGTACTTAAAGGCACATTTTTAATGTCGCAAATAGGCTAGATTCGATTGCTCGTAGTCCAGTTAGTAAAAATACCGAAATTCGTGGGGTAGGATAAGGTCAAACTGGGGTCAGGGGTCATTAAAGTTGGAAAAAAATGTGTGCACAAGTCTATGGGAATGTCTCCCTAATACCCAATTATCGGTAATTATTATTATCACAATTATTGTTAATTCATAAATACCTCAGACAGTTTAGCCATTCCTATTGGTCGAGAGCCCGTCACGTGGCCGGTATTAAACGGATGATAAAGACATGGCTAGCTGGTCTTAAACACTTTTCCAGTGTCACAACAAAATGTGGACTCCTAAAAATCCAGTGCCTCTTAACGTTTCATTGGTTGAACGTTCACAATCCTCACGTAGGCATGCGCAACACTACAAACGAGACAGAATTTTATAGTTCTAAATTCAAAACGCAACGCCCCAGGTGCGTTCTGCGTGACATCGCGCAGAACATGCTACGCGCGCGTCAATCTCCATAAAAGGGTTGTTTACATCTTACTCGCCAGCTGAACACTCCATTATTTTGCTAGAGGGATGTTTCAAAAAGCATGAAGTGAACTTTTTGAACAAAATCGGGATTTTTTGAACGAATTATTTGATATTTTTTTACGGATAAGGTATTTATGAATGGGAATAAATATGTGCTCGGTCGGTATTTATCACTCTGTTTAATACCGCTTAGAGTCTGGGTGCTGATAATTACCCTCGCCTCCGGCTCGGGTAATTATCAGCACCCAGACTCTAAGCGGTATTAAACGAGTGATAAAAACCTCCGGAGCACACATTTATTCCTTTATTAATACGCTATACTTCTTTCTGGAGATATAACGCAAACAGCGCACAACTCGAATGCATTTATTTGAACCCGTTCGTTGCTAAAATGTAGTCATATTAAAACAAAAGGTCGTGCCGGTGAAAATTGTTGACAAACTTTATTATGAAATGTTCTCCAACATGAACTTGTATTTTATTCCATACAGGGACTACCACAGTTTACCTGCAAAGGGCTGAGCACGTCAACTATTACTTGCTATCAATTTTTCATGAATTCTCATACGCCTTTCATGAGTTTAGTATACGTTGTTCTGGTTCAGCAAAACCTCACCGTGAATAGCCCTTTAATGGTTATTTTGTCACGGCCTTAGTTTGCAAAAACAAGACGACCAATGTGTAACCAGAGAAACGCATCGGACGGCTTTTCATCTTGTTTGGAGTGTACTTCAATCAAGGGCTAACTTCCCCTCTGCTGGACCACTTCAGCAAACAGCGACGAACAAACAAAACCATTCAATAACAGATTAGAGGAACCTTTGGCTTACGACAGGTAACATCAATTAAAGAAGGATTTTTCCTATCAAACTTTTTCAATATTTGTATATCCTTCACTTATGTAAATGTGAAAGGCTGGGGAACACGAAAGAGTAAACCTTCAGAATCTTCTTCCGTGATATGGTTTTTCCTACAAAAAAAAATACAGATTGAGACAAAAAGAAAGTGACCTATTGACAAAAAAATATGTAACAAAAAAATATGTGGTTTGCTCCATTTAATAAGATAACATAGGGATAAAGTACATATCATTGACAAGTAACCATGACAATTTCACGTTCACGCAATTTGCGTACCATGTTCACCAGTTATGTCTCTGTCACAAAATTCAGCTGTCCACCTCTGATCATTTACCGCTCAAATACAATAAAACAAGAGAAATTTCCTGCCTTAAATTAACAAAAATTTGATCAGGAATACGGACAATAATTACCATCACTATTTCAGAAAAAAATCCCCATATTCAAAACACAAAATCTAACAGGAAAAATAATGTTTCAGTCTTGACGAAAATTATAAACAAAATGTATTTGGATCTGAAAGCCTGTGGGTAATATCTGGTTCTCACTCAGCTCAAAAGCTTTAAATGGCATTCCATGGACAGTTGTAAAAATGCATTTTATCCTATTCATAACTTCTTATAGCATGGATCAATTTCAGGAATTCCTTTTTTTCCCCAAATGAGTGGAAGAACATGCTCGTTCAATATATGCTTTGTGTCAAAATGTACTTGTTTTGAAGGGGGAAATCATTAATCCACGTCACTTACTTTGTGTGTCACCCTGTACAAGGAGACTACAGTATTTCATTCAAGCTTTTGGAAAGTGTGTCATGGGCATGACAAAATTGTATTTTTGTAAAAAAAAAAATTGTCAGATTGGACTAGATCCTATTTTAGACCTTTTAAACAATTAAGGTGCAAGAAAAGAAAGAATTCCATCAATGTAGTGCAAGTCACGTGGACTGCATTCCAATGTAGTCGTTTTAGGGGAAATACTAAGAAAAAAAGAGCGACTTTCAGGGGAAATGCCACAGTGACTTAGCATGATTGGATTGGATACGTTAATTTCAAGAAAGAGAAAAGGTCGCTAAATTGAAAGACCGACAATTTTGCACGGTTTCGTGTGAGCTGAAAGTTTTTGCTCCCGATGACTCCCCGGGAAAACTGCACTGATGACGGCTGTCGATGGGCGAGCTACGCGTGATTACAAACAATAGGGACAGGAGAATTCGGCACGTGTCTTCGTACGCCATGACCCCGATCAGCGAGGTGCTTGAATTGCATGTGTTTTAAAGAATAATTGCTGAAAGCCTGTCAAACATAGCATCATTTTGATGAAGTAGAGGTCTAGAAGGAGAACATCCATCGAAAAAAGTGTCAGCTTCCTAAGGGCCAAGTGACATTCAAAGATGAAGCGGTTATATTACTTTACGGAGAGTAGTCGGACCAGTTTCCAAGGCGTTTAGTCAAATTGTGTTCGTTTATAGACAACGGAGTCATTCGTATCATGTCTGCCCGCTACGTCATTAACTGTAACCGAAATCTATTTGATCCAAGTCTTACGGGTATCTCGTGAGGATTTCAAATTGCAACAATACTGAACATAAAACAGAAGGGAGATTTTTTTTCAATGACATTTTGGAAGGATCGTTATATAAAAAGGAAAGCATTTATTTTAAAGATCTGATCTACGCGTGTAGGACAATATTATAAAATTCAGGAAAGTTTCATAAACGCTTTTCGGAAAATTAAGTAATTTTGGGGTACTGGGTTAACTTATTTCACCTTGACTGAATGTGAATAGTTTAAATTAAAGGTCTCACAAAAATCTGCATGATTTATTGCGAAGCGCTTCAGCCAGATTTGAGGACAAAATAGTTGCATATAATTTGTAAAATAATTATTTAACCAGACTGTGAGTTCTGACCGAGCAAAGCGACCCTTTATCACAGAACTACGCATTCGAAGCCCCGTTCTTCAGTGACCGTTCAACAGTCTCGTGGTTTCGATTACGAATGCCCAAATGCGTGTCACCGTATAAAAACGCCGAATGAAAAGGGATAACTAATGATGTAAAGATGGTGGAACGTACGTCCGCCATCGCTGTTTTGGTTTACATTCTTCATCTACTCCCCAATAAGTGGGGAGTGACAATCCTGTCCGCCAGCACCGTTTGCGGGCGAGTTTTCGTCATTCGAAACCCTGTGCTTTTGTTCATTCAAGAGCGGGGTTTCGAATACGCACACACCCTTAAACATCTTAGACTTGCAACATCTCAGCCACCCGAACCCTTTGGAAAATCTTGGATTCGCCACTGCGAGGCTACGCCCCTTCCCCCACGACACTATGATAAGGGTAAAATCGTGATAACCGAATTAGGCGGCTGCAGTGCCATGTCAAGTAAATGGCTGCAAAATGAGCGCCATTTTTCAAATACGATGCCGACAGTTCGGTGAGTTCTTAATGGGTCCCTTGTTTTTGAAGGAATGGGTTCTGTTTGTTTTGTAAGCCATTTACTTGTTGCAAGGAAAGCAAACACGGGAAGATCGATAGGTTTCTCGATCGTTAGTCTTCTCCAGATTATCCACGAAAACAACATTCAAAATGGCGTATATTATAATTTCAGCCTTTCTGTGTCCTAGCAGGTAAAGGGGAACGTTGGACCAGGAGCCTGCATAAAGTAGATTGTTTCCAAGTTGCTTGTCATTTACAATGTATGATACTGATGACAACACACTTTTTGGGGGTCCAACATTTTCGTTAAACTTTTACTTCCCTGTAAAAGCAAATGAAGAAATAATCCTGACATCACAATGGTGTTTCCCTATGCGATCATGGACCAGAAAATCTTCCAGTGCTAGGATGTTTAACCTGAAGCAGAAGGTTTTCGCATAATGCAAATAATGTTTGAAACATTTGCTGCTACATTGGCGCAGTTTCAAAAACAACGCGGAAGAACTATTTTTCGTTACTTTTGCCACAAGTGCGTCTTACGTGTAGGCCTACTCAAAAACTGTCCTTTTAACGATATCACCTATAACAAATTAGTACTGTCTTTAATATTTGGGGAAAAGTGAAACGATTTCGACGGTGAATCGCTTTATTTTATAGACATTCAGAATCATTCCAGTACAAACTCGAGAGAAAAACTCGATCTATTCGATTAAATAAATGTCACTCTTAATTGTCTTGTCCTTAGTTTCAGCGAAGAGATTTTTCTTTGGAATCGAATCAAAAGAGTAGTATCGCTATGAATTCAAACTGCTGCCTTAATAACAAGATTGTTATACCCGAAAATCTAACAGTCTGTGTGTGTGGTTTTTTTTTTTTTTTTGCAGTTATTGGAATATATTCTGGAAATTATAGAATTATTGCATTTGTTTTCGAAAATCAAAACTTGTTATTAATGTACAACATTTGCTTTTGCTGCAATTTTCAGAAATAAATGGATTTGGAGGATTAGTATGTTATAGCAAATATTGTTAAACTGACTTGCTTCACGTTTTGGGTTTGGAGATGCTGGGAAGTCCAAGAAAACCAACCATGTTCTTGTAGTCTGGTTCCCTGACCCCACTTAAGATGAAACGAAGCAATTTATAGACTTTGGGGAATTGTAAGGTCAGAGAATCAGTCCAGCAGGCTTGTACCCCTTCACAGGTGTGTAATCCATTGCAAAGAAAATGCGGAATAACTAAAATGTGAAAAATTAGCAGCGGATTTTTAAAAAAGCCAGTTTTCTTCAACGCTGGTCGGCCGACCAGCGTTGGAAAAATACAAGTTTTCTTGAAAATGTCAGCACACCAGGAACCACGATTTTACAGGATACTTTAGACTGTCATTCCCCAACAATCAGTGAGATATTTCGTGATAATTTGATCATTTTGTTTTTTGATGTTTGCAAATGTTGTATCTTCCCTTTAACAAGAAAACTGTTTGGTAGGATATAAGCACGTACACTCGCAGCGATAACAGGAAGCCAAAATATACCAACATGGTACTCATGGGGCGCCACCGGCAACAGAGGAATAATTAATTTCCAAGTTAGTCCATCGAGACATTCATGTGCGCAAACAAGATGTTTTCAACGATATTTGTTTTTCATCCCAAAAACCCATTTCAGGAAATTAAAAACGCTGACAGGTGAACACCATAACAGTTTCTATAATTATGACTGGAAAAAGATTTAAATGGATATGGCGATCTAAATTAATTTGTTTTACTGATCGCTGTGCGTCTCCCAATCTCCAAGAAATCGTAATAGTGGAAATAAACATCAAAATATGTATGGATGTCCCCCTCACCCGTCATATATCAGGTTATCAAAATTATCGAGCCAAATGTAAGAGTTGGATTGCCCTTCACCGACATACGTTAATTTATCAGAAAAGTTCGCTTTTCGAAAACTAGCAAACACCGTCAATGAAACTGACAGTCGTCGGTCCGTGTTTACCAGCAGTGAATCCAGGATCATATGTAACGAGGAGGGGGAGGGGCAAATGGTTAGTTTCTTTTTGTGTCTTAAAAAATGGGCCTCATTTTTGCGACAGACAATCTGGGCTGGAAGGTAACAGTAACTTTTTTCCCGGTCACACGTCCACGATTATTTGTTTTCCGTAGCCGGAACCGGCCCATCTTACAAACGGTAACCGTGGGGCACCGCTAGTAGTGCTCAAATGGGACGATTTGTGACACCATCGCACAATAGGTGGCGCTATTCTATGGCGGCATATTTGCAGACTGACGCACGATCATGGCCAAGTCCGCGCAAGGACTGTAGTTGACCAATGGTTAACTAACGTTTGCCCGAACTCTGTCTAGTCGACGGTGGTTGACTACGCTAGTCGACTTTTTGGAACCAGCCTACTGGGGTTGGTTGTTTCGCTGGTAACCAATAGCTGCGCGCATTCATAACGCTAGCAGAGAGCCAGGATCCAGAAGTTTTGCGATGACATTTTGACCAGCGTTTGACGAGAGACGTTTGCACGCTGCTATTAGGGCGCAGGCGTAAGGTACGTCACAAATTAACCACTAGTCGACTAATGGTCCTTGCCCGAACTTGGCGTTGACAGGAGGACGATTTTTCCGACGAAAACTTTTAATAGGGGTGTAACACCCCCTCTAGTGACGCCCATGGGAGGTTATTACTACGGTACCGGCTGTGAGGTGCTGACGCCGCGTCGTTTCCTTAAAACAAGGCAAAATGTCGCCGGGGGGGGGGGGGGGGGGAGTTCCATCCCCCGCCCCTAGCTCATCGCTGAATATGCCACTGGTAATCCGTTGTGGTAGGCCTAGCTGTATCAACAAATATGACCATCATCTTTGAGGAATGAGAAATCAATTCACAGGCCTAGTCTTGCATGGACAAATTACTAGCGTGTTTCTCTATTTCTAAATGAACACCAGGGGCGGATCCAGGAATTTTCGCAGGGGGGGGGGGGGAGGGGGTTCATCGGCCAAAAAATCTGAAATGTAGACAGGTTTTTTTCTCAGGACACTTGGTCTCCGACAATCACTACGTGGGGGGGGGGGGGGGGGGGGGGCTCGTACCATACTTTCAATGAGGGCACTGTTCAAATTCGACGATTATTACCACTATATCACAGAATTGTGTACATATACCCCCTAACCAATCAGGATCTGTACGTATTTTGTGCCAAGGCGGACATTATTACCAGTAAAAATGTTGGGTGTGGGGGCAGGGGGAGTTTCGCATTTTTTCATGAATTGCTATAGAATTTAATTTTTAGACAGAGCTGGGGGGGGGGGGTACCAATAGGTGTAGGAATAAAGGTATCTTAAGGATGAGTCTCCCATGACGTACGTGAGTTACTCCCACGACTTACGTGACGGTGGGCTTATTATTGTTTACTCTCTAAATTCCAAAGAGTGAAATTAGGGACTAGACGTTTTAGAGTGAATATCACTCCCATTTTCGATTTACATGAAATGAAAAATGAACCACTTCAGTCGAAGCTCGAGTGAAACCTCGATCTTTACGATTGAAGAAATTTCACTCTAAAACGTCTAGTCCCTAGTTTCCAAATGTGGGAGTGAATCTTCTCTCGAATAGAGTGAATTTTCACTCTTTAGAATTTAGAGAGTATCGATGAAGGTTCGTTAAAACATATCCCTAAAAGAACCTTCTATTTGGACCATCTTGGAAAAAAAACCAATGACTGATGTTGTAGAGAAATTCACTTCTAGCCATGGTTTTAGCTCAATTGATGTTGCAGGGGAATTTGAGCTTCCATTTATAAGATTGTCAATCTGCTGTAAATTTGCGAGAGTCACAATAAGTTCACCGCACGCGCACACACTAATTACGCCTTCATGTTTGTTAATCGTTATTTGCCTTGCTTTGATTTTCAAGATGGCGTACGCACCCTGAGAAAGGTCTATTATAACTGCAAGGTTTTTGATCATCCCAATGATCCAGTATCAGGGTGAGAGAGCAGCCAGTAGCGGGAGCGTACTGCTCGTCGTCATTGGGACGAGGTTGGGCTCGTCGTGTGAGTGGAATGTGTTGAGGGCTTTCTATCAGGGGTTATTATGACAATTTTTTTCCCAGCACGGCTTGAACTGAGATTATAGAGCGACAATAAGCATGTCAGTGTTGTTTAAAAGGTTGAAAATCAAGTGGAAAAAGGATCATATAAATATACAGTTTCCCAAATGGATAGATTGCATTTTGGAAATTATATATGATTAGCATCCAATGCAACACAAGCCGCTGTTGTGAAGCGCAAGCTTGGACCATCGAGCAGGATAAACAATAAACAACATCGTTACCAAGCAGAGGATACGGCATTAGGTAATTCCCCAAAAAGGTTCAATGACGTAATGGTCAGTTTGTGGAGTTCATGCTGTCCTTGGGCCATGCATGAGCGACGCACGTGCGCTGTAGACGTTTATTTGAATGAGGAATTACCTGGACAAGGGACCAGTGTTTACTCGCTCAATTTGAAAAGAATTTACTTGCACCGTGGCAGCGATTGGACAAAAGCAACGCATTGATCAATCCATAAGGAGGCCTCTAAATATTGATTCCGCTCATACAAGGTAGCCAGCTTACTACGGTCCCAGTTCAGCAAGGCCATTTTGGCACGATGAATGGTAAACACAACAAGACGAGTACTTGGAGGAGAGGGGGGGGGGATAAACAAACAAAACTATTAATCGGTCCATAATGATTGTACGCAGTACAAATAAAGGATTTCTGACACAATATCCCTACAGTTAGAATGACCTAATGGTCAGTTCGGTGAGGTCATTATTTGCCATTGGTGGCCATGATGTAATTTCCTAAAAGGTAGCCTGACGTAATGGTCAGTCTGGTGATGGTCTGGTGAGGTCATTGGATCACACTGCGCAACTCGCCATCGGAAGGGGCGGCGGAACCGGGGGCCGGGGGAGGGGGCACTTGCCCAAATCGACAATGAAAATCACCATCCTAAAGCCCTGCGATATCTATCGCAATGTTTTTGCTGTTGCGTGATCCTGTTGCTAGGCGAACGCCTGGCCATGACCGTACGGTATGGGAAGGGAGAGGGGGACGACACCGGGCACTGATGTAGTAGCACAAAATGCAGTGCACTTTACAGTGCTTATTTAAGGGGGTGGGGGCATCAATTGGTTTGACCATAATATGAAGCTTTTTTTCTAATTTCAAAACTTCTGAGCGGTTGCAAAAGAGGGGTGGGGATATTGGCCTGGAGTGTATGGGCGTACACAGAGAAAGGACACATGGGCATACCCACGAGACGGTAGCCACTATTAAAGGGCGTCCCGTGTTTTTTCTACTGGGTTCTCATATCGGTTTTTTTGTGCCCTTGAAGTAGGGTTGGTTGGTCGGCAAAAAAATGTCTGAATTACAAAAATGCAGTTTCACAGGTAAAGATGGCTAAATTAAATGATGCCAAGTGAGTATTGTCTCGTTTTGTTTAGTACAGTGAAGATTATTATGAATAGATTCCTGATATATGATGAGAGGCAACACCCTTTGCATCTTCTGGAATTGCTTAGGTTGCTTTAATTATGCCGTGCATGCTCCCATTTATATCGGATATTATTTTTCACAGCTTTTCAAATAAAACAGAGCCCGCATTGCCTACTTCTTAGTTGGGGATTCCAGACAGGGTCGGCGGTAATAAAAAGATTTGTTTTCCTTAGGTCAAGAGCCAAAAACAGGATCGGTCGGCAGTAAGACCAAAGAATAAAAAAGGGATGCCTTAAGTTACGACACAACATACGTCGATGTAGCCTATAGCTTATATTCATAGGTGGAGTATGAACAGCAAGTGAGCAACGGCTAAGCGACATTGCAGCTAGTGCATTTAGAGAGAGAAAAAGACAAACAAGTTATAGGCCGAGATCTTCCATTACAGTTTATTTTTGGTCGGGAATCTTTATGACTTTTGGGTTCGAAAAAGAAGAATCAGATCCTCAATTGCGTCGCCGTTGCTACAACATTAAGAGGCGCCGAGCAGCCAACAACTCGTGAAAAAGTTTCGAATAGCCTCTAATTGGCTGAAGAAAAAAAAAACATAACGGTACCGGCATTGAGTAGAGATTATAGGAGAGGCCCCTGGACATCATGAATGTAACGGCGGACACCGGTGATCCATTGCATTCAAAGAGCTGGTCAGAAATCGATCCAATTGTTCAAGTGTGACTCACCGCACTCAGATAGAAATTACGTAATCGCAAACGTTGGCGCTTGGTAACCAAGATGTCCGAGGGATGGTGTTTATTCATACCGTTTGCTGATGCCGGCGGGGCCTGACAGCTATAAATACCCATGGAGCAAGGAAGAAAGATGCATTCCTGAGGCTGACTTCGAGAGGTCTCCAAGCCTACAGCTTTGGTGAGCCGGGGACTTGCTGGGACATTGTTAAGGTAGGCCATGTAGTTTTACAGGTGTGAGTAAACAGTTGCTGGTTGATGACAGCTTGGAGGATCACTTCCCCCATTGTTGAGAGGCACTGATTTTGGTTGCACCATTGGCATGCATGGCTTGAGGAGTGGGTTGAACGACCCTTGCCCAAAGTTCGACAAGGGTCACTAGCTGTTCACTTTCAATCTTGTTGGTTTATTTGCAAAAAAAATAGAGAGAAAATATGTGGTTTTTTGGCGAAACTTTGACCTTCTTAAGTTTGACTGTAGACGTGTTGCTTGATTAGCATTAAAAAAAGCCTGCGAACATGTACTATTAGCACGGTTCTCATTCCTAAGACACCACACCTGATATAGTGGTGTTCCCTAACGTGGCGCACTTCGACGTTTACCCCGACTTTCCATATCAGTGTTGCCAAAATTCTTTGTTGACAAACCTCAAATTCATTCGGTGAAATACTGGTACTTTTTCCCTACTATCAATGCTTGCTATTTAACCTCTGTGAATAATTTCGGTGTCATGTAATTTAATCCGAAATTAAAGAACGGTGGCGTCCGGAACTTGGGAACAAATCGGCTGAGTGTTCCCGAACTTGGCGCACCTGAATAAATCTCGGAAAATTCCAAATTAACATTTAAGAATTTCTGTAAATGTGATAAACTCTGATAAACCATTATTATGTCTACTTTCATACCCAACTTGAAGTTTGTCAGAAAATTAGTTTCTAATTTTTTTGGGCATTTTAAAAGGGTTCACTGTGCACTTCGAAATAAAATCGGATGATCACGCCGAAATACATTTTTCTTCTAACTTTGTACCGGGTAGATAAACTCGTGATTTATGAACGGGGTGTTAAGAACTTGATGCAATTTCACTTTCTGTGAAATTTCAGTTAAACTTTTGCTCTAGCTAGGCGCTACAGGCGAAAAATCAAAGTGCGCCAAGTTAGGGGCCGCGCCACGTTAGGGTACATCAACAATACAAGGCTCAGGGCCTGACGGCAGGCATAGTGTTATCGGGATTTTCACAGGCGTGGAATTGGCTCTGTGGGAAGGATAATTTGCGTGTGACTTCGAAAATTGTGACTTCGATAATTTTGATGGTAGCCCAGGTGTCAAACCCCAATTTGGAGGTGAACCGTGCATTAGGGTCTGGACAATATGTGGTTGCATTTTCTTGTCATTTGAACATTGTGAGATCGATATTCCGACAGGTGCCATCCCTGGCACCCTTGAGCATTCTTTAACATCAATTTCTAATCTCTGCAGAATCTCGTCCGAAATTATCAGTCGAAGTTTCTAGACCATGTTTTGGGGGTCAACGAATTCTTAAAGCCGCTTATGCAAAGATGATCTTATATTTTATGTTTAAATCCATGGCCTTTGGGTCAACGAATTCATTAAAGCCATTTCTACAATGCAATGCGTATATTTTATGCATAATGTGCAAATTAGCACGCGCCATTTTCAAATATAAAAAAATATCCGCAGGAATTTGTTCAGTTATAGTTTGAAACGAGGTACGTAAACTCATATATTTAGGATCAACGAATTCATTAAAGCCATTTCTCAAATGATAGACTAATGCATAGTATGCAAATTAGTATGCGCCATATTCAGAAATAATTATAGGCCTACAATCTATATATATTCTCCGCAGTACTTTGTCTTATCGTATCAAACGAGGTACGTAGACTCTTGTCTTTTTGAAATAAAAAGTGCAGATTTGTGGTTTTTGGCCAAACTTAATAAATTGCGGTCAAAGGTTCATTTAACACTTATTCAGCATAGCAGTTTTTTTAACCTAATTCAGATGAAAATAGGGTTGGAAGAGTTTTGTTGATGTAAAAGCACCATTTTATATCCGAACAAAACTGAATCTGACGGGGAACTGGCGAACATTTTCATTTAGTGGGGTGGTTAAAATTGGCGGCGAAATACAAGTTGGAAATGTTTCCCATGTTATTTATTACTTGTTGGAAAAAAGTTGTGTTTTTTCATGGTAGACGTCTAATTGTACCAAAACACGAATCAATACAACTGCCCTGCACATTTACAATGCACTGTGAGATGCAATTGTTATTCAGAAGTGATTATTCACGTTCTATTATCAAAGAAAATGTTTGTTCTTCTACTTTATTAAACTGCTGTGATCATAATTCAAGATCCCTTCTGTCAGCGAGCGTTCAAACTTTATGCCCATATTTTGTCTTTTGTGTTTTAAAACAGAGGGAATATACATGATTTCATACCAGCTTATAGATAGCTATCCCTTACAAATTCGTTAACCCCCCTCCCCGCAAAAACGCCAAGTGGACGTTGTGTTGATAGATTTTATGATTTACATTCCCTAAACCGTATTTCCATGTAAATTTCCTCTAACTTTCAATGTTTTCTGAAGATCAGATTTTAAAAAATAGACAAGATATAGACATCGTACTCAGTAGCATAATCATGTTGACGTCACCAAACTCAACTTGTACCTGCATGTTCGTTCCGGTAGACACTTTTTCAAATTTTTGCACGGACCCAGTTCTTCCAAAGCACATCATGACATCAAGACAATTCTTCAGTGGAAAGCCCTTCCTCAGCTCCGGGTGATGATGGCATATTAGGCATTCCCAGATGTCTGCCTATTTCCCTTAATAGGTTCAGGATCAACTACCCTTTGCACGAATCAAACTCATCTACTTTGAAGTAGGCTCCCGTGAATTGTAAAAGACAATAAAAAGTGCATTGGTGATTTATTAAAAGCTGTCAACATCAGCCAAAAGTGCAGCTCATTTTTAATACATCATGTCCAAAATAGCCATGTTAACCTCTGATGCCATCTTCAACACCAGGGAGAAACCAACACGAAAAAAAGCGTTTCATTATTAAATCTTGTATGTTTAAGTCTAAATCTTCATAATTTACACTCTTTTGTAATCGTTTTACTTAACCATTTTTCTTGTTCCTGCAGTGTCTAGTTTTAAATGTACTGTATTGCCAGTTGTATTGTTCTGCTCGTACCGACAATAACCTAGGTGTGAATGCTTCAATCTTTGTTTGAACAGAGCTAATGATTGTCTCACCTTCTGTCCAGCACCTCGATCCCCCGTTCAATGAAAACCATGTCAAAATAACCTATGCGCAAGAGACAGGAACGCAATGAATGATAGGTACTTCTAGGAAATTTTAAACCGAAAGGGCACTTTTAATGCATTTATTTTATGAAGGGTAAAGTTTTCTCACAAAAGTAAATGTATCGCATTATTTCGCAAAACGATTGATTTATTTCGCACTATATAACCTCCCCCCTTTTACAAACGTTTTTTAAACCTAGCTTTCGTACGTGTGTTATAAACTGTGTGTGAAGAATATCTGTTTTGCGGACGAAAGAATGTTTATCAACACTTTATTTGATAGTATTGAGCAAATTCCTGCGGATAGATCTCTGATAATGGTTCAAATGCTTCAAATGACAAGAAAATGTTAAAATATTTTGTATGGAGCCGAAGTGCACGCTTCCGTGGCAAACCTTCGGAGTATGGGCATGGATCGGGATTAGGCTTAAAATTCAATTCTGCTGCGGTAGACAAGTCCAGAATAGGGCATGATACGTTGGGGGAATTAGGCAAAAGTTGAATTTTTTGGAGCCCTGAAATTTTGATAATTTGGAGAAATGATGAAATATGGAACATTTGGGGGACTCTAGATAAGAAGTTCTGATAGTTTGGGAAATGTTGAGACGTTTTAGGAAATTTATAAAAGTCAAGTTGTGCATTGAAATTATTCATAATTTCCGCGGGCGGACTGACATTAGGATAGGGGGAAGAATAGTATTTTTAACCTGTGGCATGCATTTCATAACGGCTTTAGGTGCCCGCCATACGTTGAATGATTCACAGCAAAGATAAAATACTATATGCATACTGCTTTTTAAAAATACCTGTTTTGTTGTATACCTTGTATAATAAAGTGCTTTGACTTTTACACCAGCTGGAAGGAACGGCTAATCAATTTCTTCTTCCCTGCTCTTCAACAAATCCAAGTTTTCCCCAAACAAAATGTGTAATTTTACTGGATGTTTTATTTTAACAAAAATGTATATTTACCGTTTTTCTATTGTGGGGTACGCGCGTCTGCACCCCTGAAAAAGTTTTTATTTTGGATTGCCTTTGCGCTTCGAACGCAAAAACATGTCCGCCTGAATTGTTGTCGAAGCTCAAATAATGCCGTAAAAAGTTGTTACTCGTCCGGCCTTCTTTTTTTTTAAAAGGAGGCGGGCGTGTTTTTTTCCTCAAAAAATGGCGGATTTTCCATGGATGGGATGGATTCTTAAATGTTTTCGACTATTTTGCTGATACAAAGCTGTGTTCAAAGGAGCCAAGCTTTTCTACATTTTTGTTGGAAAACACATAAAAGGACAATTATCTTGACAGTATAATAATGTGCCAAATATATTGCGAATGTATGAATTAAAAAAAAGAGCAGCGGCCGGGGGGAAAAAAGAAGCAGAAGGGGACTTATTTTTTCGAAATGCATCAAGTAATTATTCTCATAAATGTAGATGGGCGCTTTTTATCGTTTGATGTTTCATTCAAAGTGAATTGTTGGTTAAATAAACAAAAGTAGCAATTACATAAAATTTTGTTTTGAGGTAAAATTTGAAAATTACACAGGGAAAGCAACATTAAGAAACTTTTTTAAAAAAATCGTTTCTATTTTTGTTATCTGTAGGACTGCTCAAGATTCGGTTAGTTCAACACAAACATGATCATGGCTTCCAAAGAAGGTGTTCTACTGCAGGACTTTTGTGGACCTCCTAATAATAACTCGCTCTTCTGGCCTGACAAAACTTATGGTTATTGCAAAGAGACTCTGGTCTTTGATCTCACCAGTTATGCTTTGCTTGCCCTGGCTAGTGGCATCTATATTGGCTACATCCAGCACACTGAAAATGAAAACTTGAAGAGATCTCGTGCTGTTCGCGCAAGGCTTTTTGTGTCTTTCGTCACCAGCTTTTTGCCAGTTCTTGGGGTAATTCTGAGCTTAACCCATGCAACAGAAAGCCTTCCGCCGGTACAATATCTGATAGATAGTTGTGCTTTCTTTGGATGGTTACTACATGCTCTATACCTACTGAAGCTTCGGGGAAAAGGGATAGAACACGTAAGAGGTCATGCACCAGTCTTGTTGAGTTGGTCTCTAACTTTGTTGTCAACAGTAGTAAAGGTGGCCCGAGTTATTCGTAATCTTGCACACGAAGAGAGGGTAGAGTTAGATGAGATCACCAGAATTTTGACATTCGTACAATTTGCCTTGCAACTGTTGTACCTGGTGTCACTTTTGCCATCTCCGAGATGTGTTAGGAAGAACTATGAGAGAAGTCAAAGAAGACTTATCTTTCCGAGCATCAACGATGATGTTATGGATGAGACCTCACCACTGCTGGGAAACAAGAGCAGGTCATGTGATGAAGACGAGAGCTGTCTCATCTCGGATCTTGGCGTTGCTGAGGAACAGGCTGGCTTCCTGTCACAGCTCTTCTTGTGGTGGATTCAGCCCTTGATGAGACGGGGAGCACAGGGAAAGCTGAGAAACCCAGATGATGTGTTCAGTCTACCCAAGTCTCTACAGACTCTCAGTGTTGAACGCTTCTTTGATAGGATCTTGCATGGGAATGATCATGAGGCTCAGGAAGTCACTGAAAGCAGTGGGTCATATCAATCGACCGATTGCCAGAAGCCTAGACCCCCTCTCATTTCTGAAAAGCAGCTGCATATCTACAGTGGCAAGAATGACTCAAAGCCTTCTGGAAGACCTACCCTCCTGAGGGCACTTCTTAGAGCTTTTGGGGTCCGCTACTTCTCTCTTGGGATTGTTAAACTCGTCGGGGACTCGTTGTCCTTTTCTGGGCCTCTTCTTCTCAACGCTTTGCTCTCCTTCATGGAGAACAGCAATGAACCCATCCTGAATGGTTGGCTGTATGCTTTTGGCCTCTGCCTCACCTCCTTAATTAGCACATTTATATTCAGCCGATATATCTACTGGATCTTCAAGATCATCACTCGCATGCGGGCAGCCCTGGTGACCTCCATATACAACAAGGCCCTCGTGGTAAGCTTAACAGCAGCATCCAGGTTCACAACGGGGGAGATTGTGAACTTCATGAGCGTTGACACCTGGAGGATTATGGGCTTCTGCTGGAGCTTTCATGAGTTGTGGAGCCTTCCGTTCCAGATCACCGTATCATTGATTCTTTTGTATCAGCAGCTTGGGCTGGCATTTCTTACAGGTCAGTGTTCATCTCAATTCTTATCCTAACTTTGATTTAAGTTTAAACTTCTATTGAAGTTAAGCCATACCTTCTAATTCTCCCAATTTTTTTTTTTTTTTTTTTGGGGGGGGGGGGTTGACAAGGGTCACAGGATCAAATCCATTAATCTCCATCAAAAGTTAAGATTCTTTGAAAACAGTACAGAATAAAGTGTAGCTCCAAAACAAACAAATGAATCTTTCTCTTAAAACACGAACTTATTTCGCTCATAATCATTCCCCCAACAATGCTCACATCAGGCTATATATTGGACAGCTAGAGTCTATACAATTGTGAGATGTGCCTTATGTTCTCCTACAGGAGTTGTCTTTACCGTCCTGTTGACTGCAATCACCAAGTGGTTGTCCACCAGAATGTACAGATACTATGGTGAAATGATGAAACACAAAGACAGCAGGATAAAGGTTAGTCAATCTGAGGGAATCTGTGTTGGGGAGATGTTTGGAGATAAGGTTTGGCCCTTCATCAATGCCATTTTACACCATCCAGCTGATGATGACCTCAGGCCACCAAACGTGGTGTCAATTCCAAGTTCAGATATCAGCACTGTATTTAGCAGTAGGTTGTGGGTTCGAGTCCAACCAGTGCTACATCAAAATTCACCATTTAATTTAATATCATTCAGTACATAAGAGATTGCTCTCGATCGTCTGAGATTGAGGCACGTATCTCAAAACCCTCCCCCCCCCACTTCATTAAGTTTGCACTTGAAAAATAATCATCTTCTCTAATGACTGATCAGGTAATGAGCGAGATTCTTCATGGGATACGCGTCATCAAGTTCTATGCCTGGGAGAAGCACTTCATGCACAGAATCAAAGAACTACGACGCTTGGAACTGGGCAGGCTGTTGCGATTAAAATACCTGGCAGCCGTGTGCACATACCTCTGGGGCAGCACACCTATCCTGATGGCCGTGTTCACCTTTGCTGCCTACTCGCTCCTAGGAAACGAGCTAACAGCTGCCAAGGTATCACTTTATGAACACCAAAATGTCTGAAATCTTATTATTTTGGAGAAAATGTCTGAAATTTACACAGTGTCATCATTCATAGGCCTGAAATCTTACAGACCATATTTTGAATTTCAGACAGCATTCCAAACAAAGATTTTGGAGAAAATGTGTCTGAAATTTACACAGTGTCATCATTCATAGGCCTGATGATCCTACAGACCATATTTTGAATTTCAGACAGTATTCCAAACAAAACGATTTTGGAAAAAATGTTTGTAATCTTATTATTTTGGAGAAAATGTCTGAAATTTGCTCAGTGTCATCATTCATAGTCCTGAAATCTTACAGGCCATATTTGAATTTCAGACAGCATTCCAAAACAAAGGGATTTTGGAGAAAATGTCTGAAATCTTATTATTTTTGAGAAAATGTCTGAAATTTACAATGTCATCATTCATAGGCCTGATGATCCAACAGACACAGACCATAATTATTTTGAATTTCAGACATCATTCCAAGCAAAGAGATTTGGGACAGTTATTTCATAGTGTATGTGGCTCACTCTGGTCATGTCTTATTTAATTTGTTTCGAAATCTTTAAGTAAAGCCGTACACAACCAGCCTACTGATACAGAACCAATATCAATCCTTCCTGGGCAAGAAATATTGTCTCAAATGAGTTTGCTCCGGGTTTGTGGGTGGTTCAGCAGAAATGCAGGATTTTCCAAGGGGGTTTATTTGCTGAGCTCTTCTTGTTCAAGAATGTCAAGAGAGAATGGTGGCTTATGTGTCAACACGTATGACAGATGAAAGGTGGGCTGGCCATCCCAAACAGCCCCCTGTAAATTCTCTCTTGTGGTATGGTGGAATTAAAAACAGTGAAGTCCTTATCCCCAATTACACATTAGTACATCAAACATAAAAAATAAAGGCATATAATTAATTGTAATTTTTTTTCTCCCAATGTAGATTTTCACCAGCTTGACGCTTTTCAACATGCTGATCGGTCCCCTTAACAGCTTTCCATGGAATATCAATGGTGTTATCCAGGCCTGGGTTTCGCTAAAAAGACTGCAGGAATTCCTTGAGCTGCAGGAGCTGGACCCATCGTCCTACTACACGCAAGGTAAGGCCCAAAAAAAACTTCTGCTTCCGGTTTCTCTACCTTATTCTAACAGCCCCTACCCTATTTTTTATTGGAAAAATGAGAAAAAAACACACTAAAATTAAACCATCAATTTCTACCTTTTGCCCCTGACTACACGCAGACGCCTCCATACGATCGTACCAAAAAAAAGTGGCCAAAAAAAATCCTACCTACCTACCCTATTTTCAAATGCCATGTAATTTGAAGGAGGCAGAACTATTTTTTGGGCCCTAATTTGAAAACATTTGTATCATTTGACCACACATTGGATATCTGCATGTAGTATATCTATTCTGAGATCTGTAGGTTATATGAATGATGTGCTCTAATTTTGACTTCTGAAATATTCAGACTTGAAGGACCCCAACTCCTATCTTGAGATCAAGCAAGGCAATTTCAAGTGGGATCATCCAAGAAAGACAGAGAGTATTGGTACCGCTGGCGACGAGGGATCAATGAAGGCTGGCGGACCGGCTGGGAAAGATGCAAACACGATGAAGCAGGAGGAGGAGACAAGTACCCTGAAACTGTCTAATTTGAATCTGCGGGTTGGCAAGGTAGGTACTCTGACTACTCTAGTAACATTTGAAGGTATATAGATGATGAATTGAGCACATCATGAGTTGCTAATTGGAGCCATCTAAACACTGCCTGTAATCAGATCCTAAAATTCAAGCAGGGCCAACACTTCGAATATTAATGCCTGCACAAAGCTAGGTCCTGCGTGCTGCAGCTATCCTCACATTTGATGAGCCTGGCCAATGCTGCAGGGACGAGCATTCAAAGCTCTTAACATAGAGACCAATGAATTTCAAGCTCTTTGAGATCAGGCCTTCTTTTTCCTCACTGATGAGGTCAGGTTTTGGGTTTAAAACTGCAAAGATTCTCGCAGCAAGCTAAGACAATTAACCCTTGATCCATAAATGCAGATCTGAAGAAAAACTGGAGGTATGATGAATGTAGATCTCTGAATATAAGACTAGTTATGTGCCTACTGTACATTGTTTGATCCACAGGGCCAGTTAGTAGGTGTCATAGGCTGTGTTGGATCTGGAAAGAGCTCCCTCCTGTCTGCCATCACCGCCGAGATGACCAAGACTGGTGGGTCCATCAGCGTGACGGATCTCGTGGGTGGCTTTGGCCTTTCAGCCCAGGAGGCCTGGGTGCAGCATGCTACACTGCGGGATAACATCCTGTTTGGCAAAGAGTACGATGCCAAGAGGTACCGGACGGTCGTTGAGGCATGCGCTCTCCTGGAAGATATTAAAGTAAGTAAAAATTAAAACTGAAATCTGCATCAAAGATTCACCTGGTCTATTTTGAAGTAATACTTAATCTCTAAGTTAAATCCTCATTTACTACACTCCCTGAAAGTGAAAATATTGACAGACAATTTGTTGTACCATTAATTCCCTCTGTTCAGTGCTGTCATTTGAATTCACTTCAGACACAGTCTTTTCATCAGGGAACTTCGGAAGACACTACAGATTATTTTTAGGCCTTCATTACTTGGCCATGTGCACCATGGAGCAATTAAGTGTCATCTACAGTTCTTGTACATATTTTATTCACCTAATTGCACAATGTAACATGCAAAATTAAATTTATAATTCCATTTATAGTATGTGTTCGCATATGTATATTCAATGTGTACATGGTGATATTCATAACTGTTGTTCTCCTCTCTAGGCACTACCGGCAGGCGATAAGACTGAGATTGGTGAGAATGGAGTGACACTTAGCGGGGGACAGAAGACAAGGGTGACCCTGGCCAGAGCTGTTTACCAGGTCAGTAGGCAATTTTAGGAGATTGTCTAAGTTAGGATGGTATGAGCATTGAAAAGTCAAGATGACAGACATGCATTCAACAAGATAATAGCTTGTCACTGTTTGAGAGATGTAAACAATAAACACTGTCTTCAACGACATCTGGCGCTGCTGTATAGGATCAATTTTAACTTGGTCAACATAGACTGGAGTTCCTTCCTCGATCACTGCAGCTACATCCAGCACTAGAGGTCGCAGTTCACAGTTTCTTGTGCCCCACTGCAGGGCACAGTCATATACCCCGCAATTTTCCCGCAAACTTGCCGAGACTGGAACTCCTTGACGATACATCGAGGGGTGTTATGTACTAGTTGCCAGTTTTCCCCTTTTTGACCTGCACACCAGCACTGTTTATTGTTTTGGCACAGCGGGTCAAGTTTACGTGTTAATTGTTTTTGGAGCACACTCCAACCTGCAGTGCATTGTTCTTCTCATCGTAAAAGTTTGGGCTTTTTGAAAGGAAGGAAGCACCTAAGCTTGTGTGTGTGATTAATTGGCTAACAGTTAACTTTATGCAGTTAAATTTGCCAGCAGTTTAAGGTAATTGACACCATTTCCAAACATTCAGAAACAAAACTGCCGAAACATGATTACCATAATTCCCCACGATGGTTTGGTTCGAACCATCGTGAGGATCGATGCTTTAGAGAAAACATGAAGCAGGCTGTGAAGTTGTCAATCAAATCAGCAAATTTCTCATTTGGTGATTTAAAGGATAAAGACCTGTATCTGCTGGATGATCCAATGGCTGCAGTAGATGCACACGTAGGGGCGCACATCTTTTCCAAGTGCATCATGGGATTGCTGAGAAACAAGACCAGAATCCTTTGCACCCATCACACCAAGTACCTGCATGGGGCCGACCTGATTGTAGTGATGGATCAAGCAGAAATTACCAAAGTTGGCAAGTACAAATTTCATGTTGCAAATTACAAACATATTGCAATTCACATACATATTTGGGTAGGACTTGATGAACGTTTTGCAATATTTTGCTTGCAATTCATCACGTGACCACTTAGCAAAAGCATTACATATTTTTTCCTTTTGCATATTCACAGTCCACAACTTTTCTTTTAATAAAATAAAATGTTATTCACGTTCACTCTAAATTTCAGATAGTTAAACAATGGGCTTTCCAATTATAGGTGGTGTGTGAAGCCATCTGTATAACTGTAGCAGAATTCTTTTACAATGACTGTGTAGCTTATTTTCTATCAAATGCAAATATTTTTTTGGCCATGTCTGGAAGAGTAGAAACAAGTCAGGAAAATTTAATTATTATCTGCTTTAACAATAGCCTCCTTAAAATGTACCCTCTAAACTAAAAAAATACCAAAATACACTTTTAAATTGACATATCGGTACATGAAATATGCCATATTTTACATTGTCTCGTGTTATACCTTCCAATAGGACATCCTTCGGATATTCTGGAAGACAAACAGCTGCTGACTTCGTTTCAGTACAACGATCCCGAAAACAACAATTCAGGCGAAGATGACACTAGGGCTCATCCCGAGGAGGAGTGGTTGGAGGAGAAAAAGACGGGAGAGGAGGATGGCAAACTAGTGGAGGAGGAGGAGCAAGATTCAGGTGTGGTCAAGCTGAAGGTCTACAAGACATACTGGAATGCTGTGGGCTGCCTCCTGGCATCCAGTGTTCTGATTGCTATGTTCCTGATGCAGGGTGAGTCAAAGAGCCGTAACGGTGTACTAAGGTGATCGATGCACTTTCTGGCAATGTCATCATCAAATGTCATCATTAAAAATACAGACTTCAGATCAAAAAATGCTTAACGTTTCAATAAATTTCATATACAAAGGTCTATAAGTTTTGATCAAGTCCCAGTTTCATATGCTGAGACCAATTAAGACTTCCAAATTGTAAATTTGTCTCAGTCTTGATCTAAGTTAATTAATGGCCTTTTCCAAAGATTTTTTTTTAGTAATGGCACTTAAATGGCCAATGGATATCTGATTCAGAATATAGCATCGTGTTGTGGTTTCCTAAAAAAACTGTCAGGGGACCATGATGTTAAAACCGCAGGACTGTCACCTAGCTAGGCACTCGTGACAACTCCCTTTGCGCAAAATCAATGTTCCCAAGGCAAGCAAAATGTCTGTTTTACAATTCTACTGGCATTCATGAATTTGACATAATTTAAAATTATGACATATTTGAATTCATTCCTTGACCCCCAGTTTCTAGGAATATGTCTGACTGGTGGCTGTCATACTGGATTAGTCACTCCCACAGCTATGGTACCATCAGTTCAAACTCTAGCGCTGGGGATGATCTGCAGGAAGGAAATGATAGGTAATACATGTAGTCATATCAATTCAATGGGATTGATGATCCTCATTTAGGCAGACACAGTTCTGGCACTTTTTTTGCGGGGTGGGGGAATGGGGAAGATTCCAAAGGGTCTGAAATAAAAACTTGTTTCAGGATGATTTCCAATTTGGATAAACCTGACCGAGGTTAAGCTAATGTATCCCCCTAATATCCCCCAAAAGTATATTTTTAAGGAAAAAACGTGATTTAAAAAGATTTTTTGGGGGGGGGGGAGGGAGGTGCCAAAGTGGTGCAGAAACTTGTCTCTCTAACGACCTCTCCTTTCCCCTTTCCTCGGGTGATCTTTTGTTGCAAGTGGTTTAACGCCTGCATGCAGGGGTGACGTTTAAATTCAAGATTCTAACAAGTATAACAGCACTCAAAAGGGATAAACAATGTGCTCTAATGAGATTATTGTTTTCCATTGTTCAATCTGTTTATAAACTATGGTCCAACCTTAACATATACCTGTATTTCTTTTACTTTCTTAAAAAGGGACCAGAACATTGCTGTGGAAGTTCCCTACAGTAGGATGAATGTTACTAGCAGTGACAACCTTACATTCTACCTCGGCATCTATAGTGGCATAGTAGGAGCAAACAGTGTCCTCACATTGCTCAGAGCATTCTTGTTTGCTTACGGCGGCCTGCGTGCTGCCAAGAAGGTTCACAAGAAACTCTTGGCCAGCATTTTTAAGGTATCCAAAAACAAAACAAACCTTTTGATTCTTCCTTAAGTCAAATATCCCTTTTTCAATCAAAAACTCATTTTGAGAGTGCCTTACATTTTCCTATCATGGATTACATTTGAAGGAAATAATAACACAAATTCAAAGAAGGTTTTGCAAGTTAAGACACATGTAATAGTAAGAAAAAGAAGAAAAAACAGCTGATGATGCCAAACTTAAGAATTGAGGATTTACTCAATAAGTCAAACTGCTTGTAATAAAAATATTATTTTAATGATCAGGAGATACTTGATGAGATGCTTAGTCTTGGAAGTGTCCTTCAATTGACAGTCACATTGACACCAGATTCGGTCATACCAATCCTAACTCAAGATATGCGGGCTTTTTTCGAAGTCTCATAATATTTAATGGAAAAACCATTGACATAAGTAAGTTGTAACCTTAATTCTTCTGTGATGCTTTCATTGCAGGCCCCGGTCTCCTTCTTTGATAAGACCCCCGTCGGCCGCATCATCAATCGTTTCTCCTCAGATGTTTACGCCATCGACAATGACCTCCCAGGTATCCTGAATGGCTTCCTGCCTGATCTCTTCAGCACAGTGGGATCCTTCGTCTTGGTCTGTTACGGACTGCCCTGGTTTTCCATTGTGCTGCTCCCCATGTTCGTACTCTACATCTGCATCCAGGTACCTTAAGACATTCCATCTGCTGTTATCTTCTTGTCCTTCATTACAGCTTTTTTGGTCCAGATTTCATCTTTTATGATAAATCACAAATCTTTGATTTGGAGCTGAAGCTCACTGATGGGGTTGAGAGTTCTGGTGAGAGTGCGGTTAGAAACCTTGCATAATGAAATACTTGTTCACACTTTCATCACATCCAAAATTGACATGGGCAATTCACTCTTGTATGTCATTAACCTAAATCAACTAAATGTTTGCAGCGACTACAAAACATCAGTGCCAGACTAATCTCTCTCACTAGTAAACATTCTCACATCACTCCTGTATTAGCAGATCTCCACTGGCTTCCAGTATCAGAAAGAATCAAATACAAACTTGGACTATTCGTGTACAAAATCCTCCACAACAATGCGCCGGAGTATCTCATCGAGCTCATCCACCCGTACTCAGCAGCACGCACCGGACTCCGCTCCAGTGAGCTCATGATGCTTCATGAGCCCAGGACCTCCACTCTTTGGGGTGACAGATCCTTTACTGCAGCGTCAGCCCGAGTGTGGAACCAACTCCCTCTGGCTATCAAATCATCTCCATCCATCACAACATTTAAGACAAACATAAAATCTCACCTGTACAAACAAGCTTACTCTCACAACACACAATCCCAGCTTGACTTTCTCCTCAAGCGCCATGAGCGCCTTTTTTAGGCGGATACCGAGGTTTTACAAATGTTCTTTATTATTATTGTTATTAATGCATCAATCTGAAAAGATGAAGGTGTTACTCAGCATATATCTTCCTCTTAGGCGAAGATTAAGTCCTTCTATTAACATTTCAATAAGATTGCTTCCTATAGGCTATGGGGTTTTTATATACTGACACATGTATATGTATCTATATATTTTTTTATGAATGAGCAAAATTCAACTCAACATTTCTTGGAACTATAACATTCTGCCCACTAATGTACATTGTACATAAAGCTTTGACCGAGCCCTACTAAACCATCACATCCGCAGAATGTACAAGTCCCCAGAGCTACAAATAGATCCGGCCAATGAACTGGGAGAACAAATTTGGGATTTGGAATATGGAAAACACCATAATGGATGGGGAAGCCGATAAAACAACTTGTGACATTTCTTCTTTGTTTTTATCAGAACTACTACAGGAAGACAGCTCGTGAATTGAAGAGGATTGGGAGTGTGACCATGTCTCCAATCTACGCCCACTTCTCAGAAACTCTGGGCGGTCTGCCAATTATCAGGGCACTGAGAGCCACTGAAAGGTTAGAATGCTTTTCTTTGGAGGTCTCTTTGACTGGTGGAAACTGTGTTAGCTTGCCTGCAGCACTCCTGTACCACACTTGTAGTCTAGTCCATTACAACTAGTTTATCACAAGTAAGGTCACAGTCGTTTTCCTAGTTCCGGATAGCAAACATCATTCAGGCTGCTTTCAGCTCAATTACTCCACGAATTCAAGTGACATTGGTTCAATAGTTTACCTTGAGTCATGGAGATACTACATAATAATTTTCCAAATTTAGGCTCTTTTTATTTTGACTTTACGACGTCAAAAGTGCCGATGTCACTTTGTCTCGTTCCGGATCGGGTTCAATCAGTTCCGAATCAATCAAAAACTGCTTCGCGCAAAAAAAGAATCACGCGAGAAAATCTATTGTTTTTTCAGCCAGAACTTACCGAATCAAGCATATTTTCTAATAAAGTATTATTTCATTTTCCCAAAATAGTTCATTCAAGAGAATTCCGCCAAATTTAACAAAGAGAAAAACGTAAATGATTTTGAAACGTTTGTCTTCAGCGCAACGGCACGAACTCACGCACGGACCGAAAACATTTGACACAGCACACACAGAATATGTCACACAAAATCGATTAATGCGCGTGTAGTTGGGTCGTATTAGGACGAATAAGTACACGCGCTATCCGGAACTAGTCAAATGCATACGGTCAATCATTGGCGAATTTTCAAAAATTAGAGACTCTACAACTTATTTGGATTCAACAAACATTCGATGGAAGAGTTTATACGACTGTAGTGTATAAACAAAATATTCAAAATCACACGGTTCGAGTGATGTACCGAGGAGAAATTGTTTTGTTGATTCGCAGCTCCCGCGATTTTCTACAAACCGTCCAAACAAGTCAAAGTGCGAGTCGGAAATCTGGCCGAAATTCCTCTTCTAAAGATTTTATTGAAAAAATCTTCGTATATCAAGAAGCTTACATTTTCCTTTTCAAAATGTACTTCGTCAGAAAAAAATATTGGAGACTAATCCAAAAGAGGTAGGTTTTTATTTGAAGCTATCCGGAACTAGGAAAAATCCGGAACTAGGTAAACGACTGCACAAGGAACATAGGATAAGCAATGATGAAGAAATACATTTGTCACTGTTCGTTTCAATAGATTTTCACTTGTTTTAAATTTTAATGATGTGATTGTGAATTATTGTTGATTTGTGAGGATGTAAGAGGATTTTACTACAACTCTTGAGTCCTGCTGGATGTCTATCTTTTTTTAAGTGTGTTTTCGTTACGGCGCTCTTTGCTTCAGGTTTCGATTGGCGAATGACACCAAGCTGGAAAACAATCAGAGGGTGCGTTTCTGCAACTTTGTTGTGATGTGCTGGCTGTCCGTCTGCCTTGAGTTGCTGGGTGTTGGGATCATCACAGCCGTAGCTGTCATAGCTGTCGTCGAGCACCAATATCACACTGCCAATCCAGGTATAAACTAAACTTACAGAATTCTCATTGGAAGACTGTCAAACAAACCGAACTGTTTTCAGAGCTGCTGTTTCCTTGATGTGGCTTTTTTCGGTGAGGAAAAAACTTTGCAAATACGACTCTGAACATATCTGTTGACATCCGATGTGCATGAATGGGTAAGAAAAGATGAACCACATGGTCAGCAAATTGTATGGACGCTGATATTATTTATCAAGTTTGATGAAGTATCATTGGTTGACCAGTTGTTGATTCGTGATGTACCATGTACCTCTGTGATACTGATCCCTCATTGACCTACAGTCATACATGTACATCATCACAAACTTCAGGCATGCCATTTGGAAGAAACAAAAAAACGAGGAAACCTCAATCTGTACAAGACTCTGTACAGTGATTTTCAATGTTTAATGGCATATTAAAGTGTGAAGTGAAAAATGAGGAAATCAGCTGATCTGAGGAAAAGTTGCATGCCTGAGACTTTCATGGCTCCATGATGTACATAATTGTGATGCACGCAGAATTTCCATCGACCCCAGTAATCCTGGAGAAGAGTCCAACTTGCTTGTGCTCTGATGGAACTAAACTGAACTATAGTATGTGAGTGAGTTTGCTCAACTTTGTGTTAAACCAATTTCTGCACAGCTTTGGTTGGGTTGGCCATCTCCTACACTCTGTCCATCAGCCACTTGCTTCAATCCATCGTGAAGTCCTTCACCGAGGTGGAGAAGAACATGGTCAGTATGGAAAGAGCTCAGCAGTATATCACGGACCTACCCATGGAGCAGCAGCATGGAATGTGCAAGGTATATTCTGTTCAGGATACTATGACATATGTATGTATTGTTGCATTAAAGGTACAGTCCATCATTTGTAATTTGTGCATTTTGTTCGTTTAAAGCAACAAAAGTACTCAAGAACTAAAGAAGGGTGCTGAACAACTAACTTGATGAAGTTTCAGCTCAGCTTTAGCTGTATATTTCAAGAAAAACAACATTCTAGGATCTCGAAAAGTTGCTGAATCATGTTTTGAATTGGGCTTGAATTCAGCGTCCAAGACACGTTCTCACTGAGCCGATTGCAACTACGCGATGTCTCGCACTGATCCAAGGAATTATAGCAACTGCGCGCGCGTGTGTATCGTGCCAATACCTGCGCATGCTTCGCCGAATAACAAAACGAACTACTAATTTGAATTTCCTACAGTGATCTTAAGAAGCACCGTTGGAAAGGCCTTCTTTTGATGATTTCTTCAAAATGACAGCTTGCCAGAAAGAACATTTTCACAGGGAGTTTAGTCCCCGTACTATCTTTCAACCAAGTATGTTTTTCAACAGTAAATATGCCAGTTACTTTTTGGATAACTGCAAATGATGGACTCTGGCTTTAACAGATCGGCCTATGCAGGGTTGTACATGTAGTCGAGTCCATCACAAGTCCTTGCAAGTCCCAATTCAAGTGACAAGCTATTCAAATGAGCTTTGACAAAGGCATTCCTTTGTTATTGTACATCCACTGTTTCTTGTGACTGGACTTGTAATTCACTTGTGACTGGACTTGTGATGGACTAGGCCTACATCCCTGTGCCTATGTACCAAAACTTTTCGCAACTTAGGTCCTAGTTCGCTGAAAACAGTATGAATTCTTCATGAGGACCACAAAATAACAGCAGAAATCCTATATAACAACACAGGGTAGACGTGAACTCCACCAAACAGTTAAATCACATTAAAAGTATTTCTCAATTTGTGGATGGTTTTTAAATCTACATTTTAATATTATTGCGGGGGACAAATCAAAGGACTACATTTCCAGTCAAAAGTCTGCTACAAGTTTGAGAAGCCAAATTCATCTAATGCTTACGATAGTATAACCCCTTCTTGTTTGTGCAGGCACCACCTTCCTGGCCCCAGTATGGCAAGGTGTCTTTTGAGAATGTCACCTTTGCCTATCGACCGAACCTCCCGAAAGCACTGGATGGAGTGACCTTTGACCTTCATCCTTCAGAGAAACTTGGCATTGTGGGAAGGACAGGGTCCGGGAAGTCATCACTGTTACAGGTGCTGTTTCGCATGGTGGAAATACAAGGTGGTCGGGTGGCTATTGATGGAGTAGATACGGCAGACTTATCACTGGAGGAACTCAGGTAATACATGCAAGGGATAATTTGGATGCAAGACTCTGCATTGTTTAAATATCTAAACAAAAGTTAATGAAGCACTCACATTAACTAAGTGATGGAGTTAGCTTCGCTCACCACAACTATCACCACTGTAAAATAAAGCGCAAGAAGTGTATGTATGTGTATACATGTACGCGCGCTCAAATCCTGGACCTTGAGCAAAAGACGAGAGGGTCCACGACTGAAGGTCCACTTTTGAGGTGTGTGTACTAAACATATGGGAGGTCTTCCTAAATATTTACGCATAAACAAAAGAGGGACAGTAGGGGGTCCACGAATGAAGGGAAGAGGGTGAGGGAAGGGCGAAGCCTTGTTATATATAATGGGCCCCATTACATGTTCGTGCTGTGCAGTTGTTCGTAACATGCCAAGTAAACATTTGTTCAATGAATTGGAAGTTTGTTGTAACACAATGTGAATTATATCTGTTTGTGAGTTGTGTGGTTATGAGAACCAGTTGGTTTAACTTGACGTTTCGAACAGTATGCTCTGTTCATCATAAGGAGACTGCTGGACTCTTGCTGGTGAAGTACAACAACATTTGTTGTAACTACAGGGCGAGTAAAAAAAAAAAAAACCCAAATGTCGGGACTATTGTTTTACTGAAGTTCTTCATGTAGCACTTTGAAAATCTAGGATATGAAAGCCCAATCCATATTAAAAGCTTTCGTTTAGTACAAGAATCATTCAAATCACTCATGTACTTTTCAAGTTACGGAATTTTAAATACAACCACCGTTTTAAAGTTCTGTCCACAGATCACAAAAAAGGTGTGCGTTCTTTCAGCAAAACGAAAACAATTCACACACATCCCTATGTGATTTGTTTTCGTTTTGCTGAAAGAACACTGAACTTTTTTGTGATCCGTGGACAGAACCTTAAAACGGTGGTTGTGTTAAAAATTCTGTAACTTGACAAATACATGAGTGATTTGAATGATTCTTGTACTACAACAAAGTTCATGAATTGGGCTTTCATATCCTAGATTTTGAAAGTGCTACACGCAGAACTTCACTAAAACAATAGTCCCGACATTTGGGTTTCGGTTTTTTTGACTCGCCCTGTACAGTCTTGAAGTCAGTATTTAAAATTGTTTTTTTTCTGGCTTTCCCCAATGTCAGATCCAAGCTTGCCATCATCCCTCAAGATCCCTTCCTCTTCATCGGCTCAATCAGAGAAAACCTGGACCCAACGGGACGATTCTCCGACTCGGATCTCTGGTCGGTACTTGAGAAATGTCACCTGAAGTCTGTGGTGCAGAGCCTGGGAGGTCTAGAGGCTCAAGCCGGGGAGAAAGGTCGCAAGTTTTCCGTCGGTCAGAGACAACTGGTTTGCTTAGGGAGAGCCCTGCTCACTGGTGCTAAGGTGAGTTATCATGGAAAGAAGGGAAGTGCTTTGGTTGAATTGGTTGAATGGACTCAAATCCAAAACCCCTCAGCAATGTTTTCCTTAAGATGTTGCTTGATGTCCCGATCAAGAACAAAGAATTCGCCATTGATTTATTGCATGTGCCAGGTGCGATTTTCAAAGGATTTCATGCTATTGTTTCACGTAACAGATTTGAGAGTTATACGCAGACAAATACATGTGTAATGTAAGGAGAAATGGCAGACACAGCTTGCTTTTGAACTGTTTCTAGAGTCAAATTCATATTTTGCATACATTTCCTCCACCTGGACCCCCAAAAAGTCATTATATATGTTGCACTGAATGATTGTATCACTAGCAGCATGATCTTTTGTCTAGAACTATTATCAACATCTTCGACAGTTAAAACCACGTGAGCACATGAATGCTGATGGTAGACATACCCAAAGCTATAGGTACCCATTTCTGAAACTGCGTTTCAATAATTGTAAAAATATAAATCCCTTTTACCCATTATCTTGTAATCAACCATTATCCGCTCCGTTCACAAGCACCCCCTCGCTGGCAAAGGAAGTACAGTTGGGGGTGACCGACCGACGCCATCTTGCCTGACTGCAATTCATTTGCCGCAAAGCCCGGCCACTGCGTGTAAATAGAACAAATCCCCTGGTGTACGCGCGTCACACACAAGGAACGGTGCGCGTCAACCAGCGAAATGTCCCGCCCATGGGACGTCGTTGTTAGGTAAAAGGACGCCCTCTTTTGGTAGTGCACGGAGCTCATATCTCATTATCCTGTCTATCCGCTCTAGGTCCTGTGTATTGATGAAGCCACGGCCAGCGTTGACATGGCAACGGATCGCCTCCTCCAGCAGACCATCCGGCAGGAGTTTGCATCCAGCACCGTACTGACCATCGCTCACCGACTGGACACCATTATGGATAGTGACCGGGTGCTGGTCATGAGTGCAGGCCGGGTGGCTGAGCTTGCCAGTCCAGTGCAACTCCTAGAAGATCCTACCTCAGTGTTTTATGGCCTTGTTAACAGCCGGTCTAATACATCCAATTCAGTTGAGTAACAGATGCACAGACCTTTGGATTGTTTTGAAGTTTGATTGTTTGAATAGGGCTCCCTCAATGACGGCCTTCTCTGTAGGAGAACTGCAACTGCGTATTTTACGCAATCAAGCGCGCATTGCGCAGTGTTGAAAATGTTCCAAACACGCATGCTTGTTGCTCGAAATGTGTTTGAAATACGACGCAGCCGATGAGCGTTATACAAGTTGACGCTCAAAATGCCGATGCACGTGGATGGTCTGTACGAATGACGTCATTTGAACGAGAGCTATACCCCTTGCAATAAATGTGCATTTTTACAATATTTTTGTGCAGACAACTAAAATTATTCAAATACCTCTTGCAAGATCTGTTGCTTTTGCAATATATTCTATATTTTTACAGAGTACTGTAAAATAACTCACAAATTTTGTACATGTATTAATTTCCTCTGGGTAGCCATTTTTAATATATCAGTCAGACTGCCTTAACTGTTTCTAAACCGTTATGATCCCGTTTTTTAAAAATGTTTTACCAACATTGTATTAACCGAGAACTTGAAACTCCCCCTGCTAAAAAAAAGAAAAAACAAACAAACATATATCGATACATTGCAGAATTTGGGAAGTGTTTTAGTTCTAGTTGCAATCTGCATGTTTAGTTGCCTTATAGAGTTTCAGGTTCTCAAAAAATACTTATATAGAGACATGAGTCATATTTTGTGATGCGTAAGCTGGCCTACGCTCTTTGCAAACTTTTTTGAGTGAAATTTTGTGTGTGAAATGAAGGTTTCTAATTTGAGCAGAATCATTTCATTGTTTAAAAGTGGACTATGATAACATATGGCCGGCAAAGTATGGGAATGAAGTGATCAAAATCTGAAAATGACAATTTGTCAAGCTTCAATAATAAACACGCCAGTTTAATCTTCTGAGCCTGTTTATTACTTATAGACCATTATCATGTTGCGGCCATCTTTACTTTTTCCCATTCAAATCAATGCAACCAAAGCGAGGCTGGAAGGAGAAAAAGTCTGGTTCCTTTTTGCACAAAAAACATTATTATTCAGTACTGTTATTGGATACAGGGAACATGATTGAAATGGTGGCAGCATGATAAGGGTTAAAACTATATAATGTTGCTTGATTCTTTAATCAAATATATCTATGGAATAAATTCACACATTTATTCTTTTTTTTTCAGTTCTCAAAGGTTCGAATAGGTCTTTTAAGTTTTTTTTATTCTGTTGGCCACTGGGTATGAGGATGAAAACAATTATTATAAGACAGTTTTCAGGAATAAACAAGTCCAAATTCATTTCACTAACTCAGGTGTTTTAAAGTTAGGTGTGACTGTCCTTAAAATATGATTAAACTGGATATTGATTGAAAGTGTTCTCAAACAGCACCTCATTATAATATCAACTTCTATATCAAGGAAGTTTTGTGTGTGAAAAAGTTTTGTTTGTCTTCATAAACTAATGTAAAGGACAATAGCAGACTCTGTCGATTCAAATTTAGGTGAATATTCTGTGTACATTGAATTATGGACCAACTTTTGTTGTTACTGAAGGTAAATTTTAAAATTGAGCTTAAGTTGGTTTGAAATATTAGATCTACACATACGTAGATAAAGGAATTTTTGTGAATTTTCACAGTGAATTAAAACCCAAAGAGTGCTTTCAATAAATATGTGTATTGAGACTTCACCGAGAGTGCTTTGATGCGATACTTGCACCTGTTTTATTTTGGGTAATTAGAAAGTGTTTGTTTTGTTTGTTCTGTGGATGAGTTAGAGTAAATATCTGTGCTCCTCTGAAAAAAAAAGGGATTTTCCCATTGCATACAAAATAATAATTTGCAAACTATTTTTGAAAGAGAACAATCACCAACTACACTCTAAACTGCATTTTGGTCTTCTAAAATATCAATTTCGGTCTGTGTCCAGCTCAATGATAATAAAAATATACTACTAATACAAACTTTGAACTCGAGCTGGTAGTAAATGGGTTGAGTTACACACGCAGGGTGATTAGGCACCGCATTCTTCAAAAAGAAAAGTTGCCACAAAAAAACTAAGGTCAAAAAAAAAAGTCTCTGATGTCTGGTATGGAGCTTGCCCCAAAAGTGGTGCGGCGACGCGGCTTTTTTGAGGTTTTTTTTACGGTTTTTTCCCTTCAAATGTCGGCTGATGACTGCAATGGTGCCCGACTAAATTTAGTGCAAAATATATGGGAGTCCAGAGAGGCCACATAAAGCTTATGCTCGATAGTAACCCCATCTAAAAACACATTAAAATTGTGCAGCAGCAGGGTTCCAGTCAAACCAGTGAGTTTGGCAGTTTTGAGACATCATCTTACATTGAAAAAAAACCTTTTTCTTTTTGCCAATGCGCATGGCTACAGCGACGCGCGCGCATACTAGAAACCGGAGACTCTTTTTTTTTTTGCCTAACAAAGAAATGGTGAATCAGGAATCAGCCATTTCACCCAATCAGAAAATCATAACATAATAGTATAATGTACTATAAAAAACAGTCCAATGTATATATCAAATTATAAATGTATTGCTCAACAGGTGGAATTTCTGTATCAGTCTTTACATAATTATTTCTGCATAGACGATTTAACCTATGATTGGGTTTAATAGTTTAAAGGCAGTGTAGATCATTTGTGCATTTTTTTTCGTGTGAAGCAACAAAAGTGCTCAAAATCTAAAGAAGGGTGCTTAACAACTAACCTGATGAAGATTTAGCTCAGTGAATGCTGTATATTCCGAGAAAACAATATACTAGGATGTTAATTTCATAGTAGTTCATGCCATTACCATCTTTAAACCAAGTTATGCTTTTCACAAATAATTTTGTCAGTTACTTTTTGGATAGCTGCAAATGATCTACTCTACCTGTAACACTTCCTTACTTCTGAAGAGTAAAAAAAATTAGAAAAGTCTATGTACAATTTAATGTTGATGCCTTCATTCACATGTGAGTAAAGAGCTTTCCATCTGATGTTTCTTATTATTTCTAACCTTGGAAGCTTCGCTCTTAGTATCTTGTAGTCTCTGCTCCAGCCACTCATCTGATCTGAAGGATGGCTCGTGATTGTAAACCCCCGAGATCAAATCCTCTAACAGTTGTTCTTCCTCCATCGACAGTTCTTCAAAGCAGTCTTCCAAAACCTTGTCATCGGACATTTGCAATTAGAAAGTAGAAATCAGATTAGAGCGATGATCTGATGATCACAGGAAAAAGAAGACTATTGTTTGCAGGTGCTACAAGCCAATTCATCTTGTAATATCTGACAGAAGGGGCCACACATATCTCCAACTTGTTTGGCACCATGTTTAGCCCAGTTTATGTCGGATGACGTGTATACACGCAAAGGTTTTGCGGTATTCGGAACGGATGGCGGATAAACACGCAACGAGCGTGGCCGGAAATATCTGTCTGTGACCCGCTCGCAGTGAGCGGCGCCGGAAATATCAGGGTGTGCTACATGCAGATGACGGCCTGAACCCGTCTGGCATCGAGGTTCGTGGAAAAACAATCCCGCGCCTGGGTCCGGTCAATGTCAAAATAATCCTGGTGCGTATAAAGGGCTTCTTTCGGCAGTCTCTAATTTTTAACTTTACATTTACATGTAATTCTTGATTTTATACTGACTTTTGTTTTTGTTGCTGCCCTTCCCATCATTTTTTTTTGGGAGGGGGGGGGGGAAGTGTTGTTTGTGGCATGGGGGGGGGGGGGGGGGGGGGGGCAGGTTGTTGGTGGCGGGGGGGGGGGGTTGTCAGGTGGGAGGCTGAACTCCAAACTGCTATGCCACATGTACTTTGTATCTACTGAGCTAAAATTTAAGCAGATCAATCCAGAAACAAAACTTTTTTGAATGAACATTAAACGTACAGCTGGATGTCTCACTCTCTGATCTTTTTTTTTTGGGGGGGGGGGGGGGAGAGAGAGGTACATTTTATAATGAAAAAGAAAACTAAATAAGACCGAGAAAAGGTGGTTGTGAGGGTCAGAGAGGACTTTAGCTCCAAAAATCTCAATTTTTAAAAATTTATAACAACTACTTACACAGATTCAATAGTAATAGGCAATTTCCCCAAAGTCTGAAGTTTGACTTAAGGTTTCAAAATTTAAATTTGTATTTTAGTACCTCCTGAAGTCGCTTGGCAAGAGCAATTCTTCTGGTGAGGGACACCTTGACTGCGAATGTGTACCGTGCACCAGCAAAGAGATTACTTGGAGGTCTAGCCGAGTGGGGAATGATACCTAGATGAGAAAACAAAAATCCTGTGCCGTTAAAGCTATAGTCCATCATTTGCAGCCATCCGAAAAAGTAACTGGCGTATTATTGTTGAAAAACATACTTGGTTGAAAGATAGTAAGTGGACTAAACTCCCTGTGAAATTATTCTTTCCGGCAAGCTATCATTTTGAAGTAATCAACGAAAGAAGGCCTTTCCAGCAATGCGTCTTAAGAAGCACTGTAGGAAAATTTAAATTAGTAGTTCCCTTTGTTATTTAGCGCAGCGCGCGCAAGCATTGGCACGACGCACAGGTGCGCGCGGTTGCTGTAATTCGTCGGATCAGTGCGCGACATCGCATATAGCTGCAATTCAAATCAATTCAAAACATGATTCAGCAACTTTTGATTTGAAATTGAGATCCTAGAATGCTGTTTTTCTCAGAATATACAGCTGAAGCTGAGCTGAAACTTCATCAGGTTAGTTGTTCAGTATCCTTCATTAGATTTTGAGCACTTTTGTTGCTTCAAACGAACAAAATGCACAAATTACAAATGATGGACTATATCTTTAAGTGACATATTGCAACTCGAGCACTGGTCATTACTTAGGGAAATGAAGGTTAGGATTATGTTGAGAATGAAGTGAAGTCAGTATTTATAAAGTTTATGAGGTATTACAATGATTAAATCATGTGCGATAGTTGTAGAAAATCTTTTTACAACGTGGACGGGATAAGCGTGGGCACCCAAACACAATGTAGAGGTTAACACACCCAACATTTCTCATTCTTTTCCGTAAAATCATGTAACTTTGGACAAATAAAAAAAAATAAACCAAGAAATGTCAGGACTATTTCCAGGCGGATATCAACCCATAAAAGATCTTCTCACGGCCCCCAAAGTGATACGTACACTTGTGCACGTTCATAATATGTCATGTTTGTGATACATATTGCATGGGTAAGTCTCAAAATGGAGTACCATAAAACATCAATTTGGGGGATACGTAGTGAAAACAATTCCAACAAAACTCTTCTGATATCCAAATGAGGAAAATTCCAATGGGAAAATAACAATTAATGTCCATACATTCCCAATGGTAGTTCAGTAGTGGATCTAGGGGGCGGGGTCAAACCCCCTCCCCTCCCTTCAGACGCTGACTAATATGATGAAACTAGTAAAATGGAGCTGCAAATAATAAATGGAAAGCTAAACTTCCTAAATTTATTCTTGAATTGCCTTAGAATGCAGAAGAAATCATCGTAGATTTCAACATTTTCCGGGGGCATGCCTTCGGACCCCTCTAGCAGGGCACACCTTAGACTCACCCCCCTCACTCCCTTCCTGAAAGCTAGATCCGCCCCTGTAGTTTTCATAATACAACAAAATTGAATTACAGTGAAATCTCGATAAGTCAAACTCTGATAACTCAAAACTACTGGTAAGTCAAACAAATAATCAAATGCCTTCAGTAGTATAACAATGATACACAACTCTGCTTAACTCAAAACTGTTCTTAAAGAGGTTGTGGAATGCTCGAAGACATTTCCATCATTTTTCGGGTATATGTAGCCTAAGGTGTGATGAAATAAAAACGACTATTTTTTCTGTCATAAAATGAGTACAAAAGGTACTTTCGAGAGCTGTTTTTCAAGTCCTGTCATGCCTGTTTCGACCCGAACGTGCAATTTGTGTAAAAGTCGTCGTTGCGGGCAGCAAACAAAAAACAGTAAATCGTGACGTAATAAACAGGACTCCCGATAAGAGTAGCATAAACGAGTCCTGTTTATTACGTCACGATTTACTGTGTTTTGTTTGCTGCCCGCAACGACGACTTTTACACAAATTGCTCGTTCGGGTCGAAACAGGACCTGAAAGATACCTCTCAAAAGTAACCTTTGTACTCATTTCATGACAGAAACAATAGTCGTTTTTATTTCATCACACCTTAGGCTACATATACCCAATAAATGACGGAAATGTCTTCGAGCATTCCACAACCTCTTTAACTCAAAACTGTGCTTAAGTCAAATTTTGAGCCTGTTCCCTTGAGGTTTGACTTTATATCAAGATTTCACTTTATATCAAAAAAAAGATAAGTGAATAAATTGCATGTTGTGAAGATAAGCTGGTTACTTTTTTTTTTTCTTTGATTACAATCCTACAATGCGAGCAAGCTACATTGTTGTACATGTACTCACCTTGGAATACTGCTAGCCTGCCGTATTTAGGGAGTACAGATGCAATAGGCTGGTACTCTGTTCCACCATGAAGTCCATACAGTTGTCTTTGCAGCTCACTACCAGGCATGGCTTCAAAGAACACAGTTTCTCCACAGAACTCTGGTCGCCAGTCAGGATTCAAGTACAAAACCATGGTGTATTCGTCCTGTGGAAATTGATAGGCATTGTTAACTTTGCAATGGTTAATTTTCAAACACAAAACTTAATCAAATATGTTACATGGCTTATATTAACCCTAACTTTCCCAATCCTCCCAAATGCTCTTTGCAAAATGAAGGATTTTACAGGATTGAGGCTATATGGCAAAAGTGTGTGGCTGATTTTGGAGGATGCACTGTGTCAAGGTCTTAGCCGGGACGGACCTTGTGTTGTTTATGCTCAGTCATGTATAAATTTTGGCCTAGATAATACTTGAAATCCTCCGCACTGCTCCAGTATGTCACTGGCTCTGCCTCAATATATTTTACAGTGATCATGGAGGCTGCCTTACACAACATTTGACAATGGCATTACTTTAGATGAAAGAAGCCATGCATATTACAGTATATTGGACAGATATTTCCATCACTTTATTTACCAGTGTTGTGAATATTGGGTACTCAAAATTGTTATTTCACTAATTATGCCATCTAATTTCATGATTATTTCCTGCTCAACTCTTGGAGCTCCAGTGTAAGCACAAAACGTTATGCAAGAGGAGGTTGACCTCTGGTATAGATAGAGCATCATCACTAAGGACAGGATATGTTTAAATAAAAAGAGTCAACGCATGCGTATTGCACAGGAACAAAAACCAGTCTATGCAGTATGCATTAATGGAATAGGCTAATGGGGAGTGTGGCCTACAGGTTCGTGACTCATGATAGGAGAGTCAGTGGTTCGAATCCAGCTGCTGGTCATATTTTGTGTCCTTAGGCAAGCCACTTCACCCCCACTTGTCTCTCTCCACCCAGGAGTATAAATGGGTACCGGCATTAGCAGGGGGGTAACCTGTGATGGACAAGCATCCTATCCCGACGGAATAGACACATTCCTAGTCGTTTCATGCTACTGAAACCGGATATAAACGCCAGCTTGATGGGCCACATTGGCTCGTGACAGACTTTACTTTATATGCAAGCAGACTCGGTGATTAATTATGCAAAACAAGACTGTGTCTAGACCTCGGGATTCTGACCATTCAGCGGGCATCTTCTATCGGGTCTTCCATAACCCGTTGTTGTATGACAAAACATGACTTGACCCAATCAACAGCTTAATCCACATTTCTGATCGAAATGAAGTGGACCCCACTTGACTGGCACGCCGGGTCGCATAAAAGTTACATCGCTCAGATATATCAGACGTTGGATACAGAGAGAGGGTGATAGTCAGACTAATATGTATGGGGTTTGTTTCAGAAAGTTTCATGAAATATAGCCGCAGCTTTCTTATTGAATGTGATCACCGTTGGTCTTACCTCCCATTCCTCACAGTCTTGATGTATTCTTGTGTGGTCAGCAGATCGTACAATGTTCAGTGCAACATCATACGGGTACCATGATGTTCTATTTCCACTGACGTGCCTCATGACTTGAGACAGTCTCCTCCACACTGCAGATGTTGCAAACTTCTCTGGCTTCAATGATCAACAAGGAATAATGAAATGCATAAAGTATAGCAAGCAAGGTCAAACTGTACTGTTTTCATTTTCATTACCTAATAAGAGGATTAGCACTTTGCAAATTTGACAGCTAATTCAATGACAAACAAGAACACTTGATAGTAATAGGTCTTGTTCAAATGACGACATTTCCTACAGACCATCCACGTGCATCTGCATTTTAAGCATCAACTTGCATAATGCGCATCGGCTGCGCCGTATTTCGAACACATTTCGAGCAACAAGCGCACGTGTTTGGAACATTTTAACACTGTGCAATGCGTGCTTGATTGCGTAAAATATGCAGTTGCAGTTCTCCTACAGAAATGGCCGTCATTGAACAAGCCCTATACATGTACATTCTGAAGAAATTTTAGGTTTGCAGACAAATTTGTATGTACTTAAAAAAAACCTTAAAAGTTTTTGCTGCGCGGTAACACATGATTGGAATTTCATGTCTTTGGAATCAAAAGATGCGCAAAACTCGAGGCTAAAGAGTCAGGAAAGCTCGGGTCGGGAAACATTTTTTTTGCAAGGGTATCGCAGAAAAAGTTGAGGTATGAGGATTAGCATTTTGCAAATTTTACGGCTAATTCATTGACAAACAAGAACACTGGATATAGTAATACATACGTACATTCTGAAGAACTATTAGGTTTGCAGACATAATTGTATGTACTTAACAAAAACTTTAAAAAATTTCGCTGGCTTTAACACATGGTCGGAATTTTACGTTTTTGGTATTTAAAATAAATAAATTAATAAAATACTGTATGCACGGATTGGCAAGGAAGGTTGGATATGGTTGGATTGGGGAGGGGGAAGGTGGGGAAAGGGGTGGGGAAAGTGGGAGGGGGAGGGGTAAGGGGATGGGTGCGGGGAGGCTGTCCTTTTTAGTCTCTTCAGTCCCCTCTACTCTCCCTTAGCTGAAGAAATGGAATCAAATATTTTCATGTACATTAACCCTTCCTCTCTGGCTGGCAATTTCAACAAGGTCAGCCCAGCAATCAAAATAAATCAAGTGACTGTTTTTAACAGTTGAGGGCTCCCTGCCTTCATAAAGTAGGATTGACTGGCTGTGACTGTTATAAAACCTGATATAGCTATGATTTGACCGTAAGAGATTGTTACCTGCTTTTGTCTGTTGATGGAATTTGACCGTGTCTACCAGAAATATGATCCGACTGTTGGTGACTAGCCTGTGTAAAAGGCATGGCATGGGAACAGGATTGACATTTTTGACGGTGTGTGACTGATCCAACAAATGGAGGGTTTTAACGGTACAAAATTAAAAATCTCCAATGACTTTGACTTTTTATGTAAATGTATTCTTACATCAAAACTCTTAATCCATTGAGCATTATCGACATCCTCTTCTGGTTGCACATCATGAGGCAGGTACATGATTTCTCCCTGGGCCAATAAAGCTTGCTGCAATTCTTCTAAATCAGCAGCCGAAAATATATTGTCATACACAGCAATCACTCTGCAACAAAAAAAATGTACATACAGTGTGAATGTTATGTACATTGCAAAGATGGCACCAACAATAGAACGGAAACATTTCGGGGATGCGGAAAAAGTACTTTTGTGCACAAATTTGGGGCTTACATGATGTAATTAAGATTGTGTTTGACCAACCTAAGCTTGTCCTCAGAAATAGGAGATGACAATTAAAGATGAATCCCTCCATACAAATGGAACATGGAAAATCAGCCATTATTAAGCCATGAATTGTATGTCAAAGGGGATACACCAAGAGGCTGCCAAACCAAAACCATGGCTTGACTGCATCTCACAGGACTGCAAATCAAGATCAATCCCAAGAATAATTGATGCAGCATGGTTGGCTATGGACAGGACATTTTGGCACAACATCACCATGCAGAAGCCGTCACGAGGTCTCCTACCTGCATGGACGGCATAAATAAGTAAATAAGAATTGTGTATGGGTCATTCATTCTGAATTTGGATAACTTTGCCCGTGTTGCTCTTTATCTAGGTAAAAACAAACTGCCATGGTGCCCTTCATTGAGGCAAAAATCTTAAACAAGTATACTGCTGTTTCCTTTCAAAGACGACGACTTTCGAGGTTCCAATTGTCTTTCACATACATGTATGGATCAAAAGTTAAGTGAACTCAACAATTGAAAAGTTGCATGCATGAGTCAGTAGTTTAAAGTTGAACTCAAAATGCTCAACAAATTCATTTTTTTTCTCGTAATAAATTTCAAACCGGGTGCGGATCTAGCTTTCAGGAAACGAGGGGTTGATATATATAGTGGATGGGGGTTGGAGTCTATGCATGCGCTGCTGGGTGGGGTGGGGGTTCGGGGTTGGGCATGTTCCCCCCCCCCCCCCCCCCCCAGGAAATGTTGAAATCTATGATGATTTCTCCTGCATTCTAATGCAATTCAAGAATAAATTTACAAACTTTAGCATTCCATTTATTATTTTTTATCCCATTTTTACTAGTTTCATAACATCAGTCAGTGGCTGAGTGGAGGGGGAAGGGAAGGGGGGAGGGTATGCGTATTTTTTGTTGGGCTACAAGTAATTTGAAATTTGCCAATAACCATATAAACATGGGCCGATTTGTCAGTAGATGTCTAATTCAATTTTGAATAACCTTTCTATTGCTAGATAAATAGCAGTTTAAAAGAGGAATTATTTTCATGGCATGGAGCTAGAAAATAACATAGGGCACGCAACTTTAAGTAAATTTGACAAAGTATAAACAGGCATTTTTAAAGTTAATAATCACCTTCCTTCACTGTCATAGAAACTTCGGACGTATTTATCGGCCAAATCCTCCATTTCATCCGTACGAGTGAACTGAGAAGAGAATTGCGGCCTTGATGTTTGCTGTTCATCAGTGATCTCATCCTATCACAAATATTGATACAACAAGTCATCAGACCTATTTACATTGAAAAAAATATACAAAAGGAAAACCCCAAAACAATTCTAGCCTTAATTGTCACAAGTTTGACTAAGTGATTATTACTGTAAGGGACAATATACAAAGCACAGAGCACAAATCACAAAACATAAATTTTGAAGTCGAGGCCAACAAACTCACAAAGATGCACATTGCAACAATGGAGACACTCTGTTGATGATTAGAGTTTGAGCTTGTCATAATTTCAGTGCCCTAGGCTATACATGTAGGCCATCAGCCTGGGGGTTTGGTCAGTATCAAATCAGGGCATAAATGATTGTAGTGCGCATGCGCAAGGTATACTGCCCCTAGAGTGGTAACAAGCATTTTGATGGACATTTTGAAAAAAAGGGTGATAACACCCAAAAAGCTGCCACTGCTGCAATGCTATCACATATTTTCCAACTCTTGAGGTGTATACCTTGCCAGAAATTACTATGACGATTATTCCCCTCATTTTATACCAGTGGCCAAAATTTCGGACCGAGGCTGATGGCCTAGTAGGCTAAGCCTGTGACCAAAATGTCTTGGAGGGTTTGCTGGAGCAATCTTCCCATCAAGTTGACCGTAGTCTTTTGTGAGATATTGCCATGATGAAAAATAACCTCTGAATATTATGTAAATGAATGGACCAGAACTTGTATGCCTCATAACCTGGACTTGGACTCGAGTTCGACTCATCAAGTCCCATTTTCCGTGACTCAGACTCGAGTCACGATGACAATAACTCAGACTCGGACTCGATGTTTGGCAACTCATATTCAAGTCTGAAATGGACACCCACATGCCTCTCTGCAGACACACAGAAAATTTAACAAAGGCGTACATGTACATATGTATTCCTGAGTGGGACATTTCAAAATCATTTCCTTCTTCAAATGAACGACCCTGCTGAAAAACAAAAGATTGTAGGCCTACATGAATGGGTGTTTGCTAACAAACGTGGGAGGGTTAAATAAAACATCTACGAAAATGTCAGAAGTACAGTGTATGTTGGGCATGATCGGTCCATGTGCACGATCGGTCCATGTGCACGATCAGTCGATGGCGCTGCGCTATTGGTCAATCATGATGCAATCGGTCAATCGCGCTGCCATCAGTCGAACACAATTTCTTTCTAACACAGTTCTGGAGGTTTTTTTTTTTTTAAAAGGTAAGTAAAGTCCGCGATATCTGTAACGATCGACCAATGGCACAGTGCGATTGAACAATCGCACAAATCAACGAATGCGCCCAACATACATGTAGGGCCTACATCAAATAGACAAGTTTGTACCTGAAATTTCATCTTGTTCTTACTTGAAGTCAGTTGACCAGTAATAGATAGTAGTCCCTGTATGTAGCCCATTGATGGAGGATGGTACACAAACGACAACGATGAATCCCAAAGGACAAATCTACCCATCCTTGGATGCACAGTCAACACTGCTTCCTGCTTCCCACCTTTGTCGTTTCTGTCATAGAACATCAAATCTCCATAGTCATTGATTTGCCAGTCTGGGGTCAGGAAAACTCTCCATGAATATTCAGTATCCAATCCTTGCTTGTCCAAGCCACACTGGACTTTTATGGAGTCCCCTCGTCTCAATATCTCTGCTTGCACACTGTGTGGAGTGAAGTTTACCAGTTCGGGTAAACTCAAAATATTCTTCAAAAAACACACATTTTCATAAAATGGAGATGATAACTGAGCACTCCATGGGACTTTTTTTTGCAGCAAACAGCTTTGTTCTGCAGTTTGGTTATTAATAAGTGTGCTTGTCTCCTGCGCATGGCCATTCAGTTTCCATTGTGCAAACTGTAACACGTAACTGTGGAGGGCATGTGCAGCTGGCTCAGTGATAACATTATCCAGCACAATAATGGAATGATCCGATGGGGTAGTGTGGATGTTGGTGGCACCTGGCCAGAGCGTGGCTCCAACTGTGGGTAGGATCGCTACTGATGTGCAGTAAATCAGGAATGTTGACATCCAGGATAAACATACACAATACATGTACCCAGGCTTCATTGTCTGATGAATCACGGTACCTGTAAACAAAAAACAACAACAAAAATAAATAAATAAAAATTTTAAAAAACAGGTCAGAGTAACAATATTTGCCATTAACTGCTAACCCCAAAATCCATTCATTTCTGAAAATTGCAGAAAAAGCAAATGTTGTATGATTACCTTTTTAAATAGTATTTATCACACTTTTTATCTTTTTGACATAAAGGCATAGGCCTTACAAGACAAGTTTTCAAAAAAAATGTTGCAACCTGATGCCATTTCCGCAATTGTGTATAAAATCTATGGAGAGTGAAACATTTTTTTCAAGTATTTGCTAACAAAATTGAAAATGTTTCTAAGTCCCAGATCCATGTATTATTATCATTTTTGCAATGAATTTCCACTTCCCCTGTGGTTTAATTGAATAAAGGCTACGCACTGCGATACTATTCCTCCGAAAACGCAATTTATGAAAGGTTTCTATTAAAAAAAAAAAAAAAATTAAAAAAAACCACAATTTTAGGGGGGGCCCAAACGACATCTGCATACATGGTTATTTAGCGCCGTCTACAATACTTTTATGATACGTACGCAGGTATATAATTATTTTTTTCCCACATTTTGGCGAGCACTGCGATAGCTCAGTCGATACAGGTTCGTGATTTTGAACCACGAGGTTGCTGGTTCGAAACACGGCTTTGCACTGTAGCAGTGTATTGTACATACATATAGTTGTCCTGTTGTGCCCTCCATACATTTGGGGCATTGACCAAGTGCATGATGGGAAAAGCCATGCCTTGGTTGGCAAGATGGCTCCTTTGAGCTGATCACACGTTTACTGATTATCGTCTAGGCCTACATGTATATTTATATCTGTTGTCAATCTGTATTGTCATTCATGTCCTGTCAACACCATCGGAATCCCCTGTTTGTAACCCTATTCGGTAATCCCGTTACAGCACCTGAATGTTTTTCTTTCCTAGCCTGAGGTTCTGGACTTGGAGGATTTAAAGGGAAATAAAGTCCTAATTTCAAAAGTGACAAAACGTTCCAATTCATATTTTGTTTCTAATTTTATATTTTCTTCTCATGGTTTTAGAAAAGTTTGGGAGAAAAAAAATGCGCGGCCCGACCCCCCCCCCCCCCCTCCCCCATAATTTTCAGCGGGGGCCAGTGGCCCCTGCCCTGCGACCCCCCCCCCCCCCCCCGGGCCCCCCCCCCGGGCCCCCCCCCCCCCCCCCGGTTCCTACGTGCCTGCTAAAAAGTAAACATGCTTTTAAGTGCTATGACTCTGAACGAAAATCTACTTTTAAACTTTGGGACTCACCTAAGAAGATGACATTGACACCATGTTGTTATATCTGCAGGATTAATTTTGTAGAAAGAGGGCAGGGTTTTGATTTTTGAGGGAAATTATGAGGTAAAACAACGACAACTAGTGAGCTCAGACACTTGTCACAACTCGCGAACATCTCGACTAATTCTAAAAGTGCGCCCTCACGTGTTTACAATGTACAAGCCGGTTGCTAGAACTTCGCTGATTCGTTGATGAAAAGTTCCATTTAGAAGCCAACTTTTTTATTCTCAATTAAGTAGAGGACGACAACACCATTTTGAATAACTGCAGGATTAATATTGTGGAAAGAAGGCAGGGTTTTGATATTTTAGGGAAATTATGGGGTAAAAGTGACGTCAATAAAAATGAAAATGCTGAAAACAAACTTGGCAAGTCCAAGCAGTTGGTGGTAGACCGTCGCACAGTGGTCCGGCCAGAATCGCCTCAAAGTGTGCCAAAATTCAAAATTAGTGAAAGTGACATTTTCAACTTTTTTCACTTGTTTGAGGAAGAAATCATCCTAAAGAATGTTTTCCACCCATATTTAATTTTTTCTGTAAGTTTTTGATTTTGTCACATACCCCTGTGAACATAAAAAAGTGCGAAATCTGCTCTTAAAGTGATAAAAGTGGCAACTTTGAACGTGTTTTGATTTATATGGAAAAGAAAGCAGTCAAAAAACCCTATATTTTGGAAATTACGATCAGTAAATTTGACCCAAAAAGAGGCCTTGGTTTTTTTTGTATTTCGCAAAAATAACGACAATGCATTTAAAATTTTCGATGTATAGATGCTAAAGATATTTATTTTGAACCTACTTTAGGACAATTATGGCTTCAATAAATATTCTGTGCATCATTAGCACTTTTTTTGGAAGGCCGTTCTCAGCGATTTATGTTTACGAACGAGTCATGAATATTCAAAATAAGTCTACAAACACCTGGTATTGCGGTTGCTTTACCGTGATCGGACGAGAACCGGTGTATTCAACGTGATATGGTCGTAGGCGCTTCAAAACCAGTCTGGGCCAGTCAAAAAAAATTGTTGCTGTCAAAATTCTTTAATGATAAAGATTAATCGGAAATTGGTCGGTAAAGTTTTATCGGTCGAAGAGCGATTAAAATGTTTTCAAAGAATATATCCATGAAAAGTCGTTCGCTTCATGAAAAACTGGGCACTTTCTGTGACCAAGTCAGAGGATATAAGAAATCCTTTTATGTGTATTCTTTCATGTTTGTTAGGCCTATAATTGTTTATAGCGAGACGGCGCCTTCACCTCACCCTTCACCTTTTGAAGCCGCCACATCATCCTTTTCTCAGTAAGTCGATCATTAATAGTTTAATGACAAACAGATGCAGCTGTATCAAACTGATTGTGAATTCAGTTTATTCAATGTTACGCTTACAATACATTTTAAAATTAGCCTATACTGCACATCAATCGATAAGTTTCGAATGTTTTTCTTTTCTTTCTTATTTAGGCCTATATATTGATGTTTTTATTTAGAAATACATTATACCCGCACGGTATATCCGCCAAGGTTGATGACGAGTTGGACACATTTTTGATAAATTTGTTTGACTGCATAAGTTATCATTTCAAGATTACAAATATCAAAGGTTTTTGCACAATTGTGGAGAAGTTCTTCGATTTGGACGGATTTCAGTGAGGTTCTAACTTCTCAGCCTCTGCTCAGCAATGGACATGAGACTTGTCCTCGTCATATTTTTCATTCTTTGGGTGAGTTTCAGATTACCTACCTAGTCTGTTTGAATATAACATTGTCTAATCTGCGATATTTTGTATTGTCATTTCCCGACAAAGGCTTAATGGCATCTGGAAGTAGAGTTATGTTTGGTGTTTAAAACTGTTTACAAACCTCATTGACAAAACAATATGCCCATGCTTACCTTGTACATTTTAAGACGTAATTTCTTAAGGCCCGTGAATGTGTTAAGAGTGGCAGCACGGTGGGTTTTCTCACCACTGATGCGTTTACTATTTTGGCTACGAACAGTTTACTTGGGAGTCCTGTTAAAACAATTTGACATTATTGGCTACTCTAGACAGCAGTTGCACATTTCTACTTGTTTCCACCGATTGTAATACTCGTTATGGGTTTTTTGCAATGTGCTCTGATGTTTTTTTTTCTGCATAATAAAGCCTAACAATTTTCAGATGGAGTTTGAAATTAGCACAACATGAAAGAAATGAGCTACCCTAGCGCCTATATTTATAATCTAACATACTACGGCTTTAAAATAGCCATCAAAATTGCATCCCTCTCGAAGGTCAAACTTCATATCCACATTTTGTCAAAGTCCCTCCTCTGAAAAACTGCAATTTATGACCCAACCCAGTCAAAATTTGCCAGAGCTACCTTTGAGTCATTGTCCTTTTATAAAAATCTTATCTGTCCCAACCGGATTATCTAACACTTGTCTATGATGTCAACTGATGTTCGTCCCTCTTCATGCGAAAACCAGTGTGTTAAGACAAGATAAGTTTGCGGCAGCACCTTGTGAATAAATCTCTTTTGTGAGTATGTGTGGTTCTGAAAAGAACCGGATGGACTCAACGTTTCGAACAGTATGCTCTGTCCGTCGTCAGGAGAATGTATGTGAAATATTGCCCCTAAAACTAAATTCGTGAGATCCTGTAAAATTTAAAAAAGAAAAAAGAAAAAAAAGAAGCCATTTTGGAGTCTTGCACGAAAACAAAATCTTACAGCATGATTGTATTTTGACAAATAGGTTGGTCATGTGCACGGGATGGATCCAAAAGAATTGGAAGCGATGAAGATGCAGGATCAGCTGTGCAGCTTGTTCAAGGACATGCAATGTCTTACAGACGAAGATTGCCAGACCCTCGGATGTCATCAACTCAGCTGCCACTTCGAAAGGAACAAGTGCTATTATCGAGACCGTCACTCGATTATGAAACTCAAACGAACCAACAACTAGCAGGTACAAACAGCGCTATTATTTTAGTATCTCAAATTTAATTGGTCATGCAATGAAATTTTCTGAGGAACATATTTTGTGCAAGTTTCCAGTACTCTTAAATGTGTGAAAACTATATCTGCTATCCTGTTTTTGGTTGATTTTATTGAAAAGTGCACTTCTTTAGACATTTATTTTTTTCATGCTTTTTCGGAAAACTGAGGGCTTTTTCAGGAAGACACTAAAAGTTCAGTTTATGTGTTTTCTGTTAAAATTGTGCACCCAACCACTTGCTCATTGAAAACATTCGTGAGAAAAGTTTGCTTATTGGCTTAATGCAATGCACTGACACAACAACGAATCACCTAAGAAAAGAAAATCTACAACAGCAAAGTATCCAATAACTCTGGCAATTTTTCGTGCAGAAACATGGGCGTCGCCAGGATTTTTTCTAGAGGGGGGCAAAACATATTTTCTCCCAAAAAACCTGTATTTTTCAACATATTCTCCATTTCTCAGTTTTAGAGGGGGGCAGGGACATTCCCCCCCCCCCCCCCCCAACTCATTAAATTTACACCACTATGACTTCGCGCCTCTTTTTCTTTTTTTTTTCTTTCTTTTTTTCTTCTTCTTCTTCTTTTTTTGTTTTGCTTTTCCGGAGGGGGGGGGGGGCAAGCGCCCCCCTTTCCCCACCCCTCGGGACGCCCATGTACAGAAATAGTTGTAACATTGAGCTTTCTGCTTGAAATGACATCACAATTTTGTCATGAATATGGAAATTCGCATTAGCATAACAACCAAAAAAAGACACCAAAATACCTTTGAAAATGGCAAAATGAAAATTGAAACTAGGGTTAAATGAGACACACAGGTGCACTTTTAGGTATTGCATTAAACAAAATACATTACAATGCCCTTTAATGTCTCGTTATTTTCTTCATCTACACCATTATAAAGGCGAATTCATGGCCCTTCTCTTGATATAAGAATGGCTGTTACAGACAAGGAATGTTTTTATGTTTATCTTTCATGAACCTGAAACTTTGGAGAGCTAGCTATAATTAATGAGCAATGTTTTTGTTTGAAATGATAATTATTATACCTATAAATGTTTGTTCAAAATATCTTGAATCGAAGCATAAAATCGATGCTTCTGCAACCAATGAAAAAGATATACCTATTCAGTGGCGCACCCGGGGGGGGGGGGCTCGGGGGCTTGAAACCCCCTGTTTTTTGTTTTTTGTTGGTCAATTGTTTTTTAGTGACCCCCCCCCCCCAAAAAAAATCTTTTTCTGCCAAAAATTTGGGCAACATTTTTTGGAAACATTCAAACTTCTAGAAAATTTGTGAGAGCCCCCCCCCCCCCCCCCCAGCCAAATTCTGGGAGTGCTACTGATACCTGTCATACTCTTTGTATCTATCTCCGTCTCCAGATGCGGATGTTCACTACCAACGTTTGCACAAAGCAGGACATCCGCATGGGGACCTTATCATAACGGCCGACAAATCAGATGTTGTGGAGACAAAGTTTGGAATGTTTATATAAATGCGTCTATTAGCTTTTTGCACCAATTTTTTTTTTTTTTCATTGAACGTTTAGTGTAAATTGTCTAAAAGGAAAGAGATGAAATTTGATCGTACTTTTGTTAGTGATCATGCAAACAATTGGAATAAATATGTAATTTTAAAGGAAGACAGAGACCCTTGGAAGTCCGTCCGTGGAAGGATGCACATTTAGTAGTTCGTTTCAAATAACGTCTCAAGTCCCAAATAATTTCCAGTGGTATTCTAACGCAACTTGGCAAGGATACTCAAAACGTCAGACTCGTATCTAACAAAAATACAACTTATTGGAATGTTCTTCAGATGGGGATTAAGACTTATCTGTGAATAATATGCATGATTTGTATCTAGTTTATTGCAATTTTTTTTTTGTCCACGGGCATTTCAATACAAGCCTCCTTTTGGCTTCTGAAAACGCCCGATATTGGTTTGCTCCTGGTTTAGGTCATTAATTTTTTTTCAATTATTTCTTGATTATCTTTGATTGAAATACTTGTTCTGTAATTATCAGCTTTCCTTTAATTTTCACCAATATAGAAATAAATGTCAAATTGAATTGAATTGAATTGAATGACCTTAATGTATTTTCCCTTTAATTATTTCTTCTCTCTTAATCTATCTGAACCAAGAAAATTTTTTTCCGACTTTGTTCTTTAGATGCAGTACATCAAAGAATCCTTATTGGTCTGAATCATTATTGGTTAAAAATCTACTGGATCATTGATTTGCTACAGTTTCATAGCCATACTGAACTTGTTAAACTTAATCAAAAGAATGTTTACCTAATTTTTTTAACTGAAAGGTGAAGATTTATCCGCTAATGTCCGGTATTTCGTACGCCGCATTACGACAGCTACTTTCGTGTTGCTGTAGAAGGGTGACCCGGAAGAAATCGCTCGTATTATATCAACCCAGCAGTGATAATGACATGCCGCTTCGATCGCGAATAATGCTGTATACCTTTACTTTGTTCTTTGCAGTCACTTAAATTAAACTTAAATTATTATCTGAACTTACATTTAGTAAATAATAGCAATTCAATTCATCGCAAAACATCGTTTCCTCTCTAAAATTATTTTCACTGTATTTCGCTTACAATCAAAGATTGATTCTTCGGCTCACAAATCTATCCTAAAACTACATTCAGTTTCAAAACAAAAACGTTTGTTGCCAGTATTTTTGTTAACGAGTTAGTGGGAAAAGTCCATTCAAGAGCATTTATGTGTGGCACGATAGCATCATTTGTTGAAACGACCAACAAACCTTCGGGGAAGCAGAACGCCCTCTTACGGCATGTTATGGGCATTGCAAACCAGTAGAGGCAAAACAGTCAAATTTTCAAATAGATACAGACATTTGCTAATAAACCAATATCACATAATACCTTTTCTTTATTTGAAAATGGACTCTCTAATCTGTATCTCTAGTTTCACACTTTTCAATATCCCAAAGCTGCAGTAATTTGAGTTCATCTGTCATTTTCGATTTCAAAGGTCAATTTGTTATGAAAAGGAGCACGAGGCTGGTCATGGGCGACCATTGTGCACGCCCTCCCCTTAACCCCACTCACCCCTCTCCCCCCCCCCCATGCTTTGCGATGAACACTAATTTGTGTGTGTTATAACAAAACCTTGAATTGTTTTTTTTTCTAAAGCGCCTCAGGCCGCTTTGATGCGAAAAGGTGGCAATATCCAGTGTGAATTATATAACTGACATACAGATCCTAGTCATTTGATTGGTGGAACTTACATCACATGACATTCGTTATTGCTCCCATTCACGCCGCGGCTCAAAAAGTACTATCCGCCCATGGAAAATGAGAAATATTATAACGCCTCACCCACAGATTCTGTGTCTTGATTGGCCGAGAGCGAGTCACATGTTACCATCTAATTTTGCTATCTTTCTGTGCACGGCCAAAAGTACTATGCGCATAGCAACCAAAGTACTAAACCATTAGCAATCAAAGTACTATTTCCACGGCGCGGTATTTGTGTGCAAATGCATGCTGGTGTGCGCGTTGCGCGTTGTGCTTAGCGCGTATTATTCCAAAGAGAGCGCGCCGCAGACTTGGGTTCAAACATTTCGTGAAGGGGTAGTTTTTAAGAGAGAAATACATTTTCCAACAATTTTTTATTGAAATTGAAGTTTATTTCAACTGTGTTCAGATTTAAATAATTTAAAATATTAAAATCAAGCAGAATCTGTGGGTGAAGTGTTATAAAACAAATATTGAATGCTTTATCTCGTGGTGAAGTAAAACTAGCCTCCCTCGGTGATCCATGGACCATTCTGTTTTCCCTCGGCTTCGCCTCGGGAAAATAGAATGGTCCATGGATCACCTCGGGAGGCTAGTTTTACTACACCACTCGAAGCATTCAATATTTGTATACTATTCAACAGTTAGGAATTAGGATCATGATGCGGTATTTGTGTGCAAATGCATGCTGGTGTGCGCGTTCAGCGTTCAGCGTTCAGCGTAGCGCGTATTGTTCCAAAGAGCCAGCGCTACAGCGTTGGGTTCAAACATTTTCGTGAAGGGGTGGTTTGGACTAGAGAAATAGATTTTCCTCCAGTTTCGTATTGAAAAAGAGTTCAAATGTATCAAATGAAAAGGATCTATATGTCAGTTATATAAAACAAATATTGAGTGGCTTTAAATTGGGAAATGGGAGGAATATTATCGCTCGGTAAAATCTGGACTTTTCCAGTTCACTCGGCTTCGCCTCGTGAAATGGAAAAGTCCAGATTTTACCTTGCAATAATATTCCTTCCATTCCACGCTGAGCCACTCAATATTTGTATAATAGTTTCCGTTTATTAGCATATTGACTCGCCATGCCACCGTGACGTCATCGAGTTGGAACCTTGCCAACAATTAGTTCACTTTGCCATTACTAATGCCAAAACGTATCGATACCCTGTGCGAAATGATATCCTTAAATAGGATTCTGCTATATATGACTAGATAATTTTATACAACACCCGAATAAATCCCAGTCATCTGATTGGTGGATCGTTGATCACATGTCATTGAATTATTCGTACCATAGATATAGAATAAAAAGACTAGATCGGCAGTGCGTACAGACGTGCCATAGAGTATGCACAAATTTTCCCGTTCCCGCATGGACGCTCTACGCGCAGTAGTGCGTGGGGCGAAACGTGCGTTACGCGCACCTACATTCCCGTAGGTTTGTGCACAACCTTGCATTTTTATGTCCGTAAAAGTAACATTTTTGACCAGTAGTTGTTTTGTCTCCAACAAAATTCAATATTCAATTTCAAGCTGGATAGTCACCTCGAAGTTTGCTTTATTTTCCCCTCGTATTTATTTTTCGTTTCAAAATGGTGGTGCGCGTTGATAAAAACCTCCAAATTATGTCAACTTATCTGACAGAATTGTGTATAAAAACATTGTTTTACACAATGAAAAGGAAAACGTAGAATGTAAAAACTACTTACCTTTTGGGAGGATGGTTTGAGGGGTACGGATGATGGGTGTGTTTGTTGTGCATATTTCGAAAAAGCGTCTGGGATATTTGACCTCAATTAACGCTAAGAGCGGTGGCGTGACCAGGCTTTGAGGGGTGGGGCATTGGAAGGCAACATCATGGAGATCTTAAAAGCGAAATCGGGAATTTAACCTGAATAAATTGGCTATTAAAAGTCAACCAATCAGATGACAAGGATTTATTCAGGTGTTATATAAAACAAATAATGGATGTCTCACGTTCGTGCAATGGAAAGAATAATTTCATTGGATGACAGATGAAATGTTCCATTTCATCTGTCATCACCTCATGAAATTATTCTTACCGTTGCACTCACAAACATTCATTATTTGTATAATGTCATTGTCACTATGACTTCAAAGAGATGGAATTCCAAGTGGGGAGTTATCACGTGGACCTGTATTAAATCTGTATTCATAAATACCTAATACAGTTATTTACCCATTCCTATTGGTCGAGAGCCCGTCACGTGGCCGGTCTTAAACGGTCTTAAACATTTTTCCAGTGTCACATGAAATTTGGACTCCTACAAATCCAGTGCCTCTTACCGTTTTATTGGTTGAACGTCCATAATACTCACGTATACATGTGCAATACTACTAGTGAGTCAGTATACACATATAACATGGTTTGAGGGTGGACAGTCGATATCGCTCCCCGAGGTATTGGAAGGTTCGCCTCGGGAACTAATTTGTCAACTTCCAATACCGAGGGGAGCTAATATCGGCTGTCCACCCGAAATAAACCATGTTACATTTGTTTTACTATACCTCATAAATATTCAGCGTCAATTTGCTTATTTTTTTCGTTACAGTATGCACCCCAAACAATTTTTTTGAGAAACTTGTCCAGTTCACCAAAATAATCGTATTGCTCAACTTCACAAGTTCAGTTCGTTTGCAATACAGTGCAGCTGTAAATACATTAGTTTGTGTACAACATTCTTTTGCACAGGAGGCATCTTTATTGTCCATAATTATTCTCTAGTCCGGCATTATTGAGCTCGGAAAAATAACGCGCCGTGCAACCATCTCTTCGTGTGTACGTGTAGCCAGCTAGCTCGTTTGGGCGATGTTCGCGCGTGCGTACTACACCCGTGCGACAGTTCTTCGCTCGTACCCCCCGCCCTGCAAACAGGACGCTGGGATACTCTGATGAACTTCACAGAATCTTGTGAAGGAAATGGCCTATGACCTATGTATAAAGCATCTGGCTGCAGCTGTTCAAGACCGCATTAAGACAGTGTGCGCAAATGCTATCCGAAACTTCCCAAAGAATTGCGCGCATTCCATACCGGATGTGATTTCTGTTTCATTGCGGACCATGTGGACAAAATTTTGAGCGTCGTGAGTGAGTGACGGGAATTGTAAATTTACAACACAGATAAGTTTTACAGAATTTCCTACAATATTACGCTTTTTCAACGAGAAAAAAACATCTCTAAACTGGAATAAAAGAGTAATGAATCAGTCTTAACGGCCGTTTCAAACCTTGCAGAGTCATGACCGTGATTACGCGCAGGTCACTGGTCACGCAAAATCTAACCAATCAGAGCGTGAATTCATCAGAGTATCCCAGCGTCCTGTTTGCAGGGCGGGGGGTACGAGCGAACGACAGTTCCAGGATTGCTTTGTAAAGCGCATGCGTAGTAGACTGTCGCACGGGTAACCCGTGCGACAGTCTACTACGCACGCGTATTTACCCTGTGCGTGAATCCTCGCGCGCGCGCTTAGTAAACAGCAAAAATAACATCTGGCACGTGATGGTGAATTGATCAGTGAGAGTTCAACTCTCGATCATGAATATGTATGAGGTATAGTAATAATTTACAGTAATAAATTCACAACGCAACGCCCCAGGTGCATCCTGCGCGACGTCGCGCAGTACGCACGACGCGCGCGTCAATCTCCTTATAAGGTAAGGAATTGTTGAGGGACATTCCATATTATAGTCAGAGGGGTGCTTGATACAGCATGAAGTAAAATTGTTGAGCAAAAAAGTTAGCAATGTCCAGTTTTTTACTTGTTTTGATTTTTGACCGAAAAGGTATTTGTGAATGGGATTAAATGTGTGTTCGGTAGGTATTAAACACTCTGTTTAGGACCGGTTTGAGTCTGGATAGGCGATAATTACCCTCAGCTTCGCCTCGGGTAATTATCGCCCATCCAGACTCAAACCGGTCTTAAACAGAGTGTTATAATACCTCCCAAACACACATTTATTCCCTTATTTCCTAGAGCGATGCGGTGGGCAATGAGTTGGGTCACTAAATATAATCCCCCTATACGGTTTCTTTACCCTTCATTGCCTGAAACCAAAGGGTTAAGGTTATATAATTTATCTGTGATGGAAAGCTATGGGGATTTTTTGCAGGGAAGAAAAGTCCATGAACCATTCCGTCGATATATGATCTCACAGGAACTCACATTTTTGTCGGGGCCAATAACTGGTTACAAAAAAGTGTCTGCTATAGTTGGGTTCCATTACCTCTCCAATGACCTGGCTTTTTATGTCTTTCTCGTCATCATTTTCAATAAAAGCATTAGGCCTATCTAACATAATCTACCTAAAAGCCAGACATGTCAATTCGGGGCACACTTTTCGAAATGTTTAAAAGCAGCTGTTCAGGACAATTCTTTCAAAGATAAGTGTTTTGCCGGTTGAGAAATCGATACTTTAAACCTACTGGACCCGGAATAAAAACGTGACCGAACTGAGAACTGTTTGTGGACGTTGCGGCTGAGAGGATCAGCGTGTCGATTCCTGCCAATCCTCGTCATAGTGTATTCGTCAGCTGTACCAAACCCAGGTGTTTAGTGCCAGTGGGCTGGAGTTGCATTGATCCGTCGTTGTGTTGTTGCCAAACCGAATCTTCTGTAGTTCAGTCACGAAGCGACAGTGCGTTTGTCGTCGATCTCAGCAAGCCTGACGGATATTGGAATTCTGACAAAAGAAGGTAATTAATTATTCACGCATTGACTTCAACTACTCAATTTTCAGTTTTGGACAACATTATAAAATCTGTCCACTAGTTTTGAGTTTGCGAAATGGCGTTCAGTTTCCCGCGCGCTAATTAAAGGGCATTACTGAATACAAGGTCCGTCAGCAAACCATCGGTAAACCGATACTCTGAAAAACCAAGTTTGGTTAACGAAAATGGGGGGGGGGGCAATTGTTTTTAATTGGTCCATATGTAATTGTTTGCACAGTTTAGCCAAATATTAATTCCTGAAGTTTGTATTTTCTTTTGGGCTATACTCTATAAACCCTAGTGTTTAGATTTTTAACATATTATAAACGCTTTTTGCAACAGTTTATAAACAATGTGACGCGTTTAAGGATTCGTTATATATACAGGTATCTTTGTACCAACAACAAAGCCTCAAATGGCCGGTTGAGGTTTTGCAGCTGCTGGTAAACAGAAATGTGACTTTCAGGAAAAACAAAACTTTCAGCCAACCTCGGTAGAAAATCTGAAAGCCAACCACGTCGGTTATACAAGGCTAATTGTAAAGGCAGTTCGTATGCTCAAGCATATTGGTATCGAAATTGTTCTGATTTTAGCAAACCTTTTTAAGAGTGTAGTGTCTGACTTCAGTTGGCTCTTTTCTAGAATGTTTCGAGCAAATACTCACATTTTGGATGAGATTGAAATGTTCAGGTAAACCGTTGATTCACGTGTTATTGGGCTACTTTTCCGGCAGTTTGTTCACTTCACATTGGAAACGTAATTCACATTAATATACCTTCGATCCTGACCTTTTCTTTTTTTTGTCCTTTTGGTTTGGGTGATTATGTGGAGGAGGGGCGTCATTTGAGCTAGGTCCCGAATCACCCGTCCCCTCCCGTACGCCAATAACCAAGTGCCGATGTACATACAATACCGGCCACCGCCACCTTCTTACCCATAAACATTGCCATACACAGTCACTTCATTATTCCATACTAGCTTCTCACCTCTCTTGACCTCACCGACTTATTGTCGTAAGTTCTCGTCATCTGCTAAACAGAGTTACGCCAACGCTTCACCATTAATCTACCTGTTTTACCCTCATCTCATTCACCACCATTTCACCTCTGTCTTCCATTCTTAAACTGCAAAAACCCGTCATTGTAAAGTTCGATAGTCCGAATTGACAGGTTCAACAGTCCAAATATATACAGCATTGAACCTTATTGTTAATTCGGACTTTTGAACCTAGTGTATTTTCGGATTAATCATCCTTCCGACTATTGAACCTTGTTTTCACTTCGGACTACTGAACCTTCGGACTAATTAACCTTATTCTAAATTCGGACAATCGAACCTTCGGACAAAATGAACCCTCGGATTATCGAACCTTTGGACTATCGAACCTTCGGACTAACGAACCTTCGAACTATCGCGTCAAATGCTCGGATTAACGAGCCTTACTTCATTTTCGGACTAATGAAACGCCGAGTATGGGAAATTTGTGTGTTCGGTCTATCGAGATCTTGAGATCAATAAACCTTCGGACTATCGAGCGGACAACGTAATGAGAACATGGAGCTATGATGCATTCCGTGATCTCAGTCACTACAAAACAATCACCATCATCCTACCAGCAGTAGACCGATCATATGGTGCTGATAATATCTTGCTTTTCTGCAACGTATAGGTGTCGACTTCCGCAGGAGCGAATTAGAGCGTTGAATTCCTTGTGTGCAGTTTACTGAAAGGGCAGGACTCTACTTGGTATCATGATGCGTTTCGCCATGTTGTTCAGTGTGATACTGATCATCATTCTGACCGTAATATCTCAAGTACAGGTAAATATATAATTACACAAATACAACATGGTTTAAGGGAAGTGGTCCCGAGGTATTGGTTGATATTTGTTATACCTCACGATCCAGTGGTGGATCTACGGGGGTCGGGGTTTCAACCCCCCCCCCCCCCCCGACGCAAAAAAAATAAGAAAATCGTGCAGAAAAACACAGAAAATGCCTGCTAACCACCCCCACCCCCGGCTTAGGTACCTCCAACAGGCTGACTTGCGAACGAAATTATTGCATTGTTTGGAGTCTGAGAGCTGGATCCGAGTGCAAAAGAACCTCTTGTGCGAAGCAGTTTGTCCTGCCCCCTGATGACTCCATACCTCCCAAAAATATATTTCATAATATTTTAAAAAATATATATGTAGCACCAAAAATAATAATGACTGGAAAGCCAATTCATAAGCTACTTTTAGACAAAAAAATTACTGAAATTGCTCAATTCGTTCAAAAAATATCACCATTTAAACGCAATGACCCTTAAACCTGTCTCGTCCAAAAAAGCAATTTACTGTGACTGTTTGGAACAACAAAGACAATGACTCAGAATACTTGTTTCAACAACTGTCACCAACTGAAGTACACAGTATCTTTATTTACAACCCTGGTTAGGCAAACAATATAATTTATAAAATCTAGTTTTTTAAAAGACGGCCCTTCAAAAGGACTTTGTTGCATATTGTTAACGTTTAAACTGAGATTTTATCGCTGGTGATGTTTGAAGACAATTGTGACGACGATTCTTGAAATCGCATTTTTTGGACGAGACACGTTTTAGGGTCATATGTGTTGAAATGGTGATATTGTTTGAACAGATTGACCAATTTCAGTAATTGTTTCATCTAAAAGTAGCTGATGAAATTGGCTTTTCAGTCATTATTATTGTTAGTGCTACATATTTTTTTAAATATGAAATATAATTTTTGGAGTTTGGGTTCCGCTTTGTTTTGACTCACCCTGTGTGTCAGATGCATGGGAGATGAGAGCTCTTTTATCCGGTTCGTTATTAAAAAAAACCCGTCATACTCGCGCTCGCACCACTGATTACTAGCGCCCATTGGATAAACGCTCGAGTTGCATTAACTTCCGTTTCCATTCCTGCTGTATATACACCGTGTGAAGTACGCATGGATAAGTTGAGATGACGTCACCGACGAACCGGATAGGCATGTTTGAATCGACCCACACATGAGATTGATTTAATAGGTTCGTACTGTTCGGAGTCCATAAAAGAATGTGCTCGTCTCAGTTCATTTGAATAACCTCTCACCTGACTATGAGACTTGATAATCAGTGACTGACTTCTGAAAACTTGACTGCAATAGACCTACGACATAATGACGTCACGATTTGTTTACAATGTGCGCTTTCCTATGCGAGCCAGGTGAGGACGCGATCCACCAAGCTCCCATAGGAAAGCGCACATGTAAACAAAGCGTGACGTCATTATGTGTGAGGTATATTCCGATAGAGAATGAAAAATGCGTGAAACGTACGTAATAGCTTATCATGCAACGTTTTACTCTGAAAGGGGCAGACTGAAGAAGATGAGGTGATGGAAATTGACCCTGTGATGATTGCCATGTGCGAGGGCGTCTACGTAGGCCGTCGGTGCGGTGAGGATAACTGCGGGTCTACCAAAGGATGTACCGTCTACCGCTGTAACCGGCTCTTCAACCTGTGCCAGGCGGACTTTGTAAGGAGGATCTTCAAATAGACATCACGTCAATAATTATAAGCTTTCTCCCTTAGCCTACACTTCTGAGATAATGATGGACACAATAGGAGGGCGCAATTTGGTTGGGTAAACTCTTTTGCATTGTACTCAAATTCATCCATGCAAGATAAGGGGCACGATTAAAGGGCACGATTAAATGTACAGCAAGCAAAATTTCAAGGTCAACTTTCTGTCTGGCACATTATGACTTCATCATACAACGGCACTAAAATGAGTATAGACCTTTATCATGCTGCCACCATTTCGGTCATGTTCCCTAATAACAGTACTGAATGATAATGTTTTTGTGCAAAGAGGAACCAGACTATTTTTCCTTCCAGCCTCGCTTTGGTTTCGTTGATATGAATGGAAAAAAATCAAGATGTCCGCAACATGATAATGGTCGATTGCCGTCAAAGTGCGTACTGCGCCTAAGCATTTAATTTCTCTTGTTTACATTATCCAAAAGGAGTTTATCTCTGCAAGTTATTTCAGTAGTTTATGATTTCCAGTGTTTTTCTCCTGTGTTCTCTAGACGACCATGATAAAGTGGCATAATCTGATCGTAGTCAACAGCATAGGGGCATGAACTTGCTTATTTACCTTAGTGTAACACATATTTAAATTTAAGTTATTCATCGAAATCTGTGAAGTTTGTCAATTTTTAGAAACTAAATATTTGAATATGTTTTCCAATACAAACAAGTATCGGCTTGTTTTTCTGTATCCCTTAGTAATGAGTTGTTTACAAACCCGTAAAAATAATTTTACTGATAGATTTACTAATCTAACAAAATTATAAATAAAAACACTCCACAGTGTAATCAAAGAAACGATTATGGAAAATCTTTGGTTTTGTTTTACAAAGGAATATTAAATGGTCCCTGCAATGAATATTTCTGAGGAACGTACAGGGTGAGTCAAAAAAAGCGGAACCCAAACCCCCAAAATGTTATTTCATATTTTAAAAAAATATGTAGCACCAAACATAATAATGACTGGAAAGCCAATTTCATAAGCTTCTTTTAGATGGAATCATTACTAAAATTGCTCAATCCGTTCAAAGAATATCACCATTTAAACACACCGACCCTAAAACCTCTTTCGTCCGAAAATGCGATTTCAAGAATCGTCGTCACAATAATGTCTTCAAACATCACCAGCGATAAAACCTCAGTTTAAAAGTTAAAAATAAAGTCCTTTTGAAGGCCCGTCGTTTAAAAAAAAGTGAATTTTATAAATCATATTGTTTGCCTAATCAGGGTTGTTAATAAAGATATTGCGTACTACAGTTGTTGACAGTTGTTGAAACAAGTATTCTGTGCCATTTTCTTTGTTGTTCCAAACAGTCAGAATACACAATAAACTGCTTTTTTTTCCCGAAACAGGTTTTACGGTCATTGCGTTTAAATGGTGGTATTCTTTGAACGGATTGAGCAATTTCAGTATTTTTTTCCATCTAAAAGTAGCTTATGAAATTGGCTTTCCAGTCATTATTATGTTTGGTGCTACATATTTTTTTTAATATGAAATATATTTTGGGGGTTTGGGTTCCGCTTTTTTTTTTACTCACCCTGTTTTTGTGTGTGCAAATTTCTACTCCTCTTTAATGATAAACTATTTGCCGATATTAGGGGCCTAGGCATCTAGTGAACAAAAATACCGCGCAAGCAAAAGTAGCAAGTAGCATTTTCCTACAACTAGGTTTACGTGTTGATGGCGCGATAAAAGGGAGGCTCTCCGTGCTCTTGGGACGTGGCACCCGTAAAAAGTCAATGACATATTGAACGTAAAGATCGGTCTATGCTAAGTACTTCTTTTTTTTTTTTTATCTACAACACACACTGCCATTACAGCCCAGCCCTGAATTCCATCATCAAGCGCAACAAGTGCACGCGTACCACTTCAGTAGATACTTGTACGCATACTGTACAGACCAAGCGCAGTATAGGTACGTGTACGCATTCTGTATCAGACCCAGCGCAACACCCAACTCGGGCAAAGTCTAAATTTTGCTCAGTCGAGCGTGAAACAAGCGCAATATAAAACGCTCTTAAGGAATGCTGGGGGTGGTCGTTTAAGGACATCATACTTTTTGAAAATTCGTTAGGAAAAAACCAAAACGTTGAAACATCATGGGGGTACTGACTTAAAGGTAATTTGTTGTTTATTTGTGAGTTCTGGACAAAACTAGAGCGATTCGGTGCGCAATGAGTTGGGTCACTAAATATAATCCCCCTATAAGGTTTCTATACCCTTCATTGCCTGAAACCAAAGGGTTAGTGTTATTTATGTGTGATGGAAAGCTATGGGGATTTTTTGAAAGGAAGAAAATCCCGAGAACCATTCCGTCGATAAATGAACTGCCGGAACTCACATTTTAGTCAGGGCCAGTAAAAGTGTCTTGTAGAGGGATTCCATTACCCTCTCCAAAAAGCCTGGCTTCTTATGTCTTTCTAACCATCAAGCATTATCTAGCATAATCTACATAAAAGCCAGACATGTCAATTCGTGGCACACTGTTCAAAATGTTTAAAAGCAGCTGTTCAGGACAATTCTTGCTAATATAGTGTTTTACCGGTTAAAAATCGATACTTTTAATAGGCCTATACTGAGTCCGGAATAAAAACGTGACCAAACTAAGAACTGTTTGTGGATGTTTTGGCTGAGTGGATCAGCCTTTCAATTCCTCGTCATAGTGTATTCGTCAGCTGTACTAGACCCAGGTGTATAGTGCCAGTGGGCTGGAGGTGCATTGATCCGTCGTTGTGTCGTTGCCAGACCGAACTCTTCTGTAATTTGGTCACGATGCGATAGTGTGTTTGTCGTCTCAGCAAACCTGACGGGACATTGGAATTCTGACAAAAGAAGGTAAATAATTATTCACGCATTGACTTCAAGTACTTAAATTTTCAGTTTTGGACAACATTAGAATCTGTTTACTAGTTTTGAGTTTGCGAAATGACGTTCAGTTTCCCGCGCGATGAAGGATATTACTGAATCCAAGGCCAGCAAACAGGTGTACATGTGTATACCGTTTCGGAATACCGATACGCAGAAAAAACTATAACACCTATAGTGTTTTACTTTTGAACACATTGTAAACCCTTTTTGCAACAGTTTACAAACATTGTGACGCGTGTAAGGATTCATCATAGGATGCAGGTATCTTTGTACCAACAACAAAGTCCCAAAACAGACAGGTTTTGCAGGTACTTGTTTATCTGAAATGTGACTTTCAGGAAAACCAATCTTTTGCCCAACTTCGGTAGACAATCTGAAAACCAACCGGGCAGTAAACAAGGCTAATTGTGAAGGCAGTTTGTATGCTCAAGCATATTGGTATCGAAATTGTTACTGTTCTGATTTTAGCAAACCGTTTTTTAGAGTGTAGTATCTGACTTCAGTGGGCTCTTTTCCAGAATGTCTCGGGCAAAATACTAAAAGGCTTGTGGATACCATACTTGGACACAAGATTAAAATGTTCAGGTGTGTTATTGGGTTACCTTTCCGGCAGTTTGTTAACTTCACATTGGAAAGTTAATTCACATTAATATATTACCTTCGATCCTGGATCCTGACCTTTTCTTCTTTTGGTTTGGGTGATGATGTGGAGGAGGGGCGTCATTTGAGTTGAGTCCCGAATCACCCCACCCCCGTACGCCAATAACCAAGTGTCGATGTGCATATATGTATACACCTCCACCTTCTTATACCCATCAACCTTGCCATACACCAGTCACATCATAATACACTCAATCAAAAAGTAAGTCCCCTCCCCTTCCAATACTTTTTTGTCCTAACTCCAAAACTACTGCGCACCTCTCGCTCAAATAACGACTACAGAAATTCCTTAGCAATCCAGCCATACTCTTTATTTGGCCAAAAACAGTAACAATGTGTACGAATTTATGAAATTTATGACAAACGATACCGAAATCAGTTGCACAAATGCAAATTGTGGTTCACAATCACCTTGCACGTATACAAAAGTGCAACTTTTTTTCGGTACCATGTCATAAATTGCATAATTGTGTACACATTATAACTGTTTTTGGCCAAACAAAGATTATGGCTGGATCGCTAAGGAATTTCTGTATTGATTAGTTGTAATTTGAGCAAGATGTGCCCAGTCGTTTTCGAGTTAAACAAAGAAGTATTAAGGGGGGACTTTTTTGTTGATGTAGCTTCTCGCCTCTCTTGAACCCACCGACTTTAATGTTGCAATTGTCGTAAGATTTCTTCATCTGCTTAACAGAGTGTCGCCGACGCCAATAGTCATTAATCTACCTGTTTTTACCCTCATCTCATTCACCATTAATTCACCTCTGTCCTCCATTCTTTAAACTGCAGAAATCCGCATTCACGGTTACCGCTCCATTGTCCGAAGGTTCGTTAGTCCGAAGGTTCGAGTGTTCGAAAGTCCGAAAATGGAGTACGGTTCGATAATAGTCCGAAGTGATCCAAAGCTAATTCGATAGTCCGAATAGATAGTTCGATAGTCCGAATCGACAATGAGGTTCATCAGTCCGAATAAATGGCACTGAACTTTATTGTCATTCGGACTTTTTAACCTAGTGTATTTTCGGGTTATTCAACCTTCGGACTAATTAACCTTATTCTAAATTCGGACTATCGAACCTTCGGAAAAATGAACCTTATCAAACTTTCGGACTAACGAGCCTTCGGACTAGATCAAAATGCTCGGATTAACGAACCTTATTTCATTTTCGGACTAATGAAACCCAGTGTATGGGAAATTTGTGTGTTCGGACTATCGAATCTTGGGATCAATAAAACCTTTGGACTATCGAACCTTCGGACTATCGAGCGGACCCCGTAATAATAGTAATCATCATCCGTGATCTCAGTCACTATTATCACAATCACCATCATCCTTCCAGCAGTAGATCAATCATGGTGCTGATATTATCTTACTTTTTGCTACGTAGGTGTCGACTTTCACTGGAGCGAATTAGAGCGTTCCTTGTGTGCAGTTTACTGAAAAGGCAGGACTCTACTTGGTGTCATGATGCGTTTCGCCATGTTGTTCAGCGTGATACTTCTCATCATTCTGACTGTAATATCTCCATTACAGGTAAATATATAACTATACAAATACAAAATGGTTTAAAGGTGAATACAACATTTGCAAACATCGAAAAATAGAACGACCAGGTTTTTACGAAATACCTTACAGGATGTTGGTAAATGACAGTCTAAAGCATCCTGTAAAATTGTGGCACCTGGTGTGAAATTATTTTCAAGAAAAATTGCATTTTCGTATACATTTCCAACGGTGGTCGGCCGACCACCGTAGGAAAAACCTAACTATTTTTCACTTCTGCTCCAAATTTATCATTTTCTTCAGTCCAAATTTTGTTTGCTATTGGTTTCATGTTCATGAATGGGTGCAGGCCAGCTAGACTGGTTCCCTAATACCGTACACTTTTCCGGCATCTGTAAATATTGATCCATCTCATCTTCAGTGGAGTCAGGAAACCAGACTACTTGAACATTCTTGTTTTTCTTGGTTTTTCCAGCATTTTCGAAAACAAAACTTCAAACATGTCAGTGTAACAATAATTTGAGTATTATACTAACCCCTCAAATAGTTCATTTCTGAAAATTAAAGCAAAAGCCAATGATGTACATTCCCTTTAAGGCAAGTGGTCCCGAGGTATTGGTCGATATTTGTTATACCTCTCGATCCAGTGGCGGATCTACAGGGGTTGGGGTTTCAACACGCCCCTCCCCCACTCCTCTTGGGACGCAAAAACTAGACAAATCATGCAGAAAAACACACAGATGCCTGCTCCCCACCCCCGCAGATAAACCAACTCTAGATCCAAACCTGAATCCGCCCCTACGATTGACCGGACCCGAAACAGAGGAAAGATGTAGAAATCAAGCCAACACAGATTACATCCACGGCTTATAGGTATACCTCAACAGCCTGACTTGAGAACGAAATTATTGCATTGTTTGGAGTCTGAGAGCTGAGTCTGAGTGCGAAGCAGTTTGTCCCACCCCCTGATGACTCCATACCTTCTAGTATAGTGGACACCAATGGTTCCCCAACCAAGTAAAATGAGCACAACCCTCTCATGATGGCACATTGCGATCTTTAGACATGGTCTGGTGACATTATGGTGTTGGTGTCAACTTAATTTAAATATCCACGTGCGTACAAATATGGCGATGCGTTCCAGCACACGTGACGTTAGCACGTGCTGAGGAACTGTCCAATCGGATTTCAGGCCCGAGATTCCTAACTTCGCAACAGTGGCATTCGCGAAGTGAGATAAATGTTGGCAACATGATAAATCTTTAAAAACAGATGAAGTTAGGTCTTATTACGCATTTAGGTGGAGGTACTTTTGTACTATTATGGCTCATTATTTTTAACCTTTTATCAAACACTTTAATCACACCTATATGCCATGAGTTGACTGTACAAGAAGCAGATGCGTCAAGTCCATTACAAAAGCATTTACAACAAATGTACATACATCAAGCGATAAACAATGATGAACACCATGCGCAAATATACCTCTTCAACGCCTACTTAAAGAGGATAAAGGGGAGGCCACTCGGAGAGACAGTAGAACGCACTGCCGACTGCGCTTGACGCGACGCTCGTGTACTCGAAGACGATAGTCGAGTTTCTTGCAGTCAGAGTCATGTTAACTGTTTTTCAATTCAATTCAATTCAAACTCACAAATATAAGCAAAGAATACATAAAAAAATGTCAAAAGATGTAAGAAGCGAAAAATATAGGTGTGGAGGCATTTTCTATAGAAGCCTAGGCTTGTGTCGAGATGCCTTGGACGGACTTAATACACAGAGCAGAAACAAGAACTAGTACACACGGACAATTGGACCAAGACAGAACCTGAGCATGAACAATTACAGATAAACTAGAAAAGTACGTATTTGAACAAAAAAAATACATTTGCTGCAAAACCAAAATATAAGAAACAAACTATGACTCAGATGTATGCATGGGAGCTGAGAGCTCTTTTATAGGCATGTTTGAATCGACCCACACATCGAGAGTGAATTAGTAAATTCGTACTGTTCGGAGTCCGTAATGTGCATGTCTCAATTCATTGGAATAGCTTTTCACCTGATTTTGAGACTTGATAACCTGTGACTAACGTCTGAGGACTTGACTGCAATAGACCTAAGACGTAATGACGTCACGCTTTGTTTACATGTGCGCTTTCCTATGGGAGTCAGGTGGGGACGCGATCCACCAAGCTCCCATAGGAAAGCGCACATGTAAACAAAGCGTGACGTCATTATGTGTGAGGTATATTCCGATAGAAAATGAAAAGGGCGTGAAACGTAATAGCTTATCATGCAATGTTTTACTCTGAAAGGGGCAGACTGAAGAAGATGAGGTGATGGAAATTGACCCTGTGATGATTGCCATGTGCGAGGGCGTCTACGTTGGCCGTCGGTGCGGTGAGGATAACTGCGGGTCTACCAATGGATGTACCGACTACCGCTGTAACCGGCTCTTCAACAGGTGCCAGTCGGACTTTGAAAGGAGGATCTTCGACTAGACGACAACGTCAGTAATTATAAGCTTTCTCCATTATACTTCTGCGATAATGATGGACACAATAGGAGGGCGCTATTTGGTTGGGTAAACTCTTTTGCATTGTACTCAAATTCATCCAAGGAAAAGCGAAGGGACATGATTAAAGGGAAATGTACATACAGCAAGTAAAATTTCAAGGTCAACTTTCTGTCTGGCACATAATATTATGACTTCATCATACAACAGCACTGAAATGAGTATTGCCATCACAGTGCGTGCTGCGCCTGAGCAGAGTAGCAATCATATCTCTTGTTTACATTTTCCAAAAGGGGTTTATCTCTACAAGTTATTGCAATACTTTACGATTTCTAGCGTTCTTTCTCCTCTTTTTTTTTTTAGATGACCATGACAAAGTTGCATCATCTGATCGTAGTCAACAGCATGGGGGCATGAACCTGCTCATTTACATAAGTGTAACGAATATTTAAATTACATACATTCATCAAAATCTGTGAATGTTGTCAATTTGAAGAAACTAAAATATTTAACAAATGTTTCCAATACAAACAAGTTTTCGTTGTTTTTTCTGTATCCTTAGTGCTGAGTTCTTAACAACCCCGTTCAGATAATTTTACTGATAGATTTACAAATCTAACAAAATGATTAAATCAAGACTCCATAGGCCTAATTTATCAAATAAACGATTACGGACAATTATAGGTTTTGTTTTATAAAGAAATGGTAAGGCCAAAAAAAAAGTCTCCGGTTTCTGGTATGGAGCTTGCCCAAAAAGTGGTGCTGCGACGCGGCTTTTTTTTTTTTTACCTGATTTTTTTGCTTCAAATGTCGGCTGATGACTGCAAATATGGTGCCCGACTAAACTTAGGGCAAATATATGGGAGTCCAGAGAGGCCACATAAAGCTTATTCTCGACCATAACCCCATCTAAAAACACGTTAAAATTGTGCAACAGCAGGATTCCAGTCAAACTAGTGCGTGTGGCGGTTTTGAGACATCATCTTTCATTGAAAAAAAACTTTTCATTTTGCCGACGCGCATGGCTATACGGCGACGCGCGCGCATACCAGAAACCGGAGCATTTTTTTTTTTTGGCCTAAATGGTCCATGAAATGATTTTTTCCGAGGAACTGAGGATATTTCGTGCAACTTTCTATTCCTCTTTAATGCATGAAAACTATTTGACATCCCTTTTTGGTTATTTTATTGAAAACTGCACTTCGTTAGACATTGAAAATTATCCATGCTTTTCCGGACAACCGAGAGCGCTGTTGCTGTGATGTCATTTCAGGAGGACACTCCTCAGTTTATTTTGTTTATGGGTTTTCTGTTCAAATTTTGAACCCCAAATTTGCTCAAGTACATTTGTGACAAAAGTCTGCTCATTGGCATACTGCCACGTACTGACACAACAACAAGTCACCAAAAATACAATGTACATGTACACAACCGCGAAATATTCAAATTTCTGGCAACTTTTGATGCAGGAATAGCTGTAACATTGAGGTTTCTGCCTGAAATTACATCACAACTTTGCTCATGAATATGGAAACTTGCATTTAGCATAAAAACCCAAAAGGACACCAAAATGCCCTTGAAAAAAAGGCAAAAGAAAATTGAAAGTAGGGTTAGAACTAAATGAGACATAAAGGTGTATTTTCAAGGATTACATTAAACAAAAATTACGTTACATAACCCTTTAAGTACCAAACTACAGTGGACTCTCGTTAATACAAACTCAGCCAGACCTAGCCAAACGTTTGTTATATCCGAATTGTGTACTTTACTAAGTGGGATGCCGGTCCCATCATTGTGCACATAAAGCACAGTCAGGACCATGTACATGTACAAGGCTTGTTATGTTTGTTATAACGAGACTTTGTATTAACAGTGTTTGTATTAACGAGAGTCGACTGTACATGTAGCTAGGAACTCAACTAACGAAAGATGATTAATTTGGACACTGGCTATGGATAGCGTATTTTCGGAGTTGTATAGTTCCCTCACGGGGAAATGTTGCTCGTCGCATCGTGAAGAAAAATAAAGACACTTTACCAAACATAACATTTTCATGGTAGTGATTTTGGTCAAAGTTGTTTTGGTTTGGGATCAGTGTTTTGGATTTGTGTTTTTTTTCCGGAATGATATAGGGGAAGAATGGAATAAGTGAACGATACTTTCATGGTAAAGTGGTCTGTCCTATGCATTGCCCCAATGTACCAATGTCACGTTTGTTGAACTTGGGATATGACATGTGTTACGGATTTGTCAAACACCTATTCCATGATTCATGTTTGGTTTTAACTATTCCAATAAACTTTCATGAAGAAATTTATTCAAACTTGACTCGGAAATGAACACGAATGTTTTATTGTTTCATTGTTTGTCTTTGTAGTTTCCATTTCATTTGAATAATTCTCTCCTTTGACGGGTGAAGCTTAGGCCAAGAAAAGTCTCCGGTTTCTGGTATGGAGCTTGCCCCAAAAGTGGTGCGGCGACGCGGCTTTTTTTTTTGGTCCTTTTCTTTCCTTCAAATGTCAGCTGATGACTGCAAATGGTGCCCGACTAAACTTAGTGCAAATATATGGGAGTCCAGAGAGGCCACATAAAGCTTATACTCAATCGTAACCCCATCTAGTAAAAACACTTAAAAATTGTGCAGCAGCAGGATTCCAGTCAAACCAGTGAGTTTGGCGGTTTTGAGACATCATCTTACATTGAAAAAAAAACTTTTCCATTTTGCCGACGCGCATGGCTACGGCGACGCGCGCGCATACCAGAAACCGGAGACTCTTTTTTTGGCCTTAAACTGGCAATTTTTTTTGCTGCGGAATAGCAGCTCAACAAATTTTCATGTCTTTCCGTTAAAGTTAGTAACTATAACATTGACACTTCTACCCAATTGACAACCAATCATTCTAAACTTTGTCAAAAGTATCAGTAGTCCCGCCCCAACATGTCATGTGACCAAACTGGGGTCAAAGGTAATCATGCGGTCTTTGGGGTCAAAAACCGGATTCTTTTACTCAAAACACTACTTCCAGAAATTACATGACACAATCACGTGACTCATAAATGAACACGCATTCGTTGGCTAGCATGATTCCGAGATCCGAACGGGCTCGTTTTGTTGTTTTTTTCTTCAAATGCTAAGTATTTAAGCACAAATCTATGTCTTTGATTGATGCTGCTGGATCGAAATGCAAGTTTCCCATTAAAATTCCAGTCAGGATAATAACATATTGATTGACAAGAGATAAACATTGATGTACAGTGAACTTGGGTCAATTAATCATGAACTTGTAAAAGCGAGAGAAAGCACGCAAGCTGACAATGTTTGCATTCATTGAATATCTTATATACTGTTAGTTTTCAAAGCTTGGGTATTTGATCGAACTCGTTATCGGTATGGATACTGTGGACAACATCCTGCTCCCCTTTGACAAATGAGCTCAGTGTTTACAATGAATGACAGATCAATAAGAAACGTGTTTTTTTAATTCATTTTTAGTTCCTTTATTTCAATCAGCATCAGAGGGGATTAAATATGAGCGAGGACAGGACGGTTATATATAAACCAATTAACAAAAACGAAAACAATATCATTGTATTGTTTTAGGAAGAGTGTAAGCGGTGCATGCTGGCTGAATCTTGTTGCGACAGTATAGGTTTGAGTTGTGTACGCACAGGTACGTCATCTTGTGAAAAGGAAACAAAAATTGTATAGTTTTGAAGAACAAGATTTAACAAATAAACAGGCAAGTAAAAGTGTCATACACTCAACAGTGATGTACAACATATAATCTTTCGTATCCGATATCGCTTTAATTAAAACCTGACCAAATAATGAAGTGTTAAATCAATTCGTGACTCGACTGTTATCACCAAGTCGATAAGGCGCGAGAGAGAATCAAACTCCTTGGATCTTATAAATTCTGGTGGTTGTGAAGGAAACTCCACAGATCGCTGGACTCTTCTGAAGTGAAGTCAGTCCGTAACAGAATGGCTCCGTTTCGAACTGTCGTCATCTTCGTCGCTATTTTTGGAGTGGTAAGTTGACTTTTTGATCCCCTCCCCCCCCCCCCCCCCCCATAGTGACAAGGAACCCTGGAAAACTGTGTATCAACAATCAGTTTTCATTTAGCCAGGTGCATTTGTAGGCATTGGTTTGCTGGCATTTTCATGCCATGCAGCTACATTATTAAAATGTTTGTCAAACGATAATTAACACATTTGACAACGCGAGGTATAGGGCAATATCAACTGCAGCTGGCATAAAGCAAACGGGTTCACTTCTGGAATTGGCGTTCATATTGAAAAAAAACCCTCCCGTTGGTTGAGGCTTAGCATGGTGAAATGAAGGTCGACAACCACAGGCCTACACGTTTGCGCATTCGTGTACACCATTGAAGTGAATAATTATATTTCTATAAGACATTGATTTTCTCAGAGGTGATTCCCAGGTAGCCCCCGTCCCTTCCCCCCCCCCCCCCTTTAATTATTCAAGAACCACCTGCCTTCTTCAATGTTGTATTCGAGACCATCACAAGAACATCACAACTCAGGCCACGAGTAAATTTTATATCGGGTAAATTCACCAGTTTCAATTTGGTCAAATCAACAATGAAACTGTTCAATTAATAGTTTATTGTTTGAATTGACTTGTGATTCAAATGTAATGGACTTGTGGAAGTCTTGTAATGAACTAGAGAGAAGTAGTGATGCGCTTTATTGCAACATGCTCTTTTGTAGGCTATAGTGACTTTGTAAACAGGCTCCTCATTGCTTATCATTGTACTTTCCTTTTAGGCCATGGTGGCCCAATTGACTACTGCCGCCAAAGATCCTTGCTATCTGCATTGGAAAAGACCATGCCAGGCGAGCGAGGATTGCAACCTGGACGGCTGCACGCAACTCAAGTGCGATCTCCGCTACAAGAAATGTGTGTTCGGTGAACATGACGGTCAATACTTAGAGTAAGTGGCGAGTGGCCCGGGTGCGAAGGGCTGGCCGGGGGGATATTTTATGAAATTAGGGTCATTTTATACTTATCATTTTTATACTTACCATACCATGCCATGTCAGAAGAAACGGACAAAAAGCTTACCATATCAAGTACAGTTTGTATTTACATGTAGTATTGTGTTAGGCTATACCTTTAGGTTTCTTTCAATCGCAGTACAACCAATGTTGCCGAACATTACGTTGTCTGACTTAAAGATATACTCCATCATTTGTAATTTTTGCATTTTGTCCGTTTGAAGCAACAAAAGTGTTCAAAATCTAATGAAGGATACTGAACAATTAACCTGATGAAGTTTCAGCTCAGCTTCAGCTGTATATTCCGAGAAAAACAGCATTCTAGGATCTCAATTTCAAATCAAAAGTTGCTGAATCATGGTTTGAATTGTTTTGAATTGCAGCTATACGCGATGTCGCGCACTGTCCGACGAATGTGACCGTTGCGCGCCTGTGCGTCGCGCCAATGCTTGCGCGCGCTGCGCTGAATAACAAAACGAACTTCTAATTTAAATTTTCCTACGGTGCGTCTTAAGACGCACCGTAGGAAAAACCTTCTTTCGTTGATTACTTCAAAATGATAGCTTGCCAGAAAGATTAATTTCACAGGGAGGTCCACTTACTATCTTTTAACCAAGTATGTTTTTCAATAATAATACGCCAGTTACTTTTTCGGATGGCTGCAAATGATGGACTATAGCTTTAAGATCACTGAAATAAAAGGATGAGTGCGTACCGAAATGCTCACCATTCAAGCAGGTATTGCGTTGGTCCAGACGAGTCGACGCCATGATCGGAAACTTGATTCTCTTGACTAGCCTGCACCCAAACCTCTATACTCACGACTTGGATAACTTACGCTCCATAAGATGTGCATACATTTTCTATGGTCATTTGGTCATCTCGATATGGCCGTGAAGGGCATAATTAGGGCCTTTATAATAAAATATTTATAAGGAACTCATAAGGAATTAGGATACGCAAAGGTGTGACAGGGGCTTTAGGGAAATATGTTGATGTAGACATTATTTGACGGATTACATTTTAATCAAATAAACACTGGCCTTAACAGTATTACTTTAACAGTGTTGAAAATTCTCACAATTTGACTAAAAATTCATTCATCGTAAAATGTGTTTTTCTTTTCATTAAAGGTAACTGAGCAAACAGCGCTATATATTCAATGAAATATTTCCTTAGAGACTTCAGTATTTCTTTAGTTTGTGTTGTCCGTTGAAATGTTTTGTTGATGACAGGAGTTGCCTTAAAAAGTTACTATAGTAAAACAGTTTTTAACAAACCACAAGCAATATTATGAGCTTTAAATATTGATAGTTTTCCTTTCTTCCAAAGCAAAAAATAGTCGGACTACACTGTGAACAGACCTACAGTCACCGGGATACCATGTGTTAATGTGGAGACGGGGACGAATGGACCATTGGAACTGCAGAAGTCCATTTAATTAGTTTAGAACTGACAATTGGTACCAAATTTGTCTCGAAGCAAAAAGGTATTATTACGATTATTTCCCTTGGATGAAAAGATGCCTAATTTCACTGCACCCCTTAGGCCAAAAAAAAAGTCTCCGGTTTCTGGTATGCGCGCGCGTCGCCGTAGCCATGCGCGTCGGCAAAATGAAAACTTTTTTTTTTCAATGAAAGATGATGTCTCAAAACCGCCAAACTCACTGGTTTGACTGGAATCCTGCTGCTGCACAATTTTAACGTGTTTTTGGATTGGGTTATGGTCGAGAATAAGCTTTATGTGGCCTCTCTGGATTCCCATATATTTGCACTAAGTTTAGTCGGGCACCATTTGCAGTCATCAGCCGACATTTGAAGCAAAAAAAATCAGGTAAAAAAAAAAAAAAAGCCGCGTCGCCGCACCACTTTTTGGGCAAGCTCCATACCAGAAACCGGAGACTTTTTTTTGCTACATGCAATGTGGTTGTTTTAGTGCAATCCTTGAAAATAAACCTTTGAGTCCCATTTAACTTTATTTTCAATTTCCATTTGATCATTTTTATTTAAAGGGTATTTAGGTGACTTTATGGTTATTATGCTAATGCAAATTTCCATATTCATAAGCAAGAGTGTGATGTCATTTCAGGCAGAAACCTCAATGTTCCAGCTATTTCAGCACCGTACCAAAAAGTGGCCCGAATTTTGGATATTTTGCTGTTGGACATTTTTCTTTTATTTGGTGATTCGATGTTGTTTCAGTACATGAAAGTAAGCCGGTCAACAAAGTTGTCTCACAAATGTTTTCAATGAGAAAATTCTGGGTTCACGATTTGAACAGAAAACCTCTAAACTGGGTGTCTTCCTGCAATGACATCACAGCAACACTATTGTCAAGAAAAGCATGGATAATTTTAAATGCTTAAAAAGTTTAGTAGAAATTTCAATAAAATTTAACCCAAACAAGATGTCAAATAATTTTCATATATTTAACAGGAGTAGACAATTGCATTAATTATTTTCAAAAGTAAAATCCATGTCACGGGCCCTTTGATGATGATGATGATGATGATGATGATGATGATGATGGGGGGGATGATGATGATGATGATAAAAGTAGCCATAAACGCATAGTAGTTGTCATTTCCACATACAGAATGATACCGTGTACCAATTTGTATAAGCACCCTTATTGGCATGGTTTCTTATGTATCAAGTTTACTATCAAGTTGTACACAACATAAGGTTCGTTCAGTTGTTACAATCAAGTTAAATTATTGACGATTACGTGTACATCAGATTCGAACCAACCAACTGATCCCGCAAGCTCGTTGGTCGAGTGGTAAGACGTCTGTACTAGAAAGCAGGCGGTCGTGGGCTCGAGTCCCACCCGAGTGATTTGTTTTCCAACTTTCACTCGGGAGGTTATACACTGAGTTTACAGTGTTTATACGTCGGTGAAGGGTAAAACCTATTATTGATCAATATTAACGTTGAAATGGTATATAATCCCAAATATATTGTGGATAGAACAAGTAGCAGACTGAATATTATGATCGTAGCTAGTTGAATGTCTCAAAGGTTAAATGAAAGTTTAACCACAATGACAACAGAGCAATAGTAAGTTCCAGCACTTATAGGCCTATGTTTAGGTTTACATTGTATCAAGTAAATTATTTACCGTTCGAATGAGATTGACATTTTGGTAAAGGGCATTTAGTTGCTTTTTGATTATACTGATTGATTTATTCACTTTTTGGAAAAAATAAACTGGAAAGTATCAATAAAATGTCTTCCAATCAATCAAATTTAAAATGTATACTTTTGATTGCAATGCGTTTTCAATCTTATACATTATAAAAACCGCCTGAATAAATCCCCGTTATCTGATTGGTGGGTGATTGATCACATGTCATTGAATTATTCCTCCCAACGCACACGAACCTTTACAAAAAACAAGTAGTCATTTTAATCAGAGACTAAATGCAGTATTAACTGAGTAAAAAGATCTGGGATAAAATGTCCCTATACCAACAACACTTTATTTTGTCGCAGCTGAAAGCAGTACGATAAAGTAACAGCAGCACCATTCCAACGACAAAAAGCTTGAAACAAACGGAGGTGAAAAATAAATCAACATTTTGCAGTTGAAAACTTACTGTATATAGAGGAGACAAAAAGCCTATCTCATCCTTCCATCTGCATTTAAAATCTAATATAACATTCAAGATAAAAACCGAAATTTTGCACTTTAAATTTGAGGTAAAAATCACTTTAAGTTGTGGCCTTTCTTCAAGTTTACTTCCGGCCCACGGTGGCTTTGAAATGAAGTGGTATTTGGTCATGAAATTATTTGAACCTTTAGGTAGACAAACTTATTTTAATATGAAACAATTAAATATGTCTCACTTTTTCTTTACAGTGTGTACATCTGATTCCTGGTCGTGCAGTCAAAATTTACATTTCGAGTAGACAGGAAATTACGAAAAATACGCCAATATTCATCAGATAATATATTTCACATTGAGTTTTAAGTACTACAGTGCATATTCAAATGTTACTGTTAAACCTGTCTTAGCAACACAGCTGCCCAGTGCACTTAGTAAACTATCATTAATATTCATAGTCACTTATTATAAAACAACTATCCGCGCACATCAAGGTCAAGGTTATAGTTTGTTAAATTAAACTCGTGTATTACAGAGCGGTATTTTCGCAGTTACAAAGCTCCTAATTTTAACTCTAATTTACGGCGATTAAAAGATTATTAATCAAAAACAGATCCTGCAGTTCTTTTTAGACTCATGGTTATGTATTATTGTTTTTTCTTTGTTTTGTTTGTTTTCAAGCTTTGTTTACTGGCATATTGGGGAGGACGTTTTCGGTTGTCTTTTAAAAAATATGCCTATGTATACTGGCACCTTTTGAGAGAATCCACCAATAAATCATAGTCGACAGCCCCTGACATATAGTCGGGGTCTTAGGGATATTTTGGTTCACATTCTTCCAAAAGCACCAAATTTGGCACAGATGTCAGTCATACCATACTATTTCGATTTTTGACGGGCACCCCACGGGGCCGCCATATTGGCAAAATCCAATATGGCCGCCAATCGGGTCAGAGGTCAATTGAACTAAATGAGCTAGAATCATAAATAATACCACTTTTCAGGTATTTTCAGGGTCGAGCAATCTGAATCTGATGTTATTTTAACGATTTGAGGCAAAACAGATGCCCCAAGGGACCGCCATATTGGCAAAATCCAAAATGGCCGCCACATATATCACAGTTAAGAAAATTACGAGCTAAAATCTTAAATAATACCACCTTTGATGGGTTTTCGGGGTCACAGAATCTAAATATGATGTCATTTTAATGATTCGAGGCAAGGCAGATGCTCTAGGAGCCGCCATTTTTGAAAAAAAATGGCCGCCACCCAGGTTGGAGGTACTCGCAGTTAAAACAATACAACGTGTTTTTTTTTTGAGGGGGGGGGGTCCAAATGTCTGATTCTGATGTTATTTTAATTATTTGATGTCAAGTTTACCACTCGAGATCATTCCGGTCAAACCTGGTGTTTCTGGTGCGTCATTCCATAAAAAACCTTTTCCCATTAGCTGCACATGTCGGACAGTTTGACATTTCTACGCAAACCACAGAAACAATCTTAGATTGGAGCGAGAAAATTGTCCTAAGTTATTGTAAGGATGTTTAGGCGCGTGTGGTGTGTGCCCGCCATGCTGAGGATGGGTGGAGCTATCAACCAGCGGTCGTTTCATTGTCTTCACCAACCAAGATGTTGATCACAGATAACCAAGGCTCAGGGCAACCTCTCACTTGGTGAGTTCCAGTAATTTGCCCAAACCGTAAATATCCATTTCTCGCATGAGAACCCTGCAGTGAGGCGGGCTCATCAAGCTTGACTTCTTCGACACATCATAACAAGTTTGCAGATGGTGACATCCTCACCTGGTTGGGATACAATTAACTCAGTGCTAGCAAACGAGTCGGCAAAGCCCCATGCCAAAATCGGGATCTACGCCCTATACCTAGACAAGGCTGCATCCACATCTTATGGGTGCACCGGAGTAACTTGATATGCGACCCACTGAGCCAGTGAAGGATTGAGAGTCGAGTCACTGCGATCACTTTCGAGATCATTTCAAGCTTGTTTTGGAGATCCTTAGCCTATTGGAGATCTGGGTGGGCTTCAGAAGTGGTGAAAAGGGGTGTGGTGCAACTGTAGGTATCAAAGGGGCCAGACATCGCTTCTTCACTACTGGAAGCAGCTTGTCGGAAGCATCCCAGCTACCTGCCGTGCTGTTTGAACATGTAAAGCAACCGCTACTACAGGCCACCTCGGTCCAGCAGGAAATTCCTGACTTCATCGTGTGGGGCTGGCACAAAGATGGTACCAGTACATGGCAATCACTATGGACCAACTCTCAATGATGCTTCAGTGACATGTGCCATTCTCGTGCGCTGCGGCTGCCTCATGCAAAGGAAGGTTGAAATGCAATCACACTAGGTTTCTATATGCAAGGTCCTCTACAAATGAACAGCTCCATTTAAACGCACACAGCGGCATATAGCAGTTTGTCACTGCAGACATCATCTCTAAATATTTAAATGAAAATAGTTCAAACAATAATCTTTATTGATAAGTCCAATCCTTAATGACCTTTAGGGCAAAATGTGACATACAATCTTTAATAAAACAATAGATTCAGATTCTCCGACCCTGAAAATCCATGTAAAATGGTATTATTAATAATTCTAGCTCGTTTAGTTTTTAACTGTGACTGACCTCTAACTTGGCTGGCGGCCATTTTGAATTTTTCTAATATGGCCCCTGGGGCATCCGTCTGGCATCAAATCATTAAAATAACCTCCGATTCAGATTCGTTGACACCGAAAACCCCTCCAAAGTTGTATTACTTATGATTCTAGCTAGTTAAGTTTTTTAACTGCGGTATGTGGCGGCCATTTTGGATTTTGCCAATATGGCGGTCCCTTGGGGCATCTGTCTTGCCTCAAATCGTTAAAATAACATCGGATTCAGATTGCTCGACCCCGAAAATACCTGAAAAGTGGTATTATTTATGATTCTAGCTCGTTTAGTTCGATTGACCTCTGACCCGGTTGGCGGCCATATTGGATTTTGCCAATATGGCGGCCCCGTGGGGCGCCCGTCTTGGCGCCCGTCAAAAATCGAAAAAGTATGGTATGACTGACATCTGTGCCAAATTTGGTGCTTTTGGAAGAAACTGAACCAAACGGCCCCTATAACGCCCTAACATCCCTGACTAATAGTGAGGATCAGACATTCACGTGTGCAGAGCCACGGTACGAACGTCTGATATATCGAAGCATGCACATTTTATGCGTGGACTAAGCTGTTGATTGGTCAATTTGGATGCCATGTTTTTGTAATACAACAACGGGTTATGGAATACCCGATAGAAGGCGCCCGCAGCGGCCTGGGCGGCCCGCTAAATGATATTGATAAATACCTTGGAGAGTTGATGGTTTCTGATTGGTCGAGACTCGATCACGTGGCCGGGCATTAACGGTGATAATGGACCGGCTTCAAAGATCAAGCGAATAAATGGCCCCTGAACCAGCATTGATCCAGCCCCGTTCAGCCCCATGCAAGCCAACTTGATGGTCAAAATATAGTACCAGTCCTGCGGTAGCTTGTAACAATAGAGCACTGCACATGCGCTCAACCCCCATCGCGTGAGACTGACGCGCGCGTACGCAACACAGTTGCTAGGGATGCGTACGTGCGTGCGCGCGCGTAAGGAAGTTTTGAAACGACATCGTACAGCAGTGCAGTATATTATACTGAGGATGTTTACGACAAAAGCGTAGATCTACGATTTATTTTCTTTGAACACTTCACCCACCGACATATTTACCTTTCCTAAACCAAGCATCTTTGTAATTCCGGACACAAGGAATGTGTAAACGAGATTTCAGCTTCCTCCATCAGGTAAAGATATGAAAACATTGTTGTAATTTGTTTCGCTACGGCAGCAGTTTCTGTTGAGTTTGCGTCGTTATAGCTGTTAAGCTAAAATATGGCCCATGAACATGAACACAAAAAAGTCTGGAAATATCGCCGAAAGAAAGTCACAAAATTGGAGCATTTTAACTGTTTATTTCGTTAAAAAGGACTTCGTCTCGGTCCATTAACAGCGGTCACCCCCACACCCGGTCATTATCACGCAGTGAAGACCGGCTCCTCACACTGTTATTCCCTTATTATTATCGCCAAATCTGCTCGCATATCATAGACCCTTACTATGCAAGGGGACGTTCCATAGACTACCCCTGACCAGCTGTGTCTGTTATAAACATACGATACAAGCCTAGTAAAAATTAGCCTCGAGCGCACAAAAATATAATCAATAGATTCAGAATGAGAATAAGTTATTCACTGAAAGTCTTTTCATCCATGGTCTACACAATGGGCCGGATTTAGCTGATTGATTGGCGCTAAGGGGCATGCTTTTACGTTGTAAATTCTGTGAGCAAAACGGGCTGCGTCACGCGGCTTAATTACGCGATGTGCGAATGTCATGCATATGGCTTCGATTTACGCGCATACTTCTTAGTTATTCTATACGCGCAGCAATTTGCTCACAGGCGCAATAGCAAATGTCTGTCTAGGTTTTATTATATGCCTATGCTAAGGGGTAATCTAATAAAGGCTGGTTTCCATATCGACTTTAGGCTTACGCAGACTGCACAGATTGCAAAGGCAGTATATACGCGGAAGCGAGCAAAGTTGAACCGGGTTCAACTTTGCCGATCGTCTGCGAAATAGTCCGCGTCTGTCTGTCTGTCTGGGTTGTCGGCGACACTTCTAGATGAAACGTTTCCATATGTCTGCGTTGCAGTTTGGGTCCTGTTTGCGTTTCACTCAATACGTCTCATTAGCGTTCTTTCGTTTTGGACGGTTAGTCATGACGGTTTGTCATGACAGCTCGTCATGACGGTCATCCTGTCCAATCACATTCCTCGCTGAAACGAAGGGGCGTGATCAGTAGAACGGGGCCGATCAACTGGCTCCTCTGTACGGTAACCTTTGTCATTCGTAATAAAGACTTTAGATTACTATACACACAAACACACACAGCCAGGGACTGCCATAAACACGTCGAATGCAACAACAATGGAAACTAAAAGCCCAGTTGCTCACTTTGAATGAGAGTAGTGCGGGAGTTTTAAAAGACGAACAAGGCCATAGGCCCTACATTTATTTGCCATGCAATGTTTAAAATTCTCAAAGAAAAGGTGCAGGAAGAACCTTCTTTTCGTGCAGTGACTGTCTTTAGGGCACCGATGAACTCGTACAGAAATATGAGGGATTACAGGGTTTATTGCGAGAATAACTTGGCAAACTGTCACCACTACATGTAGTTTTGAACCCAGTGCATAGGTTTATATATTATGTACATAAACTAAGTGTTTCGATTTACAGGCAACGACAGCTACAAAGAAATAAACAAAAACAATTAAAACGAAATAAACCATAACATTCTTGATAATTGTTTTTACCAGTGAAAGTAAATCTGAGGAGACTGTGTTTCTGCAAAAACGTCTTGCATGAAAGAGGTTTCTTCCATATTCTTTTCTTTCAGAATTCTAAACATTGCGCGGCATGTGCCTCCTGCCTCGCTTAAAATTTCTACACTAATCTCACACCGCGCGGTATGCGCCTCGTGCCCTTTTTGAAAGAAAAAAAGGGAAAAGAGGTGTAAAGTCATATTTGCTATTAATTTAATACACATTCAACAAAATGGGCGTCTGCAGGGGTGTCAATGGGGTGGGGTGGGCAAATGTCCCCCACCCGCCCTAAACAAAATTATCAATTGAGCATATGCTAGAGAAAGTACAAGGATTTTGGGGAACAATTTGCTCTGCCCCCCCGCTCGAAAAAAATCCTGGCAACGCCCATGCATGGCCAGGGAGGGGGGGGGGGGAGAGGGCGAAATAACAAGACTTATTTTAGTCCATATACTCCTCTTTTTTCGCCATAACTGATTGCAATAGAACCTCACCAGTTTTCATACCTAAATGCAGAAGTTTCAACAGTTCGTACGATGTGGCCTCGAACCATTCCTTCGTTAGCTCAGAGCAACATTTTATTATGCCCTGCAAAAACAAGAAAGCCATATAATAAAAAAATGTATTTTTAGATGATAAGCATATGTTACATGAACATAAACTCAAGGACTGAGGCTCCGTCAAACTCCAAATTGAAGTCTACCGACACTGTGTCTGTTTTTGAGTAGTCATAATGCGAACCAAAAAAATGTACGTCTCTAATATTAGGCAGCTTTTTTTCTGCTTCTCATTCTTTGACTGAATGGCTGGCTTTTGACAAAAATTTGTCACTATACATTAATATTCATGAGTAGAAACGAGGAAAAACAGTTTTCATCAAAGACAAATGGACAATAATTTCACCCCTCTCATTTCCAACAAAAGCCAGGAAGGCTGAAGGAAGAACCTTCTTTTCGTGCAGTGACTGTCTTAGGGCACCGATGAACTCGTACAGAAATATGAGGGATTACAGGGTTTATTGCGAAAATAACTTGGCAAACTGTCACCACTACATGTAGGTTTGAACCCAGTGCATAGGTTTATATACTATGTACATCAACTAAGTGTTTTCAATTTACAGGCAACGACAGCTACAAAGATAAACAAAAACAATTAAAACGAAATAACCCATAACATTCTTTCCGGAAAACCAAAAATTAAGAAATTAACAAAAAGAGGTGTGAAGTCATATTTGCTATTAATTTAATACACATTCAACAAAATGGGCGTCTGCAGGGGTGTCAATGGGGGTGGGGTGGGCAAATGTCCCCCGCCCACCCTAAACAAAATTATCAATTGAGAATATGCTAGAGAAAGTACAAGGATTTTGGGGAACAATTTGCTCTGCCCCCCGCTCGAAAAAAATCCTGGCGATGCCCATGCATGGCCAGGGAGGGGGGGGGGGGCGAAATAACAAGACTTGTTTTAGTCCATACACTTCTCTTTTTTTCGCCATAACTGATTGCAATAGAACCTCACCAGTTTTCATACCTAAATGCAGAAGCTTCAACAGTTCGTACGATGTGGCCTCAAACCATTCCTTCGTTAGCTCAGAGCAACATTTTATTATGCCCTGCAAAAACAAGAAAGCCATATAATAAAAACATGTATTTTTAGATGATAAGCATATGTTACATGAACATAAACTCAAGGACTGGGGCTCCGTCAAACTTCAAATTGAAGTCTACCGACACTGTGTCTGTTTTTGAGTAGTCATAATGCGAACCCCCCAAAAATGAACGTCTCCAATATTAGGCAGCTTTTTTTCTGCTTCTCATACTTTGACTGAATGGCTGGCTTTTGACAAAAATTTGTCATCATACATTAATATTCATGAGTAGAAACGAGGAAAAACAGTTTTCATCAAAGACAAATGGACAATAATTTCACCCCTCTCATTTCCAACAAAAGCCAGGAAGGCTGCAGGAAGAACCTTCTTTTCGTGCAGTGACTGTCTTAGGGCACCGCTGAACTCGTACAGAAATATGAGGGATTACAGGGTTTATTGCGAGAATAACTTGGCAAACTGTCACCACTACATGTAGGTTTGAACCCAGTGCATAGGTCTATATACTATGTACATAAACTAAGTGTTTTCAATTTACAGGCAACGACAGCTACAAAGATAAACAAAAACAATTAAAACGAAGTAACCCATAACATTCTTTCCGGAAAAGCAAAAAAAAAAAAAAAAAAAGGGGTGAAGTCATATTTGCTATTAATTTAATACACATTCAACAAAATGGGCGTCTGCAGGGGTGTCAATGGGGGTGGGGTGTGCAAATGTCCCCCGCCCACCCTAAACAAAATTATCAATTGAGAATATGCTAGAGATTGTACAAGGATTTTGGGGAACAATTTGCTTTGCCCCCCGCTAGAAAAAATCCTGGTGACGCCCATGCATGGCCAGGGAGCAGGGGGGGGGGGGCGAAATAACAAGACTTATTTTAGTCCATAGGCCTACCCTTCTCTTTTTTTCGCCATAACTGATTGCAATAGTACCTCACCAGTTTTCATACCAAAATCCAAATCCAGAGCAAAATTTTATTATGCCCTGCAAAAACAAGAAAGCCATTAATAAAAGCATGTTTTTTTGTTGTTTTTTGGGTTTTTTTTAGATAATAAGCATATGTTAATGAACTCCAAGGACTGAGGCTCCGTCAAACTCCAAATTGAAGTCTACCGACTGTTTCTGTTTTTGAGTAGTCAATATGTGAACCCCCAAAAAAGTAGATCACGTCTCCAATATTAGGCAGCTTTTTTTCTGCTTCTCATACTTTGACTAAATGGCTGGCTTTTGTTGGAAATGAGAGGGGTGAAATTTTTGTCCATTTGTCTTTGATGAAAACTGTTCTTGGATGTACTCTGACATAGTCAGTGTGCCCGAAGTGCAATTGCTGTCGTTTTGAATTCGAAAGTACGTACATAAATTTTTTCCACAAGCAGAAATATTTGGTTTCTACAGCAAGCAGACAAACTAAATTTACATTGGGTACAGTTACTATGTTCAGTACCCGTTTCTTTTAGGAGTTATGGTTTCAGTAAGTCGAGGGTGTATCACATGCAATTAGCCTATACCCATCTGTGCGTGAATACAGCGCGTATTTCAACGCTGATCGTTTGTATGGAGGATGGCCGCGTAGAACCATTTCGGTAGGCGTTAAGCCAAGGCAGACATAATTAAATTAGATTTTGCATATAAAAGTTATAAAAGTTATTCGAATACACTATTTTAAACAAGTCAACTTTTGTTCATTGCCATTGCCGGATCAGTGTTAAAACAAATTGATGCCGACCAGCATGACAGGCCTAGATCGCATGGAATTTGAACAGAATATCTCGCTAGCTACCACACAGGCCTCCATCCCCTCAAACTCAGAGCGACAACATTAACGATATTATAATTTGCTTTGTCATTCCCATGTTCATATTCCTCCATGCCATGTTGTATAGGCCTCTTTAAAAAAACAACTTACTTGCGAATAATTGCCCGAAAAAATAATAAAGTCCGAAATCCGTACCAAGTTGACAGATACATAGTAGCCTCCACTCAAGCCTGTTTATAAAAACCATGCTCCATAGGAAAGCGCACAAAGTACCCCAGATAGTTGTGTAAAAAAAAAATATCGCCTCCGGTATGGAGGACCAAAAGTGGACAACCCATTTTCTCAAAAATCTGCTAGAACAAAAACAGAATTATGGTTGAAATGGAGTCCTCTTTCTGAATTTTCATTTTTCTATTATCAAAAATTTGGATTTTTTATTTTCTTGTACACAGTACAGGCGGTCCAAAAGTGGACAAACCAATGTTCTTATTTCAACACGCAGAAAATCAGAAGGGGCGTTTACGACCAAACTAAATTTCCGAATTTTCTGCCGAATTTCTGCTAGCAGAATTTCGGAAAATGTTTTTACGACCAAACCAAATTTCCGAATTTTTTTCTATATCTATGGACCGTATCAAAATGCGCGCGCATCTCGTCTTTAATAGGAACGCGTGTAGCACGTGTGCGTGAGCGTGACACCACCGCAGTAAAAACTTCTAAGAGGACGCAAGATGCAGGCTCTGAGACCAGCAAACAGTGTGTTGCCATCCCAGTTATGGGCCACAGTCGATCTATAGTCTAATTGTACATAAATACGAACTGTTGCCTCCTCTTCAGAATGTTAATATGTATATTCATGCAAGGATAAGTAGGGTAAGTATACGGCACAAGTGCATAGCGCATGTGTAACTTTATACGTCTGAAGTTGCGTCAGCTGTGGAAATCTGGGAAGATTGAATGATATTCAAACACACAGGTGGCGAGAGATGAACACCCCCCCCCCCAGATTACCATGTACCGATCACTAAAAACTAACGATTTCTGAAGATCGGCATCTAAAAGTCAATCACAGTTTTCATTATAATTTACCCGCCCTCAATGTAGCTATATTTTACAGGTGTTTCTGACGCAATCAGCCCCTTCCCTTCAAGGTAAAATCGAAAAGGATCACGTGAATGTTAAAAAAAAAAACCACAAACACTTTTCCCACATGAGTGCATATTAAATGTGCACATGGTGATCCTCATTGTATATCATTATAGCTTACCTCGGAGAATACATAAATTTAAGACGGATCGTCAGGGAAACATACTGGTAGTTCAGCCATCAGTGAGATTTACAAATTAATTAAACTGCTTGTTCATTTACTGTGGAATTCCATTTTGGGAAAACCGTGGATTTGAGAAATTCTCATTCATCACACCGGAAACATGAGTCGACTTGGCACTGCCCTGTTGGTGGGCATACTCCTCTCTCAACATGTAAGTTTTTGTTGTGTTTTGTTTTTTCTTTGTATTTTACATGTTTTCTTTTAATTCGACCTGCTGCTGCTGTTCGTGTTGTTGGCGCAGCTGCATTGTTATAGTGTTGATGTTGACGACGACGACGACGACGACGACGACGACGACGACGACAACGAAGACGATGAAGGTGATGGATATTGTGGGTGATGGCAGTGGTGGTGATCATGGTGGTAAAATGTGGTGATGGTGTTGCAGTCGGTGATGGTTGATAGTTATTGTGGCAGTGGCGTCATGATGAATAGGGCATTGGTGTTGGTGAGCTGCTGCTATACTGTCCCTCTAAAAATCCTGGGGAAAAAAGCACCAAGGCTTCTAAGATCTTTCCCATCACCGATTCTATTGTCAACTTCCAACTCCCATTTCTCCTTTAATATCGACATATAAGTGCACTCCTCACCGTCAATTTCACACTTTGTTTCCAGATCTTGGTGCTGGGATCAGACATCATGACCAACGAGATGCGGATTGCCAACAAGAATTGCGAGGGGATCCGAAACATGAAATGCAGCAGTACCGCCGATTGCCACAAGAATGGGTGCAACCAGTACAGGTGCAGCACGTTCAGAGGGGGGTACTGTATGATGTCTGTCCGGCACGGTGGACTCAATCTCGGCAAACGAGTTGGTAAGTACATTTTCTTCCAAAGTGGATACAGACTATCCCTCTGAGCTAAAGTCACGATTTTCTCACTTTTAACAAGAGAAAATTTAAGGTTTCCACTAAATTGGACTTTCGAAACTAAAAGAAAACTATCAGATATGATACATTTTGGAGAGAGAGAAAAAATAAACAAACAAATCAACTTCTTATATAAATCAATTATGTATGGTATATGTTTTGGCGTTGGGGGTTGTAAATTCAATATTGGGTTTTGTCCTCCACGAACGTATAATTTCATGAGCACAGTAAAGTCGATATTGAATATTTGAATTTAGTCAGACTAGAAAACGACTGACTATGATTGTCAATTAGCAGAAGCTTAGGTACAATCTTGTCACCATAGTGATTATGACTTTTGACTGTGAAAGGGCGCCAAACTTAATGTTCCGTATTACAGACGGATGCTTTAAATTTGAGGCCATGGACGGCATCGGGTTACTTTGTAAAACACCAGATTGTTACAGCATTTTCCAGTGCAAATTGTGGATAAACTTCAAAGTTCACCTCTTATTTCTCAAATTTTCGAGAGAAACAAATCCTCACAAAATGGTCCATTTCGGAGACACGTTTCAGTGCTAAAAGTTGTACCTTCGGGAGACAAGACAGATTAGGAGGACATTCGAATGTCTCCCTGACGTTTCAAGAACTAATTCTACTGTTGCAAAAAGCCTAAATCGATTCCTCACGATGCAAAAACCAAATTTACAAAGTTGGGTGAGAGTATACAAAGGCTAAGTTAAGGTTAGGGTTAGGTGTTTTAAAGTTACGATTTTTGTGTGCACAAGTCTATGGGAATGTCTCCCAAAGCCACCGTTCCCCGTAATACATAATACCCAATTTTCCAATTGTATTTATTGTGATCAATTATTATGCCCGCCCCCCCCCCCAACCTTGACACCTCACCCAAGTCCACAACGTAAACTTTGCGACATGTTTGACGATGTTTTATTTCATTTACAGACGACCTTGAAATTGGGAAGTAAGAAGGTCCGGTAACAGCAGAGACATTGCGGACCATCCAGGAGTCGGAGTAAAAGCCCAGCCGGTTGCATTCATTTCAAAAACTAATGATTAGGCTAAATATTTTTTTTTTTAATCTTTACAAAAACATCAAATTGAATGTATTATTTACAAAAAATGTACAACTGCATCTACTGGAATAGTAATTATACAACTGTATTTACAGTAAATTACGTCGCTTCTGTAAGTCTTCTGAAAGAAAATCAAACTGAATCTTTAATCTTTGCTTCAATGGCGACGCATTCTTGAAAAGGGTATTATGGAACCTCTCTGTACTGATAAATAATGAATGTGTGCATGCGCATCGGCGATTATCGGAGGCAAGAAGGAATTTCAATCGTAAACCCTAGATTTTCAATGGAATGGGATTACACAGTTAGCCTAAGTTATATCAGAGTGAAAAGGGCCATGACAATCTGATGCACTGATATCGCCAACTGTGTAAATCCCATTGGAATGGGTGAAAAACCCATAGCCTTTTACAATCTGTTAGATCTCTGGTTTGCGTGAACAGAATTCCATGGCATTTTCACTGATTATACACAAGAGTATAATTAATACGCTCCATCAAGATGAAATACTCATGTTAAGTAGTTTTTGAGAAATTAAAGGATATCGGCTTGCACAACTTTTTGGGGGACACCCTGTACTGTTATGCCGCGAAGGAATCTGGTGGTTGGGTTGTTTGTTTGTTTGTGTGTTTTTTTGCTCAGCCTCGGTATAATTCCAATATGGTAATTCCGTATGTCAAAGAATTTGTATCACAGTTTTCCCCTCGGACAGAAAACAATGACATTCTGTGTACAAGGGATTGAACCTTCTAACCACATTCCAATATCGGTTCTTTTCTTTTTGAGGCTGCATTCATTTTATGTGTAAGCTTTGATGGTGACGATCTTTACTTCGAACACACACTCCTAAATTTTTGGTCTCTGATTGGTAGTAAGTTTGTGCAGGATCCGTGGTTTGTGGCAAGTGATAAAGTTAATCTGCAAAACAACGAAATAAATCGGAGAAATTATCAAAGATGTCTTTTGAGTTAACTGTATTTTATTGCATGTGGTACTGTCTTATTTACAAAATATGCAATTCTTATGTAATATTACTTTAAATGGTACAAGGGAAAAGGATAACAAATGACGCAGTTCTCACGAAAAGAAAAAGAAAATTCACTAACAAATGAGTAGATGAACTGTCCGTTGAGACACAGCTGTTTTGGCCAAAGAGATTCAAATTTGTAATTTTGTAACACTGTCTTTTGTTTTGAGCATGACTTCAAGGAAAATAACTGAATATAGTTATTGTCAATAATCAGCATTTCCCTCAAACACCTATTGACCCATCATCGTTTGTGAGTTAGCCACGCCCCTTAGACAATCCTATAGGGAATTTTGTACGTTAGTTTGTTTGTCTCAGATTTTGCGTGTTGCGCGTTCAAATGTGTATACATGTATCATGTAATTGGACAATATTTCACAAGCTGCGTTGACGCCATTCTACCGCGATAGGTCAATTCCCTCAAACACCAGTTCAAAACAAAGCATTCAATTAAGAGTTTGCGTCAGCAGCGTGACTAGAGATATCTTCTTCTATCAGTCAAATTTTTGGAGACAATTAAACTAAAAACCACAGACAACTATGCTACCCCACCATGCACCACACTGTTAACCCCTGCATCAATATTAACAAAACAAATAGATGTACATTAAAAAGAACACCACATGGTTCCGACTGACGATTTACGCCGAACACAGATAACCAAAGCTATAAAGGTTTCATAATGTTAGACTTGCTCCCAATCTACAGTGTCCTCAACACTTGATTAAATTTTCATTTACATAATCTCACAAAAACTACATGCACTTTATATTAATGTTTTTCATTGTCCTCAAATCCACATATTAAAACGCAGTTGTGTTGGCATGCAAGTCACATCAAGGATTTGAATGCAAATCCAAGGATGATTATTAAAAAAAAAAATTAATACAGAACTTTGATCAAAGAAATAAAAAGTTTCACTTAAAAATAAACAAAAAAGATTTCCGCAAGAAATTACAAGAGTTCATCAAGAAATATTCCCCAAAACAACTGAGCTTCAGCTCTCTTTTTTTTGAGGGTGAGTTTCTGAAAAATTCTAGAAAGAAGAGTTTTTTTCCTTAGAGTTCAGTCTACAACTACCAGCCTGTTTTACGTGGCCTTGTTGGTCTTTGTCTTGGTTTTGGCATCTCGCTTGCCTCTCTTCTTAAGATTGTCCATGTTTGCTTTCAAGACGTTGGCATAAGCCTGTGGAAGGTAAGCAAAATGGGAAAGAACTGGTAAGCATATTAGGAATCGGTACAGGTGTTTAATTTGCATGGTGGAATGAAGACTAGAATGAGGTTTGCAGATGGCAGAGTGACGGTAAGCAAAATGGGAAAGAACTTGTAAGCATATTATGAATCGGTACAGGTGTTTAATTTGCATGGTGGAATGAAGACTAGAATGAGGTTTGCAGATGGCAGAGTGACGGTAAGCAAAATGGGAAAGAACTTGTAAGCATATTATGAATCGGTACAGGTGTTTAATTTGCATGGTGGAATGAAGACTAGAATAAGCAGTGCAGATGGCACAGTGAATACTAACTTTTTTTACTAACAAATGTTTGTTCTGAATAAGCTGATTGAGTTTTCTAAGTTTTCTGGTTGTTTCAAAATTCAGACAGTACTGATTCGTCCTTAAGGAGAACCAACACTTGAAAGAACATTGTTTCAGCCACTAATCTCATTCTACTAATCTCATTGGTGGATCCAGGTTTTTCAAAGTGGGTGGTTGAGGTGTTTAACACCAAGATTTTTTCCGGGGAGTGGGGGTGGGGTGTTACAGTGAAGGAGTTAACGTGAAGACACAGATAAAACCACAGGCGTCAGGCAATAAATCGACATTTGCAGTTTTGTAGGATGTTATTTCATTAAACTTATGAAAAGTCAGGATTTTTGTTCAGTAATTCATTGTTTTCAAGTATTGGTAGGACAAAAGAGGCTATGCACCCAACACCTCCCCCCCCCCTTAAATCCGCCCCTGAATACGAGTCCTTCATCTGAACTTTAGTATGAGTGCAAATCCTCTTTGTCAAGTCTAAGGTCTTATCTGCTTGAGATCCTTTCCTTATTTTACACATAGTGCGTACATTTAATTTGAAAAATGGTTACCTACCAACCATTTCCTAAAAATGGGGTCGAATTTTGCAGCCGCTCTCATTAAATAGATGTTTTGATGTCAATGTTAAATAAAAACATATGGTACACGCCTACACGTTTAACCAAAATAAAGTCAGATATACAACGGACAATAAATAGAGCATACCAGAATATTAAATTGATTGAAAATAGTCTTCCGTGCATGAAGAGACAAGAACGATCTGTTAATAGCCAAACAATGTCAGTTGACATCGTGATATCCATAGGAACAGCCACTTGTGAAAACTGAAACGTCAATACATCAACAGCTGTTGGGACATGAGCATGCATGCAATCGATAGCTGAAACCTCGGGCCCTAACCCTAACAAATGTTGTTCTAGATTTTAACAGAAAATGTACATGTAATCAAAACATCCAAACTATGAAGTAGTCACATGACCCTTCCCTCTATAACAACATGTACAATTTCAAGCTGAACAATACTGCAAAAAAAATATAAGAATTTGGGTTATTTCATGAACGATAGAGTCACCAAATTGCATTGGATGACACACACAAATAGGAACAGATTCTGTAAAAAAAAAAAATGTCATTTCATAAAAAGTGCGTAAGAGCAACTAAATTGGAAAGTAGTACCTTCTTTTTTGGAACAAAGGAAGAAGACAATGGAACTCGAAGATGCGACTTTTGATAAACTCCATGTATACAACATGTACCTTGCCTTTTGTTGGCAGTCTTCCAATTTGTCAATACCCATATTTGACTAGTGCCCTCTCATGTGCAAATTCAACAAACTACACGTGGATTTTGTTGTTGACTTGGGTAACTCAACACCAAATTTTTTTCCCTGGCATTACGCATGAATGTGTACTTGTTAATTTTGTTCCCTCTTCCCAAGTGGTATCAGCATTTTTGGCTAACAATTCTATCACAAAAGCCCCCTTCAATGACGAAGGCATCGTGCTTGCTATTGTTCAGATAATCCGTCAGGGGGCAGTTCTTTTGTACAATAGTATGCAAATTGGTTTCTCCATTGAAGGGGGCCTCCCAAGTGTGTGGTAATCATATGCAATTCGTCTATGATAGGTCCAGACAATCACTCATGTGGATGAGCCAAATGCAAATGCCAAGGAGTCACCAAAAGAACTACAAGTTAGACACTAACAGGAAAACATCACGGCAGGAAACGATCGTTAACGGATCTGATTTCAACAGACGCTAGTGGGTTAAAAGGATCCCTGGAAGTACTTTTCACATTACTTCGTCAAGAGATTTTTTTTTTTTTTGTATGTACAGGGTGGTGCAAAAAGAAGGAACCCACTTTTGACAGCATTTTCACCTACTTGTTGAGCATATTTCAATTTTAAAAAAATTCAATTTCAAAAATTACGTTTTTATGGTTATTGACAAAAGGGTAATGGTTTTAAAAATATTGATCTTTAAACATAAGTGACGAAAAAATTATTGCAAATGCATATTTTGTCTCTGAGATATGTGGGTAGTTTAAAAATTTCATGTGCCAAACCTGTTTGTCCAAGGACGACTTTATTTCATCCGCTTGACCGAACACTATACTAGACTTACATGTGGACAACAGTGATTATGGTGACTTCTTCTGACCTGTATTCAAATTAGCATAATAACACTATTCTTGCGATTTTTAAAAAAAAAGGGGGTTTTTTCAACACGTATGGTTGAAGAGCTATACTTCACTACATTATAAAAAAAAGTTTCAAATAAGTTAAGTACGGTAAGTAGCTTAAAATTCCTGTCAAAAGTGCGCCACCCTGTACAGTACCAGCCCTGACTTTCTCATTAAAAGAAGGTAACGGTGAAGTCCAGATCACACACTTTTTACAAGTTTTCGAACAGAGTTATCATACTTCAGGGAGAGTGAGTACTGCATCTTGAAGGCAATTTTGTTTCCTTGAGCTTGTTAAAAACCATATATGAATCAAAGGTTTCAGAACTGTCAGGTTTAAAAGGAAAATCTCAATGTGTTTCAGAATGATATTTCCATTTCCCAAGACACAGGCTGATGAAAACCTTAAAATATAAACCCTAAAATGTTTGAGTTACTGATGATCTTGCAAACTTTTCCAGGTATCCCAGTCTACACTAATCAGTCTACATCACTGGAGTAAGTCCCAAACGTTTTGGTGCCTAGCATGAAGTCTATGTAATAGACCCATGGCGAATGCCATGGGTCTATATGTGAGCAGATTCGCTGATTAATTAGGCAAGACCGTCTTGACCTCCTAGATTTTGACCAATCAGCGGGTGCTTTCTATATCGGGTCTTCGGTCATTCACCCGTTGCGCGTTATAGACAATGGATTAAAAAGCCCTGCGTCACGCGCTCGGTATCATGTTACGCTTAAATGCGATCGCTTAAATCTGCATGCTCAGACATATCAGACGTTAGACAGGAGTCTGGGCTCCATGGATAACGGGTGATACTCAGACTACCTAGCATGGTGATACAGGGTAAATTTGCACAACAAATGTCTGGTCAATAAAAGGATTTGTCTTCCTACCGTGAAGCTACAACACTACCCGTTCTAAACATATCCCAGACGTGTCATTGAAAACACTCTTTCTCATGTTAGCTCAGCTGTCATTCTGAAAACATGTTCAAACATGGGGCTCTGGTATTTCAAATCCTATCGATGGGCTCGGTGGGGATGAAAAGACTGACTAAAATTACAAAATTAAACAGTAGGACGGGAATGTTCAAGCACGCGGCATAACCAAATCAAACAATGATATACCCAATATCAACAGCTGCAAAACACAGAAATTGTAATTCTAATCAGTTGTCCATCTTGCAATTTTTAATATCCTCTGCAGCTGTACAGCAGAATATTATCTTAACTACAGTAACTCATTGATGTGTGGGCGGGCTTCAGTTTTGGGGGGCTTCATTTCTTTTACTTTGCACTTTGTTCACAAAAGGAATGAAAACTCATTCCCCCAACCCATATTTTACTGAGTATCCACAGTAATTGATTACACTAGCTGCCTTCCCAATGTACTGCATATGATTTCATGAAAGGCTTATTTCTACATGTCTTTGGAGTCAATCTGCAAAAATATGAAAAAGGTAGGTTTTTGCTTTCCAATTATTAGATCAGCCAAACCGTGCAAATGTATGAGATTCTGTCCACTGCATACACCTATTATGGCCATTGACCCAATTTGGTGTTTTTCTTACTAGGCCCAAAAAAAAAAGTCAGTCTCTGGTCAGGGCGCGCGTCGATTTTAATCATGCATGTCAACCTTTTTTCCCCCTTCAAATTTACCACGGAAGCTACAACAGCACCCTCTATTGCCGCACCTCCTCAAATTTTTGTAACAAGGAGCACCAAGGAATGGGGAAATTGCATCAAGGCAAATAATGGAGGGCACCAAGGCAAATTATGGAGGACACCGATGTATATGAGGACACAAACAAGCAAAATAGTACCTCACCTTGTCTGTACAATGCAAGCTTGAGAAAAAAAAATTGAAAAAAAAATCCCCATTCGCCACATCAATTCCGGAACTTCGGTCTGACCAGAGACCGACTATTTTTTTTTTGGCCCTATCACCACCTGTTTATTCCAACCACCTGTCCATTCTGAACATACGACCACTGTGATAACCAGTGAGTTGAGGTCACCTGGCCACTTTGGTCACATGTTTATAGCAGCTTGGCCTATTTTGCCTCTTTGTGTGACAAATATCACAAGATCTGTTATCAGTACTGACTTGATGTGAGGACACTGAAAAGTTTTTTTTCCAACAGTGCACAGTGTGAGGAAATTTTCAAATGCAAGGTACCTTAAATCTCTGCCATGTCCTTTAAAAATGTAATGTCAAACCAACATACATGTATGTTTATTTTGTTGGCATCCTTTTTTGTAGATTAGTCACTCAACTTCAAGGGATCTTCTGTGAGAAAATTCCACACTAAATCCTTTGACTTTATAGAATAACAGCACAGAGTTGACAGAAGTCCCCCTTTAAGGCAACATGAGTTACCATTGAATTGCCCATATGGTATGTACTGTGTAATTACATGTACGGTACCTCCGCCAAAAAGGTTATGTTTTCACTGGCGTTAGTTTATGTGTTGGTTGGTTGGTTGTATGGTTAGTGTGTTTGTCTGTGAACAGGATATCTCAAAAAGTTCTGGACAGATTTTCATGAAAAATTTTTTAGGGGTGGTCCTTGGTACAAGTAACAATCGATTAGATTTTGGAGGTGATCCGGATCTGCGTCTGAATGCAGGAGTTTTTTTTTTAAAGGATCTTTCACCCATCATATGGAAAACACTGCTAAAAATGATTTTCTTACATTTCTTAAATATAACAAAATAATTCTTGTTTCAAGGAATGTTTTCTGGTCTCACTATTTCTTGAACTAAGATTTTTTTCTACTTTTTAAGAATACCATTTTTAGCAGGGAATTTTCACCAGATCGCTCTGTGTGACCAGCTTTGTGTGCGTGGCACCGACCCGGTCACCCTGTATGCCTTATCACCCACCAAATCTAACCACACAAGTCAATGGACTAGACCATTTTATACAATGGGGGAGTGGAAAGGTAGACCAACACAGGCATATACATGTAGAGGGGTGGTCCCTGGTGCAAGTACAAATCGATTAGATTTTGTTTAGCATTGGCGGATGTGTGCGCTCTGTGAGTGAACAACATATGTCTGCAACAGACAAATACGTACCTGATATAGCTGAACTTATACCAGCACTGTACTGAAAACAATGTTCACTGGGCCCTTATTAGAGTTGATAACAGATAGTTGGGCCTAAAATAAAGCAACTAGACTCATCAACTCACCATTTGGAATTTTGTGACATCTTTTGAGCTAATCTGTAGAGAGGGGGAAAAAACATAAGTGTGTCAAAATGTGACAAAGTGGATTAAAAATGGTTACAACGAACCTTCACCATCGAAAATACGTACGTATGGTTCTGGAGATGTAAAGTTTATTATTATATTCAGCCCTTCACCCAACATTTTATGAATACTCGGTCTTGCAAAATGTACAAGCTTGCACAAAACCCAATTTTGGAATTATCATCACTAAATCCAAATCCAACATTCAAGATACTGATTGTGGTTTCCGCTGCTTAGGCCAAAAAAAAATATAGTTCTGCTTCTGATTACACGGCATTCAAAAAGAGGGTAGGTAGGCAGGGAATGTTTTTTTTTTTTTTGTGTACGATCATATGGAGGCGTCTGTGTGCAGTCAAGGATAAAAGGTAGAAATTGATGGTTTTGAGTGTTTTTCCTCATTTTCCCATAAAAACAATTAGGGTAGGGGCCGTCGGGATAGGGTAGGTAGGGAAACCGGAAGCAGAACTATTTCATTTTTTTGGGCCTTATTCAGATTCCAACTGACCAATCTACACCAGAAAGCTTGTTTGAGTCTGTACTCGTTTAAGTAGATGTCTGCACAAATGAGGTTGTGAATGTGAAATGAGTCCTAAATGAGACTAAACGTGCTGGTGGATTTTGGGGGCAAACTCTCAAAGTATATTATTTTGCGTACACTGTGTACAAAGTCCCAAAACAATTTAAGGGAAAAATGGTGCAACCTGACGCCACTTCAGCGGTTGTGTACAAAGTCTATGGAGAGTCAAGAAAATTTTCAAAGTATTACCTAACAAAACTGGAAATGTTTCTCAGTCCCAGATTCATGTCTTATCATCATTTTTGCAATGACTGACCTTTCACTGAGATGATATATGAAGAAAAAAGTGGCGTCAGGTTGCAACATACTTTCCCAATTTAAACATAGCTACATCTGGTACCCTTACACACTTGATTCTTGTTTCTGGAATTTTTCAATGACAATAATCAAAAGAAAACAGACTGTGTCCCTACCACTGTGCTGAGTTTCTTCTTGCCGTTCGTTGCACGGAAGAGGCATTTGTGCTCTGAATGTTCAGACACTGATGTCCTTTTTGTGTCTCTTGGTGGTGGCTTTGTTTGTCCATAATCTGTAAGATAAAAATCAGTATACACAAAGTTCTGAATTAAAAAGAGAGGATCTCAATGAAGTACCGGTACAAAGTTTGCTCCAATGTCCAAATTGAAGAAATATCATTTTTACTCGCTAATTAGCCAGCAAATTTCTCCAAAAATTCCACTGGGGCAAAGAAAATGTCTTAAGTATTTCACCAACCAAGTTTGCAGACTCAATTCAATTTTGAAAGGAGACATTTCTCCAATATTATGCAAAAATGAGGCTAAAGACTAGACTGGTATATGTCCAACCATGGTCCAACTATTTGGAAAGACTGACCTCTTAATTCAGTGTCTTAGTCTGGTGGCTGACTATGGAAAAATGTGTAGTAAATAGAGACTAGTTCTCGGTTCATGCCCCATGTTTCTTTTGACACAGTTGATTGATGCAGTACTGAAGCAGTGTTGGATTGGTTGTTTCAGGTGCCAGTCTATTTTCTTGTATTGTATACATTCAATACCTTAACTTCTGGGACTCTCATACACAGTATTGAGAGTCCCAAAATTTCGGACTAGAGTTACATGGGCCCTACTATACGAAATTCACCATAGGCCTACAGCAAAGTTTCTGTTTGTGGAACAAACGCTGCATTATAAATTTTCTTGTTGGGGTGGGTGTTCCTTTTCTTGGGAAGAATTCCATTAAAGGGAATGTACATCATTGGCTTTTGCTGTAATTTTCAGAAATGAACTATTTGAGAGGTTAGTATAACAGATCAAATATTGTTACACTGACATTTTTTAAGTTTTGTGTTCGAAAAGGTTGGAAAAACCCAGAAAAACAAAAATATTCAAGTAGTCTGGTTCCCTGACTCCACAAAAGATAAAATGGATCAATTTATAGATGATGGAAAATTGTAAGGCAAGGGAACCAGTCTAGCTGGCCTGCACCCGTTGATGAACATACAACCAATAGCAAACAAAATTTGGACTGAAATAATGGTAAATTTGGAGCAGTAGTTGAAAAATAGTTAGGTTTTTCCAACGCTGGTCGGCCGACCACCGTTGGAAATGTTTACAAAAATATCATTTTCTTGAAAATGACTTCACAGCAGGTGCCATAATTTTACAAGATCGATGCTTGAGACTGTCATTTACCAACATCCTAGTAAGGTATTTCGTAAGAACTTGGTAGTTTTATTTTTCGATGTTTGCAAATGTTGTGCAAAATCGTATTGAAATTGGAGGATTCAGGACTGTTAGAGTTATCCCTAACAGTCCTGAATCCTCCAATTTCATTACGATTTTGCACACCCCCTAGGGAGTTAGGGTTTGGACATCACACATTTTTTTCTGCACTGAACACTAATCAGAAACTGAGAAAACAATTAACACGTCCTACAATGTCAAATTTAGCAGGGAAAATACTGAAGCATTTACTGAGAAAACACTTGGAATTTTTCAGACCAGTCGACTGATCTGAAAAATTCCAAATGTTTTCTCAGTAACTAAATGGGGGAGGGGGATGCTGTGCAACATATTTTGGTACAACTATAGAATGCAGGGCCACTTCACTCTACATCCGCGCCTCCGTACGGCTGCGTGGAGCCGCAGTCCCGCCTCCAAGCAGAATAAAAAACCTTGCTCCGGCGTGGCCCTGCATTCTATAGTTGCTCCCATATTTTGTATGGAGGTCAAAGAACATTTTTCGCCAGTGTCTGGAAATCCAAAACCAATAAAAAGGCAAATAACCCTCCCTAACCCAGTAGCAGACTAGCAGCACATGTACTATGTGTGGATGCTAAAATAAATAAATTGATACTACTAGTACTCAATTTATTTATTTTAGCATCCACACGTGCACACATAGTACATGTGCTGCTGAGTACTAGTCCAGTATTTAGATAGCATGACGTTGGCGGCGCTCTACACTTACACTGTTTCATTGTAACGTTGATGGCTCCAGAAATTCTCGTTTTCTGGAAAAGTCGCGTCAGCTCTGTCAAAAACTGAAACAGAATAATACAATTAAAGTCAGCACAAATCTCAGCTTCGGTAACTGAATGATTTATGTTAGTTAAATATCGAGAAATTAAGGTAAATATGCGTCCTTAATTACGTACCGTATCGTTGTCGAGTAGAACCATGGTGAAAATAGGCTGTCCAATATTGCCTACCTTTGATTTGCACAGAGAGTCACTGGGAACTAGACTTAACTATTCGACATGCCGTGACCTTTTCTAAGGAGGTGTACTTATTGGCTTAACTTATCACAGTTCACAAAATTGTCCAATGAAAACCTTCAATATAGCTGAAGTCAATCCTCCTTGCTTTTCGACGCGACGACTATTTCATTCACAGTTCAACTTCAACTCTAGTACATGGGAAGAATCAGTACATGTAGTAGCGAACGAGCACGCGTTTGCGGCAGGCCGATCGTCAACAAAGCATCGTATTTTTCTGCTGATATCCTTTGTTAAATGAGAACTAAACATGGCCGATATTACTGAAAAAGAATCAGCTGTCATTACGGAAGCTGAGGCAGCTTTGTATGATCGACAGATTCGCTTGTGGGGTTTGGAAGCACAAAAGAGGTAAGCCTCGCGGCCCAAGTCCAGGCAGAAGCATTGAAAAATTTGAATCACATTGGGGGTCATGGGGGTCACATTGTAAAGTCTCTCAGTCTCAATCTCATCATTGATTGATGTTATCAATACCAATACCATGCTCATGCATACGCATGCAGGAAGGCACTGACCATGCTGACTTACTTACCAGTTGACCCGGACTCAGTCGCGTGTTCACAACAGCCTTCCTTGCTCTATTTTGCATCATTTGCATGATAACTAACACTAACATGACTAAGCAGTGCGCAAGTTAGCGTTGATGTATCTGGCAGGATATTTGCTGACTTAACCAACATGACCAATGGAGATGGAGAACTATATTCCTGAATTATTTCAGACTTTTAAACTACATGTATTTTGTTAGTCCGAGTAACTAGGACTCTACGAATTGCCTTTTTTAAACATTTGGACATGGTCAGGGGATATTTGCCTGACCGTGTCCAAATGTTAAAAAAGGCGATTCGTACAGTCCTAGTTTATACTCGGACTAGTATTTTGTAAAGTTTTCCTTATTCAAGTGTCAGACCATGAAGAATTTCATTGCATTATCCATTAATTAAGGATAATGTATTTAGGGCAAAAGGTCCTACATAAAAAAAAAAATAAAAATAAAAATAACGAGTGGCAGTAGTGCCATTTATTCTCTGGTTTGTAGCGGCCAACACTATACATGTAACTAAATGTATTAATAAGTGGATTTTCAATTTTTTTGTTGTCCTTTGTTCATGTTCACTAGATTGCGTGGGACACGTTTCCTCCTGGCAGGCCTGGGTGGACTTGGGGCAGAGGTGTGCAAGAACGTGGTGCTTGCTGGGGTGAAGTCCATCACACTACTGGACCACTCCTGCGTCAGTGAACTGGATGCTTGCTCACAATTCCTCGTCTCCAGAGAAGATGTCGGGAAAAATGTGAGATGACAGTTGCTGCCTTACAAGTCTTTTCTTTTCAATATTTTTCAGTATAAAGTTGATGACAAGGAGACAGTGACATTCGCTCGTACCCCCCGCCCTGCAAACAGGACGCTGGGATACTCTGATGAATTCATTCTCTGATTGGTTGGATTTTGCGTGACCTGTGACCTGGGCGTCATCACGGTCATGACTCAAAGTTTGAAAAAGCGTAATAAAAATGTAGGAAATATTTAAAACTTATCTATGTTGTAAATTTACAATTCCCGTCACTCGCCCAGGCTCCGTTTCGAATCACGAACGGTCAAATTGTATTATGCGACGCTCAGAATTTTGTCCACATGGTCCGCAATGAAACAGAAATCACATCCAGTGTGGAATGTGTGCATTTCTATGGGAAAGTTTTCGGATAGCATTTGCGCGCATTGACTATCTGCGGTCTTGAACAGCTGCAGCCAGATGCTTTATACATAGGTCATAGGCCACTTCCTTCACAGGATTCTGTGAAGCTCATCAGAGTATCCCAGCGTCCTGTTTGCAGGGCGGGGGGTACGAGCAAAACAGTGACATTCAGTATTTTCCCACAATTCAGTGTTGAGGCCAACTTCATCAAAATTTAAGTCTTCAAAGTCAACAGAAGTCCATGGCAAATCAATCACAAGTCAAGTTGTTCAAATGAACTTTGTCCAAAGTATTCCTCTGTCATTGTTCATTTACTGTTATTTGTGGCTGGACTTGTGAGAGGACTTTGGAGTTACTCTGGTCCAAAAATTTAGGACTCTCAATACTGTGTATGAGAGTCCCAAAACATGCAATACAAGAAAATAGACTGGCACCCGAAACAACCAGTCCAACAACCCTTCAGTAACTACTGCATCAATCAACTGTAAACATCTGGCATGTTTGGTACTGATCTCTAATTCTACACATTTCTCCATAGTAGGCCACCAGACTAATGAAGAGGCCAGTCTTTTCAAACAGTTGGTATGGTTAGACCATGGTTGGACCTGTACCACAGTACCAGTCTAGTCTTTAACCTCAATTTGAAATCACTTAACTTCCCTCTCAGGTGCAAAATATTGAAGAAAAGTCTCCTTTAAAAAAATTGAATCAAGACTTCAAATTTGGCTGGTGAAATACTGAGGACCTTTTCTTTGCCCAATGAAGATTTTTCGAGAATTTTGCTGGCTAAAGAGTGAGTAAAGTTGGCCTGAATTAGTTTTGCATGTTTTCCAGCACTGGGTCCCAGTCTGGAGTTACTCTGGTGCTGTGATCAAGACTGTCAGAACCATAACTTTACAAAGGGTGCTCTTTTAAGAACAATTACTGTGGCAGTCCTGACGGAGACTACCATTTTACTGGTAGAAAACACTTCAATTATTTACATATTTTGTGCTAATTAGGAAGCAATGAACTATGTACATGTAGTCTTCTTGCTGTTTGCTAAAAATGTGAAAGGGTAATGGAAAAAAATGGCGGGGTCATAAAATTGTAGCATGACAGCAAAACTTTGGTGAGGTGTCATAAACTTTTATCAGGGTAACCTGTCCCCTAGTCTTTGGAATAGCCGCTTTCAAAGCAAGCGTCTATAATATCCGTGAAGCTTCGGCGATTAATTGTGCAAAAGAAGACCGTATCTTGACCTCCAGATTCTGACCATTCAGGGGGCGCCTTCTATTAGGTCGTCAGTAGTAACCCGTTGTTTTACTGTATACTCAGTGTTTATATACATGTGTACATTGTTTATAAACAGGCTCGATATAATTTTGGAAGCTGCGGACTCCCAATGAATTTGTGTTGCACTTTGCGTGGAATGTGTACGGCCGAGCAGGCATGCGGCTATTGTCCCCCGGATTATCGCCTTTCGTTGAGCTGCGGCTGCGCAGAACGTTTTTGTTACTAACTACTAACGGAGAGACACAACGACGTGCTGAGCTGCTGTCCCCAGCTAAAAATACGTTGGCGAAGAGCAAAACCCAGTAATGAATTCACAGCACCCGGATGCAAATTCCATCTTATGAGTAATCTTAAGAATGAAACCCAATCCGGAATTGTCGTATAAATGTATTTTTTTCTGTCTTTTCTGATTTTAGCGAGCACTCGCATCAGTCGCAAACACCCAAGAGTTGAATCCCAACGTGCGTGTGACAGCGGACGAGTCTAACATTACCAGTAAATCTGAGGAATACTTCCGACAGTTTGACATCGTCTGTCTGACGTGCTGCTCGTATAAGACACTGGACAGGGTGAACAGGATCTGCCATGACATCGGAGTGAAGTTCTTTGCAGGGGATACGTACGGGTTCTATGGCTACATGTTTGCTGATTTGAACGAGCATGATTTTGTTGAGTAAGTGAAGCTGCGTTGTAGTACATCATGAAACGTGAATGGTACATTATGAAAGTCTCGTGCATAAGAAATGTAAATCATGAGACCGCTGGTCTCACCATGCAAAAACTAAGGGAGGTGCTTCCCCAATGCTGACTGGACAGATTGACAATTTTCCTCACGCTGAAAAATTAGTGCATCGCTCTCAAAAAATAAAAAAAATCATGTCAACTTCTCCTTCCGTATAGAAATGTACATTGTAACACTCAAAAGCAAAAAGCCAGCATTTTTTCATTTTCACTACCTTGAATGAAATCCTGGTTTAATAAACCACTGCATTTGACGGATTTCAGAAATTCATGCATGACTACTCAATTTATGACATTCAGTTTGAAAGATGTAGGAATGCACGGTCCATGCAATATAACTTTATATAAAGCATGATTCCCCTTGAAAGTTAAAAAGTAAAATAAGAAAGTTCCATGAATTTCTGCAAGGACTTTTAAAATCAACTTTGTTCTCTTTCCATTTTCCACTTGTATACATAACTAGGAACTTGCTAAGAGATTGACTCCTTTACCCAACATCCCATTGAAAACCACACTAACCCTAACCTCCCCAACTCCATCAAAATCCATCCCCCCGCATTTTGGTGGATTTTTGGGACTTGATCATGCAGGCCTGGTTTGACTATTAAAATATTGATGAAGTTCATTCGAAGCAGTGTGATTGATGGATTTTGGCGGACTTGGTCCAGCACTTAGTAAAAGACAGTATGGAGTTAGGTTAATCTGTTAATTGATATTCATATATTGTAGATTTTGTGGCAGCATTCACTTATTTCTTGTTCCATACAAGCCAACGGTACAATCCTAATTAATATTGATCTTGTTTTAACACCAGGGAAAAGATCCACTTCAAGAAGGATCCAGTTAGTGACAAAGACGATGAACCGCAGCCCAAGAAGCAGTCATTTCACAAGGAGACTAGCTATGTCAAGCGAACTCTCAACTTCTGCCGACTCAACAACGCCCTTCAGAAAGACTGGACACAATTGAGCCCAAAACAGTTGAAGTACATGCCGAAAGTTTACTTTGTTGTGCAGGGTGAGTAAAAAAAGTGTAACATTGAACATGAGGTGCATGTGTTGATTTTAGTTCGAAAACAATTCTTGATGACTCAAAAATTACATTAAAACCGTAACTCCCTTGGCATTTTTGCTGGGATGTAACCTCAATTCTGCAAAATCCTCCAACTGCCTCCATGTAAAAATACCATACAGCCTCAATCCTGCAAAATCCTCCGTTATTTCATGAATGTGGTCCTTGGAGGGGTGACCACTGCCTCAATCCTGCAAAATTCTCCGGCAATCACTGTGAATCTGTTGAGGCAGAGCCAGTGACATCCTGGAGCAGTGCGGATGTTTTCAAGAACAATATACATGTAGCCTGAATTTATGCATGGCTTAACATTAACAACACGGGGTCCGCTCATAAGTCTGACGCCTCATTGGTCCGACGCCCCATAAGTCCGACAAAATCGCATCCCCCAACCAAATAAAGGCCCATAAGTCTGACGCCTCATAGGTCCGACACCTCATAGGTCCGACGCCTTATAGGTCTGACGCCTCATAGCTCCAGTCTTCATAGGGCCGACGCCTCAAAGGCTTCGTTTTTCCGACGTCAGACTTATGAGGCGGAATAAATCAATTGTATGCCTCATAAGTCCAACGCTCATAAGTCCAACATTTTGGACTTACAAGGCATCGGACTTCTGATACGGCCCCAACAACACAAGGTCTGGCCTAAGACCTTGATACAGTGCATCCTCAAAAATTAGCCACACACTTTTGCCATATAACCTCAATCCTCCAAAATCCGCCTTTTTGCAAAGAGGATTCTGGAGGATTTGGGAAGGTTAGGGTTAGCCTTAAGTGTATTAACTCTGTGTAGGCAAGCTAATACATTGGCTAGTTGTATATCGGCTGGCCAGACGTCATATACTCTTCAATGTGACTCTGAACAAGTACTGAAAACACAATCATAGCACTAATGTCTTCATCAACAAACAGAAGTAAAGAAATCAGCTGAATTTGTTTCAAGATTACTGGTTTTTAAAAATCATACTTAGAATAAGCTTCATTTTGGTATATACATGTAATATGCTAAGTAGCATGCAAGAATGGGGACTTACACTAACTTTATAAAATGTCTCAGATATTCAATGGCATTTAATTCCATCTTGTTGATGAAACTAAATCCGTAGTGGAAGAGTTTTAAAAAGTTTACATTGTTTACAAGTAAACATGCTTAGTCAAGCACCAGACTTGGAAAACCTCAAAAAATGTTGTCGCTCGGTGCAAGGTGGGACAAAGACTCCATGCCGTGTTCCATGTTTGATGTCACATTTTTATATTCCACCCGAACGTATCTTTTGTATTTTCATCAGCGCTGTGGAAATTTCAGCAGGAGTTTGGAAGGAATCCTAGTCCCGACAAACTGGAGAATGACAAAACAGAATTGCTGAGACTGAGAGACGAGGTGCTGGATGAGGCTGGAATCAAGGCGGATTTTGTCAGCGATGACTTTGCTAGGTGAGAAAGACCCGACACATGTATTGATTCCACGTATGTACAGTGGATATATTTACTGACCACTTGTTAAGCTGCTTGGGGGAACCACATTGTGTACAGTGCATAGCACACACACTTTTGTTCTGAATGTGCATAAACATGTATTTGTCTTCAATGGAACACCAGACATTTGTGACCTGTCCTGTCAAAATCAGACTTTTCTGGGCATAAGGTCAAAAATGAGATTTTTGCATATTGTTAAAATATGTTCTGTTTCCTTTTAATAGGTGGTTTAATTTTTGAAACCGGTCATTCCTGCGCAAAGTTATGCTATTTTGAAGTTCATTGGGACGAAAAGTAGAAAACAGAGAAAATGGACACGAACGTCACAAAACAGACATTTCTTTAACTGATATACCTTAACAAATCATCAAAAATACTATTATTAGAGATCAAATTAGGGTTTCAAACTTTTATAGTATATTTTAGACATGCTCAGGATTACAAATATGCAAAAATTAGAAAATGGGAAAAAAATCACCCCACAGCGTTTTTTGGCCCTATCTGAATTTCAACCTCTGCCCAGAAGCGTCTGCTTTTGACAGAACAGGTCACATTTGTCGGCGTAGTTTGGTGCAAGACATTCATTACAGCGGGGTAGTTCACGATAGACGATGCAGCCTTTGTACTGCGCAGCAGCATTCATGTTCCCATTGACAAACCTGACTCGGTTGACAAACCGCATGCAAAGAACATCTTGGGAATTTCGCATTGCAACGTGGCGTGACTTAATATGCAAAATTCTAGCATATGCGCATTGGTGGAAAGCAAAGAGCTGTTCCGAATAGAACCATTAGTCAGGAGACGTATTGTACACCTGCAGTTGATGGCACTAGGCACTAACCGATAGACCGTACAGTTTGGTTGAATCATGGCCAAGTCCAAATTGACGAAGAACACTGATTTTTGGCCTTCCAAGGCCCAGTTTCTTTGCTGCCAAATTGACTGCTTCGTCTACACTGTCAACACTTTTGTTAACAACGCTTGGCTCACTTGCAAGTGTGACACCGGGGGGATCGGTGTCGAAATGGGAATGAGGAACGGCTGAAGCAAATTCTCTGTTATCTCTGTTGTTTTATTCCTGTAAAATGAAGAGAAGAGTAAATCTAATGTTGTCTCTTCAAATACAGAAGATGGAGTGTTTAAATAAATATTTACATGACAAATTATAAAAAATATCTAAAAGTAAAATATGTCTCCATGGACGATTTAGCCAAGTAATTGAAAGCAAATGCTAAACAATAATTACTAAAGTTAAATATCAAAGGGATGGCTAAAGCATGACAAGGATTAAGCTAGATTGTAAGTCTAAGAATAAGGAATAAGTCGTAACAATCTATACCACAAGTCCAAGAAACCGAAGTATTGCTAACCACGAAAATGCACTATAAATCGTAGAAAAGGCTTAATAAAATATAAATGAACACGTAAGATATGAGTAGATGAGTAAATGAAGTTTAAGCTAGAAGTAATGAATTATAAGAAAATAAAGAAGTATTTACCTGTAAAATGAAGAGAAGAGTAAATCTAATGTTGTCTCTTCAAATACAGAAGATGGAGTGCGGCGGGCCGTTTGCCGGGCCGGGAAGAGTGTATTGTTACATAATTTAAATAATAATGAAAGAGGCGTAAGGATATAGTGCATAAGAAATAGTCCGGAAAATAAAAAGGGGGGGGGGGGTATATTTTAAACCGTCACACAAGCATTGACCTCCATTATAGACAAGCTTCAGTGCATACAAAAAACAGATATGCGTACGCCACCAGACATGCTTACATCACCAGACATGCTTACATCACCAGACATGCTTACATCACCAGACATGCTTACGTCACCAGACATGCTTACATCACCAGACATGCTTAGGTCATGCTCGGAATTTCCCGAGCAGAATTACAAAATTCCCAAGACATCCTTTGCAGACTGTTATAGTGATGTGCGTCAAGGCCAAAAAAGTCTCCGGTTTCTGGTATGCGTGCGCGTCGCCGTAGCCATGCGCGTCGGCAAAATGAAAAAGTTTTTTTTTCAATGAAAGATGATGTCTCAAAACCGCCAAACTCACTGGTTTGACTGGAATCCTGCTGCTGCACAATTTTAACGTGTTTTTAGATTGGGTTATGGTCGAGAATAAGCTTTATGTGGCCTCTCTGGACTCCCATATATTTGCACTAAGTTTAGTCGGGCACCATTTGCAGTCATCAGCCGACATTTGAAGCAAAAAAATCAGGTAAAAAAAAAAAAAATTCAATAACCCATGTGCGCTAAAACGTCGCACCGCTAAGGACGTCATGGAACCAAGACCAATGTTGGCAATGCATTTGAGTCCCTCCTAACTCCCTCTTTGGAACCAAGTACTGAGCATGACGTCCATTGCTTTCTATTGAGCAAACGTCTGGCTCAATATCTTATCAAGACAAAGCAATCAGCTAAATGGCACCCGCCACTTTTGGGGATTTGTTGTCCAGTCCTCCCAAGTCAATCACAAGTCTTCCAGTCTCACGCCAAGCGGTAATCTGCTGATCCAATAAATTGCAACAAAGGCATTATTTTGCCGTTGCCTACCCCCTCTTACTTGTGACCTTGCATGTGTTTGACTCATGATTGTGACTGATTCCATTAGAGTCGACCACAATATATTTTTTTGTGTTCTCCGCAAAATGACCACAATTATACTGTAACACAACTACATAGTATACAAATATTGACTGCTTCGAGTGGTGTAGTAAAACCAGCCTCCCGAGGTGATCCATGAAGCATTCTATTTGTCCCGAGGTGAAGCCGAGGGAAAATAGAATGCTCCATGGATCACCGAGGGAGGCTGGTTTTACTACACAACGAGACAAAGCAGTCAATATTTGTTTTATAACACCTCCCCCACAGATATTGCTTGATTTTAAGCGATGACTGATTAATTTAATCTAAATACAATAAAAATGTATTTCAATTTGAATACAAAAGTAGTTGAAAATTTACTTGCACTTTTCTAAACTACCCCTTTACGAAATGTTTGAACCCACTTCAGTAGCACTAGCGCTTGGGAACAATACGCGCAACGCGCACACCCGTATATGCATTTGCACATAATACCAGTTCTTATGCGTAGTACTCTGGTTGCTACGAGTATAGTACTTTTGGCCATGCACAGCAAGGCAGCAAAAATAGCGAATGCCATGTGACTCGCTCTCGGCCAATCAAGATACAGAATCTGTGGGTGAGGTGTTATAATAATATATACTGACAGTTCAGCTCCTTCCAATAACGTGGTCTCGAAGACTGGTCTGTAATGCAGGCTCATATACATGTAGATGTTTATTTGAGTAATGGATTACAGGTTGCTTCTATAGCCTGTCAAAAAAAAAATGGTACAATCAGAAAAAAAATTGGTTGAATATGAAATTTCAAAATAAGTCATTCTTACTTGGCATAATATTAAAGAACAAAGACTGGGCTTTCCAATAGTGTTTGTTTGATCTTATTTGCTTTTGTCAATTCAGAGATATAATCAATTTAGTGCGATACACCAAAATCGATTTTGTGCCACTTTTATGCATGGACAGAGTTGTTTCGAGCACTGTGCCATGCTGTCTTGAAGCTCACAAAAGATTGCAACTTGGCAAAAGAAACAAACTCGATTTTGTGTTCCGCAGTAAACTGGAGTTATCTCTGGATTGAAAAAAGCAAATGAGATGAAACAAAAAGTATTGGAAAGTCTGGTCTTTTTTCTTTAATGTGATGCTCAAAACGACTTACTTATGTTGAGATTTAATATTGAAAAAAAATCGTTTTCGATTGTACCATTTTTTTTAGACAGGCTGTAGAAAGGAATGGATGAGTTCAAACTACACACAAGTTGTGTCAAACAATCTGCTAGAAATGGTTCGTGTGTGCATTCTATGTACCTATCTTTTCAATGTCTTGCAGTCACTGTGCTGCTGAGCTTAGTCCAGTATGTGCTGTCGTTGGAGGTGTACTCGGCCAAGAAGTAATTAAGGTACATCATTTTCATATTCCTTGGATAAAATTGTACTTTTTGAGCTAGCAGTCTAGGTGTGCTGCTGTCGTGTTTGATTATTAATGTGATCCAACCCAATGAAAGGAGTCACCAAGCTACATTTTGGTATTAAAAGACGGCTGTACAAATCTTGCACAAGGTATGTCACTAGACTTTATTCACCACTCGGCCATATTAAATTGAAAGTGAGGTAAAATTGCCACTTTTTTGGAGCTCGCGAATAGAAATAAAAGCAATGAAATAAAGTTCATTACAAATTAATACCAGTCTGCTCTGTTGAATAATTTAAAATTTGTGATAAAAGTACAAACCCTGTAATGTTTTAAGCCACACTAAAACATTATTAAAGTGAGGCTTGGAACACATAAGGCCAAAAAAAAAAAAATAGTTCTGCTTCCGGTTTCCCTACCTACCCTATTCTGACAGCCCCTACCCTAATTTTTTTATTGGAAAAGTGAGGAAAAAACACCCAAAACCATCAATTTCTACCTTTTACCCTTGACTACACGGAGAAGCCTCCATATGATCGTACACACAAAAAAATGGCCAAAAAAAAAAAAATTTCCCTACCTACCTACCTACCCTATTTTCGATTGCCATGTAATCGGAAGCAGAACTATTTTTTGGGGGGGCCTAAATAGTCTGGCACCATCCCAGTCAACAGTTTACAATATATAAAATACATTCAGGGAACACGGTCAAAATGGCTTCCTCTTGAATAAGGTCTACAGACAAAATCGGCAACAGCCGACTCATGACTCATGCAACAGCAGACTCATGGGAGTCGCGCTCAGGTAATACGCATGCACTCTGGGCTCCTTTCACAAATATTGTTACCAAAATGCATGCGCACCTTGTCTTTAGGAAAGCGTGCTGCATGCGCACATTGGCGTGGCACCACCGCAAAAATGGTTTCTATTATTTTCTTTTGCGAATTCCAGTATAGGAACAGTCAACATTTTCACTCACACATTTGCCTTCATGTATTAATTTGTCAAAATCAGTGATACATCCAAATGAAGAGCAGAGTATGCTCTTTCTACTGCATCTGAAATCAAAATTGTAAAAAAATGAAACCAACTCTAAAATAAATAAAAATTAAGAAAGAAAGAAACACATTGATTTAGTCTCAGTTTTCTGAGACTTAACTGCATTTTTGCAAGATTTGCTGAATAAAACAAGGAAAGTTAGCCTCTTATAGTCTTTAACACTGTTACACATTTCACACAAAATTTTGGAGATAACAGTTGGAGGGTTAATCCAATACAGTTGGAGGGTTAATCCAATAAAACACAAAAACAATACAAAAGCATATTGGAAGTGTACATTGACCGATTTATTAGTGACTTCTGGTCAGATGACATTCGTCAAGTTAGTCACAAGCACTGTGAGAAATGTGCGCACACCAAAGGTGGGCCTAGTCTGAGTATCACCTGTTGTCCAACCATCGGAGCCCTCTCCGTAACCAACATCTGATATATCGGCGCAATGTAAATTTTATGCAATCCCGCGCGCCAGCCGATCGGAGTCGACTTTAGAAATTGTGACATCATTTCGATCAGAAAGGTGGACTAAGCTGTTGATTGGTCAATTTGGCTCATCTTTTTGTAATACAACAAGTTACGGACAACCCGATACAAGGCGCTGAATGGTCAGAATCTGTAGGTCAAGACGCAGTCTTGTTTTGCATAATTAATCACCGAATCTGCTTGCATATCATAGACTGTGCAAAGGTCTATTCCATAGACTAAGATGGGCGGAGCCAAATTCAGAAGGGTCCATTGAAGAGCTCTGTAGAAGAAAAAACTGCAAACCTGCTACTAACAGTTTTTTCTGCTTTGTTTTTCTTAATTCTTGCATCCACAGGCTGCATCCTGCCGTGACATCCCTCACAACAATTTCTTCTTTTTCGACGGCCTGGAGAGTACAGGAATGGTGGCCTGCATCAGCGACACAAGTAAATGAACACCAGTAGTTTCCATCCCCAGAATGACAGATGTCCTCCTTCCCTCGATGCCTGACGGGTTCAGGCCGTCACCTGCGGGTAGCACAGAAAAAGCACACCCTGATATTTCCGGCCTCGCTTGCTGCGAGCAGATCGCTAACAAATATTTCCAGCCTTGCTCGTTGCGTGCTTATGTGTCATCTGTTCCGAACACCGCAAAACCTTTGCCTGTATACACATCTTCCAACGTGAACTGGTTAAAACAATTTGCCGGTTTTGCCACATCTTAAAGGGAATATACAACATTTGCAAACATCGAAAAACAAAACTATCACATTTTTACAAAATACCTTACTAGGATGTTGGTAAATGACAGTCTAAAACATTCCTGTAAAATTATGGCACCTGGTGTAAAGTCATTTCCAAGAAAATTGGTATTTTTGTATAAATTTCCAACGGTGGTCGGCCGTTCACCGTTGGTCAGCTTCTGCTCCAAATTTACCATATTTTCAGTCCAAATTTTGATTGCTATTGGTTACATGTTCATAAACGGCTGCAGGCCAGCTAGCCTGGTTTCCATATCTTACAATTTTCCAGCATCTATAAATTGATCCATTCCATATTCAGTGGAGTCAGGGAACCAGACAAATTGAACATTTTTGTTTTTCTTGGTTTTTCCAGCATTTTCGAACACAAAACTTCAAACATGTCAGTGTAACAAAATTTGATTTACTATACGTACTAACCCCTCAAATAGTTCATTTCCGAAAATTACAGCAAAAGCCAATGATGTACATTCCCTTTAAAGGCAATCTTTGGAAAGAAAATATTTTCAGTAATGTTGATATCAAGGTAAAGATTCACAGCCACTACATTGCATCTCTTGTTATTAAGGTCTCCTGTAAGGGTCTGGTTGCTTGTTCTTATGGTGACAAGATGTTTCATATTTAGACCTCAAAACTCACTTGAAAATTGTACTTACTCCTCCGTTCGTGGAGTCTTGGGGCCCAGCTGATAGTGGCTAATCATTATGTAGGTCAAATATCAGAAACACATGGGAAAACACATTTCTTTTGTACAGATTGGAGTAGTCTTTAGTAGTGGAATAAATAAAGTAGTTCAAGTTAATATATAATTGCTGTTTATATTGTGAGTCGTAGTTATCTTTCTTGGGACTCTGACCACTATACAGGGTGGATAAAAAAAACTAAAAACCGAGATATTTTTGCTAATTGGAACAGAAGTAGGGGACATGTGAATTAAAGGGAGATATCTTCTGTTAGGGTTGAATCTCCTCTTTAAAATGACACCCTGGTCATGTCATTACATTCACGGTTGACTGAGCAGTGACCAATTTTATGAAAGGGTCTATTTAGAGAATTGCGCCATTTTTTAATTGTGGTTTTTGTTGTGTCAACTCAGTTGTCACAGAGTGAAAGGCTATGGTTGCCAAAACACTGCATTCGAATTGACCAATCACAATTTTAGTCCTGATTTGGGAATGAAGTGACGTCACAAATTTAGTAAAGTCGACTTCGATTGGCCGGCGGGCAGATATCTGCATGTTTAGACTTAGGCCCCAAAAAATAATACTTCTGCTTCCGGTTACCCGACCGACCCTATTTTTAGGCTGCGACCCTAAAAATTCTATCGGCAATTCCAAAAAAAAAATATATATAATTATTAATAAATAAAAATAAAAGCTTGTCTTTTCTGTCTTCACAAAATACCTCTCAACAACCCATTTGCGTCAAAAAATTCTTGTATTTATTTGTTTTCTTACTTACATTCGCTATTTTTTTCAAAAGAAACCAAATTCGCTTCGCGATCTATCATCATACCTCGCAATTCGATGTCACAGTGACTATAATCACGTGCGTAAACCTTGCTCGATGCAGTGACGACTGGTTCCCGCCGCGCCGCGCAGGGGCCAATTTAGAAGACATGATGAAAGTGCGGTAACCAGTCTGTCATGGCTATGCGCTAGCATGGCTATGCATTAGGCACGTGCACTGTCGATGTCGACTGGTCGGATTCGACATCGTTTACAAAAATGCCAAGAAAACACCGATGGAGAAAGAACATTTTTGCAAGTTAATTCACAGAATGTGTATGTATTTTCCGTGTTCAAGAGTTCATTTGAGATCGCACTACTCGTATTTGGAGTGACACATGCAGCATGTTTCCCGAAATTTTCGACCGTAAAACGAGGTCTGTCGGCTGCGGGCCACACATGCACAGTGCATCACACACTTCGGAGTTTTCGCCAGCTTCCCGTCTTGACTAGCGTTGAGCATATGATGCGAAAGGCCTGAATTTTCCATTATTTTTTAAGAATTATCGAACGTAAATATAGTGACAATAATAAGGTAGGTTTTATTCACTTTTTGTGGCCATTTTGTGTATAGCTTTCGTAGTGCAATGGAAATAGTTCAGGCTAAAACTTCGCATATAATTGAATGGGTACTATTTTGCTTTTTTGTGTCCTCATTATACATTGGTGTCCTCCATAATTTGCCTTGGTACCCTTTATCATTTGCCTTGGTGCAATTTCCCCATTCCTTGGTGCTCCCTAGTACAAAAATCATGCGGCAATAGAGGGCGCTGTTGTAGCTTCCGAGTTAATTTGAAGGGGGGAAAAAGGTTGACACGCATGATTAAAATCGACGCGCGCGCTGACCAGAGACCGAGTATTTGTTTTTTTTGGCCTAATCGGAAGCAGAACTATTTTTTTTCGGCCTTATCAGACGTTATACAGGAGACTTCTCCGTGGATAACGGGTGATACTCGGACTAGATAACGGTATCTCGGTCCGGTCCACAAACAAAAGCTTAGCTTGTTGCACAACTTGCTCGACAAATATTGCATAATCCGTTTTGGGAAAAAAAACACCTTGAAAAAAAACAAGTACCAAGTGATACAACCCACGGCGGCCGGGTAACGTGTGAAGACGGCTAAACGTTGAAGATTAGCCTCAACAAAACAGTAGTTCTCTCTCAGGGGACACCAGCTCCACCCAACTTCTACATCAATGGTTCAGCACTAAGTGTGGTAAACAAGTTCTGCAGGTTCCACGATCACTAACAACAACTCTCTGGATGCGGAGATCGACACTCGCATTGGGAAGGCTTCAATCACCTTTGGTCAGCTTCGTTCCCGCGTGTGGGACAACCGGGACCTCTCCATCAATCTTAAAATCCGTGTGTACACAGCTTGCGTACTGAGTGTCCTACTTTACTGCAGCGAGACTTGGGCCACGTACAGCCGCCAGGAGCGACGCTTAAATTCATTTCACTTCCGTTGCCTTCGTTCCACACTTCGCATCACCCAGGGGCGTCAATCGCTTCTCAAAAGTGGGGGGACATACCTAGATCAGAACTGATGCGAAGCGCGAAGCCCTTACGGCGTGGGGTTCGGGGCCCGCTTAAGGGCCCCGAAAAAAAATGGATTCTAGATGCTCTGTGGTGTGATCTGAAGCAATTTCTTACCACTTTTCTCCATGCTTTAACTAATATTTTCGTATCAAAAGATAATTATTTGAACATCGTTTTCGGGGTTGGAGTCATTGAATTGGCTACCAGAATTCTAAGCTACAGGCGTGGGGTTCGGGGCCCGCTTAAGGGCCCCGAAACAATTTGGATTCTAAATGTTCTGTAGTTCTATGTGAGGCAATTTCTGACCACTTTAACCAATATTTTTTAAGCAAAAGATACATTGAAGTACATAATAGGGCCCTGTAAATGAGACACGAGTTTAAAAATCTGGGGGGACATTTGATATTGTGTCCCCCACCCTTCAAAAAGTGTGTGTGTGGGGGGGGGGGGGGGGGAGGGGGACATGTCCCCCTGTCCCCCCAGGATTGACGCCCATGGCATCACCTGGAAAGACCGCGTTCCGAACTCCATCCTTGATCTCACTGGAGCAACTGATAATTATGTTCACCATGCTGAGAGTACGTCACCTTCGATGGACTGGTCAAAGATCATGTTCGCAGAATGGATGATGGTCGCCTCCCTAAGGACATCTTCTACGGTGAACTGGCTGATGCCCCACGTCCTCGTGGTCGTCCTAGGTTGCGCTTCAAGGACGTCCTTAAGCGAGACTTGTCTTCCTTTGACATTCCGCATGATACCTGGAAGACTGTTGCACTGGGTCGCTCCTCCTGGCGCACTGCTATCCACTCAGGGCATTCAGTCTCTTCACAGACCTACATTGACGATTGTGAAAGACGTCGAACTCATCGTCGTTTACGACGGGACAGGCCAAGATGATGAAAGATGATGTGGACAGATCATCCCTTAAACTTTAGGCCCCCCCCCCCCCGGAAAAAAATCCACACTAAGTTGACAACAAAAATTGACAACATCCTTGTTGTCAGCCCCTCCCCATGACAAGAGCACAATGGACAAAAACACAATGAAGGACAGGAACTTTAAAAAATAATTAAACCAAATGGACAAATAAAGGCCAAACTGAACACCCGAGGTGAAGGTTAGTTTACACAATATTTCGCAATTGCGTTATTTCGCAAACCTATTGCGTTATTTCGCAATATATGCGAGGCCGACTGCGCGGGCGATTACAAAAGGGCGAAGCGCGCCCTCAAGCGTGCACGACGACGAACTACATACAGGACATAATTCAAAAATTATGTGAATATGAAATATGAAATATAATTTGAATTCTATGAATAATTATAAAGTACAAGTCGAAGAGGGTATGCATTCCCTTCAGGTGCCAGGCATGCAGATCACACAATACATTCAAAGAATCTATAGTAATTCAAATGAGGTAGTTTAGTATGGGTATATAAACCCCGGCTGAAAGGAGCCAGCATCTTTTCAAAGTCCAGATTAAAAAGAACGAACCCCTTTTTTATAGGGTGGGTGTAAACAACATACATTCTGAGTAAACTAGCGCACTATGTTGGGTGGGAACCCTCTTCGACTTGTACTTCATTATTATTCATAGAATTCAAATTATATTTCATATTTCATATTCACATAATTTTTTTATTCTATTACATAACACTTCGTACAAGTCTTCAGAGGGTATGCATGTACAAAGCTCAACCAAAAAAAAAGGTGAGTTCAAGACCAAAACATAATGTCATGAATCCAAACGATTCTTTATTTGTCAGTATTACTTTTCACATAAAAGAACCATTATCTCTGATAATGTAACTTAATTTATATTAATCTTTGATACTTAGACAAAACACAAGCAGACAGATTGCAAAGAACTGTCAAAATAGCCATTATCTCTGATAATCTAACTTAGTATTATATTATAATTTTGATACTTAGACAAAATACAAGCAGACAGATTACAAAATAACTGTCCCAATACTCGTGCATGACAAAAAAATTTTTTTTAAACGACTCTTTCGTTCAGTTTGCACTAAGAACTGAAGCTGCAAAGGTCGAATCTTCTGTTTGTTGTAGAACCTTGCAAAGGTACTGGCATTAGTCCAGTCTGCACTATGAAGTATATCTTGAAGTGATACACCCTGAGCTAAAGCAGTTGAAGTTGATGCACTTCTGAAACTATGAGCAGTGTAGAAATTTGTGTCTATCCCTGCTGCACGGAGTATACTTTTCACCCATCTTGCCAATGTACCAGTTGTCACACCTTTATGTGGTTTTCTAGTGGAAATAAATAGTTAAGTGACAGAATTTCGTATCTTTTCTGTTCTGCCGAGGTAATCTTTCAAAGTTAAAAAAACGCATAACTTATGGTTTCCCTCAAAGGCTGGCAGAGTTAATTTATTATTAGAGATACCTCTCTTATGACAGTTAGTTTTAAGTAATTCCATAACTGTAATATAACAACAATTATCTGAAAAGTCAAAATATCGTATGTCTAGGGCCGCCAGCGTCTGAGTTCGCTGTGCCGCTACGAGAGCCAACAGGCTAACCAATTTTTCGATAAGGATGAGTTGCGAAAGATCTTTATTATCAGGTAAACTTGAAATGTGATCTAATAAAGTAGATACTTTCCATATTTTTGAATATCTTGGTTTTGGTGGTGTGGAATTAAAAATCCCTTTTAGTAGGCGAACAATGAGAGGGTGTTGCCCAAGAGGATGACCTCCTGTTAAAGGCAGAGTCATTGACAAGGCTGACCTGTACAAATTTAAGGTAGAGTAAGACTTTCTTTCTGAATGTTTGTGAGCCAAAAAATTAGCAATATCTAGAACAAATGACGCAAATGGATCAATTTTCCTTCGACTGCACCAGCTAACCCAACATTTCCAGGCAGACTCATACTGTTTTTCTGTGCCCTGTCTCCAGGAACTTGAGATGAGCTTGGTAGCGTCACTCGAAAGTCCCTCTGCTTTCCATCGTTGCCTGAGATGGTCCAAGCGGCTAATCTTAGATTCAGAGGTTGAATTTGCTGAGGTTGGTTCAGAGCGGTCTGTGGGAGTTGGATTGGTTGTGCTACATACATTGAGAGTAGCTGAGGGAACCAGGCTTGGGTTGGCCACAAGGGGGCGATTACTAGACATAAGTCTGTCGTGTCTCTGGAAATCTTGTCCAGGATTCTGGGTAGCAAACAAAATGGAGGGAAAATATAAGGAGATAAATTCTCCCATGAAATTGTAAACGCATCTACAGCCCAAGCATATGGATCTTTTTTTCCATGAAACATACTGATTCAATTTTCGATTTTCACAAGATGCGAAAAGGTCAACGTCAGGGCAGAAGGTATGCTTGACAATATGATGAAAGACTACACACTTGATACTTATTTCTTTGTTCAACTCTTTACGAGAAAGAAGATCGGTCGTGACATTGGTTTTTCCGGCAATGTGAGTTGCAGATAAGTGAAAAGTCTTTTGCAAACACCACTTAAAAATTGTGGTCGAAATCTGGTTTAAGGAAACCATAGATCCCCCATTTTGGAGATGTATGATACAGCCGTGCTGTTATCTGATTTTATGAGAACATGTGCATTTTGCACCTGTGAACACAGACTGAGCAGTGCATTTTGCACAGCCAGGAGTTCCAACACATTAATATGAAGCTTTTTATGGATGTCTTTTCACTTACCCTGTGCATAAGAATAATTGTCTGTATGACAGACTGCTCCCCGTCCCAGTTTTCTGGCATCTGTGGAGATAACAATATCGATGGATGGTAATTTTATATTACAATATACTCCATCAGAGGAAACCGTCAACCACCACTGAATTTCCTGAAGAAATGGTGTGGTATCAATATGGGCATCATAATTACCCGATTCAGACTGAAGTGCTTTAACTTTGGCAACTTCCATCTGTCGGTAATGTAATTTTCCTTGCGGAAAGGCCTCAAACGTTGAAACAATGAGGCCAATACATCTCGCCAGTTAGCGGATGCTTACTGATTTTTTGGAAATTAACTGTATACATTCCGACTTGACTTTTTCCACCTTACTTTTAGGGATGTGAATTGACATAGATTCTGAGTCGATTATGAATTCCAAGTATGTCACTTTTGTTTCAGGGATCAAACAACATTTTTTTTATAGTTAATTTCAAATCCAAGATTTTGGAGTAGGTTTATCACGAAATTAGTGTTTGTGGTGCTCTCTTCTTTTGAAGAAGACATGATGAGGATGTCATCTAAATAAATGACCAAGCGAATACCTCGACTTCTCGCTGATGCTACAACAGGTTTCATAACCTTAGTAAAAATTCTAGGGGCTGATGATAAAATGGTAGGCAAGTAAAGCAGAAAAAATTTTCTGCCCAAGAGAAGCAAAGATAAGGTTGATCCTGCTCACACATTGGAATACAAAAATAAGCATCTTTCAGGTCAATTGACGTGAGAAAGTCATTAACTTGAATAAGGTTTTTCACAAGCTTGATATTTTCCATTTTGAAGTGCTCGTACGACACAAATTTGTTAAGATCTTTCAAATTGATAACTGGTCTCAATCCACCTGTCTTTTTCGCTATCAGAAAAATGTTCGACAGAAACTGGCATTCAGCCAGAGGAACTTCTCTGATTGCACCTTTGTGCAGCAGTTCACTAATCTCAGTATTGATCACAAGTGATTCTTGATCACAGAATGATTTCTTTTGAGGTGTTGAGGTTTGAATTGGACAGCTCAAGAAATCAATTTTACATTGTTAGATCTCTGCTGCCAGGTGGATCGCCCACGGCTGTGTTGGGGAACATTCGAACCCCGAGAAGATGAACGCCAGAAGCGTCTGTCTCCAGTGGGTCCGCTGTAGTTTGCGGACGAGCCTTTGCCTGCTCTCTGCTGGTTATAAGGCACATAACGGCGATATAGGAAGACTGATTTTTTCCTCTCGTCTGAGGTCAATTTTGTGCCTGCTTTGTAGGCTTCAGCTACCTGTTTCATTGTATTATTCATGTCTTTCCCGAAAAGCGTTTCTGGGACGGGAGTATTGCGGGAACACAAACCGCTTAGTTCTTACTTAGTTCATAAGAGGCGTTCCCTGCAAGGAGGAACAGCAAAGTTCATGCCAAGGGACAGAACTTTCGTGTCTGTTCTGTTCAGCTGTCGGCTGCTGAGGTTGACGACAGTATGCTTGGGGAAGGTGTCTTGACTACGGAGATGAGGTGGATGGCGCCAGGATATAGGAGATCCAGATGGCAGGTTACGCGGGCGAGAAGACTGACGCCAGGATATAGGAGATCCAGTTGGCGGACTATGTAGGCTAGATGGACGACGCCAGGATATAGGGGAACCAGAACCATTCTCTTAGTAGAGAAATTATTCGCACAGGGTGTTTCCGCAAACCTTTCATTATTTAGTATCTCCACCATATAAAGCCTCAAATCTTACTTATCAATTATCAATTATACGTACACAATGCAATGCTACGAAAGCCCATTAGCGCCACTGCAAGTATATGTTAGTAATTCGTTATTACGGATTAATAATTCGTTATTACGGATTATTAATACGTTATTACGGATTATTAATTCGTTATTACAGATTATTTAATTCGTTTATTACGGATTATTAATTCGTTATTACGGATTATTTAATTCGAATGCACTGAGCTGAGAGCTGGATAGGGTTTAATCAAACTGCAAAATTTCGGGGAAAAATCCCAAGGTTGTCATGTCTTAAAGCATAGTAGCACTGAGCCTGATCACAGAATGGCTGGTCTTAAGTTTCGCTAGATCAGACAAAGGCCCATTGGCGGCATGCGGCAAATTTTACATTTAATCAAATTTTGAGAACAGGATCAAAACGAGTATCATTAGCTTGGAACTTGTAGATTATGGAAAAAATTTAAGAGTGATTTTAGATCAGACTAATTAACTTAAAAGCGGCGCAAAAAGCGCAGAGGAGGGGGGGCGTGGCCTTTACCCCCACCTTTTGTTTTTCGCTCATACCCTTGCAACAACGGTAGAGGAGAAAATAAACCAACTTTTATTGTTGCCTTGGCACTTGTGAAATATGAAAATATGACTAAAGAGTGATTTTAGGTCAGAATAATTAACTTAAGAACGGCGCGAAATACGGAGGGGGAGGGAGCGCAATTAACCCACTCCATGTGCATTTTTCCTATATCGTCGCAATGCACTTTTTAAATCCCGCCAAGTTTCTCTGACAGTTGTTAGGATGTCCTGTGGTTATTTTGACACCAAGTTTACGTAAATATGGCATACCTTCGTCACAAAATATCCATTTACCAAAACAGGTCGATTTAAATGTTAACTTTTCCCATCACATTGACCATGTTTAATTTACATGCGAGTGCGCATGAGTGCGAATGAGTGCCGATTTTTTAATGACCATGACAACAAATCATTTTAACAGGTTGAATTGAAACTCCACACATGTACTACAGATATTTGGGTTTCCATTCAAATAATTTCAGATGTGAGAGGAGTATATCAGACCTCTGGTACCCTGGGATGGGTCAATTAACTTTGTATACAAACTTATCACTATTTATCATTTGTATTCTTCAAAACGCCAGCTTTTCAAAAGTCATGGTAGTGATAGGAAGGATATTGAAACTATTATTCTACACTCATGATATATAAGCTCAGACCCCAAAAAACAACGGAGTGACCTCTAACATCAATTTCCTTTTTTTCTGTTGGCAGCCGCAACAATGATACGACTGCATAGAAGGCTTTGGACATGGGCGTCGCGGGGGGGGGGGGGGGGGGGCTTGCCCCCGAAAGGAAAACAACGAGAAAAAAAAAAAAAAAAAAGAGGAGCGATGTCATATTGCTGTAAATTAATTTTAATGGGTTGGGGGGGGGGTGCCCCCCTCTAAAAAAATAATTGGAGAATATGTTGAGAAATATGTTTTGCCCCTTCTTAATTTTTTTTTAATCTGTAATAACGAATGAATAATCCGTAATAACGAATTAAACAATCCGTAATAACAAATTAACAAAATCCGTAATAACGAATTAATAATCCGTAATAACGAATTAAATAATCCATAATAATGAATTAATAATCCGTAATAACAAATTAATAATCCGTAATAACGAATTAATAATCCGTAATAACGAATTAAATAATCCATAACAACGAATTAAATAATCCGTAATAACGAATTAATAATCCGTAATAACGAATTAAATAATCCGTAATAACGAATTAATAATCCGTAATAATGAATTAAATAATCCGTAATAATTAACGAATTAATAATCCGTAATAACATATACTTGCAGTGGCGCTAATGGGCTTTCGTACAATCGGCTGTCCAAAAAACTCACGTGCGATCGCTGTTTTTTTGGACAGCAGCGCGACGTCAGAACCACGGTGACCGTTTTAGCCGATTTTCGGCTAACTTTAACAGAATTTTCATTAAAAAAAAACGAGTTTGACAGAAAATTTGACAGAATGGATTTTTTGGCAGATTTCTGGCAGAATTCTGCAAAAGTGGTTATTTGACAGAAAAACAGCAAATTTAAACAAAAAATGGTACATTTGTTTAATAAAGCTTGAATCCTTTCAAACAAACCCTTGCATAAAGGGACAGGTTGGCTGGTCTAGGTACTGAAGTTCAGAAACGGACTTCGTCGTGGCCGGATCCGCGTTTTGCCCGAAATTTACGCAATAATTTCACAACATCTTTATGAGACTATAGCTTGTTTATGGTTTATAATGTAATTTGAACCTTAATTAAGGCAAAAGTACCCATCTGCGTGTGTTTTTCAGTGTTTATAGTGTATTTCGAGTAATTCTGGGGAATTTGGCAGATTTTTGATAAATCTGACAGATTTTTGATGCGCATTTAGCAGAATTTGTCTCTGATCTTACGGTCACCCTGGTCAGAACTCAGAACGTTGGGATACGGGTTGCGACTTGCGATCCATAGCCGGCCGGTACGCGTGGTAGGCAGCTAACCGTACGTACATGTACATAACCAGTTGTTGGACACAGCAGAGCTGAAGCATCAGTGAAGTGCTAGTGATGTGCTTAGCTTATTTATTGTAGCTGGTGTTGTCAACAAGCGCGGTCGATACAGTGACAGTAATTTGCCAGGGGTAAGGAATTTATTGAAATGTATCTTTTTTTTTATAGTCGTGTTCCCTAACGTGGCGCACTTCGAAGCTTACCCAACTTTCCTCGTGCAGTGTTGCCAAACCTCTTTGTTGATTAGCCCCACTAGTGTGGCCGTCGGTATGCTGCGCTGAACCCAAGGTTCAGCGCAGCATACCGACGGCCACACTAGTGGGGCTATTTGTTGATAACCTCAAATTCATGCAGTGAAATGATATGCTGGTACTTTTACCTTTTTAATGCTTGCTATTTAAAGCTACAGTCCATCATTTGTAATTTGTGCATTTTGTTCGTTTGAAGCAACAAAAGAGTTCAAAATCTAATGAAGGATACTGAGCAACTAACCTGATGAAGTTTCAGCTAAGCTTCAGCTGTACATTCCGAGAAAAACAGCATTCTAAGATCTCAATTTCAAATCAAAAGTTACTGAATCATGTTTTGAATTGTTTTGAATTGCAGCTATACGCGACGTCGCGCACTGATCCGACGAATTACAACAACCGCGCGCGTGTGCGTCGTTCCAATACTTGTGCGCGCTGCGCTGAATAACAAAACGAACTACTAATTAAAATTTTCCTACGGTGCTTCTTAAGAATCACCGTTGGAAATGCCTTCTTTCATTGATTACTTCAAAATGACAGCTTCCCAGAAAGAATAATTTCACAGGGAGTTTAATTCCCTTACTATCTTTCAACCAAGTTTGTTTTTCAACAATAATTACACCAGTTACTTTTCGGATGGCTGCAAATGATGGACTCTAGCTTTAACCTCTGTGAACAATTTCGGTTTCATAAAATTTAATCCGAAATGCAAAAACGGTCGCGTCCGGAAATTGGGCACAAATTGGCGGAGTGTTCCCTAACGTGGCGCACTTGAATAAATCTCAGAAAATTCCAAATTAATATTTAAGAATTTCTGTAAACGGAGTAATTGCAGAATACCCCGCCACTCGGAAATACACCCCTAAATTCTCTGGCTACGAGGTTGGAATCACTGGAAAAGAAACAATTCAAGTCCATGCCAGCTACGCGGATACTGAGTGGGGGTCCATTATTTGAGAACGAAGCAACACAAAAGGAATGGGAGTTGCTGAACAAAATTCTAAGTCCAAACCAACCACCCTGTTGGCGGCTACGGTACGCGGATACGGAGTGGGAGTCCCCTTGAATATGCTTGAGAACGAAGCAACACAAAAGGAATGGGAGTTGCTGAAAAAATTCTAAGTCCAAACCAACTACCCTGTTGGCATGGTTGGCGGCTACGCGGTTACGAAGTGGGAGTGCAATGGAGCATGACGCATAGTACATACAAGTAGCGCTGAGAATGTTTACTGAGGTCAACCAACCGTGACCTCGTAGCCGGCTACGAGGTGGATAGATCGAGTGGCGGGGTATTCTGCAATTGTGCCCTGTAGACTTGATAAATTCTGATAAATCATTATTATCTTTACTTACAAACCCAGCAAGATGTTTGTCAGAAAATTATTTTCTTATTTTTCGGGGCATTTTCAAAGGGTTCACTTTGCACTTGAAAATAAAATCGGAAAAAATAATTTTTTCTTTTAACTTTGTAACGGGTAAATAAACTCGCGATTTATGAACGGGAGTGTTTAGAACTTGATGAAATTTCACTTTCTGTGAAATTTCAGTTAAAACTTTTGCTCTAGCTAGGTGCTACAGGCGAAAAATAAAAGTGCGCCACGTTAGGGGCCGCACCACGTTAGGGTACATCAACAATACTGTTATACATGTAGTTATACCCAGCGCCGGCAGGCTCATGACATTGATATGTAGTCTTCATGGTATTGGCCTGGTTCTAGTCCGGGTAACTTGGAGTGGACCCAACTTATCGCCTTTTTAACATTCAGACATGGTATGGCAATAGTACTAGCCTAGTTAGTTGTAGGCAAGCCAGACCATTTCCATTAAAAAATGTTAAAAAGGCGATAAGTTGGGTCCAAGTTACTCGGACTACCCTGGAGCTACCTCAAGAGCTGTTCTAGCCCTAGCCGCATACACTGTTAATACCCTAGTCCGAGTAACTTGGACCCAACTTATCGCCCCCTTTTAACATTCGGACTGCTCCTACTCCTAGAACTTTTTCTTCATTTTCTCCTGAGGCTTTCCTACTCTAGGGAACCAATAGACCGCTTGCAGACGCGTTCGATAATCGACGCGCGAAGGCGCGCAACGCCATGTTGTGGGACAAGCGTATATCTATCCATGCACATTTTGTCCCACAACATGGCGTCGCGCACCTTCGCGCATCAATTATCGAACGCGTCTGCAAGCGGTCTATAAGCGACCGAGAAATATCGACTGATGGTTGTAAACATTCGCGACGCAGTGATACCCCCGCGCAAGGGCGCGACCACTGTGACAAATGGGAACTGTGGTTTTGTTCGAATTGATACAGACGGTCCTATTTACATAAAATGGCCACGCCCCATTGCTACGAAATGACTAAGACGTTAGTGAGAGAACGTAAAAAATCAATTACTCAAGGGCGCGCTACAGAACATTGCAACTATCACTCTCGGTCACTGATGTCTTGGGCCAAGACTAATGACATGGTTGAGTTTGTTGCTGGTCAACTTGGTCTGTAATCAACTCTTTCCGAGTCAACTCGGTCCATAACCAACTCGGTCCCTAACCATCTCGGTCCGTAACCAACTCGGTCCGTAACCAACTTGGTCCATAACCAGCTCGGTCTGTGACCAACTCGGTCTATAACCAACTCGGTCCGTAACCAACTCGGTCCGTAACCAACTCGGTCCGTAACCAACTCAGTCTGTAACCAACTTGGTCCGTGACCAACTCGGTCCATAACCAGCTCGGTCCCTATGGGAAAATGTACACAAGAAAAGTGTTGTAATTTTCTTGTAGCAAGAAGATCTCGAGCACCTGTTTTTTAATTCAGTTCTTCAAAACTAATCTCTGTAAGCACTTTTGTTTCTGTTGTGTGAATGTTACTGTATGTGGACGGCTCGGGCTGGGGATATAGCTTTATAGTAGGGCTTAAATTGACTGAGCTTTGAAATACCGGTACAAGTTTCACGCACGACCTACGTGTACATGTGCCGAGGCTAGGCGGACTGCCGGCACGGCCCATCGGTCACCCAGTACCCGTACCCACGGGATGGACCCAGCCGGCAGAAAAAAACGGTCTCACATTCACTACGTATGTACATACTCCGGTCACTCAGCGGGAAATGCAACATACCGTAGTCGTCAATCGGCATTACCTTTGGAAACTGTTTCAGGCCTGACGTAATCAAAATGATCGATATATTCTTGTACGTTTGGGGTTGCTGGAAATCCCTCAGACTTTTGTTTAAAAATATGGAATCTCTCAGATAATCTTAGCCTTTGTTCATTTAACTCCGCAGTGGTGTTTTACATCATCGTATAACCCCAAAAATATTTGACAGTTCAACTAAATATTAGAGAAATTCTTTCCTGTTAGTTTTTGTTAGGTTGCAACATTTTATTCCGAAATAACATTACATTAGAACGTAAATATTGGCCTACTTGTTATTTATTTTATTAAATTAGATAATTTATTACATATTTCCGTAGTACATTACATTCTTTTTAAATTTTTATGTGGAAGGGGATCCCCAAAAAGTAGAGCTTGTCGAGTAGAGATCCTGTAGGCTATAGGCCTAACATAAATTAACACATCAATTTTAATGAATATTTTGACAGTTGCACAACCATGCATTTTTATAGTTAGCATGTAACAGAAGCAAACGGACGTGTTTTTGAGGTTGCTCCCGAAAGTATACAAATTGCTCATTCCCATCGTAAAACCATTACGAGCCTTCTGGTAAAAATGCTGCCGAAACGTCAAGCATCGAACACGGCAACATCCAGCCCAGGTGACGCCCCTGCAATCGACCCCGTTGCCCTAACTGCAGCTATCACCGAGGCTTTGCGGTCCAAGGCCCTACTGGATGTCCTAATACCTGCGCTCTCCGATGCCATTGCAGACACCATTTCTCAGGACATTCATAAGGCTATGGAGATGGAACTAGAGAGCCGGGATAAAAAAATAGCAATTTTGGAAAAGGACGTCCGACGTCAGCACGGCTCTCTGATCAAGAACAATACACCCGCCGCAATTGTCTCATTGTCCACGGCATACCTGAGACGCCCAAACCCCAGAACACAGACAAAATGATCACCGATACGGCAAAGCAACACCTCGGTATCGAGCTACGCCCGGAAGCAATCGACCGCTCTCATCGCATCGGGACTCGCCAAGATGCATCAGGCAATCGCCAAGATGCATCAGGCAAGCGGAGGCCGAGGCCAATTATTGTAAAGTTTGTGGACTACAACTCCCGGGCCTCCTTCTACCGTCTTCGAGCTAAATTCAAAGGCTCAAACATTTTACGTCAACGAAAGTCTCACCCGAGAACGTCAAGGCTGGCTGACTGAAGCGAAACGTCACCCTGCTTCTGACAAGGTGTGGACCCAAGACGGCCGAATTGAGATCCTGCAGAAAGATGGCAACCGTGTAATTGTGGGCTCCAAGGATGATCTCCAAAAACTCAGGAAATGATCCCATTTCTTGTTCCGGTTTGGTGGTGAGTTAAATCTACCAAATCAAACATTATATATTATTACACCCTACGACAAAATTAATGTACCGCTACCTCAGACACTCTTTAATTGAGTGCTTATTCAACTAGTTCTTAGTTACCGTTATGCTTACTTACATAGTTTTTCCCGTTATTGTTTATGTAATTGTTGTCCTCGTCGTGTCCTGTCTCCTTCATCTCAAGTTAAAGGGTATTATTCTTTTTTGTTCAAAAAATTTCATAGGCCAACCGGCATTGGATATACTTTCAACTTTCGTCACCACCGAAAAAAATGACTTCCATAGGAGCTGTAAATTACAACGCTATTTTTGAGGCTATTGACCCCGTATCTGACCCTAACAATTTGAACAATAACCAAAATTCATGTGATTATTTTAATGAAGCCAATTTCCAAGCCTCATTTAATCTTAATGACCCTTCTCGGTTTTTATTATTACTGGCACAGTTCCACTGTCTGTGAAAATAGCCAGGATCATTCCTATTTTTAAGAAGGGTGACCCCACCTGATGAGTAATTATAGACCCATTTCTATTTTAACTTCTTTTTCGAAAATTCTTGAACGTATTATTTATACTTGCACATCTCAGTTTTTAAAGAAAAACAATATTATATCCGATGTTCAATATGGGTTCAGAGAGAATCACTCAACCTCACATGCTATCCTGCAACTAATTGACAAAATTACCACAGGACGCGAACAGTCTTGCCATACTCTGGGAATTGTCCTGGACCTCTCCAAGGCATTTGATACTGTTGATCATGAAATTCTCTTATCGAAACTTAACTTTTATGGAATTAGAGGTATTGCCTTGGAGTGGTTCAGGAATTATCTTACTAATCGTCAACAGTTTGTTTGTATTGATGACAAGAAATCTAACCTTAAAGAATAATAACGTGTGGAGTACCACAGGGTTCCTTACTGGCTCCTTTGTTGTTTTCTATTTATATTAATAATTTTGATAAATCTTCTGAGATTCTTTCCTTTATACTTTTTGCTGATGATTCAAATTTATTTTATTCCCATAAAAACGTAGACAATCTTATTGATACAGTTAACCGGGAGCTCACTCATGTTTCAAACTGGATTAAAGCTAACAAGTTGTCTATTAATATTGATAAAACTAGTTTCATGTTATTCAGCAACACAGTTTCTTGTCTTCCTCAAGATATTTTATTCGATAATTCACCGATTACTCAAACTGACTGTATTAAATTTTTAGGTTTGTTTATTGATGCCAAGCTATCTTGGAGTCAACACATTAATAACTAATGTCGAGAAACATAGGCATTATCAGTAAATTGAAATATGTCTTTCCGTCCGAGGTTTTACATAATATTTACAATTCTTTGATTTTATCACATATTACCTTTGGTACTCTAGCCTGGAGAAATACAAATTTTGTAAATAGAATTTTTATTTTACAAAAACGGGCATTGAGAATTATTGATCATGTAGACTTTAGAGCTCACTCAAATCCATTATTCATTAGACATAAGACTCTTAAAGTCAATGATATTTATTTACTCCAGTTAGGAGTTTTTATGTATAAGTTCTTTAAACATGAATTACCTAATTATTTCCAATCTATGTTTTGTATAAATACTTCTGTTCATCAACATTATACTAGACGTGCCAGTGACATTCATATCCCATTTACACGTACTTCATTTGCCCAAAAAGGAATTCGTTTTCAAGGTTCTAAGTTCTGGAATTCTTTGGATAATGACACTAAGTGTGTTTAACAGTCGTCGTTTATTTAAGCAAAAATTGAAGTGTATCTTACTGGGAAAATATCAAAACGGCTGATTTGACTTGATTTAATACAGTTCATTTATATTATTTACCTTATTATCATAACTCCTCATGTGGGTTGATCTTCGTGAACAATAGGCCTACCCTATACTGCCGTGCAGTATGTCCTCGTCTTTGTCCTAGTCCTTGTTGCTTGTGTAACTTAGTCATTATTACTTAGTGTATAGCATTCAATTTAACTATGTCTGTTTAATCTAATCCTTTAAGCTATGCACATTATGGGGGGTCTCTACTGGACAAGCCCTGCTTTTTGGAGGCCCCCACCACTTAATCGCCCTTCATTCTAATTATACCCATTTTCCATGTATTGTTATTTGATTGAGTGGAAATAAAGTATTGATTGATTGATTGATAGTTCCATTGAAAAACAACTTCTGTCTCTTGTAAATAAATTGGAATGGAATAAAATAGATGCAGAAACTGGGGGGGGGGGAGCCCTTTTAAAAAATTTAAATGACATGCACCTGCGTCAGTGATAATGTCAATTTTAATAAACATGTGAGTGTGTTTATCTCTTTTTTTTTTATCAGTTTTCTGTTTTCAGTGTCCTTATCTCTGAACATGTGTGGGCAGTCACAATAAAAGTTATCATTCATCTTATCATCAACTAATTATTTTTAGTTAGTGGTTGATAAATTTCCTCTTGTAAAACAGACTTCAGGTCTCCACAATTTATCCCAATGAAATTTCATCCGGACAAAAGCCCCTACAGATTGTGTATTCGCATTTCGTACTTTTTCAGTTTGAACACATGTAGCAATACCGTAGCTCGCTAAAAATTGACTGCTGACAAAAAGTTAAATGTTTGTACATAGTTTGTTCTTTTGTTTGTTTCATTTTCTTACCCTTAATGCTGTCGGGCCTAAATGCAATTTGACCAGTTTGAATAACCCTAACAGTCCTGAATCCTCCAATTTCAATATGATTTTAACATGTACATACACACCTTCTAGGGAGTTAGGGGGGGAAAAAAACATGACATATTTTTATTGCTTTGCAAAGTTTACTTTTTGTACTAATCTTTTAACTTCGAATTTGTCATTTGAGGTCAGATACATACGTGTACAGAATGAATAATTTCACCAAGTGTTGACAACATTTTCTCTTCCCTGCACGTGTCACTCCATTAAAGTGATATGGATGCATTTTAACCCCAAATGCTTGGCCCCATTGCACACATCTTTATTGCAGCTGTGCTTCACAAAGGGCTCTCAGAATGCAACTGACAAAATTCAAATTTGCCACACACACATGATGTTTATCTGGTATGCAAATTAAGTGCTTGGCCTTCAGATTGTGTTGTACCGAGCATATGTCCACAAAATAGGAAATAAATAGTCCATGGTTCTCATAAACACGTGTTACGTGTACATGTAAGTCTCCAGAAAATACACAAAAAATAGCCCGTGGACCACACAAAAAATGACTAAGTCTCCAATAGTATAAAATAGCATGCAGTTTTAAAAATAGAAATAAAATAGAGTGGCAACAAGGAAAATAGGGATGAAATAGTGCATCAGCATCTACTTATTTTGATGTAATAGAAATAAAATATATATATTTTACCTATTTTTCTAGGAGAAAATAGCTTAAAAATGTATTTTAAATAGGAAAAACATAGGATTTGGCCAGAGATTTTCTATGAGGATCCTGATAAAGACTGAATGTTATCCATCTAGCACTGAACCCATAAAAAAAACCTTACATGTTTTGGTATACATGTAGATTCTTGCTAGTGTGAAATCTCAAGGTTCAACCAGATCCAACGCAGAGATTTTTGATAGTGTTGAAGGACTTAAAGATGCTGTCACACTCTCTGCTCATCCCACTTACAAGTACCGGTATCTTATCAGCCTCCTTCCAACAATCTTGGTGAAGAATGTTTATCCCTCTTAAGTACCGGTACATGTCGTTCAAGGGGGAACGGGGTAGCTCGGGAGCTAGCTACTTCACCCAAAATCGTTTAGATGCAACTTAACTCCGCCCCTGGAGCTAGCTCAGGAGCTGTTCTAGCCCTAGCCCCATAAATGTGGCCAATTAACTGGACTACCTCCGTAAATAAAGGCCACACTTCCACCATGTACAAAAACATGTCAAACTTTGTCAAATTTTGATTTCCACGTTTAGGCTTAGTTTGTGGTTTATTTTAGCTTTAGAAGCATACTCACCCTCTGTATAGGCTAACCAGAAAGTGCTGCCTTTTTCAGAAGTCTACTTTTTGTGAAATTTCCAGATTCGTTTGCACAAGTTTGATTATCAAAATTTCAACATGAAATTGCACAAAAATTAGACATCTGAAAAAGGCAGCATTTTCTGATTAGCCTATACAGAGGGTGAGTATGCTTCAAAAGCAAAAAATAAGCTACAAACTAACCCTAAATGTGAAAATCAAAATTTGACAAAGTTTGACATGTTTTTGTACATGGTGGAAGTGCGGCCTTTATACGTGTACGGTAGGATAGCCCAGTAAATTGGCCACATTTATGGGGCTATTTTAGCCCCAACATTTTGTGGGGATAGCTCCACTTTCAGCTCAGTGGTGCTTTCTTTATGATCTACATGTAGCTCCACCGTTATTTGTCGTTTGGACGCAGCTGACCTACATGTTTCTCAAAGCTGACGCATCTAGTCTTGTCTGACCAATATGACGTAACCTATTTGGTGACCTTTTAGGCTTAACTCCATTTTAACTCCTGTTCCAGAGTTAACCATCTTCGTAGATAAGCACATTTTGATGAACTAGCTTGCCACAGAACCCCACAGTTGAGCTCATTAATTGGAAAAAAGCTAGCTCCAGAACTGCCCTCCGTCTGAACGTACCCTAAGATATCTGTACGGTAGTCAGTTAGCAAATTGCAAGCTGCCTGTAGGGCAAGTTTTGAATTACCAACCTGCTATTTTTTTTTTTTTTAATCCAGACTTGCTGAACTGCCATTCTATTCAGTGACATATGCACACTAGAATGCAAGAGAATTTCATTCATAATGTACATACTGTACATAAAAATTTACAATGTACATTTAAAAAAAAGTCTTACATGTAATTGACCCTCCTGTTATCTGAACAGTCACAGACAGTCAACAAATAAATCCTCTTTCCCTGCCATTCCTTTTACACAGGCTAGTCACCAACAGTCAGATCATTATACTTCAAGCAATTAACACTAGACAGCCAACATGCAATATATTTGACAATGATAATGCACATTTGTACACCTAGCTACATTCTATCTCTGCAGATTGACTGCTGTTACTCATTGACCAAGTCACACCTACTATCCATGGCCAGGTCACTGCTCTAATACACACCGATTGGTCCAGTTTTGTCTGGTGACAGCCAATGAGTGTCTGTGGATCTTTGTCTACAGACCTGAATGTGTGATTGGACTGGTTGTCATCTCTGCTCATTATAGACAAGACCAGTGCTGCACACCAGTAAAGGTAATGCCACACCCCATTTTTCCGTCCTTTCCACGCATATTGACCAATCAAAAAGCTGTATTTTTTTGGGGGGGAGGGGGAGGGGACCCAGACCAGATGGGGTTCGAGTACAGAATTGCATGATGCATTGTGTAGGGATTATGAAAGCCCTGTGCACCAGACTGGAAGGGGTCCAGGTACCAGTAGTCAATATATAACAGAATTGCATGATACATTATTGTGTAGGAATTGTAAAAGCACTGTAAGAGATCCTTGTCATCAACGAGTTTGCACGGTTTATGCAGAAATAGGATTCATCAAGTGAACTCATGCATAGATAGATACTGTCAATCACCGTACTGTATTTTAGGCCTATATACTGACAGGTGCAAGTCCCACTGCAATCAGTCATTGCCCAACTCTGGAGCTGACTTGACATACTTAGATCCACTGCCTGAAGTCATCATGACAGTTGCCAAAGTTGCTCACAAGCTCAGAACTCGTACTTTCGTCATTGTGATGGTCATCGGCGTACTGATGGTCCTTATTGGTGCGGTGGCCATCCCACTTGGATTCAAGGCACTCATGGACTCCATCTTAGATCAGGTAATCAACAAACTTGTTTTTATACATATAACTGTGATTCTTTTTTTCTTTTTTCCATCCATATGTGATGTGGCAAAAAATGATATTATGCTAAATGTGTTAATATATTATATTGCTTTGTTTGACTGAATTGTTTGGGTTTTGTTAACTCTTTCAGTGCCCGCGAAATTTGAAAAGTTTAACCCTAAAGCGCCCAACTTCGAGCGTTTTTGTTAATTGTTCAAAATTCTGTAAAAAAAAAAGTAAATAAGTTTTACTCACTAAATTTGTTGTTGTTACTCTCTGGTATATCCTTGATATATTTGAAAGTCAAAAGTAGTCACAAACATAGTGATACACCCTGAAACACTGGCCTGAACACAGGGAGATTCCGCACTTTTTGCAGAAAATACGAGATTTAGTGCTGCGCCCTCTCTCAAGAACTCGAATGAAAAAATAAATACAGGTCGTACATGCATGAAAATGGTACCATTAGAAAGAGCAAGAGCACCCCCTTTTGATAACATATTTACTCTACCTCGTACGTGTACGAGGTTTGGCAATTTTAAGTACGAACATTTACGAACATTACCTCGTACATGTACGAGGTTGGCGCTATTGGACTAACAAATATACCTCGTACATGTACGAGTTTGGCACTGAAAGAGTTAAAAACGAAAAATTATAACATGTTTTCAAATTTGTTAATTGAAACCTGAACTCATAAAAGTGGCGAATTATTGTCAAAATGTAAATGTGCATGTTCATGTAACTTTAAGGACGGGCACAGGTGTTTTTTTTTGTACCGGGTATCAAAAACAAAATCGCCTCCCGTTCAAAGGTAATGGACACATTTGCAAAAATCAACAAACTAACTTGCCGCAATTTGAATTCAGTATGTACTTTTTGAGAAAACTGTGAAAAGTATCTTCATTTGTGATTGACAAAAAGCAATAGTTTCCATCTAATCGCCATGGTAATTCCCCTTTTCACCAAACTCACAGCATACTAAGCGCTTCACAGGATGATGATCATGGCCCAATTTCATAGCACTGCTTAACAGTAAGCAGAAAAGTTGTGCTTACTATAGCAGAAAATCATGCTGCTGCTTAAGCACTATTTCATGCTAACGGTTGCGCGCGCATGGAGACTTCTATTGTTACGTCACTGATTTAAGCAAAGTTTTCTTCTTGGGTTAAGCGTGCTTTTGCTGTGCTTACTGCTTAACAGTCCCTATGAAATAGATGGAGGCTCGGTAAGCACAAAGTTGGTTGTTAAGCAGCGCTATGAAATTGGGCCCATATTATTACATTTTAGGATATTTCATAATATTTTGACAGTTTCATTTTTTAAAGTTCGCAAATAAACGTTTGTAAATGATCGTGGATTCAAAAATTGGATGAAGTACTACTGGTGTCTAACATTTAATAATGACCCAATAAACTGTAGCATGATCGAGTTACCAGTAGTGTGCGTTACCGATGTACACACAAGGTAACATTAGTTAGGCCCCAAAAAATATAGTTCTGCTTCCGATTACTTTGCTTTTGAAAATTGGGTAGGTATAGGTAGGGAAAGTTTTGGCAATTTGTTTGTGTACGATCATATGGAGGTGTCTGCTTGTAGTCAAGGGTAAAAAGGTAGTAATTGATGTTTTTGGGTCCCCCCCCCCCAAAAAAAAGGGTTGGGGTTGTCAAAATAGGGTAGGTATAGGGTATAAACCAGAAGCAGAACCTTTTTTTTTTGTGGCCTTACCATAGTTCAATATGCCACTGAACAGCAAAGGATCAGGCCATCAGTTCATAGCACTTAACTACTAGTCAGCGTAGAGCACCCAGATGCAATAATACTAGCAACAAGTTTCTCTTAGTAGTGGCACACAATACACTAGATGGCGATTCCACGGTAACTCATGCTACACTTTTGCTCATACTTTTACATTCTTCATGCTCCAGCTCTTAAACCCATTTGATTGGAATCCCCATTTTTTTGGTATTTTTTATACTCAACATTCAGGGCTAGATCTCCATGGTACTACAAAAATCAGATGTCAACTTATGTATGTATAGGACAGCTGTGAAAAATGGTAGGGCCTAACTGATGCTACGTTGAAACATGGTTGAAAGGATATACCAAAAAAATTACAATTTTTTTATTTTGATTGTGTTCTTACACAAACAACACTAAAGCTTAATTGATGACATAATAAGTAACTGCTATGCTAAGGTTTATCTTGGTGTAACAGTAGCATGAGTTACCTTGTTTTTTTGTAAGTCGTTGTAAAACTATGAGGGGTATTATTTGCCCATGTTTGAAGGTGGGCAGGCACAAGTATCCAAAAATATCAAGCTAATCCTTTGATATAAAGATATAACCAGCTGCCCTCCAATTGACCCCATCAACTGTTGGCTTAGCTGATTAGGATGTGAACCAGTAAATCCCCAAGGACACCAATGATAAATGGTAAAATATCAAGCTAATCCTTTGATCAGTGTTCTCCACATGTAGGTTTTGGGAGGGCGGGCCGCCCTCCTAAGAATTAAGGCCGCCCTGCCAAAGGATTGGCCACCCTGCCATGGATTTTCTAACGATTTTTTTCACAAAATGTCATTTTATTTCAATCATAATTTTGAAGAAAAGTCGATGGAAATGGCATGTTAAAATCATCGTGAACGTAGTTTTAATCTCTTTCACCAGTCGTTATTGGAGTGTTTAAACGGTAGAAACACAGGGCATAACACTGATTGGAGCCTTCTCGGGCTGGACAAAAGGTTACACATTGACAGGCGACTTGGAAAAATCACTGTGTCGCACGTGCGTGCGAATATGCAATGGTACCAGCGCACGTACCGCACTGTATACCGTCCGCTAGCACATGGCCGGTCGGGAACGGGTAGCCTTGTGAATGATCCAGTGGATAAAATCATTACGTTGTGCGATTTTCGGAGGTTTCAGATTTAGTTGTACAAAATGCAATGCTTTAAAATCATGATGATTATCTCGAGGATAGCGAAGAGAGCATTAGCGAAACATTTCACTGGCATTTGTTGGAAGAGAAAGACGATAATGCCTGATTTTTCCCCACGTATGAATGCAAGTGGAGTAGTGGAGTTGTGTGGTTGAATCATGGACATGATTGAAGCACCATGAACGGTGCCCTTGTCTTTCAGACTTTTCCCTCGACTTTCTCAAGTAAGAAGTGAACTCCTTTATTGATGACTCCATTACTCTATGCCGTAATTCAGGCATTTTACGCAATGAAAACACTGACCATTTTTTTTTCATCGTAAAATTTTGTTTGAATCGAAAATAAAGCAGGTGTCCGGAAATTGGGCATGAAGTGTATTGTATATGCATGTACTGTACATGTGTGAAATGGCAGCGTGGCCCAGATTTCGGAAAGGTATTTTTGTTCGGCCCATTTTCCGATTTTTTTTGCCATATGCCAGTTCTCTGATGTATAATTATGCGAACTTAAAACGGAAGTGGACCAATCAGGAGCTTCGATTTAGGTCCCATTGATAAAAATGTGGTAAAAAAAAAATCACTATCCGCTCGATGACGTCATACCGACGGGCGCCCGTCCGATGACGTCATGCCGCCCTCCCAAGAAAAAAGTCTGTGGAGAACACTGTTTGATATAAAGATATAACCAGATGCCCTCCAATTGACCCCATCAACTGGTAGCCTTGGTCAAGGCGCTAGATATTATTCATCCGGCCGTAGCGCAGTAAACGATATCTTCGCTAGCGCTATGCATGCAGTGCATTAAAATACAAATGTACAGCGCAAACAGCGACCTCACGCGGCCACTATTTTAATGCAAATCAGTTGGACCCAATCTAGCGCCTTGGTTCAATCGTCCATGTGAGGTTTTAGGGGTGGTGCTCATTATGTTAATAGCCTTAGCTGACCTTAAATGTCGTTTTCTTATTGGTCGATCGTTGCGTGGATACTTGCATAGTGAAACATGGCACCGTACATAATCCATACACACCTACACGTTGTGTGTCTCTGCACACGGCACCAATGCACAAAAACTGTGGTTCCTGTCACGTCCGCAAAAGGCGAATAGCCGCAAATAATTTGATGACGTCCGGATTTACCAAGTTGTGATTGGACACTCCACATATTAGCCCCGCCTACACTGATCTGTATTCGCATACGAGGTGGTGCGCTAGAAATCCAGCGCAAAATAAAGAAAAACATAAGCTTTTGCCGACGATTGAACCAAGGCGCTATATTGGGTCCAACTGATTTGCATAGAAATGGTGGCAGCGTGAGGTCGCTGTTCGCGCTGTATTTTTAATGCACCACATGCACGCGCTAGCAAGGATATCGTTTACCGCGCTACGGCCGGGATGAATAACAACTAGCGCCTTGACCAAGGCTAATCAACTGCTGGCTTAGCTGATTAGGATGTGAACCAGTAAATTCCCAAAGACACCAATGATAAATGGTAAAATATCAAGCTAATCCTTTGATATAAAGATATAACCAGCTGCCCTCCAATTGACCCCATCAACTGGTGGCTTAGCTGATTAGGATGTGAACCAGTAAATTCCCAAGGACACCAATGATAAATGGTAAAATATCAAGCTCATCCTTTGATATAAAGATATAACCAGCTGCCCTCCAATTGACCCCATCAACTGGTGGCTTAGCTGATTAGGATGTGAACCAGTACATTCCCAAGGACACCAATGATAAATGGTAAAATATCAAGCTCATCCTTTGATATAAAGATATAACCAGCTGCCCTCCAATTGACCCCATCAACTGGTGGCTTAGCTGATTAGGATGTGAACCAGTACATCCCCAAGGACACCAATGATAAATGGTAAAATATCAAGCTCATCCTTTGATATAAAGATATAACCAGCTGCCCTCCAATTGACCCCATCAACTGGTGGCTTAGCTGATTAGGATGTGAACCAGTACATCCCCAAGGACACCAATGATAAATGGTAAAATATCAAGCTCATCCTTTGATATAAAGATATAACCAGCTGCCCTCCAATTGACCCCATCAACTGGTGGCTTAGCTGATTAGGATGTGAACCAGTACATCCCCAAGGACACCAATGATAAATGGTAAAATATCAAGCTCATCCTTTGATATAAAGATATAACCAGCTGCCCTCCAATTGACCCCATCAACTGGTGGCTTAGCTGATTAGGATGTGAACCAGTAAATTCCCAAGGACACCAATGATAAATGGTAAAATATCAAGCTCATCCTTTGATATAAAGATATAACCAGCTGCCCTCCAATTGACCCCATCAACTGGTGGCTTAGCTGATTAGGATGTGAACCAGTACATTCCCAAGGACACCAATGATAAATGGTAAAATATCAAGCTCATCCTTTGATATAAAGATATAACCAGCTGCCCTCCAATTGACCCCATCAACTGGTGGCTTAGCTGATTAGGATGTGAACCAGTAAATTCCCAAGGACACCCATGATAAATGGTAAAATATCAAGCTCATCCTTTGATATAAAGATATAACCAGCTGCCCTCCAATTGACCCCATCAACTGGTGGCTTAGCTGATTAGGATGTGAACCAGTAAATCCCCAAAGACACCAATGACAAATGGTAAAATATCAAGCTCATCCTTTGATATAAAGATATAACCAGCTGCCCTCCAATTGACCCCATCAACTGGTGGCTTAGCTGATTAGGATGTGAACCAGTACATTCCCAAGGACACCAATGATAAATGGTAAAATATCAAGCTAATCCTTTGATATAAAGATATAACCAGCTGCCCTCCAATTGACCCCATCAACTGGTGGCTTAGCTGATTAGGATGTGAACCAGTACATCCCCAAGGACACCAATGATAAATGGTAAAATATCAAGCTCATCCTTTGATATAAAGATATAACCAGCTGCCCTCCAATTGACCCCATCAACTGGTGGCTTAGCTGATTAGGATGTGAACCAGTACATTCCCAAGGACACCAATGATAAATGGTAAAATATCAAGCTAATCCTTTGATATAAAGATATAACCAGCTGCCCTCCAATTGACCCCATCAACTGGTGGCTTAGCTGATTAGGATGTGAACCAGTACATCCCCAAGGACACCAATGATAAATGGTAAAATATCAAGCTCATCCTTTGATATAAAGATATAACCAGCTGCCCTCCAATTGACCCCATCAACTGGTGGCTTAGCTGATTAGGATGTGAACCAGTACATTCCCAAGGACACCAATGATAAATGGTAAAATATCAAGCTAATCCTTTGATATAAAGATATAACCAGCTGCCCTCCAATTGACCCCATCAACTGGTGGCTTAGCTGATTAGGATGTGAACCAGTACATTCCCAAGGACACCAATGATAAATGGTAAAATATCAAGCTCATCCTTTGATATAAAGATATAACCAGCTGCCCTCCAATTGACCCCATCAACTGGTGGCTTAGCTGATTAGGATGTGAACCAGTACATCCCCAAGGACACCAATGATAAATGGTAAAATATCAAGCTCATCCTTTGATATAAAGATATAACCAGCTGCCCTCCAATTGACCCCATCAACTGGTGGCTTAGCTGATTAGGATGTGAACCAGTACATCCCCAAGGACACCAATGATAAATGGTAAAATATCAAGCTCATCCTTTGATATAAAGATATAACCAGCTGCCCTCCAATTGACCCCATCAACTGGTGGCTTAGCTGATTAGGATGTGAACCAGTAAATTCCCAAGGACACCAATGATAAATGGTAAAATATCAAGCTAATCCTTTGATATAAAGATATAACCAGCTGCCCTCCAATTGACCCCATCAACTGGTGGCTTAGCTGATTAGGATGTGAACCAGTACATCCCCAAGGACACCAATGATAAATGGTAAAATATCAAGCTCATCCTTTGATATAAAGATATAACCAGCTGCCCTCCAATTGACCCCATCAACTGGTGGCTTAGCTGATTAGGATGTGAACCAGTACATTCCCAAGGACACCAATGATGAATGGCCCCATAACTCCTAAGGGGGAGTCAGGTTGGCGTAGCGGTACTTTCCTCACCTTTCACTGCTGTGACCCGGGTTCGAATCCTGCCCGGGCCAACATGTGGATTGGGTTTTCAGTCCCTACCTGATTCCGCGGGTTTTCCTCAGAATATTCTTCTGGGCTTTTCCTCCCACCTCTAAAACTGTAATTTCTTCTCATTGTCTTCTCTCTACAGGTTTCTTCAGGCTTTCGAGCTACAGTGCCTAGGGTACTTTTGAGGAATCCTTGGTTTCATTACCAGAAAGAAATAATAATAATTGTGGCGGAGAAATTTTGTTTCAGGGACATGGAGGGAGAAAATTATTAGTACATTAGGAGAAAGGAATAATGTTCCTTTTGACCTTTATTGTCCCTCTTCAGATGATGGTCATCAGTCCAAAGTCCCCTATCTACCCAGAGTGGCAAGATCCCACGCTGCCCATTTACACCAGGTTTTACTTCTTCGATCTTCAAAACCCAGATGAGGTGCTCCAAGGAGCCAAACCCAGTGTAGTCGAAATTGGACCTTATTCTTACAAGTAAGTTCTAGTATGCATACATGTACATGTGCCAGCACAAATACAGTAGTGTATACTCACGGGACGGTATAACACTAGAAGATGGGTTTACATAGACTTGGTACATGTAGAGATCTACAATGTACCGGGTACATGTGTTAGCATTTTAATCATGATAATCTACAATGTATGCCAAGGTTGAGAAATTGGCAGTGTTCTTGTCGGGTCCATCATAAGTCAATCATCACATCTCTGGTCTCAATTGGTCACTAGTCAATTCACATGTAGATGCAACAGGGGAAGAACAATAACCATAACAAGGAATGACTTTGTCATGTTCAGTTTAAAGGGAATATACAACATTTGCAAACATCGAAAAACAAGACTACCACATTTCTACGAAATACCTTACTAGGATGTTAGTAAAAGACAGTCTAAAGCATCCTGTAAAATTATGGCACCTTAATTGTGTGAAGTCATTTTCAAGAAAAGTGTTTTTTTTTGTATAAATTTCCAACGGTGGTCGGTCGACCACCGTTGAATAACCTAACTATTTTTCAACTACTGCTCGAAATTTACCATTTTTTTTCGGTCCAAATTTTGTTTGCTATTGGTACTTACATGTTTATGAACAGGTGCAGGCCAGCTAGACTGGTTACCTTACCTTACAATTTTCTGGCATAAATTGATCCATATCATCTTTAGTGGAGTCAGGGAACCAGACTACTTGAAGATTTTAGTTTTTCTTGGTTTTTCCAGCATTTTCGAACACAAAACTTCAAACGTGTCAGCTAGTGTAACAATATTTGATCTACCGGTATTAAACTAACCCCTCAAATAGTTCATTTCTGAAAATTACAGCAAAAGCCAATGATGTACATTCCCTTTAATACAACTGTTGGAGTTGGAGTTACTTGTGTATGGGTCATCTACAATACTACAAGTCTGTAGTAAAAGTAAAATCTGTCACAAGCCAATGTGGCCCATCGGGCTGGCGTTTATCTCCGGTTTCAGTTGCATGAAACCACTGAGAATATTTCTACTCCCCCTGAATGGGATATTAAGTCCATCGATTACTCCCCAGCTAATGCCGGTACCCATTTGTACTCCTGGGTGCCGGAGAGAGACAAGTGGGGGTGAGTGGCTTGTCCAAGGACACAACATATGACCAGCAGCTCAATTCGAACCCCTGACCCTCTGATCATGAGTCACGAACCCTAGCTAACTAACCACTGGTGACAGTTTTCTTCTTAGTATACAATAAGACGCAACTTGCATTGTACATGAACAGAGCAACCTGAAGAAAAGTACACATGTACATGTACCTGTATTTTTCTAGCAATATTGCTTATCCAAATTGCCTCCAGGAAAAAGGAAGAGTTTGTTGATACAGAGCACAAGCAGTGAATAGAGCATTATGTCCGTTATTATTTTTTTGTTTGTTAACTTTTTCAAAAGGTCATTCATTACTCGAAGGTAGCCAGCAAATGTGGTTTTTGGTTTTTGGTTTTTTTATCTCGTCAAAAGTAAACCTTCAAACCTTGCCTACATGTAACTAAATAATTGATCATTCTGTGCCTTATTTCAGTCAACAACCTCTGGTTAAATAAAAAACCTAGGGTACAGGGTAGTTCAAGAATTTTTTTTTTTAAAGCCGTGTATTTGTACGATCTGTAGTCCATGTATCCTGTGATATAGGCCTACTGTGCATTTTCAGTTTTCACACCGCATACTTGCATGAGAACAAAAATGATAACGAATTGAAGATTTACCTAATCCTATGTACATTGTACATCTGATGGATTCTAGATTTATTCAGGCTCATTTGGGTCACGTTTTACCACAGTTCTTATAACGGTCATTTAAGATTTGTTAGTAAATGAAAATAAATCCTTCAAGTTTATTGAAAAACAAAATGTCCGTCCCAAAAGACATTTGAGTCTCCTGTTTGAGTTTAAATTTTTACCCAAATGACCACCACCAAATTATTGCATAAATTTTCATGCTTGAAGGAGTGATCGAGTTCCACGAGTCCACATGGAAGTTTTCAGAAGTGGAAGGTCAATTTTTGGCACATTACCGGTACTTCTCTTTCACGCCATGCGATTTTTCAGTTTCCATGAAATTACGAGGGTGATTTACTTGAGAAATCAATGTACCAAAGCTAATTTCAAAAGCTCTGACATTTTACATGTTAATATTTTCTCTTTTTTGGAGGGGCCCTGAAGCGTGCCACTAGGGGTCAACTTTCAGGCTCTATACGTTTTACATGTACGCACATTGCTGTTTATGAAACACTCTATAAAAGAAAAAACATGCGGGCTAGTGAGAATGCATGCGGGCTAGTAGTTAAGAGTCTGTTTCAGTAGCCTGGCTGGCTAGTGAAAAAAAGGTTATGGTCGAACCCTTCCCTAGTTGATTAGTTCGATAATCCTTATAAATGCATGTAGACTTGAAGGATTTGATGGCTGTGTATATGTACAGCCACCATAAAATCTGTTCAGTGATATCTTTGAAAAGATAAGCTTAATTCTTTTCACCACTCATTAGTGAAGACTTTGGCTGGTCTCTTCAATAGGTACTGGTAAATGTTTATTTGGTAGTTCACAGTTAAGGAGTATTATAGTGTATGAGTTACCGGTTATGGTGCTTTCAGTTGAAATGTCAGGGAAGTGCATCAACATTCAAGCTGGTTTTCTGCTGGTTTTGTTTGTTTGAACTTCAGACAATTTGTCCCAAATGATTAGAGTTCAGACAGTTTGGGTTTTGTGTTTGCCACTTTCATTGACTAACGGTTCCATCAATTCCAAACAAATTCCATCTTCTCTATAATATACATGTACACATTCAATGTGTGACCCCATATTCTGTGCTACAGATTGTTTTTGTACAAAATCTCAAAATCACCTCAATTACATTTATCTTCAAGCAAACTTGCATCCTCGATCCTGATTGGTCGATCCATGGCAACAAGCCGTGCTACATATAACCATACCGCACTGCCACGGTCCATACCGCACTCTGCGTATTCCGCTGTTCCAAGATGTGAGCGCCATTCTAGCTTCATACGCTAAACTGCTGAATGTCTGTGTAAAGCGTGCTCATTCCAACTGTACTGCGCGTCAAGTTTGCTTGAAGATAAATTCGTTATCGCGCTCGCACTCGTGGAACACGGAAAATGTAGTGTGTCTGTGTCCCACATACCACTCGGCCTTTGGCCTCGTGGTATGTGGGACACAGACGCACTACATTATTCCGTGTTCCACTCGCGCTCACAAGATAACTAATAGTATGTTGATTTGTAACTCTTACAATTGTTATGTTACTGTCAATGCAGAATGTCACTGCCGAGAGAAAACATAACCTTCAACCCCAACAGTACTGTGACCAGTATTCAGCCCTACACCTATGTCTTTGACCGATCACAGTCAGTTGGGGATGAGAATGACACTTTCATGACGACCAACATGCCATTTTGGGTAAGGGAAGTAAACATGTTTTTTGCATTCATCTGAGTGTATTCTATAGGGTGAGTAAAAAAAACAAAAACATCCCAAATGGGAGGACCATTTTTTGAATGAAGTTTTGCATGTAGCACTTTCAAATTCTAGGATATGAAAGCCCAGTCATTAAGCTTTCTTTCAGTACAAGAATCATTCAGATCACTCATGTACTCTTCAAGTTACGGCATTTTGAACAGAACAGAAGTTCTGTCCACAGATCACAAACAAAGTAAGTGTTCTTTCCGCAAAACGAAAACAATTCTCAGTCATAGGGATGCATGTGAATTGTTTTCGTTTTGCTGAAAGAACAAGTACCTTTTTTGTGATCCGTGGACAGAACTTTAAAACGGTGGTTCTGTTAAAAATGCAGTAACTTGAAAAGTACATGAGTGAGTGAGTGATTTTTGTACTAAAAGAAAGCTTAAAGCTATAGTCCATCATTTGTAATTTGTGCATTTTGTTCGTTTGAAGCAACAAAAGAGTTCAAAATCTAATGAAGGATACTGAGCAACTAACCTGATGAAGTTTCAGCTAAGCTTCAGCTGTACATTCCGAGAAAAACAGCATTCTAAGATCTCAATTTCAAATCCAAAGTTACTGAATCATGTTTTGAATTGTTTTGAATTGCAGCTATACGCGACGTCGCGCACTGATCCGACGAATTATAACAACCGCGCGCGCGTGTGCGTCGTTCCAATACTTGTGCGCGCTGCGCTGAATAACAAAACGAACTACTAATTTAAATTTTCCTACGGTGCTTCTTAAGAATCACCGTTGGAAATGCCTTCTTTCGTTGATTACTTCAAAATGACAGCTTCCCAGAAAGAATAATTTCACAGGGAGTTTAGTCCCCTTACTATCTTTCAACCAAGTTTGTTTTTCAACAATAATTACGCCAGTTACTTTTCGGATGGCTGCAAATGATGGACTATACCTTTAATGACTGGGCTTTCATATCCTAGATTTTGAAAGAGCTACAGGCAAAACTTCATTCAAAAATTGGTCCTGCCATTCAGGATTTTTTTTTTTTTTTACTCACCCTGATTTGTGTTTTAGAGAAGACGTGTACAAATGTGTACACACCAAATTAAATGTGGGCCCACATTAGTAGTGGCCCTCATCATGTGCCTTTTGATGTGTTCAGGTGTACAGCTAGCTGGTTAGCACAAGGTCCATCTTTAGTTAAATTTCACAAGCCCTGGTGCGCTCTGTTTTACTAGTGCAAATAATGAGCACAAAATCAAAATCATTAACATGCAACAAACAGTTGTTTGGTACCAGTATGTTTGATAAGCAAAGCATGTATCCCACTCCAGTAATAGGTCTCGTTCAAATGACGTCATTTCCTAAAGACCATCCACGTGCATCGGCATTTTGAGCGTCAACTTGCATAACGCACATTGGCTGCGTCGTATTTCAAACAAATTTCGAGCAACAAGCGCGCGCGTTAGGAACATTTTCAACACTGCGCAACGGTTGATTGCGTAAAATACGCAGCTGCAGTTCTCCTACAGAGATGGCCGTCATTGAACGAGCCCTATTGTCCATGACAAAAAAAATTACTATCTGTCCCCCTTTTCCCCACTTATGTGCAAAATCAACAACATGTATCTAGGTAATACAACATTCATATCAAATGTAACCACTTGAACCGACAATGTCTGTGTGTACTGTACCGGTATATCAGACGGTGATCTGTGTTGAATTTCCTGCTTGTGCAACTCTCACCACTGTGAAATCACTTTCCTGATTATACAAGGATCACATGTAACTCTCATCACTGTGAAATCACTTTTCTGATTATACAAGCATCACATGTAACTTTCATCACTGTGAAATCACTTTCCTGATTATACAAGCATCACATGTTTTATAAGATGGGAATTTTGCGTCGGGGCGAAACGTCGGTGAATTCAGGGCAAAAACCTCATTTGGTTGATCACATGTTTGTCAGACTCTCTGCTATATCCATTGTGCATGTACTTTCAATAGTTCAACGGTTTTCACTTCACCTCTATGCACAGTGTGAGAGTGGATTAGTCTGGTCAATGTAAAAAAAAAAGCAAGCACATGTACATGTATATCGGTACTGTTGGTTATCGGTAATTGGGTCATCGGTAATTGGGTCACATGAAAGGTAAAGAATGCAAACACTGTTTGTGGGAAACCCCTTAAAACCTTTTTTTTTTTAATTTGCATAAATTTGTGAGTGACTTTGTCCTTTGCAAGTTTTGTTGTAAATTGTGTGTTACATTTGAGTGGATATAGAAAAGGCATTGAAAGGAGTGTCAGCACCCCTCCCCCCCCCTAAAAATGTGAGAATATTACTGCAGGTCTATAGCCTGGATTCATTTGGGTAATCAACTGATCAAGACATGAAAAGTGAAAATGACATTGGTTTTCCATCCATAATAAGAATATGGGTAGCAATATGACTGCAAAAACTCTGATTTGAAAATGTAACCCTCCTATGCAAACCTACATGTACATTCTGTGCGAAGAAATCCTTTCAGTCAAAATCAATCAAGTGACTGTTGTCAACACTTAAAGAATTCCCAGCCTACATAAAGTAGGATTGACTGGCCGTGACTGTTTGTAACTCGATATAGCTACATGTATGCTTTGACTCCCAGTGATTGCTAAGCCACCTGGGACCACAACTACGTGTAATAGCCTGCTTTGTCTGTTCGTGGTCTGTTGACTGAGTTTGCCTAGTCACTAAAAAGTTAAGGGAACGAACCTGAGTTCACAGGAACAGAGTGCCCATCTCTCTTTCATTAGTGATTGGGCCAGACATGCTGCTGTGGGGGGGGGGGGGGGGGGGAGGGGGGGGGATCGCCACATCTCCTCCTGTTACCTTCCCAGCATTGAATATTGCCGGTACCCATTTAACACCTGGGTTGAGAGGAGTAATTGAGGTAAAGCTCCTTACTCAAGGGCACAACACGCATGTCCACGATGGGGCTTGAACCCACAACCTCATGATCATGAATCCTGTACTCCACCGCTAGACCACACGTGCCCACCACTGTGACTAGTCACGGTGCTTGCTTGACAAATGATCTGACTGCTGGTGACTAGCCTGTGTTAAAAGTATAGCAGGGGAAGTGGATGCAAATTTTGACTGTCTGTGACTGTTTAAATAGCAGGAAAGTAATTAAGGTTTGCACTGTGAACGCCATGTCTTTGTGCAACCATAGCACATAATTTATGAAAACCAGTTGATCGCCAGGGAAGAGCATTATATGTACACATGTACATGTATGTAATTCTGTTACATGTACATGTACTATATACTACCGGTACATCATGTAAGTCTAATGCCAAATCTGAGTTGGTTACCCTTTTGCAGCAGAGAACATATGAAAATAACTTACAAGATATTTTCAAATTTGAAAAAAATATCCAAATTTGTTTTTGAGAGAGAGAGAGAGAGAGAGAGAGAGAGAATTTACTTAGATATGGTATCTATTTCGGTAACCGAATTACATTGTTGCTTCATTTTGAGGCAAAGTCCAAATCTATTGCTGTTGACCCTGAGCCTTCAGATTTGTCATTGTGTAATGATTGAGTTATGTAAATGTGTTATGTACCTGTACTTTTATACTGGCCTTGACCAAGATCAGTATCTGTATGCAAGAGCATGAAAATGTCACGTACCGGTACGACCAAAATGTAAGTGCATTGTCAACAGAATCTTTGATCAGAGCATTAAGGCCCCCCCCAAAAAAAGTCTCCGGTTTCTGGTATGGAGCTTGCCCAAAAAGTGGTGCGGCGACGCAGCTTTTTTTTTTTTTTTACCTGATTTTTTTGCTTCAAATGTCGGCTGATGACTGCAAATGGTGCCCGACTAAACTTAGTGCAAATATATGGGAGTCCAGAGAGGCCACATTAAGCTTATTCTCGACCATAACCCTAGCTAAAAACATGTTAAAATTGTGCAGCAGCAGGATTCCAGCAAACCAGTGAGTTTGGCGGTTTTGAGACATCATCTTTCATTGAAAAAAAAAACTTTTTCATTTTGCCGACGTGCATGGCTTTGGCGACGCGCGCGCATACCAGAAACCAGAGCCTTTTTTTTTTGGCCTAAGTTATATAAATCGTTCACACAGTGTTTGCACTATTGGGAGCTTGAAAAGGTAAAAATGCAATGCACAGTATCCAGAGTTTTAAAGATGGGTGTTGAGTAATTTAATGCATGTTGAATTTAAGACTTTTTTATAACTTATACAAAGACAAGCTTGTTAAAATAATATCATTTCATTTGTTTTTTATTCCAACTTTTTTCAATAATAAAAACATTTGATTTCACTTTAAAAAATCAGATTGATTTTTTTTTTTTTTTTTAAATTCATGATTTTTCACAACCCTGCACATCTGATAAATAAATTGAAAAGCAAGGCTTTTGTACTTAATTGTTTTTCTTCCCCTCAGCTCAACCCCATCTTCTTCAGACAGCTGAACATTTCAAGATATTTTTCTGGGGGGCTTGCTTTTCACTACACTCAGGTCAAGGTTTATTTATTTAAAATTCAATCATTGATACATCTGCTGATGAGCATTTGCAAACAATGCTGACAGAGTAAACAATTTTCATTTTGTAACTGCTGATAATGGTATTGAGATATGGCTTGCTTGCCTAAAATCTGGGCAAACAATTGAAAAGAAAAACCCAGGTCCAGTCACATGATGTGTTTGCATTCGTTACCTACAAGTAATCCCACGGAACGTGCTCGAATGGAACAATAACATCATCAAACAAACTTAATTGCCAAGGCTGCGCCCTGTCGATCCTACCAATTTATAAAAGACACTGTAGATAGCAACTTACGAAATCCTCGAAAAAATGAATTGTTATTGGAAGTGAAATGTTGCCTGTACCGGTATTTATGAACTTTTTGGCGAGCTGCGAAGCAGATGCAAGCCTCTGTAATACCAATTTCCGTCCGTCTGTCCGGGCGCCCGTCTGTCCGGCAGTCCGCGTTCAGATAAAAATGTTGAAGTTTTTGGTTCTAGTTAACTTGGGGAAAAAAATTAAATGCAGTTGTCATGCATCATCTCTATAACTTCAGTTAGGTTCATATCATTGCAGTAAATTTTATGATTTTATTGAGGAACTTTAATTCAAGGAAATGTTAAAGTTTTTAATTGTTACATGTACATGTATACTGGTATAACATGTACGTGTGTGTATACCGGTATACATACATGTACATGTACATGTACATGTATGTATACCGGTATAACATGTACATGTACACTATGCATTTTGGGGATGTGCATGAGCTTCTGGTTTGATCTTTTAGTTTATGGGGTTGGAGTAGGGATGGGGTAGGAGAGGGTGGGGTGGGTTGGGGGATAGGGTTGGAGTTAGGGTTTGTGTGAGTAGGATGAGTAGGGGAGCTAGGATGGGTGGGGCGGGGTGGGTTGGGGTGGGGTGGGGTGGGGAGAGGGGCTGGAATACTGGGTTTGGATGGGGTGGTGATTTGTAGGGGTGGGGTGGGAACAGGTAGGGAGAGACAGGTAGGGGGAGACAGGTAGGGAGAGGATAGGCATGGATGTAGGGGTTGGGTTAGGAGGGGGTTGGGCAGGGGGCGGGATATAGGATCGGAGTAGGGGTTGGGTTGGGGATATGTAGGGATGGGTAGGGATGGGTTGTTGTAGGGGTTGGATAAGGGGAGGGGGCAGTATATAGGGATCATAGTAGGGTTGCATGGGGTCAGGTGGGGATTATGGGTGGGGGAATGGGGTGGGCGGGATATTGGAATTCGAATAAGGGTTAGGATGGGGATGTGTAGGGTGGGTTAGGACAGATAGGGGAAGATAGGGTAGGTGGGTGTAGGGGGTTGGGGTAGGGGAGGGTACGGGTCAGGGGAGGGGGAAGGAGATAGGATTGGAGTTTGGGTGGGGTTGGGATGTGTAGGTGATAGGGTGGGGATGGTTAGGGGAGGATGGAATGGGTGTGGGTAGGGGGTTGGGTGGGGGAGGGGGCGGGTTTGGGATGGGGTAAGGTTTTGGGATGGGGTAAGGTTTGGGGGAGGTGGTGATGGTGCTGTGTCTACATGTACAGGTATACCCATTCTTGTTCTGCATTTGTGGCGACTACACAAGAGTTTTCCCATGGTAATACAATTATGGGGAGCAGAAGACACTGTTGGGGCTGCAAAAATCCACAACTGGGCCCTAATTACCCTAACAATGGAAAACTCCCCCATAATACAGTGGCGGCTAACCTATACCCTATATACACATGTATTTATTAGGTAATCTGTTGACTTTTTATGTTGACATTTAAAACCTGACCCTTACACCTAGGCACATCAACAAGAATCCTGATCCCCTTCCATCATGCCCATCCCCAACCCTACCTTCAGCCTCCCTTCCTGCCTTGGACAGCAAGCCATGGCGGCTTTGCCATTCTAGTTTATAGTGGGGATGTAGAAAATGGAAAAGTTCAGCCCCAACAAGATAATTATGTTCATTGATTTTGTGCGCTTGAAATCAGTGGTGCGCACGTATGATGTTTTTACTCAAGAGCCGGATTGCCTACAAATGTATTGTGCAAGTACGTGAAATACATGTAATGTGCTTCAGACTAATACACATTCGGTTCAGAAGCAATACATGTACAAGGAGCATCTTAAGCTGCTCCAAATTCCCAATGAACCTCAGCACCTAGACTAGCCAACCTGTCGCAAGGGTTTGTTTGAAAAGATGAAAGCTTTTTCACACAAATGTGCCTTTTTTTCAAATTTGCTATGTTTTTCTGTCAAATAACCAATTTTCCAAACTCATGTACTTGCTTCAAATTTCAGAATAATTTTGGTTCAGCACAATTGTGCTGAACCAAAATTATTCTGAAATTAACTCTTGAATGCCAGTCTGAATGAGTGTTAGAGTCCTACTGAGATCCCCTCCTTTCCCCAACACCTCAACAAACATGAACAACCAAACAACAGTCCCAGAATTAGAATTGTTTGTATCAAAGCTCATCCTTCTGTTTCTTTCCACCTTGGCCTCAGTCTACGGCCTATTTTGTGAGAGATGCAGGATCTCTCATTCAGTTCGGACTCGCGGCCTTCATGGACCTGGTTGGGGAGAAACCCTTCATGCCGCTGACTGTCAACCAGTTGGTCTGGGGCTACGATGAGCCACTCTTTGAGTGGGTCCACCAAAACGTACCGGAGTTCCCTCTCCCACCGGGGTTTGAGACTCAGTTTGGATTCCTACTGGGGGTAAGCACGCATGTTTTTTTGTTGTCAAATGTCACATCTTGGGTCAGGTTATAGTTTGCATGGATTGAGAGGCACATACACTGTATCCAGGTAGCAAATTCTAAACCCATTTACAACTGAGTGTGTACGTGTTTTACATTACCTACCCCCCCCCCCACCTGGACGCTAACACACACAAAGGGAGAACAATAGTGGGGTCTTTTGTTGGAAACGGTCCTGTGTAGTAAGTTTGTGTGCTTAGTCAATAGGAGAGTGTTATATTACATGGACAAAGGGAAACACAAAGCATTGCCCTCGAGTGTATAGTAAAACATGATTGTCTGAACAGAATGTATGTGATGGCACCCGGTTCCACTCATGATGAATGAAGAGGCCACAATGACTACTTCAGCCATTAGCCATGGCTCATGTACATGTATGCACAGTGATCCAGGTTTAGTGGCTTCTGTGCAGTGAAACTTTCTAAAACGCTGTAGAAGTGGTTACGTCATACGCCACCGAGGTCATCGCGCGTTACCGAGGTCACTACACAAACCTAGACTTGTACGTAGCGAAAGCACGGTACCCACTTTTTCATCAATTTGTTATCCGTTGGAAAATAAAATAACCACATCCGCCACGTTCTGAATGATGAAAACGGTCGGTTACGAAGCATTGTCCCATTTTCCAGTCTTATTTATTCCTTATGTCTGAGAAATCTCAACTAGAAAATGTTCACCTAAATACTCCATACCAGATGTACTGTAAAAATGGCAGACTAGACTAGAAACGTGTTCTTTTGGAGACAATTCCGCGTGACGTCACACGTCCACAGTGTATTCATTTTATGTCACTGACTTTATTCTATTGGCTGTTGCCTTAAACTTTTGCTCTTATCGGGAGTCCTCAAGTTCTTCTTGGTGAATGTTGTGCACGTGTTACTTCTTGGTTTTTGACCCTTAACTGTTCATTACAGAGAAACAACACAGATTTGGGCGTCTACACATCCTTCACTGGTGTGGAGGATAAGTTGTTGGTCAACCACATCGACAAGTTTAACGGCAGAAGCAACCTGACATACTGGAAATCAGAGTCCGCTAATATGATTAACGGAACAGGTGGGGAAATTGGTCATGTTTTATTATTGGGAATAAAACTAAAAAAGTAAAGTCTGTCCCGAGCCTATATGGCCCATCCGGCCGGCGTTTATCTATGGTTTCCTTGGCATGAAACGACTGAGAATATTTCTATTCCCCTTGGACAGGATGCCAGTCCATCGCAGGTTACTTCCCAGCTAATGCTGGTACCCATTTGTACTCCTGGGTGGAGAGAGGCAAGTGGGGATTAAGTGCCTTGCCCAAGGACACAACGTACATGTATGGCCGGCAGCTGGATTCGAACCCTTGACCCTCTGATCATGAGTCACGAACCCTTACCGCTAGGCCACACTTCCCGGAGAATGAAACTAAAATTGATGAGAAATCCCACTCAAGAGTTGTTGGCGCAGAACCAGAAGGACTGGTACATTAAATACCCTTTGAGATGATTCCACCTGAGATGGTATCATTGGGAAGAAAACAATCATTGAAGGTGGTTTAAGAAAGTGTGCGCGCTTGCGTTAGCAATGGAATCCAGTTACGGGACCCCAACATTGTGTACATGCATCTCCTCTGTGTACATACATCTCCTCTGTTTTATCCTGAATGTACAATGTATAATATCCACTAAGGCCAAAAAAAAAAAAGTCTCCGGTTTCTGGTATGGAGCTTGCCCAAAAAGTGGTGCGGCGACGCTTTTTTTTTTTTTTTCTTTTTTAACTGATTTTTTTGCTTCAAATGTAGGCTGATGACTGCAAATAGTGCCCGACTAAACTTAGTGCAAATATATGGGAGTCCAGAGAGGCCACATTAAGCTTATTCTCCACCATAACCCAATCTAAAAACACGTTAAAATTGTGCAGCAGCAGGATTCCAGTCAAACCAGTGAGTTTGGCGGTTTTGAGACATCATCTTTCATTGAAAAAAAAACTTTTTCATTTTGCCGACGCGCATGGCTACAGCGACGCGCGCGCATACCAGAAATCTGAGACTTTTTTTTTGGCCTAAGCTGAACCTTCAACAAGTTGTTATGCACTCTTGCTTCAAGGGAACAAAAATACACACAAAGCAATGATGCTATGTATATTTAAAGAGGTTGTGGAATGCTCGAAAACATTTCCGTCATTTTTTGGGTATATGTAGCCTAAGGTGTGATGAAATAAAAACGACTATTGTTTCTGTCATGAAATGAGTACAAAGGGTACTTTTGAGAGCTATTTTTCAGGTCCTGTTTCGACCCGAACGTGCAATTTGTGTAGTAGCATAAACGAGTCCTGTTTATTACGTCACGATTTTACTGTGTTTTGTTTGCTGCCCGCAACGACGACTTTTACACAAATTGCACGTTCGGGTCGGAACAGGCATGACAGGGCTTGAAAAACAGCTCTCAAAAGTACCTTTTGTACTCATTTTATGACAGAAACAATAGTCGTTTTTATTTCATCACACCTTAGGCTACATATACCCGAAAAATGACGGAAATGTCTTCGAGCATTCCACAACCTCTTTAAGCCAGTTGAACTAAAGGTTAAGTCCAGTGCTTGAATGAACGTGCTTGTAAGTATCTATCAGGTCACTGTAAAGGAGTGTACGTGTAATGTTGCTGATGTTCCGTGCTTATTTAGTACATTTTGGATACCTTCTCCACAGTTTGGCTCAGAAGAATGTTGCTGCGTGTGAGCCTGAAATTTCCTTGCTTTTGTGTCAATTCATTTCTTGTTCATTTCAGATGGTATGATGTATCACATGGGCATTGAGGAGGATGAAGTCTTATATCTATTCCATCCAGATCTGTGCAGGTACGTTGATTGTCTTGGCCCTAGACTGTATTTCAGTCATGTTCCCCTTTATGTAGCCAGCGTTTGGCAAGTGCAACAACGTGTGACTTGCAGTAGAAGGCGATATCAACAAGATGAATCAAATCCAGTCGTTGAATTTTTTTGGCACTTGAACTCCAGATAGTCTGAGCACATCTCATGCATGATAGATGTGTTGTAAGGGCAATTCCATGGGTAACAGACTGACATTTTGGGAGGGGTTTTCAAAATTTATCCCTTCTGTAAGGTTGTTGTAGTAAGTAGTAAGATCCAAACTCAAGTACATTTTTGTTCATAGCAAGTGCCCCTATAACCTGCAGTTTTCTTTCCAAACTGAGTGTTAAGTGGAAAACCTCTGTGAAGTTGGCAAATAAAAAATAATGGTACACTAAATATATTATAAAGCTAAGTCCTTGCTGTTTATAAATGGTGGTGGTTTTCGTAAATCACTGCCGGGTAAAATGGCATGATCAAAAATATGCTCGGTAACAGACTGACATCGGTGGTAACAGACTGACATGCTCCGAGTTCATGTGCAACATGTACAGTAAACCTACATGTATGACCTCTTTGTCATGTTCTTTTCCTGCTTAAACTGAGGTTTTAGGTGTTTGAAACCATTGTGTAAGTACAGGTGTGATTTTGGACGAAAAATTCAAATTTTGGGCCAAAATCAACAAAAATGATGATTTTGGCCCAAAAAGTTGATATAGCGCCCTCTAGTGTTGTCGTAGGATGGCGAAGGTTGAATGCTTCTATATTGACTCAAACAATATTTGTACCAAATTTAGAAGCATTTGAATGCAAAATGTACAAATTATGCAAAAAATACTGTTTTTTGACCAAAAATTGCAAAACCATAAAGAGTAAAGCGCCCTCTTGTGGTGGCAGTAGCACAACCAAATGAGGTCAACTTATTAAGTACCTACCAACCAACATTGCCAAATTTCAGGAAAATAGGCCAAAGCACATGGCTTAAGTAGTGGTCAGAATACCTTCACCTGGGCCACTGATTTAACTATGCACTTTACCCACAATGCCTTGCATCTACAGCGATAGACTTGTACATTTGTCAGTCTGTTACCATCAGTCTGTTACCACAGGCGTCAGTCTGTTACCATGGTTTATTTCAAAAATAACAAAATGGTACATGAATTTTCTTTGGCAATTTTGTTCATAGCTTGATGACTACAGAGAATCCAAAAAAGAAAGTTGTTCAAACTAATATAAAAGACTGAAAAAATATTTTTTAGATATTTCGGTAACAGACTGACACATAGTTTTGGTAAAATTTAAAAGCGGCAGCATTTTGGGTAAAATGCAAAACAAATTCAATTTTGTAATTTTAGGCAATAAAACGCGGCTTTTTGCCTAAAAATGACAAAATTCAAGAAAATTTGTCAAAATATACTTGATTAATTGGCAAAATATACCTAACATTGCAATTTATTAAGATTTTGCTTTTTAACCAATAAGTGTTTTTTTCACCCATTTTCATGTCAATTTTGCATTTGATGTAAAATTGAGTGAATTTTATGGATTCTGTACCTCATCAGCTTTAAAATGGTAGCCAACATGACCATTTATTATAAAAAACAATTTATGACCCTCAGGATGACATTTTCATGGAATTGCCTGTAACGAACCGTTTTGGTCAAGGACTTTGTGTTATTTAGGAAGGTGGGCTAGCTTGGCTGAATCTCTGGCCTAAAGTTGTGAACTAAGTTAGTAGTAATGTAACTTTAAAAGACAGGGCATTGAACTCTACAAGCAAAATAAACTAGGAGACCAAATGGATGTTTCAATGATCCAACTGGTGGCTTCCATTCGTAACTCTAATGATTGCGTAGCTATGAGAGAGGTGTAAACAGTGGTGTTAATGTTCAACTGACCAACTCGATCTGCCGAATTTTTGGCCTGAGCACAATATTTGCCCAATTTGTAGTGTGCGTGTGGCCCCTGGGAATCCAGAGGCACATACATGTATGCGCACTGTGCGACGCAATCTGCAAACCAAAATCGCGTTCAGGTGACCATTCTGTTGCAATAGTGGCTGCGTGAGGTAATTGTATGCTCAGATTTCTTGGGTCTGAGTGCCAAAATGCCCAAGACTGCAGCAGCTTGGCTGAACAGGGAGGAACAGGCTGCATTAGAGGAACACAATCCCAAACTCAGTCTTGGGACAAGACCAGTAAGTTTACAGACATCGATACTCTCATGATTATGTGGACATGTATTGCCAAGGGCATTGTTTTGTAGAGTTCAGTATTGGATACGATTTGACTCGAAAATTGGACTGGAAAGATACTTTGTGAAAAGCACTTTGCAAAATTCATTCAAAAGTCGAGAAAAATCCGCCCCCCAACTTTATTTGCAATACCCTTGAAAACATTTTTGCCCCGGCTGTGAGATGGTTAAAATAACCCGGCCCTTTCAGGGTTAACTTGTTTCTTTTTTATTTAGCCACCACCTGTGGTTGGCAGTTCTTATAATGGGAAAAAGAAGGTAAAAAAACTCGTTTTAATTCACTTTGATCTTTCTTCCCAGGTCCATGCCTTACACCTTCGTCCAAGACGACGTACTCGAAGGTGTTCCCCTGAAGATGTTTGGTGTAGCCCCCTGGGCCTACCAGAACAGCAGTACCTACCCCCTCAATAAAGGCTTTAATATCACCACTGATGATGTGCCCAGAGGACTCATGAGAGTTGATCCATGCAGATTTGGTACGACCTCCAAATTTAGATCATTTGAATTTTTGCTCATATAATCCTCACGCTGCCGAGAATGCATACATTTTGATATCTTGCAGATAATCTTAACTTGTAAGGTAGCGAGTGCGTGTACATTTATCTTCAAGCAAACTTGTATCCTCAAACCTGATTGGTCAATCCATGGCAGTGCGTATAATCCTGTACAGCCTGTCTCAAAAAAAAATGCTGCAAGCAGAAACAGGCTCTGTTGTCCTTGGAATATTGAAACAATGTTTCATGATGCTTATATATATAACCTGGGATATTCAGCTTTCAAATGCCATTTGTTTTATCAAGTTTGCTTTTGCCAAACCAGAGATATGGTCCGTTGAACACAAACACTCAAAAATCAATTTGTGCCACTTTCTACATTGTTAGGCCTAATAATGACAGGACAAGACATGGCACCTGTTCAAATCCGACTTCAATTGAGGGTCGCAATTCCAGAAGATATGTTTTTATTATGATGATTTGGAGAGTTTGTTACCAATAATGAAAAGAACATTATAATATGAATAACAAAAGTGTTTCTTCACCTATCATGCCTATTCATAACTAATTGTTTTTTGCACGATCATACATGTGTATAATACTGGCAATACTGCTGTTTATAGTATCAACTTACGGAAAGTGGCACAAATTGATTTAGATGGGGTCGTTCGGTCACCCCCAACTGTACTTTCTTTGCCGGTGAGGGGGTACTTGTAAACGGAGCGGATACAGTATTGACCATCTCGCACCAATGTATTTCAAATCTATTCTAATTTGCAGAGACACCGATTGCCTTATCCAACCCCCATTTCTTTGACGGTGATCCCAGTTTAGCAGGTGGCGTCGACGGTCTCAGCCCAAATGCAGACAGACACAGAAACTATTTTTCCATAGAGCCGGTGAGTTTGATTATTATGTACCGGTATGTGTTTTTGATAGGCACCTTTAATTTTCAGTAATAAGGTGGAGACGTTTTTTTTTTAAATTTTGTCACATTTTGTTTTAACGTTTTTTTCGTGGGTCTTTTATACTTACTGTGCTGGGGCCGTATTCACAATTAAAACGACTTCAGTCGCGGAAAGTAAGCACCCCACTTAATTATGTGACTTAGACGAGTCTTCTATTTTAAGCAGTATGGAGTACCGAAGTGAATACGTCACACGCACAAAATGTGTGTGAAAGACATCGGGTGATTCAGCCCATGAACCAACACGCACGCGTACTCCATTCGTTTGCACCACACTTTCTGATTCTAAATGACGTCACACTTCGGTACTCTATTCACATTTTTATTAAGTGCCCCTCTTATTTTCTTGACTTTAATCGAAGTGTGGTGACGGGTTACCTTGTATGATTATGTGATGAGCTTGTGTTTGTACAAGAAGGCTTTAGAAAAAAAAATACTCAGTTATAATCATAAAATATTATTGAATTAGCACTTGTAATTTCACTTGTAATTCACAGTTCCCCTGACATAAATCCAGTAATTCCAGGAACAAATATCAGAAATATTCTGGAAACTGAAGGACTGATCGGTTTCAGTAACTCTGCCGCTTTATTATTTTGAATTATATTTTGAATTTGAATTTTCTTCACTCATTTGTGTGCAGATTCTAGGTATGCCTTTCAAACTCCGTATGAGGTTGCAGATTAACCAATATGTACAGCAAGTCTCAGGTGTATGGTGAGTCTGTCTGCCTCATAAACTCCTCTGATGCTATCCAAATTCAGACTTTGATTTGAGAAGGTCGACTCCATACCATTGATGACCTCCAAATTTGCAGACATTGCTTCATTGTTATTCGCAACCATAGAAGCAAATTTTGTGAAATATGTTGAAGTATTTATAAGGACAATTTAACGTAATTAAAAACCCTAAAGAAATAAAAAAAAAAAAATTCCAAATGCTACGAATGAAAAGTGTATAATTTTGATCTAATTATCCATATTTTATTGACAGCGTTACTTTTACTGACAAATTAATGAATAAAAGTACTCACAAAAAATCAACCAACACCATGGTGATTCGAGCTGATTCCACTACAAATAAAAGCCGAGTAAATTTTTTTTTTCATGCCGGGTTTATTTTGACAATGACCAGACCCAGGCGCGGGAATATTTTTCACGAATGTCAATGCCAGATGGGCTCAGGCATGATCTGCGCATTCTGCGGGTTGCATACCCTGATCTTTCCAGCCTCGCTCGCTGAGAGTGGGTCGCCGACAGATATTTCCGGCCTCTCCCGTTGTGGGTTTATCAGTCATCCGATCTGACTTTCGGAAAACTTTTGCATGTATACCATGTAACCAAGTACTCCAGTGGGAACTGGTTAAATCATTGTTGTAACTACTATAAGTGGTACATGTTTTTCAGAATTGTAATCCACTTTATGCTGATAACTTTTATAATGCACCTTGTTGAATTGTTCGAAATGTATGTCCGACAACCTGGAACTGCCCTAACCACTTCAGAGTAAGACCATTAATTTCAACATTCTGGGTTTTTTTCCTACAGAGAAAGGAATAACATGTGTGATGCGATCAAGCTAAATGAGTCGTTTGTCGACCCTGGTCAATTTTTTTTTTTTTTTACAAATTTGAAAAGAGCACAATCTCAGCATTACCGATTACTGCTGTGAAAACCGCATGCTGATACCATCTTTAGTTCAAAAATTATGGAAGTCGGAACACCAAGAGATGTGATGAAGTGATGTGATGAAGTGGCCCTATATTTGGCCTGAATCTGCAAATGAAAATTCCCGACAGACGACTCATTTAGCTTGATCACATCACTTATATAAACACTGTAAAGACAAATTCAAGCACGCTTACAATTCTGTCACGATGGCCCCTTTAAATGGCGAAAGCATTGTGCTAGGTTCATTTCAGGTAATCCGTCATGGGGCAGTTGCTTTTTACAAAAAGCATGCACCATGGCTTCTCCGCTTAACGGCTAACGGAGCCTTGTGATGTTCAGCGATCACGTGCCCGGATCCGTCTATAGATCTCTCTCAAAAGATGTCACTTCCTACAGATTGCCATATGCATTGGCATTTGGGGCATCAAATTTTCTTGACGTGCATCAGGCTGCGCCATATTTCGAAGCAATTTTGGGCAACACGCACGTGTTTAGAACACTTTGCACACTGCGCGCACACGCACCTGGTGGCGTTGAACCCACAGTTGTAACTTTCTTGCGCCCTAGGAGAGAGATCTATGTTAGAAAAAATTGCCAAACTTGCTCGGACGGGACTAGAACCACCGACCTTTAGTCATCACTGGAAGATATTTTGATTTGAAATCCAAATTCGAAGTTACAGAGGGCAATTAGATTTAGTTGACACAAACCAGCCCTGGTTGTTGATATTGAATTTATTACTTATGTTTACAGGCAAACAGCAAATGTGAAGACCATGTACATGCCGGGATTCTGGTTTGAAGAGGTAGGAAAACACTTGACCCTAACCCTGACAGGTGCAACACAGTGCAACAGGTGCTAAAGTCTGTGTGGACCTTGTTGCATTTTGGTCTGCAACACTTATGCATAAACTGCCAGTTCAGAGACAATAGAGCCTGAAAGTTCACCCCTGGTGGCGCGCTTATGGAACCCTTACATGTAATAGGAAAAGTAATGTGCAAAAATTCTTAAAATTGCAATACTTTTTGTTGCATTTATTTTTTGAAGAAAATCATCCTTGAACAAGAAAATGTCAAATTGTTACTAGAAACTCAATTTATGTAAACTGAAAAATCGCTGGAAAATGAGTAAAAACGAATTTTATTTTACGACTTTCCATATCCAGCATTGTCGTTCTTAGGTCTCCTTGCTCTGTGCACCTTTGTTTTCACATTGTCTACTTGTGTGAGAACAAACATGCCTAACATTGGCTTGAGCAGATCACAGGAGCCTCCCAAAAAACGGTCAGTTTTAGATTTTTTTTTATTAAACTTCCTATGAAAACATACATTCTGTGCCAAGTAGTCCTCTACAGTCAAAATCAATCAAGTGACTGTTTTCAACAGTTAAGAATCCCCAGCCTGCATTAAAGCAGGATTGACTGGCAGTGACTGTTTGTGTAACTCGATAACAGCATGTACAGCTTTGCTTTGGCTGTGGGTAATTGATAAGCCAGCTGCGCCCACAACTTGCCTGCTTTGTCTGTTCATGGTCTGTTGACTGAGTTTGACTAGTCACAGTGCTTGCCTGACATATGATCTGACTGCTGGTGACTAGACTGTGTTAAAAGTATAGCAGAGGAAGTGGATGAAGATTTTTTTTATTAAACTTCGTATGAAAACATACATTCTGTGCCAAGTAGTCCCTTCAGTCAAAATCAATCAAGTGACTGTTTTCAACAGTTAAGAATCCCCAGCCTGCATTAAAGCAAGGTTGACTGGCAGTGACTGTTTGTGTAACTCGATACAGCTTTGCTTTGGCTGTGGGTAATTGATAAGCCAGGTGCGCCAACAACTTGCCTGCTTTGTCTGTTCATGGTCTGTTGACTGAGTTTGACTAGTGCTTACCTGACATATGATCTGACTGCTGGTGACTAGCCTGTGTTAAAAGTATAGCAGAGGAAGTGGATGAAAATTTAACTCTCTGTGACTGTTTAAATAGCAGGAGGGTTATATACTAATGAGTCCTTCCAGTTTATTCACATAATTTGAAAACTTTAAAAGACATCTTGGTCTTCTATTTTACTTTCAATTCAACCCAATGACCACGGATTTAAGGGGTATGCATTCATAAGTTGCACAAGTCCGCATGTATTTTAGATTCTCGGAAGTGAGACGACAGAATTTGGCCTGATATTTCTCTTTCAAGGCAGGTGTTTTATCAGTTTCCATTTCAGCAACAATTTTACAAAGGTCTTTTCCGAGGGTGATTGTCTTAAGAAATGAACCAAATATGATATACAAGGGTCGCGGAAGTGCGCCACCAACTTTCAGGCTCTATGGGAAGTACCATCTACATCTACATCGGACAATTTCACTGTTAGATCCTATTACAGTTGTCAAGGTCCACAGTTTCTGAGGCAGCTTGGCAGTAGGAATCTTGACCTAAGTTTTAGATCTCCTCACACTTTGTAGCATCACACATCGAGTGTTGCATTTTGTTGTATTAGGACAGGTTCAGTGGACAAAATATTCTGGAGGGTGAGGGTGTTTTTCAAGCTTTGCCAAATTGTTGTGGAATAGTGTGAAAGGGGCATACCTTTGATGTACAGAGCATGTAAAAAAAAACGAAACCCAAATGTTGGGATTATTGTTGTAGTGAAGTTCTGCATGTAGCACTTTCAAAATCTAGGATATGGAAGCCCAAGTTAGAAGCTTTCTTTTAGTACAAGAATCATTCAAATCGCTCATGTACTTTTTAAGTTACGGAGTTTTAAACACAACCGCCGTTTTAAAATTCTGTCCACAAATCACAAAAAAGTGTGCGTTCTTTCAGCAAAACGAAAACAATTCACGCACATCCCTACGTGATTTGTTTTCGTTTTGCTGCACCTTTCTGTGATCCGTGGACAGAACTTTAAAACGGTGGTTGTGTTTAAGATTCCATAACTTGAAAATTACATGAGTGATTTGAATGATTCTTGTACTAAAAGAAAGCTTATGAATTGGGCTTTCCTATCCTAGATTTTGAAAGTGCTACATGCAGAACTTCACTAAAACAATGGTCCCGACATTTTGGGTTTCATTTTCTTTTACTCACCCTGTATAATTCACTCACACTTTGTTGTGATTCGTATTGGGAAAAGAGACATCTTTACAAATTACAATGCAAAACATTTTAATATTATGCCAACGTGTTTCTCAATGTATTAGAGTGAGGAGTGGTGTTCTACACTTGCCCCGCTTTTTGAGGGCTTACAGGCCCAGTGAAATCTTTGGAGCTACATTCCCTATAGTCAGATAGATGGCGGACATTTCAAGTCTGATTTTTTCTATTCCAGGATGTCACTGCAAATGAAGAAGTCATAGGTTACTATGACACAGGCATCAAGCTGACCGGGATTATAGCACTGGTGATGCAGTACCTTAGCATTGTTATCGGAGCTAGCCTTATAATAGCATTCCTTCTTGTTGGACTCTGTAAGCTGGTTACAAAACCAAAGAAGAGCATTGTAAGTATCTTCTTGGCAATCATTCTTTTCACGGTGCGCCATGACAGCGGGCAGGTTTTGTTATTTAAATTCAGTTAAGTACCTAATCAAGTTTATCACACAGGAACAAAGACTGCCCACTGTCATGGCACACCATGCTAAGGGGCTATCTTCTTCTTCTTCATTCATTCATTTTCATGATGACTTGATGAGTTGGGCCCAACTGTCCCTGTCGAGCATAGTGTTGGAAAGAGATGGACCACTCAGACCAGTTTCTAGCTCGATGGATGTTTTCAGGGTCATGTTGGGACGACCTTTTCGTCGAGGGGCTTCAGGATTCCAGAGGAGAACTTGACTAGCTGGCTCATTATGTCGATAAACGTGACCGGCTAGCCGAAGGCGACGCTGTCTGATGGTGGTGGAGATAGGGGGAAGGGCACCATACAGAACAGAGTTAGGGAGATGTTGTTGCCAAGAAACGTTCTGTACAGCCCGCAACATCCGTGTATAGGTGCCATAGGGGCTATAGGACATTTTTTTAAGCAAATAAATAATTCTTTGCTTTAACCCTAACCCCTTGAGTGCATTACTAGGAACCTTCCTCATTCCTGCAATTTCCAACACCATGTGGTAAACTCCACACCCAAACTGTTGGACTCTGATTATGGTGGTATGCCTGACCCCATGTAAAGCATAATCAGTTTACTAGTGCAGTACTCACGCCAACAGATTCCAACAAACCCTGGTGTTGGAGTTTGATTGCATTGGGATTGTTAGGGTTAATTGGAAATATATCTGTACTTAGAAGCTCAAAGACATTTTGTGTGTTCTACAGAATATTTTATACATTTTATTTATGTATTTCTTTATTTCTGTTTTTTTTTATTTTATTTATTTAACACGCCCATGCAAACATACATTCTCTACCAAGTTGTCCTTTCAGTCAAAATCAATCAAGTAACTGTTTGGAAGCAAATAAAGAGCTCACAGCTAGCCTACATAAAGCAGGCTTACCTGGCTGTGACTGTTTATGTAGCTTGATACAGCTATGCTTTGACTAGGTGATTGATAAGCCAGCTGTGTTTATACCACTTGCCTGCTTTTGTCTGTTGACTGAATTTGACTAGTCAGAGTGCTTGCTTCAAATATGATCTGACTGTTTGTAACTAGCCTGTGTAAAAGGCAAGGCAGGGGAGAGGAATGATTTTTTAAACTGTCTGTGACTGTTCAGACCACCGTGCCAGACTGACTCCCCGATGTTGCTTTGGACTTGTTCATGGCGGATTTTTTTTTTTTGTGGCCAGTTTCGATTACAAATTTCATCTTAGCTCGGAATTTCAAGTGCGAACAATAGTTTGTTTTTTCTGGTTTACTCTATTTTCTCAATAATTTTTCTGGTATTGACCCTTCCTGTCTGTCAATAAAACAGTTAGCATTGACCAATCAGATCATGACTGCTGCTTAGGTGACCATGGTTACAAACACTGTAATGAAATGTACACAAAGCAAAGGTGAAGGGGGGGGGGCTTGTGGCCAAATCAGGAATGGTCCACTCAGTACCTGACATTACAGGACCAAGGTGCCTCACGTACCTTTTCCTGACTCGGTGAGTTCTCCTACTGATCGCTTCAGCCGTTTCTTTGTTCCAAAAGCTTTCTGCTGATCGGGATGCAGTACCTCCCCCTGTGCCTGACACGTCTAGTTACCAGCCGACATCGAATACTGAAACTCTCCACTCAGCTTCGCCCAAGGAAGTTCGTATATCAGTTTTCAAATCACCGGCGACATGTAGTGATCTAGACCCAATCCCTACGTTAGCTTCAGTGTGCTAGTTCCATTATACATGCAATCACAAACATCATGGAATCTGGTGTTGCTAATTCCCTCCCATCTCAAACATTCCCATGTGCAATATTGCTCAAGAAGTCGGCTCTCGACCCCAACAAACTCCAAAACTAGCGCCCTGTTTCAGATCTGCCCTACATTTCGAAGATACTGGAGTACATCGCCTTTTCAAAGTCGTCATAATTGCTGCTGGAAAATCATCTAACCGACAGCTTCTTATCTGCGTATCTTCAGAGCCACAGTGTAGAGACCCTTCTTGTTCACCTTGCTAACCATGTTCTTAGATGGACTTTGGTAGAGTGAACGCTCTTGTGCACCTTGACTTATCATCAGCATTCGACACAGTCAATCATGCCATCCTGATAGATCGCCTGTACTCCCTTGGAGTTCAAGGATCTGCACTGGACTGGTGTTCATCCTACCTGAAGGATTGGCATCAATCTGGAAACATTAATAGAGAACTATCATCCCCTACCCACCTTGACCACTGTGGTGTCCCCCAGAGCTCTGTTAGGGGCCCACTACTACTATTTACATACTTCCAGTTGGCCACATCATCCAAAAACACAACATTCACTATCATTGCTTCACTGATGGCATTCAGTTGCATTGTTCCATTGACCCATTGCAAGCCAACGTGCAGTCTGCCTTTATGAAGTTAGAAGCGTGCATCGACGAAATCAAAACGTAGATGCGTTTATACAGTCACAAACTGAATGACATGAAGTCCGAGTTCATGGTAGTTAGCTCGAAACAGCAGCTCGCCAAGTTTGACATCCCCAGCCTTCGCATTGAGGATACTCACATGCAGCCTTCTACAAGTTGCTGTAACCTTGGAATCATACATGTTACATGTAATTGACTCACACTTGTCACAAACCCACCAGGTCTCATCGGTTTTCAAATCTGCCCGTTTTCATCTTTGCAACCTGGGCTTCATTCTAAAATATCTCACCCCTACTGCTATGGAGCAACTGGTACATGCACTTGCATGCACAACATCACGGTTTGATTTCTGTATCTCCCGGCCTACCGGTACCTCGGTACCTCTTTGACAGACTCCAACGTCTTCAAAATGCCGTCGTTCGTCTTGTGTCATTGTCCAAACGTACCATGCATTATCAGCTGAATAGAAATCACTCCACTGGGTATATCAATGACTGCATCGCTTTCAAAACAATCCATGGATCCTCACCAGTCTACATGTCCGATCTCATCCAACAATAAAGCCAATCATGCAACCTTTGTTTAGCTACAACAACACAGTTGACTGTTCCCCGGACGTATCACTCACGGGGAGATCGTTCATTCCCACACGCCACCTTCAAACTCTGAAACAATCTACCAGTTGAACTATGACAAAGTTTGTCATTGCAGTCGTTTAAATCTTCTCTCAAATCACAGTTGTTCACCTCTCGTTTTTCAGTTTTGAGTTTGACTTATTTATGTTGTGTAAATCTTACAGCGCCTGTTTGGAACATTTTCAACACTGCGCAATGCGTGCTAGATTGTGTAAAATACGCAGTTGCACTTCTCCTACAGAAATGGCCGTCATTGAACGAGCCCTATAGGCTAGATCGATTGCTCATAGTCCAATTAGTAAAAAAAATACCGAAAGTCGTGGGGGTAGGATAATGGAAATTGGGGTTAGGGTTAGGAAAGCTGGATTATTATTTGTTCACAAGTCTATGGGAATGTCTCCCTAACGGTATATTTTTCGGTTATGTTATAATATTACAGTTGTATTTACATACATTGTACTGACACTGTGGTTTTCTTGCTTTCACTCCTTCTCACAGTTGGAAGAAGCAAATGCCGCCACATACGAATCCGTCCACGTGTACGACAACAGTATAAACCTTACTGAACAAAGTGATTAGGCTCCTTAGACCGAGGGAGCACATTATCTGAGTATGATGGACGCCTGACACTATAGAGTATGAAGCAGGTGATCTATTGGGTTCCTTCATTTGATCGGCGGTTGTGGGGAGTTATTAACCATTTTATGGTTATAAAAACAGAAATTTATATCACATTTATTGAAGAACTTTAGCAGCTTTAATTCAATTTAAAAATTAAATTAAAGCAGCAGAGCAGACCAAAGTTATGTTACCCAAGTTATGTTACCCAAGTTTCATGTCTGTACGGCCAAAACGGCATCCTAACAGTGTCCGACTGACAAAAATGTGGCCTATGATGGGGACATATTTTTAGACAAGAAAAATTACAGTGCCTGTATCATGCGCAGGAAGATGACCAGTGATGTCAGGAATGCCACTTTGACTTAAACTTTTAGTTTCTGTAGACCGTCATTTTTGGAGCAAGAATCACATAGCAGTATCCACAGTTCGTATAGGCAAGTGCGGACAAACGGGATTTCTTTATGTTGGCTTATCTAGCTCCCAGACCTATGTTCTTGAAACTCAATGGTTCTTGAGTCTCGAGTGCTGAATGGTTACACATAGGCAACCAATGAAAAGTGGGGTGCAAAATGAATCGATTTTTTCATCGGATGATGTCACCCCATCCCCACCTATAGACCGGTATCATGTTGCAGCCATTTGATTTTGTTCCCATTCAAATCAATGTAACCAAACCCAGACTGGAAGGAAAAATAGTTTGGTTCCTTTTTGCACAGAAAACAGTATCACTCAGTACTGTTATTGGATGCAGGGAACATGACTGAAATGGTGGCAGCATGATAAAGGTCCATTGCGGGTGAACATGGCTTAAAACTTGGACACAGACTTGACAATTCTGCAGTCTGCTGACTAGTTGCAGTAGTTTATAGTTTCATGGATTGTGATAAATCTCCTAATAAACATAATTTGAGAACCCTTCATTATTGGTATATTAAAAAAAAAAGTGGGAAAAGCAGCTCGTAAAATTTAGGTAAAGTTAAATGATACAAATTTTAATTGAAATAAATTTGATTTGTAAATAATGTTAATTATCATTGATTTTTGTTTTAGTGTTGACTGAAGATTTATTTGTTGGTCCATAGGGACTGGCTAGTGGCTACGCACAATGACAGGTTTGTCAACTATGTAGACTAGTCCATAATTTCTGACACAGTGTCAAAATATTATATGTAATTACATTTTTGGCCCTGAAATAATTTCTGACACAGTGTCAAAATATTATATGTAATTACATTTTTGGCCCTGAAATACTGATGCTGCATACTTTAATAGAATGGATTTTTATGTGGATGCATATTTTTGCGTGTGCTTTGTACGAGAACTTTTAAAAAGTTTTATTGCAGAATTAAGAATGTTAGAAATAAAATTGCACAAAGTGTGACTTAAATCCAACCTATATACAGGGTGGTCAAAAAAAAAACGAAAAAAAAAAACGGAATGGCACACTTCCCCGAGACTCAAACCACTTATACCAATGCATGGAGAATCTTTTTAAAGGAACAATGAAACCAAGATCGCCTGATTTGGCCCAGTAGTTTTTGTTCTAGAGCCTATTTTGTGAAGCAAGGTGGGGGTGATTTTTGTCACGATGAATTACTAAACCGCGCCCGGGGGTTGCACTTACATTATAATTGATAGAGGAATAGTGATGTAATAAAACCCACATGAAAGAAGTGTGCTTCACAAAATAGGCTCTGCAGCAAAAACAACTGGACCGATTCGGGATATTTTGGTATCATAATTCTTTTAAAAGGATTCTCCATCAATTGGTACAGGTGGTTTGAGTGTTCAAGGTAGTGGAAGTATGCCGTTCCATTTGTTTTTTTCTTGCCTTTTTTTTTAAAATTTTTTACCACCCCGTATAATGGTGCTATTTATAAAATAGCATAACTTACTAAATATGGAACGTAATTTTTTTTATTAAATAAATTTTAAAAGTAATTTTGCTGACAACAATTTTATCACTACATGTGTAAATGCACACAAAACCATTATCATGTTGAGTTTAATTTTAAAAAGTTCACGCAGCAAAAAAAAAAGATTTGTTAGTAATATTCAACCAATACGTCATTGTGCTATTTATAGAATAAAAATGATCATAACCAAAGGAATTGAAAATTCCGAATCAGGAGACTTTGTATCATAATTCAAAATAATTTCAATGTAATTGAAAGTAACAAGTTCAATGTAATTTTGCTATCAGAAATGTTATCACTGCATATCTAAATTCGATCAAAATCATTGTTAAGGTTTATCCAGTTAAAGGGAATGTACATCATTGGCTTTTGCTGTAATTGTCAGAAATGAACTATTTGAGGGGTTAGTATCAAATTTTGTTACACTGACATGTTTGAAGTTTTTTCTTCGAAAATGCTGGAAAAACCAAGAAAAACAAAAAACGTTCAAGTAGTCTGGTTCCCTGACTCCACTAAAGATCAAATGGATCGATTTCCAGATGCCGGAAAATTGTAAGGTAAGGGAACCAGTCTAGCTGGCCTGCACCCGTTCATTAATATATAACCAATAGCAAACAAAATTTGAACTGATTCCATTCCACAACATTGATTATTGCTTTATTAAAAAAAAACTTTTGTATAAACATGACGATTAGCTACATGAATAGTATGTACTGAGGCTTAGTAACGTTATTGATTATGGAAATATATGCAGAAATGAATCTGTGGCTGCTGTGTTAATTTTGTCCCTAAGATCTTTTCCACGAGTCTAAAATCCATGAAATGTCCAAATATCTGGATTTTTCATGGACTGCACAAGGCGCAATGGTTTGAGTTTCATGCACAATATTCTTTGGGGAAAGCCCTTTGGAGGAGTGTAATTATAAGTCGTGGTCTCACTTTGATTTAATAATACAGGGCGAGTAAATAAAACACGAAACCCAAATGTTGGGACCATTATTTTAGTGAATTTCTGCATGTAGCACTTTCAAAATCTAGGATATGAAAACTCAATCCAGAAGCTTTATTTTAGTACAAGAATCGTTCAAATCACTCATGTACTTTTCAAGTTACAGAATTTTAAACAGAACCACCGTTTTAAGCGTCTGTCCACGGATCACAAAAAAGGTCAGTGTTCTTTCAGCAAAACGAAAACAAATCATATTGGGGTGTGTGTGAAATGTTTTCGTTTTGCTGAAAGAACGCACTCCTTTTTTAGTGATCCGTGGACAGAACTTTAAAGCGGTGGTTGTGTTTAAAATTCCATTTCGGAAAACATTTCTGGAAATTTGTTAAAGCCAAAAATCAACATGCTTTTGGGATTCCTCCAATCAACGCCAAAGATGAGAAGATTGCTAGATCATCTAGTGACAAGGCAGAAGCATTAAACGACCAGTTCAATTCACTTTTCACTGCTGATGAGGATACTAGCTCGATGCCACCACCAAACTATATTTTTACCCCAGCTATCGACCACATCAGTGTGCACAATAAGGAGGGTGTACTGAAACTCATTGTCATCAACGAATTAATATTACTTTTTACAAAGTCAATCAAGCTGCTGGCACGGAAGTTGCTTCTAGCAAGAATTCTTAAAGAATGCCGCTACACAATATTGCACCAATACTCACCAACATGTTTCATAAATCCTTAGGTTCCCTTCAGAAAGACTAGTGTGTGCGAGGCCTTGGGTTTCATTACACCTATTATTCTATACAAAATGGGGACAAATCTAGTCCTGACTAACTGGGTCGCTAGAACTCCTTTTTTGACATTGGGGATGTTACTGTCGTACTAGCTATAGTACGACAGTAACATCCCAAATGTCAGAAAAAGGAGGTCTAACGACCCAGTTAGTGGGACTAGGACAAATCAAACCCAGCCAACTACAGACCAGTTTCTCTTACTTCTGTAAATTACTGGAGCAACAAATAATTCATCACCCCAGGGGCGGCGGAACGCTTTTCAAACGAAGGGGGGGGGGGGGGGGCACCAAAAAGTGTAAGAGGTATACACCCCTTTTACCAGACCATGGCTCGAGCTCCAAGATTTTGACGCCGACGAGGCGTTTTCCGCCGCAGCTACCAGAACATAACATGACCTCATACAAATTAGGCACCTGTATCCAAATTCGGGAAGATCCCGTGTCATTAACATCATCCTCATTAATTACAAGGTAATCCTTATATATACCGTTATCTTTAGGACACCTCTATTTTTACGACTTCTGTTCAAAACTGACTTTTGCAGATGACTGTCCAGTACCAAAGTGACTTTTGCAGGTTAAATCAGTCTTTTTTCTTCAGATAAAGTCATGTTATTTGTAATTTTGAAAGCACTTTCAAAGAAAATGTGACTGTCCTACTTTTTTTGCAGTTTGCCACTTTGCTCTTTTTAATATATTGTAGCGGTACTGCCTCGGACGACTGCCCCGGCGAGTAGCGGCGAACGGCCTAGCCTCTACGGTCGGGTACGCAGATCCGTTTCGGCGGAGATTTACCGCCAGGCCCGCAGCAGACTACCAAAGGATCACCCTTACACGCTCTCTCGCTCACACAACCCAAGCGGACTAACTAGGGGGACTGTGGAAGGATGGGGACCTGACACCAGATATGTCTTTCGGAAGATTATTTTATTCGCCTACCCAGGCGCCTCGCCTACGTGATCTTATACTCAATCACTTCCCTTACAAACTCAGAGATTACATCATTATCTGGATTATAATGCAGGAATCATTAATTAAATACACTCACACAAAGTATGAGGCTCCCTCCGCTGCGACTATAGGTGATTGGTGATTGGTTAATTGTGGGAGATTAAAATAGTGCAACTTTTCCTGAGACCGCGCACGGGTTCCGGCCACAGCAGAAAGAGGGCGAAGCTGAGCGCATGGCCGCTTATATACACTGGCGCTATTGGCTGGTGCCCCCATAAACCTGGGTGAGTGCACGCGCACCCCGCTGGCTACCAGTAGAGAACTAAAGTGCGCCCTCCATAAAATGCATTGCGCTACAATATATTCTGTTTGTCATCGTCGTCTTTAACCCCTCATAAATCAAATCCCTGCTGATATTCAAGAAGGTGTCATTGCCAACTGTTCAAATGTTTCAAGAAATATCAGAATGTCACTTTTGAGTGTCATTTAGACAGTTGTTTTGGTGAGTCTTTTTACCTTATATAGAAACGGGGTCCTAAAGGTAAGGATTACCAATTACAATCATCAAATTCCAGTTTTAAAAAAAATGGTAATAATATCCCTTTTACTAGCACCTCAGCATTTTCTATTGCTGGATCGACGCCTTCAGGTCAATCCAATGTTGAGTTTTTTGTCTACAAGTTACATCTTCCCGCCCGACTCAGCAGTGAGATGCCTCCGCCAAAACCATATACCCGGTACTCGACATCAAGCCTCCATGGTTCAACAGCTGAGCATTGGGCATTTCATCACCTGGCTATATAACGCTACCATTGTCAGAAGTTTTGCATATTATATTGCAGGTAAATTACCTTTACGATAATTAGGGACATAAACCGCGGACTCAGCTCGGCGGGATTCGTCATGATTTGAAGCGTTTTACAAACCTCGGTTTCGTGGTAGTCTAGCTGGGGCTTCAAAAGATTTTACTTCAGGTGGAAATGGGGTTTGCCTTAAAACGGTCACTGTTCAACTTCGGAGACGTGAAATTTAATACTACGATTCGAAATACTGAGGTAAATGTATTTGATGTCAGCATTAAAGGCTCTGAGATGATTCTGGATCCAGAGAGGACGCCAATACGGACATAAAACCGAGGTTTGATTAATCTGCATGCACGGTGCTGGTAGGTGGCGTCCTATCAGCACAAACGGCGCAGCAAAATCGGTACGTGTACATGTAGGCCTACAATTTACAAAAGTTAATTACACAACAAAAACAAGCGCAGACTATGCATGCAGAGGGCCGGCCTGCAGGGACGGGCACGGGTGACGTGGGAATGTGAAAAAACATCTGCGTCAGGAACTGATACCGTACTGCCAGTCTGGATCGGAATTGAATTACATGTGATTCCAATTTCCATGTAATACTAATAATTTTTTAGTGGTCTGATGGTATGAATTAGCTTGAGTAACTCCAGCTGACATGCTCATATTCATTCGCATGTAGCTTAAATAAAAGTTAAATTATGACTATGAGCATGTCAGCTGGAGTTACTCAAGCTAGGTATGATATGAATGTGCAATAAGTGTTTTTATGCTCTCTGTGTTAGGCCAAAAAAAAAAAATATTCGGTCTCTGGTCAGACCAAAGTTCCGGAATTGACGCAGCCACGCGGCTTTTTTTTTTTTTTTTGGCTTTTTTTCCCTTTCTTCAAGCTTGGATTGTACAGACAAGGTGGGGTACTATTTTGCTTTTTTGGTGTCCTCATGTACATTGGTGTCCTCCATAATTTTCCTTTGTGCTTTCGATCATTTGCCTTGTGGCAATTTCCCATTCCTTGGTGCTCTTTGGTAAAAAAAAATTGAGGAGGTGCGGAAATAGAGGGCGCTGTTGGAGGTACCGCGGAACATTTTGGAAAAAAAAAAGATCGACGCGCATGATTAAAATCGACGGGCGCGCTGACCAGAGACCGACTTGTTTTTTTTTTTGGCCTTAGTGTTACTAGTGTTAGTTTTTATTCATACCGGTAGGCCTACTGTATCATATGTTTTGTGTGCAGTTTTTTTGTTGTAAAGTCTTGTCTATTTTTGTAATTTTATTTTCTTTGTTTCATTCTGTTTTCACGTAATTTTAATGTGAGGGCTCCTTTGGAAAGCAGTTTTTTTTTTAACTGAAATGGACTAGGCCTACCCTCTTAAAAATTACAATAAGATTACCGGATGACTGCGAAAAGTGTAAGCAGATTCACCCAGTGTAAACAGGTAGGGCCTAAGGATCTCGGAGTAATTGCAGAATACCCCGCCACTCGGAAATACACCCCTAATGCCCTATTAATGTTGATGTACCCTAACGTGGCGTGGCCCCAAACGTGGCGCCTAGTAGCGCCTAGCTAGAGCAAAAGTTTTCATCCGGATCGTAAGTAAACTTCAGTACAACCATCTTAACTATCGATGTCTACTAGCTTGTACCTCAGGTGGCGTATAGTAATTTGGAGGCCGTTTTGAGGGTGAAATCTGATGTTTTTGTTGGGGAAATGTTGGGTTTTGGGGTCAATGACAGAATTGTGTTGCTTGGCATAAGGATTTGCTTTGACCCTACTATAGACGCCAGACCATGTCCGAATGTTAAAAAGGCGATAAGTTGGGTCCAAGTTACTCGGACTTCTGGTTGGGTATGTAAGTAGAGATAATAATGGTTTATCAGAATTTGTCAACTTCACAGAAATTCTTAAAATGTCAATTTGGAATTTTCCGAGATTTATTCAAGTGTGCCACGTTAAGGAACACTGCCAATTTGTGCCCAATATCCGGATGCCATTGTTTTCGAGTTTCGGATTAAATTTCGTGAAACCGAAATTGTTCACAGAGGTTAAATAGCAAGCATTGATATAGGTCAAAGTACCAGTATTTCACTGCATAAATTTGAGGTTTGTCACCGAAGAGGTCTGGCAACACTACCGGTACACGAGGAAAGTCGGGTAAACGTCGAAGTGCGCCACGTTCGGGAACACCACAACAGTACGAGGTTGGAATCACTGGAAAAGAAACAATTCAAGTCCATTGCCAGCTACGCGGATACTGAGTGGGGGTCCCCTTGAGAACGAAGCAACACAAAAGTAATGGGAATTGCTGAACAAATTCTAAGTCCAAACCAACTACCCTGTTGCCGGCTACGCGGATATGGAGTGGGGGTGCAGTGGAGCATGACGCATAGTACCGGTACATACATGCAGCGCTGTGAAGGTTTATTAATTAATGGACAATCAACCGTGACTCCATAACCGTCTACGAGGTGCATAGATCGAGTGGCGGGGTATTCTGCAATTGTGCCAACATCTCTACTGCAGTGTTTCCCCTGCCCATTCAAACGTAAGGCGGCCCACCTCGCTACTTTCAGCGACCACCTCGCTCAATTTTTGCCCATATCACCACCTCGCTGTGAAGATTTACAATAAAGGAAATATCAATTGAAAAAAGATCATTTTGTGTATGAAATATATGAGCGTTTTCCTTTACCTCCTTGTATCAAGAACTCACAGTTTGGATGTGTTTTTGGAATCATCGCGCATTTCTGTGAGTGCTGCATTCTTTTCAGTTTGCAGACTGCATAAATTTCGTTTCAATCATCTTGTTACCACCTCGCTCAGTTCATTAGCCAGGGGAAACACTGCTCTACTGAGTGGAGCACTAGAACTTACTTCGGTACCAGCACTAGACCCGTGAACGTGGCGTACGTCACGCTCTTGTATCATTTCGAACCTACATGTAGCGTCTAGCGAAATCGATCCGCCGCACTTAATTTCGTATGCAGGTTGAGTACTTACCTAGAAATCTATTATTGCCTTCACGCGTGTTCAGGATGTGTCATTTCGAAGAAATGTGCCGAAAATGGAGACCCTTACGAACGTGTACAAATTGGATTTTAACGTTAACCATGTTAACTGGACAAGTACCCAAGGTCATTTGCATGCAAAATTATTGGAGCGCTCTGAACAACCCGTCTGCTTCATGATGGTTGTCGCTGGGACAGATTGACGGCTGTTTCATGTCGTATTCCAGATCCTGTGGGCAGTGCAAACTTTTTGTTTGTCCATAAGGAGACCTATCGTGGATTAGCTACAATGTATGTGGTAAAGAGAATACAAAGGAGAAAGACAGTTAGGGGCCTTTCAAAATTTTCGATGTTTTTAAATTTTGATATTTTTTTCCAAAATGTGGGTGGGTGGGTCAAATTAATTTATTGAATTTTTTGTTAATCAAAATTCATTTTTTTCTCAGTCAAAAAGATAGAAAATACCGGTAGCTCTTTTGACTTGCCAATTCAACTCTCTACGTTCCTATTCATAAACCCTTTGCCCGTACCAGGCATCTGGTACATGTACAATGTACCATGGAGGTACCGTGTTTTGTGTATACGTCCATCGGAGCACCATATGTATGGGGACCAGTGAAGTTAGACTTAAAGCATGCGTAAAATCAGTGCACCGTGCAAATGGAGCAGAGTACGAGGTTCATTTTGTCTTAATGCACGCCACGAGTGTCGGTTACGAATGTAGAGTAAACACATTAAAAAACTTCTTGGTTCAGTGCCAAGCCGAAAACAGGTGGACTGTTTGCCAAAAAAAGCTAAAGCCTAAGGTTCATTATTGCCACTGCACATTGTTCATAAGATGGAATTGCACATAAGATGGAATTGCACATCTTTCAGGACAAGAGAACACAGTGATGGAATTTTCAAGGCATTTTAATTTACACTGTGATAAACCAGAATTGTTGTCTTGCTTTTCTTACTGATTCAGAATCTGACAGTGATCTAGGCGTGTTGCCATGACGGGCTACAAGGGGCAGTTAGTTTGTGTCGTCACAGGAACGCTTCTGGTGATAACGGGTGCTGTTCTTATACCAGTCGTTTGGAATGCCGTCAAACATTCACTAATGACAAAGGTACATTACATAAATTAGGGAACAATTTGAATATTTAAACAATAGGCCTGTCTTAGACTAGTCTGCGAGCAGATTCAACAATTAATTAGGCAAACCAAGACTGCGTCTAGACCCCGAGATTCTGACCAATCAGCAGGCGCCTTCTTTCCGGTCTTCCGTAACCCATCGTCGTATTACAAAAACTTGTCAGCCAAATTGACCAATCGACAGCTAAGTCCACATTTCTGGTTGAAGTGACGTCACAGTTTCTAAAGTTGACTTCGATTGACTGGTATGCGGGGTCACACAAAATTTGCATTGGTCACATATCAGACGTTGGTTACGGAGAGGGGGCTCCATTGGACAATGGGTGATACCCAGACTAGACTAAGACAGAAGCCTATAAGATACGTACTTTAAGTAGCTTTTGAAAGTTGTAGTTTTCACCATAAAACTATATTAAAAGGTCACGGTACACACTTGTATACATATTGTTGCATGGACGCACCGAGGCGGTAGTAATATTGTGCTGACCTTTATGAACAATTTGAACAGCAACTTCCAAAATTTGATTTTTGGGGTTGGGTTTCTTTAACGGATACCCGGTTCCCGCACTACCTGTAAATGCACACCCCTCGAATGCATTGCCACCATGTGCCTGGAGCACCTGCAAAGCATGGACCAAGGGGTTGCGTACGTTCAGTGCGCATTCAGAATAAAATGAATAAATAAATGTGAAACTTTGCGCCATAGAACTACCGGTACATGTTGTGCACAGGTGTCCATCCCATGGTGTTACTGCTAGTGGTGATGAGCACTACTACATGTTAAGACAAGATAAGTTTGCGGTAGCACCATGTGAATAAATCTCTTTTGTGAGTATGTGTGGTTCTGAAAAGAACCGGAGGGACTCAACGTTTCGAACAGTCTGCTCTGCCCATCGTCAGGAAAATGAGGGATTCCAACGATGATGCGATGTTATAAGGATGGGTGCGGTGAGGCGTGAGAAGGATGCAAAAACTCCGGTTCGTTTCAGAACCACACATACTCACAAAAGAGATTTATTCACATGGTGATACTGCAAACTTATCTTGTCTTAGTACCTTTCCACCATGCAAACCTTCAATCTCATAACACTACTACATGTATCTACTGCCTACGGTAGGCTTGAATATCCTTGATTTTATTTTATTTTTTTCATTTCAAACGTGTAGATCATGGTATTGGAGCCTTCATCCATGATCTACAGCATTTGGGAGGAGCCACCTTTCATCATCTACTGGAGATTTTACTTTTTCGACGTGGAAAATGCGGAGGAAGTTGTGAAGGGTGCCAAACCAAGCGTGGTCCAGAGAGGGCCCTATGTCTACAGGTAAATAACCATAGAAATGAAATCCAGGGTTCGAATTCCAAGTGTATTGGGTTGTCATCTATTGAGCATAAAGCGTGTCAATTTTATTCAGATTTTTTTCTAATGCTCTAGGCGATTTGGGTTCACTACAGTACTTGTATTTATTTTGTGTAGTGATCACCACTCACCAGTATTAACTGAACAAATGTGCATTATAAGTTATAGCCAGAATTTGTTATTTTGTCTCAAGTCAAGTGAATACATGTAGCTACATGTATAAGAAACCATGACCATATGAAGGAGGCATTCCTTCTCAGTGCTCCTGTCCTTTTACTTGTGATCTATGATTTGACTCGTGGAGGGCCAGTGACCATCTCCGACTCGTGTGCTCCCAGTTGGGAACATGATGTGTGTGTGTCCATGGGCAATACATATTACAACTCTTCACCATTGTTTGTGTTGTAGTGGAGTCCGTCACAAGTCCCTACAAGTCCATCACAAGTCCACTAGTCTCAGGTCAAGTCACTAGCTACAGTATTCAAATGAACTGTTATGAAAGGATTCCTTATCACCCCTTTATGTGACTGGAGTTGTGAAAGGACTTGTGACCGGACTTGTGATAGGACTTGTGACTGGACTTGTGACTTGACTTGTGACTTGACTTGTGACTGGACTTGTGACTGGACTTGTGACTGGACTTGTGACTGGACTTGTGACTGTACTTGTGACTGTACTTGTGACTGTACTTGTGACTGGACTTGTTACTGGACGGTGACTGAACTTGTGACAGGACTTGTGACTGGACTTGTGACTGAACTTGTGACTGGACTTGTGAAAAAGAATTGTGACTGTACTTGTGATAGGACTTGTGACTGAACTTATGACTGAACTTGTGAAAGGACTTGGTTACTGGACTTGTGACTGGACTTGTGACTGTACTTGTGACTGGACTTGTCACTGGACTTGTGAAAGGACTTGTGACTGAACTTGTGACTGGACTTGTGAAAAAGAATTGTGACTGGAGTTAGGAAAGGACTTATGACTGGACTTCAGACTGGGCTTGTGACTGGACTTGTGACTGGACTTGTGACTGGACTTGTGACTGGACTTGTGACTGTACTTGTGAAAGGACTTGTGACTGGACTTGTCAAAAGAATTGTGACTGGACTTGTGAAAGGACTTGTGACTGGGCTTGTGACTGGGCTTGTGACTGGACTTGTGACCGGACTTGTGACAGGACTTGTGACAGGACTTGTGACTGGACTTGTGACTTGACTTGTGGCTGGACTTGTGACTGGACTTGTGACAGGACTTGTGACTGGACTTGTGACCGGACTTGTGACAGGACTTGTGACAGGACTTGTGACTGGACTTGTCAAAAGAATTGTGACTGGACTTGTGAAAGGACTTGTGACTGGGCTTGTGACTGGGCTTGTGACTGGACTTGTGACAGGACTTGTGACAGGACTTGTGACAGGACTTGTGACTGGACTTGTGACTGGACTTGTGACTGGACTTGTGACTGGACTTGTGACTGGACTTGTGACTGGACTTGTGACCGGACTTGTGACAGGACTTGTGACAGGACTTGTGACTGGACTTGTGACTTGACTTGTGGCTGGACTTGTGACTGGACTTGTGACCGGACTTGTGACAGGACTTGTGACAGGACTTGTGACTGGACTTGTGACAGGACTTGTGACAGGACTTGTGACTGGACTTGTGACTTGACTTGTGGCTGGACTTGTGAAGGGACTTGTGAAGGGACTTGTGACTGGACTCAACTACAACACTGCCCGTCACCCAGGAGTGTAAATGGGTACCTGTGAGGGTACAGACCAGATTGGTCAGAAAACTGGTGACGTGGCTTTATGAACAGGAGTAATATTTGATGTCAAGTGCTTTAAGACATATTGGTATCTATATTAGCACCGTGTTATCATTCATTGGCTTGTAATTGTGACTTGTGATTGACTTTTATTGTGCAGGTGATTACTTCAACTCGGCTTTTCCATTTATTTTATCTTCATGGCAATTTTAGCTCTGTCTCTGCTGCTCACTTAATCCTGAAAATTCGTTTTGTAAACTCCTCTCTTGAATTTTCATTTGTCTTGATCCACACTTTCTTTTGTAATTCTTTGGGCTCTGTTTGCTGTTTAAAATTGTTTATTTCTCTCAAGTGGTCTTCTGTTAACTCTGATTATATGTTTACAGTGGTAAGAAAACTATGAATGTGTAGCTGACCTCCATTCAAAAATGATAGTTGAAACAAAGATGCCGAATATGGGGAAAAAAGCAAATTTTATTACCTATCTGCATTTTGCAGACTTACTGAAACTTTCTTGATATAATTTTCGGTACATAGGTTAGAAATGGAACGACAAAACCTGACAGTGAACAGCAACAGTACAATCTCTAACAAGCCTGTCTATAGCTACTTCTTTGAGCCTGATATGTCAGTTGGGTTGGAATCGGACTCCTTCACTGCCGTCAATGTGCCTTATGCTGTGAGTATCAGTCCTCCAGACACTCTGTAGCCTGGGCCCAATTTCACGGCGCTGCGAAGCACACGATTTTATGCTAACAGAGCCTCTGTCTATTTCATGGAGACCGTAAGCATAAGCACAGCAAAATGCACGCTTACTTCAGAGGAAACATTTGCTTAACTCAGTGACGTAACAATAGAAATCTCCATGCACGTGTGACCGTTAGCACGTCCACGCTGTGAAATAGTGCTTAAGGTTAGCAAATTTTTCTGCTATGCTAAACACAACTATTCTGCTAACTGTTAAGCAGCGCCGTCAAATTGAGCCCAGGTCATTCCATGACAACTGTCCTAGAAGTTGTCAGATCACCATCTCAGATTTGGATGAAATTTTTGTTGAAATATATACATTGTAGATAGTGGTTCTTGTGAACATATTAAAAATTGTAACTAACACTGCGAATACCATTTTTTCTCCAAACACTCAATTTTACAACTTTGACAAAATTTACATTGTAGACACCAAATGTTGTTTTTTTGGAAGGGGGGGGGGGGGCTTTGCACAGTTCCTGCGTGTAGCCTTATTCACGAGTCGGCCATGTTGAATTGAAAGTGAGGTAAAATGTTAAAATTTTGGAACTTGCGAAGAAAAAAAAGCAAGTACATTTAAGTCTGCTTAAATGAATAATTTAAAGTTTGTAATAAAACATTATGAAAAATAATAAAAGTAAAATAAGGCTACATTAAAAGTCTGGCGCCATCCCATTCAACAGTTAACAATTTATGAAATACATTCAGGGAACACGACAAAAAGTGGCTACCTCGTGAATATGGTCCATATGGACTCTTGCATGGACAGAACCATGTTATATCTGTTCACCGAAAGTTTATCAAGTAATACTCAGGAGTTGTCTTGGCAAAACATTGCTGTGCATGAGCCGCCATCTTTGCATGTAGCTAGGGCGATGTTGGCACATGCGCACTACCCCATGTGACAGTTCCATGATTGCTTTGTAAAGTGCCTGAGTAGTAGACCAGCACACCTGTAACCCATGTGATAATCTGCCACACATACCGGTGCATGTACGTGTTAATTACCCTGTGAAAGGAATTCTCGCATGCGCACTTGCTAAACAGCAAAACTAGCGGCTGACACATGATGGTGAGTGGACCAATGAGCATCTGGCTCTGGATCATGAATATGTTTGAGGTATAATAACCAGAGACTGAAACCGATTTAGACATTACCTAGTCCTTTTTCCCCCCTCGCAGACTGCCACTCATTTGCTAGACTGGCTACCCTATGACATCAAGATAGCACTTTCCCTCGTTCTAGATGAAATGCATGAGCATCTGTTCAAAGAGTTGACGGTTAAGGAGCTTCTGTGGGGATACGAAGACGAGGTGTTGAAGATACTCAGCAAGTTCATCAAAATTCCAGGAATGCCGAATGGTGAATTTGGATTTCTTGTTGACGTGAGTTTAGCTTGGTCAGTTAGTTCTGGTTTTTACATTCGAAAAGCTGCACAGCAATTTCAAAAGTTCAAGTAGGCAAGAACAAAAGAATGAAACTGCCACAAACTGGGGCGTGTTTTCGAGACCGCGACCAGAAACAAGTTTGTGACGTCAAATTGAAACATGTTTACACACGTGCACAAAAATGCTGTACAAACATGGTGGACATTTCGACAACAACAAAAAAATTTAGGCGTTTGCGGGCAGTCCCGGCGAAATTCGGGATAATACCTTGTGGCTTTTAAGTTGTATAGACATTTTATTACTGGTACTTAAAACATACAAACTTATGATGTACATATTAAAAATTAGCATTAATAAGCTTGTTTTTTCCCAACACTGTTTTGTTAAATGTCGTGAATTTATCTTTCCCCATCTTGAAATGCACTCCGTAACCGACCCTTGGCCTTGGTTCGGTTTTAATCAGAACAGTGACATCACTCCAGCCACAGAAGTCACAAAAACGCTCAACCAATGACCAAAACTGAAACCTGTCTCTGGTCACAGTCGCGAAAACATGCCCCTGCTTACTGACTGGATTGACCTGAAATGAACAAATGAACTCTTACCCTGCCAGGCGCAACACAGTGCATTAGGTGTAAACGGTAAATGTCTGTGGAATCTTGCTGCATTGAGCCATCAACACTAGTGCCAATTCTGAAACAATGAGAGCTAATCCCATAGAGTACCCAAGTGAATACATCGCGCGCACAATTATGTGTGTAAAAGACATTAGCGCATGATTTAGCCCGTGAACCAAACACAGGTGCGTACTCCATTCGTTTGCACTACACTTCCCAGATCAAAAAGACGTACTCTATTGAGCAATGCCACAGTTGTATTCTGCTGCATTCGGTGACCACAGACTCTGACAGATCTTGCTACACTGGGCAGGCTTGTCATTTTGACAAGTGTTGCATGTTGCTGAGTTCAGCAGGGTTTCTAGCCAAAGTACCCTTGAGGGTCAGGGTTAAAAATTCAGTGGGCCTGGCATTTTAATCCTTTCATGATCTTTCTTTAGGGCAGGATTCAGTAAGATCTTGCCGGGATCAAATTTAGGCTCTCTAACTTTATAATTCAACTAAGAATTAAGAAAGCATAACTCAAATTTTGAATATAAGAATGTCTTCACTCTTTCTCGTCCTCATTTAGCAAAACGGAAGTGCCCACGACGATTTCACAGTGTTCTCAGGAAAAGATGTGCGTTCTAGGATCAACCTAATTGAGCGATGGAACGGGAACAACAAGTTATCCTGGTGGCTAACCCCCGAAGCCAATATGATCAATGGCACAGGTAAGGTCAGAGGTTATTTTATACTCGGCCCACACATGCTATAACTGCATAAATACGGGTGAGGTCAGAATTATTAGCCCCCTGTGAGAAATGGTTCATTTTCCTTAAAGGGAAAATACAACATTTGCAAACATCAAAAAATAAAACTACCAAATAATTTTGAAATACCTTGCTGGACTGTTAGTGAATGACAGTGTAAAGCATCCTGTAAAATCATGGCACCTGGTATACTGTCATTTTCAAGAAAAGTGGTATTTTTGTATCAATTTCCAATGCTGGTCGGCCGACCAGCGTTGGAAAAAAACTGGCTTTTTTTCAAATACTGACCCCAATTGACCATCGCACTTGTTTGCAATCGATTATACACCTATGAACGGGTACAAGCCAGCTAGACTGATTCCCTGACCTTACAATTCCCCAATGTATGTAAACTGCTCTGTTTCTTCGTATATGGAGTCAGGGAACCAGACTACAGGAAAATGATTGTTTTTCTTGGTTTTTATAGCATTTTCGAACCCAAAACCTCAAAAAAGTCAGTGTAACTATATTTGCTATGTATATTTCCAACTCCCCAAATCGATCCATTTCTGAAAATTACAGCAAAAGCAAATGATGTATATTCCCTTTAATCCAACCCAACTGAAAGTGTATGATCATGAAAGCTTTCTATTAATGAAACTTTCCTCAGTGAAAGGGCCTTCATTGAGGAAGTTTTGGAATTTCTTAGAAACTTCTGGAAAGCCATAGAAAAAATTAATTGAAATTTGCGGTGGTGAAAGTTATTAGCCCCCATGTAGAAATTTTTAGAAAATTCAAGAACAGTGAGACTGCTTGAATAGTATAGTTAAACTAGTCCCCAAGGTGATCCATTGAGCATTCTATTTTCCTAAGGCAATGTTGAGGAAAACAAGAACGGTCAGTCTCTACTATATCTCAAGTTGAATCAGTCAGGTTTGTTTTTAAACACTTTTGTGTTTCTCCTCCCAACCCTGCATGCTTGTGAGTCCCTACAGTACATGTTTGTTTCTTGTACCTCTGTCATTTTGCCTCTGAAGAAGATCCTGTTACGACCCATACGTAAGGCCGCCTTAATCTGCACCTGCCTAGGTTAAAAAAAGGAAGCATACTCTTATTTCTTTTTAATTTTATTTAAAATTCACTATAATTTACTATATACCATGTATACCGTATATATACTTAAGTTACTATAAATTCACTATAATTTACACCCAATGCTGTAGTTTATCAGAAAATGTGTACACTCTTTTTTTGTCTTTCGAATTTACAGATGGTGTGATGTTTCATTCATTTGTTACGGAGAAAGATACCTTGTATTTGTTCCAGCCAAATTTGTGCAGGTAAGATTTGGGGGAGACCTCTGGGTGGGATTCTTGCATGTATTGGTAACAGTGCCTGGCACTCTTGCATTGCTGCTTTAGATTCGTAATAGAATTAGAAGTGCGTTCTTCTCGCCATCCTGTGTACGACTAGGTGGGCGTCCCTCCCCATGGGGCTCTTGAAGGTGGTCACATACTGCTCTCTCATTCGTGTACGGAGTCCAGATGTGAGGCAGCACTAACCATGCTAACAGGAATCCTCAATTCTCATTTGTTCCTAACAGTGATTTTGTCGTCGTTCTGCTCGTAACTGAGTATTTGTGACCATTTTGATGAAGTTTCTCCATTTATGGCGATTTTGAGCTTTGGTGTAGCAGATGTTTATTGACGTCTTTGTAAGAGCAGCATTTCCATCTGTCCATCGGAGTTTCTGCAGTCCCCTGTTTCTTTTCCCCTCCACTTTACCAAGCATAATCAGTTTCTCCAGATTTATACAGTGATATATTCAAGCAAATTTATCAAAAACGCTCAGCCAATGAAAGAAATTCAATTTAATTTTCTTGCTTCTTTCGTGAAAACAGCCATTTTTTATCTACCAGAAACATGGCAAATATTTAGCATGTTCAGTAGTGTTTTTTAAGTCAGGTTACAAGTACAGTCGAGTCTCGTTATAACAAAGTCGTTGGGACCTAGCCAAATTGTTTGTTATATCAGAATTTTGTATGGAGAGGAACATCAGTCCCATTCATTGTGCATGTAAATGCACAGTCGGGACCAAGGCTTTATGTTTGTTATAACCAGAATTTTGTATTAACAGAGTTTGTACTAACGAGAGTCGACTGTACATCACAAGTCCTTTCACAATTACAGTTACAACGATCAGGGGTTGAAGAATTAATGTCAATGCCTTTGCCACATTTATTTGAACAGCTTGGGACTTGACTTTGGCCTGGAGGACTTGTGATGGACTTGTGATGGACTCAACTACCACATATCCAACCCTGAACCATGGTTAATTGTTCCTGCTATCTTGCTGCCTTTTCATTTGTAGATCCATGCCCTATGTCTTTGACCGAGCCAAAACCATCCGAGGTGTTCCTGTATCTAGTTTCTACCTCCCACCCAACGTTTATCAGAACGGAAGTGTGTACCCGCCTAATGCCGGCTTCTGTGATGTGAAGACAGAAGATTGTGGACCAACGGGTCAAATGAGGGTGGATAAATGCAGATTCGGTGAGATAGCTTGCAAAAGTTTTTAAATTTATTTATGTAAATTGTTACAAAACTTAGAATATAAATCTTCCTCTTCATAATGACTGCGCAATTAAAAAAAAACAGACTTTCCTTAGCAAAATTATGCCCATTTAACGTTTGCGATGTCACAAAAAGTGAAAACGTAAAAATTGCTGTTAAAAGTTTTGGGTCATGATGATATGCCTCTGCACATGTACATAACAAAAAAAAAATTACCTTAAGAGGCAAAATTATGGTCTGAACCTTTTACACTATATTTTAGACAAATATAGGATCATAATAAAAAAAACCAACATGAAAATCTTCCCTACATTTACATTGTTTTGTGGTCACGTTCTCATTTTAAGCTCTTCCGAGAAGCATCTTGGTTTTGACAGAACATGTCATAAATATTCCGACACAGTTCAAGAGTTGTCCAATCGTCATGTATTCTGGTACATGTAATTGTGCACACGGTTCACCAAAGGTTGAATTAATCACGTTTGTTGTGGTGTCATCATCCTTTAACTCAGAATATGACATTTTTCCTACGTGTATGTGTTTGTTTACAGGTGTTCCAACTTCCATATCCAACCCACATTTCCTGTATGGTGACAGGTCATTAATTGATGGCGTTAATGGGCTAGCACCAGATCCTAACGAGCATAAGAATTATCTCTCTGTGCAACCTGTGAGTATGAAATCCGTGCGCTAACAAAAGAGGGCGCCCTAGCTAACAACAACGTCCCATTTAGCTGACATTTAGGGGACATTTAGCTTGTTGACGCGCACCATTCCTTGTGTGTGACGCATGTACACCAGGGGATTTGTACTATGTACACGCAGTGGTACGGCCGCGCGTCGCGGCAAAATTGCAGTCAGGCAAGATGGCTTCGGTTGGTCACCCCCAACTGTACTTTCTTTGCCGGTGAGGGGGTACTTGTGAACGGAGCGGATAGACCTCAGAAATGTGTTTTCGTTTGGAGTGTGGGATGAGTGTAAGAGTGGACAACTTTTCGGCTTGTTTTCCAAGCTGGCATTCAGCTTGTCTGGTAGATTATAAAGCACCAATTTGACATCTGAAACAATTACAAGTGATTTTACATGAAAGATCAAGTGTTTCCAAATTTAATCAATGGAAAGTTACCTGTGTGAATGGTTAAGTTGCACGTATTGTTGATTTGCAATTGTAAAACAGCCTGAAATGGTCTTTCATGACTTGCTGGTTTAGCTGGCTTGTTAGGCAACGCAATCAGATGGATGGTTGGCATGCACATGATGTACATAAAACAGGTTTGTTCATTAGCAAGCAAACTGATTGTTTTGTTGGCCAGCAAACTGGTGCGTTTGGCCTGTGATTTAGCTAACTGGCTTGTAAACTTAGTGCACTTGGGAGACATTTAGTCATCTTGCAAATTCAGTGTTGATGTCTTACTTTCGTTGGGGAAAAACCTAACATTTGTTAACGTATCAAAATAAATGTTCACGTTTTGTGTTCTCAATTGCAGATGTTTTTTTTGGGCCAGCATACTGGTGCCTTGGCCTGGCTTGTAAGCTTAGTGGAATATAGTGCACTTGGGAGAGATTGAGTCATCTTGCAGATTCAGTGCTGATGTCTTACTTTCGTTGAAAAAAACTAACATTTGTTAAAGTACCGGTATCAAAATTAATGTTCACGTTTTGTGTTCTCAATTGCAGATATTGGGGGTAACCTTTGAACTCAAGTTCCGTCTCCAGCTGAACCTGTACTTAGAAAAAGTAGCCGGATTTAGGTACGCTAGTTGTAACTTTTGTTTAAATTGGGACCAAAAATCGTGAAGTTCAAGTGTTTAGTCTAAGACAATTCTAGTAGAAAATCTGGCTGTGTGTGCATGACAGAGGTTTTGCTAAATTACCCTTTGCGGACATTGTATCGTGAAGCTCTGTATGCTAAGTTGAAGAGAAAGACTTAACAAGATCACTTGGTTGGGACTCAAACCCTAGTCTTGTTACAAGACTGGATTTGTTTTTTAATTTCCCTATTTTGCAGCCAGTCCTGTGACAAACACAGTTAAGCGAGGCTGCGTTGGAGGTTTCTATCAACCAGATGAATCAAATCCGTCTTGGAAATATTGGCAGCGCTGCCCAGGAAATACCGAGCATACCTCAAGCGCAGGCATTAGCTTGAATACAGCGCGTAAGGTATGCCCGGAATTTCCTGGGTAGCGCTGCCAATATTGCCAAGAATTGATTTGATTCATCCTGTTGATAGCAACCTCGCTTGTCGTGGACCGGCTGTATAAGGGGAAAACAATCCAAAACCAGTCTTGGATCAAGACTACTCATACCCATGAGCTTCTGTCTACTAGTGCAGTTGGTGAAGGACAAAATGTTTGTCAAACTTTACATCATCTGATGCAAAATGTCATCAACTAGTCATAGATTGCATGTGTAACCTGGAAAAACGACCCACTGTGGGGAACTCGCACTAAATAAACTCTATGGGGGTTTTACTAATCAAACTAAACTAAACTCAGGATCTTTGAAAGGAACGGTCGCGAGGCAATTGAATTAGTACAGACCAGAGACAAATTCTAGATTTCAAACAACAAAAAAAGAAAAAAAGAATTTTTTAACAAGAGCTGAAAATCAAAACCAAACTGAAAACTAACTAAAGACTTGAAAGAAAACCAAAATGACCAAAACAGACTTAACGCTAAAAAACCAAATTAACTAAAACCAAAGATTAAAAACCTGAAGCCTGAAACCAACACAGTGTGTCATAAGTGGATCTTAAAGAATACACTCTGGCAGAAATCAATGGCTTGAGCAGATAAACACTCACACAGGGCAAGGCGCAACCCAGAAAAATCAAGGGGAAAAAGAGTGGAACTAAAAACGCACAGTCCTCTCTCTACTGCCGCTGGTCTGCTACTGAGGGTCTTTGGGCTTACAGGGTGGCAGGACACATGGTCTGGGGGGGGGGGACACTAATGGCATGGGTGTAATTTGCATTCTATGTTAACTTGTTACCGGGGAAAGTTTATCAGGGGTATACACTACTAGGGAAGGGAAGGGGGAAGCTAATAAAAACGCTGGATTTACTCAGGGGGGCTACTCCTATACTAAAGACACTAAAAGATACATTGAGAAATACAAGTAAAACTTGGACCTGCCACACATGCATCTACTGCTGTGTCCTATTCAAATTTCAGAATATTACTTTAGCGATAATGGTTGAGTAGAATTTTTTTTAGTGCTTCTCTGAGCGAGAAACAAGAGAAACAGTGCCTGTTTGATCCAGTGGACCAGTCCTGAATTCTTCATTTTGCTGAATAATTCGATTTTGTTAACAGAAATGTTTGACATATATATGAGCTGTTGTAAAATGCTTAGTAAGTTCTTTTTCTTTTTTGGTTCCTTTTACAGCGATATAGAGAAGATAATTCCAGTGTACTTCCCAATGCTTTGGTTTGAACAGGTACGGTTTATTTACATTAGAGACAACTTTGAAAAAGTGTTGATTTGATAATTTCCTGGGTTTTTTTTGTCTGATCGGGTTTAAGTGGTTTGATATTTAAAGAAAGGTTTGAAAATACGTGGTGTGGATTTTAACATTTCTTTTCTTTTTTTATTTGTGTGGCATACATGTAGTGTAACTGTTCAGATTTTATGATTGTAAGCTGAGCTGACAAAGCACCAGTGCATGCAGTTGTCTTTTGGACTTAGTTTCAAGTCCTTTTTGTTGAATTTTCTTCACTTATTATTTCAATTGAAGCTAGCTTTGCAAATAGACCTGGTTGAAACGGTAAGAAAATAAACCATCTGCGTAACGCCACTGCAACTCTTTACTATTCCCAGAACCCAGGCTGATATACCTACGTGTAGCCGGATTTTAGATCAGTTCTCTTCACAAGTCCCAACTTCTGAATGCACTCTAAACCTATTATGATAGGGCACATTCCTTAAAAAAATACCCCTTGAATTTCTCAGATACCCAGGTGGCACATTACAGTCGAATCTGGTTAGTACAAACTCTGTTAATACAAAATTCTGGTTATAACAAACATAAAGCCTTGGTCCCGACTGTGCATTTATGTGTACAATGAATGGGACTGATGTTCCTTTAAATACAAAATTCTGATATATAACAGACAATTTGGCTAGGTCCGAACGAGTTTGTATTAACGAGACTCGACTGTATATTGTCCCATACCATTCATCACATGCACAGAGACATGGCAAAAAACTGCAGGTTGTAAGGATTTGGTTCACTTACATCACAAACAGAAAAAGTGGCATTTGGAGTTTTCTTTAGTTTCTATGAGAGAAAGATTTTTACCCCATAGAACCCACTGTATTACAAAAATGCTACAATTTTTTTCAAGTGCCATTATTGAAAGTTTGACCCTGGGATAATGCTCTTGTGTATGAAGTGCAGCAAATTCTAAGTACTTGTGGTCATGTTCTTCGTAGCACTCAAAAACTATCAGGTTTAACCTTGGAAGGCAAGTCTCTTTGGTGCTACTCTTCAAAACAGTAGCCAAGTGTTGCAAAGTTCACCATCTTGAAATTCAAGAACACTTCTAAACTTTCTAAGGGAATTCTGCTGCTTAAGTAACTTTCGTGTCAGTTCACAGTGAAAAGAAATATGACTTGAAGCTGTTAAGTTGAACACAGTTATGCAAAGTGCCCGCTTGTAATTCGTTTATGTCAGCCTTGGTCCTTTGTGCCATTCCCCATTCAGCGTAATGATTCCCATTCATTTACCATCTTCTTTAATGGATCTTTTCAGTCCTTTGAAGCTAACGATTGGATGGTGAACACCTATAACAGTAAAGTGGGTGTGCCGACGCTAGTCTGCCAGATTGCTGAGTATGCTTTGATGGGCCTTGGTGTTGCTATTATGCTTCTCTCTCTGGTGGTCATTGTGAGGAAATACAGGAGGAAGCGTAGTGATGAGACTGAGCCACTGGTAAGCCGATGGCCCCCTTATGAATCTTGGTTTATTGCTGGCCTCTGATCCTTGGCTTCATCGTGTTCTCCAGGATCGTTTTGGAACTTTTACTGTTTAAACCATGGAGCTTGTTTAAACAAACAAAAGTACAACAAACTTTGGCCGCACATTCAGACAACTGGATGATGTTACCTGAAAACATTCTCAACTTTGGACAAATTAAAAGTCCTGGATATGAAACTCAATCTGAAACTGCAGATAAAACTAAGGTTTGGATAAGCCTGTTTATCCACCTGCCACCCCCATTGTCTCTAGCCTGAATGATCTCTGGTTGTGTATCTGTTATGTCTGACCTTTCAACTTGCATTCTTGCCAGTTTGGCGAAAGCAATCATCTTGTTTGCATTACCCATGTATATATGTAAACTTATATTTAAAACAACTGCACTGTAATTTAGTAATTGAAAAGCTAATCACAACATTTGCAAATACTGCCTTACCCGAACAAATATGTATCAATGCACCCAGTCGTTTTTTGCTATGCTTCCGAGGATTGGCTTTGTGTTTTCCTTTGTTCCCTGATCTAAACCTTTCCCATAGACTAAGCGCACAAACCTGCATTCGAGGACAATAGGCACCATCGTTCGAGGATGAAAGGCCCCTTTGTGCTCCTTTTGTTGTCTGTCCTCTAGCGTAATACAATACAGGAAAACATAATTTTAACATAAAAGAAAACCGAACAGAGCATTGTGAAAGAGCACAATCCATGAATAATGTTAAAAAACAGCAGAAATATTATTGTTAATCAAATTTTAAGTGGCCTGTTTACTGCAGCTGTATTTATTGAGTAATCATGTTACACTTTGTAAATCTCCACCTGTATTTAATCTCAGTCACTTTCACTCTAATATGAATAGCATTTACCCCCCACCATGTAAAATATGAGGTATTCTGGCGAAATGAGGCGGAACTGGGCATGGGCCGTAGTGGAGAAATACAGAAGAATAGAAAATAAATGGGGGTACATTTTTTTTCTGATTTTCCAATTTTTTGATATTTGTAATCTTTGATATGTCTACTACACACATTTTTTTTTATTAACAGTATTGTAAGGAGAATTTCATTCTCTTTCCTATTTGTAAGGTGAATTTTATTTTCTTTCCTAATACCTACAAACCCTCATTTTGACCTCTTCAGTCTCATTTTGCCAGATCACCTCACAAATGTTTGGTTATATCATAGAGCTATATTAAATTACTAGAGTGCTAAATCGATGTACAAAGTAATGCCTGCTGGGCGCATCCATGTTTGTGCACAAACCTATGGAAAACTTGAAATTTTGTACGGCTATTTGCATATCTGCGTTTGGATTCCATACCGGTGCGTCATCGAAGTCCATACGCCCAAAACCAAAATGCACGATCAGCAAATGAGCGTTTCATTTTGCTCTACGCAAACAGCGCAATGCGTGCGCGTATCTGCTGCAGATGCTTTTTGCTGTGACGTTTTTTGAACCGTCATGACGCGCTTAAGTTGTTTGCGTATCTTCTACTTGCGCGTTACATTTAGAGTACACTTTTAAAATGCAATCTATCTAATTTCATTGTGTTCTACAAACATGCACATGAATTCAAAATGTCTGCGCCCAGAGCGGCTTCAAAGCATCTCCGCGCGCAAGAATGATGAGTTAGCGCTCTAGTAATTTAATATAGCTCTATGGATTATATGCACCTGCTTTTACCTTCAACCATGTCAACGGTTTCAGATTTTGTTTTTTTTTCAATTGGAGGTCACAAGTTATTAACCCTTGATATAGTTCTATCTTTTCAATCTGACCATCATTTGAAATGTTTCCCTTTACTTGTTTTATTGACGGCCAGCTTTCAGATGCAAACCCCAGCACCAACTACACGGCTGAAGAAGATACCAGCAATCATAGCACGAACTACATGCCCGAAGGAGAAGATGCTGAGATCCTGCCAACCAACCATCAAGAACTTGCTCCTGTTATCTAGATGCCAATAATCTGGCGTTTAAACAATCCTGGGCCCAATCTTGGTCATAGAGTTCAAATCCATAAAATGGATTTCTTTCTGGAAAACACATATGAGGCGTTTCTGGCCAAATGAGACGCAACTGGGCACAGGCCGTAATGGAGAAATATGCCATAAAATGTCTACTGCACATCTTTTAAAGAAACAGTATAAAAATCATGGAATAAAAGTGTTTAAAAGAAAAACAATTGTCAACTTTAATTTTAGACTACAAAACTCGAAACCTCAAAGGCCTTTTCCTCTGTATTTTACTTGTTTGACATGTTGATAAATGTCATCGGAATGTCCGATTGAAGCATAAAAACATTATTGTAAGGAGAATTGCATTCTCTTTCTTGTACCCACAAACCCTCATTTCAACCTCTGCCCGGTTTTTTCCCTTCGTTTTGCCAGAATGCCTATTGTATATTTTGAAAGTAAAAACAATCTGCGTTCACTTTGGTCTTCCAAACACATTGCTTTTGTTATAAAAATATATATATGCCGGAAGAGTAATATGCATTACAAGTGTTTGAATAGAGCCTTTGCATAGAGAACCCTTATTGGGGGCATGTCTTTGTTCTCCATTACTACGCATGGGTAGACAATTTGTTCTTCCATTGTCAACAAATTTTGAAATCAAAACCTGTTCACATTGAGTGCGCACTGTGCAAGGTATCTAATATTAAAGAGTGTGCCAAATTCAAAATATCATCATCATCATGTTGGGGTCGCCTGGGTTGTGACGACATCACGAGCCAGTCCCTGAGTCCTCTTCCTCCAGCTGTCTCGATCTACTATGCAGGTGCGCAGCTCCTCTGCAGATGTGAGATCAGTGTCCCTCTTGAGCTGGTCCACAAAGGTCAGACTTCTTCTCCCTCTTAAGGCAGTGCCCTGGGTGGGCTCCCACAGTATGGTTGGGTGGGCAGCAAGCTCATGGTGGCGGACGCAGTGGCCAGCAAGATTAAGACGACGCTGTCTGATCTTGTGAGTCACTCTCTGCATGCCGTTGTAGAGGTCATCATTCCTCATACAATCCTGCCACGATACGTTGAGGGCTATACGTAGCATGCGAGTGTAGCATCCATCCAGTGACTTCTCCTTGGTTGTGAGGGTCCACGTCTCTGCACCATAGAGTAGGACGGACTCAATCATGATATGAAATCAAAATATGAAATTGATTAAATCTGTCACTTTTTGGTTGGCTGATAGTTTTGTTTCATGACTCATTGGAAAAGCTTGGATAATGCTAGAAAAAAGTAGCAAAATAGCAAAAAATGTACACTGCTATAAGCAAAATTGTTTCCATGGAAGATCCACTTAGTGAACCTTTGGACGTACGTCACAAGTAATTTACTTATTTCTATATCATTTGTAAAATCATATATTTTCTCAGATAATTCACTTGTATTTTTTATACACTGCCGTGTGCGATCATATAATGATCACTATTTAGCTTTTTTGATCATGTTGATTGGTAAATTCTCAGTTACTCTTAAAAGCGTTTCAAGCTTACATTGTGCAGTACATGTAATTTAGATGTCTTTTTTTAAGTGAAATATATATCACCATATATAATTTTTTTTGTGATTTAAGATTGATTTTACGGGTTGCGCCATGTGACAAATCTCTTTTGTGAGTTTGCGAGGTTCCAAACGTTTTGGACAGTATATGCTCTGGCCATTGTCAGGAGACTCAGGAATTCCAACAGGTGGTTATTGTCAAATAAATTTTCATAAATTTGTTTTTTACCTTTTTATAATCCAGGTTACCAACATTTTGTCGTGTCCATGCAACAAGGTTGCATCTCTTAAAATGGGCCAAACGTCAAACGCAAACTTAGAATGTCAAAAGGTTGCGTCTCACTTAAAATAACCCGGATGTACACACAAAGTCAATGGACACCAAAATACGACCTTGTTGCATGGAGCGTATTCGGGTGAGATACGACTTTGTTGTAGAATGGAGTTACGACCTTGTTGCACTGACCCGACGATTTGTTTAGTGCAATTAGAATAACGTTGTGGGGAACTGAACAGTTTTGCAATTTTGCCTGGTTTTGGCGGGTTTGGGAATCACGTATTGTTCGCTACTCCAGATTTACTTCAGTGACTTAAAATTGCTTGTGGGTCATTGAGACGCGACTGTATAAGATTGTGTAATTCAGGACGCATTCTTGAACCCTAATTCCCTAAAGTCCCTAGCATGATGTACTAGGAACCATATGATGTACTAGGAACCATATGATATACTAGGAACCATACCCATCCTGGCGAATTCCAAACTGCACACACATATTTCTGACTTTGTTTCTGGAGGTGTGCCAACCCAATGTAAAAGACTGTCAGTTTAGGGGTACTGTACCCATCCTGACAGATGCTGTTGGGGCTTGGTGGGTTGAGTTCTGTTAGTTAATGACTTCTTTCTCCAAGAGCGATTATGAATTAAAGCAAAGTACCTGCCAAAAAAATACAGAAATAGTGTGAAGTCAACTCTAATGATACTTGCATGGCAAATTACACAGGTCAGGTGTAACATGGACACAAAAAAGGTCACACTTTTGGACCCCAAATGTACGGAATGACTCCTGTCTTGGTGACTTGTCTGATTTAAGGGCAAAAAGGCTAAATATATTCCACATTTGCAACTAAATGCACACATGCTGGCAACAAGAATCAGTGATACACTAAAGTTTCTTATTTACTCGATCAAGTGTTTAACATAAGGTTTAATGGTGAATGGAAAACAAGAAATTGTTCTTTCATAAATTTTTGACACTTTTGAGTTTTGTGCAGTACTAAAACAAAAAACAAACCAGCGTTCAAATTCCAAAAATGTTTAATGGAAAAAAAATATCATAGAATTCTTCAAAACTTTATAAACTTTGGCCATTGGTGGCTTTATAAGGACTTTGAGTTTTGACAACATACGGCTAGAGAGAGAAGAAGTCTCTCCAGGCATTGTCACATCCTGACATTTTGTTCTTTTTCTCTTTTTTGGCAGAATATTTTTACAGAATTAGATTCAGTTTTTAAATGGATGTTGCTGTAACTGATGACTGAATAAATATATGTTCTAAAAGATCGGGTCTTTACATGAATGATTGGAATGCAATAACTTAATATTTTCAAATTAATGAAAATTATGAGAAAGTCTGAATTTATGTACTTTGTATTTTATTTGAATAATCATTTATGAAGAGTTATTTTTGAGATTTTGTATTAGTTTTGTATTGACTTTCAGGGACTTTGTATTGATGGAAAAAAGCCAGTTGAATTTTTTTAAATTTTCACTGATAGAAAATAAAGATTTTTTGTGTGAAATTGATATGCGATGAAATGTCTTGTCCTTTTTACGATTGTTGGAATTACACATTTTTAATTATGCGATTACGAATTTGCATTTTGTGGTTATGCATAGCATGTCATTTAAATCCCCCCCCCCCCCCCCCCGGAATTAAAATTACAAATTTTGATTAACCCAACTGATCAAACAGACCTTATACTAATGCTAAATTTTGGGTGCTTGGCATTTACTTTTTAAAAGAACTTGCATTGAGATGCATTTGCAAAAGACTGCAGAGCCTTAAATACCATACTCGTGCTGATTTATTGTTCAAATAAGATGTTTTTTTTTAAATCGACCGTCCGTTAAAGGGAATGTACAACATTTGCTTTTGCTGCAATTTTCAGAAATAAATGGATTTAGAGTATGTTATAGCAAATATTGTTAAAATGACTTGTTTCAAGTTTTGGGCTTGTATATGCTGGGAAAACCAAGAAAATCAATCCTGTTCTTGTAGTCTGGTTCCCTGACCACACTTAAGATGAAACGGAGCAATTTATAGACTTTGGGGAATTGTAAGGTCAGAGAATCAGTCTAGCAGGCTTGTACCCCTTCACATGTGTGTAGACAATTGCAAAGAAAACGCGGAATAACTATAATTGTGAAAAATTAGGAGCAGTTTTTGAAAAAAGCCAGTTTTTGATCATTTCGTGATGTTTGCAAATGTTGTATCTTCCCTTTAAAGATGGGTTAAATTCACTTTTCAATTAGCATTATTTTGTTTGTAGTGGTTCTTTTGCAAATAGCATTATTCCAGGGCATGGGCGTCGCCCCCCCCCCCCCCCCCCTGGAAAAGCCACACACAAAAAAAGGAAGAAAACAAAAAGAAAAAGAAAAGAAAAGAAAAAGAGGCGCGAAGTCATATTAAATTTAATTGGGTGGGGGGAAATGTCCCTCCCCCCTCTAAAACTGATAAATCAAGAATATGTTGAGAATACAGGAACTTTTTGGGAAAAATATGTTTTGCCCCCCCTCTAGAAAAAAATCTGGCGACGCCCATGTTCCAGGGACCACACCTCTAAAAACCTCTAACTGATGAGTCCCTTTAATATGCAAATAGCATACGCCAGGGCCCAGGGACCACACCTCTACAACAAATGCCAAGCCCCTCGTTTCGCGGGTTCCCTCACCAGCCACGTTGTCTTCGACTATTGACAAAGCACACCAGTGATACCAGGGCTTGGCGTGAGGGCGCTGTTTTAGGCTGGTATCGGCCTTGGCCCCGCGTCGCACACAGCTAGCGAGCTAGCTGGGTAGCCTGGCCGCGCCCCCGGTACGGTGTTCTCCCCGCGTACGTGCTGTTGCTCTCCTGCATGTCCTGCTCGCCGTGGTCGCCGCATCGTTTCTGGAACAGTGTAGGTGTAGGTAAGGATTATCACGCTTATTCTACAATTTTGAGCAATGACACTGACAGTCACTTGTCAACGGAAGAGAGAGAGAGAGAGAAAAAAAATAAACTTGAGAATGTTTGATGTTTTTAATTCACATGTGACTAGTCTTTTGAGAAAGAATGGTCGCTGATACTGTGATAGTGATAATGTTGCAACCTGACGCTACATCTGACATGCATTCATGAGCGGTTGTGTACAGGGTGACCGTAAGGTCATGCCCAAATTCTGCTAAATGCGCTTCAAAAATCTGTCAGATTTATCAAAAATCTGCTAAATTCCCCAGAATCACTCGAAAATACACTATAAACACTTACAATATATAATCACTCACATGCAGATGTTGTAGTTTTGTCTTAATTAAGGTTCAAATTACATTATAAACACTTATAGTTATGTAGTCACATAAAGATGTCATGAAAATTGAAATTGCATAAAACACGGTTAATTGTTTCGCGACGAATTCCCAGTTCTACGAGCTAAGCACTAGGCCTATAGTAGCCCCATAAATGTGGCCTATTTACTGGACTGCCTCCGTAAACATAGGCCACACATCCACATGTACAAAAAACGTGTCAACATTGCCAAATTTTGATTTTCACATTTAGGCTTAGTTTGTAGGATTTTTGTGCTTTAGAAGCATACTTACCCTCTTTATAGGCTAGTCAGAAAGTGCTGCCTTTTTCAGATGTCTAATTTTTGTGAAATTTCATGTTGAAATTTTGATACGCAAACGTGTAAAAATGAATCTGGAAATTTCACGAAAAATATACATCTGAAAAAGGCAGCACTTTCTGATTAGCCTATAATGAGGGTGAGTATGCTTCTAAAGCAAAAATAAACTACAAACTAAGCCTAAATGCGAAAATCAAAATTTGGCAAAGTCGACACGTTTTTTGTACATGTGGATGTGTGGCCTATGTTTACGGAGGCAGTCCAGTAAATTATCTAAATGGGCCACATTTATGGCTAGGCCTATAGTAGTCAGGTAGTATAGACCAGCCAACCTGTCCCATTATGCAAGTGTTTGTTTGAAAAATTGAAGTTTTTAAAAACAAATGTAGGCCCTACCATTTTTTTTACACAAATTTGCTGTGTATTTCTGTGAAAATAACCATTTTTGAAGATTCTGTCAGAAATCTGCCAAAAAAATCCATTCTGTCAAATTTTTTGTCAAACTTGTTTTTTTACGAAAAATTCTACCAAATTTAGCCGAAATTCGGCTAAAACGGTCACCCTGGTTGTGTACAAAGTTTAGTTATGTAGCCCCAAGTCCCATAAATGTGGCCAATTTACTGGACTACCTCCGTAAATAAAGGCCACACTTCCACCATGTACAAAAACATGTCGAACTTTGTCAAATACGCAAACAGGTGCAAACGAATCTGGAAATTTCACGAAAAATAGACATCTGATAAAGGCAGCACTTTTGATTACCTAAAGAGGGTGAGTATGGGTAAAAAAACCCTACCAACTAAGCCTAAATGTGAAAATCAAAATTTGACAAAGTTCGACATGTTTTTGTACATGGTGGAAGTGTGGCCTTTATTTACGGAGGTAGTCCTGTAAATTGGCCACATTTATGGGGCTAAAGTTATGGAGAGTAAGTATTTCCTTACAAATTTGGAAATGTTTCTCAATCCCAGATTCTTGTTTTGGAAAGATTCCCATATCTGGCCATCACTTGTCACCCTGTGCACAAACCCCATGAGACTGGTCTGAAAATTTCTAAGTGTTTTCTTAATCAATAAATGCTTCAATATTTTTCCTGCTAATTTGACTTTTATTAGTTTTAATTTTAAGGGCATATTTTTTTGGCCAGATATGGGAATCTTTGATGGCCAGATATGGGGATCTTTCTGCAACATTCTTTCCGTGTTTTGTTATTGTTAATTTGGAGCAAAACTTTTTTTTCTTTTTTTCCTCCATCAACATGATCAATGATCATGTGTTTTTAGGAAAGAATGTTGCAACCTGACGCTACTTTGGCGGTTGTGTACAAAGTCTATGGAGAGTTAAGAAATTTTTTAAAGTATTTCGTAACAAAATGGGAAATATTTCTCGGTCCCAGATTCATGTCTTATCTTCATTTTTGCAGTGACTGACCTTCATTGAGATGAAATATGATTGTGAAGAAAAAGCAGCATCAGCGTCAAATTTGGATTTTCACATTTAGACTTTATTTTTAGTTAATTTAGGTTTAGTCTATAAATAACGTTTTATGTGTAATTTTTAAACTATGTCTTTTTTATGTCTATAGGCCTACTGTCTGTAATATTATTTTTGTTTTACCCATTGTAAGTTTGACCTGCAAAATAATAAATGAAATGAATTGAAATTTTCTATCGCTTTAAAGAGGGTGAGTGTACACTTTTAAAGCGTAAATAAACTAAAAAGGCTAAATGTGACAATAAAAACTTTACAAAGTTCTACAGTTTCGGTAGCCCCATAACTTAAAAATGTGGCCAATTTACTGGACTATCTCCGTAAATATAGGCCACACTTGGAACATGTACTTGAAAATGTAGAACTTTGTCATTTTTGGAAAAAATGTTGCAACTACCTGACGCCACTTTTTCTTCGTATATCATCTCAATGAATGTCATTCATTGTAACAGTGTTTCCCCTGCCCATTCAAACGTGAGGCGGCCCACCTCGCTACTTTCAGTGACCACCTCGCTCAATTTTTGCCAATATCACCACCTCGCTGTGAAGATTTACAATAAAGGAAATATCAATTGAAAAAAAGATAATTTTGTGTAATATATGAACGTTTTCCTTTACCTCCATGTATCAAGGTTGCAACATTTTTTTGTCAAGTTTTTATTTTCACATTTGGACTTTGTTGTTTATTTACGCTTTAGAAGCACACTCACCCTTATTAATTTACACAAGTTAGTGTATCGATATTCCAACACAAAATTACACGAAATATAGACATCTGAAAAAAGGGGGACTAATTTTCTATCACTTTAACCTGGAAATTACACGAAATATAGACGTCTGAAAAAGGGGGGACAAATTTTGATTTTGCTCTATGAAGCATAGAGCAAAGTGTGCCCATTGAGTATGCACACATGTGCATGGTATATCACAAGATTTTTCCTTGAGATAATTTTTTTTTTTTTTTAAATAGATAAGCACATTTCTATTCTACATTAAATTTTCTTCCTCAGCTGTCATTTGGAATTGTCGGTGATATTCGCAGTGCCGAGTGCACAACTGACTGGGCAAGATGCCGAGACCTAAAGTAGCATACAAGGACATCAAGCGGGAGTACAGTTCCTCCCGTCTGTATGAGGATCCAGAATTCAGAGCCGTTGACTCTTCACTGTTCTTCAGCACCAAGCCACCTAGGCCATTTGAATGGAAGAGACCCCATGTAAGTAAATACAATGCTGGGCCCATGAAAAGCAAGGGCCCCATGAAAAGCAAGGGGGGGGGGGAGGGTCAGGACTTACATGTAATTGATAAATAGGCTTTGATGGTTGAATGAACCCTAACTCCCAGGCCTTCCTGCACCTTCAATAGTACTTAATTCTGTAAAGTTCGAAGTAAAGAAAGGGTGGCTAGGGTACTGGTAGGTCAATTAAATGCCCAGGGAGATTGGGTTTATATTTGTGCATATCAAAAGGAGAATACCATGCATTGTAAAATCAAGCACAATGACCTGGAGACTACAGCCTGCCCAAGAAAAGCACTTGACTAAGTCAAGTGACCTGTAGTAAGCCATACAACAATGACATTCACAAAGGTACCACTACCAGTAACTCCATACTTAAAACAAGGGCGGATCCAGAACACAATTTTTTTTGGGGGGGGGGCCAAAAAAAATGTTGGTCCCCCAAAAAAGTGGGTCAAAAAAATTACAGCGTGGTGTTCGGGGCCCGTTTAAGGGCCCCGAAACATTTTTGGATTCTAGATGCTCTGTGGTGCGATCTGAGGCAATTTCTGACCACTTTAACCAATGTTTTTTTGAGGAAAAGATGGTGGTGTACTCATTGCCTGCCTTTATTGCGATGTCACATAAAAAAAAAAAAAAAAATTGGTTTCGTTTTTGGGGGGGGGGGGGGGCATGGCCCTCTTTGGCCCCCCCCCCCCCGGATCCGCCCTTGACTTAAAATCAAAGATCCACTGACATCTCATACGTACATATATGTACATTTAAAACTGTCACTTTGTGCTTGCTTTGATTTTTGATCTTTACTTTTTTCCTAAGTGTCCAATAAAAGTGCTCCGTGTGTGAATTACTATGGCCATTTTTTTTTGCTTTGCATGAAGTGAAAATAATTCATGTACATCTCATGTACATGTACCGGTAGTACATGTAAATGTGCAAATTTTTTTTAAATATTATCAAACGATACAAATTAAGTTGGGGGAAAATTAGTCCCCACAGTTCGATTTTTCCAAGAATAAAAATGACGATCCCAAGGTCTGCATAAAATATATCAATTGCTGCTCATCATCCGATGGGGCCATCTATCTGAGCAGCTATGGCTGTACATTCATGGAGGGGTTGGAAGCCCTCTTCAATGGCAAAAATATAATGCAAGTATTACAAAAAAAGCAATTGCCCCTGACAAATTAACTCCGGGAACAGTGCTTAGTCTCTAAACTGGATGCCACAAATTCATCCATGACAACCAGATTATCAGTTGTGCTTCATTAGTATGGGAGAATTCAGGCAGATAAGAGATTATCTTATAAATTCAGTCAACTTAATTGAAGCTTAGCAACTCCAGCCCATTTTCAGGGTAATTTGTGGTTGGGCCCATGCGCTTGGAGTATCACTGACTGCATTATCTTGGAATAATTTATTATGTTAGGATTTTACAAATCTTCGGTGCACATAGTGCGCTAGCCACTCCGCTTATAATTTTATTGCCTGCCATATTATTGCTGTGCACTGCTTGCGCGTGTGGACGAGGCCTGAATAAATTAACATGTATTTTTAGCCTGTGCTCTTGACTTCTAAAGGATTGCTGTGTGCTATGCTAGAATAACGATGCCATTCAATTGGCTGGCTACGGGATCCAGGCTTCATGGGCACGCTTGATTAATTTTTAAAAGCCATTGAAAATATACTTCAGCCCAAAATATGAACATGTCAATTGAATTCACAGGCTGCTTGGATTACAAAGTCATTGTCAGAAAATGTGACAATGTGACTAATTTTGAACTGGCTCAAAACATGGCTAATAAAAATGCATAAATTCAGTAGTGGGAGGAGGGGCACTTGTACGTGTACATGTGTACATGCACATGTACGTGTATAGTACATGTACATCTGTACGTGTATGTACATGTACATGAAATCCTATGTTTCAACAGATTTGCAATACATGTGTACACATGTATTGCTAATCTGTTACAATATAGGATTTACATACATACGTTACAAATCTCTCCTACGATGTAGGAGAGATGTATGTGGCCGGTACATGTATACAATGTACATGTTGTATCGTTGTAATGTACATGTACACATATACATTTTGTACATGTACACTGTACATACATACATGTAATGAATGTGAGGGTTTATCTCAAACATACCGGTATTTTATTTTGTTCAAGGGTTTTCACAGGATAGGCAACCTATACATTTGTACATGTACCAGTTTGTTGGCTATTTCCTTCGAAATTCATGCACAGAGCACACATGCATGCATGAGCAGTGTTCCCTCATCACCGTTATGCTATGAAACCATTTGTCAAAATTGTAAACAAGTCAAGCACATACTATGTACATGTTTACTGTATGTGCATACATGTACACATACCGGTATGGTACTACATGCCTTCTTGTATAATATGACATGTGTGCTTGATTGCAATTTAAAAAAGGGGCAAAATGTAGTATCCAGACGCCACTTTGTACAATGTAGGTTGGGTTCAAAGTCTATGGGGAGTCAAGAAGAATGTTGTAATTTTTCGAACAAAATTGGAAATGTTTCTCAGTCCCAGATTCATGTCTTTCCAAAATGTTTGCAATGACTGACCTCCATTGAGATGACACAAAAATCCATGAAAAAGAGATGAAAAAAAGTGGCGACGTCAGGATGCAACATTCTTTCCAAAAAACCGTCCATGAGCATGGAACCATTATGTGAGACGCAAGTATCCCTATATCCATGTGTGCTGAATCAAAATAAATGTCTAATCTTATTACCTGCATCATAGCACTACTATGTACTAGCAGTCACTGTCTATGAAATTTGTTCTGATGATCCCATATTAACATCACAGACATGGCCTTCGTTTTTGTCGTGGTATGTGTGGCATGCTACACTGCATTCACCTTCTGTTAGGTTCGGGCCTTGTTGTGCAGGCTATGCAGGGCAGGATCCAGGGTGTACGCAGCCTGTGGATATGTCAGAGAACTGCGCTATGAAAACAGACAAGGGTAGTCAGATCAAAGTCATTCTCGTTCTAGATCTTTTATGTCCGTGAAATTCCACTAGGGCAATATTGAAAGACACCATCTGCACTCGTGTACATTGTACATGTATGGTACATAACCCTCCCTTTGATTAGTTTTTTAACCCTAACCCCCTACATGTAGTACACTTCCTCAGGACTACCCTGCTAAATCCAAGAGTCCAACCAGACTTTCCCGTTCAATCCACTGTGCCTCATTTTCAGTTGTCTGCTGAATCCAACGGAGTCCAACAATGCGTTATAATGCGGTTCAGTTGCCTGCTGAATCCAACATCTTGCATGAGGAATGTACACAAGGGGTTAACTGCTCAATCCAACAGATCCTGTTGGATTCAGCAGGGTTTTGGACATACAAGGCCTACTACCGTATACATGTGTTCTTACAGTGATTTTTATTCAGGGTTGGGGAAAATTTAAAATGATAGTTGTAGATGAGGGCAGGGTAGAACTTCCAATATGGATTGGGAATGTAACTTGATATGGTTTGCACTAAGGCGAAGTAAAAAAAAAAAGTTTCTCGTCCCCGCCCGCTTCCTTTTTTTATATTTTTTATTTTTGAAAAATGTAGTAAAAAAACACAGAAAAAGTCCACAAATTCATCGGAAAATAAATACCAATACCAATACAACTCTAAATGACACTGGGAAAAATTCCATACTGGGCCACGACTTTACCTGCCGCTAAACACATCAATTTTCACCTCACCTTGTGATTTCACCCAAGAGGAATCCAGGAAGCTGTGTTAATGCGAAAAAAAATTAGGCAAAATGTGTTTTTAGAGCCCATTTTGGATGCACACGTCGTGCGGAACTAAGTTGAAGCAGCCGGTCAAAACTGATTGACGTGTGGCTGACAGACAGCGGTACGCATGACGCATGACATCGACAACCATGACGTCGCATGAGCCAGCCAATGATAGTGCAATACGTCATTATGAATATTTATTTCTCATGAATATTTGGTTTATTTCAATGGCTACTTCAAATACGTCCAAAGATTGATTATTGCAACAGCGATCGTGCGCGGCCTAGCGGTTAAGAGTCTCGTGTTTCAAGTAAGAGTCCGAGGTTCGAATCTCGATGAAGTAAATCAAAGGATACAACTTTTGGCGCTTGAAAATTAATTGAAAAAAGGTTGTGGCCCAGTACCGATTTTTTTCCGACACTGTAAATATGTTCAGTTCTCTTGTCCAACTTGTCTTTCATTTAAAAGTCTCTTTGAACAGTTGACACAACCAACGGTTGCAGGACATTTTAAAATGGTGGCCATCTTGAAAAAAATTAAAAATAAAAGGCCCCGCTTCCTCCCTTTTTTCAAAAACCCCGGACGAGAAACTTTTTTTTTTTTTACTTCGCCTTAGAAGGTACATTGTGAGCTCAACATGCAGTGCATGCAGCACACTGCATGCATCCACCAATAAATACATGTTTCCTTTTCTGATGATAAAATGGAACATCAGGAATGAAGAGGATTTTTAGGATGACGTCGGCAGATTGATTCTCAGTTTTTTTATTTGGAGCAGTGGGAACACCAAGCTCACATGTGGTACAGGTACTGCAGTGTTCAATCACATCAATACAGTACATGTATCAGGTTATGTCAATAACTTGGCTTCTCTCTGAGCTGTTTGTATTTACATGTATATTGTATTGAAAGGTGCAGTTCCACTGACCAGACCGCAGGAACGCGATTATTGTCTGAAGTAGGGTACAAAGGTCCCCTTAAATTGCACACTTCTGATAATATTTGAACCATTTTCCCCTTGTACGATACCGGGTATTACAAATGTAGGCTCAAACTACATGCAACAGGCCCTACCGTACATGAATGTCGACATGACCATTTGTTTGTTGTTGAATTTTTTTGCAGGCTAGCTAAATGCATTCTTTGGGAATTACCGGTTCACTAGCATAAAGTGTCGTACATGTAAATCCAGTTTGAAATTTTAAAGCATGTACATGTATTTAGCATAGCATGTATAGTGTCGTAAAAATCCAGTTTGAAATTTTAAAGCAATACAATTAGTATTTTGTATGATTATGACTGGCCGGATCTTGATGTAATTGCATGCTCGTACATATACTGGTGTTTTTGTGGGCAAATGTACAACATACACTCTGGGTTGACCATAGTGCTGCAGCTGAACCGCCGAAACGAACTAAAATTCGCCGAACATACCCGGTAGCACTTCAGAACCAAACTGAACTGAACCGAACGGAATTGTTCAGTTCGGATGTTCGGAAACATGATTTTAGTGCAGAGTATTTTTATTTGCGCAATCAAAATAGTCAAATTGCGCATCAAAAAATTATCAAATTTTTGTCCTAATTAGAAGAAAACAATATTTTAGGTTGACAGTATGGTTCTAGCTGTCTTAAAATTAAAGGAAATTCATGTACATGTAGGGCTACATGTACCGGTACATGTACAGAACAGTATGTGCATGAACTGGCATTCATTAGTGCACGCGTAAGGTACAATGGCGACCCAATCACGGACTGACCTACCGATCGATATACCACATGGTGCATCATGGACTGAGCGACCATGGGGCCACGTGCACGCGCCGCCGACGCTACTCAAACGTTTCAAATTCGAGTTTCAATGTTTGGAATAACTTATATGCAAACAGACAAAAATACGTACACAGAGAAGGTATCTTCGAGTTTTGTGAAAGTACTAGCTAAAATCTTCAGTTTTAGATCGTTTCAAAAACATTTGCTTGGCATATTCCACAGTGCCAATGTCATTACCAAGTAAGCTGTTTGCCCTCCTCTATGCGTACCTTTCCAGTTTATTGTTATCTTGCGGGAACCAGTCTATGTGCAAAGCAAGATCTTGGAGGCAAAACACTTGCGGTTGACGCTGCGTCAACCCCAAACTGTACCCAAGCAAATAGCCTTCACTTTCAGCTCTAAATCCCTTTTTGACATTTCACAGTCACCCTACTCGTGTAGAAATCAACACAGGACCATCACGTGCGGGAACCAGGTCCCTTTGGACACAGGTTAGCAAGCTAGAGTTACCGTACCATTCACACAGCTATGTAGTACACTTGGGTGAACTGTAGATTTTGAATGTTCTACTTGGGTAGAGCCTTTCAACCCTAGTCCCCAACCAGGTTTGTATTTGATCTGTGAAGCCTACCGTACACTGTACATTTTTAATAATGTATTTTATGTGGAGTGCCGGTGCAAGGGTAGGGGCCATTGTATCATGGTTTGTGCTAGTGTGGTTCTGGGTTTCCAACATCTCAGTGTTGACCTGGGTTCAACAAGACAACATGTTTCTGAAGGCAGTATATGTGCATACATACCGGTAGTTTCAGAAGTTTAGGGAATTGTAGAAATAGAAGGATGTTTGAAAAAATCTCACCCCCTCACAAAAAGTACACTGTAGATTTTGTATTTTAGCAATACACAATGTGTCTAAATGTACTAAACTTTGTACTGATGGATCTGGCACAAAATACTTGAATATTTCTGTCATCAGGTCTGCATGTACATGATTTGCCAATAACACACCTTTAGTCCCACATTCAGAACAGTGAAAAAAAAATTGCCTTCCAGAGTACTTACATTATTTTGTATGTATCCATGTAAGTTTCCAAGCCCTTTTTTCACATGTACCGGTACATGTATTTCCCATTGTCTGCACAGTCAGTATTCTTTCGCCCAGACATGTATCCCTGGGAGCCCGTTTTCCATCCTTTTGTTCAGTAAAGTTAACAAGGCTAGAATTGTGGCAAATAAAAAAGGAAATAATGTAATTCAGTGAAACTGTTCTGGTCTGCTAAACTTTGGATTTATTGCAAAGGTATAGGTGTGCCATATGACAAAAGGTTATGAATGGGATATGGAAACTATGTATTCCCTTGGTATTGAGTGGGTGGCCAAAGCTTAAAATTCAATCATTTTTACTTTAGTTCACCAATACCGCAAAATCTTTTTTTTTGCTAAAAGTACATCTGTTGCATCTGTTCAGCTGTCCAGGTGGTCGTGAGAATGTCAAGAATTTAAAAAAAGGAATTGCACATGCCTTAACAAGGCTCAGATATTCAATTTTAGTAAACTATACCCTTACCTGTACATGCACCAAAGCACTTCTTCAGGATCCTCTTGAAAAGTGCGTCTTGGGAATCTGGCATTTGAATAGGGAGCAACCTAACATGCATAAATGTACAATTCAAAAGGTGGGTCAAAAGACTTGAAAAGAGTAATTAGCGTATGCGCAATGGTGGAAAGGAATATAAGCCTAATAAAAAATGTACATATGACTCCCTCATACTATAAACTTAGAGGAAACTTTCTCAGTATGATTTACAGGAAATCCCTGCCACACCTTTTTCAATTTGCTTTGTACATGTACATGCACGGGTACCGGTAGGCCTACATGTACAATTTCCAGATTTTCAAATTCGTGCACATGTCATGCGACATTTCTAATCGGATCGTTTCTCAGCTTTTGTGCTGTTTGCTTTTTGCACACTTCCGGTACATGACTACATTGTAGTAGGCTACAATGTATGTGCCCATACGTGTAATGTATATGTTTGCTTTTTCATGTTTCATGAATTCACTGGTTTATTTGTACTGCACATGTACATGTATGTATCACCCTCGTAGCTACGGTACATTGTATATCCTCAGTACCCTGTGGTATTCATTGTTGACAAACGTTACAGCTTTAGCTTGGGTTACACTCCTCGTTGAAAGGGAAAAATTGAAAACCCTGGGGATTTTTTTTGTCCTGCTCTGTCATGTGCCCTTGTGGGTCAGATGCATGAATTGAGCTATTGATGGGGTGCACACAGCCTGAAATGAAGGAAACCTGAGGGAAGGTAAACATCTTGAATACCCGATCCTACCCTATTGTACACGTAAATCCAGTGGGAAAATATTAGTGAAATACTGTACAGTATGTAAGAAAACTAAATCCTTACTGCCCTGGCGAGGTCAACCTTCACCTTTTGATTGATAACACTTTCACATAAATTTGACACATTAATCATGTTTTTAAAATTATTTGTTTCCCTCTATTTTATTCCCCAATCGGCCTACTTGTGATGCCGTCTTTGATTTGGAAAGATAACAATGTAACGCATACCGGTACATTGTTTAACAGTTGTACAGCTTATAATGTTAACACATGGATACACTGTATATATCGTAAACATACACGTACATGTTGGCGGATCGAGATGTCAGGGAACAGGGAGGTTATATGAAGGGGGAGGGGGTTGAGTGAATTAGGCATGCTGAAGGCATGCTTCGGCACTCCCTATACATGTACCATAGTACGGTAGGTGGTCCGGGGACATGGTCCCCAGAAAATTGTTAAATCTACGATGCTTTCTCCTCATCTCCTGCACTCTAAGGCAATTTGAGAATAAATCTAGGAAGTTCAGCATTCCATTTACTATTTTTGGCCCCATTTTGCTAGGATACATCATAACATTAGCAGCTAGCTGATGAAGGGGGTGGGGGAGGGGGATTGAGATCTGCCACAGGCATAGCAGAGAAACATCCTTGCTCTGTGCCTGCAAGGTTGCATTCATTGAGTCTTTTTGGTAGGAATAGAGACTTTGCATTTCAAGTCACATGATTGCTTTTTTTCAGCAATTAAGTGCCCATTCATCTTTGCCCACAACTGATAGAACTACCCACACTACATTGTGTGCATAGCCTTACTGCCAAGCCTTTTGACCCTCCCAATGGTAATCCGTTTTTCCAAAGGCTCTTTTAGAAATGTTGAATTATCTGGAAGGACTGGGGTGAAAAGAGGTACTCTGTATGGTGCAACAATGCTCCCATTGATCCAAAGGGAGTGAGTGGGTGTTTAACAAGCAAAGAGAAAGGTCATCTGTGGAAATGTAAAAAGCACTGTAGATATTGTGGCCTAGCATGACACACTTCAACATTTTCCATGACTTTTTGAAGGAGCTTAACATTCATAAAGTTAAGGCCCCCCCCAAAAAAATTCGGTCTCTGGTCAGACCAAAGTTCCGGAATTGACGCGGGGATGCGGCTTTTTTTTTTTTTTTTTTTTTCAAGCTTGGATTGTACAGACAAGGTGGGGTACTATTTTGCTATTTGGTGTCCTCATGTACATGTACATTGGTGTCCTCCATAATTTGCCTTGGTGCTCTCGATCATTTGCCTTGGTGCAATTTCCCATTCCTTGGTGCTCTTTGGTAAAAAAAATTGAGGAGGTGCGGCAATAGAGGACGCTGTTGGAGCTACCGCGGAACATTTTGGGAAAAAAAAGATTGACACGCATGATTAAAATCGACACGCGCGCTGACTAGAGACCGACTTATTTTTTGGGGGGGCCTATTAACATCATGAACTTGGTACTATGGGTACTATTGTACTTTTATGAAACTTATTCAGCCTTAGCATTGCAGCCTTCAGGAAACTTTGTGAACAAATCATGTCATGAAATTGCATATGATATACTAGTGCATTTGTACTTATGTACCGGTATTAAGCGAAAAAATCCCCAAAAAACAGGTGGTGTCTGGACATTTGGCATAATTTTGGTGTCAGAGTGTTTCCTAACATTTAGCAACATGAACTTCAAAACATTGAGTTCATGTACTATTTATAATGTAATTTGCATGTGTTGACATGGTTGATGGACCCAACAGGCATAAAAGTATTCATTTACCTGGATATTTGCTTACAGAAATGCGTGACAAAAAAAAGTGTTTTTGCAGGACCAGTGCATTGAAACGGAACAAAATGCCTTTCCATTCTAAAATAATTCAGTTTACCATTGGTAGTCTATACAAGTCAAGAATTAACAATATCTGGTTGACATCTCAATTTGTAATACATGTATGATACACACATGTAGGGTAATTTGCTCAGCGAGCAAGCCGCTATACATGTATTTGTTGAGAGTCAATTGCACATTGTTTTTTTTTTGCTACACATCTAGTACATAAATCATTTGTACTTCACCTTCTTTACTGTGTTGTCAGAGCTCATGTGAATTACTTGACTACGCTACGGTCCAGCATTTAAGACTGATGTGACAGCCAGAATCTGACACAAGTGACAGTGTTAAATGTACCGGTACTGTTGAAAGGCTTTTATGTACAATATACATACATGTGTGTGTATGTACATGTATACAGGTTACACAAATACTTGCATTTTATGCAACTTTCAGTGCATTCACAAAATTGCCTTGGCCTGTTTTAGTACTGCGAATCCTAAAAAAAAAATCCTCCTGGCGAAGGAAACCATTAATTGCCCATTTTTTGGTACAATAGTTTACCATACTGTAAACGTGCAAGCTTTTAGTTTGGAGTGGATGAAATTTCAAACAATATTTTATTGTCAAACATCGGAACAGGGGTGTTGGAACATAGAGTAGTTATCATTAAATTAATATATTTAACTGGGATAATGTATAAATGTATGTACATTGTACTTGTTATAAATACTAAATAATAATAACGCTGGTTATACATGTATGTTCACAGGCTTTAAAAAGGATTGTCCCCAGTATCGGTAGGCCTACATGTACATGTACTGTATGTATTAATTAAACACCATGCATCAACCAAGGAGGAGTAACTAATATTCCTTGCAGTGCAGCTGCTCCACATGTGGGTTTAACATGTGAAGACTCTACACACTACCAGGTCAGTGTCATCACCCAGGCATGTCTTGGGATCGGAGTGGGCAGGATACCTTTCTATGACACTCCAAACATGGCCATGGAATGGAATGCAGTGCAATTCATTCAGTCCTGCCAGAGTTTCAATCGTCCCGTTATGATTAGTGACAACCAGAATTTCTTGCTGACTGGCTGAGCATAAGAGACTTAATTGCCAACTTGCCTAAAATTTATCAAACATACCGGTTCATTCTTACTTAATTGAATTACAGAGTCTTGAAAATTTCATCAATAATCCACTGTAGCTTGTTTGAGATACATGTACATGTACCGGTACATGTACCGGTACATGTATACACGTATGTCCTGAAAATGGATTATATGCAAGACAATTTTTTTGTCTCCATAAAAATTACTCTTGATGAAACTTAATGTACGGTCTGGTAAGTCAGTATGTGAAGCTTTATTATATAGGCAGTACTACCGGTACTGTGACTGAAAGGGAAAACAGGACAGGACATTTTAAGTTGCCAGCAAAAATCGTAGGCCTATTTATTTTAAAATTGATAATGTACATGTACATGCGTACATGTACGGTATGTTCATGTGTACCGGTATGTACGTTTGTGACATACCGGTATGAATATGAACATAAACTATACCTGCATGTTCATGTACCGGTAGATAGATAATTTCGCAGTTGGAGCCGAATACATGTAGATGGCTAAATTACCTGGTAAATGATGCCAAGTGCAAATTGTCTCTTGTTTTGTTCATTTGCAATGAGATTATCGTAAGTAGTCACGGCATACTTGTGTTATAAAACCATGTTGCAACCTGTACAATGTACTGGTACGTAAGCCTAGTTAACTTTCATTAGCTGCACCATGTACATGTACATGTAGCTCACCAATGTTTTTGACGTAGTAGTGGCAACACTGACATACCGTAAATACACAACGGTATGGTAAAGGTACATGTACATGTACTTTGTAAGCATATACAGACCCCTGATTATGGAGAAATAATTGTGATGATGAGAGGCAATACCCTGACATCGGGGACTGCATCTGTTGCTATAGTATAGGACTCGTTCAATGACGGCCATCTCTGTAGGAGAACTGCAACTGCGTATTTTACGCAATCAAGTACGCATTGCGCAGTGTTCAAAATGTTCCAAACACGCGCGCTTGCTGCTCGAAATGTGTTCAAAATACGACACAGCCGATGCGCGTTATGCAAGTTGACGTTCAATATGCTGATGCACGTGGATGATACACAATGTAGGAAATGACGTCATTTGAACGAGGCCTACATGTATGCCGTGCATCGAGTAAAAGCGGATATTATTGTTAGCTTAATTAAAGGGAAAATACAACATTTGCAAACATCAACAAATAAAACTACAAAATCATTTTGAAATACCTTGCTGGACTGTTAGTGAATGACAGTGTAAAGCATCCTGTAAAATCATGGCACCTGGTATACTGTCATTTTCAAGAAAAGTGGTATTTTTGTATCAATTTCCAATGCTGGTCGGCCGACCAGCGTTGGAGAAAACGGGCGTTTTTTTCAAATATTGGCCCCAATTGACCATCACACTTGTTTGCAATCGATTACACACCTATGAACGGGTACAAGCCAGCTAGACTGGTGCCCTGACCTTACAATTCCCCAATGTATGTAAACTGCTCTGTTTCTTCTTATATGGAGTCAGGGAACCAGACTACAGGAAAATGATTGTTTTTCTTGGTTTTTATAGCATTTTCGAACCCAAAACCTCAAAAAAGTCAGTGTAACTATATTTGCTATATATTTTCAACCCCCCAATTCCATCCATTTCTGAAAATTACAGCAAAAGCAAATGATGTATACACATTCCCTTTAAATTCAAATAACACAGAGCCTGATTGCCTGAATTCGAATTTCGATATTCCTTTTTTTTTCCTTTTTCTTTTTTTTTCAGTTGGGATTTCCAGACAGGGTCGGCAGTTAAATAAAAAAAAATTGTCACGATTATTTATTAATTTTGTTCTTGGTTTGGGAGTCTAAAGTAGGGTCGGTAGGAAATGAGAACCGACGAATAAACAAAAATGTAACTCCTAAGGGACTGTAACCATTGTACAGTTACATGCATTCAACATTGTACATGTACATTACACGTGTAGCTTGACATGTACCGGGACATGTACTTGTTCACAACGTGCTATCAACACTGTATTCTGTTTGCTTTTATAAAGGCTGTGAGAAAATAGGTGTACAATGTACCAGTTCAATTCTGACACTGTGACTTTTAATTTCAGAGGCGGATGTGGCTTGGCCATCAATGTGTGTAGACCATGTTATCAACACTTTATCTGTTTGCTTTCAGAAAGGCTGTCAGAATGGGAAGCTATATTATTAAGCAATTAATGCATACAGTGTTTATTAAATAAGTTGTTGATGGGCAAATCTATACATTTTATCAATTGAGAAGCTAATGCACAAGTACATGAACATGTGTGTTTTAATTGGACTTGAACGGAGAGTGGCTACATTAGTATTGGTAAATGTAGTATGTATGGTTGTCAAAACAATACTTTTATTTCATCTTTTACATTGCAACAGGAACTTTGCCAAGACCCGAAGCTGTTTGTGGGAGGGGCCAGTCGCTTTGACATCGCACAGGGAGAGCTCGGTAAGCAGCTCATTATACGCATTTGTTTTATACGCCGAGATCAAAGTTAATACTTGTTGGAGCAAAACACATAACTAAACCATGCACTTGTCTCTCCCCCCCCCCCCCCCCCCCCCAGTATTTCTACAATCACCAAGTAATAATTATAAACCCATTTAAAGTGAACCTTTTCCAAAGTGCAACAAAAATAACAAAACAAGTTCCAAAAACTCTTTAAAAAAATATAGATTTAAAAACCCCTGCAAAATAAAATGATGCAAACATACATTTTGTACAAAGTTGTCCTTTCAGTCAAAATCAATCACGTGACTGTTTTTAACAGTTAAGAGCTCCCAGCCTGCATAAAGCAGGATTGACTGGCTTGGACTGTTTTAAGTCACTTGATAAACTTGACCGGTATGCTTTGACTCCGGGTGAGAGATAAAACACCGGTGACCACAACTTGCCTGCTTTGTCTGTTGACCGGCCAGTTTGACTAGTCACAGTGTTTGCTTGACATATGATCTGACTGCTGGTGACTAGCCTTTGTTAAAAGTACATAGCAGTGGAGGTGAATTTTGACTGTCTTTGACTGTTTAAATAGCAGAGGGTTAAGGTGTGATTGAAAACCCTATTGGTTAGAGGAGCACTGAGTGCTGCAAACCACCTGCACATGATCCTGGGGCCCCTTAGGCCCCCAAAAAAGTCGCCAGTTTCTGGTATGGAGCTTGCCCCAAAAGTGGTGAGGCGAAGTGGCTTTTTTTTTTTTTTTTTTTTTTTTTCTACAAATGTCGGCTGATGACTGCAAATGGTGCCAGGCTAAATTAAGAGCAAAATATATGGGAGTCCAGAGAGGCCACATAAAGCTTATACTCGATCGTAACCCCATCTTAAAACACGTTAAAATTGTGCAGCAGCAGGATTCCAGTCAAACCAGTGAGTTTGGCGGTTTTGAGACATCATCTTACATTGAAAAAAAAACACTTTTTAGTTTTGCCGACTTGCATGGCTGCGGCAACGCGCACGCATACCAGAAACCAGAGCCTTTTTTTATTTGGCCTCAGTAACGGCTTCTAATTTTGGTCTTCAGATAAGTCAGCGAGGACACAATTTCATTTAACTGATCTCCTCTTTCAGGTGACTGTTGGTTCCTTGCTGCCCTGGCGTCACTGTCTCTGGATGACTACCTCCTGAAGAAAGTCTGTCCCGAGGACCAGAACTTTGACCGTAACTACTGCGGGGCCTTCTACTTCATGTTCTGGCAGTACGGCAAGTGGGTGGAGGTGATAGTGGATGATCGCCTGCCCACTTACAATGGCCGACTGGTCTTTGTCCATTCCCAGGAGAAGAACGAGTTCTGGAGTGCGTTGCTGGAGAAGGCTTATGCCAAGTAAGTGTTTTGATTAATGCTCCACTTGGAAGGAAAGGAAGAGGGTTTTTTGATGAAGTGAAGAGTATTGTAAGTATTGAGTGGGTTTGGTTGTGGTCAGTGATACTATCATGACTATGGTACACATGTACTTACATATGTACAATGTACATGTATGTTCCGGTACAACTACTGGTGATACCAAACAATATAATTTTAAGCTAAGGCCAAAAAAAAAAAATTCGGTCTCAGGTCAGCGCGCGTCGATTTTAATCATGCGTGTCAATCCTTTTTTTCCCAAAATTTTCTGCGGTAGCTCCAACAGCGCCCTCTATTGCGGACCTCCTCATATTTTTGTACCAAGGAGCACCAAGGAATGGGAAATTGCTCCAAGGCAAATGATTGAGGGCACCAAGGCAAATTATGGAGGACAGCAATGTTCATGAGGACACAAATAAAAAGCAAAAATAATACCCCACCTTGTCTGTACAATCCAAGCTTGAAAAAAAAAAAAGAAGAAGAAAATAAAAAAAAAAGCGTCGCCGCATCAATTCCGGAACTTTGGTCTGACCAGAGACCGTGTATTTTTTCTTTTGGCCTAAGTTGTCCAGTGTTAAACGTTTCACTAGTGAGGAGGAGGTCATGGGTTTAAGTCCATATGAGTAAATTTCTCAGTAAGCTCTCCCCGAAAGCACCAATGTAAACAGTGCCTACCAGTACCGATATGTTATCTTGGTAAATGATTATAATCAATACTGAAATTTTTCATAATCATGCTAAACTCCATTTATCTGTCCCCATACTACAGCAACATTATTGGCTGTGTTGCTTGGCATGATGGTCTCATATCCGAGTTTCAACCCATTTCCCGAAAACTCTTGGTTACCGTGTTTGACTCATCATGCTCATGTACAAAGGTGCTGGGTTCGAACCCGGCCAGGAACATGGTGTTTGTGCCCTTGGGCAAGACACTTAACAACAATTGCCCCTCTCCACCCAGGAGTATAAATGGGTACCTGTGAGGGTCGAGGACCGATTGAGCGCTGATATCGGCTGCCGCGTGGTCCCATGGCCTAATGAAGGGGGTAATAATTGTGAAACGCTTTGAGATTGTTGATACGATGGAAAGCGTTATATAAGCGCAATTATTATTTATGCCTTTCCGTTTACTCCTTGCAGACTGCATGGAAGCTACGAGGCGCTGAAGGGAGGCAACACCGTCGAGGCCATGGAAGACTTCACCGGCGGGTTCTCTGAGTCCCACGATCTGAAGAAAGCCCCCAAGAACCTGTTCAAGATCATGTTTGACGCTTACAACCATGACTCCCAGATGGGCTGCTCCATCGATGCCAATCCCAATGAGATTGAGGCTAAGCTGAGCAACGGCTTGATCAAGGGACACGCTTACACCATCACTGATGTCAGAAGAGTAAGCATAGGCATAGCCATGGGGGGGGGGGGGGGGGGGGGGGGAGTAAGGGGTTAAATAACCCCCTCCCCAATATTTTGTAAAACTGCCTTTTTCCATTCAAAGGCCCTTTTTTCAACGGGCTTACCCCCCTCTCCCCCCCCCCAATAATTTGTAAAGGTTGCCCTTTTTTTAAGAAGTGCCCTTTTTCTCTGTGCAAGTGCCCTATTTTAAAAAGAAGTGGTGACCTTTTTTGTGGCATGTGCTGTATCGCCCGTAAAAGGACCATATATTGGCCATTTGTCTTCATAATTGTCGTTTTTGTACAGCGCCCCCATGGTACCAGCCCCCCCCCCCCCCTTGCTTTTTTATTTTACGGAGGCCAAGTGTCCGGAGAAAAAAAAAAAACTGTCTACATTTCGCCACGGATGTTTACCCCCCCCCCCCCCCAATAAAAATGACCGTGCTACGCCACTTAAGTAAGGCAATGTTTTCTCTTACCAATAAAGTGAACCAGAGCACTGAAAAGATCTATTTTGGGGGGTTGAAAACCAAAAAAATCTCAAACAGTGTAGTGGTGTGCACTTACGGGTAATATGGGAATCGGGTAGTCCGGGTACCCTATTGATTAAAACACGGGAAATCGGCTACCCGTAAAAGAAACTCAATCCCAAATTTCAATTCTTTGAAGTTGTGTAAAAAGGGCTTTATAGCTTAACGGTGTAAACTGCAAACTTTCACAAGCGTCATCTGTTGTAGAAGTATCGGTTACCTCAACCCTGCGAAATCCTCCAACTGCCTCCATGTAAAAAAAGCTCACAGCCTCAATCCTGCACAATCCTCCGATATTTCTTGAAGGGTAGTTGATGTTTGGAAATCCGAGATTTTTCGAGGGGAATACATGTATAGGATGTTGAAATCAAAGCATAAAGAGATGTTGGACAGTCACACCAACGACCCTTTTATGCCACTTTGCTAAGCAACGGCTTGATCAAGGGACACGCTTACACCATCACTGATGTCAGAAGAGTAAGCATAGGCATAGCCATGGGGGGGGGGGGGGGGGGGAGTAAGGGGTTAAATAACCCCCTCCCCAATATTTTGTAAAACTGCCTTTTTCCATTCAAAGGCCCTTTTTTCAACGGGCTTACCCCCCTCTCCCCCCCCCCAATAATTTGTAAAGGTTGCCCTTTTTTTAAGAAGTGCCCTTTTTCTCTGTGCAAGTGCCCTATTTTAAAAAGAAGTGGTGACCTTTTTTGTGGCATGTGCTGTATCGCCCGTAAAAGGACCATATATTGGCCATTTGTCTTCATAATTGTCGTTTTTGTACAGCGCCCCCATGGTACCAGCCCCCCCCCCCTTGCTTTTTTATTTTACGGAGGCCAAGTGTCCGGAGAAAAAAAAAAAACTGTCTACATTTCGCCACGGATGTTTACCCCCCCCCCCCCCCAATAAAAATGACCGTGCTACGCCACTTAAGTAAGGCAATGTTTTCTCTTACCAATAAAGTGAACCAGAGCACTGAAAAGATCTATTTTGGGGGTTGAAAACCAAAAAAAATCTCAAACAGTGTAGTGGTGTGCACTTACGGGTAATATGGGAATCGGGTAGTCCGGGTACCCTATTGATTAAAACACGGGAAATCGGCTACCCGTAAAAGAAACTCAATCCCAAATTTCAATTCTTTGAAGTTGTGTAAAAAGGGCTTTATAGCTTAACGGTGTAAACTGCAAACTTTCACAAGCGTCATCTGTTGTAGAAGTATCGGTTACCTCAACCCTGCGAAATCCTCCAACTGCCTCCATGTAAAAAAAGCTCACAGCCTCAATCCTGCACAATCCTCCGATATTTCTTGAAGGGTAGTTGATGTTTGGAAATCCGAGATTTTTCGAGGGGAATACATGTATAGGATGTTGAAATCAAAGCATAAAGAGATGTTGGACAGTCACACCAACGACCCTTTTATGCCACTTTGAGTTCACCTCGTGCTGAAAATTGTAGGGTGTAAACAGCATACTTCTTGCTGAAATGTAAACAAGGGGCTTTAAGAAATAGTTCATTTCCTTCCATTTGTTTGTTTGTTTGGAAAATTGAGCAGTCGTTGTAAACATTTTTCATCCTGTCTTTAACATTTTAGGTGCCAATTCCAGGGTACGGATCTTCAAAGCCGATTCGTCTGATCCGCATTCGTAATCCCTGGGGGCAGACAGAGTGGAAAGGGCGTTGGAGTGACAAGTAAGCCCAAAAAGAAATTAGCCATGCAGTCATGGGGGGGGGGGCAAGGGGGGCGCTTGCTCCCCCCCCCCCCCCCTGAAAAACGAAAAAAAAAAAAGGGGGGAAAAAAAAAAGATGTGCGAAGCCATATTGCTGTTAATTTTATTGGGGGGGGGGGGGAATAGGCAAATGCTCCTCTGCCCACGCTTGGAAAAATGATAAATTGAGAATATAATGAAAAAGTTAAGGAATTTTGGGGAAAAAATTTGCTTTGCTCCCCCCCCCCCCCCCTGGAAAAAATCCTGGCGATGCCCATGGTCATGGCAGTGTGCCATCAAGAATTTATGCATTTACAGAGAATCAAAAGTTCAACAGGTCTGGTTTATATACAAACGACTGCTAGTAGTTGTTTTTAGATGTGAAAAACAAAACAAGGTCCTCATTAGTAACAGTTTTACAGTTTTTTTGGTATTCATAAACTTAGCTTTCGTAAATAATTGCATTGCAAAATAAGGTACATTGTATCCCATGTTTGATGTGACTTAATCTACCGGCTTCTATCTGTAAACTCGATAAATTTAAAGAGTTGCCCTAATGGTTTTTCAAGTCCCATATTGTGATTGCTGTATCTTTTGAGCAAAACGTCGTAATGAAACCAACTTAACTTCTGCTCAGCACTACTTAGACACGATTTTGAATACTACCCCCACTTTTCTTTCCTTGTTTATTTAAAGTTCCTCTGAATGGAAGAGTATCCCAGAAAGTGAGCGAAATCGGTTGGGCCTGGTGACCGATGATGACGGTGAATTCTGGTAAGTCAAGCACTCGTTATGTTTTCGGCTTTTGTTATCTGACAAATTAGTAATCTCATTAAATATCTGGGTTGTGGAGTTGTGGACAAGTTTGTCCGTTCTGGGTCCATTGTATCAGAGTTACAGAATTCTAAACAGCCTCTACAGAATCTCCCTGCAAACGTTTTTAATCTGTAAACAATGCTGGTAGATAAAATAGAAATAAATTTATTCATGTATATTGCGCAAATTCCATATGAATACGTTCAAATGCGTATCACATAAACTACCGTATACTCCAAACATGCTCAGAGAAGGGGCGCATTATGCAACCGATCCAGAAACACCGAGGCAAGCCCCTTGTGTTTCACGATAAGTGTCCTGGGTGTTCTACAATGTATGTGCATATCACAATGCATAGGACCATGACCTACAGTTTTACGTCCCATCTGAAAGACGAGGGCTAAATTGAAGAAGCCCTATCATGTCCCAGACAAGCCATCCAACCAGGACAATACATGGAATGGTCTCCCACCCAACTACTGACTATATGGAGCTTAATTTGGCAGTTATACCACTACCAGTAGCTCTTCCATTGAGCTACCTGTCTTGGTCTCTGGTAATTTGACTTTGTAGAGTTCAGAATGCTGCAACAGTTGCAATAGATGTGTCGCAGATAAACTTGTCCGAGAAAGAATGTTGCATCCTGACTCCACTTTTTTTAATCACATAATTGTCTCATTGAAGGTCAGTCAGGTCAAAAATGTTGAAAAGTCATGAATCTGGGACTGAGAAACATTTGCAATGTTGTTAGAAAATACTTTGAAAATGCATTGGAATCTCCATAAACTTTGTACACAACCAAGAAAGTGGTGGCATATGTGATGCAATCAAGCTACATGAGTTGTTTGTTGGGAATTTTCATTTGGAGATACAGGCCAAAATAGGGCCACTTCATCACATCACTTCATCACATCTCTTGGTGTTCCGACTTCCATCATTTTTGAACTAAAGATGGTATCAGCATGCAGTTTTCACAGCAGTAATGCTGAGATTGTGCTCTTTTCAAATGTGTAATAAAAATTTTTTTGACCAGGGTCGGCAAACGACTCATTTAGCTTGATCGTATCACATGTGCTTTCACTTGTCCAAAATTTGTACTGGAGAGTTAATGAGGGGACTCCTAAAATGTTGTGTTGTGGTAAACTGGCCAGTGTATCCATTCAAATATATTGGAGTTTGGCCGCTATTTTAGTTCAGATAATGCAATGTGTTGAGGTAAACTGGCCAGTGTATCCATTCAAATATATTGGAGTTTGGCCGCTATTTTAGTTCAGATAATGCAATGTGCTGAGGTAAACTGGCCAGTGTATCCATTCAAATATATTGGAGTTTGGCCGCTATTTTAGTTCAGATAATGCAATGTGTTGAGGTAAACTGGCCAGTGTATCCATTCAAATGTGCTGGAGCTTGGCCGCTATTTTAGTTCAGATAATGCAATGATCTGTATCCCGACCAATCGTGAGATTCCTGTTTTGGCTTAAATCAACCTTGATTTGTCTACATTGTGTTTGTTTTTTAAGGATGGAGTACGGTGATTTCATCCGTGAGTATAATCGCGTGGATATCTGCCATCTGTCTCCTGATAAGTCCCCCGGCGGGAAAAAGAAGTCCAAGAAATGGGTGACCAATGAGATTGAGGGTGCCTGGCAGAAACACATGAGTGCCGGTGGCTGCCGCAACTTCCCAGGTAAGTAATGCTGGCCCGCCCCCCTCTGTACCAATCCCTGCTCAAGTCCTGCCATGAAGAATTTGACAATGCTTTACCCCAACTCCATTCGGCATCTTTGCTATAAACTTTCAGAATCCTCCAAAATCCCCCTCTGTGCAGAAACCCCATGGCACATTCTTTGATCTATAACCTTCAATGGGGAATCACGTGCCAGGCGAAACAATAGTACATTGTAGTGTGTCAGCCCTACTTTATTCAGTCCAGGAAAATCCGCAACGTCCTGTTACAATCTTGGAGGGTTAATAGTGGAGGCAGAAGTATTGTGAAACTCAGAACCAGTATCAACAGTACTTTTGGACAATTGAAAGATAATGTCACTATGCAGAGCCTAGACTAGCCACTGAAATAGTCATTCAAGACACGACCTGACAGGAGAAACTGTCTTTCTGCAGTGATCATTTATTCAGTGTTCATTGATTTCCCCCCCCCCCCTCCACAGATACCTTTTACATCAACCCTCAGATTGAGATGAGTCTTGAAGAAGAGGATGATGAAGATGACGATGACGAGGATGATGACCCAGCCGCCAAGCAGAAAGGCTGCACTGTCATGATTGGACTGCTGCAGAAAGACAGGCGCAAGCAGATGAAGATGGGGGTCGGCAACCTGACTATTGGATTTGCCGTCTATGAGGTAGGGAGCCAGTCCACTCTAGGTGGACAGTGGGAGAGGTAAAATCTGCCCCCCCCCTTCGTTATTTTATATGGTATCATTGCCGCATAATTCCTTTTCTTGACAAGCCTTATTAGTTATTAGTGATGCCTAATGGACTCTTTGACACCATGAACTTTCATAACAATTGGATGAAGCAGTTACCCAAAATGACGAAATTTTGGGGTACCCGAAAAATTCTGTTGTTTGCTATTGACCCAGTCCTATTTGTTTTGTCAAAATGAGCTGAAATTTCAACAGGTTACTTGTTATGCATTCTACTTGAGATTTCGAGCAAATGCTTGTAAAGAACAAAAAAATGCACAAAAAACAAACGATCCTTTGTACCTTTGATAATCATTCATGGTTGGAAGCATGGAACGTTATTGATGAATTACAAGACACTTTGTCTAATTGAGCTTGAATAGTGCACATGTACGAACAATAAATGTCTCTGCTAACATACCAAATTTCTCAGCAATTTTGCATTTCCGAGATCTGAATGCAAATTAGCTCAAGTTGTCCACTGACACTCATTCAAATGGTCCATGTTTTGTCGACCATAAACTTGAAAAACAGACTCTCCAGGGCAAACTCTTGGTGGCGCACTGCATTGTGAAACGCCCAAATTCAATAGATTTTTGCGGGCTCTGGGATGAGCTTTACTGTGCTTGCCTTTTGATAAAAAACAAAATGCTTATATTATCATTGAATAATTCTAATTGTCTTTTGCCTCGCTCTTTCCACTCCTGCAGTACAAAGATGGCAAAATTGTTAAGCTGCCCAAGGATTACTTCCTGTACAACGCCTCCAAGGCCCGCTCACACACCTTCATCAACACCCGTGAGATCATGGGACGTTTCAAGCTGCCACCGGGCCACTACTGCATCGTCCCTTCTACCTTTGAGCCTAACCAGGAAGGCAAATTCCTGATTCGTATCTACAGTCTTAAGGGCTCCTCCTCTGTGTGAGTACAAAACCAAATTTGTTGCGAGCCTTTACAAAGTTCAGTAGAGAAATCATTGCTTAAGGTTAGGCCAAAAAAAAATAGTTTTGCTTCCGATTACATGGCAATTGAAAATAGGGTAGGTAGGTAGGGACATAATTTTATTTTGCCAATTTTTTTTGTGTACGATCATATGGAGGCGTCTGCAGGTAGTCAAGAGTAAAAGGTAGAAATTGATGGTTTTGGGTGTTTTCTCCTCATTTTTCCAATAAAAAAATTAGGGTAGGGGCTGTCAGAAAAGGGAAGGTAGGGAAACCGGAAGCAGAACTATCATCTTTTTTGGCCTTATGGTTGCCACTTCGAACATTTTTGGGAGTGTTCTTTAATTAATTAACCGTCCTTTTGTTTGATCAGTCCCAGACAGTCAGAAAGTCAATCCCGTTCCCTGCCATGCCTTTTAAACAGGCAAGTCACCAACCGTCAGATCCTATTTCTTGTAGGCACTGTGACAGTCAAATTCCATCAACAGACAGAAGCAGGTGCCTGGTAGGCACATGCAGCTGGTTTATCAATCTCCTACAGTAAGAGCATAGCTGTATCAGGTTTCAGAACAATCGCAGCCAGTCAATCCTGCTTTATGAAGGCAGGGAGCACTCAACTGTTAAAAACAGTCACTTGATTTATTTTGAATGCTGGGCTGGCCATGTTGAAATTGCCAGCCAGAGAGGGAGGGTTTGAAAATAAGCCCCCACTCCAACTTTTCCCTTTCAAAATCTGCTCAACAATATCATGAAATAACTGTAAGACCTTTACGTAAATCTTTGTTGGTTATTTCGAAGATAAAATTGATAAGATTTGAAGGTTTGCATGCCGAAGGTAGCTACATGTATAAGATAAGGATTTACGGTAGCACCGTGTGACAAATCTCTTTTTTGAGTTTGTGAGTTTGAAAACTCAGTTTTCCCCCGGTTCGTTTAAGAACCTCACAAACTCATGTGGTACCGTAAATCTTGATCTTATGGTTATTTTATGTTGTAAGTACATGTAATTTTGACTGTGTAAATAAATAGAAATGATTGGATTGATCCCACAGAACCCTAGATGAGAAGACAGGCATTGTGGACGTTCCCAAACAGGTATGCAATCCATCTTGTGTCTTTAAGTCACCTGGGCATTTTTTTCCCTCAATCCTCCAAAATCTGCCACTTTGCAGGAATGTAGTGGCCAAGTTTTTAGTGTTTTTGTGTCTATACTTGATGGGGCCTTATGTTAAGTAAGATAGCTTGGCTCTATATCTTCCTTTGTTCTGAAAAGTCTTTCAAAACCTCCTACTTGGGTTTGAAGAATCGTGAACGGGAAGGGTCTAAGTAGGGGCGGAGGAAACCCCAGATGATAATCAAGGGTTGTTTTTTAAAACACTCCATTTGTGATTTGGGGGACAAAGGGGCCATGTTGTGCCATATTCCTCATGTTCCTTCACTCTGCAAAGTTAATCACAGGGGTATGCCCAATTTTATTCATATTTTTTAAAGTGCTGATAAAACCAGATTTTTTAAAGGTTTACTTTACTTAGAGGGAAAATATTGAGGAATTAATGTGTGAATAAAGCTAGTACTAAGCACACCCAATATTCTTTGTGCACAGATGGCAAGAAGCATGTGTTTCATAATTAATACAACACACTACTGCACCAAGAAGTGCAATGAACTGAATAAATCGAATTTGGCAGGTCTGGTATATCACATATCATCATGTAATCCGCCATATTTTTTTCAGTCAGGCAACCTTTTTTTAACCCATAATTTGCCTTGTGATATCCCCAATCGTTAATGCTGTGCGACAGGGACCATCTGGCAGGGCTCCAGCTAAGGTAATCTGTATCACGGTGGATTGATACACACATTTGAATATATCATGCATAATTCATGTATTTGGTCATTGATTCCTTCGTCAATTCAGCCTGGCATTTGCCTGTTCCATTGTACACGGCATCAAGTGGACTGATATGCAAATTTGAACGTCATGCATTATTCATTGTTTCCTTTTGATGATTCAGCCTGGCATTTGCCTGTTCCATGTGCACGGTATCAGGTGGATTGGTGCAACTTAAATACCAAGAATATTCATGCATTTTGCTGAAGTGAACCAGGACCAATGTCAAGTAAGGGGGGAAGGAAGTAGGAACGGTCCTCTAGTTAAAGCCGAAAACTTGAGGGTCTTGCCTGGACCTAGCCCCATAAATGTGGCCTATTTACTGGACTGCCTCCGTAAACATAGTCCACACATCCACATGTACAAAAACGTGTCGCACTTTGCCAAATTTTGATTTTCACATTTAGGCTTAGTTTGTAGGTTTTTTTTGCTTTAGAAGCATACTCTTCCTCTTTATAGGCTAATCAGAAAGTGCTGCCTTTTTCAGATGTCTAATTTTTGTGAAATTTTATGTTGAAATTTTAATACGCAAACGTGTGCAAATGAATCTGGAAATTTCACGAAAAATAGACATCTGAAAAAGGCAGCACTTTCTGATTATCCTATAAAGAGGGTGAGTATACTTCTAAAGCAAAAACACCCTACAAACTAAGCCTAAATGTGAAAATCAAAATTTGGCAAAGTGCGACACGTTTTTGTACATGTGGATGTGTGGCTTATGTTTACGGAGGCAGTCCAGTAAATAGGCCACATTTATGGGGCTAGCCTGGACCCTGATCCAGCGACAGGGATTTCCTCACATTACCAACCATGTACGTTTACAAACACATATGTATTTTTTGGGTGCCAGTCTTAGACGAAAAATAAGAGTCTTCATTTTTCCAGCCAGTTCAGTTTAGACATTTCGGTCACTGGTAATACCGGTACATACATGTACATAGCACAAAGTTGGTGCTGGATACTGAAGCATAAACATTGCACGTTTCTGTGCATTGTTTTTTTTTTTTTAAGGGGCACGTCGTCCTAAAATCGCCGAAACTTTTTGTTTTAGATTTTCTACCTGTCCTATTACAAGAGTCTGGTCGAATGGAAACTAACCTAATGTCGCACTGTTCCTGAGAAAAGACGAACAATCCCCCATTGTTTTCTTCTGACGCAACAGACATTTTGTGACATAAGTATGTGTTTCCAGCCGTAAATACACGTAGGTCTCCTTTAGAGACAAGAATTTTCCCCAAACGTCTGTGTCGGTACACGTTGTGTGTACACTTGTACCAGCTCACAAGTGTTGAATGTTTGACGCACTACCCCATGCTGCATGAACATGTAATGTACTAGTACCGTAGGCTCTACATGCTTGATAGGTATCAGGCAGCGTGGCACATCGAAGCATACACAAGTAAACGCTCAGGAATTTATGAGAAAGCTGCGGTAATTTGATTCATCTAAATAGGTAGCGGGTGTTCTTTTTTTCGATTACACGTATTCCATTATTTACCAAACAAATGAACACACATTTTATAAAACGTTTTCAAAGGAACTTGTGTGACTGGAATTACGACTAGCACCCAAACAGCCCGATTTTTGAGACCAGAATTCATTTTCGCAAGAATAACAAACAAAACTGCCATTTTTTAAAGTATGGTTGTGTGGGCGTTTACATTATACTTTTAAGTGCCCTTTCCCATCAATATCATTTCAAGAAAAATGCGTTTTCTAGCCCAATAAGGTGCTTTCCAGGATGCAGTGCCCCTTTGAGGATAAGAATTCAGAGATACTTCATTTACATATATACCTTATTAGCATATGGCCTTAAAAGGGGGGAGGGAGAAGATGTTTTGTGTTTCTACAGTCTAGGGGAATTCATTTCACTGATTCAAATTAAAGTCAATATATTACTCTTGTCCTTATTGGGTTTGGGGTGAGGGAGTCGTGGTTATCCTTTATAAAGCATGTTTTTATAATGGTTTCTTCTCACTTGCACTTGAAACAAATCTTGAGCATCCCCCAATTCTTCAGCATCCCTCACTTGGCCATACAAATAAGAAGACAAAGATGTGTTTCTAGATTGCACTTTACATCCCTTGCCTCATATCTCTCTTTTTTTGTTTCTTTTCTTTCATATTCAACGTTCAGTTTGAAAATGACTACAAAAGGAAAGAAAAATAAATACTTTAATTGTCAAACTGGCTGCACTATTTTTGTAACCTCATTGATGTACAGGGTACAGGTACATGAACCGTATGTTTTAAATTGAATCAAAATCAACATCAAGGAAAACCCTTCCGTGGTTTTTTTGGGGGTGGGGTTGGCATCCAGAAACACAATTTTGTTTTATTATGTCGGCCCTAGAATCGTGATATTACGTACGTATGTATACTTGCACTCCTCTGTTTCAGATCACTGTCACTCAGACATCACGTCTTCACTCAGCTCCACCTCCAATGGTTCCTTCTGTCTCTTTCTTATCTCTCTTTGCCGTTTTCTTAACAACTTCCAGGGCTCCTGTCATTGACAAAACCCAACGACAACATTTTCTGTGGCTTGAAATTTTTGTGGGCAAAAATCCACCATTTTTTCACGCTAGGAGGTTATTGTTTGTTTTTGATGTGTGTTACGTGTAGGTAAATGTACATGTACGTGCAGATTGCCTGCATAAAAAAAGTTTTGATTCTGAAACAGGCGTTGACGAAGCTTGACGTTGTACACAATTGTTCAAACACAGAACATGTTGTCTAGATCTCTTATTGTCAGGGGTAACGAAAGAACCAAGGGTGAAAAGGGAGAGTCAAACATATACTTCTGTCACAGAGTTCTTTCTAAGGAGAAATGAACAGGAGCCCTGAATACTAATAATTTTCTCTGTCTGTCAACATTTGAGTGATTGTATGAAACAAGCCTGTAATTGCCAAGAGCTAGATCAGTGAAGAGTTGAAAATAAGACTAGCAAATACAAGGAAACAGAAAGTGAAGTTACTTTATTAAGCTTGGAAATGATCTATTTATAAATCTTAAGGGATTAATCATAACCCAAAAAAGAACTGTTTGTGCCTTTTCTTGCCTCATAAAAAAAGTTTTCATTTGGACCCACAGACAGATCTGGGAATAGGTATGAAAGTGTCTTTCTCTTCAAAGATTTGACAGTGTTCTTGACAAAAAAAAGTGAATTGAAAGATGTGCGAATCATTTTGACAAATTCGAGATACCACTTTAACCATCTATTCCACTGACGTTTTCATTTTCTTGCAGTTGAACATTTGTTTGCTTGGAATTGTTTTTATCGATACTCCATTACAATACAATGTTTAAGGAGGATCAAGTGAAAACAGCAACTTAGACATAATTAACGTTAACATTTGAGAAATGCAGTTACTTACATGTACATGTGTATTTAAACTAACTCTAGAGTGGCCTAAGAATAGATCAGTTTACTGAGTGGTATATTTGCATGTGACACTATTTACATTTAAGCATGTTGAAATTAAAAAATATTGGTTTGGTTTTTTTGGCTGGCAGGTTTAGGCTTTGATATTTCCGTAGATTTTGAAATTTGTACATCGTACCCTGCAAAAAAATTCTCTATCAAATTGAGTGCAAATGACTTAGGAGCCAAAGAATGCAGGTAACATTTGCAGACACTAGACACGCAGAAAGTTCACAAATTCTTCATCAGTGATGCTAATTGCTTGTTCGGATGGAGGTTTCCCACATTGTGTCAAAGGGGCACTTTTCACCGAAGGTCAAATGAGATGAATTTTTCTTAATAGGAACATATTTTGTGCAACATTCCACTCCTCTTAAATGTATGAAAACTATTTGACATTCCTTTTTTGGTTAATTTTATTGAAAAGTGCACTTCTTTAAACATTAAAAGTTTTCCATGCTTTTCCAGACAACTGAGGGCGCTGTTGCTGTGATGTCATTTCAGGAAGACACTGTTCTGTTTAGGCCTTTTCTGTTCAATTGTAAACCCAGAAATTTGTTCATTGAAATTTTGAAAACATTTGTGAGAAAAGTTTGCCCAATGGCTGACTGCCATGTACTGACACAACAACGAATCACCAAAGAAAAGAAAAATTTGTAACAGCAAAATATTCAAAATTCTGGCAACTTTGGGTGCTGAAATAGCTGTAACATTGAGATGTCTGCCTGAACTGACATCACACTTTTGCTCATGAATATGAGAATTTGCATACAAATAAAAAAGGCACCAAAATACCCTTGAAAATGGCAAAATGAAAATTGAAAATAAGGTTAAAATGGACACACAAAGGTGCATATTCAAGGATTGTATTTAAAAAAATTCATTGCATGGGTCCTTCAAACTTTTAAAGCTGGTTTGCGCAATAATGCACAGTCCTGACTGCTGCCAGTGTGGCGTGCCAGTCTAAGCAGTGCTAGCACAGGATGCTGTGAGGAAATTACATCATTATTGAAGATGGCTGCGGAACTGGTACCGATAGAACACATGGAATTGTCTCTTACTGCTACAACTGCCATACTGTGGGACAGGCATCATGCGCAATGATGTCACGCGAGTCCCATTTGAAAACAACATGCACAATGCCTGCCTCACAAAATGGCTGAAGTGTGGTAACGGAGGTCCATTCCATGTACAGGGTGTTTCAATAAAAAGGAAACCCAACTTTGAAGAACCAGCATGGACAGACTAAATGTTTACTGGCTATAAAACTGGTATCATCTGAAAGCGTAATCTCTATGCTTTTCAATGATACCTTGTTTACATTTCCAGGGTCATGCATCACTGAGCGCCACTGTCATGAGATTTTGAGGCAAAATTGCAGTTGGTTCACTTTCATGTCAATTACAATAGGCATGGTGTGCATGAGAATAAGTATTCAAGAAGAAGACACGATTCCATAAAAAGAAACTAAAAAACAAGTCGGGTTGGTTCCAAAACTGGATTTTATTGTTTGCCATGAATTTCTCGTTTTGACCGAACCACGTTCAAAACAATGTGCCATTTTCCCGAGGATTAAGCCAAATTCCTAGACATTTCTGTAACAATAGGCACACCGTGCCCAGTGTTTTTTTTTTTTATGAAAGTGAACCAACTGCATTTTTGCATCCAGTTTTCAAGACAATGATGCGCAGTGATGCATGACTCAGAAAACCTAAACACGGTATCATTGAAAAGCATAGACTTACGCTTTCAGACGATACCAGTTTTATAGCCAGTAAACATATCGTCTGTCCATACTCATTCTTTGAAGTTGGGTTTTTTTTTTTTTTTTTAAACGCCCTGTATGGTGTACAAGTTAGCAATCTGGATGGTAAATAATGCACAACAGTTTATACATAGTCATCATTCTCATGAGGATCACAAGTGAGTGGAGACCCTCCATAATCCATCATATGACGTACATGTACATGTACACATAGAAGACCAATATTTCCTTTCCTGAGTATGTTTGAGAATATCTCCCAGGAACCCATGTTTTGATGGAATTACTCACTTAGACACTTGGGTTCTTGGACTCTTCTTTTCCCCTTAAATTAAAATTATCCCAACGATAAATTAGGAGAAGAACAAGAGTAGATGAAAAAAATGGGCATTGGTGGGCATTCGAACCAGGGATCTTCCCATCCATAGCTCATCTCACTGTCTACTAGGCTACTGCGGCAGCTCAACGACAACCGTACTTTAAAACGCTTTAATGTATTGACTAAGTAATAACAATGATGTGATGTTCTTTTCTCATGAATAAATATAACTTTCCCTTTGAAACTACTGAATATGGATTCTCTGAGAGACATTCTCAAAGAAGGAAATATTGATCTGCATACAGGTCCGAAACACAAGACATTTTCTCAGCTTAAAATTATATATAATCCACTTTCCATGATGACATTTTGTGTATTAAACCATGAACATAAAACATGAAGTCACTTCAACAACTTGACATGGATAATCATGGTGCATGTAATTTTCATAAGTCCTTCAATTTCTCATGAGTGGTTACAAAATGTATATCCTTCAATTTTGCTACACGGCTTCACATATTACATCTACTTGAGACTTCATAAGGATTTCATTGTAAACATAAAACATTGATTCAAGTATGATATATCTACTTGTCAACGCAGCCGGACATTTTTGCAAGCTTCCATGAAATAGTCATAATTAATTAAAACACAAAGAAAAAGGTTGTTTGTTGAGGACAACATTAATATTTTGGGATTTTTTTTTGCTAAAAATGCCGAAATCCCGATTGCCCAGACTTTTGCTTTTAAAGGTATAGTCCATCATTTGTAATTAGTGCATTTTGTTCGTTTGAAGCAACAAACGTTCTCAAAATCTAAAGAAGGGTGATAAACAACTAAGCTGATGAAGTTTCAGCTAAGCTTCAGCTGTATTTTTCGGGAAATACAACATTCTAAGATCTCGATTTCAAATCAAAGTTGAATCATGTTTTGAATTGGGCCTGAATTCAGCATCCGAGACACGTTCGCACTGAGCCGAATGCAGCTATGCGATGTCGCGCACTGATCCGACGAATTATAGAGGGCGCGCATGCATGTGCGTCGTGTCAACGCTTGCGCGCTCTTCGCCGTATAAAAATACGAACTACTAACGGAAATTTCCAACGGTGCATCCTAAGACGCACCGTTGGAAAGGCCTTCTTTCGTTGATTTCTTCAAAATGACAGCATGCCAGAAAGAATAATTTCACAGGGAGTTTAGTTCCCTTACTATCTTTCAACCAAGTATGTTTTTCAACAATAATTACGTCAGTCACTTTTTGGATAGCTGCAAATGATGGACTATAGCTTTAACAGCACTGAAAGGGCAAAGATAAACATCAAAATGTAAATATTGCAAACTGCATGAACAAAATCAAAATGTGAATCTTTTTATTGCAAATGGAGCTTTGCAAAATTTATAAAAATCCTGAAAATTCAAAATGTAACAAAGTGTCATCCACATGTACATGCAATACCAAAGTTAAGTATACATACAAATACACAATACACATCTTTTATCAACTACACTCCTGGCCAAATCTCGCTGGGCCCCCAACCCCCCGGCCCCCGTTCAGTGTTGTCTGTCATTGTGCGGTGTGTGCTCCATCAGCTGGAGAGAACAACATTGACCGGGGGAGCGGGGGAGTGGGTGACCGTGGCAGGCTCAGGAAGTGTCCCAACCATTTTGGCCGGGATTGTAGCTAAACCGTGACAGTGCATTACAGTCAGTGCAGTTAATTAGAGGCATCAGTTCTTATAAGCCTCTGTACTGACGACGTCACACTTTGTTTACACGTGTGCTTCTCATATAGGAACCTGGTGGGGACGATGATTTCGTAGCCCAATAGAAATGCGCACACGTAAACAAATCGTCATCAGCACAGAGGCTTATAGACTAATAATCAAATCAAATAATCTCAAAATACCGGTAGCCCTTTCCATTGCTGTTCTTCTAATTCGCGTCTGTTTTTTTTTTACCAACAGCCGGAGAAAAAGACCGCTGAAACAATTGCTGCTGAGGATGCCATGAAGACTAAATTCTATGACTTCTTCAAGAAGGTCACTGGAGATGTAAGTTTTGATGATTACACCGAATTTTTGTTTTCGAATCCCCAATTTTGATATTACATTTTCAACCTGACAGGGTGAAATTTCATGATTTTTTGTAACGATGTTTTAAGGAGTCTTTAAACCTTTGCGGTTTATTTTGTTACTTTGCATGGACATTTGGATGTCTGAATCTTTTTGTTTCTTTTCCTGTTTTCTTGGAAAGTGAGGGTGTTTCATTTTTGAGTATTTATTTCACAATTGATGCGTGGACAGTAAATAGCTTGCTTAAAGCTTGATTTGTTGTGATGTTGTTGAAATGTCATCATCACAATTGACACTGTCATTCTTGTTATTGGTTAGCGTGTTCCCAATTGCACTGTCGTCATTTTTAAACTAGATGTACATGTAGTCATTTCTCTCTGTTTTTTTTTTTATATTCTTTTGTATGTTTTTGTTTTCCATTTCTTTTTAAAGGACATGGAAGTGGATGCGTGGGAGTTGCAAGAAATCCTGAATGCTGCTCTCAAGAAGGGTAAGATAACCTCATATGAACAAACAAAATTAAAAACAAATTTAGGTACGGGGGATTGATAAAAAGGAAAATCATGCACGACATTATTCTTACCAATAAGAATTAAAAAAAACCTAGGTCTAATTCTGTGAAGCTTCTAAGCGGAACATGTTTCTGAACAAATCGAGTCCTCAGGGTACAAATCTGTTGAGAAGTCATAAACAGGAGACATTAGCTAGGAACATGGTTTTGATAAGGAATAATTGTCTACGCCGAGCACTTTTGTGTGCTTAGAAGCTCCACGGAGTGTCCCCTGAGATTTGACTTACTCAGAATATGCAGAGCTGCAATAAGATAATGAATATTAGGATAGTCGTTTTGACTTGAGTCACTTAATTGGCAAATGTGTGGAGTTGTTGCCACTTGAACTCGAACAAAATTAGAAACTATTTTGAAGTGGATGTGTTCTGTAAGTCTTTAAGCATGCTGCTTTCGGTAATCCTATTGGTTGAAGGAGCATTAAGTGCATACATGTGAGCCCTGTTCCACCTCAAAAATGGCTTCTAATTTTGTAAGCTGGATTAGTCTGTAGACTAATCCGGCAACAGCTATTCTTGTTACGGCAGCACCGAACTCACATGACTCATGTCGGCGTATTACCCTAAGGGTTACTAATGTGCGCGCCTTGTGTTTAAGAACGCGAGCGGCATGCGCCTGAGCGTGGCACCACCAAAATTTGTGTTCAGCGAATTACACTATAGAAGAACCAGGGGAAGGCATATTACTTCTTTATGAACTGTGGTGCATGTACGCTAAAAGCGGTATTTACTGCGGTATCGGTACAGGTATATTTGGACAAAATAAACTTACCAAAGGAAGTCAGCATGGTCAAAGGAGAACGTTTTAGAAAATATCAATTTTTTTTAATCATGATGTTGTGATGATTTGTTAATAACAATGCATAGATAAGAAAGTTTTGATATCTGTTTTTTCGAAAAGTGAAATTGGATAAAATAGCCATCCTAAAAAGTTTGATGCGCAATTGGGTTGGTCATATTTTGCCGAGTATCTTTAGAAATTTCTTCATGTTGGGATGGATGGAAAGGAATGGGGGTACTGTAATGGGGTATTGAATTAAGAAAAGTTGAATTGTGCCAAATCAATCGGATGCATTGATGCATTGGATTAAACATGTTAAATGGGAATTTGACGCAAAATGTTCACAGACCATCATCAGTATAGGAAGGATTTATTTGAAAACTTTGGTCAATCCAATTTGTCAAAAAAAAAGGCAACCAAGTTTTGAAATTGCTCAGAAAGTTAATCTAATAACCTTTAAACCTTGAGTTGAAAAAGTGCTAACTGAAATTCTATTTGAAGTACATGTAGTTGTAGTCGATAGAAAGGTTTTGAGTGTTGGGTTTATCCGTAAAAATAGATCATGCAATATGGTGCTATGTAACATTATGTTGTGAAAAAAAGAGTGCATACTTAATTTTGGCCGCAAAAAATATTGAAATTTCACAACATCAAATCCCTTTGCATTTACACTGGCATGAAGTGCGGTCTGTACTTGGTGAAAAACATGGGGAGTGAATTTAAAATTGTAGCAAAAAGAAATGGACATTACACCAGTCACTAAAAGGTATTTGGTAAATTGCAAAATGTTTTTCCTAATGATGCATGTTGTTTTCCATCCACAACTTACTTGCCATCTCTTTCCCCATTTGGAATGCAATTCTTCTCATTTTGGGGGTAATGTTTGCATGTGGTTGCTCTATTTACACCCCGTCAATCGTCATCGCAGACATGGAGGAGGGAGGCGGTGAGCATTACTAGCCCGGGAGCCATCTTCTTCTTTTTCAACTTGTGGTCCATATGTGCTCTATGTAATGCTATGCATGGTTGGCAGTTACATCAGGGTCATTCTATCAGTTCGGGGTCCACTTTTTTCCCCTGTCCCTGTTACATCAGACCCGAGTTATTACTCGGGTCAATGTTGGTCAAGTGGCCTATTGTTTTGTTAGGAGCATGCCAGGGGGAGAGGAAGGAGATTTTGACCATCTGCAACCTTTTAAGCAGCAGGAGGGTTAGTGCAGTCCTCCAGGAACGATGTTGAATATCAGACTACCGTATCGGTACCAATCCAACAAATGAAAATCGTTTGTAGTTATTTTTCATCATACTTGAATGGCAAATTACGAAATACCAAGGTTACTGGGACAGGAAAAATGTCACGCTTTGGAGCCTAAATTTATAGAATGACCCATTGACATGTGTAAAGCTTCCTTTTTCGCCCTGTCGTGCCTGTGCTTTTGCTTCGGAAGTGTGTGTACAATGCTGTTACTATAAAGCTTTCAACGTCGCGTGGTCCCTTGAAGCCATTGCTAGGGTCTGTGTGGTGTGTTGCAGCTTCATTAGAGGGGCCAGTCTGTTGTAGGCACAAGCTTACATAGGCCAGGTTTGAATTGTTTGGCTACGGCTTGAAGTTGCACACGAGTCTATGTGCAGCAGCTGCAGCCGCAGCCGCAGCCGCTACTGTAGACATGTGTGTAGTTTCTAGCCGTAGCCATTCATTCAGACGCTGCCATAGTTCTGCAACTTCAGCTGGGCTACTTGGCTACGGCTTGTAATTACACATCCATTGAAAGCAACTGAAGCCGCTCCTCGTAGACGCGTGTATAACTGACGATGGCCATAGCCAAGTACTTCGGATGTGGCCTTAGGTGATCACTACATGTGTGTAGTTTAGGTGTGCTACTGCTTGTTGTTACATACTTCTATCTTCAGAATGTAAAATCCATTACCCTGCATAACGTAGCCAGTACAGAGTATTTTTTTGTGTAATGGCAATCGTCACAAAACTCCCATAAAAAAAATGATTTAAAATGATTTAAAAGGACAAAAGAAAAAGCAGTGTAAAGAATATTAGCAATATTTGTACATAAAACAATGTGATTCGTCTTGTCTGAAGAAGGTCTTGTTAAGACTGGAAGGTCAGGCCCTCGGAAATCTTTTGATTTGTATATATTTCAGGTCACTCCAGTCAGTGAAAGCAGTTTGCAGCAGTTTCATTCATTTTTATTGTCTTCAATCAAACTGTGATTGTCTTCATTTTGAGTTGTTCTCACAATTTTCAAAGTCAAAGATGAGAAAATTTGCAACAAATACAGCCAACGAAAATGTTTGTAGCTGAAAGTAATCTCTCAACATGCATGTAATGCCAGCACGTTCCTCATGGTGATGCATGAAGTTATACTGTATTTTTGGGTCGTCATTTGCTTAATTTGCTTGATCTTATTCATCTTTCTTGCTCGCTTCTTTGCATGTGAATTCCTGTGCCAATGCATTCATTGCCATGATAGATTTCCGTAGAGCTGACGGTGAGCTACAGTGCTGTATTGCTAACCCAGATCTGCATTAATTAATTAATAATGCCTTTTTTGTCCGTGTGTTGGTGCTGATGGAAGTGCATTAATCTAGTAATTGGGGCGATTCACAATGCAGTGCGCCACCAAGAGTTTGCCACGGAGAGTTCATTTTTTCCCAGTGCATTGTGGGAGATGGTTGACAAATTCGCAGTGCGGGACATTTGACATGTTTGAAATTGTTCGTTTTTTTCGGTTAGTAGTTTCGTAAGCGTATGATTTGAGTATCTGTTTGCCCTTTTCTTTTCTTTTTATCAATATGAGATAATGGACTCTCCATGGCAAACTCTTGGTGGCGCACTGCATTGTGAATCGCCCGAATTGTCTTTTGAATATTCACACTGATGCAAAAAGCAAGTTTCAAAAGTTGTTCCTGCCGTGATGTTTGACAGTTTTATTCTAACTTCCCGTTAACAAGCGACTGCATCACTACATGTGTATGACTTAACCCGCATACATGAACAGTATGGGCTCCGTGCACAAGTACCCCATCAACGGCCAGAAAAGGAGAGTTTGGGGTGACCTAGACTGGTTCCCGATCCATCCACTGCGTATTTCGCATGAATCCAAAGTTATTGGAGGCGGGGATTATTCTCGGAGACCATCGCAAGTTGGAATTTGAATGTATTCGCGCGCCGACGATGCCTGATGCTCACGAGAAGACGCGGTGGCTATACCAGTAGCTTTTGCACATTCAGGAAGTCGCGCGTACTTTGCGCGCGAACCAGTACAGTACAGTACGCCCACGCTGTGCGTCCCATCCACGGACCTCTCAAGAGAGTTAAAAGCGCGCCCTCTTTTGTTGGTGCATGGAGCCCATATAACGTTAATCCCTATAATGTCACGTTGTTCACTATTACTAAATTACTTTTTCAAGCAAATTAATTAACATGGATGATAACAGCTTGCACTTTCATTATTTTCGTCAATAACCTCAGTAACTCGGTCATTTTCTTCTCTCACATATATGTACATTTTTTCTTTTCTTTTTCGGATTTCTTAGGTTGCATTGATTTGGCCACATTCCAGTAATGATATCACACTGTAACATAACGTCCCATATGTTGTGTGTCCAGCCATTGTGTTTTGTATGTTGATACATTTGTCGAAGGATTTTTAAAATGCTAACAGAAGCACTTCAGGCATAATGTCTACCAGCAAATAGTTGTGTTATCTGGGAAACCTACCATCATTTCTCCAAATATTTGTGTGTTTAGCATCTTTGTGATTTTGTTATTTTGTTTTCCGTATCAAGTCCTAGAAGAACAAAAACAAATGAAATCCAAAACAAATACGATTTTCTTGTTTAAGACAGATTTCCCATAGCAATAATTAAATATCATGTCAATTTCATAGCTATTCTGTGTTCATATATTTTATCTACTGTCCAAGATGAAATAGGAGAAGCTATGTGTGTAATAATGTTGTTCAGTAATTCACCCCCCCCCCCATTATCCAAATGTGCAAAAAAAAAAGACAGTTAAGGTTGAATATGTACATGTGCATGCATACATTGTATGTACATGTACCATGTACAATTTCGAAATTATCTGCGGCCAAAGGATGATGTCAGTGAAGGCATTAAGTGCAGTTTTGTGCATTTAATGTACAATTTCACTTGGTGTTTTTTGAGTGTGTGTGTTGCTACAATTCATAATCGGTCAAATTTGAGAAAGTGGTAAACATACTGTCGACTGTTTTTCTTTTTGTTTCTTTCCTCTTTAATTGTTGAATAGAGGAAAGCCTGTTTATAAAATGCACAATATTGCTCAGAGAGGCTTATGTGCTCTTGTCTCTAGTCTGTGCTAAGCATTTCTGGTTGAGTAAAAAAAAAAAAAGTTTGAGTGTGCTTTATAAATGCCTTGGCAAAAGTAACCGCTTAAAAAAATGTGTAATTGTGTAAAATATGCATATAGGCTAGTTAAATGTTTGTAAGCAATATGTACTGTAGCATGTGTATACAGCCCCTGCACACTATTGATAATAAAACAAGAATGTTTGGGTTATATTTGCACTTCTTAAAGTAGCTTGGCGTAGTAACTTTGATATTAAAAATAGTTGAAATGTATTACATAAATTGAGAAAATAAAAGTGCCTAAAAGATAGAGACTACACTCCTACATGTGATGCCTACATGCCTGCATGTAACGGGGAGAATTTAAGAGACATTCTTCAACATTGTAAGGAAAATTGTTGGGCACAAAAAGTCTGGTGAGAATAAGAGCCATGCACTGTTGGCAGTTATATATATATAAAAAAAAGAAGTGTACAGGGGCTTCAGAAATTTGTTTTTGTTAAATATTGCTAAGTTTTAGTTTTCTTTTTAGTGGTGCAAAACTGCTTAAAAAGTTGGTTTCTGTGTTAATTACTAATATGTGCTTGTTTGAATACCAGTAATTTGATTTTATATGTGTTTGTTTGTACGTATTTGAGGGACACAAGTTGGGTTATTATAATTTACCTGATATAAATTTCACACGGAAATTGTCATTGGACGGCTGGGACTCTCACAGTACTGACTTGTGTTAGGTTTTGAGTAAAAGTGGGACAAAAGAAGTCTGTTACTCAATCTACTAATTGAACATTGAGATTAATTTTAACGAGTGTTCTGAACAAAAAGTCGGGCTTCTTTTTTTAGTTGGTGTGGGAACTTCTTGTGAGAATGTTCATAATTAGTGAAGAACTCAGTTGTGTCTTTCCCATGGCACCTATCACGAGTTAGTTTCAGCAAAACATTTTGTGACCAGCTTTTAATTTATTTCCTGATTTGTCTTCTTTCTGATATTTAGAGTTGGCAGGAAGTGACGGCTTTTCTATCGATGCTTGCAAATCCATTGTGGCTGCTTGTGATGTATCCTTGAAGACTATTCAATATAAAACCTCAAAACTGTTCATATAAAAAGTAACTCCTTTAAAGGGAATGTACATCATTGGCTTTTGCTGTAATTTTCAGAAATGAACTATTTGAGGGGTTAGTAATAGATCAAATATTGTTACACTGACATGTTTGAAGTTTTGTGTTCGAAAATGCTGGGAAAACCAAGAAAAACAAAAATGTTCAAGTAGTCTGGTTCCCTGACTCCACTAAAGATGAAATGAATCAATTTAAGGTAAGGAAACCAGTCTAGCTGGCCTGCACCCGTTCATGAACATGTAACCAATAGCAAACAAAATTTGGACTGAAAAAAAAAGGTAAATTTGGAGCAGTAGTTGAAAAATAGTTAGGTTTTTCCAACGGTGGTCGGCCGACCACCGTAGGAAATTTATACAAAATACCACATTTATTGAAAATGACTTCACCAGGTGCCATAATTTTACAGGATGCTTTAGACTTTCATTTACCAATATCCTATTAAGGTATTTTGTAAAAATTTGGTAGTTTTGTTTTCCAATGTTTGCAAATGTTGTATATTCCCTTTAACACGTTTAATACAACATGAACGATTTTATTTCATGTGCTGTTACACACAAGTGTACAGTCATTACACACTTAATTCTAATTTTTATAAGGTTTTTTTAGTAATAAATGAATAATGGGTACACATAATAGTAACAGGAGTCGACTGTGCATATATGTGATGCGATCAAGCTAAATGAGTTGTTTGTCAACCCTGGTCAATATCTTTTTTACAGTTTTGAAAAGAGCACAATCTCAGCATTACTGCTGTGAAAACAGCATGCTGATACCATCTTTAGTTCAAAAATTATGGAAGTCGGAACACCAAGAGATGTGATGAAGTGATGTGATGAAGTGGCCCTATTTTGGCCTGAATTTCCAAATGAAAGTTCCCAACAAACGACTCATTCAGCTTGATCGCATCACATACACCTGCTAGCTAGCCCTGAACAAACTTATGCTACCCTTGTCTAACAGATAAACTGGGAAATTTAAATATCAGCATATTGAATTGGTATCAGTACATAACTATTTCTATCACTATGCCAATATTAATTACTATCAAAAGAATAGAAAGGGGGTCTGTATGATAGAAAAAAAAAAGTTGAGCGTGCAATTCTCACAATTTCACATTTACATTCCATGTGAACATCTTAGTACCAATCACTGACTAGTTACAGACTCCTGTGTTAGGATTAACTCAGTTGCTATCTACGTGATCGATTAAAGGGAACTTAAGGTCAAACTTTTTCATTTGATTATAGTCATCAATTTGCAATACTTTAGTATGTTGTAAAATTGTAACGCTGGCTTTTCTTTTATACACGTAGAACCCATTCATTGCCCTTGACTGGATAAGCCTAGTCAGGACACAAAAGACATGCCAAAATTAGGACGTTACACAACGTAGTACGTCCTATACATCATGTACATGGTGCCTTGATGTACCGGGTATTGTATTCCCATGAAATCTTGCACGCCCCATACAGTGGAGTGTCATGGCCTAGCGGTTAAGAGCACTGGACTCATGTTCTGGTGTTTCAGAGGCAACAGTGACGTGGGTTCAAGCCCGCCGGCAGACACTTGTGCTCTTAAGCAAGGCACTTAACCATTATTGCTTCGTCCTTCGGATGGGACGTTAAGCCGTAGGTCCCGTGTGTTGTATAAATGCACGTAAAAGAACCCAGTAAACACTTATCGCTAAGAGAAGGGGTTTGCCCCGGTGTTTCTGGCCTCCTGTATAAACTCCCACGCGGAGTATTTAGGAGAAGAACCAACCAAGAACCCATTATGACCAGATTACTGTATGTTGTAAATTCTTCTCCTTAACAAGCTGATTGTAGGAAGATCGTTCTGGCAAGCTGGGCTTTGAGGAGTTCATGGATATGTGGATGAACATCAACGCCTGGAAGGTAGGCAGCATTGAACCCACTATCGTTGAATTATAATCTATTCCAAAATGAGGTAGCCTGGTTCCCAGACCTGACAATTGTTCCCGACACTCACGTCTAAATTGTAGGTCAAGCAGCCTCCGTGGCTAAAAAATAAGCATGACGAAATTGATAGCCCTTTTTCAAAGCTTTTTCAAAGCAAAAATAAGCATGACGAAATTGATAGCCCTTTTTCAAAGCTCGGCTTCTTTTCCGATTTCGCTTTATCACTTTTAGCTTTTAATGTTCTGATCAAATTTTTAAATTTATCACTTGGTTCGTAATATCATACAGTTATGATAATACAGTTTGATGTTTCTGTAAGATAACATTGACTAATGTTGATCTGGAATCTTCAAAATTTAGTCACCCAAATAGCACTGTTGGCAGGCGGAGCCGAATGAAGACCGAGTTTTGGAAAAACTCGGTAACGGTCGTCAAATTCAAAATTGTACATGATGCAGCAAAAAGTTCACCCATACGATCCGAGTATATTTGATGCACAAAATCGTCGTTGAATGTCAAGTTTTCTAAATGAAAGAATTGAATATTAATTATCAACCCATTTAAAAAAATCTTAATAAGCAATTAGCAGTTAATTAAACCTATATTATACTCGGAAATACTCGGGCGCTATCTGATTGTCGACGAAACAAATTCGGCAAACTTAGTAAATTTTCGGAAAAAGGAGGAATTCCTCCCGTTTTAGTCACGTGACGTAAATTGTAATACAATGTATTACCGGAGGCTACCTGACCTATAATTCATCAGGAATAGTCAGAATCTTTTGGTCTGGGAACCAGCCTAAATTTGAGGTAGATTTGGTCCTTTAGAAGAGTTTCAAATGCATCATTACTTAATTTGAAGCATGCCTTCAAAATTGTATTAGCGATTGTGAAATGTAAGCGACGAAGAAAAGCTGAAGAAAAGTTTTGCATTTTGGAAAAGACTGAACATCTAGGGATATTTTACAGATTCAATATGCCATCCTTTCAATAAACACAGTTGGAAGAAAAACTGGGTATCGGTAAATTGATATTAAGTGGGAGGGGGATATTAAAGGCAGAAATCAGCAATTTAGTGAACACTACATGTACATAGGTTGTTGTAAAAGAGGGACAAAGCAGAATAAGGCCCCCAAAAAAATAATATTCGGTCTCTGGTCAGACCAAAGTTTCGGAATTGACGCGGGGACGCGGCTTTTTTTTTGTTTTTTGTTTTTTTGTTTTTTTGTTCAAGCTTGGATTGTACAGACAAGGTGGGGTACTATTTTGCTGTTTTGGTGTCCTCATGTAAATTGGTGTCCTCCATAAGTTGCCTTGGTGCTCTCGATCATTTGCCTTGGTGCAATTTCCCATTCCTTGGTGCTCTTTGGTAAAAAAAATTGAGGAGGTGCGGCAATAGAGGAGCTCCGGTTGGAGCTACCGTGGAACATTTTGGAAAAAAAAAAGATTGACGTGCATGATTAAAATCGACGCGCGCGCTGACCAGAGACTGACTTATTTTTTTTTTTGGCCTAACAGTCATTTCATTCTACAGATAAAATGTTAATACATAAATTTATTTATTTATTGTTTACAGAACGTGTTTACAAGATACGATAAAGATAAATCAGGTACTTTCAATACCTTTGAACTGCGTGACGCCCTGAAAAGCATTGGTAAGTCAATTGTTTTCTTGTATTTTTTCGGTTTTTTTCCTGGGGGGAGGGGGAAGTGGGGCATTGGTTATATGCAATTATTTGAAGTGATTATTTTGGGTTGGGACACAGTTGGAATACGGTGGTTCATAAAGGAATTCCCGTTTGGGGGTGCATGTCAATCAACCAGTGCAGATTGACCAATTAGATCACGGCTTTTGGTCAGGTGACAATGGCAGGTTGGTCATGAACTCGGCGAGCAATGTATGCAATCCAGCTGGGCAGTGCACTGGGAAGCCCAGTGGGTTGGTTGGCAAGGATTCATTAGGTTGTATTCTGAGTCAGTGGTCAAACGGGCCGAGTGTGTGGGGAAAATCAATTCTTTGTGAGTGCACGGTCTGCATTTGGGGTTGGAAACACGGTGGGGAAACACTTGCAGCTAAGGGTCCATTAGAATGTTCTTGTTTGAATGGGTCAGTTTACATGGTGTGCCAATATTCCACATGGTATAGTATACAAATATTGACTGCTTCGAGTGGTGTTGTAAAACTAGCCTCCTGAGGTGATCCATGGACATTCTATTTTTCCCCGAGTCGAAGCCGAGGGAAAATAGAATGCTCCATGGATCACCGAGGGAGGCTAGTTTTACATCACCACGAGATAAAGCAGTCAATATTTGTTTTATAACACTTCACCCACAGATTCTGCTTGGTTTTAATATTTTAAATTATTTGAATCTGAACACAATTAAATTAAATTTTCACTTTCAATGCAAAATTGGTGGGAAATGTATTTCTCTCTTCCAAACCACCCCTTCACGAAATGTTTGAATCCGACTCTGTGGCGCGCTATCTTTGGAACAATACGCGCTACGCGCAACGCGCACACCAGCATGCATTTGCACACAAATACCGCGCCATGGGTATAGTCATGGTTGCTAATGGTATACAGTTGACTCTTGTTAGTACAAACTCTGTTAATACAAAAAATTCTGGTTATAACAATCATAAAGCCTCAGTCCCGACTGTGCATTTATGTGCACAATGAATGGGACTGATGTCCTCTTAATACAAAATTCTGATATAACAAACAATTTGGCTAGGTCCGAACGAGTTTGTTATAACGAGACTCGACTGTAGTACTTTGGTTGCTACGGGTATAGTACGTTTGGCTGTGCACTGAAAGATAGCAAACAGAAATTACCATGTGACTCGCTCTCGGCCAATCAAGACACAGAATCTGTGGGTGAGGTGTTATAAAGAGAACTGTAATACCTGAGCAACAGTTTTTTCCAAAAGGGCTCCATGAGTCTGCATTTTGACCTACCAGCCTTGACATGGACCTGCAAACATCTCCAATAATTTCCAAACAAGAGCATAATACTACACAGTTTCCAGCCAATTGTAATTGTGTTGTACATTGTGATAGGCCGCATTTAAAGCTATAGTCCATCAGTTGTAATTTGTGCATTTTGTTCGTTTGAAGCAACAAAAGAGTTCAAAATCTAATAAAGGATACTAAGCAACTAACCTGATAAAGTTTCAGCTAAGCTTCAGCTGTACATTCCGAGAAAAACCAGCATTCTAAGATCTCAATTTCAAATCAAAAGTTACTGAATCATGTTTTGAATTGCAGCTATACGCGACGTCGCGCACTGATCCGACGAATTATAACAACCGCGTGTGCGTCGTTCCAATACTTGCGCGCGCTGCGCTGAATAACAAAACGAACTACTAATTTAAATTTTCCTACGGTGCTTCTTAAGAATCACCGTTGGAAGTGCCTTCTTTCGTTGATTACTTCAAAATGACAGCTTCCCAGAAAGAATAATTTCACAGGGAGTTTAGTTCCCTTACTATCTTTCAACTAAGTATGTTTTTCAACAATAATTACGCCAGTTACTTTTCGGATGGCTGCAAATGATGGACTATAGCTTTAAACACGTTTCAGTTCCGCTGTCTGTTGCTATACCTCTGTACCCTTAATCGGGTAGGTTTACCTATTTGCACCTGTTGATTCAGATTATAAGTTGGTTTTGTTTTCCTCACACTGCAGGGTACACTGTCAGCAACAAGACCTTTGGAGCGTTGGTGCTGCGCTTTGCCAACAGGAAGGGCGTCATCAACTTGGACGAGTTCATCTCTTGCGTCATCAAACTCAAGCACTTGATTGGTCAGTGTAGGGCTCTCAGCTTCAACTTTTTTTTTAAATTGACCTTTTTTGACTTTGTCCTGTGTAATAATTCTCTTCCTAGCATGGTGGCAATAGTCCTAAGACCTCATGAAGTCACACTTTGTTTAGGGCAAAAAAAAAAAAAGTCAGTCTCTGGTCAGCGCGCGCGTCGATTTTAATCATGCGTGTCAACCTTTTTTTTTTCAAATTGTCCGCGGTAGCTACAGCAGCGCCCTCTATTGCCGCACCTCCTCAAATTTTTGTACCAAGGAATGGGGAAATTGCACCAAGGCAAATGATGGAGGGCACCAAGGCAAATTATGGAGGTCCCCAATGTATATGAGGACACAACAAAAGCAAAATAGTACCCACCTTGTCTGTACAATCCAAGCTTCACAACAACAAAAAAGGCAAAAAAAAACAAAACGCATCGCTGCATCAATTCCGAAACTTTGGTCTGACCACAGGCCGAACATTTTTTTTTTTTTTTGGCCTTACATGTGTGCTTTCCTATGAGAGTGCATCCCATTAAGGTGCAATATATTAAGTCTTAGGTCCATTAGATTTGTTGAGTCCCCATCAGTCTGTCACTAGTCTGTAACAAGTTAAATCACCTGAGAGCAGGTTCAGGGGGGGACAATTAGGCGATAAGTGGTTGATTCATGACGTAACTGATGCTGGTGCAACTAATTGCAACGTACGAACACCTCTAGTCAAACCATGGTTAAAACATCATCGCAAAACTCCTTGCTCCTGGCCCCCCTTTGTGCTTTATGATGCGCAGGGCTTTAGATCTCTCTCATAGGACGCCATCTTCGTAGGAAACTTACAACTGTGTGTTCAACCCCATCAGGTGCGTATGCGCACAGTGTGCAAAATGTTTTAAACACGCGCGCATGTTGCTCGAAATTTCTGTGAAATACCGGTACAGCGCAGCCAATGCCCGTCACGAAAATTTGATGCCCAAAATGCCGATGCACGTGGCAATCTGTAGAGAATGACGTTATTTAAGAGAGACATATTGGTAACCAGCGATGCAACTCTGGTCTGGTTCCAAATGGTCCTCTAGAGTGGTCCAACCGTCCTTCACAAAGGAGTATCCAGCTAATGTAGACATGTTCTCCGGACACTTGGCCTCCGTAAAATCAAAAACGGGGGGTGGGGGCTGGTACTCATCTTCAAAATGGGTGCGCTCTTCAAAACTGACCTTTATTGGGCATACTGGAAATTAAATGCCAATTTTCGCGGCGCGTGGTCATGTTTTGGAGCTTGGCTTTATATGTATTTTTTCATGTCGGAACTCTCTAACCATTTATTCAAATGCTATGCTATGCTTAACCCTAGTCCTCGCCTGAACTGGCTCTTAGCAAATGTGATAAAGGCATTTCTTTTGTCATTATTCACTCCCTATTACTTGGCCCTTGCTGCGATTTTTGGACTGACGGTTTCTAACTTAAAGGTTTGGTCTCTTCTATCCACAGAATCCTTCCAGGAGAACATGAGCCGTGGAGTGGCCCAGTACAACCTGGATGAGGTATGAGTGATCATGTGATTGCATTTGATATGTAAACTTGAGGGTTAGCAGATGAATCTGTGCTAATTGTGTAATGTCAGAAAAGGGCATTGGTTCCAGAATAAATATTTTTAGGAGCTTTAAAAAAAATCTGGTACCATTGTCTGAGATATATTGTCAGTCGCACCTTGAACCGTCGTATCCCGATTTTTGGCCAAATTGAGTTTTTGTCTTTAACGTATTTATTTCATCGAAGTGCTCATCTTCAGAAAGTTTTATTCTGATCTGAGTTCTAATTAACTAAGAACGCTTATTAGACTGTGCGGCGTATCTCTAAAAAATGTTTCACCACGAAGTGGCGTTTCTAGATACGCCGCTCTGTACGCTTACTCCCATAGCGCTGTGACGTAACTAAACAGCACCAGCATGAAAAGTGTGAATTCACCGTTTCGCGCACTGTCGTATCCTCGTATCTACCATGTGGCCACTATTACGCGCGTTGTATGAATTACAATAAAGAATGTTTTACAGAGTGACATGTATCTTGGGAACTGAATATCCTAAAAACTAAGCAACTCAGAAGCAAACGGATTGCATACGATAAAGTTTAAATAGTAATTTTCTAGCTGAAACGAAATCGATTGAATTCTTACACAGGAAGTATAAGGAATGAGCCGACCTTTTTAAAAAAACGACTACCTTTAAATCGTTTTTTTTTTCCTTCTCAAAACACCAGAAATTGCGATGCGACGGTTGTGGTGCGAATGACGATATGTTAAAGACCTGATTTTAAACAGTTTTGAAACATTGAGTGGAAACTGTAGGCAAAAACAAACCATAATCACAGGAAATTTCCACACAAAAAAAATTAAAAGGATGTTTGACCAAGATCTTAGGGCGGGGCCGGATGGGAAATGGAAGTGCTATGCAACTTCTCCTGCATCTACTATACAACATCAGTTGTACATGAAGAATTGTAAGAAGACGTCATACACAGTTTATGTTAAGGATTGATTGCATCGTTGCCATCAATTATGATTTTGTCGCGTTTGAGAAGTTTACACTTCTGAGGCATCTTTTCTGGAGAACAAGTGCACTTACCAAATTGTCAGTTGTTGACAAAATGGAGTTTTATATGTTGTTGCAGACATTATGAAGGGTTTTTCTTACCACACCTGTAGTAGCACTTAGAGCTGCCACCCCTTCTTGTCTTCCCAGCCTCTCGTTTCTTTTTTTTTTTAATGCTCTTCAGAGTTTTCCTATTTTTGCAATTTTTTTTTTAATTGAGTGATAAAAAACATTTGCTGAAAATACCTTTTTAGGAATTTGGGTGACTGGTTAATTGTTCATGCCCGAAATACGTATGACATTAAAAGTATCTAAAGGGGTTATTCTTTTTTTTTAGTGCTCTTTGTTTAAAAAAAGTCTGTCTTTGAAGCTGAATTAATTGTCTCTTGTCATTTTTAACCGTGTAGTTCCTGGCAGTGGGAATGTACTCTTAGAGATCTCCAGCTGTTTGACACCAACTGCGTGAAGACAAGTCTAAGGAAACACATTCGCCGGGAGAGGAGGTTCCAGTTTTTTAGATTTAAAAATCATATTTGGATGACAAATCTTCAGTGTAGATTCACTTCAATGATAAACTTCTTTCTATGCATGATTGAAATAAAGACAAATCCATAAGATATGATCAGCATTCATCCCTAAATGTCTCCATCCTCAAAAAAAAGAAAAGAAAGAAGCCCAGGAAATTTTATTCAGGAAGAAAACATAAAGTTCATCTTTTAAAAGTGGAAAGTAACAGTAATTAAAAAAAAAGTGTATTCATGACAATTCTTTCACATGGCAGATGAACAATATTGTGTGGATGTTGGTGATATCTTATGGTACTTACAAATCTATTTTTCTGTCAATTATATTTGTGGTGATGGATGTTTCGTGTTGTATTGAAGTAGTCATAAAAAAGCCGAAAATTAAAAGAGTTTGGGTATTATAGAGTAAGTAGGTGTTTTGGTGTAACATTTTGACAGTTTAATGGTGTAAGGATTAGTGTATTTATAAGCATAAAGAAAGAATCGTAGACATTTGCTATATGCCTAGCTTTGGACCCAGAGGAAGAAAAATATAGACGCCATTTTGTTTTTAGTTGATAACCAGCTTTTATTTGAGTAGTATTTGTAATTATTGCAATGACGCTAACAAATGGTTAGAGTACTTGAAACTGTATCACGTTGATGTGATTTTATTACTCTTAAATGCATGAAGTAACATTAGATATTATTGGCTGACTCCGGTCATGTGACCAGATTTTAGTACGTGTGGGAATCATGCAGGTCATAATTATATAAAATTTGCCGAACTTGTCCTTAACGATGCACAGTAATTCACTATTCAAGATAATATTGATAGGAAGAACAAATTTTGTATTTAGAGGAGATTTTTTTTCAAGTACCGTAGAGAGAAAGAGCTAAATTCTAAACCTTTTAAAAAACTTCGAGCTGGTTTCATGTTTGTTTAATCTATTTAAACAAAGTCATGATTGTTGTGTAGCAGTTGCGTGGACAGATTCTCTTAGTTTTTAAAATGCACAAAACGTAATTGAATTTTGAAAAACATGTAATTCTAGCTATTGAGCGCATAGTTGGCTCTATTTTTTTGTATTCGTAGTGATAATTTCATGATTTATTCTTCATTATGTAGCTTTTAAACAATCATTACTTCCATCTTTTTTCTGCGAAAAAAAAAAAGCTTTTGTGAATTTAACAGCAGTACTACATGTATTTACCTCATCTCCAGCCATTTTGCCACATTTCTCGGTGCTGCCTATAAAATCTTCCAATTTTTCTTTTTTTGAAATATGCCCACCCACCCTTTCTTAACCAAGTCAAAGTTTTATTTGTTTAACTGCATTCAGTGTATTTGCAACTAGATAACTTGGCATTACGTATCGATTTTTCTTTTTTGTAAGTGTAGAAGATTGGAATTGCATTAATACAATGCCTGGTGTAAACGTTTTGAACTTTTTTTTTTTTTTTTTTTACAGAAATTGAAATTTGATTGTCATCCTCCATTGTATCTTTTCGCAGAAGTCATCTCAAGACACCAAAATCTAGCACCTTGTTAAATCAAGTTTGACCTGATATTGAATTGTGCCGACTTGGAGGATTGTTTACTCAAGAAAAAAAAAAAAAACGATTCAAGAAAGTACCTTACGTTTTTTGGTCTACCTTACTTGTGTCTCATTCAGAGGTTTCAGTTGTGTATTCAGTTTTTAGTTCTTGGAAATCCAGTATTATTGTCACAGGCTCAACGAGTCATGACATGCTTCAAGTCAAGTGCTGGCTGTACAATTCAAACAGTAATAAATATCCCAGAAGTTCTGCGTCCTTCGTTCTGTGCAAGATGAAAACATGGAAGTTGCAAGAAAAGATGCTACTATGGCATTATAGAATTTAACTTGGTATTGAAAGAAATATCTGTAATGTTGCATTCGTAGTTAGTTTCATGTACATGTATAACCAGGGTATTCTCTCTTCTTCTTTTTTGAGTGTTGGGCAGATATATTGTTAGAGTCTACAGCTGTAATTGAAGTCCATACATTTTCTAGATAGCAAATTCCAGTAAATATATTTACATATCGGCCTCCTCATTTGCATTCAAAGTATTCAGCTTTTATTCATGCTTTTTAAATGTTAAGTCTAATTAAAGAGAATAGCAGTCGTCATAGTGTATGAAATACGTGTGGTAGTGCTGTAATAGACTAGCATTAAATGCAAGCTAATAACAAAAAATATTTTTAAAAAGCTTTGTTTTGGGGCAGTAATCAGCTGAAACAATGGAAAAACTGTTCAGTTCTGTGAAATGCTTTGAAATAAACTTTGGTATCTCTGCAGCGTTCATAGATGGCATCCGCATAATCTAAACTAAGTTTGATCATTTTGGACTTTTCATGGAAGTTTCTTTGTTTTTAAAGTACTGGATTCATATTGACCTATGAGTATTGCCAACAGCCGGTGCAGCGCACATGATGGCAATTGGCCAATGAGCAACGTCAGAAATTCAAAATCTTGATCCAATTCCTCATAGATTGATTGCATTTGTCAGCCATCTTGGAGGCATGTTTTGTGATGTCAATTCATTAACAATGAATACACAAAGAGATCTATACTCATGCGTATCCCTGCTGAACAAAAGCACACACCTCTAAGATGGCTGCCGTGCAAACAATCTATTGGGTCGCTAAGCATCTGCCTTTACGTGCTTAGCAGTCTTGTAGTACAAAGCCGCATTGTTTGTTGGAAATACATTTCAAATTATGCAAAACTTCATAAATGCTGCATGTGTTACACCACTTGTGTGCTAACAATGGACGAATGCCTTGTTGGGTTATAAGTGAACTCGAGACACGAGTAACCCATATAGTTCCAGATAAATCTATTTTCCGTCGTACCTCACAATCCCTCAGTAATGAATATCAATGTGGTAATTCTGTACTTTTAACATGTCAATATCATGTACTTGGCGAGGGAAATAAAACAAAGCTAAAAAAAAAAAATGTGATTGTCTCCACAGAAGAGTGATTTGAAATGAGTGTTCTTTTGATTATTAAAACCTAACCACCCAACCATTCGAATGCAACTGCATATTTTGTTAGAATCTGTTGGAGTGAGCACTGCACTGGTAAACTGATTATGCTTTAGACGGGGGTCAGGCATACCACCATAATCAGAGTCCAACAGTTTGGGTGTAGAGTTTACCATATGGTGTTGGAATTTGCAAGAGTGAGGGAGGTTCCTAGTAAATCACTGAGGGGGTAGGGTTAATTTTGGTTGGATCATGTAAATAGGTAAATCAAAGAAATGGTACAAGAATTGTTGCATGTACGTTTTAATTTATTCAACACTAATCATAAAAAGGCCAAGTAAAAAAATTGAACTTCAAGGCTATTAATATTTGCTTTAATGTAGTTTGATTTGAGTTTGTGTACCATCTTATTCAAAACAATTAACATTCATCATAGCACAATAGCACATGGAAACAGTCCATAGACTTTATCAAAATCGAATACATTGTACATGTACCGTACATGGTTTTAGTACTGAACACAAGTACAGTACATATTACATTTAAACATCAAACAACGTGATTAAATTCTCTGTTTTGTCCATTTTTAAATTGAATCTAGTGTCTAAAATGAATTTTAAACAGTCAAGCATTATCATCCATCTTTAAAAAAATGTACCCATGACAGCAAGTGAAGACTAAATATTGTTCAACAAGATAATATAATGGTCTTCAACAGAAGAACTATGGAGATATTAAATGTACGATTCAGTTCTACTGAATTAGATATTCATATAACTTTCATTCATAAATACCTAAGACAGTTTACCCATTCCTATTGGTCGAGAGCCCGTCACGTGGCCGGTTTTAAACGGTTGATGAAGACCGGCATGCTGGTCTTAAAACACTTTTCCAGTGTCACATGAAATTTGTCCTTTTAAATCCGGTGCCTTTTACCGTTTTATTGTTGAACGTTCACAATCCTCGTGCAGGCATGCGCAATACCACCAGTGAGTCAGTATTTCATAGTCCTAAATTCACAATACACCAGCGCAGCTGCGTTCTGTGCCACACCAGGAGACAAATGTCTCAAGTTAACTTATGCTTATAATGATGTCATCTTTGTATCTATACAGCTTAAAAATTAATATATCATAAAGCAAATACAATCAAAAACCTGAACAAAATTGGAACACATGAGATTATCACTTGATTGGATGGGCTAAAAATAATCGAAACTAATTACAATAATTACTACGACTCAGATTTAGAAAACTTACATTTACATCTGCTCTGAGTTTATATATAAAGTATTACATATGATACAAAATTTACAATTCATCATGAATACTTACGATTTCCCTGAATACATCAGCAATATCTTTGGAGATATTCTGAGATACTTCATGTACCTTGGGGAAAACATGTTGTCCAAATGTTTGGAAATGCACTCATTTCATAACTGATATTAAGTAGAAGTCCCTTTTGAAACCCCAAACGATTAATTATACATCTTTTACATAAACACCAGTCTTTTTGTCTTAAAGGTAGAGTATATCATTTGTGCATATTTTTTGTTTGAAGCAACAAAAGTGTTCAAAATCTAAAGAACGGTGCTTAACAACTAACCTGATGAAGTTTTAGCTCAGTGATTCCGAGAAAATAATATTCTAGGATCTCAATTTCAATTCAAAAGTTGCTGATTCATGTTTTGAATTGCGACCGAAATCAGCGTCCGGGACACGTTCTCAGTCGATTGCAGCTACGCAATGTCACGCACTGACTCGTGTGCATCGAGTCAATGCTTGCGTGCACCCATTCACAGCTTTGCCGAATAAACAAGAACTACTAATGAAAATTTCCAAAAATTTGTCCTCAGACGCATCTATGGAAATGATCTTCTTTTACTGTTTTCTTCAAAATGACAGCATGCCAGAAAGAGTCATTTCAAAGGGAGTTTAGTGCCATTACTATCTTTAAACCAAGTTTGCTTTTCAACAATAATTTTGTCAGTTACTTTTTTTGGATTGCCGCAAATGATGGGCTCTACCTTTAAGGAATGATCTAGACAAAAGAGTATACATGCGGTTTTTTTTATATTTTAAATTTTTTTATTCTGGATAGGTAAAGTTTCACAAAGGGATTAACTTGGGATTATGATCACATTAGTCTACAATCTGGCTTGATTCAAGCCTTCTGGAAACCTCATGGATTACATAAATCCTTTAATAATAATACGCGACCAGATCCCGTTATGAATCCCATTGTTTCCTGCAAGATTAAGTTCAATTTGCAAATGCAGCATTTCGGTGTACAATCATTCCGATGTGTGTCAAGACCTTCAATCCAAAGCTTTGGGATAATCTTAGAATTACTGGATAAGCTCCATAAATCTCTGTGCTAATCTGCTATGAGATTAAGATAGAGATGAAGGTAGAGTGGCTTGGTGGTGAGTAAGGACAGTTTTTTCCTCCTGAAGTCGGTAGGTTTCTGGTATCTGAAATTGAAACGCATTAATTAAATTAAGCTCCACGAGTCCATGTGTAGCATTTATTAATACAAATAAGCAGCGGTGGCAGAACAGTTTTCAAACTGGGGGGGGGGGGATCACCAAAAAGGGGCACTTGCTCAGTAAAAGGCATCTTCCATTGGTGCAGCAGCGTATCCAGCATTTTTTTTTGGGGGGGGGGGCACATCCGTGCTGAAATGTCGACACATTTTTCAGATTTTCAAAAATTTTCCATTACAACCTTCTCATATCAGAGCCATAATTTCCAAAACCTACTGGGGGTGGGGGGGGGGGGGGGCAGTTACTTACAGTTCAATGACCAGTGGTCCTGGCTTGATCTCATCCATCTCCATAAAGGCAAAGCATTTGGTGCTGATGGTACGCTTCTTCAATTTGTAATGTCTGAACTCAAAGAAAATGGCAGCTCCTGTCAATTTAGAAAGTTGTTAAAGTCGTGAACAAAAACATGGAAATAAAAGCTACAGTGCACATTCAAACCATGTAGAAATTAAAGCTATAGTCCATCATTTGCAGCAATCCGAAAAGTAACTGACGTAATTATTGTTGAAAAACATACTTGGTTGAAAGATAGTAAGTGGACTAAACTCCCTGTGAAATTATTCTTTCTGGCAAGCTGTCATTTTGAAGTAATCAACGAAAGAAGGCCTTTCCAATGATGCGTCTTAAGACGCACCGTAGGAAAATTTAAATTAGTAGTTCGTTTTGTTATTCGGCGAAGCGCGCGCAAGCATTGGCACGACGCACACACATGCGCGGTTGCTATAATTCGTCGGATCAGTGCGCGACATCACGTATAGCTGCAGTCGCCTCAGTGAGAACGTGTCTCGGACGCTGAATTCAGGCCCAACTTTTGGTTTGAAATTGAGATCCTACAATGCTGTTTTTCTCGGAATATATCAGCTGAAGCTGAGCTGAAACTTCATCAGGTTAGTTGTTCAGTATCCTTCATTAGATTTTGAACACTTTTGTTGCTTCAAACGAACAAAATGCACAAATTACAAACGATGGACTATATCTTTAAAGCTAAATACAAGCTTAACACATCAAACCACTATTAACCCTAACCGCCTAGGGCCTTCTGGCTAGGATGTGTCCTCAATCCTGCAAAATCCTACAACTGCCACCATATAGAAATCGCATTCAGCCTCAATCCTCCAAATTCAGCCATTATTTCTTGAATTAGGTTAGTGCAGGGATGACCACTGCCTCAATCCTTCAAAATCATCTGATATTTCTTGAATTTGTTCAGTTGAAGGAGGGGTGACCACTGCCTCAATAAGCCTCTGTACTGATAACGTCACACTCCCTTTACACACGTGTGTGCTTTCTTATGGGATCTTGATGGGGACGATGGTTTCATAGCCCTATAGAAAAGCACACACGCAAACAAAGCGTGACATATCATCAGTACAGAAGCTTATTGAACATAAACAATGCAGTGTACGACTACGACCCCAACACAATGCATCCTCCAAACTGACACTTTTTTGCCGTTCACCGTCAATCCTCGAAAATCTTCCCAAAACTGCCAGGTTGATTATAGAGGATTGAGGAGGCCGGGTTAGAGTTAATGGACACACAGCACTCGTTATGTACAGTACATAATGCACAAAAGTATTCCTACAAGATTCTAATTGAACAGCACTTCCCAGTGTCAGATAATGTGTTGAAGCAATAAGTAAAAAAAATGGGTGAGAAACCCAAATGTCGGGACCATTGTTTTAGTGAAGTTCTGCATGTAGCACTTTCAAACTCTAGGATATGAAAGCCCAATTCATAATCTTTCTTTTAGTACAAGAATCATTCAAATCACTCATGTACTTTTCAAGTTAGGAAGTTTTAAACACGGTGAACCCCCGTTTTAAGGTTCAATCCACGGATCACAAAACAAGTTCAGTGTTCTTTCAGCAAAACGGAAAAAAAGTACATAGGGATGCGTGTGAATTGTTTTTGTTTTGCTGACTGAACACACACCGTTATTGTGATCCGTGGACAGAACTTTAAAACGGTGGTTGTGTTTATAACTCTGTAACTTGAAAAGAACATGATTGATTCAAATGATTCTTGTACTAAAAGAAAGCTTATGAATTGGGCTTTCATATCCTAGATTTGTGATCCGTGAACAGAACTTTAAAACGGTGGTTGTGTTTATAACTCTGTAACTTGAAAAGTACATGATTGATTCGAATGATTCTTGTACTAAAAGAAAGCTTATGAATTGGGCTTTCATATCCTAGATTTTGAAGGTGCTACATGCAGAGCTTCACTAAAACAATGGTCCCGACATTTGGGTTTCGTTTTTTTTTACTCACCCTGTACAATCAAACAATTTCTCACTATGCCAATGCCTACGGTACCTTTTGGTAGTTTTTCTAGAGGTTTCTGCAAGTGTACGTCCACTCCATAGATGATGTATGGATCCTCCCTTCTCAAAGCCACCGGCGTCTCTTGCGGTTTGGCAACATCTATACCTTTATTATCTTTGAAACAATAATATCACCAAAAAATTCTTATTGCTTTATAATAACTTGCTCCTCAACCTTTTCCTTTTTTCCGAAACATTTTTTTCTTCAGAGGCTCACAAACTCACAAAAGAGATTTGTCACATGGCGCTTTCCTTAACCTTTCAAATATCTTATCGCTATCTTCAACATGTCAACCTTCAAATATTATTTTCCTTGGATTAACAGACCGTACTGGTACTGAACAACTGTCATGTAGAAGAAATCAAGAAAAGTAGAAGCTTTCCAGTCAGTCCATTGAGTCAATGGACGGATTTTTGGAAATAAAGAGTGCTATGGTTAAAACTGTATTTCCTGATGGAACGGTTGTGCGTGTGGTGTTTTTTACTGGTTTTTTTTCCGTAAAGTGTAAGATCCACTGAGCTGAAAGTTCTTAGGTTTTTAACATTCTTCTTTGGATTTTGAGTGGTGTTATTTTCGGAACCGAACAAAATGCATGAAAGCAAACGATCCTATATGCCTTTAAGTATGAACAATGTGCCATTGATTCACTGCACAGGAAGGATTTTAGAAGGTTCGGGAGATTTTTGGCAACATTACCTTTTAGCGAAATGACGATGTATGGGTCAAGATACATTGAGGCGTCCTTCAGACCAATCTTCTCTATACGAACCACAAGGTTCGTGGTTCCTTTCTGGTGGGGCATCATCGGGAACAATTTGCCTGCATGTACGGTACATAAGAACCGACACAAGTGACTTAAATGATGAAACATCATGAAAGAGAGATTCTAATCAAGGTGTAGGGTTTTTTTAAGTGACCTTCTGCAAAAAGGCTTTTTTCTTCACGATGATACAATTATGTCACTTAAAAAAAAAAAAAGGACCGATTGTTTGGAAATGATGAAATGAGGATTCAGGATTATTTTTGTGTTTCAGTGACTTATCAAGACTTGAAGCAGAAATATCGTTCTTGTTGCCCCATGTAAAAAAAAAAAACCCTTTCTGGGTGTGACATCTTTGCAAAATAACACGTACCGGCAGCATGGGGGCTGTGGTCCAATGGTTACAGTGTTCAACTCGTGTGCGGTGGTACTTGGGTTCGAATCCTGACAAGGAAAATATTCCTTGTGCTCTTGAGCAAGGCGCTTTTCAATTATAGCTTCGCCCCTCGGATGGGACGTAAAGCCGTAGGTCCCGTGCGTTGTGTATAATGCACGTAAATAACCCAGTAACATTTATCGCCAAGAGAAGGGGTTTGCCTCCGTGTTTCTGGCAGTGGCTGTAGTTTGCGCCGCAGCCCCTGGTATACCCTTTATAAAGGTGCTACATCATGGGTCTCATGGAGTGCTGTGGCCTTGTGGTTAAGGGCACTGGATTCGTGGTCTGTGGGTAAAGCTGCGGGTTGTGGGTTCGAGTCCAGCCGGGGTCATGGTATGTGTGCCCTTGAGCAAGGCACTTTGTCACTCATTGCTTCTCTCCACCCAGGAGTAAATGGGTACCTGTGAGGGCAGAGATGGTTATTGTGATTGAATAAGCTTGCTTGGGCCTAACAGGCAGCATCGAGCTGTATACTCCCCAGGGAGCTGAGATTGTAATTGGAATGTTTAATTGGCCCAATGATCAGGGCTAATAATAATACTGTAAGCACTGTGATTTGGTTTACTAATAAGAGCGTTCTTAAATGCCGATTATTATTATTATTATTTCTCATAAACTTCATTTACCTGTATTTAAATATAGACATAGTTATCAGCGCCTTGAGTACCTAATTGTTGGTAGATACATCCGCTATATAAGACTCCGGTATCATTGCCCGGTTCCCGCCCTAATGTTCAGACCAGTGTGCGCAATGCATTGTGTCTGTGACTGCAGAGGTGGGAAAGTTGAGTGTTCAAATTAGGTTTTGCCCTTCACCGACGTTTTTAAACACTGTATACTCAGTGTGTTACCTCCCGAATGACAGTTGGAAAAAATCACTCGGGTGGGACTCGAACCCACGACCTCCTGCTTTCTAGTGCAGATGTCTTACCACTCGACCACCGAGCTAACGGGATCGGGTGGCCAGTTCGAATCTGATGTACATAGCAGCGGGTACCGCATAAACTATTATAAGATGGAATACACTGAGGGAGGTAACACACTGAGTATACAGTGGTTAAAAATGTCGGTGGAGGGCAAAACCTAATTTGATTTATATCACCCCGACGCAAAATTCCATCTTATAAAAGTTGAGTGTTATTTAGCCACAGATGTCACCGGGTGTTGAAAGGGCTGTCTTTTGTGGACGGGAGTGCAAGGAAACAATTTTTTTCTGGCTCAAATCTCAATAAGTTACTAAAAACAACTCTAATCCAAGATCACTTTCCTCATGTTCATCATTGTTTAACAACCATGTGTAGATTTGTATAATTCTATTTCTGTAAACCTGTAAATGCATACTGTCGATAAAACTTCAGCCAGTGGGGAAGTCTTTATAGTACTTGCCACAAAAAGGGAGAGTTACTATAAGGTTGAAAAATAAACCAGGCCATGATGAAATTCCATTGGCCCTTTACCTGAACAGCTGAAAGGTCACTCTTGAAAGACACAAAAAATCACAGGCCACATCTTCTGATCTATCATCAACAGATAAGCAAGTCAAAGTGTGCTCTCTGCTCTTTGGGAGTGAGGTCAAATGTGTTCCTGTCACCATGCACAAAGCTGTGAAGCCACCAAATAGGCCCCCAATATGGCCGCCGCTATGGGGGCCGTGCACAAGTACCCCTTCAATGGTCAGAACAGGAGCATTGGGGGAGACCTAGACTAATGATGTGCAAACCCGACCCAAAACCGAAACTGACCTGACCCGAAACCGACTTCGGGTCGGGTCGGGTCAGTTTGTCCATCTTTTCAATCGGGCAGGGTCGGTTTCGGTTTTGCATTTACATTTTCGGGTCAGGTCAGGTCGGTTTAGCGATCTTTTGAAAAAATCGAAATAAACCGAAATAAACCGAAACAGTTGGGAAATTCAGGTGATGCAATATTATTGACAGTAACTGTCAGGTGATGCAATATTATTGAGAGTCACTGTCAGATGATGCAATATTATTGAGAGTCACTGTCAGATGATGCAATATTATTGACAGTCACTGTGACTGCAGCCCATTGTGTGGTGTGGCCACCAAGCGCACTATCAAGTTCCCATTGTATTTTCTCCAGTCGGATCGGGACTGACAGTGAAATAGATAGATTGTAACAGTTTTCATGATACCGCGTGGTGACCATGCGTTTGTTCAATAAGCGGAGTTACTCTTGATCAACCCACTGAGTATGACAGAGAGAGAAATGATGGTTTTGCAAAAAAAATCACGCCACGTGGGTAAGGGCAGGCACAAAAAAGTGATCACTTTGTCCAAGCCAGGTATTTGGGGTTTTTTCGGGTCGGTTTTACCTTATTGTTTGTCGGGTCGGGTCGGGTCGGTTTGAGGGAGTTAAGATCGGTTTCGGTTCGGATTTGGTTTATATCTCTAATGTTTCGGGTCAGTTTTGGCCTGGTCGACCCGACGCACATCATTAACCTAGACTTGTTACCAATCCATCAATTGTGGACTTTGAATGTATCCATAGTTATGAGGAGCAGGGACTAGTCAAGGGAGACCATCGAGAGAGAAATTTGAACGCATTTGCGTGCCAACGATACTTGATACGCTCATGCGAAGATGCTATGTCTTTAATACGCTTTGTGCACTTTCAGAATAAATAAGTCGTGCTTACTTCGCACGCGAACCAGAACAGTATGCACACACGGTGTGTCCTGTCCATGGGGCTCTCAAAAGTGGTAAAATAAACGCCCTCTTTTGTTGGCGCACGGAGCCCATACACTGAGAATATTATATTTCTTACTGAAAATCAACATTCTTTTGTTATTCATTCCATGTTACTTGTGACCGGACGTGAGCATGGAATTGTTACCCCAAAAAACATGCCCGGACTTGTGTTGGAATTGTGATGGACTGGACTTCAACATTGATAAACATCAGTGGTTACAGGTTGACACGTGACCTTTGACCTAGCTCTCCTTACCTAGTGGTTTGATTCCAGGTGATGCAGTCACTGAGCCCTTGTTAGTCCCTGCCTCATCATCGTCCTCATCGTCTATTTCATCTCCTTCCAGATCCAGCTCAAAGTTGCCCTGCTTAACTTGCGGCCTTGAAATACAATATCAGGGATTTGGAAAGGTCATTATAAAGTGAAATATAAACATGTACACAACTATATCTTGAAAATTTGTGGTTTAAGTGTAATCCTTCCACAAAGGAAATTCAGAGTCCAGAGCTGGTGTGCTATTCTTGATTGAAGTCACACGCGTGTCTTTTCGAAAAATGTTGCTTCAAGCACACGTGCCTTCGTTATTGAGTGTCCTGATTTCCCACAGTGAATTGTCACTTGCATGGCATGCACTACATGTACATGTAAAGCCAGAATGACGTTGCCAGCCATGGTTCAAAATTCGATGGCCATATTTGCCGCTGGAAACATGTACAGGCAAGGCAAAAAATAGCTGTCATATGTCAGATGTAAACAGTGTTTCAACACATTTCTTTCTCAATACCTAGGTCTCACACTGTATCCCACTTATCATCCTTCATTGTCCCGAAAATTGTGGAACTCTCTATCACAATCGTGCTTTCCATCATCATACAACCCACATAGGGGGTGCACTCATAAGTCCGACGCCTCATAGGTCCGACGCCTCATAAGTCCGACAAAATCGCATCCCCCAACCAAATAAAGGCCCATAAGTTCGACGCCTCATAGGTCCTACCCCTCATAAGTCTGACGCCACATAGGTCCAACACCTCGTACACCTCGTATGCTTCCGACGTCGGACATATGAGACGTCGAACTTATGAGGCGTCAGACCTATATGGCGGAATAAATAAATTGTATGCCTCATATTGCGTCGGACTTATGATACAGCCCCCCCCCCCCCCTCCACATAGTACAGGAGATAGGTGATGGGATTGTGATACAACCATGGAATTTGGCACACAGAGTATGTCATGACAAAGATATTTGGCTATAAGCCCCATCGCAGAGTTGTCCTCTGAAAAAATATAGGTATAATAACAAACAATGGCAGCCATTTTGAAAATTTCGAACAGGGCTTGTTGTTCTACCTACATTTTTTTTTAAAGGACAAATCCGCGATGGCCCTATATATATAGCCAATATCTTTCTTAAGACATACTCTGACTGTGTGTCAAAATCCATGCTCTAATTCATCAAAGGCACATTCCCACCAAATATTTGCCCTATCTGCCCCACTAACAGTCTTTCAAGAGCTTCGTCAACAAGCTCCATCTAATATCACCTTCCTAGTCTTAGTTCATGCGTCAAATGGCCTTTGGACTCATCAAAGGTTTCCTGCCTTTTCTTGACATTTACTACACACACAAACTGTAGGACCCTATGTGGATTCACTGTTACCCAGACGGATTGGAATATGATTAGTAAACAAATACACTTCCGATCTCAATGCTACCATTAAAGGGAATGTACAACATTTGCTTTTGCTGCAATTTTCAGAAATAAGTGGATTGGAGGATTAGTATGTTATAGCAAATATTGTTAAATTGACTTGCTTCACGTTTTGGGTTCGGAGATGCTGGGAAATCCAAGAAAGCCAACCATGTTCTTGTAGTCTGGTTCCCTGACCCCACTTAAGATGAAACGGAGCAATTTATAAACTTTGGGGGAATTGTAAGGTCAGAGAATCTGTTTAGCAGGCTTGTACCCCTTCACAGGTGTGTAATCAATTGCAAAGAAAATGCGGAATAACTAAATGTGAAAAATTAGGAGCATTTTTTTTTTAAAAGCCAGTTTCTCCAACGCTGGTTGGACGACAAGCGTTGGGAAAAATACAAGTTTTTTTAAAACATGTCAGCACACCAGGAGCCACGATTTTACAGGATACTTTAGACTGTCATTCCCTATTCAGTAAGATATATCGTGATAATTTGATCATTTTGTTTTTTGATGTTTGCAAATGTTGTATCTTCCCTTTAAGGAAGACTGGCATTGCCGGCACAAATCCTTTCTTACATTACATGTGAATCACTTGAACAAGTCAACAGCCATTTAGACATGTTATAAACCTGTATTCGTTTTGCACTGAGTGACCTCAACTGAACAGTGCAGACACATGTTTGGGCATGCACGTAGTATAAAGTTAAATTCTTTTCCGCAAGTGACACTGTGATGTGAATGAGGGATTGTATACATTTTCTTATAAATGGCAAAGTTCTCTAGGAACTTTTCTTTCTCAACAATATGCCATAAAAAGATGCGAGTTTTGCCCACCGCCTACTAACTTTATGTATTAGCAGCCGATTTCACGAAAGTTTACACAATGGCATAAGTCCACTTGCGCCACAATTTATTGCACAAGTTGCGCAACATTTCACGCTGCGTAACATTTCAATTATGACACATTTCACGAAAGTTTTATGGTGCGTAAATCTGCGACTTGCGCAACAAATTATGGCTTAACTTGCACAATCAATTTACTTGTCACAATCATTTTACTTGGTGTTCGTTATGAATCCCAGCATTGCCCAACTTATTGCAGTTGACACAAGACACTCACAGCTTTTCGTTTAAGGTACATAAATTTCTATTTCACTCGTGACGGAATTTTGAGAGTTGCCGCATGATTCCGAAGAAAGTCATGGAAAAACTATCATTCACAAACAGCCGTTGGAAATGCTGTTATTATACTCATTTAAGATATTTGAAGCATTTAACACATTGTGCAGCTCTTCCAAGTTTCATGAAATTGATCGTAAGTTTATTGCGTAGCAGCGCAATAAATTTGTTGCGAAAGTCCTACGCATGGCCCAAACAACGCACTTTTTCGTTAAATCTGCTGCTGCCGTTTTCCTTTGCCTGCAATGTGTCTTCATAATTGTCTATTTCACTGCCTGTCCTATATTAACAGACTGGTTTGTTGTTTGGTCTGCCCATCTGTTTCTTACTTCAGTTTCATACATTCTCACCTGAAGAGGGCGGCCTCTGCTGGCATAGCAACTGGAAACTCCGATTGTGAGCTTGTCAGGAGGCTACCAAAAGCTGCACAAATAAATGGTGGAATTGTTGACAACTTTCACATCCTCAGGTGGTTAGTTGTGCTTTACATTGGTTTGGGGTGGATCGGAAATTGATTTTGAGAACAATTTAAGGTTTCAATTATTGTGCATTGCATGCACGTGCAGGAACACTTTGTGTGTGTCAGTTATCTGATACACCGTGCCCTCTGGAGACAATAGGGATCAAAAGATTGTATACGTCTCCACAGGGCAATTTCTATAGATGAATACGTCTCCACAAGGTTTTCACGAAATAGATACATGGATTTTACTCAAAAACTAGGAGTTTCTAAATAGATTGATGTGTCGCAAATGGAAGAGTTTTAGAAAAGGGATATTAAGTCCAAATTTCAGCCAAGGAAATTAATTGTGGTTAAAATAAGAGCATTTTGAAACTTCACCTTCAAACTTGTAAACTTTACTACATGAGAACAAAGAAATGTCTCCACAAGAATACAAATTTCAGTATGTGTGCCCACGGAGCTATCCAGAGAGGCCACAAAATGCAATCTTCTATTCGTACACACAAATGAGTCCATAACAAGCCTTTAAGCACACTAAAAATGCAGTGACTTTGGACAAAATAGTGAACACAATCCAGTCAACACAACTGTTGCAATCAGCATGTTTGGAGTGCAGCTGTTAAGACTGAGAAGACAGGACCATACCTGAGTCTACTTTCTTGAGTTCTTCTAATGTAAATCCCTGGGTGCTGTCGGGAGACTAGAATGGCACACACAATGAAGAAAGAAAGACCGATGTCAAAAACTGGAATGGGACTTATAAATTTAAGGGAATGTACATCCTTGGGTTTTGCTGTAATTTTCAGAAATGAACTATTTGAGGGGTTAGTATAATAGATCAAATATTGTTACACTGACATGTTTGAAGTTTTGCGTACGAAAATGCTGGAAAAACCAAGAAAAACAAAAATGTTCAAGTAGTCTGGTTCCCTGACTCCACTAAAGATGAAATGGATAAAAATTGCCGGAAAATTGTATTAAAGGTAAGGGAACCAGTCTAGCTGGCCTGCACCCGTTCATGAACATGCACTGAAAACAATGGTTAATATGGAGCAGAAGTTGAACAATAGTTAGGTTTTTCCAACGGTGGTCGGCCGACCACCATTGGAAATGTATACATAATTTTACAGGATGCTTTAGACTGTCATTTACCAACATCTTAGTAAGGTATTTCGTAACAACTTGGTAGTTGCATTTTCCCTTTAAGCATTGGAAAAATGACAATAAAGTCATTTTCTGCTAACTGTAGCAGATAATTCAATGAAGGGTAAGCGCATTTCACTAATTAGAACAGACTTTGGCTTCTGGCTTTTGTGCTGGCTTAGCACAGAATTAGCACAGAATACCTCGGTATGGAATTTCATTACTGCAATTTTCCCTCACAAATGTAACTGGATGTGTGCAAAAAGGTAACAGAAGACAACATGGCAAAATCCGCTCTCTGTGAATAATTTCCCGTGGTCATGGTACATGTATCTACATGTAGATAAGGCATGTGAGGTGAAATGTGTGCTTACTAGTCATTCAGCAGGGCCTTTAAATTTCTGCCCGTGCTGCCTGTTTGTGGTTTTCCCAACACCACGTGTCTTATTGAGTTTAGATAACATCATAAATAATCCATCCAATATAATACCGAATACTGTCATATTTTTGGGGCCGTATCATAAGTCCGACACCTCATAGGTCCGACGCCTCATAAGTCCCACATTTCGGACTTATGAAGCGTTGGACTTTTGAGGCATACAATTTATTTATTTCGCCTCATAGGTCCGAGGCCTCATAAGTCCCATGCCTCATAAGTCCAACACTGGAAAAACGAAGCTTTTTAGGCGTCGGACCTATGAGGCGTCGGACCTATGAGGCGTCGGAGCTATGAGGCGTCGGAGCTATGAGGCGTCGGACCTATGAGGCGTCGGACCTATGAGGCGTCGGACCTATGAGGCGTCGGACCTATGAGGCGTCGGAGCTATGAGGCGTCGGAGCTATGAGGCGTCGGAGCTATGAGGCGTCGGAGCTATGAGGCGTCGGACCTATGAGGCGTCGGACCTATGAGGCGTCGGAGCTATGAGGCGTCGGACCTATGAGGCGTCAGACCTATGAGGCGTCGGACCTATGAGGCGTCGGAGCTATGAGGCGTCGGAGCTATGAGGCATCGGACTTATGAGGCGTCGGAGCTATGAGGCGTCGGACCTATGCGGCGTTAGACTTATGAGCGAACCCCATATTTTTGTGGCGGTATACCATGGACTCTCAAAATCCAATACTGCACAAGCCTAAATTGCACTGATAGTGCCGGTAGATCAGAACAGTGATCATCAGGACAGCATTTCATTGTTAACAAAAATATTTTATTTATTTTAACAGCTTTTTTTAATTATATAACTTTTCGTGTTACCTGGAGTGCTTTCCCTCGAAGGTCTAAACACGCAGCTATCTTTGACAACGTTCTCTGCAACATAAAAACAGGAAAATGTTATATTTCCCAAGTCCAAACTACATGTGTATAACAATGGAAATATTTCAATTGTTACCTCATACATACTTTTGAGGTTAACATGCTTCTTTCATTGGTGGATGTTCCAAAACATCAGGCAAGTAAAAGTAGCTACCCTGCATGCAGGACACACATACTATTGCGAATCTAGTCGGTTACCATTGGTAGTGCCAGGAAAGTAGTATGTATTATATACATAATAATGTGTATTTATAAAGCGCACATGTCCACCAGTATTGGTGCTCAAGGCGCTACGTCATTATTGCCCTGTTCATTAGACCAATGAAACATTCCAAACACAGCTCAATGCTGCCATTTCGGCGGCAAGCAGCTAAAATGAATCACAATAACCATCTCTGCCCTCACAGGTACCCAATTTACTGCAATCACTGTCAATGCACTGCAATCACTGTCAATATGTTGAGGCAGAGCCAGTGAAATCCTGGAGCAGTGCGGCGGATTTAAAGTATAATCTAGGCCAACATTTATGCACATCTGGGCATGTAGGACACAAGGTCCGACCCAAGACTTTGACACAGTGCATCCTCCAACATCAGCCACACATTGTTGCTATATACCCTCAATCCTGCAAAATCCTCCATTTTGAAAACAGGATTTTGGAGGATTTAGGAAGGTTAGGGTTAAAAGAAAAGAACGGGTTTAAAACTCGAGTAGTGTTCTTGCAGTTTGTTCAACGGGGAACAAATCAAGATCTGTTATAAACCTCCAGATATTATTACTTCTGACCTTTTGGTTGTCATTGAATAGAGTTGCTTCATGTGATGCTTCTCTCAGGACCTGCTTTGATAACCTGTGGGAAAGAAGGCACAATGTCAAGATGGTCAAGTCAGAGTCCACATAAGACTTTACTAACTCCCCAGGCCCTCCGGCAAGGATGCAACCTCAATCCTGCAAAATCCTCTAATTGCCACCAAGAAAAAATTGGATTCAGCCTCAATCCTCCAAAATCATCCGTTATTTCTTGAATTCTGTCTGTGGAGGGTGACCACTGCCTCAATCCTCCAAAATCCTCTGCCAATTACAGCTATGGTTTGAGGCGGAGCGAATGGCATTTAGAAGTAGTGCGGAAGAAATATGAGAAAAACACAGGGCTGAATAATGCATGGCTGAACATAACCAATGCAGGATATGGCCTACTGGCTTGACATAATGCATCCTCCACAAAAAAACGCCATACATCTTTGCCATTCACAAGGGTGTGAGCAGCCTCTGACAAAAATAGCTGAAAATAGCTGAAAATGGCTGAAAACAGCTGAACAAGGTGTAAAAAAAGCTGAACTTTGGAAATCTCCTATACTTTTGTACACAGCAAGTGAGGGAAAATAGCTGAAATCCAAAACAAAAAAAGCTGAAATCAGCTATAAAGCTGAGATTTCACACCCCTGCATTCATCCTCGATCCTCTAAAATCATCCAAAACCGGGAGGAGGATTTTGGAGTTTGAGGGTTAATGTATATTTTCTCACACAATCTGCAGGGATTTTAAGAGTTGGAACATTGTACATGTTATCCTGTTAACATTGGGTACACAATCTGTATCCTGCGACAGTAGAATGAGAATGTAAGATGATGAAAGCATTGGTCTACATACACACACTTGCAACATTGCTCAAGAAAATTTGTTCCAAATTCAGGGCACGTTGGGAACACCGCAATGGGGACGCATGCTGTTAGGAAGAATGTTCCGAGAGATTTACTGCGCTAAAAGTTTTACTTTTTGTTGCTGTTTGACAAGCCCAGATATTCACCAAAGGACATACCGGTAATTTATGCTTTATCCGTGCCGGGGAAAGCAGACGGTTTAGCATGATGAGCAGGGGTAACAAACATTAAGACATGCATGCACCTGCCTATTAAGGAAGTCCATTTTTATTTCTAGAGTTCTCTTTTTTTTTGCCTCTGAAGTAGGGTCAGTCGAAGAAAAAAAATGTGAAGACAAAAAAAATGCAGTTGCACGTGTATAGATTACTAAATAAAATGATGCCAAGTTCGTAAATTGTATAGATTTGTTGACTGCTATGAGTTTATCACGAGTTGACATCACTGAATAAATACAATCAAACTACATGTGGCAAGATGTAGTTCACTAACATTACATCTGGACGGAGCAGCTCATTAATAACTTGGCTGTAGTGGCAGCCATAACATACCGGTGATCGGAGACACTTACTGGTACATGTAATATGATGAGAGGCAACATCATCTCATCCTCTTGGATTCACTGGTTGCTAGTATACGCCGTCCTTCACGAAAAACAAATCTGGTATTCATTTTCAACAGCTTTTCAAATAACCCAGAGCCTGATTGGCTGAATTTCCTATTCTTTTGTTTTTTTTCATAACTTCTTTTGTTAATGGGGTTCCAGACAGGGAAGGCAGGAATATAAAAAAAATTCTTGGGTGGTGAGCCAAGAGCACCAAAGGAATAAAAAGGATGCCCTAAGGCCATTTGCGCGTCGGCAAAATGAAAAAGTTTTTTTTCAATAAAAGATAATGTCTCAAAACCGCCAAACTCACTGGTTTGACTGGAATCCTCCTGCTGCACAATTTTAATGTGTTTTTAGATTGGGTTATGGTCGAGAATAAGCTTTTTGTGGCCTCTCTGGATTTCCATATATTTGCACTAAGTTTAGTAGGGCACCATTTGCAGTCATCAGCAGACATTTGAAGCAAAAAAATCAGGTAAAAAAAAAAAAAAACCCGTCGCTGCACCACTTTTTGGGCAAGCTCCATACCAGAAACCGGAGACTTTTTTTTGGGCCTAAGAATATGCACATCAAAAGTAAGTACACAAATACAGCTCTGACTCTTAGATGCAAGCACTTTTTACTGTGCACTGGCCAGACGTTGTTATGAATATATTTCAAGGTCGATTTTTCACATTGTTTTTCCCGTTCTTACATTTGATATTCATCTACGGCCTCAACTAACTGGCCCCAGGAATCGTGACCAGTCCCTCGTGTCAAGGATGCCCTCCATCGTGCTACCAGCTTCTGCTTATCTCCCATGATGATGCTTTGCTACTCATTGAACCAGGGCTTTGCCGCAGCAACGTGGGCGATTTAAAGTCTGTGGAAGGAATACAAAAACTCACTGAAGTGGAGACTTTGAGTCTAACCATTTCCTAGCTAGGAATTATATGGAAACTAGACATTTTGGAAAGGCCAACTTAGTTATCCTCAGTTTCATAACCAGTTAAACAAATTCTGGTCTACACAAATGTTGTCCTGAAAATATCCCCTCAAACATGTCAAAATAAAAAAATACTTAGTAGAATTGAAATATCCAGCTCACTAGGCTCATCTCCCAATATCATGAGCCTAATATCACGGGGAAGACTTAATTTTGGGCGAATATTGAGAGGTAAGGCTATGCCGAGTATGACTTGGAATAGCCTACTATTGTTTTCTTCAAATTACCAACCTTTGGATTCAAAGTACGTATGGCCCAGCTACAGAGTGTACCCCAGTGCAGGCCATAGACTAGGGCTAAGACTTTGTCAGATCGACGGGGGTCAGACAACTCGACCGTTGAGACAACTCGACAGTCTGTGCATCAAATGGAACTAGACAAGTGGTCTGTTGAGACAAATCGCCTGTTCAGGCAAGTCGACTTGCAATTTTTTTGGGAGAGGCATTGGGGGCTTGTACGTTCTGCAGACGCAATGGTTTGGTGGGGCTCGGTCAAAGTTTCATGTACAATGTACATTCAGATGTTAAAGTTACGTCTTGCAGACTAGCGATATGCAAACGCACGTGCACCGCATCATTGTGCATGCTGCGTCGCCCCGACCGTGCACCGCACCAGGGCTCGACTAGGCCTACTTCTAGTCTCGAAGTAGGTCCCGACGTGACAGCCACCGCTCTGCCCACTGTGTGCATGCTGTGCTGCCGTACACCTGGCCGGGTCCCTGCGCACATTCCTGCCACAGATTATGCGACTTTTTACCCGCTAAGCGACAGATGCAATGCCCAAACAACGATGGGCATTATTTGTGGTAAAAACCACATGCGCCGCTCTATATACGTGCACAACGTCTAGCACGGTCGTAGTTGTCTCCATGTTTTTTTAAAGTTAACTTGTCTCAATGGTCGAGTTGTCCGAGTCGAGTTGTCTCAACGGTCGAGTTGTCTGACATCCAGATCGGACCTGATACAGCTTTGTTTGTTTGGATCGGTTGTGGTTTGTTGTGAAAATTGCAAATTTTCTGAAGCCCTTCTTACGGCCATCGTTCGCTGGCAGTTGTCTGGACGAGAAAATGGAGCAGCTACGCGTGACACGGCAACTGACTGAGTGTGAGCTTAGCTGGAGTCTTCAAGCTAGACAATGAACATTATCAAAAGGTGTTTCAATTAGCCCAGGTTGGACGAAGTCTTCATTGCATTACGACTAATGTCCAGGATGAGAATTCTCTACATAAGACCACCCAAAATTTGGACCAGATTTTTGTTATGTTTTACCTCGTTACAGAAGCTTATTTCAAGCCTACATTTTCTATGTGTCCTTCTCTATTGATCCGGGGGTTCAGGAATTCCATATGTGATGCTGACCGACATTAATCAGGAAAATAAACTCTAAAGCAACGTTAAACTTGTACGTGTTTGTAGTCTCTTTTCATCAGTTTTATTCCCGAGTCGTACGTCATGTACGTGCGCACGAACGCTAGTGCCCTCATTTGTTTAGTTTTGGTTGGAACCGTGACGTCACTCCAGCCAACCGATGTCACGAAAACACTCAACCAATGACCAAAGTAGAAACGTGTTTCTGGTAACTGGCGCGAAAACACGCTCGGTCATTGGATTAGTGACCGCGCCTTCAAGTAAGTGCGCGTGCATGCGCACTGTATATTCATGCTGCATAGTCTGGCCCCCGGACCAGACGTGATATGAGCGTCGAGAATAATTGTCCGGTCTAGGGAACCAGACTACACGCTGCACAGATGTACATGATGAACGACTAGAATAGACTCGGCGGTGAGAAACTGATGAAAAGAGTCTAAAAACATGTACAAGTTTAACGTTGATTTCGATATTATTTTCCAGATTAAGGTCGGTCAACATCGCATATGGAATTTCTGAACCCAGCGGCCCAATAGATAAGACAACATAGAACACTATGACGTAAAAATTAGCTTCTCCAACAAGGTAAAAATATTGAAAATACTGGTCATACATTTTTTCGCTCGGTTTTGGGCACTTTATTATACCCTGGACTCCCTCCGTTACGTAGGGAGGAAAGGGAGTCCACCTGCGACCTGGGCTAGTGTTTCAATATGGATATGATCATAATAACCATCTAGCTAGCCCCATAAATGTGTGGCCTATTTACTGGAATACGTCCGTATTTACGGAGCTAGTCCAGTAAATAGGCCACATTTATGGGGAAATAATTACCTCGACTTACGTTAGCGTACGTACGTTGCCTTCGCTTAGCTACTGATAAACTGCAGGGCTGGCCGCGCCGGTGTCGCTTTCATTATCAATTAGTAGCACGCCACCAAGTGACGGAACTCTCACAGGTATTTAAGCTGCACAGAAAAAAGGTTGATCAACATGTCATCTTTCATTTTCTTTTCAATTTTTGGTGGGTTCACCTTAGTTTGACTTTTCGAGAAATTCTCACCCAAAGAAGATAAGCGCCTTTTTTTCTAATAGCGGAAAAGTAGCCAGCTTGAAAAACGATCCCTCCACAACATTGAAAACAAATTTCGAGCCCAAAACAATTGCATCCAAAATGCTATGAATTTGAAGCCCCCAAGTCCAGGCCAGAGGTTCATTGCCATTTCCCATTTTTATGGCTCTTATAGAACTCTCTAATATAAAATATTTTGAGGGTACAATTTTTATTCATGAGTATTTCGACGGATGGTGTAGCGGACGTTGTGTATCATTTACCGTTTCTTATTATTTTTTTATCTTTCATTAATACCATTTAATCATCTCTAGGTTTAGAAAATATGTTATCCTCATTATCTAGCTTAGACCATATGTACATGTACAATTTAGTGTAATATCCCTTGACCACAGTCCCCGATCCCTGTTACGACCTTATTTAGCACCACTTTAAATAGTCTGCTAGGCCTGGGTGGCGGTCCCCATAGCAACCTCCCCAAACTCCAGACCAAAACATTCCCCAGGGGCCATATATAATTCACCCTGTTACGACACTGTCTGTTCATTGACCATCGTTTTAGCCCATTTTCCCATCATTCTGTTGCTAGTGTCCAAGCCTACAACACCTGCTTTTATCCACTGTTAGTTTTACACACCGTTAGATTTACACACAGTTAGACACCCAATTTTGGCAACACCCCCAGCGTATTAAGTACGTAATTTTAATTCATTTATCTTATAGTTTAATTATTATTACTAATTTAATATTTAATTGTTTATTTCCTTTTTTTGTGTACCCAATTTACTTTATTCTACCATTTGTATTAGTCTATAATTTCCCCTTATATTTTGTTGTTTTTCAGCAAAACCTTCCGTACTTCCTTCCGTACTTCTGTACTAAGGCTTCTGTACTTCCGTACTTCCTTACTTCCATCCTACATCTGTACATCAAAACCTCATTTCTGCAGTTGATTCTACTCATGTCAGTCCTCAACAGCTAGTATTTCGATATTGAACTGTAAATAAAGCCTTATAATTAAAGGAAGTGTATATTGTACTATGGGACAACTACTTCATAACTGGAGTCTATAGCTGTAGTCGGTTATAGATGGGTTTAGGCCTATATACAGGCTAGGTGTGCAGTGCACCGTGATGGTTGCAGACCGTTCCAGCTAGTATTATAAAACTGCCAACATATATAGTTATGCTCACAACTCACGGTACTTCAGACACCCTTCATATTAAAGCTTATTTTATCGTCTTTCATTTTCTGTTCAAACTTCTTGGGGATAATCCAATGACCTAGGAGAATTTCCATCGCCATTTTGAAAATGATGTCAGCACGCTGCGCTCTATTGCAAAATAGAGCAAAGGGTTTAATTTCATCAAAGTTTCACAGAAATACAGTGTCGCATTCTTAATCACGCCTTTTCACACTTTTTTTTAAACCTTCAACTTCATGGCCCACAAAAATACTCTAATAAGTGCATACAGATCGAGATGTGCCCGCATAGGCAAAACTGGCCTGCGCGTTCAATGAGTCTCCATTATAATGTATATGGAGCTGAGATCAATGTATAACTGCGAAACATGACCAAGATGTATTCCTCCAGAGTTTTTCCCACGAATTGGCAAAATTTTAATTACTTCTATTAATAAGAAACATGCATGGGTTTGTTTTCTCTTTCTCAAGATACAAACTTAAGGGGGGGGGGAATTTTGAAACTATGATCTTCAATGCTTTCTCCAAAACTAGGCAATTTTTGGGCCGGCCCCATGTATAACATTATGGTCGAACGGAGGGGGGGGGGGGGGCGGTGTTGCGAACTGAGTCCTCGAGCGTCGGGCCAAGTTATTCTTGCCCTGTAAAATCATGTAAGAAATGGCATGGTTAGGCAGGTTGAAGTGGTGATTTTCAGTAAAAGTAATTTTCCCCGCAGTTTACTTGAAAAACATATACAGAAATTCCAAAACGAAATGACAGACGCTAGGGCATTCCAATGTTGAATACCCATAGGCGGGGCCACGCGACAGGGAAGCTATATAGCTGCTTAATTGAGCTTTTTCCCACGGCGGCGTGAAAAGTCCCCATGTAAACCACAGTTGACTGCAGGTTGCAGACCAGTAATTCGGTCCGAAATTGCCTATACGCCGGCCAAATCACGATTTGCATGCCCTTAAAATCTTCATTCGGACTTCAAATATCGGGGGAAAGGTAATAGCTAGCGGTAAATCTACCGGCGGCCGCCCGATAGTCCGAAGGTCCGATAGTCCGAAGGTTCTTTAGTCTGAAGGTTCGATAGTCCGAATGCACACAATTAACATAAGAGGGGGTTCGTTAGTCCGAAAATGAAATAAGGGTCGTTAATCCGAACATTTGCAAGTTTCATTAATCCAAAGGTTCATTAGCCCGAATTAGGTTCATTTATCCGAAGGTTCGGTAGTCCGAATTTAGAATAATGTTAATCAGTCCGAAGGTTCAATAGTTCGAAACGAAAATAAGGTTATAGTCCGAAGGCTCAGACTATCGAACCTTATTGTCGATTCGGACTATCGCACCCTATCGTCTATTCGGACTATCGAGCCTTCGGATTAATGAACCTTATTCTATTTTCGGACTAATGGGCCCTTCGGACTATCGAACCTTCGGACTATCGAACCTTATCGTCAATTCGGACTATAAAACTCTACCGTATATTCCGACTATCGAACCTTAGGCCAAAAAAAAAGTCTCCGGTTCTGGTATGGAGCTTGCCCAAAAAAGTGGTGCGGCGACGCGGCTTTTTTTTTTTTTTTACCTGATCTTTTTGCTTCAAATGTCGGCTGATGACTGCAAAATGGTGCCCGACTAAACTTAGTGCAAATATATGGGAGTCCAGAGAGGCCACATAAAGCTTATTCTCGACCATAACCCAATCTAAAAACACGTTATAATTGTGCAGCAGCAGGATTCCAGTCAAACCAGTGAGTTTGGCGGTTTGAGACATCATCTTTCATTGAAAAATAAACTTTTTCATTTTGCCGGCGCGCATGGCTACGGCGATGCGCGCGCATACCAGAAACCGGAGACTTTTTTGGGGCCTTATCGTCAATTCGGACTATCAAACCCTACCGTATATTCGGACTATCGAACCTTATCATCTATTAGGACTATCGAATCTTATTGTCTATTCGGACTATTGCACCCTATCCCACCCTATTCTATTTTCGGACTAATGGGCCCTTCGGACTATCGAACCTTCGAACTATCGAACCTTCGGACTATCGAACCTTCGGACTATCGGGCTGTTACCAATCTACCATACATCGGGCGGCATCCTGCCTGACGTACGCAAATGATATGCATGACGGGAACAGGTCAGAATCCCGACTCCAGAATTGAAATTCACACCGGTAATGTTTATTAGGCCTTTACTGAACATTTGTTTCAACGTTGTATGACACTACAAACATGAAATTGTTATGTTAACATTTAAGCATACAAAATATAATACGAAGTTATTTTTTTACACAATACCATTATTAACATAATGAAAATAGATTATACATGTAAAAATCCACATAACAACACGGGGCTAGGGTGAAGCGATCGCTTTTGTTCCCTGACCCGTTGGACAAGCAGACATTTGCACAATTACAAAGCACGAAATAAGGACAATGGCAGACAAACAGACGTATCATTAAGCTATTGTTGTATGTAAACAAAGTATTAAAACACTACGAATAAGATGTAAGAAGTTGTATTTTTATTTTTTTTGTCAAATGAGGGATACTTAGACTATTCCAGAAACTCCTGCCACGTTGAACTATTCCATTTTTGAATATTGTCGTTTTATTGAAGCCAACATGAAGATTTTTCTTCGCGATACTTCGCGATACAATGAACATTTGAAGTTAAAGTAAAACATGTGCTGAAACACAAAGGGAGCAAATTATTCATATATTTGTACATGAATTTACCGAGATTGAGATAGTAAAGATCATTGAATTGCAATAATTTAAGATTGGCGAATAATGGTGTGACGTATGGTCTCGATAACCAGCATTGGAAAGTATTCTAACAGCTCGTTTTTGCAGAATAAGAAGTTTAAGAAGACCCACCCCAGATGATATTGGAATAGTTTAAGTATAGAAGAACAAGTGAATTATAAAGAGTTATTAAGATATTTGTAGGTAAGAAAAACCTCAGACGATTCATTATGCCAATAGTTTTAGATATTTTGCTGACCACGTCATCAACGTGATTCTTCCATGTTAGATTATCATCAATAGTCAAACCTAGAAATGTAGTCTTGATTACCTTTTCAGGCTAATGTCATTTATGACTAAAGGAATCGTTTGAGTGTATTTCTTCTGTCTCGAGCAAATTACAATATAGGCCCTAATGTGATTTAAGAACATTAATACACAGTTTGTTTGCTAGCAGCCAAGTGCTTATCTTTACAAGTTCACAATTAAGAATATGAACAGCTGTATCCACACTATTATGACTATACATTAGACTTGTGTCATCTGCAAATAAAGAAAATGATATAATGTTAGATGTAGGCCTATTACAGATGTCGTTTATATAAGTAAGAAATAAAAGAGGACCTAAGACAGAACCTTGTGGTACTCCACAAGAAACTGATTACTCTTTAGACATTATTGAGTTAAATGATACAAATTGTTTTCTGTTAGCAGGGCCGTAAATCCCGGGGATATGAGGAGTATATATCCCCCCCCACTTTTAGATGGGGGGGGGGGGGCTATTGAATCCCCCCCCCACTTTTTCGTGATGAGAAAAAATATGGTGCTATAGTTCTTAAACACTTTTCTTGTAACCACTTGTTCACATGTTTCGTTTTAGGATTGTGCACAGTATGACAGCCTAATAATAACTTGTAAAAAAGTCAGATATATATTTTAATGTTCGTTTTTCGTAAACAGATGATAATGAAAGTGTCGTAAAAGTGTGCATTCAGCCTGTCAGTTGACTTCAACCCGATAAGTCATTTTTCTTTTCTTTTACAATGTATACTAGCTAGATGGTACTAATGGGCTTTCGTACGTGCCTAAACATGTCACAGACATCCATCAATCTAAACATGTCGTGGATTTAAATATGTTTAAAAAGTGGGTACAAAAAAGTGTTTAGAAATGTGTTTAAACTCTATGCTTACAGTATAGTTATGTTGCTATTCCAACAAACCAACCAAGTATCCATGTGATTATAAACTTCATTTTGATTGATTTTGTGATTGGGGTGTTTAAACTGTTGTGCATCTAATCCAATTGGAATATATTTGGACATGTGATATTCTCCTGCCTTGCTGCTTTCTCAACGGCAGTCATGCGTCTCAAATCCAGGTCATACCACCCCAGCTTGTGATATTTCTTGACGTTCTGGTAGTGCGCTTCGATGAGTCGAATACACTCTCGGCGGCCGTTGCCCGAACACCAGGTCCCAGGACTGAGATGTTCCCTGGGTAACTTGCCAGATTCAAACTCAAAAAGCTGAAAGTTTGTTACATTGTCAAATTTGAGGCAGCTTGCGGGAAGAGTACCAACATAGCGCTTGGCGATGCAATATCCCTGCAGTAATGGGTAGGGGCGCTTTTTGTAGTGACGCTCATGTATGGTGACGTGTACATCTGGTGCCATCTCACTCGCATTAATGCTAACACCTGGAGGTAGATGTGCGTTGAAGTCCTCTAAAGTCTCCGTAAAATCCAAGTGCCAGTCGTAACGGTCGTGCTCGAAGTAGTAGGCGTAATTCATGATGACGTTGACGGGGCTGAGGTTAGGTAGGTTGCGAAAGACGTCCTCAAAGTTGGATACCTGCAAAGACATTTTGCCCCACGGTGTAAAACAGGAGTCGAATTCATCATATTAAGTAGGCCTACTAAAAAGGGTCCAAGCAATGAATTTTTCTTAGGAACACATTATGTGCAACTTTCCACTCCTCATAAATGTATGAAACTATTTGACATCCCTTTTTGGATAACTTTTATTAAAAAGCGCACATTGTCCGTGCTTTTCCGGACAACCGAGGGCGCTGTTGCCGCGATATGTCATTTCAGGAAGACACTGTTCAGTTTAGGGGTATTCTGTTCAAATTGTGAACCCAAATGTAATCGTTGAAAACACTGTGTGACAAAGGGTTGTTCATTGGCTTACTACCATGTACTTACACACAACAACGAATCACCAAAGAAAATGAAATTGATGACAGCGAAATACATGTTTCCAAAATTCTGGTACCTTTTGGTGCAGAAATAACTGTAACATTGAGGTTTCTTGCCCGGAATGACATCACAATTTTGCTCATGAATATGGAAATTGGCATTAGCATAAAAACCAATAAGGCAAAACGAAAATTAAAAAAGAGATTAAATGGGACACAAAGGTGCATTTTCAAGGATAGCCTTTAAGAAAAATTACATTGCATGGGCCCTTAAAAAGTCATTACCAAGTTCTTCAGTCAAAAGCCAAGTCACGTACCATTCAAATGAACTGTGACAAACCATTTCTTTGTTATTGTTCATTCTTAAAAACGATTAGATTTTGCCCTTCACCGACGTATAAACACTTTATACTCCGTGTGTTGCCTCCCGAGTGAAAGTTGGTGGGACTCGAACTCACGACCTCCTGCTCTCTAGTACAGACGTCTTACCACTCGGCCACCGAGCTTGCGGGATCAGTTGGCTGGATCGAATTGTATGTACATGTAGCAGCGGGTATTTTAACTATTCATAACCTAATATTGATTTAAATCAACCCGACACAAATTCCATCTTATGAATAGTTAAATGTGATACCCGCTGCTACATCATTGTACGCAAGCTCGGTGGTCGAGTGGTAGCACGTCTGCACTAGAACTGGAGGTCGCGGGTTCGAGTCCCATCCGAGTGAATTTTTCCAACTTCGTCCACTCGGGAGGTAACACACTGAGTATACAAGTGTTTATAAGACGGTCAAGGGCAAAACCTAACATTGATTTACATCACCCCGACGCAAATTCAATCTTATTAACCTATTTTTGTGACGTCACACTATTGTTAAAAGTGTAGATTATTGTTCAAATCAACATATATTATTTTAAGAATGTACAGTTTTTGTTGTGAATAGCCTCTGCAAACAGTTCCATGTGTAAACGGGGCTAATAGATGTTTGAAAGCAACAGTTCACTTTAAAATGAAAAGCAATGGACATAATGTACGTGCCTGGTGCGAAATAATTTGACAGTACATGAGTTTTAATAAATAATCTATTATTTTGACGTTCCCTTTCAGTATTTTGTTAATTCTTTAATCTTTCACATGAACTGTTCTCTGTGTATTTGTTTTTAATTTGCCGCACTGATTTTTTTTTTTAATTTAATGTAAAGTTGCGATTATAAATTTGTACTTAAAGTACAATATAAATTTAATTTCTATTTTTATTTAGTGAATATTTTTATGTTTTATTAGGTGTTGGGCTTCAGCCCAAAACCTACTGTTATTCTATGAATTCAATATTCTTTTTTTTTTTTATTCAAGACAGATTCTTCTCCGGAACTGTTTGGAAAAATGGAAACATATATGAACTTCATTTGTCAATACCCAAATGCCCAACCCACTGCAGATGTATTTTTTTGTAATTACATCATCATGACGTCATCATGGGTCACGTGACGTCACTTCAAAATATAATAAATTTAATCTTTGGAATTAAATATAAAATCAACCGTGAAAGACCGGAACTTGAATTTTGCGGGAATCGACATGATAATACATGCTCTTCCTTTTATCCCGTGCGCGTCAAATCAAATGACCCTTCCTTCCGGTCGAAACCGGAAGTGCCTAATAATTTGAAAGTGGAATAAGATATGAACTTGCTTTCAATGATGTTGGTGTCTGCCTGGATTGACCTTTCAAAAAAAATAATAGGTGACGCCATGAAGAGTTGGAGCGCCCTCTAGTGGCAGGTTAAAAAATGTCAAAAGCGCATTTTTACTTGATGTCTGTGGCGAAGTTTGCGGTATTCGCTTCAAAATTAATGTTCATGATGACCTTAATGCAGACAAGACCTGTGCGCGAAAAAATCAGATCGGAAGTTACAATAAAAAGACCTTTAAATCTTCAAAAATTGCTAAAAAATCAACCGTGATAGATATAATCAAGATTTGGCTATATATAGCACAGTTAAAATAGCTCTTGATTTTTCTGGTAACAACGTCACAATGACGTAATCAAGTATCATATTACAAGCAATCAAAGATGTCTAGATTTAATCTTTGAAAATCAATATAAAATCAACTGCTACAGATTTGATTACAGTTTTTTATGGCAATCGATACAATAAAGCAGGGTATTTATTTTTGGTATTATGTGCAAAATCACGTGACCCTTCCTTCCGGTCGAAACCGGAAGTGCCTTTTTATTTGAAATTGGCAGAAGATACGAACTTGCTTTCAACGATGTGAGTGGCTGCCTAGGCAGTACTGTACACAAATTTTACAGGTGACGTCATCAAATGTTAGAGCGCCCTCTGGCGGCACGTAGAAAAAGTAAAGCATGGATTTAAACATGCATATTTTGAGTTGATGTGTGTGGCAAAGTTTGCGGTAGTCCATGGCCCAACACCGTGTGGTTGTTCCTTCAACCTCTAGTTTATTGTTTATATTTGTTAAAATTGTAACTTAATTTTGCCTAGGATAGCAACAAAGAGCGTCCAGAATACAACATTTTTCGGGGCCCAGCGCCGTTAAATCCGATTTCTGGCCATTTACAAGTATTCGCTTTATTATAAATCAAGATAACAACAATTTTTGTCACACTAAATAAAATGCAGCGTGTGGCAAATGACCTTTTGTTTGTTAAAGAAACAATTATCAGTCATGAATCGCTGGGCAGGGAAACCTTCAGCCCATTCAAAACTGTTCCTTAACTTCAACGGGCAACATTAATGTTATGGTTTGTGGACTGAAATTAGAATAAAGATGTTCATTTCAAGATTTTTAAGGGGAAGAATTCCACACATGGACATCACTAATTTTTCCCATGCAGTGCATGACCTATCAGCCATCAGAAAGCGATAACATGTCCTATACAAGCAGCTTTACTGAGTAAAACGCTTGGATTTTTTTAGACCAGTCTCACATAATATGGTTTGTGCACAGGGCTGCTCGAGGGTGTCATGTGATATCCAGGTATAGAACTCTTTCCTTTTTAAGTATCAATCTTTGGCTTACGTTCATGTGCTTCATTATGTGATTCCTACAGTTGGTGAAGGTGTCTCTCCAGATGTAGGTAGGAAAGTACGTCATGAAGTCAGCAACCATACCCTTCCCAATGGCAAGTAGCACTGTTTTGTACCAGCCCATTCTGTGCATTGGCTTCATGTGAGTGGAAGTTAACACTCGCAATCGATGGCCGTTGAAGATGTTTTCAGGAGTCACTGGCGTCGTGAACACCGCGTCAGAATCAGTCCAACCAATGATCGAAGCATTGATGAATAGATCCATGAAGAAACTACTCCACAATTGACGTTGGTAACCTGGATTTTTAGTCCAGCCCGAGGCAATATCAGGGAGTGGCTCATACAGGAAGTCAAACTTGAGGCCCAAATCTTTCTCCTGTTGTCTCAGTTTACGTGCAAACCGATGATCTGTTTCTGATTCCTTGTCAAGAATCAGGCTGATGGGGCCTAGCTTGGGAGACCAAAATAAGGTATAGGAACGGAGGAATATGCAGTACAGACGCTAAACCAGTTTTGGTACGGCTGCCATGCGGATTACTAGTGTCAAGGAAAATCCATGTGTTGCAGAATATGTTCCTTTCAATTGCTCTGTGGTTGTAACTCCCGCATCGATGGTATCTGTAGAATAGCTTTGCCATCGTCGCTTAGGCGACGGATTTTTCTGCCGAGACCCTTCACAACAATTGAAAGAGTGGAGCAAGGTAATGTAAAGTAAAAGTGAAACAATGCAAAAGCAAATCAATGCTTCGAACACAGACCGGTGTTGTGCCATCGTTGAATCTTCCAAGTTTTTCACCTTCGAGTTGTACCTGTTGATTGCGAAACACCACGTACGTGCAGCGACCAAGAAAGTATGGTTTTGTTGTTTGTGTGACCAGGTAGCTTTGTTCGTTACGTTTAAACCACAGGGCCTGCACGCCCCTTCTTTGTGGTGTAGTCTTTTGTCCGATACCGTAGATTGAAACTTCTTAGATGACTCTCCCATACCAGTCACTGATGCGTGACATTACTATAAAAGCCTACTACCACACGTGGTCACCGTTTAGACATAAATCGCGGCGTGATCGATTGATCCATTTGGGATCGGATGTATGGTTTCGCGGTGATCGGACGTGTTTTCTGGATGCTCGTGAGCGCGCGAAAAGTTTTTGAATCTGAAAAAACAGTGACTGTTTTTTTGCTTCGATCTTCGGTTCTGAGTACAAGATCTTGCTGGCATCGTTCTTCTGGTAAGCAAAATCTCAATATCAGGAGGCTGTAATTAATGTTTTTCAGATTTCTGGGCCAATCTAGGCCTGGATTTCAACTAACAATGGAGGATGACATGGAGTCTGAAACTTCATGGGATCAAATGTCACAATCTAACATGTCTAACCCATCCCCCCACTATGATGACCCACCTAGATCAACACTTGACAAACTAATAAGTCAGGCACAAGATAGCTCTCAATTCCAGACTAAGAGCCGCAAACGGCACATAACATACAGCGATGTATACTCTGACTCAGACAGCGATACTTCACAAAACCCCCAACCTAAACGGCGATTCACAAAGAGTCAAAACACCAGGAGCCAACCGACACTTGTCATCATAAATTCCCCGGATGTTAAGCTTGCTAAAGTTAACCCAATCAAAATAGCTAAAGCCCTGAACAACCTAGGTAGTAATCTTGTAAAAAGTGTCACCAAAAACAGCCAAGGCGGAATTACGGTTAGGTGCCATACCCCAGCTCTGGCCAAAAAACTCAAAGCCATGTCGCAACTTGACAAATGGGCAATAACTACAGAATTTGCGAAATCAGAAACTCAAAGTAAAGGAGTTATTACAGGAATCCCCATTGAGATTGAAGACAAAGAAATCCTAGAGACATATAAGGAAGGAGGAGTTCTGGATGTTAAGCGTCTGATGCGCAGAAAAGATGGCAAATTGGAAAAAAGTCTTTCTGTCTGTCTAACTGTCAATACACCCACCCTACACGAAACCTTCCAACTGGGATACGAAATTTTCCGAGTCAAACCCTATGCCCCACCAGTAGTACGTTGCTTCAATTGTCAGCGACTTGAGCATGTTGCCAGCAACTGCCGCAGTTCAACCAGATGTGTTAGATGCGGGGATCCCATTCATATGATCAATGTAAACAAAAGGATCAGGTTAAGTGCTGCAGATGTTGTGAACAACACTCATCAGCATATGCAGGATGCAATACTATCAAGCAAGAAAGACGCATACAAAACATCAGGGTATCGTACAATATATCTTACTCTGATGCAGCAAAAGCCATAAAAACAGACATCTCATTCAGCCCTGACGTATCCAGTCAACCTGCACCTAAAACACAAGTTACGCAACCGGCAGCAACAATAGTTGAGAACAAATCTAACCCAAACCCCAGGCCCAGAACCAATGTTACGACTAAGGACAAAAGACCTAGCCAACCCCAAGTTAGATCACCCACCGAACCACAAAAGTCAGATGCGACTACCCAAACTGAACAAACGACAGCCACACAAACGGAGCCTACGCATCAGTGCCTTTGCAGTGAACAAATCATCCTAGAACTACTCACTGGAGTGATGCAAATCTGGGACTCCATCAAGAACAAAGACGAGAGAATAGATGCAACAAAGTCTCTAATCGAACACCTCCGTCTCCCTAAGGAACCTAAAAAAGCCAAAGAAAAACGCGGTAGACGGAGCAAAACAACATCGCAGTCACCAACCGGCACAAGGAAAACTGATACTCAGAAAACACAGCAGAAGAAAACCGACTCTCAACCAACTAACCAACAAATTAGAAATCAACTCCCAAAAGGCAAACAAAATACGACATCATGAATATCTCCACTATTATGACTAGCCTTCTTATTTTACAATGGAATGCACAATCTCTCACAGCACACCATAAAGAACTTAAAGCGGCTATTAATTCCTGGTCCACTAAACCCGAAATCATTTGTATACAAGAAACATGGTTGAAAGATGACAAAAATTTCAAAATGCCTGGTTACGATATTAAACTACCGATGTGATAGGAAAAACACCACCAAAAAAAGTGGTGGAGGATGTGCATTTCTTGTAAAATATGGCATTGGGTTTAAGTACAAATGTGGCTCTGACACTCCTGTAGAATTTCAGATTGGTGAAATCTATGATGACTGCAAGAATAAAATCAACATCATTAATATTTATAATCCTTGTACCCAATTAGAATTGGACTCTCTTAAGGCCAAAAAAAAAAGTCTCCGGTTTCTGGTATGCGCGCGCGTCGCCGTAGCCATGCGCGTCGGCAAAATGAAAACGTTTTTTTTTCCATGAAAGATGATGTCTCAAAACCGCCAAACTCACTGGTTTGACTGGAATCCTGCTGCCGCACAATTTTAACGTGTTTTTAGACTGGGTTATGGTCGAGAATAAGCTTTATGTGGCCTCTCTGGACTCCCATATATTTGCACTAAGTTTAGTCGGGCACCATTTGCAGTCATCAGCCGACATTTGAAGCAAACAAATCAGGTAAAAAAAAAAAAAAAGCCGCGTCGCCGCACCACTTTTTGGGCAAGCTCCATACCAGAAACCGGAGACTTTTTTTGGCCAAACCAGATCATAGGAAAAATTGAAAAGCCCTATATCATCTGCGGAGATCTCAATGGTCACAACCCACTTTGGGGCAGCTCTAAACTTGACAACAATGGGCAAGTTCTTGACGACGTTATATCCAATAACAACATGGTTTGCCTTAACACCGGAGAAGGAACTAGGATTAACTCATCTCACTGCTCTCTCTCCTGCATTGATATTACTCTAGCTTCTTCTTGCATAGCCGCCAAATGTGACTGGTCAGTACTTGACGACACCTGGGGAAGCGACCACTGCCCAATTCTCATCAAAATCAATCATCGCATTTACAAAAGTCCTTCCAATAAACTACCAAGATGGTCACTGAAAAAAGCTGACTGGGGGAGATTCGAAGATGAATGCAATCGACTCATCAATAAACCGGATGAATCAGCCAAAATAGATGATGTATATAACAATTTCATACCTGATCTTGACCTTGCCATGACCAATTCAATTCCTAAAACAGACCCTGGTAAAGACGGAATTAGTAATACGGTCATTAAACATCTCCCCATCAAAGTTCGTGAATACCTGCTTATTATACATGTGTATTTAATATGATTTGGCACACTTCCCAATGTCCCATGCAATGGAAAGAAACTATTCTCATTCCAATCCTCAAACCAGGGAAAGATCCTGTCAACCCTTCATCCTATCGACCTATAGCCCTCACCTCCACCTTATGTAAACTGATGGAACGAATGATTAATTGCCGTCTTCTCTGGAAAATTGAAACAAATGATCTTTTCAGCCAACAACAGAGTGGATTCAGAAAAGGCCGCAGCACCAAAGACCACATTATCAATCTGGAGTCATCGATCAATAAAGCCCGGGCGAACAAAGAAAGCACCCTTGCGGTTTTCCTAGACGTCGAAAAGGCCTACGATATGCTGTGGCGCAAAGGGGTCATCATAACTTCAAGCCATGGGCATATATATGGTCGCGTTATCTGCTGGATTAACAACTTCCTCAGCGACAGGAAAATTCAAGTAAAAACTAATGACACCCTCTCCCATAGACATAAAGAACCTATAGACGGACAGCGCCTATGGAAATCAACGTCAGGGTACCGTAATTTTGACGGCGCCCGACTAGGTATGAAACCATGGGCGGGACAACCTCGTCCCCAGGGTGTCGAGCAGTACGCGCCCACCCCTACCTGCTCTCTCACCCTGGTATTGGATCATTTGCATGTGCAAGATTTTTGCACACGTATGCAAATGAGGAACAGTCTGGTGCCTGGATATGCGTTACACATTAGCGTTTGTTTTTGTATGGGGTGTCTGGGGTAAAAACGGAGTCAATTCGTAGCAGCGCGAGCACGGCGTGAGTTACGAAAACACGATTTTTGAAATCAAACTGTTACGATCTTATCGAGACAACATGCAGTATCATATTTCATATTAATATGAGCAAATTGGAAAGGAAATTAGTATTTTCGAGAAGGCGTGGATGAATGATCGCGAAAACACGTACTGCACGTTGTGAATATATAGCACCAAGTACACGATAAAAATCCATTACTAGCCAATTGCGGTATCCAATCAGGATACAGGAAGAAAGTTTCCTATCCAGGGTTTACTATTGGAAACGCTGTTGGAAATAAAGTAAGCACTGGGGACGAGGTTGATGGGCGGGAGTTTTGAATAAATGTGCATAAATGTGGAAAAACATCGGAAGGGATGATACAAATCGACAATTTCGGTTGAAAACGCATTGATGGTGACTGAAAACCCTTTGAAACGTTGACTTCATAAATGATGAACAGCTATGTATCTGTGTGTGTGTTATTTCAAAATATATTAGTTAGGTCTACAACCGCCGCGAAACGCGGCATGCTGAGTGGGTGCTGCGTTGGTCACGTATTTCTGACACGTCCGAGTCATGTGAGTTGTCATAATTGTATGTGTTTGTGCGGTACGCGAATACGGTGCGAGGTAAGTTGTCTTTTGACTTTGAGGAAATCGAAATCGGGACTGTTTGTTTCACTTGATATTGACAACGGCGGATACTTGTTTGGTTAATCATGTTAGTATAAAATGGGCCTAAAAACAAGGGAAATCAATAAAGGGTCGAGTGTACATCCCCGAGTAAAATATCTGCAAATAAATCTGCAAATTTCGCCTGAAATTTACAGGATAACTATAGATATCTTTACTATAGAAACAGAATTTAATTTCCCTGGACATGCTGGATAATATTAACCAGGTAACTTCAGGTAGGACTTTCAAGTGGAAAAACTCTTGATTTCAATTTTTCTTAGACAACTTTTCCTCACACATAGCTAATCAGAAAAGCATGTGCTGTGTGTTGTGGCTCACTATAAAAGGAAAACCCTACAACTAGGCCTAGGAAAGAGAGTATTTGAGCCACATTTATGCGTCAGTTGTCATGGTAACAATTCATTACACCAAAAAAAAAACTGTTTAATCGGTTGCCAGGGGGAGATCCATGATTTTTTTTTGGGGGGGGGGGAGGGGGTTCGGGCCCATCAGGCACATGTAATTTTTTTTATTATTACTAAGGGAGCCCAGTCAAAGAAGGGGGGTGTTTCTGACCCCCAAACCCTCCCTCTGGATCTGCACCTGGTTGCTACGTCACGTGTTACTATTCAGCACTAGTCCAGAACCATTGAGCTTTCAAGCGATCTACAACGTACATGTACATGTATTGTAGGTCAGGGAGCTACATCAGCCAATGTCCACGCCCACCCCACCTATATGCCTACACTACTGTCAGCCATGATTCCTCCAGTTACTTCAAAAAGTGGGGTCTGATTGTCATGGTGGTGTTCTCCACAGATTCTGTTCATCATTTCAATAGACCTAAAATATAATGACGACACGCTCTGTTTACATGTATGCTTCCCTATTTGAGCCAGCTGGGACGTAATAGGAAAGCGCACATGTAAACAAAGCGTGACGTCATGATGTCTTGGATCTAATTGGAGACTCATCTCTGATTTATAGTTATTTTTATTAAATAACTTTATATGAAAGAAAAATTGAGAGCCAAAGATGAGATATACATATACCCAGGTATTAATGAAAAAGGAAGGCCTGTTCATATACAGCATGTCCACTATAGCTGCCATGCTGGTTGTAAGTGATACAATGTATTATTTGTACACAATTAGCTTTCAAAATAAATTTCAATTTATTTGTAACAATTGAAATCAAACAAAGCAATATTCATAGAAGGATAAATTTTATATAGGCTATAATATCTATAAATTATGTACAACATCTGTGTTATCTGCGTACAAATATAAACACGGTAAAAAAATAAAATAAAATAAATCTATTATGTTCAATGTTTAAGTTAACCTTGTTCCATTCATGAATACTAAAACATCTTTGGAAAGGTATGTACAAATGTAACTAGTTTGAGAATTTAAGGTCCAAAAATCGCATTGTGCAATGAGCACAATACACAATGGATGTAATGAGTGTTTAATGTAACTCCACTTGCATATTATTCGCACAAAATCAACAACCTTTTCATTTCGTGTTTTCAAATAAATATTGGCTTTGTAAAAATAAATGAAGGTAAAACTGTGGAAATAAATTTTCAAATAAATAAGTATGATTCTGAAAAGATAAAAGGGTACACACACAGATTGTAAATGTCAGTGTACAATTATACACAGCAAAAATATCAATTAAAATAAATATGCAAAGTTGTTTGTTTACGTTTATATTTTCCCATTCATATGATCCGTTTGCAGATGATGTGCATTTGAGAATGTGAATACACATGAGTGTCCACAAAAATAGAAATTTACCCCGGTACAATAAACAAAAAATAATTCTAATAAACAAGTACAAGTTCTTAATTCCATTTTGCACTTGAGCGTCCAATAAATAGAAATCTACAATATATTAACACAAATGAATTCTAATAAACATTGTTTACATTTGCTCATATAAGTACAATTTCTTAATTACACTTTGCAGTTTTGTACACAATTAATAAGCTGTTCATTCGATATACATATAAAAAAAATAAACTGGAGGTAAAATTGTGGAATTAAAATTTTCTTGGAATAAATATAATTGTGAAAAGACAGAAGGGTACAAACACAAACTGTAAAATTGTATGTACAACTATACACAATGAAAGCGTTAACTTCAATAAATTAACCATAAAAATTACTGCAACCTGTATTTTTTCATAATAAACAATTTCAGCAAAACGCTTTGCCGAATTCAGTACCTTATCTAACTCCAAGGTTTTAAAAAAAAAATAGTTTCTGACCTGATAGAGCTCTGATGGAAATGTGTAGGATCCATGATCACTCTGGACAGCTGTCACTATTTTTCTACGCATATCCAGGTCTTCGTCGGGTTCAAGAAGAGAATTTGCTGTCTCACGAGCTACAGCAAGATTCAATACTCGACGCTCCTTAAGGGGCCAAGGCTGAAGGTGTTTGGGAAATTCGAACGTGTGCAAAGCATTTCTCTTCAGAATTTTGGTTTTACCGCCTGTTTTGAAAGACTCGGGATCAAAGTGCTTCGAGCAGAGGCTATCTTGACTAGAAGGATTGTAGCCATGCCAACGCATAGCATGCACCCACTGGTGTCGTCTGGTGAGGTCCTTCGGAATATAATAGTGGAATGTAATTCCATTCGCCTTTGATTCTTGTGAATAACGCTGTTTACACCCCCATGCTACACAGGTTCGGCATTGTGCATCACTTTAGATTCTGCAAAACAAATACAAGAGAAAACAAAGGTTTATTATTATCAAGTTACATAGTGTAGGTCACAGTACGTAATATATATTTATAATTATAGGCACTTGCAAAATTAGAGCCAAGTTGAGGATGAACACGGAATAGGAAAATAAAATGTCGCTGATAGCTGTCCACACTTCAGACTTGACTGCAAGTAGCAAAGGAATGAATGACTTTTAATGGTGTTGAACACAAATTTAGAACTTGTGCAAATTCAAAATTTGTATGCGCGATCAGAAAGAATGATGTAACCTGACGCTACCTTAGCAGTTGTGCACAAAATCTATCGAGAGTCAAGAAGTTTCATGTGCCACACTCCTATATAGCTTGACAGAATTCCAACAAAATTTGAATACACTAATGCTGTATTCTTTGGATCATTCTATGCTCTTCTGGCAGTTGATATGTTCTGGTTGGCCACATTGTGACATTGTTATTAAGTTCCCAATGACTGTTATGCAAATTGTTGACAATCCTGACAAAGGAAAAGGGTCCACTCTTGGTAATTTGTGCAAGTTATAAAATTAATCTGCTCAACATTGCCATGACTCCATGAGGAAAAGAATGTTGCAACCTGACGCTGCTTTTTTCTTCATATATCATCTCAATGAATGTTGCGAACATGATGATAAGATATGAATCTGGGACTGATAAACACAAATTTGTTACGAAATATTTAGAAAATTGTCTTGACTCTCCATAGACTTTGTACACAACCGCTGAAGTAGCGTCAGATTACAACATTCTTTCCTGACATGCCTGAGTGAGTGAGTGACTGACTGGGACTATGAGATGATGATTGCAGGTCAACTCGCCCCCTGACCGACTCGCCCCTTACCGACTTGCCCCTTACCGGCTCACCCCCTGACCGACTTGCCTCCTGACCGACTCGCCCCTTACAAGCTCGCCACCTGGCTGACTCGCCTCCTAGCCGACTCGCCCCCTGACCGACTCGCCCCCTGACCCCCCTTGAAAATTATGCACCGTACGGGGACATCGTGAAAAAAATATAAAACAAAAACATGGAGCACATTGCCCGGTCGCAACATGAAACTTAATGGAGCCAAATTATTCAAACGTCAGTTTGAAAGATTTCCGTAAACAAATGCAAAAAACTATTGATCCTTTATAAAGAAACTCAGATAACGAAGCTGAATGGCTGGACCCTCTGTGTTCCCCTCCACTGTCTTTATTTTTTTTCCACGATGTACTCGTACGGTGCATCATTTTCCAGGGGGCGAGTCGGTCAGGGGGCCAGTCGGTCAGGGGGCGAGTCGGCTAGGAGGGGAGTTGGCGAGGGGGCGAGTCGGCTGGGGGGGGGGGGAGCTTGTAAGGGGCGAGTCGGTCAGGGAGCGAGTCTGTAAGGGGCGAGTCGGTCAGGGGGCGAGTTGACCTGACACCGAGATGATAATGTGCTACAATTGAATCGTGCACAACCATGACAACCAGAAAAGTGGCGTCTGGATCAATTTTTATTTGCAAAATATCCAATGGAATTTTCCTAAAATACTTGCTTTTTTTCCCCTTGCTCAATGCCCAGATATATCATACATGATATGTACACATTGTCAGGTTTGTTCTACTGTCATAAAAGGCAATAATACTACAACTTACCCATCACTGTGACGTTCTGCTTTGAGGACCTCACACGTATGTTTCAGCCCCATAGACCGTGCGTGCATTTAGTTGTCTTCTCACGCATGCGCAATGGTTTCCTCCGCGTCGTCGGCTTGCAAACAGCGGTAGCAGACGACGCACTGAACGATTGTCTGGTTTTCATGTCTTAAAATGTATCCTTCTCAAACGTACTTAAAAGATGATTCAAACCAAAAATTATCAGTAGACCAAGTGAACAAAGATATAAATTGTCTCTACAGTGTGGTAACGGCGCTAAAAACGTTTTCAAATATATAAAAAAAACAATAATTATGGACAAAAAACGTACAAAATGAAAAGGAAAAACATCGTTCGCTTTTGAGTTTGGTTTACACATTTTGGACAATTTGCCGGGTTTACCTCAGATCAGCCGTAGTACCATCGGAAAGGATGATAGATTATTTTCATTTTACAGGTGATTTGATGTAAGAAGGAAACCTGTAGCTTATAAAAATCGTCATTTTTCGAGTAAACCCATTTTGAAAGCTTCGTGCACAAATGCACTGGTCCCAGTGCCCTCTATGATCGTACTTAACTGCATTTCAGGGCGGGGAACCAGTCAGTTGTAAATCGTTTCAGTTAAATGTATTTCCAACGCGTCAAAAGATTACAAACGGAGCGGCGCGTGGCGCGTGGCTAGCCATAATGTTTACGGGGCCAGATTCCAGGGTCTGTGTACAGGTACGTGCACACTAACGTTACATTCAACGAAAAAAACGTATAACGTGAGACCTTACTTTTCTCATTGAAACGGTTTCCGACTTAAATGACTGATTTATACATCGCACTTTCCGTGGCATCCTTTACCATTTTTCAGTGAAGACAAGTTTACAATTACTCGGCAAAACTGAAAAATTATCCCCTAAACTGTCGCCTGTTTTGAATTTGTGACCCAATACTTTAGTACTACACGACACGGAAAAACAAAAAAAATGCATCAAATACTCTCTGTTTTTTTGCGCTACGGTTTACAAAAGTGACTTTGATTGCCTAAAATTCCTGTCCACGTGGAAAGAAAAATTTATCAAAGTATTTCGAGCGTGATGTTGACCGATACTTCAGTGGGTCAAACTGCGACTGCAAACATCCATGTTTGCTGATTATCAGTATTTCATATTTTGAGTGCGCATGCGCGCAAACTAAATGAGCGGCTGAAACATACGTGCTCACCAGACAGCCGCGTACTGTATGTTATGTGTGGTCCTACTAAAGCGCGTCAACAAGCGTCAACAAGCGTCAACAAGTTTTAGTAGTCGTTAAGTGCGCGTCAACAAATAGGCTTTTGAACAATAAAAACAGCTTTATATGGTAGAAAAAGCAATACTAATGAGAGAAATGATGGCTCTATCCTATTCAGAGACGCCTCTCCTATAGATTGGCTTGAGAATAAAGAATGTGCATAAGAACAACACATTGAATTATTCGATGGTGTGATATTGTGTGGTTCATTTCTTCAATTAAGACACATGAAGGGGTCTTAAAAATTGGGTAGAAATAAGAGGGAGAAATCAATGGAAGTTTTGACCGTAGCCAAGTTTACCCAGGCAGTGGGGTGGGTTAGGTTTTACCTGAGGGCATTAGCGGGAATGCATTTTCGTCCCTTCAGGGACTCATCAGCCGCTGGATTCAAAGAATGCGTAGGTATGGGTTAGTGAGTTAAATGGAACTCACTTTGAGGAAAAGATTCCGTCTAATTTATCCGGTATTTTGTGGTTACAACTTCATTCGGATGGGATTTGTTCATCCAATAGTGAAATTAGGATATCAAGTGTGTTATCTTCGTTCTCAGTTGTGGAGGATTGAATGTCTTCCGTATGGCTGAGTTTGGCTCTGACAAGTCTCTTCTTGGTGTTTTCAGCTATCTTATAGGCAACTAAAGGAGGTTTAGGGAAAACTTCCTTCAAAGTTGGGTTGCTTGAGATAAGATTCCAGTGTCTGGAGAGAGCACGCTTGATGTCCATGTGTTTTACATGGGGGTTGTAAGTCGTGGTGAAGACGAGGGGAAGTTCTTTTTTGGTTTTCACTTGAATAAACCAAAACACTGAAATGTGTTTTAAATTGATATGTATACAGTAAATGAGTAAACATAAAATGATTTGTTAAAGTTGAGGCATAAAATGGACTACTTAAGAATAAATGAATAAAACAAAATTGTCCCTACTAGCCCTCCCTGGATTAATGCTTGAAGAGACTCCATGCCTCTTTATTTTTTATTTTTGATATTCTTTTCCTTCAATTACTATACTTGCCTGTTATATATAGTAAGTTTAATTTTCATCTTGAATTAATTACCAACTTGTATTTATTACTTCGAAATAACTACAATGTATCTACTGCAGGAATGTAAGAACACTCGTTGCAATACGTCTGATACAATTTGTCCTGTTTTTGTGCAATGAACTATTTGTGTATTAAACTTAAACTGTTTTTTGTATTAGGCCCTATGTACTTTTTCTTAGATCGGTTTGTTCATACAATTTTACAATGTCTGCCAAAAAATCCCAATGCAAAAACCAAACGAAGTATCGCTAAGCGTATCGTATAAAGAAACCCCTATGCGTGAATGGTACACTCCACGCATGCGTAGTATGTAGATCTCAAACAAGATGGCGGCCAATACTAAACCGAAAAAGCCGTCGTAGATTTCACGCTGGAAAACCACTTTTTAAGTAATTTTAACCTTAATTGATATGCAGAAGATGTTCATTATTGCTTTTTCTACCATATAAAGCTGTTTTTATTGTTCAAAGGCCTATACAAAATTTGTTGACGCGCACTTAACTACTACTAAAACTTGTTGACGCTTGTTGACGCTTGCTGACGCGCTTTAGTAGGACCCGTCTCGTGTGCGCTTTATGGGTGACCGCGTCGAACAAGTTTGCCCATGGTTTTTAAAAATGGCGGCTTCACTGAAATTACGGTCTTGCGCCCCCTGTTGTCCGTCTATAGGTTCTTTATGTCTATGCCCTAGTCTCCACAGAAAGAATTCAAGAAAATGGCGTCCCTCAAGGCAGTGTCATCAGCCCCCTTTTGTTCAATATTGCCGTTAACGATCTTTCCCACCACATACCTGATGTTCACATGTCTCAATATGCCGACGATATAGCGATCTGGAAGTCAAACAGAAACATCCCATTCATTCAAAAGAAAATCCAAAAAAGTCTCAACAATATCCTATTTCATGGTGCGGAAAATGGGGATTCAAGCTCTCTCAACCCAAAACGATAGCGATCTTCTTCACAAACAAACAAAAAACTAATATTTCTCTCCTCCTTCAAGACCATAATATCCAAATCCCCCAATCAGCTAAGTCCCTAGGTGTCACTTTTGACAGCAAGTTAACCTGGAAGCACCACATTAACAATATTGTCACTAAATGTAAGAGAAAACTCAACCTTTTGCGATGCATTAGCGGAACTACATGGGGCGCTGACTGTAAGACACTTTTCCAGTTATATAATGCCCTTATTAAACCGATCCTTGAATATGGCTGCGAAGCTTTTGATTCAGCTTCAGCCACTATCAAACAGAAGTTGGACAGTATCCAATACCAGTCACTAAAATCTGCACTGGAGCCCTCCAAGGCTCACCTTTGTATAAACTTCAACTTGAATGTGGCGACCCCCCACTGAATCTTCGTCGCCAATTCCTAAGTAATCTGCACAATATCAAAATAAATGCCCATAAAAATCATCCTAACCACCATCTCCAACAGGACAATTGGCAGAAAAACTACTTCACAGAGAAATGGAGACTAACTGCTCTTAAAACCCCTTTTGAAGCTAGAATTACTCAATACCCTATTGAAACGTTTCCTTTAATCAACCCTTTCCCATATTGGCATTATTATAAACCTAGTATATCTACAGAAATTGTCTCCCAGGTCTCGCATATAAATGATATCAACATCAGAGGCAGTATTAGCAAAGAAATTATTAACACTGTCTGGAAAATTCACTCCAAATCTATACTGATGGTTCCTTTAACCCCGATTTCAATACTGTTGGCTGTGGCCTTTATATTCCTCAACTCAAGTATTCCAAAAGCATCAGACTTAATAATGGCATCTCCATATTCACAGCTGAGCTTTTTGCCATCCTTCTAGCTCTAGAATGGATTGAAGATGTCAAACCCATTCATGCATGTGTGCTCAGTGACTGTCTCAGTGCAATTCAAGCCATCTCGAACCCCATTCCTCAGAATAAAATTATCTGTGACATTCGCCATACCCTCATAAATATACACCACCAAGGCAACATTGTTGTCTTCGAATGGGTCCCTGGCCACTGTGGAATTCCTGGTAACGAAAAAGTTGACAAAGTTGCTAAATCGGGCACAAAAAAGCCAAATGTCGATCACAATATCCCCTTCTCTGATACCGAAATCAAACGATGCCTTAAAAATGACCTTATAGACCAATGGACGAACATTATCCCAAACCTCGATCCGACTAAACATTTCAAACTTAAACCCTCTTTCACCTTCACCAATTGGGGTAAAAGACGCCAACAAGAAATCCCCCTTCACAGACTTCGGCTGGGAACTTGCAAAGGACTTAATACCTTCCTGCATAACACTGGTCAACACCCCGACAAACCCTGCGTTACATGTGGATGCACGGATGACGTCGAATACTTCATGGTTAAGTGCAAAAATTACAACGTCCAAAGACAGTCACTCCAGAAGGCACTTGGATACTCTGATGCTCAAATGACACTCAAACAACTTCTAGGTCAGAAACATAACTGTGACGAAATTCTACGATATATCCACAAATGCAACATTAACATCTAATTGTTTTGCCACGCCTCCATTACAACTCTAATCTATTCTGCTTAGCCACACCTCCTTGATATTGTAGATTTTGCGCATGTGCGGGAGAGGGGAGCGTCGATGGTTGGCTGGACACAGTGTTGCCCTCATCACCTGAAGGCGTTGCGGACCTGCGACGAACCCGGCGGGGCCCGGGCCCTTAAATTGCATGGTGAACGGTCCGGCCTTGCAGGGCACCAGTGACACTGCATGTTCGGCGGATCATTGGCGCTCCCCCCACTCCTAGCCTCCATGCTTTACCGAACTGTCACTGCTTGTTTTTTTTTTTGGCATTTCTTTCTTTGTCTCTCGCAGCTCTCACGAAGTGTCTTTGTTTTTCATGTCGTACGTCTTTTTTTTGCTGATTAGCCTACTGTTCTGTAACGCAGAAGTATTGCTTATGGCACAAAGGGCACTAGTTTGCCGAACGTGCCATTACATCACATCAACAACAACAGGTCACCGTTTATTGACTGATATTAGCGACTTGCACATCTGTACATTTGGAAAGTTAATACAACTTGATAATCTGTATGAATTGCAGCTGCAACGTCAACATTGTGCAACAGTAGTCGGTACGATTTGACTACCAAAATTCCTTTGAAACATTCCTATGTAGGATATTAGCCTACGACTGGCAACAACTTTTGTACAAAAAATCTGATGCCCTGTATTGTATTGTAGCGCGACAGACCGCTGTCACCATTTAGCGAAATAACCCGAGTCCGTTTGGCCGAAATATACCGCCGACTTCCAATGTAGTAGCTCACAAATCAGATGGGGGGAGGGGATAATTAAATAATAGACAAGGACAAAGGAATTATATTGGACACTGACAACTGGGTTTCATGTGACGTAATAAAAGATATAAGATTTATTCAATACTCATCAGGCCTGTAATTAAGGGGGTGTGCATATGTGAATTAATGTGCCTCTTATTTGCTATGTGGGAGCCTCCTGTGGGGGGCTTATTGCGCACCGCGCCTCCTATAACAAAAGGGGTTGCAGCCGCTTGTAACAAGCGCCTCTAATGCACCCGGCTCTCCTCTGTGCTCTGGCCACGACTGCTCATGCAGCCTCCAGTGAATCCTAGTTAGACCCAGTCAGCCTCCAGTAGCTCTGTGTGATCCCGATCCCAGTGAGGGACCAGCGGTACCCAGATCGTGAGTCAGCCTCCCGATCCTGTCCCGATGGGCTGGTGTGGCCCAGATCCTGAGTAAGCCTCCTGTAGCTCCTGTGAATCCCGGTTAGATCCAGTCAGCCTCCAGTAGCTCGCTGTGATCCCGATCACAGTGAGGGACCAGCGGTACCCAGACCGTGAGTCAGCCTCCCGATCCTGTCCCGATGGACATGCGTAGCCCAGATCCTAAGTAAGCCTCCTGTAGCTCCTCCTCGCGCCGTGCACGACTGGAGTCCCGCTTCCGCAGTTCAGCTAACCAGCTATACTCACCAAGTCAAGTTGCCCGGCGAGTCCCACCAGAGAGAGAGAGAGAGAGAGCGCGCGCGATACGCTCGGCTTTTATAGCCGCGCCGCGGACGTAGCAGTGAGTCCTACATTGCGGACGTGGAAGAACCACGACTGTGCTGCGCGCCTAGCGCGCGGCGATAGCGCCCTCTTTTGACGCCTCTATACAGCGCAGAGCTGATTTCGCTACACAGCCTCCTTCTTTGCTTAGCCGTCCTGGCTATCTCAGCTAAACTTAAATTCAATACAAGAAATCAGATATGCACCTCATACTTGGCCCAATTTAATAAACATTACCGTTACAGAGTCATGGCGCCTCTTTAATAGCGCCTCATAAGGTGTGCCTACCATTTAGTAGACCTGCCTCTGTCGCCTCATAATTAAGGGCAACAGCACATTTTAATAATTCACTTAACTTTACGATAACATAGGCAGGTCTTGTGCCTAGGAGTAAATTTAACTTTATTAAACTCTAATTAACTTTATAAACACCTTATTGCAAAACACTTCAAAACTTTTATGAATGTGAATGAACTCTTATTAAAACTTTAGTCAACACTTATTAACTTTAACTTCAAACTTGCTCGAACAATATGGAAACTTTTAATTGACGATTAGGGCAAGCACGCAGGGCCTACACGACGAGATCGTACACCCGTTCCTCCCTCTTCTCGCAAAGTAGTACGCCCTTCTCGTAAGTAGTGGTGGTTACTGTTTCTTTAATCTGCCGGATCTTGCCCTCCAGCAGCTTTCCTAGAGGTTGCATGACGACGGTGCGTTCGGGCTGGTCCTTGGCCTGAGCCTTCGGTGGCGCCTCCTCATCGTCGTCGTCGTCGCTGGAAATTGTCAAGTCTTCCTCCAGTTGCTCGAGACTAGCCTTGGAAAGTCGGGGCCTCTCTTCTTGTGGGATTAGGCTGCAAGAAGCAGTCGGCGACACGCACGCATCGTCCTCTGGGCCAGGGCGATGGGCGATGCTGTGGTCCATGGGTGCGTTATCCTCCTGTTCCCAGCCTGTGGGTGTCTTCGGGGCTTCTGGGCTATCCTGGGGCGGTTCCCAGCCGGCCATCTCGTTTTCTAGGAGTTGTTTCGCCTCCATCCACGATGTGGCATCCTCCAAGCTGCGCCTAACTTCCACTTTCCTGCAAGCGGCCTCCTGAGTAAGCCTCTTCCGGGGAGGCAGACTGTCGCCTCTCCTGCTACTACTCCCCTCACCAACCTCCTTGGTCAATCGCACTTCCAGCCATCGGCGGGGCGCCTCAGCTGTTGGCCTCTTCCGCTCAGGTGCCGTTTCCTCCTGGCTGCTGGTTGCCGCTCGTTCCCCCTGCTCCCTAGCTGCTCTCTCCTCCTCCGTCTCCAAGGCAATCCCATCCACCTCGTCGAATCTTTCCGGGTGCTCCTGCCGGTAGTGGCGGCGCAGGTTGTCCTTACGGACCGTCTTGAGGCCACAAACCAGGCACCATGCATATAGCTTCGGCTCGTGCTCTGTTGCCATGTGCCGCTGCAGACTCTGCCTCTGCTGGTACTCGAACGGGCACTCCTTGCACTCGTACGGAGGCGGCCTCTTCTCCTTCTTCTTGCCCTTTTTGCCCTTCTCCTCCTTTCGCTTCTCCGTCTTTTCTCCCATCTTGTCTTTTCCCGGCATGTTTCCCTTCCTTATCTCACTCCTTCCTCCTCGTTAGCTATTACTGAAGATTATCACCTAACAAGATAAAAGAAAAACAATCATTACTGTACAAGTATATACATGGGGTTCTCCTACATCGTGTGTTTAGCGGAAGCGAATCGGGGGTCGCCTCTTCCTGGGGGGATTTCTCCTCGGTGTCATAACTGTTCCTGTGGCTTCTGTCGACTTTCCATGCTCGGTAGGTTGTTCACGTATGCGTCCACATCTACTTCTGGGAGGCTTCCCCACGAACTGGAGCTTGTCCCTTCACGGGACTTCTCTCGATGGGTTGTGCAGCCTCCTTCTAAGGCTGCACTGTCCATTGACTCCATTCCCACTTCTAGAGGGCTTCCCCCCGATCTGGAGCTTGTCCCCGGATGGGACTTCTCTCGAGGGGGTGTGCAGCCTCCTTTTAAGGCTGCACTCCCTGGTGAAAATGCATGGCTTCTCCACCTGTTTCTTCCCCCGCAAGCGGCATATCTCCTCCGTCACACTCCTCCCGTACACAATCACATCATCCAAATACACCAACAGGGTGTCCCATTGAAGCCCCGTTACTACACGCTCCATAAGCCTCTCGAAGGTCGCAGGGGCGTTGCACAGGCCGAAGGGCATCACCCTCCAGCTGTATAACCCCCTACGAACCACGAAAGCCGATTTTCGTTTCGCCTCCTCATCCAGTTCAATCTGCCAATAACCGGAGGCGAGGTCTAGGGTAGAAAATCACCTTGCTCCGGTTAGTGCATCAAGTGTGTCGTCTATGCGGGGAACCGGGTAGGCATCTTTTACTGTCACTGAGTTGAGTTTCCTATAGTCCACGCAAAAGCGGCAGCTGCCATCCTTCTTGCGCACTAGAACAATGTTGGAGGCCCACGGGCTGTCAGAGGGTTCGATGATCCCTCTCTCGAGTAGGTCAGCATGCACCACCTGTTTCTTCCCCCGCAAGCGGCATATCTCCTCCGTCACACTCCTCCCGTACACAATCACATCATCCAAATACACCAACAGGGTGTCCCATTGAAGCCCCGTTACTACACGCTCCATAAGCCTCTCGAAGGTCGCAGGGGCGTTGCACAGGCCGAAGGGCATCACCCTCCAGCTGTATAACCCCCTACGAACCACGAAAGCCGATTTTCGTTTCGCCTCCTCATCCAGTTCAATCTGCCAATAACCGGAGGCGAGGTCTAGGGTAGAAAATCACCTTGCTCCGGTTAGTGCATCAAGTGTGTCGTCTATGCGGGGAACCGGGTAGGCATCTTTTACTGTCACTGAGTTGAGTTTCCTATAGTCCACGCAAAAGCGGCAGCTGCCATCCTTCTTGCGCACTAGAACAATGTTGGAGGCCCACGGGCTGTCAGAGGGTTCGATGATCCCTCTCTCGAGTAGGTCAGCATGCACCACCTGTTTCTTCCCCCGCAAGCGGCATATCTCCTCCGTCACACTCCTCCCGTACACAATCACATCATCCAAATACACCAACAGGGTGTCCCATTGAAGCCCCGTTACTACACGCTCCATAAGCCTCTCGAAGGTCGCAGGGGCGTTGCACAGGCCGAAGGGCATCACCCTCCAGCTGTATAACCCCCTACGAACCACGAAAGCCGATTTTCGTTTCGCCTCCTCATCCAGTTCAATCTGCCAATAACCGGAGGCGAGGTCTAGGGTAGAAAACCACCTCGCTCCGGTTAGTGCATCAAGTGTGTCGCCTATGCGGGGAACCGGGTAGGCATCTTTTACTGTCACTGAGTTGAGTTTCCTATAGTCCACGCAAAAGCGGCGGCTGCCATCCTTCTTGCGCACTAGAACAATGTTGGAGGCCCACGGGCTGTCAGAGGGTTCGATGATCCCTCTCTCGAGTAGGTCCTCTACTTGTCTGGTGATCTCCTCCTGGTTGCAAGTGGGATGGCGCCTGGGTCTTTCCTTTATCGGTTTCGCATCTCCAGTGTCTATGTTGTGTTTTACCAAGTCGCAATTCCCAATGTCCCGGTCGTTCTTTGAGAAGACATCGGCGAAATCAGTGAGGAGGCTGGCTACCGCCTCGTGATGTTGGGGTTGTAAGTCACCTGTGCTACGCTTCCACAGATCCAGGAGATGAGGGGGAACACTAACAGACTGTGCGCCTCCTGCCGATGAGGCTTCAAGTGGCGCCTCGTCTACATCTCCCTCCTGAACCTGTGAGAGGCGACCTGCCATGGTCCCGCTCTGCAGAAGGCATTCCCTCTGTCCGGGGTTGAGAACACGCAAGGCCATAGTTCCATCCTTTCCCGTCTTCACAAGCGTCCTTGCCAGAATTAATCCCTTATTTGCCAGCTCCTCGTTATCCGCCACTGGTTCGATGATTCCCAGTTCGTCAGCCTCCAATGTGTGAGTGGTTCTCCCTAGGACTAGCGCCTCATGGCCAGGAGGTATTACGGTATCTTCCGCTACAACCACCCGGGCGCAAAATGGTGTTCCCCAACGGGTGGTACCTGGTTGTGGATCGGATATCGCCTTTCACATAGAATCCGTGGTTAGGCGATAACAACGGTGCGAAAACCTTCCTAATACACTCAGGCATTGGTTTCTTTTGCATGTCCGGTTTGGTTTGCCAATCCTGCTTGGTCGCCTCCAGCCTCCCCTCGGATCTCAGGGTTGGCTGGGGCCCGTTTCCCGAGTGAGTCTGGTCAGCCTCCCGTTTGAGGCTGACGCCAGTTGTGCCCCGTTTTCTTTGTTTCTTTGTCGCCCTGTGAGGCTGCTTATGAGCCTCCCGTTCCACCGCCAAAGTGTGGTGCAACCGGTCCGTGACCTGTGCCATCACCTCTTCTCTCACGAATTCCTTGAACTCTTCCTCTAGTCCCATTCTGCAATTTTTCTTGTCCGGTGGCTGTGCCTTGGTGCCCCCTCTGCTTCTCAATCTTTTCGAAGTTCTCGGTTGCCAGTGCTGCTTGGATCCCTTCGTCTAGGCTTGCCGGCCTCGCTCTGAAAATTCCCTCTCGGATTGACTGTGAACGGATTGCATCCGTGAAGTGCCCCCGTGCGAGGCGATCTCGTCCTGACTCCTCGAACTCCGGGTAAGCCAAAGCGGTGAGTTCACGGATGGCCTGACCAAGTTCCTGAATTGTCTCTTCAGGGCCCTGGCGTCTATTCCTCAGCTCCATCAGGAAATTCTCCGCCATTTGCCCCGGCCCGAAGCGAGCCGTGAGCAGTCCCATCAGTTCCTTAAAGGTGTATGGCTTCCCTGGTCCGCCTCCTCTGCAATTCGCGAGCACCTTCACCGCCGCTCCTTTAAGGCTGGCAGCCAGAAAAACTGCAGCCTCCTCCTCGTTCCAATCGTTCGCCAACCGGCAGGACTCAAAGTGGCCCCGGTAGTCGATCCACGGCTGTCGTCCATCAAAACGGTCGGGAGTAATTCTCGGCCGCTTTGAATGTCTCCCAAATCTGTTGTCCCACTCATCCCTTCCATGTATCCTGGTGTCCCGTTTTAAGGGCCAGGGTGTTGGTGGAGAGTTTGATGTCTCCTTCTTCTCCGTACTAATCCTGATGGGCCATCCTGGTCCACGTGAACTGGTTACCTCCGGTGTAGAGGTGATCATCTCCCATTCGCTACGGTTAGTTCGCACCGCCGGTGTCCCGATGGTTGCGATCCCTGCATTTGATGTAGGCTCCTGCGGTTTGCCGTCAGCCTCCTTCAGTGTCGATCCCTTGCTTGTCATTTGTACCACAGGAGGCGTACTAGGGGCAGACTCCCTAGCAACCTCCCGTTCAGCTGAGTGTGCGTTCTGAGGCGACCATAACGGAGATAGCCGATGTGTATCCCCTTGTTCCTGGCTGCTAGCTTCCTGTGCAGACTGGTTAGCCTCCTGATAATGTGAACACGAGGCTGACTCTGCATCTCCGCTGTACGAGGTTGGGGGTGGCCCGTATGTCGCCGCCGGGGGCCTAAGCTCCCACGTCCGGTTCTTCTTCATGACGTTGTTTATTCCTGAGGCTGCAAATGTTGAAGCCTCTCGTGCAGGTGATGTGAATGTGTTGTATCCCGATGATCCCCTGGTCGCCATGAGGTCCATTGGCCTGTTCAGTGTCATCCCCGCCCAAGGAACGGAGTGTCACAACTCCTCGAGTTTGACCATCCTCTCCTTGAGTTGTGTAATCTGCGCTTCCTTATCGTTGTTTGCTTCGTAGAGATCCTGTAGGAGGTCCTCCTTCTCCTGCACCTCCAGCCTGAGAAACTCCACCTCCCTGTGTAGGTACTCCATTTCCCCGTCAGAGGCTCCAACGTCCCTCCCTGGACATGCGTAACCCAGATCCTAAGTAAGCCTCCTGTAGCTCCTCCTCGCGCCGTGCACGACTGGAGTCCCGCTTCCGCAGTTCAGCTAACCAGCTATACTCACCAAGTCAAGTTGCCCGGCGAGTCCCACCAGAGAGAGAGAGAGAGAGCGCGCGCGATACGCTCGGTTTTTATAGCCGCGCCGCGGACGTAGCAGTGAGTCCTAAATTGCGGACGTGGAAGGACCACGACTGTGCTGCGCGCCTAGCGCGCGGCGATAGCGCCCTCTTTTGACGCCTCTATACAGCGCAGAGCTGATTTCGCTACAGTATTATCATAATTGCAAGAACTCTCACTGAATAATCCAAAGCGTCATGCTGAAATAGTTGTAACTATTGAACTCAAACGCTTCATCGGAGAAGTCGACGTCCAGGCAAAAGACAGAGATACAATTTTAAAATGCTCTGAAAAACCTGTACCCAAAAACATTCAGAATTCTCCTCGGCGAGGGTGTTGGGCTTCATCCTAAACATAATTATACAAGTACTCAACATTTTCCAAACCATTAAAAACACAATTTTCAAAAAATGAAAATCTGTGTGTCTCGTGTGGAGTGCATGCTAGAACTGATTTCAATACTCTTTTCTTTTTTATTTAAAGATATAGTCCATCATTCAAGTTTGTAATTTGTGCATTTTGTTCGTTTGAAGCAACAAAAGTGTTCAAAATCTAATGAAGGATAATGAACAACTAACCTGATGAAGCTTCCGCTCAGCTTCAGCTGTATATTCCGAGAAAAACAGCATTCTAGGATCTCAATTTCAAAACAAAAGTTGCTGAATCATGTTTTGAATTGTTTTTAATTGCAGCTATGCGCGACGTCGCGCACTGATCCGACGAATTATAGCAACCGCGCGCGCGTGTGCGTCGTGCCAATGCTTGCGCGTGCTGCGCCGGATAACAAAACGAACTACTAATTTAAATTTTCCTACGGTGCGTCTTAAGACGCACCGTTGGAAAAACCTTCTTTCGATGATTACTTCAAAATGACAGCTTGCCAGAAAGATTAATTTCACAGGGAGTTTAGTCCACTTACTATCTTTCAACCAAGTATGTTTTTCAACAATAATACGCTAGTTACTTTTTCGGATGGCTGCAAATGATGGACTATAGCTTTAAACCTTCTGACGCTCACTTACGTAAGCATTCACCTGCAATGCGTTGCTCGAATTCCTAATTATTCCCACTTTATTTCGAAACTCGGGAAATGTAAAGTCTTATCTATATCTCACTTTCACAAAATACACAGCAAAACCTTTCTTTGATTCGCCGGTTGAAAAATGAAGACTTGTGCGAGATTTCATGATTCGCAATCACATGTACGCGTATAAACGAACCTAAGTAGGCCAACGGCCTGAACAGCACGATGAATGACTTATGAATATTAAGCAGGCCATCTCAAGCGCGACCAATCTTGGGCGGGCAGCGCGTATGGGGTCACAAGTTCATACCATGTTGGCGTTCCTTGCTCTATGCTTTTCCGATGCATGCAATGACGACAATTTTTTTGCGTTGTGAAAAAATGGAAGTTGTTGGAAACATGAGGTGTACATTGAATTCTTAAGATATTAACGACGCACATCACGATCACGAGTTTTTTTTGTAGATGAAGGTTCATTCTTTCCTTTGAGTACAAATATTTGGGAGACTTCCGTCGTTGTTGAAAAAACCGGAAATTTCATGACATAATTTTTAGTCGATTTGTCCTTGAAATAATATCGTCAAAATTCATCGAATTCATTTTTTTGAGAGAAAAATACCTCGATAGATGCATGTAGTAGGTCTTTAACTACCCGAGACAGCTTTGTTTGTTTGGATCGGTTGTGGTTTGCCGTGAAAATTGCGAATTTTCTGAAGCCCTTCTTGCCATCGTTCGCTGGCAGTTGTCTGGACGAGAAAATGGAGCAGCTACGCATGACACGGCAACTGACTGAGTGTGAGCTTAGCTGGAGTCTTCAAGCTAGACAACGAACATTATCAAAAGGTGTTTCAATATGGATATGATCATAATAACCACCTAGCTAGCCCCATAAATGTGTGGCCTATTTACTGGACTACGTCCGTATTTACGGAGCTAGTCCAGTAAATAGGCCACATTTATGGGGAAATAATTACCTCGACTTACGTTAGCGTACGTTGCCTTCGCTTAGCTACTGATAAACTGCTGGGCTGGCCAGGGCTCCGCAGCTAGCCCGCGCCCGTACGGTACGGTGTCGCTTTCAATTAGTAGCACGCCACCAAGTGACGGTACTAACTCGCCAGTTTCAGAATAATGACCACATGGATTAAAATTCCCATAGACGCCAGTGTTTGATGCCCATACTTCTTTTTAACCCTCCGGTGCAGAAACTAGCCCTTTGGGGGGACCCATTTTGGTTAATTACCTTAATTAAAAAAAAAATTTCAAACCAATTCTGGTGATCTTCCATCTAATCCTAGTCAGAGACACCCACTACGGATATATGCAGTCACCTTTAGTGTGTGACCCCGGGTCAGGAATATCTGAGCATGACAACCTGGGCTAAGGACCGATGCAATTTCTGCCCACCCGGGGACCCACCATATACACGCGCACAAAACAACTCCGACGCAATTTCTGCCCACCCGGGGACCCACCATATACACGTGCACAAACACCCAGACTTGCGGGTAGACAGTGCACGGCTTGACCACAGACTATGTATACAAATACACCTCCTTAGTCTACAGACATGGCAAGATTGTGTTCAAGTGGATACAGTGTTGTGTAGCGTCAAACCGTGGCGCTAAATATTTGGGTCCCCGGGGGACCCAATACCGTAAGTGTGTTACTAAATGGGCTTTCTGCGTCGGAGGGTTAAAATGTTCGGAACTCTCACAGGTATTTAAGCTGTACAGAAAAATGATGATCATGTCATGTCATCTTTCATTTTCTTTTCAATTTTTGGTGGGTTCACCTTAGTTTGACTTTTCGAGAAATTGTCACCCAAAGAAGATAAGCCCATTTTCCCACGGCATTCTGAACTAGTGTCCAAGCCTACAACACCTGCTTTTATACACTGTTAGTTTTACACACCGTTAGATTTACACACAGTTAGACACCCAATTTTGGCAACACCCCCAGCGTATTAAGTACATAGTGTTTCTTCATTTATCTTATAGTTTAATTATTATTACTAATTTAATATTTAATTGTTTATTTCCTTTTTTGTGTACCCAATTTACTTTATTCTACCATTTGTATTAGTTTATAATTTCCCCTTACCTTTTGTTGTTTTTCAGCAAAACCTTCCATACTTCCTTCCGTACTTCCGTACTTCCATCCTACATCTGTACATCAAAACCTCATTTCTGCAATTGATTCTACTCATGTCAGTCCGCTCAACAGTATTTCGATATTGAACTGTAAATAAAGCCTTAATTTAAAGGAAGTGTATATTGTACTATGGGACAACTTCTTCATAACTCGAGTCTATAGCTGCAGTCGGCTATAGATGGGTTTAGGCCTATATACAGGCTAGGTGTGCAGTGCACCGTGATGGTTGCAGACCGTTCCAGCAAGTATTATAAAACTGCCAACATAGTTATGCTCACAACTCACGGTACTTCAGACACCCTTCATAAAGCTTATTTTATCGTCTTTCATTATCTGTTCAAACTTCTTGGGGGTAATCCAATGACCTGGGAGAATTTCCATCGCCATTTTGAAAAATGATGTCAGCACGCTGCGCTCTATTGCAAAATAGAGCAAATTTAGGGTTTAATTTCATCAAAATTTCACAGAAATACAGTGTCGCATTCTTAATCACGCCTTTTAACACTTTTTTTTTTAAACCCTCAACCTCATGGCCCACAAAAATGATAAGTGCATACAAATCGAGATGTGCCCGCGCCGGCAAAACTAGCCTGCGCGTTCAATGAGTCTCCATTATAATGTATATGGAGATCAATGCATAACTGCAAAACATGACCAAGATGTATTCCTCCAGAGTTTTTCCCCACGAATTGGCAAAATTTTAATTACTTCGATTAATAAGAAACATGCATGGGTTTGTTTTCTCTTTCTCAAGATACAAACTTAAGGGGGGGGGGGGCCGTAACTTTGAAACTATGATCTACAATGCTTTCTCCAAAACTAGGCAATTTTGGGCCCCATACTTGTATAACATTATGGTCGAGGGGGTGTTGGGAACTGAGTCCTCGCGTTGGGCCAAGTTATTCTTGCCCTGTAAATCATGTAAGAAATGGCATGGTTAGGCAGGTTGAAGTGGTGATTTTCAGTAAAAGTAATTTTCCCCGCAGTTTACTTGAAAAACATATACCGAAATTCCCAAACGATATGACAGACGCTAGGGCATCCCAATGTTAAATACCCATAGGCGTAATTGAGCTTTTTCCCACGGCGGCGTGAAAAGTCCCCATGTAAACCAAAGTTGACTGCAGGTTGCAGACCAGTAAATCGGTCCGAAATTGCCTACGCCGGCCAGATCACGATTTGCATGCCCTTAAAATCTTCAGTATTTGAGCATGCTGTGGGCCATGAACTTGAGAGTTTGTAAAAGATATGGGTCACAAGCCGTGCACATGACTGCAGTGAGCTTGTAGTTCCGTTCAATTTGGATGAAATTGGGGCCCTTAAAGCGCTCTATTTTGCAATGGAGTGTAGGCATCGTTTTTCAAAACGGCGATGGGCTTCAGGACTATTTTCAGGGGTGATCATCTTCGGATGGAAATTTCCCCTAAAAGTCATCAGTTGACCCCCCCCCCCCACCCCCCCCCAAAAAAAAAATGAAAAAAAGAAAGATGATGAAATAAGCTTTAATCTGATGTGTCTCGAACACCTTGGCGAGTTGTGAGTATATTTTCCCGAATTGCTGAAGTGGGAGCATTTACCATTGGGCTCTTTGGAAGTTTATTTACTGGTCTGCAACCTGAAGTTTGATTAAGTACGCCTTTTTGTCGATGAGCTTCCGGACCCCTCCGTGACCCTTCTATATGGGCATTTTATACTGGGAACGTTGCCCTTTCTTTTGCTATAATTTTTTTTGACAGAATGATTTCTAATCGTAATCACCCCAAGAAAAATTCATGTTGGAATTTTCTCTTGGCATTTTATAAGAAAGAAAAGATAAGAAATCAGTTGGAGGTTGGTAAAGACGAATTTTACTTACGACCTTTCACATCCGGATTTTCGTACCTATAGGTCTTCTTGTTCGATCATGTTTGTTTTCATATCGGGTACTTTCGTGAGACAGTTCTTATCATCGGTCGTTTTAGATACGTTTGTAAATGAGAATTAGTCCTTCAATTTATTCAAAGAAATTGTGTGTCCCAAAAGATATTTAGGACATTTTAGTCTCCTATTTAAGTTTCAGTTTTTAACCAATGACCGCCACAACATTAATTATTTCATAAATGTTCCTCTTTGTACAAGTGCTCAGAGTTCCACTATAGTCCACATGTATATTAGATTTTTGGAAGTGTGAGGTCAATTTTTGGCAAGACACCTCTCTTTCACGTCATGAGATTTTTCAGTTTCCCATTATTGAGATGCTAGTAACAATTTTACAAACGCCTTTTCTGAGGGTGATTTTCCTAAGAAATCAATGTACCAAAAATACTTTTAAAAACTCCGACTTTTACACGCTAATTTTCCGATTCGAGGGGTCCGGCGGAAGCTAGCACGCCACCAGGGGTCAGTTTCAGGCTCCATTACTTGTAGTCCGGTTCCCTGTCCCCATTGTCATTCGGACTTCAAATATCGGGGGACAGGTAATAGCTAGCGGTAAATCTACCGGCGGCCGCCCGGTAGTCCGAAGGTCCGATAGTCCAAAGGTTCTTTAGTCTTAAGGTTCGATAGTCCGAATGCACAAAATTAACATAAGAGGGGGTTCGTTAGTCCGAAAATGAAATAAGGTTCGTTAATCCGAACATTTGCAAGTTTCATTAATCCCAAGTTCATTAGCCCGAATTAGGTTCATTTATCCGAAGGTTCGGTAGTCCGAATTTAGAATAAGGTTAATCAGTCCGAAGGTTCAATAGTTCGAAACGAAAATAAGGTTATAGTCCGAAGGCTCAGACTATCGAACCTTATTGTCGATTCGGACTATCGCACCCTATCGTCTATTCGGACTATCGAGCCTTCGGATTAATGAACCTTATTCTATTTTCGGACTAATGGGCCCTTCGGACTATCGAACCTTCGGACTATCGATCCTTATTGTCAATTCGGACTATCAAACCCTACGGTATATTCGGACTATCGAACCTTATCATCTATTCGGATTATCGAACCGTATTGTCTATTCGGACTATCGCACCCTTTCCCACCCTATTCTATTTTCGGACTAATGGGCCCTTCGGACTATCGAACCTTCGGACTATCGAACCTTCGGACTATCGGGCTGTAACCAAATCTACCATACATCAGTCGGCATCCTGCCTGACGTACGCAAATGATATGCATGACGGGAACAGGTCAGAATCCCGACTCCAGAATTGAAATTCACACCGGTAATGTTTATACGGCCTTTACTGAACATTTATTTCAACGTTGTATGACACTACAAACATGAAATTGTTATGTTAACATTTAAGCATTCAAAATATAATACGAAGTTATTTTTACACAATACCATTATTAACATAATGAAAATAGATTATACATGTATAAATCCACATAACAACACGGGAACCCGTTGGACACTTACAGACAATTACACAATTACAAAGTACGAAATAAGGACAATGGCAGACAAACAGACTTATCATTAAGCTATTGTTGTATGTAAACAAGTATTAAAACACTACGAATAAGATGTAAGAAGTTTTATTTTTATTTTTTTGTCAAATGAGGGATACTTAGACTATTCCAGAAACTCCTGCCACGTTGAACTATTCCATTTTTGAATATTGCCGTCTATTGAAGCCAACATGAAGATTTTTCTTCGCGATAATTCTGGTTTGATAACAATGAACATTTGAAGTTAAAGTAAAACATGTGCTGAAACACAAAGGGAGCAAATTATTCATATATTTGTACATGAATTTACCGAGATTGAGATAGTTAAGATCATTGAATTACAATAATTTTAAGATTGGCAAATAATTGTGTGACGTATGATCTCGATAAGGCCAAACAAAAAGTCTCCGGTTTCTGGTATGGAGCTTGCCCAAAAAGTGGTGCGGCGACGCGGCTTTTTTTTTTTTACCACCTGATTTTTTTGCTTCAAATGTCGGCTGATGACTGCAAATGGTGCCCGACTAAACTTAGTGCAAATATATGGGAGTCCAGAGAGGCCACATAAAGCTTATTCTCGACCATAACCCAGTCTAAAAACACGTTAAAATTGTGCAGCAGCAGGATTCCAGTCAAACCAGTGAATTTGGCGGTTTTGAGACATCATCTTTCATTGACAAAAAAACTTTTTCATTTTGCCGACTCGCATGGCTACGGCGACGCGCGCGCATACCAGAAACCGGAGACTTTTTTTTTTTGGCCTAACCAACATTGGAAAGTATTCTAATAGCTCGTTTTTGCAGAATAAGCAGTTTAAGAAGACCCACCCCAGATGATATTGGAATAGTTTAAGTATAGAAGAACAAGTGAATTATAAAGAGTTATTAAGATATTTGTAGGTAAGAAAAACCTCAGACGATTCATTATGCCAATAGTTTTAGATATTTTGCTGACCACGTCATCAACGTGATTTGTCCATGTTAGATTATCATCAAAAGTTAAACCTAGGAATTTAGTCTTATTTACCTTTTCAAGGCTCATTTATGACTAAAGGAATCGCTTGAGTGTATTTTTTCTGTCTCGAGCAAATTACAATATAGGCCCTAATGTGATTTAAGAACATTAATACACAGTTTGTTTGCTAAAAGCCAAGTGCTTATCTTTACAAGTTCACAATTAAGAATATGAACAGCTGTGTCCACACTATTATGACTGTACATTAGACTTGTGCCATCTGCAAATAAAGAAAATGATGTAATGTTAGAACTGATGTAGGCCTATTACAGATGTCGTTTATATAAATAAGAAATAAAAGAGGACCTAAGACAGAACCTTGTGGTACTCCACAAGAAACTGATTGCTCTTCAGATATTATTGAATTAAATGATATAAATTGTTTTCTGTTAGCAGGGGCGTAAATTTCGGGGGTATGAGGAGTCTTTTAGACGGAGGGGGGGGGGGCTATTGAATCCCCCACCTTCTCGTGCCATGAGAAAAAAACAAATGCGGATTTCGTGGTATTTTTCGAACATGCCAACAACCAAAATGGACTGAATAGTGGAGAAACAAAGTACAAAAGCTTTTAAATGCGCCGTTTTGATGCAAGCGCGAGTATACATATTGATCAGGAAGAGCGCCCCTAGTGTAATGCGATTTGAAAATAAACAATGATGATGCGCGCGCGCAGAGGTGATCCAATCAATGGCTTTAAATGGGTGCTAGCTACCGGTCCCCATATTTTTTGGGGGTGGGGTGGACAAAAGTCTATATTACTTGAGGACAGACTCTTGCTGCCAATAGAGGGCGATCGTCATCCTGAATGAGCGTGTGCCGACTGAAAAAATAGAAACGCACACTTTTTTGTTAGTCCTTTGCAGACGCCAGGCATAACATATTACACAAGAATAAGGTGTCTTTTAGTTTGACTCATCAGGGGTTTAAACAAGGTTTGTTTGTTATTGCTTTGGCAGTCCATATTTTATAAGATTACAGCTCTATATGAGACCAGATTTCGGTACAGATAACCACCTATCAGAAATGATACTAAACAAGGTGGACCCGTTTTACATGTAGGATATTACAAACGATTACAAGGTAAACGCATTGGCGTGTTCTTAATAGGATTCACAATACATTGCGCCATCGAAACCTTGCCTCAAAGTCAAAAAGGCCACCTTCAAATTCATGGTGAAATATTCTGTATTATTATTCCGTCTTGCAATAACCCTTTGAATACCGTCGTGCCAAATTCGCTGAAACGTAGCTGTTCATTGGTGACCGTTGTGCCAGTCAGACTCGACGACAAAATGAATGTTATAAAAAAATGTTAACAGCGCCCTTTCTTCAGTCACCGCTTTCTGATTGGTTATCGAAGGAGCGCGCCATGATAGGTTGAACACATTACTTAACAAATACACCGACAGATAAATATGACGATGAGCACACATAAATTATCCTGGTGTGATTTGAACCTACGACCACCGGATTACCAGCATTACGAACACTCTACCAACCGAGCTATCCAGTATTTTCACAATTTGTAAACACGAAAAGCAAAGAAAAGACCGTGTAAGATATAAACAACAGCTAAGAAGAAATAAACAAATGTACAATGAAATGACAAAGAAATAAACAACAGCTAAGAAATAAACAAATGTACAATGAAATGTACAATGAACTCCACGCGTTGTAAGAATTAATAAAAACCTTCGTCAACAGTGTTTACTTCAGCACATCAGTAATTTTTATACGAATTTTAATCGACCATTCGCTATGAATACGATGTTAGCTTAATGGAATGCCAGTATTTTTTTATTGACTGTATTTTTTGTTTATCTTACACGGTCAATATCTACACTATAAAAATGGTGCTATAGTTCTAAACACTTTTCTTGTACCCACTTTTTTCACGTTTCGTCTGATAATAACTTGATAATAACTTGTAAAAAAGTCAAATGTATATTTAAAATTCGTTTTTCGTAAACAGATGATAATGAAAGTGGAAAAGTATGCATTTAGTCTGTCAGTTGACTTCAACCCGATAATTTATACTTGATGGTGCTAATGGGCTTTCGTACGTGCCTAAGCATGTCACATGCAGACATCCACATCAATCTGAACATGTCGTGGATTTAAACATGTTTAAAAAGTGGGTACAAAAAAAGTGTTTAGAAATGTGTTTAAACTCTATGACTACAGTATAGTTATGTTGCTATTCCAACAAACCAACCAAGTATCCATGTGATTATAAACCTCATTTTGATTGATTTTGTGATTGGGGTGTTTAAACTGTTGTGCATCTAATCCAATTGGAATATATTTGGACATGTGATATTCTCCTGCCTTGCTGCTTTCTCAACGGCAGTCATGCGTCTCAAATCCAGGTCATACCACCCCAGCTTGTGATATTTCTTGACGTTCTGGTAGTGCGCTTCGATGAGTCGAATACACTCTCGGCGGCCGTTGCCCGAACACCAGGTCCCAGGACTGAGATGTTCCCTGCGTAACCTGCCAGTTTGAAACTCAAAAAGCTGAAAGTTTGTGACATTGTCAAATTTGAGGCAGCTTGCGGGAAGAGTACCAACATAGCGCTTGGCGATGCAATATCCCTGCAGTAATGGGTATGGGCGCTTTTTGTAGTAACTCTCGTGTATGGTGACGTGTACATCTGGTTCCATCTCACTCGCATTAATGCTAACACCTGGAGGTAGATGTGCATTGAAGTCCTCTAAAGTCTCCGTGAAATCCAAGTGCCAGTCGTAACGGTCGTGCTCGAAGTAGTAGGCGTAATTCATGATGACGTTGACGGGGCTTAGGTTAGGTAGGTTGCGAAAGGCGTCCTCAAAGTTGGAAACCTGCAAAAGACATTTTGCTCCACGGTGTTAAACAGGAGTCGAATTCATCATATTAAATAGGCCTACTATAAAAAGGGTCCAAGCGATGAATTTTTCTTAGGAACACATTATGTGCCACTTTCCACTCCTCATAAATGTATAAAACTATTTGACATCGATTTTTGGATAGTTTTATTAACAAGTGCACTTCTTTTAACATTTAAAATTATCCATGCTTTTCCGGACAACCGAGGGCGCTGTTGCCGTGATGTCATTTCAGGAAGATGCTGTTCAGTTTAGGGGTATTCTGTTCAAATTGTGAACCCAAAATGTAATCGTTGAAAACACTGGGTGACAAAGGGTTGTTCATTGGCTTACTACCATGGACTTACACACAACAACGAATCACCAAAGAAAATGAAATTTATGACAGCGAAATACATGTTTCCAAAATTCTGGTACCTTTTGGTGTTGAAATAACGGTAACATTGAGGTTTCTTGCCCGGAATGACATCACAAATTTGCTCATGAATATGGAAATTGGCATTAGCATAAAAACCAATAAGGCAAAACGAAAATTGAAAATGAGGTTAAATGGGACACAAAGGTGCATTTTCAAGGATAGCCTTTAAGAAAAAATTACATTGCATGGGCCCTTAAAAAGTCCTCACCAAGTCCATCGCAAGTTCTTCAGTCAAAAGCCAAGTCACGTACCATTCAAATGAACTCTGACAAACCATTTCTTTGTTATTGTTCATTCTTGAAAACGATTAGATTTTGCCCTTCACCGACGTATAAACACTTTATACTCCGTGTGTTGCCTACCGAGTGAACTCACGACCTCCTGCTCTCTAGTACAGACGTCTTACCACTCGGCCACCGAGCTTGCGGGATCAGTTGGCTGGATCGAATCTTATGTACATGTAGCAGCGGGTACAGCATTTAACTATTCATAACCTAATATTGATTTAAATCAACCCGACACGAATTCCATCTTATGAATAGTTAAAAGTGTTTCCCGCTGCTACATGTACGCAAGCTCGGTGGTCGAGTGGTAGCACGTCTGCACTAGAACAGGAGGTCGCGGGTTCGAGTCCCATCCGAGTGGATTTTTTTCAACTTAGTTCACTTGGGAGGTAACACACTGAGTATACAAGTGTTTATAAGACGGTCAAGGGCAAAACCTAACATTGATTTACATCACCCCGACGCAAATTCAATCTTATTAACCTATTTTTGTGACGTCACACTATTGTTAAAAGTGTAGATTATTGTTCAAATCAACATAGATTATTTTAGGAATGTACAGTTTTTGTTGTGAATAGCCTCTGCAAACAGTTCTATGTATAGACGGGGCTAATAGATGTTTGAAAGCAACAGTTCACTTTAAAATGAAAAGCAATGGGCATAATGTACGTGCCTGGTGCGAAATAATTTGACAGTACATGAGTTTTAATAAATAATCTATTATTTTGACGTTCCTTTCAGTATTTTGTTAATTCTTAAATCTTTCACATGAACTGTTCTCTGTGTATTTGTTTTTAATTTGCCGCACTGATTTTTTTTTTAAATTTAATGTAAAGTGGCGATTATAAATTTTTACTTAAAGTACAATATAAGTTTACTTTTATTTTTATTTAGTCAATATTTTTATGTTTTATTTATTGTTGATATTTGTTTAAATTCTAACTTAATTTTGCCTAGGATCGCAACAAAGAGCGTCCAGAATACAATATTTTTCGGGGCCCAACGCCGTTAAATTTGCTTTATTATAAATTAAGCCACAAAATGTTTTGTCACACTAAATAAAATGCAGCGTGTGACAATTGCCCTTTTGTTTGTTAAAGATATTATCAGTCATGAATCGCTGGGCAGGGAAACATTTAGCCCATTCAAAAATGTTCCTCAACTTCAACGGGCAACATTAATGTTATGGTTTGTGGACTGAAATTAGAATAAAGATGTTGGAAGAATTCCATACATGGACATCACTCATTTTCCCCAGACTGGGACCGTGAGTGCACGAAAACGTGCAAAATTACTACTGACATTTGTTTACTCACCATTCGGCTAATTAATGCCCACACAACACATACATCAAAATGCTATAGTTGCAAGCATGTCACCTGCGAAATTTGAGACCTTAAATCCAATTTTAAGGCAAGTTTTTGGCAGCTCAAAAACCATCCACGTCATTCTCCATGATCTAGAAACGTGCGTGTGATTCACAAAGTATTCTGGGTAGATGCACGAAGTGCCTTGCAGCTTACTTGTTTTTTAATCGATGGCCAAAAGAACATAGCGCCCTTTGTTAAAAAATGAAACATTTTGCATTCACTTGGATCAACAAGAGGGCGCTGTTTTATCTACACAATGAAGATGTTAATCGTTATAGCTGAAGAGTCTTTTTGCACAATGCATTGCAGTACACATCAACGTCTCACGTTTGGATTTCGATAACTCTCTGCAAAATTAGTATTAAAAGCTGAATTTTTGGTGATGCAATGCTCACAATAGCAACTTTGCGAGGCAGACGTTTCGTTCGCTCGTACCCCCCGCCCTGCAAACAGGACGCTGGGATACTCTGATGAGCTTCACAGAATCTTGTGAAGGAAGTGGCCTATGACCTATGTATAAAGCATCTGGCTGCAGCTGTTCAAGACCGCATTTAGACAATGTGCGCAAATGCTATCTGAAACTTCCCATAGAATTGCGCGCATTCCATACCGGATGTGATTTCTGTTTCATTGCGGATCGACCATGTGGACACAATTTTGAGCGTCGCCGTAATGCAATCCCGACCGTTCGTCATTCGAAATTGAGCCTGAGCAAGTGACGGAAATTGTACAACACAGGTAAGTTTTAAAGATGTTCCTACATTATTACGCTTTTCAACGAAAAAAAAACTTTCTAAACTGGAATAAAAGAGTAATGAATCAGTCTTAACGGCCGTTTCAAACCTTGCAGAGTCATGACCGTGATGACGCGCAGGTAAGACTTCACGCAAAATCCAACTAATCAGAGCGTGAATTCATCAGAGTATCTCAGCGTCCTGTTTGCAGGGCGGGGGGGGGGGGGGCGGGGGGGGGGGGGGGGGGGGGGCGGGGGGGGTACGAGCAAAGACGTTTTGGGGAACATTGAGGCAACTGTAGTGAGTAAAAAGCTTGCAAATTTGATTCACACTGGTTTTATTATGCAGCACAAACTTTTGCACGATATGGAAAGCTTAAGTTTTGGGACTCTCATACGCAGTTAGCGTTGATGTATCCGGCAGGATATGTTGCTGACTTAAAGAGGTTGTGGAATGCTCGAAGACATTTCCGTCATTTTTCGGGTATATGTAGCCTAGGGTGTGATGAAATAAAAACGACTATTGTTTCTGTCATGAAATGAATACAAAAGGTACTTTTGAGAGCTGTTTTTCAGGCCCTGTTTCGACCCGAACGTGCAATTTGTGTAAAAGTCGTCGTTGGGGGCAGCAAACAAAACATAGTAAATCGTGACGTAATTAACAGGACTCCCATGCAGCGTACGTAGCAACCTCGTCCCCAGGGTGTCGAACAGTACGCGCCCACCACTACCTGCTCTCTCACCCTGGTATTGGATCATTTGCATGTGCAAGATTTTTGCACACGTATGCAAATGAGGAACAGTCTGGGTGCCTGGATATGCGTTACACATTAGCGTTTGTTTTTGTATGCGGTGTCTGGGGTAAAAACAGAGTCAATTCGTAGCAGCGCGAGCACGGCGTGAGTTACGAAAACACGATTTTTGAAATCAAACTGTTACGATCTTATCGATACAACATGCAGTATCATATTTTATATTAATATGAGAAAATTGGAAAGGAAATTAGTATTTTCGAGAAGGCGTGGACGAATGATCGCGAAAACGCGTACTGCACGTTGTGAATATATAGCACCAAGTACACGATAAAAATCCATTACTAGCCAATTGCGGTATCCAATCAGGATACAGGAAGAAAGTTTCCTATCCAGGGTTTACTATTGGAAACGCGGTTGGAAATAAAGTAAGCACTGGGGACGAGGTTGCCTACGTAGTTCCAGCGAAACTTTTTGCAATTCACTCCGCGCAACGACATGACTTTGTTTACAATTACACTGAGCGACATTTTGTATGGGCAGCCAGCATTCCATAAATTCAACCATAGTTGACAACAGCTTTTACCCCCGAAATTCTAATGGGCAAGTTCAGAATTTAATAGGAAGATATCTCCATTGACTTTTTGGTACTTTCTATTGATTATTCAGTGTTTTGATAGTTACACATCATTTTATTTATAGATCGGGGATCATTCTTTTGTGTAGTTGCCCTAACGGCCAACCATAGTAAGAAATGTCTGCGTTACATCAACATCGTTCGATCGTTCACATCGCATCACCGTGACACGCGCTATGTAAAGCTGGCTGGAAACTCACGGGTGTACTTGTGCCGCTGGCCCGGCCGCTGGGACCGTAGATTTTGACACCGGTAAACGGTGTTGGAATTTCAAAATAATTCGTTGTTGATACGCGTACGGGTAGCGAACGCACTAGGCCAAGGCAAACCTATATGCCTATAATTGTGTCAGTTGCTGGCTGTAATCACACCACATTTTGTTTGCAATAAATTTCCAGCTTTCCCGTCCGGTTGTCAGCATGGAAGAATAAGAATCCTCCGCAGCCATGCAGTTTGTCCGAAGGGTAGGCTACCGTGCTAAACACGAGATCGGATTTCAGCCAAATTAACGGATAGAGCGCTGATTATGCACTGTTTATTTTTTACGGCAAGAGTCTTCTTTTCTCAAGAGATTTGTTGAAATTGGACAAGAAATAATAGAGATATGATTTGTTAATGATTTATAGGGAAGACTGTTTTGGACCATTTGTCCATTGCCAATCTTGAAGAACCGTAGACCCGTTCAAATGTATCCTCGACCCTCCATTATCTGCGCAGCATACGCGCACGCGTTGTCACACACAAATTGAAGGTAAATGCGTAGAAAAAGGACCGCGTAGTTTTCCTTACGTTAGTGCTGATTAATGTGACAGGCCTCCATTTTCCCTAGAACTTCTTTTGAACGAATGACAAATTCTTTGCCACTGGAATTTCTTGAATAAAGTCTTAATTAGGTACTGAAAATAATGATAGTGCTCGTTAAATTTCGGGACCAGTGAATTTTGTTTTCAACCGGGATCCCGAACATGTCGTAAGTCCAGAGATTTTTGTTTTATGAACGGAGCATGACTATGATTTATGAATTGTAGCCACGTTTACAGGTCGAGGTGAAGCGGTAGTCCCATGGTCTCCTGGCGTTGTTTTACGGCTTTTTTTTGGTAAACAATAAAGTTAACAATTTCAAAATTCAAGTAAATTCGTAATTATCGTTTCAGGATGTTAAAACAAGGGTTAAAATGCACAAGGAAAGAAATGAGAAGAGGACTATTTTTTGTGGCGAACGTATACATAAAAAGCACCTGGCAACGCAAGGAACTTGACCGGGGCCCGCGACGCTGCTCAACCGTACTACATTAGTTCTGGACACGGTCGACCACATCCACTGCCGTGATGCGTTATGCGTGCCGTACGCGTATAATTCGAAAACAACCTGACAACGTCTCTTTGGACTGAATATTCACCAGAATAACGTTTGAGATTGTCTGTAAATCACGAAGAAAGTTGCGGAAGGACTGTTGATGCTCATCTAAAAATGTTATCATGAACATAATACTTGAGTCCTTGGATAAAACGCAGCTGGTTTTTTTTCATGCAAACGTCGCAGACCTACCACTCATCAGAGCCGCGTTGCCTGGCGTTTTCAGCTGGCCAGTTGCAGTATCCGTGTTTTCGCTGGTCTCTTTTTCGGGCAGTTTGGGCTCAAATTTATACGGAAGAACAGCTCAGAGGTCACTGTGTCCTTGTTCAATATACCCATCCAAAAATTAAGCAATGGGAAGGAATATCAATCTCCGCGAGTCTTTTACAAAATGTTGATTTTTCACTGCTTGACTGCGAGTCACACGTGCTGACGGGGCGGGTTGGGCAGCAGAACGAGTCCTGTTTATTACGTCACGCTTTTTCTGATTTTACGAAGAGCCTGACGACTGTTGATTTCAATTATGCGCTCGCCGACCAACAAATTACTCGATGAATTTCAAATTTATAAACATATAAACGCACATTAGAAAAGATGGGAGTTTGTCATTATGATATATATATGGGTCTACCCTTCAATATAAAAATATAAAAAACAAAACGATTTTCAGCATTCCACAACCTCTTTAAACAATGGAGATGGAGATGGAGATGAGTCCCAAATTTGCGGACTAAAATGTTCCCATGCAGTGCATGACCTATCAGCCATCAGAAAGCGATAACATGTAAAAGTTAAATTTAGCAGGGAAAATATTGAAGCATTTACTGAGTAAAACACTTGGAAGTTTTCAGACCAGTCTGAATTAGGGTTTGTGCACATGACTGAGGGTGTCATGTGATGTCCACTGTAGAATTATTTCCTTTTAAATTAAGTAACAATCTTTGGCTTACGTTCATGTGCTTCATTATGTGATTCCTGCAGTTGGTGATGGTGTCTCTCCAGACGTAGGAAGGAAAGTACGTCATGAAGTCAGCAACCATACCCTTCCCGATGGCAAGTAGCGTTGGTTTATACCAGCCTCTGCGCGCGTGCATTAGCTTCGTGTTAGTGGAAGCTAACACTCGCAATCGATGGCCGTTGAAGATGTTTTCAGGAGTCACTGGCGTCGTGAACACCGCGTCAGAATCAGTCACACCAATGATCGAAGCATTGATGAATAGATCCATGAAGAAACTACTCCACAATTGACGTTGGTAACCTGGATGTTTAGTCCAGCCCGAGGCAATATCAGGGAGTGGCTCATACAGGAAGTCAAACTTGAGGCCCAAATCTTTCTCCTGTTGTCTCAGTTTACGTGCAAACTGATGATCTGTTTCTGATTCCTTGTCAAGAATCAGGCTGACGGGGCCTAGCTTGGGAGACCAAAATAAGGTACAGGAACGGAGGAATATGCAGTACAGACGCTGGACCAGTTTTGGTACGGCTGCCATGCGGATTACTAGTGTCAAGGAAAATCCATGTGTTGCAGAATCTGTTCCTTTCAATTGCTCTGTGGTTGTAACTCCCGTATCGGTGGTATCCGTAGAATAGCTTTGCCATCGTCGCTTAGGCGACGGATTTTTCTGCCGAGACCCATCACAACGATTGAAAGAGTGGAACAAGGTAATGTAAAGTAAAAGTGAAATAGTGCAAAAGCAAATCAATCCGTGTCGTGACAATAATTTTGAATCAAGGAGGTAGGAATAGGAGTTAGCACGAAACCCTCCTGGCCACTGTGGCAAGCTATGGGATATCGCGCGGCGCCTGTGCATTTTAACGACCGCTGTTATGATCCCCTTGAACGCTACCGTGGTCTAATGCCGACCGCTAGCTCCGTTCACTTCCAAAGAAGCCTGACTGGAGTACGTACTGTACTTCCTACCATCCAACAATCAAATATATAGGCCTACTTCGGAAATGCGCAGTACGTTTTGAGCGTGCACTCTAAAATAGTCTGGTTCCCCGACCTGACAATTTCCCCCGACGTCTACACGTCTAAATTGTAGGTCAGGCAGCGTAATTTTTTTTCCTAGGAGAGTTAGGGGCAATGTCATGAATAATTCAGTTTTTCCTTTGAATCATTGCAAGACTTAGGTTCTCGTTCTATTTTCCCCTTAATTTAAAATTATCTCAGTGATAAATTTGGAGAAGAAAAATAGCTGATGAAAATGAGCAGCGTCGACGTGGATTCGAACCAGGGATCTTTGTATCCATAGCTCATCTCGCTATCCATTAGGCTACTGTGTGGTAGCTCGACGACAACCGTTCTTTAAAATGCTTTAATGTAATGTAACTAGTTGAGTAACTAACAACAATGCTGTTGATGTCATTGTCCGTTCTCATGGATAAACATGAATTATTCATGACATTGCCCCTAACCCTCCTAGGAAAAAAAATTACGCGGTCAGGCAGCCTCCGTGGCTAAAAATAAACATGACGACATTGACGGCCCTTTTTCAAAGCTCGGCTTCGTTTCCGAATTCGCTTTATCACATAAAGCTTTTAATGTTCCGATCATTTTTTTAAAAATAAATCACTTGCTTCATATATCATACAGTTATGATATACAGTTTAATACTTCTGTAAGCAAACATTGACTAATTTTACCTGGAATCTTCAAAGTTAGACACCCAAACAGCACTGTAAGCAGGCGGAGCCGAATTGAGACCACGCCGAGTTTTGGAAAATGCCGGTAACGGTCGTCAAATTCAAACTAGTGCATGACGCACAAAAACATTGCCCCGGGTATACGATCCGAGTGCAAAATCGTCGTTGAATTTCAAGTTTTCTAAATAAAAGCAATGGATATTAATTATCAACTAGTTTTTTAAAGTTTTTAATAAGCAATTAGCAGTTAATAAAACCTATATTATACTCGGAAATACTCGGACACTATCCGATAGTCGACGAAATGAATTCGGCAAACTTCGGACATTTTCGGAAAAAGGAGTAATTCCTCCCGTTTTAGTCACGTGATGTAAATTGTAGTACATTGTATTACCGGAGGCTACCTGACCTAAGATTCATCAGGAATAGTCGGAATCTTTTGGTCTGGGAACCAGACTAACTCTAAAAAAGCATTAGTCAGAGTTGACTAGGAACCAGTCAAATTGTACTAGCCATTCAGGGTCAGCTGGGTGCAACTAAAATATCAGTCAATCGGACTAGATTTTTTCCAGTCAGTATTATTGACTTTGGAAAAATAGTTATGCAAAAACTGAAATTGGAGTCGAACCCAACTACTTTTCTAGTCATAGTATGAAACTTTGCTTGTTTAACTAACTTCCTAGTCAATTTCCAAGAACTGGGAAAACCAGTCAATATTTTGACTAAGTTGTTTTTAGAGTGTGTGCACGCTATCGGGGTCTTGTGTTTCGGATGCGCAACGAAAATCTTTGTCATCATCTTTTAAACGATAAAAATTGGACAATAATTCGTTTGGCAAGTAATTAATATTTTCATATTTCGGATAAAAGTTAAATTTCGTGAATTACCTGGTGAAATGTAAGACATTTTGGGCAGCTTCCTACCATGCCCTGTGAATAAAAAGAGCAGCAAATGTTTCGGAAAGGTAGCGCTTTCAAATGAAGTAAGAATCGTAACTTAGCGATGCTTAGCACTTAAAAAAACACAAATATTTGTGTTATCTGATCGATGGCGGCGTGAGACATGGCCTGCTTGATTCCTACATCCATGGTTGAATCAGTTAAAGGATAATACCCGAGGTACATGTAACATTACTTTGTGCAAACATTCTGTACAAGAGAAAAATGGTTCTTGACTTTCGCCTCAACACTGTAAGAAATTGTATACGAAAATGCATAAAATTCTATTTGAGAAACGGTGTAGCATACTGTATAAAAAAATATGGTCATTGACTTTCACGTAAATGTACGAATGATGCCTAAAATTCCATTTGACAAACGGTGTAGGGCCTATGAAAAATTCTGTATGAGAAAAAAAATGGTTCTGGACTTACGTAAGCATTATACGAAATGTATAAGAAAATGTATAAAAATCATTATTGAGAAACGGTGTAGTAAAGTTGAAACTGTGCAAAACTATAACTGTGTCATTTTTGGTGTTTCTTTATTTCCCGCTCCATTATTTTGTAGAAATGGAGTGATGGAGGCTTTATTACCTTCCAAAAGAATGGAGAGGTATCGCCTCCAACGCTCCATTCGTGCAAAACAATGGAGCGCTAGGACAATAGGGTGTCGTCACGGGTGGAGTTTAACACTGTTAATACCGCGGTACCAGACAAAGTCTGGCAATGGCCAATCCCGCTCCAAACAACACGGCAACACGGATCATGCGTGCATGATATCACTCAGTTCATCAAAATTACCATGAATTCTCTGATCATTCGATTTGAATCAAATGGCTTCGAAGCTTTTTAAGATCATGGCAAGAGGTAGGGAGTCCAGAGGTTTTGGCCGTATATCTGTAACCACGCAAAATTAGTCAATTTCAAACCGTGCTTATACATGTAATAAGTATCGAAAATAAGTATCTAAAAAGTAATAAGTATCTAAAAATACAAAAAAAAGTATCCTGGTACCACGAGGAATACTGACTCCAATTATTAAAACATTCATTCAGAACTTTGCATTCATTTGGATGGAAAAACGAATTCTGAAATCGCGCTTTCCATATCGACCATTTGCGCCAAACATTACCGTGTGAGCCGGAACTTTCTTTTAAATCACCGTGTAAAAATAAAATCTACTTGATAAATCGTAATTGTTTTGATCATATCTTTATGAAAAAAAATGGTACGGACTAGTACACTCAATCGTACCCAGAAAATTCAGACTTTTACTGAAACAGTGGCCTATAAAAAGAAATGATTAAGCTTGCCGCACCTTAATTGCCGCAAATCATTTTTAAAGGTCAGGGTACAGAGGCGAAACGAGAAATTTTTGTACAACACTGCAACCAGACTAGTCTACTACCACATGTTATTGTACGCAAATGGGATTGGTGCCAGACTTATGTAGTCTGGCACGCGGTAACAGTTATAACGCTTGCACGCACGTGGAAAGCTGGAGCTCAGGCTAGGCGAAGATGCTACGTACGTGAGTATGTTCAATGCAACCATTTCCAGTTCATTTGTGCGTACATTGTATATGCGTTCGTTTCACGGAACCCAATGCGGCAGAATCTCGAGGGTTTGATACGGTAAAAAAATAAATTAATTAGAATAGAAAACACATCAAAATGGGCGGCCTCGAGCCGGCCTTGACCGATTCGCCGAGGCCGGAAGGCTCCAAGGCCGACGCCAAGGCCGAGGCATTGCACCTCCGAGGCCAAGGCCGAGGCCGAGGCCGAGGCCATGAAAATCGGCCTCGAGGCCGGCCTCGAGGCCGAGGTCGGCCTCGAGACCTCCAACACTGCTGCTAATGTTGCAGTTGAGTGTCCGTGACGAACTACTAATTTATCCAAGATGTTAGGAGTGAATAGGTTCTTTCCTGGTAGCAGGTGAGGCGTGGGTGCGGTTGTAGCCTTGGAGGGCGGTTTTAAACATGGGATGTTCCGTTGGTGATGTCAAGCCGGCTAAGTCATGTGCCCATTTGACAGCTGCTGCTAGGGAGACGGCTGCTGTTTTCGCTCCGGAAGATGCTGCCAGATGTGACATGTAGAGGCATAGGTGATAGGAGTCTGCTGGTAAAGCTTTGATGCCAGTCTTTGAGTTTGCCCATGTCTCCCAGCGATTCCATGTTGCTTTGTACTTGGCTGTCGTAGAATCTGCTTTAGCCGACACCAACAGCTTAGGGAGTGCATCGGTGGCGGGGCTACGTAGGTGGGGGTCTTTTAGTGAAGATTTTGACTTGATCCATATTTCTGTCAGAAAAAAAAAATACAGAACCGACAAAAGTCTCTCAGCTTTAACGCTGAAACGTTGCGGAATTATGGTTTCAAACCATCCACTGAGCTGTGAATCAACCATGTCTCAAAAAGACAACCCATAAAGGTAAAACATGCACTAAACTGTAGTACGGTAATTGGTTGCACAATTACAAAAATTGTTGCTGCAAACATGGCGATTGGTATCTGTCCAGTATCTGCTGGCACTCGGAGGCCACGAAAAAGAGGAAACGTGGTTGCATCCTAGGATACTGACCGAGGGTGCACTCCCTTGATCCATGCCTTTAGCTTTAGGAGGGTAATTTTTGGGGAGGGTGGGTAAGCGAGGTTCAAATCCTCAACCGAGAAGAAAGATATATTATATAGGGAAAAGCGCTTGAGCGTAACAATGGAATTACGTATAAACAGTCATGTGGTCGCTAAGGCAAAGCGTCTGCCGTTGTTAAGCAAAGCTAATCCGATTACGTATTTAGACGCTACAGCACAGCAGTGAAATTCATGCACCACAAAAAACATGGCCATTGGAACGTTGTGTTTCTCAAAAAATATGCACAGTATGATTGAATAGTTAAATTATAACGGAAGAAGAAATTCTTAGCTTCATGTCAGTGAAAAAATCGCCGTCATCGATGCCGAAACGTCAATACTGGTTACTGGTATAGCTGACCTTCAAGTCTGGAAGAAATCGTTCGAAAACTTCCCCAAATCTCTGTATTTATATCTATTTCTAGGAATTTCTCAAAATTGTTATTTCACGAGCAGTTGAACACTTATATCATCTAAGTATATTCCGAATTTCAGCTTAATATGTTGTTGCAAACGCTAGTGCTACAATTTGAACGATCTCCATGGAAAATTTCGACGATGATTTTTGCCGTCCCAAGTCACATGCATTGTTCAACAAAGCGCCTTAGGCGCTACGGTTGACCTATTTCGGCCAAGCCACACAATATCGTATTGTAGATTAGCATATTCATTAGCGTGTTTTGGCGTGGGTGTCGGTATCGACCAATGGAAGCCGGCAAAAAGGTTGATATTTATCAATTAATAACTCGTGAAGGAGGCTTTTCTCAAAATTTTTACTGCACACCATAATGATAGGAACCTTATCAATATTCGGAAGGCTTGAAAAGATTGACAGCTATTGCAAACGTCAGTGTTGCAACTTTCAATGATGCACGTAGCCAGGCCTATTTTTCCAATTTCAACGAAAGTAATGAACACATCACAACGATTTTAGCACATACTTGGATCATTATGAGGAAAGTAAACCCTGAAAGTAGCATGATAATACGGTCTTCCAAACAGGAGAAATTAATTTTCAAAGATTTCGCCCGCCAACGTGAACATGTGTGTGCACATGTAGTTTCATTCAAAATGAAGTTTTACGTAACCTTTAGAAATCGCCCTTCGCAACCGTATGACTGAATAATTAGGGGCCAATGCATTACGAAGTAGTGCATTTGTGGCAATACCACAGATCAGCGCAACAAAATCCCCTACTGGCTTTTCTGGGCGACTGAGTAAAATCGAATCTGAGGGCAAGAGATAGCAGTGTTAAGTCCGCGCAAAAAAAAACGGAATTTGTGCCTGGTGATGATGGGGAAAATGTTATCTTCATCAACCGCCAGTCAAAAATGTGACTTTGCAAGACAGTGCAAACTCGTCAGGGCAGATAATTGGCCAAAAGTGCGACGAGGTCCACTTTGGGACAACCAGGGTTCCGATTGTATTACATGACTGTATGCGTCTTACAACTTGTACTATGAGGCAAACCGGGGGCACATGTAATTGGTCTCCCCTGACCCATGGACCACTGGCAAAACGCGTCTACCCCGGAGACCCCTCTGCACCAAAATTTAGCATTGAAGACGGACAGTTTCTTATTATGAGGGGAAGCGAAGCAGTCTACGGTATGGGAGCCACACAGAGAATCGATTATGGCGAATGAGTGGTCGTCGATGGTCCAATCGTCGTAATCATTAAATTTGCTGATTTGGTCGGCTAGTTTGTTTTCGGCTCTAGGGAGCCATTCTGGTGCAATGACCATGCCTTTGGATCGGCACACAGAAAAAATGCCTACGGCTATCTCGTGTAGTTCTTGTTTGACGCTACCATGTTTGATGATTGACGGAACGTTTGCGTTATCGGTGAACCATGTGATTTTTTGATTTCCGATGAAATGTTTGCGACTGACTGTGACCAAGCGCCGTGGAAACGCATGTCCGCTTGACCGTTAATATAACCGCCGAAACCGGTGTCACTTGCATCGGAGTATACTTGAATTGTGGGTACTAGGCGATATCTGAAAGGGAAACCGTTCAAACTTGAAATGTTGCGTGTCCAGAATACTAGTTCGTACTGCGTTTGAGATTGTTATCGAGCTAAACCAGGACGGGCGCGATTCGATGGCGCGGTAAGACTCGCGAGTCATGACCCTAGCGACTAGTAGCCGGTGTCATTGAAATTATCTGGCCTGCGATGGAAGCTACATTACAGAACTGAGCCCCGATCTAATGCACTTTCTCGAACCTCAGTTTCTGAGGTTCAAGCCTAATGAAGCATGTCAGTGCCTGCAGCGGATTACCTGATGTTTTAGCACGTTTAGACTGATAAGAGCCTACTTGTGGTCAGCTGTAACTGTTCCACTAGCTAAGAGCAGTGACTTGCAGGCCGTGGTCAGTATAGGTGTTACCGATGTCAGTGTGCGACCATCCATATGATGCTATTATGTAATCACTTCTGCACTACATGTAGGATAGCATGTACATTGTGTATGTACAATGCAGCTGTGTGATTCAGGTGGCTGAAGCATAAAGAGCAAGGAACACTTTTACTTTGAGCATTCTTGGATGCTTGGAGCAAGGATAGCGATCATGGTTAGCATTGGTTAGGAAAATATAATCAAGATTGAGACGACTTTGACGTGAAATTATTGGGATTATTTTTTCGCGTACTTGTCTGATAACTTTAACTGGCCAACCAAATGCTATTAATGGGTGAGTAGAAAAAAGCGAAGGCAAACCCCCAAAATTAATTTCATATTTAAAACAATATGTAGTACCAAAATAATAATGACTGGAAAGCCAATTTCATAAGCTATTGTTAGATGAAAAAATACTGAAATTGCTCAATCCGTTCAGAGAATATCAACATTTTAACGCAATGACCCTAAAACCTGCTCCGTCACACACACAAAAAGACAATTTACTGTTTGGAACAACAAAGAAATTGACTCAGAATACTTGTTCCAACAACTGGCAACAACTGTAGTATACAATGTCTTTATTTACAACCCTGGTTTACAACCGGGCCTTTAAATGACTTTGTTTCTGAATATGTTTAACTTTTAAATTGGGGGGGGGGGGGGTCAAAATGAGCTTTATATTGTCAACAGAAATTTGCACCCTTAGGCCTATTGGGAGGGCGAATCAATATAGGCCCCCTAACTTTAAAAATCCACCCCCAATTTTTGGAGGGCGAATCAAAGTAATTACTCCTAAGTTTAATTATCATCAGAAATCCGTCACCTTAAATGGGACGGTGAATTTAACCTCTAAGTTGTCCACAGAAATCCGCACCTTATTATTGAGAAGGTGAATCAAAGAGTGCTCTCAATTGGCAACAGAAATCGACCCTAATATTGAGAGGGCGAATGAAAGTAAGCTCTCAACGTTAAATTGAGATCCGCCCCTTGTAATATTCAAGCACCCCCTGGCAAAAGTTTGTTCCATCAACGGCAGTGAAAGATGTAAACTCAATAATCCAACTGTAAAAGCAAATATCGGTATTTATATATATTCATTCAATTTGTGGCAGGGGTAGGCAGCACATTTGCATGTTAAAAAGTCTTTACTGTTTGTTTATTTATGTATTACATCTCTTTACCAAGGGTATGTTCAAACAGTTTCCATTGGGGTCCTGCATACAATACAAATGACTACTCACATGTACGAATACAACACATTACAAATACATTACAACAATACAATACAATAAAATAACAGCATGTGGGATTGATGAATAATGTTAAGCAACTATTGTAACGGTAAAACTATTACAACTACATGTACAGTGTGAAACAACATCTCTAACAGGCTTTACTGTTAGGCTTTACTATAAGGTGAATTAAATGAACACAGGGTGCGGCAGAGCATAAATGTTGCAAAGGGGCACATCTGGTATAAGAAATATCAAGAGGAGGTATTTTCTAAATCTTCAGGCAGTGCCGAATCGATATTTCTCTCAAGGTATCCAAAATCATGACATGTCTATGATATTTCCCCACGATGGAAGCTTTGACCTGAAAGCAATAACCTCAGCCATGACAATGGTGGCAAAGTTGATTATGCTTGCCAGTATTTGTTTTTCATTCGATCTTTCAATAGGGGCAAAATGGCAAAGTTCATACCTTTGCCCTGAAGGTTTTTCTTTTCATTTAAAAGTTTCATTGACATTGCTAGCATTCTGTACTCAAGATTAACAAATAGCAAGGTTCACCGTGACACATCCACAACCTAAAAGGAGTTGGACGGCCTTTTATTGAAACTAGTCATGCTTTACGCCAACTCCAGTGTAGGAGTTGGACGGCCTTTTATTGAAACTAGTCATGCTTTACGCCAACTCCAGTGTAGTTTCGTTTTAATAAAAAGCTATTCACGTTTTACCTCTGCAGCTTTTATATTTGCCATTCTCTGCAACAAACAAATAACACTGCAAATATACCGAGAGCTACATCGTTTGGTGAGATAGAACTAAAGCGGCCCCTGGCCCTGTGGCCCCACGCCGTAATGAAAATGTAAGAAAGCAGCCTTGCAACAATAATATTTACATGCGATGTTATGCATAATGATACAATTCTTTTTCCAGAATAAAATGGAACCAAAAATGGAGATAAAAAACAGGGTTCTCCAGTTTTCAGTACAGTTAAACGTTTTAAGAGCAACAGTATAGGCCTATTCTAAACAAAATAATGAAATAAATTGTCTTTATAATCTCAAAAAACTTTTGCTAAAAAAGTCAAATGAAAGTGGCCAGGAATCGCCCCCAGAGTGCACCACAGAGCATCTATATTCCAAATTAAGCCACGACGTAAGGGCTTAATTTGCGCTCCGCTTTCGCATTAATTTGTCCGTCCTTTATTCCAGTACCCCGCCATGGCAAAAGTTTGTTCCAGCGGCAGTGCAAGTTTGTCACAAGTTTAATCATGCGGGGTCTGAACTGATTGCTTGATGTATCATGCTTTACCTAGATTGCGGTATACTAGACCCATGCGTGTACGGCAACTTTTTCATTTTTGTACAGTATTTGTATTTCACACTTTTAATGTTCATTGGCATATCAGTACCTCAATAAATCACATTATAGAAAGTTGTCGATAAATGCATTGAGTGTGTGATTCAGTGCAAAATACAAGAGAATCTACGACAGCAGCTGAAATGAAGTTTTCGTGTATTTTGTTTTAATGTTTCTCATCAATTTTGTTGTATCCATTTGTTTTAAGGAAATTGTATACCTAACGTGACTATGATACATCAAATCCCAGTCGTCAGTTGTGTACGAAGTATATAACGCAGAGCTACAACCTTGACTTGCATTAGTTGCATAATTATGTACGAAGTAACTCTGGGTGACACGGCACTTCTGCACTTTGGGTAAACACCTATTGAAATTCAATGGGTGGTGAATTGTTTTTGTTAGTTGGGGCAGCCTGTATATGACCCATCGCATACGTCAGAAGCAAACAATGGTTGGCTAATATCAATCTTTCTATCAAGCCACCAAGACGAAAAAACAGCCACGTCACAGCACTGTACATACAAGAAACAACAATCGGTAAGTCCGCAGCGCACTGAAAAGCCATTCAATTTACGTGCGCTGTATGCATGGCATTCCGGTGCGTGACCTCGTTGTGAATACTTAATGAGCTGGCGACGACGCATGGAATTTGGTCCGAAACTTCCGTTTTATTCGTCAAATGTCAATATTATGTATGTTTTCTTTTAGACATGGAACCATTCTGTCATATTATCGAATCAGATTGGAAATTACGTGATATTTAGAGGGAGAAATTTACAACGGAAAATAGCTTCAAACCTCAGTGAATTGGCCTTTAAAAAAACGACGAGATTCTTCATCTTTTGACAGCGACCACAACCAGACTTTACACTAACGTCACAGATAATTTCATCATCTATCCAAAAATGGTTGAATTCGGGTAAATCTGTACCTAGTTCAGTCAGGGCGCAGACAATTTCAACGATTGTCGAAAACTAGCGCAACGGTAAAGCCGCCATGACACAACATGCACTTCCCGCGCGCTCATTGGTTGACAATGACGTCATCGGGAAAACTCTTTCAACAACGTGTAGATCGTGCGCCTCTGCATGTACGCGCACAGTATAGATTTACATGTACATTTGTATACATAGAGCAAGGAACAGATTTCTCTGGGGGAAAAATACATGTTCAACCAGTTAATTCATGAATCTATTTTCTTTTTCATTTTATATCAATATTTTTTTTTAAGTGTCTTATTGAACTGAAGGGCATTTGAACAAATTAGTGTTCTTCAACCACATTTATGGGGCTGTTAAATATACGTATATATCCCCATTCCCCAGGGGAAAAACATTAACAATTGCAACTAGAACCAATAATAATGTACAAGTGACAAATGTATAGGGGATTTTTTTTCTGGATTTTTAATGAAGCTTTCAAAAACACTTACTTAAAAACAAAACTTTCAATGGCACTTGTTGAATATATTTGTACCAACTGGTTATATAAATAAAAATAGAAAAGACACAACATATTTGAAAATACACGTGCATAAAAGAATCACCTTCTTGTTTACATTTTATACTTACTTGCAAAATACCATGTTGATAATATAAACAATACCAGCTGCTTCTTTGCATTACTCTTTAAAACATTGAATACTGTTTTTTTCCACAATGAAATAAACCAATATAATTTGCAAATATTAATACCTGTGTAACAAGTGGAATGTAAGGTACTATTTCAAGTAAACCTTGACTGTGAAATATCATAAATAAACTGATAAAGATACATTTGAGTAACAAATATATGATTGCAGTTTTGCGCCATGTTGTTAATTTGCACTTATTGCTAAATATGTTATGCGAAGGCAAGTAAATGGTTGGTGGCTTATAAAAGAAGTAACTATAAATATTCTCGTGAAAGAAACAATGGTAATTATTTTCTCCACAAATACATGTGCAAAGAAACAAAAATAATGTTCCTACAACTTACATTTTTATCAAAAGAGCTTTGGCATACGACAACTTCCATCTTTGACTAAGAAAAAAAATATCGACAGCTGTACGTGTAGTAGTCAAAATTGTCACAAAAGAATTTCACAATGCAGAGTGTACATGTACCAATAAACTAGAGGTCATCTTTGGCAATATGCCACTCATCAAAATTCTGTTACTAAACACATAAAAAACAAACGTATTAAAATTAAGTTATAATCTGTGGTTGACGTCTTAGGCAAAGTGTTTGGGCATATAGTCCTGAAAAATGTATATAAAACTTTAAAAACAAAATGACAACTGTACATTTTCTTTTTACAAAATGGAGTTGGATAAATACATAGTGCATGCACTAACCATACTTACTAAAAACCATAATCATAAAATTAGCACCGTCATGTTAATCTTGCATGCTTCCTGTAATTGCAGAAATACTCTAATTGCATCCTGCTCATTTTTGGATGAACTTTCATCTACATTGTACATGTACATGTATTAATGGTTCACAGAAATTGGATCCATTTTCAGAAAATATTCACAACAAATCATCTTGCTCATTTTCGGATGAACTTTCATTTTTATGTATATCATGAACAGGGGGATCTTCTGTAACACTATCTTCACTACTAGAATGCGACTCATCGGATTCAGAATCTATATCATCCTGAAAAGTTCCAGGTTTATCTACCACTGCTGGAACATTCTCATAGTTTCGACATGTACAGCCAGGTCCACATCGTTGATTATTTTTTGGCACTTACACTGTCTGTTGAGGCACTTATTTTTGTTACAATTACAACCTCTTGTCAAATGGTACACATTTTTCCGGACTCTGTCCATATTATTATCTAAAGAGTCCCAAACAATTCTAATATCACTTGCATCATTTTCAGACTGTGCCCAGCCATAACATTTGACATCAGGGTAGTCAAACACAGGTTGAAGGGCACTGCCCCATACACTGCTAACCAAGCATGATCTTAACCAGTGCAAAGGCAAAGCGGTATCCGATGGAAGTGCGGTATCCGATGGAAGTAATGTATCCTCATATTCACCCTTCCATGACGCTTTACAAATAATGGACACAAATTTATAATGGTGATCAAGTGAAGTGGTTTCCTGTATACCATCAAAAAGTTCAACAGGGCTGTTGGCATGCTGATTTAGGCAAGCACGATTAGCTTGAAAGCAGACACAACCAACAAGTCGATAAAATGAAACAAGGCCTTCATCGTGATTAACATTTAAATTAGTACTACTTAAATGACCCCCAGTTTGGGGGTAATTTCCTGAAATAAATGCAGCAAACTGAAAGAAAACTCTGAAAAATGTAGATTTACCAAGTCTGGCAAAGTATGAAACAAAGTCACATCCAGTACAAATGTACAAAACCTGGACTATTTTACAGATGTCACAGCCACTGGCAACAAGCCCTGCCAAGTCTGGATCATTTTCAAGAGCAGACTGAAGATTATTCAAGTGTAAATACTTCTCACTGGTTGCCCATGCTTTATACTGGATTATAATGGATTTACCATCAAAGACAAGGGGTAAACCAATCATTCCTATATCTCTGTCTACAGAATAAATATGTACGACAGAACTTTTTGTGTCGGCAACATGCAACCAAATTTGTGTATCTGTTTCTTCATGGTTGTGAAAAATTGTATGATGCTGTACACCTGCCTTTGTTACATACTTGCCAGTCTATTCATTCGAACCAGGCCTATTGGGTTTAAGACCACCTGAAGTAACAAAAATCTGGTCTTCTGTTAGGATTGATGAAGGCACAATTTCAATAAATTTGTTAGACAGGTAATTACATAGCAATCGCTTATTCTGTCTAACTTTCAGAAACTTGGACCAGCTTGGTGGTAGATTTGTTTGATCATGTATGTCATCATACACCACCACATCATCATCATCATCATCATCAAATGTTTGGATATCTCTTCTTTCTCTCTCAAATCCTTTTGGAGAAACACCCTGAGAGCACACTTGATCAAAAAGAATTCTGACTTCTTTGTATTGCTTTTTAAAATAGGGTTTAATCCACCTTGAAACAATGAACATTGCATACTCCCAGAAAAATTTGAATCCAGACAGTGGATTAGTATATATTATATTCATCCCATCTGCAATTAAACATGCGCCTGTGTTGAAAACCTGAGAATCTGTGATTAGACAAAGAGTTGTTTCATATCGTTTCCAAAAAAGTCATATATCACATATTTTGCTCCTTTGTATGGCATACCTGATGGGGTGCAAAGAGCTCTTGGTGTTTCTATACAAACTGCAAAAGTTGATTGATCGGTAGATTGTGCTCCTGTGAAAAGGCTATTGTGCGCTTGTAACAAAGTGTTACCATTTTTTTCCCCTTTCCAATGAGATTAATTTTTCTCTTTGTCACTTTTTCTTTTGCAAAAGTGCGAAGCTGGTGCCGTCTAAATGACTGGTTTGCTGACACTAGGATCTTTCAAAATACATGATCGAACATAGTTATGTAACGATAATGTTCCAATATCTCTGAAGCCAAGCAGGGCCTTTTGCTGGACTTTTTGGCAGGTGTTTGATCAAAAACACTGTGTAAAGTTGGTGACTGGTCAGCATTAAATATAGAACTCTCTGACACTTTTGAAAAGTAAACCTTCACATTTTCCAGCTCTGACGCTATAACTGAAGGTGACATATATCTCTTTGAAAAGGGTGTGCAAGAACAGATAAGGCAAGCTGGTTGTGGAAACTGTTAATTAATTGGCCCTGAAATTCTAGTGTACCTGCTATTTTTTCCATGTTGGTTGGCAAGCTACGAGAAAGGGCCATTTTACAATCCTTATTAATGAGCATTTCGTGAGCTTTGTCAAACCCAACAGAAGAGAAATTTGCTCCTCGAATACTTGAAACAAAACCGCCATTCTCAAAGTGTCTTGCAATGTAAGCTTATGGCAGACCATACATTTGACTGAGATGAAGGGGTATTAACTTAGAATAGTTCTGTCTATCAAATGCAAAAAACAACGGGGCCATTCTTTTTAAAGCACAAAGTCGTATTTGCCAGTTACCACTTCTCATTGCAATCCACAGTTGAATATAACAGAAACAGTCTTCTTTCAAAAATCTGTTCCAAAATTTGAATGTTTCAAACTTCTCTGCCATATTGTTGCAATACTCATTAAACTCTTCAAGCACGGATGGAAGGATGTTGTAAAGTTTGACATGAATGCTAGAAACAAACTCTTGCATATTTGAATAATTGCATGAGTCACCATGCACTTATAACTGCTGGACAATATCGATGACCATTTCCTGCAATTTTTCATTAGAGATTAGGCGAAACAAAAAAAATGGTGTGTTTACGGTAACGGTCTGGAAAAAAATCCAGGTAGGTAGGTAGGGAAATAATTTTATTATTTTTTTTGTTTTATTTCAGTTCTGCAGGCCATATGCGTGTTCTTTCGCAAAATATTTGTATAAAAACATTATTCAAGCATTCAAGATACTCAATCGATACATTTCATTCCAAATTAATTCGTACCCGGTCCCAGGGTTCTCCCCAGGATTTTTTCCAAATCTGTGGGGGAAGTTTTGCTGTGATTCAACAACCTGATAAGCCATGGCGCCGGGTTCGGGGCCCGCTTTTTAAGGGCCCTGAAAATTTTTGAGAGACGATCTTGTAGGCCCCTATTTTTATAATTAAAGAAAAAAATCAAAAGTAAGTTTCAAATTAAGAAATTAAGGTGAAGAAAAAAATCATTTTGCTTCCGATTACATGCCTTTCAAAATAGCGTCAATAGGTCGGAAACATTATTTCGCCAATTTTTTGGGGTGCTGATTAATGGAGCATCATAGAGCAAGGAATCATGTTTATTTTGTGCCTGTATTATTTTCATTTGCGCCGCAAAAATTATCAAGACTGGCAATCAAAAGTGATTAAAACTTGCCTCACCTAGTAAAAAATATTTTTGAGGTGGGTGATTCCACTATATGCTTAACATACATCACGGCCGCTGGCGCCGCCGACATTCAGTCTGGCCGGGCATACATCGCGCCGTGCTCACGGCGCAGTACCAGTGTGCATTACTGCAGTGTGTACGGCCCATCCCACGTAGCCGAAAATCTTGCACTACTGCAGAAACACGCTACGTACAAGGTTTCAAAATAGTCGGTGGCCTACAGCTGAACCCAAATGTATGTATATGCTTTGTAACGAACAAGAGTGGCATTGTATCAATTTGAACAATGCGGCTATCAATCATTCTCTGGAAAGGCTTTATGAGCTGAGATTTTATTTGGGCATTTTTTTTCCTCAGAGACAGGGGAAAACTTTATGCGAAAAATGTGGGAAACTGAATTGAACGTGAAATTTCACCTCCGTGTTGTGTACATGCACATAGATAAACGATTGGGGGATGATATTCCAAGTGCAAATAATTCATTAAATGTAGGGCTCCCGATGTCTTTTTTCGTAGTACGATTTTATTCTTCGCTTATTTAAAAAATAAAACTGCATGGCCTACATTATTTTTGTAAATGTTACTCTAGAATATAATTATTTCGGAATACATTTTGAAATTAAGTTTGAAGTCAAAGGGCTGTTGATAATCTTATTCGTATTCCTTTTAAAATTAGGAAAAACTAAGCATAATTCGTATTATAATTTCCCCTGGAATCTACAAAAGAATTAACTGAGAGTTCAAAACTTAATGGGCTAGGGTGTTTGAAATCGTTTTACTTTAAAATAAATCGAGAGAACAAGACGTACTGAATCGTGTTAAAGTAACTCATATTTATTTGATGTCTCTCTCTATCTGAGGCCGGGACAATATAAAAGGGATGACGATTAATTCTTCGTGTATTTAAAAAATAAAACGCATGGCCTACATTATTTTGTGAAAATGTTTTACTCTAGAATATATTTTGGAATATATTTTGACGCTATTATTTGAGGGATGTTGTTAATCCTGATCATATTCATTTAAAAATAAGAAAAACCGAGCATAATTCGTATTAAATTTCCCCAAAAATCTACAAAAGAATTAACTTAGAGTGCAAACTTTAACGGGCTAGGTTTTTTTTAAATCATTTTGCTTTTAAAAAAACATTTAGAGAACCAGACGTAAATCTCTCTCTGAGGCAGGGGGAAAAAAAAAAAGGGATGACGATTTTATTCTTCATTTATTGAAAAAACCCACATGGCCTACATTATTTCGTGTACCGGTACATGTTCTACTCTAGAATATATTTTGGAATATATTTTGACATGAAGCATTAAATGCAAGTGCTGTATTAAATGTGCCCCCTATTCCAGCTGGGAAATAGAAAAGTGTCTTATAAAAATATATTCTTGCTTTGAAAGAAATTTTGAGACAATGATTGACAGGCGACCTTCAAAACTTATACTTTTATTTTGTTGATAATTATGTATTATAGTTATGTTCAAAGCGATTGATTTGATGACCGCCCGTCCGCCCGCCAAAATGACTCCTCAAAAACGAAAAAGATAGCCATGTTCTCAAAGGGATGTATTTAATGCCCGCCCGCCCTAAGACGACTCGTAAAAAAAAAAAAAAAAAAAAAACCAGTTGCGAAAAGGGGGGCACGGGCCGGGTGTGCCCCCATCTGGATCCGCGCGTGCATGTTGGTGAAAAGTTGTCAAATGAAAGTTGCTGAGGAATGAAGGTTTTATAAAGTGGAGTCGAGAAATAAGTCCTCTCATTAGTGGCGTAGCCAGGAATTTTTCAGTGGGGGGGGGGGGGGGGGGGGGGGGGGGCGCGCTGGGGGGGGGGGGGGCTGGAATATTTCATGGGGGGCGTCATGTAGATCAATGATAATTTTTTTGAAACTCAAAATCTCAGTGGGGGGGGGGGGCGACTGGGGGGGGGGGGCGACAAGGTTCCCCCACCCCCGGTGGCTACGCCACTGCCTCTCATGCAGTGATGCAGTGGAATATCCATGCAGTGATGCAGTGGAATATCCAATTTGGTTACCTGCCTTCTAACAGAAGGCTTTTTAGTCACTCCCTCAATGGTTTTCTCTTGGAATGAAGTTCCATTATTTGGTGATGAGGATTGAGGATGTCACTGGTACATGTTCATGTACGTCTCAAATATCGGAAGTGCCTGGATTATTTTCCACAGCCATTGGCATATTGTCATGGAGGACGTCATGTAGATCAATGATAATTTTTTTAGAAACTCAAAGGTCCCCCCCCCGTGGCTACGCCACTGCCTCTCATGCAGTGATGCAGTGGAATATCCAATTTGGTTACCTGCCTTCTTACAGAAGGCTTTTTAGTCACTCCCTCAATTGTTTTCTCTTGGAATGAAGTTCCATTATTTGGTGATGAGGACTTAGGATGTCACTGGTACATGTTCATTATTCATTATTCTTGGGGTTTTTTTTTTGGGGGGGGGGGTTATGTATGTGTGTGTTGGTTACTTGATCTGTTTGTTCATTTGTCTATCTTTGCCAATTTGTTTGTATGTCTGTATGGGTGTCTTGCTAGTTGTCTGTGTGTCTGTCTGTTGTCCTGTCTGGGTGTGTCGGGCTGTTGTCTTGCTGTCTGTCTGTCTGTTTGTCGGTCTGTTTGTTCTAGGCCTGTCGACTGAAAATGTTTTCCTTTGGGTTATATATGTCTGCTTCACTTTTAAGTTGTCTGTAGTCCCGTCTGTTTGTTGGTAAGGCTTTCCATGTGTCATTAGGCCTACCCGGACATTATCACGCAGTGAAGACCGGATCGCCTCCCTGTTATTCCCATTAATAAAAAAAACAAGACAAATGGTTGAAATGTTCCTTTTTTTATTTTCCTTCAACGATACGCGATACTTCCAGACTGCTGCCAAGGCGTTTTTTTTATCAACAAAGACTCCACCATTAGCCGGAGGTGGGAGCGTTATAAAACAAATATATATCGGGATAAAATTGTACTTGAAATGGCCATATTAACGATGGAAACGATAATTTCGACAATAATAAATCAAGTTAAACAGCATTTGAATGAAAAAACACATGTTTTTTTTATTGATTGAAGACATAAACAAATAAACGAAACTACATTACCGTACCTCCGAATAATGGTCGCTTCTTCCGCGGAATAATTACGTCTGTTTTTTCACTGGACGACGCACGGCTTTACACTTATTGCGCGTCCGATGTAAACAAATTAGTTCGGCAAACAATGCTATATAACTTCCATGCGTTCCATTTTTTTCTATTTAACATGGATATTATTATTAAGCAATCGATTAGGAATCCTTCCATATAAGTGGTGCTCAGAACTAAAGGGGTTTCACGCATGGGCGTCGCCAGGATTTTTTCTAGAGGGGGGCAAAACATTTTTTTGCCAAAAAATGCTTGTATTTCTCAACACATTCTCGATTTATCAGTTTTAGAGGGGGGCAGGGACATTTTGCACCCCCCCCCCAATCATTAAATGTACACCACTTTGTCTTTGCGCCTCTTTTTCTTTTTTCTTTTTTTCTTTTTTTTTTCTTCCTTTTTTTTGTTTTTGTTGTTGCTTTTCCGGGGGGGGGCAAGTGCCTCCCCTCCCCCCCCCCTCTCGCGACGCCCATGGTTACACGGGGTCTAAAATCCGATGGATCTATAACGATCTTTGTGAAGATGTGACAAGCGCTACTGAGCCCAAAAGGGTGAACGGTGAAAACATACAGCCAGATGGTTTCGAAGGGCGATTTCTAAAGGTTAAACACACTTTATTTGAATGAAACTACATTGCACCAGTGGCGTATCCACGGATCCTAGACACCACGCTCTAGTACAAAATGCACCGAGCGGACTTGTCTAGACGCGTGATAACGGCCATTAATACCCGTTGGCTTGTTATCGCGAATTTTCCAGGTGGGCCATTGTGTTGGGTTTTCGCATGACATAAAAAACGGAAATATGCATAAAACTGTAAGCAAAACTACTCCTTATTTAAGATATAATTGTTCCAAAAGTATTAAAAAATAAATACTTCGGGATATAAATGAAGTATTTACCCGGGAAATACACGTCTATTTTCGAGAAAAACACTGTTTACCTAAATTTCGTTTTTAATTAGGCTTTTATTAAACAGGTTTAGAGAGATGTGATGCCGAACCGATGAAACAAAAGTGACATTTCATTGTTCATCTTAAAGCTAAAGATATTGTGCTCGGCATTACCATGGTTATGTAGTTATCACCTATCAGAATTAAATAATAAAGACCAAAAACTTTGACTCATGAATATTCAAAAATATAATTCGCTGGCTGGACAGACTTCGACGCCAGATCGGGCGCAGAGTCTTGCAAATCTGAAAGCCACCGCACGCAGTGGTCTTTGTTGGAAAGTATTCATGGTATTTGCCACCAGTACAGGCCGTTATCACGCGTCTAACCAGGAGTTGGGCTAGTCGTTAATCCTTGTGTATGGGATCCGTGGCGTATCCAGCGAGGGGGGGGGGGGGGGGGGGGGGCGGGAGGGGGCACTTTGCCTTTGCCTGGCGGATTTTTTGGACAATTTTTTTTTGTCATCAATGATTTAAATAAATGTTTCTAGAGTTCTTATGACATCAATCCCACCAACGAAATCCCGCTCAACAACCATTACAATGCGCCGTGATAATGTCCATGTAGGCCATTATGTAGCGGCACGCCAACAGAAAAATTGTTCAAAATCAACGATTTCCAAATCCCAACGATAAAAGACGAATCCCCCAGTTTCATCGGATCTGTTATAAAGAACAGAGCTAACATGTTGTTCGTAAAAGACAAACTAATCACTATAGTCTGAAGAGAATTAACGAGTCCAAAATCCGCAGTGAATTCAAACTGAAGGTCTATTCAAACTACCTGCTACCTTCTTTAAGGTTTTGTTTAACAGTACACGACATCACCAAAACCAATCTGAACACATTAGACCAGACAGCAGACCAGTTTCTAAGGAAATGGTGCGGTCAACCTAAGAGTGCGACAAACGCCATTCTGCATTCAGCTAATTCAGGGCTAGCAATAAAATCCATTACCCTATAGTCTACAAAGAAAGCCACGCTTTAGCTCATGCATCCACAATGATGAAAGGTGATGAGAAATTCAAACGGTGCATCAACGAAAAGCTTCAACATGAATCTTCTTGGACTCGGAAATTCTCCAGAACTGTGTACTCTGAAAATAAACTACAACAAGCCCTTTGTGAAATACCTTTCTCCGGTGAAGAGCCCATCCCAAAACAGCTAAACCGTGTAAAAAAAGATAATCAAAGCTTCAATTGCCGATGAAATAAAAGCAAGAGTGGGTGACAAAAATTGAATCACTAGCCAAACAAGGTAAACTTTTGGAACTCATAAAAATCGAAAACACAAGTATCACATGGAAATCCATCATACAACCTGCCCAGAAAGGTACTTCGTTTTGGACTTAACGCAATAGTCGATACCCAACCAGTCAATTCTAACCTGTGCCTGTGGGGAAAGTCAGGACATGACAAATGTCCAATGTGCTCATTTAAGAAACACTCCTGTTCTTAGATTTTGTTCCGTGATGTTACAGCAGGGGCGCTACACATACCGCCACAATAATGTTCTCTCAGAAATATGTGCCATGCTCGATGAATCTCTAACCGGTAAACCTGACTTCAAACTATACTCCGACCTAGAGGGCAGACCACTGATCTCTATATAAAGACTGGATAGCTAATACAGAGCCGCACAATGTACGAATTTGACGCCATATTGGTGAGACCGGCTGGTGATCTACAAAGGACAAGTTGCCGTTTTTATAGACGGCATGATTTCTTTTGTAACGTCGCGGTTCACTTGACTTATATTTTGACCACCACCACTGACCAAGGTTAACTACAGTTTTTCTAATGTCGTGGTTACTAAAATGCCGCAAATATCACTTTTTCGGCGTTTTGAAATAATAATCACTACGGAAATGTGTCCCTTTTAGACCATCATAATATGTGTACGTGACCAAAATGCGCGTCAACTGTTGATACAACGCGCGCGTGTTTACGCGTAGAACGTTCGTATTATACGCGGCCATCTTCGTGAGACCGGGGGCGAATTGGTCAATGTGCCAAGTCTACTGTGTGAATGTTGTATGCATATCCACTATCCAGTCTTTATATAGAGATCAGTGGGGCAGACACGCCGTCGGAGGCAATACACTCCCCCCCCCCCCCATCTATAACACCTACTACCCTGAAACCCGACCTGGTCATAACAAACATGCACAAGAAGGACATCACAATCGTCGAACTAACAGTGCCGTTTGAGACCATCTTTGAAAAAAGGCATTCCTTCACGTGCCGCAAATACACCACTCTTGTCCGTGACATAACCCAACTTGGCTTCAACTGCACATTCATACCTATTGAAGTAGGAAGCCGAGGTTTAGTTACCCCCGACAACCAAAAAAAAACACGTCTCAAATCTCTGTTCAACGCCCAGACCAAAAAAGAAGAAAAAGAAATCAACAAATTATCACTCGCCTCTCCAAAATAGCATCATCTTTCGTAATATTCTATTCCAAATATACAACAGTCTGGATCGACAGAGTGGAAGAATGATCCCTCTCGTCTTTATTCTAAGCGTCTTTCATGACCAGTTCCAGTTCCCTTGATTGATTTTTTATTTTTCGTTCAATGTACTGTTTACCTTAAATTAATCGACTACTGTTTTGTTTTCCTCTTAAATAACGGCTTTCAAGTTCTAATGCCTTGCCTTATTGTCTTCTAACATTGCTATTCATTGAATCCTGTGAATGTGACAATAATGTCCCAGGCTTTGTTACACATGTCTTGTTTTGATTAATAAAGACACGAACTATAAATTGCCTGGCCGAAATCGGCCAGGCAAATAATTGTTTTGATTCTCTTCGAAATTTTCCATGGAGATGATTCAAGCTGTAACATTAGCGTCTGCAGTAACAGATTAACCTAAAATTCGGAATATACTTAAATGATAGAAGTGTTCAACTACTCGTGAAATAACAACTGGAATAAATTTCTAGAAATTGGGATAAATACATACATTTGGGGAAGTTTTCGAACGATTTCTTCCGGACTTGAGGTCAGCTTTGACAGTAACCAGTATTGACGTTTCGGCATTGATGACGCAATTTTTTTACTGACATGAAGTTTAGAATTTATTCTTCAATTATAATGTAACATTTCGATCATACCGAGCATCAACCTCGTCCCCAGTGCTTACTTTATTTCCGACCTTGTTTCCAACAGTAAGCCCTGGATAGGAAACTTTCTTCCTGTATCCTGGTTCGATATCGCAATTGGCTAGTAATGGATTTTTATCGTGTACTTGGTGTTGTTATTCACGACGTGCAGTTCGTGTTTTCGCGATCATTCGGTCGCGCCTTCTCGAAAATACTCATTTCCTTTCCAATTTGTGCATATTAATATGAAATGTGATACTGCATGTTGTCTCGATAAATCGTAACAGTTTAATTAAATACATCGTGTTTTCGTAACTCACGCTGTGCTCGCGCTGCGAAGAATTGACTCTGTTTTTACCCCAGACTCCGCATACAAGAACGAACGATAATGTAATGCACATGCAGGCACCAGAATATTCCTCATTTGCATATGTGTTCAAAAATCTTGCACATGCAAATGATCCAATACCAGGGTGACCGAGCATATTTTCTGAGAAACACAACGTTAATAAGGCCATGTTTTTTGGGGGCTCACGAATTTCAATGCTTTGTTATACAGCGTCTAAGTACGTAATCGGATCAAAGGCGGATCCAGAACACAATTTATTTGGGGGGTGGCAAAAGAAATTTTGGTCACCCAAAAGTGTGTCCAAAAAAATTACGGCGTGGGGTTCGGGGCCCGCTTAAGGGCCCCGAATTTTTTTTTGGATTCTACATGCTCTGTGGTGCGATCTGAGGCAATTTCTGACCACTTTAAGGCCAAAACACAAAAATATTCGGTCTCTGGTCAGACCAAAGTTCCGGAATTGACGCGGGGACGCGGCTTTTTTTTTATGCTTTTTTTTTTTTCTTCAAGCTTGGATTGTACAGACAAGGTGGGGTACTATTTTGCTTTTTTTGGTGTCCTCATGTACACTGGTGTCCTCCATAATTTGCCTTGGTGCTCTCGATCATTTGCCTTGGTGCAATTTTGTATTCCTTGGTGCTCTTTGGTAAAAAAAAATTGAGGAGGAGCGGCGATAGAGGGCGCTGTTGGAGCTACCGCGGAACATTTTGGGAAAAAAAAAATTGACGCGCATGATTAAAATCGACGCGCGCGCTGACCAGAGACCGACTTATTATTTTTTTTGGCTTAACCAATGTTTTTTTTTAGGAAAAGATGCTGGTGTACTCTTTGCCTGCCTTTATTGCGAAAGACACTAAAAAAATAGATTCGTTTTTGTTTAGGGGGGGTGGGCATGGCCCCCTTTGCCCACCCCCCGGATCCGCCCTTGAATCGGATTAGCTTTCCTTGACAACGACTGACGTTTTGCCTTCGCAACCATATGGTTGCATAGTGTTGGGTACCGGAATGTTTGTGATGCCAAGAAAAACCAAGGTATTGTTGGTGGGGAGGAAAAATGTCGATGTGGTGATAACCGGACTCGAAATCAAAAGAAATATAATACTGATTGGATCAAGAACCTGGGCAATGTGGTTTAAGTCTTCATACTTGAACGGGGAATTCGAAACAAATTTGTTTGAGTGGCGAAGGTCCAACACAAGGCGCATTTTTTGCCTTCGGCTACAGTTAACCTGTTTGTAACAATAGGCTTGGGAATCAACTTTAACTGCACTGTTTCAAAAGTAGGTCGGCAATTGCCGTCTCGAAAAAAATCTGCATGGATCAAGCTAGATTTGTTGTTTTTAGCATAGAAAGGCGGGGCGTATGTCAGAATGGAATTTTATAACCGTGGGTTATGGTGTCGATGACAAGGGCGTTAGAATTGCAGACAAGGTTTTAATTTACCTTTTACCCGGCTGGAGGGGCCTGTGCGGCTTGCCCTGTGGGTCTCCCAGTTTCTAATTGCTGACTCAGGCGGAGGAAACCCGAGGGTTTCCGGGTTGTTGCAGCGCACTTCGTACGGCTCGAAGTGCTGGGCAATTGGCACGGACGTGGCCGTTGATGCCGCACTGGAAACAGACTCTGCTGTCGACGTTGAAGGTTGACAAGGGGTTGGAGTAGCTAACTCTAACAATAAGAGGCGCTAACATTCTGACATTTACGCAATGTTTGTATTAATTAGTAATGGCTGTCGGCTTTATGAGGCGTCGGACTTATGAGGCTTCGGACCTATGAGGCGTCGAACTTATGAGGCGTAGGACTTATGGACAGAAACAAAAGTAAACTAGAGGTTGTAGGAACAACCACACGGTGTTGTGCCATGGATTACCGCAAACTTTGCCACACACATCAACTCAAAATATGCATGTTTAAATTCATGTTTGACTTTTCAACATGCCGCCAGAGGGCGCTCTAACATTTGATGACGTCACCTGTAATATGTTTGTACAGTACTGCCTAGGCAGACAGTCACATCGTTGAAAGCAAGTTCGCATCTTCTGCCAATTTCAAATAATAAGGCACTTCCGGTTTCGACCGGAAGGAAGGGTCACGTGATTTTGCACTTAATACCAAAAATGAAGACCCTGCAATATTGTATCGATTGCCATAAAGAACAAAATCAAATCTGTAGCGGTTGATTTTACATTGATTTTCAAAGATTAAATCTAGAAATCTTTGATTGCTTGTAATACGATACTTCATGACGTCATTATGACGTCATTACCAGAAACCTCCAGAGCGGTATATCACGGTATATTTTCTAGCAATTTTTTAAGATTTAAAGGTCTTTTTATTGTAACTTCCGGTCTGATGACGTAATCAATTTTTTTTTCGCGCACAGGTGTTGTCTGCATTATGGTCATCATGTACATTAATTTTGAAGCGATTACCGCAAACTTCGCCACAGACATCAAGTGAAAATGCGTTTTTGACGTTTTTTAACCTGCCCCTAGAGGGCGCTCCAACACTTCATGGCGTCACCCATTACTTTTTTTGAAAGGTCAATCCAGGCAGACACTTAAATCGTCAAAAGCAAGTTCATATCTTTTTCCACTTTTAAATTATTAGGCACTTCCGGTTTCAACCGGAAGGAAGGGTCACGTGATTTTACGCGCACAACATAAACTGAAGATCATGTATTACCATGTCGATTCCCGAAAATTTCAGGTTCCGGTCTCTCACGGTTGATTTTATATGGAATTTCAAAGATTAAATTTATTAAACTTTCGAGTGACGTCACGTGACCCATGATGGCGTCATGATTACGTAATTGCAAAAAAAAAAACATCTGCGGTGGATTGGGCATTCATGTATTGACAATGAAGTTCATATATATTTCCATTTTTCCAAACAGTTCTGGAGAAGGATTTGCTGAGAAAATGCTGAGAAGAACAAAAACAGTAAATTCTTACAAAACCAATAGGTTTTGGGCTAAAACCTAAAGCCCAACACCTAATTAATTGTCGGACCTACGAGGCGTCGGAGCAATGAGGCTTCGGACTTATGAGGCGTCGGATCTATGAGGCGTCGGACTTATGGGCCTTTATTTGGTTGGGGGATGCGATTTTGTCGGACTTATGAGGCGTCGGACCTATGAGGCGTCGGACTTATGGGCCTTTATTTGGTTGGGGGATGCGATTTTGTCGGACTTATGAGGCGTCGAACCCATGAGGCATCGGATTTATGAGCGGACCCCTTTTCAATGAGGTAACTTATTAATGGTTATCACCCCTTGAATGTCCTGACCTCTTTTAATTAAAACCCCATGGGCCCGGGAAGCGGTCATGGCCGCGGCCGCTAATCCTCATTGGAATGCAGTTGCCAGCTGTGGTATGCCGCGGCACACGGCTATAAGTGGGTAGTTCCACAGCTGCTGCTGCTTTTGCGCAGTCCCGCTACCACACAAAGGCTGTGCAGTCATGCGGGCCACTTGCTCTATGTGTGGAGGAATGTCCCCATTATAACCCTTGCTTAAGGGGTTAACGTCAACCATAATGGGGAGGCGGGGCCGTGACCCCGGGCCCCCACAATGAAACTTATTGAGTGGTCGGGCACAACCCGACCACTCTTTGGATTTGTTGCGATTAATCTTTCTTTCTTTCTTTCTTTCTTTCTTTTTTTTTTTTCCGGACAATACTTCTCCGCGGGTTTTCTCTTAAACGGTATATGGTATGAACTTGTAACTTTCAGTATATATCAACCCTCATCCGAAGTGGTGCATAATTACTCTGATGTCATGATTATGTCATCAGGTGTCAAATTACAAGTGATTTTAACTGAAAAAGTGACCAAATACTTTCACTTATAACTCTTGAACTAAACATTCAATGATGTTTGTATTCTGTACTCAGATAGACCATTAATCGCTTAACATTTTTTGTCATGTACGTGAACTTGCTTGACCTTTACTTCCGGGTCTACCGGAAGGTCAAAGTTAAATGAATTCAAAATGAAGACGTTAGCCTGAAATCAAAACAAAGCAACATTTTCTTCCGAACGGTTAACGGTATGATCACAAAACCTTGAGTAAACTTGTACCTTGTTACGTCATCATGACGTCATCAGGTATCAAATTACAAGCAATTTAAGGGCAAATTTTGACAAAATAGTTTGCGTATATCTTTTGAACTAAATAGAGTATCGTGTTCGTTTTTTCGTGAGGTTGTAGACTATGCCGTGAGGAACATTTCTTGTCCCCAGACACAAAACCGCTTGATCTTCACTTCCGGTGTTACCGGAAGTGCAATAAAAACTGAATATAGCTGAAAAGCGAAAGCATTTTACTACAGACACATATATTATAAAAGTGTTTAGTAGGGAATGCTAGACACAAAAACAGTGTGATGGCATCATCATCCGGAAGTCAAAGTCGTTTGACCTTTCCTTCCGGGGCTGCCGAAGGTCAAAGTTAGGTGAATTCAAAATATAGAAATTAGCCTCAAATAAAAGGAAAACAAGATTTCTTTCCATAACCGATTGAAATCGCGCCTCACCAGTTTTCCTCTCATATCTGAATGCTGAAAATTAATACTTGCACAGCGTGTAGCCACAAACTTTTCTGTCGTAAAGTCAGTGCAGAAATTTATTATGCCCGTGCAAAAGAAAAAAACCATAAAAGCCATTTTATGATATGATTAGTATACATGTATGTTGCATAAACTCCAACGACGTTAGAGGCTTCGTCAAGTCTACCAATAGTCCCAACTGGTTGTATGCTTGAGTAGCCATCCATGCAGCACCAGATGTGCGCTTCCTGATAGGCCTACAAGTCTTGTCGAGGTAAAGCAACAAGTTCAACTGCAGGCTGTGTGATTTTCTTTGTGAAAAACACAGGGTAATGGGTGCAGGGTAATGGGAGGGGTATTGTGCAGTTCAATTATGATTAAGTCATTGTAAACACAAGAAAATATGCCAGCCCGACCACTCTGCGTTCGTAACTCAACAAACGCGAACCTCTAGTTATTTGCTCGTTTTTGTTCCGTACGACCCACTGGCTCGATGGTGTGACTGAAAGCATACGCCAACAGCTGTAGAGAACCATCTAAATCCGATTGAGCCAAAACCAGCAATTTAATCAAATTTTACGTTAAAAAAACTATTTATAATATTAATAGGAGAAAGTTTGATTTCAATCGCTAATTACCGGTCATTAATCAGAGCATTTCGTGCATAATGATATCAAATCGAATGTGTAGCTGTTAGGCATCGATAGAAAAACAATATGAACCTCCGCCTACTCACAGTTCCTTCGGTTTACATTCCTTGGTGCGTCATTCCAAAAGCAAATTTCACGTTTGGAATGACTCACTATCTTGGGGAGCATTGTATAAAAGGACTTTAGGTTCGGAAAACTGTTACTCGACAAGTGAATTCAGAAGCAACAACTTCATCATGGCATCACAGAAAATCTTGGGCGCATTGGCCCTGTGTGTTGTACTTGCACGTAAGTGTCAATATTTCGTTTCTGTTGTCTATGAGGGTAAAGTTTGATTGGTGCTTCGGAAAAAAAAGTAATCGTTGCTATTTTAGAATCTTTTCTAGAAGTGTCTCCTTCACTAGGTTTTGCATTAGGCGAATTCTGTCAGGGATACGAATATCTGAACGTTATATTGGATTATTGATGAAAGGGGCCAAGACGGAATAATGTATATAGGTGAGTAAAAAAAACTGAAACCCAAATGTTGGGACCATTTTTGAAGTGAAGTTCTGCATGTAGCACTTTCAAAATCTAGGATAAAAAAAGCCCAATTTATAAGCTTTCTTTAGTGCAAGAATCATTTAAATCACTTGTGTACTTTTTAAGTTACAGAATTTTAAACACAACCACCATTTTAAAGTTCTGTCCACGGATCACAAAAAAGTTAAATGTACTTTCAGCAAAACGAAAACAATTTGCATTCATCCCTTTATATTGTGAATTGTTTTGCTGAAAGAACACGCACCTTTTAGTGATCTGTGGACAGAACTTTAAAACGATGGTTGTGTTTAAAATTCCGTAACTTGAACAGTACATGAGTGATTTGAACGAGTCATATAATAAACCAAAGCTTATGAATTGGGCTCATATGCTAGAATTTGAAAGTACTACATGCAGAACTTCACTAACAGAAATGGTCCCAACATTTGGGTTTCATTTTTTTTTCACTCACCCTGTTTTGTGGAAAGGGTGATTATAAGGTTCATGTATAGCCGTGAAAATCCAATAAATCCTGAATGTTATTTAAATTCTCTTTTTTTCCAGACCTGTGTGTTTTTGCGTCAGGTGATGAAATGATGGATGAGTTAAAGGAGGGTGAGTACAAACTGGTTTAAATTACCTTTTAACAAGTATACTTTACGTTACGCCCCATCGACAATTTGATTAGCCATTCATACTTTACATAACCAGCTTTAACCCCCTAATGGACCCAAAAGTAATCTGCCCACTCCCCAACGTTCAATTATTATTATTATCATCTGCGTGTCATGTTTATCTGGTGTGATATCAATTAAATTAATCATATCGGACCTATAGCGTTCGCGCAAGCTGTCAAAAATGCCGACGCTAGCAACCAAAACATCTTTCGTTTTCATTTTAACACTCCGACGCAGAAACTAGCCCTTTTGGGGACCGAATTTGGTTAATTACCTTAATAAAAAAATTATTTTCAACCAATTCTGGTGATCTTCCATCTAATCCTAGCCAGAGACACCCTCTACGGATATATGCAGTCACCTTTAGTGTGTGACCCCAGGTCAGGCATATCTGAGCCTGACAACCTGGGCTGCCCATATACACGTGCACAAAACAAGATCACTTGCGGGTAGCCAGTGCACGACTTGACCACAGACTATGTATACAACATCTGTTTCCTGTCAATGACCTCCTTATTTATAGTCTACAGACATGTCGAGATTGTGTACATATAGATACAGTGTTGTGTAGCCTCAAACCAAGGCGCTAAATATCTGGGTCCCCGGAGGGACCCCTTACTGTAAGCGTGTTAGTAAATGGGCTTTCTGCGTCAGAGGGTTAAATTGTCGACGTTCTCAATTTTTCAGAATGTTTTTAATGTTCCTTCGATAATGATGCTAAAACCTTGCTGATTTACTCATCAAGAATACCTAGTACAAACTAATCGGAGCACGCTAACAATTCTACCACGAAGGCCCCCTTACGTGGCAAAAACATCGTGCCAGCTTTTGTTCATAATTATAATCCGTCACGCGTAGCAGTTGCGTTTTACGTATAGCGTGCATATCGTGGCCCTGGATTAGGGACATCACACATTTTATTTGCGAAATATTTGCGATGTCGGAAATACTATTGCAAATATCTTGGCAAAATATTTGCGGTGTCGTAAACTAATGTCATCCCAAAATATCCCTGCAAATGTTTGCGATAATAATATTAATATTTGCAATGTATGCAAATAAAAATTTGCCACACTTTTGCCACGCAAATTCTTCGATCGTCGTGTCGTCAAAACGTACGTGTAACGTAAGGTACCCAACTACTCTCCCGTATCCACATGTTAACGAAATTAAGACTGGACTCTCAAACAACTTTAAGACCCTCTAGTTTCTTGAACAAAATAGCCTGGTATAAATATGCAAAATATGCAACAAAGTATGCGACAAAGTATGCGACAAAGTATGTGACAAAATCTGCGACATCGCAAATATTTGCAAAAATATTTGCGATAATATTTGCGACATCGCAAATATTTGCGCAAATATTTGAAAAAATAATTAAGTGCGGAACCGCGCGGTTTATTGAGGTCAACCGCGAGGAACAACCTGTTTAATTCTGAATTTACCCCTAGGACGCCTTGACATGCCATTGGCTTGACCACGTTGTAGATGCGTCCTTCGCAATTCAGCTAATTCTGCTGCAAGTAAGGAGGATAAGCCCCCCCCCCCCCAAACAAACATAATATCAAGTTCAAGAACAAAGATAAATAGATAATGTGTGTAAAAACGTTTAGCATATACCTCATGGGCAAGATGGATGTACGATTTAAATGTTTTGTTTGTATAGTCTTGGTTGCTCCACACTACTTCAAGCAAAATACGTAAAAGTACCCAGTATCATCACCAAATGATTTTTGTATAACTGTAATTGAATTTTGTTTCGGGAAGATGTTATTTCCCTATTACCGACAAAAATATCGTAGGCACTGAAAAAATCCACAAGCTCAGGCCTACTGGGGTAAAGGATTCGAACCCACAACTTCCTGCTTAGCGGTGCAGACGTCTCACCACTTGGCCACGCAGATGATCTGTTCGCACCTGATCAACGGGTACCACTAAAATCAATCAATCTTGTGTACGATTGAAAATTTTTGCGATGCCACAATGCTCATCATTCCATATGTTGTATGCATTACAGATTGCAGTTTGTTCTTCAGCTGCAAGGCTATAGGAGAAGACGGCGAACGGCACGAGATTTGCCTGAGGCACGATCAGTTCTGTGACGGCATCAATGACTGCGCACCGAGCATACGTGATGATCCACATTCACCCAAGATGTACCATGACGAAAATGAGATCATATGTAGTACGTTCCTCCTTTTTTTTCTTCGTTCGCTTGTTTCTTTCGTTTGCGTGGGGTGTTTTATCTTTTTGTCTTTTTTTTTTGGGGGGGGGGGGTCATTTTTGGGGGTAGGGGGATGTTTCATTACGGAGGAAAAGATTCAATGGGATATTTTGTATGATTGCATTTTGATCGGGGAAGGCAACAACGGGGAATTGGCGGCGAAGGGGGGGGGGGGGCAGGCGTTCCATCCATGCGCCTCTTAAGTAATGCAACTGAGCCAGGACCCATTTAACGTCAATTAGTGGGGGACAGGAGGAAATCCCGCCCCCCCCCCTACATTTTAAAGTGGGGGGCATCGTATCGTTTGTCCCCCAACACTTTTTTGTCCCCGAATAAAAATTGTAGCCTACATAACAATTCTATACCTCTGAATAGCTTATTCAGTGAATCCGAACTCGAAAATGATGTTTAAAGATGATCCTTTTCTCATAAAAATTGGTTTAAGTGGTCAGAAATTGCCTCAGATCGCACCACAGAGCGTCTAGAATCCAAAAGTTTTCGGAGGCCTTAAGCGGGCCCGGACCCTACGCCGTAAGGGCTTCGCGCTTGCATTAGTGCTAATGCCCCTCCCACTTTGAGAAGCGATTAACGCCTTTGAACTTAACCAACTCACTCTTTTTTTCTATCAGATTTCTTGAAACATATGATGGATCGATAGAGGAGACGTCTAGACTGCAAGAGCACCAGGACCAATCGAAAATCGCGAACGAATATCTGCGAGACAATTCACATACACTTGACTTAAATTTCACATATTCAGCTCTAGACTTGTGGTATGGAAGAAGAATCATAACATATTCGGTTGACTTGTATTGGCATAAATAATTATTTAATAATTATAAATGTAGGTTCTGTCTGTTAAAAAATACCGGGAAAGAGATTACAGAATTTACAAGAACTTTTGAAATATTTGTCTTTAAAATACAGATTCAGTTTTCAAGACGGACATATTTAACTGATCTAGTTGTTATGTCATTCAAGTTCTACTGTCTCAACATTGTTAGCCTATATACTTGGATCAAGAAAACGGGACTAGTAATTCCTTAAGTTTATGGTTAGGCCTATTTAAAGGATATCGCATGTCTGTGTTTTCTTTATGATCTTCATTTTATTATAGCTTTTATTATTATTATAGTTTTTTAAGTTTGTTTTGGTACTTCAATTGTTGCAATTTTTTGTGTGTGTATTGGCCACCGTATTGCAACCTATCTTTATGTTACTCCGAATAACCTGGAATGTATGGGCCTGCTGGTCATTATGTGCAGTTCAATTTCAGAAATAAAGGAGCGATCGTAGATTCAATTATTAGTTCAGATCTAATACATTATTAATTTGGTAACTGTGTTGCTCGCGTACTTTAAGTTATACGCGATTATGGGAATCAGAAACACTAAATATCTCACTCCCAGGTCCAGATGTGCGAACACGCACAAAAACAATGCCCGTGGTGAATATTTTTTTCCCCCAAACAATCATAATTATGGATCATGGTTGTTGAGCGCCCTCTACGATACTTATACGTACCCAGGTATATGCCATCCTGTCGAACTCTCCGATGGCTCACCCAGCTGGATAATGCCCTGGTTTTGAGATTGGAGAGTCTGAGTTCGAACCCATATTTTCCAATCTTCTTTTTTCTTCCATTTCCAATTTGCGGCTTTGGAGGGTTTTTTTGTAAAGGGAAAGAAAGTCCGAAAGTCCGAATTTTCATTAGATCTCATGTTTTAGGGAAGTTGTCCAAAACCTCACAGCGTACACCCCATTTGCTTATGTCGTTTTGGGAAAAAAATAGCGTCCGGGGAGGGGGGAGCCGGGGGGGGGAGCCCTCCTCCATTCCTATTATAAAGTTTCCTGTTAGGCCCGCGTAGACATTTCACTCTTCGAGTTCCCCCATTTCCTATCTTTTGTGCCATTTTTGTGCCCCCCCCCCTCCCTAGCCAAATCATGGGTGCGCCACTGTCCGTCACCCATTTTAAGTTTCTATCCCCAATGCTCTGGAACCATTTCCAAATAATGTTTTTTAAAAAAAAAACCTCTTTTGGTGGTGGTGGGGGTCTGATGTGGCGCAACCCTCTGCATAAGGTTGTTTGAAAACTGAATGTGCACAAAATAAAATGTGCTCCTGCTGTCATGTCTCATTGACTGTGACAGAAGTGAGCACAGCCCAACTCATACTCACAGCCCAACTCGGGCCACCACTTCACCAAGCAACATAAGACAAAACAAACTTTTTCATTGGTTCAAAGTTGGTCTTTACATTTGCAAATGCAAATCTCTCACTGGCATACCTTTTTATTACCAACTATGGTAATGAAGTGCAGCTGTGCAAGGCTGGAGAACTGAGTGGGGTGATCCAGCTAATTAGGTCAAAGACTTGGCAGCATGCCAGATTGCTGGCTTGTATTTTTGTATGTATATAATGAAACTAGGGCTAAGTGCAAATGAATTCATACACATACACATATGAACTCGCTGTGTATAAAGCATTTTATCATACACTGTTGATAAAATGAATTATTTTAAGGCAGAAACAGACCTGCCTCGCGAGCAGACTAGCTTCCAGTCCGTATGATTATACGAAAATGCAATTATAGTCGGTACTCGATTCGAAATTGATTTCGTTGGCCATTTTTTTTTCGTCGATGTCTTACTGGCAGTTTAGAGAAGGAATGTAATTTTGTTTTAGATGAAGCTCAAAAATAGCATGGGGAAAAAAAAACTTTACTAAAAGCTAATCACTAAAAAGGACAAATGCACGAGTTCAGGAAAGGTCCGTTAGGTCCCGATAACTTCTCGGATTATAGCGTAAAATCCCGAGAGTTAATAGATGGAGCGCTCGCGCCGCTTTTTTTCTTTTTAAATCCTGAAACTAAACGGATGGAACAAGGGGCCCCACCCCTAGTGATTGTTCACTGCATTTCTTTCTACTAATGCCACCCCTCCCCTATATCTCTTACCCTGCTCAGAAAATTGAGAGTACCTTCCCCAACCCCCAGATGAGTGCTACCAAGTACCATGCAGTGAAGTCACTGCTTTCCACATCTGCGTTGCTTTGTTTGTTCACTACGCATACCGGTACCGGTCCTGTGGCTAAATTAGTAATAAATGGCGTTTTACCAAGCCATTTAGGAATCAATTAAATCAGTGGTTGCAGAGGAAAAGTATTGGACTGTCATTTATTTCAATTAGGCGACAGGTGAATTTGGCAGTTACTGTTCGATTCAATCGAAACAAGTCAATGAATGAATTAATTACAGTTGGTTAATTGATCAGACAGGTTGGTCATTCTTCTTTTTCAGTCGTGACACATTATTTATATGGCCGATAAAAATGAAACCTATATCACTTAGCTAAGGGTAGGCCTCCGTTTGCCGAGAGCATGATCGACTAGCTGTGAGTGGATTGCATAAATTGCTTTTCTGCAGGTTCCGGAGGGCTGAAAAGAGTTGCGATTGGGGTATTATATTTTGGACCAATCATTTAAGGATTTGGGTAAGATAACCTCAAGTTGGTGGCGTTGGAGCGTGCTTGTTTTTAAATTAATTTCTGAAATTTTGAAGCATTTTGCGGTTAAAATAACGCAGAAACAAAATCAATTACTAGATGCTTGCCATTTAGTTTCTTTGTTATATACGCAGGCTTATCATAGGTACAATATTCTCCCAAAAAGACTGATGCATTTTAGGATGTACACGTGCCAGTGGCGCACCCAGGATTTGGCTGGGGGGGGGGGGGGGGGCTCACAATTTTTTTGTCAAAATTTTTTTTTGGGGGGGGGGGGGACTATTTTGACGTTGGTGGCGCCACTTACAACCCTATTATACTACTCGAAAATAGGCCACATTCATATCAACAAGGCCAAATCGTGGGACTAAAAAAAACAATGTGCCAAAGAAAGGAAAAATTGACCTGGGGGGGAGGGGGGGCTCAAGCCCCCCCCCCCCCCCGGGTGCGGCACTGACACGTGCTGACGTTGTGTAGTAGAGCTAGCAAATGACAAGATGTCTGTCTTATGCAGTTTTATTTCATAAATCTATGTATACAAAAGCTGACATAGTACTTTTTTAATAAAGGGATTCGTATAAACTCAAATTGGTTCAATTTGTTAGGTGTAATTTATACATAAAATTTCATAATTGTCGGCACCTTGAAACGTTCCCCGCCCTACGGAGATAACTCAAATCAATTTTTGTTCACTCATCTTAATGTCACACAGCTGTTCAAACAACAGAATTATGGACTAATTTCAGGAATGTATTTTGCTGCCAAATCACAGAAATGTTGTTATGTCGGTGGAAATATTTGCACATATTTCCCCCACATTTATGATGGATTTATCCAGCCTTTACAGTCTTTTAATTTGTACCTTCATTTCCACACTGTTCCCACTGTGTAATTAAAATTAATGCAAAGAAACAATTACAAAAATCAAGTGCTCTATATTCATAAGACGGAATTTTGCGTCGGGGTGATGTAAATCAAATTAGGTTTTGCCCTTCACCGACGTTTAAACACTGTATACTCGAATCCCACCGAGTGATTTTTTCCCAACTTTCACTCCGGAGGTATACAGTGATAATACGTCGCTGAAGGGCAAAAACCTAATTTTAACTGCTCTATATGTCCAGTTAACATTAAATGCACATATCAACATTTTCCATACAAATGCATAAAGCAAATTTGATTTAGTTTGTCACCATAATATAAAACATTTTTATTTAGTTAAAAACTAAAAATTAGATTTCAATGAAGTAAAGCAGCATAAAGAAAACACAATACTGAAGAAGAAAAAGCAAAACGCATGTGATTAAAAATAATAAAAATCTAAATGAAATTAAACATATATTATTAAACAACGTACATTGTACATAGAACTTTAAATCCAACACTTTATATATTTAATAATATATATTGTTTACTCTCCAAACAGATTAAAATATATAAAACGAGCATTATAACTCTGTGTAAATTATGATAGAAATCTTTATATATTGCTTTGTGGTTCAGCACTGCGTCGACTATTTTTCTTTTCTAAATTTATCGTTGAGATACTTTTAATTTACGCGGAAAAAAGCGAACGAGAACCTATAAGTGTCTTGCAATGATCAAAGGAAAACTGAATTATGCATGACTTGGCCCCAACACTCCTGGAAAAAAAAATACGCCCCAGCCATGGCCCAGTATTTTAGGCATGGCCTAGGATGGCATGTGAAATATGGGAATCGAGGGAAGGATCATGACCCTGGATGGCAGCATACATGTGGTCGTGTTTAGACACTTTGCAAATGTCACTGCATACTAATCTGAACTTTGTGAGCATCAGTTTTTGGAGTAGGTCATCTGGATTGGATGTGGACATTTCACACTGTTCGGCACAGCTGTAGGTGTGAATAGTTATCTTAATACTGAAAAACAAACAATTTTTTACGCATGGAACACATCCGAGGCAGGACATGTAAATATGGCATGGCACTCCAAAAATGGTGCCATTTATACAGCTGTCCATGGAATGCTATTTTGAAGTTGTTCAGCTTAGTGAGAACCAGAGATTACACACAGGCATTCAAATACAGATTATATTAATTTGAGTCACGACTGATGCATTAGTTTTATTTCAGATTTTTTGGGTTTTTTTTTTTTACTTGTGTGTGTATATATGAGGAATAAATCAATTTTTTTTCCTGATTGGTGAGTTTTGTTAGTTTCCCTATGCAACTTTTTGTTCATTGTATTTAAAGGGTATGCATCAGTGATCAGTGGTGGACAACTGAATGTCATGGTGTTTCTATTAAAATAGAAATAACTTGTGAATAGAGTACAAGCAAATCACAGTTATTAGTGACTACCATGTACTTTATTCCTTTGTTCTTTATATTCAATGGAGCAAGCCACATATCTTTTAGTGTTTTTTTTTTCTAACTCAGTCATTTCTTTTTGACTCACACTGTACAGCTGTTACTGCAAAGTGTCTCTATTATGATCCATTAGTGTAATGTGTACTCTGTGGAAGTTATCTTAAGAAAAATGATTATGACTGGAATTGGAAGACTTTGTTTCTCTGTTACAGTGTCACCTGATACTATCTGGTCATCTGATCAAGTCACCTGATTTTAAGAAAATGACTATCAGTTGAATTGGAAGACTTTGTTTCTCTGTTTCAGTGTCACCTGATACAATCTGGTCATCTGATCAAATCACCTGATTTAAGAAAAATAATTATGAGTTGATTTGGAAGACTTTGTTTCTAAGTTACAGTGTGATCTGGTACAATCTGGTCATGATCAAGTCACCTGATCATACCACCTGATCAGATCACCCTTGCATGTGACCTGATAACTGATAATAAGATCATGTGACAGGACTAAGATAGTCCTTCACAGGTAATTCCAAACATGGCTCGAATGGACCCATGCTGTCAGTCAATCAAGCAGTGTGCATGGACCAATTAGATCATGATTTTCGGTCAGGTGACTGTGTTTATCAGTCAAACCCAGTCACAAGTACTGTGAGGAATGTACTCTTACTAACGGTGGGTGGGGCTTACGGCCAAATGCAGACAACGGTCCATTGTGTGATCCAATCATGTGACCAGATCTCATCACCTGACAGCATGGTCAGCTGTCATGTGACCTAGCCATGCCTGCTCTGGCCTGGACGAGGGCAGCAAACTCTCCCTCTGGCGTTGCTAGCAGCTGCTCAGGAGTTCCCATCTCTGTGATCTCACCGTTGCTCATGACCAAGATGGTGTCGCAGTTCATGATGGTCTCAACTCGGTGCTGAAGAGGAAGACAAGAAAAAAAACCCCGATAAAACAGAAAATTTGTTATCATCTCTTCTTTACACGAACCAAGAAAAAGAAGTGATTGTTTTTTTTTCTTCAGGGAATTCACGATAAAAACATTGAAGGAAATGTACAACATTTGCTTTTGCTGCAATTTTCAGAAATAAATGGATTTGGAGGATTAGTACGTTATAGAAAATATTGTTAAACTGACTTGTTTCACTTTTGGGCTTGTAGATGCTGGAAAACCAAGAAAACCAACCATGTTCTTGTAGTCTGGTTCCCTGACCCCACTTAAGATGAACGGAGCAATTAAAACACATTGGGGAATTGCAAGGTCATAGAATAGTCTAGCACTGGCTTGTACCCCTTCACAGGTGTGTAATCAATTGCAAAGAAAAGTCATGAATAGTTTTTGAAAAAAGCAAGTTTTCTCCAACGCTGGTCAGCCGACCAGCGTTGGAAAAATACATTTTTTCTTGAAAATGTCAGCACACCAGGAGCCAAGATTTTAAAGGATGCTTTAGATTGTCAGTCCCTAACAATCCAGTAAGGTATTTCGTGATAATTTGATCATATCGTTTTTTGATGTTTGAAAATGTTGTATCTTCCCTTTAAACTGGTTATTGAAATTAAGAAAAAACAAAAAGTAATCTATGTGAAATGTAACAATTAATTATAAGCTATTGTGTGCTTGAAGGTTTCTAAGTATAAGCCTTATCGTCTGTAGCCAACTCAGATTTTGGAAGTTTTCTCTCCAAAAAGTGTGGAACTTACGGCTACAATCAAAACTGTTCGATCCTTGAATGCTTCCACCACTACCTGCTGCAGAGTCTTGTCCTGTAAAACAAATAGAACAAGAATATTTTTTATTGACCTCACCGATAAGTAGTTTTGTCAGAAGTCCATCACAGGTACATCACAATCATCACTAGTCACTCACAGTCTATCACGTTGAAAGTCCTCACAAGTCAATCAAAGACGAACTCACAAGTCAATCACAAGTCACCACAAGTCATTTAAAGTCCTCACAAGTCAATCACAGGTCCATAACAAGTCCTCACAAGTCAATCACAAGTCACCACAAGTCACCACAAGTCATTTAAAGTCCTCACAAGTCAATCACAGGTCCATAACAAGTCCTCACAAGTCAATCACAAGTCACCACAAGTCATTTAAAGTCCTCACAAGTCAATCACAGGTCCATAACAAGTCCTCACAAGTCAATCACAAGTCACCACAAGTCACCACAAGTCATTTAAAGTCCTCACAAGTCAATCACAGGTCCATAACAAGTCCTCACAAGTCAATCACAAGTCACCACAAGTCATTTAAAGTCCTCACAAGTCAATCACAGGTCCATAACAAGTCCTCACAAGTCAATCACAAGTCACCACAAGTCACCACAAGTCATTTAAAGTCCTCACAAGTCAATCACAGGTCCATAACAAGTCCTCACAAGTCAATCACAAGTCATCACAAGTCAATCCCAAGTAATCCAGCCTCAAGTCAAGACATTCCTTTGTTATTGTTCATCCACCGTTATTTGTGACTGGACTTGGGAATTAACTTGAAATTTACTTGTTACCAGACTTGTGATGGACTCGACTATGAGCTCCGTGCACCAAAAAGAGAGGGCGCTTTTTTACCACCTCTGAGAGCCCCGTGTGGTGGGGACACACCACGTACGCTTGTTCGGGCGCGTGTATGTTGGAAAACAATGCGTGACTAACTTTATTCTGAATGTGCACAAGGCTATGGCGTTCTTGAGTGAGCGTGAGGCATTGTCGGCAATGGCTTAGAAATTCTCTTTAGCCGGTCTCCTCCAACTCTCCCTTACATGCCGTTGAGGGGGTACTTAAGGAGAGGATAACACTGCCGATAAGAGAAGGTCACATGGACTGACATTCATGCTTTCTAGGTCAGGAAACTCAATGTTCACTCACAGCTATCAAATACTAACCATCTCAAGATCAACTGATGCTGTGGCTTCATCCATGATGAGGATGCGGGATTTGCGGAGGAAGGCTCGAGCAAGACAAAACAACTGCCGCTGCCCAACAGAGAAATTCTCACCCCCTTCAGACACCTGAAAATCTGCCACCACAAGAAAATGAGCACAAGAAAATACTAATGAACAGAGATTATTTGAGCATTAAGCATCATTTAAACACCAAACATCAATTTAACATCAAGCCCCATTTGGACATCTCAAACGAGTGTTAACTTTTCATCGCAACGTTTTTAGTTTTTTTATTATTTGAACATTTATGTACATTTATAACACGCGCCAGATGATGCTCGCGGAAGTTGCAGATTACACTGATTACACTTATATCTTGCTGCACCGATGCGCATCGTGCGGACCTTTACGAACAATCTGAACAGCAACTTCTGGGGTTTTAATTGTGGGTTGGGTTTCTTTTACGGCTACCCGCGTTTTACTTCAATAGGGTACCTGGTTCCCACACTACCGGTAAATGAACACCACTAATTTACACAAAGTTATTCAAAGTTAGATAGATAAAGGCACATCTATTATACATGTACAAGAGTTTTGAGAATAAGCCAGTTGTGGATTCTAAGTGCACATGTGCACAACATGATCTGAATTTTTATGGATAAACACAGCAGGATGAATACACTATGAGGTTCATATGTACATGGTTAACGAAGCTGCAGTTGCAATTATTTTTCACGCAATCAAACGCATGACCAAAAATGTTGTTAGGAAAAAAATGTTGAATCATACAAGATACCTTGAAACATTGAAACATGATGCTGTCTAGTGTCTAAAAAACATTGAACAAGAATTGTTGGTTAATTTTGTTGGTACTCGCTATGATTTTGCATGCATACAGTGACTTGCAAAAAGAAAAACAGTAATTTTAAAAAGGGAAAACATGAAATATTGATGTGCACCCCTGCAGTTACTACCAAACTGGCTGAATGTCTTCCTCTAATTTTGTTTCACCAACCTAATCCACCTAGGTCCGACACCAATCCTTTGACCTGGGCTATCTGCAGTGCCTCCCACAAATCCCCATCTGCCATCTTGCCAGTTGGGTCCAGGTTTTTCCTTCATAAAAATTTGATGAAAAAAAAACCAAACAAACATAAATTGATTCAACTAATCTTAATGTGAATATCCACCCTGTTTTTGACATGTTCTTGCAAAACATCCAACAAAACTGCAAGGGTATGAAAAATGTGTTAGTTGTTGATTCTGAAAAAAAAAGGAGTATTGCAATTTGACATTCCATTGCTACAATATACATGTACACGTTCAAAGCCACATCTTACAGGCATGTAGTAACAGTTGTTGAGGCCTTTATTTGGTAATTTCGAAGCGTATTCTGGAAAGAAAAGATTCATCAACCAAAGCTGAGCTGCTGTACGACGTCCATACAGAACACAGGTCACAAAGTGTTCTACAACATGATAGAGGCTCAAAATTATTTGGTACATTTCGAAGCGTATTCTGGAAAGAAAAAATTCATCAACCAAAGCTGAGCTGCTGAACAACGTCCATACAGAACACAGGTCACAAAGAGTTCTACAACATGATTGAGGCTCAAAATTGTTTGGAGATGTTCGTCAACTTCTGAAAAGTCTCCATTTCACAATGATGAAGGGCTCGTCCTTGCAATAGTGGCAGGGTAAACGTCGAAAGTGTTCTACAACTCTTTGAAAAAGATCAGGTACGATCTTATTACCCACAAAAAGTCAACTTGGTTATGCAATTACCCTTTTGCACGACCATTATGAGTGAGGAATCCAAAGAAGAACTGGCATGGAAGTTGCACTATGGTTGGCAGGGGTGTGAGTGACCACTGATAAAAATAGCTGAAAACAACTGGAAAAGGTGTAAAAAAGCTGAACTTTGGAAATCTCCTATACTTTTGTACACAGCAAGTGAGGGAAAAAAGCTGAAATCCCAAACAAAAAAAAGCTGAAATCAGCTTTAAAGCTGAGATTTCACACCCCTGGGTTGGAGAAACAATAGCGAGACTAATGCTCTTCTTAACCATGCTGACAAAAAAGTTGATAGTGCCGATAAAGTAAATACACGGCCAAGTTTAAACGACAAAGGGGAAAAAAATTCGCACCGATGCCTGAAAGGCAATGTTGCACTGTGTGAAATGGATGGTCAAAAGAAGTATGAAGACCAATCCCGTTTCCGTGTACAAACCGATTGGGTAGGTGTTAATGAGGAGGAGAGCTTGGAAATGGTCTTGAAAAGTTCTTAAAGGGTGGTCATGAAGCCAAACATAGCATTGCAAAATCACAAAATGAAACTCAGCTTGCCATAGCATATGGAACTAGTGTAAGAAACCATCAGGAAGGGAATGACATGAAACCGAGGGAAGCTGGAGAGCTCACAAAAAGAAGGATCATGTTTTAATCAAAGACGATTGTTTCAATCACGTTGAAAAGACAGGGACTATGGGCTCTGTGCGCAAACAAAAGAGGGCACCCTTTTACCTAGCAACGACGTCCCATGGGTGGGACACTACATTGCGCCGGTTGACGTGCGCACCATTCCTTGTGTGCGACGCACGTGCACCAGGGGATTTGTAGTATGTACATGTACACGCAGTGGCCGCGCCTCGCCGCAGCAAAACATTGCAGTCAGGCAAGACGGCGTCATCCGGTCACCCCCAACTGAACTTTCATTGCCGGTGAGGGGGTACTTGAGAATGGAGCGGATAGCGATCATCTGTGGTCCACGACCAGAAAGCAGCTGCCAGTTCAATACATTGGCTATTTACAAAATACCGGGATACATCAATTTGTAACAACTCTGCATCATGAAGTCTCAGTATCTTGAGGATAATTCCATGGCAAGGTTATAAAATTTCAGATAAGGCTTTATGCACCTTCAGAATGAGGCTTCACGCAATGCCACAATCGGTTGTGGCCCTACCGCGTACCGGTAGCTTCAACAGAGCTGCAACAAGTGGGTAGAATTCTGCTGTTCAATGCATGTTCAGTCCAAACAAACAGTTCGACCATATTCCATTGAAAATTGACTGGAACGCATGTTCTTGGATTTCTGAATTGGACAGGCAGATTTCCTGACAGAATATCTTATGTATTTTCATCTTTTTAAACACCCTCAAAAAAGAGGTTGCTGTTGTGCAATTTTTTTTCTCCAGCAAAATACATGGTTCTAAAACTCTGTATTTTTTAGACCCTTTTTTTTTAAAAATTCATGGTGGCCGATCTGCCCGCTCATACCTGATTGTTCCAGTAAACAGAACCGGGTCCTGAGGAATGATTGACATCTGTTGACGCAGGGCGCTTAGAGACACATGAGAAACATCCAGTCCATCAATAATAAGGGATCCTGGAGAAGGCAAGTGAAGCAGCCATTAAATTGATAGGGTACTTACATGGGGTAAGTTCCATTACAGCTTGCAAGTACAGCTTGTGGTCACATTGTGGGAACACAGTAACTCTATGATTATTCATAAGATGGAATTTGCATTGGGGTGATGTAACTCCAAGTTGGGGTTTAGTACGCTTGTAATGCAGGTCCCACCCAAGTGATTTTTTTACTCACAATCACTCGGGAAGTTTCATCGCAGTGAAAATGACCCTAATGGCAAAAGATCTCCCATTTTGACCTGTATTCAGGGGGTAAATAACACGCTCAGATTTGCCTACTGATGATCCATGTGCATGCTTACCCTCATGAGTGTCAATCAGCTGAAGCAGAGCCAGAGTCAGCGAGGATTTTCCACTCCCTGTCCTTCCACAGATTCCAATCTTGAGAAACAAATGGGAATTGCACAGAATTAACCCAGCCATACTGGCAATATCTCATTCTTTCTTTTTTGAAAGCAACATCTTGCTTTCTTTTTTGAAAGGGGAGGGGGGAGGATGCCTTTCTTTGCATTTTGTTATTTTATATCATGAGATTTGAAGATTTGCATGGTGGAAAGATACTAAGACAAGATAAGTTTGCAGTAGCACCATGTGAATAAATCTCTTTTGTGAGTATCTGTGGTTCTGAAAGGAACCAGAGGGACTCAACGTTTTGAAAAGTATGCTCTGCCCGTCGTCAGGAGAATGAGGGATTCCAACGATGATGCGATGTTATAAGGATGGGTGCAGTGAGACGTGAACTTAGGTTCAGTTCTCGCCTATGGGTCACCGATACCCTGAGCTCCTTCCCCTTTGCCCCCTCACTGTGTACTAATACGTTCCAGTAAACCAGCATCCTTCAGTCAACTTGCATCCTTCTCAGCTTCACCGGTTTCGAGCTTCACCAGTTTGCATCCTTCTCACGCCTCACTGCACCCATCCTTATAACATCGCATCATCGTTGGAATCCCTCATTCTCCTGACGACGGGCAGAGCATACTGTTCGAAACGTTGAGTCCCTCTGGTTCTTTTCAGAACCACACATACTCACAACAGAGATTTATTCACATGGTGCTACGCCAAACTTATCTTGTCTTAGCATTTGATATCAGTGAAGTTAAATGACAGTGGCTGCAGGTAGGGGTTAAGTCCTCGTTGCGCCTCAAAGGGCCCTAAAAGTCTCTTTTCCACCACAATCTGCCCAAGCACTATATATGGTGTTGTGAATCATCAGGGAATAATACAATGTAGTGCTAATACATGCACATGTACAGGGTGAGTAAAAACAACGCACCCCAAAAGGTAAGACTCATTTCTGAGTGCGTGTTCTTTCAGTAAAACGAAAACAATTCTCATAGGAAAATGCATGTATAATTGTTTTCGTTTGGCTGAAAGAACACGTACCTTTTTGTGATCCACGGAATGGTGTTCAAAAAGCTCTAACTTAAAAAGTCTGTGAGTGATTTGAATGATTCTTATACTAAAAGAAAGCTCATTGATCGGGCGTTCTTATCCTAGATTGTGAGAGTGCTACAGGCAAAACTTCATTTAATTGGTCCTACCATTTGGGATGCATTTTTATTGGTCACCGTGTATTACCGGTTTAAGTCCCCACATAAAAATATGAAGAAATTCGTTTTCTATTTGTGTCAAAATAACAGATTAAAAATAATCCACTCCTTAAAAAACTTTCTTGAACATTAAAGATGCTCATAAAAAAATAATAAAAACCTAGATTTTTCTCCTGATGAATTTCCAATTTTACGTTAACACAGAAATTGACTTTATGTGTTTTGTTTTGATGAAAACAAAACCTTTTGTCCAATTCTGTAAAAAAGGCCTTATTTTGCACACAAATGAACCTATCCTGCGAGAACCAAATTATTGTCAGGCCACAGATAATTTGAATTTTGTACAAAAATATCTAAATAAACTTTTCTTTTGATTTTTCATTCAAACTGAATAACCTGTATATCGCTTGAAAAATAGCAACTCAAAAAAAATTTATGATTTCTGTTTTAGCCTCTGAAGAAGAACTTGCTAAGTTCGCAACGTCAGGCCACATTAATTTTAAGATTAAAAAAAAAATTTAGTCGGACTCGAAAAGCACAGGGGTAGGAATCTGTAAGTCATGAATAAGTCCAATTTGGATTGTGACGATTACGACGATTACATTGGCACCACCTATAGTAAAGATGATCCTAACTATAGAGATAGTCACAGGTCAACAATAATTTCAATCACAACTCATATCCCATATAAGAGGCAATGAACAGTGACAAACGAATGCATTTGTCCATGTTCATTGGACTAGCCTGCAACTTATATTGAGACTGGATGGCTAGTGATTGACTTGTGAAGGACGCATAATGGACTTCTGATTAACTGAACTACTCTGGTTAATATGGCAGTGTTTTCGTGGTTGCATTTTAGTTCACCCATTATGACTTTGTAAATGAATTTCTATAAGCACAGCCAATTACTTGCGTAGTTTCGTTTACGTTTCAACTAGTTTCACTAGTCTTCATCCTCAAGCGGCCAGACCACCATCTAATGGCCGCAACAGGAAACAGCGCCACCAACTGACTGGTGGTGCTTCGTTCTGAGGATGACTAGTGAAACTAGTCGAAACGTAAACGAAACTATGTACGTAATTGGCTGTGTTTACATAAAATTCATTTACAAAGTTGAAATTTTACCAGCCTGATGAACTTCTTTTAAGATAACCCATTATGGTTCCGTGCAAAAGTACCCCCTCAACGGTAAGGGAGGGAGAGTTGGGGGAGACCACTTGGAGTGACATTGGAACGCATTACTGACGATGCCCGACACTCACGCAGACGCTGTGGCTTTATGCACATTCAGTCTAAAATTCGTCTTCTTTCGTTTGAGGCAGCAGAAAGTCAAGCTATTCCGCCCAGTTGTCTAAGCCATGTTCTTGTCTGTTCGCTGACAATGTCTAAAATTAGTCAAGTGTGCTTGCACTGTGTGTCCCGTCCATGGAGCTCTCAAAAGTGGTAAAAAGGCACCATCTCTTGTTCGTGCATTAAGCCCACAGTCTACCACCCCCAAAAGCCGCCCCGCCTATTACTCCCTGTACCTCCTTAAACCCCCTGAGCTCTCAATTGTTTAACGAATTCTTCAGTGAATAAATGCAATGTATTATTACACTGTAAAATCTACAAACTTATAAAGTAATACAAGTACTGCAACAAACTCTTATGTTTATTCCTTTTCATGCCCCCCCCCCCCCCCCCCCCCCCCCCCCCCCCCCCCCCCCCCCCCCGCACCTCTTTCTTAACAGAGAACTCTCCTCACTTTTTCTTACCTTTTTTCCTGGTTCAATACGCAGATCAATTTTATTCAGGACTGGCTGCAGGGTGATGTCATAGCGTGCTGAAAGCTGATTGAACTCTATCCCTCCACTAGAAGGCCAATCACTGGCTGGTTCTATGCCTGAGGTTACATGAGAATGTAAGGCAAACAAAAAATACCCCAAACATTTAATAAAATGGAGTAAAACAAAAACTTAGAACTTTCTTTGCCAATTCGTGGTTGGAATTTTGGCCAACAATGGAATGGCAATGTTCCACAAATAAAGAATAGTTGTTAATGTTTCTAAACACATCAGTGGAGGGCTGAAAATACAAAATAAGCACCAAAACCTACCAAAGACTTAACAAAAAAGCCTCACTCCTACACAATCAGGTGGTTAATCTGTAATCTCTGGCAAATTCTGTTGCCACCAGTGGCTTCAATTTATGCCCTTGTGGCAGTCCATACAAAATGGCGATCACTGCTTACATCGAAAGAAAGGTCTATACTTCTCACTCTTTGAAGACAGGTTTAATTGTCTTTGACATGCCCGAATATTTCAAAAGTTTCTTTGATTTCGAGATGACATCTTAGCTTGCTGTTTGGCACATTTGTAAGCCGATACATCAGCTGTTTAGGTTAGTAAAAAGTCTCACTAAAATGACATAAGTATATAATTTTGGTTGGAAATATTAAAACTGTTGTCATTTCCTTCTATATTTCACTTGCCACAAAATAAATAAAGCCAAAAAAATTATATAAAGCAAAAAGGTCATGATAAGATTTTCTAGATTCTGTTTCATTTCCAGGATTCTTTCGGTGAGTAATATCAATACTAACATTTTGCGACAGTCCTTCATTAACCCTGCCAGGTGCAACAGAGTACAGCAGGTGTACAAGTCTGTGGGAATTGGCCAGTCAACCCAAGCATATAAACTGCCATTTCTGAGACACTGAGAGATAGTCCCATAGTAAAGGTATAGTCCATCATTTGTAATTTGTGCATTTTGTTCGTTTGAAGCAACAATAGTGCTCAAATCTAAAGAAGGGTAATGAACAACTAACCTGAAGTTTCAGCTCAGCTCCAGCTGTATATTCCGAGAAAAACAGCATTTTAGGATCTCAATTTCAAATCAAAAATTGCTGAATCATGTTTTGAATTGGGCCTGAATTCAGCGTCCCAAACAAGTTCTCACTGAACCGATTGCAGCTACGCGATGTCGCGCACTGATCCAACGCATTATAGCAACCGCGCGCGTGTGTGCGTCGTGTCAATGCTTGCGCGCGCTTCGCCAAATAACAAGACGAACTACTAATTTAAATTTCCTACGGTGCGTCTTAAGAAGCACCGTTGGAAAGGCCTTCTTTTGTTGATTTCCTCAAAATGACAGCTTGCCAGAAAGAATAATTTCACAGGGAGTTTAGTCCCCTTACTATCTTTCAACCAAGTATGTTTTTCAACAATAATTACGCCAGTTACTTTTTGGATAGCTGCAAATGATGGACTATGGCTTTAAATAATGCCACTGTTGGTCCTGTTGTGGCTGGCAGCCTCAAACTCTGATGCTGTTTGACCAATAGGATAGTTGACCTGTTGGACACTGTTATCATGGCGTAAATCCTGGGGGGGGGGGGGGGTGACGGGGGGGGGGGGAAGGATATATGCCCCACTATTAACTGTGGGATTGCCCATTGGATCATTTCCCCAGATTTTTGTTGTGATAAACCAAAAATGATCAATTTGAGGTTATCTTTTAAATCTCCAATGGTCCAATTCATTAAATAGTTTTGGAAAATGGAGAACATTACAAAAGCTTACAATGCACTGTTTGTAAGGTCAAGTGCGCAACCCTTACATTTGTATCATGAACAGCACCCCCTAGTGTAACGTGGGTGTCCAGCCCCCCTCCCCCCCAACCTATAATTCAAATTTCCATGGCTGGGCAGTTTTGGGATTTTGCCATATGGCCATCCCCCATTCCCCCCCCCTCCCACTCGCGGACACGGATTTACGCCACTGATTGTTACACTGGCAGGACTATTCCCTTTGACAAGTGTTGTTTGTTGTTGCCTTTGGCAGGGATTTGTTTTGCCAAAATACCCCGGAGGGCTAGTTAATGACACCACAAACCTTGATATTTCTCCGTTGGAAGGCAAGTGTAATGCTCAATTCTCTCCACGGCGTTCATTCGGATCTCCAGCTCTCCGCAGAACTTTGCCAAGTAGCCTATCACACTGGAATTCTGCAAAATAAAAACCAGAAGATTGGAGTAGAAGAATGTCTTGAGCATTTCTAGAAATGCAAACTGTATTTCAGTGATAACACTCTAATGTTTGAATGTTTTTGTATGGGATTAATTATACTTATTAGATGGAATTAAAATAAAGCACTATGATGTTGGGGATGATACATCCTTGGCTGTTTCTAGGGGGGAGGATCCATTTTGCGCCGCTTCACCGCTGGAGAACACTTGACTGGATAGTGGTGTGTATCTACATACTGACTCAAGGATTTCAGTCTGGCATACATTTCAAGTACAATAGCATAAAAAAAAACAATGAAATGAGTTTTGGCTTTTTTTGCGTGTCTCTAATACACAAAGGAACCACCTGAATTATTGCGGGGTAGCAAATAATACTAAAGTTGTAATTAATATCTATCAAAACTATACATGGGCAGATTACTCAGTTCAATGTCTTTTTCAAAGTTGAAAAACGTTTGTATTTCTACAAAAGAAGAAACTTTAATAATAAAAACGTCATTTTTAAGGGTGAACACTAGCATCGGGAATGCAACTTTGTGCGCAATGCCATTGGAGCATCAGGTTGGCGTAGCAGTACTTTCCCCGCCTTCCACCGCTGTGACCCGGGTTCGTTTCCTGCCTGGCCCACATGTGGATTGGTTTTCAGTCCCTACCTGATTCCATGGGTTTTCCCCAGAATATTCTGCTGGGCTTTTCCTCCCACCTCTAAAACTGCAATTTCTCTTCATTGTCTCCTGTCTACAGGTTTCTTCAGGCTTGTGAGCTACAGTGCCTAGGGCGCTTTTGAGGAATCCTTGGTTTCATTACCAGAAATAAAATAATATTAATAATTATAACAATTTCTCCTTTTATAAAAAAATGTAAATGTGTGCGTTGTTTATGAGAAAACTGCCATACCTTTACAGCTATCGCAATGGCCAGACCAACTAGGCTTGCCGACACTCCATCAAAGGAGGATGCCAGCAAAGCTGCAACACCAGCAGCCAAGACCATACAAGTTCCCAAAATGTCCTATCGAGAAAAGAACCGAAACAGGTCGGCCCGTAAATGTGTGGGGCCAAACGTGTGACATGCTTGTGTCCCTGCTACACTTGGCCTGTGTGATTTGCCATGCAAGTGTCATTAAAATTGACTTCAAACTATTTGTTATCTGTTTGGCAGGTCATTTGCTTTCTACAGTTTCTTTTGGAGACAGGGCTGTGCATCGGAACCTGGTACCCGATTCCCCGACAGTTGATGTCAGAAACCGGTTCCAGATTACGGAATCCGGTACCCGTAACCAACTTTATAAATTAATAACAAATTGAGTTTCTCTTTTTTTGTCAAGTAAACCAATAAAATATTTCAATAAAATTCATATCTGTGTCTCGGATGGTTTTATTTTATTGAGACAATTCTTGTTTCATTAAAACAATCAGCGTTCATGAGTCCCAGAAGGACGATAAATGTTGACGTCACTAGTTTCGCAAAAGTGACAAAAAAGTTAATGCCGAGTAAAAGCTCTCTCAGCATTTATTACAGCTTGGCACCGCCGGCTCATTGACATCAACAGATTGGCAAGGATCTGATGAAATATATACCAAATCCACTGAAGAATTTGGAACAACTCCGCTTGACTCCGTGGCCACACTTGGTGATGGAGTTGCCTTTTCAGTTCGTTCCAAAAAATTCTCATTGCACGGAGTCCACCCATGGACGTAAATGGAGTCCACTTCCGATACACGTATTATGCATGACGCATGCAGGTGTACTGTGCAGCCGTCACGTGCCTTGCGTATTTCTCATCTTGGGAAATTCCCTTGACATGAGCATCATATGTAACAGGGACACGGGAGAAAAAGCGCGCAGTTGAAATACAGCACTGGTTAATTACTTGGCTATAGCTAGTGGTACTACACATGTCTATGGGAAGTGGCTTCAACTGCTTCCACAGGTGTATGTGTTTGCAAGCCATATCCAAAGAATATGGACCAGGCCATCGTATTTTGAAGAACGTTTGAAACAGGGCACTAGGATATAAATGTGTGCTTGGCTGGTTTTAAACACTATGCTTAAGACCGGTTTGGAGTCTGGATGCTGATAATGACCCGAGACAAAAGTCAGCGTCCAAACTCCAAACTGTCTCAAACATAGTGTTTAGTACCAGCCAAGTACACATTTATTCCCATTCATACATACTGATCGAAACTGATTTTATAGATGTCAAGAATACAATGGACTCACTTACCAGCCAGATGTTGAGCCACAGGTTACTTGTCTGTAGGTAAAGGTATGCTGTGCAGTTCTCATTGACCTTGGAGAGAAGACTAGCCAGGAAATGTTTTTGGTAGCTTTGAAAGAAAAGAAAAGAAAAAACTTTTAGGCCAAACAAAGAAGAGCCTCCGGTTTCTGGTCTCCATGCATGCGCATCACCGTAGCCGTGCGTGTCGGCAAAAATAAAACTTTTTTTTTTTCAATGTAAGATGATGTCTCAAAACCGCCAAACTCACTGGTTTGACTGGAATCCTGCTGCTGCACAACTTTAATGTGTTTTAGATGGGGTTACGATCGAGTATGTGGCCTCTTGTTCTCCCATATATTTTGCACTTAATTTGGTCGGGCACCGTTTGCAGACGGTGATGTAATTTTGTAATTGTGCGTCTGGAAGCCAGACTGAGGGAGCGATGGTCGTGTATCTGGAACCTGTAAACACTTTTTAATTAGCGCAAATGTAAGGGAGCAGACTAATGACCAGCCCGCAGCAGCTCATGCACGAGGTCGATGTCGCTGTATGGTCTGACATTACCGCTTTCTCTGATTGTTGTCTTGAATTTCCCGAAGAAAGAAACCAGAGACTTTTTTTTGGTGCCCTGTATCTTGAATCAGTGGGAGAATATAGGTTACTTTAGCACAACATGTCCAGAAATCATTCTGGCTTTTGTTTCTACTTCCATTCTGAATGCACGAGGCATTCACACAGAAATAGTTGCATCATTTTGGTACAAGACTGTACATAAATATAGATTTGTGCCCAAGTCACATTTCATCATAAGTGATAAGAAATATAAAGCATTGTTGGCAATTTAGGAAAATCCAAGGAATGCAATGACTGCAGTAACATGCACACGAACAAGTACGGTAATTAAAGAGGTCAAACTCTTGTTAAGTCTTGAATAAAAAGAAAGGACTGGTACCAGTCTATTCATCCCTTCATTATATTTAGACACATGGTTTTTTTTTTGTAATCCTCCGCTTCATCTCTGTCTTAAGCTAGCTAACTTGGGCGATTGTTGCCATGATCTGCTGAAAGAGCATTAAATCCTGTACTTTATGAAGCCAAAGTATTTTCTTTTGGTTAACACATGAATAATTCATGAATGATTCTGCTGCGCATGCTTGAGTTGAAACCAAAGCTGAGATGAAGGTAAGGTTTTAAAAACGCCACCAATTACAAATAAACACTTATGCAGACTCTTCGGATTGATTTTGATTGATCAATTGTGCTTCACACATCGCCTCTTGTCAAACTAACAGTTGTCTTCTTATCCGCTCTGTTCACAAGTACCCCCTCACCGGCAAAGAAAGTTCAGTTGGGGGTAACTGGACAACGCCATCATGCCTGACTGCAATATTTTGCCACGGCGAAGCGCGGCCACTGCGTCTATTATACATACTACAAATCCCCTGGTGTACGAGCGTCACACACAAGGAACGGTGCGCGCGCGTCGACCAGCGAAACGTAGTATCCCGCCCATTGCAGTTTGCTAGGTAAAAGGGCGCCCTCTTTTGTTGATGCACGGAGCCCATACAGCTCTAGCTCTGCTAATGCAGCCACTACACCAATATTAAACTGATTTTCCTGGGTCACCACAAATTAATAGTTTAAGAGTGGCTCAAAGTGCATGCCCTTCTTTTCAGGATTATGGGTATTTCCATTAAAAAAACAAAAACATGCAAGTTTAATACATTCTTTTTGTTATTTTTTGCAGCTACTTTCTGTGTATTTTTTTGGTTCTGTATCACTGTCTGTATTTTGTTTGAGGTCAAATAAATAAATAATATTAATAATATAGACCCAGATAAAAACAATTGAGAAAGGTTTACTTCATGTGTCAATTGTTCACTGACAAGACTCTACAGTCAGGCTGAATGACTGCACCTGTCATTATCTTCAAGCAAAGTTGATTCCTTGATCCTGATTGGTCGATCCGTGGCAACAACAGTGTGATATTATACCTAATCGCACGGTCCGTATCGCACTCTGCGTATTGAGCTATTCCATGATGCACGTACCATTCCTCCTGCACGCAGTTGTAATAGAACAACTGCTGAATGGTTCGTGTACCGCGTACGTGTTCCAGCTTTACTGTACGCCAAGTTTGCCTGAAGACAACTTTGTTATCCCGCTCGCACTCGCGGAACACGGAAAATGTAGTGCATCTTGCACCCACATACTTCGACCTCGTTGTATGTGGGACACAGATGTGATACATTACTTCATGTTCCACTCGTGTCCACGGGACAAATAATAATCTCTCAATGACTTGCAGATGTAGTTGCTTCTGATGACAGTTTCCAACATCAAACTTAGTTCCAATCTTTGGAATGATTTAGTTCCGCGCAAATCTGGAACCCAAGTCTTAAATAGGTGTGACTTACCCATATGCTCTGATTGTTGGAAGACCATCCAGGGTCTGTGTGAAATATGCTAGTACTGGGGATCTGGATATGCTTTCCATTCTCTTGATTTCTCTAACAAAAGAAAGCAAACAAATATAGGACACAATACATTGAGACACAGAAAATACATTAATACACTGAAAGACTCAGAGAGAAATTAAAGATAGACAAACAAACCAACATTTACAGGAACAGCTGAACAAGCAGCCTGACAGACAAATAAACAAACATGGCTAAATGTAGATTGAAAGAGCTGGATGGAGAGTGATGATGATACCATAAATAAGTAATTTGGGTGATTCCCAATACAGTGCGCCACTTAATTAGCGGTTTCAACGGAGAGTGCATTTTCGGAGACGGTCGACACATTCGCAGCGCAGTCAGTAGTTTGGTAAGTGTATGATTCATGTATCACAGCAAGTCGGCCATGTTTTTGTCGACCGTAAACTTGAAAAATTGACTCGGTGGTTTGCAGGTATGTTGTTTGCAGGTATGTTGTTTGCAGGACTTGTGATGGGTCTGCCATTTGACCAGCAAAGGCCATAACGACAACTCTGTAGTTAGTCTTTGTAGTTAGTCTCTGATCCAAGGAAACAGAAGTTGTAGTCAGTCTTTGATCCATGGAACCAGAAGTAACAGTTAGTCTTAGAGACAAGGGACTAGGAGCAGAAGCAGGAGATGGAACCCGTTACCTTGAGGAAGCCAGAAAGAACCTGACTATGAGGAAATGGATGATTGCTAGAGGTATGATGGCTATCAGGTACGCTGGCGCTACGATGCTATCCAAAATGATGAAGAACAGTCCCTCAATCGCGTTGAATAAAACCGCATCCAGATTTTGAAAAAGATACTGTGAAGAAAAAGTACATATTATTATCTTACCTGTCTTTTTCATTTTGCTGATCATTATGATATTGGAAAATTAAAGGGATGCTTAACTCTTTCGCTACGGCAAGCTGCTGACAGCAGCACACACAAATTGTACAGGTCGTACGGAAAGCCGCTGGCAGCGGCTCGGTGACGCCGCTGTGAATAAACAGGGTATCCCCATGACGTGGGCCATATCTACATAATTTATATCGTATAACCTCTGACCCTAGTTTGAGCCGCTGCCAGCGGCTCTCCGTCTGGCCGGGGTGCGCTGCAGGTTATTGTGAGCAGTTTGTTTACGGAGATACATTTAAAGATAGCAGCGCCCACATCGACGCTCGGCGGAATTTCCAGCGATTTATTACGTCCAGTTGGGACAAAATGGTTACATTCATGCAACTTAAAAAAGGAAGGGCAGCAAGTTTGCCATTAATCTTGAATAACAGTAAACTTTGGCTTTTTTTGTTCATGTCTAAGTTAGCAAAATTAACTGTTGACCCAACACAAGGGAGTGAGCGAGAAAAGCCAACAAATTACAGGTCCTTCACGGGGCAAAGGTTCTTTCCAGCCTCACTACAAACTAATTCGGTAAGGAGACATGTTTCCTCTAGGAATACGTACTTGGTCTATGCTGTTTGTATCACTCGAAAATCGATTCAGAATTCGGCCAGTTGGAGTCGTATCAAAAAACCTGCAGGAAAAAAATTCAGATGGGTATGTAAGAACAAAAAAATTCTGTGCGACCCATAGAAATTTACATAAAATATAGGCAAACAAGAACTAAGCAATACAAATATATAAGGTCATGAGCCACTGAGTTGTAAATACAAATGAATTTTAAAATACCATAACATTTTGACAGTGAATATATATTTCTTATCACGTCTTACAATGTCCAGAGATCACATCAGTTCTTTAAAAGATTTCTCCTGAAAAAAAAGGAGCCTTACTGTATTTGATTTGATAAAAAAATCTCAAGTAATCCAGTTTGTTTTGCGTGGGTTTCTCATTTGTGCAATTTGTATATCTTAACTTTGCAATACAATCACATCGATTGTAGTTAAGTCAGTGCATAAGGCACAAAAAATACTTCTGCTTCCGAGTACATGGTATTCGAAAATAGGGTAGCTAGGTAGGTTTTTTTATTTTTTATTTTTTTGCAAATTTTTTTGTGGACGATCATATCGTGTAGTCAAGGGTTAAAGGTAGTCATCGATGGTCTTGGGTGTTTTTTCCCCCTCATTTTTCCCATAAAAACATTAGGGTAGAATAGGGCAGGTAGGGAAACCAGGTTTTTTGGGGCTTAAGCTATTTACCTCAATGGAAGATGTATAACATTATTCAGAAGTTTTTGGAAGAGATTCCTGGTTGCAAAGTATGCAGCACTGGTGCGGGCGACATCAGATATGATGACAGCTGTCACACAGCCAGCTGACCAGGCAGTATATCCCATGATGTAATAGCTTGTCTGAGCAGGTACAGTAGTCTGTAAAATACCCCCCAAAAATAAAAAAAATGTATGAGGCTATAGATCTGCTTTTCTCAATAGAGAGATTCCATCTTTACAGATATATGTCATGTATGTATGCATACGTTTTGCTTTTCGTAACCGTTATCGAGCATTCCATTATTTTGTACGCATATGCTTAGTTATCATGACTGTTGCTATTAAATCCAAATGACAGCATCCGATGAAAGTCTCATATATCTGCAGCTAATCCTGCTTTGAATCACAGACATATGGCACATATACCAGTATGTACAGAAATTCATTCTCTTTTTATTCAAATCATGCATGATTAAATAAATTAACAGAGAAGAAAGTGAACATTGACCAAGTACTATGTGTTTCACACTGACGCGAAGCGAGCGACATATCCATGCCGACGATGCCGTGTTCCATGAACACCCGTAGCGAATAGCGAGGTGCATATGATGTCACAAGACCACCACAAACTGATGACCTCGCCAGTGCACTAACTGTATGCGTTCGCTTGCGAAACCTTTCTAATAAACATTGAGTGCCATTTTGTTTCAAGGGCAGCCAACAGAAATGTATCAATTTCAACTAAAAAGATTTATCCTAACATTACACAAAATGAATTTCATTTCACACTGTGCATGTCTTGTGTGCAATAAAATGAAAGTATCATTTCATGACTAAATTTCAGCTGATTTTGATTTGATATCTCAGTCAAACAAGAATATTTCTAGAATAATACTAGCAAATATTCCTCCTACCAGCAGGCACTCCAAGCTTGTGGTGTGCAAGAACTTCAGCAAAGACATGAACATACATGTTTAAAATTCACTAAATCCTTAATGCAGTCCGATGTATTCCGTAGTTGGCTGCCTAACCAAAGAAGCCCCCCCCCCCCTCTTCCTCCCACAATCCCCTACCCATCTCTCCCGCCCCTTCAATCCCTGCCCTATCCCTTCAATTCCCCTTACCATCCCCAGTTATTTTTGCTTGTTCGTGTGTTTTATATTTGTATGATACAACAGTCTCAGATTCTTCTTATAACATTTATTTAATCTTTTTTACTTCTTCCTAATTATAAAGTGCTTTTTATACTGAATGTTTACTAGTTTTAAAGTTTTTCATTGTAATGCCATTTCAATTCAGCTTTCGGGCTGCGATAGTGGCTTTAATAAACCAGAATAATAATAATAATTAGAAAATTTACAAAATGACTTTTTGGGAGAACTTCTGACAGTGCATCTCCATACACACAAAATCTTGCACAATGGCAACCTAAGGGAATTGTCAAATGAGGAGACGAAACTTTCTTTATTTGAAAGAAATAATAAGTGACAAATGTAAAATATATTGTGTGGAATCTGGTTCCATATGAACAAGCAAAATTCTCAATCTACTTTTGGGTCTCTAATCTCACCTGAGCTTTTGTACCTAGTGTTCCCTGGTAATTTTTTTTATTTTTGTTTTACAAATAGTGTTTAAATATATCCCATGTTTCTTAATAATGTCATTCTTATTTCTGTATACATGTATACTTATTACTTTTTTTACATGATAATTTCTCTCGTCTTTTATTCCTTATTTTCGTACTACTACATGTAAAAGGAGTCTTTTAATTCATTAGTAAGGTATTATAACATGTGATTTTAGGATAATAACACTTTTTGTGAATTGTCTAAATTCAGCATATTGCCGCGATGACAATTTTTATGCAATAAACCATTTCAGTTCAATTCAATTCAAGGTAAGCTTACATTTGTATCTGCTATGCCAGCTTCACTCCACTCAGCCAACTTGAAGGCCTTGCCTATCAGGCAGCCATTGAAGACAAACAGAGCAACTATCCATGCCAGAAGGGGCCAACCAATCACACGGATCAGGTACAGATACACCCTGTGGGACACACTGCCGTACTTGCGCTCTTCGTCTTTGACAAGCTGGCCAGATGGTTCATGCTTATCCTGTTGGCTGCTTGTGTCTGAAATGCAGTCTGAAAAGGTCGTGTCAGAATGAATTGGCAATGGCTTAGCAGTGTCATACTATATGGAGAGCGGCTTCAGCCGATTCCATAGGCAGATGTATAAACTGAAAGCCACAGCCAATTAAAGCTTATCTTAAAGATGCATACTGAAAGCCACAGCCAATTAAAGCTTATCTTAAAGATGCATACCCCGTGCTCTTAATATTTTTTTCTCTCGTAACAACTTTTCAATTGAACCACAACGGGAAACTGACTAGGACTAGGTGAACTGTAACAATCAGAAAGTTGCACAAAAAATTGACTGGAGCGAGGCTTGAACCTTCATTTGAAATATTTGTTAAATAAATAGCCATATCCTCTCTGAGTGATACCCGTTTTTTTCATGACTTTGGGCGTGATTCCTGGCTGTACGGCATCCGGGGTTTATGGCTTCTGACTAGCGCTCCCTGAAAAAAGACATTGACTAATTATTGGGGAACTGCCAACATAGGGCTGGATAGCTCAGTTGGTAAGAGCACCGGAATGGTTATCCAGAATGGTTATCCGAAAATCGCAGGTTCAAGCCCCGCTCCAGTCATTTTCTTTTTTCAACTTTTCAAATGTTTAAACTGGTTTGTTTTGCTTTAAAGAAAAAACTACTTTATTCCAATTTTGGGCGTCTAACCCTCTGAAAAAAAGGCTTTCATTCTGTGCACAAAAAACCTGCTCAGCGAGAGCCAAATTATTGGCTGGCAGTCAATTTGAAGTTTGAGAACAAATAATTTAATAACTAAACGTCGGTGGATTTCTTAATATGTCACATTCAAAAGTGTATAACTTTTATATTGCTAGCAGAATAGCACATGAAAACACAAATCTATTTTTGAAGAAGAACTCAAACACAACACAGGGAATGCATTTGGCATTCAACAGACTTCTTAAATTGGATGGAGCATCGGACATACAAATGTCAGATAAACCAGGTTTTGTAATTCCTAAACGCTTCACAATTTCTGCATCTATTGCAGACCGACACTGATTTAAGGAGAGTTTACACTAAAATTCCGAAGGTATTGCAGTCCAAACAAGAACCAAATGAGGTTATTTTATTACATGTGAATAAACTCAATGAAGTAAATGCGGCAATATTTGAACAGAGGCACACCAATGGGCTCCCTGCACAAGTACCCCCTCAACAGTAATGAAGGGCGACTTACAAGAGACAACTGGAAGTGACATTTGAATACATACATACATATAGGCATTTTTATAGCACCCCACAAAGATCGGAGCGCTTTACAAAAGCTGACATATTAATTAAAGATACAAACAAAAAATGCATTGATACAGATACAAAAAACTATACAAGCAAAATAACATATGGCATGATTAAACAAATAAATGGGTTTTGAGTCTATTTTTGAAGAGCTGAAGTGTGTTGCCTACGACACCTGAAGCTCATGCGAAAACGCTATGGCTTTGTGCAGGTTCAGAATAAGCCATGTGTATTTTACACTTATATACACGAGCGAACCAGTACGCGCATGCAGCGTGTCCCGTCCATGTGGCTCTCGCAGGTATAATAAGTGCCCTCTCTCTCGTACATCCCAAGCTGAAACACACCAGGGGCGAATTGCAATAACGTGGTCTAAGACGGCTGGCTAAACCAGTCCGATTTTAGCCTGCTATTGCTCTTAGACGGTCTTGGTTAAGACACCAAACTTAGCCCATTGCAATAAGCTGGTCTTTACAAAGCCCGCTTAGAGTAATGATTCACAAACAAACATATTCCATAGTTACTAACAAATACCGCAGAGACTGCAAACATTTTTTTGTAGGCCGGTTTGTGTGATTCAAATCATGCGAAATCAAATCTGTCAATTCCAAGATTTTATGTTGAGAGAATATTGCATTTGCAGTACAACTCAGTGTCATTACATTTTTTTCTAGAAGATTCCTTCTATCCTGGAAAATCCTCCCTCCAAGCAGCATTCTTTTTTTTTTTTAAAGATTATCACACACTGCCATCAACTGGAAAAAAAAAACATGTTAGGAAAGAATAATTCAACACACCAATGAATTCCAAAAATCCCAACTATAGACCATTTTAAGCCAGCCCTACCCAGGCTAACTATTTTAAGACTGTCTTAATACTTAGACCGTGTCATTGCAATGGTCTAACTTATAGACTGACTGACAGCCAGAGCTTTGAGACTGTCTCAAGCACATAGACAGCTTTAAGACAGGTTATTGCAATCTGCCCCAGCGGTAAAATGAGCCTTTCATTTCCCTCTGCTCAAACAACACACGTGTGCATGCATGCACTTCGGATGATTTTTTTCTCTCCAAAACTGTGCTAATGCAGCCACCTTTGTTGTTCTCTCATAGCTACAAGGTAGGAAATGGAATATAATTAACTCACCCGGTTTCTTGCCATTTGTGATGTCACTGGACTGGTCTGCCAAAGGTGGCTCATCTTTAGATGACCGCTCCAAATCGTCCACTTGGTCTTGATGATTGGTGATTGGCTGGAGTAACTGCGACCAGGATGGACTGGTATGAAAATCCTCGGCACCGATCTCCTGCTGTGTTCCTTGTAATTCAACTCTACCATTGATCATCACAAGGACCTATGAGAGATGAAGTCACAAAACAATACAATGTGATTCGTATACATGTTTCAACCTTGGTCGCCTGAACAACTAGGAGCATCCTGAGTTTCATTTTGGATATTTGCATTGATCTTTGAATTCACCTTGCGCTAACCCTCCCTCTCTGGCTGACAAATTTAGCTACGTCATCACTGCAGTCCACATTCATCAAGTGACTGTTTTTATCAGTTAAGAATTCCCTTGTTAATTTGATATAACCATGCTTTGCCTGGAAGTGGTTATGTCAGCTGTACCTACCAGTTACCTCTTTTGTCTGTTAATGGAATTTGACTAGTCACAGTGTTTACACAAAAGTGATCTGACTGGGTTTTTTTGCATGGCAGGGGAAGTGGAAGAAGTCAAAAGACTGTCAGTGACTGATCAAACACTTGCTTCACGTCCTGTGATCTGGCAAGCCCAAGCACAACATACGCAAACAACTTAAGCGCGTCATGACAGTTAAAAAATGCCACGGCAAAAATCATCTGCAGCGGATGAGCACATGCGTTTGAATTTGGTCGAAGGTTGTTGCCACTCTCATTCAATGTTTAACAATGTACAGGAACTGGGGGTCAGTCATGTAATATTCTAAAAGCTTTGTACATGCGATACAAAACTGTGTTGACCTTTTTATAGTGCTCCCTCTTGTGGCATGGATTAACCAATTTGCGCCGGAGGCCGTGTATACACGCAAAAGTTTCCTGAAAGTCAGATCGGATGACTGAAAAACCCGCAACACCCGAGGCCGGAAAATATCTGTCAGCAAGCCACAGCCACCGACCGAGGCCCGAAATATGACTCTGCAGCCCCAGGGTGTTGGCTTCAACCCGCCTGGCATTGCGGTCGAGTGAATATTAAACCCATGCCTTAGTCCATTCTTGTCAAAATAAATCGGATCTCAACTGGTCAAAGAACAGATCACAAAGATACTATATGGACTTCAAACACAAGTACCCCCTCACTTGGTTACAAAGAGACAACTGGAAGATACTGAAATGACTGCTGTATGCCTGGGCTTCAAGAGAAGATAATGCAGGGTTGATGCGCACTCAGAATAAAACAAATTGTGCATACATGTTTTTTGTTCCATACCAGTGCATACATGTTTTTTGTTCCATACCAGTGCATGCATGTAAATATGTGTCCCTCGATTAGGTACGCAGATACCATAATGGCTAGGTCTGCAAAAACCTACTTTTCAATTCAAATTAACAGCTTATGTACAATGTACATGTACAACATCAAGAATCAATAATATATTAATTTGGACTAAAAAAATGTTGTGTTCAATTGTTCGTCCTTACATGGTCAGCCAGTTTCATCAAGTGCAGTTGGTTGGTCACTAAGATGGCCGTACGTCCATTCTTTGATAGCAATCCCGCAATGCCCTGCTGCACAATATGGCGGCACACATGAGCGTCCAGGGCCGATAGTGGGTCATCCTGTGGCAAATAATTACAATTAACCTTTTAGTCTCTGTACCACACAAGACCAAAAATTGGATGAAAAGTCTGAAAGATGCTATTTCTTTTATACTGATAATGTCTTTCTCTCAGATTTAATAGGTCTAAGTTCAGACAAAAGTCTGAAAAACCTCATGCCTGTTCAGAGTCCTGTCCACAGAAAACGAGTACATCAAGTTCACCTGTTGAAAATCAAATTCTATTTAGATCCACCTGAGTCGTTCCAATACCTTTTAGTTTTGCACAACACTGGAACATTAGTCTAAACCAGGGTTGCGTTCAATGCCTGCAAATGTTGCGCACGTTTGCGAACGTTTGTGTGGAACAGATTGTGCGCCATCAACGTTGGTGAATGTAGCAAAAATGTTTTCAAAATGGCTGACGCAACTTTAAATGTTACGCGCCGGGGCTCACATTTGCCCTGACAACAAACTATGTTGCTCAACAGATTTTATCGGGTAGGTTTATTAATGTTTTACAGCTGTAGGATAATCCTTGAGAAACCCTCCACATGTTCTCAAGGATCACATACATCGCCTGCGAAACTTTACACTCACTAGACATTAATAACTCTTCAAAAATTTGGGAGGCTGCTTGCCACACAGTTTCACTGGGCGCCGCCATTTTGACAATGGAAGAGTACAGCCCACTGATCTCTATATAAAGACTGGATAGCTAATAAAGAGCCGCACAATGAATGAATTTGACGCCATATTGGTGAGACCGGCTGGTGATCTACAAAGGACAAGTTGCCTTTTTTATAGACAGCATGATTTCTTTTGTAACGTCGCGGTTCACTTGACTTATATTTTGACCACCACCACTGACCAAGGTTAACTACAATTTTTCTAACGTCGTGGTTACTAAAATGCCGCAAATATCACTTTTTCGGCGTTTTGAAATAATAATCACCACGGAAATGTGTCCCTTTTAGAACATCATAATATGTGTACGTGACCAAAATGCGCGTCAACTGTTGATACAACGCGTGCGTATTTACGCGTAGAACGTTCGTATTATACGCAGCCATCTTCGTGAGACCGGGGGCGAATTGGTCAATATGCAAAGTCTACTGTGTGAATGTTGTATGCATATCCGCTATCCAGTCTTTATATAGAGATCAGTGGTACAGCCTAAGGCCGCATATCAATGACTTGGCTAAGGCTTGCAATTACATATGCCCCTATGGGAGCTGCTGAAGCCATAGACACGGGTTACGGCTGGCAATATATAGCCATGAAATTCAGATGCGGCTTAACTACAGAGGCAAGGCTTACCATGATAACAGTAGTTTTGTTGGAATACAGTGCCCTGGCCAGACTGATCCTCTGTTTCTGGCCACCGCTGATGTTGATTCCCTTCTCTCCAATCTCGGTCCGATCTCCAGCCGGAAACTGCTCCAAATCTGGCTGCAGTGCGCAGGCCGCTATCACCTCTTGGTATCTAAAGTAAGCCAAATAACAAAACCAGTCTCAAGACTGGCTCATACTCAATGCAAATGCAATCCTGAATGCAAATTTGTGACGTCACATAAAGTTGAAAAACTTTCAATGCTGTCAGAATCCGCTGTTGTGTGCCGTGTCATTGTGTGTCGCCATCATGCCTTCAAATATCTGTGGTAAATTTAATGAAGCTGGTAAGCAAAGAATTTGGCTTAGTGAGTGCTTGTGCTAAGCAATTATCAGCTACAAACCCTCTGAAGCTCAGTTGGTCCACTGTCCCAAACGTTGAGGTTCCCCCCGGTTCTTTTCAGAAACTCACAAACTCACCAAAGAGATTTGCCAGATCATGCAACTGCAAACTAACTTCCACTGCTTCATTCACCAAACCTTCAAATCTTATCTCACACAATATACATAATTAATTGTATTCTTTCATGAGTCCATATTCTTAACCCTATTATCTTCCCAAATCCTCTAAAATCCTCTTTGCAAAGAGAAGCATTTTTTCAGGACCGATGAGGCTATATTGCAAAAATGCGTGGCTGATTTGGAGGATGTACATGTACTGTGTCAAGGTCATTGGGCCGGACATTGTGTTGTTTATGCTCAGCCATGCAGAAATTGAGGCCTAAATTATACTTGAAATCCTCCGCACTGCTCCATGATGTCACTGGCTCTGCCTCAACATATTGACAGTGATTGCTGGAGGATTTTGCAGGATTGAGGCAGTGGTCACCCCTCCAAGGACCACGTTCAAGAAATAACGGAGGTTGTATGCAATTTTTACATGGAGGCAGTTGGGGGATTTTGCAGGACTGAGGTTGCATCCTGGCGAAAATGCCTAGGGAGTAAGGGTTAAAGAAAAATGTTCCAACATGGGCCCAATTTCATAGCGCTGCTTAACAGCCGACTTTGTGCTTACCGAGCCTCCATCTATTTCATAGGGACCGTTAAGCAGTAAGCACAGCAAAAGCAGGCTTAACCTCAGAAGAAAACTTTGCTTAAATCAGTGACGTAACAATAGAAATCTCCATGCGCGCGCAACTGTAAGCACAATTACGGCATGAAATAGTGCTTAAGCAGCAGCATGATTTTCTGCTATAGCAAGCACAACTTTTCTGCTTACTGTTAAGCAGTGCTATGAAATTGGGCCATGGTCTGGGCCCAATTTCATAGAGCTGCTTAACGGTAAGCAGAAAAGTTGTGCTTACTAAAGCAGAAAATCATGCTGCCGCTTAAGCACTATTTCATGCCGTGATTGTGCTTAAGGTTGCGCGCACATGGAGATTTCTATTGTAACGTCACTGATTTAAGCAAGGTTTTTTTATGTGCTTATAAGCGTGCTTTTGCTGTGCTTACTGTTAACCACGGATCCTACACACAAGGATTAACGACTCGGCCTCCTGCCCAATTTCACAGCGCTGCGTAACAGTAAGCAGAAAAGTTGTGCTTACTATAGCAGAAAATCATGCTGCTGCTTAAGCACTATTTCATGCCGTAATTGTGCTTACAGTTGCGCGCGCATGGAGATTCCTATTGTTACGTCACTGATTTAAGCAAAGTTTTCTTCTGAGGTTAAGCCTGCTTTTGCTGTGCTTACCGCTTAACGGTCCCTATGAAACAGATGGAGGCTCGGTAAGCACAAAGTCAGCTGTTAAGCAGCGCTATGAAATTGGGCCCTGGATACACGAACATATGCTTAAATTAATAAATTACTCTGCTCGTCATGAAAACATGCTTTTGACTCTCTCATTAGCTACTTTCACTCAAACTTTCTTAAGGAAGTGTATGTATCCAGAGTTGAGACAAAAGATGATGATAACTGAAGTATGTATCGTACATTCATACATACCTTACGTCGTCCATGTTACAATCTAGGGTAATATTGTCTCTGACTGAAGCATTCATGATCCATGGTGTCTGAGCTGTATAGGCTACATCGCTGAAATATAATCCACAAATAATGAGACATTTGAAAGATTTTCATGCAAACGGATTCACATACCCGTACATGTGCGCATAGTAACCATAATCAATAATTCTGTCCTTGCAGCTTGCGCACTGTGCATGTACACACTGTACACTTGGTTATCAGGAACCAATGCAAAAAGTAATTGAAAATGGCAGCATCAGATGAAAACTTTGAATCTGCAGCTCTCTTGCATTGAAACACAAAAAAAACATTGCACAATCATGTTCAGTAATTTATAGCCGGTAAATCTAATCAAGCATGATTAATTAGATTCACAGAGAACGTGAAAAATGGCAATTTACCGTGCGCTTCACACTATCACACTTCAACTATTCTCAAGACAAAATTTCAAAAGGGATTTTAAACAAATTTTTGACAGCCCCAAAAATTCTGACAAATTCATCGGCACAAGGCAGTAAACATTAGTATTGACCTAACTTGGTCAGCGGTGCATGTATTTCGAAATAGGCCATATAGGGTACAAACAGCTGGGAATCCCAGGCTTCCAACCATATGGTATATATTAAAGTGGGAGGGGGCACAATTTCTGTTAACTCATTAAACATGGTCACTTATAGGACTAACAAATTTCTAGTTTTTTGTGGGGGGGGGGGGGTGTTTTTTACGGGTCCCCCCACGCCCAACTTGGCTAGCCACTATCAACATATTGTTTTAATTCAGAAATTAAAGTTTTACGACATTTACATTTTATATTGAAGTGAGGTTGCTGAATTGCTTCAATGAACATGAATTTTCAAACAATTTGTTACCAAAATGGCGTAATAAATCTGTGTAATAAATTCGCTCCTCATTTGTTTACAAATACAGGTCGTTACCTGTCTTGTAAATTAATGTGGCCGCTCAGCGTTGTCATCTCGCCAAGCATGGCGCTGAGAAGGGATGACTTGCCACTTCCCACGCTACCAATAATGACTGTCAGCTTGCCTGAAAATATATCACAGGTTAAGGTCAGAGGTCACGGAAACAGTGCTGCAGGGAAGTGGAGGAAATTTAATTCCCACCCTCCTTCACTCTTTTCTGCAGGGTTCCGAACACTTTATGAAAACAAAATTCCTTGAGTTTTTCCAGATACTTCACTGAGAAATATCTTCACTTTAAGAAGGCTGCTGGAAAGTCAAGAGGCACGAGTAGCACAGCCTATTGTTGTTGTCTGGAGAAATGTTTGATATTCAAATTGCATAAACACTGAAAAAGCCACACAGTTGTGAATTTCTAAACGCTCGAGGACAATGCTTTGTGTTTCCCTTTGTCCCTGTTATATAACACTCTCCCAGAGACTATAAGCACATAACCATACCATCGAGGACCATTTTCAACAAGACACAACGCTCGAGGAATGACAGGATCTTTTGTTCTCCCTTTGTGTGTCTGTCCTCTATCGTAAAGCCATACATTTACACCATAGCCAGTCAGTCAATGGACACAGCTTGGACACATGGCACAAGCAACAAGATGCACATACGCCAAACTCCTGAAAAGCTTTCCCTTCTGGGTATCTGTCTTATTTTTGGTGTTTTCCCAAATTCTCTTGTCCAACTTGTCTTTCATTTTAAAAGTGTTTTTGAACAGTGGAAACACCAACGGTTGCAGGAAATTTTTTAAATGGCGGCCATCTTGAAAAAAATAAAAATAAAAAATAAAAAGCCCCTCTTCCTCCTTTTTTTCAAAAACCCGGACGAGAAACATGTTTTTTTTTTATTTGGCCTAATTAACATCATCACGTTACGTGAATACCTACCACTTGGTATGTTAACACTGATGTCATGTAGAACAGCATCAGACTCTGAGTCCCATGAGAAAGTGCCATGTTTAATCTGAAATGAAAAAAAGGTGACACAATCTGTTAAAAAGGTGATTGCCCCTTCTAGATTTCGCCCTTAAATTTCAACAGGTGACGTGTTTGACAGTAGCAACACGTATCTCCCAATTATATCGTACAACAAAATGTCTGACTCACAAAACCTGTTTTCTTGCACAGAGACTGATCAGCACATTAGCACAGCAAAGATACTTCAGATGAAAAATCGTTTTAAGTGGTTTTAGCATTCAATTATGTATAGGTGATGTATAAATAATATGTGATGCGATCAAGCTGAATGAGTCGTTTGTCAGGAATTTCTATTTGGGGATACAGGCCAAAATAGGGCTACTTCATCGCATCACTTCATCACATCTCGATCTTGGTGTTCCGACTTCCATAATTTTTAAACTAAAGATGGTACCAGCATGCGGTTTTACGGCAGTAATGCTGAGATTGTGCTCTTTTCAAATCTGTAACAATTTTTTTTTTGACCAGGGTCGACAAACGACTCATGTAACTTGATCGCATCACATATATCAAAATTATTGTACTGTACTGGCCACAGGATTTTGTTTTCTGAACATCGCAAGTATTAGAAGACTTTGGGTATAAATGTTGCTTGGCCTATGGACGTGCTTGCCTCATTCCCCCATTGTCCAATGGCACAGGCCTGGAAATAAGCTCAAACAAAATATGTCAATTCTTTCAGGAAGTGACTGGCCTGAATTAAATCAGGGCTAAGCGAACTGACGTTATACATTTTTCAAATTGTTGTTGATCACTTCCGGTGTGGAAAGGAAAGCCACTGTGGCAGATGGAGTTGAAAAGCCTCTTGTTTTTGTCTCCCTTGTTGGTGTTTTGCGACACTGGGGAAAGACAACATTTGACCGTATGCTACAGTACCTTCACTGCTACTCCCGACTGCAAATGCTCTGTGGATATTCCGCCATTACCATTCCTTCCAAGTACTTCTAGTTGCAGTCCGTTCCCATTGACTGCTCCACTGTTGGATTCCGATCTCTCATTGGTCCCAAGAGGTGTCCCACCAGATGCTGGAGATCCACCCAGGGGCTTAAACTTGACTTCTAAATCCTGCCATGTTAAAAGTGAAAGTCAAAAAGAAAAATATGTTGCGCCTAACATCTTCATACATGGAATTCCTGTTTTTTTGCCATGTCTAATTGGCTCATTCTTAGAACTTGTTACCTTTATATGCAAACCACGTAACTTTATGTATCTTTCTGATGTACATTTTTACAGAGGGATTTGTGATAAGTTCATTTCAAGATGAGATTCCAAGTCAAACAATATTGAATTTTGGCAATTTAATGAGCAGATTTCTCCACTTTTAGCATGCACAAAATTCCTACTTTCTTCTTTCCATACGAATATCCCTTTTGCTGACTAAACTGTTTATAAATACAATTGTAACACCTCATCCACAGATTCTGTGTCTTGATTGGTCGAGAGCGAGTCACATGATACTTTCTATTGCTATCTTTCTGTGCACGGCCAAAAGTACTAGACCTGTAGCAACCAAAGTACTATACCATTAGCAACTAAAGTACTATATCCACGGTGCAGTATTTGTGTGCAAATGCATGCTGGTGTGCGCGTTGCGCGTAGCGCATTTTGTTCCAAAGAGAGTGCGCCGCAGAGTTGGGGTCAAACATTTCGTGAAGGGGTAGTTTGGAAGAGAGAAATACATTTTCCACCAATTTTGTATTGAAATTGAAGTTTATTTCAACTGTGCTCAGTTTTAAATAATTTAAAATATTAAAACCAAGCAGAATCTGTGGGTGAAGTGTTATAAAACAAATATTGAATGCTTTATCTCGTGGTGAAGTAAAACTAGCCTCCCTCGGTGATCCATGGAGCATTCTATTTTCCCTCGGCTACGCCTCGGGAAAATAGAATGTCCAATGGATAACCTCGGGAGGCTAGTTTTACTACACCACTCGAAGCCTTCAATATTTGTACATTATACTGAGCAGTGGCGACTGAAGAAGAACTATAGGGAATGACCACAATACGGAATTGTTCCTTTTTTGGACCCCACTGTGTTTGTCGAGGAGAGGCTCGATCTAATCACTGACGGCTACACTAACTGGACTGGCTGCTACACATTGGTTTGGCCATCTGTGATCTCAAAAACCTCATGCCAGAACATACATTCATATCGTTCGCCAGGGTAACTCGTTCCACTTAAAACATAAATTTCCCTTACGATCAATTATCCTCTGGATGTTGGCTAGTCCTCGGTATACACAATGTATGACTGCCTAAATCTCAAAGGATGGTCAGAAAAAAAAAGAGTTTTTAGTTTTGCCATCTTAACTTCGAAAAAAATCCATACCACCCATTCATTAAAAACTTGCGTTCCCTGCAAGTGTGTCATGGGTGACCCAATATGGCAGACGGTGGCTTCAAGACCAATCTAATTAGTATAGAGGTCAGTGGTTCCAACTCACATCATGTGTGGCATCTCTGCAAGTTTGGCGACTTGTGCCGGCCGGCCCCTCGACTTCTGTACTCATCAGGAATGCCTGCAGCCTGTGCGTGCTGATGACGCCGGTCACCATATACGAGATGTAAAACGGGAAGTAGAAGAGAGAACTCTCAAACAGATAGAAGAGAGACAGTGCTGGTAGGGCCACCTCAGGAGTCAGCGCTTGGCCAGACAGGAGAGTGTAGGTCCCAAAGGACTGATGGTAGTAAGACCAAGGAAAAATGAGTTTATAACGTTTACATTTTATGGGATTAAGGACAATATATCTGACCTGTTCTGTCAAAAGCAGATGCTTGTGGGCAGAGGTTGAAATTGATTTAGGGTCAAAAAATGCTAAGGGGGTGATTTTTTTTATTTTCTAATTGTTGCATATTTGTGATCTTGAACATGGCTAAAATATACTATAAATGTTTGAAACCCTAATTTGAACTCTAAATATAGTACTTTCGATGATTTGTTAAGGTACATCAGTTAAAGAAATGTCACTTGAAACAGGTCGTAAAATAGACCCTGAACTTTAACTGCGATTTTCTCCGTTTTCTACTTTTCGACGTGATGAACTTCAAAATAGCATACTTTGCCCAGGAATGACCGCTTTCAAAAACTAAACCACCTATTAAAAGGAAAATGTACATATTTTTTAAAATATGTAAAAATCTCATTTTTGACTTGATGCCCAGAAACGTCTGATCTTGACAGGTCACATATAACATATTCAACCTTGCTTTTAATTCAATTATGTTTCAGATACACGCTGTCCGTAAATTGAACGTTAAAATTAACTTTTGCACGGGATTCAGGACTTTAATACCTAGCCTCCATCTTGGCTCAATAGGTCTCGTTCAAATGATGTCATTTCCTACAGACCATCCACGTGCATCGACATTTTGAGCGTCAACTTGCATAACGCGCATCGGCTGCGTCGTATTTCGAACACATTTCGAGCAACAAGCGCTCGTGTTTGGAACATTTTCAACACTGCGCAATGCTTGCTTGATTGTGTAAAATACGCAGTTGCAGTTCTCCTACAGAGATGGCCGTCATTGAACGAGCCCTATTACGTTTTTAATTATTTGCGACCCGACAGGGAAGACTGGTTTCTGTCTCCCTTTCAGAAACAGTAATGTGGGGACAGGAACCAATCTACTGGCAGAGCGGATCTCAACTCAATGTAAGTGGGTTTTTTTATGGATTGCAGATGCCCAAAATAGAAAACAAAACCTTGAAAAGTTGTCATGAGAAAAAACAATCAAATGTGTTGAAGAGCATGGACAGTGCATCATGCATAAAAGCAAGAAGCCACTGTAACTATCTAGTTTACATCGGGTGACTGATAAGACTTTTAGGGTTTGCATGGTGGACATGATCAATGAATGGGAGGTTTGCGGTAACACCATGTGAATGATATCTCTGTGTGAGTTGTGTGGTTCTGCAGGGTTCGACCTTAACTTTTTTGTTCACTAGCCAGCCAGGCTACTGAAACAGACTGTTAACTAGCTCGCGGGCATTTTCACTTGCCGCATGTTTTTTGTTTTCTTCCTATCCTTCCATCTTGGCTGTATATGCCAATAATTTTTGACTCGCCAGCCGGGCTACTTAAGGAATAGTTTGACTAGCCCGCCGCTGTTCTGACTAGCATTTGGCTAGCGGGCTACTGCTAATTTCGAACCCTGTTCTGAGAAGAACCAGTTGGCAAAAGCACACAACTCTCTAAGAGATATCATTCACATGGTGTTACCGCAAACCTCCCATTCAATGAACTGGTGTTCGGTCACTGCTTGATCTTGCACCTTATCTGGAAAATTAATTGGCTCCATAAAAATCGAACTATTTTGTATCATCCCATGGACGGATCCAGGAAGTTTTGCTGGGAAGGGGGGGTTCAGGACCATCAGATTTGTTAATGTCCAAATGTTGCAGACAAACTGACATATAGATAATTATTATTTCTATAATTGTTGGAATTTTTTTTTTTTGGTCAGAGCAGGGGGCAACTCCAGCCCAATGGATCCGCGCCTGCATAGAGAAAACAACTAAAACATATCTACACAATATCTATCCTATCAAAAGCTACATGTGCATTTGAAGAAGTCCTCAATTTCAATATCAAATATAAAAAAGCATCATCAAGACTATAGTGATTCCTCAGTAATGGAGGGCCAAGAGTAAAGAACTTTACAAAGACAACAAATGTAAACTTACAACCAGGGTGATAAGAATTGGTCCTGCTGAGGCTATTGTGGCTGTCAGAAAAGAAAAGAAAATATTGGATAAAATAACAAAAAGGGCAAGGAGAAATCTACCAAACAAAATGAGTAATCTACCTGTCTACCTCAGCATTTTGTCAGACTCACATTTTTTAAAAATATTGACCCCTCTCATACATGTCATAGACAGCCACATCACAGGAAAATCACAACTGCGAGTTTAACGCCATCAAGTGCGTGTGTGCAACATGCTCTAAACAGGCGCGGATGTTGCTCGAAAATTCTTCCAAATACAGCGCAGTTGATGCACGTCACAAACATTTGACGCCCAAATGCCGATGCACGTGACAATATGTCGGAAGTGATGTCATTTGAGAGAGACCTGTCAGAACGTTATGAAAGTGGCAAGCAAACTTTTTGGAAATGGCTATTGAAAAAAATGGGAGAGAGAATAAAGATTATCAACTTACTGGTCAAGGCGAAGCAAATACTTCTGACAAGATTGGCCAAGAGCTCTTGCTTCCTGACGGACTCAACAGTGTGACAGAAAACATCTTCCCAACCATACATCTTGACCAGCTTTATTGCCTGCACCAACTCTTTAGAGTACTTCAGGCGACTATCGGAGAAAAGCTGTATGCACGTAATGAAAACAAAGTTAAAAAGGGCTAGGCTTTTAGCTGAGTTGGACACCCAAAAGTCTCAGTTAACCCTAACCTTCCTAAATCCTCCAAAATCCTCTTTGCAAAATGGAGGATTTTTGCAGGATGGAGGCTATATGGCAAAAATGTGCGGCTGATTTTGGAGGATGCACTGTGTCAAGGGTCTTGGGCCAGACCTTGTGTTGTTTAAGCTCAGCCATACTTGAAATTTCGGCCTAGATTATACTTGAAATCCTCCGCACTGCTCCAGGATGTCACTGGCTCTGCCTAAGCACATTGACAGTGATTGCCGAAGTATTTTGCAGGATTGAGGCAGTCGTCACCCTTCCAAGGACCTCATTCAAGAAATAACGGAGGATTTCGCAGGTTTGAGGTTGCATTCTAGCAAAAATGCCGAGGGAGTTACGTTCCATCCTGAAAAATAGGAAGGCACATGCAGGTTTTTCCACAACCCCCTTCATGTCACTTCTAAACTCACTATGGCCGAGCACGGAAAACACATTTTAGAAACCGCAGTTTGCCGAAGCAGTGCACATTTTTCATCATCATGGTACATCTCGAAATGAGTTGATACACGGATAACAAAGAAACAGACTATTGATAAGATGAATTTTGTGTCGGGGTGATGTAAATCAAATTCGGTTTTTCCCTTCACTGATGTTTAAACCCTGTATACTCAGTGTGTTACCTCCCGAGTGAAAGTTGGAAAAAATCACTCATGTGGGACTCAAACCCATGACCTCTTGCTTTCTAGTGCAGACGTCTTACCACTTGACCACCAAGCTACGGGATCGGTTGGCTGGTTCCGATCTGATGTACATAGCAGCAGGTACCCCATTAACTATGAAATTTTACGTCGGCGTGATGTAAATCAAATTCGGTTTTTCCCTTCACCGATGTATAAACCCTGTATACCCAGTGTGTAACCTCCCGGGTGAAAGTTGGAAAAAATCACTCGGGTGGGACTCGAACCCACTGCTATATTCAATGTGACTGTGGCTGCGTCTGAATGACACGGCTATGGCTGGCTACAATGAGTGGCTGAATCCACTTTCCACATGTGTGTTAATGACAGCCATAGCCACGTAATTTGAATGCAGCCTTACTATGAACTTACCAGTGCTTTCTTCTGGAATTTGGACATGCCTCTGCCAGCGAGAGCAGTCAGAGGCATCACTAGGAAGAGCGAGGCAGCACCTATCAGTGCTGAGAAACCAAGGAGGAGATACAGCAGCACCATGGTGATCGTAATCTGATGTCAAAGGTCAAACAAATTCTGGTTACCGTTGAGAACAAAGAGTCTATAGAAAAGGGGGTTGGTGTGGTAAGTTGGCCCCTGTGCTCATGCCTGATTGAATCAATTCTGAGGCAAGTCACAGTATGTTGACGTCGTCAGATGTGTCACAGCCCCTAATGTGGTGCACTTCCATTTTCGACCCAAGCACCTTGCCAGATTAAAGGTTCTACCCGAAATTTCACAGGAAGTGTAAGTCCGCCGAGTTTAAATATCTCTTCTTGAAAAATCTTGATTTTAAACACTTTTTATAATACATGTAGTTACACTGGGAAAAGGTATTCTGATGCAATTCTCCTACTTCCAATGGAGTGTATAGCGTACCTTTTAATATGCGCCGAAAAAGAAAAACCTCTGACAAACATGTAGTTGCATGAGTGAGTGAAAATCACAATCTTTTTGTCAACTTTAGAAAATTCCTGCGGGTCGTATCAGTTCTGGTCGGTTTTCCCTTCAATTTGTGTTGGGTCAGGTATTCTGTTTCGATTAGTTTGGCCTGGTCAACCTGACCTGATGCACAACATTAGTCTGCATGAGGAACTTTGGGAAAAAGTGCACCACGTTATAGAGGACTCCACTATAACAAACATTAGGTGTCTGTCATGAACGTTGGAACTTACCGATAAAACTGTGGCCAGTATCGAGTGGAACTCCCTGAACATTTGTTGAAGGTTAGCAGGGTCGATGGACATGAAGTTGATGAGCTTTCCCGCCGTGTTGCCGCCGTTGGAGCCCCCTCCAAGTGACAGACGCAGGGATTTATCATACACCATACCCTGTTGGTTAAACCACCACATGTACATGAGTGTCATAATAATCAGATGTAACAATGCACTACTTTGCTGCTCATGCCATGTTGATTGCATGTCGATTATGAAAACAGTTTTTTTCCCTGTGATGTTTATCATCATTTGGGCCAACCCAGAACAGACTGGACAACGGCCTTAAAAAAAAACCCGACATGATGGGCACTTTGTCTTCCACCTCTAGATGGCTCTGGTTCGATTCAAATTGGGATCACTCTTCTGCCTGAGTTTAAAGCCCCTTGAGTAATAACTCTGGTATGTAACACAAATCACAATTTGCAAATCCTTTCCAAAACTGTCTTACAACTGTTCTAAACGCTGTGCTACTGCTGTGCTGAACTCAATTAATGTGCATTTATTTTTTTTAAATTCAGCACAGCGTATAGAACAGCATTGAGAATCATTTGGCTGGCAAAGTGGGTTCAGCACGGCACCGTCCTTTGACTGGACGGGGTCTGCCGACTGCGGTAGCACCCTTTGTGAATAGAAAACGTCGAGTTAACTACGAAATGTAGCTGTTTTCAGAACCACACAAACTCATCAGGGGCCAATTTCATAGAGCTGCTTAAGCACAAAATTTGCTGAAGCACCAAAAAACCAGCTTAATATAATCAGGTTACCCGTCAAAACTCCACTCGATTTTTATGCTAAGTAAACGATACATGTAGCTAAATACCAGTCACAAGCAATGTACATGTACATTGCATGGCATTTGGGCCGGTAACCTGATTATATTAAGCAACCTTTTTTGTGCTTAAGCAAATTTTGTGCATAAGCAGCTCTATGAAATTGGCCCCGGCCTTAACCAATCGTCTGTTGTAAAAAATGTTGAGCACTACAGAGTGTCTTGAAATGGGCCAAAGAGTATTGAAGGGAAGGCCATTAGGGGGTGCCATAGGTTGTGATTAAAAAAATTAAAGTAAAAAGTTACAATTTAGAGTTACAAAGGTAACTACCTGAATGGCTATTCTTGTATGAATGGCTTGTACAGTCAAGTAGTACTGCACTGACCGGATGCATAAGACGTGGGTAACCTTGGCAACAAAGAGGATAAAGAGGAGGATGTAGCCGTTTGAGAAGAACTCACTAACTGTGATGAAATGCTGCTCCTCCTGTTAATGAGAGAAAATAATCGTCAAACTGTCTTAGTAAAGTTGCAAGTTAACTATGTTGTAGAAAAGAAAATCAGGAATGTAGTGTACAGTTGTTATACACACATCGTGAGGTCCAAAAATACGTTTCACAGAAGGCGTGTTATACAGGAACATTTTATGAATATGAATTCCAACTGCTTAGAGTGATTATATGCACCGTACTGCTCTCTATTCGAAAGACACTTGCTGCAACACTAAGTATGTAGTTGCTGAATCGGGAGAGTCGAACAAAGAAATTGACTGGAGCGGAGATTGAACTTACAAGCTCCGGCTTGCAGTTGCAATGTTCTACCAACTGAGCTACCCAGCCCTATGCTGGCGGTCCCCCACTTTGTTATGTCTTTGTTCAAGGGGCCCTAGTCAGAACCCATTAACCTATATATGCCATGTAGCCAGGGATCACGCTCAAAGTGATGATGCTAGCAACATTAGCAATGCTGCAAACCCGGGGAATAGCGAACAGGGAGCACTCAGAGAGGATACGGCATTTTTTACAAATTTTCAAAAAAACCACAAAGGGCAAGTTATAGGTGCACTGTCCTATAGTCAGGTCCTCTTAAGAGTTTTTTTTTTTTAATAATGTTGTTGTTCAGTTCAAGAACATTTTTGTAGGCAAGCATATTCTTGCTAAAAGCTTCTATCTGAAGACATCCCTTTGGTTCATTCAAAAAGTCATCTTCAAAAATCTGCAAAACATCTTCACAAATATTCTTGTTTTTTTTTTTTACATCTAGAGACAAACTTTAAGTTGAACCTCTTAGTGCCAAGCCCAGGACCTTGCATTTCCAATGAGGCACGCAATTTTGACGCTTGTTTGAAATTCTCCGATCCAGCTTTTCCACAGAATCAACTGAAAATCAGTTTCAGATTTTAAAAGTTCAACGTCAAGTCAGACAAAACTCACCACGACGCTTTCATCCTGATATTTGTGTGCAGAGGCGTACAACACAATGCCCCTGATGGCTGCAGGCGTGGTGAACTTCACTAGAACCGACACAAGCTTCAATGAGCCTACTGCCAGCAGTCTGATGCCACAAAAGTGACCAAAGACTCGGAACAAGGAGACTTTTCTCTTGTCTTTGGTAGCATTTTCCTGGTGGGACCAAAAAGAGGTCAGATAATGCATCTGAACAAAACGGTGTACGCCCTTATTTCTGACTGGCATTTAATATGTACAAAATTTGCTCTTTCGGTAATTTTCAGAAATGGATGGATTTGGTGGTAAATACCGGTATTATAGGCCTATAGGAAATATTATTACACTTGATTAGGCCCTAACTGTTCAAAGTTTAGGTTCATGGATGCTGGAAAGACCAAGGAAAAAAAACCCGCTGTTCTTATAGTCTGGTTCCCTGACCCCAATTCAGATGAAACAGAGCTGGCTTGCACCCGTTCACGGATACATGTGTAAACGATTGCAAACAAACTGCGGACTAACTAAATGTGGTCAAGTGAGGGCAGTATTTGAAAAGAGTCATTTTTTTTCCAATGATGATCGGCCAACCATTGTTGGAAATTGATACAAAAAATTCCACTTTTCTTCAAAATGACAGCATACACAGGTGCTTGAGACAGTCAAGCAAGGTAACAATAATTTGGTAGTTTTGCTTTTTGATGTTTGCAAATGTAGTATGTTACCTTTGAAAAGTCAGACCAAACAGTTAGGGGAGACTCTAGGCTAACTTATTTATACTAACTAGAACCTGATGTCATTAAAAATGACTGGAACAATATATCTTTCGCACGTTGTTGCTTCTAAGTTGTAATTGATTCACACGTCGTACTTAATTCAAATCTTAGGTAAAACTGGAACGACTCTGGAACGCCTTTCTAAAATCAAATTAACCTGTACACACTTGAACAGTAAAAGGGCAAGTACAAGAATTTGTGCACACTATGTCCCATACATAACAAAAGTTTATACCCTCTATAAAGGCATTCATGGATTTCAGTGTTTTTTTAATTCTACAGTACTGTTGGGCATCTGCAAGGAGAAATACCCACAAGATGTTATTATAGTCTTTGAGATGATTATGTAATTAAAGAAAACATGATGTTAGATAAAAAGGGGAATTTCCTTTGACTTATTCAAAACTTTTTTAGAGCAAATCTAAAATAAACTTCAAAGCATGACTTCACAAACTTGTTTCAAGGATTTTGCAGGTTCGAGCAAAGTATAGCACAGCCACTACTGCTTCGTATGGGCTTGAGTACCCCTGGAAAAGTTAAAGTATACATGTAGATCAATCGGAGCAGGCTATCAATTTTATTGTGAAGCATTATGCTAGCTGTTAGTGTTATTCTGAAAATCCGTCACAGGGCAGTTGCTTTGCACTATAGCGTGCACCATGGTTTCTCCACTGCAGGGGGCCGGGCCTGGATACGTAACAGTGTTGTAGTCAAGCCAATCACACGTAAGGTCACTAGTAACCATATTTATAGAGAAAAATACCACAGCGTTAACTCACACTCTTATTCTCCCGCAGATCCGGCACTTAATTTGAAGCCGTTCTGAGCACAGGCATTTTGAATCAATGTGCGTTTTTGTAGAACGTAAGTGAATCAGATAGAATAAATTATGAATAATGTACTCTAAATGCAAAGTGGAAGTACAACGCACGCAAAGTTGTTTGCGTTTTGGGCAGATCTGCTTCAATTAGTAGGCCTACTGGTATAGAAATGAAAATGTTCAAATAGCTGTGCTAAAGCTGTACTAAATTTCGAGTTTTACGTAGGTTTGTGCACAAACATGGATGCGCCCAGCTGCAGCAGGCTTCACCTTGTACAGCGAGTTATAACATGTATAAGCGCTCAAGTAATTCAATATAGCTCCATGCTAGTAACAGAGGATGAACTTTAACAAAGGGTAGACTTCAGGTCAAGGATTGTTACAGTTCAATTGTAATAGACCTCTAGTGTTAAGGCAGAGGTACATCTAGGGCAGTGGTTCTGTACAGCTTGGATAAGCACGAGTAAGCCTATTGTGCATTCATAAGATTTGAGGTTTTGCATTGGAACGCTTCTACAGCAAGCTGTGGGGTCATCATCTGACCTCAACCGAGACGAGTTTATAAAGGTGGCTAAAAAGCAAGCCTGTACTGTACATGCTACCGTAACATTTCGACAGCTGTGATACACGTCCGACTTTTAATACTTGGGGGACCATTGAAATTAACTGTGGGTGGGGCCCATCTATAGTTTGGCCACGCCAATCTTTGAATTTTGCAGATATGTTGCTGAACTATATAAGACACAGCTGAACAACTCATCCAACTAGGTACCACGTGGCCGGCCGGCCGGCCCTGCGGCATGCACGACGAATGGTGCCAGCGCGCGGAACACCCTGCACGTGCGGTGCAGCCTGCGAGCGTCCCAACTATAGTTGGGCCGACCCAACTGCCACACTATAGTTGGGACAGTCCCAACTTTTGTTGGGACCGATGTGATAGTTGGGGCGGTCCCCCAAGTATTAAAAGTCGGACGTGTATCACAGCTGTCGAAATGTTACGGTAGCATGTACAGTACAGCAAGGCTACTTGTTAGGACTGCAAAATTCAAAGATTGGCGTGGCCCAACTGTAGATGGCCTCACCCATAGCTAATTTCAATGGTCCCAAGTAAAGTCAGACGTGATCAGAGCTGTAGGGAATGTTTTATAGTTACACAAAGCAACATAGTTAGGACCACACAATTCAAAGATTGGAATGGCCCAATTATTGATGGACCCCACCAGAAATATTTATTATAAATTACAGAAGAAAAAAGTGCTGTTCAAATTGAGTTTAAACGTGTTTCCTTGTTCTGGGAGTTCACTGTGTAGTCCTCCATATCATTTTCCATGGAGTATAATAAAGTCAGGTGTTGTCCAGCGGAAAAAAACTAAACGCCTGCACATCCATCGGCATTCACCATGCAGACTCCTACAATTTAGCGTACGCTTGTTGCCGCAGCGCTGCACGCAGCTGGCCCCCTTGACTACCAACTATAGTTGGGCCAGCCCAACTATAGAACTATAGTTGGGACCGATACCATAGTTGGGGCGTGGACACATTCATTGAACATCAATAAACTAAATTAACACAGAACAGTGATTACTTGTATTGAATTGTGAGACCTTCTGATGCACTTGGCTACAACGATGAAGTAAAAACTAAAGAATGTGCAACTTGGTTCCAATAGTTTTTATACAAATACCTATTTTACAGGAACTCACCTTTTCCTTCCGAAAGGCCTCTTTAAATTGTTTGTAGTTCTCCTGAGATGTGTGTCTTTCTGGCAAAGAGCCAAGATCTTTGCGTTCCAGGGGGCGCTTGTTTCCAAGCCGGAACAGCTTGGTCAACCATGCTAGGGTGACCTGAGACAGTACGCTGACATCATCTTGAACATAGTACATGTCATCTTGGGTTGATTCCGTGGTGGGCGTTGGATGGTAGGACGGATTTCTGTGTGATATCTAACAGAAGAAAGAATAATACAAGTATTGTTAAAAACAACCAAAATGAGATTCTCACATTACAGTTTGCAAATAAAAAAGAAATCGTTTCATTCAGATTGATTTTTACAGATTAGTCTTGAGTTACTGATTTTTAATTTAAATAAAAAAAAAAATCAATCCAGTTTTCCATCCTCAATGCCATTGCCCAACGCTTTGATAACCCTTCTTCCAGTGCATTTATATCGTGATTGAAGATTAAAGGGGCCATGCACTGAATTTTTGTGCAACTAACTACATTGTACTCCTCTTAAATGTATGAAAACTATTTGACATCCCTTTTTGCTTAATTTGATTGAAAACTGCACTTCTTTAAACATTTCATATTGTCCACACTTTTCCATTTAACTCAGGGTGCTGTTGCTGTGATGTCATTTCAGGAAGAAGTTTAGGGGTTTTCTGTTCAAATTGTGAACCCAAAATTTGCTCATTGAAAACATTAGAAAGGAAAGGAAGGTCTGCTTATTGGCGTAGTGCCAAGTACTGAAACAACAACGAATCATCAAAGAAAAGAAAATGTACGACGGCAAAATATCCAAAATTCTAGCAATATTTTTGTGCTGAAACATTGAGATTTCTGCCCGGAATGACATCACAGTTTTGCTCCTGAACATGGAAATTTGCATTAGCATGAAAACAAAAAAGGCACCAAAATATTCTTGCAAATGGCGAAACAAAAATTTAAATGGGATACAAAGGTGCATTTTCAAGGATTGCATTAAAAAATTACATTGCATGGGCCCTTTCAATGAAGGCTGTTCATTCAGCACGTTCCATGTGTGGAGTGAATTAAAAGCTATTACAGTTTTGGGGAAAGGGACTTATATGTATCAATTGACATTTATCACAGCACTTCCACTGTACATTTAGGCTACATTTTCATTGTGATGATTTGAGTTGCATTCAGAATTCTAACCCATTTGTACCTGTAACACATTGTCTTACATTGTATTTATTGCCCAATTGATCCACACAAAAATGGTATAGTGCTCAGGCAAAAAATGAAGGGGGTTTGGTGTGGTACAGTGACTGATTCGATGGACATTCAGTCTTCTAGGGTTTTTTCTAACACTCTGAGCACTCTGCATTGTAATATTTTGCCCGCTCATTTGAACATAAATTTTGTATTTTGTTTGCAATGCTTGCTCTTTATTACAATGACATACATAAATAGGGCAGGTTATTCTCATGCAACTGCATGTAAGCAAATAAACATTACAGTATGCACAATCAATGATCAACTCGACCAAAGTGCTATGCTGATTACTACTTTACAGGCAATAGTTAGATTAGACATTGACCTTAATTCTTCTCCACCTGGTTTTATGCATACAATAGCTGAACAAAGGCAAACAAAAAATTTGAAGAAAAAAAACCCAAGAGCCTTTCAAACTCTCACCTGTGATCTGTTGCAAAAGTCTTCAAAATGCCCCTACAATGATAGACTTAAAAATAGTAGTAGCCCCACTTGGGTAGCCATTGTAGTAGATATTACTATGCAATGAAGGTTTTGGAAATAAGACATTTTTGTACACCAGTATTTTAGTGCTAAGCCGTGTACTCAAATATCTCGTAAACAAGAATAGTTTCACTCACTTGGAGTGCTTTTTAAAGCCTTATATTTGTCATATTAAATTTTATGATGAATGCAATGAATAAACCAGTTTACTTTGTAACCATCATAAGGCCAAGTAAAAAACAAAGACTTTCTCAGCTGGACTTTTTGAAAAAAGGAAGGTGGCCATCTCCCCCCCCCCCCCCACCCAGCCACCCCCCATGGATTCTTCCATTTTCTGGACTCTTTTGCTGAATTTAATACGGTACGTGCCCAAAACAAATCAAAAGAGAAAACCATTGAAAATTTCGAATTTGTGTATGATTGAAAAAAAAAAACAGCAGACAGAGACAAGAAACTATTTTGTTTTTGTTTTTTACTTGGCCTAACAACTTATAAATACGCACCAAAAGTATTGCGAGATCCAGGATGATTAACATAGAGTAGGCAGCAAGTAAACACACATTCAAGTCGAAACGCACAACTTGAACACTTCCAAGACCAAGCCCAAGCAGACTCCACAAAGTTACAGCCCGTTCAATAACGCACAGACTCCAATATGGTAGAGACAGGAGAGTCATTTGGAATCTCTGCCGCTTCTCCATTGAGTTGTAGTAAAACGCTGCAGCAAAAGTTGCAATTAAGGCACTGAGGCTTGGCAAGTACAGAAATGGCTGCGATGGGGATGCATCGTGCCGAGTTGCATCCGACAAAACACCCTCTCCTATCGAACATGAGAGGACGAACAGAAGAAATATAATGAGTAACCACCGTAGTCCGTTCCCTGGACATCTTTGTGGAGATTTTGAATGAGCAGTTTTCATACAAAAGGCTAAGATAACTAGCAACACGGTGAAGGCTAGAAGAAACACCGCGTGCAGGGCCGTGCCTACTGCACTGACCGTGCACAGCCGTGCTAGCCACGGGTCTGTTTCGCCCACAGGCCCCGTCACATTACCCCCGTCGTTCTGGTCACTCGATAAATTCTTCGGTAGTTCGCCGACGCCGCAGAACCAGCTGTAATCATCTTTTACGGCAAACATTGCCATCGATGTTCAAGAACATTGGGGAAAACTTGGATTTGAGATAGATTCACAAAATCTGCCCAGCTCCATCCGGCAATGGATGATGGGAAACAACTAGAACTACAGATTAGGTTTCATTTTCCGGGTTTTACCCCGTATATCAGCTGATTTTTATCAACATAAAACACTGCCCTCTATCGCCGCCCCGCAATCTTTTTTCCTGCAACCTAGTACACGATAGTACAGTGACCATAATAGTTGGCAACGGAATGGTTTTCGGAGTAACTTCCCGGCTTAAAAAAAAAAATTCTGTAGCCCTGAACCAGAAAAAAATGGTGAAGTTTATTTCATCGATCAACAGGACAATTTAGTAAATATTCACTTTCGGAGACAAAACATAAACGTCAAATTCCGTGGATTCAAACACGCATCAACCTTCCCCGCCTGCAGGCGGCCATTCGCCAAAGCCATCGTGGCTTAACTTGCCGGCAAAGACAAAGCGGCGAAATGCGAGGCGACTGGAGCGGGAGACCACATACGCGAGTGGCGAAGCCATGAGGCCTTTTCCAACTTGTCAAGAATTTCTTATGTTTTTCTTTATGATCTCGATTTTTGCTACCCCAAAAGGGTAGCAAAATTTCCACCAATCATTATCCTTTCAGGGCGCGCGTGGCTACTACCCGGACGCGTCGACGCGCCCGGATGCTTGCACAAAATGTAAAACAAAAAATGCGAGTCTAGTTTTCCACGAGATCGTGGCCGCGTAATTGTTCTTATCATTATCTTATTTTAATTTTACTTATAAAAGTATTTCAAGAAATTATTTGAGTGTATGAACTTATTTTTTCATCTGAACTTATATTTATTTGCTCTTACCTTTTCCTTATCCACCCTTCTTTCACAAATGGAAGCAACTAGGCAAAATCTGCGCTGTGATTGGTTAACCTTTCAGCACTCTACTTATTTGCATACAAATATGAATTATTCAACAAAATCAAGTTCGAAAAGGCCTGTGGCTTCGACACTCGTGCGTGCTGACTTAATCTTTGCTCCAGTCGCTTCGTGCTTTCGCAGCTCCGCCGCTCTAAGCCACGATGGCCTTGGCGAAAGGCTAGCGGCCACAGGCTTTCTATTCCCTTTTAAATTATGGGTTCGCCGCGCTTCGACGACTGTGCACTACATGGGGCTAATTACTAAGGGAATAAATGTGTGCTCCGGAGGTTTTTATCACTCTGTTTAATACCACTTAGAGTCTGGGTGCTGATAATTACCCGAGCCGGAGGCGAGGGTAATTATCAGCACCCAGACTCTAAGTGGTCTTAAACAGAGTGATAAATACCGACCGAGCACATATTTATTCCCATTCATAAATACCTTATCCGTAAAAAAATATCAAATAATTCGTTCAAAACATCCCGATTTTGTTCAACAAGTTCACTTCATGCTTTTTGAAACATCCCTCTAGCAAAATAATGGAGTGTTCAGCTGGCGAGTAAGATGTAAACAACCCTTTTATGGAGATTGACGCGCGCGTATCATGTTCTGCGCGATGCCGCGCAGAACGCACCTGGGGCGTTGCGTTTTGAATTTAGAACTGTAAAATTCTGACTCGCTGGTAGTGTTGCGCATGCCTACGTGAGGATTGTTTACGTTCAACCAATGAAACGGTAAGAGGCACTGGATTTTTAGGAGTCCACATTTTATTGTGACACTGGAAAAGTGTTTAAGACCAGCTAGCCATGTCTTTATCATCCGTTTAAGACCGGCCACGTGACGGGCTCTCGACCAATAGGAATAGCTAAACTGTCTGAGGTATTTATGAATATACGTTAAAACTCGAGAAAACCACAAATTAAATGAGGGTTATTAGGCGAAGTAAAAAAAAAACAACAACATGTTTCTTGTCCCTGCCCACTTCCTTTTTGGAGGCCGCCTGGATTTTTTTCTTATTATTTTTTTTTATTTTTGAAAATGCAGTAAAAAAAAAACCACCGAAAAAGTCCACAAATTCATCGGAAAATAAATTGTAGACCAATACAACTCTAAATGACAAAATCAATATGTCCAGTTCTCTTGTCCAACTTGTCTTTCATTTTAAAAGTGTCTTTTAACAGTGGAAACACCAACGGTTGCAGGACATTTTTAAATGGCGGCCTTCTTTAAAAATAAAAAAATAAAAAAAATAAAAAGCCCCTCCTCCTACTTTTTTTGCGAGAAACATTTTTTTTTATTCGGCCTTATTAATCGACTCGGAGCAGGGTAGCGTGGCCGGACTGCCACGGCGGCACTCGATTCGAACTTAGAAAGCACCGCACAGATCGCGTAAACCTCAATTCCCCGTCATAGCTAGTATACACCCAAAAGAAATACTCACATAAACGGTGAAGAATACTAAAACAAAAATCCTGGATCCAGACCCAGACCCGGATCACTTCCAAAATTATAATCGATTTGTACAGTTGTACCAAGGACCGTGCCAAATCCGACAATAGCTTTTTAGGCTATCTTGTAACAAACCAATCCTGACCAACCAACCATCAACCAATTAACCAACCAACCAACAAACAAACCAAGCAACAAACCATGCACATCCGTGCTGCAAAGGACACTTTGCCTCCGTAAACTTAAAAGGGGTGGGGGGGGGGGGGCTGGTACCATCTGACCATCTATATGATGATGGCGCTGTTCATTCACACTACTATCGGACAATATAATGATTTTTTTCTGGGAGGCACACGCTCGGGCGACATTCCCAAAAAGCACACAGCCGCTCATTTTTTTTTTTTTGCAAAAAAAGGCACTTGTTAGACAACAAACAAAAAAAGGCACTTGTTTAAACAAAACAGGGCACTCTTTAAAAATAGGGGGGGGGGGGTTAAACACTTGCGAATTAGAGCACTTCAATGGAAAAGGGCAGTCTTTAAAAATATTGGGGGGTGGGTAAGTGAAGAAAATTTATGATGAATGCAAACATTAAAGTTTTTAAAGTAAATTTTAGCCTTGGATTCGATTTGTTTAATTTGACTTTTTATGATTTGTGTTGAATTGTTGAATAAATTGTATTTACAAAGGCGCAATTCTTGTACCAGATCTTTGATTTACCTGATTACATGATCCAAGCAAAATTAATCAAAAGAACATTAATTTGAATTCGCTTTCCTAACATCAAACACTGCAGACAAGCACGTTTTTGTTAGCTTCTCTTTATTTCCCTCACCAAGTATATGATATTAACATATAAGTCAAAGTACAGTTATATATAAATATATTTCTCTGGATTTTTTTTCTGGATATACTGCAGGTCTTGTTTTCAATTAAACTAAACAAGGCACCATCCACTGTACGTGCACACATCGTGTTTGAAGTTTTGCATTAAAGGGAAAATACAACATTTGCAAGCATTGAAAACTAAAACTACCAAGTTTTTACGAAATACCTTACAGGATGTTGGTAAATCACAGTCTAAAGCATCCTGTAAAATTATGACACCTGATGTGAGGTCATTTTCAAGTAAGTGGTATTTTTTGTATATATTTCCAATGGTGGTCGGCCGACCACCGTTGGAAAAAACTTAACTATTTTTCAACTGCTGCTCCAAATTTACAATTTTTTCAGTCCAAATTTTGTTTGCAATTTATTGCATGTTCATGAATGGGGGCAGGCCAGCTAGACTGGTTCCCTTACCGTACAATTTTCCGGCATCTATAAATTGATCCATTTCATTTTCAGTGGAGTCAGGGAACCAGACTACTTCGACATTTTTGTTTTTCTTGGTTTTTCCAGCATTTTCGAACACAAAACTTCAAACTTGTCAGTGGAACAATAATTTGATCAATAATACTAACCCCTCAAATAGTTCATTTCTGAAAATTAAAGCAAAAGCCAATGATGTACATTCCCTTTAAATGCATTTCCAACATAAACTAGCCTATGCGGCTGAGTAAGGCTGCATCCGAATCAGTTGGCTAGAGCTAGGTCTAGGTCTGCGCCCATTGAAAATACGCGGGGACGCGCTGACAATAGACGTAGCCGTAGCTCTGGAAGCCCTTTTCGGACACGGCCTCAGATGCACTGTGGCCATCTTGGATGTGTGCTTTTGTTCAATAGGCGGTACGCATGAGTGTACACCTCGTGTCCATTCATTTTTGAATTGACATAGAACACTGTTCCGAGATGTGGAATAGTGATCAACTATGGCCGTGTCCTATTGGACCGATCCAGTAAGCCCCGCCCACTGCGCACGTGGGCAAATTACCACGTGCTCCTCTCCAATGCCACGCTGCATTTTCCTGCCGCGCGCATCATACGCGCGTGCACGCATGTCGGACTTCTGTGCACGCACGTCGGACATAAATCACGGCTGTGATTGGTCAGTACACCATGGGGCGGTGCTTACTGGATCGGTCCATTACTTGGCTTCGGCGTGACATCACACACGTCTATGGTAGTGGCTGCAACCACTTCCCATAGACTTGTGTGTAATATCAAGCCGTAGCCAAGAAAATCGGACTATTTTATTGTATTTCCGATGTTGCTCATTGGCCAATTGCCGCCATGAGTACTGCATAGGCTGCCATATACTATTAGGTCTATAATGAGTTCAGTACATTACAGGCAAAGAAGCGACAATGAAAAGTAAGGACACACTAAGTCCAAGAAAAAAAAAACACCCCCAGTTGATCGTCCGGTTTTTTTTGTAAAAGAGAAGGTTGATGACCACAAAATCGTCTTAAAGTGCTTAATATTGAATATTAGAAAATCTATTACATGTATAAGCATCTGAACTTCTGAAACATCTTTCAAAAATATTAATGCCTGATATTAACACAGACAAAAATTCATGCATCCCAAAAAAGGAAGCGGGCGGGGTATTTGGTAACTGGTATTTGTTTCTACTTGGCCTAAGTGGATATAGATGCCATCTATAAACACCGCAAAATGGAGGAGTTTAAAAGCAGCACCGATAAATGTGGCCAAATGGTAACATGTTTACATGAACTGCTGTTCAATTCGAAAAGCCCTTTTTTGTTATACAGGAAAAAATAATAATAATAACTGAATAACTTAAAACCTGCAAACTACCCCCCAAAAATATGTAAATTATCACTACACAAAACAAATTAATATCCAAAAGAACCCAAAGCTATATATTTTTTTCAACTTCAATAATTTTTTTTGTGCATTTTAAAAAACTAAAGAAATATGTCTATAAAACTGCTTAACAACAATCATGAGTGTTTGTAAACAAATTCAACAAAATTTCAACGAGCTTGAAGATTACCATAATAATATAGCTACCTATGTCCTTGGTAAAATGCTCTCCGTGGTACAACATTTTTTCTAGTATACATTTTTTTCTCAATATCCCTTTGAAGAGTGAATTACTAAGCCTCAGTAATTAAGGACAAGGTTGGCAAATTATTGTATAGTTATGACCTGCACGATTTTCACATTTACTAAAAATTGATCACATGATGAGAGCCATCCAATAATCTACTGCAAATTGGTAGATTTTATAGGCAGCACCGAGAAAATGTGGCACAATGGCTACATGTACATGTAAAACTGCTGTTCAATTAGAAAAGCCTTTTTGTCTCGCAGGGGAAAAACCAAAACAATAAAACTAATTAACAACTGTATTATTACAAACCTACCACCTACCAAAAAAACCCTGTATATGATCACTACAAAACAAATGGATATCCAAAAATAGAACCAAAACCTACATTGTTTTGTTCAAATACAATTAATTTTTGTGCATATTATATTTTAAAACTAAAGAACAATCATGAATTTAAGTACCGTACATGTAAAAAAAAAAGAAGCACTTGATGATTACTAAAAATATAGCTATCTCTGGCCTTGGAAACATGCTCCCTGTAGTACATTTTTCTAGTTCCCTATCAATATCCCTTTGAATAGTGAATGATTACTGTGCTTCATTGGGTGCGTTCGAGTAGCTCACCCGGATCGACTCAGGTATTAAAGGCAGACGGGTTGGGTAAATAGGGGCAGACGGGTTAGCCACGATAGCCGGGCTAATCGAACGCTCAACCACCGCGCGGGCCATCACGATTCTCACGGGACGCCTGTATAGCAATGGCTGCACCCATTGCACTGACAAAGTAATGTATGCATTATACGCGCACTGGGTAATTAGTTTGAGATTTAATGCTTTTCCGTCAATTGAAAAAAAAGAAGTAATTATAGTATCTAAAGTCGCAGTGAGCTCAATAAATGGGAATTCATTGGAATTGGAATTCAATAAAGTATATTTTTGAGTCCAACTCAGATTACCGTGGTCCGACCGCCATATTTGTCCCTTTCTTGGAATGAACAACGCATGCGTGTGACGTATTTCCACCACTGACTCTGCTCCACGAGCAGGGTCTGTGGTGGCTGACCCAGATGAGCCCGAGTACGACGTCAAAGCTTAGAATCGAACTGCACGGGGCTGACCCGTGTCGACCCGGGTGAACTAAACGAACGCACCCATCAACAGAGCCTCAAATGCCATTTTGTCTTTGAGCTCCGGACCACTCCGCGAACCTTCTATGGTACTTTACACAACGTTGCCCTTGTTGTTGAAATAATTACCCAAAAAACATTCATGTTGAGATTTTGTCTTGGCATTCCACAAGAAACAAATGATGAGAAATCAGTTGGAGATGGGTGAAATTAAAAACAAATTTTACTTCCGACCTTTCACATAAGGATTTTGGTACCTATATAGGTCCCTTGTTCGATCAAGTTTTTTTCGTGAGAACGAAAATGATAACGATGCAAAGATTTACCTACCTAAAAGCTGAGTTTCAACTAAAACAAAATGGAGTCTAGGCCTATATATTGTCCTTCCAAAAGGTCCAAAAGCTAAGCATACTAAGTCTACAATTCGTTATGTTCATCAATGAATATACTATTCCTGTTACAGCCATTACACCATTAAATTATCTAAGTCTTACACCAAAACATAAATAAACACCAAACCCTTTTTTTATTTTGTGACTACATTAATACAAACACAATAAAAAAATATATATCACCACACAAACAGTTGAAAGAAAAAAAAAGTAGAACCCCCCCGAGATTTTCAAATACAAGTCATGTACCATAAGATATCCCCCTATGCACACATAACATCAAAGTTACCCTATGACTAAGCCACAGTGGTCATGAACACACTTCATGTTTACCGGTCACATGTAGGCTTACCATGTTTTGCTTCTGTGGAAGATATAGGCCTATTGGGCCTTTTTTTTTGTTAGGATGGATACATTTAGGGATGCATGCTGATCATATCTTATCGGTTTACTATAGGCCTATTTCATCCTTAAAAAACTTATCATTATCTCATCAAAACTGGAACATCCTTTCCCAACGAATTTATTTCGCAGGCAGTTTTTCATGCAGTCGGCGTCAAACAGCTGGCGTTCTCTAAGAGTACATCCCCACTGTTAGGAACTATACGGACAAAAATGAAAATACATGTAGACTATTAATTCAACTTTAGTGACCGACTTTTTACAAAGAGCATCAAAAACACCGACTAATCCTTTCGGGTGTATATGACAAACTCATTTTTGGTGAAACGTTTCTCGACCCAAGCGACTTTCACATTGGGAAAGAAAACACTGCAAGTTTCACTCACTTTAAAACCAAAATAAATAAATGAAATAGGACTTAACTTTAACACTGAAACTGGGGGCTTGTAAGACAAGAGGGGTGCAACACAAAGTGCTAGTCCTGGTTAGAAAAAAAACCTTCATGACATAGTAACTTAAAACCACACCATGTGACCATGCTTCTCCTGCAGTCTGCAACGATATACGAAACATCATTTGTCTAAAACTGACAGTATTTTGTTGTTGATAACACAGATGCCTATAGTACAAAATTCCCAACCATTATCAAAGTCATCATATTAATTAACCTTAACTTTAACATAAACGTTTTAGTGGCATTCCATAAATTGCTGTCGTGCGATTGATTTTATAAGGCAACTTTTGTCAGAAACATTTGTGTCACCATGTTGTCAATTGTTGACAAATAAAGATGTTTTGTGTGTCGGTGGGGAGTCAGTTGGCTCAGTGTTTGTAGGCCTACTGTCCTCGCCCTCCACCGCTGTGGCCTGGGTTCGATTCCTGCCCTGTCATGGTCCACATGTTGATCGGTTTTTCAATCATATACCTTATACCGTGGGTGTTCCCTAGAATAATGTTCTCAGGTTGTACTCCCAAATCTAAAACTGTATTTTTTGTCTTCCCAATACAGTTTTCTTTAAGCCGAGGGCACTAAGGAATCATTAGTTTCATTACCAGAAAGAAATGAAATAAATAAAGCACGTATTAATTGGATTTCGCCGTTTCCAAAAGATTTTCCGACAAATCTACCAGAAATCTGTGGAATAACAGTCCAAATTAGTTTTAGCCAGTGTATTTTCAGACAATTTCTAACAGATTTTTTTGAAGTTCCTATCAATAATTTAATGTGAAAACCAATAATCCTTTCTGGCAGTAATAAACAATTAGCGCATATTCCCCATGAAAATGACCATGCAAATCTTTGCCAATAGGCCTAGTCTGATGATATGACTGCTCATACCTCATCCAGGCTGTAAGCATCACCGCGTCTCATCGCCAGTTGGAAGTTACATTCTGTGGAAAGAATCGAACATATACTTTACTTTCAAATTTAGGTCTATATAGTGTGTATCAAAAAAATGCAAACAACATGTAACCGAATGCAAGACAAAGAATGTGTAACCAACACAAGTAATAAAGGTATGGTTTAGAAGATACGCCTTTCCTCTTTAAAATGAGACATCTAACGACCAAATCGTATAATGTTTGACAGATTTATGAGTAATTTTCCTAGTGAGGTCAATTGACCATGGGACCAAGTTTTCGATTTTAGGCATTGGGATGAAGGTAGGCTAATTGCTTCTGTGTGGATATTTGCCTGGCCTACAAACGTCGTGGTTAGCGAGTTAACACAATTCTAAACACTTCTAAACACTCAAGATGTTTACAAACTGATAGTAAGACAGTGTTTAGAATTGTGTTAACTCGCTAACCACGACGTTTGTAGGCCAGGCAAATATCCACACAGAAGCAATTAGGCTACCTTCATCCCAATGCCTAAAATCGAAAACTTGGTCCCATGGTCAATTGACCTCTCTAGGAAAATTACTCATAAATCTGTCAAACATTATACGATTTGGTCGTTAGATGTCTCATTTTAAAGAGGAAAGGCGTATCTTTCAAACCGTACCTTTATTATTTATGTTGGTTACACATTCTACGTCTGGCATTCCGTTTTATTTTGTTTGCATTTTTTGATACACACTGTATAACAGTCAAACTTCAAAGCACAAAAGATGCTAAGTATACGGGTGAAGTGAATACTAACAAAGTGCAGTAGATGCCTGTCACATCTGAAAACTTATTTGACTAGTGGCTAATATTACGAGGAAGGGCTTGACAGTCATAATAAAACAATGATAATTATTTGAGAGGCCTACACTGACCCATCAAGTGCTTGAGCTTGACGACGCAAGCAAGGAAATCGTCAAAGGTGATGACCCCCTCTATGTTGCTATAGCGCAGCACCAAGGTACGAAACAACTGGTTGCTGACACGGAACCCTGCAATGTGAGGATAATAAAACCAAGTTAAAATCTGGATAGACAGGTGCGTTTTAGGTAAAAAAAAAAAACCAATTAATTAAGGGCGTATTAACACACTGTAGTACGGCAGATAGTGACATATTTGGGAGAATTGTGCTTTTGATGATACAAGCATGAGATTCGGTACACAGTTGCAGTAAAAAAGATATTTGGCCATAGGGCCATCACAAGTTTGGCCTATTGCAACAATGGCGGCCATTTTTCAATTTGGCCGCCGTGACATATTATTTTACCTATATTTTGATACATTTCTGTGTATAACGTGTTGGTGTGGTTGCAAAATGTGTTAAAACGGCCGCCATATTGGACAATGGGTCAGAATGGCCGCCATATTTTGTCATGGGACAAATCTGTGACGACAAGTATAGTCGGAGGTCTTTAATTGGGTGCTAAAAGTCATGCTTTTATGAAAAAAAATCAATTTATTCACACCTTATGTACCAAATATATGTAAATATCAAGTAATGGCGGCCATTTTGAAAAAAAGACCGCCATTGTTGTCATAGGCCAAATCTGTGATGGCCCTTTAGCCAAATTTTTTTCTTAGGACATACTCTGACTGTATGCCGAATTTTATGCTTGTATCATCAAAAGCACAATTCCTGCACATATCTGCCGTACTCAGAAAAAGCGGATATGTAAATGTGGCCTACAACAATAATTATCTTGAACCCGTTGGGTGGGAACACTATGCAGCATTTTTATTTTTTGGCAAAGTATTATCACGCCACAAACTACTTCATTCGATCACATGCATTCCAAAAATAGGGGCGGTAGGTTGAGAAACCTTCTTTTTTTTAATTTTGCAAGTTTTGTGTGTTGTGAATGAATGGTGTTTTCACATCATGCGCGTACTATTATTTCAGCTTGATTTATTTAGATGCGTGCCACGGAAACATTTAAAACCGACCCCCAAAAAACCATCAAACGATGAAATGCTACCTATTTAAGGAAAAAATATTTAAGGTCAACGATACTTTCACAGATGAGAGAATTTAAGTTGTACCTACCACTTTGCACAACATTGCAACGAGAAACTGGTCGGCGTGGTCCGTTTCAGAGAAAATTTAGTGGAATAATAATAATAATTACCTTGGATTGGAAAATTTTGAGAGACATTGACAAAGACTTGCGCAACAAATTTTCAAACTGAAATGTGCCCTAACCCAATATTCCCTTGTCTTTTCCCCATGAATTTCGGTATGTTTACTAATTAGACCACGAGGCTACCTAATTGCGACAATAACATTTTTGCCTCTAAAGGGGGCTGTGACATTAGGGAGACATGGATATTATAGTTACAATGATAATTACGAATATTTTCGACCCGGCAACTAAAGCGGGTGGCCAAACCTTGAAATTGAATGGTAAAAGACTTTTTTGTTAAAAGCACGTGATTTTTTTTCTCGGACGAAAATGCATGTTAAAGAGGTTGTGGAATGCTCGAAGACATTTCCGTCATTTTTCGGGTATATGTAGCCTAAGGTGTGATGAAATAAAAACGACTATTGTTTCTGTCATAAAATGAGTACAAAATGTACTTTGAGAGCTGTTTTTCAAGTCCTGTCATGCCTGTTTTGACCCGAAAGTGCAATTTGTATAAAAGTCGTCGTTGCGGGCAGCAATCAAAACACAGTAAATCGTGACGTAATAAACAGGACTCCCGATGCAGAGTAGCATAAATGAGTCCTGTTTATTACGTCACGATTTACTGTGTTTTGTTTGCTGCCCGCAACGACGACTTTTACACAAATTGCACGTTCGGGTCGAAACAGGACCTGAAAAATAGCTCTCAAAAGTGCCCTTTGTACTCATTTCATGACAGAAACAATAGTCGTTTTTATTTCATCACACATTAGGCTACATATACCCGAAAAATGACGGAAATGTCTTTGAGCATTCCACAACCTCTTTAAGGTAAATCTGATTGAGAAATGTTTTAAAATAACCGGGAAAACATATTCAATGTTTGTGAGTGCAATGGTGAGAATAATAACATCTCCCGTGAACTTTCCGCCGTACTGAGATCGCGTATACTTATCATAAAGCTTCTGACCGAGTTTGACCAACATAAAGGGTGAGTAAAAAAACGAAACGCAAATGTCGGGACTATTATGTCAGTGAAGTTCTGCATGTAGCACTTTCAAAATCTAGAATATAAAAGCCCAATTCATAAACTTTCTTTGGGTACAAGCATTATTTAAATCACTTAAGTACTTTTCAAGTTACGGAATTTTAAACACAACCACCGTTTTAAATTTCTGTCCACGGATCACACAAAAGGTGTGCGTTCTTTCAGCAAACGAAAACAATTCACACACATCCCTTTGTGATTTGTTTTCGTTTTGCTGAAAGAACACTTACTTTTTGTAATCCGTTGACAGAACTTTAAAACGGTGGTTGTGTTTAAAAGTCCGTCACTTAAAAATTACATGAGTGATTTGAATGATTCTTGTACTAAAAGAAAGCTTCTGCATGAATTGGGTTTTCATATGCTAGATTATAAAAGTGCTACATACAGAACTTCACTAAAACAATAGTCCCGACATTTGTTTTTTGTTTTTTACTCACCCTGTACACCATGAAACACTTGACAAAAAGTCGTGGTCTTATTGGCCAATTGGCACTCTTTTGATTGACAGGCCTAAAATATCCACAATGACCATTATCCCGAAGTGTGATTCCTTAATACAACCATTTTATTCCAACTCGATGATACCCCAATTCCTGTGCCCTTCCCCCGCAAAAAAAATTGAAAAAATTGAAAACTAAAAACACTACTCTACTCACCAATTTTACTCAGGGCTCTACGCAGTTCATAGCTGTTGAAGTTTCCTGAGTTATCTTGATCGTACTTTTTAAAAACGCCCTGTACAAATTACAAAATTACAAATATATATTTATATGTATATGGCACACTTGATCTGTATTAAAGCAGAACGACGTGATATCTGTTTAAAAGTATAGTCGTATATTTGTAAGTTGTGCATTTTGTTCGTTTGAAGCAACAAACGTGCTCAAATTCTAAAGAAGGGTGCTGAACAACTAAACCTGATGAAGTTTCAGCTCAGCTTCAGCTGTATATTCGAGAAAAACAGTACTCTAGGATCTGGATTTCAAATTCAAAAGTTGCTCAATCATGTTTTGAATTGGGCCTGAAATCAGCGTCCGAGACACGTTCTCACAGAGCCGATTGCAGCTACGCACACTTCGCCGAATAAAAAAAGAACTACTAAGGCCAAAAAAAAAAAGTCTCCGGTTTCTGGTATGGAGCTTGTCCAAAAAGTGGTGCGGCGACGCGGCTTTTTTTTTTTTTTTACCCGACTTTTTTGCTTCAAATGTCGGCTGATGACTGCAAATGGTGCCCGACTAAACTTAGTGCAAATATATGGGAGTCCAGAGAGGCCACATAAAGCTTATTCTCGATCATAACCCCATCAAAAAAACACGTTGAAATTGCGCAGCAGCAGAATTCCAGTCAAACCAGTGAGTTTGGCGGTTTTGAGACATCATCTTTCATTGAAAAAAAAACTTTTTCATTTTGCCGACGCGCATGGCTACGGCGACGCGCGCGCATACCAGAAACCGGAGACTTTTTTTTTTTGGCCTAACGGACATTTCCAACGGTGCGTCTTAAGACGCACCGTACCGTTGGAAAGGGCTTCTTTCGTTGACCCCTTACTATCTTTTAACCAAGGATGTTTTTCAACAATAGTTACGTCAGTTACTTTTTGGAAAGCTGCAAATGATGGGATATAGCTTTAATATCCTTTAACATTCACTGCATGTAGTACATATTGTGATTAATCTTTTTTTTAATTTCCATCGTGAGCACGTAGATATATAGGTTCAAAAGTGGAAAAGCCTGCATTTAACTCTCTTTGTCACCGGTTGTCATTCAGGTACATAGACGCCTTGCATGGCAGCCATGTTGACTGGGACCAGATTGACTGGGACCAATAGGACGCCAGACCAATGGGACGCCGGACCAATGGGACGTCCCCGGCCCCGTGTCAAAAGGCGGTAACATTTCCGTGCAAACGTTGTGCACAAAATAATAATGGGGATCATGTTTATGCAAAGAATGTCGTGGTTGGCAGAGCAAACTGGGCTCAGTTCCTTTCTCAATTTATTTAGACGACTGATTCTTCAAATTCACTTTTGCCTACCTTCCACTGCCTGAGGTTACTCCACACTTCCTTGAACTCATCAAAGCCGAGCTTGCCAGAAACATCAACCTGGCAAAAAGCTTGGTTAAGGAGAACACTTTACGATACAATCTAGTCATTTTTGTTTTCATACAGACCCATTTCTGTCCTTTGATAGATGATTACTGACAAATGACAATGACAAATGATGCTGATAAATATTGAGCCATTACATTGTTAATTCAATATGCTCTTGTTAAAATTCCAATATATATTTGTTAGACAAGAGTATGAGTTCCGTGAGCCAACAAAGAGGGCGTTTATATTACCACTTTTGAGAGACGCGTCTGATGCTGCGTTCAAATCACGTCGTGTTTATCCGATGTTCACAAGTTCATTAGTCGTATCTAGCATTCGTATTCCCCTGTAACTCGTATTCACCAGTGGTGAAGTGGAGGCGGAATTATTTTCTCGAGTTCACCACAAGTCTGGTTCCCTGACCTGATAATTTCCCCCCACACCCAGACGTCTAAATTCATTTCGCTCGTAACCCCGCCCTGCAAACAGGACGCTGGGATACTCTGATGATCTTCACAGAATCTTGTGAAGGAAGTGGTCTATGACCTATGTATAAAGCATCTGGCTACAGCTGTTCAAGACCGCAGTTAGACAATGTGCGCAAATGCTATCCGAAAACGTCCCATAAAATTGCGCACATTCCATACCGGATGTGATTTCTGTTTCATTGCGGACCATGTGGACAAAATTTTGAGCGTCGCATAATGCAATCCGACCGTTCGTGATTCGAAACGGAGCCTGAGCGAGTGACGGGAATTGTAAATTTACAACACAGCCTGAACACAGATAAGGTTTACATAATTTCCTACATTATTACGCTTTTCAACGAGAAAAAACATCTCTAAACTGGAATAAAAGAGTAATGAATCAGTCTTAACGGCCGTTTCAAACCTTGCAGAGTCATGACTTTGATGACGCGCAGGTCACTGGTCACGCAAAATCCAACCAATCAGAGCGTGAATTCATCAGAGTATCCCAGCGTCCTGTTTGCAGGGCGGGGGCTACGAGCGAACTAAATTCATCAGAAATAGTCGGAATCTTAATTTTGGACTGGTTCACGACCATATAGACCTTTCTACGCTTGGTTGGCAAACTGCATTTTTGCCAACCACGGGCACTGATCTCTATATAAAGACTGGATAGCGGATATTCGCCAATGTTTACAAACAAAGGCCAGGTCTATAGTTATTTTGTTCACGACTTGCCAAAAATAGTTTGCGCGGCTAAGGCAATGTACAAGACAAGAAAGGAAGGCCTTGTGCATGCGTGCATGGTAAGTAGCACATGATAAACACGACGCGATTGGGACGCATGATCTGTCTCCCAGAATAATCCCCGCCCCCCAAAAAATCCCTAAGGATACAATCGATGTCCGTAATGGATATACCGGGAACCAGTCTAGCTCCCCTGACTCTCTTTTTCTGGCCCGTGACGGAGCCCAAGTCCAAAGATTGGTTAGTGTGTATAAAAACTGCATGTGGCTTATTTCGTAAATGTGGGGCCAATGAATTTTGATGTCACTCATTACATTGTGATATTTGTTGCCCTGTAGCAACAGTGAATTATATACAAATGATTTTAGTTGCTCAAATTATAGTACTTGTACATACATATTTTATAGCACAGCATGAAACATCCAACTAATTTCCTGAAAGCTAAATAGTTCACGGTTTCACGTGTAAAAGGGACAGCAAAGCTGCGACATTTTAAAAACTGCTGTTGAAATGTGTTTTACTTGGTTCCGAATTCCGTATGTTATTGAATCCTACCCTGTGCGCGCATGACTGTGTGTATGAAAAATGGGCCTTATTCACGAGTTGGCCATTTTGTCGAGTTCCCTGAGTGTATTGCATTAATTGTTAACTGTTGAATGGGATAGCACCAGACTATTAATGCAGGCATAATGCAGCCTTATTTTACTGTCTTTTTTTAAATGTGGCTTTAAACATTATAGGGAATGTTTAATTACACATTTTACATTGTTTATAAAAGCAGAATGGAAAGAATTAGTAATTAACTTGCTTTCATTTCTCTTCGCAAGTTCCAAAAATTAAGATTTTACCTAAGTTTCAATTTAATATGGCCGACTCGTGCATAAGGCCCATGGACAGTTTGGTCGAGAGAAAAGAAACAATGCATTACAAAAATAGTGATTTTGGGAAGAAAAGTGAAATTCCCTTCCTACTAAAGTTTCCTATTGATTTTGCATTTGAATAATCAGATAGTTCATTTAAACATTAAATAAACAACAGTATTGAGACCCCTCGTACTGAAAAAAACCATCAAGGATACATCTACGGCAGCTAAAATGGCTCTGCATGTATCCGTAGAAAATTCAGAGCCTTCAAACTCTAAAATATCAGAAAGAAAAAATAAATCAGAAAGTTAATGAACGTCTATATTTTAATGTTGTTGAAGTAATTCGTCTATGGATTTACAAGGGAAAGAGGCAACTCATTCCATTTTCAAATAAGGTTTTGCCCTCCATTTTCACAAGAATTTCCCACAGCAACTTTTTAGGAATTTAGCATTTTGATCAGAACCCCTAGCCCTCGTTATATTAATCTAAATTTTCAATCATTAAATTAAGTCACAAAAAAATGCCTACTTTTATTCAAAATGTTGCCAATTACACGCAGAGTATAGGCATGCGCTGCTTCCAGTATGTTCTAAGACTAAATAATAGTATTTGCAATAACTTACAAATAAGTACTGGCTGTTACATCAATCTACTTTTGACAGCACGTGCACAAACTATCTCACAACTCAAACCAAACACACCTCTTTAATAGTCATACAAATAGCGTGTAGAGACTGCAAACCACACTTCGTGTATAAACTGGCAGCCCGTGATGAAAACGTGTAACACATTGCTTTGTTCCAGTTATTTGCCACACTTGGTGGCAGCGGTGGGATCCTTATATATCCGTGGATATTTTGGGCATAGTATTCAACCGTCCCTAGACTTTTTGGACATGCAACTCCGTCCCCGGGGGCTACTTTCATAGTGACCGTTTTAGCCGATTTTCGGCTAAACTTTGACAGATTCTTCGTTCAAAAACGAGTTTGACCGATTTTTTTGGGCAGATTTCTGGCAGAATTCAGCAAAAATTGTTATTTAACAGAAAAAAACATAGCAAATTAGAAAAAAACCCAGCACATTTGTTTGAAAAAGCTTCATTTTTTTTCAAACACACCCTTGCATAATTGAACAGGTTGCCTGGTCTAAGTGCTGAGGTTCACTGGGAAAAAGACGACGCAACCGCGTTTTGCCTGAAATTTACGCAGTTTCATAACATCTTTATGTGACTGAAGATTGTTTATAATGTAATTTTAAACTTAATTAAGGCGATACTAGTTATACTACTACTACATCTGCACGTGCTGTAGTGTATTTTGAGTAATTCTGGGGAATTGGGCAGAGTTTTGATTCATCTGAAAGATTTTTGGAGTGTGTTAAATTTAGCAGAATTTTTCTTCATGACCTTACGGTCACCCTGGTTACTTTTTTCAACCTCGTTGCCATATAATCCTGGATTTTCACTTGCTTCCTGTATCCCAATTCGATACAGCTATTAACCGTAATTGGTGTTATTTCCAGCTGGTTATAATATTACTCATTTAACAATCAATGTGAATTACTCCCAATCGACCTGAAAACACCCCCTTTAATTTCCATTTTGGCATAATGTGTAATGTGACACAGCATGTATGTAATATGTGTAACATATTATTGATCCCTACCTTGAACCAGCGCTCACATCACCTACCTGTTCAACATCTGTGCTGAAGGTTGATGGGTTGCAATCATAGAGCTAAATTAAAGATATAGTCCATCATTTGTAATTTGTGCATTTTGTTCGTTTGAAGCAACAAAAGTGTTCAGAATCTAATGAAAGATACTACACAACTAACCTGATGAAGTTTCAGCTCAGCTTCAGCTGTATATTCCGAGAAAAACAACATTTTAGGATCTCAATTTCAAATCAAAAGTTGCTGAATCGTGTTTTGAATTGTTTTGAATTGCAGCTGTACGCGATGTCGCGCACTGATCCGACGAATTTTAGCAACCGCGCGCGCCTGTGCGTCGTGCCAATGCTTGCGCGCGGCGCCGAATAACAAAACGAACTACTAATTCGTTTATTACTAAGGGAATAAATGTGTGTTTGGGAGGTATTATAACAGTCTGTTTAAGACCGGTTTGAGTCTGGATGGGCGATAATTACCCGAGGCGAACCCGAGGCGAAGCCGAGGCTAATTATCGCCCATCCAGACTCAAACCGGTCTTAAACAGAGTGTTTAATACCGACCGAACACACATTTATTCCCATTCATAAATACCTTTTCGGCCCAAAATAAAAAAAGAAATGTCAAAAACTAGACGTTGCCAACCATTTTGTTCAACAATTTTACATCATGTTTTACGAAACACCCCTCTGACTATAATATGGAATGCCTCTCCACAACTCGTTACCTAATAGGGACATTGGCGTGCGCGTCGCGCGTACTGCGCGATGTCGCGCAAAACGCATCTGGGCTGGTGAAGTGTGAATTTTGGACCATGAAAAACTGATTCACTGGTAGTACATTGCGCATGCATATGGGAGGAATTTGAACGTTCAGCCAATGAAACGTTAAAAGGCACCGGATTTCATAGGAGTCAAAATTTCATGTGACACTGCAAAAGCATTCAAGACCAGCTAGTCATGTCTTTATCATCCGTTTAAGACCGGCCACGTGACGGGTTCTCGACCAATAGGAATGCGTAAACTGTCTGAGGTATTTATGAATTCAAAATGATAGCTTGCCAGAAAGATTAATTTCACAGGGAGTTTAGTCCACTTAGTATCTTTCAACCGAGTATGTTTTTCAACAATAATACGCCAATTACTTTTTCGGATGGCTGCAAAATGATAGACTATAGCTTTAAATTACTAGAGCGCTAACTCCTCATTCTTGCGCGCGGAGACGCTTTGAAACCGTCCTGGGCGCAGACATTTTGAATTCACGTGCGTGTTTGTCAGCCTCGACCATTGATCTCCATATACACAGTCTGTGTATATGGAGATCAATGGCCTCGACCATGGCCACGACCATAGACTCCATGGGCGCCCTCGCGTTCCTTCACTAACCCCTGGCCATGATGTACACGTAAACGATGCTGACTGGCTATTCAGAGCGTCCTGCGCGCGCATTTCGAAGATTGCACGCCGGGCGCGCCCATAATGCGCTCGCGTGCTTTGCACGTGACGTCACGTACGAAAATGTTTTGTTATTCAAAACTCGCGATGCCTGTACGATATGGATTATGGCAGCCTCGTTTTGCGCTAAAAAAAACCCCTGTATCTTTGTTTGTAAAGGAACAAAAGGGGTACGCACATTTAATACAAATCTTTGCTAAATAAGTAAACGTCCAAACCTTATGTTTGAAAGGATTGATTCTTCAAAATCACAACTTTCAACATTTTAAAGATGGTGTCGGCACGTAAAACGGATACACTGCAGCCTAATTAGCAGCGTTTTAGTAAAGATTTGTATTAAAGGGACACTAGGTCCTGGAACAGCCCAATTGGGCTATAAAACGCGCTTTGAACGGGATTATGTTAATCGGGACAAAAAAACATTTAAAACTAGCATATAAATACCCACACAACTATCCTTTGAAAACTGGGCGTTTTGTGTTATTCCTTTTTTATGCATGCGAGAACGAATTCCGGGGTCCACTTTTGCGACCCCATAAATTCGAGCTGTGTAAAAACATGGATGCGCCCATCAGGCATCTCTTTGTACATCGAGTTATCGCTCTAGTACTTTAAAGCTACAGTCCATCATTTGCAGCTATCCAAAAAGTAACTGACGTAATTATTGTTGAAAAACATACTTGGTTGAAAGATAGTAAGAGGACTAAACTCCCTGTGAAATTATTCTTTATGGCAAGCTGTCATTTTGAAGAAATCAACGAAAGAAGGCATTTCCAACGGTGCGTCTTAAGATAGTAGTTCATTTTTATTCGGCAAAGCGCATGCGCACTCAAGCGTTGGCACGACGCACACGCACGCGCGCGCGGTTGCTATAATTCGTCGGATCGTTGTGCGACATCGCGTAGCTGCAATCGGCTTAGTGAGAACGTGTCTCGAACGCTGAATTCAGTCCCAATTCAAAACATGATTGAGCAACTTTTGATTGAAATCGAGATCCCAGAATGCTGTTTTTATCGGAATATACAGCTGAAGCTGAGCTGAAACTTCATCAGGTTAGTTGTTCAGCACCCTTCTTTGGATTTTGAGCACGTTTGTTGCTTCAAACGAACAACATGTACAAATTACAAATGATGGACTATATAGCTCTATGGCCGCAATGGAGTACCGAAGCAAGGTACAGGGCTGAATAGCGCGCTAATGTCTTTCAAAATGCACACACATTATTGTGCGCGTGATGCGTTCACTTCGGTACTCTATACTTAGTCCGTGAGCTTCTTAAAAGAACTGGGGAAACCTCATGAAAAATTGCCATCAGAATAAGGAGATTGCATTCTAATGGGGAAACTAGATGACAACTTAGTTGTGGATGGAAAACAAGACGAATCGTTAGGAAAACCATTTTGAAATATACCAAATACCCTTCCATGAGTTGTGCTTGTCCGTTCCTTTCCTGCTAAATTCACTCCCAGGATTTTAACTGGCAGTTCATACTTTCAGCTTATGTGAATGCTTGGATATTGGATGTCATAAAATGTTACCATTTTTCAATGCCAAAACAATAATAATGTGACATCATAAGTTTGTGCTTGCGTTTTCTTATTATTTTTTTGTGGTGATTGTGCATCCTTTTTTTTGCAACAATTTTTTGTGTGACCTGCCACTGAATAACGTGATTCATTACTACTTCAGGTACACCCAACCCTCAACACTATTCTATCAACTATATGTATTTTATAGAGATAGTTTGCAAATCATATGCAATGGTGTAAAGGTTATTAATGTTAGTATTCTGAGCATTTAAAACATGTTCCTCCCTACAAATCGACTAGACCAAAGTTTTTAAATAATCCGTCTTATAAAAATTATTTTCTGTCAATATATTTAACAGTTGTTGACTGATGTGATGTGGGATATGACGTTTTGAACACCCGAGGGACGCATAGAACGCTCGGCTTCGCCTCGGGCGCTATGCGTCCCTCGGGTGTTCAAAACGTCATATCCCACATCACATCAGTCAACAACTGTTAAATATCCCAATGATTAAAGTGTCGTATAGCCGGCAAGGTCATTTTATGTATTTTTTGGGGGGAGGGGGGGCGGGGCGGGGGTAAAAAGTTCGTGAAAAGGGCACTCGCATGCACATACGTGCTGAAATGCAGACGGGGTTTTTCTCCGGTCACTTTGGCCTCCGTAAAATGATAAGGGGGGGGGGGGGGGGGGGGGGGGGGGGGGGGGGGGGGGGGGGGGGGGGGGGGCTAATACCATATGGGGGTGATGTTAAAACCGGACCATCATGGACACTATCGAACAATCGGTGGCGCTTTGAAGGGCGGCACAAATGGCGACGAGCTAGGGCTATAGGGTTGGGGAACATAGGCATTGGGGGACATATGCATTGGGGAACATAGCTATGCACCCCTCCAGAGAATCGGCCGTATAATCCCATTGGTGAGAATGCTGGCCCGCGTTGTTTTTGTTTTCATTCCAACTGTCACTGTCCTTTCAAGTTACAGTTGTGTCTGTTAATTTGAAATTATTCACCATTCTTGTAAGCCGCTATCAGCACGTCTCGTAACTCATACACATCTAATTCCCCGTCCTGTCACAAGAAACAAAAAGAAAAATGATAAAATCTAAGACAGGACTACAATTATAGTTTGATAATGACAATGATCAGAACCACATTTAGCATTGCCAATGTTAGGCCAAATAAAAAAAAAACATGTTTAGCGTCCTGCCTTTTTGAGAAAAAAAGGAGGATGAGGCCCTTTTGTTAACCTCCAAAATGGCCACCCGACCGGGCTATTTTCAAGATGACCGCCAGGTTTTTTAAATGGCCACCACTTGGACTCAGGAAATGACATACCAGCTTTATATGGGCTAGATGCAACAGAAAGAGGCCAATATGATGTCCCCGTTTACAATTGATCATTAAGAAAAGAAGAAAAAAGGAGGCGGCCTCCAAAAAGGAAGCGGGCGGGGTCGCTAAACATGTTTTTTTTTATTTGGCATTACAACAGCATCAATGGTGAATGTGAATGAAAACGTCACAAGCCATGATTCCAGTTGCTTCGCTCTCGCAGTATTCATTTTTTTCTTCAAATTAATTTTCACCGTGTACCGTTTGTATTTGAACTATTTTCATCTCTTGAAAATAATAATGCTTTATATGTTTGCACCTTTAACTCAAAAAGCAGTCTGAATACTATTGCTAGGCGACAAATAATTTGAAACTTGTAAAGCAAAATAATTAACTGTAAACTATAAAATGTTTCTTCGACGTCTCATTACACAAAGTGAATAACTTTTGCGTGAGTGCTAGAAATTTTTTTGGCTTAAACTCGAAAATAGCATGGGGAGAGCATTTTTTAAATAAACATAGTCACAAACTGAAAAAAACCGCACATTTTCCAATAATGACAACAAACGACACAAGCAAAATGGGTTATCCAGTGCAACATAATTTAAAACTAGAGATTCGCGTTTGTTGTTACAAACGCAGAGTGGTCGGATAGACAACTATTTTATGAAACACTGTCCAGTTAAGTTATGAATATTTTCATGTAAGAACAAAGGATCACGAAATTACATCCCTTCCAGGACAATCAATTATTTTGTTTAAAAAAATGCATCTTTAACCGTGTGATAAATTTCACTACAATCTACGTACACGTACAAGTTATTTCTGGCTTGATAACGTCATTTGTCAAAAAAAGCTAGGAAGTGAATACTGATTTAGTTCGGAGTGGATGTTCATTGTGAAGTTAAATAACGTATGAAAATATGGAAAATATAAGTGTATGTATTCATTACACCAAACTTCCGGTTTGATGACGTCACAGTATTTGCAAGCAAAAGGTGAACATTATAATGGTATCGTTATTCGGGCTTAGATATACGACATGGATCAAAATGATAGAATTAAATTTAAAATATGATCGTTGGCAAATTCTCATTGAAGTATCTTCCGGTCTGATGACGTCATGAATTTGAAACCTTGACAAGTTATCTGTGGTTAATCAAAGAATATCAAGGGGATCTGGTAAAATGTGAACCTATGGTTTTAAAATTAAAGAAAACAATCACTATTTATGTTCCACTAGGGGGCGCCTTTTCGGATGATGACGTCATCACCCTGTTTTTTGTGTCTGTCATTCCGCACTAAACACTTTCATAAAATATATGTTTGTAGTAAAATGCTTCCTTTTTTAAGTTATATTCAGTTTGTATTGCACTTCCGGTAACACCGGAAGTAAAGGTCAAGCGGTTTTGTGTCCGGGAACACGAAATGTTTCACACGGCATAGTCTACAACCTCAAGAAAAAACGAACACGATACTGTACTTATTTCAAGAGATATAACGCAAACTATTTTGTCAAAATTTGCCCTTAAATCGCTTGTAATTTGATACCTGATGATGTCATGATGACGTAACACAATTTGTAACATCTTCGTAACACGGTACAAGTTCACACAAGGTTTTGTGATCATACCGTAAACCCTTCGGAAGAAATTGTGCTTTGCTTTGATTTCAGGCTAACATCTTCATTTTGAATTCACCTAACTTTGACCTTCCGGTTGACCCGGAAGTAAAGGTCCAGCGAGTTTACGTACGCGACAAAAAATGTGTAGCAATTAATGGTCTATCTGATTACAGAATACAAACATCATTGATTATTTAGTTCAAGAGTTATAGATGAAAGTAATTGGTCACTTTTTCAGATAAAATCACATGTAATTTGACACCCGATGACGAAATCATGACGTCAGAGTAATATGCACCACTTCGGATGAGGGTTGATATATATTGAAAGTTACAAGTTCATACCATATACCGTTTTAGGAGAAAACCCGCGGAGAAGTATTGTCCAGAAAAAAGAAGAAAGAAAAAAGATTAATTCTAACAGATCCAAAGAGTGGTCGGGTTGTGCCCGACCACTCAAAAAGACCAAAGTTTTAAGATTCAATGAAACTTTACACAAACAAACTTGAATGTGATGATTCAGTCTGCAGCGTGAAAATGTATTATTAAAATCAGGGATATGACAACAAAAACAATGGGATTAACCATGGAAACTTACGGCTCCTGCGATCTTCTCGAAAGTCTCGTGTAGGCGAGCTGTCACAGCATCATCGGAGCGCGGTTTCTCTAGCTGTGGAGGGGGGGGGGGATTAGACAAGCCTTAGAAGAGCAGCCACTCGAAGAACAGAATTAGAGGAACAGCACTTAGTGGCCATTTTGAGATGATTGTGATTCGATACGATCCGATGACGCCTCTAATTAAATGCACTGATTGTAACAGGCCTACTAATTTGCAAATTTCATATGCACTAAACAGGATTTAAGAAGTCTTCATTTTGATTGTGATGATAATTGCATTTTGATGTTTTATTTCTAGTTGGCCTTTCAGTCGTGTTGAAGACGCATTCCCCCATCTCTTTTTGAGTTGCATACGGGAAAACATGAGAAAAGGACACCTTTTTAAAATTGCTATTTTTCTGGTAATACAAAATTATGGAGACTCAAAGGTGAACATCTGCCCTTTTCTGCTAACAGAATCGCAAAAAAAAGAGGACCCTCTTCTGGTCAATCACAGGCCCGGGGGGGGGGGGGGGGCATGGACGTGCACTAGTGACCGAATTATGCCAGTCTATATGTGTTTTTATAACTCACCTCTGTCCAAAATCTAAAATAAGAAAAGAAACCTTTCAGGGTTTTAATATTGAACTGTATAAATTCAACAATTAACTCATAAGCGATTCAACAATTATAGGAACGCTTTAGTTTCCCTACATTAAATTTTTCGGTTTGAGTTCTGTCAGAGGGCGCTGTTACCAGTCAATAAAATGCGTTTATATGTCTGTGCCCGATCAGACACTTTCATAGATAAAGAATAAAAAGACTAGATCGGCAGCGCGTGCATACGCGCCATAGAGTGTGCACAAATTTCCCCGTTCCCTCATGGACGCTCTACGCGCAGTAGTGCGTGGGGCAAAACGTGCGTTACGCGCACCTACATTCCCGTAGGTTTGTGCACAAACTTGCATTTTTATGTCCGTAAAAGTAACATTTTTGACCAGTAGTTATTATGTCTCCAACAAACTTCAATATGCAATTTCAAGCTGGATAGTCACCTCGAAGTTTGCTCTGTTTTCCCCATGATTTTATTTTTCGTTTCAAAATGGTGGTGCGCGTTGCTAAAAATCTCCAAATATAATGTCAGCTTATCTGATAAATTTGTGTAAAAAAACACTGTTTTAAATAATGAAAAGGAAAACGTAGAATGTAAAAATTGCTTTAAATTACAGCTGAATTATTTAAAATCTAAATTGTGAAATGTTTGAATGGATGATTTTGGAGATTTGTATTACAATTTATCATTATCCTTTTCGGGATGAGAAGAATTACTTGGATTGCATTTTAATTAATGAAATTAAATTACACTCGCTCCATAATGTTCCAGCCTTCTGAATGGGGGGGGGGGGGGGGGGGGATGGCTTGAGGTGTACGGATGATGGGTGTGTTTGTTGTGCATATTTCGAAATAGCGTCGGGGACATTTTGGCCTCAATTTGACGCTAATTGGCGTGACCAGGCTGGGAGGGGGCATTGCTAGATGGCAACATCATGGAGAACTGAAAAGCGAAATCGGGAAAGCTGATATATAGAAGCGACATCAGGATGGTGAACGTTATATTTTGCAATGAACAATACACAAAACCACTGCTACTCATAGCGAAACGAGATGGGTTAACCGTACGAACGATTAAAATAAAAAATCCTAAAGTTTATTTACATGTGCTCTACCCATTTTTTCAACATTGAGAGATTCTTGCGCCTTCTTGAAGATTTTCAGATGCTGGATACGTCACTAGGAGTGCACAATAACACAAATTTATTTGTTCTATTTTTTTTTGGTGAAGGGTGAAGGGCTGGGGGAGGGGTGTGCATCCCCTCCAGTATCCAACAGTACAAAACTGTATCTGATAACGGCGTATGTAATGTCCTGAGGAGGGACAATGGAGAAAAAAAATATGTTCTGGGTGTTGTCCCTTAAAAATGAAGAAAATAGCACTTAAACAACTGGAAGCAAGTTTATTTTTCGCAAAGCGCATCAGCATTTTAAAACGGGAAATAATTACGAGACATAAAATGGACCAAACTTCGAACCGAACATGCAGCTTAATTACCCATTTTGAATGTTGTTGGAGAAATAACTACTACAGGTCAAAAATATAACTTATACGGCAGAAAATATATCTTTCCTTACAAACCTGTCTGCACGCACTGCCGATGACGGGCACTTTACTCTGGAATTACGCGCGCGCGATGTCTCGACGCGCGTCTAGTTCATCGCCATTTTGCGCATCGTGTGTGACGTGGGCATGGTTGCGACTGTTTTGTGTCGAGATGCCGCTGTTCCACGAAAGTCACACGATTTCTCAGTTTTGTGACCTGAGCTTTTCCTTTCATATCATCGCGGCGCAAGCAAATCGAAGGTAGTGGCCGCCCTAATTAGTACCTCTGTGGTGACCAACTCTGTCTGCTCATCTGCGGTTCTGTGGGATCAATCAAACCATTTCCATTTATTTACAAAGTCATAAATACATGTATTTACAAAAACAAAATTAGCAACAAACGATATAAGTAAAGGTCTGACACTAAATTATTGACACAGTTAAGCAGATGTTGAGAGGGGGAGCAGGCCGTACAGGAAGGAGGGAGGGGGATTGGTGATGTCATGTTCAGTAATTTAAAGAACACTCAAACAACGTTTGAAGTGGCACCATGTTGAAGTTAAATAATTAGTTCTCTATACTGAAGCCTGGGAATGTTTTTACTTTGCAGATAATTACCAATCTTTGGTCTATACTTACGTAGAGGAGGAGGTTTTTATAGTGAAGATACGAATCAGGAATTCGCCTTCCTTGTTGGGCTCAAAGGTAGAAGGGATGATACAGTACCGGCCTCGTGGCAGTTTGAAACGTCCCGTCATCTCACGAGTGTTGAGGAAGCTGTCTGAGCGGACTTTGAGCGAGTTGTTCTGGAAGAAAGACTTGTCCAGCAAGGTCGTCCTGTCATCTTTGTACTGCATGTGTGAGAAGGGACAGACTTAAAATAATAATATTTTATCAAAAAGACAGCTCGTAAGCTTAACTTAAGCCAGTCCCAAAAGGTACAATAATTAATTTTAATCGATTGATTTAGACAGGCTGTTTACTACGAATCTTTTCATTTATCTGTGACTCTGTGTACACAATATAAGGTACTCTATAGACCATGACCATGTTGCGGCCATCTTGATTGTTTTCCCATTCAAATCAAAACCAAAGCAGGACTGGAAGCTAAAATGGTCTGGTTCCTTTTTGCACAAACACATTAACATTCAATAGTGTTATTGAATAAAGGGAACATGACTGAAATGGTGGCAGCATGATAAAGGTCTGTAGAATAGCCACTCGCGCAGAACGTGCATGCTGTGCTTGCAAACTATTCAAATCACTGCATCTTGACTTCCAGATTCTGACCTTTCAGCGGCCTGCGGGCGCGCATTTTATCGGGTTTTTGGTCACCCATTGTTGTGCATGTATTTCACAAACATGGCAGCAAATTGACTAAACAAGAGCCTTGGTCGAATTTGTGCTCGAAATGACCTCACGTAATATGGCACGCGCGTTGTTCGCTTAAATATCAGTGAATAACCCCGTGTTACGGAATATATCAAAACATATAATGTATCCATAATGTCTGCTATTATTTTTCTTTTTAAAACTGAACACAAAATCGAGTACTGTGTGCGAAGAAAGGAATGAAGTGCTAAGCTAAGAAACTCACGCACAGCGCTTGCGAGGTGTGCCAGTGTAGAGTGAACTTCGCGAAATGCACAGCTTTTTTCCTCGCAGTTTTGACTGACTCTCGCAGCTGTCCGCATTGAATTGTTCGTGGGGCAAAAGTTGGATGGCAAAAACCACCACTGAACTTGTGAAAAGTAACCGAGAGGAAAGTTTGTTTGGAATGCTGTTTGGTTTGATCGCCTGTGAGCTTCGCTTAAAATGTCCAATAACGCAGACATGGCTTAGAGTTAAAAGGACTGGTTCCCGACCTCATAGATGGAAAATCCAATAGTCAGGTTTTCAATCCCCATCTCCTTCTGCTTGCGCCTGTTTTTCTGCATCAGTCCAATCACGAGAGTGCAGCCCTTGGCGGCTGGATCATCTTCATCCTCGTCGTCTTCTTCAGTGAGTCGCACCTCAATCTGAGGGTTGAGGTGAAAGGTATCTGCGGAGAGAAAAACAAGTAATTATTACGTTTTTTTTTTAAATGTCAATGACCACTGCAGACAGAGTCTCTCGACAGGCGGTGTTTTGAATGACGATTTCAGTAGCCTGTAGTTTCAAGCTACTGCCTATTGACAGTATCTTCAAATCGTCATACAGTCACCTTGTGGAAAGTGGTTTTGGTTTTCAAAATACATGGGGAATTTGCCGGCCTGAATGAAGTAGGGCCGACCCACTTTTATTTCGGCTTGGCACATGACTCCCAATTGAATGTGCTTTACAAAGAATGTGCCTTTGGGTTTCTGCACGGAGTTGGATTTTGGAGGACTCTGAAAGTTTATAGCAGAGATTTAATTCAATTCAATTCAATTTATTATACTCGTCACGTAAAAAACATGAAAATTGATTTCCAGTGTGCATTATACATGTACAATAAGACCACAGATATATACGAACGTAAAATTAATAAGATTTGATGTAAAAAACAAAAGGTACTATAAGATATTAGCACAATGACAGAGACTATATTTACAGACTATCAAAAATTGCCAAAAGATGCCAATAAAATTCGGGTTTTCATTGTCAAATTCTTCATAGGAGGACTTGAGGGGGGGGGGGGGGGGGGGGGGCATTACATACTTATGAAGTTGAGGGAGCCACCAGCAGTGATTTTTCTCCTCCATGAACCTTCAATCTCATTGGTCACCCATTCCTTCCGGCTGGAGGTGATACCAGGACCCAAATGGCACATTTCCAGACGACTATACTCACGAATGAAGTCACTGTACTCCATCCTTTACGAAAATTCAATGTATACAAATCAAGGTTAAGTTTGTAAGAATCAGTTGCTGGTGGGGATGCAGATCCGGCGTTATCTGAACTAAGCCATTGGATGGCACCATTGGCCGGTTGATCATAACACAATATTTAGGAATCGTCATTACACCAAATTATTTTAAAATATCAAATATTCAAATTTTTTTTAATGGTTTGCACAGTTTGGTGACCTAGGCCTAATAAACTAAACAGTATTTTCATTTTGTTCAGTCCCCAGGGTGCCGTTGAATAAAATATCTCCTTAATCACTCTATGCTGCTCTGAATGTTACGGTAACACTTCGCATGCATATCGCAAACAAGTAATGGAATCAATATTACAAAAATATTTAACTTTTCGCATTAATGTAATCCAAAATTTCGCAGAAATGTTATTAAAATAAAAGTGTATGGTATTTAAGGGCATTATCTTTTAGGAAATGCATTCGAATAAAAGTACATGCTTAAAGATAGGTATATAGCAAAAGCAAATGCTAGTTTTACACATATAGACCAGGCGATATTTAAAATAATTGTTACACGAAGAGGCATTTTCGAGTACAGAAGTTGGTAACATACCGGTAGCTATTTTACCTAATGTCGGGGAGTTGAATCCGAAAATGATGGTTACCAAGCTGGATTTTTAGTGGAAATGTGCATAATTTGTATAAATCTTTAATACCCGTCGTGTAATATATTTGTTCCAATATTTGGTTATACTAAATTATTATTTTATTTTTTGAAAAGTTTATTTTGGTGATTCTTCTTACACTTCCTGACTTCAATAACATTTCTAAAGCATATAAGTGACAGAATGATTATGAGGACAAAGTAACAATCCAAAATGGCTGCTATTACACCATAAAGTTGCGCGCATTTACCTTGTCTCCAGATATCATCAAGTAAGCCTAGTCTTGCCAAACCTGAGTATCGATGAACTTCAAATTCACCATGTTGCTTACTGTACTGGTACGATTACCCTATAAAAAAACCTTATGGGAAAATCATGTGAACAAAGATAACATTGCGATATTAAACGGGGGGAAACGTGGTGTCCGTAAATTGGGCTAAAAAGTAGTTGAAGGGTTGCCTAACGTGGGAGACGAACACGTTCCATGAAATTCCCAAAAATTATTGGTAAGAAACAGTTGGACGTTGACATAATTATTGTAAGCAACAATAATCTTTTATTTTGGGGGATTTCCTTGAAGTTATTCAAGTCCCCCACGTTAGGCAACCCCGTTCGTGAAATTTTTAGCCCAATTTACGGACACCTCATTTTCCCCGTTTTCCCTTTTGGCCTTAATATCAAGATGTTGTCACTTTTTACATATTGTCCCATTAATGTTTGTTAGGGTAACTGTGCTAATAAATAACTTTGTGAATTTGAAGCTCATCAATACTGACGTTTGTCAAGACTACTGGATGATATCTGAGAAAAAGTAAACGTACGCAACCTTAGGGTATAATAGTAGCCATTTTGGATTGTTTCTATGTCTTCATAATTATTCAGTCACTTATATGCTTTAGAAAATGTTATTGAAATAAGGAAGTGTAAGTATAATCACCAAAATAAACTTTTCAAAAATACAATAACAAAAAATATACCCAAATATGGGAAAAATTATATTACATGACAGGTATTAAAGATTTATGCAAATTAGATATATTATACAAATCCAGCTTGGTAACCATCATTTTCGGATTCAGCACCACCGAATTAGGTAAAATAGTTATGTTACCAACTTCTACTAAGCAATGCCTCTTCTTGCCCTAAATGAGCCCTTTTTTAAATACCGCCTAGACTAATACCACCCAATAGCTTTGTTGACAGACTGAAAGCTTTTTCAGGAAATTCTGTGACTCTGTGGTGGCTGTTCAGAATTGTGTAACTAATACCCCATACAATTGACCCAGAGTGCATAAACTTGTCCACAATTTATCACAGACATTTTATGAGATGTATAAGTCGGGGAAAACAGCCAAAGACATACAGGGTGAGTCAAAACCAGCGGAACACAAACCTCAAAAACTATATTTAATATTTACAAAAAAATGTAGTACCAAAAATAATGACTGGGAAGCCAATTTCATAAACTACATTTAGATGAAAAAATACTGAAATTGCTCAATCCGTTCAAAGAATATCACCATCATAAAACCTCTTTCGTCCAATAACGTCTTCAAACATCACCAGCGATAAAACCTCAGTTAAGATGTTAAAAAATATCACACAAAGTCCTTTTAAAGGCCCGTCTTTTTAAAAAAAGGTGAATTCTATAAATCATATTGTTCACCTAGCCAGGGTAGCTAATAGAGATATTGTGTACTACAGTTGTTGGCAGTTGTTGAAACAAGTATTCTGTGTAATTTTCTTTGTTGTTCCAAACAGTTAGAAAACTCACTAAGTTTTTTTTGTTGATGAAACAGGTTTTAGCGTCATTGCGCTTAAATGGTGATATTCTTTGAACGGATTGAGCAATTTCAGTAATTAAAAAAAAAGTAGCTTATAAAATTGGCTTTCCACTTATTATTATTTTTGGTGCTAAATAATTTTTTTTAATATGAAATATATTTTTGGAGATTTGGGTTACGTGTTTTTGACTCACCCTAGCTGTAAAAGCCCTTGACCTACCAGAACTCGCCGTCGGCATCAAACGTCAGGCCCATGTCTCTCCTCTCACTCTCGGACACGGACGACCATTCACGGGAACTTCAAATACACAACAATGAGTGTTTAAAATTAACAATCACTAATCACACGAGAACAAATCTCCTACAGATTCAATCCTATATTACGATTTCTGCCGGTCAATATATAGGCTATGGAGTTTACTCACAAGGAACCATTTTGGTCGTGTTCCCTGAATGTATTTTATAAATTGTGAATTGTTGAATGGGATGGTGCCTGACTTTATATGCATTCTTGCCTCACTTTTATTTGTTCATGTTTTTTTGTAATGTGGCTTTTGTATGTTTAATCACAAATTTTCATATTATTCATCAGAGTAGACTGGTATTAATTTGTAATTACCTTTTTTGTCATTGCTTTCATTTCTCCTCGCAATTTCCAAAAATTAAGATTTTACCTCGCTTTTTTATTTAACATGGCCGACTCGTGAATAAAGCTTATATCATGTTTTAATATATTCCATCAATTATGGGAGTACCTATTTCCCAATTCAATTGTTTACTAATGCTAGGTTTACTAAAATAGTATAAAACTTTTACAAATAAAGAGCGTGTGTCGTCCGCATAATCAGACCAACAATAATATAGCCCGTGAGGTCATAATGGACAAAGAAAGACATTATGAGACGAAGTTGTACTTGAGCTGATCTGAAGTGGTTTATTCGGTTGGCTGTGATGCTCTCTGTCTGATTTCTATATTCTACTGGGTTTTATTCAGTAAATGGACATTCCAATCTTACAGCTATATCTTACAGGTTTTCTTGCCTAGTATTAAGAATTGTTCACTAACTATTGAATATTAATAATACAAGATTGAAGGTGTTTGGTCAACTTGTATCTGGGGGCAGGGATAGGCAAATTATTAGAACAATCGGACTTCCTCATACGTCTGTGGCTGATTCATCACTGTGGCCTTCCAGTGCAGCCCAGCGTCCACCCACGCGGGCCTTGTTGCAAAACTGGCCATTCATTAGATGTGTCTCATTACCAGGAATTGTGGTCCTGTTCCTTGAAGGTCAACCCATGCAATTTATACAAGAAATATAAAACATGGTATTTTATCACGGGGATATAACCAGACCTGTTGAAATGGTGATGTAGAGCTATTGTGTATGCAAGCATTCTTGATGACACAAGTTATGGTAAACTATTCGAATTGTATTTTGTCTTACCGGTCACTCCAACGCCCACTCCACTCACTCTTGTCAACGGGATCGAGAATGCGGACCAAAACAACCCTCTGCGAGGATCCGTGCAGACGAAGAGTCACCTGCATATACAATGGAGACATTTAAAGACAGGATGGACATTGTTTAAGGCTGAAATTGTTATTATAATTAAATATCAATAAGGGAATACATGTGTGTTAAACTCTGTTTAATATGACCGGTTGGAGTCTGGATGAGTGATAATTACCCGAGGTGAAGCCAAGGCTTATTACCAGCACTCCAGACTCCAACCGGTCTTAAACACAGTTTATTACCCGACCAAACACATATCATTCCCATTCATATATACCTTTTCCGTCAAAAAAAAAAAAAATTCGGTCCAAAAATCAAAACAAGTAAAAAATAGACGTTGCTAACCATTTTGTTCAACAATTTTAATTCATGTTTTATGAAACACCCCTCTGACTATTATATGGAATGTCCCTCTACAACTCCTTACCTTATAAGGAGATTGGCGTGCGCGTCGCGCGTACTGTGCGTCGCGCAAAACGCAGCTGGGCTGGTGTAGTGTGAATTTCGGACTATGCAATACTGATTCACCTATTTGTATTGCACACATAGAGCTATATTATTTATTATCTTCAAGCAAACTTGATTCCTCGATCCTGATTGGTCGATCCATGGCAACAAGCCGTGCTACATATAACCATACCGCACGGCCACGGTACTACGGAAGTGTATTTAGGACACAAATTTTGAGGCCCTCTATTTCGCCCGGGCGGATTACTATTTCGCCCGGGCGAATTATTATTTCGCCCGGGCGGATTACTAATTCGCCCGGGCGAATTACTATTTCGCCCGGACGGATTACTAATTCGCCCGGGCGAATTAGTAGTCTGTCCGGCCGGGAGAATTAGTAATCTGCCCTGGCGAATTAGTAGTCTGCCCGGGCGAATTAGTAATCCGCCCGGGCGGAATAGTAAAAATTCGTTATCACGCTTGCGCGAGTGGAACACGGAAAATGTAGTGCGTCTGTGTCCCACATACCACTCGGCCTTCGGCCTCGTGGCATGTGGGACACAGACGCACTACATTATTCCGTGTTCCACTGGCGCTCGCAAGATAACTAATAATATAGCTCTATGATTGCACGTTAAAAGGCACCAGATTTCATGGGAGTGCAAATTTCATGTGACACTGGAAAAGTGTTTAAGACCAGCCAGCCATGTCTTTATCATCCTTTTAAGACCGACCACGTGACGGGTTCTCGACCAATGGAAATGGGTAAACTGTATGAATACAAGTTATATAGCGCCTTTGCAAAAGAATTCAAAGGTGTGTAAACAAATCAACAGAATTGGGAACAAATGAAATCAAAACAAATATGGTTTTTAAGAGGCCCTTAAACTGTGCAAGGCATAGTGATACCGGTGGATCGAAGGGGGGGGGCGAATTAGATTTAAAAAAAAAAACGTCCAAACCATGCCAAGTACCGTACCGGTACTCGCGCGCCCCCGTCTGCCCAAAAGTTCAGGGGCCACTTGCGGACTTAAAGAGCGGAGAAACCTCTCCTACGTCTGCATAAAATACGCAGAGTGAATGTGGCGTGAGAATTTGTGGCCATATGTATGGATAGCATAAATGTGAACATGATGGAACAATTGCTGGTCTCATCTGCTCAATGTGCACTCTGTACGTGGTAATACCCATTTTTTTAAAACGTTCGCGCAATGCCAGCATATGGGGTAAAGGAATTTGAAATCATTCATCGAATTATTTATCTACTTTTGACAAACCATGAAGGAAGGATTGTAACTTTTTGTATGGAAAAAACAAGAGTACATGTATAGTCTAAACAAATATAAACAAATGTTGCTTGGAATCTTATTACATATTGCTCAAAAATTGTCAGGGGAAATTAAGTAGCCAGCAATCGCCTCAGAAGCTTTTTTTTAACATAGTTAAACGTCAATGTCAACAATTAAGAATGTAAACATGCACATTGGCGTCTTACAGTGTGTATGGTAAGAGAAAACATTGCCTTACTTTTTTTACAGCAGTGATGATGTAAGCGTGTCCCATGATCAATCCGTTGGGCAGCTTAGCCTCCTTCTCAGTGGCTCTGTTGGCGTCAATGGAGCAGGCCATCAGGGAAGCACGTTGGTTGCCTTGAAGCATCAGCACGGACAGGTTCTCAGGAGGGTCCTTCAGCTTGTGCAGCTCACAGACTCCACCAGTGAAGTCTTCCATGGCCTCGATGGTGTCCCCGCCCTTCAGCGCCTCATAGCTTCCGTGCAGTCTACAAGACATGTGTCAATGGGGAGTACAATTATTATAAGCACTTCGCACAATAGTTTAGTCAGGATTATTTTTTTTCAGTGGGGAGCCCAGGGGGACTTTATGGGGGAAATAAGGGCGGACCAAACAATTTTCCTCCAAATTTTCAAATTAAGCGTGGACTGAGCAGGGGAGGGGCTGGATCTCCCCTGACGTCGGAGGGCGATCTTGTTTCTTGTCATGTTATACAGCTTTCATAAGTCCATAGGGTTAATGGACTACAAATCGAATTATATTAACATTCCTCGTCTTGATTAATAACTAAAAATAAAAGGCACTTTCTGGACGAGGGGCCAATTTTAATTTTGTTACTTTTTTTTATATCCTAATTATTTTTTATTTATTATTATTATGATATTATTATTATTATTATTATTATGCCGTGTGAACAAATTGTATAATGAGGTTCAATGGGTCACGACACGGCGCGGAAGATCGTGTTGTGATTTGCTTGGACAAAGACCCATAAACATTGCGCGTCTTTTGGTTAAAAAATGCAAGTCGAACTTCAAGTATACTTGTACTAACACAAAAGTTTAACAGTTTGTTACAATTTTCTCACAAAATGATCTTGAATAGCTGTAGTTTCAGATACCGAGTGAACAAATTGTGCGGAGTATACTTGAAATGAGCAGCATACAGTGATTTAAAAATAACAAAGCATTCTCGGCATCGAATTCTACACGTCTATCTCTGTTCCATCGTTGGCGGCGCCTTAAATGAGACAGCTTGCCTTGGCGTAGCTCACTGTACAAGACTGCTTTTGGCATCCTCGAGACTTCCATGTCATGACCTGTCCACCTTAGGCCAAGTTCGGGCAAGGACCATTAGTCGACTAGTGGTTGATTTGTGACGTACCTTACGCCTGCGCACTGATAGCAACGTGCGAACGTCTCTAGTCAAACGCTGGTCAAAATGTCATCGCAAAACTTCTGGATCCTGGCTCTCTGCTAGCGTTATGAATGCGCGCGGCTATTGGTTACCAGCGAAGCAAGCAACCCCAGTAGGCTGGTTCCAAATAGTCGACTAGCGTAGTCAACCACCGTCGACTAGACAGAGTTCGGGCAAACGTTAGTTAACCATTGGTCGACTATAGTCCTTGCGCGAACTTGGCGCCAGGTGTCTAAGCATCAGCATGACCTCTATGCTGGCCTGCGGGGTGGCCTGTAGTGCCTCGACGGTGGACGGTGAATAGTGCGCCCTCTAATGGCACAACAATTAGACCAGCGGGCCTACTTGCACTATAACGCCTTGGCCATTTCGTTTCAGTGGTTTACCTATATTTTTATTTTCTCCTTAGGCTTTCTTAGGGATCAAAGCTTTCCTTGGGGATCAAGCTGGCTACCTTCTCGTGGTGATCTCCGTTACGGCTCAAGCTCACAAGCTGACAAGCCTGCAAAGCTACAGCCAACCGAAGCCAGCAACACAACTCAACCTAAGCGATATCGCTATTAATGAATATCAACCATCTCAACCGCCAACCAAGGTTAGATCCATCCAATCTCACCGTTCCTTATTGGCCAACGAATCGGGGGCGTTTCCCTGATGCGAGACAATGACTACCACCGAGATTCGCATACTCCAACTTAATGTCGAAGGACTCACCAAAGCATATTATTATTATTATTATTATAGCTAAACGTGATCTTGTCCGACACCTGGCTGAAAAAAACATCAAGCCATGCAACATCACCATCCTATGAGACGGTGTCCAATCTTCGGCCCTCCCAACGGATCGGCTGGCCTTATCGACCTTCACGACACAATATTGCAGTGGTAGAGAACTGACGTTCCGGTGGGATACCTCCAGGAACGAGTTATACAAACGACGACCTAGGGAACCAATCAGCGATCGAAAAAAAAGGTTCGATGGCTCGACCGACGGTTGTAAACATACACGTCCCGGCCCGCGGTACGTTATCGAGCATTATACCAGCGCTTTCCTAGGGAACCAATCAACGATCGAGATACTTCGGTGATCAAGCAGGTTTGTTCGAATTGATACAGACGGTCTTATTGACATAAAAGAGCCCCGCCCGCATTGCTACCAGTACGAGTGAGTAAAAAAGGCCTGTTATGCAAGTGCGCTACACAATGCAACTATTGCTCTTGATCACTGACGTCTTGGATCAAGACTAGGATCTCGTCTGCGATTGAGGAAAATGTTTTACCCCGATAGTTGGAATAGTCAGATTTCTCGCCGTTGTTCTTGTACAGCCACACTATCACGACATTTTGCAGATCTCCCTTCTTAAAGCATTCAGGAGGGACACCATCTATACCAAGAACCCTATGCATGATCAACTTGGGGACTGCGGACTTGACCTCCTCAAAAGAGGGTGGGTCATGAAACTCTGTTTTCGATTGCTGTTGAGGTACTCTAGCAATGGATGCTTCTTGGCCATAGTTTCGTGTTTCTAAAAAGACTCGAAATAGTGCTCATCAGTCCAACGATGTGAGCATTCTTCTTGTCTGCCAAACTGTTGAGCCATCCGCGGAGCTGAGTATAGGGCTTGAGTTTGATAGGTAGGACCAGAGACTTGCCGAAATGCTATGTCTCATGTGTCGGCATAACGCTGATATCTTTCTGCAAGCACTAGCCACTACCTGTCATGAAAGCAGTCGTGGCTACCTGGCGGCCTGGATTGGCCAGCATATTCTGACAGAAGCTCTAATCTGCTCGATGACTGTTTCTCATAATCGTTTCCATCAAACCAGTCTTTGCTCTTTGCTCTTCTTAGATGAGAAGCCCACACTTCACTGCTGTCTCTTGCAGTGTGATTTTCATGTCTTGCCACAGCTTCTCCGGATCTGTTTTCGATGCTCCGATATTGACGAGCTTGCTCTCCGTTTTGCTCTGAAACTGCTAGCTCAGTCCTGAAAGTTTTTATACTTGGACTTTCTTGATTTATGGGCTTCTTCAGTTTTAAGGCGGGCATGATGTTCAGTCTGACGTTTGCGCGAACTAGTTTGCTGTCTGTGTAACAGTCGGCGCTATAGGCGTGACTCTGGTGTGAAGCACATCGTTCACATCCTTTTGCTGGAAGATGGTATCAGTGACGGTACGGTCCGGCTGTGTTCTGCACACAGCTTAAGCAAACGTCCATTGTCGTTACAGTTGACATGTTCGTGTCAGCCAAGCAACTCTGATCATATGATGTGGTCTCTGCCGACCCCGTACATTAAAGTTGCCCGTGATGATGATCTTATCTGAGTAGTTTGTTTTCCGGAGGAGTTATTTTAGGTTGCTATATACAATGTCATATCTGCTTGGAGAGTTGAGGCACAGAAGCTGATAATGGTGAGCAAACTGGTTGTCAAGTAGCAGGAAGCGGAGGGACATGAGTCGGTAACAATTACCCACTGGAAGACCTTCTAGTCACGTGACGATGAAATGTTTAATCATTATGCCTACTCCACGAGGTCTGTGGGCTTTGCCAGACCAATACAAGGTGAAACCTGCACCATGTTCTGTTTAGGGAGCCCTGTTCAGCGAAGCACACTTCGTTTACAGCTCAGTGCGGCAATGTCAATGATCAGTTGAGCTATAGTTCCCTGGTAACCAGTGCTGAACGCCTCTGAAAGTGGTTGGTGTAAGAATCAGAATCCTGCGAACATTTCAACATGCTACTTTGACACTATAGCCGTCTTTTTGTATCCTTCCCTTCCCTTCCCTTCTTCACCTGAAAATGTAAGTGTTTCTATAGCGCTTGAATAAGATGGTCGGTCTTTGGACTGAGCGAACCAATCAGGTGATGGGTGAGGCAAGCTTTCTTTCTAACGCCTTTTCTTGGTCCGTTACCATGTGGAGTAAGTAGTGCTATCCCTGAAGAGGGCTGCTGTTCGCTAGTAGTGCCCAATGCTGTTGTTGTCTCAGGTCAGCAGACAAGCGACTGATACACCTGAGCCTATGCCTGTCGTTCCATCCAATATCCAACGCGTTGGGACTTCTGGCCATAGTAGTTTGTAAGTAGGAGTCAGGGCGAGCAAGACATTGATCCCACTCTTTAGGCTCGAAAAGGCATTCACAGTGGCTTAGTGAGCTCAGCAGGTTTTACATTAGAGTGTCCTTCTGCTAACCTCTGGCTGAAAATCCTTCTCCTGGAGGCACGAGTAACAACTGAGTTTGATTATTCTGATAACCCTTCTCCAAGACGACATTGCTTAAAAGCTAACCAAAAAACAGGTTCACTGACTGGATTGCTGAATGCCAGAACGTGTCCACACACCGATTGGTCATGCGCATTGTACCGTTCCTCTATAGGACTCCAACTTGCTCGTGTATCCTCTGCAGTTCTACCCGGAGCCTGCCCCGTTCTGCCCCGCCAGTTACCATGGTGTGCCAAGAGGATGCACTGAAGTCTTGGCAATGGGGAGACTTTGTACTGGTGGGAGGGTCTTATACACACACCAGGCTTACCGTCTTTTCGGACTATACTCGCCAGCGACTGTATAGCTGAAAGCGGGAAAGCTACACTAAACTAAGTTACTTTATATACATTCCATTACCCTGTGCAAGCACCACACATGATTTGTATGGTCCACACAGCGGCGGCGGAACGCTTTCAAACTGGGGGGAAGGGGCGCAAAAATGGGCACTTGCTCAGGAAAAGGGCCACCTTTCGTCGGTGTGAAAGTGAGAGCCCCTCGGCCTCTGTAATGGCAATATATTTGTTACGGGGGGGGGGGAGCAAAAATGTGGTCCCCAAAAAGTGAGTCCACGAATTCACGGCGTGGGGTTGGCCCTAAAAAAATGGATTTCATAGATGCTCTGTGGTGCGATCTGAGGTAATTTCTGACCGTTTTAACTACGTAGTGGGTGCCTGTCTTTGTGACGTCACTTACAAAACAAATAAAATTTGGTTCTTTTTGGGGGGAGGAGGAGCCATTGTCCCGCTGCCCTCCCTTGGATCCGCCCTAGTCTTGGGCATTCGGCACACCGCACATGCACACCCTCCGCCCCCGGCAGTAACCTCTCTGTGCCCGCCCATGAAATGTGACTATAAACTAATTGCACCTCATCATGCACCTGTTCACTAGCACATTTTCGTCCCAAAATCATGAACACTTGAGGCTCTTGACAGGAAACTGAGGCATTTGCGGTTGTATTTGCAAAAACACAAACGTGAAGCTCAAGTGCATGAGGTGTTAGGAAGTAACAGTTATGTATCACATGGTGTACTTGAAGCACATGGGGTGACAGTCGGCTTAACCTCAGGCGTGTGTTTTACCCAAGGCTGACACTTCACGTGCATCAACTTAATGTTCGATTCACGTGCATGACGTGACATCACTTTTTACAGTGGGGAGAGACCATTTTTTTTTTCACGAAAGGGGGCCTCTTGCTTTTGATGGCCAGCCTCTGTGACAATTTTATTCCCGTGAGGAACAATATTGGTTTTTAAACGCCAGTTTTCCATGAGAGGGGCACAATTGTCCTGTTGCGCGCGCTATCAGGAAATAATGTGCTTTAGTCTCGAGAAGTTATCCCCAGAGGAACACTGTTATTTTTGATGGCCAATTTTCCATCTCGACAGTGGCACAATTTTATTATTGCGAGAGGGGTATTTGTGTTTTCGAGGGGTATTTTTTCCTCTCGAGAAGGTACATACACAATCTTGTTAATGAGAGAGGGGCACTTGTGTTTTTGAGGGGCAGATTTTCATTACAAAAGAGGAAACAATATTATTTGTAGTGCGATCATAATTATGCTTTCATTGCGTGCGTTCGAGGGGCAGTTTTGTTTCATATCGAGGGGCATATTTTATAACTGCGAGAAGGGCACTTTTGTTGGCCTGGGAAAATCGAAGGAAGGGGGGGGGGGGCTTGCTCCCCCGGTTCCGCTGCCCCTGATAGTGCAGACATCAACCAAATACCGATTTTCATATTCCTTCTCATCCGGCCAAAAAAGCAAGACAAAGACCGTCTCATCTCCCTTAGGGGTATGCTGCCTGGTCGGTGCAACCGACTGAATCTAACACACAACCATCTCTGCCCTCATCACCGATACTCATTTACTGCGCAGGGGAGAGGCAATGAGTGACAAAGTGTGCAGGCCTACACCGCCTTATGTGGAAGGTTGTTTGTTTCTTGTTACGCAAATTAGGACCGAGTTATGGGGACTTTCTGCTGTCGATCACCTCGTACAGACGAGTGTATGTCCCCTCAACTACGGAACAGGACCCCACACCCGACCATGCGCACACACATCAAGGCTGGACTCGAACCCACAACCTGCAGAATTACGCACAAGATGAGCTCAATATACTAAACCAAGAGGCCACAGCACTCCACAACACTTACTCTTGCTTCTCTTCCAATCTTCCTGTGGGGTACCAATCATACCTCTGACAAAGGAAACAAACAACCCAACACCCCAACAAAGAACAAACAAAAACAATTACTGACTTACTTAGCATAAGCCTTCTCCAGCAACGCACTCCAGAACTCGTTCTTCTCCGAAGAATGGGCAAAGACCAATTTGCCATCCAAAGTGGGCAGGCGATCATCCACTACCACCTCCACCCACTTGCCGTATTGCCAGAATTTGAAGTAGAATGCCCCGCAGTAGTTACGGTCAAAGTCCTGGTCATCGGGACAGACTCTATTTACAAGACTTGCCACTTGACCGAGTGCAGCCAGGCCAGCAACGAACCAGGAGTTACCTGAAAGAGGAGATCATCAAACAGTTTCAGCATTTTATTGAACGTGTGTTATTGGCCGGGCCTCAAAATTCGGCAATGGCAGGACGAGTCTGTACACGGAGCAGCTGTTTTGTTTTTTTGGTTTGTTTGTCTTTTTAAAATCACATTTTAACAGGAATTTGGTTGACCTCGATCTTTGAAATATTTGGATCTTGTTAATTTTTTTTTTTAGATTTGGCAAAACACTTAAAACAGTTTTGAAATACTTTGAGTATGGAGCCAAAAATTGCATGGTTAATGTTGTTTTCTCGCAGTAAAGAAGATTACATTTACCCTCGATTTTCTGTGTGTGAAAACATGTATGAATGACGTAAAAAGCCTCTGTACTGATAACGTCACACTTTGTTTACGTGTGTGCTTTCCTGTGGTGCTCAGTGGACCGTGGGCCCCCACTGCATCCATAGGAAAGTGAACATGTAAACAAAGTGTGACGTCATCAGTAAAGAGGCTTATTGCTTACCGAGCTGTCCCTGAACGTCAAAGCGACTGGCCCCTCCCACAAACAACTTCGGGTCTTGGCAAAGTTCCTGTTGTAATTAATGTACATGTACATGTACAGTGTCAATGAAAATGATGTTGACAACCATAAAATACATATACATACTCTGGCTCGAATCCAAGTTAAACATTGAATTCATTAAGATATTTGTGGTTTTTCGCAGTCTTTCTGAAGGTAAACAGACACAGTGTTGTTCCAAAAGTCAAGTTAAACCAACTGATTGTTCTTAGAACCACAAATTGCAGTAACCGCAAGTCTTCCAATCCTGGATGGTGTCCACTATGCATGCAAACCCTTATGTCTTATTTTAGCATAATCTGCATCACGTAAGCCATTGGCTCCAGCCAGTCGGATTCTGACGATTTCTTTGTGGCATCGCTTATGTTTCCCATGCCTTAGCAAGCACCAATGGGCGTCGCCAGGATTTTTTTCCGGGGGGGGGGGTAAAGCAAAAAATTTATCACTTTTCCGAGCGTGAGCAGGGGAGCATTTACCCCCCCCCCCCCGCCCGCCCATCAGCAGCAGTATGGCTTCGCACCTCTTTGTCCCCCCTCGCGACGCCCATGCACCTAAAACATTGGCTCAGACATACTCATCGTCCTGAAACCGTTGCAGGTCAGTAAATCGGGCCGAAATCGCCTACGCCGGCCAAATCACGATTTGCATGCCCTCTTTCGCTATTTGAGCATATTGTGGGCCGTGAACTTGAGGGTTTGTAAAAAAATATGAGTGGAAAACGTCCACAGGACTGTAAACTTGTAGTTCTGTGCAATTTGGATGTAAATGGAGCCCTAAAAGCGCTCTATTTTGCAATGGAGTGTAGGCGTCGTTTTTTCAAAATGGCGATGGGCTTTAGGACCATTTTAAGGGGTGATCATCCTCGGATGGAAATTTCTCCTAAAAGTCATCAGTTAACCCCCCAAAATTGAAATAAAATGAAAGATAATGAAATAAGATTTAATTTGATGTGTGTCTGGAATACCTTGAAGAGTTGTGAGTATTTTTCCTGAATTTTTGAAGTGGGGGGAATTTATCAGTGGGGCCTATGTCAGTTTATTTACTGGTCTGCAACCGGAGACCATATTGCCAACAAGAAGTGTTTACTGACGTAACAGATATTTTAAAAGTTCACCCTGGTCTGCTTTTTTGTAACTGTTCCAACAGTCAGTCCATCTTTCCAGTATTGTATTTAACTCCCCCTCTTCCCCTTAATTAAGTCGTCATAATCTCTTCTCAACTTCTACCAGTTTGGCCATCTGCCCGTCAACCGGTACAGCTTTAAAGTGGCCATGAAAACAATTTTTTCTGAGAAACACATTTTGTGCTACTTTCTTCTCTTCTTAAATGTATGAAAACTATTTGACATCCCTTTTTGGTTTATTTTATTCAAAAGGGCACTTCTTTAAACATTTAAACATTTTCTACGCTTTTTTAGACAACTGAGGGCGCTGTTGCCGTGATGTCATTTCAGGGAGGCACACAGAAAACTTCCGTTTAAGGGTTTTGTGTACAAATGTGAACCCAGAAATCTGCTCATTGATAACATTTATGAGAAAGGTTTGCTCATTGGCTTACTGCCATGTACTAACACAACAACGAATCACCGAAGAAAAGAAAATTTTAACAGCGAAATATCCAAAATTCTGGCAACTTTTGTGCACAAGCCAATTGCAACACTGAGGTTTCTGCCTGCACTGTTAAAAATGCCCGTAAATTTACGAACTCCGTAAAGTGAAATATTCCATATTTTCGGCGTAATTTTACGGACTTTCCGTAAATGCAAATATTAATTATGTTATTTAGCGTGATTACAATCCGCATCGGCCCAAACACCTACACCGTAATATAGTACATCTAAGTACATAATTATTGTTATTTCACCCACAACCGTTTACACATGTCCAAACTCACGTCAAGGGTCTGTTTATTTTACGGAATGAAAAAACTTTTCCGGAAATTTTGCTACAGGAAAACGGAACGCTATTTTCTTGCTGGCAGCAAAATTTCCGGAATTTTTTTCTCATTCCGTAAAATAAACAGACCCTTAACATGACATGTGTACACGGTTGTGGGTGAAATAACAATATGCTAATGAATATGGAAATAATTTGCATTAGCATGAAGACCAAAAAGGCACCAAAATAACCTTGAAAACGGCAAAATGAAAATTGAACATAAAGTTAAAGGGGACACAAGGGTGCATTTTCAAGAATTACATTAAATTTTCAAGAATTACAAAAATACATTTCATGGGCCCTTTAAGTCTGTGTTTCTCAACAAACACTAATACTAGTCCCTATCTTGTTGTTTCTTCTGTGTCCACATTATTCCAACTGCTCGGGCGTTAATATGCATGCTCTCTATACTATGAAATAAAGTAAAAGACTCGGCCTGTCCTAAAATTGTTCTGTTACGATGGGTTACATGTACAATGTAGGTATACATGTTTTCAATGTGTACATTCACCCCAATATTAATCCTCAGAATGTTAAAAAAAAGGCACATTCTTTGTAGAATTGAGAATGTTCCGGGGGGGGGGGTTAATATTAGGAAGTAAAAAAGAAGATAGATTTGAGAAATTCTATAGGTGTCTGCTGATGGGTGACGGCACGTCAGACAAGACACAAGCAGACGCTACTCTCTGTTTTACTAAAATACCGATAAGCATTTAGATGATCTGATTTCTACAAAACCAATGAGAATGATGTTTGAAACTACATATACTGTGACCTATAAACGAAATGACTGATGGGAGCTGTGTTTCAGTACAAATTGACATTATTCGATGATGAGTCCCGTATGACACATTTTGTGTGACACGTACGACACTTTAAATTCTGTTAATCTTTTTTAGTCAAACAATCACACGTTTTACCTGAGCGATCCTTATATCAGACCTTTGTTTAGATGTTACACTTCATTATAAGAATTTACCACTAATCAACCCACGGATTTTGTTAACCCAAATTCATCGTCACAAAAAAACACGCTTCGTTTTTAGCATTCCTGACTAGTAATTTTTAGCCAACTTATTATCAGACGCGGATCCAGAGGGGGAGGGTTTGGGGGCTCAAAAAAACCCCCAGCTCTGTCAAAAAAACAAAATCCATAGAAATTCTTGAAAAAAAATCCGAAATCCACCCTGCTCAGACACCCAATTTGTTTTTGCTAGTAATAATGTTCGCCTTGCACAAAATACGTACAGCGCCAGCTTGGTTAGGGGGTATTTCTACATTATTCTGGGATATATGTACATTATTCTGTGATATAGTTTTAATAATCGTCGGATTTGAACAGTGCCCAAATTGAAAGCCTTTTGATTTTACGGAGGCCAAGTGACCGGAGACAAAAACCCTGTCAACAATTCATTTTTTTGCCGATGACCCCCCCCCCGCGTAAATTCCTGGCTCCGCCTCTGATTATTGAGCAATAAATCATAGTGCCATTCTGTTATTGTGTCCCAGGTTTCTTTATTTATTCTGACACACTCCCTGACTTTCCAATCAGCCTTGAAAAACAATCTCTGAATGGGTTGTACGACACATAATGGAATTGCCCACCAGAGCTTGACGTCAAAGGGCCGACGGGTGGCACTCCCCAATGCAGACTGGTAGAATTGAGAGTTTCCCCTACGATGAATAAATAAATAAACTACTACATGTAGGCTATGTAGGGGGCCTATACATGTTCCACAATAACATATTTTCGTTTGAAATTTTATCCACTCTGAACAAAAATGTCTTATTATGATGCTTGGTGCCCTCAACACTGAAGTTCCTAAATTTAACCTCAAACTGCCTAAGAATGCAGGAGAAAACATTGCAGGGCGAGCCTTCGGCACGCATTCATCTTCCCCTTCCCCCGCAACCACCCTCCTTTCCTGAAAGCTAGACCTGCCCCTGTTGTATATGTACATAACCTAAATCTATGTATTTTATTGTATGACCTGTAGAACATATACATGTAAGCCTCACACTCTAAAAAAAAAGAAGTGTATAAATGATTGCTGTGCAAAACATGTGTACAAAAATTGGGTAATTTCTGTTCAATATTGAGCAAAATGAATATGTCGCATGTACCTCCTACTCGTGCCATGTGTGTTACCCATGAAATGGGTAAAATAGGTACTAACGTTGACTACAAGTCCAAGCAGCACAGGCAAAAAGTTAAAAATCATGGTATAATTACCCAAGTGATGGGTTAAAGAAACTGGATTTACCCCACAACTGTGTAACAATTCTTTCTTTGTACACGTCGAAGAGTTAAATTTGCAACGAAAGTAGAAAAAAAATCAAAAACAGGGATCTGTAATTGAAATACCTCGCTTGTCAAGGCCCCGTCATTGCTGTCTCTAGCCAATTTGCAAGTTGAATTAAACCGCAAGGGTGAATATACCAAGGTGCACAATAACTGATTTAAAAACAACCCAAGCGATGGGTAAATTTGGAACCCAAAAGTGCAGGGTAAAAATTTATATCCCTATATCTGGGTAAGAAACTGACACAACACTTGCGTAAAATGAGGGTTGGGTTAAGTTTACCCAATAATTGAGTAAAAAGGAAACATTGTCGTCACATGGGTAAACTTTCTTACACAATTTCGTTGTGCAAACATGCAACACAATTATGGGTAAAAGTTACACTGAAATAGGTATTTTTACACTCTAGCTGCTGTGTAAAAAAAAACTACCCAAGTTGACGACCATGTTCCCTTTTTACTCTCGAAAGGGTAGTACTTTTACCCAATATTGAGCAACTATTTTTTAGAGTGTACATGATCATATTATAGTAACTTTATCAGATTGTGACTGTCGGGTCCGTCTTTAAGGCTGGACCAGTGTACCCCGCGCCGGGCACGACTACTGCGGCAAATGGAACTGCCGTTTTGTTCGGATTTATACCGACGGCCTATTTACAAAAAAAGACTAGGCTCGCCCTTAACCTATTTACAAAAAATGGCCAAGCCCCCATTGCTACGAAATATGCAAGACGTTAGTGACAGAACGTAAAAAAATCAATTAAGCAGAGAGCTAGCATATTGCAAATATTGTTTTTGATCACTGACGTCCAGGGCCAAGACTAGGTTCGCCCTTAACTTTTGTTTATCCAGCCGGGCTACTGGAACAGACTCTTAACTATAGCCGGCGCGCATTTTCACTAGCCCGCATGGTTTTCTTTTATAGAGTTTCTCATAAACAAAATGTGTGTATATTCCCCGTAACTTTTCACTTTATATACTCAAACGAATACAGAGACACAACTTTCTCAATCTGAACTCGACGTACAACATTTATTCTTTCGCATCCCAGCAACATGGCGTCTTACGTTTTTACGATGGTAATACTCGGGGATCTGTTGTTTGGCTTTTTTTTTTTTTTTATCTAAGCCCCCTATTGAGGAAAAAGACTTGTTCATTGCCTATCTATTGTTTGAAGTTTGCAAGTTTGAAGAAGTAGTTCAAGACCAGTTCTTTAATGTGTAGAACAACTTACTTGCTTAACAAGAATAAGAATGAGCGATACTATCTCTTTTGAGGTCATGATTTAGGATGTAAGTTGCTAATGATTATGTACACACTTATGGGATGTATAATTAAGGCGCCCTTCCGGGAGAAACAAAGAGCTTGAAGTGTGTCTTTGTACAATAGCAACCATGTTAAGCTGTACAAATTTGAGCTCTTCAACCACATGCTTTAGAAACACTGTTTGAGGAACGCCATGGAAAAAAGTTGAATTGTGCCAAGTTAGGGCAGTAGACCTGCGTGTATGTATCATACATCCATACTGCAAAGGGCTTAACCCTAAAGGGGCCGGGGGGGCGGAATCCCTCAACATTTTCCGCGATAGCCTCTAAAAAAAAAAAAATTCGCGACCCGAGCTGTTATGACTTTTTAGCCTCGAGCTTTACGCATCTTTTGATACCAAAAACATAAAAATCGGACCACGGGTTGCCGCGTAGCGAAAAATTTTCCGTCGCTACGCGCCGTGAAAACTGAATTTTCGCATATACGTCGTGTACACAGAGCAGAATTGCCATTCGTACATATGAATAATTAATTAGCCATAATTCCAAAACCCTTTGACCCATAGTCATGAAATTTCTTGGGTATGATTAGGAAGAGTTGCTCTATGCATGTGCTGAGTTTCAAAATTTTTCGTCACTCGATGGCCGAGATCTTAGGGGGGGGGGGCGGAATCCGCCTCCCCCGGCTGAGAGATGGTCAAAATAACCCGGCCCCTTTAGGGTTAAAGACCTTCAGACCTTCATAAGTTATCGCAGATGACCTTCTTTGCTTGTCAACACCCATTCACACTCTTTGTACAATTCAGAGTACCTATTCATCTCAGTCCTTCCGCATAAGTCAACATTTCTAAAGGAGCCCATCGTATACAAAAACGGTCGCAAGGTTGGACGTGAGGGTAATTCTATCAGCCATTGTTGGCATAGATGAATGCAAAGCACCTCGATGATGCATTTGGCCATGAAATGCAAAGTCTTTCAAAGTTGCTTTGAAATTTAGTGGCATAAAGTATAAATCATTTTCTGTTGGACTTTTAGCTCAGAGCCTCATAAATATTACAATTTTCGGAAAAAAGTCGGTCAATCGACTGGTCGCTGACAATAACCTTTTCATTTCTGGATTTCTCCAACACCAGGCCTGACGAATTTATTTCAAGGGGTAGTTTGTACCAGTACGACCTTTAATCGAAGTAAACTGTTTAATATTCGATGGGTCACATTAGAGGTAAATGCAAATGATCCTAAAGATATGCCAATAGTATCTTACCACGCAGAATTCAGATCAATGCAACTTAATGAATGCAAAATTGCAGGTACATAAAAATGGACGTGTACGCTAACTACGCTTTAAAGAGGTTGTGGAATGCTCGAAGACATTTCCGTCATTTTTTGGGTATATGTAGCCTAAGGTGTGATGAAATAAAAACGACTTTTGTGTCTGTCATGAAATGAGTACAAAAGGTACTTTTGAGAGCTGTTTTTCAGGTCCTGTTTCGACGCGAACGTGCAATTTGTGTAAAAGTCGTCGTTGAGGGCAGCAAACAAAACATAGTAAATCGTGATGTAATAAACAGGACTCCCGATGCAGCGTAGTATAAACGAGTCCTGTTTATTACGTCACGATTTACTATGTTTTTTTTGCTGCCCCCAACGACGACTTTTACACAAATTGCACGTTCGAGTCGAAACAGGACCTGAAAAACAGCTCTCAAAAGTACCTTTTGTACTCATTTCATGACAGACACAATAGTCGTTTTTATTTCATCACACCTTAGGCTACATATACCCGAAAAATGACGGAAATGTCTTCGAGCAAAAAAAGAAACCAAATATTCTCATACAAATATATTTATCGAGTGTGTATTATGTGAATGATGGGTTGACCTCGCCAAGGCTGTTAGTTTTCCCCGCTTTAAAAATCTTTTACAATAACATTTTCCCACTTCGTGGATTTACAATGGAGTAGCAGGGTGGCATTCAAGATGTTAAATGTACCTTCCCTCGGATTTTAGTCATTTCAGAACACAATTCCTGTTCATCAAAAACATCACGCAAACGTGACAGAGCGGGACTTTTGATGTTAGGAGGGGCGCGGGGGGGGGGGTACTTTTCCCTTTCAGGGATAGGAAACTGGTGTGAAATCAGAGTTTAATTATACGTAAGCCAAGATAATACGAGTACAAAAAAAACATGCCCTACTTTTGATCCTAAATAATTCTGTTATTTACCAACGCCATACGAAAGGCTCACTTTCAGAATGTCGATACAGCGCTGGAGACGGTGGGGGAAGGCGTGTGCTGTATTTTTTTGTGTGGCGTTTAAATCTCACCCTCCTGCCCAAAGCTGATGAAACTCGCTCCATAAAATATGTCATGCCTTGTTTAGGCCTACATGATCTGGAATTTTGTTTTAATTCCATTGGTAAACAACTGTCGGAGTTATAATGGATCAAAAGTAAGACAATTTTTTTTTGACACGAGTTCGTACAAAATATACAAGTGCACTCATATTGAAGCATAAAAGCTCTTTTCTTGACACGGCCTGACACGTAGTCTCATCTGCCATAGGTACGTGTATTTAATCTCCTTTTGATATATTTTGGCATATTTGTGTATGTGTTTTCAAATACACGGATATGGATATACTGTACACTTGTATGTGACACATTCTGTATGTACCTGTTCGTGTAATTATACCTCTTTAATTGTGTTTCCATTCCAGCTTGGAAAGTTTCTCTCAGAAAATTATTTTAAAATTGGCATCAATAGTCAGTGCAAATTAAGTACAACGTGTGCAGGTATTTCTTTTAGAATTTAATCAAAGACAGCATACACACCGTTTGGAAAAAGAGGGGAAAAAAATCTTAAACAAGAATACATTTATCAATCAGTTGTGTGTATATATATGTGAATGGTGGGTTGACCTCGCCAAGGCTTTTCCCCGCTTACAAAACTCTTTTACAATATTTTCCCACTTCATGGATTTACAATGGAGTAGTAGGATGGCATTCAAGGTGTTAAATGTACCTTCCCTCGGATTTTAATAATTTCAGAACGCGTACACAATCTCTATTCATCAAAATCATCACACAAACGTGACAGAGCGGGACTTTTGATGTTAGGAGGGGGGGGGGTACTTTTCCCTTTCAGAGATGGGAAACTCATTTCAAATTGAAGAGTATACGTAAGCCAAGATGATACATGTAAAAAAAGTCTTACTTTTGATCCTATATTACTCTGTTATTTACCAACGCCATACGAAAAAAAATCCTCACTTTTAGAATGTCGATACAGCGCTGGAGACGGGGGAGGGGGGGGGAGGCGCGTGATGCGGCCGAAAGCTTCTGAAGGAATGTAGGATCACCCCTGATGTCATTGCACACCTCCTCGATCGTGTGTTGTGCCAAACGATGGAGGAGGTGTGCAATGCCGGGGTGATCCTGCATTCCTTCAGGAGCTTTCGACCGCAGCACGCGCCTTCCCCCACCGTCCCCAGCGCTGTATCGACATTGGAAAACACCAAGTCGAAAGTGGTAGATTCTGAAAGCGAGTATTTTTTTCTTCGGATGACGTTTAAATCTCACCCTCTTGCACAAAGCTAATGAAACTTGGTCCATTAATTATGTCATGCCTTGTTTACATGATCTGATTTTTAAAAATTCTATTGGTAAGCAACAGAGTAGTTCAGGATCAAAAGTAGGACATGTTTTTTTCTGACACGAGTTTGCCAATAAACGGGCAATATTCATTTGTCCAGTACAAATAAACAAGGGCATGCACTCATATTGAAGCATAAAGGCCGTTTTCCTGACACTGCTTGACACCTAGCCTCAGGGTCAGAGCAAAACAAACACAAATTTAATCTCATTTGGATATGCAATATAAACCCATTCTCCCAGGCATTTAATTGACCTAGGCTAGCCGCACTTTTCTTTACTTTGAACTTCACAGGAGTAAGGACAATTGAAGGTTGATGAAGGTAGGTCTCGTATGCAAACAAAAATGCCTGGGAGTTAGGGTGCGGCCATTCATCAGCCATAAAGACTTTGTTTACTGATTAAGTCCCTCACTGTCCCTTTGCTTTTCATATGGCCCAGCATTGTAGACTTACCTTAGGCCTCTTCCATGCAAATCGCCCTGAGTTTCTTCCGCTGTAGTTGATTGACGAGTCAACTGCTGGGAACTCTGGGTCCTCATACAGGCGGGAGGAATTGTGATTCCGCTTGACGTCTCTGTATGTTACTCCAGTTCTTGACATCTTGCCCAATCAGTCTGTTCACTTGGCACTTGAGATATCAGAGACAATTCAAGCTGGGGAGGAAAATTAATTGTAGATTGTGAATAGAAAATGAACGGAACAGTTGAGACATGACACATGTAAATGCATATCTATTTCAAATAGTCTTTACATACATGTATTTTCTATATATCTCGGGGAAAATCACGTGATACACCATGAACGTAATCAATGGGCACACTTTTCAGTAATGGGTGGTGTGTACAAAGTTCGACAACGAACTAGTAAGTTTTGAGGTTAAAATTTTTGTTGAGTGTCTAGTTTTCATGTACACAAGAACAGCATGGATGCGGTTTGATGCTGGCGCGATTGCAGACCAAATAATGCCTGCATGGTGCTGACCAAGAATTGTTCTTGGCTGTTTAGAAATAAATAATGGATTATCAGAAGTAGAAAAATATGCTGACAAAATAGAGAGTGATTTATTTCTACGGTGCAACTGCAAAAATACAAAGTTCAGCAAGAACCATTCCCCGATTTACTCAAGATTTTCTATTCGCAGCGAATCGGATTAAAAATCGGGAACGTGTGAACTCAGCATAAGCCAAACCCATATTATCCCAAAACTCTTTCCTGCTTAAGGGCGTTTTATACAGTTATGTTAAGCACATTCCTAGGCTACTCCAAGTCTATATAATGCAGTGACAGAAATAGTTTTAGTCCTCTCTCTCTCTGCAATGCATGCCACACACTGCCTAATGACAGTACTGCAAAGTTGACTGAGCGTGAACTTGACATAACTGTGTGTGTAAACAGAGTGGAACACATTTACACGAACATTTTCTCTACAAAATCCAACTTCCATCACAACAGAAAGCTGTCCAAATATTGAACAACTTTAACTTAATGATAGCCATTCGGGGCTTGCGAGTATCATTTGAAGGAAAAGTCAACATACCTGTGTAGAAATAGAATCTGGAATATCAGCAAAAGACGTGCAGACAGGAGTGGGAGAGAGCGCAGTTTACCTCGGTCTCTACGGTGCAAACTACGCGCACCGTCACTGCGTTGGATCGATCATGCGTGTAATAGTAAGGGTCCAGTAAGCCCCGCCTATTGGGCACGTGGGTTATGCACACGTGCTCCTCTCTAATACTGTATTTCATGCTCCAGCGCATGTTCAGCTGTGATTGGTCAGAACACAACGGGGCGGGGCATACTGTTGTCTTTCACTGGCGGGTTCCTGGATGCCGCACTTCACGCACTATAGTTGGGTGGAGTCGTATACCACAATGTACTGCAGGTTAAAAAAAAATGTAAATAAAAAAAAAATGAGGTTGAAACCACAATCTTTTGGGTTCAAAAGCTCCGCTTTCTTGCACTTGTTTTTCGTATTTTCCCCACACAAACTGTGGTTCTATCTGTCTATTACCGCAATAATCTCAGCTTATTACTCGAAATGTCATATAATTCTATCAAACAGTTATATATTGTATTCTGAATTGTTAACAAGGATATATTAAAATATGAAATATTAATATTGTGATTTGTCTGGTACTTCAAAGGAAGTTTTTTAATTGTTGGTAATGCAAAAGGAAATTGTATGTATGTATCTAGTTACTTCCCAAACGTCTTGAATCTGAATGGGAAGTAGTATTACTGGTTAATGTTTTATAGCAACTATACTTTACTTTGAAAAATGTAATATTGCCATGGAAACAATTTAAATATTTCAATGAACATTTTCTTGCAGTGTATTTAATAATTTACATAAAATTGCAAATACTACATTAAATATAAAATAGAAAAAATAGACAATGTGTTAAATTTTAAATAAAATATTAAGGACTCCTGAACCCAAAATAATGGAGATTGGTTGTTTCATTTAGATGAGTATTCATTTTGAGTTCGAGTAACCCAAGTCCATAAAAAATTGCAAACATACATTAGGCCAAAAAAAAAAAAATTCGGTCTCTGGTCAGACCAAAGTTTTTTTATTTTTTTTTTCAAGCTTGGATTGTACAGACAAGGTGGGTCTATTTTGCTTTTTTGGTGTCCTCATGTACATTGGTGTCCTCCATAATTTGCCTTGGTGCTTTCGATCATTTGCCTTGGTGCAATTTCCCATTCCTTGGTGCTCTTTGTTAAAAAAAATTGAGGAGGTGCGGAAATAGAGGGCGCTGCTGGAGCTACCGCGGAACATTTTGGAAAAAAAAAAGATCGACGCGCATGATTAAAATCGACGCGCGCTGACCAGAGACCGACTTATTATTTTTTTTGGCCTTAAGGAAGTACATATGAAAAAAATGGCGGGAGTGATCAATAAAAACTGGATTTACTCTGCAGTGTATTTTGTAGTACGGTTAAATGCGATGGGTCTGGGGAATTAGCGCCTTCACCAGTGGTGGGCTAAATGTCATCTTGGCCATTTCTTAAATGCGAGGTGGCCAGGTGATTGCAGAAGAAGGTGAACGATTTGCCCAAGATTTAAGGATGATGTAAATTAAGAACGTATTTAAAAGTGCACTTTACACAAAATGTAAGATTATGTGAACATTTTATGGTTCGGTTAGGCAAATTTGAAGATCTTGGGAAGGGGAAAATGCTTTGGTTTGACATGTTGGCATATATTGAGCAAGAGCGTAATGGAGGGTGTGTTATAAATCTTGCTTAACTAGAAAAATATATTGTGCTTTTTTGATATATTAAGTAGAAGTTGATGTCGTTGTAGGATTCAGAGCATGAGGTTATCGGGTTGCACAATGAAGTATTGTCATTATTATGCAACAAAAACATTATATAAAAGAAGTGCAATTTTCCAGAGGCTAATTTAGTGCCAACTGTATGCAAAATGAAAATAATTGACACTGTTAATTAATACCGGAAACGTCCTTCAACCTGGTATAGCATTGCAGATCGGATTGTTGCAAGCATATTGTTAAGAAGTAGTAAAATGGAAATTAAAATTGGAATACTACATTTAGCCTGACATACAGCCACTCGACTGAGAAGCTTTTAACAAAAAGGCCAGCGAAAGTCCAGTCAAAAGGTATTTACGAGTCTACTCTGAAGTCAGTCACAAGAAACAATGGATAGTGAAGGAATGCCTTTGTCAAAGATCGTTTGAAATAAACACAAACCTATAATAACGGTATAGAAACATTTTTATTAGCCTATGTAAGATAAGGCGAATACGATAGGAGGGCGCTATTTGGTTTGGGTAAATACAAAGAGTGCGTTCGAGTAGCTCTCCCGGATCGACTCGCGTAAAGGCAGACGGGACAGCCACGACAGCCGGGCTAATCGGAAACGCGCCACCAGGGGTCAACTTTCAGGCTCTATTAACGACAAGTTTCGCAAATTTGTCAAATTATGATCTGTATGATTTTATTTAACATTGATCACATGACTAGAGGTGTAAAAATGTATAATATTATACGTGTAATGGTACCACTAAGGAGACACGTTATCGTAATTTCTTCGGACGATGGGAGACATCTGTCGTTAGGGCGACATTTTCATGTCTCCCTAATGTCACAGCCCCCCTTTAGAGGCACAATTTTACCGTCGCAATTAGGTTATATTTTGTTGCTCGTGGTCTAATTAGTAAACATACCGAAATTCGGCATTAAAAACAGATACAAATAACAAACATTCACAAAATGTTTAAACAATAAAAACAAGAAAACAAAAACGAAAGCCAAAGGCAAATGCCCTGAATTAAACAAGTTTACCTGAACACTGTGGCCTGAAGGCCTTTCTAATACCTCAAGCTACACAAAAAATTATAAATCTATAGAAATCTATAAAAATCTATTAATTCATGCATTGAAGAGAAATACATTTTCATCAACATGATACAAGTACCCTTACCATTTGCTGGCACCATTTTCAATTAACCTATCGCGGTAGAATCGCGTCTATGCGTAGCTTGTGAATATTGTCCTGTTACATGATATAAAAATGGTGGTCGCGGAACGCGCAAAATCTGAGACAAAAAACAAATGCGCATACACAATTCTATAGGGTTGTCTAAGGGGCGTGGTTGACTCGCAAACAGCGTACTAACGATTAAAAAATGTTTTCAACTGAAACTAAATGGAGTCTATTGTCCTTCCACTATAGGTCCAAAGCCAGGCATAATAAAGATGTCGACGATTCCTTATGTTCATTAATACACTAGTCTTCTTACAGCCCTTACACCAGTAATTTATCAAAGTCTTACACAAAAACATATGAAGACCCCAAACCTTTTGTTTTGGTTTCATGACTAGGACTACATTAACACACACAAAAACCCATCACCACAAAAATAATTGACTGAAAGCAAAACCTCGAGAGTTTGAAATACCTGCACCATAAGATATCCCCTTCATGCACACACACTATTTAAGTTGCCTTATGGGTGAGACACTGTGGTCCTGAAAACGCTTCTATTTTCTTCCCTCAGTTAAAATAAGAACTATAGCCTATTTTGCCATGTTTTGTTTCTGTGGAAGTAATATTAAATTGGGCTTTTTTGAGGATGGAGACATTGAGGGATGCATGCTGATCATATATCTTATGGATTTAATATTTCAATCCTAGAAAGAACTTATCATTAAAGTAAAATCTACACTGAAGATTTCTCATCAAAAAATGGAACATGCTCTCCCGACAAAATAATTTCGCGGACAGTTCTTCACGCATGAAGTTGGTGTCAAACAGCTGGAGTTCTCTAGGAGCGCATCCCCACTGCCAGGAACTATACGGACAAAGATCACAACAGACTATTAATTCAACTTCAGTGACGACCGACTTTTTACAAAGAGCAATAAAATCACTCACTAACCCTTTTGGATAACAAATTTCCAGTGAACTATTCTTGACCCCAGTGACTTCCACTCAATTTAGAAAAAAAAAATACATGAAATAGGAATGAACTAAAACACTTGAGGGAAAAACAGAAAATGGAGGCTGGGGAGACGAGGGGTGTACACAATTCTGGTGAAAAAAAATCCTTCATGACACGTTAACTTAAGACCATGCCATTTTACCAGCTTCTCCTCGAGTCTGCAACGATTTCTAAAACATCGTTTTGTCCAAAAATTGACACTTATTGACACAATCGTTTCTGATAACACAAAACACTGATATGACTATATTTCCCAAACATATCAAATTCATGATATGACGATTCAATTATTCTTTAATTTAACATTAACCTTTTAGTCGTATAGTCTTACAATCTCGTGTGATTGATTTTATAAGGTAACTTTTATCTGAAACTTTGTGTCACCAAATTGTCCACTGTTGAGAAAATGATGTGTGTGGGCGTGTGTGTGTGTGTTTTTTTTTAAGTCGGTTAGGATTTCGGTTGGCAAAGTGGTTCCTTTGGATTGGGTTTTCAATCCTATATGTGATACTGTGGCTTGATCCAGAATATTCTTCTCGGGTTTTACTCCCAAATCTAAAACTGTAAATTCTTATCATCTCTTCTAAACAAGTTTCTTCAGGCTTTCGAGCTAAGTGCCGAGGGCACTCAGGAATCGTGAATTTCACTACCAGAAAAAAATACAACAAATAAAGTAAATGTTATTGGAATTTGCCTTTTCCAATTGATTTTCCAAAATGTCCCTTCTTTTCAACAAATCTCCTACAAATCTGTCAAATAACTGTCAAAATTATTTTTAAGCGAGTGTATTTTCGGACAATTTGTAACAGATCTGGAACCAAACACAATTAGCGCATAATTCCCTTCAAGATGACCAACTTTGCATGTATAATTTGACATGATTTAATGCAATCTCTGCCAATAATCTAATGATATGACTGCTCTTACATCATCAACGTTGTAAGGTTCTCCACGGCTCATCTTCTCATGGAAACTAGATTCTGTGGAAAGAATCAAACACATACATGTATTTTACTTTCAAATCTATACAGTAAAAAATCATAGCACAAAAAGGGCCAAGTGCAATGAAGTGATTACTGACAAAATGCATGTGATGCCTTTATCTTATCTGAACTTGAAAGCTTATATGACTTGTGACTGATATTATGAGGAAGGGCTTGATACAACAGTCACTTTTACAAAAAAAATGAAGCTGGGAGTGCTAAACTGACCAGTCAAACCCGTGATCTTGGCGACGCAAGCGACGAAAGCGTCAAAGCTGATGTCTCCCTTCTTGTTGCCAAAGCGCAGCGCCAGCGATCCAAACGTCTTGTCGCTGACAGAAAAGCCTGCGATTTGAGGATAACAACACCAATTAGTAATCTGAATCAACAGGTGTATTTTAGGTAAAACTACCCAATTAAAGGTATAATGGACCAAATGACATGCGTGTGGTTTTTTTTCTTTTCATTTTTTAAGCAACAAAAGTGCTCAAAATTTAAAGAAGGGAGCATAACTAACCTGAAGAAGTTTTAGCTCTGTGAATGCAGGTATATTTTGAGAAAACACAATATTCTGGATCTCGATTTCCACTCAAAACTTGCCGAGTTACATTTTGAATTGCGCCCTCTCGGGACTCAATCCCGAAATCAGCATTCGGGACATGACATAGCCTAGCGCAGCACCAACGTTCTAAATAACTCGTTGCCGACACATAACCCTGCAAAGCGTGGATAATAAAACCAAGTTGAAATCTGGATCGACAGGTGCCTTTTAGTTTATTATAACAATAAATTAATTGAGGGCCTATTCACACGCAGGCATAGTGACGGAAAGCAGATATGTAATGTGGCCTTTCAAAATAAATTATCTTGTACTAAGCATTAATGGGTAGGAAAACTGTGTGGTATTGTTACATATTTTTTTGCAAATTATTATTTGGCCACAAACAACGATTACATATATTTCAAAAATAGAGTTCGGTAGGTCGTGAAATCTTTTTTCAAATTTTGCAAATTTTGTGTGTACTAAATGGTGTTTTCACACCATGTGCGCACTATATTTCGACTTGATTGATTTTAATGTCTGACACGAAAACATTCAAAACTGGCCAAAAACAAAATTACCCTGATGAAAACCTACCTTGTTTAAAGGAAAACGTATTTAAGGTCACTGATAGTACAAATATTAGAGAAATTAACTTGAGCCTACCACTGCACTATGCCCATCATTACAAAGGGGAACTGGCCAACGTGGTTCGTATACCAGAGAAAATTGGGGGGGGGGAATGCTTTGCGTGTTGCTTCAAGTGTCGGCGAGAAGAATTCGAAATAAAAACATGAAAATGGGAAATACTGTAACCAAGCAGATGAGAGAATATTACAAAAACTCTTAGCTGTCAACTTCATTTTCGGGCCGCTCAAAAGACGGTTCATTCAATTGGGAACTAAAAAAGATTACATACGTGTGTCTGATTTGCAAATGGAGAAATTTGAAGATGTGTACAAAATAAGTCACAGAAAAGGGTGATAAAGTTTAGTGAATAAACTCCCACGATTCTGCTTTATACAGCGGTGTATTCATTTTTTTTGGACTGAGACTTAGAACTCATACAAATTTGAAAAATTCCTCACAAACTCGACCTATTTGACCTTTGACCCAGCAGAGACCAAAGAACAATAATACCTGCCAGCCGATCAATCAACCAACTCACTTGACTGCCCATTGTACTCAGATCGCGTATACTTATCATACAGCTTCTGACCGAGTTCGACCAAGTTTGACCAACCAGTACCGTAACACCTGACACAAAGTCGTGATCGTACTGGCCAATTGGCACTGTTTTGATTGACAGGCCTAAAATATCCATAATGACCATTATCCCGATTCCTTTAGAACCAGAATATCCCAACCCAAATCATCCCCCTATTCCCGCCCCCCCCCCCAAAAAAAAACCCCACTAGGCCTACTCACCTATGCTTTTCAGGGCCTCACGCAGTTCAACGGCAGTTAAGGAACCTGATTTTTCTTCATCGTATTTTGTAAAAACGTCCTGTAAAAATGTCAAAATCACCCAAAATATATATATATATGTTTATCTGTTTAATGTATATCTGTTTAATATAATATAACCTGGTATATATTTTGTGATTCATTTTTTCTTCTTTAATATTTCTATCATAAACAAGGCCTAAGCTGTCAAAAGCCTGCCTTTAACTCACTTCGTCATCGTTGACATACAGATACATAGACGCCTTGCATTGCAGCCATATTGGAGGTGCAGTGCGTTTGTTCAAGTATACACACAAATTATACCTTTTATGCATAAACTGTTATTAACTTTAAATAACAAAAAAACCTCCATTTGCAAAGAGTCTATAGAGACTCTTATCTTCAAAAAGAATTTCAAAATATTATACCATAAACTGTGTTATTATACATGTATAGGCAGTTGTTCTGCAACCGTGGCCTGATTTCATGGTTCTTAAAGCGAAAAAATGGAGCAAAACATTTCGCACTATTGGCGTATTAACCTACGCCAGGGGCGGATCCAGGCTTTTTTATTTGCGGGCGGGGATCAGCAAACCAGTGCGGAAATGTAGACAGGTTGTTTTCTCCGGAAACTTGGCCTCTGTCAATCAAAAAATAAAATGTGTGTGGGTTTGTGGGTGGGTGTGCCCCCCCCCCCGACCCGCGCCTGTATGTGGCGATGAACATGCACATCTTGCAACTACTTCTTTGTATTAAAAAAGCAAATAACAATTCGGGGCTAACGTTTTATGTGCACAATGGGGATCATATTTTAAGCACAGAGTTTCGTAGTTGGCAGAGCAGAATTTCGTCGTTGAAATAAGTTCCTTGCGTAATTAATTTAGACATTGATTCTTGAAATTCAATGCTGCCTACCTTCCACTGCTTGACCATCGCCCAAACTCCCTTGAACTCCTCAAAGCCGAGCCTGCCAGTTTGATCTTCCTGGTAAAAAGCGTGCTGAGGAAAACACTTTACGATACAATCTGGTCATTTGTGTTTTTATGCAGACCCATTTTGTGTCCTGTTGACAGAGGATTTCTGACAAGGATAGCTTGCCTGTTTTGGATAGTTTGCCTGTTTCTTCAAGTTGTTATATTTTCAAATCGTCACTTGAGCTTGCCACTGCTGTCTACACCAAAACGCGGCTGTGTAGCCACGGGAAATTCATCAGCACATGCCTCCATTGGAAGCTGATCCCAGGTGGGTTTGAGTTGAACTTCATCCATCTGACCCCATCCCTGGTGATAACTCTTATTGCAACAATGTTAATCGCATCTTCACCTCGTCTTCCCGTAAATTAATGAGGTGTACACTTGACAGTATGCTTGCTAGAATTCACACTCTCAATGATAAGATAAGTAGAGCTCGTCGTCAATTGTACTCCGTTACTACGGGTCAACATGCCTACGTGATTCGTGGAAATCAGATTTTTCGTGACTCGGACTTGACTCGAGTCACTTTGGAAAATGACTCGGACTCTGACTCGGACTCGACCATGATGACTCGGACTCGAGCTTGGAGACTGGTGACTCGAGTCACCTTATTTTGAAAAGAAACATAACGTTACAAATTTGTGCGACGAACGTATAGCATTCTTTTTAACTCCATAGACAAAACACGGCGCCGCGGAATATCGTATCCAGGTGTCATGCCAAAAAGTGTCCGGTATCATGGAGGAGGGTTTTTAGAGATAGGAATTAAAAGGAAAAAAAACATGTTGGGTCTAAACAACATGTACACACAAGGTTAACTATATACACTGGGCCACTGGGGTTTACTTAAAAGACAGAATGGATGATTGAAAAATAATTAAAAACATTTTAGATTAGTTTTGTGAACAACTAAGAGCAAGTGACTCGTGACTCGGACTCGAGGCTTGTGACTCGTGACTCGGACTCGAGGTTTGTCACTCGAGACTCGGACTCGGACTCGAGGCTTGTGACTCGTGACTCGGACTCGAGGTTTGTGACTCAAGACTCGGACTCGGACTCAACGTTGGTGACTCGACTACAACACTGGTGGAAATATTCACGACATCAACTCTGGGTGGGCCGAGTCCCGTGAACGTGGCGTAAAACAACGCCACGCGAAACTGTGTAATAAAATCGTTCGACGTGTTCAAAATAGTCTACATGGACGTCGTTTGTCCTATGATATAAGTACTTACACGTGAAGATTACAGTGAATATTCCAATCAGCGTAACAGTCGGCATTCCAAATAAATTCGACTTGTTGGAGAGAGAATTATGGAGGCGGGTCCGAACGTTTGCAACTTTTATCACACTGGTCCCTGGTACCCCGACTAGCTGTACGCGCAAAATGATAGGGGCCCGCCGAGTGCCTGTAGCTCTGCGGATCAGCCGCTCGTCACATTGATTTCGATACGGCATGAAACAGCCGTCGATCAAAGGGCGAAACAAATACCGTCCAATCGTATACGGGCGCATGCGTTCTGCAGGGCTCTGCAACATTCGCTCGTACCCCCGCCCTGCAAACAGGACACTAGGATAGATTTTGCGTGACCTTTGAAGTGCAAGTCATCATGGCACGACCCTGCAATTTGTAGCTTCTCTTTTATTCCCATTCTTAATGCTTATTTTTCGTTGAAAAGCGTAATGTAGGAAAATCTGTTAAACTTATCTGTTTTGTACATTTTGAATTCCCAGCGTCACTTGCTTAGGCTCCCTTTTCGAAGGGTCAAATTGCATATTATGCTACGCTCAAATTTGTCCACATGATCCGCAATGAAAAAGAAATCACATCCGGTATGGAATGTATGCATTTTCTATGAGAACATTTTCGGATAGCATTTGTGCGCATTACCCAACCGCGGTTTCAACAGCTGCAGCTGGATGCTAAATTAGGCTGTATCCGAATCAGCTGTCTAGAGCTAGGTCTAGGTCGGCGCCCACTGACAATACGCGGGGACGCGCTAACAATAGACCTAGCCGTAGCTCTGAAAGCCCGTTTCGGACACGGCCTTATATAGGTCATGATACGTTACCCAAAACTTCCTTCGCAAGATTCTATTCTGTGAAGCTCATCAGCCTTCCAAGCGCCCTGTTTGCAGGGCGGGGGTACGAGAGAATCTGCAGCGTTCTGCAGAGCTAACAGGTACTCGGCGGGTTCGCTCGTACCCCCCGCCCGGCAAACAGGGCGCTGGGAAGGGCAGATGAGCTTCACGGAATCTTGTGAAGGAAGTGGGAATGACATTCTGGGTAATTTATCATGACCTATGTATAAAGCATCTGGCTGCAGCTGTATCCAATGCGTGCAAATACTATCCGAAAAGTTTGCCATAGAAATACATACACACCATACCGAATGTGATTTCTTTTTCATTGTGGAGCACGTGGACAAATTTTGAGCGTCGAATGATATGCATTTCGACCCTTCGTGAATTCGAAGCGGAGCCTGAGCAACTGACAGGAGTTGAAAATTTACAAATCAGATACGTTTTACAGATTTTCCTACATTATTATGCTTTTCAACCCAAAAAAGGCGTCGTATTTATGAAGGGGGAATAAAAGAGCGATGAATGACTCAGTCTTATCTACGGAAGCGTATTTAAGACATGACCGAAAATATTTTTTAGGCCCACTACTTCGCCCGGGCGGATTACTATTTCGCCCGGACGGATTACTATTTCGCCCAGGCGGATTACTATTTCGCCCAGGCGGATTACTATTTCGCCCGGGCGGATTAGTATTTCGCCAGGGCAGATTGCTAATTCTCCCGACCGGGCAGACTACTAATTCGCCCGGGCGAATTAGTACACTTCTGTACTGAACGACCATTTCAAACCTTGCAGGGCCGTGGTCGTGATGACGTTTAGGTCACAGGTCACGCAAAATCTAGCCAATCAGAGCCTTAATTCGTCTGCCCTTCAAAGCGTCCTGTTTGCAGGGCGGGGGGGGGGGGGGAGGGCGAGCGAACTCGGCGGGCTCCTATCATTTTGCGCGTACAGCTAGTCGGGGTACCATTTTGAAGGACTGTCTGAAGGAACGCGCATGCACCCATGGAGTCGAGGCTGCGCCCACGAGATGCTCTCGATCTCAAAACTGGTAAAAAGGCGCACACTTCTGTTAGCGCACGGAGCCGTAGAAGAGTCACGCGGGGTTGTCTCCTATAGCGGTCGTTCCAAACAATTGTCTGGTTCCCAATTTTCACCGTGCAAAACATATAGGATATTTAGGTATTAAAATTTTCTAGTTGAGATTTCTCGGATGATTGTAAGACTGAAAAAAATAGGACAGTGCTTCGTAACTGACTGTTACTGTAGTTATCACTCCGAACGTCACGGATGCCGTTTTTATGAAGCCCGGGAAGGGACAGGGTGGAATTTTTTTTTGGTGTTTGCTAATTCCTTCGCACGAATTACTAATTCGTTCGCACGAATTACTAATTCGTTCGCACGAATTACTAATTCGTTCGCACGAATTACTAATTTGTTTGAACGAATTGCTAATTCGAGCGAACTAATTATTAATTCGTGCGAACGAATTAGCAATTCGTTCGCACGAATTACTAATTCGTTCGCACGAATTAGCAATTCGTGGGAACGAATTCCTAATTCGTTCCCACGAATTGCTAATTCGTGCGAACGAATTAGTAATTCGTGCGAACGAATTAGCAATTCGTGCGAACGAATTAGCAATTCGTGCGAACGAATTAGTAATTCGTGCGAACGAATTAGGAAATTCCAAAAAAAATTCCACCCTGTCCCTTCCCGGGCTTCATACGTTATTGTATATTCCAATGCGTAAAAAAAAATCGATGAAAGAGTGGCCCGTGCTATCGCTACGTGAGACGAGGCTTGTGTGGCACGGTCGTCCCGAGCAACGCGAGACCACGGCGGCGTATGGCGTAATCACTTCTACAGCGTATGGACAGTTTGGTCGAGAGAAAAGAATCAATGCATCACCAAAACAGTGATCAAGGGAAGAAAAGTGAAATTCGCCCCCTAGTAAAGTTTCCTATAGATTTGAGTAATCAGAGACTTCATTTAAAGGGAATATACATCAATTGCTTTTGCTGTAATTTTCAGAAATGGATGGAATTGGGGGGTTGGAAATATATAGCAAATATAGTTACACTGACTTTTTTTTGAGGTTTTGGGTTCGAAAATGCTATAAAAACCAAGAAAAACAATCAGTTTCCTGTAGTCTGGTTCCCTGACTCCATATAAGAAGAAACAGAGCAGTTTACATACATTGGGGAATTGTAAGGTCAGGGAACCAGTCTAGCTTGCTTGTACCCGTTCATAGGTGTGTAATCGATTGCAAACAAGTGCAATGGTCAATTGGGGCCAGTATTTGAAAAAAGCCAGTTTATTCCAACGCTGGTCGGCCGACCAGTGTTGGAAATTGATACAAAAATACCACTTTTCTTGAAAATGACAGTATACCAGGTGCCATGATTTTACAGGATGCTTTACACTGTCATTCACTAACAGTCCAGCAAGGTATTTCAAAATGATTTGGTAGTTTTATTTTTTGATGTTTGCAAATGTTGTATTTTCCCTTTAAACAACAGTTTAGAGACCCCGTATACTGAAAAACGCTTCAAGGATACATCATACAAAGCCACAAAGGATTTGCATACATCGATAGATATGCCTTCATCGTCGCCAAACTCTAAAATATCAGACAGAAAATCTGAAAGTTTATTAATGTCTATAGTAACGAAACATTTTGTTGAAGTAATTCTTGTGTGGATATACAAGGGGAAGAAGCAACTTATTGTATTATTTCCACAAAAATTTCACACCAAATTCGTAAAAGAGTTGATATTTGATCAGAATTCTTCATTAAATTCATCCCAATGTTCAATCGTTTAGTCACAAAACAAAATGTTGTCCCACTTTAATTTACAAATTGCGCCAATTAAATGCATATGGTATAGGCATGCGCTGCTCCCAATTTGTTCTAAGACTAATTAATAGTATACTTGCAAAAGTACTAGCCATTACATCAATCTACTTTTGACAGCATGTTGCAAAAACTATCGCAAAACTCAAATTAAACACACTTCTTGGTGAAAAAAAAACCGAATGTCGGAGACTGTGGATTAACAACTGCGACCTCTATGTTTTGTTCTCGGACAGTTGGAAACTTATTATTCATGAATATGCAAATAAGGCTAAACGAAGTCATTGCATATCTGTAATTTACATAATGTCATACGAAACATAAGAACCTTTGACATCCGTGATTCCCGCTCACGGACGGATCACTGTGTGTATACCTCCGATGAATAATTAGTGCAAACTTTATTTTGTAAAAGTCAATATAGACTGATAAGGCTTTTGAACCCTGGTAGAAACTTTAATAATTGTAACATTCGAATGTTTCGACTTACAACTGTAATTAATGTAGGTAGAATGTGTTCGGGAGGTATTATAACACTCTGTTTAAGACCGGTGGGAGTCTGGATGGGGAATAATTATCCGAGGCGAAGCCGAAGGTAATTATCACCAGTCCAGACTCCCACCAGTCTTATTCATTCCCACTCATAAATACCTTTCGGTAAAAAAAAAAATCAAAACAAGTCAAAAACTAAACGTTGCCAAACATTTTGTTCAACAATTTTGCTTCATGTTTTACGAAACACCCCTCTGACTATAATATGGAATGCCCCTCCACAACAAGTTACCTTATAGGGACATTGGCATGCAAGTCGCAAGCGTACTGCGCGATGTCGCGCAACACTGGTAGTATTGCGCATGCAGACGTGAAAATGAAACGTTAAAAAGGCACCGGATTTCATGGGAGTCCAAATATCATATGACACTGGAAAAGTGTTTAAGACCAGCTGGCCATGTCTTTATCATCCGTTTAAGACCGGCCACGTGACGGGCTCTCGACCAATAGGAACGACCAATTAATGTAATGTAACAACAAATTTCCTCGCACTCTCTCTGGAATGCTAGGCGGGCGGCCACAAATGCTTGACGAAGTTTGTCAACTTTGTGTGTGTTTCGCACGGCCATCCCGCGCTCGAGCACATGATGATGCAAAAGGATAACCTTTAAAGAGACTTTTGGTATATATTTTTATTTGATATTTGCATTGGGATGGAGAAATACAAAGCTTTCTAGTGAGAGGTTGGGTCAGGCTGGTTCAATATTAACCTTTAAAGTTTTTCTTTGCTTGTTAACTTAGCAGGCTTCACCCGGCTATACACTGCTAGTACTGCATGACGGGCCTCAACCTGTACTATTACTATTACTATTACTATTTTATTTCTCGGGAAAATATCAACAAATACATGTAAACAAATGACTAAAGTTACAACACAAAACAACAAAAGCTTTAGATACATAAACAAACAAACAAAAACAAAATACCATTCAGCTCCCGAAGGATTGTCCAAAAGAAACGTTGTTTCTGTCTAGGGGTTCTCCAAACTGAATGGCATACGTGAAAACAACAAGCAATAAATATAAAAAGAAATTTTAACTATACAAAAAAAAAAGTTAAATAAGTTACATTAAGTCAAGAACAAAGTTGGTAAATTATATAATTATTAGACAAACAAATCAAAAGAAAAAAAAAATCAATTACATTTGTACTAGGTAAATTAAATGAATAAACAAATTAATATATACATTGTACTTCAACTACTACCACTACTACATGTACTACTACTACTACTTATACTACTACTGTATATACTAGTATGATGAGTAAGAGGGCACTTGTTTAATACAAAAGGGCAGTCTTCACAAAATATTGGGGGTGGGGTTAAATACCCCCACCCCCTTACCCCCTCTTGATACGCCACCACTGGGTTTGGTACAATTTCGCTCTTCGATTCACTGCCCAGTGGTTTTTCTATTCTATCAATCAAAACATAAAAAAGTCTAGATCCTTTGCACAATTTGCAAGAGCTTAATTAGTCCTTGTCTTACTTTTGAGAGGCTTTTCTTTATGTTGACAGACATAAACACTTTGTTATTAAATTAATATAATCTTTTAGAAAAAAATTAACAACATTTTGCTAAGAAATACATGTATTCACAGGTTTTGTATTATTTTCCTTTGTCCATTTTTTAAGATTGCCACTTTAAGGTACATAAACGGCATTTCGGACAAAAGTAATATGCCTTCCACTGGTGCTTCTATTGGTGTTTGACTTAAAAATATAAATATCCTTGCTTTTCAAACAAACTTTCCCAAAGAACTCAACTTAGGCATATTTGGTAACAGTTTCTGCCTAGTATAACTCCTCCAGAGAATTGCCTTTTATCCCTATTGGTGAGATTACTGGCCCGCATTGGTCATTTTTTTGTTTATTTAAATTTCCCCGTCCTTTAATGTTTCAGTTTCGCTTGTTAATTTGAAATTACGTACCCTGTGAGAAAGCCTTTTTTAGCGCTTTTTGCAAGTCCCACGCATCCACTACACCGTCCTGTTACGAAGAACGAAAGGAAACATGTAAAATCTTAGATCATAACTTCATGTAGTGTGATAATGACAACCTCATCTACAGGCAACCACTCACCAGAGTGAACTGCTACCTCGATCTATAGCCCTTTCCCAAGAGCTGTTCGGATTTGGAACAGGCTACCGGTGGCTGCGGTCACTGCGACTTATCTGATAGGGTTCCAGACAGAAGCTCTCCCAGCTATAGGAAGGATGGAACTACCAATCTCTCTCAGGGCATATTGACAATGCCACCATCTGATAAGAACCCTAACAGCACATACACAGAGCACACATGGAATTGCAACCCACCCTTTCCAGGACAGCAGCAATGCTTATAGGAGAGTAAACCTAAAATGCAAGATGCAACTAGACTAACCATATGTAGCCAAAAATGACAGTAATCGTCGTCTGCCCGACAGAAGGGTATGCGCGTTTGCCCTTTTATGCGCGAATGCGTTATCACCAAAAATGTTCCCAGCCAGAGGGCATATGCAGAAAACTGCCTCTATTTTAATGACATTTAATTACAATTTCGTCAGAAATTAATACAAATTAATCCAAAACTTATGATTCATACATGTGACAAATTTCGAATTCGTACGATTTATATTACGTGTGGGAGAACATTGGATTCAAAATAAGCGTTAGGGAACAATAACCTGCCAATGCAATTTTCTTGAAAATGGTTTTTGCGTCAGAACGCTCATGTGTTCTTCTGCCGGGCAACCGACGGGTTTCAATGGTGACGATAAAACCAAGCTTTACATTGCTTCGCCCTTGTTCTTCAACACAACCATTTTTGCTCCAAAATGAATTTTCACCGTGTACATTTTTTCTTTGGAACAGTTTCATCGATTGATAATATGCTTATATATTTTTCGAGTTGTGTTTGCACCTATAACTCAAAACACAGCCTGGATTTTATTGTTTTTATGCCTCAAAATTGGTTATTGTTATAGACCTAAAAACACAAATTGGAAACTTATAAAGTCAGCAATGCCATAACAAAAAGCGGGGTGAATTCTTTCTTCGATGTCTCATTCAAAAGTGAATAATTTTTGCACTAGTGCTTGAAAATGAACAACTTTATGACTATTTTTGGGCTGAAACTCGAAAATAAGCATGGAAAAAGCATTTTTTTTTTTTAAATCATGTTATGCATTCTTTGCGCATAAATTGCGGAAAAATTCACAACTGAATAAACCCGCACATTTTCCATTTAAAATGGGTTATATCCATGCCCAACGTAATTTTAAAACAGACCAAAGTTTAAGATTCAATGAAGCATCATTACAAAAAAAACCTTGAAAGTGGTGATTCACACTGCAGCGTAAAATGTGTACTATTCAAATCAGAGGTATGAAAAAGAAAGCAATAAGATTAACCATCAAAACTCACGTCTCCAGCCAACGCCAAGAAACTACCGTAGAATGGAGCAATCGGTGGATTCTCAGAGCTCTGTACCCCTGGCTGTTGGGGAAAAAACAAACAAGACTTAGAAGAGAAGCCACTAGAAGCGGTCCTACTAAAATGTGTCCAACAAGCGTCAACCGGCGTCAACTGGCGTCAACAAGCGTCGGAAGATCAGAAGCAGCTTTATATAGTAGAAATTATGAAAACGAATACTTTCTGCAAAAAAAGCTAAGTTAGAATTGTTTTAAACCGCTTTTTTATGTGTAAAAACTAGTATGAGTTCGTCGATTTAGTATTGGCTGCCATCTTGTTTGTGTTGGCACTGGTTGGGTCATGACATTCATCTTGAGGTACTAATTGCATGGTGTATGGAATTAGTGACATATAATTTTGTTTTAATGTATACAAAGTATACTGTTTTATTAGGCCTTATGCACTTTTTTTTAGATCGTTTCGTAAGAAAAACAAATTTAATGTTTGTACAACAAAAATATCTGTACACAAAAACAAACACCCAACGAGATATCAAAATGATGTTTTTGCAAGGAATTCCCCTGACAATCTCGGTAACGGTCGTCAAATTCAAAATAGTACATGACGCAGCAAAAAGTTCGCCCATACGATCCGAGTATACTTGATGTACAAAATCGTCGTTGAATTTTAAGTTTTCTTAATGAAAGCAATGAATATTAATTATCAACTCATTTCAAAAAGCTTTTAATAAGCAATTAGCAGTTAATTAAACACTCGGAAATACTCGCGCACTATCCGATTGTCGACAAAATGAAATCGGCAAACTTCGGACATTTTCGGGAAAAAAAGAGGAATTCCTCCCGTTTTAGTCACGTGACGTTGATTGTAATACAATGTATTACCGGAGGCTACCTGACCTAAGATTCATCAGGAATAGTCAGAATCTTTTGGTCTAGAAACCAGACTAGTTATCAACTAGCGCTTTGTTGGCGGACAGTGCCAACAGCGATGTCTGAGGCGTCAGTAGTGACACAAGTCTGCATTGGGCTGAGTGTGCGCGACGGTGGCAACATTAGCGAGCGCTGACTTGATGTTGCCAAAAGTTGCTTCCGCTGCATCAGTCCACTGCAAGCTTTTTGACTGTGAGCGGTTGGAGGAAGGCGGCTGCGTGTGGTAAAACCCCCGTAGAAGTTCACTTACCCAAGGATCTCTTTGAGTTTGCGGTGTGTCGTGGGTCAAAGGAAATCCCAGACGGTTTGGGAGTACTCCCTGCGAATCAACGATTGCAACTCCACACCAAACTGGCTTTTCGCTGAATTGATGACGCGTCCGTGGTCAGACAAGCGATTGAAGAGCTGGAGAAAATAAGGTTCGTGTTCTTCCGCATCATCGCTAGCAACAAGGAGATCATCGATATCAGTTGGCGCGGCGTTGCGGAGCCCGAAGGGCATGCGCACTGACTCGTAGAGTCCGAAGGGCGTGGTGACGGCTGCCCAAGTTGGGATGTCGGACGGCAGCCTCCACTGAGATTCGGTGGTAGGCGCCGCGCACAAGGTCGATTTTGGAGAAAACCTTTGCACCATGCAGCGATGACGAAAAATCGTGGATGTGTGATATGGGATAGCGGTCTGGAACTTTGCGATCATTGAGTACGCGGTAGTCCCACATGGTCTCCAGTGCCCTGGGGTTTTCTTCGGGACCATGTGGAGGGGTGAATTCCAATTGCTGCTTGATGGTCTGATGATACCAAGTTGCAGCATGTGATAGAACTCTAGCTGTCGATTATGTTCAGTCTTTGGGGCGAAGGTAACGAGGACGAGCAGAAACCGGTGGGCGCTTTGTGATGTCCGGAAACTTGGCCAAGAGCGCATTGAGAGTCGTTTGTGGCAAACATAGGGTGATGAGGTGAGGCCCATGACACCATTGACACCGACATTGGTCGTTGCATCTAACAGACGACAATGTCTCATGTCCTCTAACAAATCAAAGTGGCGCAGGAAATCTGCACTGACGGGTGGTGAACATCCGCTATGATAAACACCCACCTACATGTCCGTCGGAGTCCTACACTGCAAAAACTGCAGTGTTAAATTAACACCATTGGTATCTATATAGGACCATCTGGTGTTAAATTTTACTGGTGTTGTCCTATATAGATACCGAATGGTGTTAAATTAAGACCACAGTTTTTGCAGTGTAAATCCAGCGTGAGTGACCGTTTTCTGAGGGGAGCTAATATATATCAACTAGCCATACTGGAAATAAACCATGTTATAATTGTTTTATTATACCTCATACGTATTCAGTTGCCGAATGCACCTCGCGGGAATAAAATCTTCGGTTAAACTTGTCCAGCTCACCAGAAGAATAGTATTGCTCAATCTCAGAAAAGTTCAGTAAGTTCGCAATACATAGCTGACTCCTCTAAAAGTAATAGTTTGTAGGCCTACACTTTTTGTTTTGTTTAGTAGCGGAGGCATCATTATTGTCCACGTTATTCTCCAGTTAACTTCGGCATCATTGAACTCAGGAACGCTATTTAAGCTTTTTATGTGAAGCGCTAGGGCAAAGTTCACGCGTGCGAACTACACCCGTTCGACAGTTCCACGATTGCTTCGTATCAAGCGCATGCGACAGTCTACTATGCGTATTTACCATGTGCGTGAATAATCGCACGCGCTTAAAATGACATCTGGCACGTGATGGTGAATGGACTTTGATGGCGTTAGGTCAGCAGAATGCCTGTCGCCGTTACTTGCTGGCGGTCGCGTTTCCGTGGGAGACACCACGTCCACCAGCGCTCAGTTGTTTTAATGGATGAATAAACAATGTAATTAGTCGCGACTAGTCGACTATAGTCACAACTTTTTACCGATAGTTTCCACGACTATTGAAATTCACTATATTACTGACATGGTTTACGGCATTTGCGAGCTTGGTCCGAACGATGCATGGTATATCAACACCACGAAGAAAGATCCGCTGCTGCGGAATCCCTAACGGATGGCGTAGGTGTCTGTGATCGCGAGCGATTACGTGGTCGGCTTCGAGAACGTGGACGACGTGACAAGGCTTGTACTTCAGTGTAGCGGCAGCTGTCCGATTTCCTTGCTCAGGAGTTCCAGTTCTGTCATAGCCTTGGTCAATGCTCTCGTCGTTATTCGTCCCGTACGCGGTCAATCGTCGGCATACTCCTCACGCGCTATGCACATGCATGTAAAAATACAGCGCGAACAGCGACCTCATGCGGTGACTATTTTTTTATGCAAATCAGTTGGGGACGATCGAGAGCCTTGGTTCAATCGCCGGCAAAAGCTTATGTTTTTCTTCATTTTGCGCTGGATTTCTAGCGCACGACCTCGTATACGAATACAGAAAAGTGTAGGCGGGGCTAATATGTGGAGTGTCCAATCACACCTTGGTAAATCCGGACGTCATCAAATTCTTTGCAGCTATTCGCCTTTTCGGACGTGACAGGAACCACAGTTTTGTACAGCGGTGCCGTGTGCAGAGCACACAACGTGTACGTGAATGGATTATGTACGGTGCCACGTTTCACTATGCAAGGTTTCATGCAACGATCGACCAATAAGAAAACGACATTTAAGGTCAGCTAAGGCTATTAACATAATGAGCACCACCCCCAACACCTCACATGGACGATTGAACCAAGGCTCTCGATCGTCCCCAACTGATTTGCATATAAAAATAGTGGCCGCGTGAGGTCGCTGTTCGCGCTGTATTTTTACATGCATGTGCATAGCGCGTGAGGATATATGCCCCGCGGTCAATGCCAGCACCATTTGTACATTGAGCGGTAGTCGTTGCAGAAATAGCTGGCGAAGGATCGATTCCTCAAGTACGCGGTGCCCAGCAACTGTCGCATGTGACGAAGCAACTGGGTGGGTTTTCCGTCGCCCATCAGCACCTCTTTATTTAGGAGTTGCTGAAGGCGCTGGGAAAAAATGTTGCAACCTGACGCCACATCCGCATTGTGTACACAGTCTATAGAAAGTAAAGAACATTTTCAAAGTATAGCTTAGCAAATTGGAAACGTTTCTCAGTCCACGATTCATGTCGTATCATCATTTTTGCAATGACCTTCATTGAGATGATATTAAAGACAAAAGTGGCGTCAGATTGCAATTTTTTTCTGAGGCACGTTTGGTCAGTTGCAGATATGCGCTTGATCAGCTCTTCTCGCAAAGTTTGGGTTCTCCTCGGGAGGTGCGAGCAGGAAATTGCGGACTTCCTTTCGGGGGCGAGGGAAAACACAATGTACGCATAATTCGCTCCAACGAATTTGGATGCTCGTTTGTGCAACTTTAATTTGAATGCCGCATTGTTGAAAATGCATGATTTAAATGTGAAATTGCATGCTTTTAATATGAAATTGATTGGTGTTTTAGGTAATTGCATGTTGATCTTAACGTGCATTCAAATTCGTGCGAAAATGGGCGCTTGGTCATCAATTTGGCCGCCAAATCTTCTAACTTGGCCGGGAAAACCTATACAAAACACTGCATTCTAATTGATCAATCAAACCATCTAGTCCTGATTTAGGTATGAAATGACGTCACGATTTAGTAAAGTCGACTGCGATTGGCTGGCGCGCGGCTTGCATAATATCCGCATGTCTAGACATATCAGACGTTATACAGGACTTGGCTCCGTGGATAACATGCGATACTCAGACTCAGTACACGCAATGCAACTCAGAAAACTCTTAACGCTATTCCGGAACTTCAGGTATGTTGGAATGTTCCTCTTCAATGCAGCTAGCTATGCCAGAATGTGGTTGCTGGATGCAGGAAAGTTAATGAACCAAGCGAGGGTGTTGCAATAAAACGTTTCTGTAACTACAGAGGGCGCTAATTATGTGACCAAAATAATTAATGGCTCATGGTACTGCAACCTGTCTGTTGCAAAACACGACTGGTCAGATTAATGCGCCTCAACCTGTGCATGCGAATCATACGTAGGGGTCGGCACGCCTTACCGATGTAGTCACTCCGCTGTGCCCGCTTGAAGTTGTGACATGTTCCGCTCCGTCCTTTGACTCCATGTCGCGTAAATATACCGTCAGGGTCACCAAATATGGCTGCTACACAATTACCAATGAAGCTGCACACGATATTTGCTTTCAGAATGTTTTATTATCTGCAACAAACAACTCACTGTACGAGGCAAGTGAACAGCGAAACTCGGCAAGAAAAGCTAAAGTGAATACAGTGCATTTATTATAACCTCGTAGTCATACATATGAGGCTTAGGCTGGCTGCACTTTCAAGGACGGACGGAAGGAAGGAAGGACAATTGCAGAATGGGCGAACTTTGACCTTACTATTCACAGCCTGTCAGGAGAGGGCGAACTAACAATAAACAATAACTGGGCTACTACATGTACCGCAGACATATAAAAAATGTTTGTCTGTGGCTACTACACTGATGATGATAGGCCTACGCTCATTATTTGGTGAAAACCTTTTCAATTAATAACATTTTTGTAACTTTTTTTCAGGTTTCTTTTTTATTTGCAAATTTTTGATTGTGATGATAATCGCATTTTTATGTTTTAATTATTTGCAGTAGCCCTTTCGGTTCTTGCATTCCCCAAGCTCATTTTGAGTTGCACCTCGAAAACATGAGGAAAGGACAGAACCTCTTTTAAATTGCTATCTTTAATAGCCCTACAAAATTAATTATTCACTTTTGAATGAGACATATCGACCCATTTTTTCCCTTACGCGTAGTTATTTCTATACAATTATATTCAATTAGTTACAGCCTGATAATTCCTCCCCATTAGGGTATGGGCGAGCTCATTGCCCGCAATTGGCGTCTATAGTGTACGGAACAAAACAAATCTGATCGTAATTAAGGTTCTTTTTGTGGTCAAGATAAAAACAACTCGTTTTCAGAGATACGGCAAAATGCGGGACAAAACATTCACCTGATTCAAGACATTATTGATTTGCACTTGGATAAGGCCAAAAAAGGACTGTTTCTGGTATGCGCGCGCGTCGCCGTAGCCATGCGCGTCGGCAAAATGAAAAAGGTTTTTTTTCAATGAAAGATGATGTCTCAAAACCGCCAAACTCACTGGTTTGACTGGAATCCTGCTGCTGCACAATTTTAACGTGTTTTTAGATTGGGTTATGGTCAAGAATAAGCTTTATGTGGCCTCTCTGGACTCCCATATATTTGCACTAAGTTTAGTCGGGCACCATTTGTAGTCATCAGCCGACATTTGAAGCAAAAAATTAGGTAAAAAAAAAAAAGAAGCCGCGTCGCCGCACCACTTTTTGGGCAAGCTCCATACCAGAAACCGGAGACTTTTTTTTTTGGCCTAAAGAAAGTCTCATTCTTTTCTTAGTCTTCGGAAAAAAAGCGTTAGATTCAATTGAGGTTATCTTCATCAAGAAAGCGTTCGAGTTTTTGCAACTTTGGTCCGTCTCTATTAAAGTGGACAGATGTGTTGTACAGTAACATAGTTGTGTCACACAAAATGGCTGGTTGTCAAACTCATGATTTCAATGTTACTAGAGGCATCAGACAAGGCTGTCCTCCATCAGCATTATTGTTTATAATTGCAGAAATTGTGGCTCTGAAGATTAAAGCTAACGAAAACATCAAAGGAATCCAGATAGATCAAGATGGAAACCTAACGGAAATTAAAACCGCCCAATACGCCGGTGACACGACCATCTTTGTTGGAGACAAAAACTCCATCATGTGTGTACTAAATGAAGTTGGTATTTTGAAAAGGTCATCAGCACACACACAATTCTCAGAAAATTTTTAACCTCGGGTTTCTTTGGATGATATTTGTTAACGACCTTAAATTGACTGAGTCCCTCTTACCAAATTTTAATGTATCTATCTTTTTTTTTAAAAGTTTTGAAAGTATTATTCAATGTATAATTAAGTGATGTTTTTGTTAACTGTTTAATGTTGGAGGAATGCGAACAATAAAAGGCCTGGAAAGGGTTTTCAGAGAGTTGCAGACGATAATTATTATTTTCTTTTAAATACGAGTTTTGAAGGGTCAGAATGAAACATAAAGTGGAAAATTTATCAAGAGCAAACAAACTGAAATTTGTTAAAGAGAAGGGTGATCAACGTTAACGTTAAAAACACACGTTTAGGCAATAGCACGGTTCAGAATTGTGAGGAATAAAATACAATTGTAATGGTGTCCTCATGCTAACTTTTACGCCGCGACGGAACGCATTCCCGACAGGCAGGAATCGATTGAAGTCGACTTGACTAATGATGAGAAGTCACGACGTCCTGGTTGCATCCGAATGTTGCCAATCAGCGTGCGGCAAAAATGATCGAATGAATAGACGTGAACGTGGAAGAATAAACCTTTTTCCCAGGGTGTCGAGCAGTACACTTCCATTAACACTGCCTGCTCTCTCACCCTGGTATTGGATCGCTTGCATATCCGCGTTTTTGATACGTATCATTATCAGGCGCCCTATAGACTATGTGTTGTAGGCTCACGTAATAGTCTGGGGAAATACTAATAAGGAAAATGCAACTGCGATGGGCATGGGGGATTAGCGCCCTCAACAGTGGTGGGCTAAATGCCATCTTCCCATTTCTGAAATGCGAGGTGGCAAGGTGAGCGCAGAAAAAGGAGAAAGATTTGCCCAAGATTTGAGGATGATGTAAAAAACTCTATTTAAAGTGTACTTTCTACAAGGAGTAGGCCCCCTATAATAAAATCTGCAATAGAAACGTAGTAGGCCTACTTGGAGCGTGTTTAAAGTATATTTTGTGGGTGTGCACTAAGGCCCCATGCAGTCACAACTCCAATACAAAAGACCAAGACCCCGCCAAGACCATGACATTTAAACATTTCTTGAAAATCGCACCGAAAACGTAGCAAATGTGGCACCAAATTCAAATTTCGTCCTCCGAGCTCCAATCTGCAGACCATGATCAGAATGTGCTGCGATGTCATCCCGAATACTACGACTCCGAAACGACCTCGAACCGAATATTACGACTTTGCTACGACTTGGATCCGTTCAATTGATTTTTTTTCACGACTGAGTGCTGATCTCGTTACGACATATCGATTGAGTACCGACACAAAAAGACCGAGAACCGATGCCGAAACGACTCCGAAACGACAGAGTGACCGTCTTCGGAATTTTCCTTCGTAATGGTCGTATCAAAGTCGGCAAAAGAAATTTGACTGACCATGTACGACCACTGCCAATCTGGTACAGACTATTGCGATTTCGTTACGACTTCGTTACGACACAACCGTTTGAGTACAGACGGAGAACATGCAGACTCTGATCCGTTTTGGATTTTTTGCCGACCATCACGATATGTTTTAACTGTTAACTTATCGTGGCTCCACTGCCGACCATGCAAGACCTGTAGGATGCCAAAATGGCGCTCAAGAAGTCATTCCGATAAAGTTCAGATGTCGTTCCGAGTTTCACGATGTCGTCGAGTCTTGCGTCTCAGCACTGTATTCTGATAAAAAAAAGGCAATGTAAAATTAAAATTGCATCTTTAAATATCCGTTAGAAGTCATAGCTGAAACCAGGGGGTGACTGTGGAGTTAAGGATCCGAGTTCCTATAACAGATGAAACATCTACCTTTAACTTTTTACTTTTGTCGCGATTGGGTGCAGACAACATGTCAAAGCCCATATTTCTTAAGTGTAACTACTTTTTGCTCAAGTAAGGTGTCATGTATTAATTTGTCAACATTGCCACTGGTCAAAATTTTGGTCTGTATTCTTTGTGAATAGAAAGGTTACATTTTTCAACTATAATAACGTGTCTTGTTTTTTTATTTCGACTATTGTTATTTATTATCAGCGGTCTCGGTCTCGGTCTCGGTCTCGGTCTCGGACCATATTGGTCTCGGTCTCGGTCCGCCTTGAAGGGGCTAATCTCGGTCTCGGTCTCGAATCTTCAGGTCTCGGTCTTGGTCTCGGTCTCGGACTATCCGGTCTCGACTACAACACTGACAGTGTGACAGGCGCTTTATAGTAGTTCTGAATGTAAGATATGGTGACCTTTTCATGGTTCAGTTAGACAAATTTGAAGATCCTGGATGGGGGGAAATGCCTTGGTTTGACATCTTGGATTAGAGCAAGAGCGTATTGGAGGGTGTATGATATATCTTGCTGAACTAGAAAAATATATTGAGTTCTTTGATATATTGAGAAGAATTTGATGTCATTCTAGGAAATCGGGTTGTAGAGTGAAGTATTGTCAACGTTGGACACAATGAAAATCTTCAAATTTGAAACAACAAATGTGGATAAATGTGTGTTTATTGCAACAACAAAAATGGAAAAAAAGTGAGCTGCAAAAAATGAGTTGGCCCTAATAACATCTTTGCATTTATTCAGTGTCAATACTTTTGAGTTAGCTAAGATGGGAGGGAACAAAGAGTATACATTTGTTTTCCGCAGATTTTTTTTTTCAGAGAGCAATTATGAATTTAATTGGCCCTTTGTCTATGGACAAGTAGTAAGGATAGTATATTTTGATATCTTGTTATCAAAAAAAGCGGGTCCAACAATTTACGGCGTGGGATTCGGTGCCCGCTTAAAGGCCCCGATTTTTTTTGGGGGGGGGATTTTAGATGCTGTGTGGTGCGATCTGAGGATGGTGGTGTACGCAGCGGCTGCCTTTCGGCGACGCCACTTAAAAAAAACTTGGGCTGTTATTTGTATTTTTTTGGGGGGGGGGGGGGTGGCCCCCTTTGGCCCCCTGGATCTGCCCTTGATGATATAATTATATAAGAAGGAAGTGCAATATAACATTTGTAGAGGCTAATTTAGTGCCAACCGAAAACAAAATGAAAATATTTGATACTGTTAATTAACACCGGAAAAGTATTTCAACATGGTATGGTAACCGGTATTGCAGATCTAAGGTATTTAGTATGACAAACAGCCACTTGATTGATATACATGTACACTGAGAGCGGGATCCATTACATCACAAGTCCATCAAAAGTCCAGTCTCAAGTCCAGTCTCAAGGAATGCCTTTGTCAAAGATCGTTTGAAGTGCTTGCGAGTTGAATTGGGACTGAAGGACTTGTCATGGGCTTACTTGTCAGGGACTTGTGATGGACCGGACTACATCCCTGCTCTTCATTACTTGAAGTAAAAAATCAACAGAATATAAACATTGATAAAAACAAGAGAGCAATAAGAACTCTAACTCTACAACCAATAATATGAATTACCAATATTTATCAAAAGTAAACAACTAAGTGAAAACAGTGACAAATATCAAAACACTGTAAAGTATTACCCATCTAATAAAGAACAGTATTAATTACCTAATATAATATCAACACAAACCACCTGTAATGCAAACAATTAAGTCTTTTTACAACATTGAGTCAAGTATCTGGACGACGTGATAAAGATATAGAAACATTAATATTTCTAGCCCATTTTGAGATATGGCTGACACAATAGGAGGCAGCTATTAGGTTTGGGTAAATACAAAAGACTTTTCCCAAATGAAACAGCGCCCTCCTCCTGTCTGCCAAATCTCAAATAGGCCAAGTGAGGTCATTGTGATTACATTTGACACGTTATTGTTTAACCAAGAAAATCACATTAAAATGGGGTTCAATGAAAAATATTAAAATCATAGGCTCCCATCAAAACTAGTAATAATACAACTTTTTATGAACTGGCGATTTGCGTCACTAGAGGTTTGGACGTGTTTGTGTGTGACACTTTCTTTAATCGTTCTCTGCAAAATCTTGTCACCCAAAGCAGTTTCGTCTGCAGTCCCGTTTAGGGCTGCCCACGGTGGGGATCGAGGCCTGTGTCCACCCAACTCCGCCTCCCAGCAATCGTTTAGAATTTGGGGTGAGAGAAAAATATCTTGTTATTGTTTAAAGATGCGTTCCCCGTGCTATTTTCGACTTTTACCTCGAAAACTATGTATTTTTTCCCAAGCAATGTAAAAGTTATTGACTTTTTAATGACACATCGATCGAAAAATCCACCAACGTTTAGTTGAAGTACATCTTCACATAATTCGAATTATTTTGGCTGCCAGACAATAACTCGGCTCTCGCAGGACGGGTTCATTGGTGAGTAAAATGAGAGACCTATTTCAGATTTTGTTTGTTAAAAAATTCTACAAATGAAAATTCTTTATAGGGGAAAAAAATATCATTTAGTAGGCACTTTTATTTAAGAGCACGGGGTATAAGTATCCCTCTAAAAATCAAGGCCCATAATAGTGTCATCCCCCTAGTTATATACACAACTGACCACCATTACGTGATTTGTTCACCTTGCTGTTCCGGCAGGATTGGGTTTCCCATCTTCTGATTGGTCCATTATTTACATGCATAAACGATGCTGTTTCGTGGACAACTAATTCGGTATCTAAAAATTATTATTATTATAATACACCTTAAATCAATATGGATACACATAGAATCTTCACATTTAATACCATGACCAAAATAATTAAGCGAGCTACTAATACCACGCATACTTGATTGCATCAGACAAAACCAAATTAAACTTCTCATTAGTCCATTATTTACATGCATAAACGATGCTGTTTCGTCGACAACTAATTCGGTATCTAAAAATTATTATTATTATTATTATACACCTTAAATCAATACGGATACGCATAAAATCTTCACATTTAATACCATGGCCAAAATAATTAAGCGAGCTAATACCACCATACTTGATTGCATCAGACAAAACCAAATTAAACTTCTAATTGGTCCATATGCATAAACTATGCAGGTTCATCGACAACTAATTCGGTATCTAAAAGTTATTATTATTATTATACACCTTAAATCAATACGGATACATATAAAATCTTCACATTTAATACCATGACCAAAATAATTAAGCAAGCTACTAATACCACGCATACTTGATTACATCAGACAAAACCATTTGAATTATTATTCCATCACCTATAAAAAAAAAAAATGCTGTAAATTCGTCATGTTGAGAGGCCTGCGGATCTAGTAGTGGCCGGAGATGGCGGGATTGGGCCAGTCTTGTCCTTCAAAGTGTTCCACTGGTCTCTGTAAAGATGTTCATGCAGCTGATATTATGAGTTACGTCATTAAAATAATTTGACAAATGCAGAACGAGGAAACGGCAAACATTACTCGTTTATTACTCATTCGGTATCAATTTGGTATTATTACTCATTTGAGGCTGCAAAGATAGACAAAGTTCACAGGGTATACCAGGCGCGGTTCTACGGGGGGGGGGGGGGGGGGGGGGGGGGGGGGGGGGGGGGGGGCTTTAACCCCCCCCCCCCCAATTTTTTTTTGTGTAGCCCCCCAAAAATAAATTCCGTAAAAAGAAATTGCATTAGCAAAAAGGATTGTGATGTACATGCAAACGGTCTCCCCCTAAAGAAATAGTCGTGACAAGGGTGCATTTGTAGTTAATATAGTGTGAATGATTTTAGGATTTTATTGGCACTCCCCATCCCCCCCCCTCCCCCCCCCCCTAATGATTTTCGGAGGCCTAAGTGTCTGGAGAAAATAACCGGTCTACATTTCAGCACGCCTCCTTGAAAAAAATTCTGGATCCACCCTGCTGGGGCCCCCCAAAATATTGGTTCTAGAACCGCGTCTGGGGTATACTACTGGCTTTAGAACTGATCACGATCTGCACCAATGTGGCAAAAAGAAATTATGCATAATCCATCAATTCAAAAAAGCAATTGCTGCAGAAATTCTCACTCTTATCTCCTTTCAAAAATGATTTGATCGAGAAAACTTGTTGGTCAAATTTGACTCCAAGATTCAAAAGGAAAAACGTATGTCCCTCACCCCTTGGTACTGATGTCGCAGCCTCTCTTCATCGCCCGATGCCACGTATGGTCTGATGAAATGACTGCTTCGGTCGGATGGAATCTGCAAAGACACGTTTCAAAAAACGTCAAATGTTGTTGTCGAATTTCCACTAATTTACGTGAACCTCTCGTGTATCGTGATGGTTTTGTTGCAGTTTTTAAACACTCATGTCGCTGATCACATTGTAAGATATTCAACTTTCTCGCCTTGGCAATAACAACATTTTTATTTATAAAGTGAACAGGCACGGGATAGACAAGACATCAATTTACACAATAATGATGTCGCTAACGAAATCGGCATTTATTATTGCAAATCAGGAAGATCATTGCACATCTTTCCAAAAATAATGTGGCATTCCGACAACTACATCCTACTCCTCCTTGATACAAAAGAGCTGACAAATATGACCACCAGTGACCAAACGTCACATTTTATGCTCCATAGCATAGTCCCCAATGACTTATTCCTGGGTGTTTGATTTAAGCAAATAAAACTCGAATGAAAGAGAAGGTTTCTGCCTCAACTTTGCTCCTTTAACCCCAGCTCCCTAGGGGGTGTGCAAAAATTATTTTAAAATTGGAGGATTCAGGACTGTTAGGGAGGAACACATCTTATGATTACTTCCAAACTAACCGATAGCAGAATGAGTTCAATTCAAGAAATTTTCAAAGCACATTTTCTTTGAAAACGGACACAATCAGGTTTGGCGCTATTTGGTTTGGGTAAACTAGGTTATTATACAAAAGAGTTTACTCGCGCAACTTTATCCAACTTGCCTAACTCAAGTTGTAAGACGCGATTATAAACTTATATTATAAAGTCAAAAAGAGGGCTGGTTCGATTGATTTTATGGAAAACAAATACCCCCCAATTCTTACAAACAAAATGTAGTCAGACCTACCTGTTGCAGTCGACGAATGCCATACCTATCCTCAGCAAACGAGCTCACGCCTTGGTTGTCGACACCTTCCCAGGCCTGACGGTCGAGATCTTGTACCCAACCGGCAGTTCGACCGTAAGGTGGCTCAGCTATGGCATAGCGACGTCTTAGCATGATACAGAGGAATGCCAGCAAGACAACGACAAGAACAAGCACCACAAGCCAAAGTGCAATGATCAAGACGGTTGACAATGGTAAACCACCTGAAACAGAATTGGAAAACAACACAACTGTGATACTGAGCATTTTTGAAACTGCCGGTAAGTCAAAGCAAATTAGGCCTGCCAGTCAAAATGCAAGGCGGAGTAATCATATGTTTGGCTTTCAACAGGTTTACATCGTATTTCAGCTAGGTTTGAAAATATGCCTGACACTGTTTTTCTACACCAGGCTCAATTAACTTCGACCCTGGTCATTACTAATAATTGTTAAGAGTGCCTTTCCTTCAAAACATAACTAAGTTGATTCTTACCTTGACCTGGCGTTTTGGTTGGTGCGCCCGTGGGGGGAGCCGTTGGTATGTCTCCAATGATCGGGATAACGCTGTCACAGCGTTCACCAGTGAAAGAAGTACTGCATCTGCACTCAAATAAAGATGGAAAACCGCTTTATTGATTTCCTATAATTATCTATAATTATCAAAACATAATATCCTATAAACACTTTCCGTCACTTATGTGATAAACATCTAAAAACCTTCCAGAACATATGTGTAAAATGCGCAAAATTATTGTGTTATTGGACTCCACCTTTTTAGAAACAGTTTCAAGTAAAAACGTAGGTACTTAAGACTGTTTTGTCCACATCACACAAATAAAGTTTAAGAAAAGAGAGGATGATTTCCATGAACCCACGCTCTCCCCAACGACGCGCACCCTCAGTCCCGATACTTACATCTGCCAAAAGAGACATACCCACCTGCAGTTTAGGATAAATGTCGGGTAGAGGCCAACTAAATCACATGTTCCACCATTTGCACAGTAGTTGGAGGGGCAGGTTGCTGTTGATACTAAGGGTAAAGAAGAAGAGAGGAAATCCAAGTTCAGATTTACTCGTAATTGAACAGGATAATCTTGATTCTTGACACTTTAAACAGTGCACAAGTACGACTTTCGAATAAGCGGTCAAAATGCAAAACCTTGCTATCTCTATAGGTCTTCGGCAACTTCAACTACAGGAGCACATGCCGCATTATACGTAGCTGTATGGTTCGACACCCGTTTCGCACACAGCTTTAGAGGATACACAGAGAACGCTTTCATTCAAGCTCAGACCCTATGAAGCCAACCGATAAATTCAAAAATATTAAAATAAAATTGATATAATTTCACATACGTTCTGTGGTAGAATACTGCGTGTCCACTGCCAGGTAATCCGATGCGTCCTGCAGTCTACGATTAGACTGCAGAACGCTCTGAACAGTCTGCAGAGATGGCACGACCGGTGCGGTGTTTTCGTATAAAGCCACGAATTCGACAATAATGCTTCCTCCGGTGAGGATGTTGATGCCAACAACATCTAGAACGGCAGAAGTCAGGGGATGTCGCTTCAGGATATGGAGCAACTATGACGAAGTAGGAATGCAAATATTTGGTTAAACTAGCATTGCTGATGTACCCTAACGTGGCGCACTTTGATTTTTCGCCCGTAGCGCCTACCTAAAGCAAAAGTTTTAACTGAAATTTCACAGAAAGTGAAATTTCATCAAGTTCTAAACACTCCTGTTCATAAATCGTGAGTTTATTTACCCGTAACAAATTTAGAAGAAAACATTATTTCGGCACGATTTTCCGATTTTTTTTTAAGTGTAAAGTGAACCCTTTGCAAATTCCCCGAAAAATAAGAAAATAATTTTCTGACAAACATCTGGCTGGGTATGTAAGTAGAGATAATAATTATTTATCAGAATTTATCAAGTTTACAGAAATTCTTAATGATAATTTGGAATTTTCCAAGATTGATTCAAGTGCGCCACGTTAGGGAACACTCCGCCAATTTGTGCCCAATTTCCGGACGCCACCGTTTTTGAATTTGGGATTAAATTTTATGAAACTGAAATTGTTCACAGAGATGAATAGCAAGCATTAATAAGATAAAAGTACTAGTATTTTACTGCATGAATTTGAGGTTTGTCAACAAAGAGGTTTGGCAACACTACACGAGGTTAGTCGGGTAAGCCTCGAAGTGCGCCACGTTAGGGAACATGACTATATAGCCGATTACTTTCAGAGGGTTTTTTCTATTGACTAAGAGGGAAAAAAATTATTGACAAATGGCCCACTGTCTCATTAAACTGTAATTGCTTGAAGTCGATTACAATCATACGCATAGAACGGCATCCTTTATAAATAATTGTAGGGTGTCCCGACAGACGTTAAGACAATACAAACAAATAGAAACATACCATATTTAGCATATCCCATGGACAAGAATGACCAAATGAGGCAGTTTCATGATGAAGTAGGCCTACGTAGGCCTACGTAGGTGAACTGGAAAGATATTCCTATTGTAGACCAATCAAATTACATAACAATAAATTATGAGTCAATTTATTCCGTGCGAGTAAATAAAACTTACTATTTTCTGAGTGACTTGAAGAACTTCTCTACTGGCTGAAGAGGTAGGATTACTGAAGGTGGGCAAGAAGTTGATAGCGTCCCCGTTGACACCAACAATCCTGAGTCTGAACACGCGTGCAACGTTCCCTTTAATGATATGAAAAGGTAGTACATTAATAATGTAATAAATAAATTCTTCTGAAGTGCACTGTCAATGAGAGTAGGATTCAACTATCTTGTGCACGTGAGCTTTGACACGGACCAGTCAAGGCCGATGAGTATCTTTTGCCACCTTCTGCACGTAGACCACTCATAAATGTACTGGTTTGCACGAATGGTAGCAATCCCTGACTGGTATGCACGCAAATTAATATAACTGTTTCGGATAGATAAACCATTGGATGACAGGCTGACAGAGAACAGTAGGAACGTTTTTCCCTACAAAAAAAAAAATATTTTGGTGTTTATTTTATATTTATATAATTCTCACTTGTACAGGAGCCATCTACTTCTGTGAGATACCCGAGCAAGGCATTGCAAACACAATCATAGCCAACGGCGCTATAGATGTTTGCCACGCAGGACTGTCCCTCTACAGGACACAGGGTGGCATCTAAACACGGGTTGGGTACTGAAAACAAAAAAAGGGGACAATTACTTTGATAGCGGGGAATTGGGTGATACTTCTTAATCATTATAAATAATCACATTACGACACACAGGTTTACCTGAAACTCAATTTGTTATTTCTTAACGTGCGCTGGAACTCCATCCTACCTTGACAGGTTGTGCCAGATACTGGCATGGGGCATACACACTCACAGTGAACGTCATCAAATGATCCTTGCTGGCAACTTGATTCTGTCAACGTGCACACTGAAAAACAAAATACGTTTGCCAGATTCATACGATATGCAAAGTGAGTATTGTTGCGAATGTTTCGTACCGGCACACATTTCAAAGACATGTATTTTTGGATCAGTTAAAGAGTTAGCTGGCTCTATGATCTGGAATATATTTTGAGCTGTCGAGGGTGCCTATTAAGGCGAAAGCAATTATCGTCCGTTTCATGTGTTACATGATCAGTTTTTAGTTGATAGTTTTGCACAAACGAAATGTGCAAATATAAAGTGTTAGAAAGCATGTGCATATTGTTGAGAGAATGTCACCCCATTTATTTCAAAGTCAAACACAATTATTCAGGAGAAACAAAACATCCGGCGCAAAAATAGGATGACGAACAATCTAACATTGTTTTACCTGCAGAAGGTGACTCAGAGGTGTGTGTTGAAACAGATGTGGTTGTGGGTGTCCTGCCCTTTGTTGAATAGTCAGTGAACTCTGTTGACGAGGATTCCTTGGAGACAGTTGCTGGCGTTTGGTCACCAGTTGAAGGGGACACAGTGGCACCAGTTGCTTGTGTTTGGCCACCAGTCCATGTGGACATTGCTGAAGTTTGGTCGTCAGTTGATGGGGACTCAGTGGCGTCAGTTGCTGGTGTCTGGTCGTCAGTTGATGGGGACTCAGTGGCAGCAGTCTCTTGTGTTTGGTCGTCAGTTGATGGGGGCACAGTGGCGTCAGTTGGTGGTGTCTGGTCGTCCGTTGATGGGGACTCAGTGGCAGCAGTCTCTTGTATTTGGTCGTCAGTTGATGGGGGCACAGTGGCGTCAGTTGGTGGTGTCTGGTCGTCCGTAGATAGGAACTCAGTGGCTTCAGTTGTTGGTGTCTGGTCGTCAGTTGATGGGGACACAGTGGCGTCAGTTGGTGGTGTCTGGTCGTCAGTTGGTGGTGTCTGGTCGTCAGTTGATGGGGACACAGTGGCGTCAGTTGGTGGTGTCTGGTCGTCAGTTGGTGGTGTCTGGTCGTCAGTTGGTGGTGTCTGGTCGTCCGTTGATGGGAGCACAGTGGCGTCAGTTGTTGGTGTCTGGTCGTCAGTTGATGGGGACTCAGATGCGGCAGTCTCTTCCGTTTGGTCGTTAGTTGAGGCAGACACAGTGGCGTCAGTTGCTGGTGTTTGGTCGTCAGTCGATGGAGACTCAGTGATGTCATTCGCGGTTGTTGGGATCTCAGTGGTCTCTGTTGTGGATATCCTACCATCAGTTGATGTTACTAAAATAAAATGTTAAATAATGTTAAGTTTCTTTTATGGGAAAAAAAATGCTATCTGATAGGCCATGCTACAAGATAAGCAATCAGGAAAACAACAAGCAAGACCGTGTGCATGTTCCAAGAAAAGGTGTCCTTAATAAATATATAGGTTTTTACCTTCACTTTCTGAGTCTGTTTGGTCGGTGGTGGGCACTGGAGAATCTACATAATAAACGATGGACAACGAAAACATAGATTGGTTAATTGATAAAAGTGGGGGGAGGGGGCATGATTTCAAAAGATGATTCACTGCAAACAACTTCTCCATGAACACAGATATACTATGCCAACTTTTATAGTTTCGTATTGACAAACCAAATCATAACATTGGATGCGCGAACTTCAGTCATCATGTCCATGAACCTGAACAGTCACCCAGCACAGTTGCAACGCTCCACACCTGATTTTACTTATACATGCACTGACGATAATATGGGAGTAGCATTTAAACATAAAGACCAAAAGTTATGCTTTTAATACAGAATCTAAATCTTTTATTTACCTGACAAAGTTACCGTAAACTGGCAGTTAGCATTATTGCCAGCCGCATCAGAGGCTTCACAATGCAGCGTTGTCAACCCGAGAGGTAAGGTATTATTTAATCCGACAGGGACCCTAGTCAAGTTTCCGTTGACGAATGAACAACTTGCAGGAAACTGGACCATCAACAGCATCAACAACAGCAAACAAATCAGAATCCCAGACGACTATAGACTCATTGACTCCCGGTGTTATCCACACAATTTGAGACTCGCAACTTTGAAAAATCGGCGCTTCGTTATCTGAAATGAAATGATGTATTTCTTTAAGGTTTGTCCGTCGACTGTTTAAGCTTATCAATGGACAAAGTCTAAAAAAAATTCATTTCTAGACAGGCACCTCTATTATCAGAAAAAAATTGAAGACTTCCCCTTAAGAAGCACGTTTGTATTGTAATCTCTTCGCGTTTGAGTGTTCACAACTGACTTGTTTTAGGTCTTTACTTATCAGTAAAGACCAAAATGAAATCAGTTGACAAGCCTCCTTCCAAAATGTACGATCAGTTAATTTCAATCTGAAACCAGTTTTGTTTAAAAACTGAAGAGTCTTGTAAAATAAATAATTGATTTTGAAAGACGAACAACAACGATGTGCAATAGCTCATTGGTTGTAGTTCGTGTTTATTTCCAATGATCAATGGAGATAGAAAATTAACACAGGGTGGATAAAAAAACCCGAAACCGACATATTATTGTTAATTGGAACAGTTGTAAGGCACATGTGAATTAAAGGGAGATATCCTCTGTTAGGGTTAAATCTCCTCTTTAAAATGATACCCTGGTCAAGTCATTACATTCACGGTTGACTGAGAAGTGACCAATGTTGTGAAAGGGTCTATTTAGACACTTGCGAAATGATGAAATCTCTTTTTCCCACCTGCCTTGATTGACAACCATAGCGTTTCACTCTGTGACAATGGACACAACAAAGACCATAACAGAAAAATGGCGCAAATCTCTCAATAGACCCTTTCATAAAATTGGTCACTGCTCAGTGAACCATGAATGTAAGGACATGAATAGGGTGTCATTTTGAAGAGGAGATTCAACCCTAACAGAAGATATCTCCGTTTGACTCACATTTAGCAATAATATCTCGGTTTCGGTTTTTTTTATGCACCCTGTATAATGCTAACGACCGACGTATAAGAGACACAAATAGATTATATTACCAAAGACAACCACGTCGAATCTACATGTTGCAGTCGGCGCATCGCAGGTGACTCTTGTTGTGCCAGCTGGAAATAGGTAATCTGAAGTCACTATGATTCATCACCACCACTTGGGTTTGGAATGGAGCATGAAGCTGGCACAGGCGTATTATCGGATATTTTCACGGCCACCGGACGGGAAGGAGTCCATGTTACACTGCCCAAACCACTCCCGCTGGTTACATTGACTGCATCGGCGGTCGGACATCTGATTACAACTGGTCCTGTGTTATTTCATGGATTGACAACGAAAACCACTCGTGAAATACGGCATTTTAGAGAAAATCTTATGACCCATCCCCATTATCAAAACGTTCATAAAGTATATCCTCACCCCCCCCCCCTCCCCGTTTATTTCCTTGGAGGCTGGAAACATGTTTCCTATCTTTGGGGGCCAAGTACCAAATACCACAGAATACTACATGTGTTGTGCACACTTGTATGGAAAGAAATTAATACTACAGGTTACTACTCAGTGGTATTTTGTAGCATTGGGGGCGGTTAGGGTTAATGCTCACGTGGGCCTACCTTGTATTTCATTGAGGTCAATACGGAACAGCCAACGACCTGTTGTGTTAATGTTTGATCTGTCATCGATGTTGACAATGTCGTCACTCCCTGAACCTGGTACTTCGTAGTAGTTGATGCCATCACTTGCATCAAAACCAACCTAAGTTTGACAAAATGGCAAGCAGCAGTGACATACGAAATTGCGAAAAGACTCCATTCATGTAAAATGGGGGAAGGGCAAAACAGGGACAATCTAATTTTACGCACAGGTGTGCTGTGATTAACCAAAATATATCTTCTTGGATTGTTGTTCTTTTGAAGTACCTGCGCAGGATTCCCTCCAAGTCCAGATTCGTTTCCACCAGATGATCCACCCGTGGTCCATGTTATATTGTCGTAATTAAGCATGGCAAAAGACTGCACACCATTCGTCAGCAAAACAACTTGGAATGTATTCAACTGTGGAGAAAGACAAAGAACTGTATCAAGACAGGAAACCACATAGCAACAAGGCCGGGCGATCTGGAGGTCTACAGATACATTTCTATCTTCACACAACCGTCTTTTCGCATACAAAGTCATGAAAAATGTATACTATCCACCATAAGCCACAATCTACACTACCTGACAGCCTGTGCACAACTGAAACCGTCAACATAGGCTGGTCTTGGTCCAGGAGCTACATGTAGTGGACATGCATTTTGTTCCCGAATAAGCAGCTGGACCCTGACAATTAGCGCATTAAAGCCATCGCGTCCAATAAGTCTGTCTTCTATGAAAGATCCTGGAGAGCCTAACGATAGTCTCAGTACATGACTGGATTTAGATTTTGTTCTTGTAACCCGCCGTGGTTGTAGTCCGAGTATCACCCGTAAATGTCCACGGACCGGAGCCCAGTCTCCGATGCGATCCCAAGCCTCAGCCAATCGGAGTCGATTCTACTAAATTGTGACGTCATTTCATTCCCAAATCGGGACTAAATGTGATGTGTTTGATTGGTCAATTTGAATGCTGTGTTTTGTGATACAAATACGGTCGGGCATAGGGCCTACATCTATATAGTCTAGAGGCTAGAGGTTGTTATTGTTTGTACGCGATAGCCCACCGCGCCGCTGCGCGAGGGTGCTATCACGACCAACCAATATCGCCCACGATTCCGTCAGAACAACGTCTAGATCACTTGCTAAAATCTCCCCCTGAAAATGGGGGAAATTAGTGCGCATGCGCGACTTCTGCAGGCAACTACGGTACATTTTCAGCCCCACACATACTACACACAACAAAAGAGCTGACCAGTGAAATTGCACAAAAGTCTTGCTGCAGCTTTAAACCTACTGGAAGAAATTTGAGAGTTTGCTTCGGAACTACTATGATTTTTTTTATTGCACGCTGCATTATATAAGGCCAAACAGGTGCGCTCGCATTACACAACCAATAGCAAGTGGTCTAGACATTGTTCTTACGGGTTCGTGGGCGATATTGGTTGGTTGTGATAGTGCCCTCGTGTGGCGGCCGGCGCGGCGGGCTATCGCGTACATAACAATAACAACGTCCAGCCTCTAGACTAACATATATACTACCTAGGTTGTCTTGCATAATTAATCAGCGAATCTGCTCTCATGGTCTATTACATAGACTACCAAGACTACCAAGGGAGTAGAGGGCATCAATAACGTGAATCCAATCAACTCGTTTTCAACGGCTACAGTAACGGAACATCACGAATATACATGACATGTTATGAGGTTTTAAATTCCTACAGTGACACTTCGGTAGCTCAACGGGATAAATACGTGTGGTTGCGTGCTGAAAGTGCAGGGTATAAATCTCGATGAGAACTCTTTTTTTAGTTTCCAAAAATATGTCTTTTTCTTAATTGTATTGTGTTATATCAAATCCTGCTTTTAATTGAAGTGGATCATTTTTCATTTTGAGAGGATTTTTTAAGGGAAGTAAATACCGAGAACTTTTGGTTGATCAATGACGCATTCACAGCAGTCGACTTAGTTACAAATAGCTACAGCGATTTTTAAAGTCATCAAAACAAGCCTTTCACACACAAAAACAATTAACAAAATCTAATCGACCAGTCAGAGATAAATCTAACGAGTTTCCTGTCAAACCCACTGACGTTCAAGTATATTTGAATCTGCGCTTAAAAACTGTGACCTGTATTATTTTGATTGGATCACCGCTCGATAGTTCGAAGATTCGATAGTCCAAAGGCTTATTAGTCCAAAGATTTGATAGTCCAAAGGTACGATGGTCCGAAGGTTGTTAGTCCGAAGGTCCATTAGTCAAAGGGGTCGTTAGTCCAAAGGTTTGATGGTCTGAAAGTTCATTAATCCGAAGGTTCGTTAGTCTGAAAGTTTGATGGTCGGCAGGTTTGTTAATCCGAAGGTTTGTTAGTACAAATGTCCCTTAGTCTGAAGGTTTGTAGTCCGAAGTTAAATCCAGAAAGAGAGTAAGTTAAATAATCGGAAGGTTCGATACATTTCGATAGTCCGAGTTCGGATTAACGAACGTTGTTTCATTTTCGGACCAATGAACCGCAGGGTATGAAAAATGTGCCTGTTCGGACTATCGACCCTTCGGATCAATAAACTTTCAGACTATTGAACCTTTGGACTATCGAGTGGACCTCTTTGATTGTCATGCAACTCACAATTGCAGCAGGATCGTCATTATCGTCAGCATCATGAAAAGCTACTTTGTGCCACGTTGCCACAAGCATCCATGTCGATGAAAAGTCCGACAGGCCTGGAAACACCTGTCGGATGATTTCGTCCGCCTGAAGGAACAGCATGGCATCCCTTGTGGAGTTGCGGAGAAGGTGACGGTACATGATGCTTCCAGGGTGATATTCTCCTGTGTCTACATCACTCCAATATACTGCCAGCCCGGGAATGTCCTCGGCCAGAGGAAACCTTGTAGGGGTGTAGCCGGTATTTTCCTCCACAAATGTGATTAGTCCATTGGTATTCACCTTTGGAGGGAAAAAAATGATTTTAAGGGAATACCGCACCGATGACCACTCTCTGCCGTTTTGTCAAGAAAAAAATACTTAGCACTTACATATAGAGAATTGAAATCACGACCGAAGAATGGAAACTCGATTGGAATTGGAATTTCGCCAGAACTGTCATCATCCAAGTTGAGAACTAATTCGTCTCCAAAGCCGAAAGGGAATAGGATACCTGGAACAAAAGCACAGCAATCTATATCATCATGTGTGAACCTTACTAAAACACAATGACTCTATCCAGTCTCTTTATTCACAATCTGAGTGTGAAGATGAGCTACCTGAAACCCGACGTGCAATAATGTAAAAAGTACTCATGTTTTCTTCAGCACATCAAACAATGGTCTGAATACAAGATTTGATAAGCAAACTACTTAAAATGTGATACGTATATAGACTGTACTATAAAGGCGAGATAACGCAAACCATGCACAAATACACCCCTCTAGGGACTAATATGCAATGGTCCGACAAACATGAATTGCAAAAAGACTCCTTTTGCCGATATCCAGAGGATGTTATGAAAATAACAAAAAAACCTATGGTATGAAGGCATATTCATGTACTGGAAAATGTAGTTTTAAGGCATTGAATTGGTGAAAAAAAAAAACTATCAAGAGCAAACAAACGGTTTTCCAACGGAGCTTCTAATAATGTAGGCGAGACGAACGCGTGGCCTGACCTTGTTCCCCGTTCAACCTACCAATTAATACACGCGTAGTTATTATGCATGGAGCCAGACTACAGAGACACGTTGCATATTATAATCGGGTCATGGTCTAGAAAAGAGACGTTCCATGATTGGAAGCAAAAAAAGCCCTTTCATCTACTCTTCCAATCAAAATGATTCTTACATGTGTGGAAAGGATATTTCATGTAGTTTATTCAGAAGCACGAGTTGAGTCTGTGGGATACAGAGAACGACTGGGCCATTCAATTTAGTGAGACAACCCACCGGAAAATGATCAATAATTGTGTTGACCTCCATTGACTTTGCCGATTTTGAGGTTTTACGCCCGTTTTTGGAGTGAAAAAAGCCCCGTTCCCCCCTTGCATCATATATTTGTTAAAAATAACCAATCTACAGGTAATACTCTGAACTTTCAAATGCGTAGCGAGTTGGTGAGAAACATAGACGTTCTTTCTTTTTACTGACAAAAGTTTGCAATAAGGGCTCTGTTTTTGTGTCATTTTCATGCGCTGAGCGTAGGGATGCACGCCTGTAAATAGGCCAAAAATCCGTCCGCCAAGCTCATGAATAAAAGTTATACCCTCAAAATATTCTATATTAGAGAGTTTTGAGTGCCATCAAATTGGGGAATTGAAGAGATATGGTACTGAACCTTTTGCCCGGACCTGGGGCTTCTAATTCTGAGCATTTTGGATGCTTTTGGGCTCGAAAGTGGCGCTATTTTGCCATGTTGTGGAGGGATCGTTTTTCAAGATGGCTACTTTTCCGCTTTGGGGAAAATAGGGGTCGTCTTCTTTGGGTGAGAAAATCTCGAAAAGTCAACGGTCAACCCACCAAAAAATGAAAAGAAAAATGAAAGATGAACATTGATCATCATTTTGTCTGTGCAGCTTGAATACCTGTGTGAGTTCTGAGTATTTTTAAATGCGTGCAAGTTGTTCATACATCGGTGAAGACTGCAAAGGTTTTGTCAGCTGTTACAGGCAGAGTTGTAATTACTCAAGTCAATGACTCGACTCCTGTCTCACTCGAGTCACAATTTTCGGTGACTCGACTCGACTCGAGTCCCTAATCAGAATGACTCGACTCGAGTGGACTCGAGGAAGGCTAAAAAGACTCGAGTCTCAAAAATAAAATCAGTTTGATCAGTGTCCACATTAGTTGGATGGCGATTAGTTGGCACCCCCTTTTTATTTTCATTAAGAGTCAAATGTGGTGTCATCACATGTAATAGCCTGAATGTAAAATTAAAAAGCCAAAAAAGTGCTTTCTCTTTTGTGTTTAGTTTAATATTGTATAGTGTTTAAATATTTGTGACTCAAAATGACTCGAGCTAAATACTTGACTTGGCTCGACCTTCTTGACCTAATGACCAGACTCGACTCGAACCACTTCTTAAATTGACTCGACTCGACTCAAATCACAAAAATCAGTGACTTGTTGCGACTCTGGCCACAGGTTTCCAAAGTTTTTGTGGGCAAATTAAAGGAAAAGGAGTACAAACTGTTTGCTGTTAAAAAGATGAGATTTTTTTAAAACTTACTTGAACAATCTAAGCCAAAGAATCCCTCCGAACATGAACACTGAGGAGGTGAAATCAAACAGGTGCATCCTTGAGGATTACCATCAGCTAAGCACTGACTTCCATCTAAGTTTGGTAAAAAAGAAAGAAGAATAAGCCTTTTTAACTGATTCACTGTTTAAAACTGGCTTTAGTTAACTAACATTCTCTTCATGATTCCGAACTTTATCTGCTCCACTCTAGCATATTCCGGTCTTGCCCCCAATCACCATCGCTCTTTATACAAACTGAGACAGTGCATTATGTATTTTTGTCAGCCTGCCCGAAGGCGATTTTTTTGTCCCGAACAACATACGCATGACGTTTTGAACTTTACTTCTCTTAAAAACATGAGGGGAAAAAATATTTAACAAATTGGGGGGAAAAAAGAAATGAATTCCAACATACTGAAATTCGGACTATATTTCCCTTTAAAAAAAATCCTCAAAGATTCAGATTAGACATGAAAAAAAAAATTGGGTAAAGATGGTGCTCCGAACACATACCGCGATGATCCCTAGCGGTATCCCGAGTAGCTGAAGAAAAACCCAAAAATAATTAGTCGAACTGAGACTGAACAGTGATGATACCTACCTGGGGTAGCACACACTTCAGCGATCTCACTAGCATTCCGAGATGAATTCACACCAGGAACTGCAAAAGAATTCGAAAGTTTTTAAATATATTTTTGTAATCATCTTTTTTTATACCATCACTATTCTTCCAGTAATAAAACCCGGGGTTCCTTAATAAATGTACGGCGGCAGTGTATCTCAGACGGCCTGATTATCAAGAGATCTTGGACATGTGCAGTTTTAGGGGTTGGAGGAAATGCGGGAATCGTATTTTAGGAATCAGACAGGGTCTCGGAACCCAATCGATAAAGGGCAGGGCTGTTTTGTCTAGCATTCCCCCCCCCCCCCCCCCGTAACAAAATTGCAGAAGCAAATGTTAGATGACAGCACATGCAAATAGTCTCCCCCCTAAAAAAAATAGACGTGAGAAGGGGTGTTTGCACACTAATATGTAATATAATATATGTGCATGATTGTAGGATTATATTAGCGTTCCCCATTGAAAATATGGTACGAGCCCACCCCCCCCCCCCCCCCACACACTTTTTGAATTTGCTGAGGCCTAAGTGTCCGAAAACCAAAACTGGTCTACATTTCAGCAGGCCTTCGTGCACACATTTCTGGATCCACCCCTGTGCAATATAGCCCCTTCCCCCTAAATATATAGGCTCTAGAACCGCACCTGAGCCTGTTAGGGATTGGAATCCTAGAAACATATTTTCAAAATCACTTTGCCAACATGTTTCCCTTTACTTGAAATGTTTCTATTGGTTGTGTCTTTATGGAATTTACTTACTCTCCACAATTGGTTGGTCGATACGAAACACCCATCGCCCTCTGATGCCGATGTTGGAGTCTTGATGGACATAGAGGGTATCCTCTGTAAATGATGCAGGGATAGTGTAGAAATTGCTGCCATCAGCCGCATCAAAGCCAACCTGGATATGATTTGAACAGGCATTTCAAAATCTCTAGTTAATGGTTATGCTTTATGAGTCAAAAATAGTGGCGAAACTCTGCCGATGCTGTGGTCAACCTCTTCGCGAAAAATCAGAGCAACAATAAACAACAATTTGTAGCATGTTGATTTAGAGTATGTAAAATACCGTGTAACATTTTTTTGTAATTCTATACCTGTGCGAATTCTGGAGATGAAGACCTGCTTCCATGGATCCACTGTATGTCTTCATAATTAAACACAGCAAAGGACCGAAAACCATCAGTCGCTAAAATGGCTTGAAATGTATTTTCCTGAAATCAATAACAAAAGAATTGGTAGCCGTACATAAACCCATAGCTATTTTAAAGTACAATTATCAGAAAGGAATTTTGGAAGTTTCAATTTGGCAGCTAGTCAAAGGTATCCTATACATACTGTATCACAAGAACAGTCATGACAAATGTTTGCTCTCTATACACGAAGGTAACGATTAAGTCATTACATTGGAAGTTAATGTATACTATATGTATACATGTGTGTGCTGGAATTTACTACCTTAAGGAGACATGCACACAATTGGAAACAAAGATTGTATACGTCTCCGCAACAACATTTCTATAGATGAATACGTCTCCACAAGAATTTCACGAAATAGATATATGGATTTTACTCAAAAACTAGGAATTTCCAAGGTAGGTTGATTTGTCGCAAATGGAAGAGTTTTAGAAAAGGGATATTAAGTCCAAATTTCAGCCCAGGAAATTAATTCTGGTTAAACTAAGAGCATTTTGAAACTTTAATTTCAAACGCGAAAACTTTACTACACGAGAACAACGAAATGTCTCCACAGGAATACAAATTCCAGAATGTGTGCACCTGCTGTAGTAATGAATGAAAGTTGCAACACTTGTGTTGCTTGAGGCAGTTTTAAAGGGCATAGGCGTAGCCAGCGGGAGGGTAAGGGGGTATACCCCCCCCCCCGCAAAAAATATTTGCCCTTTTTTTTAACAAGTGCTTTTTTTCTGAACAAGTGCCCTTTTTAAAGACACATCGTGCCCTTTTTTGTCCCATCGGCCGTTGTGGGTGCTTTTATTTTTAATTTCGCGCATGTATCGCCCTGAAAAGCACCATATATTGTCCATTAGTGTGCACAATCTTCGATGCTACCAGTCCCCCCCCCCCCCCCCCCCCCCCCCCGTTTCCCATAATGATAAATAGACGTTACTCACAACTCCCTCTGTGTGATAAACGTAAGGCGGAACTCTGTACCAGGTGACAATCAACAACAACGATGTCGTGAAGTTGCACTGACTAGGGAACACCTCTCTGATTGTTTCATCTGCTTCACAGAACAACATCTCATTTTGGGGTGTCCGCAGACTGAATTGACGAAGGCTGAGGGAGCCCAATTCCTCGGTAGATATGTCGGTCATGAAGACTGCAATCAGTGGTTCCTTCATCAAGGGTATTGGGTTGCGTGGAAACGTAGTAAGGTCATCATTGAATGAAATCACTCCATTTGTGTTCACCTGAAAAAGGTTTTTACGATAGAAGGTTGCGTATTGTGATTATTATGTAAGTAAGTGACCATGATCCAAAATATTGTTAATGTCTGGTGATCTTCTGATGTTACAAAAGCAAAAAGTTGATTCAGTTTCATTAAGGTGTACAGTAAAACAAGGGGTTTACAAAACGAAAACACCTGTCTTGACCGGCCTTGTTTTAGGGAACTAAATTTGAATCCTTTTCTTAACTTTCCTAAATTAAAAGTTCATTATGTTGGGTTGAGTTTAACTACGAAATGTATATGTTTCGTTTACACCTCATGTTTTTTTTTCTCGTTTCTTCGCCTTTAATATCACTCGTCTAAATTATATTGGGAACAATACAGGGTGAGTAAAACCCAAGTGGTTGCCCACTATTTTTTAAAATAAATTCTGCATATAGGGCTTTACAAATCTAGGATATAAAAGCCCAATTAATGAGCTTTCTTTTAGTGTAAGAATCATTCATATCGCTCATGTACTTTTCAAGTATGGAGTTTTGAACACAGACACCGTTTTTTTTAACCTTGTCCACGAATCACAAACAAAGAACCCTCTTATAACAATGGTAACTGTCGATTATCATAACATTTATTTAAAAACATGCTGCTTCAAATGTTAAAATAACATGCTTTATATGTTAAGAGTTTATAGCATTGCCCTGCCTACTACTTGCCTACCCCGGGGACGTATGAGATTATTCTGATATCAATTTGAGGATTACGACATGGTTTAATTTTTACTGAATACCACGTACCTTAGATGTGATTCGTGGACAAGAATACAAAAAACGGTGTTTGTTTTCAATTCCATAACTCGAAAAGGACGTGAATGATTCTTTCACTAAAAGAAAGCTTATTTAATTGGGCTTTCATATCCTACATTTGGAAGGCGCTGCATGCAGAAATTCTTCAAAAAATAGGGGGCACCATTTGGATTCCTTTCCTTTTTACTCACCCTGCATACATTAGTTTAGCATCGCTACAAATAACTCAATACAATTGGAACTCACATAGAACGAGGTGTAGTTTCGACCCAAGAAGGGAAAGGGTATAGATATGTGCACTTCCCCAGATGTCTCGTCATCTCCAGAGGGCACATAGATTACGTCTGGCCCAATAAACGGGAACAACACATCTGAAATGTAATTCACAATTAATGTGCATCAATGTTTATGTGTCTCTTGTATTACGTACAATCATGTGTTCAAGGACCGTTTTGAAAAAAGGTGAGCTCCTGAGAACAACAAAGAATGTGTTGTTCCTGTTCTGTCTTCGGGATGAACGTAATACAAGAGACTGTAGGCTACCTTTAATGACTAATTGTACGTTGATATAATGTGCACAGGCGTAGTAACGTACACAATGAAATCAACCAGTAGTCGCATAATGGTCCTCGCCTGAACTTGCCCAAACGTGTGTATGTTTAGTTTGGCATTCGATGGTTACACTTTGGGGTCCAAATTTTTCCCTGTTCATGTTACCACACCTATACGGCACATGCATGGAATTCCACATAAAATGTGTAAAACATCACGTGAAATTCCTGGACCCAAACTAATCAATCATGTTTGAATTTAACCCCAACTCCCTACCATGATTTACAAGGAACCATACCCATGCCATTCGCGGTTGTTGGGAACTCAGTGGTCTCTGTTGTGGATATCCTACCATCAGTTGATGTTACTGAAATAAAATGTTAAATTATGTTAAGTTTCTTTGCTGGGAAAAAAATGCTATCTGATAGGCCATGTTACAAGATAAGCAATCAGGAAAACAACGAGCAAGACTGTGTGCATCTTCCAAGAAAAGGTGTCCTTAATAAATATATAGGTTTTTACCTTCACTTGCTGAGTCTGTTTGGTCGGTGGTGGGCACTGAAGAGGCTACATCATGAACGATGGACAAAGAAACATAGATTGGTTATTTGATAAAAGCTTGGGGTATGATTTCAAAAGATGATTCACTGAAAACAACTCTCCCCCCTAAAAAAACCACAACATGCTCTGCTATAGATGTGTATTGACAAACCAAATCATAACATTGGATGCGCGACTTCAGTCATCATGTCCATGAACCTGAACAGTCACCCAGTACAGTTGCAACGCTCCACACCTGATTTTACTTATACATGCACAGATGATAATATGGGAGTAGCATTTAAACATAAAGACCAAAAGTTATGCTTTTAATACAGAATCTAAATCTTTTATTTACCTGACAAAGTTACCGTAAACTGGCAGTTAGCATTATTGCCAGCCGCATCAGAGGCTTCACAATGCAGCGTTGTCAACCCGAGAGGTAAGGTATTATTTAATCCGACAGGGACTCTAGTCAAGTTTCCGTTGACGAATGAACAACTTGCAGGAACTGGACCATCAACAGCATCAACAACAGCAAACAAAGCAGAATCCCAGACGACTATAGACTCATTGACTCCCGGTGTTATCCACACAATTTGAGACTCGCAACTTTGAAATATCGGCGCTTCGTTATCTAAAATGAAATGATGTATTTATCTAAGGTTTGTCCGTCAACTGTAAAAGCTTATCAATGGACAAAGTCTAAAAAAAAATTCATTACTAGACAGTCACCTCTATTATCAGGAAAAAATTGAAGACTTCCCCTTAAGAAGCACGTTTGTATTGCAATCTCTTCGCGTTTGAGTGTTCACAACTGACATGTTTTAGGTCTTTACTTATCAGTAAAGACCAAAAACAAATCAGTTAATTTCAATCTGAAACCAGTTTTGCTTAAAAACTGAAGAGTCTTGTAAAATAAATAATTGATTTTGAAAGACGAACAACGACGATGTGCAAGAGCTCATTGGTTGTAGTTCGTATTTATTTCCAATGATCAATGGAGATAGAAAATTAACACAGGGTGGATAAAAAAAACCGAAACCGAGATATTATTGTTAATTGGAACAGTTGTAGGGCACATGTGAATCATAGGGAGATATCTTCTGTTAGGGTTGAATGTCCTCTTTAAAATGACACCCTGATCATGTCCTTACATTCACGGTTGACTGAGCAGTGACCAATGTTATGAAAGGGTCTATTTAGAGACTTGCGCCATGGTGAAATCTCTTTTTCCCCACCTGCCTTGATTGACAACCATAGCCTTTCACTCTGTGACAATTGACACAACAAAACCACAATAGAAAAGTGGCGCAAATCTCTAAATAGACCCTTTCATAAAATTGGTCACTGCTCAGTCAACCATGAATGTAATGACATGACTAGGGTGTCATTTTGAAGAGGAGATTCAACCCTAACAGAAGATATCTCCCTTTGATTCACATTTAGCAATAATATCTCGGTTTCGTTTTTTTATGCACCCTGTAAAATGCTAACGACCGATGTATAAGAGACACAAATAGATATTACCAAAGACAACCACGTCGAATCTACATGTTGCAGTCGGAGCATCGCAGGTGACTCTTGTTGTGCCAGCTGGAAATAGGTAATCTGAAGTCACTATGATGTCATCACCACCACTTGGGTTTGGAATGGAGCATGAAGCTGGCACAGGCGTATTATCGGATATTTTCACGGCCACCGGACGGGAAGGAGTCCATGTTACACTGCCCAAACCACTCCCGCTGGTTATATTGACTGCATCGGCGGTCGGACATCTGATTACAACTGGTCCTGTGTTATTTTATGGATTGACAACGAAAACCACTCGTGAAATACGGCATTTTAGAGAAAATCTTATGACCCATCCCCGTAATCAAAACGTTCATAAGGTATATCCTCACCACCCCCTCCGTTTATTTCCTTGGAGGCTGGAAACATGTTACCTTTAATGCTCACGTGGGCCTACCTTGTATTTCATGGAGGTCAATACGGAACAGCCAACGACCTGTTGTGTTAATGTTTGATCTGCCATCGATGTTGACAATGTCGTCACTCCCTGAACCTGGTACTTCGTAGTAGTTGATGCCATCACTTGCATCAAAACCAACCTAAGTTTGACAAAATGGCAAGCAGCAGTGACATATGAAATTGCGAAAAGACTCCTGGCAACCGTTCATGTAAAATGGGGGAAGGGCAAAACAGGGACAATCTAATTTTACGCACAGGTGTGCTGCGATTAAACCAAGATAACTATCTTCTTGGATTGTTGTTCTTTTGAAGTACCTGCGCAGGATCCCCTCCAAGTCCAGATTCGTTTCCACCAGATGCTCCACCCGTGGTCCATGTTATATTGTCGTAATTAAGCATGGCAAAAGACTGCACACCATTCGTCAGCAATACAACTTGGAATGTATTCAACTGTGGAGAAAGACAAAGAACTGTATCAAGACAGGAAACCACATAGCAACAAGGCCGGGCGATCTGGAGGTCTACAGATACATTTCTATCTTCACACAACCATCTTTTCGTATACAAAGTCATGAAAAATGTATAATATCCACCATAAGCCACAATCTACCCTACCCGACAGCCTGTGCACAACTGAAACCGTCAACATAGGCTGGTCTTGGTCCAGGAGCTAGTGGACATGCATTTTGTTCCCAAAAAGCAGCCGGACCCTGACAATTAGCGCGTTAAAGCCATCGCGTCCAATAAGTCTGTCTTCTATGAAAGATCCTGGAGAGCCTAACGATAGTCTCGGTACATGACTGGATTTAGATTTTGTTCTTGTAACCCGCCGTGGTTGTAGTCCGAGTATCACCCGTAAATGTCCATGGACCGGAGCCCAGTCTCCGATGCGATCCCAAGCCTCAGCCAATCGGAGTCGATTCTACTAAATTGTGACGTCATTTCATTCCCAAATCGGGACTAAATGTGATGTGTTTGATTGGTCAATTCGAATGCTATGTTTTGTGATACAAATACGGTCGGGCATAGGGCCTACATCTATATGGTCTAGAGGCTAGAGGTTGTTATTGTTTGTACACGATAGCCCACCGCGCCGCCGCGCAAGGGTGCTATCACGACCAACCAATATCGCCCACGATTCCGTCAGAACAACGTCTAGATCACTTGCTAAAATCTCCCCCTGAAAATGGGGGAAATTAGTGCGCATGCGCGACTTCTGCAGGCAATTACGGTACATTTTCAGCCCCACACATACTCCTAGAACTATGAGGCTCCGCTCACGCGGAGCCTCATAGTTCTAGGAGTACCCCACACATACTACACACAACAAAAGAGCTGACCAGTGAAATTGCACAAAAGTCTTGCTGCAGCTTTAAACCTACTGGAAGAAATTTGAGAGTTTGCTTCGGAGCTCCTATGATTTTTTTATTGCACGCTGCATTATATTAGGCCAAACAGGTGCGCGCGCATTACACAACCAATAGCAAGTGGTCTAGACGTTGTTCTTACGGGTTCGTGGGCGATATTGGTTGGTCATGATAGCGCCCTCGTGCGGCGGCCGTCGCGGCGGGCTATCGCGTACAAACAATAACAACATCCAGCCTCTAGACTAGTCTGGTTCCCCGACCTGACAATTTCCTCCGACGTCTACACGTCTAAATTGTAGGTCAGGCAGCCTCCGTGGCTAAAAATATACATGACGACATTGACGGCCCTTTTTCAAAGCTCGACTTCGTTTCCGAATTCGCTTTATCACATAAAGCTGTTAATGTTCCGATAATTTTTTTTAAAAATAAATCACTTGCTTCATATATCATACAGTTATGATATACAGTTTAATACTTCTGTAAAAAACATTGACTATTTTTAACCTGGAATCTTCAAAGTTGGACACCCAAACAGCACTGTTAGCAGGCGGAGCCGAATTGAGACCACGCCGCGTTTTGGAAAATGCCGGTAACGGTTGTCAAATTCAAACTAGTGCATGACGCAGCAAAAAGTTCGCCCCTCGTATACGATCCGAGTGCAAAATCGTCGTTGAATTTCAAGTTTTCTAAATAAAAGCAATAAGGGAATAAATGTGTGCTCCGGAGGTTTTTATCACTCTGTTTAATACCACTTAGAGTCTGGGTGCTGATAATTACCCGAGCCGGAGGCGAGGGTAATTATCAGCACCCAGACTCTAAGTGGTATTAAACAGAGTGATAAATACCGACGGAGTACATATTTATTCCCATTCATAAATACCTTTTCGGTAAAAAAAATCATATAATTCGTTCAAAACATCCCGATTTTGTTCAACAAATTCACTTGCCTTTTGAAACATCCCTCCTGCAAAATAATGGAGTGTTCAGCTGGCGAGTAAGATGAAAACAACCCTTTTATGGAGATTGACGCGCGCGTATCATGTTCTACGCGATGTCGCGCAGAACGCACCTGGCGCGTTGCGTTTTGAATTTAGAACTATAAAATTCTAACTCCCTGGTAGTGTTGCGCATGCCTAAGTGAGGATTGTGAACGTTCAACCAATGAAACGATAAGAGGCACTGGATTTGTAGGAGTCCACATTTTATTGTGACACTGGAAAAGTGTTTAAGACCAGCTAGCCATGTCTTTATCATCCGTTTAATACCGGCCACGTGACGGGCTCTCGACAATAGGAATGGCTTAACTGTCTGAGGTATTTATGAATAGATATTCATAAATACCTCAGACAGTTTAGCCATTCCTATTGGTCGAGAGCCCGTCACGTGGCCGGTATTAAACGGATGATAAAGACATGGCTAGCTGGTCTTAACACTTTTCCAGTGTCACAATAAAATATGGACTCCTAAAAATCCAGTGCCTCTTATCGTTTCATTGGTTGAACGTTCACAATCCTCACGTAGGCATGCGCAATACTACCAGGGAGTTAGAATTTTATAGTTCTAAATTCAAAACGCAACGCGCCAGGTGCGTTCTGCGCGACATCGCGTAGAACATGATACGCGCGCGTCAATCTCCATAAAAGGGTTGTTTTCATCTTACTCTCCAGCTGAACTCTCCATTATTTTGCAGGAGGGATGTTTCAAAAAGCATAAAGTGAATTTGTTGAACAAAATCGGGATGTTTTGAACGAATTATATGATTTTTTTTTACCGAAAAGGTATTTATGAATGGGAATAAATATGTACTCCGTCGGTATTTATCACTCTGTTTAAGACCACTTAGAGTCTGGGTGCTGATAATTACCCTCGCCTCCGGCTCGGGTAATTATCAGCACCCAGACTCTAAGTGGTATTAAACAGAGTGATAAAAACCTCCGGAGCACACATTTATTCCCTTATTCATAAATACCTCAGACAGTTTAGCCATTCCTATTGGTCGAGAGCCAGTCACGTGGCCGGTATTAAACGGATGATAAAGACATGGCTAGCTGGTCTTAAACACTTTTCCAGTGTCACAATAAAATGTGGACTCCTAAAATCCAGTGCCTCTTATCGTTTCATTGGTTGAACGTTCACAATCCTCACGTAGGCATGCGCAACACTACCATGGAGTTAGAATTTTATAGTTCTAAATTCAAAACGCAACGCGCCAGGTGCGTTCTGCGCGACATCGCATAGAACATGATACGCGCGCGTCAATCTCCATAAAAGGGTGGTTTTCATCTTACTCGCCAGCTGAACATTCCATTATTTTGCAGGAGGGATGATTCAAAAACCATAAAGTGAATTTGTTGAACAAAATCGGGATGTTTTGAACGAATTATATGATTTTTTTTACCGAAAAGGTATTATGAATGGGAATAAATATGTACTCCGTCGGTATTTATCACTCTGTTTAATACCACTTAGAGTCTGGGTGCTGATAATTACCCTCGCCTCCGGCTCGGGTAATTATCAGCACCCAGACTCTAAGTGGTATTAAACAGAGTGATAAAAACCTCCGGAGCACACATTTATTCCCTTATTAATTATCAACTAGTTTTTTTAAGTTTTTTAATAAGCAATTAGCAGTTAATGAAACCTATATTATACTCGGAAATACTCGGACACTATCCGATTGTCGACGAAATTAATTCGGCAAACTTCGGACAGTTCGGAAAAAGGAGGAATTCCTCCCGTTTTAGTCACGTGATGTAAATTGTAATACATTGTATTACCGGAGGCTACCTCACCTAAGATTCATCAGGAATAGTCGGAATCTTTTGGTCTGGGAACCAGACTACCTTTAGACTAACATATATACTACCTAGAAAAGCTTGGCGCGTATCGCGATACATAATACAGAGCGCCTGACCACAGCATTGTTTGCTTTGTCTAGGTTTTTTTTCAACCAAGTTTATGACGCGACAACGGTGAATGACCGACGATAAAGTGCCTGCTGATTGGTCAAAACCTAGAGGAAAAGAGGCGGTTGTCTTGCATAATTAATCAGCGAATCTGTTCTCATGGTCTATTACATAGACTACCAAGACTACCAAGGGAGTAGAGGGCATCAACAACGTGAATCCAATTCAGTCTTTGGAATTCGGGCGCTCGGACCCGAAAATCCCGAGCATACCTCACGCGTGCTATATTCAAGCTTACACGCAAGCACGGAGGTGTGCTTGGAATTTAAACGCAAATGATTTTTTTTTCACTGAAGTGGCTATTTAACGGAAGCATAACTCGTTTTCAACGGCTACAGTAACGGAACATCACGAATACACATGACATGTATGAGGTTTTAAATTCCTACAGTGACACTTCGGTAGCTCAACGGGATAAATACGTGTGGTTGCGTGCTGAAAGTGCAGCTAGGTATAAATCTCGATGAGAACTCTTTTTTTAGTTTCCAAAAATATGTCTTTTTCTTAATTGTATTGTGTTATATCAAATCCTGCTTTTAATTGAAGCAAATCATTTTCATTTCGAGAGGATTTTTTAAAGGGAAGTAAATACCGAGAACTTTTGGGTTGATAAATGACGCATTCGCAGCGGTCGACTTAGTTACAAATAGCTACAGCGATTTTTAAAGTCATCAAAACAAGCCTTTCACACACAAAAAACAATAAAAAAAATCTAATCGACCAGTCAGAGATAAATCTAACGAGTTCCCTGTCAAACCCACTGACGTTCAAGTATATTTGAATCTGCGCTTAAAAATTGTGACCTGTATTATTTTGATTGGATCACCGCTCGATAGTTCGAAGATTCGATAGTCCGAAGGCTTATTAGTCCGAAGATTCGATAGTCCAAAGGTACGATGGTCCGAAGGTTGTTAGTCCGAAGGTCCATTAGTCCAAAGGGTCGTTAGTCCAAAGGTTTGATGGTCTGAAAGTTCATTAATCCGGAGTTTCGTTAGTCCGAAAGTTTGACGGTCGGAAGGTTCTGTAATCCGAAAGTTTGATGGTCGGAAGGTTCGTTAATCCGAAGGTTTGTTAGTACAAATGTCCGTTAGTCCGAAGGTTTGTAGTCCGAATTTAAGTCCAGAAAGAGAGTAAGTTAAATAATCGGAAGGTTCGATACATTTCGATAGTCCGAGTTCGGATTAACGAACGTTGTTTCATTTTCGGACCAATGAACCGCAGGGTATGAAAAATGTGCCTGTTCGGACTATGGACCCTTCGGATCAATAAACTTTCGGACTATTGAACCTTTGGACTATCGAGTGGACCTCTTTGATTGTCATGCAACTCACAATTGCAGCAGGATCGTCATTATCGTCAGCATCATGAAAAGCTACTTTGTGCCACGTTGCCACAAGCATCCATGTCGATGAAAAGTCCGACAGGCCTGGAAACACCTGTCGGATGATTTCGTCCGCCTGAAGGAACAGCATGGCATCCCTTGTGGAGTTGCGGAGAAGGTGACGGTACATGATGCTTCCAGGGTGATATTCTCCTGTGTCTACATCACCCCAATATACTGCCAGCCCGGGAATGTCCTCGGCCAGAGGAAACCTTGTAAAGGTGAAGCCGGTATTTTCCTCCACAAATGTGATTAGTCCATTGGTATTCACCTTTGGAGGGGGAAAAAATGATTTTAAGGGAATACCGTACCGATGACCACTCTCTGCCGTTTTGTCAAGAAAAAAAATACTTAGCACTTACATATAGAGAATTGAAATCACGACCGAAGAATGGAAACTCGATTGGAATTGGAATTTCGCCAGAACTGCCATCATCCTTGTTGAGAACTAATTCGTCTCCAAAGCCGAAAGGGAAAAGGATACCTGGAACAAAAGCACAGCAATCTATATCATCATGTGTGAACCTGACTAAAACACGATGACTCTATCCAGTCTCTTTATTCACAATCTGAGTGTGAAGATGAGCTACCTGAAACCCGACGTGCAATAATGTAAAAAGTACTCATGTTTTCTTCAGCACATCAAACAATGGTCTGAATACAAGATTTGATAAGCAAACTACTTAAAAATGTGATACGTATATAGACTGTACTATAAAGGCGAGATAACGCAAACCATGCACAAATACACCCCTCTAGGGACTAATATGCAATGGTCCGACAAACATGAACTGCAAAAAGACTCCTTTTGCCGATATCCAGAGGATGTTATGAAAATAACAAAAAAAACCTATGGTATGAAGGCATATTCATGCACTGGAAAATGTAGTTTTAAGGCGTTGAATTGGTGAAAAACAAACTATCAAGAGCAAACAAACAGTTTTCAAACGGAGCTTCTAATAATGTAGGCGAGACGAACGCGTGGCCTGACCTTGTTCCCCGTTCAACCTACCAATTAATACACGCGTAGTTATTATGCATGGAGCCAGACTACAGAGACACGTTGCATATTATAATCGGGTCATGGTCTAGAAAAGAGACGTTCCACGATTGGAAGCAAAAAAAGCCCTTTCGTCCACTCTTCCAATCAAAATAATTCTTATATGTGTGGAAAGAATATTTCATGTAGTTTATTCAGAAGCACGAGTTGAGTCTGTGGGATACAGAGAACGACTGTGCCATTCAATTTAGTGAGACAACCCACCGGAAAATGATCAATAATCGTGTTGACCTCCATTGACTTTGCCGATTTTGAGGTTTTACGCCCGTTTTTGGAGTGAAAAAAGCCCCGTTTCCCCCGTGCATCATATGTTGTTAAAAATAACCAATCTACAGGTAATACTCTGAACTTTCAAATGCGTAGCGAGTTGGTGAGAAACATAGACGTTCTTTCTTTTTACTGACAAAAGTTTGCAATGAGGGCTCTGTTTTCGTGTCATTTTCATGCGCTGAGCGTAGGGGTGCACGCCTGTAAATAGGCCAAAAATCCGTCCGCCGAGCTCATGAATAAAAGTTATACCCTCAAAATATTCTATATTAGAGAGTTTTGAGAGCCATCAAATTAGGGAATTGAAGAGATATGGTACTGAACCTCTTGCCCGGACCTGGGGCTTCCAATTCTGAGCATTTTGGATGCTTTTGGGCTCGAAAGTGGCGCTATTTTGCCATGTTGTGGAGGGATCGTTTTTCAAGATGGCTACTTTTCCGCTTTGGGGAAAATAGGGGTCGTCTTCTTTGGGTGAGAAAATCTCGAAAAGTCAACGGTCAACCCACCAAAAAATGAAAAGAAAATGAAAGATGACACATTGATCATCATTTTTCTGTGCAGCTTGAATACCTGTGTGAGTTCTGAGTATTTTTAAAAGAATTGTGAAGTATGCGCATTTAGCACTAGTGTCTATGGGATTTTTTTTGCAGGGTTGCACCCGTAGGGTCACGGAGCTCCGTGAGCAGATGTGCGCAAGTTGTTCATACATCGGTGAAGATTGCAAAGGTTTTGTCAGCTGTTACAGGCAGAGTTGTAATTACTCAAGTCAATGACTCGACTCCTGTCTCACTCGAGTCACAATTTTCGGTGACTCGACTCGACTAGAGTCCCTAATCAGAATGACTCGACTCGAGTGGACTCGAGGAAGGCTAAAAAGACTCGAGTCTCAAAAAAAAATCAGTTTGATCAGTGTCCACATTAGTTGGATGGCGATTAGTTGGCACCCCCTTTTTATTTTCATTAAGAGTCAAATGTGGTGTCATCACATGTAATAGCCTGAATGTAAAATTAAAAAACCAAAAAGTGCTTTCTCTTTTGTGTTTAGTTTAATATTGTATAGTGTTTAAATATTTGTGACTTGAAATGACTCGAGCTAAATACTTGACTCGACTCGACCTTCTTGACCTAATGACTCGACTTGACTCGAGCCACTTCTTAAATTGACTCAACTCGACTCAAGTCACAAAATCAGTGACTTGTTGCGACTCTGGCCACAGGTTTCCAAGGTTTTTGTGGGCAAATTAAAGGAAAAGGAGTACAAACTGTTTGCTGTTAAAAAGATGAGATTTTTTTAAAAACTTACTTGAACAATCTAAGCCAAAGAATCCCTCCGAACATGAACACTGATGAGGTGAAATCAAACAGGTGCATCCTTGAGGATTACCATCAGCTAAGCACTGACTTCCATCTAAGTTTGGTAAAAAAAAAAGAAGAAGAAGAAGAAGCCTTTTTAACTGATTCACTGTTTTTAGTTGACTAAAACTGGCTTTAGTTAACTAACATTATCTTCATGATTCAGAACTTTATCTGCTCCACTCTAGCATATTCCGGTCTTTTTTCCCAATCACCATCGCTCTTTATACAAACTGAGACAGTGCATTATGTATTTTGTCAGCCTGCCCGCAGGCCAATTTTTTTGCCCCGAACAACATCCGCATGACGTTTTGGACTTTACTTCTCTTAAAAACATGAGGGGAAAAAATATGTTAAAAAAATGGGAAAACAAAAATGAATTCCAACGTACTGAAATTCGGCCTATATTTCCCTTAAAAAAAAATTCCTCAAAGCTTCAGATTAGAAATGAAAAAAAAATGGGTAAATATGGTGCTTCGAACACATACCGTGAGGATCCCTCGCGGTTCAAAATCAAGACCCTACCAGCTGAGCTATTGAACTTCTCGACAAATTCATGGGAATATTAGGTATCATAGGCGTATCGAAGTGGGCGGTCAACAACCGTGTAATGCGAATGATTTTTAGGAAAAATAATTCACTACCCGGAGTAGCTGAAGAAAAACCCAAAATTCATTAGTCGAACTGAGACTGAACAGTGATGATACCTACCTGGGGTAGCACACACTTCAGCGATCTCACTAGCATTCCGAGATGAATTCACACCTGGAACTGCAAAAGAATTTGAAGGTTTTTAAATATATTTTTGTAATCATCTTTTTTATACCATCACTATTCTTCCGGCAATAAAACCCGGGTTCCTTAATAAATGTACGGCGGCAGTGTATCTCAGACGGCCTGATTATCAAGAGATCTTGGACATGTGCAGTTTTAGGGGTTGGAGGAAATGCGGGAATCGTATTTTAGGAATCAGACAGGGTCTCGGAACCCAATCGATAAAGGCAGGGCTGTTTTGTCTAGCATTCTCCCCCCCCCCCCCCCCCGTAACAAAATTGCAGAAGCAAATGTTAGATGACAGCACATGCAAATAGTCTCCCCCCTAAAAAAATAGACGTGAGAAGGGGGCGTTTGCACACTAATATGTAATATAATATATGTGCATGATTGTAGGATTATATTAGCGCTCCCCATTGAAAATATGGTACGAGACCCCCCCCCCCACACACTTTTTTAATTTGCTGAGGCCTAAGTGTCCGGAAAACAAAACTGGTCTACATTTCAGCTGGCCTCCCTGCACACATATCTGGATCCACCCCTGGGCAATATAGCCCCTTCCCCCTAAATTATGGGCTCTAGAACCGCACCTGAGCCTGTTAGGGATTGGAATCCCAGAAACATATTTTCAAAAACAGGAAAAAAATCACTTTACCAACATGTTTCCCTTTACTTAAAATGTTTCTATTGGTTGTGTCTTTATGGAATTTACTTACTCTCCACAATTGGTTGGTCGATACGAAACACCCATCGCCCTCTGATGCCGATGTTGGAGTCTTGATGGACATAGAGGGTATCCTCTGTAAATGATGCAGGGATAGTGTAGAAATTGCTGTCATCAGCCGCATCAAAGCCAACCTGGATACGATTTGAACAGGCATTTCAAAATCTCTAGTTAATGGTTATGCTTTATGAGTCAAAAATAGTGGCGAAACTCTGCCAATGCTATGGTCAACCTCTTCGCGAAAATCAGAGCAACAATAAACAACAATTTGTAGCATGTTGATTTAGAGTATGTAAAATATCGTGTAACGTTTTTTGTAATTCTATACCTGTGCGAATTCTGGAGATGAAGACCTGCTTCCATGGATCCACTGTATGTCTTCATAATTAAACACAGCAAAGGACCGAAAACCATCAGTCGCTAAAATGGCTTGAAATGTGTTTTCCTGAAATCAATAACAAAAAGAATTGGTAGCCGTACGTAAACCAATAGCTATTTTAAAGTACAATTATCAGAAAGGAATTTTTGAAGTTTCAATTTGGCTGCTAGTCAAAGGTATCCTATACATACTGTATCACAAGAACAGTCATGACAAATGTTTGCTCTCTATACACGAAGGTAACGATTAAGTAATTACATTGGAAGTTAATGTATACTTTATGTATACCAGTGCACCTGCTGTAGTAATGAATGAAAGTTGCATCACTTGTGTTGCTTGAGGCAGTTTTAAAGGGCATAGGCGTAGCCAGCGGGTGGGTAAGGGAATATTTATACCCCCCCCCCAATATTTTGTAAAGAATACCCTTTTTTTTAACAAGTGCTTTTTTCTGAACAAGTGCCCTTTTTAAAAACACATCGTGCCCTTTTTTGTCCCATCGGCCGTTGTGGGTGCTTTTATTTTTAATTTCGCGCATGTATCGCCCTGAAAAGCACCATATATTGTCCATTAGTGTGCACAATCGTCGATGCTACCAGCCCCCACTTCCCATAATGATAAATAGACGTTACTCACAACTGCCTTTGATGTTTGATAAACGTAAGGCGGAACTCTGTACCAGGTGACAATCAACAACAACGATGTCGTGAAGTTGGACTGATTAGGGAACACCTCTCTGATTGTTTCATCTGCTTCACAGAACAACATCTCATTTCGGGGTGTCCGCAGACTGAATTGACGAAAGCTTAGGGAGCCCAATTCCTCGGTAGATGTGTCGGTCATGAAGACTGCAATCAGTGGTTCCTTCATCAAGGGTATTGGGTTGCGTGGAAACGAAGTAAGGTCATCATTGAATGAAATCACTCCATTTGTGTTCACCTGAAAAAGGTTTTTACGATAGAAGGTTGCGTATTGTGATTATTATGTAAGTAAGTGACCATGATCCAAAATATTGTTATTGTCTGGTGATCTTCCGATGCTACAAAAGCAAAAAGTTGATTCAGTTTCATTAAGGTGTACAGTAAAACAAGGGGTTTACAAAACGAAAACACCTGTCTTGACCGGCCTTGTTTTAGGGAACTAACTTTGAATCCTTTTCTTAACTTTCCTAAATTAAAAGTTCATTATGTAGGGTTGAGTTTAACTACGAGATGTATATGTTTCGTTTACACCTCATGTTTTTTTTCTCTTTTCTTCGCCTTTAATATCACTCGTCTAAATTATATTGGGAACAATACAGGGTGAGTAAACCCAAGTGGTTCCCCACTATTTTTCAAAAGAAATTCTGCATATAGGGCTTTACAAATCTAGGATATAAAAGCCCAATTAATGAGATTTCTTTTAGTGTAAGAATCATTCAAATCGTTCATGTACTTTTCAAGTATGGAGTTTTGAACACAGACACCGTTTTTTTTAACCTTGTCCACGAATCACAAACAAAGAACCCTCTTATAACAATGGTAACTGTCGATTATCATAACATTTATTTAAAAACATGCTGCTTCAAATATTAAAATTACATGCTTTATATGTTAAGAGTTTATAGTTTTGCCCTGCCTACTACTTGCCTACCCCGGAAACGTATGAGATTATTCTGATATCAATTTGAGGATTACGACATGGTTTAATTTTTACTGAATACCACGTACCTTAGATGTGATTCGTGGACAAGAATACAAAAAGCGGTGTTTGTTTTCAATTCCATAACTCGAAAAAGATGTGAATGATTCTTTCACTAAAAGAAAGCTTATTTAATTGGGCTTTCATATCCTAAATTTGGAAATCGCTGCATGCAGAAATTCTTCAAAAAATAGGGGGCACCATTTGGGATTCCTTTCCTTTTACTCACCCTTCATACATTAGTTTAGCATCGCTACAAATAACTCAATAAAATTGGAACTCACATAGAACGAGGTGTAGTTTCGACCCAAGAAGGGAAAGGGTATAGATATGTGCACTTCCCCAGATGTCTCGTCATCTCCAGAGGGCACATAGATTACGTCTGGCCCAATAAACGGGAACAACACATCTGAAATGTAATTCACAATGTGCATCGATGTTTATGTGTCTCTTGTATTACGTACAATCATGTGTTCGAGGACCGTTTTCAAAAAAGGTGAGCTCCTGAGGACAACAAAGAATGTGTTGTTCCTGTTCTGTCTTCGGGATGAACATAATACAAGAGACTGTAGGCTACCTTTAATGACTAATCGTACGTTGATATAATGTGCACAGGCGTAGTAACGTACACAATGAAATCAACCAATAGTCGCATAATGGTCCTCGCCTGAACTTGCCCAAACGTGTGTATGTTTAGTTTGACATTCGATGGTTACACTTTGGGGTCCAAATTTTTTCCTGTTCATGTTACCACACCTATACGGTACATGCATGGAATTCCACATAAAATGTGTAAAACATCACGTGAAATTCCTGGACCCAAACTAATCAATCATGTTTGAATTTAACCCCAACTCCCTACCATGATTTACAAGGAACCATACCCATGCCATTCGAGGTTGTTGGGAACTCAGTGGTCTCTGTTGTGGATATCCTACCATCAGTTGATGTTACTGAAATAAAATGTTAAATAATGTTAAGTTTCTTTGCTGGGAAAAAAAATGCTATCTGATAGGCCATGCTACAAGATAAGCAATCAGGAAAACAACAAGCAAGACTGTGTGCATGTTCCAAGAAAAGGTGTCCTTAATAAATATATAGGTTTTTACCTTCACTTTCTGAGTCTGTTTGGTCAGTGGTGGGCACTGGAGAATCTACATAATAAACGATGGACAAAGAAAACATAGATTGGTTAATTGATAAAAGTGGGGAGTGGGGCCATGATTTCAAAAGATGATTCACTGCAAACAACTTCTCCATGAACACAGATATACTATGCCAACTTTTATAGTTTCGCATTGACAAACCAAATCATAACATTGGATTGCGCGACTTCAGTCATCATGTCCATGAACCTGAACAGTCACCCAGCACAGTTGCAACGCTCCACACCTGATTTTACTTATACATGCACTGACGATAATATGGGAGTAGCATTTAAACATAAAGACCAAAAGTTATGCTTTTAATACAGAATCTAAATCTTTTATTTACCTGACAAAGTTACCGTAAACTGGCAGTTAGCATTATTGCCAGCCGCATCAGAGGCTTCACAATGCAGCGTTGTCAACCCGAGAGGTAAGGTATTATTTAATCCGACAGGGACCCTAGTCAAGTTTCCGTTGACGAATGAACAACTTGCAGGAACTGGACCATCAACAGCATCAACAACAGCAAACAAAGCAGAATCCCAGACGACTATAGACTCATTGACTCCCGGTGTTATCCACACAATTTGAGACTCGCAACTTTGAAAAATCGGCGCTTCGTTATCTGAAATGAAATGATGTATTTCTTTAAGGTTTGTCCGTCGACTGTTAAAGCTTATCAATGGACAAAGTCTCACTTGCGAAATGATGAAATCTCTTTTTCCCACCTGCCTTGATTGACAACCATAGCCTTTCACTCTGTGACAATGGACACAACAAAAACCATAACAGAAAAATGGCGCAAATCTTTCAATAGACCCTTTCATAAAATTGGTCACTGCTCAGTCAACCATGAATGTAAGGACATGACTAGGGTGTCATTTTGAAGAGGAGATTCAACCCTAACAGAAGATATCTCCCTTTGATTCACATTTAGCAATAATATCTCGGTTTCGTTTTTTTTATGCACTCTGTATAATGCTTACCAACGACGTATAAGAGACACAAATAGATTATATTACCAAAGACAACCACGTCAAATCTACATGTTGCAGTCGGCGCATCACAGGTGACTCTTGTTGTGCCAGCTGGAAATAGGTAATCTGAAGTCACTATGATGTCATCACCACCACTTGGGTTTGGAATGGAGCATGAAGCTGGCACAGGCGTATTATCGGATATTTTCACGGCCACCGGACGGGAAGGAGTCCATGTTACACTGCCCAAACCACTCCCGCTGGTTACATTGACTGCATCGGCGGTCGGACATCTGATTACAACTGGTCCTGTGTTATTTTATGGATTGACAACGAAAACCACTCGTGAAATACGGCATTTTAGAGAAAATCTTATGACCCATCCCCGTTATCAAAACGTTCATAAGGTATATCCTCACCCCCCCCACCTCCCCGTTTATTTCCTTGGAGGCTGGAAACATGTTTCCTATCTTTGGGGCTCAAGTACCAAATACCACAGAATACTACATGTGTTGTGCACACTTGTATGGAAAGAAATTAATACTACAGGTTACTACTCAGTGGTATTTTGTAGCATTGGGGGCGGTTAGGGTTAATGCTCACGTGGGCCTACCTTGTATTTCATTGAGGTCAATACGGAACAGCCAACGACCTGTTGTGTTAATGTTTGATCTGTCATCGATGTTGACAATGTCGTCACTCCCTGAACCTGGTACTTCGTAGTAGTTGATGCCATCACTTGCATCAAAACCAACCTAAGTTTGACAAAATGGCAAGCAGCAGTGACATACGAAATTGCGAAAAGACTCCGTTCATGTAAAATGGGGGAAGGGCAAAACAGGGACAATCTAATTTTACGCACAGGTGTGCTGTGATTAACCAAAATATATCTTCTTGGATTGTTGTTCTTTTGAAGTACCTGCGCAGGATTCCCTCCAAGTCCAGATTCGTTTCCACCAGATGATCCACCCGTGGTCCATGTTATATTGTCGTAATTAAGCATGGCAAAAGACTGCACACCATTCGTCAGCAAAACAACTTGGAATGTATTCAACTGTGGAGAAAGACAAAGAACTGTATCAAGACAGGAAACCACATAGCAACAAGGCCGGGCGATCTGGAGGTCTACAGATACATTTCTATCTTCACACAACCGTCTTTTCGCATACAAAGTCATGAAAAATGTATACTATCCACCATAAGCCACAATCTACACTACCCGACAGCCTGTGCACAACTGAAACCGTCAACATAGGCTGGTCTTGGTCCAGGAGCTACATGTAGTGGACATGCATTTTGTTCCCGAATAAGCAGCCGGACCCTGACAATTAGCGCATTAAAGCCATCGCGTCCAATAAGTCTGTCTTCTATGAAAGATCCTGGAGAGCCTAACGATAGTCTCGGTACATGACTGGATTTAGATTTTGTTCTTGTAACCCGCCGTGGTTGTAGTCCGAGTATCACCCGTAAATCTCCACGGACCGGAGCCCAGTCTCCGATGCGATCCCAAGCCTCAGCCAATCGGAGTCGATTCTACTAAATTGTGACGTCATTTCATTCCCAAATCGGGACTAAATGTGATGTGTTTGATTGGTCAATTTGAATGCTGTGTTTTGTGATACAAATACGGTCGGGCATAGGGCCTACATCTATATAGTCTAGAGGCTAGAGGTTGTTATTGTTTGTACACGATAGCCCACTGCGCCGCTGCGCGAGGGTGCTATCACGACCAACCAATATCGCCCACGATTCCGTCAGAACAACGTCTAGATCAATTGCTAAAATCTCCCCCTGAAAATGGGGGAAATTAGTGCGCATGCGCGACTTCTGCAGGCAACTACGGTACATTTTCAGCCCCACACATACTACACACAACAAAAGAGCTGACCAGTGAAATTGCACAAAAGTCTTGCTGCAGCTTTAAACCTACTGGAAGAAATTTGAGAGTTTGCTTCGGAAGTACTATGATTTTTTTTATTGCACGCTGCATTATATAAGGCCAAACAGGTGCGCTCGCATTACACAACCAATAGCAAGTGGTCTAGACATTGTTCTTACGGGTTCGTGGGCGATATTGGTTGGTTGTGATAGCGCCCTCGTGTGGCGGCCGGCGCGGCGGGCTATCGCGTACATAACAATAACAACGTCCAGCCTCTAGACTAACATATATACTACCTAGGTTGTCTTGCATAATTAATCAGCGAATCTGCTCTCATGGTCTATTACATAGACTACCAAGACTACCAAGGGAGTAGAGGGCATCAATAACATGAATCCAATCCAGTCTTTGGAATTCGGGCGCTCGGACCCGAAAATCCCGTGCATAGTCACGCGTGCTATATTCAAGCTTACACGCAAGCAGAGAGGTGTGCTTGGACTTTAAACGCAAATGATTTTTTTTTTCACTGAAGTGGCTATTTAACAGAAGCCGAAGCCGTATAACTCGTTTTCAACGGCTACAGTTACGGAACATCACGAATATACATGACATGTACAATGTATGAGGTTTTAAATTCCTACAGTGACACTTCGGTAGCTCAACGGGATAAATACGTGCGGTTGCGTGCTGAAAGTGCAGGGTATAAATCTCGATGAGAACTCTTTTCTTAGTTTCCAAAAATATGTCTTTTTCTGAATTGTATTGTGTTATATCAAATCCTGCTTTTAATTGAAGTAGGGGTTAGGGTTATTTTTTTAAGGGAAGTAAATACCGAGAACTTTTGGGTTGATAAATGATGCATTCGTGCGGTCAACTTAGTTACAAATAGCTACAGCGATTTTTAAAGTCATCAAAACAAGCCTTTCACACACAAAAAACAATTAAAAAAATCTAATCGACCAGTCAGAGATAAATCTAACGAGTTTCCTGTCAAACCCACTGACGTTCAAGTATATTTGAATCTGCGCTTAAAAACTGTGACCTGTATTATTTTGATTGGATCACCGCTCGATAGTTCGAAGATTCGATAGTCCAAAGGCTTATTAGTCCGAAGATTCGATAGTCCAAAGGTTTGATGGTCTGCAAGTTCATTAATCCGAAGGTTCGTTAGTCCGAAAGTTTGATGGTCGGAAGGTTCGTTAATCCGAAGGTTTGTTAGTACAAATGTACGTTAGTCTGAAGGTTTGTAGTCCGAAGTTAAGTCCAGAAAGAGAGTAAGTTAAATAATCCGAAGGTTCGATACATTTCGATAGTCCGAGTTCGGATTAACGAACGTTGTTTCGTTTTCGGACCAATGAACCGCAGGGTATGAAAAATGTGCCTGTTCGGACTATCGACCCTTCGGATCAATAAACTTTCAGACTATTGAACCTTTGGACTATCGAGTGGACCTCTTTGATTGTCATGCAACTCACAATTGCAGCAGGATCGTCATTATCGTCAGCATCATGAAAAGCTACTTTGTGCCACGTTGCCACAAGCATCCATGTCGATGAAAAGTCCGACAGGCCTGGAAACACCTGTCGGATGATTTCGTCCGCCTGAAGGAACAGCATGGCATCCCTTGTGGAGTTGCGGAGAAGGTGACGGTACATGATGCTTCCAGGGTGATATTCTCCTGTGTCTACATCACTCCAATATACTGCCAGCCCGGGAATGTCCTCGGCCAGAGGAAACCTTGTAGGGGTGTAGCCGGTATTTTCCTCCACAAATGTGATTAGTCCATTGGTATTCACCTTTGGAGGGAAAAAATGATTTTAAGGGAATACCGCACCGATGACCACTCTCTGCCGTTTTGTCAAGAAAAAAATACTTAGCACTTACATATAGAGAATTGAAATCACGACCGAAGAATGGAAACTCGATTGGAATTGGAATTTCGCCAGAACTGTCATCATCCAAGTTGAGAACTAATTCGTCTCCAAAGCCGAAAGGGAATAGGATACCTGGAACAAAAGCACAGCAATCTATATCATCATGTGTGAACCTGACTAAAACACAATGACTCTATCCAGTCTCTTTATTCACAATCTGAGTGTGAAGATGAGCTACCTGAAACCCGACGTGCAATAATGTAAAAAGTACTCATGTTTTCTTCAGCACATCAAACAATGGTCTGAATACAAGATTTGATAAGCAAACTACTTAAAAATGTGATAAGTATATAGACTGTACTATAAAGGCGAGATAACGCAAACCATGCACAAATACACCCCACTAGGGACTAATATGCTATGGTCCGACAAACATGAATTGCAAAAAGACTCCTTTTGCCGATATCCAGAGGATGTTATGAAAATAACAAAAAACCTATGGTATGAAGGCATTTTCATGCACTGGAACATGTAGTTTTAAGGCGTTGAATTGGTGAAAAACAAACTATCAAGAGCAAACAAACAGTTTTCCAACGGAGCTTCTAATAATGTAGGCGAGACGAACGCGTGGCCTGACCTTGTTCCCCGTTCAACCTACCAATTAATACACGCGTAGTTATTATGCATGGAGCCAGACTACAGAGACACGTTGCATATTATAATCGGGTCATGGTCTAGAAAAGAGACGTTCCATGATTGGAAGCAAAAAAAGCCCTTTCGTCTACTCTTCCAATCAAAATGATTCTTACATGTGTGGAAAGGATATTTCATGTAGTTTATTCAGAAGCACGAGTTGAGTCTGTGGGATACAGAGAACGACTGTGCCGTTCAATTTAGTGAGGCAACCCACTGGAAAATGATCAATAATCGTGTTGACCGCCATTGACTTTGCCGATTTTGATGTTTTACGCCCGTTTTTGGAGTGAAAAAAGCCCCGTTTCCCCCGTGCATCATATGTTGTTAAAAATAACCAATCTACAGGTAATACTCTGAACTTCCAAATGCGTAGCGAGTTGGTGAGAAACATAGACGTTCTTTCTTTTTACTGACAAAAGTTTGCAATGAGGGCTCTGTTTTCGTGTCATTTTCATGCGCTGAGCGTAGGGATGCACGCCTGTAAATAGGCCAAAAATCCGTCCGCCGAGCTCATGAATAAAAGTTATACCCTCAAAATATTCTATATTAGAGAGTTTAGAGTGCCATCAAATTGGGGAATTGAAGAGATATGGTACTGAACCTCTTGCCCGGACCTGGGGCTTCCAATTCTGAGCATTTTGGATGCTTTTGGGCTCAAAAGTGGCGCTATTTTGCCATGTTGTGGAGGGATCGTTTTTCAAGATGGCTACTTTTCCGCTGTGAGGAAAATAGGGGTCGTCTTCTTTGGGTGAGAATATCTCGAAAAGTCAACGGTCAACCCACCAAAAAATGAAAAGAAAATGAAAGATGACACATTGATCATCATTTTTCTGTGCAGCTTGAATACCTGTGTGAGTTCTGAGTATTTTAAAAGAATTTTGAAGTATGTGCATTGAGCACCAGTGTCTAAGGAAGTTTTTTTGCAGGGTTGCACCCGTAGGGTCACGGAGCTCCATGAGCAGATGCGCGCAAGTTGTTCATACATCGGTAAAGATCGCAAAGGTTTTGTCAGCTGTTACAGGCAGAGTTGTAATTACTCAAGTCAATGACTCGACTCGTGTCTGACTCGTGTCACAATTTTCGGTGACTCAACTCGACTCGAGTCACTGCGAGCAAATGACTCGACTCGAGTCCCTCATCAGAATGACTCGACTGGAGTCGACTCGAGGAAGGCTAAAAAGACTCGAGTCTCAAAAATAAAATCAGTTTGATCAGTGTCCACATTAGTTGGATGGCGATTAGTTGGCACCCCCTTTTTGTCATCACATGTAATAGCCTGAATGTAAAATTAAAAAAGCCAAAAAAGTGCTTTCTCTTTTGTGTTTAGTTTAATATTGTATAGTGTTTAAATATTTGTGACTCGAAATGACTAGAGCTAAATACTTGACTCGACTCGACCTTCTTGACCTAATGACTCGACTTGACTCGAGCCACTTCTTAAATTGACTCGACTCGACTCAAGTCACAAAAATCAGTGACTTGTTGCGACTCTGGCCACAGGTTTTCAAAGTTTTTGTGGGCAAATTAAAGGAAAAGGAGTACAAACTGTTTGCTGTTAAAAAGATGAGATTTTTTAAAAAACTTACTTGAACAATCTAAGCCAAAGAATCCCTCCGAACATGAACACTGAGGAGGTGAAATCAAACAGGTGCATCCTTGAGGATTACCATCAGCTAAGCACTGACTTCCATCTAAGTTTGGTAAAAAAAAAGAGAAGAATAAGCCTTTTTAACTGATTCACTGTTTTTAGTTGACTAAAACTGGCTTTAGTTAACTAACATTCTCTTCATGATTCAGAACTTTATCTGCTCCACTCTAGCATATTCCGGTCTTGTCCCCAATCACCATCGCTCTTTATACAAACTGAGACAGTGCATTATGTATTTTTGTCAGCCTGCCTGAAGGCAAATTATTTTGCCCCGAACAACATCCGCATGACGTTTTGGACTTTACTTCTCTTAAAAACATGAGGGGAAAAAATATTTTAAAAAATGGGAAAAAAAAGAAATGAATTCCAACGTACTGAAATTCGGCCTATATTTCCCTTAAAAAAATTCCTCAAAGCTTCAGATTAGAAATGAAACACAAAAATGGGTAAAATGGTGCTTCGAACACATACCGTGAGGATCCCTCGCGGTTCAAAATCAAGAGCCTACCAGCTGAGCTATCGAACTTCTCGACAAATTCTGGACATTCATGGAATATTAGGTATCATAGGCATATCGAAGTGGGCGCTCAACAACCGTGTAATGCGGATGATTTTTAGGAAAAATAATTCACTACCCGGAGTAGCTGAAGAAAAACCCCAAATTCATTAGTCGAACTGAGACTGAACAGTGATGATACCTACCTGGGGTAGCACACACTTCAGCAATCTCACTAGCATTCCGAGATGAATTCACACCTGGAACTGCAAAAGAATTTGAAGGTTTTAAAATATATTTTTGTAATCATCTTTTTTATACCATCACTATTCTTCCGATAATTAAACCCGGGGTTCCTTAATAAATGTACGGCGGCAGTGTAGCTCAGACGGCCTGATTATCAAGAGATCTTGGACATGTGCAGTTTTAGGGGTTGGAGGAAATGTGGGAATCGTATTTTAGGAATCAGACAGGGTCTCGGAACCCAAACAATAAAGGCAGGGCTGTTTTGTCTAGCATTCCCCCCCCCCCCCCCCGTAACAAAATTGCAGAAGCAAATGTTAGATGACAGCACATGCAAATAGTCTCCCCCCTAAAAAAAAAGACGTGAGAAGGGGGCGTTTGCACACTAATATGTAATATAATATCTGTGCATGATTGTAGGATTATATTAGCGTTCCCCATTGAAAATATGGTACGAGCCCACCCCCCCCCCCCCCCCCCCCCCACACACACTTTTTGAATTTGCTGAGGCCTAAGTGTCCGAAAACCAAACTGGTCTACATTTCAGCAGGCCTTCGTGCACACATTTCTGGATCCACCCCTGTGCAATATAGCCCCTTCCCCCTAAAATATAGGCTCTAGAACCGCACCTGAGCCTGTTAGGGATTGGAATCCTAGAAACATATTTTCAAAATCACTTTGCCAACATGTTTCCCTTTACTTGAAATGTTTCTATTGGTTGTGTCTTTATGGAATTTACTTACTCTCCACAATTGGTTGGTCGATACGAAACACCCATCGCCCTCTGATGCCGATGTTGGAGTCTTGATGGACATAGAGGGTATCCTCTGTAAATGATGCAGGGATAGTGTAGAAATTGCTGTCATCAGCCGCATCAAAGCCAACCTGGATACGATTTGAACAGGCATTTCAAAATCTCTAGTTAATGGTTATGCTTTATGAGTCAAAAATAGTGGCGAAACTCTGCCAATGCTATGGTCAACCTCTTCGCGAAAATCAGAGCAACAATAAACAACAATTTGTAGCATGTTGATTTAGAGTATGTAAAATATCGTGTAACGTTTTTTGTAATTCTATACCTGTGCGAATTCTGGAGATGAAGACCTGCTTCCATGGATCCACTGTATGTCTTCATAATTAAACACAGCAAAGGACCGAAAACCATCAGTCGCTAAAATGGCTTGAAATGTGTTTTCCTGAAATCAATAACAAAAAGAATTGGTAGCCGTACATAAACCCATAGCTATTTTAAAGTACAATTATCAGAAAGGAATTTTTGAAGTTTCAATTTGGCAGCTAGTCAAAGGTATCCTGTACATACTGTATCACAAGAACAGTCATGACAAATGTTTGCTCTCTATACACGAAGGTAACGATTAAGTCATTACATTGGAAGTTAATGTATACTATATGTATACATGTGTGTGCTGGAATTTACTACCTTAAGGAGACATGCACACAATAGGAAACAAAAGATTGTATACGTCTCCGCAACAACATTTCTATAGATGAATACGTCTCCACAAGAATTTCACGAAATAGATATATGGATTTTACTCAAAAACTAGGAATTTCCAAGGTAGGTTGATTTGTCGCAAATGGAAGAGTTTTAGAAAAGGGATATTTAGTCCAAATTTCAGCCCAGGAAATTAATTCTGGTTAAACTAAGAGCATTTTGAAACTTAAATTTCAAACGCGAAAACTTTACTACACGAGAACAACGAAATGTCTCCACAGGAATACAAATTCCAGAATGTGTGCACCTGCTGTAGTAATGAATGAAAGTTGCAACACTTGTGTTGCTTGAGGCAGTTTTAAAGGGCATAGGCGTAGCCAGCGGGAGGGTAAGGGGGTATACCCCCCCCCCAAAATATTTGCCCTTTTTTTTAACAAGTGCTTTTTTTCTGAACAAGTGCCCTTTTTAAAGACACATCGTGCCCTTTTTTGTCCCATCGGCCGTTGTGGGTGCTTTTATTTTTAATTTCGCGCATGTATCGCCCTGAAAAGCACCATATATTGTCCATTAGTGTGCACAATCTTCGATGCTACCAGTCTCCCCCCCCCCCCCTGTTTCCCATAATGATAAATAGACGTTACTCACAACTCCCTCTGTGTGATAAACGTAAGGCGGAACTCTGTACCAGGTGACAATCAACAACAACGATGTCGTGAAGTTGCACTGACTAGGGAACACCTCTCTGATTGTTTCATCTGCTTCACAGAACAACATCTCATTTTGGGGTGTCCGCAAACTGAATTGACGAAGGCTGAGGGAGCCCAATTCCTCGGTAGATATGTCGGTCATGAAGACTGCAATCAGTGGTTCCTTCATCAAGGGTATTGGGTTGCGTGGAAACGTAGTAAGGTCATCATTGAATGAAATCACTCCATTTGTGTTCACCTGAAAAAGGTTTTTACGATAGAAGGTTGCGTATTGTGATTATTATGTAAGTAAGTGACCATGATCCAAAATATTGTTATTGTCTGGTGATCTTCCGATGCTACAAAAGCAAAAAGTTGATTCAGTTTCATTAGGTGTACAGTAAAACAAGGGGTTTACAAAACGAAAACACCTGTCTTGACTGGCCTTGTTTTAGGGAACTAAATTTGAATCCTTTTCTTAACTTTCCTAAATTAAAAGTTCATTATGTTGGGTTGAGTTTAACTACGAAATGTATATGTTTCGTTTACACCTCATTTTTTTTCTCGTTTCTTCGCCTTTAATATCACTCGTCTAAATTATATTGGGAACAATACAGGGTGAGTAAAACCCAAGTGGTTCCCCACTATTTTTTAAAAGAAATTCTGCATATAGGGCTTTACAAATCTAGGATATAAAAGCCCAATTAATGAGCTTTCTTTTAGTGTAAGAATCATTCAAATCGCTCATGTACTTTTCAAGTATGGAGTTTTGAACACAGACACCGTTTTTTTTAACCTTGTCCACGGGTCACAAACAAAGAACCCTCTTATAACAATGGTAACTGTCGATTATCATAACATTTATTTAAAAACATGCTGCTTCAAATGTTAAAATTACATGCTTTATATGTTAAGAGTTTATAGTTTTGCCCTGCCTACTACTTGCCTACCCCGGAAACGTATGAGATTATTCTGATATCAATTTGAGGATTACGACATGGTTTAATTTTTACTGAATACCACGTACCTTAGATGTGATTCGTGGACAAGAATACAAAAAACGGTGTTTGTTTTCAATTCCATAACTCGAAAAGGACGTGAATGATTCTTTCACTAAAAGAAAGCTTATTTAATTGGGCTTTCATATCCTACATTTGGAAGGCGCTGCATGCAGAAATTCTTCAAAAAATAGGGGGCACCATTTGGGATTCCTTTCCTTTTTACTCACCCTGCATACATTAGTTTAGCATCGCTACAAATAACTCAATACAATTGGAACTCACATAGAACGAGGTGTAGTTTCGACCCAAGAAGGGAAAGGGTATAGATATGTGCACTTCCCCAGATGTCTCGTCATCTCCAGAGGGCACATAGATTACGTCTGGCCCAATAAACGGGAACAACACATCTGAAATGTAATTCACAATGTGCATCGATGTTTATCTGTCTCTTGTATTACGTACAATCATGTGTTCGAGGACCGTTTTGAAAAAAGGTGAGCTCCTGAGAACAACAAAGAATGTGTTGTTCCTGTTCTGTCTTCGGGATGAACGTAATACAAGAGACTGTAGGCTACCTTTAATGACTAATTGTACGTTGATATAATGTGCACAGGCGTAGTAACGTACACAATGAAATCAACCAATAGTCGCATAATGGTCCTCGCCTGAACTTGCCCAAACGTGTGTATGTTTAGTTTGGCATTCGATGGTTACACTTTGGGGTCCAAATTTTTCCCTGTTCATGTTACCACACCTATACGGCACATGCATGGAATTCCACATAAAATGTGTAAAACATCACGTGAAATTCCTGGACCCAAACTAATCAATCATGTTTGAATTTAACCCCAACTCCCTACCATGATTTACAAGGAACCATACCCATGCCATTCGCGGTTGTTGGGAACTCAGTGGTCTCTGTTGTGGATATCCTACCATCAGTTGATGTTACTGAAATAAAATGTTAAATTATGTTAAGTTTCTTTGCTGGGAAAAAAATGCTATCTGATAGGCCATGTTACAAGATAAGCAATCAGGAAAACAACGAGCAAGACTGTGTGCATCTTCCAAGAAAAGGTGTCCTTAATAAATATATAGGTTTTTACCTTCACTTGCTGAGTCTGTTTGGTCGGTGGTGGGCACTGAAGAGGCTACATCATGAACGATGGACAAAGAAACATAGATTGGTTATTTGATAAAAGCTTGGGGTATGATTTCAAAAGATGATTCACTGAAAACAACTCTCCCCCCTAAAAAAACCACAACATGCTCTGCTATAGATGTGTATTGACAAACCAAATCATAACATTGGATGCGCGACTTCAGTCATCATGTCCATGAGCCTGAACAGTCACCCAGTACAGTTGCAACGCTCCACACCTGATTTTACTTATACATGCACTGACGATAATATGGGAGTAGCATTTAAACATAAAGACCAAAAGTTATGCTTTTAATACAGAATCTAAATCTTTTATTTACCTGACAAAGTTACCGTAAACTGGCAGTTAGCATCATTGCCAGCCGCATCAGAGGCTTCACAATCCACCGTTGTCAACCCGAGAGGTAAGGTATTATTTAATCCGACAGGGACCCTAGTCAAGTTTCCGTTGACGAATGAACAACTTGCAGAAACTGGACCATCAACAGCATCAACAACAGCAAACAAAGCAGAATCCCAGACGACTATAGACTCATTGACTCCCGGTGTTATCCACACAATTTGAGACTCGCAACTTTGAAATATCGGCACTTCGTTATCTAAAATGAAATGATGTATTTATCTAAGGTTTGTCCGTCAATTGTAAAAGCTTATCAATGGACAAAGTCTAAAAAAAAATTCATTACTAGACAGTCACCTCTATTATCAGGAAAAAAAATTGAAGACTTCCCCTTAAATAGCACGTTTGTATTGCAATCTCTTCGCGTTTGAGTGTTCACAACTGACATGTTTTAGGTCTTTACTTATCAGTAAAGACCAAAAACAAATCAGTTAATTTCAATCTGAAACCAGTTTTGCTTAAAAACTGAAGAGTCTTGTAAAATAAATAATTGATTTTGAAAGACGAACAACGACGATGTGCAAGAGCTCATTGGTTGTAGTTCTTATTTATTTCCAATGATCAATGGAGATAGAAAATTAACACAGGGTGGATAAAAAAAACCGAAACCGAGATATTATTGTTAATTGGAACAGTTGTAGGGCACATGTGAATCATAGGGAGATATCTTCTGTTAGGGTTGAATGTCCTCTTTAAAATGACACCCTGATCATGTCCTTACATTCACGGTTGACTGAGCAGTGACCAATGTTATGAAAGGGTCTATTTAGAGACTTGCGCCATGGTGAAATCTCTTTTTCCCCACCTGCCTTGATTGACAACCATAGCCTTTCACTCTGTGACAATTGACACAACAAAACCACAATAGAAAAGTGGCGCAAATCTCTAAATAGACCCTTTCATAAAATTGGTCACTGCTCAGTCAACCATGAATGTAATGACATGACTAGGGTGTCATTTTGAAGAGGAGATTCAACCCTAACAGAAGATATCTCCCTTTGATTCACATTTAGCAATAATATCTCGGTTTCGTTTTTTTATGCACCCTGTAAAATGCTAACGACCGATGTATAAGAGACACAAATAGATTATATTACCAAAGACAACCACGTCGAATCTACATGTTGCAGTCGGAGCATCGCAGGTGACTCTTGTTGTGCCAGCTGGAAATAGGTAATCTGAAGTCACTATGATGTCATCACCACCACTTGGGTTTGGAATGGAGCATGAAGCTGGCACAGGCGTATTATCGGATATTTTCACGGCCACCGGACGGGAAGGAGTCCATGTTACACTGCCCAAACCACTCCCGCTGGTTATATTGACTGCATCGGCGGTCGGACATCTGATTACAACTGGTCCTGTGTTATTTTATGGATTGACAACGAAAACCACTCGTGAAATACGGCATTTTAGAGAAAATCTTATGACCCATCCCCGTAATCAAAACGTTCATAAGGTATATCCTCACCACCCCCTCCGTTTATATCCTTGGAGGCTGGAAACATGTTACCTTTAATGCTCACGTGGGCCTACCTTGTATTTCATGGAGGTCAATACGGAACAGCCAACGACCTGTTGTGTTAATGTTTGATCTGCCATCGATGTTGACAATGTCGTCACTCCCTGAACCTGGTACTTCGTAGTAGTTGATGCCATCACTTGCATCAAAACCAACCTAAGTTTGACAAAATGGCAAGAAGCAGTGACATACGAAATTGCGAAAAGACTCCTGGCAACCGTTCATGTAAAATGGGGGAAGGGCAAAACAGGGACAATCTAATTTTACGCACAGGTGTGCTGCGATTAAACCAAGATAACTATCTTCTTGGATTGTTGTTCTTTTGAAGTACCTGCGCAGGATCCCCTCCAAGTCCAGATTCGTTTCCACCAGATGCTCCACCCGTGGTCCATGTTATATTGTCGTAATTAAGCATGGCAAAAGACTGCACACCATTCGTCAGCAATACAACTTGGAATGTATTCAACTGTGGAGAAAGACAAAGAACTGTATCAAGACAGGAAACCACATAGCAACAAGGCCGGGCGATCTGGAGGTCTACAGATACATTTCTATCTTCACACAACCATCTTTTCGTATACAAAGTCATGAAAAATGTATACTATCCACCATAAGCCACAATCTACACTACCCGACAGCCTGTGCACAACTGAAACCGTCAACATAGGCTGGTCTTGGTCCAGGAGCTAGTGGACATGCATTTTGTTCCCAAAAAGCAGCCGGACCCTGACAATTAGCGCGTTAAAGCCATCGCGTCCAATAAGTCTGTCTTCTATGAAAGATCCTGGAGAGCCTAACGATAGTCTCGGTACATGACTGGATTTAGATTTTGTTCTTGTAACCCGCCGTGGTTGTAGTCCGAGTATCACCCGTAAATGTCCATGGACCGGAGCCCAGTCTCCGATGCGATCCCAAGCCTCAGCCAATCGGAGTCGATTCTACTAAATTGTGACGTCATTTCATTCCCAAATCGGGACTAAATGTGATGTGTTTGATTGGTCAATTCGAATGCTATGTTTTGTGATACAAATACGGTCGGGCATAGGGCCTACATCTATATAGTCTAGAGGCTAGAGGTTGTTATTGTTTGTACACGATAGCCCACCGCGCCGCCGCGCGAGGGTGCTATCACGACCAACCAATATCGCCCACGATTCCGTCAGAACAACGTCTAGATCACTTGCTAAAATCTCCCCCTGAAAATGGGGGAAATTAGTGCGCATGCGCGACTTCTGCAGGCAATTACGGTACATTTTCAGCCCCACACATACTACACACAACAAAAGAGCTGACCAGTGAAATTGCACAAAAGTCTTGCTGCAGCTTTAAACCTACTGGAAGAAATTTGAGAGTTTGCTTCGGAGCTCCTATGATTTTTTTAATTGCACGCTGCATTATATTAGGCCAAACAGGTGCGCGCGCATTACACAACCAATAGCAAGTGGTCTAGACGTTGTTCTTACGGGTTCGTGGGCGATATTGGTTGGTCATGATAGCGCCCTCGTGCGGCGGCCGTCGCGGCGGGCTATCGCGTACAAACAATAACAACATCCAGCCTCTAGACTAGTCTGGTTCCCCGACCTGACAATTTCCTCCGACGTCTACACGTCTAAATTGTAGGTCAGGCAGCCTCCGTGGCTAAAAATATACATGACGACATTGACGGCCCTTTTTCAAAGCTCGACTTCGTTTCCGAATTCGCTTTATCACATAAAGCTGTTAATGTTCCGATAATTTTTTTTAAAAATAAATCACTTGCTTCATATATCATACAGTTATGATATACAGTTTAATACTTCTGTAAAAAAAAACATTGACTATTTTTAACCTGGAATCTTCAAAGTTGGACACCCAAACAGCACTGTTAGCAGGCGGAGCCGAATTGAGACCACGCCGCGTTTTGGAAAATGCCGGTAACGGTTGTCAAATTCAAACTAGTGCATGACGCAGCAAAAAGTTCGCCCCTCGTATACGATCCGAGTGCAAAATCGTCGTTGAATTTCAAGTTTTCTAAATAAAAGCAATAGATATTAATTATCAACTAGTTTTTTAAAGTTTTTTAATAAGCAATTAGCAGTTAATGAAACCTATATTATACTCGGAAATACTCGGACACTATCCGATTGTCGACGAAATTAATTCGGCAAACTTCGGACAGTTCGGAAAAAGGAGGAATTCCTCCCGTTTTAGTCACGTGATGTAAATTGTAATACATTGTATTACCGGAGGCTACCTCACCTAAGATTCATCAGGAATAGTCGGAATCTTTTGGTCTGGGAACCAGACTACCTTTAGACTAACATATATACTACCTAGAAAAGCTTGGCGCGTATCGCGATACATAATACAGAGCGCCTGACCACAGCATTGTTTGCTTTGTCTAGGTTTTTTTCAACCAAGTTTATGACGCGACAACGGTGAATGACCGACGATAAAGTGCCTGCTGATTGGTCAAAACCTAGAGGAAAAGAGGCGGTTGTCTTGCATAATTAATCAGCGAATCTGTTCTCATGGTCTATTACATAGACTACCAAGACTACCAAGGGAGTAGAGGGCATCAACAACGTGAATCCAATTCAGTCTTTGGAATTCGGGCGCTCGGACCCGAAAATCCCGAGCATACCTCACGCGTGCTATATTCAAGCTTACACGCAAGCACGGAGGTGTGCTTGGAATTTAAACGCAAATGATTTTTTTTTCACTGAAGTGGCTATTTAACGGAAGCATAACTCGTTTTCAACGGCTACAGTAACGGAACATCACGAATATACATGACATGTATGAGGTTTTAAATTCCTACAGTGACACTTCGGTAGCTCAACGGGATAAATACGTGTGGTTGCGTGCTGAAAGTGCAGCTAGGTATAAATCTCGATGAGAACTCTTTTTTTAGTTTCCAAAAATATGTCTTTTTCTTAATTGTATTGTGTTATATCAAATCCTGCTTTTAATTGAAGCAGATCATTTTTCATTTCGAGAGGATTTTTTAAAGGGAAGTAAATACCGAGAACTTTTGGGTTGATAAATGACGCATTCGCAGCGGTCGACTTAGTTACAAATAGCTACAGCGATTTTTAAAGTCATCAAAACAAGCCTTTCACACACACAAAAAACAATTAAAAAAATCTAATCGACCAGTCAGAGATAAATCTAACGAGTTCCCTGTCAAACCCACTGACGTTCAATTATATTTGAATCTGCGCTTAAAAATTGTGACCTGTATTATTTTGATTGGATCACCGCTCGATAGTTCGAAGATTCGATAGTCCGAAGGCTTATTAGTCCGAAGATTCGATAGTCCAAAGGTACGATGGTCCGAAGGTTGTTAGTCCGAAGGTCCATTAGTCCAAAGGGTCGTTAGTCCAAAGGTTTGATAGTCTGAAAGTTCATTAATCCGGAGTTTCGTTAGTCCGAAAGTTTGACGGTCGGAAGGTTCTGTAATCTGAAAGTTTGATGGTCGGAAGGTTCGTTAATCCGAAGGTTTGTTAGTACAAATGTCCGTTAGTCCGAAGGTTTGTAGTCCGAATTTAAGTCCAGAAAGAGAGTAAGTTAAATAATCCGAAGGTTCGATACATTTCGATAGTCCGAGTTCGGATTAACGAACGTTGTTTCATTTTCGGACCAATGAACCGCAGGGTATGAAAAATGTGCCTGTTCGGACTATGGACCCTTCGGATCAATAAACTTTCGGACTATTGAACCTTTGGACTATCGAGTGGACCTGTTTGATTGTCATGCAACTCACAATTGCAGCAGGATCGTCATTATCGTCAGCATCATGAAAAGCTACTTTGTGCCACGTTGCCACAAGCATCCATGTCGATGAAAAGTCCGACAGGCCTGGAAACACCTGTCGGATGATTTCGTCCGCCTGAAGGAACAGCATGGCATCCCTTGTGGAGTTGCGGAGACGGTGACGGTACATGATGCTTCCAGGGTGATATTCTCCTGTGTCTACATCACCCCAATATACTGCCAGCCCGGGAATGTCCTCGGCCAGAGGAAACCTTGTAAAGGTGAAGCCGGTATTTTCCTCCACAAATGTGATTAGTCCATTGGTATTCACCTTTGGAGGGGGAAAAAATGATTTTAAGGGAATACCGTACCGATGACCACTCTCTGCCGTTTTGTCAAGAAAAAAAATACTTAGCACTTACATATAGAGAATTGAAATCACGACCGAAGAATGGAAACTCGATTGGAATTGGAATTTCGCCAGAACTGCCATCATCCTTGTTGAGAACTAATTTGTCTCCAAAGCCGAAAGGGAAAAGGATACCTGGAACAAAAGCACAGCAATCTATATCATCATGTGTGAACCTGACTAAAACACGATGACTCTATCCAGCCTCTTTATTCACAATCTGAGTGTGAAGATGAGCTACCTGAAACCCGACGTGCAATAATGTAAAAAGTACTCATGTTTTCTTCAGCACATCAAACAATGGTCTGAATACAAGATTTGATAAGCAAACTACTTAAAAATGTGATACGTATATAGACTGTACTATAAAGGCGAGATAACGCAAACCATGCACAAATACACCCCTCTAGGGACTAATATGCTATGGTCCGACAAACATGAACTGCAAAAAGACTCCTTTTGCTGATATCCAGAGGATGTTATGAAAATAACATAAAAACCTATGGTATGAAGGCATATTCATGCACTGGAAAATGTAGTTTTAAGGCGTTGAATTGGTGGAAAACAAACTATCAAGAGCAAACAAACAATGGCCTGACCTTGTTCCCCATTCTACCTACCAATTAATACACGCGTAGTTATTATGCATGGAGCCAGACTACAGAGACACGTTGCATATTATAATCGGGTCATGGTCTAGAAAAGAGACGTTCCATGATTGGAAGCAAAAAAAGCCCTTTCGTCCACTCTTCCAATAAAAATGATTCTTATAATGTGTGGAAAGGATATTTCATGTAGTTTATTCAGAAGCATGAGTTGAGTCTGTGGGATACAGAAAACGACTGTGCCATTCAATTTAGTGAGACAACCCACCGGAAAATGATCAATAATCGTGTTGACCTCCATTGACTTTGCCGATTTTGAGGTTTTACGCCCGTTTTTGGAGTGAAAAAAGCCCCGTTTTCCCCATGCATCATATGTTGTTAAAAATAACCAATCTATCTACAGGTAATACTCTGAACTTTCAAATGCGTAGCGAGTTGGTGAGAAACATAGACGTTCTTTCTTTTTACTGACAAAAGTTTGCAATGAGGGCTCTGTTTTCGTGTCATTTTCATGCGCTGAGCGTAGGGGTGCACGCCTGTAAATAGGCCAAAAATCCGTCCGCCGAGCTCATGAATAAAAGTTATACCCTCAAAATATTCTATATTAGAGAGTTTTGAGAGCCATCAAATTAGGGAATTGAAGAGATATGGTACTGAACCTCTTGCCCGGACCTGGGGCTTCCAATTCTGAGCATTTTGGATGCTTTTGGGCTCGAAAGTGGCGCTATTTTGCCATGTTGTGGAGGGATCGTTTTTCAAGATGGCTACTTTTCCGCTTTGGGGAAAATAGGGGTCGTCTTCTTTGGGTGAGAAAATCTCGAAAAGTCAACGGTCAACCCACCAAAAAATGAAAAGAAAATGAAAGATGACACATTGATCATCATTTTTCTGTGCAGCTTGAATACCTGTGTGAGTTCTGAGTATTTTTAAAAGAATTGTGAAGTATGCGCATTTAGCACTAGTGTCTATGGGATTTTTTTTGCAGGGTTGCACCCGTAGGGTCACGGAGATCCGTGAGCAGATGTGCGCAAGTTGTTCATACATCGGTGAAGATTGCAAAGGTTTTGTCAGCTGTTACAGGCAGAGTTGTAATTACTCAAGTCAATGACTCGACTCCTGTCTCACTCGAGTCACAATTTTCGGTGACACGACTCGACTAGAGTCCCTAATCAGAATGACTCGACTCGAGTGGACTCGAGGAAGGCTAAAAAGACTCGAGTCTCAAAAAAAAATCAGTTTGATCAGTGTCCACATTAGTTGGATGGCGATTAGTTGGCACCCCCTTTTTATTTTCATTAAGAGTCAAATGTGGTGTCATCACATGTAATAGCCTGAATGTAAAATTAAAAAACAAAAAAGTGCTTTCTCTTTTGTGTTTAGTTTAATATTGTATAGTGTTTAAATATTTGTGACTTGAAATGACTCGAGCTAAATACTTGACTCGACTCGACCTTCTTGACCTAATGACTCGACTTGACTCGAGCCACTTCTTAAATTGACTCAACTCGACTCAAGTCACAAAATCAGTGACTTGTTGCGACTCTGGCCACAGGTTTCCAAAGTTTTTGTGGGCAAATTAAAGGAAAAGGAGTACAAACTGTTTGCTGTTAAAAAGATGAGATTTGTTTAAAAACTTACTTGAACAATCTAAGCCAAAGAATCCCTCCGAACATGAACACTGAGGAGGTGAAATCAAACAGGTGCATCCTTGAGGATTACCATCAGCTAAGCACTGACTTCCATCTAAGTTTGGTAAAAAAAAGAAGAAGAAGAAGCCTTTTTAACTGATTCACTGTTTTTAGTTGACTAAAACTGGCTTTAGTTAACTAACATTCTCTTCATGATTCAGAACTTTATCTGCTCCACTCTAGCATATTCCGGTCTTGTTCCCAATCACCATCGCTCTTTATACAAACTGAGACAGTGCATTATGTATTTTTGTCAGCCTGCCCGAAGGCCAATTTTGTTGCCCCGAACAACATCCGCATGACGTTTTGGATCTTTTAAAAACATGAGGGGAAAAAATATGTTAAAAAAATGGGAAAACAAAAATGAATTCCAACGTACTGAAATTCGGCCTATATTTCCCTTAAAAAAAATTCCTCAAAGCTTCAGATTAGAAATGAAAAAAAAAATGGGTAAATATGGTGCTTCGAACACATACCGTGAGGATCCCTCGCGGTTCAAAATCAAGACCCTACCAGCTGAGCTATTGAACTTCTCGACAAATTCATGGGAATATTAGCTATTATAGGCGTATCGAAGTGGGCGCTCAACAACCGTGTAATGCGAATGATTTTTAGGAAAAATAATTCACTACCCGGAGTAGCTGAAGAAAAACCCAAAATTCATTAGTCGAACTGAGACTGAACAGTGATGATACCTACCTGGGGTAGCACACACTTCAGCGATCTCACTAGCATTCCGAGATGAATTCACACCTGGAACTGCAAAAGAATTTGAAGGTTTTTAAATATATTTTTGTAATCATCTTTTTTATACCATCACTATTCTTCCGGCAATAAAACCCGGGGTTCCTTAATAAGTTTTAGGGGTTCCAGTTTTAGGGGTTGGAGGAAATGCGGGAATCGTATTTTAGGAATCAGACAGGGTCTCGGAACCCAATCAATATTTACTCCAGAGCAGGGCTGTTTTGTCTAGCATTCCCCCCCCCCAATTTTCGTAACAAAATTGCAGAAGCAAATGTTAGATGACGGCACATGCAAATAGTCTGCCCCCTAAAAAAATAGACGTGAGAAGGGGGCGTTTGCACACTAATATGTAATATAATATATGTGCATGATTGTAGGATTATATTAGCGCTCCCCATTGAAAATATGGTACGAGCCCACCCCCCCCCCCCCCCCCCCCCCACACACACTTTTTTAATTTGCTGAGGCCTAAGTGTCCGGAAAACCAAACTGGTCTACATTTCAGCTGGCCTCCCTGCACACATATCTGGATCCACCCCTGCGCAATATAGCCCCTTCCCCCTAAAATATAGGCTCTAGAACCGCACCTGAGCCTGTTAGGGATTGGAATCCCAGAAACATATTTTCAAAAACAGGAAAAAAATCACTTTACCAACATGTTTCCCTTTACTTAAAATGTTTCTATTGGTTGTGTCTTTATGGAATTTACTTACTCTCCACAATTGGTTGGTCGATACGAAACACCCATCGCCCTCTGATGCCGATGTTGGAGTCTTGATGGACATAGAGGGTATCCTCTGTAAATGATGCAGGGATAGTGTAGAAATTGCTGCCATCAGCCGCATCAAAGCCAACCTGGATATGATTTGAACAGGCATTTCAAAATCTCTAGTTAATGGTTATGCTTTATGAGTCAAAAATGGCGAAACTCTGCCGATGCTATGGTCAACCTCTTCGCGAAAATCAGAGCAACAATAAACAACAATTTGTAGCATGTTGATTTAGAGTATGAAAAATATCGTGTAACGTTTTTTGTAATTCTATACCTGTGCGAATTCTGAAGATGAAGACCTGCTTCCATGGATCCACTGTATGTCTTCATAATTAAACACAGCAAAGGACCGAAAACCATCAGTCGCTAAAATGGCTTGAAATGTGTTTTCCTGAAATCAATAACAAAAAGAATTGGTAGCCGTACGTAAACCCATAGCTATTTTAAAGTACAATTATCAGAAAGGAATTTTTGAAGTTTCAATTTGGCTGCTAGTCAAAGGTATCCTATACATACTGTATCACAAGAACAGTCATGACAAATGTTTGCTCTCTATACACGAAGGTAACGATTAAGTCATTACATTGGAAGTTAATGTATACTTTATGTATACCAGTGCACCTGCTGTAGTAATGAATGAAAGTTGCATCACTTGTGTTGCTTGAGGCAGTTTTAAAGGGCATAGGCGTAGCCAGCGGGTGGGTAAGGGAATATTTATACCCCCCCCCCAATATTTTGTAAAGAATACCCTTTTTTTTAACAAGTGCTTTTTTCTGAACAAGTGCCCTTTTTAAAAACACATCGTGCCCTTTTTTGTCCCATCGGCCGTTGTGGGTGCTTTTATTTTTAATTTCGCGCATGTATCGCCCTGAAAAGCACCATATATTGTCCATTAGTGTGCACAATCGTCGATGCTACCAGCCCCCACTTCCCATAATGATAAATAGACGTTACTCACAACTGCCTTTGATGTTTGATAAACGTAAGGCGGAACTCTGTACCAGGTGACAATCAACAACAACGATGTCGTGAAGTTGGACTGATTAGGGAACACCTCTCTGATTGTTTCATCTGCTTCACAGAACAACATCTCATTTCGGGGTGTCCGCAGACTGAATTGACGAAAGCTAAGGGAGCCCAATTCCTCGGTAGATGTGTCGGTCATGAAGACTGCAATCAGTGGTTCCTTCATCAAGGGTATTGGGTTGCGTGGAAACGAAGTAAGGTCATCATTGAATGAAATCACTCCATTTGTGTTCACCTGAAAAAGGTTTTTACGATAGAAGGTTGCGTATTGTGATTATTATGTAAGTAAGTGACCATGATCCAAAATATTGTTATTGTCTGGTGATCTTCCGATGCTACAAAAGCAAAAAGTTGATTCAGTTTCATTAGGTGTACAGTAAAACAAGGGGTTTACAAAACGAAAACACCTGTCTTGACTGGCCTTGTTTTAGGGAACTAAATTTGAATCCTTTTCTTAACTTTCCTAAATTAAAAGTTCATTATGTTGGGTTGAGTTTAACTACGAGATGTATATGTTTAGTTTACACCTCATGTTTTTTTTCTCGTTTCTTCGCCTTTAATATCACTCGTCTAAATTATATTGGGAACAATACAGGGTGAGTAAAACCCAAGTGGTTCCCCACTATTTTTCAAAAGAAATTCTGCATATAGGGCTTTACAAATCTAGGATATAAAAGCCCAATTAATGAGCTTTCTTTTAGTGTAAGAATCATTCAAATCGCTCATGTACTTTTCAAGTATAGAGTTTTGAACACAGACACCGTTTTTTAACCTTGTCCACAGATCACAAACAAAGAACCCTCTTATAACAATGGTAACTGTCGATTATCATAACATTTATTTAATTACACGCTGCTTCAAATGTTAAAATTACATGCTTTATATATGTTAAGAGTTTATAGCATTGCCCTGCCTACTACTTGCCTACCCCGGGGACGTATGAGATTATTCTGATATCAATTTGAGGATTACGACATGGTTTAATTTTTACTGAATACCACGTACCTTAGATGTGATTCGTGGACAAGAATACAAAAAGCGGTGTTTGTTTTCAATTCCATAACTCGAAGAGGACGTGAATGATTCTTTCACTAAAAGAAAGCTTATTTAATTGGGCTTTCATATCCTACATTTGGAAAGCGCTGCATGCAGAAATTCTTCAAAAAATAGAAGGCACCATTTGGGATTCCTTTCCTTTTACTCACCCTGCATACATTAGTTTAGCATCGCTACAAATAACTCAATACAATTGGAACTCACATAGAACGAGGTGTAGTTTCGACCCAAGAAGGGAAAGGGTATAGATATGTGCACTTCCCCAGATGTCTCGTCATCTCCAGAGGGCACATAGATTACGTCTGGCCCAATAAACGGGAACAACACATCTGAAATGTAATTCACAATTAATGTGCATCAATGTTTATGTGTCTCTTGTATTACGTACAATCATGTGTTCAAGGACCATTTTCAAAAAAGGTGAGCTCCTGAGAACAACAAAGAATGTGTTGTTCCTGTTCTGTCTTCGGGATGAACGTAATACAAGAGACTGTAGGCTACCTTTAATGACTAATTGTACGTTGAAATAATGTGCACAGGCGTAGTAACGTACACAATGAAATCAACCAATAGTCGCATAATGGTCCTCGCCTGAACTTGCCCAAACGTGTGTATGTTTAGTTTGGCATTCGATGGTTACACTTCGGGGTCCAAATTTTTCCCTGTTCATGTTACCACACCTATACGGCACATGCATGGAATTCCACATAAAATGTGTAAAACATCACGTGAAATTCCTGGACCCAGACTAATCAATCATGTTTGAATTTAACCCCAACTCCCTACCATGATTTACAAGGAACCATACCCATGCCATTCGCGGTTGTTGGGAACTCAGTGGTCTCTGTTGTGGATATCCTACCATCAGTTGATGTTACTGAAATAAAATGTTAAATAATGTTAAGTTTCTTTGCTGGGGAAAAAATGTTATCTGATAGGCCATGCTACAAGATAAGCAATCAGGAAAACAACGAGCAAGACTGTGTGCATCTTCCAAGAAAAGGTGTCCTTAATAAATATATAGGTTTTTACCTTCACTTGCTGAGTCTGTTTGGTCGGTGGTGGGCACTGAAGAGGCTACATCATGAACGATGGACAAAGAAACATAGATTGGTTATTTGATTTCAAAAGATGATTCACTGAAAACAACTCTCCCCCCCCCCCCCAAAAAAAAACACAATATGCTCTGCTAACTGTTATTGATGTGTATTGACAAATCAAATCATAACATTGGATGCGCGACTTCAGTCATCATGTCCATGAACCTGAACAGTCACCCAGCACAGTTGCAACGCTCCACACCTGATTTTACTTATACATGCACTGACGATAATATGGGAGTAGCATTTAAACATAAAGACCAAAAGTTATGCTTTTAATACAGAATCTAAATCTTTTATTTACCTGACAAAGTTACCGTAAACTGGCAGTTAGCATTATTGCCAGCCGCATCAGAGGCTTCACAATCCACCGTTGTCAACCCGAGAGGTAAGGTATTATTTAATCCGACAGGGACCCTAGTCAAGTTTCCGTTGACGAATGAACAACTTGCAGAAACTGGACCATCAACAGCATCAACAACAGCAAACAAAGCAGAATCCCAGACGACTATAGACTCATTGACTCCCGGTGTTATCCACACAATTTGAGACTCGCAACTTTGAAAAATCGGCGCTTCGTTATCTGAAATGAAATGATGTATTTCTTTAAGGTTTGTCCGTCAACTGTTAAAGCTTATCAATGGACAAAGTCTAAACAAAAATTCGTTACTAGACAGGCACCTCTATTATCAGAAAAAAAATTGAAGACTTCCCCTTAAGAAGCACGTTTGTATTGCAATCTCTTCGCGTTTGAGTGTTCACAACTGACTTGTTTTAGGTCTTTACTTATCAGTAAAGACCAAAATCAAATCAGTTGACAAGCCTCCTTCCAAAAGGTACGATCAGTTAATTTCAATCTGAAACCAGTTTTGCTTAAAAACTGAAGAGTCTTGTAAAATAAATAATTGATTTTGAAAGACGAACAACGACGATGTGCAATAGCTCATTGGTTGTAGTTCGTGTTTATTTCCAATGATCAATGGAGATAGAAAATTAACACAGGGTGGATAAAAAAAACGAAACCGAGATATTATTGTTAATTGGAACAGTTGTAGGGCACATGTGAATCAAAGGGAGATATCTTCTGTTAGGGTTGAATATCCTCTTAAAAATGACACCCTGATCATGTCCTTACATTCACGGTTGACTGAGTAGTGACCAATGTTATGAAAGGGTCCATTTAGAGACTTGCGCCATTGTGAAATCTCTTTTTCCCCACCTGCCTTGATTGACAACCATAGCCTTTCACTCTGTGACAATTGACACAACAAAAACCACAATAGAAGAGTGGCGCAAATCTCTAAATAGACCCTTTCATAAAATTGGGCACTGCTCAGTCAACCATGAATGTAATGACATGACTAGGGTGTCATTTTGAAGAGGAGATTCAACCCTAACAGAAGATATCTCCCTTTGATTCACATTTAGCAATAATATCTCGGTTTCGTTTTTTTATGCACCCTGTAAAATGCTAACGACCGATGTATAAGAGACACAAATAGATTATATTACCAAAGACAACCACGTCGAATCTACATGTTGCAGTCGGAGCATCGCAGGTGACTCTTGTTGTGCCAGCTGGAAATAGGTAATCTGAAGTCACTATGATGTCATCACCACCACTTGGGTTTGGAATGGAGCATGAAGCTGGCACAGGCGTATTATCGGATATTTTCACGGCCACCGGACGGGAAGGAGTCCATGTTACACTGCCCAAACCACTCCCGCTGGTTACATTGACTGCATCGGCGGTCGGACATCTGATTACAACTGGTCCTGTGTTATTTCATGGATTGACAACGAAAACCACTCGTGAAATACGGCATTTTAGAGAAAATCTTATGACCCATCCCCGTAATCAAAACGTTCATAAGGTATATCCTCACCACCCCCTCCGTTTATTTCCTTGGAGGCTGGAAACATGTTACCTTTAATGCTCACGTGGGCCTACCTTGTATTTCATGGAGGTCAATACGGAACAGCCAACGACCTGTTGTGTTAATGTTTGATCTGCCATCGATGTTGACAATGTCGTCACTCCCTGAACCTGGTACTTCATAGTAGTTGATGCCATCACTTGCATCAAAACCAACCTAAGTTTGACAAAATGGCAAGCAGCAGTGACATATGAAATTCCGAAAAGACTCCTGGCAACCGTTCATGTAAAATGGGGGAAGGGCAAAACAGGGACAATCTAATTTTACGCACAGGTGTGCTGCGATTAAACCAAGATAAATATCTTCTTGGATTGTTGTTCTTTTGAAGTACCTGCGCAGGATCCCCTCCAAGTCCAGATTCGTTTCCACCAGATGCTCCACCCGTGGTCCATGTTATATTGTCGTAATTAAGCATGGCAAAAGACTGCACACCATTCGTCAGCAATACAACTTGGAATGTATTCAACTGTGGAGAAAGACAAAGAACTGTATCAAGACAGGAAACCACATAGCAACAAGGCCGGGCGATCTGGAGGTCTACAGATACATTTCTATCTTCACACAACCATCTTTTCGTATACAAAGTCATGAAAAATGTATACTATCCACCATAAGCCACAATCTACACTACCCGACAGCCTGTGCACAACTGAAACCGTCAACATAGGCTGGTCTTGGTCCAGGAGCTAGTGGACATGCATTTTGTTCCCAAAAAAGCAGCCGGACCCTGACAATTAGCGCGTTAAAGCCATCGCGTCCAATAAGTCTGTCTTCTATGAAAGATCCTGGAGAGCCTAACGATAGTCTCGGTACATGAAAGGATTTAGATTTTGTTCTTGTAACCCGCCGTGGTTGTAGTCCGAGTATCACCCGTAAATGTCCATGGACCGGAGCCCAGTCTCCGATGCGATCCCAAGCCTCAGCCAATCGGAGTCGATTCTACTAAATTGTGACGTCATTTCATTCCCAAATCGGGACTAAATGTGATGTGTTTGATTGGTCAATTCGAATGCTATGTTTTGTGATACAAATACGGTCGGGCATAGGGCCTACATCTATATAGTCTAGAGGCTAGAGGTTGTTATTGTTTGTACACGATAGCCCACCGCGCCGCCGCGCGAGGGTGCTATCACGACCAACCAATATCGCCCACGATTCCGTCAGAACAACGTCTAGATCACTTGCTAAAATCTCCCCCTGAAAATGGGGGAAATTAGTGCGCATGCGCGACTTCTGCAGGCAATTACGGTACATTTTCAGCCCCACACATACTAAACACAACAAAAGAGCTGACCAGTGAAATTGCACAAAAGTCTTGCTGCAGCTTTAAACCTACTGGAAGAAATTTGAGAGTTTGCTTCGGAGCTCCTATGATTTTTTTAATTGCACGCTGCATTATATTAGGCCAAACAGGTGCGCGCGCATTACACAACCAATAGCAAGTGGTCTAGACGTTGTTCTTACGGGTTCGTGGGCGATATTGGTTGGTCATGATAGCGCCCTCGTGCGGCGGCCGTCGCGGCGGGCTATCGCGTACAAACAATAACAACATCCAGCCTCTAGACTAGTCTGGTTCCCCGACCTGACAATTTCCTACGACGTCTACACGTCTAAACTGTAGGTCAGGCAGCCTCCGTGGCTAAAAATATACATGACGACATTGACGGCCCTTTTTCAAAGCTCGACTTCGTTTCCGAATTCGCTTTATCACATAAAGCTGTTAATGTTCCGATAATTTTTTTTAAAAATAAATCACTTGCTTCATATATCATACAGTTATGATATACAGTTTAATACTTCTGTAAAAAAAAACATTGACTATTTTTAACCTGGAATCTTCAAAGTTGGACACCCAAACAGCACTGTTAGCAGGCGGAGCCGAATTGAGACCACGCCGCGTTTTGGAAAATGCCGGTAACGGTTGTCAAATTCAAACTAGTGCATGACGCAGCAAAAAGTTCGCCCCTCGTATACGATCCGAGTGCAAAATCGTCGTTGAATTTCAAGTTTTCTAAATAAAAGCAATAGATATTAATTATCAACTAGTTTTTTAAAGTTTTTTAATAAGCAATTAGCAGTTAATGAAACCTATATTATACTCGGAAATACTCGGACACTATCCGATTGTCGACGAAATTAATTCGGCAAACTTCGGACAGTTCGGAAAAAGGAGGAATTCCTCCCGTTTTAGTCACGTGATGTAAATTGTAATACATTTTATTACCGGAGGCTACCTCACCTAAGATTCATCAGGAATAGTCGGAATCTTTTGGTCTGGGAACCAGACTACCTTTAGACTAACATATATACTACCTAGAAAAGCTTGGCGCGTATCGCGATACATAATACAGAGCGCCTGACCACAGCATTGTTTGCTTTGTCTAGGTTTTTTTCAACCAAGTTTATGACGCGACAACGGTGAATGACCGACGATCCGACATAGAAAGTGCCTGCTGATTGGTCAAAACCTAGAGGAAAAGAGGCGGTTGTCTTGCATAATTAATCAGCGAATCTGTTCTCATGGTCTATTACATAGACTACCAAGACTACCAAGGGAGTAGAGGGCATCAACAACGTGAATCCAATTCAGTCTTTGGAATTCGGGCGCTCGGACCCGAAAATCCCGAGCATACCTCACGCGTGCTATATTCAAGCTTACACGCAAGCACGGAGGTGTGCTTGGAATTTAAACGCAAATGATTTTTTTTTTCACTGAAGTGGCTATTTAACGGAAGCATAACTCGTTTTCAACGGCTACAGTAACGGAACATCACGAATATACATGACATGTATGAGGTTTTAAATTCCTACAGTGACACTTCGGTAGCTCAACGGGATAAATACACTCTTAAAAATACGTGGTTAAAAAGTAACCACGTCGTGGTCATATTTAACCACGTTCCCGTCGTCAAATATGCACCGACGACATCCGTGGTCAAAACGACCCCACCTGACGTGGTCAGTATAAATAACCACGAATTTTGGTCGATATTTGACCCCATTGTGGTCATATTTTTAACCCAATTCCGTGGTCAATTTAACCCCATTGCCGTGGTCAGCCATTTTGACCAATTCCCGTTGTTAAAATTTCGCAACCCGATTTCGTGTTCAAAAAAAAAAAAAAAAAAAAAAATCATGGACTAAAAAATTCTACAAGTAATCCTGAAATGGTGCACTTAAAATGAAACACCTAAAATTCAACGAAGGGAAACTTAGACATAAGAATGAATGCTTTAAGAGTGCGTTATCTTCAATACACATTTTTCTTTAATAAATTCCGAATATCCTTATACATTTGTTAACTTTTTTTAAATGAATGCAGTTGACTCTCTTAGTACAAACAATTCTTTCATTTTTTTAGAGACATATGAGCACCAAATGTTACAAGTACAATTTAACAGCACACAGATGTTTTTCATTAATAAATTGATGGTGTGAACAGTTTGTTTCACCAGTCTATTATATAGCTGATTATTTTAACCAACTTGCACAAAATACAGCATTGAGGTACATACATGTATGTATTGTAATCATTGAAAATGAACTGTCAGGTTGTACATGTAGCTGCAATTACTTAATGATTGTGGTACATTTTCAGTACATTTTAAAAATCTCAAGTACGCAAAAGCTAACACTTGTGTCACCTAATCCACATAATCAAAGATGTCAGGATTAAACAAAAATGGTTTTCAGTCAATAATTAGAATTTCTTTAAGTATTTTCTGCTAAATTTTAAAAAAAAAATGAAACAAAATTTGTGAGGTCTATTTGCAGTAGAGAGTTTGGTTTGGACTGACTGAACACTGTAGGACCCGTCTATCTTTGGTTTGCATCCTCGTGTTGAAGGTTGTCGCTGACATTCACTCACTGTTTGGACACCTAAAGTTTAAAAAAAAAAGGGAACTTAATAAATACTTCTGGAAGTAAATTTAATGTTTTTGTTGCATCAGTTTGAAATTTGAGTTGCATGACTGATAGACAAAATACTTTCACTCAGTAATTCACTTTTTTAATCTAAAAATTACATGTGCATTGTTAACATGTGTGTACATTTAATTTTCATGTTTGTGATACAAAATTACTTCATTGATGTTCAGAATGTATCCACAGTCGTAAGACTAATTCGAAAACCTCATTGTTGTACACATGAAGACTAATTACCTTAAATTTAGTAGCATTAACACAAGCTGAACAGCATGCAATAACCAGCATGACAGCTGGCCCTCTACAGGTTGTCTTCATGATGTTGGACGCATCTATCAGTCAATCATCCAGATCATTGCAGGAATGGTCACCAGTCAGCCAGGGCTGAAAATAAAAACAAACACAGTTTGTTTTTGTCAAAAATGTTATTCTTGGGACAATGGAAGACCATTTCACTGACTAAAATTACACATAAGCCTAGCCTGCATGTCCATTACTTGTGCCTGGCTCGCGTACGAGCTGGCTCGCGTACGAGCTGGCTCGCGTACGAGCTGGCTCGCGTACGAGCTGGCTCGCGTACGAGCTGGCTCGCGTACGAGCTGGCTCGCGTACGAGCTGGCTCGCGTACGAGCTGGCTCGCGTACGAGCTGGCTCGCGTACGAGCTGGCTCGCGTACGAGCTGGCTCGCGTACGAGCTGGCTCGCGTACGAGCTGGCTCGCGTACGAGCTGGCTCGCGTACGAGCTGGCTCGCGTACGAGCGTCAGGTACGTCAGGTTTGTGGCAAAGTAGGCTTGTACGTCAGGTCTGTGGCCAAGTAGGCTTGTACGTCAGGTCTGTGGCCAAGTAGGCTACGATGACAGTTCTTACACTTGAATTTACAACAAATTTTGGTAAACGAGGCACTCAAAATGGAATAATTTGCCCGCTGATAACGTAAGTTCAACTGTCAATGCGGAGGCACATTATGCATGACGGTAACGTACGTTAAATCAATGACGAGCTAGGCCTATGTCATGTAGGCCTATGTCATGTATGTTAAATCGCTGTTGACATGGTTGACCATCATGAACATAGGCCTAGCCTACCCGCAGCAGCACAGAAGCGGAACTTTGAACGAATATATTTCCCTTTTTTTCGGCGTTCCATTAAAGACCTTAACGGCTCAGGCGTTTTTACTCAATGAAAAGTATTGTATTACTTCGAAATAAATATTAAAACTGACTTACATTGTTTGAAAAAGCTGATTCTGATCCACGAAACATCGGCACATCGAGCAACAAAGATGGCGGACAATGAAGTGGAAATTTCCGCGCCGCGCGCGCGCGCACGGTGCGCATGCGTGAGTGTATGCTTTTTGACCACGGTTATTCGGGGTTACTACATTGACCAAGTGGATGTCAATTTTTTTGCAAATCAACCACGGAAGTGGTCAAATAAATTTGACCACGGAAAAAATAACCACGTATTTTTAAGAGTGTACGTGTGGTTGCGTGCTGAAAGTGCAGCTAGGTATAAATCTCGATGAGAACTCTTTTTTTAGTTTCCAAAAATATGTCTTTTTCTTAATTGTAGTGTGTTATATCAAATCCTGCTTTTAATTGAAGCAGATCATTTTTCATTTCGAGAGGATTTTTTTAAGGGAAGTAAATACCGAGAACTTTTGGGTTGATAAATGACGCATTCGCAGCGGTCGACTTAGTTACAAATAGCTACAGCGATTTTTAAAGTCATCAAAACAAGCCTTTCACACACAAAAAAACAATTAAAAAAATCTAATCGACCAGTCAGCAGTCAGAGATAAATCTAACGAGTTCCCTGTCAAACCCACTGACGTTCAAGTATATTTGAATCTGCGCTTAAAAATTGTGACCTGTATTATTTTGATTGGATCACCGCTCGATAGTTCGAAGATTCGATAGTCCGAAGGCTTATTAGTCCGAAGATTGGATAGTCCAAAGATACGATGGTCCGAAGGTTGTTAGTCCGAAGGTCCATTAGTCCAAAGGGTCGTTAGTCCAAAGGTTTGATGGTCTGAAAGTTCATTAATCCGGAGTTTCGTTAGTCCGAAAGTTTGACGGTCGGAAGGTTCTTTAATCCGAAAGTTTGATGGTCGGAAGGTTCGTTAATCCGAAGGTTTGTTAGTACAAATGTCCGTTAGTCCGAAGGTTTGTAGTCCGAATTTAAGTCCAGAAAGAGAGTAAGTTAAATAATCCGAAGGTTCGATACATTTCGATAGTCCGAGTTCGGATTAACGAACGTTGTTTCATTTTCGGACCAATGAACCGCAGGGTATGAAAAATGTGCCTGTTCGGACTATGGACCCTTCGGATCAATAAACTTTCGGACTATTGAACCTTTGGACTATCGAGTGGACCTGTTTGATTGTCATGCAACTCACAATTGCAGCAGGATCGTCATTATCGTCAGCATCATGAAAAGCTACTTTGTGCCACGTTGCCACAAGCATCCATGTCGATGAAAAGTCCGACAGGCCTGGAAACACCTGTCGGATGATTTCGTCCGCCTGAAGGAACAGCATGGCATCCCTTGTGGAGTTGCGGAGACGGTGACGGTACATGATGCTTCCAGGGTGATATTCTCCTGTGTCTACATCACCCCAATATACTGCCAGCCCGGGAATGTCCTCGGCCAGAGGAAACCTTGTAGGGGTGTAGCCGGTATTTTCCTCCACAAATGTGATTAGTCCATTGGTATTCACCTTTGGAGGGGGAAAAAATGATTTTAAGGGAATACCGTACCGATGACCACTCTCTGCCGTTTTGTCAAGAAAAAAAATACTTAGCACTTACATATAGAGAATTGAAATCACGACCGAAGAATGGAAACTCGATTGGAATTGGAATTTCGCCAGAACTGCCATCATCCTTGTTGAGAACTAATTCGTCTCCAAAGCCGAAAGGGAAAAGGATACCTGGAACAAAAGCACAGCAATCTATATCATCATGTGTGAACCTGACTAAAACACGATGACTCTATCCAGCCTCTTTATTCACAATCTGAGTGTGAAGATGAGCTACCTGAAACCCGACGTGCAATAATGTAAAAAGTACTCATGTTTTCTTCAGCACATCAAACAATGGTCTGAATACAAGATTTGATAAGCAAACTACTTAAAAATGTGATACGTATATAGACTGTACTATAAAGGCGAGATAACGCAAACCATGCACAAATACACCCCTCTAGGGACTAATATGCAATGGTCCGACAAACATGAACTGCAAAAAGACTGCTTTTGCCGATATCCAGAGGATGTTATGAAAATAACAAAAAAAACCTATGGTATGAAGGCATATTCATGCACTGGAAAATGTAGTTTTAAGGCGTTGAATTGGTGAAAAACAAACTATCAAGAGCAAACAAACAGTTTTCCAACGGAGCTTCTAATAATGTAGGCGAGACGAACGCGTGGCCTGACCTTGTTCCCCGTTCAACCTACCAATTAATACACGCGTAGTTATTATGCATGGAGCCAGACTACAGAGACACGTTGCATATTATAATCGGGTCATGGTCTAGAAAAGAGACGTTCCACGATTGGAAGCAAAAAAAGCCCTTTCGTCCACTCTTCCAATCAAAATAATTCTTATATGTGTGGAAAGAATATTTCATGTAGTTTATTCAGAAGCACGAGTTGAGTCTGTGGGATACAGAGAACGACTGTGCCATTCAATTTAGTGAGACAACCCACCGGAAAATGATCAATAATCGTGTTGACCTCCATTGACTTTGCCGATTTTGAGGTTTTACGCCCGTTTTTGGAGTGGAAAAAGCCCCGTTTCCCCCGTGCATCATATGTTGTTAAAAATAACCAATCTACAGGTAATACTCTGAACTTTCAAATGCGTAGCGAGTTGGTGAGAAACATAGACGTTCTTTCTTTTTACTGACAAAAGTTTGCAATGAGGGCTCTGTTTTCGTGTCATTTTCATGCGCTGAGCGTAGGGGTGCACGCCTGTAAATAGGCCAAAAATCCGTCCGCCGAGCTCATGAATAAAAGTTATACCCTCAAAATATTCTATATTAGAGAGTTTTGAGAGCCATCAAATTAGGGAATTGAAGAGATATGGTACTGAACCTCTTGCCCGGACCTGGGGCTTCCAATTCTGAGCATTTTGGATGCTTTTGGGCTCGAAAGTGGCGCTATTTTGCCATGTTGTGGAGGGATCGTTTTTCAAGATGGCTACTTTTCCGCTTTGGGGAAAATAGGGGTCGTCTTCTTTGGGTGAGAAAATCTCGAAAAGTCAACGGTCAACCCACCAAAAAATGAAAAGAAAAATGAAAGATGAAACATTGATCATCATTTGTCTGTGCAGCTTGAATACCTGTGTGAGTTCTGAGTATTTTTAAATGCGTGCAAGTTGTTCATACATCGGTGAAGACTGCAAAGGTTTTGTCAGCTGTTACAGGCAGAGTTGTAATTACTCAAGTCAATGACTCGACTCCTGTCTCACTCGAGTCACAATTTTCGGTGACTCGACTCGACTCGAGTCCCTAATCAGAATGACTCGACTCGAGTGGACTCGAGGAAGGCTAAAAAGACTCGAGTCTCAAAAATAAAATCAGTTTGATCAGTGTCCACATTAGTTGGATGGCGATTAGTTGGCACCCCCTTTTTATTTTCATTAAGAGTCAAATGTTGTGTCATCACATGTAATAGCCTGAATGTAAAATTAAAAAAGCCAAAAAAGTGCTTTCTCTTTTGTGTTTAGTTTAATATTGTATAGTGTTTAAATATTTGTGACTCGAAATGACTCGAGCTAAATACTTGACTTGGCTCGACCTTCTTGACCTAATGACCCGACTCGACTCGAGCCACTTCTTAAATTGACTCGACTCGACTCAAGTCACAAAAATCAGTGACTTGTTGCGACTCTGGCCACAGGTTTCCAAAGTTTTTGTGGGCAAATTAAAGGAAAAGGAGTACAAACTGTTTGCTGTTAAAAAGATGAGATTTTTTTAAAAACTTACTTGAACAATCTAAGCCAAAGAATCCCTCCGAACATGAACACTGAGGAGGTGAAATCAAACAGGTGCATCCTTGAGGATTACCATCAGCTAAGCACTGACTTCCATCTAAGTTTGGTAAAAAAAGAAAGAAGAATAAGCCTTTTTAACTGATTCACTGTTTTAGTTGACTAAAACTGGCTTTAGTTAACTAACATTCTCTTCATGATTCCGAACTTTATCTGTTCCACTCTAGCATATTCCGGTCTTGTCCCCAATCACCATCGCAGTGCATTATGTATTTTTGTCAGCCTGCCCGAAGGCGAATTGTTTTGCCCCGAACAACATACGCATGACGTTTTGGACTTTACTTCTCTTAAAAACATGAGGGGAAAAAATATTTAACAAATTGGGGGGAAAAAAGAAATGAATTCCAACATACTGAAATTCGGACTATATTTCCCTTTAAAAAAAATCCTCAAAGCTTCAGATTAGACATGAAAAAAAAAAATGGGTAAAAATGGTGCTTCGAACACATACCGCGATGATCCCTAGCGGTATCCCGAGTAGCTGAAGAAAAACCCAAAAATCATTAGTCGAACTGAGACTGAACAGTGATGATACCTACCTGGGGTAGCACACACTTTAGTGATCTCACTAGCATTCCGAGATGAATTCACACCAGGAACTGCAAAAGAATTCGAAAGTTTTTAAATATATTTTTGTAATCATCTTTTTTATACCATCACTATTCTTCCAGTAATAAAACCCGGGGTTCCTTAATAAATGTACGGCGGCAGTGTAGCTCAGACGGCCTGATTATCAAGAGATCTTGGACATGTGCAGTTTTAGGGGTAGGAGGAAATGCGGGAATCGTATTTTAGGAATCAGACAGGGTCTCGGAACCCAATGGATAAAAGCAGGGCTGTTTTGTCTAGCATTCCCCCCCCTCCCAATTTCCGTAAAAAAATTGCAGAAGCAAATGTTAGATGACGGCACATGCAAATAGTCTGCCCCCTAAAAAAATAGACGTGAGAAGGGGGCGTTTGCACACTAATATGTTATATAATATATGTGCATGATTGTAGGATTATATTAGCGCTCCCCATTGAAAATATGGTACGAGCCCCCCCCCCCCCCCCCACACACACACACACTTTTTTAATTTGCTGAGGCCTAAGTGTCCGGAAAACAAAAGTGGTCTACATTTCAGCAGGCCTCCCTGCACACATATCTGGATCCACCCCTGCGCAATATAGCCCCCTAAATTCATTACGTGAACAGCCCTTTAGAAAACCTAGATGGATTCACACATACTTTTCAACCCCAGTGGGAAGTCCTTGAGTAAACACACTTCACCCATGTCCAGCAAGATATTCCCCCTAATCACTTAAATAAACAACCTCCTGTGGACAACACAGCTGGCTGGGTGAGTGTTGGAACTACTTTCAATATGACCACATGGACATGAAAACAAAATCACGACCAGCGTTAATAATCGTTCTCTGTCATTACTTATGGAATGTAACCGTTCAAAAAAGAAAACAAAATAACATTTCACACACGTAAATAATAAGTTATTTATATGAATTTATATCAAGGTATTTAGCAGGGATGTGATTGGTCTGTAACAAAAAAACCTGAAAATTTTATGCATGAAGTGCAAACCCCGGCGAGCGCGAAGCGCGAAGCCATTACGGCGTGTGGTCCGGGGCCCGCTTAAGGGCCCCGGAAAATTTTTTGATTTTAGATGCTCTGTGGTGCAATCTGAGGCAATTACTGGGCACTTTCCTCTGAAATTCTGAAGCAGAATTTGTTGTAATTTTATAAAGAATTTTCCCTTATTTGTTAAAATGTACTCTTGTTCTAATAAAGTTTCTTTCTGTACTCAAAAGTTGAGAACCATGCTGTTCTCCCCAGGATTTTTTCAAACCTGTGGGGGAATTTTTGTTGTGATACAACAACCCGCGAAGCCACGGCGCTAAAGGGCCCCGAAAATTTTTGAACTTTAGAAGCTTTCTGGTGCATTTTAGAGCATTTCAGAGGAGATCTTGTAATTTTTTTGTAAAAAAAAAATCAAATTTGTAAACTTAATCACTTCTGCTTCCGATAACATGCCTATCAAAATAGCGTCGGTAGTATTGTTGGAAAAAATTATTTAACCATTTCTATATTTGTAGTAAAGCAAGGAATCGTTTATATTCCATGTATTTTGTGCCTGGATTATTCTCATTTGCGCCACAAAAATTATCAAGACTAGCCATCAAAAGTGATTAAAACTTGCCTCACCTACTTAAAAATATATTTGAGGTGGGTCATTCCACAATTATGCTTAACGTACATCATGGCCGCTATCGCCGCAAACATTCAGTCTGGCCGGCCGTACATCGCGCCGTACACACGGCCGGCCCGGCGCAGTATCAGTGTGGATTGCTGCACTGTGAACGGCCCATCCCGTGTGGCCGAAAATTCTGCCGGACTGCAGAAACACGCTACGATGTTTCTCCACAGGCTCGAGCTTTGCAATCTCGTCATTTCATGGAAAATACATACACAGAAAATGAAGATCACGTTCTGTGAATTAATTTCCAGAAATCCTCTTTCTCCATCGATGGTCGTTTTACTATTTTTACGATCCAACTTCGGCCGATTGATTCCGCACGGAAAACGAACCTGTGACGTGAGTATACTGGTTCCGATCCTTCATCATAGCATTGATTCTGTTAGCGCGCGAAGGGTACCAGTGTACCATGCTGCACTCGTCTGCACACCTGACCAGCACAACACGTGCATCTCAAGTACCGACACAGGAACTAGACCTGTATAACCACAACCTCGGCCCCGAGCGAAAAATCACATAATCGCACTAATGGCAACCGCATGGTCTTCAACTTCGTTCTCACATTGGGTGTTCAATATGTGCGTGCGGCATACATATCGATCAACGAAGTTTATGTCCGTAACTCGTAAGTAAATTTCGGATATTTCGGCAAGCAAAACTCATTATGAATAATTAATTAGCACATTCTACCCCCCTATTTTCTCAACGGATTCACACGATTCACGTTGGTGGACTTTTGAGGCCCCAAAAAACGGATTTCCGGATAAAACCGGAGAAATCACATCCCTGATTTAGTTCCAAATTGTAAGCTGAATCGGTCAGGCAGGATCTCTTATCACACTCATTATAGGATTAGTGGTGATAACAATCTTAATCCCCTGGGGCACACATGCACTCTCCCTTTAGAAAAGCTCCAAAAGTATGCGGAGGACCCGACCAGTTAGTAGGTTTGGTCGGGTCGGCTCCTAAAGAGCTGGATCCGTCATGATGGGCTCTAGAACCGCACCTGAGCCTGTAAGGGATTGGAATCCCAGAAACATATATGTATTTTCAAAAACAGGAAACAAATCACTGTGCTAACATGTTTCCCTTTACTTGAAATGTTTCTATTGCTTGTGTCTTTATGGAATTTACTTACTCTCCACAATTGGTTGGTCGATACGAAACACCCATCGCCCTCTGATGCCGATGTTGGAGTCTTGATGGACATAGAGGGTATCCTCTGTAAATGATGCAGGGATAGTGTAGAAATTGCTGTCATCAGCCGCATCAAAGCCAACCTGGATACGATTTGAACAGGCATTTCAAAATCTCTAGTTAATGGTTATGCTTTATGAGTCAAAAATAGTGGCGAAACTCTGCCAATGCTATGGTCAACCTCTTCGCGAAAATCAGAGCAACAATAAACAACAATTTGTAGCATGTTGATTTAGATACATGTAAAATATCGTGTAACGTTTTTTGTAATTCTATACCTGTGCGAAATCTGAAGATGTAGACATTCTTGCATGGATCCATTGTATGTCTTCATAATTAAACACAGCAAAGGACCGAAAACCATCCGTCGCTAAAATGGCTTGAAATGTGTTTTCCTGAAATCAATAACAAAAAGAATTGGTAGCCGTACGTAAACCCATAGCTATTTCAAAGTACAATTATCAGAAAGGAATTTTGGAAGTTTCAATTTGGCAGCTAGTTAAAGGTATCCTATACATACTGTATCACAAGAACAGTCATGACAAATGTTTGCTCTCTATATAGTCAGGTGGCTTAGATCTAATTTTCGTCAAGATCGTGACCGACTGGTCCAAAGCACCAAACTTGGCAGATAGGTTCTTATAGACCTGGAGAAGATATTTACAAGGGGTGACACCTGAAATTCTTTTGGGAAGAGTGCCTAATTTGCATAAATCTTTAATCCCTGTCGTGTAATATATTTATTCCCATATTTGGGTATATTTCTATTTTTTTATTTTTTTGAAAAGTGTATTTTGGGGATTCTACCTACATATCTTTACTTAAATAACATTTTCCAAAGCATATGAGTGACTGAATAATTATGAGGACATAGTAACGATCCAAAATGGCTACTATTATGCCCTAAAATTGCGCGCATTTACCTTGTCTCCAGATATCATCAATTAGTCTTGCCAAACATCAGCATTGATGAACTTCAAATTCACCAAGTAGCTAACTGGTACAGTTACCCTATTAAAACCTTATGCAAAATCATGTGAACAATGATAACCCTCATCGAATTCAAACAGAAAATAAACATGTTTTGATTCTGTTTGAAACACGTTTTTTAAAAACAAATCTGTTCTTGAAAAACATGTTTTATTTGGTTGGATTTCGCCACCTCAAAAAACAGGGAAAAAATAAAACAGTTTAAAAACATGTTTCAAACCTGGTTTTTGAACCATAAAATATGTTTTATTCCTGTTTCAAACATGTTTTAAAAAACAATTCTTTTTCAAAAATGGTTATTAAAAGAAAACCGTTTTTGAAAAATAGTTGTTTTAAAAACAACTAAGGATAAATTGCTGGTCAGGGAACCATGCATAGTCAACTAGCTGTTGATAAGAATCCTGTAACAATAGCAGTTTAAAATCATGTGAAAGCAGGCTGCCGTAATGATTATACCTACAGCATTCTAAAATGGCAGAAAATAACAAGATCAACTCAATCTGTGTTATCTAGCTAATCCAAATGGTACATGCATAAATACAGAAACTTACCATGCAACTATGGTTGATGATAATTGCACTCATTCTCTTTGCATATCCGTGCATGCAACAATCCAGGCATAAATTTACACACACCATGACTTGCCAGCTCACATCAAAATTTCAAAGTACTGGCTATAAAACCAGACAGATACTAATCCAATAGTTGTCTACAACACCAACCCAACATACTGATAGCTACTTGTGTACAAAAGACAAAGAGTACAATCACAAATTTGATGCAATTATTCCTGACTACATGTCTGCCTGTCCTATGCCCACTGCAGTACTGATTCAAATTGTAACTGAAATAAAATTTTCCATACATCCAGTACATGCATGAGGTCACCAAAGGTCAAAGGAAGTAGTGCACTCTGGGTAGCATATGCCTTTCCAGAAAACAGAACGAAAACAACCAGAAAACAAGGAAAAAACAGTCTGGACATTGATGTACCAATTGGTTAGCCCAATACTTTTCAAAAAAAATTCTAAGTCCCCCAAAAACAGTACTAAAACAGACATTTAGCTTACAATATTGTTTTAAGCTCCACCAAAACAGCAAAAGAACAGTGCAACATTATTAAAAACATCCTTAAAACATGTTTTTCTCCTGTTTTGTTGTGTGAGGCACAACAAAACAGAATAAAAACAAAATGTCATCAAATAAAACAGCCAGGAAACAGTTGGTGGAACATACTCATTTTCAGGAAACAGGGAAAAAATGTATTTTATTCCTGTTTTCTTACAAAAAACAGGGAAAAAACGTGTTTTAAACAGAAATAAAACAGGAATTCTTCAACAAAATTCGGTGAGGGAACATTGTGATATTTAGCCCAGAAAACAAAAACTGGGAAAAAACGAGGTGCCCATAAATTAGGCTAACAAGTAGGTGAAGGGTTGCCTAACGTGGAACACTGGAACAAGTTCAAGGAAATTCCCAAAATTATTGTTGAGAAAACGTTTTGGCGTAGACAAAATTATTGTAAACAACAATAATCTCTTATTTAGGGGGATTTCGTTGAACTTGTTCAAGTCCCAACGTTACCCTTCCCGTACTAGCCCAATTTACGGACACCACATTTTCTCCGCTTTTGGGGTCTTTTGGGCTAAACATCAAGATGTTATCAATTTTCACTTGATTTCCCACTTATTTTTGTTAGGGTAACTATGCCAGTAAGTAACTTTGTGAATTTGAAGCTCATCGATACCCACGTTTGGCGAGACTCGTTGATGATATCTGAGGAACTTTAGGGTAAAATAGTAGCAATTTTGGTTCTTTAATATGTCCTCCTAATTATTCAGTCACTTATATGTTTTACAAAATGTTATTGAAGTAAGAATATGCAAGTAGAATCACCAAAATACACTTTTCAAAAAAATAGTAAAATAAAAATATACCCAAATATGGGAATAAATATATTACACGACAGGGATTACGATTAATGCAAATTAGGCACCCTTCCCAAAAGAATTTCAGGTGTCACCCCTTCTAAATATCTTCTCTAGGGCTATAAGAATCTATCTGCCAAGTTTGGTGCTTTGGACCAGTCGGTCACGATTCCGACCATATGCCACCTGACTAATACACGAAGGTAACGATTAAGTCATTACATTGGAAGTTAATGTACATGTATACTATATGTATACCAGTGCACCTACTGTAGTAATGAATGAAAGTTGCATCACTTGTGTTGCTTGAGGCAGTTTTAAAGGACATAGGCGTAGCCAGTGCCATTTTTAAAAGCAAGTCGTGCCCTTTTTTGTCCCATTGGCCGTTGTGGGTGCTTTTTTTTTTTAATTTTGCGCATGTATCGCCCTGAAAAGCACCATATATTGTCCATTAGTGTGCACAATCTTCGATGCTACCAGCTCCCGCTTCCCATAATGATAAATAGACGTTACTCACAACTACCTTTGTTTGATAAGAGTAAGGCGGAACTCTGTACCAAGTGACAATCAACAACAACGATGTCGTGAAGTTGGACTGACTAGGGAAGACCTCTCTGATTGTTTCATCTGCTTCACAGAACAACATCTCATTTCGGGGTGTCCGCAGACTGAATTGACGAAAGCTTAGGGCGCCCACAATCCCGGTCGATATGTCGGTCATGAAGACTGCAATCAGTGGTTCCTTCATCAAGGGTATTGGGTCGCTTGGAAACGTAGTTAGGCCATCATTGAATGAAATCACTCCATTTGTGTTCACCTGAAAAAAGGTTTTTACGAAAAAGGTTGCGTATTGTGATTATTATGTAAGTAAGCGACCATGATCCAAAATATTGTTATTGTCTGGTGATCTTCCGATGTTACAAAAGAAAAAGTTGATTCAGTTTCATTAAGGTGTACAGAAAACAAGGGGTTTACAAAACGAAAACACCTGTCTTGACCGGCCTTGTTTTAGGGAACTAAATTTGAATCCTTTTCTTAACTTTCCTAAATTAAAAGTTCATTATGTTGGGTTGAGTTTAACTACGAGATGTATATGTTTCGTTTACACCTCATGTTTTTTTTCTCGTTTCTTCGCCTTTAATATCACTCGTCTAAATTATATTGGGAACAATACAGGGTGAGTAAAACCCAAGTGGTTCCTCACTATTTTTCAAAAGAAATTCTGCATATAGGGCTTTACAAATCTAGGATATAAAAGCCCAATTAATGAGCTTTCTTTTAGTGTAAGAATCATTCAAATCGCTCATGTACTTTTCAAGTATGGAGTTTTGAACACAGACACCGTTTTTATTTAACCTTGTCCACGAATCACAAACAAAGAACCCTCTTATAACAATGGTAACTGTCGATTATCATAACATTTATTTAAAAACATGCTGCTTCAAATGTTAAAATTACATGCTTTATATGTTAAGAGTTTATAGCATTGCCCTGCCTACTACTTGCCTACCCAGGGGATGTATAAGATTATTCTGATATCAATTTGAGGATTACGACATGGTTTAAGTTTGACTGAATACCACGTACCTTAGATGTGATTCGTGGACAAGAATACAAAAAGCGGTGTTTGTTTTCAATTCCATAACTCGAAGAGGACGTGAATGATTCTTTCACTAAAAGAAAGCTTATTTAATTGGGCTTTCATATCCTACATTTGGAAAGCGCTGCATGCAGAAATTCTTCAAAAAATAGAAGGCACCATTTGGGATTCCTTTCCTTTTACTCACCCTGCATACATTAGTTTAGCATCGCTACAAATAACTCAATACAATTGGAACTCACATAGAACGAGGTGTAGTTTCGACCCAAGAAGGGAAAGGGTATAGATATGGGCACTTCCCCAGATGTCTCGTCATCTACAGAGGGCACATAGATTACGTCTGGCCCAATAAATGGGAACAACACATCTGAAATGTAATTCACAATGTGCATCGATGTTTATCTGTCTCTTGTATTACGTACAATCATGTGTTCGAGGACCGTTTTCAAATCACATAAAAAGAGGAAATTCAAATTTTTCCCAGACTTTGTACAGTGTTTTTCTATTTTCAATGGCACACATTGGAAGTAAAAAAAGAGGAAATCAGCTGATCTGAGGAAAAATTGCATGCCTGTATTATACTCCTCGAAAATAGGCCACATACATGACATACACAGGTCAACTTCTTGGGCCTAAAAAAAAAATTACCAAAAAAAAACCCTGGGGGGGAAGCCCCCCGAGACCCCCCTTAGGTGCGCCACTGGCGAACTCCGACCGAAAGTGCAGCTTGAACCAAAAGTCTAGTCGGCATGCCTACAAAGTACGACGAACCTGATAAAGATCATATTTTGTATTACAATGAACAAGGCAAGCTTTCAACAAAAACATAAAAGCCTCACTCACAGTAATCCCCACCCCTAGAAAAAGAGTAATCTCAGTTGGATATAAAAGAATCTCAGTGGAGCATGGAACAGAGCAGGACATTGTATCGGTGACGAAGGCGTTTGTTTCTTAAATATTGCTGCAGGTGTGAGAATATAACAATAATAAGAAATAAAATTGTTATTGAAACCAGACTTACAAAGAACTCTTTGTCAATGCCTCGTACACTTCTGTCAATACTCTTAATTTGACCAATTAGCTGCTGAACCTGCTTCCTAGAATTCTTAGCTACTGCACTATTGTCATTGAATTTCTGATCTGTTTTGGAAAAATGATTAGGATTGTCTGACTGTACCTGAGCAACCTGGTCATGCTTGGCCCGAAGGTCATCTTCAAGTTCCCCCTTGGAATTGCACAAATCATTGTGTTCTTTACCCAAATCTGCAACGCGTGCATACAAATCATCTACAGCATTATGCGTCCCCTTAGTTGTGAAGGATTTGTTTGTCCAACTCTTGCGCATTTTTCTCGACAATCTCAAACATCTGCAACCCCAACCCTAAGCAATGCTGACACATGTTCTGTGATTCGACCCTCAGTGCCTATGAGCAGATGTTGAATACAGTACCTACAATCGGGGCTGATGAACTTGTTATTGTGATCAATTTTTTTTTCAGAGGAATGAAATCTAATTTCTCATCCACCCCTGCCTGAATCATTTCATTTGTGAAGAGGTCATCGTGAATCTCTGGTTTTGGAAGCTTCAGCCTTGAGATGTCCCCAGTGATCTCCAGCAGTTCCTCAAACACCGGCTTGAAATATGCAGTTTCAATGTTGACCCCGTCATCTTTCCCACCTTCGAATATTTCCAACAAGTTGACAGATTTGACAGAGTGACTGTCCTCGACATTCAGAACTTAGATGACACATTTAGTACTTTTACCGCCCTTATCCCCAGAAACATGCAGCCATAAAGCATCGTCAAAGCTTTTCGCAATCAAATTTGTTTCAACAGATTCTGTGACAATGTGTTTTATCATATTTGCAACACCCTTGATCCGACTAAAGTGAAGAGTGCTCCCACCACTACCCTGAAAAGAACCAAACTCAAACTCGTCAGGATGTTCTGATGAAGATCTCATTGTTTGTCGGGTTCCCAACAACTTGTGCCCGGTTTCTTTTTCCAGTGTTTTCTTAAGGAAAACCCACATGGTCTCTGGCATGAGGCTACGTAACCCACTGATTGAAATTTTCAAGCCAGCTGCTTGGGATGCTGTTGCATACTCTTCTTTTTTCTTTTTTATATTCCATGCGCGCTGAGCAGCAACATCATCCAAAGAAGCCGACACCAGGGTTGAGGGGCGTGTTCCTGCCACTGAGGGAGTAGTCATACCAGAGCTTGACTGTGAACCAGCACTTGAGGCTGAACTAGGAAACATGCTGCCAGATATGAGTTTGTCTACCTTTTCGATCAATTGACTCCTTTTACGGAGACTCTCTTTTGTACATGTAGAGCTTCCAACCTGAGCAACAGGAACCCTAACAAAAACCTTTGGACGCCCATGTTTGCCTTGAACTTTCAAGAGATCCTTAACCGCAGTCCCTGAACATGCTGAACTAGCTGCAATATGTCCGAGTGCCGAGTTTTTTAATTCATGTACCCCACATGTCCTGTCAACTCCTAAGAACTGTTTTGTCTTCGAATTCCCTGATTTTTTTGTTTTCTGGGAAAAAAATTGGCTACCCGATCACCACTCTTTTCAATTAATTTTCTAGCGCCAAAAGTTACATCTTTTATGGTTATTCCCTCCACTTTCCCTCCTCTACTCTCACCCTCTCCTTTCCTTAAAGGGAATATACAACATTTGCAAACATCGAAAAATAAAACTACCAAGTTTTTGCGAAATACCTTAATAGGATGTTGGTAAATGACAGTCTAAAGCATCCTGTAAAATTATGGCACCTGGTATACTGTCATTTTCAAGAAAAGTGGTATTTTTGTATCAATTTCCAACGCTGATCGGCCGATCAGCGTTGGAAACAACTGGCTTTTTTTCAAATACTGGCCCCAATTGACCATCGCACTTGTTTGCAATCGATTACAAACCTATGAACGGGTACGAGCCAGCTAGACTGGTTCCCTGACCTTACAATTCCCCAATGTATGTAAACTGCTCTGTTTCTTCTTATATGGAGTCAGGGAACCAGACTACAGGAAAATGATCGTTTTTCTTGGTTTTTATAGCATTTTCGAACCCAAAACCTCCAAAAAGTCAGTGTAACTATATTTGCTTTATATTTCCAACCCCCCAATCCCATCCATTTCTGAAAATTACAGCAAAAGCAAATGATGTATATTCCCTTTAATTTCTATATCAATCAGTCACTCACTTCATCGAGATTCGAACCTCTGACGCTTGCTTGATACACGAGACTCTTAACCGCTAGGCCGCGCACGATCGCTGTTGCAATGATCAATCTTTGGACGTATTTGAAGTATCCATTGAAATAAACTAAATATTCATGAGAAAATAAATATTCATAATGACGTATTGCACTATCATTGGCCGGCTCATGCGACATCTCATGCAACGTCATGGTTATCGATTGTTATCCTTTTTCAGATGTATATTTTTCGTGAAATTTCCAGATTCATTTTTACACGTTTGCGTATCAAAATTTCAACATGAAATTTCACAAAAATTAGACATCCGAAAAAGGCAGCACTTTCTGGCTAGCCTATAAAGAGGGTGAGTATGCTTCTAAAGCAAAAAAATTCTACAAACTAAGGCTAAATGTGAAAATCAAAATTTGGCAAAGTGCGACACGTTTTTGTACATGTGGATGTGTGGCCTATGTTTACGGAGGCAGTCCAGTAAATAGGTAGCATAAAATGGTACGACAGTAGAGCGCGTAATGAATATGCATGACTATGACGTCACTAGAAGCTCATGAGTAATATATCACTCTTAGTCCAGCGGATATGTGAAAAAATTGTGCACTTTTGCATAAAAGCGTGAAACTTGGCACAGATGTTTATATTCGTGCGAGAAAATATTTTAGATGTGGAGCCATCGCAAATTTACCCTTTTAGGGGCGTGGCATCCATTTACAAAAAGGGGGGCGGGACTTGTCGTGCCCGCAGTAAAAATGGTTTTTCCCACTTGTTACAAAAGCAGGAAACTTCACAAAGACATAATTATATAGATTATTAGTGTTTTCCAGATTCGGAGCCACCACAAAAGTACCTTTTTAGGGGCGTGGCAGCCATTAAAAGAAAAGGGGGGGTATAATTATTATGCCCACTTTGGAAAACATTGTGCCATTTCATGAACGAACAAAACATCCCACAGACGTTTATATTCATGAGAACAAAAATTCCAGATGTAGAGCCATCTCGAACACACCCTTTTAGGGGCGTGGCAACCATATAGGAAAAAAAAGGGGGGCGGGGTTTTCATTATGCCCACCCTGGAAATATTGTTCCCACACTCATAGAGAAATGGAACTTTCCACAAACATTGACATTCATGAGAAAACAAATTCCAGATGTGGAGCCATCTCGAACACACCCTTTTAGGGGCGTGGCAACCATATAAGGAAATAAAGGGGGGGCGGGGTTTTCATTATGCCCACCCTGGAAATATTGTTCCCACATTCATAGAGAAATGGAACTTTCCACAGACATTGACATTCATGATAAAAACAATTCCAGATGTGGAGCCATCGCGACCACACCCTTTTAGGGGCGTGGCAGCCATATTGAAAAAAAGGGGGCGGGGTTCTCATTATGCCCAACATGGGAAAAAAATGTGCCCACATCTCATAAACGAATAAAGCTAATTCCCACAGATATTAATATTCAAGAGAAAAAAAAAGTCACACGTGAAGCCATCGTAAACACACCCTTTTAGGGGCGTGGCAGCCATAGTAAAATGGGGGGGGGGGGGGGGTAGTCAAGATCCCCCTATAAAAGAAAGTTCTTATGTAGAGCCACAGCAAACTCATCCTTTTAGAGGTGTGAGGGGCCTACTCACTGTGCCCACAATTGCAATTTTTATATTTTGTTGTTGATTTCTTATAATGTGGATTGGCCCATAACCTATATTATTTGGTAATACAATGACTTACCCCAAAGAGCATGGGTAAGTACCGGTAGGCTAACCTGTGTTATATTGTTCAATGTGTGTACTTGCACCTATATTATCATGCACATCTAAATTCCAGAGTGATTTCATAATTACAAATACACAGCACACAATGGCAGCCCTTAACATTTAACATTAAAGGGCCATGGAAATCCTTTTTTTTACGGGGGAGTGTAAAATCCCCCTACCCCTTACCCGTTGCGCCGCATTGACAGCAGATTGGGTAACAACACGATGTACTCGCCTCACAAAGTGGTGGACACGTCCACTATGACTTCACATTCAATGAATCTGTGTACCCCCACCACACAACCCCTCTGTGCTCTTAAAAATGGTATATCAAGCTCTTATGAGTGTTTTTTTTTTACCCCGACCAAATCCATTAAAAAAAATTATACGTTATATAGATGCGACACTGCATATGCCTTTTGGTCTGTCAGAAAAAAAGGCAGGGGAAACAATGTATTTGAAGAAGTAACACTAGTCTTTCCAGGACTAACTGAGGTACCCCAGTTTATACCCCTAATTCAGATATTGATGCAGTTGAAAGGTTATCAATAATTCTTCAGACTAAAGAACCAGTAACTGGGTTAATATAGATGAGGCAAGAATGCATAGTGTAAGAAAACAAAGGGTTTGTCAACAGTAAATTCCAACTATAAAGGCGGCCCTACTCCAACACATTAAACAGCTATCTGAGGTGGATTTTATTATATGAAACGCGGTCAAAATTTTCCACGTTGTGCATATTGAGTACCCCCCCCCCTTTTAAAAATGGATGCCGCACCTCTAAAAGGGTAGGATTGTGATGGCCTCACATTAAAAAAAAGAAGATTTTTATGAATGTATTGTCCGAGTGGAATTTAATCCATTTATGAAAGGTAGGCACAACTTTCTTTTATAGGGGCATCATGACTACCCCCCCCCCCCATTTTATTATGGCTGCCACGCCCCTAAAAGGGTGTGTTTACGATGGCTCCACGTGTGATTTTTATCTCGTGAGTATTAATGTCTGTGGAAATTAGCTTCATTCGTTTATGAGATGTGGGCACATTTTTCCCATGTTGGGCATAATGAAAACCCCGCCCCCCTTTTTTCAATATGGCTGCCACGCCCCTAAAAGGGTGTGTTCGCGATGGCTCTACATCTGGAATTGTTTTTATCATGAATCTCAATGTCTGTGAAAAGTTCCATTTCTCTATGAATGTGGGAACAATATTTCCAGGGTGGGCATAATGAAAACCCCGCCCCCCCTTTTTCTGATATGGTTGCCACGCCCCTAAAAGGGTGTGTTTGAGATGGCTCCACATCTGAAATTTGTTTTCTCATGGATGTCAATGTTTGTGGAAAGTTCCATTTCTCTATGAGTGTGGGAACAATATTTCCAGGGTGGGCATAATGAAAACCCCGCCCCCCTTTATTTCCTTATATGGTTGCCACGCCCCTAAAAGGGTGTGTTCGAGATGGCTCCACATCTGGAATTTGTTTTCTCATGAATGTCAATGTTTGTGGAAAGTTCCATTTCTCTATGAGTGTGGGAACAATATTTCCAGGGTGGGCATAATGAAAACCCCGCCCCCCTTTTTTTTCCTATATGGTTGCCACGCCCCTAAAAGGGTGTGTTCGAGATGGCTCCACATCTGGAATTTTTTTTCTCATGAATATAAACGTCTGTGGGACGTTTTATTCGTTCATGAAATATGTGCACAATGTTTTCCAAAGTGGGCATAATAATTAAACCCCCCCTTTTCTTTTAATGGCTGCCACGCCCCTAAAAAGGTACTTTTGTGGTGGCTCCGAATCTGGAAAACACTAATAATCTATATAATTATGTCTTTGTGAAGTTTCCTGCTTTTGTAACAAGTGGGAAAAACCATTTTTACTGCGGGCACGACAAGTCCCGCCCCCCTTTTTTAAATGGATGCCACGCCCCTAAAAGGGTAAATTTGCGATGGCTCCACAGCTAAAACATTTTCTCGCATGAATATAAACATCTGTGCCAAGTTTTACGCTTTTATGCAAAAGTGCACAATTCATCGATATTTTGTCACATATCCGCTGGACTATCTCTAGTGTCGCCCCACTTACCGATGATATCACATTTAACAAGTCCTCTTTCTACTGTCGCGCCGCCACCCTCTAGTGTCGCCCCACTTACCGATGATCATCATCAGATTTAACAAGTCCTCTTTCTACTGTCGCGCCGCCACCCTCTCGTGTCGCCCCACTTGATGATCATCGGCAGATCGGTAAGTGGGGCAACAGTAGAGGGTGGCGGCGCGGGTACAGTAGAAAGAGGACTTGTTAAAATTGTGATATCATCGGTAAGTGATCGATGCAGCACATACAGTGTGCATCTACATGTATATCTATCAGTACCGTGCGTGATATATTACTCATGAGCTTCTAGTGACGTCATAGTCATGCATATTCATTACGCGCTCTACAGTCGTACCATTTTATGCTACCCAGTAAATAGCCCCATAAATGTGGCCTATTTACTGGACTGCCTCCGTAAACATAGGCCACACATCCACATGTACAAAAATCGTAACGACTTTGCCAAATTTTGATTTTCACATTAACTTGATTAAGGCTTAGTTTGTAGGTTTGTTTTGCTTTAGAAGCATACTCACCCTCTTTATAGGCTAATCAGAAAGTGCTGCCTTTTTCAGATGTATATTTTTCGTGAAATTTCCAGATTCATTTTTAATTTTTACACGTTTGCGTATCAAAATTTCAACATGAAATTTCACAAAAATTAGACATCTGAAAAAGGCAGCACTTTCTGACTAGCCTATAAAGTGGGTGAGTATGCTTCTAAAGCAAAAAAATCCTACAAACTAAGCCTAAATGTGAAAATCAAAATTTGGCAAGGTCGACACGATTTTTGTACATGTGGATGTGTGGCCTATGTTTACGGAGGCAGTCCAGTATTATGGGGCTACCCAGTAAATAGGCCACATTTATGGGGCTATAGTACACGATGAGCACAGATCGCCATGCCGCTCATCTTGAAGCAAAATCAAGGCTTGATATCATCCTTATATAAACCCTACATGAACAAAATCTACAACTTACTCCTCTTCTGCAAATACAACAGTGGTTTCTAGGCTCACGAGGCATTCTTAACCTATCAAGTACGTAACTTTGGGCGATGAAAATACTATACTAGCTTCCATAAGTTCCAGCAAAGACACTTCGAAATCACCACGTGCGCAACCTCGTCCCCAGTGCTTACTTAATTTCCAACCGCGTTTCCTAGAGCAGGTAGAGGTGGGCGCGTACTGATCGACACCCTGGGGACGAGGTTGCCACGTGCGACGTTCACAATGAGACGTGTCCCTAGAGTTCCCAACGCTGTAACGAACCTGTATAATTGTAAACATGGCACCATGCTATTGATTGCCCCAAGGGAACCGATAGAGCGCGCTCTTTTGAAATTGGTATTTGGCGGGTAGTCTGATTCCCAGACCAAAAGATTCCGACTATTCCTGATGAGATTCATCAGGAATAGTCGGAATCTTTTGGTCTGGGAACCAGACTATTTGGCGGGCCGTTCGCTCGTACCCTGCAAACACATATGATGCATCATTTGAGACGACGTTCACAGGACGCTGGGATACTCTGATGAATTCACGCTCTGATTGGTTGGATTTTGCTTGACCTGTGACCTGCGGGTCATCACTGTCATGACTCTGCAAGGTTTGAAACGGCCGTTAAGACTGATTCATTACTCTTTTATTCCAGTTTAGAGATATTTTTTTTCGTTGAAAAGCGTTACAATGAAGGAAATTCTGTTAAACATATCTGTGTTGTAAATTTACAATTCCCGTCGGATTCCATTTATATATGCGACGCTTAAAATTTCGTCCACATGGTCCGCAATGAAACAGAAATCACATCTGGTATGGAATGTGCGCAATTCATAGAGTTATATAGTCGTGTTCCCTAACGTGGCGCACTTCGAAGCTTATCCAACTTTCCTCGTGTAGTGTTGCCAAACCTCTTTGTTGATAAACCTCAAATTCATGCAGTGAAATACTGGTACTTTTACCTTATTAATGCTTGCTATTTAACCTCTGTGAACAATTTCGGTTTCATAAAATGTAATCCGACATGCAAAGACGGTCGCGTCCGGAAATTGGGCACAAATTGGCGGAGTGTTCCCTAACGTGGCGCACTTGAATAAATCTCAGAAAATTCCAAATTAACATTTAAGAATTTCTGTAAACTTGATAAATTCTGATAAATCATTATTATCTTTACTTACAAACCCAGCCAGATGTTTGTCCGAAAATTATTTTCTTATTTTTCGGGGCATTTTCAAAGGGTTCACTTTGCACTTGAAAATAAAATCGGAAAATCACGCCAAAATGATTTTTTCTTTTAACTTTGTAACGGGTAAATAAACTCGCGATTTATGAACGGGAGTGTTTAGAACTTGATGAAATTTCACTCTCTGTGAAATTTCAGTTAAAAATTTTGCTCTAGCTAGGCGCTACAGGCGAAAAATCAAAGTGCGCCACGTTAGGGGCCGCGCCACGTTAGGGTACATCAACAATACAACTCTATGGCGCAATTTTATAGGAAGTTTCAGATAGCACTTACGCACATTGTCTAACTGCGGTCTTGAACAGCTGCAGCCAGATGCTTTACATAGGTCATAGGCCACTTCCTTCACGAGATTCTGTGAAGCTCATCAGCTAGGGCAGGGGGGGGGGGGGGGGGGTTACGGGTACGAGCGAAGGCGGGCCGTGCCAACCTCGTGCCCTGTGGGTACGATCTTGCAGCGCCCATGTTCTTTCCCATCATGCCTTGCGCGATCGTAACCCCTGGAATTGTGTAATTTAAATGTGCCAAAATACGGCACATTATAATTAGGGCTGCAGTTTATCCGTTTTACATGCCGTCGCCATCTTTAAAATGTTAAAAGTTGTGATTTTGAAGACAATCCTTCAAGGATTGATTAACACAACGTCCAAACGTTGTGTTTGGCAAACACAACGTTTGGACGTTGTGTTAATTAGCAAAGATTTGTATTAAATGTACGTACCCCTTTCGTGCCTTTACAACTACAGATACAGGGTTTTCTAAGCGAAAAACGCGGCTGACATAATCCATATCGTACAGGCATCGCGACTTTTGAATCATACTTTTTTTTTTCGTACGTGACGTTACGTGCAAGTCGCCCCCAGTCGCCCCCCCCCCCCCCCCCACCCCAACTGAGATTTTGAGTTTCTAAAAAAATTATCATTGATCTTAATCTAAATAGTCGCGAATGATCCACATGATGACCACTGAGAAACGACCCTTCGACCGGCGACCGCGGACCAGTAAGCTGACAACCGGCGTGACATTACGCATAATGATAATCTAAAATGCGTATTAACACCCACTGCACTGCTCGCTTACACCACGGAACACGTATTATAGACAGGTGGTCCGTGGGTCACACAGTTTCAGTCAGCGATATCACGCGAATCGGCCACGCATGACCCCCATGAAACCTTGTCGCCCCCCCCCCCCAGTCCCCCCCCCCCCCCCCCCCCCCCCCACTGAGATTTTGAGTTTCTAAAAAAATTATCATTGATCTACATGACGCCATGGGCGTCAATCTTGGGGGGGGGGGGGGGGGAACAGGGGGGCGGGGCTGGTCCCCCCACTTTTTGAGGGGTGGGGGACACAATATCAAATGTCCCCCCCCCCCCAGATTTTTGAACTCGTGTCTCATTTACAGGGCCCTATTATGTACTACAATGTATCTTTTGCTTAGAAAATATTGGTTAAAGTGGTCAGAAATTGCGTCAGATAGCACCACAGAGCATTTAGAATCCAAAATTTTTCGGGGCCCTTAAGGCCAAAAAAAAAAGGTAACCGGTTTCTGGTATGCGCGCGCGTCGCCGTAGCCATGCGCGTCGGCAAAATGAAAAAGTTTTTTTTTCAATGAAAGATGATGCCTCAAAACCGCCAAACTCACTGGTTTGACTGGAATTCTGCTGCTGCGCAATTTCAACGTGTTGTTAGATGGGGTTATGATCGAGAATAAGCTTCATGTGGCCTCTCTGGACTCCCATATATTTGCACTAAGTTTAGTCGGGCACCATTTGCAGTCACCAGCCGACATTTGAAGCAAAAAAGTCAGGTAAAAAAAAAAAAAAGTCAGGTAAAAAAAAAAAAAGCCGCGTCGCCGCACCACTTTTGGGACAAGCTCCATACCAGAAACCGGAGACTTTTTTTTTTGGCCTAAGCGGGCCCCGAACCCCACGCGTATAGCTCAGAATTCTGGTAGCTGATTCAATGACTCCAACCTCGAAAACAATGTTCAAATTTTTTTCTTATGCCTTTAGCTGAGAAAACCTCGAAAATTATGTTTAAATTATTATCTTTTGTGCTAAGATAATTATTGGTTAAAGTGGTAATAAATTGCCTCAGATCACACCTCAGAGCATCGAGAATCCAATTTTTTCGGGGCCCTTAAGCGGGCCCCGAACCCCACACCTATAGCTCAGAATACCGATAGCTGATTCAATGACTCCAACCTCGAAAATGATGTTCAAATAATTATCTTTTGCTAAGAAAATATTAGTTAAAGCATGGAGGAAAGTGGTAAGAAATTGATTCAGATCGCACCACAGAACATCTAGAATCCAATTTTTTCGGGGCCCTTAAGCGGGCCCCGAACCCCCACGCCGTATATTTGCACTAAGTGTAGCCGGGCACCATTTGCAGTCATCAGCCGACATTTGAAGCAAAAAAGTCAGGGGAAAAAAAAAAAGCCGCGTCGCCGCACCACTTTTTGGACAAGCTCCATACCAGAAACCGGAGACTTATTTTTGTTGGCCTTACGTCACGATTTTTCTGATTTTACGAGGTTGGCATGAAGAACCCGATTACTGTTGATTTCAATTATGCGCTCGCCGACCAACACAACACTCAATGAATTTTACTTTTATAAGCAATTACGCGCATTACAGAAAATTGGGAGTTTGTCTTTATGCTGTATGTGTCCGGGTCTACTCTAAAGTAAAAAACAAATAAAACAAAATACGGAACATATTATATGGAAAGTTCCAGCATTCCACAATTGGGCAACGTCTTAGTTTTTGAAATAGTTTTTTTGCCCGATCATTCAGCGTTTCTAACTCAACAAATGCGAATCTCTTGTACATTTTAAAGAGGTCGTGGAATGCCCGAAGACATTTCCGTCATTTTTCCGGTTTTTCGAGAGTCCTGTTTATTATGTCACAATTTACTATGTTTTGTATGCCAAACAAAACAATTGCTGTCCCCAACGACGACTTTTACACAAATTGCACGTTCGGGTCGAAACAGGATCTGAAAACAGCTCTCAAAAAGTACCTTTTGTACTTATTTCGTGACAGACAAAATAGTCGTTTTTATTTGATTTTACGGATGCCAAGTTCAGTGTCTGGAGAACAAAACGTGCACGAAAGTGCAATTGCCTTTTCAAGAACTGACCTTGCTCCGCCCCTGCCATATTGCCCGAGTTACGCCATGCATGGTGGATGCTTAACCCAAAAGTGATGAACCTCGGCCAGGACAATGGTGGCAAAGTTGTTTAATTTGCTTCACAGGAATTGTTTTATATTCGATCTGTCAACCTTATAAACAGCAAGGTTATCATCCTGCGGTTACACGTCCCGCCTAGTAGGAATAAGACCGGCTTTCGTTTAAAGTAGTCACGCTTTACGCCAATTCCGGTGTATTTTCGTTTGAACAAAAAAAAGCTGTTCATGCATCACCCTCCGCAATTTTTCTTCTTAAAAACTAGATTGATAAAATATCCTCCACTCACCCTGAACAAAATTTCAAACAAAAAAGCACTGCAAATGGGTCATTACATGTCAGACCATTGCACTTTTTTACCTCGTGTCTTCCGATTTTGACAAAAATTGCTGTGCTTGTAGGTCCTGATGAGCAATGAATGCACACCAAGTTTTAGCCCGATCCGACCTACCATGCGGTCAGGGCAGAAATCACACCAAAAAATGACATTTTTAGAGTAAAATCCCACCCTTTTGGTAGAAATATGTCAAAGCCATGTCAATTTTCATCGAATATATGCGAATTTGGTATTAAAATAATAAGAATTGCAAGTTCAAATCAACTTTTTTTGTCAAAATTAAATTTTGAGAAAAGTAGGTCATGTGACCTTTAATATGTTATCATGACCTTTGACTCAATTTATGTAATAATGTATCATTCCGAAAATCAACGAAATGAAAATGAATTGATAGAGCATGTTTTCCTCTATCAGGATCCACTGAAATCAATTGGGGTCTTCAAAATGTACATCTTTATGACCATTTTTGTACAGTTGGTAGGTTACAAATGAGTCAATTTATAGACTTTACATTAGAAATCCACCAACACAACTTACTATTATGTTTCTAAAGCGCTTGCCCCTCGCCCCCCCCCCCCCCGGAAAAGCAAGAAAAATGGTTTGGGAATTTCTCATGTTTAGGGCTGATGAGGTCTAACCAGACTTATGATATAATTTATCAGCAGTGGCGCACCCAGGATTTTTGCTTTGGAGGGGGGGGGGGGTTATAGTTTTTTGTTGTCAAATTTCTGTAGAAGATGATTAAAAAATACCCCAAAATCAAACAAACAAGTTGACAACCTTGGAGGGGGTGGGTTCAAGCCCCTCGAGCCCCACTGATAATTACCTGTTAGTTATCCCACGAGTATTGGAATATGAAACAATGCAATGCTGCTGTGACCCATATGCCATCCGACGTACTACATTATTCCGTGTTCCACGAGCGCAAGTGGGATAATGAATTTTTCTTCAAGTAAACTTGACGCCGAATGCTTGAGAGTCGATTGTCATCAGCAGTGACTGTTCAGGGTACGCAACAGCTCTATGCTTTCTACCCGCATCCAGTACAGCGGACACACATCCAGGTGAATTCATCTCGAAGGAACAAAATGCCAAGTCTGTGAGAGCCATTAAATTTCAAGGAACGCAGTGTTGAAGGTACTTTTGATTGCGATATTGAGTATTATCTTAAAGCAAACTTGAATCCCATACCCTCAGTTTATCTTCAGCAGCAACAACAGTGTGGTTTTATATATTGCACAGCTATATATTGCACCCCGGATATCGAATGTACATGTATTGTGTGCTTTACATTTTGTGCTGAACGTACATCCTCACTACGTACGCATTCGACATCAAGTTAGCTTGAAGATAAATTCGTTATCCCACTTGCGCTCGTGGAACACGGAATAATGTTGTGCGTCGGGTGGCATATGGGTCACAGCAGTATTGCATTGTTTCATATTCCAAGAGCGCTCGTGGGATAATTAATTATCAGTGGGGCTCGAGGGGCTCGAACCCAGCCCCCTCCAAGGTTGTCAATTTGTTTGTTTGATTTTGGGGTAATTTTTGTTTTTCAATCTTCTAGAAATTTGACAACAAAAAACTATGAGCCCCCCCCCCCCCCCCTCCAAAGCAACATCTTGGGTGCGCCACTGCTGATAATTCATATTATGAGTCTGGTTAGACCTCATCAGCCCTAAACATGAGAAAGTCCCAAACCATTCGTAACCTACCAACTGTACAAAAATGGTCATAAAGATGTACATTTTGAAGACCCCAATTGATTTTTAGTGGATTCTGATAGAGGAAAGCATTGCTCTATCAATTCATTTTCATTTCGTTGATTTTCGGAAAGATACATTATTACATAAAGTGGGTCAAAGGTCACGATAACATATTAAAGGTCACATGACCTACTTTTCTCAAAATTTAATTTTTGACCAAAGAGTTGATTTGAGCATGCAATTCTTATTATTTTAATACCAAAATTGCATATATTCGATGAAAAGTGACATGGTTTTGACATATTTCTAAAAGGGTGGGATTTTACTCTAAAAATGTCCATTTTTTATGGTTTCTGCCCTGACCACATGGTAGGTCGGATCGGGCTAAAAAATGGTGTGCGTTCATTGCTCATCAGGACCTACAAGCACAGCAATTTCTATCAAAATCGGAAAACATGAGGTAAAAAAGTGCGTTGGTCTGACATGAAATGACCCATGTACAACTAGAGCTACATCGTTTGTTGAGTTATAGAACTATTTTATTTGCGATTTAAGTTGTCAATATTTTTTTGAACAGAAATATATACATCCGTTTCCAGTGGAACCATTTGTTTTAACTTGAACAAAAAAAGCACCATTTCGGATTGTATAAGTTTCAGTATAAATTGTATACAATGATGACGTCATCAGGGAAAATATCCGAACTTAATATTGATTTAGTTCCGACAGGATAAACATTCGCCGTACGGTGAAAATGGTCGTGGAAGGGGCTCCTTGGACAGCAAGTCGCATAATCAAAAGGAATTTTCCCTCAAATTTGGTTTCTTTGTGTGAGTCGTCATTCTCCGCGGAGTTTCGTATCCAGAACTCCACGGTGTCAATCACAATGCGAGAGGCGTGAGCATGTCTTCGTTGTGCGTAAAACGGTCTGTGGATTGGACGGATTTTCGGGCATGAGCGGTGATGACGCACGACGGAGGCGATGTCACTATTGGAATCGTCCATTTTTTTGGTGGTACTGATTACTGGGCATAATTGCGTTTGGGAACGTTATAATCTGCTCAGTTTTCAGCAGAAAAGCAGATAGCCACTTTTTCGCCCGCCTAAGTCATATCTGCTTTTCTGGTATTTAAAAGTGGAATGCACAGTTGTGGTCAAAACATTAGATCCACTTTTCTGCTTTTCTGAAAAAAGAGAAAAGCAGAGGCTACTTTTCGGCCAGCTCAGTAAAATCTGCTTTTCAGGTGGCAGAAAAGCAGAAAAATGCGTTTTTACAAAGCGTTCAATCTGCTTTCCAGGTACCATAAAGGTAGAAAAGTTGAAAAATTCATTGTATACAAAAACGTAAAATCTGCTTTTTTGCTTTTCTGGTAGCAGAAAAGAAGATGGCCAATTTTCGTCCTCCATAATCTGAGGCCCTATACCACTAAACACCGTCGTACCAGATGGCTAAAATGTAAGTTCCCTGTTATTTATTATTTACACACGTGGCCTACCGCTTTGTATCCCTAAAGAGTGTGATTTGTTCATGCATGCTCCGGGTGACTCGAACACGTAGTTCCACCAGTGACAAAGAGATAGAGAGAAACTTGAATACAGCCCTAGCTAGAATTTACGATTGGTGTGTCATCGCAATCAAACAAAAAGTGTGCAGTATTGACCTTAAAGTCAGTATCGCCTGTAGTCCAATTGCAAATGTGAACTCTTGTAAATGTTCGGGTGTGATTACTGATGATTCTTAATTTGGGGCCCAGTGGTACACGTTGAATACGTATAAGAAAACCGTTTCTACAATGGAATCCGCGAACAGGGTGATTCAAAATTAAATGTAAGTGACCTGGATTAATGATTTCCCCCCTTTAAAAGCAATCAACTTTGATACTCCAATGAAGCATGTCTTAAAAGGCCATGTTCTTTCACAGATCTGAAAAAAATCGAATGACTGAAGTAGATCCATGCTATCAGAAGTTATGCATCAGCAGAAAGTTATGCATGTTACGCAACTTGCCCCCTGCGTCATTTTAATGGCGTCATAAAACAAAAACTAACAGTATCTTTTTGTGTGAAACGGTATCAGTGAAACGGTTTAAGAGGTCGATACATTGAAGTCTTAATTTTCTGAGGGTTGCAGCTACCCACAATTGAGGGGGAAATAATGGGGCCGTATCAAGTCCGATGCCTCATAGGTCTGACGCCTCACAAGTTTTATGAGGCGTCGGACTTATGAGGCATACAATTTATTTATTCCGCCTTATAGGTCCGACGCCTCATAAGTCCGACGTCGGAAAAACGAGGCGTTTAATTTGTCGGACCTACGAGGCGTCGGAGCTATGAGGCATCGGACCTATCGGACATATGAGGCGTCGACCCTATGAGGCGTCGGCTTATGGGTCTTTACAGGGGATGCGATTTTGTTGGACTTATGAAGCGTCGGACCTATGAGGCGTCGGACTTCTGAGCGGACCCCAAAATAATGAGTGGACTACAGCATCGATTTTATGGCGCGGTATTTGTGTGTGCAAATGCGTGCTGGTGTGCGAGTTGAGCGTTGCGCGTATTGTACTCAAGAGGCAGTAGAACTTTACAGAGTTGGTTTGAAACATTTCGTGAATGGGTGGTTTGGAAGAAATACACTTCCCACCAATTTTGTTGGTTATTTTAAAGTGTAAATCAAATGACAAGATTCTATAATGTCAGTTATATAAAAACAAATGTTGAGTGGCTTTAAATTGTGAAATGGGAGGAATATTATCGCTTGGTAAAATCTGGACTTTTTCATTCCACTCGGCTTCGCCTCGTGAAATAGAAAAGTCCAGATTTTACCTTGCGATAATATTCCTCCCATTCCACTCTGAGCCACTCAATATTTGTATAACATGCATGTTCCATATGAACTCATTTGAGAGCTGTATACATATACCAATTTTAACATGGCAAGCTGTTTCGTAATTACAAGTCATTCGATCCTCGTTGGTCAAATATACTTAAGTTTTTTTCAGGTTGGGCACATAGTGACATTTTTCTCGCCTTGCTCGTGATGCACTTTTGCCAGAGAAATGGTGATATTATTACAGATGAGAAAGAGAAAGCGGAGGTACTAAATAACCAGTTAAATTCCGTCTTTCGAACAGAAGTCCCTATTAGAATTCCTACAACGGAGAGATATGATATTCCTGTTATGAGCGATATCAATTGTAGTGTCTATGAAGTCTGTAAACTGCTGAAAAACATCGATGTGAACAAATCACAGGGGCCTGACGGCATTGCTCCAAAAATTCTGAAAGAAGGCGCTGAGCCACTCGCCCAATTTCTCTGCATGTTATTTAATCTGTCTTTATCCACAGGCGAAGTTCCCGAAGACTGGCGTAAAGCGAATGTCTGTCCAGTCTTTAAAAAGGGTAAAAAAAGATGACCCTTCTAACTACAGACCTATTTCCCTCATATCAGTCATAAGCAAATTACTGGAAAGAATCGTCTCCAATCACCTCACCAAGCATTCGAATGACAATAACCTCCTCAATGATAATCAACATGGCTTTAGAAAGAAAGAAACGCTCCTGTGAGACTCAACTACTTGACGCAATCCACGATTGGAGTAGCACCTTAGAATCTGGCTCCAGCGTTCATATTGCTTTTTTGGATTTTTCCAAGGCCTTCGATACCGTTTCACACATTCTTCTTCGCAAGAAACTAAAAAGTTTGTGTCTTGGTGATCGTAACCAGAATTGGATTATGAATTTTCTTGAAGCTAGAACGCAGAGAGTCATTCTTAATGGTGAATTTTCCAAATGGAGTGCCGTCAAATCAGGTGTCCCCCAAGGGACAATCCTTGGTCCTATTCTTTTTAATTGTTTTATTAACGACATTACTAAGGATGTGCATTCTACTATTAGATTATATGCAGATGACTGCATTGTTTATCGGTCAATTAAGTCTGTAGAAGATTGTAATGTTCTCCAGTATGATTTAAAAGTCTTAGGCGATTGGTCTAAAAAGTGGTTGCTTGATTTCAACATCACCAAGTGCACAATTATGAAGATGTCGAAAAAAAACCGCAATTCCACTGATTACGTTTACTTTCTACAGGGCCAAAAATTGCAGGAGACGGATCGTGAAAAATACCTGGGAGTGATGATAAACAAGCAATTAAACTGGAACGACCAGTGTAATGAAGTATGCAATAAATGCAATAAACTGTTGTTTAGAAGGTCCTTCGCAAACTGCTCTGGCCAAACAAAAACACGGCTCTGCGAATCACTAATCCGACCTCATCTTGACTTTTGTAGCATGGCTTGGGACCCTTATATGAGTTCCCACTGTGCCACGCTTGAGCGCGTTCAAAAACGTTGTGCCAGAATGGTTTGCAGGGACTGGAAATCTGGATACAATGACTTATTACAACAGTTAGGATGGACGTCACTAGAAAACAGACGAAAGTACTTGAGACTTGTAATGGCCTATAAAATAATGAACAACCTTATTGATGCAGACAGCCTTTGTAAATTCAGTCCTCCTGAATAATTCTTTTTTTGTATTCTTTTGTGGTTTTTATTTTTGGAAGTAGGCCTATGTTTTAATTCATTTTTACTATATTCTACCCAAATATTTTTTATTGCCCACCCGATTTTAGTTAGTTTATATATAAATATTCCTGTTTTAATATTTTAAAGCGATTGTGGATTTTATATGGGTTATGTAACCTTTCCCACAACCCGCGACAGAAATGTCGAAGTAAAATATAAAGATATTATAGGCCCTATAGAGATTTTTGTAAAGTGTGTCAGTTTGATATTCGACATTAACATACGTCTACTTAATTGGTATTCGATGTCCAATAGGTTTTTGGACAAATTACCCTCCCCCCCACCAAAAAATGTGAATATACATTTGTACACAGCTAATACGTCAAGACCCAACAACGACACCCTAACCATCCTCTCAAGATCCGAAATTCACATGATCTTTTTCAGCTATGCTAGCTAAAGGTGTCGGATGGAGGGTCGTTGTTTGAGTAGTCTCCACGTCCCTCAAACCAAAAAAGACGGAACATAAAACAATAAAATTAAGAAGGGTTAATTTTGTCCCCCACCCCCTCTTTTTTTTCAAAATGTCTTGTGGTGTGAGAGTGAACAAGCCTATATTGACGGAAAACTTCTTCTACGCACCTTCTTTCTGATTTTCGCAAAAACTTAGCATTCCGTCAACTTAGACTCGTGACCTGTGCATTTTCTCTTACCTAGAATACCGGTATCATTCCTAGGTCAACTGTAGTTTCTGTTAATGATAATTATAAACCTACCTTGTTGTAGCGAACTCTTCGACAGGCCAAGCAAGACGACGAAACATAAAATGCAGTGCGTTTTTGAAGCAGTCATAATTGATCGCTAAGAGCTTTCCCGTCAGTTTATCTAACAGCGTTATGTTATTCGAAATTAAAAGTCAGTTTTGCCTCGGCAGCCTCATCTCACAAAACCATCATCCTTAAAGTAACTTCAAATAATGAACTTTACCGTTCATTAAACACAAACCATTCGACATATGCTAAGATGTTGAAGAGACGAAGTTTTTAGCAACACTGAACATCCTCGGTTTTCGGCCGAATTATTCGATTCTGGACCACGGCCCAACTCCCAAGCTCAGTTGCCGTTTCGTTGCAACTTGGTTTTAGTGGAAATTTAAGGTGACGTATCAGACCAATCACAATTGAAGCCGCGCCCACTGATAGTGCAGTGATCAGGATATACGTACACATTTGTTTAAAAAAGCTCCAATCTTTTCAAACAAACCCTTGCATAATGGGACAGGTTGGTCTAGGTGCCGAGGTTCCCTGGGAACCGGATTTCGCCGTGACGCAACCGCGTTTTGCCTGAAATTTATGCAATAATTTCATATCATCTTTATGTGACTATAGATTGTTTATAATGTTACTTGAACCTTAACTAAGGCAATACTACAAAACTGCATGTGATTTTTAGTGTTTACAGTGTATTTCGAGTAATTCTGGGGAATTTGTCAGATTTTCAATAAATCTGACAGATTTTTGAAGCGCATTTAGCAGAACTTGTCCATGACCTTACGGTGACCCTGGTCGTTTGGGAGAAAAAAAATTCGCGTCCGGGCCTGCCCTTATAACCTTTTTGCCTCGTGTTTGACTGCCGTCACTGTTCTCTTACGAATTCGTATAACTCAATTCGGGTGGTTGTAAAAGAGCAATTAGCGATTACGACGGATTGCAGAACAAAATAATTGATTGCGCACACAGGCCACCTGTGAAAGTACAAGCGCCGGCCACGAGAACAGTTCAGATATTGTGGTTGTCATTAAAAGTGGCTTCATCGATGTATTCATCATCGAACACGAAGGAGTACTGTTCATTTGACAACCAAACGCTTTGTAATACATGTACACAAATAATAGCCCCGTTGCACTTGAAAGATAATCGACAAAAGTGAAATCCCCTCAGCAACTACAATGCGGTTCATTCATAAGCTGATCTCCCTCCTCAACACACACACACACACACACACACACACTCTAGAATTTGTATCCTTGTGGAGACATTTCTTTGTTCTCGTGTAGTAAAGTTTTCGATTTTGAAAGTGAAGTTTTAAAACCAGAATTAGTTTCCTTGGCTGAAATTTGGACTTGATATCCCTTTTCTAAAACTCTTCCATTTGCGACTGATCAACCCACCTTGGAAATTCCTAGTTTTTGAGTAAAATCCATATATCTTTTTCGTGAAAACCTTGTGGAGACCTATTCATCTATGTGAATGGCATGTACACAGCATTTAATTAATTTGATGTGATATTCAAGTGTGCTTCTGTGGCAATTTCCTAAGCATTTTGTCACACATGCGTAAGTAAAAAAACACCAACTGAGAAATTTTGATAATAAAGCATTTGATCATTTATTCAAATGATAAAATCTCTTATTCTCAGACTGATATAAAACACACAACACACAATCATTTTTGTTTGTATGTAATTTGCCACAGCTATTTATTCAACACAACATTGCCAGATACCATGGGCAAACTGGCAAAGAAATACAATATAGTGGGATACACCAGATCCCCTGGGTTGACCAGACCCAGCCATGAAAAGGGCACACCAGGCCCACCAAATATAGGTCACACAATATCCTGAAATTATGGCGCACCAGGCCTATCATCTAGGTCACACCATACCTAGGTCACTGAAATTCGGGAAATTAAACCAGACCCTGGTACATAGGGCACCAGACCCAGCCATGAATAGGGCACACCAGGGTGCAGACCAGTAAATCGGTCCGAAATTGCCTGCGCTGGCCAAATCACGATTTGCATGCCCTCAAAATCTTCGGTATTTGAGCATGCTGTGGGCCATGAACTTGAGGGATTGTAAAAAAATATGGGTGGAAGCCGTGCATAGGACTGGGAGCTTGCAGTTCTGTGTAATTTTGATGTAATTTGGACCCTAAAAGCGCTCTATTTTGTAATGGAGTGTAGGCATCGTTTTTCAAAATGGCGATGGGCTTCAGGACTATTTTCAGGGGTGATCATCTTCAGATGGAAATTTCTCCTAAAAGTCATCAGTTGACCTCCGGAAAATTGAAAAGAAAATGAAAGCTGATGAAATAAGCTTTAATTTGATGTGTGTCTCGAACACCTTGGAGAGTTGTGAGTATTTTTTCCCGAATTTTTGAAGTGGGAGTAGCTGGAGTTACCCAGCCCCCCCTTATAGACAACCCAATGATAAAACTCAGGGCTGGGTAACTCCAGCTAAAGTGGGAGCATTTACCATTGGGGTCTATGGAAGTTTATTTACTGGTCTGCTACCACCAGGCCCACCATATGTCACACCAGACCCTAACAATCTTTTGTTCCCTATTGTGTGCACGCTCCACCGGGCACCGTGTACCAGATCACACACAAACATTGTGTGTAAATTCATCTTTTTGGGGGTACCTACACGCAACAGCAAGCGCCATGCATGGCGTAAATCCCTGTACAGTAGCAGGGGTGGAACGGGGGATTACCATACCCATCGTAGTATCGTATGCATCGTAGTATCGTTCCTTGCATCGGTAACTTTCTTCACAAGAACCGTGAGCAATGTGTCAGGTTTAACAATGGTACTTCTGATTATGTTTTTCTGAATGGAGGCGTCCCTCAAGGCACTAAATTAGGACCTGTAGGTTTCCAAATTATGATTAATGATGCTGCTCTGAGTTCTAATTCCGAATATTGGAAATATGTCGATGATCTTTCCCTTGCTGAAAATAGGAAAATCAATGGCATGACCAGTTTGCAAAATGATTTGGATGAATGCACAGATTGGGCAAAACATAAACACCTGAAATTAAACCCATGTAAATGCCAGGTTCTTGAAGTGTGCTTCAGTAAATCCGCCCCAATTCATACTGAATTGTTCATCGGTTCTGAACAGCTCCAGTATGTCAACAAAGCCAAGGTTCTGAACCTCTGGTTTCAAGCTGATCTTAAGTGGGAGGCCCAAGTTGATCACATGGTAAAACAAGCAAACAAACGCCTCTTCATGTTGAGATCACTAAAAGTACGATTTGGCTTTGATCACGAGGAACTTTTGGTTGTTTACAACAGTTATGTCAGGCCCATGGTCGAGTACGCAGATGTGGTATGGCATTCTAGTTTAACCAAAAGGCAAACCGATGACCTTGAAAGGATACAGAAACGAGCTTGTAGGACCATCATGGGGAATCAGTACACTTCATACTTGGATGGGCTCAGCCTATGTAACTTAGATACACTAGATAGCAGAAGAGTAGGACACTGCTTAAAATTTGCTAAAGCACTTGGTACTAATTCAAGAACAACTCACTTACTCCCCCCTACGAGGCTAGCAAGTCATAGTAGGAACCTAAGGAACAGTAACCACATTACTCAACTCCCTATTAGAACCAAGCGCTTCCAACAAAGTCCCATCCCTTACTTCATTAACATTTTAAATGCCGGCTCTGTGTGATTTTATTGTGCGCAATGGTTTTTTTTTTAGGGGGGGGGGGCTGCACGTTGTCCCTCCTTTCTTGAAGTTCTGTCACCCTGGTTATGTGATGTATGTTTACGTATAATTTTAATGTATTGCCTACCTAGTATTTTTCTAATTTTTTTGGTATTAAGCAAGTTTTAATCGTTTTTAGAATTGATTGTAATGTAATTGTCTTTTGGAATTTGGCCCCCGGGCCACGATCTGAGACAAATAAAAGAAATGAATGAATGAATGAATGAATGAATGAAATGTATAACAAAAAAACATACCATAAAATTCTAAAATTAGTCAAGTCGTGGAAATTTGAAGGGTTCCTAATATAAACTGTACATGTAATGCAAACATGCTCACATCCCTTAACCTTACACAAATACAGTGCACTGAAAGCTTTTCTGTGTTTCTTCTTTGTCTTTCAAAACTATTTAGTACATTTAGACCATTGGAAAGTTACCAGATAACATCAAAATCGGTAGTTTTCTGTGTTACAATCAGATTGGTGTTTGCACACAAGCTCCATAATCCTGAACTCTGGCACCGTTTGCCAATGCCCAACGTAACAAAATAAAATCCATCTGAATAAACTGAGCAAGAATCTTCCACATCTAAATGGATATTAAGCTGTTTATCATTTTTTCAATGGTTTCACTGGAGCATATTAGACACTTCAGTTTGGAATTTTGAAAAAGAAAAGGACAGCACTGCTACATGTTGATTAGCTAATTAATCAGAGTATTGTTTTAAACATAAACAGATCACGAGATGCATAGATATTCCCGATACAAAATGGCTGTGAATTTGTCATAAATGACTTGGTGTCTTAACAGGCAAAGTTTTTTGCTACTCTAAGACTGGTTTCCTGAAACATTGTTTTTTACAGTTCATATCGAAATTCACTTTAAAGGGAACGTACAACATTTGCTGTTGCTGCAATTTCCAGAAATAAATGGATTTGGAGGATTAGTTTGTTAAAGTAAATATTGTTAAACTGACTTGTTTCATGTTTTGGGCTTGTATATGCTGGAGAACCAAGAAAACCAATCATGTTCTTATAGTCTGGTTCCCTGGCCCACTTAAGATGAAACAGAGAAATGTAAAGAATTTGAAGGTCAGAGAATCCCTCTAGCAGGCTTGTACCCCTTCATAGGCGTGTAATCAATTGCAAAGAAAATGCCGAATAACTAAATATGAAAGATTAGGAGCAGTTTTTAAAAAAAAAAACAGTTTGTTTCTTGAAAATGTCAGCACACACTGAGCCACAATTTTACAGGATTCTTCAGGCTGTCATTCCCTAGCAATCCAGTGAGGTATTTCGTGATAATTTGATCATTTCGTTTTTTGATGTTTGCAAATGTTGTATCTTCCCTTTAATGAATAGCCTGTGACTTGAATTCAGACTAGATGACTTGCGGTTGACTTGCGGTTGACTTGCGGTTGACTTGCGGTTGACTTGCGGTTGACTTGCGGTTGACTTGTTGATAACTTGCGGATGACTTGCGGTTGACTTGCGGTTGACTTGTGGTTGACTTGCGGTTGACTTGCGGTTGACTTGCGGTTGACTTGCGGATGACTTGCGGATGACTTGCGGATGACTTGCGGATGACTTGCGGTTGACTTGCGGTTGACTTGCAGTTGACTTGCGGTTGACTTGCGGTTGACTTGTGGTTGACTTGTGGTTGACTTGTGGTTGACTTGTGGATGACTTGTGAATGACTTGTGGTGACTTATTGTGACCGACTTGATTTAAACTTGGATTCTTATGCTACAATCCGTTCCATTTGTTCGTATCCTGCCCTCAAGATGAACTGAAAGTTGGCATTGCCCTGAAGAGGTTTCAACTCGTCACTCGTGAGCAGGGCGTCCACGTCAGGAAGATAGTATTCCAGATCTGCGCCTGGGTCGACAAACAGAAAATATAATTAGAGTTTTGGTTTTAGATTTACACAAAGCAGCACAAAATTAACCCTTTGAGCCCACACTCAAAGGGCTTGCCAGTGGATTTGACCAGAGTTGTAATGACTCGAATCAATGACTCGACTCGAGTCCTACTCGAGTCACAATTTTTGGTGACTCGACTCGACTCGAGTCCCTCATCAGAATGACTCGACTCGACTCGAGGAAGGCTAATGAGACTCGAGTCCCAAAAATAAAAGCAAAACTTTGCGATAAATATTTGCAATGACTTACGCCGGTGCCGGTTTTTGTTTACGTCACGTTAGAATTTTTGCGAATATTGTATACATATACACACGTGGTTTGATCAGTGTCCCCATTAGTTGAATGACGATCAGCTGGCACCCCCTTTTTATTTTCATTAAGAGTCAAATTTGGTGTCGCCACATGTAATAGCCTGAATTTAATATTTAAAAAGCCAAAAATAACTTCGCTTTTGTGTTTTTTTATTGTATAGTGCTCAAATATTTGTGACTTGAATTGACTCGAGCTAAATACTTGACTCGACTCGACTCGACTACACACTGTGACTCGACTCGACTCAACTCGACCTTCTTGACCTAATGACTCGACTCGACTCGAGTCACTTCTTTAAAATGACTCGACTCAACTCGAGTCACAAAAATCAGTGACTCGTTACAACTCTGGATTTGACATCACACACTCTCACTGCAAACCTAAAGATGTCTGACGTTGCATTGATTGGGACAATATATATCTTAAACTTGCACAGTATAAAATCGGCAGAACTTAAGATTCACCAATCACGAATGGACACTAATGTGCCAATGTCAGACGTTTTGTGCAACAATAATTTGACATCTTGGGTTTCATGGTGTGTATCAGTTCCATAATTACTGGTTTTTTATGTTGGTCAATGCTGCTTGAGGTTTTTGTTTGCGTTTTCCTTTCAACCATGTTATTCCACGTCCAAAAGTAGTTGTCTGAGACTCGGACAAAGGTTCGCTTGGCCAACTCACATGCTGCTTGGCTAATAGTCTGGTTCCCCGGCCTGACAATTTCCCCCGACGTCCACACGTCTAAATTGTAGGTCAGGCAGCCTCCGTCAGGCCCTTTTTCAAAGCACGGCTTTGTTTCCGAATTCACTTTATCACTTAAAGCTTTTTATTGTTCGGATCAAATTTTTAAAGTAAATCACTTGCTTCATATATCATACAGTTATGATATACAGTTTTATACTTTTGTAAGAAAACGTTGACTAATTTTGACCTGGGATCTTCAAAGTTAGACACCCAAATAGCACTGTTAGCAGGCGGAGCCGAATTGAGACCACGCCGAGTTTTGGAAAATGCCGGTAACGGTCGTCAAATTCAAACTACATGTAGTACATGATGCAGCAAAAAGTTCGCCCCTCGTATACAATCCGAGTACAAAATCGTCGTTAAATTTCAATTTTTATAAATAAAAGCAATGGATATTAATTATCAACTAGTTTTTTAAGTTTTAATAAGCAATTAGCAGTTATAAAACCTATATTATAGTTGGAAATACTCAGGCACTTTCCGATTGTCGACGAAATGAATTCGGCAAACTTTGGACATTTTCGGAAAAAGGAGGAATGCCTCCTGTTTTAGTCACGTGACGTAAATTGTAATACAATGTATTACCGGAGGCTACCGGACCTAAAATTCAACAGGAATAGTCAGAATCTTTTGGTCTGGGAACCAGACTACTTGGCTAACCCCCGGTTCAGACAGGTGTTCCAGAGCTGCGCTGAACCAAATTAAAGGCAAGATTTGAATCTAGTACATGAATAGTTTGACGTCTGAAACAATTAGGAGCGACTAGGCACGCCAGATGGCAAAAGATCGACTGACGACTCGGGAACAACTTGATTTCAGACAGCGCTCTAGTCATGAGCTGAACTCAATGCAAATGTATGTAAGTAAGTAGTGACCTTACGACATATCACACAAGCCACCCATAAATTAGGACTGCAGTCGATGTGTTTAATGTGCGATGCAGTACTTTTAATTTTGAATGTTTTTTTTTTTTTTCAGAATCAATCCTTTCAAACACGACATTTCAACGTCATGTTATAGAGCAAGAACTTATATTAAATGTACGTACCTCTGTTGTTCCTATACAACACAAGATACAATTTCTTTAGTGAAAAACTGAAACTTCTAGTATCCATATGGTACAGACATAGCACAGTCTTCAAGACAACGCGAACATATATGGCGTGCTAACTGCATGGTTAGCTGTCTTTGATACGCGCGCAGTACGCTCCGATAGTCATGGCAGCGTCATTTACGTCTCTACACAGCCAGGCATTTAGTGAAGGAATGCGCATATGCATCGACGCTGCGCAATGCCGGGTTGTTGCTAAGATGGTGTATTTGTTTGTTTGTACACAATATTCTTGGGAATCTCTACTGTTTTTGTGAAGTGTCCTGTTTGCCTGTCTGTATGAGGTCCAACTAAGAGGCCTCTTTTGAAGAGAAAAAATTGTTTTCCTCCTTCAGTGTCATGTCTACAGAGGATCCCTGCTCCATTCAAGGGTTACTTTGGAGGCAAATGAAAAATCCACAAATATTCAGCCTTGGGTTATGTGGTAGATGTATACATGTTTTTGTCTTAAAGGCACTCCTAAAAATATCCTTGTAATCCCATTTAGTCGTGTGCATTTATGGGTATAACGGGAACGCGGGTACCCTAATTGAAGCAAAGCATGGGTACCCAGGTACCCAGGTGCCTGTAAAAAGAAAACGACCCCAAAATTCAAATTGCAGAAGTTGTCTGAAGAGCTGCATTGCTTTATGGTGTAAACTGCTACTTTTGCGAGCGTCATCTGCAGCACGTTAAAATGCACATAAGTGTGAAATGACTGAAATCTGTTTTGGTTTTCCCATGTATCCTGGTTTTCATTTTTGAAAATTTCCCACAAGTGGCATTCAAAACATTTCTTTTTCATTGTCTGAGAAGTTACTATGTAACTAAGAAACTAGACACCCCTGTTGGTCATCACTTCAACCTGCCTAACCACTCCATTTCTGATATGATTTTGCAGGGCATTGAATCTCTTGGCCATCGCAAGGACTCAGTTCGCCTCAGCAGAGAGAAAGTGTGGATGAATCGTCTTCGAACTATTCAACCACATGGTCTCAACATCCAACTTGGAAATGATTAATCCTTTTCTTCCTCCATTGTCTTCTGTTACAGATAATCCACCTGGTCTTCCTTGTTTGTGTTTACCCATCTTCCCCCATCTTTCATCCCTTTCCACCTCCATACTGTCCCCCCCCCCCCCCCCCCCCCCGCATCATCCCCCTTCACTCTCACACTCTTTTGTCCGTTCCCATTCCCTGTGACCTTTGATCCTTCCCCTTTCTGGTCCCTCCCCTGTTTATACCAGACCCCTTGTGGTTTGCCATCTCCCTTTGTTTCTCTGTTCTCTCATCCACCCTCCCCTGCATCTTTCCACACCTTTCCCACCTAATCCTTCTTTTGTGTTTCTTCTTTCAGCCCTGCATGTTTGTGTGCACCCCCATGTTAATGTATGTACCTCTGTCATTTCTGTTTTAGCCTCTGAAGAAGAACTTGCTAAGTTCGCAACGTCAGGCCACATTAATTTTTAGATTTAAGTTACTATGTAATTTGATAAAGTTTGCTAAGGGTACCCGGTCCATAATCTGGAACTGGTTCCTGACATGGTTCCTCAGGTACATGGTTCCAATGCACAGTTCCACACCCATAATTCTTTTAGACTACCCTTCGAACAAAAACAAATGTGAAGAAAAATTCTCATTTAGGCTTTTTTTTGGGGGGGGGGATCTTGAAATCAGAAATCCAGAAAAAAAAATCTGGACAAATGTTAACTATTTCACATGGATTTCTATCAGAACTTACCAGATTCCAGTATTAATCGAGCAGTTCTGAAGAACACAGTGTCCTCATAATGCTCCAAAGGGTCCACCCCAGTCCCTCTGTCAGCTGACCAACTACGCAAACGACCAAAAAGAGGGAGACATACTTTTCGAATAAGGTCTTAGGGTATAGACCTTGAAATCACAAAAAATGTATCTGCACTTACACAGAGAGCTCGCAAATGATTCACTTGAAAAACAGAAATGCCAGGATCGGTAAGTGGGGCAGGTAGGGCAAATTTTCGGGGGTATTGTACCTTTGATGATACAAGCATGGCCTTTGGCACACAGTCAGAGTATTTCTTAAGAAAGATACTTGGCTAAAGTGCCATCACAGATTTGTCCGTTGAAAAAAATATAGGTAGAATTAGAATTACAAGCAATTTTCAAAATGGCTGCCATTGCTTGTTATTCTACTTATATTTTTTCAAACGGCAAATCTGTGACGGCCCTATAGCCAACCATTTTTGTCATGACATGCTCTGACTGAGCGCCAAATGCCATGCTTGTATCATCAAAGGCACAATCCCATCACCTATCTGCCGTACTAGGTTGGCTGTGAGGGAAGGTGGTTAATGAATATTTAAAACTTTTGAATGGCTTGTGGTTCCACCAAGCAAGGATTCACAACTGATTGTGGCTACACATTTTTTTTTCTGTGTGCAGCATGCATGGCTCAAGGTGTTCATTGGACTGCTGTACTCACGGCCATGTCAATGTTTAAGCAGGTCGATCCCTATACATTGGAGCACACAGTTGTTTTCTGCTAAGTCTTCATGTCCATTGATGCCCAACACCTCCATGCCCGGACTAGAGCTTGGAAACCCTGTCACAATTTTCTCAGAGAAGTTTCCTGAAACCTTTGCTCTTATGCCACTCACATTTACCACTGTTTAGATGATTCCCCATCATCAAGCAAGGGTTTGAAGACGATAAATTACAAAAACAAGTTAAAACTCCCAAAAAGTATAAAGACCATGACTTACTCATCTTTGAGTATGGCTTTGCACCATACATTGAGCCTCAGGTGATCAATCTTTGCATCGTCATCCTGGAGACACACAGAGAGAAGTTAAGATTAGCATTTATACTGAAACATTACGAAGAAGTAGTTTTCTTATTCAAAAAAAAAAGTCAGAAGTTTAACCCCATGCGCACTGGGAAGCGGTCATGGCCGCGGCCGCTAATCCTCATTGGAATGCAGTTGCCAGCTGTGGTATGCCGTGGCACACAGCTAGTGGGTAGTTCCACAGCTGCTGCTTTTGTGCAGTCCCGCTACCACACAAAGGCTGTGCAGTCATTGCTCTATGTGTGGAGGAATGTCCCCATTTCACCCCTTGCTTAAGGGGTTAACCAAGTGGCTTTCCCTAAATGGCCAATTCACTGTGCCAAAATGATTCACTGCAAACTCATTCTTAAGTGCTTGAAGGTCATTCATACTATGTTGAAGTTTCTTGCAATACAATTGCTGGATTAAACTAGTGGCAAGTATGCAGCTCAAGATTGCAGTAAAAGGGTCTGGCAACTTTTGGTTTGCAATATTGAGAATATAATAATGTGTAATTACAAAGCGCACGTATCGACCAGGATTGGTGCCCAAGGCGCTACGTCATAATACCCTGCTCAGTGGGACAATGAAACATTGCAATACCATCTCAGCTCCCTGGGGAGTATACAGCTCCATGCTGTCATGTTGGCGCAAAGCAGCTAAAATCAATCACAATAACAATCTCTGCCCTCACAGGCACCCATTAACTCCTGGGTGGAGAGAAGCAATGAGTGACAAAGTGCCTTGCCCAAGGACACACACACCACATCCCCAGGCTGGAATCCAACATTGGTCATCCAACAAAAATAGTCAATGTTTTCATTGCATAAAACGCCTGAATTACGGTTAGAGTAATGGAGTCATCAATAAAGAAATTCACTTCTTACTTGAGAAAGTCGAGGAAAAAGTCAGAAAGACTAGGGCACCGTTCATGGTGCTTCAATCATGTCCATGATTCAACCACACAACTCCACTACTCCACTTGCATTCATACGAGGGGAAAAATCAGGCATTATGGTCTTTTTCTTCCAACAAATGCCAGTGAAATGTTTCGCTAATGCTCTCTTCGCTATCCACGAGATAATAATCACGATTTTTAAAGCATTGCATTTTGTACAACTAAATCTGAAACCTCCGAAAATCGCACAACATAATGATTTTATCCACTGGATCGTTCACAAGGCTACCCGTTCCCGACCGGCCATGTGCTAGCGGACTGTACGGTGCGGTACGGTACGTACGCTGGTACCACTGCATATCATCTTCGCACGCACGTGCGACACAGTGATTTTTCCATGTCACCTGTCAATGTTTAACCTTTTGTTCAGCCGGAGAAGGCTCCGATCAGTGTTATGCCCTGTGTTTCTACCGTTGAAACACTCCAATAACGACTGGTAAAAGAGATTAAAACTACGTTTGCGATGATTTTAACGTGCATTTCCATCGACTTTTCATCGACTTTTCTTCGAAATTATGATTGAAATAAAATGACATTTTGTGAAAAAAATTGTTACAAAATTGAATTTTGTGGGACACTTTGTAAGAAAATCGGAAATTTCATTGGAAAATTCAAAAAGTCGGATTTCCGATTAAAATCGGAAAAGTTTCATCTCTGATGCATATTCAAACTTTAATGCACACGCGTGAAGTATGCTCAGAATTTCTTGAATTAAAAGTGCGAGAATTCCCAAGACGGGGGTTTATTTCTCTGGTTGACTTTCCCCTCTTCTGTTGAGGCAGCTTACCCATGCTTGCAAGGCAGGGGAAACACATCCCAAACCAGACTGGGAGGGAGACTAGTACCTCCTTACCTTGGGTAAATACTGTAGGAGGTCAAGAGCCTTCTTAAAGTCAAACTCATTGGCATCTGTGTTCTTCTCGCTGATGTATAACTGCTCACACGAGAAAAAGGTTAAGAAACCTAGGAATCAAAATGCACTATGCATGAAGAAAGCAGGCATGCAATTGGGAATTTAGAAAAAACGAGGAAACTCCAAACCGCACAAGACTTTGTACAGTATTGTTAAATTTGTAATGGCATTCACGACAACTTAAAAACGAGGAAATCAGCAGATCTGAGGAAAAGATGCATGCCTGAGAAAGTTATACCTATCATACCCCATCCCCCCACCCCTGAGGCGATTCATTGAAGAAACTAAGTAATGTAGTTTAATAATCACAAGCTGAACATTTTATCAGTAATTAGACCTTAAATTGCAAGCTGTTCCTTTTAAAATGATCTTTACTCAAAAGATCACTCATTAATTTCTACGATGGGTTTGATAGTACTAAGTGTACTACTGTATTCAGGGGTGAGATTTGGGGGAAATAAAAACAATTCAAAAAAAAAAAAAATATTTGGCGGATTCCCAGAGCAGCACAGGGTCAGTTTTAAGCATACATGTACATTAACCCTAAAAGGGCCGGGTTATTTTAACCATCTCTCAGCCGTGGGGGGGGGGGGGCGGGGGATTCCGCGCCCTACCCATATGATCGCGGCCATCGAGTGACGAAAAATTTTGAAACTCGGTACATGCATATGCATGAGGGGGGGGGGGGGGGTGGGGGTGCGGGCGGGGGATTCCGCGCCCTCCCCGTATGATCTCGGCCATAGAGTGACGAAACATTTTGAAACTCGGTACATGCATAGAGCAACTCTTTATGAACATACACAAGAAATTTCATGACTATATGTCTAAGAGTTAATAAAATGTCTTATGGCTAATTAATTATGCATATGTACGAATGGTAATTCTGCTCTGTGTACACAACGTATGGGAACATTAAGTTTTCACAGTACATAGCGCTGGCAAATTTTTTTCGCTGCGTGGCAACCCGTGGTCAAATTTTCATGTTTTTGGTATCAAAAGATGCGCAAGGCTCGAGGCTAAAAAGTCATATCAGCTCGGGTCGCAAAAAAAATGTTTTCGAGGCTATCGCGGAAAAGTTGAGAGGGGCCCCCCGGCCCTTTTAGGGTTAATATACACTCTTAAAAACTGCCCATAGAAATTCCTCATTATAAACCTTTGATGGAAACGAACCAGTGGCTTAGGCTTTTCTGAAATCTACAAATCTGGGAAAAATCCGGGGAAAAAATGTCATCCCTGACTTTTTATGTCGAAATAGTTGTGCGATATACCTATGAAAAGTAGTGGAAATGACATTTGTGATCACAAGAACTGGAACTGTAAAAAACAAATTCACACCATTATGCATTCAAAAAAGAAGCTTTCAAGTTAAAAAAAAAAAAAAACGTAAAAAATAAATAGAAAATGAAATAAACACAAACATGCAATTTACCCAGATTAGCTGTTCGGGATCAATGACTGGTAAATCCCCCTCACTGTTGAACAATTCCATTTTCTACAAAATAAGAAAAGCACAATCAAACTCATCTAACGCAACCAATAATTATATAATATTGGATGGCTTTGAGGGGAATATACAAGAATATATATTCGACTCGTGCAATATTGTTATAGTGAGTGCAATATATTCTTGTACCCCCCGGAACAAATATTAATATTGTTATTATTTATATCAGACTGACAATAATCTGCAAGAAAAAAGTTTTGTGACGCTGTCTTTATTTCTCAAATTTCGTCGAACATTCTTCGCTTTCCGAAGCACTTCTCGTGCCACTTGAAGCTGCCATTGTGATTAACACGAGTGTGCGTATACCCAGCTGCACGCTGCGTCCGCGTGCGACGGTTCTGCGTGATACAGTCTGCTGATTGGTTGACAACTGTGAGGCTCTCAGAATATTTACTGCCTTTTTTGTGGCCTTCAGTGTATTTTCTGCATCTCTGTTCTTTAAAAGTTATCAAACCTCGCACCGTTCGAAGCAGCCATTTTTGTTGACAAAACGTACTACAGCTCTGTTCACTGGTTAACAACCATGAGTACTGTGTGCCCTTGATTGTGCGGGAACCAGTGAAATTTGTTGAAATGCTCAGATGAGGACAACATCAAAGATAATATTGCAGTCATCTGGGTACTTTTACCGACAAGATATTATAGTCATCTGGCTACTTTTTCCAAAAGCACAAAATACACTCATTGATATTTAACACACGAAACCGGATATGAATAACAATTTAAAAATTCGTCCAAACTGTAGACTGAAGTAAAAACTAATCTTTGTGACCAGATAACAGGTGGATTTCTTTCACATTAATCTATAACTTCCACTTACTTGAACTAATTCTTTAGGCAGCTGTTCCTGGTGTAGTATAACATCCAATTCACTGTTAATATCTGTCAGAAAAAAATATAGTATACTGTCATGTATTGAGGTGTACAGCACAAACAACATGCAGAAATGCTATATTTGTTGTATTTTTTTTAGTAAAGACAAGTTACCTAGTGAGTATACAGGGGAGTGTGTGGCCTAGTGGTTAGGGTTCGTGACTCATGATCAGAGGGTCCGGGGATCGAATCCAGCCGCTGGTCATATATTGTGTCCTTGGGCAAGGCACTTCACCCCACTTGCCTCTCTCCACCCAGGAGTATAAATGGGTACCGGCATTAGCTGGGGAGTAACCTGCGATGGACTAGCATCCCATCCAGGGGAAGTAGAGATATTCTCAGTTGTTTCATGCAACTGAAACCGGAGATAAACGCCGGCCTGATGAGCCACATTGGCTCGGGACAGACTTTACTACTACTGCTATACAAACTTTTAAAACTTTAAAGTGCTTCTTGCTAGTAATGCAAAATTTGAAGGAAGATGTTTAAACAGAAAGAGGCAACAAATTAACATGTTATAATTACATGTGCTTTTAGTCTGCATCATATTGAACAAATTGCCTTTTTTTTAAAGTGGACTCATGGTTACTTTTGCAAAACGAAGACTGATGCAGTATTTTCACTGACAACTTATGAATTTCAACACCCTGAATTTGGAGTGAATATATAGTTTGACATGAATTCACCGTGAATTTTATTTTCATGGCGATGTCATTGCGAAGTATCTGGTGAAATCGCCCTGAAAATCATCACATAACAAGGACATGTTAAGGTCAAGTAAAATGTGAAAATGCAGCGATGCCTTCTGTGGAGCCCAGCTTATTAACTTTGTGGTTGCGTTAATCCATTGAGCAGTTTATCAAGTTGGGGCCTAATCCCCCTCATAATAAACAGGGTGTTGGATACTTGTAGGAGGACACTAAGACCCCGTTCCCACTTGATCCACCAATTGGGGGATCTGATCCACCTTTTGCCAAATTGCCGGATCAGATCCCCCAATTGGTGGATCAGATCCGGCAATTGTGTGTAGTGGGAACGCTAACCGTTATAAGGTGGATCAGGATCAGATCCACCTTTTCTGATCCACCTCTGGACCAGGATACAGATCCCCCAATTGGTGGATCAGATCCGGCAATTGCCGGATCACGATCAGATGGGAACGCAAAAGGTGGATCTGATCCGGCAATTTGACCTGTTAACATCCGCCCGGTGCACGAGTGGCGCGAAAATGTTGCGGTCTCATGAACGAAGAAACACATTTTCAGGCGTGTAGCTCATGTGAACATTTCCAGCGTATACAACATGCACAATAAACAACCGCTGAACTACGGGCTAGCACCGCGCATGCAAAAGCGCACGTGGTATCCTAAAACTACACTATAGGCCTTATTTTTGTTGCGTGTTCGTCCATTACTAAACCTTTTTCATTCCTGAAATTTTACTTATTTTTCCATCCATAAATGACTCTGAGTCCGCACTCACCAAAAGACTTCACTTTGGCACAGAATCATGGAAAAGCTTACGAGTATGCGATAAGAATAGTGCCGATAACGCGGTACATACGGAGGTGACAAATCTGAAGTATTGATTATAGAAAATTGAAAATTGATGTCGTAGTACATCATGTGACCGTTTCTAACCAATGAGAAGCTTCAGAACCAGGGAATCCCTTATCGATGCATTGGTTTCTGCCGTGATGTCACACAATGAGTGGCTCTGTTGGATTTCACCTGTTAATTTATGCACGCACGGATCCTCTACGGATCCGTGATTTATGTTGGTGAATTCGCCTAATTTTTGTCTGTGAATTCTGATAGTGCTGTTTGAAAACTAACCCATCCTGGCCTAGCATGCAACCATGCAACAATGGCACTCCCACAGAGCGCGCGTAATTCCGAACTCAGTGACCTTTCGGACCCGACATTTCCGTACGAAAAGGTGGATCAAGCATAAGTGGGAACGCGACTTGCGGTTTCGTTGCGGTAAGATAACGATCACACCAAAATGCCGGATCTTGATCCACCTTTTTCCAATTCAAGTGGGAACGCGGTGTAAGTAGCTTTTGTGTACTTGGGCAGTGGGCATTGGGTAGTAAGTGTAGCTGTCAATCAGACCATTAATCTGTGGTTTTCACACCTTCAGTGGAGGGAAGCTGGACCTGCTGTACAGTTATGAATAACAATAGACCCTTGGACCTCAAGAAGACCCATGTAAAAACACCATGAAACTGCAGTGAGTTTATCCCCTGCTGAGGGGCCCAGTTTGGCATCGTGAAAATGAGCTTACTTGGCAGTGAAAAAAAGTTTCACGGCGACTTCATTGCAATCTATATTTTCACAGTGTTGAAATTCATAGTCATTTTGTTAATTTCAGGAAATAATTAACTATTTCCTGAAATTAACAAAATGTTCCTATTACCAGTTATTTAAAATTATATGGATTTTTTTTAGAGAGCTCAGTTCAGATTTAGTGTCTCTGAAACAAGATTATGTTCATGTTGCTGAAGACGACATAAATGTGACTTCAGTTGTGAATGATTTCAAGAGGGATTACATCATTTCTATAAATAGCTTATTTATGACTAGATACACACTAAGTGGAGAATATACCTTCAAGTTCTGCCTCTGGAACCTCATCACAAGCCAATGCAGTCAACTTACTCAGACTCAGTAATGTCTGAAACAACAGAAAAAAACAACAACACATGATTAGTTACTTCATTGGTAGTATCCCCCAAACAGTAATTATAACATATTGGGCAGAGTGTTATTTCATGTAATTATTTTAGGCCAAAAAAAAAAAGTCTCCGGTTTCTGGTATGCGCGCGCGTCGCCGTAGCCATGCGCGTCGGCAAAATGAAAAAGTTTTTTTTTCAATGAAAGATGATGTCTCAAAACCGCCAAACTCGCTGGTTTGACTGGAATCCTGCTGCTGCACAATTTTAACGGTTTTTAGATGGGGTTATGATCGAGAATAAGCTTTATGTGGCCTCTCTGGTCTCCCATAATATTTGCACTAAGTTTAGTCGGGCACCATTTGCAGTCATCAGCCGACATTTGAAGCAAAAAAAAAGGTAAAAAAAAAAAAAAAAGCCGCGTCGCCGCACCACTTTTTGGGCAAGCTCCATACCAGAAACCGGAGACTTTTTTTTTTGGCCTTATGTCTGGAGATGTATAGTGATACTCGGTGCGGTTCGTGCTTTTGTTATAGTCCTACTAGCTTAGATCAAGCTTGTGATTTTTTTTCAGGCAAGCTTGTGGACAGCACTGAGCAAAAACGATCATACCATTAGGTTAATAGGAAAAAACCTTTATTAAACATCTCAGCTTTTAGAAAAATACAGAATTCTGAAATTTGTATAATGAAATGTCGGAACCAACGCCCAGGGCTTTATTAAAATTAATGCATTGGATGGGTGGGGGTGTCAAAAACCAGTTATGTTCAAAGAAACACTATGTTTTTACAAAATTATTGAAAAAACCCTCTTATCCCAGAAGAACAAAAGTGGTCCAGAGACACACATACATACTGAAATTTGTATCCTTGTGGAGACATTTCTTTGTTTCGTGTACTAAAGTTTTCGAGTTTGAAAGTACAGTTTCAAAATGCTCTTATTTTAACCAGAATTAATCTCCTTGGCTGAAATTCGGACTTAATATCCCTTTTTTAAAACTCTACCATTTGCGACAGATCAACATACCTTGGAAATCCCTAGTTTCTGAGTAAAATCCAATATATCTTTTTCGTGAAAACCTTGTGGAGACATAGAAATTGCCCTGTGGAGATATAAACAATCTTTTGTTCCCTATTGTGCATGTCTCAGAGGGCATGTCTCATGTCAAGAAGGCACGGTGTATCAGATCACTTCTTCTTCCAAGGCATTAAATAAACTGAACCTGAACGAACAAATAAATCGAATCTGAGAAACTAAGCAAGAAGACATACCTTTTTCTTTGCCAGTGATAGCGTCTCTTTTGCAGACAACCGTTTCAGGGTTCCCTGAGCCTATTGAATTTGAAATGAATAAAGAAATTTAAACATATGCATCCTTTCTAGACCTCAGCATTTTTGCTAGGAACTATTACTGTTACTTAACATGACGCTTTAAAGCTAGAGTCCATCATTTGCAGCCATCCGAAAAGTAACTGGCGTAATTATTGGTGAAAAACAAACTTGGTTGAAAGATAGTAAGGGAACTAAACTCCCTGTGAAATTATTCTTTCTGGGAAGCTGTCATTTTGAAGTAATCAACGAAAGAAGGCATTTCCAACGGTGATTCTTAAGAAGCACCGTAGGAAAATTTAAATTAGTAGTTCGTTTTGTTATTCAGCGCAGCGCGCGCAAGTATTGGAACGACGCACGCGCGCGCACGGTTGTTATAATTCGTCGGATCAGAGCGCGACGTCGCGTAAAGCTGCAATTCAAAACAATTCAAAACACGATTCAGTAACTTTTGATTTGAAATTGAGATCTTAGAATGCTGTTTTTCTCGGAATGTACAGCTAAAGCTTAGCTGAAACTTCATCAGGTTAGTTGCTCAGTATCCTTCATTAGATTTTGAACTCTTGTTCCTTCAAAGAACAAAATGCACAAATTACAAATGATGGACTGTAGCTTTAAGCCCTTTTTTGTTTTGAGTAGATTGGATGAGGTAAAAGCAGAGATTGGTTTGGCCAGATTCTGGATGATTGTTAAAACTACACTATAATTAACTATTTAGATCAAGTTGACCCCATGTCAGTGTCATAAATACAAGCCTCATGGGCCGTTTTCTGACTCCACATCATAGATATTCCAGATTTGAAACGAGTCACTGAATTTCGCGACTTGAGTCAAGTCGAGTCATTTTAAGGCAGTGACTTGAGACTAGTCAGTTGGTCAACAAGGTCCATTTGATTCGAGTCCAGTTACAGTGTGTGCTCGAGTCGAGTCGAGTCAATTTTTTTTGCTTGAGTCAATTCGAGTCACTGACATTTGAACACTATCTAATGAAGTGTCACAAACCAAGACAGAGATTGGCTAAGGATTTAGCATTTGTTTGTTTGACTTTCTTATTTTCAACCTGTAGGAGGTGTGCAGTGACACAACAAGGTAGGAGTCTATCTGTATGTGATGCGCCTTGCCAGCTTAAAACTTGACGTGAAGTAATAAATAATAAAACCGGAGACTTATATAGCACACGTATCTACCAACAATTAGGTACTCAAGGTGCTGGTAATTATGTCTATTATTACAGACAGGTAAATGAAGTACATGAGAAATATGAGACCCATATATATGTAGCATCTTTATAAGGGTTTACAAGGTGTTGCGGCACATATTGCAGCCACTGCCAGAAACACTGGGACAAACCCCTTCTCTTAGCGATATGTGTTACTGGGTTCTTTAACGTGCATTACACAACACACTGGACCTACGGCTTTACGTCCCATCTGAAAGGCAAAGTAATAATGGTAAAGTGCCTTGCTCAAGAGCACAAGCACCATGTTCCCCGTCAGGATTTGAACCCACATACCACGGCACACCAGTTGAACACCATAACCATTGGATCAAGCACCCCACAAAAATAGGCTAACGTTTAGTAACTTTGTACCAGTCGTTAGTCATTGATAACATTAATTTTTTTATTTTTTCCGTGCATATTTGGGACACGAGTGTTGATAAGACTTCTACTCAAGATGAGTCTTTGATGAGAGACTCCAGTCAAGGCAAGTCATTTGCTCACAGTGACTCGAGTCAAGTCAAGTCCTTTATAAAAAGAGTCGAGTCGAGTCATCAATATTGAGACTCGACTCGAGTCTTTGACTCGCTTCATCACATCCGTTGATTCAGGCAGTGTTGGAACTAGTCACATTGTACCTTGATGTAGTCCTTGACTTGCACATCATGGAGCCAGCTCAGGTGATCATGGGCCTGGAGGAACTCGCTCAGTTCAGCATGCTGAGAGAACGGCTGCGATAACAGCTTGCCACGCTTCCCTGTCCAAAAAGAAACCAACCCAAAACAATGAGAAAATGTTGCTCCTTAATACACTGTGACTGGGGTTGGGATGGAAACCTGAGTACCCAAAAAACCTGCTGAAAATGGCGGATACCCAGCTCTTATTTGTGGTTTAATTACCCAAAACCTCCTTTGAAGAGTCGATACAACCTTTCTGTACGGAATACTTTTTGTATTGAGGGTAGTTCCCAACCATTACCGACATCAGATAACAGTTGATATAGTGGGCTCCATCAGCTTTTATATCAACATAAGGTTGAATGAAGAAATTGACTGAACATTATTTGAAACTGCAACCTCCAGAATACCATACCAATAGAATGGTCCAGACCTGTATTCACTGTCTCCCCAATTGTCAAAGTGTTGTTCAGATGACATTGATAAAAAGCCATAATCCAGTATGTAGCTAATCTGAGGTTTAGCATGACCTAAACATGAGTTCACCAGTTTCCAAAGATTCAACATAATTCCCTCTGAGTTTTACAATTACTTTATCATTTAGAGAGATACAAGACATCCTATGGACTCCATAGCAGTTAGCGCTTTGTCACCACTAGTGCAAGGTATCTGGTGGGCGGGACACACCACGTGTAAACACTGTAGTGCTTTAGCACTCGTACTCATACTCAAGTACAGTACGTTTTTTTGGTACTCGTACTCTCGTACTTTATAATAATAATAACGGAGTCTTATATAGCACACGTATCTACCAACAATTAGGTACTCAAGGCGCTGGTTATTATGTCTATTATTAAAGAAAGGTAAATAAAGTATATGAGAAATATGAGACCCATTATGTAGCACCTTATAAGGGTTGACAAGGTGCTGGGGCGCATATTGCAGCCACTGCCAGAAACACCGGGGCAAACCCCTTCTCTTAGAGATAAGTGTTACTGGGTTCTTTTACGTGCATTACACAACACACGGGACCTACGGCTTTACATGTACGTCCCATCCGAAGGACGAAGCAATAATGGTAAAGTGCCTTGCTTAAGAGCACAAGCACCATGTTCCCACGGTCAGGATTCGAACTCATGTACCACTACTTGTGAAAATGTACTTGTCCTTGCAAAAAAATAGTCATTACTCGTACTAATGACAAGGTACTCGTACTCTTGCAAATGCAAAACATTTTAAGAGTTTCATGCAGGAAAAGAACCAGTTTCTACTTTTGGGAGGCTTCTATAGCAAAATTATGCCCTTGAACATGTTGAAAGCACGTGATACATTAGAATTTGCTCCTACCAGTGGAAAGTACTCATACTTGTTCTCGTACTCCTACTCCTACTCATGGACAAAAATTACCATGTACTCGTAGTCATACTCATGACAAAGTACTCACACTCATGGCAAGGAACTTGTACTCGTACTCATGGAAATGCACTATCAGCTGCAACACTGGCACACTGGTTTGCACATGTATGGAGCGAAATACACAAGACTAATTATATTATAATGTGCAAAAACCTGCAGCATTTTCGCTTGAGCACAAGTTGACAATAATGTGGTGCTTATATTGCACTTTATACCTAAGGTTTCAAAGCGTTTTTCAATTATTATCCCTGTTTATCAGGCCATGAGACCATTTTTTTTCTGCAGCAGCTCGAGATCAGCGCAATTTGGTCTTTACCTTTCACAGCTACCCATTTACATTCCTGGGTAAAGAGAGGCAATTGTAGTAAAGTGTCATGCCCAAGAACACAAGCACCATGTTACCCGTCAGGTTTCGAACCCACGTACCACAGCGCAAGAGTCGAACACCGCAACCATTGGACCACAGCACCCCACAGTGGCTTCCCCCAACTTTCTCTTTGTAAACTGTGGAGGGGGTACTTGTGTATGGAGACCATACAGTCACGATAAGTTGAACATGAATAACTCAGCTGCTAATCTTACCTTCATCCATGTAGTACTTGAACACGAAATCTGAAAATCCCTGAAGAACAAAAAACAAAAAATATAAGTTAATACCTTAAAAGGAATGCTGTGTTTTTATATTACAAGCACTGATTGGTGCCGCTTAGAGCTTGTGAGAAAGAAAATGGTCAAGATTCAAATCCCACAACCTCTTTCTTGTTCATTGAAGAAAATGTTTGAACAAATTGATTGCTGAGTTTCCCAGTATTTTCTGAGATCTCAACTTTTTGATGGAACTATTAAATTTCAGGTGAAAGTAAGTAGAAAGTCATCTTCGCACTGAGAGAATTTGAGAGAAGTTTTGTTAGCTTGCACTTTTTTGGGGGTGAAAAAGTCTCATTCTGCGGTAGAAACTCTGGCATGGAACACTGAATGAACAGTTACCTTGGTTGCAAACTGGTTCATGTATCGCTGCAGTCTCTCCTCGTTATCAGTCACTTCACACAGTGACACCAAGATGCCAAAGTCACAGTACTTCTCAGCCAGGGACGCTGCTCTCTCGTACTGACCCTGCTCCACTGAATGATCACAACCAAACCCAAATCAACCCTAACTCACTCAAACATTATTGGTAGGACAGAAGTCCACCACTGTGCAGGAGGCCAATGCAGTATTCTTTGTGTTTCAAAAGACATTGTGCCACGTGAACTACTTAAAGCTATAGTGGCTTGTTTCAAACACACTCTTTCAAAATCTCCCCAAAATTCCTGGTTAATTTGTAAATTTTAGGAGAATTACGGGTTAAACCAGTATGAGGTTGACTGCACAGCTTTCACAACATTGTAATCTCTACTTAGTCAACAAGTTAAGGGTACATCTTCTTTTATGTTGATCACACATTTTTTTAAACCATTGTGGTAGAACCTGAAGGATCTAGGACCGCTAGAATCAAGGGCATGTTCAATTTACTTGGGTAGGACTTGCAATTACACATGTGTGTATGGAAGCGGCTGCAGTCACTTCCCATAGACACACGTGTTATTGTCTGTAAAGCCGTAGCTATTTCGAACGCAGCTTAAGAATAGCTTGAGATGGTGGCAAACATGGGCCAAGTTCGGGCAAGGACCATTAGTCGACTAGTGGTTGATTTGTGACGTACCTTACGCCTGCGCACTAATAGCAACGTGCGAACGTCTCTAGTCAAACGCTGGTCAAAATGTCATCCCAAAACTTCTGGATCCTGGCTCTCTGCTAGCGTTATGAATGCGCGCGGCTATTGGTTACCAGCGAAGCAACCAACCCCAGTAGGCTGGTTCCAAATAGTTGACTAGCCTAGTCAACCACCGTCGACTAGACAGAGTTCGGGCAAACGTTAGTTAACCATTGGTCAACTATAGTCCTTGCGCGAACTTGGCCTTTGTTGTGAAGCAGTAGCAAAGTATTTCAGACGCGGCTTAGGACTATCTTGAGATGGTGGCAAAATTGTTGTCAAGCCAAAGTGAAGTAATTTGGACAGGCCTAAGGTGGACTAGCTTGAGCTAATTGAAACAATAACCGTAAATTTAAGCTCACACACTTTGACTTACATAGTGGCATAATCAGTACATGTCTCTCCTGTTGGTATTTCTGTTCCAGCTCTTCGTATTGCGAGCTGTCTTCTCCTGACCCCAAGCCGATGGACTCCAGCTGAGTCACGTACCCCTCCAGGATCAGGTCCGTCAGCTCCATGATCTGCTGATAGAGGGCGCCCCGCGATTGGATATCCTCGCCGTTGGGGATTCCTTGCTCTATGGTCACTCGGTGCTTGGTGAGGGTTGAATGAAGACAAACGGGGGAAAAAAATATCATCATCAAGAAGAATAAACTCTAACATGCTTTTGCTAAAGTCAAAAGGCCTGTATTTCAGACACAACTGGCCCGTATTTTTGAAACACGAGTAGGGTCCAATGATTTAGGCATTTGACATGTCTTAGTAGTTATTTCAGATATTTCAAATGTACATTGTAATTTGCAATGTTTTAAGACATTTCACTTTTCTGAAATTCTGTTTGATCGATTGTTTGAAAACTTTTTGCCACTAACAAACGGTTTTGACATTTCTGGTTGTGGCGAACATCGCTGATACAACAGTTTAATTCTGAATTACGCCACAGTCTCAAATTTAAGGACTTCTGACAAAAATGAACATATTTAAAGCACAAATGCATCAGTGTTACGTCTTACTAATCACTAAAATGTGGTACAACTTAAGATCTTTCACGAAATGTTGTCAATAAATCAAGGAGTTTTTTCCATCTATCCTCAGTTCAGAATGTAATGTACAGCCTTTTCGCTTTGATTGTTAATGCGGTAACATTTTTATTTGAATTTATTGGAGGTATGTTTCAATACCTGTTGCACTAAAAGACTTCTGATCCCTTTTGGTCCAGTAGATGCTGCAAATTATAAAAAAAAACACAAACAGTTAAAAATTTGTTCAATACTGCATTTCATAATTGTAGACACAAAACAGGACTTCATACTGGACATATATATTGGAAGGCAATCGCTCTTGTATTGAAAACCAAACATGTCACACATCCCTTCACACTGTGAGTGGATCGCTATATGAAAACCACTTAAAGGGAAGATACAACATTTGCAAACATCACAAAACGAAATGATCAAATTATCGCGAAATACCTTACTGGATTGTTGGGGAATGACAGTCTAAAGCATCCTGTAAAATCGTGGCTCCTGATGTGCTGACATTTGTAAGAAAAATGGTACTTTTCCAACGCTGGTCGGCCGTTCAGCGTTGGAGAAAACTGGCTATTTTTCAAAAATTGCTCCGAATTTTTCATTATTAGTTTTTCCGTACTTTCTTTGCAATTGATTACACACCTGTGAAGAGGTACAAGTCTGCTAGACTGATTCTCTGACTTTTTAATTCCCGAAAGTCTATTCATTGCTCCGTTTTATCTTATAAGTGGGGTCACCAGACTGCAAATACATGATTGGTTTTCTTGGCTTTTCCAGCATCTACAAGCCCAAACGTGAAAAAAAGTCATTTTAACAATATTTGCTATAACATACTAATCCTCCAAATCCATTTATTTCTGAATATTGCAGCAAAAGCAAATGTTGTACATTCCCTTTAATCAGTGAAATGTGGCTGTCTTAACATTTTGTAATCTTTGATATGTCTTCTACACACATTTTAAAGAAATAGTGCCAAACCTGTGGAATAAAAGTGCTAAGGAAGAATATTGGCATCTTTCAGTTACACAACTACAAAACTTGAACGTCGATAAATGCAAACTTTAAACAGTCTGAACTTGTCAGTGTGTCTGATTAAGGGATCAAACAGTGCTGCAAGGAGAATTTGATTCTCTTTCCTATAATACCCTCATTTCGACCTCTGCCCAGTTCTGTCTCAGTTTGCACGGACATCTCACATATAAAGCCTAGTTTCCAAATCAACATGAGAAATGCAGAGAGAAATGCAAACAAGACCAAAACTGCAATGCAGACATATGGAAACATTTCATCCGTGAATGTCACCGCCAACCCAGACAGACGCAAACTCGTAGGCAATTGGCACAAGTTCAACTTTGCCGATGGTTCCGCACACTGTCTGCGCAGTCTGCATAAGCTTAACATCGATATGGAAACTGAATGCGGCCGGATAGACCTGGACGACGACACACTGGCCTGGCTCACCTTGATAGAGCTGCAAGTCTACGAACATACGACAGAAGAAGAAGATATGGAAACTAGGCTTAGCAACTGCCATTCTGCTGGGGATGGCATGGTTCAGGGAAAGGGGGGCTAAAGTGAGACGATGATGTTGCACAGAATAACCTACCCGTCCATGGAATGTACTGCAATGTTGGCTTGGAGACATTCCTGCTAAGAGACTGGTAAACAAGAGCCTTGGACTGTCGCAAATGCCAGGCCTCTTTCAGCATACCCTAACGGTGAAATTACAAAAACAAATCTTATTATTTCTGAAAGATTTAACATCAGCTAACACCCTTGGTTGGCAAAAAAACTAATTTCTCAAAACAACAAATAACACCGATAAGGGGGGGGGGGGCAAAAATTGCATTAAACAAAAAAAACTGCAGGGAACCAGCTAATGTCATGCACAATATAATACATTTTCAAGTGACCACCTGCAACAACTATGGATTTGAGTATATTATGGAATACGCTAGAAATTAAAAACTCTCTGATCCTGTGATATTAAATAATTAAATGAATACTATTACAAGGTGGCCAAAAGAAAAATTGTCAGTCTTAAACCTAGACTGAAGTGTGCCTCAAATCTTAAATGATTTATTTTCAGAGATATACACCTGAAACATAGCGCATGTGCATTTTGCATTCAACTAGTTGCCGTTGTACCTGAATTATGGTGTTGACGTTGTTGATTACGCTAACAGTATCAGAGGAAGTAAGTTCGGTGGAGAGAATGTCCTTCTCCTGCTCAACCAGATTCTCTATGATCTCATGAATTCCAGAAACCTGAGCAAGGATCCAGGTTGAAAAGTAAGTTTAGTCAAGCTTTGGTTTATAAAAAGCAAGAGAAACCAATATTAAAAGAAAATAAGTTGTAATTGAAACTGTCTTACAAGTACATGTATAACAAGATAATGCAACTATTAGATGCTTTAAAGGTAGGGTAGATCATTTGTCATGCGTGTATTTCTTTTGTTGAAAGCAACAAAAGTGCTCATAATATAAAAACGGGTGCTTAACAACTAACCTCATGAAGTTTTAGCTCAGTGAATGCTGTATATTCAGAGAAAACAATATTCTAGGAGCTCGATTTCAATTCAAAAGTTGCAGAGTCAAGTTCTGCATTGCATCCGAAATCAGCATCCGAGACACATTCTCAGTCGATTGCAGCTACGCAATGTCACGCACTGAACCGATGAATAATATCAACCCTGTGCACGTGTGCATTGTGTCAACGCTTGCCCGCACCCATTCACGGATTTGCCAAATTACAAACCAACTACTAACGGAAATGGCCGCCTTTTATTGTTTTCTTGCCAGAAAGAATAATCTCACAGAGTTTATTGCCATTACTATCTTCAAACCAAGTAAACTTTTCAACAATAAATTTGTCAGTTACATTTTGCAAAGCTTCAATTGATCTACTCTGCGTTTAAACCTCGTAGTTTAGATAACTCTGATACATCACGGAATGTCACCATAATACTGCCAAACTATTAATTTTAATTCTCTCTGCTTTTCGGTGATTGCTAATGATGTGGCCAAACTTTTCACATTTTACACAGTACACATCAAAGGCTGCACTATGGACACCTACATGAACACAAGATGGCGCTTTGCGATCACTTCGAATGATAACACCGCGTGCGCATGCTGGTGTGTGCACGTACAGTGCAACATACGCATGACTTTTTTTTATTCCGAATGTGCATGTTCGCATGGGCGCCAGGCCTGTGGGCAGCAATGTGTTCTTGACCCCCAACTCTCTTTTTTTCATAATCGAGGGAGGGGATAAGCTTGTGCGCGGTGTCCATGATGTACTAAATCTTCCCAAAAAATTCAAACTGTTTAAAAATTCAAAACAACCTTTCTGAAAAGTAGCTAATTATAAAAACCAAAAAAGTTTACTCTTTAAAGAGGTTGTGGAATGCTCGAAGACATTTCCGTCATTTTTTGGGTATATGTAGCCTAAGGTGTGATGAAATAAAAACGACTTTTGTTTCTGTCATGAAATGAGTACAAAGGGTACTTTTGAGAGCTATTTTTCAGGTCCTGTTTCGACCCGAACCTGCAATTTGTGTAAAAGTCGTCGTTGCGGGCAGCAAACAAAACACAGTAAATCGTGACATAATAAACAGGACTCGTTTATGCTACTCTGTATCGGGAGTCCTGTTTATTACGTCACGATTTACTGTGTTTTGTTTGCTGCCCGCAACGATGACTTTTACACAAATTGCACGTTCGGGTCAAAACAGGCATGACAGGACTTGAAAAACAGCTCTCAAAAGTACCTTTTGTACTCATTTTATGACAGAAACAATAGTCGTTTTTATTTCATCACACCTTAGGCTACATATACCCGAAAAATGACGGAAATGTCTTCGAGCATTCCACAACCTCTTTAACAATTAACAAAATGGCAGTTGACTGACTTCTCTGTAGAAGACATCTTGCGGAGTGAGGCCAGCTGGAGTGTGGGTCTGCCCACGTTTCTGCAACACTTTACTGATGGCTCCATCCGCAAGGTTAGGGTACCTGGACACAAATGAAAGAAACAACTTCCATTCACAGAGAGCAGGAGAATACAGGAGCTTACTGTTACTGGAATAAATCCCGGATTTATGAATTCATCACGGCTCCGTCTGTGTTTTCCAGTTATAAGCATCTAGGTTCATGGGGCCAAGTTCGCGCAAGGACTATAGTTGACCAATGGTTAACTAATGTTTGCCCGAACTCTGTCTAGTCGACGGTGGTTGACTACGCTAGTTGACTATTTGGAACCAGCCTACTGGGGTTGGTTGCTTCACTGGTAACCAATAGCCGCGCGCATTCATAACGCTAGCAGAGAGCCAGGATCCAGAAGTTTTGGGATGACATTTTGACCAGCGTTTGACTAGAGACGTTCGCACACTGCTATCAGTGCGCAGGCGTAAGGTACATCACAAATCAACCACTAGTCGACTAATGGTCCTTGCCCGAACTTGGCCATGATTTTAGTCCCCCGACTTGACAGATTCCTGTATGTTGGTCAATTGTCTGCCAGAAATACACCAATTTGTCACACAAGGCCAATGATTGTTGTGTGTTCATTGGGTTTGAGTGTAGCAGGATTCTTACTAATCTAGGGCTGGAGACAACGAAGAAGGCCCAGGTGTTTTCTGTGCAAATCTTGAACCCAAAATGTTGCCCATGGGAAACATTTTTGCATAATGGTTGCTCTTTTACTGCGTCGAATCAACAAAGAGACCCTTAAAAAAAGAAAAAGTGACAACTGCTCAATCCCCAATTCTAGCAAACAGCTAGCACACAGAAGCGCCTGCCCAAAATGCCATCATAGTTTTGCTCATGAATTTGGAAATATGCATAAAAAGGCTTGGACAAACCCTGGACATTATATTGCCAATATAAAAATTGACAATAAAGTTAACTGGGAATAAGGATGCACATGAAGAATTGCATCCCCCAAAAAAAGAAACTCTATACATCAACAGAGACATTAACTGCCACAACTGTCACCAATGTTGCCTAATGGCCTCAGACATCAAGCATATCAAACCTCTTTGACAAAAATGAAAATCAAGAGCACAGTAAATCTGGTCATGCAGTTCCACTATAGAGCTTTCAACTTCAAGGAGGTGTCAGTTGAGCTATTAAAGTGAATGTGTACAAAATTTCAGTATTTGTAAAAAACGATCACAGCATTTGGCTCATTTTGTAGAAAATGCACTGGGCATACAGTATTGTATACAGAGAAATGTGTTGGTAATTAAAGGTACAAGTAATCTGAACAAATAATGTGCCCAAGTTCCGTGAAAAACTCTACCAATATGGCCACACCTCATCATTTCAAATCAAGCATTAGTGTTAAAGGTAGGGTAGATCATTTGTCACTTGTGCATTTTTTTTCGTTTGAAGCAAAAAAAAGTGCCGAAAATCCAAAGATAGGTGCTTATAACAACTAACCCGATGATGTTTTAGCTCTGTGAGTGCATTTTATTCTGAGAACACAAACACAATATTCTAGGATCTCGGTTTCAATTCTAAAGTGGCCCAGTCACGTTTTGAATTGCCCCCGAAATCAACATCCGGGACACGTTCTCAGTCAGCCGAATGCAGCTACACGATGTCACGCACTGAACTGACGAATAATAGCAACCACGCGTGTGTGTGCATCATGTCACCGCTTGCCCCACCCATTCACGGATTACAAACCAACTCCTAATGGAAATTTCCAAAAATGCGTCACTAGAGCATTGTTGGAAATGACCTTCTTTTATTGTTTCTTCAAAATGACAGCATGCCAGAAAGTATTATTTCACAGGGAGTTTAGTGCTATTTCTATCTTTAAACCAAGTATACTGTTCACCAATAATTATGTTAGCTACATTTTGGATAGCTGCAAATGATAAACTATACCTTTAACCACAATCACAAGGTAATTTTGTCCTACTCCATCTAATCATTTTAAAATCTCAACACTCTGTCAGCAGCTTTACTCTAAAAATCTGAAAGATAGTGCATGCTTTATGCTTGAAGTCACATTACATGGTATGGTGGCTGCGTAGCGCCATGGCAGCTGCCAGCTTCTCAGCATGTTCACACAGCAGCAGGTGTGTTGATAGGGGGCTCTCTCTCACAACCACTGAGTGAAGCTAAGGAGTCAAAAACAAATAAACAGACACACAAGTATTTATGGTGCGACTTGCATTCATTCATGTCTTTACACTCTGCACTCTGGGCCCAATTTCATAGAGCTGCTTAAGCAAAAAATTTGCTTAAGCACGAAAAAACATTGCTTAGTAAAATTAGGTTACCGGCCAAAACTCCATGTGATGTACATTGCTTGTGACTGGTATTTAGCTGTTTTTTACTTAGCATAACAATCGCATGGAGTTTTGGCCGGTAACCTGATTTTATTAAGCAAGACGTTTTTGTGCTTAAGCAAATTTTGTGCTTAAGCAGCTCTATGAAATTGGCCCCTGGTCTTTAAAACAGGTTGACTGATTTATAATAAAGAATTAACACCACTCAGATAAATTAACATTTTAAGTTTACAAGCTGTAGTTTTGCGATCATAACAGTCATCAGGTGTACATTCATCAGGTGTATGACATTTTATTCTCCCTGACTTGAGATTGGTTTTCCTCAATAAAAGGTTTTCTCAAACCCTGCTGAGTTTTCAAACATGATCATGAGTATTATATCTAAAGTTCTCCACCCAAGACCCTCAGAATTATCTCCATCATGATACCTCCATTAGGCCAACTCGTGACACTGCTAGCCGCATGATTTGCTGTGAGTTTTCAAGAAGTAGAAGGGTTAAGCCCGGTTCATACTTCATGCGAATGCACATGATGTCATGAAACATTCGCAGCGAAATTCGCCCGAGTTGAAATATGTTCAACTTTTACGCAGCGCAAATACTTGACGTCACAAATTCGTGTTCGCTTTCGCTTTCCCGCCGAGTATGAACCGGGCTGTAAGAATTGCCGCAAACTCAGAAGGCACCACTCACCCTGTCCCAAATGCCTACATTCTTGAGGAAGGACAGGAGATGGTCATGTGCCTTCATCTTATCCTCTAGCTGATGCAGAAGGATCAGAGAGGTGGTGGAGGAGGCAGTATCTGAACACAAAGAGGAAAAAAGAAAATATAGAATTAAGCTCCTTAAATATACCTTGACCATTACTAACAGTAACACGCTTGCAAGTTCTCTTGCGTGTAAAGAAACAGAGTTACTTTATCTACTCAGCTAATTCCTATGCATTTGTTTCCGAACCACCGCTCGTTTTAGAAGCAGTCATTTTACATGGCATTTCATCCAACTGTTACGATGAAAATAATCAGACATTGTGCTGTTTAACAGTGTGGCCAAGAAACACAAGTATGATCTTAATGGCAGTTCAGAGTGAACCCAGTTTGAATAACCATGGGTCTTAAATCTAAGGCAAAAAAAATAATAGTTCTGCTTCCGGTTTCCCTATTCTGACAGCCCCTACCCTGATTTTTTTTATGGGGAAAATGAGGGGAAAAACACCCAAATCCATCAATTTCTACCTTTTACCCTTGACTACACCCGGACGCCTCCATGTGACCCTACACACACAAAAATTGGCAAAAAAAAGAAATTCCCTACCAACCTACCCTAATTTTAAATGCCATGTAATCGGAAGCAGAACTACTTTTTTTTGGCCTAAATGTGCTTAATCAGGTGAGCTGCTAAATAAGCTGATAAATGTCAACAAAGGTAAAGAGCTGACTAATCTTGGTTCAAGGTTTGATTTGGGTTTTTTTTGTCCCCCAATGCAGCCTGGTAAAGGGTGCTATCAACAACATGAATCAAATTTAGTCTTGGGAATATTGGCACTTGGACCCAAGACAATCCAAGCATACCTCGTGTGTGCGCACTGGCTTGAATATAGCGCCTGAGGTATGCCCGAAATGTCATGTCTCCAAATGCCACTTTATTTCTTTGACTGGATTTGATTCATGTTGTTGATTGTACCCTCTACCGTTGCAGCTTGGGGCAAGTTCAATCAAGGACCCATGCACGTATGTTTCAGCCGCTCATTTAGTTTGCGCACATGCGCACTCAAAATATGAAATACTGATAATCAGCAGACATGGATGCATGCAGTCGCAGTTTGACCCACTGAAGTATCGGTCAACATCACGCTCGAAGAACTTTGATAAATTTTTCTTTCCACGTGGACAGGAATTTAAGGCAATCAAAGTCACTTTTGCAAACCTTAGCGCAAAAAAAAAGAGTATTTGATGCATTTTATTTTGTTTTTCCGTGTCGTGTAGTACGAAAGCATTGGGTCACAAATTCAAAACATGCGACAGTTTAGGGGATAATTTTTCAGTTTTGCCGAGTAATTGTAAACTTGTCTTCACTGAAAAATGGTAAAGGATGCCACGGAAAGTGCGATGTATGAATATCATTTAAGTCGGAAACCGTTTCAATGAGAAAAGTAAGGTCTCACGTTATACGTTTTTTTCGTTGAATGTAACGTTATTGTGCACGTACCGTACCTGTACACAGACCCTGGAATCTGCGGCCCGTAAACATGGCTAGCCACGCGCCACGCGCCGCGGCGCTCCGTTTGTAATCTTTCGACGCGTTGGAAATGTATACATTTAACTGAAACGATTTACAACTAACTGGTTCCCGGCCCTGAAATGCAGTTAAGTACGATCATAGAGGGCACTGGGACCAGTTTATTTGTGCACGAAGCTTTCAAAATGGGTTTACTCGAAAAATGACGATTTTTTATGAGCTACAGGTTTCCTTCTTACATCAAATTATCTGTAAAATGAAAATAATCTATCATCCTTTCCGATGGTACTACGGCTGATCTAAGGTAAACCCGGCAAATTGTCCAAATGTGTAAACCAAACTCAAAAGCGAACGATGTTTTTCCTGTTCATTTTGTCCGTTTTTTGTCCATAATTATTTTTTTTTTCATATATTTGAAAAGGTTTTTAGCGCCGTTACCACTTCGTAGAGACAATTTATATCTTTGTTCACTTGGTTTACTGATAATTTTTGGTTTTAATCATCGTTTAAGTACGTGTGAGAAGGATACATTTTAAGACATGAAACCCAGACAACCGTTCAGTGCGTCGTCTGCTACCGCTGTCTGCAAGCCGATGACGCGGAGGAAACCATTGCGCATGCGTGAGAAGACGAACTAAATGCACGCACGGTCTATGGGGCCGAAACATACGTGCATGGTTAACTAGTGTTTGGTTTCTGACATACATGTACCTAGCACATGTGCACTGAAGTTAAAGTGCCAATTAGTCCAACTATTGCCATGTCAGTGACCATGAGAAAATGGTGGTCGCACATTGGCTAAACAATTTGTCAACACGTGATGTTTCTGTTTATTTACACAAATATTGACAGTGTAGTTTAGGACACCTTACATAATCACCTTTACTATTGTACAATGGCGACAAAAGGGACAAAATCTTAAACTAAGTGAAATGAAATGAAAATGAAATTTAGCACTCAGAGTTGTCATTTTTCCGCCATTTTTGTTGATAGTTGGTCCCCTCTGCACTTTGCTATGAAAAATTGCTATTGATAAACAGCTATAAATCACAGCGCGACCAACCGCGGTAGGCTGGTCCTGAATAGTCAACTAGACTAGTCCAACCATCGCCGACTAGTGTGCGTTCCATCAGAGTTAGTCGAACTATGGTTAACTATGGTCCTTGATCGAACTTGCCCTTGACAGTGCTTGCCAGGGATCAGAACCAGCTGAAGAACGAGATTTTTGCCAGGTTTACATGTAAAGACAATCTCTCAAGTTTGATATGTCCACATGAATGGGCCCTGGAGTATGAAGACCAACCTTGAGGGATGGATTCAGCCCAGCGAGGATCGGAGGCAGGGAAGTCATCAATGACCTCTTGACTGAGCTTAGCAACGGCCGCATCCATGGGTGATCCCGTCTCCATGGGCGACGGGGCGGACGTGGGGAAGAGCTCCTCCACAATGGCTTCTGCTTGACTCTGAGAATGGATGGGCCACAAATTGCCAAAGTGAGTGCAAATTTAACGAAAATTTTTAATTTCAACGGTAACAAGAGCAGGGAGGTGATCCAGAAAAACAGACTAAAGCGTTAAAGGTAGAGAATGTCATTTGTGCATTTTTTTTTTTGAAGCAACAAAAGTGCTAAAAATATCAAGACAGGTGCTTAACAACTAGATTTAGCTCAGTGAATGCTGTATATTCTGAGAACACAGTATTTTCCATTTCAGTTCAAAGTTGCCGAGTCATGTTTTGAATTGGGCCTGAATTCAGCATCCGGGACACGTTCTCATTCAGCCAATTGCAGCTCTATGCGGTGTCACGCACTGAACTGACGAATTTCACTTCCATTCCCGGCTTCACCGAATTAAAAACGAACTACAAACGGAAATTTCCAAAAGGCGTCTTTAGATGCATCTTTGGAAAAGGACCTTCCTTTATTGTTTTTTTTCAAAATGACAGCATGCCAGAAAGAAGAATTTCACAGTGAGTTAGCCATTGCTATCTTTCAACCAAGTATGCTTTTCAACAATAATTTTGTCAATTACTTTTGGGATAGCTGTAAACAATACACTCTACATTTAATGCCTACAAAAAAATCAGAATTGTGCAATAGACCACGCAAACGCCTTCTAAATCTAAATGCTTTCATGCAATTACAACATGAAAAAAGACCTGTTTATGTAATCAATATCCAGTGGTAAGTGAACAGAGTAAAGTGTACATAACAGGTTCCTGCCAGAATGTTTAAAAATGGACATTTCTGCTTGAGTGCTGAACAATTAACAATGCTCCTTGCAAGTAGGAAGTTATTGGCTAGAGTCCAACCCCGGCAAACTTCTTAAGTTTGCTCGTAACATCAAGAAGGGTTGAAATACAACGATTCATGAAGTGCAAAACCCACAGCAACACATAATTCTCAATGTACATGTAGCCTCTATAAGGTATGTACACAGAGTACACAGTTATCTTAAAGAGAGGAGACTCACCAAGTTCTGTCGGCAGGCATGCAGGAACGCGGCCTTCAGACCCTTAGTCTTGTCCTCTCCTAGAGAGCTGATGTCCTGGGGAGGAGCCGGGGAGCTGATGATGGAAGACTGGTCCAGTCGGAGGCTCTGCTCAGCCAGAGAGACGTCTTGTAAGAAGCTGGGTTCTTGCTGGGTTGCGGTGACTGTCACCAGGCCGTAGTTGGTGGAAAAGAAGAGGGTTGTCCCATCACAGCTTCCTGTAGTCATCAGGAGGTATAAACAACAACATCAAAGGGAATATACATCATTTGCTTTTGCTGTAATTTTCAGAAATGGATGGAATTGGGGGGTTGGAAATATATAGCAAATATAGTTACACTGACTTTTTTGAGGTTTTGGGTTCGAAAATGCTATAAAAACCAAGAAAAACAATCATTTTCCTGTAGTCTGGTTCCCTGACTCCATATAAGAAGAAACATAGCAGTTTACATACATTGGGGAATTGTGAGGTCAGGGAACCAGTCTAGCTGGCTTGTACCCGTTCATAGGTGTGTAAACGATTGCAAACAAGTGCGATGGTCAATTGGGGGCCAGTATTTGAGAAAAAAAGCCAGTTTTTTCCAACGCTGGTCGGCTGACCAGCGTTGGAAATTGATACAAAAATACCACTTTTCTTGAAAATGACAGTATACCAGGTGCCATGATTTTACAGGATGCTTTACACTGTCATTCACTAACAGTCCAGCAAGGTATTTCAAAATGATTTGGTAGTTTTATTTTTTGATGTTTGCAAATGTTGTATTTTCCCTTTAACAGGGCTACTGGTTTTTTATTTCCAAAAAAAATCTCTGTTTTACATAACTTTCAGAAAATCTTAATTCCATTTCAACCATAAAACTCAATTAAGTAACTTGTATAGATCCCACTACAATCGGCATGTCATTTAGTGGTTGTAAATTAAAAATGACTAAACAAAATTTTCGGTCAAACAACTTCACTACAGAATTTAAATAAACAAAATCACCCGAGCATATACATTACAATTGGACTTGAACCGTGTACAAAAATTATTTAATGTTCACGTTTGTTTTATCTGGGTTTTTTTGTACACTCGCTGTAGAGTTTCTCATGTAAAGTAACTGTGGCTCCCTACCTTCCTTCATCCGCAAAATCCTCTGAAAACTTGTTAGCCCAATTTCATGGCTGTGCTTACTGCAATTACGAAACATCCCTGCTTACTGCAGCAGAAAATTCCATGTTGATGGTAAGCGTCTTTCACGGTAAGCAAAGGAATTGTGACTTATGTGCATGTGTACATCCCGTAACTTAGGATTCTTTGCTTACTGGGTTAGCGCAGAATTTTTTCTGCTAGCGATGTTAGCAGAGAACGGTGAGTGTAAATGCGGAATTCTGTGGTTAGCAGCGCCATGAAATTGTGCCCTGGTGGATTTTGGAAAATCTGGGAGGGTTAAGTTTATTATTTACAGATGTCCTCAGTGATTACTTTGAAGTGGAGAAAAAGTAACAGGTCTTGCTTTGGTCAAAACAACATCATGTGTTCTGAGTCATGTCATATTGATTGAAAATATGTCTTAAAGGACCTTTTTTTTTGGGGGGGGGGGGAGGACTTTGCATTGCACCTGATCTGACAAACAGGCTTCTCATCATCAATAAAACACTTTCATTTTGCATACCTGCACCAAGAATACTGTTCCCCGGTTGACTGAAATCCACGTTGTCAAAAGAACAACTACTCTCAGTTATGCCTGGAAAAAAACGAAGAAACACACACACAAAAATAAGTCAACACTGCTCAATGCTAGCACATTTGCTCGTCTTTGAAAAGCCCGGTTCAGACTTCAAGCAAAAGTGAGTGCGAAGCGAAATTCACGTCGTCAACAATGGTGGACGCGCTTCGAACGTACTGTTGACGTCACAAATTTCTCTTCGCTTTCACTTTTGTGTGAAGTATGAACCAGGCTTAATAAGGAAAGCTGTCAACACCATGATACTGAAAAACTACCGATAGGTTTTTTGTTAAACATGCCATTGTAAAATGTGCCTTTCATAATATCAATAATGCAAGGTTCTCAAACAATTCCTGTTATAAATCAAATTTTACAAATGCCTTAACATCAACATACAAAAACGTACAACACAAAGTTAGACAATCATTAAAATTCTTTTAAAACAAGGTTATCAGATAAGAAACAAGATCAGTTTCTTTCCTATTACAGTCTTCTTTGTACTATGTAGAAGGAGAATTGTTTGTTTACCTGAGCAGCAGATAACCATGTTTCTGGAGTAGACATGACAGGCCATGTTGCTAGGGCTGGCCACCAAAAGGCGGTAATCAAGTAAGGATTCCTCTTCAGAAACCTAAATATGATGACAACAATGCCAGGGAGAGATTCAGTGCTCTAACTAAGGTACTTGCATTATAAATGGATCACAAGGACATACGGTAACAACTCCAGCGCAATGGCACTCGTACTTGAGTACATATTTTGGTACTTGTACTCGTACTAATGGAAAAAACTTGCCTTATACTTGTACTCATGACAAAGTACAAACACTCATACTTGTACTCATGGCAAAGTACTCCTGAAAATCTACATATTTCTTCTTTTTTTAATAAACTGGAACAAGACACTAATATCTTACCTGGTACGGAGCAGTCAATGACAGCATCTTGAATGCACTGATTTGATCAGGACCTGCACCTGATGCCGACACTAATGGAATCAGGACTGGAACGAAACGGAGACAAGTGAGCGGAAGGAATCCAATACATCAATGGACCCCATGCACATGTACCCATGAACGGTGACAAAGACAGATGTATAACAGACACTCTGAACATCCTCACTGACATGACCTGCACAACGCCCACGTGAAGACACTATGGGCCTGTGTGTGCGCCAACAACAGAGGGCACCTTTGAGAGCCCATGGACAGGACACCGCGTGTGCGTACTGTACTGGTTCGCGTGCGAAGTACGCACGACTTATTTATCCTGAATGTGCACAAAGCTGAGCCATAGCGTCTTCGGGCGTGAGCGTCAGGCGTCGTCGGCGCACGAATACGTTCGAATTTAACTTTTGATGGTCTCCCAGACTAATCCCCACCACCAATAACTTTGGATCATTCGAAATACGCAGTGGATGGACCGGGAACCAGTCTAGGTCTCCCCCAACTCTTCTGGCCGTTGAAGGGGTACTTGTGCATGGAGCCCGTTGTGCTATCAACTGTTCTTGTGCAGAGTCCACTATGATAATTAAAGTTGCCCTGAAAAACTGCCAGCATTTTTATTGAATACAGTACTTTCTGGCACCTCGTAAAGGAGCTACAACATGTGTGAAGTCCCAAATGATTTTGTTTGTGTGTGTTTCCTGCCTGGCCTTCCAATCGAGGGCAGTAAATAGGTTCTATGAAAGAAAAGATAGCTTTACGATTGACAACATGCTGAAAATATTGCAATTTCTTTTTTTAATGCAATATTGCTGACCATAACAAAATGAATACATTTTCAGTTCAATTCTATTTAATCGGTCCCGCAAATAACAATTGGGTTAATATAAAACGCAGGAACCTGGCTAGACTGGTTAGTGTTTTGTACAAAGTTGTATAAATAAAAAGTGAATGTGAATTGTTTAGTCTTGTATTAGCCACAGTGAAGCACTAATGCAATCCTTTGTGAGAGGTTCATGTGCATCTAGGTAGAAAATCAATGTACACTTGTGATCCACTTACCAAGGGCATAATGTACTACAGGGGATGGTCTCGATGTGTCTGTTGCAGCAACAAGAAGAAGAAGGGCACTTTCACTGGAGAATAGACAAAACAAACAAACATTTATTGTCAAAGGTCATCAGAGTCAATTTTTTGGGGGCAAATTCTGTCAACCAGGATTTCAAGGAAAGCTTTACACAAAATACTCACTTTGAGTTTTTTGGGGGCAAGTTAATTAAATCAGATCGTAATGCATATACTCGCACTGTATTTGTTGATTCTGATTTTTTCCTTTGACTTTTGTTTCAAATACAACCATCGATCAGTTTGATTCTTTGAGTATTGCGAGTTGACATAATGGCTAAAAATGACAGCGAAAGACCATAAAACCCATGTAATGACTCAATGTCAACTGTGCAGTTTCTCAAACTTAGCCTAATTAGGGCAATCAATTCCTCAAAGACTAAATATTAATTAAAACATGCCATGATACCCCGTACTGAGGAAGACAACCCTGTTACCAAGTTTGTTGTGATGACATGGTTATTGTACAAATTGTCAGGAGTTTGGATACAGACTCTGTGTACAAACAGTGAATGGCACGTCATGAACTCTCATTATGGGTGGGACATAGTCTGGTTCCTTGTCCACATTGTCCTTTGGACAAATACGGGGACAGGTAGCTATCAGTGAACCTGACTTCATCAGGAGGCATTCCTCCTGATGTATGCAAATTATATGCATGCGTGTATAGGTCTGAATCCCGCCTCGTGAATTCAAAATCACAACGGTAATGATTGCGCGCAACCAGCCTATTGCAAAGTGGCAATAGGCCGCCCCACAAATGTGCCGTTTCTGAGGTGATGAGCTTCCAGTTTTGCTGAATTCGAAAGCGTCTCTGGCAAATATCAATAAAGAGAGGGAAATTACTCTTCAGTATTTAAAACCTATGCTGATGGAAATGCTTTAAAGTTTCCTCATGGAGACACTGACGATTTTGCGTACTTTTTGTTGTAAGGCAAGAGTGAGTTTTTTGACAATCGTGTGTTCAATCAACGTCCATGCACAAAGCTAAGCAGCGATTCAAAAATAAACAATCACGATGCGCGCGCACAGAGATGATCCAATCAATGGCTTTAAATGGAAGCTAGCTACTTGTCCCCATATATTTATGGGGGGGGGGGGAGGCCGGGAAACAGTCTATGTAAGACCCATCGCATTTGCACACTGGTTCATTTACCTGTGGCTCAGCGTGTGCAAGGCTTTTATCATTCTGAATGTGCATTTAACGTTTAACTTCCTCTGATGTGCACCAGGCATAGAATTAGAACATTAACCCTAACCGCCCTGAATCCTTCAAAATCCTCTTTGCCAAAGTGGAAGAATTTGGAGGATTGAGGTTACATGGCAAAAGTGCGTTACTGATTTCATAGGATGCACTTTATCAAGGTCTTGGGCTGGACCTTGTGTTGTTTTTGCTCAGCCATGCATAAATATAGGCCTGGATTATGCTTGAAATCCTCCGTACGGCTCCAAGATGTCACTGGCCAAGCCTCAACATATTGACAGTCACTGCCGTAGGATTTTGCAGGATTCAGGCAGTGGTCACCCCTCCACGAACCATATTCCAGAAATATTAGAGGAATTTGCAAGATTGTGGCTATGCTATTTTTCCATGAGGCCAATTGGAGGATTTTGCAGGATTGAGGCTACATCCTAGCAAAAAGGCCTAGGGAGTTAGGGTTAAACAGTGCCATAAACTCTCTCTTCATAACCGCTGAGTTGGTACTTGTACAAGGAGTCCATACTTCCAAAGTGAGTCGTAAGAATCAGCTACAATGTTGATATTTACCTAACGATCTGCAGATCCAGCATCCAAACCCTCAAACTGTCGATGGATGAGCAGGCCTGTCAGTGTGTAAAAACAGATAGCACAGTATCTTATCAGACAAAGTTCAAGACATGGAAGACAAGTTAACTAGACCAATCAATCTATCCTCAAAAACTCTCAACTTACCGACTGTCTTGCAAACCCCTTTTTGATCATGTTGCCTAGTTGGACCTCGAAAACCACCTGCAATGAAGGGGCGAATAATACATGCAATAGAAAGGGCATGAAATGAAAAACAAAAACCAATTTCAGGATTATATTTTAATCACTTTGAAAGGCTCTATCTACTTGGGGTTCTCAACCACAACCAGCGTGTCAAAACACAGCTTTTCTATAGGCACAGTCTATGCATGGACCTTCTTAAATATTCTGTAACATACACTAATAATCTGCCTTCCCATACTTATCTCAATCACTTTGTTCATCAAGTGCTCGCTGTGAACTAAAGTTTGTAATTTACAGGACAATCTCATCTAGCACTGAGAAAAACAAAAGTTGGCAGAACTACCACCGCTTGGCCTCCCTTATATACAAGGGTACTACACGTTGCTTTGTGCGTGGTGCAACAAATTTCAACTGAATTTTGGACAAACCCAAGAGACTCTGTGTAACGAGAATTCACCGACAGTTATTTCGGTGTCCAAGGGGTAATCAATTACCTTCTCTGCTCCAGGTTCAGCTACCAGCCATTTCTGTAGGATGTCCTCTTGAAGCACGTACACTACCCCTTGGCCATCCTCCTGGCCAGCTGATAACACTCTCTGCAATGTCTGTGAGAGGTTTTGAAATAACGGCAGTGAGGTTAACAGGTCTGCAGTCAAGCGGCACAATGAATTCCATGCATTAACCCTAACATTCCCCATCCAGTCAAACTTCAACACCAGGGTTTGTTGGAATCTGTTGGAGTGAGTACTGCACTAGTAAACTGATTATGCTTTACACGGTGTCAGGCATACCACCATAATCACAGTCCATTGGTTTGAGTGTTGAGTTTACCATATGGTGTTGGAATTTGCAGGAGTGAGGAAGGTTCCTAATAAATCACTCAAGGGGGTTAGGGTTAAAGTTGCATACCCTGTGATCTTTAAAAAAAAAAATAGATTTTATCTCCAACAACAAATTTTCAATTTGTAAATTTCATTTTAACGAAAAATCCTACATTTTTTTCTTATTTTGGGCATTTGCAACGCTCTGAAATGGGCTTTTATTTTGCCCACAAATTAACCCGCCCTGCGAGACCCAACTTATTGTCTGGCAGCCACTAATTCTTTACTTGGAAACAAATATTTCAATAACTAAACGTTGGTGGAATTTTTCGTTCGATGTTTCATCCAAAAGTGAATAACTTTTATATAGGAATATGGTCATTGAAAAAACTAATCTATTTTTCGAGAATGAAACTAAAAAACAGCAAGGGGAACGCATCTTTCTTAAATAGTAGACGGCATTTTGTGGCCACTGGTGCAAGCTCTGTGGGAGAGACAAAGCAGTATGGACACTGGCTTCACGCACACATGGCGAAGAAGTACGGACAACAATTGTGCACTGACCCATTTCAAGTATGCGTTGACCAGGCTTAGATAGGGATGTTTTCCTAACTCAGATGTACAAACACTGAAGGGCAAAATCTATTGAATTTGCATCACCCCGACCCAAATTCCGTATGAATAGTTGGGATACATGCACTTGTGCATAGAGTCTGTACCATGCCTTACTGCCTGGCTCTGCTAACACTGGAGCATCACCATTCCTTGCTTAGAGTGCTAGCTAAAAAATCTGTACTAACCCAATAAGAGCAGAATCTCTAGTTGCTTTTCCGCTTAAAAAATGGAAAAGCATTGGTTTTGTTCAGATTTTTTTTTCTATGCTTTTCCGTTTAAAAGCGGAAAAGTTTTGTTTTCTTTATTTTTTGTTCTTATGTTTTTTGTTTTTTTTATTCCACCCCAAATCCCATAAACTTTGTACATATTTTTTAACCGCGGCCTTTTTGGACCTTGAACAAACTCGTATTCCCATGAAACCTATGTAAAGACCCCATAGTGACTTTGTGTCCCGAAGAGTGACGTCATGATAACGTAATCATGGGTCATGTGACGTCATCTTAAATGTGCAAACTTTAAGACTCAGTCTGATTGGGTTGATACTCGGTATGTACATGTAGGTAGACCGGGATGTGTTTAGGTAAAAATTGAGGTGACGTCATCATGACGTCATCGTGTGAATTGATATCGATTTTTGAAGTTTAGAAGATTATCACCATATCTATCGAACCAAACATCGTGTGAATTGATATCGATTTTTGAAGTTTAGAAGATTATCACCATATCTATCGAACCAAACATGCTAAATTCAAAATTCTTTTTGTATTAGGCTTGTTAGGCTATAGGTATATGCACACAAATTTTGTAAATTAAGTGACATCACAATGACATCATTAAAAATGTGATTTTTCAAAACACATATAGAGTAAGTCTGATTGTCTTGAAACTTAGTTGGTAGGTAGATACTGTTAATATTTTGCAAAATCTGAAGTGATGTCATGATGACGTCATCACCTTATTGTTTTATTAATTTATGACTTTTTACATTTTCTTCCAATACAAAAATTTGACATTTTCTTTAAGTATTTTTTTAAAGAATTGTTTTCAAATGCGGAAAAGCCTGTGTTCTGTTTATCGAAATGACATAGTTCTAGTTTCAGAATGTACATGTGTTTACTCCTACCCTGGAAAGCACAATTTACATGCATGTGCATGCTTCTGCTTCACACAAGATTTGCAAAACAAATTTTCTTTTAATCAATCAACAAAAACAGAGTAGAAAACCTAAAATTTTAGTTTAAAGATGGAGATTAAATACAGAACAAAACTAAATATTCTGATAATTCCTCGCAACGATAACTTACTGAAGATGATTGTGGTCTCTGGGAGCCAAAGAAAAGAGAAGAGACCCTAGCCAGGACCCCCTGGGAGGGCTTCAAGGGATGACAGCTAACTGTGTTCTGGAGACGGGGAACAAGACCAAAATGGATGATTATAAACCAAGATTTTTGTTACAATACATGCTGATACACTCAAGTTCTTGAATCTCACTACAATACATTTTGAGTGGAACTCATTGCGAATGATATTTCAGGGCTAGAAATATCCAATGGAATACGTCCTGTGGTTTAACCATTTATCCAGTGCATTCTTAGATCAAACTAGATAGGTGGTCTGGTGGTTTTCACAATGCTGGGTGCTGCTCATTATAAAAACAATCAGCCAGAAGGTCTATTTGAAGTCCCGTTTGACCTTGTCAAATATTCATTTTGGAAGTAATGTCTATTGATTTATTGCAGATTGTGTTACCAATTTAGTACATGTAAAGTCAGTAACAAAGAACGTTCTCACACATTACAATGTACTTAGACACTTACAAGGTACAACTTGGACCTTAACTTGACTTTACGCTTTCTCTATTCACACTAAAGTCTTTTGTACTTTTTGTTTTATAGCTGGGTAAGTAAAAGTATTTGTCAAGGGAACGTGTGGGTGCTGCTAGCCTTGTAATTCCTGTACTTAGGGGCTTGTTCTCACTCACCTGTGTGTTGGAATCAGCCAGGTTAAGCAACAGTAGCTGGTTGGTAGTGGTGGCAAGGATACATCCATAGGGCTGTAGGTTGTCAGATTAAACATGTGTTACCACATACATTGTATCAGCAGTTCGAAGCTCTTACATTGTACTTTGTGAGCTGAATCCTTTTGTTTTAATTCATGATGGTACAGAAACAGTGGGAGTTTAATAAGGGAATAAATGTGTGCTTTGGAGGTGTTAAACACTATGTTTAAGGCTGGTTGGAATCTGGAATGCTGATGATTACCCGAGGCGAAGCTGAGAGTACACGTAATTATCAGCATTCCAGACTCCAACCAGTCTTAAACACAGTGTTTAATACCGACCAAGCACATATTTATTCCCATTCATAAATACCTTTTCGATTAAAAAAAATCTAAACTTTTCGGTCCAAAAGTCAAAACAAGTCACAAATTAAAAATTTCCAACAATTTTGTTCAACACTTTTACTTTCTGTTTTTCGAAACATCCCTCTAGCTATATAATGGAGTGTCCAGCTCGTGAGATAAGACGTAAACAACTCCTTTTATGGAGATGGGCACGCACGTCGCATGTGCTGCGCGATGACGCGCAGATTTAGCTGTTGTGAGTACAGTTTGAATTTAGGACTATGAAATACTGACTCACTGGTAGTACTACTAAGGATTATGAACGTAAGGATTGTGAACGTTCAACCCATTAAACAGGAAAAGGCACTGGATTTCATAGGAGTCCAAATTTCATGTGACACTGGAAAAGTGTTTAAGACCAGCTAGCCATGTCTTTATCATCCGTTTAAGACCGGTCATGTGACGGGCTCTTGACCAATGGGAATGGGTAAAGGTATTGATGAATTATAGAATACTACAACATCATACATTACAACACATACCTCAAACTGTGTTAGTGAGAAGCATTCTTCACCATTTAGCTCTGCACTGCTCTCTGAGTAAGCGCCCTCACTGGCGATGCTGGGCCAGTATCGGATGATCCCTTCTGGCGACGCAGCCATGACAGCGACAGTCTGGTTGTCCGGGGAGGCAGGAATCAGACAGACCAGCTCGGCCTTGTGGGATAGCTCGCTGGGTGGTAGGGCAAGCTCTTTACAGAAGGTGGCCTAATTAAAAAAAGGATGCGACTTAGGGTTTTATTTTGTAAACATTTAGCAAATATTCTAAGACATGTTTAAAGGGAATATACAACATTTGCAAACATTGGAAAACAAAACTACCAAATTTTTACGAAATACCTTAATAGGATGTTGGTAAATGAAAGTCTAAAGCATCTTGTAAAATTGTGGCACCTGGTGTGAAGTCATTTTCAAGAAAAGTGGTATTTTGTATAAATTTCCAACGGTGGTCGGCCGACCACCGTTGGAAAAACCTAACTATTTTTCAACTTCAGCTCCAAATTTACCCTTTTTTCAGTCCAAATTTTGTTTGCTATTGGTTACATGTTCATTAACGGGTGCAGGCCAGCTAGACTGGTTTCCTTACCTTACAATTTTTGGGCATCAATAAATTGATTCATTTCATCTTTAGTGGAGTCAGGGAACCAGACTACTTGAACATTTTTGTTTTTCTTGGTTTTTTCCAGCATTTTCGAACACAAAACTTCAAACTTGTCAGTGTAACAGTATTTGATCTATTATACTAACCCCTCAAATAGTTCATTTTCTGAAAATTACAGCAAAAGCCAATGATGTACATTCCCTTTAAACGTTTAGTCATTTCACAAAGGCTGATACCTGCCCATTATTTCTGCCTACATAGACTGAAGTGACTGCAATGATACAGCAACAATGACTGATACAATAAATATTGGGTAATCATTGAAAACGTAAAAACTGAACTATACCCCAAATGTAATCAAGTACTGCAGTGTTTCAAAGGTTTTGTACATTAACTAGGTTTAAAAACATCATTAATTATTTGTGCTATGTATGTTTAACTCAACGGAAGTTCAGTACCCTTTTTTATAATTCAGGTTTCATTTAAACATTTTGGAAAAATTGTAAACGAATATGGATTTTTTGTTTGTTTATACTTTTGAATGTTTTAAACGTCCCATTCTTCATTGATCTGCTTGAAACAATTTTACCTTCGATGATTCTTACCACATTGTCAGATTTATCAGTGTATTGCATTATTGTGGACGTGTAAGGCACCAGTTGCAAAGCAACAGCCAAAGTGTAACACACAACTGCCTTGTATCATCAACCAACATGACCAAGGCAACAGAATATTAATAATGTCTTGAAACTCTTTTTCCTTCCAATTTAGAACACTCCAAACGGCTAGTTCTTGCACATTTTCATATTCTCCTTGAACCACCAGCTCCCATGTAAGCATGCGCCATAGTAGTGTGAATTTGGAAATACTGACTCATTAGTAGTATTGCACATGCTTTGATATTTAGGTGAGTGACCAGTCACGTGAGAGGGTTTAACCAATAATGAGATGAAGAAGTCCGATGTTCATACCGTAGGAGTCCAATTTTCATATGACACCTGCACTACCATGTGTTAGGAAACCATTGTACACAGGTTGTGCTCACATGTTTAAGTTACATACCAAGTGTGGACATTCCCTTGGTTTCGTGTAGTTAAGAAAAACCAGTGAAAAAAAAACTCATTTTTCTCAAACTGTGAAAACCCTTTCAACCCAATTTTTTTTTCTATGATTCCCTTTAGTGTTTCTCTTCATTTTGCCACTGATAAACCTAACCCCAAAATGCCTCTAAACCTGTTTTCCAGAAATGGGGAAACACTGTGTGGACTTGCCCAAGTCCACACAACGTCGCCTCTACCTGGATTATGTGGACCTCTTTTGTTCGGAAGTCCACACAGTGAATGTAATGCCTGCCCATCAGTACAAACTAACAAATGTAAACTCACCCTTGCGAATGTGTTCTTGTACCTCCATACAAAGAGCCTTCTGCCACACACTACGCATGCCCAACCAGATGGGTCAATCCGTACACTCATACTTACTGAGCCTGCAAGTCAAAACCAAAACTTGAATTTTTCAGCAGAAAATTGCACTGGAATTTGAAATTCAGGACAAAATCCCCCCTCCCCTAGGGCTTCAAATGGAATGGACTTCTGACGTAAATGAAAGCTGTAAAAGCTAATGATTATTATTATAGCTAATTACTTCTGGTAATTTAAAACCCTCAATTCCTGAAAAACGTCTTGGGCTCTGTATCTCGCAAGCCTGAAGAATCCCGAAAAGAGAGAAGACAATGAGAAGAAATTACAGTTTTAGAGGTGGGAGGAAAACCCCAACTTCTGGAGAAAGCCCAGAGAATCAGGCAGGGACTGAAAACCCAATCCACATATTGACCCAGGCGGGATTTGAACCTGGGTCACAGCGGTGGAAGGCTAGGGAAGAACCGCTACCTGTACGCCAACCTAAAAATGTGTGTAGTAATTAGGAAATCTTATGATTTGTGTAATAGGTAAAAGCTTTAAAAAAAACGTACGGTCTGCCATAGCAAGGGCCTCCGAGATAAGAACAGGGACAGATGGGCCATAGTTCTCGACGGTATACTGTGCTGTCTCTGCAATCACCGAAGTTTGCAGAAATGACCGATTCCCGACAGCAGGGCTTCTGAAAATTAATACACAAGAAAAAAGTGGTTTTTTTTGGAAAAATTAGGCTTTTATAAAGCCAACAACTAGAGAAAATGTTGAAAATGAATACTAACACAAACCACTGGAATAGATCAACAAATTCACCCTGCAAAATATCTGCAGAGAGTTCCATAAAGTTCCTAAAGACAGTAATGGAAAAAACAAAAAAACTGTCCTTTGCTGCCTGGAAAACTGATTTTGATAGGGATGATATCTTTATATCGATTACGGCCTTTTAATATCACAGCACAAATTACTCTCACCACAATTTTGTATTATTACATGTAGGTTTGAAAACATTGTTAATTATATGTGCTATGTAGGTTTAACTCTAAGGAAGACTGCGTGAACATAAGTCCCTTTTATAATTCGGGTTTCGATTAAACATTTTTGGAAAATTTGTAAACGGATTTTGATTTGTTTTCGTTTAAACATTTAAACTTGTTAATGCCACATCCTTAGTACATGTGTACATGTACGACTCTAGTCTGTGCAGACAAAAGAAGGCAATTGTGTGTACATGTAGCCCCATAAATGTGGCCAATTTACTGGACTACCTCCGTAAATAAAGGCCACACTTCCACCATGTACAAAAACATAATGAACTTTGTCAAATTTTGATTTTCACATAAATTTAGGCTTAGTTTGTAGTTTATTTTTGCTTTAGAAGCATACTCACCCTCTTTACAGGCTTATCAGAAAGTGCTGCCTTTTTCAGATGTCTTTTTTTTGTGAAATTTCATGACGAAATTTTGATACGCAAACATGTGCAAACGAATCTGGAAATTTCATGAAAAAAAAAGGCAGCACTTTCTGATTAGCCTATAAAGAGGGTGTGTATGCTTCTAAAGCAAAAATAAACTACAAACTAAGCCTAAATGTGAAAATCAAAATTTGACAAAGTTCAACATGTTTTTGTACATGGTGGAAGTGTGGCCTTTAGTTACGGAGGTAGTCCAGTAAATTGGCCACATTTATGGGGCTATGTGTACATGTAGTTACAGGTTCTGCCGTCGATTTCATAAACAGTGCATAACTTACGCCATGTGTAGGACTTCAATTTGACTTTGATTTCACGAAACATGTCGTACATGTAGCTGCGCAACGTTAAATATTTTTATCATCTTGGACTATCATAATAACAAATTAACAGCTTTTACAACGGCTATTTTGGATGATTTGTTCATTCATGAAACAGTCGTTGAATAACCCCCGCCTACCATTTTAAAAATATTTCTTTGTCCAACTTCTTTGGAATCATGTGGCAACTCGAAAAATTACTCAAACACAAAGCGGTGTAGTGTCTTGTTGTATCAACCGAGTTGTGCAATAATTAACAGGCTCCACGATGATCACAATCTGCTAGTAAAGGTCATTTTCAGTCGCTAGGGCCTACGCTACAACCATGGAGCTATAAAAGACTGCGCAATAAGGCAGGGACTGGGTTTGACATAGTGTTTAATTATATTTATAGTGAGGGAAATCTTTGGGTTAAACGACGACGAAGAAGCCAAAATACAACACGAAAATAAAGATTCCTGTAAAATGTGAAAGAAAATTGCATTTTCTACTGAAAGAAAATAATAAAAAATATCCTGTAGGTTTCTAAACATGCAGAAGACATTTTGGAATGATACAAAACACTTGACGGAAAGATAGTTCAGTATCCTGACGCCACTTCTTTGGCTGTGTACAAAGTCTTTGCGGAAAGTTGACATGGTGAGTGCATTAAGCATTTTCAAAGTATTTTCTAATAACACAAACTTGGAAATGTTTTTCAGTCACTCAGATTCATGTCTTTTCGACATTTTTGCAATGACTGACCTTCACTGAGATAATTATAATACATGATGAAAAAAGTGGCGTCAGGATGCAACTTTCTTTTCAAGATGTTCCTCAAAACGTACCTTGTTCCAGCCCCGGAGTATGCAGGAAACGGCGACCGTCTCGCGCCGGATGAACTCCCGAAAATCCCGGCACTGCTTCGCCGCGATGACGCGCTGCTGCCGATTCGACCCGTACTAAATGGGGTGTATTTCCCCTTAGAGCCTCCAGTGCGTGGAGTATACATTATCTTATTAGCTTCTTTCCCAATGACTAAAAAATGTTCATGTCACATTATCATTAACAATTGTAAAATGGATTGTCAAATTACTGATCAACTCCAGAAGGTTTATTTTTGTACACTGATGATTTTTAGTCATACACTCGACTCGACTCGACTGTACTCCCGCGAACATGTGCGAGTACACCCAACCAAAATGCCCTGTCAAAATGACATCCGGATGGGAGCAATAGTATGCATTGTATATTAGTAGGTCGCCTTTTAGAATATGGTTCACGTTGCTTTGCAAAACCAAGTTTTGTGAATCAATTATACAGCGCCACCAAGATTTTGTTAGACTTTAGAGGACAAAAAACCCTGGATGCTGCACAATCTTGAGGTGTACGGTCAGTGGCATGGATGGCCTTCAAAGATGTATTTCACTTGCAACAAGTAAATACCGGCCGGGTTCGAACCGGGAACCCCTCGCGAGCGAAACGGAATGTAGCTGAGTAGTCGTTTGATGGCACTATACGGAATCTTGACGTGATACAGGGCTTTCTTCCTGTTGTTAAATATACGTGTGATATGCTCGCAAAATATGATTCTGCCCAGGTTCGAACCGGGGACCTTTCGCGTGTTATGCTGCGCCACGGAATTGTCATGGCAGTAGGGGTTTCGTTATTGCGAGTGCTGTTGTTAGTTCGATTCGATTTGATTCTCCCACCCAACAAAAAAACCATCCTAAAGAGGTTGAACCGGAGAACGTGTGCGTTGGAGGCACCCCTGAAAACCGTTGCATCACAAAACGAGAGCTCAGTTGTGAATTCAGTTCAAGTTGTGGTGATTTTCTTTGTTAATTAACGGGAAAAACCGTTTGATTCCCTATCGCATGGAATGCATTTGTCAATCTTGTGTGAATTCACTGTAATTAAAATGACACAATATAAGGAAAAGGTGCATTTATCAGAAAGAAAGTTGGTATATATTTTGATCTGGGGACCTTTCGCGTGTGACATGAACGTAAAAGCCAATGCACTATGGAATCGCAAATCTATTAGGGTTAGTGCACTAGTGATCGTGATTTTTGTTGTTCATCACAGAAAACGGATGGATAATACCCCCCCCCCCCCTCCTCTCCCCCCCCCCCCCTCAAAAAAAAAAAAATAGGTGATTCCGCCCCTGTTCGAACCGGGGACCTTTCGCGTGTGAGGCGAACGTGGATAACCGCCACACTATATACGGACTCCCATCTTGCTTGGTTCTCAATGTTTTGATTTGACGTTAAAAAAAGAGTTTGATATAAAACAAAACAAGAGAATCCGCCAGGGTTCAAACCGAGGACGTTACGTGTGAAATTCAGTGATCGTAATAACTACTACACCACGGAATCTGATGTTGGTTAAATTGATGTCAATGAGTGATTGTTATGTTGTTTAATTAATAAAAAGGGGGTTTAAACTGACCCAAACAATGATTCTGCCCGGGTTCCTCTAGCGTGTGAGGCGAGAGTGATAACCCCTACATATAATCTGAGGACGCATAGATCCCAATGAATGATTTCTTTATGGTCCCAGCGGGCAGGGCCGGCCTAGTCTTGTTCCTCACTGACGGACTCTCTCACTCACTGTCAATAAATTGGAATTGCTTGAAAACTCATCACCTTTGCCCCCTAAATTGACCCCGATGGCCACATAGATACCTCAATAATGATCAGGGATCAGCTTTACTCGGCTCGCATGTCTTTTGTGTTATCAACAAACGGAAAAGGTTTGGAATTTAAAAAAAAGTTGTCTCCGGCAGGATTTGAAGCGGGAACCTTAAGTTTCGCGTTTTCAGACGAACGTGATAGTAACCTCTATACTACCGAATATCAATGCGTTAGGACATCATGGCTGGGATATTTTTGTTATTACCAGATCAGAAAAGGGTGTTTTTTTTGTATAGTTGTGTTATCGAATAATTGGTTTATATGCTAATAGTGTCAGCTATACAGAAAAAAACTGACACGGGGGGGGGGGGGAGAGAAATGTATTAGAAACATTCCTCCTGCGAGGTTGTCTACGTTTACTGCAATATGCCGTGATTGCCGGTCGCAGTACATGTATTTCCAGAGGTTTGTCAACTTTTTCAGCCAACATAATGTTTCTTGTGGTTGAGGGTATAATTATATTAAATTAAACTGCACAATGATATGTTGGAATGTCAAAGGAATCACATTGAAAACATTTTGATAAGCAGTATGGCAGTGATCTATTCCGGGCTTATCGAGTCATGAGTCAACAATTGTTCGGAATTGGCTGTGGTCCATCAGTCTAAATATGAATAGCCAATAGGACCTTATTTTGGTTCTCCAGTGGTAGATGCCATTACCTCTTCTATCAAGCAGCGTGTGAATCTCCAGGAATTTGCAACTTAATACCGCTAGTCGGCACCAACCAATGCGTTTATGAGAAAAGCAGGAGCTCACCTAGGGAGAAAGTTGCTGCAGACTATTTCATCTCCGCAGTTGATCACCAATCTCCACAGTTGATAACCAATGGCACAGTAAGGCGGGAGGATCGATCGATCGGACGTAGGAAAGGTCAGTATTTGAAAATTTAAATCTTATCGTATATAGCGATCGTACAGTAGCAAGTTATCAAGAACTTAATTTCGAATCCATGAAACTCATTTTTACATAGAATACACACATTCAGAGATACTTTACAACTATTTTGGACTGTATTTGAGAAAGCTTGAACTCTTGATCTGTTTTTCTCATCGCTACAAAACAATAATATCAGACATGATGGAAGAATTGCAGCCGGCGGATGCGCCAGAGATCCGCGTTGATGATGCAGATGACCTGCATCCGATGGAGATAGAAGAGGAGGCGGTTGAACCCTATGAGGAAGTCGGCAGGGCTCTCGTTGAGTAAGACATTCTGCAATTTGCTTCCAGTGATTGAAAATGTGGGAATGGTGTGTGACCGCGGGATACGGACTTAATGACTGCACCGTGTTGCGGTGACAATAGTGATGAGGGTTGTTTGTATTACTGTTATAAATGACGAGTTGATTTTGTTGATTGTGACGTCGGCGTGACATGTGATGACGATGATTAACAATTTGCTACTGGTGGTGATGGTGATAAAGGATTTACGTGTCATCGTGACAATGCCATGGTGGTGATGGTGTTTGCAGTGGTAGTTATGTATGTTGAATGTTGAGGTTGGTGACCTTTGAAGGGTGAAGGCGGTGCTGCGACATTGGAGATCATGATGATGGAGATAATGTGGTGACTTAAATGACAATGCCATCATTGGAAGTAAGGATGGTGGAAGTGCGAGAACAATTTTTTTGCGATTATGCACAATTTCTCTACAAATATAGCCCTGCAGGTTGAGAGTAGTGTACCAGTGGCATAACAGGCTGGGGGTCCAATTTGAAAGGCGACACCTAGGATGGGGAAGGGGTGCATAGTTTTCTGCAGGGGGCACTCAGTGAGTTTTTAACAACAGAAAGCTAATCTATGCTCTTCTCAAAGTATGAGAGGGGTTAATGGGGAGGCGCACAGGCCTCGATCATGCGGATTCCCCTGATTATTCCCCAATCCCCTGATTGGTGAACTATGACGTAATACGATGTGTTTGAATGAACTAAATGCTCTTGTGTTTTATAAAGACTATGGTGATGCTGATGGTATATGATGGTGAATGAAAGTGATAAAAAGTTGATAGTGCCGGAGGAAGATCTATAATCATTGTCCGTCCTTGACCGCACTAACAGCTAGGAACGTCATTGTGTATGATGGTTATGTGCAATTAAGTGTGTTCTGCCTTTACATTTTTTGTTGTCGTTATTTTGTTGGAAGTTCCTATTAAAAGTGAGCTTTTGTGCACCCAATTCAGGCGTAAAAGATATGTGACTGACTTAAATCAATGACTTTCACTGCCAACAGGTATGCCTCATAAAACTAAAACACAAACGTGGATGCCAGACATGCACGTAAACACTCTTAAACGGAATGACCGAGTGAATGGCGTAGACGCGTATCATTCGTCAGTTATTACAACAATGCCATGAATGCATAGCACACATCGACTTCTACCGGGCCCGCCGGGGCCATGCACCCTGTGGAATGATTGCCATAACTGGCATAGCCGCGGGGATTACATTCCGATATTATTATCATAATCACCACCGGCTCAACATATATCGGTGTCGTGTCTGGAAACATGTTTGTACAGCGTGGTGATATTCAAAAGCTTTAATAAGCAAACTATTAATTTTCAAAAGGCTTATAAGTTCGAACTAAATTTTCCGCAGTCTAACGAGACAAAACAAATCCTGATTGTCTACTAAAACACGCATAAGCTAGAACTACAGGGTGAGTCACAAAAAAAGCGGAACCCACCCCCCCAAAAAAAAAATTATATTTCATATTTTAAAAATATGTAGCACCAAAAATAATAATGACTGCATGGAAAGCCAATTGCATAAGCTACTTTTAGATGAAAAAAAATACTGAAATTGCTTTATTCCGTTCAAAGAATATCACCATTTAAACGCAATGACCCTTAGGCCTAAATCTGTTTCGTCCAAAAAAGTTTATCGTGTATTCTGACTGTTTGGAACAACAAAGAAAATGACACAGAATACTTGTTTCAACAACTGTCACCAACTGTAGTACACAATATCTTTATTAACAACCCTGGTTAGGCAAACAAGATAATTTATAAAATCCACTTTCTTCTTTTTTTTTTTTAAAGATGGGCCTTCAAAAGGACTTTGTTGAATATTTCTAACTTTTAAACTGAGATTTTATCGCTGGTGATGTTTGAGGACAATGTGACGACGATTCCTGAAATCGCATTTTTGGACGACACAGGTTTTAGGGTCATCGTGTTTAAATGCTGATATTGTTTGAATGGATTGAGCAATTTCAGTAATTGTTTTCATCTAAAAGTAGTTTATGGAATTGGCTTTCCAGTCATTATTATGTTTGGTGCTACATATTTTTTTAAAATATGAAGTGTAATTTTAGGGGTTTGGGTTCCGCTTTTTTTGACTCACCCTATATCATTGTGGATGAAATGTTGCACAGAAAGTCGCGGTATAATGTGGTAATTTTAAACTTGTGCGTGTTTTTTTTTTGGGGGGGGGGGGGTGGTTTAAAACATGTATGCACGGCTGATTTTTTTGGTTAAACCTTTCATATTTGTAAAACCTCAATATTTCAAAACCAATCATTCATTTTGGCAATCTTTTGTCAGCGTGTATATTAACTGGTAATCTTCATCGTTTATTTTGTAGGTAAACTAGTCAAACGCCACATTATTGTCATCAAGATGGCTCATTGTTTTGTCCATTAATGATAATCCAAGATGAAAATGAGTGGGTTTTAACATCTCCACTGTGACGGGTATCCCGCTGTCAATCATTTAGGTTGCTCCAGTCGCTCTAGCCATTGTCCGTTGTGGACTTATCATACCTGCCATCACATCTGTAAGAAATTTCTGTATTATAACTCACTGGTTATGAACCGTAGGCGAAATGCCCAGATTTTGAAGAAAAAATATATTGAGTTTGGCGTTATTGGGCTATATCGCGAACACATCCGATCCTCGACAACAATGTGTTCGGGAACCTTCGGGAAATTTCGGAAATGGGAGGGATCTTCCCGTTTTTTGTCACGTAACTCGCGTAATATTATAAGGCCTACCTGACTACATTCGCCCAGAATAGTTGGAATCTCCGAGAAGTCCGACGCCTCATAGGTCCGCCGCCTCATAAATCCGAAATCATACGGACATGAGGCGTCGGACTTATTACGCGTCGGACTTATGAGGCGTAAAGTCCGCCTCATAGGTCCTACGCCGCATAAGTCCGACGCCCAATAGCTCCGACGCCTCATAGTCCGAAACAACTTTGTCCATTGTCGGACTTATGAGAGTTTGTCCATTGTCGGACTTATGAGGCGTCGGACGTATGAGGCGTCGGACCTATATGAGGCGTTATTTATGCCTCATAAGTCCGACGCCTCATAAGTCCGAAATTTCGGAATTATGAAGGCTTCAGACCTAGATGAGGCGTCGGAATTATGATACGGTCCCACTAATACTTTAGGAACTTAAATGAATACGGTTGTGGATACGTTTATGCGCACACATGTACGTGTTCATACACGTGCGCGTACTCGGATACGAGTATTTATAAAGTACATGTATCATTGTATTCACACTCATTTTGACATCCAATAACATTCTCAATATCCCCGTAAAAAGTATGCCAAGTGATATTTTGGATTGTAAGTCGAATCATGCCGAATGTGTTGATCCTTCGATTTATTTTGCTCTTCGGCTTATCTTTCTATACATCATTGCTCCGGATTCTCTCCCATGTTTTATACTTCATGACAATGCCAACCAGGCCAGCTTATTACATCCAGTAGCGGTTTTAGAGGGGGTGTTGCATTCCACTTTCAGCCTCTGACTAATATGAAACTGTAAAAAAGTAAACGGCCCCACATTGGCTTACAGGCGTCCTCGAAATCTACGGGACTTGATTGTTCGAGCTGAAGTCCCATCCTTAGATGCATCCCCTCCCACCCAGCATGGTACTTTCAAGTGCAGTTCCAGATGTGTTGTCTGCCAGATTCATATCCAGGAGTCTGACTCCTTTTCTGGCCACTCTTCTGTCACTACCCACAGAACCACTGGTAACATCACTTGTAACACCTCTAATGTCATATATCTCATTTCTTGCAGGGTCTGTGGAGTGCAGTATGTAGGTGAGACTAAGAATACGCTCAAGAAGCGTTTCTATGCCCACCGGTCAACGGTCAACACCAAGAAACTAGACACCCCTGTTGGTCATCACTTCAACCTGCCTAACCACTCCATTTCTGATATGATTTTGCAGGGCATTGAATCTCTTGGCCATCGCAAGGACTCAGTTCGCCTCAGCAGAGAGAAAGTGTGGATGAATCGTCTTCGAACTATTCAACCACATGGTCTCAACATCCAACTTGGAAATGATTAATCCTTTTTTTTCCCCTCCATTGTCTTCTGTTACAGATAATCCATCTGGTCTTCCTTGTTTGTGTTTACCCATCTTTCATCCCTTTCCACCTCCATACTGTTTCCCCCCCCCCCCGCATCATCCCTTCACTCTCACACTCTTTTGTCCGTTCCCACTCCCTGTGACCTTTGATCCTTCCCCTTTCTGGTCCCTCCCCTGTTCACACCAGACCCCTTGTGGTTTGCCATCTCCCTTTGTTTTTTTGTTTCTTTGTTCTCTCATCCACCCTCCCCTGCATCTATCTACACCTTTCCCACTTAATCCTCCTTTTGTGTTTCTTCTTTCAGCCCTGCATGTTTGTGTGCACCCCCATGTTAATGTATGCACCTCTGTCATTTCTGTTTTAGCCTCTGAAGAAGAACTTGCTAAGTTCGCAACGTCAGGCCACATTAATTTTAAGATTAATATGAAACTGGTAGATTTTGCCCAAAAAAATTAATGGAATGCTGAAGTTCTCAAAGGCCTTAGAATGCAGGAGAAATCATCGTACATTTAAAAAAAGAAAATCAGGGGCACGCCCCCAGACTCCCCTAGCAGGGCGTGCCTTCGGCAGCCCTTAGACTCAACTCCCTCCTCCTTTATATCAACCCCCGTTTCCTGAAAGCTATAGATCCGCCCCTGACATTGGCATGAGTACCGATACATTTTCTGTTCAGACTATTTCTAGCTCCCTGTCAAAATTTACGCATAGAGAAACAGTCTTGTAAACACGAAAAAGAAGATGAGACTGACGAAAGATAAGGATGCCAATCATAAGCGTCTGGTGAACGACAAAATAAATCTATCAGAACGGGAAAAGACCTCCCACCTGGCTTCCTTTTTTTTTTTAATTATCAATCAAAACATAAGATGAAGAAGCGTCGTGCGGCGGTTGTAAAAGCGTTCGTGTTTATTATCAGTTACCACCTAATGTGGCATGAACCCAAGTAACCGTCCTCAATATAATGACCAACAAGTTGAATGTTTATATTAAGATATGACAACCAAAGCCAATTATATCGCAATAGGGGTTGGTGTCTTAATCAAACGGCAGGGAATACTCCCTCTGGAAGACATCAAGAGTTGCATTGAAGAGCATCGATGTGAAGTGCTTTCTCCGGGGGAGGTTGTCCAGTTTGCTGTCGGTGATGCGAGAAGGCACTTTGATTATTTTAGTTGGATCCATATTTTGACGTGAAGGCCATATTTTTTTCCCATGGTATAGTGGGAGGGTTGTGTGAATCCAAGTCGCCGACCAGTTGGATCACAGTCTCTAATGAAGAGCAACGTACGTATCAGCTTTGTGTAAGGATTTTCAAAATAAATGCTTTTAGGGAAATTCAGTGTCCCTTTTGGCATATATCAAGAAAGATCAGCATGCTCCGACATGAATCTTGATACAAAGACTCCGACATCTTGATACGAAGAAGAGCGGCAATGTGTAGGCCCTAATGCACTGAAGAGTTCGCACAATCGGACCGAGTAAAGAAAATGGCGGTCTGTGGGTGCGAAACTTCCACAAGTCATCGCTTCACGATGGATTTTACTTTGTTGGATGCACTGTGGCCGTCTGGTACCAAGATCACAGTCAGAGCAGGGGACTCTGATCCCATTACTGTGTTGGATTCGCCCTCACGGCTCCTGGCGATGGGTAAACGGGACAAACACGGGTAGGTATAGGGTATATAAGCGACTATTCTGTTGTGACAGATTTAAAAACGGTTGATACCAATCAGTCTTCTGCTGAAACATTCTGCCTTCTGTCCAATCGGTACTGATAATAATTACTCAGAGCAACATCACAACTACAAAATTATGCGACTTGTGTGCGAATAAATATGTCATTTCCGGAAATAAGCCTACAATTCCGTGAAGAGCGAAACCCAATAACCGACGCTAAATTTCGTCCTACAAAATGCTTCAACTTCGGTCATTTGCTGCTATACCTGCAGATTCGAACCGGCCATCCAACCGCGGCGAGCTCGGTGGGGGTATAGTTAAGACGTTCGGCAGCATGTCGTGGGTTCCACTCCCACCCGTGGACAATTTTTTTTTCTTGCATGCTGTCGGACAAAAATTAGGTATACAGTGTTCATAAAATTAGGTCGGTGGGCGACAAAACCAAATTGAAAAAAATGGATATCCTGACGTAAAACCCCATTTGTAATAGGCCTATTGACACTTCTGTCTTTTCCATGGTTTTGTGAACTTTAAACATTAATTTGTTCCAACTTTTTGTGCCATATGCTTATTTGCTGTTAGGGCCGGTGCCCCCTTCTGATTTCCGAGAACACGTGTATATAGGCCCAGGCCCTATATAGGAATGAAATCGATCCCACATTTCAAACAAACGAGGATAGGGCATTTGTTGTGTGTTGTCAATCATTATTGTCAATGTAATTTGTAAGCAATCACTTTGTGATAGGTAACAGCAAAACAAAAGTAAGCATGCTGTTAGCACAACTTCCTCATAAGTTATGATGCTACTATCTGATTACACGCATTCCCTAAATGACATGTCATAAATGCCAATATATAATGGGCGTGACATCTGACAAATTATTTGATTCGATAAACACGCTGCACGTGTGTCCTTTCTCTATGATCTTATAGTAGCCTAAGCATTAATTTTGTGAACGTTTGTGAAAAAAACTTTTGGCATTATCCATATCCATGATCTTTTTAATTGTTTGGTCAAAGTGATGAGAAATTATGGCGATATTATGTTATCTATTTTAAAGAGGCAGTGACACGTCAGGGACCCGTATACCACTCAAGATGGTCCTGGTTTAGTAACAGTGGCAATCTTAAAAGCAACACTAAACTTTAAGCTATAGAATGTGGCAAAGTGGAAAAGCAGTTCGTTGCTGGAACTGAACTGAACATGAAGGAAACACGGACAATTATTGGAAATAGATTGCGGTACTGTGACCTGCTGTTGCTGGGAGAGTGAATGCAGAATGCAGTATAAGAAAAATGGATGAATAAGCTGGATGTGGAGACTCACATTTCCCATGTTTAATGATCGAATGTGAATAGATATATATTTTATGTCATTCCCTTTATAGAACTGTTCTTTCTCACTCCATTGTTCTCCATCTGTTCACGCGGCCCTCCCTTCTCCTCATTATGAATATCAAAATACCCACCCAACAAATACACAATCATTTGAAGTCAGTCTTCTCCACCTCAAATACTTCCCCTTTGTCATTTTCCTTTCATCGGTGCTAGACTGCTATAGTGGTTTGTTTCTGTTTGTAGTTTTCGGACACTTAATTCGTCCCCATTTTCAAACAAGTTGTAAATTGAACTTGTCGCCACTTCCATGTAAACTACACTAGAATAAGTATGAGTTAGTAAAGAGATAAAATTATCGTAAATCGTAGTTAACGTTGACACCATCGGCTGGGTAGTCTCTCGAGTAATGTTCAACGCTCCAAGGTACAGCGGTTTGAGCAGAACCTAAAGAATATGAACTGAACATTTTAAGACTATTATGGTGTGATAATTTTATACGATGTTAGTAGATGATATCGTTGATGTAACACCCTTGCCTGTTCTTTTCTTTCAGCGGCTTAAACCCGGTAGATTCAGTTGTACTGACATCTGACAGAGGCTATCTGCTTTGGATCAATCCAAGGGGCTCTATTGAGGTCAAGTTCAGATACGGTCGCTCCGGAGAAGATTTCAAGTAAGGGGATTATTTCTTGCTTCTCCTTTTACAGATAGATTTTTGACAACCATTTCTTTTCAATAAAACCGGAAAACATTGAAGTAATAATGCACAAATGTAAAAGCAGATAACTTTTAGGTACACTTTAATTTGCCTTTCTACGATGATACGATGGACGCCATAGGGATGCGATATTGCGTAAATTTCAGTAATATGCAAACTAAGTATATAGCCCTCATATTGTGTTCACGTATCTCAGGTTAATGACGGGGACGTGACCACCAATACAGACTTCATCTGTGAAACGACCCTGTACATTATTTTAAACCGCTTAATATAAGTCAATGCCCGGAGATGGCCTGGCGTTGGACTGTCAAGAGCACATCACTATAACGATATCGTCGGTGAACTCGGATCACAGCAGTGAGCCAATAGGCCACCTGGTGGTGACACGCGGGAGATTCGGGACTTCTTGTCGCCGCGCGCCTTGGCTACAAAATGTCGTGGATATACGGCCGTCGGCCAGTGTATCTTCAAATAGTTTCTTTCTACTCTACACATTATCTCGCTGTTGGTATTTATCTAATTGCTGGTGTTTATTAACTGCCTTTTTACTACGAAATTTACGCGCAAGATTAACCCATATTTGCTGGTCCCAGAGGGGCCAGTTAATTGTACTCTTTGTATCTATCTGACTGACCGACCGACCAACCGACCGACCGACCGACTGACTGACTGACCGACCAACCGACCGACCGACCGACCGACCGACCGACCGACAGACTGATCGACTGACTGACCGACTGATTGACTGACTGACTCCCGACTCCCCGACCGACCGATCGACTGACTGACTGACCGACCGACTGACTGACTGACTGACTGACCGACTCCCCGACCGACCGACCGACTGACTGACTGACCGATCAACTGACCGACTGACCGACTGACTGACCGACCGACCAACTGACTGACTGACCGACCAACTGACCGACTGATCGACTGATTGACTGACTGACTCCAGACTCCCCGACCGACTGACCGACTCCCCTACCGACCGACCAACCGACCGACCGACCGACCGACCGACTGACTGACTGACCGACCAAATGACCGACTGACCGACTGACCGACTGACCGACTGACTGTCTGACTGACCGACCGACCGACCTACCGACAGACCGAGCTACCGATAGACCGACCGACCTACCGATAGTCCGACCGACTCCCGACTCCCCGACTGATCACGGACTGACTGACTGACTGACTGACTGACTCCCCGACTAGGCTTTCTTATCTTGTTTAGAGGCCTATTCAGAGATTGCAAGCTAATTGCCGATCAGATTGATGCACAAAATCTTGTGGAAGAAGTGGTAGACTATGAATTTAGAAGCTTATAGAAAACAGGGTCTTTGTCACGTAAATACCCCCCCCCCCCCATCCTAATAAGTGACAAGCTATGAAGAACTTGACTATTGATAAGTGATGGAATTATTTTTGAATAAAATCATTGTGATGCAAACACACAACTTTTCTCAGATGATTGTTGAAGATACCAACCACTTTGTGGAGAAACCTCTTACTCACACCTCTCCCATTTTTACCCGATTAGCTCGTATTCACCTCCTTCCAGAGCTCGATCCAATCATGCGTTCACGTTGAGTGTTCTCATCAAAATAATGTATTTTCTCTCTCCAAATTTGTACCAATCAGCTGCTTCATAGATCCCCAGCACCAGGGCGTCACCATCTACGAGCTCTGCGGCAACTACCGGAAGGAACTGGTCGTAGACGGTCGCATGCCGCTCGCCAAGAGCACCAACCCGCACCACATTAAGTCGACCGGAGTGCGTCGGAGAGAAAACAACTTTGAATTCCGCTCCAAGAACAGTGAAGTGCGCCTGGTTTTAGAGACTGTACGGGATTACGATTTCCCGCCCCAGCAGGCGTTTAAATTCAACTATGTGTTGACTCTGTGAGCAAGCTCTGTTTGTGATTTTAAAGCGCCACAAAGAGGCTGACATTTCCATTAAAATAATTACAACCCTAATGCACCTGTACGTAGGCTATTCAAAGCAAAGAAGTGAGTTGCTTTTAAACTGCTAAGCTGTTGTTTAAGCTTTGTATCATATAATAACGAAATCAAGGCGCGATTTAGAAATTAAATTGTACTGTTTAAATCAATTTTTGTAAACAAAACATGTTGTGTGAGATTTGAGGTTAGAAATAAATAGTTTTAGAAGCTGATCGCATTTCACAAGTTTATTAACAGCAACTAATTCTAGATTGACATATTGCGTGACCAGAAATCGACCAAATATCCCGATATTTCACTTTCCTTTTTCGTCGGCGTTGGGAAAATTTACAAGCTGGACGAATCTCCATGCATGTTCCTTTGTATTTGTTTACCCCCCCCCCCCATGCTATTCTGGTGGTTTAAACAGACTTGAATAATCAAGTTTGGAGATCTACGTTAACATATTGCTATGATTCAATCATTACATTTTTGTTTACAATCTTTGATTTTACAATTGGAAAAAAAAAGTTACTAATCTGAATCCTTCCACTGCGTGTACCCAGCATTTCGTTACAGCGCCCTCATTAATTTAAGATATGCCTTAAGGAAGGCACATGTGCATGAATGTCTGTACATATTATAGCTTTTTAAAAAACATATGCTCCACATCTGCCTGTTTTCTCTTACTTATAATCGTAAATCCAATCGAATAATAAATAGTCTATAGTTGTATGCCTTATGACTATGAGACCAAATGTTATGACTGCAAATAACGTATCTACAGTCTTTACAGGGCAGGTTTTTTTTGTAGCGCCATCTATTGGTAAGGAAAGTGAACGACAGACGATTTTGTTTCTTGTTGAGGTGCGCATCCATTCACTAATACAGATGTCGCGCTACTGATGCTAATAATAATTTGCCATGCAAAATGCGTGCCAAGATTACAACACGACGTCGTTTGGGGCGGATCCAGATTTTTTTTGCAGGGGGAGGGGGTTTTCATCAGCAAAGCAATGTTGAAATGTAGACAAGTTTTTTTGTCCGGACACTTGCCCTCCGTTAAATCAATCGGTGGATGGGTGGGTGGGTGCTCGTACCATACTTTCAATGGGGGGCTGTTCAAATCCGACCATCATTAACACTATATTACAGAATAGTGTACAAATGCCCCCGTAACCCAGCTGGCTCTGTCCGAATTTTGCACAGGCCGTCATAATTACCAGCATATATTTTGTTGGGTGTCAGAGCGGGGGGGGGGGGGGGGTTCACATTATTTTTTTTATGTATTTCTATGAAAAAAATTGAGTCAGAGCAGGGGGGGGGTTGACCCCCAAACCTCCCCCCCCCGGATCCGCGCCGGCGTTACATGCCCGAAGATACATGTATACAAACACCACAATACAAAGAACAATCAGAAATATTTATCAGCCGCATAAAAGAAGACAAGGAATAAATGGATTCTTCAATTAGAAATGTTTTTCAAACATAATTCGTTTTGGAGCTAAAATAAAGCCAGGAGGGAATAATATTTTTGGTGTGATTTTGCTCAGGATTTGAATGTGTGTGTGGTTTTTTTGGGTTTTTTTTTTACAAAGGGCTGCTCAGTCGAAGGATTATATTATGGTAAGATTACTAGTATGGAATTTTTGTATCAAAATATGGAAACTCGGGCAGAAATGCTGAAAAAATAAAATTATTGCTGTTACATTCTTGTCACTGGAGGTCATTTTACACGCACTGAAGCGGCTGTCATGCCCTCTAGGCTCACCCATGACGCACTCGCAGTGAACGCTAGTTTTTGTTAACTGATAATTCGTATATAGATTTCTTAAGGTAATTAAGGCTGTCCAAAGAAAAAAAGACGAAAAAAGAATTGTATCTTCCTATTACGTTTCGAGATTACAACAATTCTTTTCCTAGGGCTGGCCAACATCCACAGAATAAATTATTAAGGGGAATTGTTAAAAGACTTCAGAATGTGACTTTTGGGGATCCAAGATGGTGGATCAGTGACTTCAAGGCGCACAGACCAATCAACGTGTAGCAGCAGCCAGTCAAGCATTTTGAAGGTCAGTTCCACGGAGTCGACAAACGAACTAAAAAGAACCGTAAAGATCATCAGTTTCTTGAATTCCATAATGGTTCAAAACACTATTGACGGCACCGCGCGATGTTTCTTCCATAATACTGTGACATTCTCGAGCCGTTCGCAATATAGTGAAAGTTAATTAAATAAGCAGTCTTGCGACGGCGCACTACTAGATAATCAGGCCTTTCCGGGACTGATGGAACTTTTTTGATTCCTTATACGCATCAAAGTATAGAATAAATTTTAGTTCTATACAAGTAATCTATGAACGAGATTTGCTCAATTTCATGGACGTACTTCGCCTGACATTCATGTCTAAAAAGTAGATTATTTCATTTGTCTTGGCTTCCTTATACTTATTTTGTCATAGATTTGTTGAGCCCAATTCGGTTGTTTTCTTATTGTCTTTAGGAAATAAAATGATGCTCTAATCCAGAATGAAATTCAATACCTTTGAGTAACGTAATGTAGGGCCTATATGATTCTTCAACAAACCATATAGGCCCTAATCCTGTATCATTGATCGTTAATGGAGTGCCACTGCACGAAGGGCGTAAATCCTGGAGGAGGGGATCTATCCCCCCCCCCCCCCAACCAGATTTGACCAGCGGGAGGGATGGGCCATTTGATCCCCCAGGATTTTGTGGTGAGAAACCAAAAATGCTGATTTGATGGTTATTTTGTAACTTTCCAAGTGCTCAAATGTATAAAATAGCAATGCAAAACGGAAAATGAACTACGCAAAAAAGCTTTAAATATTTGTAAGCGCGCCAGTTTTGCATAAGATGTACAGTTGTACGGCTGCTGCCCCCCCCCCTCCCCCACTCGCCGGCACGGATTTACACCAGTGCGGGTCACAACCGATTTTCATGACTTGCACTAGCGTCTTGTGAATCTTGTATGGACCAGGCGTGGCCATTGAGTGTAGATTATTAATAATGTGTGGTTAATGTTTGTCAACCGACACGGTTGAACAACAGGGTCCGCCGCACGGCTAGCTCCGGACGGACGCGCAAACTACCTGCGAATCACACTCAAATCCACTACACTTTGAAAACCGAATATGAAAGTGCTTAACCACTTATCAGTGCCGTATTATCGCGTCACATTAAATCCTACCAAAAGGAAAAGTTTTAACATTCCAAACGTTGTTGTCAGTAGGCCTATAATTATAAGCTTGTGATACGCAACTCGCAAACAGCATCGCAATATTGGATACACAGATTATACTATTATAACTGATGTAAAGACCCGACAGACCTCGCCGCCAGCTATATTCCTTTTTCTCGGTCCGCTCGATTTGTAATATTGTGGTTATATAAGTATAATTTTGGAAGGAGTTACTAAGTATAAGTGTTGAACGAGGCACCGAAAAGTCATTCTAATAATGCAATGAAGTCGATTTGAGTTATTCTAATAAGGCAGTGAGTGACTTCCTTCGAGTCGCGCTGATAGAGTCACCAAAAATTGCAGGTTTAATAACGCAAAGCTTAAAACTCCGTACGCGTTGGAGGCGTGATCTTTCCAAAATTCAGTTCCTATTGGGCCAAGTAAGAAAAAAAGAACATGTTTAGTTTCCAGCGGTTTTTGTTTTCAAGACAGCCGACAACCGTTGGTTTTTACACTGTTCAAAGATACAAAAAATGAAACAGTCATGCTGGACAAGAGAATTAAACATATTTACAGTGTTATTAATAGTTTTCCAGCATGATTTTACAAGAATTAAAAAAAAACACTGCCGCGCGGGCGTTCTTGTCCACGTCGAGGCTGGTTTGGAGATTGCAGGGTCGACTGCATGATGTGGGAAGTGACCGATAGAGTCAAAAATTAAAAGTTCCGAGTTGCAAGCATTTGATTTTACGATGGATCGGTCGACATTTTCTTTTTCCAAAAAAAAAAAGGAGAAACAAAAGGAGGCGGCCTCCAAGAAGGAAGCGGGCGGGGACGCTAAACATTGCTATTTTTATTTGGCCTTAATAAGCAGCAAGGCAAAGTTTGAGCCTTCTAAGGAGACATTGCATTAAAAGAAATGTTTATTACCAACGATAAGTAAGTATAACTTATAAGCATTACAAGATAATGACTAAATTGACTAAATTTTTCTCGAGGAAATATTAATGCACAACCATGCTTCAACAAATCCAAACAGATTGCGGAGGGTAACATTTGCACTTTCTTACGGTTATTCCGCTCTATTATGGTTTTGTTCATGATTCGTTAGTGGGGGAATCCAAATGAAAGTTTTTCAACAAGGCACGATGACATGGCAACTTTAAATAGCAAAATATATCAAATTAGTAGAATGTAGACTACTTTTTAATTTCAAACTGCCTATCAGGATTCCAGATTAGTCACTTCCGCTTATTTTCTCCGATAACATCGCCAGTTTTCTTCCGTAATCGTCACTCATTCAGATATTATCTGCGTTAATGTGCGGGCACAAGGCGATAATAAAACCAAGAGTAAATACAACGAGGTTCGTTCGTGCACGATATCTTCTCCTCGATACGTAATTACGGCCGTGCAAAAGTAACCTCATTCGGGCCCGTTCCAAGGCTTGACTGTACTGTTGATTAATGACTCCAAGTCAAATATTTACAAAGCCACCGTTCCCCTTCAAAAAACTTCCGCAATAATCCCCCAGGGTGAATCACCTGATTACCACCACCAGCATTTAGACCCTCAACTTTTGTTGCCATTCTGACCGCTTATCGTTTTTACCCCGTTTAATTATGTCCGCTACACTTTGATCTAACAACAGTCACTACTTGATATACCTACCCTTCATAATTAATTCTCATCCAGCGTCGGCATCAAGTCGACGCACTCGACTCAGTGGACCCACACCAACACACCGATTCGTCTTGTCACGGCGGTCTTAAAGGAGCAGGTGGGTTGTGTAGAAACATAGTCAGTAAATTAAAAAGATATATTGATATGATATAAAAATGATTCGTCCGGGCCATTTTGGAGAGCTAAGCTGTAGATTCGTGCCGGGCCCAAGATTCGTCAAATGTTCACGGTCACGGTATTAAACAACATGTTTGATATGTTTGCGAACGGTCAGTAGCAGCCGGGTTGAAACAAAGATCTAGTTTGAATTATATGGTGTTATGTTTGTTTCTTACACTTATTGGTAAACAGGTCTACCTAATGAGCTGTGAATGACATGTAGGGGGTATCATGTGTTTAATGTGTAGAGGGTGTTTAGTGTGTATAACTAGAAATTTATTAATTATAGATGCAGTTATATTTGTTATTAAGTATTTATCTCATGTAATACGCGTCGAGTACAAAAGGGGCGGCGCAAGAACTATAAAATCATGAAATATATGGTAACAATTGTCTTCAAATATTTATCGCGTAAATTTACAAACCAAGTCGAGTATAAGAGGGACTGCAGGGCATTCTGTCCGTGACACGTACATTTTTCATGTTAATACGAAATAATCCGCATCATTACAGTCGCCTGTTCAAAAAATTATCACAGGAACACCACATACTGCATAACGAATGAAAACATCTGCAACATTAGCTCTCTTCATAGCAAATTGCAACCGAACCAAAAACACAATTTTCCACAAGTTATTCACTGGACCCCATCAACGGGTGCTACAGGTTGACCTCTTATTTCTCTGAGCTCTCATTGGATAGATTTTGTTTATTAAAATCAGTGACCCGGGGTCAGCATGCACTTCCTCCCGGCGTGTGCGCAAAGCACGTGCGCACGGAATGTATGGTAGTAATCTACCCACAATGCTTTTGACGTCTGCGTTTTCTTACACTAAGAGATAGTGGACACTGTTCCATTGCTGTAGAGCGGGCGGTGAGTGCATGGGAATTACTACATAGAAAAAACCTTTCACACAAATAAGGCAGCAAATATTGAGTAACTGATTATGACCTGATTCCATTTTGCTCGGTACTGGCTTGTTGCACATCATGGCGTGGGCAACCGGGCGCGTTCATCATGGCATTAATTAACCTGACAGAAACTGGTCCTGGACTAATTAGTTTTCAATACAACGTTAATTCCTGTGTAATATATAAAACTGGGACTCTTATGAAATCTGCCTGGTCTCTTTTACCTGTGGCTGTCCTCATTATCTTCACGTTGGCATGCGCAATGCAACCAAGGAGTCCGTGTTTCATAGAGTCAAAATTTCACACTACATTTCGGTATTGAAGATACATGACCACTACCTGCCCGTATAGAAAAAACAGAGTACAACTACTACAACAATTTACCACAACGTTTAAAAAGAGTTCAACATCGTTCAGCTACGTTCCATAATGTGCAATAACGTTCAACAACTTTCAACACCATTCAGCAACGTTCTACAATGTTCCACAACGTTTAACAACTGCACGTTTCGCAACCGCAACTCCTTCCACAACCACAATAACCCCAATCACCGATTTTAATATCCAAAATAACGAGATGTCTTTGTCGTTTTTGGTTTTGTGGTTGTTTTGATGACTTGTTGATTTACGTTTCTCCAAACACCCACGTCATGAAAATGAACACCGTCAAATAGCCCGAATTAAGTTTGTCTGACAGTTTGACAGTTCGTTTGACATTTTGCCCCCTGAGGCACTGGCTCATTGGCTCTGCGTCACGGGACCCCATCTGGTCCATTTCGGGAGCGTGCTTCCGTGATGGATCTCTCGTGTCGGACAGACGTTGTGGTCTCCTGCCAATCCTCATCTGTTTCCACAGCACGTAATCCTACTGTCGTTATACTCAGATGTTCCCTTACATCTGAATGAAAATGTCAGTGGATATTAATAGATGAAACTCTGTATCAGGCTCAACGTATCGTAAAGCTGATTACCGGGCCGTAATGGCCATAGCGACTGCAACTTTACAGGAAACAATTCGTCATTTTCGTCTCGCTTGATTCAATTTCCGAGTAGGGCCGACGGTCAAAATAAATAAATGAACATTGTATCATTTGGAATGTTTTCTTTTCATATTTACATTAAGCTTTAATGTATTTTACGAGGCCTTTCCTGAGTGTTTTCAATGAAAAAAAATACCAACCGACAACTATAAAAGTTACCCCCCCCCCAACTGTCATATCATGGCACGATCGGCATCAGTCAACCATAGACAGACTTAAACATAAGCTATAGACAGCCCTCTTTTTTGTGTGTGCATTTTGTTTCGTTACTGGAGGACAAGTTTCAAATTCATTCCGTGAACAGCTGAATTTTTGTCCGGAAAAACAGAGAAAAAGTCAATTCTAAAACGGTGGCTGGGTTGTGCCCAAACTTTGATATTGAACAACATGAATACCACATCACCAGACAAAGTCGCAAAAATAATGAATTTCTTCCAACCTGTTCCTTAATATAGCACACTCATACTTGACATTACGGGCCTTCTTGTTTTTACACTACTGGTCGGCTTTTAGTTATATTAAGGGCCGAAAATTATTAAATTACGGGTCGTAACAAATCCCCGTTCTGAACTAATACTATTGAGAGCACAATAGCTTGCATTTCCACGGATCTTAGATATCATCGCATACCAAGGAACTGCTCTTACATGAACATGCTGTATTGTTGATATGACAATAATGTTCCGGGGTTTCATCGTTGTTGAGGGAACTTGCATATCATCAAAATTGTTACTGAGTCAGATGTCGCATGTCCAATGTTGCATCGAAATTGACGTTAAACTGTTCCAACTCTCCTACGCTCTCAAAAAAAAAAAGTTAGGAGAATGGGTTGTTATGTAGCCAAATTTTGTTTTACAGTGTACCTTCACCTTTTTTTAAAAGAATGAATCGGTGTCCTTCTCAATGCTTTGACCGCGCACCCGTTGGTCTAATCTTCATATCAAGAAAAGCAAAAGGTTACAGACCACAGGAAATCGACCTTTGGATTTGATAGTGTAGGTATTCAGTTTCTATTTTGACAGTTGCTCTTACACACGTTGTTATTTTGTGGATGTTCTCACGAAGTGACAAATCCTCCCACACAGAAGCAACATTGCAGGAACCCAAATTAACCATCAATATTGCTGCCATTCCAAGATCAGTTGTCATGGAGTGACGGGGGAAAAGATGCCGTTCCACATCACAAGTTTCCTATTTGACAAAACAATGATCTTAGAATAATGCAATAATTCATATAAGGTAGCTTCCGAGATAGCAATCCTCTATATTATATCTGGTTCCCGAGATATCGTTAAATATAAAACTGCTGCGATTTCAGTGCAGCAGATCTCGTGTTAGCGTATACCGCTCTATTTCCACCACTGTTTTGTTTTAGCTGCCAGAAACAATAACATCGTTAGGCCTACATATTCTATCTGAAATAACATATCTTCAAAGATTTCTTCATTGTTTCCTATTACTTTTCCCAAGATCGTATAACTGAGAACCAGGGAACATTGTAGGCCCTATACTTGGAAATCAGAAAGTATTTTTCTTTACAAGTTAAAATCCCAGGAAAATAAACGAGATATTTATTTTTAACAAAATCCAAATGTACAAATTTAACACTTTCTTTATTGACACCGGGTTTTGTTGTTTTGTTTTGTTTTGTATATAGGCCTATAGGCCTACAGAACTGTCAACAAACATTGTTTATAACTCACAGTACAGTATTTATAGCTGAAGGTCCAGCAGTACTTTAAAAGAGTGAAATTATAGCGGGATGTGAACCCGGGGCCCGAGATTCCTCAACTATAAACCTATATCCACTCGGCCATTTCGATGACTTCATGTTGAATTGAAACTAACGAGTCTCAAATGAAAAGTGCAAAGACAGAAAGATCTCTCAATCTGATTATTTTCATATATAGATTTTTTTTATTTATGTTGTTGAAGCTTACATTGTGTTGTTGCAAAATTAGTCGATGAGTCTTTTTGTTTTTCTTTCACCCAAACTACGTGTTTAACAACGGCACAGCCATATCTGGGAAAATGTCAACACGAGCCACAGTGGAAGCTTGCCATCTTTCATTCACCAGCTCATGTATACGAGTCGGTACAGAAATCTTCAAAAATGGCTCAGAGCATCAAACGAAGAACGAATGTGGGCAGCTTGTGTTTTTGAACAATATACAATGTACATGTAAAACGTTTTTGTTATCGAATAGGCCTAGTCGGAGTCCGCGCAATTCTGCTCACGCCACTGACCACGTATGAAAAAACCCAGCATTTTGTCGTCCCGTAACCGAAGCTACGAACCGACAAAGGCGAAAGTTTTTTTTTATATCTCACTTTTTGGCATAAATTATCTCCGTCAACGCATGAAATATTCATTTGCTGAATTCATCTTTGCACACAGGTTCAGATGGGTTGTGAATTTTTTTAGAGGGTACCATGCTGGGTCGAACATCAAGTAGCGGTTACCGCAAAAGAAACATAAACACCGTGCCATATGGGGTTTATGAGCAGACGACATTTAACTGTTAAAATGTCTTACCCCCATGACGAATATCGCAGCTAAAAATGAGCTAACCATGATGGACATTTTCGGAATACATGGGGAATGTTGCATATGAAATTATGACTTTCCAGCGACAGAAATTTAGAATATGCAAGAACGTGCAAGGGAGCTACATACTGTCTCATATAATGACCATCAACATGTAGTCACTGCACGCATTCATTGTGATAACGTGCGGTTACCGCCGTATCAGCGGAGAAATTTCAATCCAACTTCTGAATTTTATCACCAGCATCAATTCAAAATGTTTGTATACTGATTTGCAAACTTAATTTATTCTCTTCAACACAATATACAGATATTAGGCCCTAAACAAATTTGTAAATTGTTTAAAACATGATTAGGCCTATTGGAAGGTGAAACAAAATGTCCTACTTTGGACAAATTAAACATCTTTATCCACTCTGGTAAATATTCTTTATACCTTCTTTATTTTACGACTAAATACACCTGATATAAACCAAAACCAGAGAAAAAAGTTGTGTGATATTAATACAAAATATAGATACAATAGATAAAACATACACTTAAATGTTGCGACAGGTGCGTTTTTGGTATCATCGCCGTGCAATTTGTGTACAATTACAAAAAATGTCACACCGCACACTTATACTCATCTGGTTTTTGTCAAATATGACGTTTTAAAAATTGGTATTTGGTATGTTCATATTCATGTGGGCACAAGATATAAACAATCTTGCAAGATACAGGAAATTGACTTAGTTCGAAGCTTGGACGATTTATATAAATCATCACTTAACACCAATACAATAAATATCGAAGTTTGTAAGCACGCTAAAACATATATGAATTGTTCAGACCCTCATCCACATTCGTCTGCATTAACCGTAAACCAAACCTTGGTCCCTCAAGGAAAACATGGGCCATTTATGTATTATTTTGGTGCGACAAGAAGGGTGTCATTAGTGAAGAAAAATGAGGTCCCAGCCCCTAATTTCGTAAGATTTCCAGGCACTCGTTAGTGCATTCGACTCTTTACACGGAATCCGCCCCCCTCGACTTTTTCTGCGATAGCCTTGAACAAAATTGTTTTCTCGACCCGAGCCGTAATGACTTTTTAGCCTCGAGCCTTGCGCATCTTTTGATACCAAAAATGCAAAATCGGACCACTGGTTGCCGCGCAGCGAAACATTTTTCGGCGCTACGCGCCGTGAAAACTGACTTTTCCCATATACGTCGTGTACATTGAGCAGAATTACCATTCGTACATATGGATAACTAATTAGCCATAATTCCAAACCCTTTGACCTATAGTCATGAAATTTCTTGGGTACGTTCATGATGAGTTGCTCTATGCATGTATTGAGTTTCAAAATTGTTTGTCACTCCATGGCCGAGATCTTAGAGGAATTCGCCCCCCCCCCCCCCGGCTGAGAGTTGGTCAAAATAACCCGGCCCTTTTAGGGTTAAAGAGTAGGCCTATAATAAAGTCTTTTCAAAGTTTTATTCAAAGACATACATATCATTTGCATTTATCAGGAGAGTAACCTAGCGAATTATTATCAAAAACCTATTTGGATTAATGATCGTACTCAGTATAACACCCCTTGAAATAATTCCGCGTGGCTTGATGCTGTCATCACGGAGGAATAAACATACACAATTTTAGAAGAAATATTGAAATGTATGTGTTTTCCAAAGATCAGTCTATTGACTGATTGTTAGAAATTGTGTTTCGCGAAAAGTTGAACAAAATAGTAAGATTCTTCTTTGGATTTTGAGTGATTTTATTAATTGGAAACGATCAAAATGCATGAATGATCCTATAATTTCGCTTGTCCAATTCTTAAAGAGCAGTTACTTTAACTTATGCATGTACTAGGTCAGAAAGCAGCCACAGATAAAAACAAAATCGCCAATCCAAAAGGTCTAATCCCAGTACTTTGATGTCAAGCTTTATACCCGAGAGAACGGATTAGAACTAGTCTTGTCCCAAGCACTATGTGTAAATCCCCATGGTTTTAGGCCGGACATAGAAGGGTTTCGTGTCGCTCATGCGAATTAGAATTTAAGTCGTGACCCGAGGCGAAGACAAACATGACCGCGGGGAGTGGGCAAGTAAAGCGCGTGTTTTTTTTTGACACGATAATAACCGTAAATAGTCCTTAGTGAATCCGGTTTCATGCCACTGATCCTGATCGCTGTAAGCTCTTGAAAAGGGCAGCCTGTTTTGAAGTTAGACGGTGAGCATCTCTGTGGTAGGACCTGATCATCGTTTCTTATCTTGCTTGCTCCAAAAAAAAAGTAACCTATGTCATAAAGCATCGAAAAGCATGCTTTGAAAGAGAGCACGTTATACGCTCAGCTAATAATTATGCTAACAGCGTCTCGAATGGGGGATATTTACACAATTTTGCAGCAGTGAAAGTGGCATTCTGTAGCAATAACAAAAGCTGCGACTTAAACCACATAATAGCACCCTGTACGACTTCAACAAGTATAGATGATCGTATTTTACGTTAAATGGTAAAAACAGAGGAAGTTGACATGATTTTATAGTATCCTTTATTATTTTGAATATTAAGCTGTTGGTATATTTTCACTTAAAATTTAAATGTACAAACAAACAGGAACAACGAAACAAACAATTACAAAATAAGATCTAGAGATTTACGAGATGGTGGTTAAATGGTGGTAAACTGGTTAATGGTGTTAAAATTAAAACCTTAATTTTGTTTACATTCTCACAGGTTGGCGTATCCGGTCCAATCAAATCTCAGTCATAACATAAGAATATGTGGAAAGAATGAAGCTGTAAAAACATTCATGCTTACATAACTGTAATTGTTTATTTTAAAAGGAAACTGTTTTTATGTGGTTTTTTTTTCATTTTCAAATAACATTCAATGATTATTGAAGTTGATATTTCGTGAAATGTGCTCTGTGCATATTGCGTATGTGGAAATTCAGTTTTCACGGCACGTAGCGCCGGAATTGTTTTGGTTTTTGGTATCAAAAGATGCGCAAGGCTCGAGGCTAAAAAAAGTCAGAACAGCTCAGGTCGCGAAAAGTTTTTTTTAAGGCTATCGCGGAAAAGTTGAGGGGTGGGGGGAGGCGGATTCCGCCCGGCCCCTTTAGGATTAAACGTTTTCTCTACAGCGCATCCCAAAATACCCGCAACGTTTTTTGCGAGGCTCTAGCGTCGCCGCGGAAACATGTATCGCCATTATTTGTATAGCACCCTATAGTTTGGAATCTTAACTTTTTCCCCGATAAGTACTGGTGTGATTTTCAAAAGGGTTTTGAAATGATTTGTGTTCAAATAAAGGCATGGCAAAAACAATCTCAACCGATTTCAAGGAAAATCAATCATGCGCATTTTTTCTAATGCGGAAATGCTTCATCATGTTCATGATATGACGATCTCGTTGCCTTTTACTCTGTGTGTTTTTTTTTCAAATCTTTTTGAAAATGAATTCACAATTTTGTCCTTCGTTTCAAGTTCAATTTTGAAATTCACGTGCAAGTATGTACCTATTCAAACAGCGCACTGAAGTAAAACTCGAGTGTGCATCTGATGTACCGTACTGCATCATCGATTTTCCCTGAAATCGGTTCTGTTTGTTTTCGACATGCCTTTATTTGAACCCGAATAATTGTAAAACTCTTTTAAATATCACACCAATACTCGCCAAGTACAGATGCCAAGCTTTAAAATGGTATAACAATAATGGCGGTTTGTGATTTGCATAATGGCCTTGGCTTAGACGTCAAAGTATATTTCAGAAAACATTTGGACGAAATCGACATATCTCATGACCCAAAGTAAGTCGGATCAGTAAACAAGACGTGAAAGATGAAGGTTCGTAAGGCACGCCTGCAGTATCTGGCCATTCCCTTGCAATGTGAAAATGATCATTGGGTAGTAATCAATGAATTAATTAGCATGACAAATTATCAAACCGGTTAACGATATTTCAAGTAAATTATTACAGCCAAGGCATGGAGAGGGAAGTGCTTAAGTTTTAGACCAAACCCCAGCGCCCTTTCAATCACAATGGGAATGCTTTAAACGAAACGGCAGCTTGTTTGTTTCCTGGTCACCAACTCCACGGGCTCTAAGCGATCGTCATAGCAACACCGCCTAAACGCGCTCCCATCATCTCAACTGTTTGCTTGGTAACTCTCCTTCTTAGAAGATATCGTTCTGTGTACACATCCGTTGCCGTTTGTCATCTCGCATCACAAACATCATGATTGACTCCTGGTAATTATCTCGAAGCAATGTATCTGCTACTCAAACCGAATTGGAAATAAAAAGGAGGAAAATGTAGCGGCAACAGCACAGACAATCCCCTTCTCGTTCTGGATGCTTAAGTCCTAGTAATCGCTGCCCCGAGTGAAACCAGCTTGCACGTATTGGTTCGAAGGGCGAATCGGCACGGAGGTGGCGGGCCTTTGGTCGATCGCTTTGCGTCTGCGCACTGAGATAAGTCAGGCTCCTGGTAAGGCCTCCACAGTATCTACGGCGTCTCGCGTTAAATAATAACGACGGGCGTCCTCATCAACACAATTATAATCAAGGGAAAATTGGGCAATTTGCCACAGAGAGCTGCGGTTAACAATAGTCTCCACTGCTGCGTTTGCTATTCGTGAGTACACTTTTCATTGACAAATTATTTTCTGTGGCCAAAACACTTGTGAGTATGGATAATATTTTTTAGTGTTTGTGGTTCTTTAATTTGCCCTTGCAAGAACAAAAAATAACAAACTCTTTGTAAACTGTTTGTCATTTAGGAAACAAATGTACAGTATAGCGTTGTTGATATCTCAAATGTGATCCATCAACCGTGTATATTAGAAAATTCGATGACCGTCAACCATTGCCTTTATATTTCACTACTGGATGTCGTCCGCTGAAGCAAAAAACAATATGAGCGAATTCTATATTGCAGGCATGGATAGAAAATTGGTATGAAAGGCGGAATGATAGTATGAAGGTCGCGAGTTCGAAATCCGCATCAGTGAATTTTATTTAACAAACAATATCGACATATTCTACTCAATTGTTTGTATACAGCAAACCTAATGCAGGGTTTTTTGTACGGACAAATCATACTCATAAACACTGTTATCAGACATTACGGATATAATAAAAACCAAACAGTTCAGAATTAAACATTTCAAATGAATCATCTCAGGGCTGACGACTTTTCTTATCATTATTTTGCATTATGTAATTTCCTTTTCACAGCGACATGTTCTTGATACTTTAAAATCATCTATGTTTTTATACAGAATTATTTGAATTAAAAATATTATCTTCGATAATCCTTTACACTAATTCCACACTGTCGTCTCACATTAACCTGGTACTAATTTTAAACTTCAGGAAAGCTATGAGAAACAAAGCACAACAAATAGCAGAAGTGAAAAGGATAGGGAATTCAAATACACGATTTGTATTCTTAAAATGTCTATTTAAATCTGAATGTGGTGCTTTAAGGTTGATGTTATCTATCGCATTATAATAGTGAGGATTATTCTCATCCAGCTCCGCGATAGACGGTTATCACGTATACCAAACAGGGATGGTTAGGAATACATAATGATGAACACACCGTGTGCCAAGCGCATAATTTCTTGGTTTGCATTGTTTCGACTGACAGTAGTCAGTACTGATGACATCTTCTCGCTTACAAGTTTTATAGGGTTCTTTTGTCGAGAAGATCGCACTCTTGCATTATTGTTTCCTATTTGAAATACTTTGAAAAGTGTAAAGAAAAGACGAAAGAGCAAGGCGGGCAGAGAGAAAACAAAGAAAAATACTGAAAACAACAAATATGGAATGTTTCCTTTTGGACTGTAGAAACACGTCAATACACTCGACGTTTCAAACAAACCAACAGACACTTACACGGGGCTTTTCAGTACAGCCTTGGATTTGGACGGGAAGAAGTGGTTCAACACATTTTGTAGGGTAACTAATATAATAATTTAAGTGATTAGCTGTTATAAGAAGAATTGAGCCGATTAGCTTGGGGGAGATATGTGTAAGATTGATAGACGCAAAAAAGGATAGAAATTCTTGAGCAGCAAGGAAACATTAAATATATAATTTATGAGGAAAAAAATCCAATGTATTGCATTATCTGGCAAGCATATCCGTTGCAAATCACTAAGTCGGTCCGACTTGTGATGCGGTGTTTCGCATCGAGTGTACCGTGAAATCGTAACGATTTCCCCCGTATCTCCTCAAACTCGTCCGGTCAGCGACGCCAATCCAATGCCCCGCCGGCCAAGAATCGGAATCGACGAGATGTTATCCCACGCGCTAGAGATGTTGTTATCTACGGATACAATCTTAAATGTATCTTCAATGAAGTCTTTTTGTTCAAAACGCATTAAAAATCAAACCTACACGTGCATAATACTCTGCAAGTACGACACAAAAATCGGTAAAGACTATACATGATCGAAATAAGGCCTGCATCTGATCTAAAAAAAATACTTATAAAAATGTATGCTCACTCATTCGGTTCGATTTCCAGAATAGCTTTTTAAATTGAACGACATAATTTGGAATAAGTAAAAAGGAACTCGCTCCCTTGTTTCTTAAGTCTTTATCTCAATATCACGCGGTTGTATTTTGTTATAAATGGGCAGATAATTGTCTATGGAAAACCCTATAGAGACCAATTGGGAGAAGATGAACATTTTTTGTTAACCTTATCTTTAATGTTAACTACAACAGAAACGCACGGGATTGATTGTCAACAGCTCACGAGACAATTACTGCGAAACAGTGCTGAAGGAACATATTATTAGCCCCCTCCCCCCACTTTCCATAATTTTCGGGAAATATCGGGAATACTCCGTTTAGGGAAGGCACATGATTCTGAGTGCGAAAAAAGCTCCTTAAAATCTTTCTGGTTACCGACGTGCATTTTATAGACAAAATTAACCAATGAAACAATCTTCATTTAACGAAACAATCCTCATTTAACGATGTTTTTAAATTTATTTTGCTACGGTGCAATCAGCAGGTTGGCGAATATTTAGTTTCTCAATTCCGTCCCTTTAATCGAACCATGCGAGTGGAAACTCATAAACATTAATAAACTATTGATGTGCTGCACGATGAGACTTTCACCAAAAGTCGCAAACAAATTATTGCATTATAATTTTAAGTCTAGGCATTTCATCTGATTTCTTTTTCATCAACGTATCACATTTCTTTTACCTACGAAAGCTCATGAGCATGAATGCAAACTTCGGATTCTTGCTTGTCCTTTTAAGTGCTATCTTATACTTTTTCATGAGTTTCCTGACTTTCACTGCTGCCCACCACTGTTATTTCTTTACCAATCTTTTTAAAGAATCAATGTGCAAGTTGGAGTGACTGTCTAAAAAATGAAGTGCTTTCATAACGACATTATGAGTCATTTATTGCGTGGGTAAGCTGGTGCCTAATGGCATATAAATAAGCATTATACCTAAGACAGTGATACACTGCACGAGGTCATTTTGGATAGACCAAGAAGATGCACCGTCATTTGCTGTATTACACACACTGCATTGCAAACAAGGTGAAGTACGAACTCACCCCAAGAATTCATCTATCTTCTTCCCTTGGCCGATTTGTTGTCTTGGATATGGGCGTTCAGTGATCGCCCCATTAATCTTGTAACTTAAAGTCAAGTATAGGTCTACCCTGACAGGAAAATGACGTACGAGAGAGTCTAATTTTTGTTATAGCCAGGCATGTGTTTAATCCATGTTAGACCGACCTGACATTTTTCATACAGGCTGTTTTGGTGTTTATTTACGGAAAAAGTTAAACTACAGTAATAAAATCTGTATTGGTAAATCAGCTGATAATGCGTGTTGCATTATGTGGTTGTCAGTGGCTATTTAGGATGACTGTTACTTTTGATCATCTGAGAACCCCCGTAACGACAGGGCAGCTCTGGATACGTTTTTCTTGTCAGTTTAAACTTCCGTTTGTATGGACTTGTACACTTCAGGCCTCAGGTGCTGCGAGGTTTGACATTTTAGCATTTCTGTTCCCCCTCCCACACAGGTACGTAAACCACGTAGCCTACGGTCGTTAAGCAACCAACTCTTCAACGTAGTAAACTGTCACGGTGGAGCTGAAAAGGGGAGAGAGACGCGTGCAGAAACACCCGTGGACGGACTAGCAACCAGGTGCGAGAACTAAAAACCCTAAAGAACTACAAACATTCTGCCGTCAGAAGTCCTGAAAGATGAGGTTGCGCGTAACACTGACGTGTCTTGCCCATATTGCGGCCATTTTGCTCCTTGAAGGCACAGCTGCAGATTCGTGGAAACCGAAAGCTGGATGTCATTTAGTAGGTGAGTCTTATGTGTTTTTGGTTCGCCCGCTTCTTTGCTTGCTTGTGCTTGCTCTTGTTGCCTACTGACTTGTGTGTTTGTTCGCTTGAAATGTTTGTTTGTTTGTTTGTTGGCTTTGTTTACTTGCCGTAATTGTATTAATCCATGGAATTCAGACAATTGAACCTGAAGAAACCTGTAGAGAGGAGACAATTAGAAGAAAGACAGTTTGAGAGGTGGGAGGAAAACCCCAGAAAAAAATATTCTGGGAAAAACCCACGGAATCAGATAGGGACTGAAAAGCCAATCCACATGTTGGCCCTTGCGGGATTCGAACCCGGGTCACAGCGGTGGAAGGCGAGGAAAGTACCGCTACGCCAACCTGACTCCCAAAGATCTAGCAAAGACCTTTACATGTGAATCACAAGTCAGTCACAATGATAATATCACAAGACACAAGGTCGTAAGTAGCATGAGAACTAAATTCATTTGTTGCAATATGGATTTGTTAGAATGTGACTGCATCTCGTTAAACCTCTGGCTTCTAAAGCTTTGAAAAAAAGTGTGTTGACTTCATTGATTAAAGAAAACATATCAATCCATCATGTCTTGACAGCCAGCCTGTGTGTTGACTGAGAATCTTTAAAATCACAGTAAGCTATCTTTGATTTAAGATAAACTCTGACTGTTCTGTGGTTATGTGATGTGAAATGATCGCATAGGTTACCCCTCTCGAGCCTAAATTTCAGCACCGTCGGAAACTTCCTTTATGCTCAGTTTTAAGAGCCACACGTGGTGAAGTTTCTGAACTTGTCCAATTTGCAACCCCACGTTTAATTAGTTCATATGTCGATTGCTAAAGAAGGCAAATACATGTACCACATGGAATTTGTAATATGGTCAAGATAATAATAGTGCGTTCGTAAACCCCGAAGAAAAGGGTCCGAGTGAATGCGTGCGTTAATGATATATAGCAAGGGGAGTTTTACCCACTCGTCTTGCGTGCAACTATCTCGGCAGTTTTGGCGTCATTATGTTGTTGCCTAGACATTGGTATATCTCCTATTCCCACGGGTATCTCTTATCGGCATTCCATCTGTATACTCTACCTCAGGGTGCATCAGTTTGATAGTGAGCGCTAGCAATTTTCGTTCACCATGCAGCATATTTTGTTGCCGAGAACAACCGATCAGATATGTAATTATGAGGGGAAAGCAAGAAAACGAAAATATAACCCTCATTAAAAATATAAAAGGGGGAAAAGGAACGAAAATTCAGAGAAATATCGAAATTCATTTTTTCGTTCTATCTTCCCAGCGCATGAATCATACATAGATTTTCCTATTGAAGATTTACTTTCACCTTTCTTTTTAAAAAAAACAAAGGTTCTGCAATAGAGTTCATCGATCACAAAACGAAGATAGAATCAGAGATTTCACGATCGGTCGTCATGGTTTCAGCCTCACTAGAAAGCATTTTGCATAATGTCATTATTTTAAAGCATAATAGTCAGAATTGTTTTTATGTCGATATCCTTCTCCTGTCGCGGTTTACGGTGTTTGGATGGAATGGCATGGAATGGAATAGAAGGGCAAATGAAGAGAAGAGAACATAACGGAATGGAACGGAACGGAACGGAACGGACGGATTTGAACGGAACGGAACGGAATGGAAGAACAATTTTAGTCACGCATCAGAAAAATAGGGGAAAGGAAAGCCCTCACATCAAACCCCCAACCCACCAATTTAAAAAAAATAAATAGCCACAATCATCCAAATCTTCTTTTGAAATTTATTGACGCATTGCATAGACAGACCTAAATTGATCTCATATTGAAAACAACCATTATATCGAAATAACAGTGCGTTGCATGCAAACTGAAACCTCATTGTAATCTACTCTGATTTGTTCTTAAAAGAGCCGAGTAAAAAGAATCAAATGATCTCTGACCGTGTGAAAAAAAGAATTGCCGTAAAACAACATTTTAAGAACTCAAGCTTTAAGTGTCACTTTAAGTAATTTGTGATCAGATAATTACAGGGTGAGTAAGAATGATCTGGACCCAAATTTTAAGAACATTTTATAACTAGGCCTATGTAGCCTAGGCCTAATTATCAAAACAAGTGCAAATGAGATAGTTATAGGCTGGTATTTTGGACATATTTGGTGAACGTTTCATGTATATCCATCGTACCATTTTGAAGAAAAGCGATAGCAAAGAACACACGCTAAAAATTCTCTGACCGCGGTTCCATATGGTTCAACCAATTTATTGAAATCACGTACTGATGTGAAGCAATGTAATAACAAATAAAAACCTAGTCATGGTGACTGACTCACTTGAAGTTATTGACACATTAAAAAAAGGCAAAACCAATGGCATAACTCCGCACCGCAGCCACTACTTTGAAAAATTCAAAATTCCTGTTGAAGACAAGGTAATAACCGTTCATATGAAACACTCAGTTTTTTCTCAATATACTCTATTTGCCACAAAAACTGATGAACTTGGGTCCAGATCATTCTGACTCACCCCGTACAAAATCAGGTTAACCTAAAGAGAAGATAGGAAGGGGAATAACTTATGGTCATGATACGTTCTCTTTATAATTGTGAAAGAGATTAACCTTAAGTTCTTAAAAATAACAAGATCTATGTTCTTACCAGATTGCCTAGCGAAGCGTAGGCCTAATCATGTTTGTCAATAATACGAACATGGTTATATTGAACATTCCATACAATGTTCGTCATTCAGTTCAATACACTTATTTCTTCAATCACTAAAGGCCCTTAATCTTCATTATTTCTCATGCATAAAAGACAGACCCGAGCACAAATTCCTTCTAAATGACAGAGTATACTGCATGACGTTGTGGTTTTGCTTCCGTTTTGACCAGAATGAGCTGCACGTCCACTGCCTAAGCCTTTTAGGAATCAGAGATAAAAAAGGGGAAAGCCCGTCAACAGAAATTGAAACAATATCTATATTAATGAAATACATTACTAAAGTTGAATGCCGCTGCCCCAACATTTCCAGGGTATAGGCAGTTGGGAACCCTTGGCCAAGTTTTTTGAAGATTGGTGAAGTTTTCCCATTAGACCCTCGTACAGGCGGCCAACAAATCGAATGAATTAAGTCAGGAGCCGTGCCCCGTGTGACGAATGGTGCTGTCTGTAAGCTTCATCATCAGACGTCAACACGGACGGCTAGCTACGGCTGTTGATTCACGAAGAAGTCGCTCAACTATGTCAGGACACATCCCCCGTCCCCGGAGACTTCTCGACGGTTGCCCACTAAGCAGTAAACCCCTTATCTTTCCGGCTTTTTGAGACCTTCTGGATAAAATATAAGTACACCATACTTACTTTTCTCAAGTGATTTCGAATCATCAATGGAACTCTGTGGTTTTGTTATTGGAAGTGACATTTATGGGACGGTATTTTTTCTCCTCCCCCCTTCATGAAGACATCTATACAATCTTTTGAGGAGTCTTAATTCCCCCTCGAGTAATGTTGTCAATGTACTCAGAAAATAATCACAAAGAGTCCAATTTTGACTCCGTATTTAAGGCACCGTGTGGTATGTTAACAATAATGCATGATCTGAGCATCCATGTCATGCATTGGCTATTAGTATCTGACATCAGTGATTGCATTTCATTCATCTCTGATGTATTTGTTGAGTCGTTCAGCAGAGATATCAGTCTTATAACGACACAGTAAATGTATACTCACCCGTTCGTTTAGCCCAGATTACCGGTCACCGTAAATACTTCAATAAATAATCCTTACTAGGAATACAGCTATCTTGACTAATCTTCAGCAACCTCGTCCCCGTGACGTCACTTTTATTCGTTTCTCATGTCCTGTATTGGATGAATAATTTGAAAATCCAAGAGATTTATATATAACTGGTACTGAGTGGTCTGATGCTATTACAATAGGCCTCCCTCACTGACTAATGCGACCTGACCTACATCCAGTTACTGCAGAAAGTCTGCGTCGCCATTGTAGTAGGCAAATATCGTATAGCGCCACGGGCGGTAGATAGTAGGCAAGCCTTCAAAGCTGTGATGGATAGCAAAAACACACAGCGATGGGTCGGCACGATTTTGAAAACCGTAATCGGCACACGTAGTGACCATTATGCCATTTGATGGAGAATCATGTGAAAATAAGTCCTACTGTCTATTTGCGATGCACAGCAACCGTGGTTGCAGCTAGCCAAACGCTTGCCTACTGCAATGGTGGCCGATCACGGCGAAACCAGATGGTCATAATACTTTAACCTTATACGATTTGACCAAATACTGCAAGTCCGTATTTTGTCTTATATGTGCTTCCGGACTCTATAGTGACCGTTGATCAGGATCCAAAATTTCAACGTGACAATCACACCCATCCAACCGCAAACTATCCTACCAACAATAATGTTGACCAAACTAAAAAGAGGTTTTTTTTAATGAAAATTAATGGGCTTTATATTCACAAAATGCACAGTATACGTTGAAAATAAAACGAGGAGGTACACTACTCGTTTTTGCAGAAACGAAACCGATTCTGTACTAGGTACTCTCGCTATACTATTGAGTCCGAGGTTGAAATAAAGTATACACTGGGATCGAGCATGGAATGCATTGTAATACTTAACCTCGCAAGTATTGCAGTGAAGATATTTGAAGAAGTAAAAAATTATAACCTTGAGAAGAGTCGTGGCCGTTTCGTTTCCAATCACCACTCTATACATGAAATGAGAAAGATCAGCAACACTGGTCAATATTCCCTCGATTTAAAACCAACTGTACAGGCCTATTCCCTGACCTAAAAGTGTTTGCACCGTTAGTTAGGGTTATAATTTTACGTCGGGTGACTTGGAACCATGGTTACCTGTGATTTCAATAGCTCCGAGGGCGTTATGTCGAAATATCTATATGTTTTTAGTCGGGGTCAGTGGCTGCAACATATATAGTGATTGGGAATGCGTAAACGAGCGTCGTGTGTTTTGTGTAGCGGCTAGATTTCAAGTTGAGAGAATGTTGAGAACCATTAGTATTTTTACTACGTTTTTACCGTTCTACAGACTTTCGTCTGTATATTTGTTTAACCCGCGCGTGATATGGAATTAAATAGATTCAATTTCTCTGTTTTGGTACGTGCATGCACACCTGAACAACTCCTTTTAGAGCAACTAAGTGCAACAACGTAAAGTGGTGGCGCTTCCACTTGTCCAATTTAACATGTGAGAAAGGTAATTACTGAAGAAGTTACGCCTCAAGTCCGTGGAAACCAAGTACTCAATTGTGGTGTGGAATGATTTACCCTAATTATTCCAAGGGTATGGATTGAAATCTTAAGAAGGGATGTGAGCTTATCGGGCACATGCACGTTCAAATCTCGCACCCGCTTGCATTTTATTTCAAAAATAGTTTCAGTGTATTCAAATTTTTGACACCGGTTACAAAGACAAGACTTGATAAAATTTCTCTAAAGAAGTACTCTTTCGTCAACAGAGTTTTATAATTTTTTTGAGACATGAACGTCACAGTGCAAAAAAAGAGGCATGTGCTAAATGTTCTTGTTTTCCTTCTCATTGACTCCATGGGCTTAACTAAGGTATCATTTGCAAACCTTGCGTCCGATTGCTGCTTCACCAGATTTCTCCCTAAATTTTGAGAGAGCGCCCTCAATCGTAATAATATGGTCCAAATCAGTGGCCTTGTCCAAAACAGGGTCCAAAGCTACATTTATGGCTAAACTTACACTAACTGTCAGTATGTACCATCGTGTTTCTAATTTTTAAAAGACCTAACCAATTTTTCTATCGACACAGGACTCGGAGCGGCCTGTGCCGGTCGAAATGTGCCATGCCCGTACTCAGCAAGAACTAATAACCAACGAACGTTGTTCAAAGTGAAACTTACTTCAAGAGTCTATCCCTACACTGAAATTAGCATATACCGACTTCAGGGAAAGAATTGTATGCTCCGGTTGGTTGTCAAACTGCACATGTAGTGCGCGAAAAAAAGTGCGTCAGTTCAGCCATAATTCCCGGTGTTTCTTTTCAAGCGGATTTGATGTCTTCGTTGCCAATGCCGGCGGGGACGAGCGGAAAATGTTACGGTTGTCGCAATTGTCTCGCGCTTCGAGTGACAACTCAACCGTTTCCCATGCGAATTATCGTGAGATTTCCATCTTAGATCTCGCTCCATGAATGTATTGTTTAATGACGTATAGGCCCACACTTGTAAGGTTTTGCGGTGTTCGCCTCACTTTCGATTTAAGATGGCCGACTCGGGTTTCTATTTCATTCTGCAGGCTACCAAAAGGAGGTTCGGATACCGGGCTGCCATACTGCCTGGGTCAGGATGAATGCCTGCAGGGGATATTGCATGACCTACTCCTTCTTGTCCGACGAGGCGACTCTGGAGAGGAGTGGCGGTACCCAACTCTTCACATCTCACGGTTCCTGTTGTGTAATATCGTCAACGCATGATGTGAGTGCATGGATCACTGGGCACTACAATTATAGAAGAATTGAATGTATTGGCTCAGGGTCTTCTTACAAGATTTGGAAAACACAAACCCTTAACCCCAACCCTTACCGTTGGCCCTCACCCTAAACCATAACTCTAACCTAACCCTAACCCTATCTCAAACCTAAACCCCAACCGTAACCCAAACCTACAACTCTAACTCTATAAACTCTACACTATCCCTAATCATAGGGTTTCAAGGAATTCTGCGTTAGAAACAATAATTTATGCAATCATGTGACATTTTCGCAAAGACTCTTTTTTTGCGGCAAGGAAACACTCATAGATTTCTATAGGTACTTGCTTCGATGTAAACCCAACTTTACTCGCAGAAAATGGTCAATGACGATTATTGCGTTTGTAGCACTCGTTAAAACATGTAATGTGACTTATGAGAGTTGAAAAATGTCAGAACGGTGCCCCTTTTAAGTATGAGTCTCTAATGCACCGGCCATCATGCGTGCCTATGCATATGCTTTTGTCTTTATGTACACAAATGCTGGACCATTTGACAGTAGTTCGACACTTATAATGACACCTGAAGATATGGCTACCAGTGCTGCATTTGTACCCATTGCATTGGACAGTCTTGCACGATGTTAAAAATCACGACAAAATAATCCTTTGAGTTGGCACACGATTTATAATTGATTGAACCACATCCGAGATTCACATTAAGAGAGTGCCATCCAATTCAAGCGCCCACACTTCATTGCTTCAAGCAGAGTTTGAGTAACTTGGGTTTATAATAGGCAAATGAATCCCCTTTAACCCTGCCACACTTCTCTTGTACATGACGCGGAGTTGGAGTGTGGCCTTCAAGGTATGTTCAAGGTATGTAGGTCTCAGTGTGGTTATTGTCAAAGATGAAATAACTTAAGACATTATTTTACTTCTTTTATTTTATTTTGTATGCAGGTCCACATCACGTTGCAGTGCGAAAACAACCAAGTTTACAAAGACACGTTCAAATCAGCCAGGACCTGCGATTGCGCCCTATGTGCAATGCCTTCAACTTAAGTGATCAACAGTAGTTTTATGAACAAAACGAAAGTATACGTTATTGCATTTTTTTCAACCGAAGTCGGTAATTCTTTTGGCCATTTTTTTTCACCCAGGCACAAGCACAATTTGTTCTTCATAACCAAAAACCAAATTGCCCCTCTTAATTTGAGTATCAACTGAAGTGTCACTGGTCGGATCGAATGATACAAATTACTTTTGCCAAAATATTTTGCTCGGCATAGGGAATACCTGTAAAATACCTGTCAACTCAAAGACATTTTCTTTTCTTGACTTCGGTACCAGACAGCCCTTACAGCATCTGTTAACGACATGACAGCCAAGCGTCTTATTATTTCTCATCATTGAATTGCAACTTCTCAGTCTAATAATTCCCGTGGAGAATGAACGCCTTCAAATATTCCAAGCAAATTATTAGAATCAAAAATTTGAATTACTCCTCTTATTGACTGAGTAAGATAACGGATGAAAACGGTAAAACCAGTTCATGAGGGCGCACGTGGGTCTCAAAAATAAATATAAAGTTTAGGAGAAATTCCTTTGGTGTTTTCGTGATGCAGCTCTTTTTTTAAGACCTTCGGAGTTTTGTTATACACAAAACGTCGATGGGCTTTATACTTTTCAAAGTATAGGACTGAACAATGCTCAATATTCTTCGCAATTTTATGTGATTCACTATCGTATAATTCTTTTGGTACGAGATTTTGTTAGTAGGCCTATAGCAATATTATTAACCAAAAGATAACAGCGTCTTACTCACCATTAAGGGCCTGTCACATTATATGCGCTCTCATAGGAGACCCTACGGCGACCAAAAATATTTACAACCGCAGTGAGGACGCAAGAAAATGCCAATTTTCTGTCTCAAGTGGCCAGAAGGTAGCTCAAGCTACGCTCATACGGCGCTCATCCTGCGCTTACGATACGCTCAACTCGTAATTGGGATTTTTAACAAAACGTCGACGGCGAGAAAATCTTTATTTCTCACTTAACTTTAAAGAAGAAATCCAATTTGGATTATAGGAGCCATTGATGGTTTACTTACGGTGTTTCTTGATACAGATGTGTTTGTGTGGTATACTGCACATAATAATGTAGGTCGGATGAATAATTGCGAGACGGAATAATACAATAAAGAATATTTCATCATGAATTCAAAAGTGGCTGTTTCGAGGCAATTTTTTTGTTGGCGCAATGTAGGCCTGTTGTGAATCCCTCAATTAAGAACACGTAAATGCGTCTAATCGTTCTATTCGGATCAATTCATGTAAACCAAATAAGCCTATATACTTTGTTAATGTATCAATTTCTAAAAGGTGGCTATCGCTGTACCGATTTCCTCCGAGTATTTCAAGGAGACCGTAGGCAGTAAACACAGTAAAATTGGGCCCTTGTCTCACATAGATCTGTCATATTCTGGGCTGCCTAAGCAATAAAAAACAAACCTATACCTACCTTGTTTAAACCCCCATGAGTCAAACTGAAGGACACCCCAAACCCTAGCCTTTGTAATCTTGTATGCCTAGCTCCCGCAAAGGACTAACACAAAAGTGCACATTTCTATTTTTTTTTCAATCGGCACACGCTCATTCAGGATGACGATCGCCCTCTTTCGACACGGACAGCAAGATTCTGTCATCGTGTAATAAGTGACCTATACCCTTTGTGATCTACATTTGAAAAACCTCTAGTGCACTGACTTGCTCAGAATGCTTGGCACATTTAACATTAAATTCTCCAGACCAAAGACAATGTTGCTAATCACATGATTCGGGGGCAAGCTCTTGCATAGTTACATAAGAAACGCTCAGCATCAATACATGTTCACAATGAGTGAGAATGTCACAAAGACACCAGACCATGCCGGAGCTGGGGGTTGCTGGCATAAGGCTTGCCCCCAACACGTCACATAGTAACAGTCTCTTTGGTCGGGAGAATGCGAAGTTAAAACGTGCATAGCATTAAAACGTTCCAGATTTTATTCAAATTTAACTCGCAAAAAGCTTATTGTCTGGTTTCAAGACCCAGATATTCTGACTACTCAGATACAGGGTCAGGAAGGCGTCAGTACCACATTACCATAACAAGCAGGATGACTCCCATTTCAGTTTTTCTAATACGCTTTCAGGAAGTTTGCGACAGCTTGGGGTTTTCTGGGTGTACAATGTTTATCTTTATACGAACCATACGCCTTTCAGGATTGTTATTCCTGAAAAAAAATAATAATATACCACATCTCATAACGCAACCACACCGGTTATCATTGACTTACCTCACACTTTCCAAATAACTCTCAGTTGTTTAAATACCAACGTGGTTCAGCTTCCTCCGACCTTAGATACCCATTTTCCCCTCTCATCCATCAGGTCAGGATAGGTTTAGTTCTCATATGATACATCAGGTTACATGTGACAATAAAATACAAAAACTTCGGTTGACAAAGCGATATCAATTGCATGGAACTCAATCTCCCGCCACATCCGAGGCTCGCCATCAAATCAGATTTTCAAGAAAACTTTCAAAACTCACTTGTGTTCCCAAATCCCCCTTAGAAATGTGTACACATTTCAGTTCTCTTCATTTATTTTTTGTTGTAAAGCGCTTTGATCTTGTTAAAGGTATATTGATAAATATTTTATTATAAAAAACAGATTCAGATAAGTAGTTATCTTGATTTCAGATCGCAATATGAAAAACAAAGTACGCATCTTGTTTTCGGACTGGGACTTGGCCATATATGATTCACTGTGTCATGCAAGGGCGGATCCAGAACACATTTTTTTTTGGGGGGGGGCAACAAAATATTTTCCACAAAATGGGGTCCACTCGGCTTGGGTTTCGGCGCCCACTTAAGAGCCCCCAAAAATTGGATTCTAGATGCTCTGTTGTGCGATCTGAGGCGATTTCTCATAACTTTAACCACTTTTTGTTTTCTAGCAAAAGATGGTGGTGTACGCAGTGGCTGTTTTAATTATTTTTTTTCGACGTCACTTTATAAAAAGGGCCCGTTGCCGCCCCCGGTCCGCCCTTGGTGTCATGTTGATTAGTCCAAACTGTAATTATTACTCCTCTTCAAGTAAATCTTAATTTTGAAGCCAAATACATGCTGTAATAAAATATAGAAACCTGATATCATTGAGACTCCCCGTTTTCTGTATTGTCAGTTTGCGTGATTTGAGTCCATTGCATATTGGCCATAAAGAAATATCTTTCAAGACTCGCCGTCACGAGTCATCCGTGATTAAGTTAGCAAAGGTTGACGTCAAATTAGCCAAACGGCTGGTCATGTCTATGGTCAGATTTGTTTTTTCTCAAATTCGTGCTCGATACAAAATTAAATAAAACAGCACTTACATTTTGTTAGAAACTGATTGATTTGGAATTTGTTGTTCCTTCATTTAATGTCCAATAAATATGCCACCATTTTAAAGAAGAAGGAACCTATATGTGTTTCTACTGAGGTAAAGGGCAACTCAATATACTTCCACAGTTTCGTTATATTTAGGTCGATTGACTTGATCAATTGGACTCCAGACAAAAAGGAAGCGCTGTTTAGGTTCACGAGCTTTTGACAGATAACATTTATTATAACAAATTGCGAGTATAGACGGTCATTTGGGAAAGATAAAACACCAAAGAGTTTTATTTTACATCAGAATTGTTTTTGAGAAATGGTTGCGCTTTGATCTTATCACTGCCTCACCACAATACATTTATTATATATATATTTTTTAATTTTTACAAAAGCACAATTTTGATATGGTGTGATCGCCAATGATGGACACTATAACCAAGACATGAAGTGGCTGACAATGTTAAAGCTTATAATCCCGAACGATGACGTATTTCAGTTAATGAGGGCGCTTTCCAGACGGCTTTTTGGTGGTAAAACGGACGTAAATTCAAGTTCTCTAACGTATCGTTATATGTTACAATCATCCAACATTACATTTTAACAGTTGTTTTTTTTTTCAACTGATTACAAGTTATAAAATCTGAAGAAAAAAATGACTCAAAAATGCGTGATCTTGTATTAATTTTGTTTCGTATCCGCAGTTGCATCGCAATAGCGCCCCCTGTCGATCGAAACTAATTATGGCCTTTATGAAAGAATTAACAGTGAAAATGTTTGTTGTCGACTGTCATGCGCAAAAAAATGGGGCAGCCTAAATGTTCGTTTGAAGATTAAATATTTATTTTATATTTATGTATGAAGAGTATTCAAGCTACTTTTTTACGATTGGATTTTGCTTTTTAACAATGTTTTCAAATGGTGACTTTTTCTATGACAATTGTAAACCGCGTCGGTTGCTTTGTCAAAACATGTACATCTTTAAATGGCGAAGCGTTATACTAATCCATGATTTTAGATTAATCCAAATTTAATGTTATTTGTTGATTTCACAATTTACCCTATCCATTCTTAAACGAACTCTCTTGAAATGTAAAAAAGTTAAAGCGGTCTGACATTCCGACCTTAACAAGATGGGAACATTTAGGGCCCAATTGCATGGCTGTGCTTACTGTTAGCGAAAAATCCCTGCTTACTGTAGCAGAAAATTCCGTGCTTACGGTAAGCATATTCCACCGGTTCGCCAGGAATTTTGGCTTCTGCGCATGCGTACATCCCGTTACTCAGGATTATGTGCTTACAGGGTTAGCACAGAACTTTTCTGCTAGCGCGGTTAGCACAAATTGGTGATCGTAAGCACGGAATTATGTGGTTAGCAGGGCCATGACATTGAGCCCAGGCCGCCTTATTATTTAGATTTGTATATTTCAGGTCAATCCAGTCAAAAAGCAGTTCGCAGTCTTATTCATTGTCACGACCTCTGAATGTGATGACGTCATGGTCAGATCTCCATAAGGAGCCTAAATTGGAGAAGATGCTTACACTTGATGAAAGACATGCATTTCTTTCTACAATTTTATATGTACAACAAACCACGATCTGGGACTGGCGTTGGCATGAAACTTGCAGCGTTGTATGTCATAATCAGAAACAATTATTGACTGTCTGTGCTAATTTTGAGTTTTACCCCGAAAACAATTCCATATTTCTATTTTAAATTTAATTGCTCTCTTCATGTAGTTATTCACTTTTAAATGAATGGAATATCGGCCCACTTTTAGTTCTGAAATAATTAATTTATAAGTCTCGAGTTGTTTGCGGCTCGACACTAAGTCAGTTCTCACAGGTTAGACTGGTTCCAGCCACACCATCAAGGTAGATAATGTAGGTATGCCGGACAGCAGTCTACTGACAGGGAGGATTCTGTTTGTGCGCTACAGAAACCCCCCCAAAAGAGGGGTGCACACGCATGATATAGAAAATATTATTTGTTGGGTAAAAAAAAAATCTATTTTTTTTGCAAAGTACGGGCAGTACATCATTAACGTTAAGTTGGAAAAAAATATGAGGGAAAAAATCGTAATCTATCAAACGAAAACGAAATGCACCACAAATTTGGCCCATTTTTGCCAAAGGTTGTGAAATGTCCGAAGCTTGACCTACATAACGTAAGCCAGCTCATGGAACAAACCGCACAAGAACAAGGCGCAGTTATAGCCTTAACAAGATGGTTCAAATAAAGGGTTAAACAATCTTGAGAGCGAAAATCCTTTTAAGATCTTTGGCCGTAGCGATTGAAAACAAAATGAACAAAGAAAGCAACACTGCTGGTTGCGATTGACATTTTTACGAATAAATTCAGAATTATGCACGCATGCGCATAAATATGGGCCTGGCGGCCAAAAGCGAAAACGGTCTACTGAAAATGTGCAGTGGTTCAAACAATCGAGTCATTTTCTCTTAATTTGTCTAGGATTTGTTGCTTTTTTAGAAACAATAATACGTGTGCTTCGGGGTACCCGTCCGCAAATTTTGGGGCCAGTTCGCGGTGCTTAATCGCGGCGGGCTTAACCTTTGCTGAATCAGACCATAATTGAGTCGGGGTGAGGCCCGCCGCGACTCAGCACCGCGATTAGGCCCGAAATTGTATGTCTTACATGGGGTTATACATGATATAAATGATATAATAAGTGATGGCAAGAGTACAATTCTGAGTGGCACCTTCATGAATAACGAGGAATATTTTATTCAGTTGAAAATGTTTTAAAGATTAATATTGAAACTCATCTCAGTGCAGACAACGGAGATAATAAATCTGATAAAGCATACCCAGTGCTGAGTACTATTTGATTCACTGTTCACTCAAGTTTGTGGCCGTTGAACGTCATTAGGTAGGGCAAGCTTCATTACGGCATAATGATGACACTGGTAAAATATTGACCTGTAACGGTATGTTGGACAATCGAGTTGGGCTTCTTCCGAATTACTTGGGTGGGGCTGGCAATAGCTCATGCTTCCACCAAGGCAGCTGAATCCACCTACCAATAGACAACTGAACCACTGCTGGCCGTAGCCACGTAATTCAGACGCAGCCTTACCGTCATTACAAGACTGCCACATGGTCGAGAGCAAGGCAAAAAAAGTAAAATTAATGACAATGATAAATTCTTAATATTTCTCTTTTCAAATTAACCTTTTTAACATTTGGGTTCCTGATACGATGTTCCTAAATTAACAGCGCCAACAGAGGACGCATGATATCCACCCTCTCTCCCCTTAATCTGTGTCCCTAATCCCCATTGTTTTTAATGTCTGGATCTGATCAGAAGCGAAGACTGAAGAAGGTTTCCAAACGATGAAAAAATAAAATCAATCGAAATGATCTCGAATCAACCTGGGGTGTTTCACAGGGTACTACGAGTCGTGGGAGCACAATGAGCAGTCGCAAGTGGCAGCTGATTTGTACGTCTGTGTAAGTTGCTTGTTGTCTTCACATTGGAGGATTACTATCACCTGGAGGGTCAAAACAGACAAAACGACTGTATTAAAATCCTTTTTGGGGGTTGAATATATAGAGTTCAGAGTGTCCGAAGCCTTGATGTAGTATAAGGGTAGCTCAGCACTGTATCGAGATTATACCGTCGCGATTGCCGGTAGATTATTATTCAAAGAAACACGAAAGTTTCTTAGCAAGTCTTGTCAAATGAACTCAATCAACTTCTAAGCCAATTTTGCTTTATGTTACCAAGGTTTCAAACAGCCATGTCTTGTCCAAGAATAAATAATGTAATATGATTCCCCCGAGCGGATTCGAACCCACTGTCTATTGGGCACAGCTGGAGAACTTCAGCAGGCAGATGTATAATCTTGCGTTTTAGATCAAGTCAGCATATTTTCTCTTTCCTCATAGAGAGTTTGCACAGAGCGACATATTGGTGGACAGATCTTTGTTACTCTGTGATACGTATGACTAGACGCTTTGAACTTTCATTGTCAGTTAATTGAAATAAGAAGGCCAATCATTACCAGCTTAATTTTACGCGAGAGGTATTGTTCATGACAAAGTGGCATAAATGAGGGCGTAAAGAAAGGGAGGACGGGCCCCCCTTAAGAGCCCCCTATAGTGCTCTCTTGTGTCCCTGGCTCTCCAGAAAATGAGGAACAATGCACCTCTCCCCTGAAAAATTGGACCCCAGTCACGGCATTGTCGATTACTTCTTATTGAAACAGCCCAATCACCCTAAGCCCCTGGTATACTATGCCTACTTACGTCATGAGTGGATCGAATTGAGCAGCATGAGCCACGCGTCTCGTAGAGTTTATCTCCCGGAGCCCCATAGGGCGACAGGCTGGAGTAGCTCAAACAGTAGCCACGGCAGGCGTTCATCTGAAACGCCACCATATGACAGCCAGACGCCGATGCAATCTCTCTATAACCTGCATGAAGAATGACAAGGAATCCAGGATGAGACAAGTGAAAGACTTGACTGAACATGGCGTGGCTGGGTTTGGAGACGTGAGGATTTTTGGGAGACTGCCAATTTTGAAAGAGTTGATTTCTGGACTCCCTTTGACAACATCGGGAAATTTAAAATAAATTTCAGAAAATATCGGCACAAAATCTCCCCGAAATGCACAACTTGGTGGTGCTGGTGGGGGATGAGGAATTATGTCAATTGAAAATAAACACACATTTCGAATAAAGTAACTGTTGTGGGGCATTAATAACTTTTTTTTAATCCTCTCTAGAAAGAAGAGCAGCAATACCCTCGGTTCCAAGGATGATTTGAATTTGTCTTCTTTAACATTGATGAAGTTCGAGTTATCCGATTCTTGAGCGGAGGAAGGATAGACCAGTTCAAATTAAATTTGACGGGTATCAACTCTGGCATTTGGAAAAGATATCTAGGGAAAAGACTGGAATGCCTATAGGCCCTTTTTCATCTCGCCTCTGCATTCAGCCATCTTTCATTTAATCCGTCTGAATTTATAACGAAAGCGACAACTGTCATGTATGGATCCTCGTGAAAAAGAAATTCAAAATATGTAAATTTATTTCAGAAGGTAACAGAAAGGCGGTACCAACAATTTGCATATGTATTCGCTCTAATAGGAAAGGTATCGTGTAGTTTAATATTGCAATATTGCAGTGGAAATAAATTTAATACACAAAAATATAACTCAAGAGGCATTCCGAATGTATTATTTCCACAGCCTCACCCGTCAGGTAGCAAAAGATCAAGCAACTTCGAATCCAGGGAAATCAATTATAATACTGATGTGATAAACGTCCTGAATTGGTGGGAATGCTTTCTAACTCGGGATGTAGTATACTTGACGTTGAGTTGCCCATGCAACTGCCAAGTGCTGTTTGCAGTAAAAATCATTCAATCAGGCACTCTAAAAGACGAAACACTAGAGCTTGGTTTTGGAGATCGGTTCGTTGGCCGTCCAGTTTCGTTTGTTGTTGACTCCAACCTTAGAGTAGTTTAACACAATTGATGGAATTGTAACTGTCACACACACACGCAAGCAAATGCGACTTCATCAATTCAAGGTTTTGCTTCACTCCGAAGAGATCTCTACGATATCAAACACTGCTTTGCTTGAAATATGTTCAAGTTCGTTTGTTGTTGACTCCAACCTTAGAGTAATTTAACATAAATCCAAACAAAAAAAGCGGCCTGACGTTTCGATCGAAACAAAATCTGCTTCGGAGGCAAAATTACAGATGTACAAGAAACAAATATGTGGGGACTCACAAGCATGCAGGGTTGGAAGGAGGAACACAAAAAGGTATTAAATATGGGAACAGGTGGGTGTGGATCAAAGGGAAAGGAGTAGAAGAACGAACAACGGACGGATTACGGTATATAGGGAACAGACCAAAGGGGGTTCGTTGGGGAGAGGGGGTGTGGGGCACACCACAATGTTGGTGAAATAACAGGGAAAGCAATGGAAGGACAAACAAGGAACGGATTAAATAGAGGACAGGCCACGCGGGCTAAATTATGGGATAGGCCGTGAGGGTGAAGATTACATACAGGGACTGGTCAGGAGTGGAAGGAGGAGAAAGGACGGATAAAATGGGGACACATGTTGAAATGATGTTGAGCCCATATGGTTGAGTCGTCCGATGACGATTCATCCACACATTCTCCCTGTTGAGGCAAAATAATTCCTTGTGATGGCCAAGTGATTCTATACCCTGCAAAATCAAAGCAGAAATGGAATGGTTAGGGAGGCTGAAGTGGTAGCCAACAGGGGTGTCCAGTCTCTTGGTGTTAACAGTCGATTGATGACCATAGAAACGTTTCTTGAGCGTGTTCTTGGTCTCACTGACACACTGCACTCCACGAACCCTGCAAGAGATGACATATGACATTACATGTGTTGCAAGTGATGTTACCAATGGTTCTGTGAGTAGTGCCGGAAGAGTGGCCAGAAAAGGAGTCAGACTCCTGGATGTGGATCTGGCAAACAGCACATCTGGAACTGTTCTTAAAAGTTCCATGCTGGATGGGAGGGGGTGCACATTGGGGTCAGGGGTCATCACATTGGGGTCAGGGGTCATCGGTGTGTCAGCAACGTTTTCAGATAGCTCTGTGCTATCTTTTTTAAATCTGCGTTTTTAGCTATTTTTTGTTTGCCATCTTAATTTCTCTTGTTCATGAATGTATTCTTAACTGCTCCAAGTTTCGACTGAGCCGTGCATTTTTGCACTTTTAACTTTTCTTCGATGATATTTTCGCTGTTTTTGATGTGACCACCTGGAGTCTTTTTGATGTTACATATGTGCATGCACCCTGTTTCGTCATCGGACTCGTACTCGTAGCAAGTGGAGTGGACCCCTTTTTACTTATGTGCACTTTGCACTTTTTAACTTTTTAACTTTTCTTCGATGATATTTTTACCATGGGTAACTTCAAAGTGCCATTCTTCGTTATTTTTGGAACATGTTTGTGTGTGATTCTGAAGCTGTTTTCGCCTATGGAGTTCAATGACACAGCCATCATCAACTCATTTGATCGATCCCACTGGTCATCTACCTTCCACCCGTATCACCCTGGGGTCACCAAGGACATGCCGGTGAGTTTGTTCCATGTTGCAAGGTTATCATCAAATTGCTACAAGTACAACTTTGCCGTCAAAAACTTTAATTTAACTGCACACATGAGCCTCCTTTTGCTACTCTTGTCTGGGGACGTCAACACAAATCCCGGCCCCTATCAACCTAAGTATCCATGTGGGATTTGCAACAAAGCTGTCAAGTGGAAACAACGGGCAATAGAATGCGAAGAATGTAGCATATGGTTTCACTTTGATTGTTTGTCCATGAACAGTGCTACGTATGAAGTTTTAAACAACCATGAGTCCTACGCATGGGTGTGTTCCACTTGTGGTTTGCCAAACTTTGCCTCATCCCTTTTTGACTGTACCGAACAATTTGATCTGTCAAACTCGTTTGAGGCCTTAGCGGGTAGTAATGGTGGTGACTTGAGTATGGAGATTCCTGATACAGTGAACTACGGTCGTGGTGTGGGCAATCCCACCCATAGATCTAGCCCCAACCCTCGTTCAGCTAATGTCAGACAGAAGAAGACATGTAAACCCAAGACAAAATCCTTCAAGATTCTCAATGTAAATTGCCAAAGTGTGAGATCAAAACTTGACAGGTTCCATGTACTTCTTGAAACTGAAGATCCAGATATAGTGACCGGTACCGAATCATGGTTAAACAGCACCATTACTAATGGAGAAATTTTCCCAACGTCTTACCAGATATTCAGAAAGGATAGGCAGACAGGGGATTCTCACGGTGGCGTCTTCCTTGCTATCAAAAATACACTGATTGCTAATGAAGAGATTGATCTCCAAACTGACTGTGAAGGAATATGGGCTAGCATACGTGTTCATGGTGTCTCGCCACTGTATGTAGGTGCTTTCTATCGTCCCCCTACATCGGATGTGGAGTACATAAAAAATCTGGATTCTGCCCTCAGTAAAATCCCTCGTAATGCATCAATTTGGTTACTTGGGGATTTTAATCTCCCTGATGTGAACTGGGATCAGCATAAATTCAACCCTGGAGGGTCTTACGCTGGACAGAGTAAGACCATGATTGAAATTGCCCTTGACAACAACTTGAGTCAACAAGTAAAGCAACCTACCAGACTTCATAACATACTGGACTTGTGCTTCACTAACTGCCCTTCCTTTGTGGAGAGTACCAATGTCATCCCAGGTGTAAGCGACCATGAAGCGGTTGTGGTTAACATACTAGTTAAACCAAAATTAGTTCGCCCAGCAAGAAGGAAAATACTGCTGTATGCCAAGGCCAATTATGCTGCTTTTGCCGACTGTATTAAGGATTTCGACAACAAAATGACACCCGACTACGTTGCTCAGAAGGATGTTAATCAACTTGTGAATGAACTTGACCATGTCATTCAAGATTCCATCAGCAAATTTATTCCATCCAAAATGACATCAACCAAGTGGAAACTGCCTTGGATAAACTGTTCTATCAAAAGGGACATATGTAAGAAGAAGCGCCTGTACAGGAAAGCTAGACAGCGTGATACACCCTCTGCATGGGACGCCTTCAAAAAACACCGTAGAACGACTGACCGCAAAATTCGGAAAGCCAAGAAAGAATACATCCATGATGTCATCGGCTGTAGTCTCCAAAGCAACAACACAAAACCATTCTGGAATTTCATCAAAGCCCAAAGACAGCAGATGTTTGGAATCTCCACATTGACTGATTCATCTGGTGCCACTGTGATCTCTCCGATTGACAAGGCTAATGTGCTGAATGAACAGTTTAGTTCAGTTTTCACAAACGAAAACCTGGACAGTTTCCCTACATTACCAGACTTGGACATACCCGACATGCCAGAAATTCAAACACATCCAATTGGGGTAGAGAAATTACTGAAAGATCTGAAACCAAGCAAAGCACCAGGACCTGATGCCATACCTCCTAGAATCTTGAAAGAGTGCGCCTCAGCTTTTGCACCAGTTTATTCCAAGATCTTCCAAAAATCACTGGATACTGGATGTTTACCTAAAGCTTGGCTTGAAGCAAACGTCACGCCACTTTACAAGAAAGGTGATAGGAAAAATCCTGGTAATTACAGACCTGTGTCGTTGACGTCTATTCCATGTAAGATACTAGAGCATATTTTATATCATCACATAATGATTCATCTCGACAAACATCAAGTACTGACGGATGCCCAACATGGTTTTCGCAGAGGTCGCTCTTGTGACACCCAGTTAGCTGCTGTGACCCACGACTTGGCTGGAATTCTTAACAATAAGAGTCAAGCTGACTTAATTGTAATGGACTTAAAGAAAGCATTTGACTCGGTGCCTCACCAACGTCTTTTGAGGAAACTCCACAACATCGGCATCAGGAACAATGCTCTGAAATGGATTGACTCATTTCTCACTCAACGTCACCAGCAAGTTGTTTTGGAGGGCACTTCTTCAAACAAGTCGAAGGTCATTTCTGGGGTTCCACAGGGGACAGTGCTGGGTCCTCTCCTGTTTTTAGTATACATTAACGATCTGCCACAGAACATCAAATCGCATGTGAGACTCTTTGCAGATGACTGTGTCATGTACCGGGAAATAAAAACTGCAGCAGACCCTTGCATTCTTCAACAGGACATCAACACACTTGAAAAATGGGGAAAAGATTGGCACATGTCATTCAATGCCTCCAAGTGTCACACCATGAAGATCACCCACAAGAAGAACTCAGTCGACTCCAGTTATCACATGGGTAATGCCAAACTACTAGAGGTTAAACACCATCCCTACCTGGGGGTTGAACTCAGTAATGATCTCAAGTGGTCCACTCACATTGATCAGATCATCTCTAAAGCCAATCGTATGCTCGGGCTACTCAAGAGAAACATCCACCACTGCAACAGTAATACCAAGTCCATTGCGTATCAGACACTAGTCAGACCAAGGCTAGAATATTGTTCCGCCATTTGGGATCCTCATCATGCGTCGGATAAAAAGAAATTAGAAAGCATTCAACACAGAGCAGCTAGATTTGTTATGCAAGACTACAGCAGGGAGTCAAGCATCTCAGCAATGATGAATAAACTCAAATGGGACACTCTTCAAGATCGAAGGACCAAAGTTCGATTAGTCACACTCTACAAAGAAACCCATGGGCTTACACCGAGTAATATGGAAGATTATCTGAACATCGTCAACTCATCAAGGGGGGTTTCTACTAGACAGACCGGACCTTTCTCATATAGAGTCATCACCACAAATAAGGACTGCTTTCGTTACTCAATGTACCCAAAGACCATCCTAGAATGGAATCAACTTCACCCTAACATCCGCTCTTCACCTGACATTAAGACTTTCAAACTGGCACTGGACAACATCAACATTCAAGACCTGGCTTCCAAAACCCAATCAAGAATTTAGTTGCTGCACACCTGACCCTGACCAACGTACGTCGACAACCTTCTAGGTGTTTGTACGTTTATGGAACAGAAACAGAAACAGAAACAGAAACAGAAACATCTAAGTAGGGGAATTCGGCTCGTCGTATATTTGCGCGGGCGCCTATAGTCCAATACCGGGTTGTCGGGTATGGCGCGGGCAAGGCGATCTGAAGTGTGGAGAATGTGATGGTTGTCACTAGTGATTTTACGAAGCGGAGGGAGACTGGGGTGAAAGGTTGTGACCAAGGAAATCTTGGTTTTGCACTGGGGACCTTTTGTTGGAGAGCCAAATGTCTGGGAATAGCTTTGGCTCTGGCAATAGCACGTTGAACTTGGCGGGAGCTGTGACCCCTGGTAACCAAGTTATTGTTCAATACACTGTGCATGATGGGAGAAATCAGAATCATCAAAGCAAATCCTTCGGAGTCTAAGTGCCTGGCTGAACGCTATACCAGTCTTACAATGCCTAGGGAGACAACTGGAGGAGTGGAGGTACTGGTGGGTGTCTGTGGGTTTCGAATAGAGATCAGTGGTTATGAGTTGTCTTGCTTTAGGATGTTAACGTCCAGAAAATGGGTCTGTTGAAATGAGTACTCTGATGTGAACTTGATGGTCCTGTGGGAATTAATGTGGTTAGTGGAAGTCACCAGATAATCCTCATCACTGGTCCAAATGAAGACTACAACATCAATTTATCTCCACCAGATCCAGGGACGGCAAGGTGCTGAGCCAACCATGCGTTCTTCGAGGTCACCCATGAAGAGGCATGCAAATGAGGGGGCCATGCAAGAACCCATTGCTGTCCCATGTACCTGTAGATAGTGTTCACCCAGGAAGATAAAAATGTATCAAACACAGTTTTGCTTGAAATATACAAAAAGAAACAATACAGCGATGTAGATGCTCTTGATTGATATGTATTTATTAACCTTTCTCTGTATGGTACGGATCGCGAAATCGGTAACACAATCAATACCGTCGATCACTTTCGCCAGGCCCCCAAGTGATTCGGCACTGCATGGATCACGGTGTACGGTGTTTTAGAACCCGCAGATCAAATATATTTTCCTTGGAGACCGCAACCGCGTATAATGATAAAAACGACAAAACGGAGTGAATCTCAGGCAGGTAGTAGGACTTCTGTGACTAGGATCTTGGATCATTAACTAGATTCGCGAAGTGACATCCATGAGAACCACACAAGGTGGGTAAAAGAGTCGGACATCAAGATGGAGTGACCGCGTTAACCGAAAGAAAAGGCCGGTTTAGTTCAAAAAGGTCGAACTCGCTACGGTTCTTTTCCACTCATGCCTCGTCATTTGTAGTTATCTGAAAAAGGACCAGCTGCCGAATTGTCGAGGAAAACGTCTTGCAATGGATTAAAACAGGACCGGAACACATAGCACTTTGTGTCTCGAGCCGACTGTCTTGCAGAGGACAGCTAATTTGTGTCGAAAATTAGTGCCCAGTCGGTGGGAACAGTGTACCGGTGTCAAGGCTAATCGACACAACCCGCTGTAACGTTTCGTAACCAGGTCACCACATCGCGTGCCTAAATCGTGTGACGTCGCCCCCGTATTTTAATTTTGGCCCAAATTTAACATATAAGGGTAAAGCCCAATACTTAGTAAAATCTGTTACGTGATAATGACAAAATCGATTTTGGATTCAGTATACTCTTCAAAAGTATCTCTTGAACTGAAAAATGAACAGGTAGTTTTTTTCTGGTCACAGAGGGCCAGCTACACATCCTCTGTAATCTCACTGACTGACTGACTGTGACTTGTGATTTAAACTTGCTTAAGCCTTACCTTGGCAAAAATGTCTCGAAAAAACTACCTGTACCCCTTCGAACAAATCGCCGACCGGGATCAGCTGTTCTGGGCGTGTCTATTCTTGTTACATTAGATTATGTTTTATGTTAGATTTTGACTTTTTACCCTTATGGATTGGAAAAACAGTCAAATTAATTTTGTTGGCGCTCCGCCGAAAGGTTTGGAAAAGACACTCACTTCTTTGATAAAAGGGGGAGGGCAACACAAAGTTTGAAGGGGCAAAAGAAAGCTGAGAGCAGTTGAAAGAAGCCTTAATTCTTTTTATTGCAGTGCTTTGTTCTAGATTCCCATATGGTTTTTGTTTACACTTTTTAGGTTCTCATGTAAGATTTAAAAAAAAAAATAGAATCGTATCCCATAGACAGTTTAACTTTAGGATTATCGATTTTTAATATTGTACTGCTGCTATTTTTTTAACCTGCGAAGAAAACATTGTCAACTCTTCGGTTTAGTTGGAAGCTCTTGGCTAGCTTAAGTAGATCTTGTCGAATGTAATGGCTGTGAGGACTCTCAACAAACAGATTCATGCTACATTTTAATTGAATTTAGCACAATCTTTCGCTGAATTAGCATAATGACTTCTGAATTGAAGACGCTCACGTGACGTCACAGGTCAGTGGTCATACACACGCCCGCCATATTGGACGTCTACGGTTGAAGACTAGTAAATAAACTGCCACAGACCCCAGTGATAAATACGCCCACTTCCAAAGTTCAGCAAAAATACTCACAACTCTCCAATGTGTTTGGGACACATATCAAATTCAGACTCATGTCATCATCTTTTAAATTTCTGTTCAATTTTGGGGGGTTAACGTATGACTTTTGAGAGAAAAATCGGATATTGACCGTGACAAATACCGCAAAGCATGCGCGTTACGCATACTGCAAATCGATCGAGCACGCTGGATGCCCAATGATGGCGGATCTTACACTGTTCACGTGATAATGTCACGTGGATGCACAACCTCAATATTAAAGTCCCATTTCACTTTATTGGAAAGAAGTTTAGATGGCTTGATTTGAGCAGTACATTCTAACGTAAAATAACGATTGGCTGCAAGTGTGAGACACATGAAAGTTCAAACACCCCCTCGAACCACTCGGTTATGTAGTGAGCAGACCGTGGATATTTCCGTTTGAGTGGTACCAAAAGAGTGGAAACCATCTTTCTCTATATACCCGAACATCTCTTCATTACCCTCGGGCTTTTGAACTGCATGCGGTGCCTATGCAGTTTTTTGAAGAACCGTTGGTTTCACTAACGATTAAGGGAATAACAATATAAGTAGAATGGAACAAAGCAAAACAAAAAGAAGAACCCACCTACAAGATGACAGCCAGGGCTCTGCCAGTACGGGTCCGCCGTTGCGTCGGTGATGAGGGAACACATGTAGACGGACAGTAAGACCAACGTGACGACAACCTTACACCACATCATTGCGATATCCGACAACTTTAGAGAGTGGGGCCTCTGCAAGACAAGAGAGTCAAGGAGATAAATGAATCTGCCGCCGATCTGCCTTGATGGCCCAAGCTTAGGAGATGGATCACTAATTTATCGTAAAAGGATGTCAAAAAAAATTATAGGTGAACGGTTGCTGACGCGGCGCTGTAGCGAGCCTAGCGAGGCAACGGAGGCGTGCTATGTCAGTGTTTATATTATAAAGGAGTTTTAGGTAGGGATGAGTGGTAAATATATTGTTTGAAATAAATTCAAGGAAGTTTGTTGATGGTTAAGCCAGGCGTGGTGAACGTGGGCAGTAAACCGCATCCCGGAAGTTCTTGGCTTGAGAAGACATTCTGAAAATTGGCGTCATCCTCTCTCGAAACATGAACGGCTTTGTACCTTGTTCCTCAGGTGTTATGTACTGACCGTCTATTCCAGACAATGTATCAACATCAGTGGTAATTAAACTACACTATCGTCACTGTGCGGCAACCATAACATTATAAGAGAAATTGAGCAAACATCGTGCTTTGGTGACGCAATGAAATTGCACTTTACAACCGTGAGGTTGATACCCATGGGAACAAGCAACGTGTCATAAGCGTAAACCAATTTGCCTATCAGATAATGGTCTTGTGACATCCTCTGACTTTCTTAGGGGGATGGTATCACTCATCTTGTGGGAGGCCTCCCGCCTTAATAAATTGTGGCGACGGCGACTGTGTTTTTTGTTGGTGGCTGTAATTTGTCAGGGGCTACCGATGCTATCCTGTTTGTCACTTCATTATGTTGAAAGTCATCAGTTTGTGTCATTAATCTTCATGTTGATGATAAAGTTCGGGGAAGGAGAAGATTCCGTGAGAGAAAGGTTCTGGCCTGACTTTCAACCTGATGTACGAGTGGACCTGCAATCGTGATTGGCCAGGGTAAAAGACGTTCTCTTGTCTCACAATTTCTCACGAGATCAGGGAAAGGAAAACGGGAAATAGGTGAAAGTGAAGAATTAATACCAGTCACAAAACTATCTGCATGGTAGCATACATAGTATATGGTTTACCCGATGTTCCCCAATACCTATGTTCCCTAATACCTATGTTCCACCAAATCCTTAGGGTTAGGGTTAGGGTTAGGTTTAGGGTAAGATGGTTATGGGAAACATAGGTATTGGGGAACATAGGTATGCACCCCATACGTGCACGCACGATTACACAGGCATAGAAGTGGGTATTTCCTTTGTTCTCGTGTACTAACATTTTGCAATGTCGCACACTAATGTCAAAATGCTCTCATTTTAACCAGAATTAAACCAGATTTCCTGGGCTGAAATTCGGACTTAATATCCCTTTTCTAAAACTTTTCCATTTGCGACGGATCAACCCACCTTGGAAATTGCTAGTTTTTGAGTAAAATCCATATATCTATTTCGTGAAAAACTTGGTGGGCATTCCTTGTGGGGTACCTCCCATTGTTCCGGTACCCCATAAGGCAGTGTTTATACGTTCCGAGTGGTTCGCATTGGCAAACTACGGTTTCGCATAAATACCATTGTATCGGCATTGAACAACAGGTGAAATATACACTATCAAAGTCACAATTGAATTGACAACACTTTCCGTTGGACTCACCACTCAAATTTGTTTCGCAGGGAAGTCTCTTATTCTTTTCCCTACGCAATAAAGGCCTTTATACAAACACAAAAAAGAGCTAGAAAATCTGAAGAAAAGAAAATATTTATCCTGTAGAAAACGAATTTACATTACATGGACGATGTTTAATTTTTTAAAAGGGAACATGTCTAGTAAATAGTGGGAGCTCCATAAATCATATTATTTTGTATAAGCACAGAAATACTCGGAGAACATGAGGTCATTGCTATCGGGTTCCTATCATCGGCAATCATGGCTTGGGCCTGACAAAAGGGCAATTGGACTTTAAGTGAACTTTGATCTACATGGGGACTTTTGTATGCGCACCTGTGCTGAGATACGAGAGTTGCAGGTTAAACTCCCGCCCCAGACAATTTCTTTGCTACCCTTTGATTATCAGAGAACTAAATTTCCGTTCGTAGCTCTTTTTGTTTCAACGTTTTGCACGCTCACCAAGTAATGCTCTTCAATTTGATATACGGACTCTGTCTTAGAAAGCTTCTTACTTTTCTGCCTCGAGTTTGCAAAGTATTTCTTTTGGGGATGATGATAGTGTAATAAGGCAATTGTCCTGTGCAGAGCAACTCAAGAGCATTATCACTCACAGTCCTAAGTGCTGTTTACACGGCGCTTCAGGCAGTGGCGTCGAGTATAGGAGAGCATCACAGACCGACTTTGGTAATCTGAGCCCGGCTGGAGAGAGTTTAGTTGTCCCTGTCTTCCTCTATTTTTCCTTCCCCTTACTGGCTCGGGCTTTTACAGCAGTTTCAATTGAGCGTTTCAAAGTAAAGATTGCGTCGGAAAGGCAACCTTCCATTTCCATCCATCAAAGTGCAACTACGCTCGGCCGAGGAGAAGGGAAAAACACTAACTATAGGCCTAACAGACCGAAGCAAACAACGGCGTAAGGGCGGGCCAACTCTTCATCCCGCAATAGTGAACAAGCGAGCCGCGCTCACCGGTGTTTGCCTTGCGCAAATTGTGCAGGATATTCTTTCCCTATCCAGCTCTCGCTCTTTTTTTAGCAGCCGATTTTTTTTTATCCGGTCCTTGTGTCAATATTTCCTCAGCCTTATTACACAGAGATTAGACACGAAATTACACCTGCTTCCCAACAATGCTTCCTTCCTGGAAGAAAACAAATGAATTCGTGCGACGAATTAACATACTCGTAGAAGGACGTGCAAACACTGTATTGTTGAACACATGCACAGACTTCCGCTGAGAGTGACGTAGGGTAATGAACTTTCCGGCTAAAAGGCTAATCGCTAATTATTAAAATATTTTTCTATTTAATGTACTTCGAGGAAAAACGGATGAGCATTTCATTGTATCCAATTTGTTACATTCCTCTCTGATTAATGTTCTTGAATACAAATAATATATACAGAACGACTCGTTATGGTTCAATGGTATTTTTTTTTGGGGGGGGTGTCACAAAAGACATCGCTTGCGCACAGTAGAAGTTGGAAATTCCCTGCTAGATAAAGCATTCATGTTTAATTAACAAGATTAAACATCCTGCTGTCAGGGTACGATATGTCATTTTGATTGGTCATGTTTGGACACACGGGGATTCTTCGCATGGGTGTCGAAAGATTATGTACACAATGCAGGATACATCGCGAATGGTGACATTTCAACTCCTTCCATCGTATACTTTGACTTCAAGCCTGTAACATCCCAGTAATGTTATCTCAGAGCCGGATGATAAACAATTCTTGACCCACCCACCACAGTAACCATTATTACATTGCTGGATATTTTGCTGAAACCTTCCGGGGTTTAAGAGAGTTTTTTTACAACAATATCCATGGCATGCAATGAATGTAATCAGTTTTTACATCTCTCTCATGCTCAGTTCCAGCCATCGCTTTTAACGGTTGGTGTACTATTCAGGATATGGAGGCCAGATCAAAAGCCATGAATAAGCACAGCGTGCAATGTGACCGTTAACAAGCGGCGAGAATTTACGGAGATAGAGTTTTTCCGGGCAAATCGTATTTGAGTACAAGCATTGTATTCACTGTGTGGACTTCCGAACAAAAGAAGTCCACACCAGGTAGCAGCGACGTTATGTGGACTTGCACACGTCCACACAATGTTTCCGCTTCTCTGGTTAACAGGTTTAGAGGCATTTTTGGATTAGGGAATCATGAAAACAAAATTGGGTTGAAAAGTGTTTTCATTTAATTCACAGTGTGAGTAAAATTATTTTTTTATTCAGAGGTTTTCTTTTAACTACACGAAAACAAAGGAAAGTCCGCACTAGGTATGTAACGTAAACGTGTTTGTTACTACGTGTGCGAAATATCCTATTTTCTGCATTTACTTTGTTTCTTGAATGGGCTTATCTTGCAGTCCAGAGAAATTACCAGCTTTTGTGAAAGAAACTACAGCATTACAATTTATAATATATCGAAAACACCCTCAAATTGAATACTACAGTATGTCCCCAAAAAGTGTCCGTCTGACTATTTTTGAAATAACTGGAAAACCATGAAGTAACATTTTAATTGTGCAGATACTTCTTATCCTTGGCCTAAATCCCTTTGAGTATCATTTAATTTCCCACACGCCTCACCACACAATTGTCAATTGATCACAATAATATTTATGGACACTGTGACCAAATTTCTTACCTTAATCAATTTCAGGGCTGTGTTATGTAAGCTGTGTAAAATCCTGCATGTTGTGAAAAGAAAAGTTGATGTGGTTTTGGATTGGAATCATATGCCATGAACATTAAACTGAGGTCTTGCCATGATGATTGATATAGTCAGGTGGCTAAGATCTAATTTTTGACAAGATCGTGACCGACTGGTCCAAAGCACCTAACTTGGCAGATAGATTCTTATAGCCATAGAGAAGAAATTTAAAAGGGGAGACACATGTAATTCTTTTTGGAAGGGTGCCTAATTTGCATAATTTGTTAATACCTGCGTGTAATATATTTATTTCCATATGGGGGTATATTTTAAAAAATAAAAACAAAAAGAAAAGAAAAGTGTATTTTGAGGATTCTACTTACATATCTTTACTTAAATAACATTTTCCAAAGCATATAAGTGACTGAATAATTATGAGGACATAGTTACGATCCAAAATTGCTACTATTATGCCCTAAAGTTGCGCGCATTTACCTTGTCTCCAGATATCATCAATTGGTCTTGCCAAACATCAGCATTGATGAACTTCAAATGTTGCTTACTGGTATAGTTACCCTATTAAAACCTTATGCAAAATCATGTGATATTTAGCCCAGAAAACAAAAACGGGGGAAAAACGAGGTGTCCGTAAATTCCCAAAATTATTGGTGAGAAAACGTTTTGGCGTAGACACACTTATTGTAAACAACAACAATCTCAGTAGTGTATAGTGGGTATTTGACCCCGTTTTTATGAGGAGGATCATGATCCTTATAGAGGACAAATGGACAAATCGATCATAAGATGGGGATTATCGCTGAATGATTATTATTTCTTGAAGATAATAGTACAACAGAAGGGGAAAAAGGCAAACGACCATGCAGACAACGCGCGCGCGTAAGTGAATAATTTTTATATATATTACATATATTTTCTATGTATGTTGTTTTAGTAACTTGAAGCGTCAGTATAAACAACAGAATATATCAACCCAATTCATGGATGAAGGCGGTTACCAATTACTTTATGGGCATACTCTAGTGAATGAAACTTGTTATCATTATTATTTTTACTATTATTAAGCAAGCGACATGTTATCTTGCTCGTTTCTTGCTCATTTGCTCTTTTCTTACTCTTTCCTAGATCCTCGAAGAGATTCCTTGATCACAGAGCAATTGAGCAAGAAAAGTGCAAATGAGCAAGAAAAGAGCAAGAAATGAGATAGAAAAGAGCAAGGAACGAGCAAGAATTGAAGACTAGTAGTTTTTAGAAATTCTATTGTAATTTTTAAAATAATAGTATACTGTAGTGCCTTTGGTAGAAAAGAAAACAGTACGGTATGTACCTTGTAAAACTCAGTCTGATCCTGTCCTGGTCACAATCAAAATACTATGCTCACACTTGTGTCTACGACACCGCTAATCCCCAGAAACGATGCACATCGAACGTTCTTCAATTGACACCGATTGCCAGTACATGGAGCCTATTTAAAAGCACCGTGAATTAGCGTTCTTTCGTTATGGACGGTTATTCATGACGGTTTGTCATGACAGCTCGTCATGACGGTCATCCTGTCCAATCACATTCCTCGCTGAAACGAAGGGGCGTGATCAATAGAACTTGGCCGATCAACTGGCTCCTCTGTACGGTAACCTTTGTCATTCGTAATAAAGACTTTAGATTACTATACACACAAACACACAGCCAGGGACTGCCATAAACACGTCGAATGCAACAACAATGGGAAACTAAAAGCCCAGTTGTTCACTTTGAATGAGATTAGTGCGGGAGTTTCAAAAGACGTACGAGGCCATAGGCCCTACATTTATTTGCCACGCAATGTTTAAAATTCTCAAAGAAAAGGTGCAGGAAGAACCCTCTTTCAGGCAGTGACTGTCTTAGGGCACCGATGAACTCGTACAGAAATATGAGGGATTACAGGGTTTATTGCGAGAATAACTTGGCAAACTGTCACCACTACATATAGTTTTGAATCCAGTGCATAGGTTTATAATTAAACTATGTACATAAACTAAGTGTTTTCAATTTACAGGCAGCGACAGCTACAAAGATAAACAAAAACAATTAAAACGAAGTAACCTATAACATTCTTTCCGGAAAAGCAAAAAAAACACCCAAAAAACAAAAAGAGGTGTGAAGTTATATTTGCTATTACTTTAATACACATTTAACAAAATGGACGTCTGCAGGGGTGTCAATGGGGGTGGTGGGCAAATGTCCCCCGCCCACCCTAAACAAAATCAATAATTGAGAATATGCTAGAGAAAGTAAAAGGATTTTAGGGGAACAATTTGCTTTGCCCCCTGCTACAAAAAATCCTGGCGACGCCCATGCATAGCCAGGGAGGGAGGGGGGGGGGGGGAAGGGCGAAATAACAACACTAATTTTAGTCCAAACACTACTCTCTCTTTTTCGCCATAACTGATTGCAATAGAACCTCACCAGTTTTCATACCTAAATGCAGAAGTTTCAACAGTTCGTACAATGTGGCCTCGAACCATTCCTTCGTTAGCTCGGAGCAAAATTGTATTATGCCCTGCAAAAACAAGAAAGCTATATAATAAAAACATGTATTTTTCGATAATAAGCATATGATACATAAACTCCAAGGACTGAGGCTCCGTCAAACTCCAAATTGAAGTCTACCGACACTGTTTCTGTTTTTGGAGTAGTCAATATGTGAACCCCCCCCCCCAAAAAAAAATAGATCACGTCTCCAACATTAGGCAGCTTTTTTTTCTGCTTCTCATACTTTGACTGAATGGCTGGCTTTTGTTGGAAATGAGAGGGGTGAAATTATTGTCCATTTGTCTTTGATGAAAACTTTTCTTCCTCGTTTCTACTCATGAATATGAATTTGTGATGACAAATTTTTGTCAAAAGCCAGCCATTCAGTCAAAGTATGAGAAGCAGAAAATAGCTGTCTAAGGCCAAAAAAAAGTCTCCGGTTTCTGGTATGCGCGCGCGTCGCCGTAGCCATGTGCGTCGGCAAAATGAAAAAGGTTTTTTTTTAATAAAAGATGATGTCTTAAAACCGCCAAACTCACTGGTTTGACTGGAATCCTGCTGCTGCACTATTTTAACGTGTTTTTAGATGGGGTTATGATCGAGAATAAGCTTTATGTGGCCTCTCTGGTCTCCCATAATATTTGCACTAAGTTTAGTCGGGCACCACTTGCAGTCATCAGCCGACATTTGAAGCAAACAAAAACAGGTTAAAAAAAAAGCCGCGTCACCGCACCACTTTTTGGGCAAGCTCCATACCAGAAACCGGATACTTTTTTTTTGGCCTAATATTGGAGACGTTCATTTTATTGTCGGTAGACTTCAATTTGGAGTTTGACGAAGCCTCAGTCCTTGAGTTTATGTTTATGTAACATATGCTTATCATCTAAAAATACATGTTTTTATTATATGGCTTTCTTGTTTTTGCAGGGCATAATAAAATGTTGCTCTGAGCTAACGAAGGAATGGTTCGAGGCCAAATTGTACTAACTGTTGAAACTTCTGCATTTAGGTATGAAAACTGGTGAGGTTCTATTGCAATCAGTTATGGCGAAAAAAAGAGAGTAGTGTATGGACTAAAATTAGTGTTGTTATTTCACCCTCCCTCCCTGGCCATGCATGGGCGTCGCCAGGATTTTTTGTAGCAGGGGGCAAAGCAAATTGTTCCCAAAAAATCCTTTTACTTTCTCTAGCATATTCTCAATTAATAATTTTGTTTAGGGTGGGCGGGGGACATTTGCCCACCACCCCCATTGACACCCCTGCAGACGCCCATTTTGTTAAATGTGTATTAAAGTAATAGCAAATATGATTTCACACCTCTATTATTTTTTTATTTTTTTTTGCTTTTCCGGAAAGAATGTTATGGGTTACTTCGTTTTAATTGTTTTTGTTTATCTTTGTTGCTGTCGTTGCCTGTAAATTGAAAACACTTAGTTTATGTACATAGTATATAAACCTATGCCATGGATTCAAAACTACATGTAGTGGTGACAGTTTGCCAAGTTATTCTCGCAATAAACCCTGTAATCCCTCATATTTTCTGTACGAGTTCATTGGCGCGCGCGCGTTGTCTGCATTGTCGTTTGCCTTTTCCCCCTTTTGTTGTACTATTATCTACAAGCAATTATACTCATTCAGCGATAATCCCCATCTGATGATCGATTTGTCCATCGATCCATGACGTCACTTCGCCTCAGACACGCCCCGTTTTATGATCCTCGTTGGGCTTACCGATATGATCCTCTATGAAGATCATGATCCTCCTCATTAAAACGGGGTCAAATACCCACTATACACTATTAATCTCTTATTGGGGGGGGGGGGGATTTCGTTGAACTTGTTCAAGTCCCCACGTTACCCTTCGCCTAGTAGCCCAATTTACGGACACCTCATTTTCTCCCCTTTATTGTCTTTTGGGCTAAACATCAAGATGTTATAAATTTTCACATGATTTCCCACTAATTTTCTTTAGGGTAACTGTGCCAGTAAGTAACTTTGTGAATTTGAAGCTCATCAATATCCACGTTTGGCGAGACTAGTTGATGACATCTGAGGAAAAGGTAAATGCGCGCAACTTTAGGGTAAAATAGTAGCCATTTTGGTTATTTTCTTATGTCCTCGTAATTATTCAGTCACTTACATGCTTTAGAAAATTTTATTAAAGTAAGGATATGTAAGTAGAATCACCAAAATACACTTTTCAGAAAAAATTAAAAAAAATTATTCAGAGGTTTTTTTTTAACTACACGAAAACAAAGGAAAGTCCGCACTAGGTATGTAACGTAAACGTGTTTGTTACTACGTGTGCGAAATATCCTATTTTCTGCATTTACTATGTTTCTTGAATGGGCTTATACTTGCAGTCCAGAGGAATTACCGGCTTGTGTGAAAGAAACTAAAGCATTACAATTTATAACATATCGAAAACACCCTCAACTTGAATACTACAGTATGTCCCCAAAAAGTGTCCGTCTGACTATTTTTGAAATAACTGGAAAACCATGAAGTAACATTTTAATTGTGCAGATACTTCTTATCCTTGGCCTAAACCCCATTGAGTATCATTTAATTTCCCACACGCCTCACCACACAATTGTCAATTGATCACAATAATATTTATGGACACTGTGACCAAGTTCCTTGCCTTAATCAATTTCAGGGCTGTGTTATGTAAGCTGTGTAGAATCCTGGTTTTGGATTCGAATCATTTGCCATGAACATTAAACTGAGGTCTTGACATGCCAGGCAAATGATTCCAATCCCAACCGCAGCCCTTTTCACAACATGCAGGATTTTACACAGCTTATATAACACAATGATACTCAAAGGAGTTTAGGCCGAGATTAAGAAGTATCTGCACAATTAAAAATTTCCAAATTGACTTCATGGTTTTCTATTTATTTAAAAAAAATAGTCAGACGGACACTTTTGGGGGGCATACCGTATAACAAAATGAAAAACAAACAAACAATAACAGTGTAAATACCGTGACTATAGTCACTGTTTGCTGACGGCTTAATTCCGCGTCATTCCTTCACCTCCCCCCCCCCCCCCTATTCATATTACTCTGTCTTGAGTGCACTTTAAAATGCATTGAGTCGATTGGTCGGACGTAAGTACGAAATGGTTCACGGACAATGTCAAACAAGGATAAGAAGTATCTGCACGATTACAATAATCCAAATTGACTTCATGGTTTTCTATTCATTTCAAAAAATAGGCAGACGGACACCTTTTTTGTTACTGTATAACAAAATGAAAAACAAACAAACAAACAATAATAGGGTAAATACTGTGACTATAGTCACTGTTTGCTGACAGGTTAATTCCTCTTCCCCTTTTCCCCCTGTCCATAAAGCTCTGTCTTGCATGTAATTAGCCTACTTGAGAGTGCACTTTAAAATGCATTGAGTCGACGGGTCGGGCGTAAGTACGCAATGGTTCGCCGACAATGTCAACTAATAAGGAATGTAGCATTTCCGACTATACTTACCCAATGAATCACTACGTTCAGTTGTCATTATGCCTGAGTAAAATGCAACGACCCACTCTGAACAGAAAAATATACTTGTTGGGATTGAGCCGAGGCGTGTTGTAGCTTGTTCTGTTTGCATTTTGATTGCATATGAATCAACCTCGTCCCCAGGGTGTCGAGCAGTACGCGCCCACCACTGCCTGCTCTCTCACCCCGGTATTGGATCATTAATGCATGTGAACGATTTTTGAACACGTATGCAAATGAGGAATAGTCTGGTGCCTGCATGTGCGTTACATTAGCGTTTGTTTTTGTATGCGGTGTCTGGGGTAAAAACAGCATCAATTCGTGGCGCCGTGAGTTATGAAAACACGATTTTTTTTTGGAAGTTCAAATCAGGCCCGCCAATACGAAGTATTACATTTCATATTAATATGAATAAACTGGTAAGAAAATGAGTATTATTGAGAAGGCGTGGACGTTATAATTACAATGATCGTGAAAACACGTAATGCACGTTGGAAATAGCAACACCAACTACACGATATAAATCCATCATTAGCTAATTGCAGTATCGAATCAGGATACAGGAAGAAAGTTTCCTGTTCAGGGCCTACTATTGGAAACGAGGTTGGATATAAAATAAGCACTGAGGACGAGGCTGCATATGAATATACTTGTATGTCTTAAATTGTTCACGGCCGCCACCAGACCAATTTGAAGAGAACAGATGTAACAACCGTATACCCGAAAGAACACTCCAGGAAGGAGCGTAGAAAGAACATTTTCCCCTGCACTGCCACTGCAAAAGCTGGGTGGGGGTGGTGGAGTCAATTCGGGAGCGTACCTATGTTCCCTGGTCCCTATGCTCCCCGGTCCCTATGTTCCTCGGTCCCTATGTTCCCCAGTCCCTATGTTCCCCGGTCCCTATGTTCCCCGGTCCCTATGTTCCCCGGTCCCTATGTTCCCCGGTCCCTATGTTCCCCGGTCCCTGTGTTCCTCGGTCCCTATGTTCCCCGGTCCCAATGTTCCCCGGTCCCTATGTTCCCCAGTCCCTATGTTCCTCGGTCCTTATGTTCCCCAGTCCCTATGTTCCTCGGTCCCTATGTTCCTCGGTCCCTATGTTCCCCAGTCCCTATGTTCCTCGGTCCCTGTGTTCCTCGGTCCCTATGTTCCCCAGTCCCTATGTTCCCCAGTCCCTATGTTCCCCGGTCCCTATGTTCCCCGGTCCCTGTGTTCCCCGGTCCCTGTGTTCCTCAGTCCCTATGTTCCCCGGTCCCAATGTTCCCCGGTCCCTATGTTCCCCAGTCCCTATGTTCCCCGGTCCCTGTGTTCCTTGGTCCCTATAGTGACCCCATTCAACCCTTACCGTAACCCTACAATGGGTTGATATGTAGACCAACGTCGGTCAACATATCAAGTTAAACTCTTTGACAAATTCTTCGCAATTGTTGGAAATTTATTACCCAAATTAGGTTATTTGAAACCAATGTTGGGTAAAATTATATTGCCCAACAGTGTTTTACCCATTAATTTTTTACAGTGATAAGGGAACATGGGGAACATCGGGATGAACCCAGTCACTTCTACGCGGCACATTTGCCTATAGACTCAGATTTTTTTCTATCAGAACAATCGTTTCAGCCACAAACGGCGGCTAAGGAAGTGGGGCACGCATCCTCTCTAGCGACGCATGTACTTTTGACATGTTCTTGATCTTTACACAGATTTCATACATCGCTTTATCAGAGATGTGGAAGAGCTTTTTTTAATTTTGTATCAGACATTTTGAAACCTACTCCCACAAACTGAGGTTTTAAATTCCACACAAAAGAAATGTACTCGAAAGGCAAACGGTTTCAAACTTTTAAGGTCTCATGCACTTTTCTTCTGCTTTCATAACAAAGGATGAAGACTCGGTGATAATTGTATTTTTATGCGGCCTCTGATGTAATTGTCATTGGAGTTCCTCTTCTGAAAGACCCGAAACTGTTTACCAAACAACCAAGCCTACGCAGCAAACTTTCTCAGAAATCCATCGTAATCGTTTAGTACTAAATGTCTCTCAGCTCGCAATAAAACTGACGCAAAATACCAATAATAAAAGGCAACCGCATCCCCGACCTTTTCCCCACTCTATCCTGCTTTCTTACCTGCCTGACCTAACGATATCAACCTGAAGATAAACAAAGTGGTTGGACAGGATAAAGTGATCAGACAGACTTTTTCTTTGATGAAAAGCGACAAGAACGGAGGCAATAGCGAGTGTTTTACAAGATGCCTTCCTGAGTATTTAGCGACGGCACAGACTAAGTAGTGCAGCCACGGAGCTGACAAACAGCGCAGTGATTACTGCGATTTGCCCTTTCATTTCAAGTTTCTCTCCCGTACCATTTTCTAGATTCCCCTGGCAAAATAGATTTGATTTTTAAATTGCTATTTTCCTTGCAATACAAATCCACTTTTGAATGAGACATTAAGCGAAAAAGTACGCCCACTTTATATATGGAATAATTTCTACTAAGTTTGAATTACTTGCGGCACGACAATAAGTCAGTTCTCGCATGGTAGATTTGTTTAATACCGCCACCCTATCAGAATCTATAATGAAGGGACCGGAACCAGTCTACTCGCAGGGCGGACCTAAAATAATGTGCGCAAATGAAAACCAGAATAATACCTACTTTCAGGGGGTTAAAGACGTAGGACTACAATAAATTAAAAAAAAAGTTTTCTTCGTTAAAATAACTCATTTAAGTTGAACATTTGCCAGAAATTTTTTTGAATTTGTTAAAAAGCGCGAGGAGAGCATAAAGGTTTATATTTGTTTTTCTTCCAAAGGGGCGGGATTTTCCCCCGAGGAACAATACATCAGTGGAGGTGGTGACATGAAGGGGGGGGGGGGGGTTAGGAAGAAACTAGACATTCGCAGCTCACGGTCAGCAATAAGTCTGCTTGAATTCAAAAGGGATTAAAAGGAAAATAAAATAAGGAGAAAAAGCAGTGCGAGCAATGGAAAAAGAAGAAAATAATACAACTACAGCATCCCAAAAAAAGTAACAGGTTTTTTTTTTACATGTCTTTTTGATCATGCAGTGTGTGACATTTGAATGGAAAAGCCTGCTTAACACCATCTAATTCGGCAAAGACAATGGCTGCAGGGTTTCACAAACAGTAGGTTTACGGTTCGTTGCTGATACGTCCTCTGAAGCCCAGATCCCCACAATGATAGACATGTTCTCGGAATCCATCCCCTGGCAAAATAGGCTGTCACAACAAACCTTGATTTCTCCTAGGAGCCCCTGGACTCAACATCAAATTCGAATCCTTTAAGCCACTAGTGCTAGGCCACGTACACAAGCCCCCAAGAGAATTGTCAATTGCGAGCTAATAAAAAAGGAAATCGACCACACTTAATTTTGTTGTAAAACATAGTTTTCCACTTGTTGTTGGGATGAACTTGCTTGCAACCATTGTTCAGAGACGCAGACGAGCAGCTGATGAAACTGCACGAGAAAAATTGTCAAACATAGCGAGCCCACAGGTTTTCGACAACTTATAGAGGGTGTGTGCTTCGCTTCGGCCGTGAGTTGCACAGCGGTAGTTGTCTCTCCAGACTCTTCCCAGGACGTAAAAGGTTAGCATTATTAACTTTAATTGCACTTTTTTGCACTTCAAATAATTCAAAACAGCTGCTTGTCAGCTCTGGGAAAACAAATGATCATTGGAGATACGTATGTTAAAACCATCCGCAAAAACTGATAGTTGATCATTGTTTTGGCATTTATGGGTTGTGCACTTTGGTCTTTGAAACTGGGCGTTGTCGATTATATAACAGGCAACATGAAAGCGTCTTAAGCAACGCCCTATTACTCTCACTTCAAAAATATTTGCACATTTTGCCGCTTGAAAACTAGAGCAACCTAGTCGTTGTATGTCTAGTCATCGGCAAGCAGCCGTGTAAACAAGGTCCAGCATAGTCAAAGCCGACAAAATAGTATGAAGACGCAAGGCGGTAGTGTAGTCTTTCTTATTTTCTATCCAAACATTTTTGCTTCCTGAGCCGGAGTGAGTTAGCTTTGTCTGGGAAGAATTTCTGGTAACACTATCAGATACCGTAAAGCACAATGAATCTAACAGTAACATCATCAGGACGAGAACTGTTTAAGGAAACTCTACAATCTCGACTTTGTTTTCATTCACAACATACCGCGCAAACGGTTCGTGAGATTGGAGGACATTCAGTCCGGTTTTGGTTTTTGTATTTAAAACATTCACCCACTGAAACTCTGAATTTTGCAAAATCATTTTTTCTTGTTTGATGCTGAAAAATATTGAATTTGAATTACAAAATCAATGAGTTAACTTAAAAAGGGATTACAGCTTCAACTATTGTTGAATTTAACGGTCGTTCAAATCCTCGTATAAAAAAAGCAAAAATCCAACTAGATTCATCTTACACCATAAGGGCATTATTTGCCTGTTACATGCATCTTTCATTTCGAATTGCTTTATCCTACTTTTTGTTTGTCGAGTGACTGAACAGACAGCGTCCATCTTGGATATAAAATAAACCGCCATCGGTAATTGGGGCCTGTCATCTGACTACCAAATCCACAATATGGTACAATTATGCGAGTAAAAGGAACTTTTATCTACCAAGATGCAAAACCCGTGAAATAACCGCACAAAATGGTAATGCAATCGGCAACTTTTTTCTGAGCCTCGTGCATCTGCCATGCTTCAATGTGGTTTTCTATGTGTTTTTCGGTTTGAAGTGTGAGCTTTCATCAGTTTGCTCAGTTTTTTCTTAACTGTACATGGGATTTAATTTAAACAAACGTGATCCTAAGGTGTGGGTATTACTGCGAGGTCAGCATGGTCATCAAGTATTGAATTACATTATCAGGTATTACAAGCGAGTTTAGGGGGGGGGAATGCCTAACTTTGAACCCAATCAACTACTATGTACATATTTCCAAAGCTGGTGGACCACAACTAGTTGTTTTTTTATGGCTAGATATACACATTCAAAAGAAGCTTTATCATTCAAATCATTACTCCATATACTATAATGGTACTGAAGATCGCAACACATGATTACCAAAAGTGTTTTTTGTATTGTAGTTTGTAACTATACTCCTGTAAGTTTTGATACAAACTCAAAATATCCGTTGAGTTGGCATCTTATACCCAGCACAATTTGTGATTGGTGCCCTCAGTGTCACATATCTTGCTGCATATGTGATATCTGATTGATAAGGGATTTGAAAAACCAATTGTGTGACTATAACCGATCAACGGAAGTGCCCAAAATGACGCGTTTTAGTTTCTACGTTTTCGAATTAAAGATAATGCCGTATCACTACTACTCCATATTCCACCCAAAATGCGACAACAAAACTTTCATTTGCCTGAAATGCCTTGAACGTATTTGATTGTTTGATGTATCGGCAGGGTACTTGCAAAGAGTAACATGACTTCCCTCACAACTCACGCCTGTCTATTGGTGGCTACCCTGGTGCTGATGTGCGCATGCGCACTGGCCATTGACCCCGGCACGGCAACTGGTTGCTACGTGCACAACGCAATGAGGCACACAGTCGAGAAAGATGGCTGCCGACCCTACGAGATCACCGTGAGTGGATGCTGGGGTCGATGTGCCACAATTGAGGTAACATGTTGATATGAATTTTCAATTATATTCTAATTCTATGCAGACATATTCCTTAGCAAAATGAGCAAAGACGTCAATCTACTCACTCCAGCTTAAACCACGTCCAGTTCACACGGACTGGTTCTAACCGTACAGTCATAATTAAAAACAATAGTCAATCATAGTCCAGTCATAATATAAAAGTACATATTGCAGTAAAAAAAAGTTTTTACTATTTAAGTACAGATACCATGGTTTAAGTGCCTTCCATGAAGAAAGTTATACAATGAAAGTATCAAACGGAATGTAACGTAATACGTGCGAATTACGAAACAACGTATATCGCATAGCGCGAGCGTTTATGATACGCGCATATTAGAGACCATAAGCCGCCTTTCCATGTTCGCGTGTTTTTTTTTATCCATGTGCGTCGGGACAAGTTACTTGTTAATAGGCTACCCATTTTGCGTGGTTATTTATCTGGCACACCATGGTCAATGTGCATTCCAAACCTAAATGTTAAGATTTGTTATACCTCTGTCTTGAATACTGTATTTTCATTGGCCTAGAACTATCACATGTAAAGTTTATAAACAAAAAATGAATGGCACACTCCCTGTGGGATGTCATATAATTACGTGATATCCCACACGGAGTGTGCTGTAACTTAGTACGTACGGTACATGTGTACGGTGTGAGACACTTGTATCGTTGGTACCCACGCTATTTTCACCATGCTTTCACGCATGGGTGGGAGCAGCGAGCTAGCGGACGATCAGCTGTTTCGAGCACGCGACCTGCATGTGAGTTGACGTTTGATTGTCATGATTGTTGTGTTTATTGCTGTTTGTTTTCGTGATTTTTATATCAAAATCCAAAAAAATCCAAGACAGAGGTATAAAAAAAAACCAATTGTTGACTGCTGTGATGTGGGATATATGACTTTTAAACACCCTCGGGTCGCATTGCACCATCGGCTTCGCCTCGGGTGCTATGCGCCCCTCGGGTGTTGAAAACGTCAGATCCCACATCACAGCATGCAGTCAACAATTGCTAAATATAAAATGTTGATATAGCCCTCTCTTTTTTTCCGAGCCGTAAACGTATCCCGTACCCGCACCATTCCTAATGGCCCTACTTTTGTTACCAATCGGATTGGCCATACCAGATAATTGTCCATACCAGACCGGATTATTGGTTCCGTTGACCTTTAGCAGCACCCATTCTCTGACGCGATCTCCGACCGATTCACGTCACAAGTCGTGTGGGACGTCATATGGGCTGTCAGACAACAGCTTTCGTCATTCTCGAGTTGCCCGTAAATAAATATTGTGTTAATACTTTGCGGACCCATCAACTGATGAAACGAACACCGTCTCGTGTCAATAAGAAGAGGAGCCGATTGTATGGATCTTTACTGCTGAGCTGAGCACAGACAAACTTATATACAGTTTCACCCCAGGGTATAAAAGGAGGTTTGTTTTAATCCTACAAAAAAGGCCAATTGGCTTTTTTGCCGAATAATTAGGCATAATTAAAAAAATAATATAATAATAACGTTATCGTAATTTCTTTGCACGATGGGAGACATCGGTCACTAGGGAGAAATTTTCATGTCTCCCTAATGTCACAGCCCCCCTTTAGAGGCACAATTTTATTGTCGCAATTAGATTATATTTTGTTGCTCATGGTCTAATTAGTAAACATACCGAAATTCGTGGGAAAAGGACAAGGGAATATTGGGTTACGGCACATTTAAGTTTGAAAAATTGTGTGCACAAGTCTATGGGGATGTCTCCCAAATGTCCAATCCAGGGTAATTATAATAATTCCCGTTCCCAAGTACCCCCTCATCGGCAAAAAAAGTACAGTTGGGGGTGACCGACCGACGCCATCTTGCCTGACTGCAATTTTGCCGCGACGCGCGGCCGTACCATTGCGTGTACATAGCACAAATCCCCTGGTGTACGTGCGTCACACACAAAGTACAAGGAACGAGGCACGCCAACCAACTAAATGTCCTGCCCATGGGACGTCGTTGCTAGGTAAAAGGGCGCCTTCTTTCGTTGACGCACGGAGCCCATAATGGTGACTATTTTAAATAAAGAAGTGATATATTTAGGTTCCATGAAATTTGGTGGAATATTTCTGATTTGCAACGGTAAGTGTTCCTGTAGTGATCTAATTGAATAAGTTTTTTAAGCGTTCGCTGGTTCTTCTTTAAGACAACGCCATTTTCTTGCAGATATGAGGTGAACTCTGAAATTGTTCACTTTTGTTTCTCAGCGTTAGAGATATAATAAGCCTTACACCTTAAGAAGAAAGTCTGAAATTGTTTTGAGCAAATGCAATACATATTTTGATACCTGGATAGGGTAGAACAGGCATTGTTATTGGAAACAAAACCGTGAAATTGTTGAAAATTAGTTCCTCAAGATTGATACTGTACCATCCCCGAAGAGTCACGGTCTTTTTATTGGCAAGAAAGGACACTTTTTGCAAAGGAACTCTATTATATATCTACCCTAAAGATAATTTCCCCTGGTAGAAAAGAGGATCATATAATATAGCCTGCGTTAAATTCTAGAGGGAAATGTACCACACAATACACTCACCACAATGATGTGCAGGCTATGAACGACAATCAATTCAAATTAGATTCCATTCTCTTGTCGATTGTCACCCACTTTCTTGTTAGAATCGCACTCAACAGAATAGACAAGAAATATGTTTTGACTTGTTCACACTAACCCCAAGACAATTCATAGAACAATAGGCTGTTCGGATCGACAGCTTTGTAGCTGAAAATGATCAATTCATGGAGGATACAGCTTGGAACCTCTTACTGATGTCATAATAGGTGCTTAGCTATAGCAACCATGTACAGAATGTGTACACACACATGACGGGGTACCGTACACTGACTGTCTGACAGAAGCCGGGGGCAACGTTCGTCCAAGAAGAATACATATTTAGCCTACGGCTGGAAATACGTATGCGTATGCCACAAAGTGTCCCCCGTGTCAGAAGTAAACAAGTGGGGTATTCTGTCTTTTCTCAGCAGGAACAGCGCGACATTAGCTTAGTTTTCTTTCAATCAAACCTTAAAAACAAGATAAGTAAACAATATGAAAAACAAACATTTCGGCGATTCAGGACGATGTGACCCTTTAACTGCACTACAATCAACTAAAACATCCAGCTGACTCGTTTGAACCTTCTTAAAGATATGCGACGGAAAGGAACCCCCCCCCTTGTATTTGCGATTGTGTTCCCAGAATCTCAGGAATCTAGGGGATGTGTTAGGTAAGAAAAATCTAGAGTGGGTACATAATTATAGGGACATGGGGGGGGGTACCCCTGTCTCAAATTGTGAACGGTATAAGCTGACTGCATACCTGGTCTTGTGCAAGTTTGTCTCTCTTCGAATTAATCTGACTATCTAAGGTTTTGAGACAATAGGTCTGGTAATATTCCACTATGTTGGTCTTATTTACTTTTTTTTCTAGGACGTCTTAGATTTCCGTGTCTTTCATTTCTTCTGCACGCGTCCATCCGCATCCACACAACGTCATGATCTTCCCAGTACTTCCCAGTGCTTATCTGAATTGTTTTAATTCGTATGTCACTCCAAATTCATTGATGACGTCAGAGTTCGAAATCCCCCGACGATACTTCCTTTGATAATTTCCTGTGGCATAATCCAACCATGGTCAAACTATCAACAACGACCTCTTTTTTTGCGCGCGCGCGGGAAACGATCAACGCCTACTCATCCATTCTATTGTAACAACCACAACGAAGACAAGTAAGCCTTATATTGGATGTAGTCTAATAAAAACCAACCCATATCTGTCCCTTTTGTTGACAGGGAAAACAGGTATCGTCATTACACGTTGGTACACGAATGATTGTGTTTATTTTTTCCATTATAATAGCGGCCCCCACATAGCCTTATTAAAAAGCATATTGTTGAAAGCTATAGAGCCCCAGGTCCTTCGTGGAATGTTTAAAATTAGATCTGAAACAAAACCTGAACACGTGTAATGATTCATATCTTAAATAATGGCTAACTAAGACGAAAACACACAAACTGTAATCGATCTGCAATTGACAACAAAGGAACATTTCTAGGCATTGGCTTCGAGGAAAATGAGAGGCACAATTGTGGATATCCTGTCCTTTCATTGGGAAAAGACGGATTTTTTTTATAGAGCGTATGTAGTGCAATGCAATTTTCAAAGCTTGATATTTAAAATGGATATCCACAGAAGTGATGTGAATATCCGTGCTGAGACTCAGCAAAGGAAAAAAAAAGTAATGGTAAAACAAAGTGGTTACCCGGACATTATGAATTTCTTAATTATTTTCACTTTGGCCAGTAAAGTTAAAGGTTAATGAACAAATTATAGTCGAAAAGATCGTGTAAGTAGTGCAACCGCATACAGTGGAATAAAACCGTCTTTCTCCTTGCTTGTTTCCTAGATGTAAGGGACACTGCTTTCACTTGGTTTTAGTAGCGCTCAAAGTTACGTCTTATCTCTAAATAGTACTGATGCAAAACCAAAATTACTTAAGTCTTATCTGTGACATTTTTTTCCTTTTTTTAAATTTCTTCTACCCAAATCGTCAGGTTCCGGCACTCGAACCCCCATTTGTGACTGCCTCCCACCCCGTGTGCGGCTTCACCTCCTACGAAGAGAGACACGTCCAGTTACCAGACTGTGACCCCGGGGTAGACCCCACCTACACCTACCAGAATGCCCGCCGGTGCGAGTGCTCAACCATAGATTCCAGCAACACCATGTACAGCTACAGACCCGACTATTTCGTGTCCAAGAAGTAAATGAAGACCTCCCAACAATTTGGATGAGAGCATGATATTAAAAGTGCATTTTATGGTGTAAATTAGTTTGGACAGGAAATTGACCTTTTTACCATGATTCTTCAATTGGAATGTCCGGGCTGCGATTTGTTTTCCTCAAACGACATTTTTTCCCATCTTCTGATTGGTGCATTACATGCATATCTAATGCCTTGTTCTCCACAACACAAACCCAAGATGGGCTTTGCTTTCCTCACTTTAGTTATTTAAAAGGTAAGCATTTAAAAAACGCTCACTTGGATTCGAACTCGGATCACCTGATTAGAAGTCAGGACTACTTCCTACCAGTCCACGAATCAGCTGCCAATCGTCGGTGATTTAAATACCATTATTCCTTGAAAAACTTACTCCCTAAAGCCCTGGACATCATGATTAGCATAACGCAGATAGGAAGAGTGCCCTCCTTTGATATTGTCGGCTCTCGTTTGGCGTCCGGGCTACAAACCATTGTCACTACGATGAGGGATCCCTCTAATATTAGCTAGTTTTCTTGCTCGCCTCCGCTTTCCCCACAATAGAAACCTACGATGCTTCTTCCCCCTCCCGTGTCTCTGAGTTTAACTAAAACAAGTGGGCCTGATCATTTTGTTCAAGTTCTCAGAAAGCCAAAGCAGTATCTAGAAATAAAGCATCTTGAAATGTATTTTAGAATTATCCCAAACGGGGTCACACAATGTGAATCCTTTATGTGTTATGCCTCCATTATAGTGGAAATGATTACAATATCCCCTGGTGGGTGTTACAAGAGGTCGCTCAGATACAGATGACGGTGGCCCCCGTTGCTTATTTATTTGCGTAAAGAAACACACAATTCAGTGGGGAAAAGGTATTACGTGTTTTTCTTGTGGTATCCTGCATAAATGCGTTTTATACACAGAACTGTAAAGAAAAATCCAACCGAGTTTCTATGCATTAATTCATAACCAACCCATACTCTCTCTCTCTTTAATTTTGTTTACATCAATTTTTTTTCAAAAAAGGAAGTTATTCCCGTCATTTTCCCACCCCCTATTTAACCAAACTGTGCATGATTGATTGCGTACGCTCCACTTCGGACATGTTCGACATTTCCAACACGTTCAACCGGTTCGTACGAGAATAGGATAATCAGCTGTTGCGATTGCAAGAGTCTTATTACAAAATACCCAGCGGAATACAACTATAATGCCAAGGGATTTCGCTTATGAATTGTCCAGTTCAATATCAAGACGTGTTCAAACCCTCCAAAGCTGAGCGGAACCCCGGGATGATGACTGACTAAGCTCCTTTCCCCACTTTTTCTTTGAAGGGGAGTGTGATTGTGTTCGATTTACTTGGCATTTCGCGAGCAATTTATCGATAAGTTGTAGTAATTTTCCAAAACTCAATCCAAGCGCATCCCCATCACCGTTTTCAGGTTCTTCTTTTCATTTCCCTCTTTGTTTTGCCACGTCATACTTAAAGGGAATGACGGCCTGGGATGCACCCACTTCGGCTATCAAACACGTTTAAAAGTATAATGTCGTTTAAAAGTATAAACGTCAACACAACCATCCTTTAAAAACCAGAACGAATTTCGGAGGGTCACAATTTTGTCCCCGCAAAATCTAGCTGTTCAGTGCTAGTTGTGATCCAGCCGCATAGTTTTTCGCACTCTGCGGACATGTAAAGAGAAACATTTGATGTGTATTTCAATGTGTGTATTGTGTACCACACACCACGTGTATACGCTGCATTGATTAGACACGACTTGAAATAATACTTTTTTAGGGAACGGTAAGACATTAGGTTTGTTTCCTTTCAGCCAGACCTTTACAAATAGTATATGTAAACAACCCAAAACATAAAAATCGGGGATTTCAGGCCGGAATACCACTCTAAGTCATATTTGGGCGACTTGAATGCTTAAGTAATGGAAATTCATGTTTCACATCTTAGATGTGTTTGACAAGATACCACGTAAGTGTAAGGAATAGCCTGCGGTGCATCTGATGTCTGTGCACTCTAGCGTCACGTTCTTGGCCCCTGGCACAGACTGGCAACGAAATTGGCATCAGATCGGATCGATCGAAAAAGCTGAAATGTCAGGTTCTTGTGAAGTTTAACCAAATGATGAACGTCAAATGTTCTAAGACTGGAATTTCTCAAACTCTTCCCTTCAGTAGCACAAACAGCAAAATATAATGCAAAGCATTTAATAATAATAATTATTATTTAAAATACGGGCAATGGTACGGTACCCTATGGAGGCATTCTCATAGGGCTGTGCACAATTCACATAGTACGTGGGCACGTACCCCCGCGATTTTTTGGTATGTTTATGTTTTGGACAACGAACAACGAAATAGCCTATTACGAATTTAAAAAAAAATGTCTCCCTAATGTCCAGTGTCTCTGTTAGGTATAACTTATGACGTCATGTCTCCTGAAGGGTACATTAACAGGAACTAACTAGAAGTTTTGCGCTTGTTCTTGTTACAAAGCAGGGTTATGGTTTTTAGTACATTAATCAATGTCACCGTTAAAATGGCAGAAAATTGTCAAATCTCGGATTAATTTATCAGTTAATGCATGTATCATTTGTATGGATTGATTGGCACTTAACGACCAGTTTGATGACGGCACAGCATTTGGTTGCCTGACACCAAATGTTGGTATCAGCATTTGTGCCACAATCAACGCTTTTGAGCAATGAATGATGGATTTGAATAAAACAAGAAAAAACAAGATCATCTAGCGTAACTTCCGGTCTGATGACGTAATCATTTGGAACCTTCGCAAATTGATTTGCTACTGTCCAAAAAAGTTGCTCTGGTAATCTGATCCACATTTTGGAAAATGGTTCTCAAATAAAAACAAAAACAAAATCAACTTTGCTTTACGTGCCTGTAGAGAGCGCCCTTTCAATTGATGACATCATCATGACTTCTTTGTGTGTGTTTTTGCTAAATTAACTTCCGAGGTGGTCCCATCATGCATGACGAGTTCTATTTGTAATCAGCCCCATCGTCCAAGAGTCGAACAATTTCAAAACGGTGATTGTGTTGAAACTCGAAGACCAATCCCATCAACTAAGGCCAAAAAAAAAAGTCTCCGATTTCTGGTATGCGCGCGCGTCGCCGTAGCCATGCGCGTCGGCAAAATGAAAACGTTTTTTTTTTCAATGAAAGATGATGTCTCAAAACCGCCAAACTCACTGGTTTGACTGGAATCCTGCTACTGCACAATTTTAACGTGTTTTTAGATGGGGTTATGATCGAGAATAAGCTTTATGTGGCCTCTCTGGACTCCCATATATTTGCACTAAGTTTAGTCGGGCACCATTTGCAGTCATCAGCCGACATTTGAAGCAAAAAAGTCAGGTAAAAAAAAAAAAAAAGCCGCGTCGCCGCACCACTTTTTGGACAAGCTCCATACCAGAAACCGGAGACTTATTTTTTTTGGCCTAAGAATGAATCGTACAAAAACCGGATATCGAGGCTGTCCGGTCAGCCAAGAAGAAGAAATGATATAAGGGTGACTGCCCGAATGTCTGAAGGTTCTTTAGTCCGTAAGCTCGTTAGTCCGCCCTTACCATGGACCACTTGTGGGGAACCTGTCCTTTGTTCGAGGTACACCACAAATACAATCTTTACAAAAAAAGGGTACCCCGCAACGAAATCTTTAGAAATAGGGACAATGGGACAACAATGGAGGTACCCCGAAAGTCCATCTGGCAGGGATGTCCTTAGGTTCGATAGTCAGAAGGTTTGACAGTCCGAAGGGCCCATAGTCCAAAAATAGGATAAGGTCAAATAGTCCGGAGGCTCGATAGTCCGAATAGAAAATAGAGTTCAATAGTCCGAATCGACAATAAGGTTCAACAGTCCGAATTCACAGCCTTGAACACTATATATTGTCAATTTGGACATCTAAACCTTATTTTTGTTTCGGACTTTTATCTTATTTATTTTATTTATTGTAATTTTTAACGAGGGTAGTCCATTTCAGTTTAAAAAACTGCTTTCCAAAGGAGCCCTCACACTATTGAACATTCGGACTAATTAACCTTATTCTAAAATCACACTACCGAACCTTCGGATAAATGAACCTTCGGACTATCGCATCAAACGTTCGGGTAAACGAACCTTATTTCTTTTTCGGAATTAAACCCCGGTTAGGTGAAATTTGCGCGCTCGGACTATCGAACCTTCGGATCAATAAACCTTCGGACTATCGAACCTTCGAACTATCGGGCGGACCCCGGGATAAGCCCGGTTTATCAGGTTGTGTCCGATCACCCAACAACAACATGGAAAAAAGAACCAAGACAAAACCAAAGAGGGATCAATCGGGGATCAGCCCGATCACGCAATAAATCCAAGCCACGGGGTTGCCTCAGAGGGTTTATAAGGCATGTAGGAATCACAAAAACTGCAGTTCGTTGACTCTTGCCAACGCAAACAAACATTTCATATTGTACGTTCCCGACACAGGACGACAGACTTTTGTCTAACCCAGGAGAGTTTCTTTTGGAAATGAAAGGGTTTTGTTCACAAATCTATGCTGAAAATGCTTTCAAGAAATTGTTCCTCCTGCTTTATACTCATGAATAATTGCATTGCAAAACTGTTCACAAAAGAATCACCATACCCCCCCCCCCCTGCATACAAGCTGCACATAGTCTCTCAAGGCCGTTTGCTCAGCACGTAGCTCACCGTGTTCGGTGAATCTTTGTTGCGTTTTCTGCCTCCCGATGGCCGTGAGTCCAATTTCTATCCCGTTTGATTTATTTCCCCTCGCGAGTTGAAATTCTCACCGTTTTCGGCGAACCTGAGCTACGTGCTGAGCAAATGCCACGAACGACATTTCTTTTGCTCAGCACGTACAGCTCTCGTGTGCGGCGGGCTTTAAAGAAGGGGTTATCGGTTGAATATTTCCTGAATTGAAACAAAATTCATTAAAATAAATGTGAGGAATGAAAAGAGGGGGACATTATAACAGACCTTTATGCCGGTCTTTGGATTGTGTGTTGAAAGCACCCTTTAACCTGTTGTTGAAGGGTATCTTGATTAAACCCCCGCCCGCTCGCATATCAAAGTGATCTTGGACTGAAGAATTTCGCAGGCACAATTTTGTTGCGTGTTTCACCAAACTGAAGTGTCCCCTTGAGAATCTGGTGCATTCCTGAGTGCCCGCAAATCGGACAGTAGTCACTCCACTTCACATGTAAGCCGGGGGTAGAATGTTTTTACATACATTGACGAATTTCGGATTAGCATCGCCATCGAGGGTACTGCAGCGCTCCCTTTTGTGGGAAGAATTAAAATAATAGAAAAGGTCTCCCAAGTCCGACAATAATTATGTCTAAGCACAAACGGCCCCAGCTTTGATGCTTGTTTAAAACATCTCTGTGGGTCCATTGCACTGTATGAGGTTGATAGCCTGGAAGTAGTGAAGCATGAGACCAAGCGGAACCGCCTTTGAGCATTTTACATTTGGTTGCCCTTTCCCTTGCTACAATTGCTGGCTGAATGATTTTTAGCCGTAACCACCCCGAGAACCATTCATGTTGGAAATTTGTCTTTGTATCCTAAAAAAGAAATTCATTAATAAATCACTTGGATATGGGTGAAAATAGATATCATTTAAAGACCTTTCACCGTCCGGCATTTTCGTTCCTAGGATTCCTCGTTCGTTCACGTTGGTTTCACATCGCGTACTCGCGTGAGAACGAGACTGTAGAACGACACGAATATTTACCTACCTACAGCCGATGGATTCTAGATTTAGTCGGGCTGGCTTGATTACCGTCCTTAGCAGCGGTCACTTTAGGTTTTGTTTCGTAAATGTCTTTTAAGTCTCATCAAAACATTGTTAAACTCTAAAAGACATTTTGGTCTTCTATTTGCCTTTAAGGTTTCACCTGATGACCGTCACAAAAACTATTTCACACATGTTAATCCAATGTGCGAGTGCACCGAGTTGCAGTATAATCCTCATGTATTTCAGATTTCGGAAGTGAGAGGTCAAATTTTGGGACGATATTTCTCCTTTACGTCAGGCAATTTATCAATTCTTTTTAATATTTATGCTAGAAACAATTTTTCGAAGGCTTTTCTGGTGTTAATTTACCTTAACAAAAACTCAATGTTACACAAATAATTGCAGAAAATTAATTTCCTATTCAAGGGTTCCGGAAGCGCGTCACAAGAGATGCTTTTTCAGGCTCTATAGTCTAATAAGGGTATTTCTTAATCGTTCTATACAAGAAACTGTTTTTCAGAGTTCAAATGGCACCAAATAAAAAACCTGTACATTTTAAAAAAACTGCTTTTGAAAGGGTTCCTATACTATTTTTACTAACGCAGTAATGGTGCCAAATAGTCTTTATATAATATTCTGTAGCGCGGCCTCGTTTTTATTCCATATGGCAATGAAGCGCAGTGAGCGGAGCGATCAGTATCAGGATACGTCTTATTAAAACTACAATACAACAAGGTCATAGGCGAAAATCCCGGGAATGGGGAGGATATATCCCCTCCCCCTATTTTTGTCTGGGGTGGGGTGGGCCATTGGATCCCCCACCTCAGATGTTTCTGGTGAGAAGCCAAACAATGCCGATTTCTAGGTTTTCTTATAAATTTCAAATAGTTGAAATGTATGAAAAAGCAAAACAGAGAACATACGGTATATAGATTGCATTGTGTCATGTGGTTTCCAATCGGGCAATTTTAGGATTATTGGTCATCCCCATCCCCCCCCCCCCACCTCGCCCACACGGATTAACGCCACTGAACAGTCGTTCCGTCCCCTAGAGCCAAAACAGAGACTGAGGGTAGCACTATGTATGTGTCGATGCTTCTCAATATACAGTATGTATCAAAAAGTGCAAACAAAATACAACGGAATGCCAGACGTAATATGGGGGCCGTATCATAGGTCCGACGCCTCATAGGTCCGACGCCTCATAAGTAGAATGTGTCATTTGTTTTCTCTCTCTATTGGGATTATGTTTATTTTCTGAATAAATTCCATTTATTGTGTTTATAGCGCCTTGAGCGCCTTAATAGGTGGATATGTGCGCTTAATAAATCTTCATTATTATTAATCTTCATTATTGTTCCAAATTACACCATCTGGTTTTTCCAATGTCCAATCGGGAGGTTGGCGTCTTGGATGGCTACAGAAGCGTGATCGATACCTAAAGGCTAAAATAAGACTGGTAATAAGATCACATTCCGAGCATTGCATGTCTGAGGATGATCACGATCATCACGTCCATCTCCTAGAGCCAAAACAGAGACTGAGGGTAGCACTATGTATGTGTCGATGCTTCTCAATGTACAGTGTGTATAAAACAAAAATGGAAACGAAATACAACTGAATGCCAGACGTAGAATGGGGGCCGTATCATAAGTCTGACGCCTCATAGGTCCGACGCCCATGGGCGGAGATCCGGGGGGGGGATGGGGGGGGGGTGATATATCCCCCCACCTTTTGACCAGGGGGGGATGACCAATGTAATCATCCCCCCACCTTTTAAAGGCAGGCGTACTAATTTGGGCAGGGTCCGTATCTTGCCAATACCCCTTGACAGGCCAGCACCACGCAGCCCAGCAAGTGCAAGTGTCGTTCGCTTACCGTAATTTTCGGAATATAAGCCGCCCTGTGTATAAGCCGCAGCGCTCCAAAAACTTCAGAATAAGATTTAGGCCACAGCGTATAAGCCGCACCATCGTATAAGCCGCACCATTTTAGACTGGACTGGTCCCCCCCCCCTTTTTGAAGGGTGGGGGACACAATATCAAATGTCTTCCCCCCCCCCCAGATTTTTGAACTCGTGTCTCATTTACAGGGCCCTATTATGTACTACAATGTATCTTTTGCTTAGAAAATATTGGTTAAAGTGGTCAGAAATTGCCTCAGATAGCACCACAGAGCATTTAGAATCCAAAATTTTTCGGGTCCTTAAGCGGGCCCCGAACCCCACGCCTATAGCTCAGAATTCTGGTAGCTGATTCAATAACTCCAACCTCGAAAACAATGTTCAAACATTTTTCTTATGCCTTTAGCTGAGAAAACCTCGAAAATTATGTTTAAATTATTATCTTTTGTGCTAAGATAATTATTGGTTAACGTGGTACGAAATTGCCTCAGATCACACCACAGAGCATCGAGAATCCAATTTTTTTCGGGGCCCTTAAGCGGGTCCCGAACCCCCAAGCCGTAAGGGCTTCGCGCTTCGCGCTCGCATCAGTTCTGATCAAGGTATGTCCCCCCCCCACTTTTGAGAAGCGATTGACACCCCTACATGACGCCCCCATGAAATGTTACAGCCCCCCAGCGCCCCCCCCCCCCCCACTGAAAAATTCCTGGCTACGCCACTGTCATCAGGCATACATCATTGTCCACCATATGTTTTCATAGTTTTTGTAGAGTGTAGACCAAATCACATTCTAATCATACCTTATACCAAAATGCATCTAGGCATTATTTTGCATTAATTATTTTGTAAATAATTATACTTAAAATAATGCATAGGCATTATTTGTGTTGCTAGGTGACCAGAGCTCCATTGTGCAAAGATAGCTTAGGCCTACACTTCCAAATACATTGGATGAGAAATTTTAGTTTTGAAGATCTTTTGTATTTGTTAATGCTTGAAGGTGTTAATTATTGTCATTTATTGCAATTCAAGCTCAAGAAAAGGTTGAATTTTGTAAACCCCAGGGGCTCCAGGGGGGGGGGGGGGTTACCTCAACCCCTAGCAAGGGCTTTGCGCCTGCAACCCACCAGGGGGCCCTTAACGGTTTCTTGGACCCCGTGCCGTGTCGCGTTCCACACAAGGATGGCCTTTCAAAAATCATCCCCCCCCCCACCTGTAACAAGAAATCTCCGCCACTGCCGACGCCTCATAAGTCCGAAATTTCGGACCTATAAGGCATCGGACTCATGGGCCTTTATTTGGTTGGGGTTGCGATTTTGTCGGGCTTATGAGGCGTCGGACCTATGAGGCGTCGGACTTATGAATGGACCCCGTAGAATGAGTAACCAACATAGACAATATAGGTATGGTTTGAAAGATAGCCTTTTCACTTTAAAATGAGACACCAAACGTCCAATCCTGACAATTTTTGACAGAGTTGTGAGTTATTTTCCAAGAGAGGATAAATTGACCATGGTACCAAGTTTTCAATTTTAGGCATTGGGACAAAGAGGCCTATTATTGCCTCTGTACTGTGTGGATATTTGCCTCGCCTACAAAAATGTGTTTTGCGAGTAAACACAATTCAAAACACGTGCTTGCTATCACCTCATGCTAAAAATGTTTAGCATGTAAACATGTTTACAAACTGATAGCGAGAAAGAGTTTAGGATATACTTGCTAAACACATTTTTGTTGGCCAGGCAATTATCCACACAGAGGCTATTAGTCTACCTTTGTCCCTATGCCTAAAATTGCAAACTTGGTCCCATGATGGTTAATTTCACCTCTCTTGGAAAATTACTCATAACTCTGTCAAATAATATCAGATTTGGACGTTTCATGTCTCATTATAAGGTGGAAAGGCGTATCTTTCAAACCATACCTATATTATCTATGTTGGTTACACATTCTACGTCTGACATTCCGTTGTACTTTGCATTTTGTTTGATACACACTGTACGACTTCTAACCAGCTTCACCTTCTTTCAGCTGAAAACGACTGTTTAGTATTTCCCTGTTTATATGACCAAATTCCTAATCGTACTCGTCTTATTATAAATAGTTGAAGCTGGAATTTAAAGGCACATCACCGGAGAAACGACATCAAAAAATAATAATGATCCCCCAAAAAGGCAAGTTTAAATTTACACGCTCTTTTCTTTAACCTATTAATTTAAACCATTTATTTTACATGTAAGTGCTTTGACAATTAAATACGGGAGATAAATGATGAATACGTGTCTTGCAACTCATGCATCCTAAACTGAGCACATCTTTTTGAGTACATTTTCAATAACATTAATGTTGGTCTCCCGTGGTTAATTATGAGTTTCAACACAAAATTATATTATTATTATTATTATTTTTGCAACATAAGCGTTATTCACTTTTGAATGTGACATCCAGCAAAAAAAATATTACTTTTCAAATTTCGAATTATTTGTCGTCGAACAACAATTTAGGCGGTTTTGGGGGGTGTATAATGTGCGCAAAAGCGAAAATAAAATCGAATTTTCAGAGTGTTGAAAACGTCCAAAAATATATGTTAATTTTTTTTTCCAGTTTATATCAATGTGTCCATTAAATTTAAATTAAGGAAAATGACTGATGCAAACTGCTTACTGACTGGATTATTACCTGAAATATACTAATCGACCAATTTAGCTGGCATGACGTTTCGGTCTCAACAAGACCCGCTTCAGAGGCAAGTGACTAGTGGTACAAATGTAAATTAGATAAAACATAATAAACTGAACATCTGTTAGCGAAGAAAAACACCGATTATGTTGAAGAGCACATGTAGAGAAAGTTTTAAGATTAATGCCAAATAACATCCTTTCATGTATGCGGATCATCGCTTGAGGCTTAATGTTCTTGGACTGAAAAAATGTCACTTCAGATATGCCTATTGATAATGACACTGGACGTGGGTACCTGAGAAATGTGCGTTGCCTTTGGGTATCATGCATGTTCAGACATGACAGATGAACAGGGTTTAAAAAATAGGAGGTAGGTTGAAAAAAATGACATCAATGAGAAAGGAGGACCCAGAACTGTCTCCGTTTGTTAAAATCAAATAAAAGACAGTCCTGGCTCCGCACCATTTTGATATAGTTTTGGGTTATTACCTGGGATGTTTTGTAAGAAGGAAAACATGGACACTGGCTATTACCCGGAGCTCACAGCCACCCATGGCTATAAAAAGTAATCAACTGAATTTTTTTTTTAGGTGTCTACATTAGCTCATCGTATTTTACGATTTGTTCACATCCACTCGTCCTTTGGTCTGGTTGTTTTGGATAACTGTGCAAATCATTTCGTCCACATAATTATAATCTTAGGAGAAGCATGGGCGTCGCGAGAGGGAGACAAAGGGGGCGCTTGCCACCCTTGGAAAAGCAACCAAAAAAGGGAGAAAACAAGAAAGGAAAAAAAGGAAAAGAGGTGTGAAGTCACATTTGCTATTAATAAAATACGCAGTTAACAAAATGGGCGTCTGCATGGGTGTCAATGAAGGAGGGGTGGGCAAATGTCCCCCGCCCACCCTAAACAAAATTATCAATTGAGAATATGCTAGAGAAAGTACACGGATTTTGGGTAACAATTTGCTTTGCTCCCCGCTAGAAAAAAATCCTGGCGACGCCCATGCATGGCCAGGGAGGGGGGGGGGGAGGGCGAAATAACAAGACTTATTTTAGTCCATACACTTCTCTTTTTTCGCTATAACTGATTGCAATATAACCTCACCAGTTTTCATACCTAAATGCAGAAGTTTCATCAGTTCGTACAATGTGGCCCCGAACCATTCCTTCGTTAGCTCAGAGCAATATTTTATTATGCCCTGCAAAAACAAGAAAGCCATATCATATTTTTAGATGATAAGCATATGTTACATGAACATAAACTCAAGGACTGAGGCTCCGTCAAACTCCAAATTGAAGTCTACGGACACTGTGTCTGTTTTTGAGTAGTCATAATGCGAACCAAAAAAAATGTACGTCTCCAATATTAGGCAGCTTTTTTCTGCTTCTCATACTTTGACTGAATGGCTGGCTGTTGACAAAAATTTGTCATCATATATTAATATTCATGAGTAGAAACGAGGAAGAACAGTTTTCATCAAAGACAAATGGACAATAATTTCACCCCTCTCATTTCCAACAAAAGCCAGGAAGGCTGCAGGAAGAACCTTCTTTTCGTGCAGTGACTGTCTTAGGGCACCGATGAACTCGTACAGAAATATGAGGGATTACAGGGTTTATTGCGAGAATAACTTGGCAAACTGTCACCACTTAATATACTATGTACATAAACTAAATGTTTTCAATTTACAGGCAACGACAGCTACAAAGATAAACAAAAACAATTAAGAATTTTTTGTAGCATGGGGGCAAAGCAAATTGTTCCCCTAAAATCCTTCTACTTTCTCTAGCATATTCTCAATAAATAATTTTGTTTAGGGTGGGCGGGGGACATTTGCCCACCACCCCCATTGACATCCCTTCAGACGCCCATTTTGTTAAATGTGTATTCATAAATACCTCAGACAGTTTAGCCATTCCTAGTAGTATGTAGTCACCACTACATATACTTTGTACATAAACTAAGTGTTTTCAATTTACAGGCAACGACAGCTACAAAGATAAACAAAAACAGTTAAAACGAAGTAACCCATAACATTCTTTCCGGAAAAGCAACCCCAAAAAAACCCAAAAAACAAAAAAAGAGGTATTAATTTAATACACATTCAACAAAATGGGCGTCTGCAGGGGTGTCAATGGGGGTGGGGTGGGCAAATGTCCTCCCGCCCACCCTCGAAAAAAATGATAGATTGAGAATATGCTAGAGAAAATACAAGGGTTTGTGTGGACAACATTTGCTTTGCCCCCCCCCCAAAAAAAAAACATTCCGGTGACGCCCATGAAGGAGGGAAGTTTCATTTGAATTTTCCCTTAAAGGAAACTTCTGTCAGAATTAGAAAGGGTCTCACCCCTTGTAGGGGGGAATTTTTTACAGCCAAACAATTTTTATTTTTTTTTCGATAGAAAAGTAGCCGGTTCTCCTTTCTGGCGGCTACTAGTTTCCAGCCTTTTCTATGTATTGTGTATCTAAAAAGTTACAAGTTAAATATCAAAACGCATACGCCACAGATCAAACATTTTTTGTTTGGTTTTAGCTTTTTTTGAACCAAATTTAATCGGTGACTGCTCTATGTTCCGACACCCCTATGTTCCGACAACCTAGATTGTGTTACTCCCGGTTAGGGTTAGGGTTAGGGTTAGGGTTAGGAATAGGAATATGTGCAGTCGGAACATAGGGGTGTCGGAACATAGGGGTGTAACCATTTAATCAGACTATTTTGTATTTCACTGATATTTGCATTTGGGCATGCGATTGTTAATATCTAACTTAATACGCGTGCATGACATGAAATCGTTCGTACTTGCCTTGCCATAAGTAGGCAAGATAAATAAACCTTTGAGAAAAAAAACATATCCAATGCAATTAACTGGACAACAATCTTAAACCTTCCCAAGTGTGAAATGCTCTTTCGGCCGTTTAATTCGCGCGATGCGATTGCGATTTCAATGGTCGGTTTCTGTTACTTGAACTGATCAGCGTAAAGTCAAGGTCACGCTGGAAGTAACGACTTGTTTTCCTTTGTGAAATATACCGTAAGGGGAGGCAGATGTGACTTCCTCTGAAGGTTGAAGTAAAAGGCTTCCTATGCATTGAAGGGTGTTTACGTTCTACGATTCCAGCCGCGACGACCCCATTTGTTTTTAGAAGCGAGTAGAATCGAGCACAATTAGTCCAAGCCTGACATCGCTGTAATGCGAAGATGCTCTAATGCCAAAACCAAATATAGGTATTGTAATGTTACAAGATTTTCTTTTTGGTGACAAGTGTTTAGGATCGGAGGCTGACCGGTGATGGGAATTTCAAAAGGCTCACCTCTTCACTATGAGTATTAAATAATGATAGGAGGACGAAAAGATAAGAGGCGTACAAAACCGGAAAAAATATGTACTGGTATATTTAAGCGGATTTTGTCCCTTGGGGCACACTGCGTCCACACACAACTACATTCTCGAATCAGGATTCATTGTCTAATGAATTATGCATGTAAGCTATTTGAATGCCACCAGTGCCAGTGGGGATATATGAAAACTTGATGCATTTTATGCTTCCGACAAAGGTGTTCTAGGGCTAAAGTGATCTGTCTATGTCACTGATAAAAAGGCTCTGGTAAATTATTTTATAGTCAATGGTGCAGTCTATCCGACCAAATCATAGCTTGGTCACGTCAGTGATGGGATTATATTGCGGAAAGAATGGAAAAGATAAGTCACCAATAGCAAGCAACATAGAGAGAAACCTCACCGACACAAGTAACTATCTACTGACTGAGTAAAAGTTGAACAAAATGGAGATATTCATCGCTTAAACATAAGCGTAGCCGGGGTGAGGGGCGGGGGCTTGGGGGAGGGGTGTGTGTTGACCCAACGAATCACCGCAGAAAAGAAATTTACCACAGCAAAATATCCAAAATTCTGGCAACTTTTGGTGCTGAAATAACTGTAACATTGAGGTTTCTGCCTGAATGACATAACACTTTTGCTCATGAATATGGACATTTGCATTAGCATAAACAAACAAAAATGGCACCTAAACCATTGGACATGGCAGAACAAAAATTGAAAATAAGGTTATTTGGGAGGTGCCTTTTCAAGGACTGCACTGAAAACATTACATTGCATAGGCACTTTGAGCATTCCTAGATTTGAACACATCCACATGGGTAAGGAAAGCGAATTTCTGAAAGGCCAGTAACCGGACTTTTGTGCGATATCTTATAGTGCTGAGTTTTCTCTTCTTTCCCAATTGCCTTTATTGGTACCACGATACGGCACATAATAAACAGAGCATCGAGTCATCCGTTTCACGTCCCGCTGTTAAATAAAGGTAACTGAACCATACCAATTTTGGAATGTTCACTTTTTTAAAAACACGATTGCTGGGTTATTTTTTTGCAATAACAGCCTGTCTAAAATGAAACAGTGAGATCTAATGAGCCATTTGCGAATTAAATTTGAATAACGTCTGGTTCACTGACTTGCTAACTTTGAATTCGCCAGACCTAAGACACTGTTGCTATATCACGTAATTCGGGGCAAGCCTTAAGCTGGCAACCCCCAGCTCTGGAATGATCTGGTGTCTTTGTGCAATTCTCATCCATTGCGAGCAATGTATTGATGCTGAGCGTCTCTTACGTAACTATGCACGAGCGCTATGAGCCATTACGTGCCTAGCATTATGAGCATGTCAGTGTACCAAATGTTTAACTCGCAAAGGGTATATATAGGTTATTCGCAAATGGCTTATTAATCCACTGCGGAATTGCATTAAGGGTGCAAAAAAAAGTGTGATGCGTGTTACCACGGAATTGCCCCAGTGTAACCATGCTTGGACAGTCCAAGGAAGAACAGGGGCTTGAGATGGGGTCTACCCGATGTTCCCCAATACCTATGTTCCCCAACACCGATGTTTCCCGAAATCCTTAGGGTTAGGGTCAGGGCTAGGGTTAGGGTTAGGGTTAGGGTTATATGGTAGGGATTTCGGGTAACATCGGTATTGGGGAACATTGGTATTGGGGAACATCGGTATTGGAGAACATAGGTATGCGCCCGCTTGAGATATATATTGCCCATCCTGTTTCAATTTCGTATACGCATGGAACTCACTAATGTCATTACTCGCCCTAGAGCACAGGCCTGATGTAGTTTTTTTGGATCACTATTATGTAAAACACAACAGACCAAGTCAGCTAATGGTTTTGGTATCCGTCTTCAGCAATTGATTTCACGGACCATCACGAACACGAACAGCTCCCGGGGATTAGCGAGGCACTTAAAATGGAAATTGAAATTGAGACCAGCTTTACGAAGTGTCGATGTATGATTACCCCATATGCAAATAGCACCCACGAAAATATCAAGGTTTTCTTATCTTAGAAATTTCATCATCCCTGAGGTGGAGTAGTGAGGATGAATCCAACACTTTCTGTTAAGGGTAACTGCATAATAACAGCTGTTGAATACATTTTCCGTCCCACTTATTCAGGCCAACTTGTTTTCAGAAAGGAGATAACAAAACAATTTAGATGCAGGGAAACAAACCTAAAGGTTGTAGATTATTGCATAGAGGAACAGAGATGTAGATTTAATTCAGGTGTATCCTTAATTTAGATTAGACGTAGTACAGAACACACATTGCTTTTTTTGCAGAACCAAACAAGAATAGTAAATATATTCTTCCTTGAAGCCCTAGCTCCATTGGTACGTTTGACCATAAATGTGTCATTTTCTAATGTCAATTTGACACTGAAGATGCAATAAATGATGTTTTTTTCTGGGATAACCAATCTGATATGTATATATCCAAAACCTTCCACGGGCACCCCCCCCCCCCGATTGTATCGATCTGGAAGGGGAAAAACGACAAGAGGATTGTTACAACTACGTGAAGATAACCCATCTCACTGACACCTCAGCCGATGGCCTACATTATACGTGCGACAGACCGTCCAGCGTGCTCTGTGCTTGTTACCGAGCACTGTTGATTTGAAAATGGATAGGGTAATGTTACACCGGCTAAGAAGCCGACGAAGCTAGCCACTTGAAAGGAACGGCCTTACTTTAGTCTCAATCTGAGAAATCCGATCGCTATTTGTGATTTACATTGGACGGGTGAGTGAACGGGTTCTGTAATCAGTGAAGGACGGACTAGGATTTGGCTAAGAGACTCGATATTGTGTCATCGCTATCACTACACTCAGCACTGCTGACTAACACCGTATTCATTACCTACTGGCCTATGTTAGAAGTCAGACACGTTCGAGATCCGTTCCCCTGGTCACCAAGTTAATTCCTCTTTCTCTTGAAAATCTGTTATCACTGTTCATGATCATTTTGCCATCACCAACCCCATGAATAAGTTTTATCAGCGTAGAAATGGCTGTAATGCGACATCAGTGCTTGTATATGCATGGATCGTGGTCACCAAAACTCTTTGAATACGATAACTGTCAGTGCCGGATCTAGGGGTGCAACCCCCCCCCCCCCCCCGGCTTCAGCCGCTGGCACATGCTATGATACAATAGAGTAAAATCGGGTCGTAAATAACAAATGGAATAATAAAGTTCTTTATAGTTTATTCTCAAATTGCCTTAGAACGCAGGAGAAACCACCACAGATTACAAAATGTATGGCTGTCTTTGTGTTCCTTTTCACCGTCGTGATTGAGGGTGTCAATATAATACCGTCACCACCATCAACACAAGAATTGTTACCACCACCATCAAATTCATCACCACCTTCGTTACAATCATCGTCATCACCAGAGTCATGATTACTATCACAACCATACTACCATCTCAACCATCACCACCTTCATCACAAACCCCGTCATCACCAGAGTCATGATTGCTACCACCATAATACTACCATCTCAGCCATCACCACCTTCATCACAAACCCCGTCATCACCAGAGTCATGATTGCTACCACCATAATACTACCATCTCAACCATCACCACCTTCATCACAATCCCCGTCATCACCAGAGTCATGATTGCTACCACCATAATACTACCATCTCAGCCATCACCACCTTCATCACAGGCCCGTCATCACCAGAGCCATCATCCCAATCACCACCATACTACCATCTCAACCATCACCACCTTCATCACAATTCCCGTCATCACCAGAGTCATGATTGCTATCACCCATAATACTACCATCTCAACCATTACCACCTTCATCACAACCCCCGTCATCACCAGAGTCATGATTGCTATCACCATAATACTACCATTACAACCATAAACACCTTCATCACATTCCCCGTCATCACCAGAGTCATGATTGCTACCACCATAATACTACCATCTCAGCCATCACCACCTTCATCACAATCACAGTCCCCGTCAGCACCAGAGTCATGATTGCTATCACCATAATACTACCATTACAACCATCACCACCTTCATCACAACCCCCGTCATCACCAGAGTCATGATTGCTACCACCATAATACTACCATCTCAACCATCACCACCTTCATCAACCCCCGTCATCACCAGAGTCATGATTGCTATCCCCATAATACTACCATTACAACCATAAACACCTTCATCACAATCCCCGTCATCACCAGGGTCATCATATATCACCATCATACCACGGATCCAACACACAAGGATAAACGACTATTCTGAGCTCTAGTACAAAATGCACTAAACGGACTTGCCATCTAAAACGGAAATATTCATAAAACTTTAAGCAAAACCACTCCTTATATAAGATATACTTCTTCCAAAATGGTACACATTTTTAATATTTCAGGTCGTAACATGGTATTGTGCAGTTTTTGTCGTCAAAGATGAAGTATTTAGCCTACCCGGGAAATAAATGTCATATGTGACACAGGCATGTTTTCGATGAGAACACCGTTTACCCAAAATCTCGTTTTTATTGAGACTTTCATTAAAAATCTTTTGAGAGATGTGGTCCCGAACCTATAAAACAAATGCGAAATTTCATAGTTCATTTTAAAGCTGAAGATATTGTGCTCGGAGTTAACATGGTTATGTCGTTATTACTTATCAAAATTCAATAATAAAGGCCAAAAAGTCGGATCATGAATATTCAAAAAATATTATTAGCTGGTTTAACAGGTATTTATGGTAATTGCCACCTGTACGGGCCGTTATCGCGTCTAACCAGGAGTTTGGCTGAGCCGTTACTCCTTGTGTGTTGGATTCGTGATCATACCAACCTCGTCCCCAGGGTGTCGAGCAGTTTGCGCCCACCACTACCTGCTCTCACACCCTGCTATTGGATCATTATTTTGCATGTGCACGATTTTTGAACACGTATGCAAATGAGGGGTAGTCTGGTGCCTGCATGTGCGAAACATTAACGTTACATTGTTATGGTATGCGGTGTTTGGGGTAAGAACAGCATCAATTCGTCGCGCCGTGAGTTATGAAAACACGATTTTGTTGAAGTTAAAATGTTACAATCTGGCCCGCCAATATGCAATATCACAATTCATATTAATATGAGCTAACTGGAAAGGAAAGGAGTATTTTTGAGAACGTAGACGTTAAAATTACAATGATCGTGAAAAACACGAAATACACGTTGGAAATAACAGCACCAACTACACGATATAAATCCATTACTAGCAAATTGCGGTATCGAATCAGGATACAGGAAGAAAGTTTCCTTTCCAGGGCTTACTATTGGAAATGAGGTTGGAAATAAAGTAAGCACTAGGGACGAGGTTGTGATCATACCATCACAACCATCACCACCTTCACCACACTCACCGTCATCACCAGAGTCATCATAAATATCACCACAATATTACCATCTCAACCATCACCACCTTCATGGCAATCACTGTCATTACCAGAGTCATCATAACTATCACCACAATATTACCATCTCAACCATCACCACCTTCACAACACTCACCGTCATCACCAGAGTCATCATAACTATCACCACAATATTACCATCTCAACCATCACCACCTTCATGGCAATCACTGTCATCACCAGAGTCATCATTACTATCACCTCAGTACTACCAACATAACCATTATCCAATTAAGCTGCTTAATTTCACCATCATCATTATTACCATCATCCCACTCAAATCCAATCATCCCGGATCAGTTTGACCACCATCAACTCCAATACCATCACCACCTTCAAAGTAGTTACTTTGATCTATAACATCGTCTATTCGTTCCTTTTATTATTATTACCAACAAAAAACATAATATATTGAATGCCACAACCCACTTTAGAAACACCCTCGCTCGTATCTTTTTCATCTTTATCACCATATCCTCCTTTCAGCATTAAAATCGTAAACAATTTTTGGCAAATCAAAAATCATTGATCGTAAACTCATTTGCTGAAAAAAGCGCCACTATGTCAATTTCGTTTTAGTTTTCAAAAATACCTTAAAACATTTTAAAGGATTATTCGTATTATTACAAACAAAGGAGACAGATATTTATAGAAATCTCACATTATATAGAAATAACTCAACAATAACTTGGCTTTTTAAACAGTGGCGTAGCCCGTGGCTGCAGAGTGGCAGATTGCAACGGAATGGAGATTTTAAAAGCAACATCGGGACGCCGATGAAAGCAAAAAGTGGACGGTGAAAAAGGGTTGACGGGGTACAAATTACATTTTGCAATGGGCAAACAAATCCCTGGCTATACGCGCCTCTTTACAAAAGCTGTCCATTTTAACATGTTAGCGTACAATGACCGCGTGGTTTCCAAGTCAGCCCTTGTATTATGATAACCACATTTCGATAAACTCCAAACCATTGGCTTGTTGAAAAAGCAAAATAACCAAAAGAAAAAGATAGCAAAGCAAATTTTTAAGAACGTTTAATTGCTTATATTTGTGTTATCATGCAAGCTAGATGCATTACGTCGAGCTGAAAAAAAAACCCACAAATTGAATCGACAACATTAGAAGTGACATTACTTAAAGGTGTTTGACTTTTATGAATTTTTCCTCTAGGAGTACTTTGGTGTTTGCTTTGCTATCTTTACATTAGATTGCGTCAGCTTTGGTTTCGGGTTGTGTTTAAAAATGCTAATAAAATGTTATGTTGCTTAGGCAACAATTGTGATAACATCTCAGAAAGGTATAACACTGAGCAGTTATCATCGTAGTGAACTGCATGTGGACAACGGCGACATATATCATGGAGGAAGGACTCATAAAATTCAAACACCTTTAAGAAATGTCACTTCAAATTTGGTCTGTTCAATTTTTGTTTTTTTCTAACCTTGCTATACAAACGAATATACAGTGCAGATTGAAAAAAAACACGTGTAGTGTATAAGTGCGCATGAATAAACAGTTATGAGCCTTACGTAGCCTCAAACATTTCCCAGAATACCACATCTATCATGAAATGTACGAATAGTAATTTTTTGGCCAATGCTATTACTGTTTATGTTCTTAGGTTTAGCTTTTGTCTTATTTCGGAGTAATAAGATTTTAATTGTGAAGAGCAGAACATGCGTACTACAGTTTGCGAAAACTTAGCCACAATCCCAAACTTATTATATTTAAAAATTCAGAGCTGGTCTAAATAACAAAATTGCAAATTTAAGGGGAATAATGTAAAGGACCATCAGTTCAATCAGGATGTTGAAGTGTAAATAGTTTTAGTAGTGTACGTAAATCCTTAGTTTGGATGTTTCTGTAGTTACGGATTGATACTAAATAGATCCAATTCCAAATTTCTTTGCAAGGATAGTATTTAAGCATCAACCCGCAAACGGATAGTCTTGGTTATTGTGCAATCAGTAACGATGGAGTAAGCATGATTTAGCAATCTTAATCCATGCACTATTAACGATGACCTCATGTCATGCAGTCTTTCCAATGCATCGACAATCCTCTGAAAATAACACCAACACAGGCGAATGAAGAAAGAAGAGCAACAACACAGGCAGAGCCTAATCGATTTATAAGGAATCAATAGTCAATGACCACATCATAGATCTTACCTGTAAACCGTGATGTGTGTCGCCCTGTCAGTGACTCGAGTATTGAGCAGCTCACTTTTCCTGTGTGCGGTACCAAATCATCAAAAGAAAGGAATTAGAACGCAAAATCCGAAATGCAACCCGCGTTTCCTTGCACGCACATACATACACATGGATCGCTCTAGCTCTGATAACAGTTGAACGTGTCGCGTTTTTGTCCCGCTGCTAGCATGAAACGTTCTTGCCGCTCCTCCGCTTTCTATTTTCTCCCCTCAACAAAAGATGACACGCACACGCTGTTGATAAAACTTGCGATCCACGTGCAGCGTTTATAATGGCATGTATTATACAACATTATGAGCCTCGTTGCTTTGGAGTGGCGATAATAAGCACCCGTTTATCAACGGACTTTGACGCTTTAAATCATGTCCAACGGAATCATCTTTTTCACAGTTCATTCTAATTTCATCAATGATGTTCGCTGTACTTTACAATATGGGATATTTAATTTTACCTGTATCAATGCCCAATATAGAGGACAATTGCAGCATCCAAAATATAGTATATAGATAGTTTATAAAACGTTGAAACGATTTTTGAAAAAAGTTTAAAGAAATAAGCATTTGAGCGGGTGAATAAAGTTTCGGCGTTCTTTTCTCTTGCTGCTCACCAGAATGATTCTTTCAAGTTAACACTTTTTTTCCCTTTCAACATTTTGAGACGTACATGCAAAATATGCATCATTTGCATTTTGACCGCCAAAACGTCCGGAAATAAACACAGAGGCAAAGACGGTTCTTCAGCACACAGCACAAATTTCTGACGCATTTGTTTTTAAATAAAAATTAAACTACAAAGATTATATTCTTTCAGATGATGCAAGTCGCCGGACAAAAGAAACGAAGCGAGGAAAGAAAATGAAATGAAGGACAAATTCTGCTTTGTAATTATTTGCCTGCTGATTCATTTGAAAAGTCCAATCATCAAGTGGTAATATCGTATACAATCTTCACTCCCACATGTAATTAGTGAGCCGGTGCCGTCAAGGAAGAAAAGGCTGAGGAGTAGCTTAGCAACCGGCTGCTACTTGAGTTGTTATCGCGGGATGCATGATGAAGAGGAAATGAGAGGGAGAGGAGAGAGAGGGAGAAGCCCATGGAGTATTATCACCCATGACTGAGGAGGATACGCCAGCCTGATCAAGAAAAAACGAAGAGGGGAAAAAGGGGAGAAGAAAGTACACTGAAATTGAGATTGATATAGCGTGTCATAAGACACTGAGAGTCTCTATACACGAGCAATGGATTAAAAGCAAGTAGCCATATCGTGATCAGCCAGTATTAGAAGAAACCATGTCTTTACGGGCGATTGTTTGCATTCTGGTGATCACGTATGTGTTGAAAAGACGATTTTGGTCTTTTTCATTTGGCGGAGACCAAACAATTCTCGGAAATAAGAGAACCATTGATATGCAGGCACGAACAATAGTAAGTTGCCACAATGTATGCCTACCCACGTTTACCCAGTCGCAGTTGCTATCATCCTCTACAACAATTACCAACAATATTTTATCGTTGTCTTCATGTGTGTATTCACATAACAAATACTCATTTTTTTTATTGAAATACGATGACAGATTTTTCAAGAAGTATAGATCATGAATTTACACCGTATAAATGTAACTGATTGATTGTTGATATTTATAACCACGGGTTTTTGTCGATTTATGGCTAACTAAATAATCCATAGAGTTTCATTATCCCGCAAACTCGGAAAGGTCAGGACTGTACAGTGGGCGGATTCAGTTGGCGGACCGACATTATTGTGCGCTGTTCCAAGAAAAACGAAGGTCGGAAATCGTTATTACAGCTCCTCCTCCATTCATTATTATATTATTAATAAACGATGAAAAGATGAGAGTGAAGAACTGTTAATTCTGTTCCTAAATTGTTTTCTCCAAAAGTTCAGTTTGTTGAAACTTGAAATAAAATATACGTGTACGCATCACAGACGCGACAAAAGTGCAAATAATCTTTGGTGGAAAAAGAGAGATGGCGATTAATTTGCATCGTTAGTGGTTGGTGACATTATGTGCATATCGCTGCCGACGGAATGATATCCGTTCGTGTGAATGCGCCAATGTTATCGTCATTTTGGTTCCACCTGAATTGCCGTTCAGTGCATTCCCTGCACCGAGAAGTCGTCTACTATTTTTCGTTTTGTTTGGATTTTTTTTCACATCAGGCCTAACTACATTCAACCTTTTCAGCGTACTATCTTTGTCGGTTTTGTCTCCCGCAAGAATTCATTAGCGGATGAAAGTGACTTCAAATGAGTTGTTGATGCCCATCCAACCTAGAGAAAAACAAGTCTTTGGAATAGCTTTGGCCAATCAATTCAATCCAAAACCTCCGTGGGCTCTTTTAAGAAATCTTTCAAAGAGTATCTTATTTCCCAATATGTAGCAGAGTTTGGTTGTTTTCCTTTGGTTTGTTCTCCAGTGTTGCCACCTCTCTTGCAGTTTTACGGGGGGGGGGGTGTTTCCCAGTCATTTCCTAATTTATTTCCGGTCAGGTCATTTTGTTATCTTGTTTATGTTTGTATTTGACTTAATTAATTAACTATTTAATGATTTCCTGTCTTTGTTTTCTCTTCTAAAGGCACTCCGCTACAAGCTTTGGCTTACTAGGATTGTGCCTCCACAATTTTGTATTTTGCTTTTTGTTGTGTTATTGTTCACTGGAAATAAATGAATTGAATATAATCGCGTTGAATTGAATTGAAATGAATTGAATTGAAATGAATTGAATTGAATTGAATTGAATTGAATTGAATTGAATTGAATTGAATTGAATTGAATTGAATTGAATTGAATTGAATTGAATTGAATTGAATTGAATTGAATTGAATTGAATTGAATTGAATTGAATTGAAATGAATTGAATTGAAATGAATTGAACAAGGCCCACCAGATATACTAGAATCGGAGGAAAAACTTATGATAAAAGATACAATGTGTGACACCCTTCTTTCTAACCTCGGTTTCATGGAAACATTGCACTTCACATTGCCATGAATTTGGTCAGATTTAAATGACTTCATTATCCGTGCTTGTCGATTTCAAAGGTTTGTCAGTCCTTAGCAAACTATAATAATCCACCCCACTGCAAATCCGAGTGACGTATACATACGATCGAGCAAAGATCATCTGCACCATAATTTGGAGAAATGTTGTAGTCAATAGCTTGTTGAATGGTATAACAATAGCATTTTAATCCGTGAAACAATGTCTTCCTTAATTTATCAGTTCCTTACAGGTTCATTAAGGAAAAGTCAAAGTAAATTTTGATTGAAATTCGAATGGAATGTCTTCTCTGTTTCCATCATCGACATAAAAAAGGCTCCCGGCTGAAGTCACCGATCTCTCTCATCCCTTATCATAGCCAGATCACATGATCCATCGTCGAGATTATAACCCAGGTAACCATTGTTGACATATAAATAGATGGACAGGTGCGTGCAATTTGAGATATCACAAAAGAAAATAAAACCACAAACCAAAAAGAATATATTTAATATCGTTATCGCAGGATGTGACTAACAATCAAAACCCCAAACAAACAAACTAACGAGCAAACAAACAACCCAACAAACAACCCAAACAAACTCCACCTGTTATTGGATATAAAAATAAACAGTACAACAAGCTCGCGAGCTATAGCGGTTAGCCAACACTTTGCATAGCGTTGGCGCACGAGCCCATTTTGATCCAGCTGGAGACTACGTGCATGACATCGGCACTTTGATTCATGGCGCAGTGCCAACTTAAACAAAAGACAGAGCCTCTTGAAATTGAAACTTCACATTAGTACAATCTGGGATCGCCCGCGCGCAGCCTCCGACTTTGGGGGAAATATGAATGGAAGATTCGGTTTTCATTATCAGCTAAAAGCGCATTAATCAGGTCTTTGTTGACACGACTGACAAGCGAGTCGCAAGAGTCAAAGCTTTCCGGAGATGGTGATAAGTCACATGCTGTTAGCTCAGACGCACTTTGGTAACAGCATCGAGGCTTCAGTCTCTCCGCCCATATTTGTGGAGGCGACGACCTCACGCGCGTGCGGTTGGTCCATCCTTGTTTATTATTTTCTTTATAAAACTGACGAGCATCAGTCGTGGTCCACACACACACACGCGGCTTCTCTCTGGCGGGAAAACCGTCTCCTGATTCGTCAAACTCGGTACGCCACCGTCACACTCCTTCACTCAGCTCGACAGTAGTGGGCCGGGTTGTTTAAATTGCAAAAAAAAAAAGACTGTCGTGATCCATCGTGTACTTGCGCAACGTGACGTGCTACATCCAGCTAGCCGTTGGGCACACCTATCTGTCACCATTTTTGCCGCGGGTTACACCCACCCCCACGTCCCATAATAATAAGTCAACTCCGGCTTTACTTTACTCCAGAAAGGGTTTTTTCCTCTCAGCATCGTGTGTCTGGCCTGCGATACAAGGAAGGGTTAGCATCATATCGTCGCTTCGTCTCATCATATGCAGAATTCTAACGATCCAAGGTAAGTAGGTTTCGGATGTGTGTTATACAGGCTTACGCCTTTACTGATCCTTTGCTGTATGGAATTGAATCAATGTGTACTGGATGCGGTGATTGATCATTTCTCACTTTTTTTTTTAATCAAGTATTAAAGTCGTCCGACATCTGTACTTCATGACAATTAATTTCATGTAACATTCTTGGAGTGATTATGCGATTAAACTGCGAGTCTGGTGAGTCGGTTGTCGTGTGTTAAGACCACGACGCTCGTCACTAGTCGTAGCTTGGTGAAAGTTGCTGTTGGCTAGGAAACAGTTCGGGGAAATATGTCTGGAACTACTTATCATTGATTGGATTAGTGAATTGCAATTTAATTTCAGATAAGTTCAAAATGAAAGTGGGCTGAATTTGGTTTTAAAAAAGAATTGCCGGGACCATGGCTATGACTAACTTGTTAATATTCTCATAAACCTTGCTTAAATGACAAGAATCAACCCTCTCAATTAATATTCACAAATATCGTGGTCATTCTTTAACATAATTGGTATTGTACTGATTTTTTTTCCAACTTTTTTTCGTGAAGTTGAACCAATTATGCCTCATGGGCAGTCTGCTGAGTCTCCGTAGGTACGCTGATTTAAACCCTAATATTCCCAAGTGACACTATACATTGTGCGAAAACTACCATGAATATATTTTTTTTAATTTTAAATGGCTCACGATAATGACCTAATACCTTAAAGTAATGCACGTGAGATTTACGTTATTATGATGGACAGCGAAGCTTAGCTGTGCTTAGTCAATCATGCTGAGCAGTGTTCAAATGCCATCAGGAGGATTTGGAAAGGTAGTCGGGAGATTTTATCTCCATTCATATACTGATGACGTAAAGTCAGACACAAATATGTATAATTGGTTAATACTTACCGGAGACTGGCAGTATCGTGATTGGTATGTTATCCGATCTCCCGACGATTACCAACACTCAACTTTGCTTTTGACTTCTTCAAACAGCGCCCAAACACAGCCCGCCGAAACATGCCCGATGAACAAGACCGTGCTTTTCTAGCGCTTTCCCATAATGAACTGCCCGGCTTGTTATAGATTGGCCGCGGTCTGCAACACGCTTACGTATTTACTTAATCATATTGCAAATATTGAGCTTTCCGCCACCATTCATACAAATTACCTCGTACAACAACGGGTGAGTCAATAACATCTCAACACTTAACGCGAGTCATGGTAGGTTTCCTTTTTAGTTTACCGCCGTTACAATAATGGATCACTATTGCCCTACTGTTGGGGCCAGGAAACTTGCAAATGCTACATGCACAACGGGTACACATTTTGTTTACCAAACCCTCCAGTTTCAACCACTAGAGGCAATCTAAAACTTTGTCCCTGTAAACGCGGCACTCCAATTTTCAGGCTACGCTTTTGTGATAAATTGATATCCTTCAGGATATGGTTAAAAGCTCCGTCCGAAACTCCTCGCACCATCGGGCGCTTCTAAAAACGAATCAGGAGAAAATTTCAAGAGCAGTCGAAGGCGAGTAATTTAGCAATCATAGCCCTAGGGGATGCATTACACAGTGTTCAAAATGTCTTTTGTGCGAACATTGACACACTTGAAATACTTCTTGGGCCACGAGGCGTGACGCGTTTTGCAGTTTCTTTGATACAACTTTGGCATGAATTGTTAAGCTTCAAACCAATTCGAACTCCATCCATCAATAAATAATGTATCGTAGATGAACATAACACAAATCAGGCCATGTAAAAAATATACTAAACCAGTTTCTGTGCCCGCTTCTTTTTTTCTCGGCGGCCTCCCCTTTTGTTATAATTCATATACATTTGCAATGTATTTTGCAAATATATTGCCAATGTATTGTCTTTTTTATTTGTTTCCAACAACATTTTAGCTTTGTAGAAAATGAGTGTGGCTCCTTTGGATACACTTTTGTATCAGTGAAATAGTCGAGAAAACTGAAGAATGTATCTGCCATCTTGTAAAATCCGCCATCTTAGGAACAAAGGAAAATAAGGCGCTCTTAAAAAAGAAACTACTTATTTTATTTTCTCGCCCTAAGCAATTAGTATATACCATAGGTAAGTCTTTGTTTCATTCGCTATCTCATTGTAATAGTTAAGTAAGGGAACATTTCAGGCTAGGACTATCATCCACCTATGTCAAAAAATGTTAGCGATTATGCATAGACTATTTTCCACATAACATATCCTATCCCTCGTGGGTAAATTTTACTAAGGCAACCCAGCGAGTTACCTCCATGCATTCAAGATTTCTACTCTAGTTGTACGGTGAGATACATGAATAATATAAACTCTCTTACAAGGGGAACATCCACATAAGCGATAACCAGTTGGATTCTGTGTTTGTTTCCAGTCTCAACGACAATATTATATGTAAGTTATCTCCACTGGGATCTCCAAACAGCCTGCTTTAAAACTTGCACTTGTTCAATATACACATTTTGTATTGATGCCTATAGTCCCTCTGCAGATATCAAATATGCAGTGACGGCGACTGTTAGCGCGGCCATTTATAAAGAGGCGATGATGAAGCTTTACGTGCCACAATACGAGCGGGATAAATCCTCATCAATTTGTAATGAGTGAATGACATTGACAGCAGAGCACGGGCAATATGAGTCAGAAGTCGAGTTAGCAGTTCTGGTACCCGTGTGGGTTCGCACTGCTGCTGGCAGACAGCTGTCAAGGAATCAAAAAACAGTGCTCCTGGCAAAGCGCAACATTAAAAAACCCCACCTGACTGGTATGGATACAATTCTCATGTGATTGCCAGTTTAGTAAGGCCAAAAAAAAATAAGTCGGTCTCTTGTCAGCGCGCGCGTCGATTTTAAGCATGCGCGTCGATCTTTTTTTTTTCCAAAATGTTCCGCGGTAGCTCCAACAGCGCCCTCTATTTCTGCACCTCCTCAAATTTTTTTACCAAAGAGCACCAAGGAATGGGAAACTGCACCAAGGCAAATGATCGAAAGCACCAAGGCAAATTATGGAGGCCACCAATGTACATGAGGACAACAAAAAAGCAAAATAGTACCCACCTTGTCTGTACAGTCCAAGCTGAAGAAAAAAAGAAAGCCGCGTGGCCGCGTCAATTCCGGAACTTTGGTCTGACCAGAGACCGAATATTTTTTTTTGGCCTAAACTGGAGGCACTAATGAAAGAAGGGGGAGGGAGGTGAAGCTAACAAAGCAAAACAAAATCGTACCACAAGGGGCGCCCTTTCATCGCGTGGTAAAAACAATCAAAGCATAAAGTAAAGTTACTTTTTATGGCGCCGTATTTTTTTTTAAATTGAAGATAAGGCTTTCTCATGCAGACTGCCTCACGCAAAAGATTAGTTTTCAAGATTACAGGTGACACTTCGCTCCTCTATCTGACACGACAAATTATTCCCGCTGATTCTCGGTAGACGCATATAAGCTCTGGTCTTTCTTTCTAACATAAACACTCAGCTAGTGCACTCACAAATTCAGAGTCATTTCAAGTACCGGTTATGTGTCCGCGGTCAAAAACAAATCGATCTTTTGGCAATAAATACTTTGTCAAAAGAAACAAAAATTGTGGTAGTAAGAAGTAAGTTTGTATTATTCCATTCAAAACACGTTGCCATGTTCATGAGCGTCGCGGTGGGACAAGGGGGACGCTGCCCCCCCCCCCCCCCACGAAAAAAATATATACAAAGAGGGGGGGGGGAAGAGGTGCGAAGCCATATTGCTGTTAATTTGATGGGGGCGGGGTAGGGCAAATGCTCCCCTGCTCACGCTCGGAAAAATGATAAATTGAGAATATAATGAAAAAGTTAAGGAATTTTGGGTACAATTTGCTTCTCCCCCCCGCCCCTCTGAAAAAAATCCTGGCGACGCCCATGGCCAAGTTGATAAGCCATTATCTGTTTTGGCATTTGGATTTTTTTCTCGAGTCGTAAAAAATGCTTCTAAGGCTCTTTTTTTAAATGTCATTACGTGTTTACCAATAAGTAGTTCATTGTCCTTTTAATAATAGAAAACAAGTTTTTTGGAGGTTGCAAAATAGCTGAATGCAAAATGACACTTTACCATGTTTTGTCGCTAGTTAGTTAGTTGGGCTTGCTTGAATACAGTTTTTATCAAAGCTCATTTTAGATTTGTTTGTAAATGAGAATTAGTCCTTCAAGTTTATTCCCAAAAAAAATTTGGGTCGCAAATGACATTTTAGTTGCTTATTTAAGTTTCAGTTTTCAACCAATGACCGCCACAAAATAATTTCATAAATTTTCATCTTTGTACGAGTGCTACGAGTCCCACTAGTATACAGTTCACATGGTTTATAGATTTTCGGAAGTGAGAGGTCAAAGTTTGACACAATATTTCTCTTTCATGCGATTTTTCAGTTTCCGTAAATTAAGATACTAGTAAAAAAAATTGACAAAGGCCTTTTCCGAGGGTAATTTTCTTAAGAAATCAATGTAACAAAAATACCTTTAAGAACTCCGACTTTTACACGCTAATTTTCCTATTCGAGGGATCCGGTAGCACGCCCCCTGGGGTCAACTTCCAGGCGCAATTACATCGATGTGAACTTGATTGATATCTCGCAGTCGGTATTACCCCATAAGTAAGACTACTGCTAAGAAGTCTAAGGAGTCGGTCTGACTTTTAAACGTCACCGTTTTTTTCCTGATCGTTTCCAAAGAGCATTTATATTTTTTTTTGAAATGTTGTATACTTTTTCCCCCTTTATATAATCTGTTTCCAATAGTTAAATAAGTACATAGGAAATCTTACTAAGTGGTCAAGCTCTAACTTTTCCACCTCTTCATTAGCATAAATTTATGAAATTTAAGGGCCAAACAGATCCCAGATTATTACACGTTTCATTTAAGGTAGAGGATTTTAATCGCATTAAAAATATATATATATATACTATGCTATAAATTAATTACAACCCGAACTGCAGAAGTCTATTGCAAGATTTATAGCTATCTTGGTTTTTCCTATTTTTCAAAGTGCTTCAAATAGACAAACATAGCAGGGACGCGTACATTCCCACAATCGTTGTGATAATATGGGCAATTTTGTTTTCTGAATGCTGGATTGAAGATCATTTGTTTTCCACCGGAGCTTTTTTTGATCCGTTCCAGTTCTCTATTTGCCAAAGTTATCTTTGCTGGTAGGCCCTTAAGGAACAAAAATGTCGATGAACAATTTCGACCTGACGAGGCTAATGGGCTTTTGATTGCATTGATAACGGCCTTGCTTTGCTAGAGTAGATGGAAAAGATTAGATTAATTTGAACAGAGGCAAAGTCTAGTTTACGCAATAGTAACAGTTATTGCATGTCTCGGTATAGGCCCTTAGTTATCATTTCTTATACCCCCACCTTCTATTTGAATGAAGAAAGAAAGAAACCAAACAAGCAAAAACAAGAAACACATTATCAAAAGAAAACACGCGTTTGGACCAAAGTAGTTTGACGGAAGGAAATGTCCAGCTATGGTAGCGGATCTGAGAAGGGAGGGGGTTACGGGGGTTGCACCCCCCGTTCAGCCGCCGACCACTGCTATGATACGAGTAACATGGGGCCAATCACGGACGTCGGGAGAGGGAAGAAGACAAATGGATAAACACCACTAAAACCCCGCGAAGCTAAAATCAGGTTCTGCAACCCATGGCAAAAGATTGTACATTCAGTCATGTCGGCACAAGCTGCCGCGCGAGGTCGCTTAATATACGCATGCTCGCAGGTAGTTACGAATCGAAGTGATTCTTAGCTTAATAGAGAAACGATGTGCAAGATTTTTGAACACGTATGCAAATGAGGAATAGTCTGGTGCCTGCATGGCGTGAGTTACGAAAGCACGAGTGTATTTAATTAAACTGTTACGATCTTATCGAAACAACATGCAGTATCACATTTCATATTAATATAATCAAATTGGAAAGGAAATGAGTATTTTCGAGAAGGCGTGGACGACTGATCGCAAAAACACGTACTGCACATTTTGTATAGCAACACCAAGTACACGATAAAAATCCATTTCTAGCCAATTGCGGTATCGAATCAGGATACAGGAAGAAAGTTTCCTATCCAGCTAGGGCTTACTATTGGAAACGCGGTTGGAAATAAAGTAAGCACTGGGGACGAGGTTGACATTACATGTATTTCTAAGGAGCAGTCTGGTTCCCAGACAGAAATATTCTGACTATTCGGACAAATCTTGGGCCCTCTAGGCACCACGGCACCCAAAAGTTCGGACATTTCCTGGTAAAAAAAGGCTTTTATTAACAATAAAACGATGATAAATACTTATCATCGTTCTATAACGTTGAGTTACAAAATTCATTGCTTGCTTTTAAAAAGTTAAATGCAAGTTGTATTGTCCTTATTGAGCCCTGATGTTGGTATTTGAATAAGGAATGTTTTTTTCTGTGTCATGTTCTATTTTTGAATGTGACCGTTACCTCAGCTACATACGATCTAAGTGACGTCAGAATCGTCTGATCAGGGAACCAGATTACATATAGGAGAAACCACACTCATGATTAGAAGTAAAAGATAAATTTATCATTTTGTTTAAACCAGAAGCGCAACAAAAATCAGAAGGATAATTCAAGCAATTCAATTTCTTTCCTCTTAAGTAATCTACGGAAGCGTATATGATCCACAAGCAATTAAAATAAATTATAAACTGTTAAATCGTAACGGCGAGGTACTATAACTCGATAATAAGTCGCCGCAGTGAGATATTGCTCGTCGCGGTAAGATGTTAGCTCACCGCGACGAGTTCTTGAAAAGTACTAATTTGGATTGCTAGTGCATGGCCTCTCCATGCTTCCGTAAATAATCATAGTAATAATAATAACCCTGGATTGGACATTTGGGAGACATCCCCATAGACTTCACTGTGCCCTAACCAAATATTCCCTTGTCGTTTTTCCACGAATTTCGGTATGTTCACTAATTAGACAACGAGCAACAAATATAATCGAATTGCGACACTAAAATGTTGCCTCTAAAGGGGGGCTGTGACATAGGGAGACATGAGAATGTTTATGATAACGTGTCTACTTAATGGTGCCATTACGCGTACCAATGTCACATTATTATTATTATTATTTTTTAGGTGATCACCAACATGGCGACTATACGGTTAACATTTGGGCAGTATCTAGCAGTACTTGGAATCCTAGTGGTAGTTGTCATGAACTCCAGACCGTGTGTTTCACAGTTGACCTGCGTGCCGCGCGAGTACCTCGTCTACGAGGCCCAGAAGTCAGGTTGCAGAGCTCAAACCATCACCACCATGGCATGCTACGGACGTTGCCATACCTCAGAGGTACTTACTTTCTTACGAATTGCGAAAGAGATAGCATTTTACCCCCAGTAACACACGCAGTTTGAAATTACTCACACGTATGCACAGGGACTACTGAATATTTCAATATAACGGATCTATGGTTGGTCTGATGGAGCTTACGGTTGTTGCCCTTATGTAGGTTCCTGACGGATTTTTAAAATGTATGTTGTTGGAACTAGCGACCCCCCCCCCCCCCAGATTGAGACACGAGTCACAAAGCCAAGCCGTCTGAGGCCAGTTCAGTATGTTAGTACAGATACCATAATGGGGTGGAGAAAATTTGGCGGGACTTTCTGGTCAGTGACTTGACTCTCAATGAAACGATTCCCACGGCTTTTTTTATGCCAGGCATTGTACAAAAATATGTGAATGGGGAGCAGGTTTAAACTTTCTTTTCTCAAGTTGCAACACAAATCACAAAGCCCACAGATAAAAATCGTTAGTACTGGCTTCACTGGGGTTAACACAAAGCACCGATAAGTACTCAAACGCCATCGTTTGTGTCTCATAAATCACCAAACGGCGACTGCTCTATGCTCAGACATCCCTATGTTTGGACAACCCGCACATATAAAGATTGTGTTATTCCCGGTTAGAGTTAGGGTTAGGCAGTTGGAACATAGTTGAGTCGGAACATAGGCGGAGTCCCAACATATTTGTGTTGGAACATAGGTGTGTTACCTTTCAAGCAATAGTTTCCTTGAATACTGTATCGCAGCACCGGGGAATCCTGTCTAATGGTTTGCCTTCGATATACAGGAATATCAATGTGGAAAAGATGACGCTTGAGAGAATGCAATGCTTTTAAACCTGTTCGTGTCCATACCGGTAACATGAATACTGCCATAACGCCTCTCTGAGGTGGTCAGAAATTGAAGAAATGGAGAATATTCAAGATTTCTGTTCTGTTTTATCCGAGTTCTCTGCGTATTGTTTCCAGCTGTAACACAAGAGTTATCCAGAGATGTATGGATGGTGTCAATCAGGCTTAGCTTTTCGATTATGACCTCGCAACTCGTGTGACTTTGACGTCATTTCGTAAAAGAAAACTTAAATTGACGCAAAGCTAATAAGAGGCTTAGATTTAAGTATTGCAAAAAGTCGTGTCTTAAAGATATGTCATTTTGTTGGGGCTGTCAGATATATCCTTAAGCTAATGTTGTTTTAACTTGTTGGAATACACGGACTTGCGTAGTTATGCCCATAAATGACGTGGTCCAATACGCATATACATTTTGTAAAAATATCAGAAATGTCAAGTGTTGCAACTTTTGGATCAGATATCAAAAAAGTAGCCTATAACTATATCACATCTCGAATCTTTATTTGATACATTGATGTTTTCGGGCGCGAGTGCTATTCGTGATTTACCAGTTCACTTTCTTTTTATTTAAACGGGAAATATCAACATTACGGATTTTTTTTAGTTTTGATTTCTTTTCTCAAATATTGCAGACTTCTTTATAAATTTGCCCCCCCCCTCCCCCAAAAAAGGAATGTCAACAAACTCTATCGTCTGGATTGCCATGCCACAAGCCATTTTGTGGCTGATAACCGCGATACCAGCTATTTTCACTTGTAAAACAGACACAACAACAACAGAAACATGTTTTCAATGCTTCGAGACTGTGTCGATTGTGTCATGCATGCCGTGAGCCTCTAGTCATGTTATAGACTATAATCCGTGGTAAAATTAACCGTCTGCTGTGGCGTCAGTCATAAGGTAAAAGATTATCGCATCCGATTATCTCACCAACCGTATAGTGCCCGTTAGCCCCCCCCCCCCTAAAAAACCCCTAAAAGTCAGATGTTGCCTTGATTATTGCATACACCATTGTGGCATGCTGAGATTGACGCTTCGACTGCACAGTTTTGCAGAAAGTGATTTGGAAGTCTAACTCTAGGGATGACTGAACAAATTTAAAAACAGTTGTTGTTGTTGTTGTTGTTCGTTAGACAAGCAGCTAAATTCAATTGAACGTGGTAATGTGAAGAACCAAATGTGATGAGTTTTGCAAGACTTAAAAAAAAACACAACCTTTGGTCGCTTGTGGGGCAGTTTTGAGCTTGATGACGTGAAAACGATAGTGTATAAGAATTGTCGCTAAGGTGTCCGTGGTACTATTATAATACGTCACAACTTGAGGTTCAGTTTTAGAAAAGGATTGATTGTGGCTTCAAGTCATGTTAAAAATAGTGCATTTTGTAAACTCTGATATCGACGTTCCAGTTGATCAAAACCACAATTAATATAACTTGGGTTAAAAATAACCTATTCATAAGATGGAATTAAATTAAAAATAATCCTTGTTCTTTTTATATCTGCCAACTTGATCTCGCTTCCCACAGCTTCTTATTTGTTTGATACAATAATTTGTCAAACTTTGTCTCAATTTTGGCAGATACCACAGCTGTTGCCACCTTACAAGGTATCTGACCACGACATGTGTTCCTACGACCAGACAGTGGAGAGACAGATCCAACTGAGCGACTGCGATCCTGGCGTGGATCCGACCTTCACTTATCTCGATGCTGTAACATGTGTCTGTAAAAGATGCCAGAGAGACACCACCCACTGCCACGGAATCTAATGACAAGTAACCCCCCCCCCCCCCCCGAAATGAGGAAAATCAAAAAATTACAAAAAAAATAACAATAAAAACAAAAACATGAAAAAGCTTAACGTTACGAGAAAAAAATCATAAAACTGGAATAACAGACTGGACCAGTAAAAGCTGGGATGGAAAAAGCTACTTTTCAAGCCCCAGCAAACCATGACCTAGGCCTATATCTATAAGGAATGAAAAACGCCGCCCGTCTTTTGGAACCCCCCCCCCCCCCATCCCTCACAAAACCGATAAACCTCAAACACAAACTGCACTCTGCTTTTGAGTACTATTCTCCAGGGAGGAATGCACCGTCAGCCCGCTGGATAAGGGAAGCATTAGCTTATCAATTTCTGCAAGTGAATCTCCCCAGCTCAATGATTTCTGTAGTCAGTCTGGCAAAGCTCGGTCGACAGACGGAGACAAGAACCCCCCCCCCCTAAAAAAACGAACTGCCCTCTAGATCTCTCTTTTCTCTTCTTTCTCGCTTACCGCCTCCCGCCTCGGCTGACTCGCTACGAAAACAAGTCTATCTTTGACCACATCGGATAGAGACTGTAACAAAAACAAGACACGTAAGCATGACGCAGGGGAAGAGAACGACAAGGAGTAAAAGAACACGATTCGTCTACGCGAACAAGGAGCCAATCACACGCGTACGCACCCGATGGAGACGTCGAGTCTCGAGGCTCAAGTTGCATATTTTTATTCTTGGGTCAGTCGTTTGCAACTACCGAGAAGCGTAATGCCTCGAGCGTGCTCACAAGTGGCTCCAGAGGAAAGCATGTTACATCAGAATGAGCTAGTAGTCGGCTCTGTTGTCTTGTTTAGTACCTACTCAGTAACTGTTGTTTTTAAAAAGACTTGTAACCCAAAACAGATAATCGAATGTTAACCATCACCCAGTCGTACGATAAATTCATGCCACATTCTTCAAGGCCGGCAATTAATTTTAAAAATCGTATTAAAATAGGGAATTAATACATTTTTCCGCGTTTTATTAAAAAGAGGCAACTCCGTCTCCATTAGAATGTTGGTCGGAAAAAAATCTTATTTAAAGGGATACATTTCTGTTTGCATCTTTTGTTTTAAATCAAACATTCGTTTTTTCAATAATTTGTAAAATTCACGTCACACCATGCAAGTATTGCTACAGTTCCAAACAAATTTATGGCGACTTTATACATCTTGGCAATTTTTGTCGTTGAAAGCTCTGTGTTACTCTCCTTACCTTTCGTCTTCAGGGGATTGCATTAGCCCTACCTACGTCACTGTGTTGCTGTTGGTCTTTCTTCAGCGCACGAACGTATACCACAAATTAGTCTAAAATGTGTCAGGAAATTTAATGGAATTGAAATCGACATGTTGACCTTCGGGCCCCAAAAAGGAAACTGAAAAACAGGGACAAGTGAAAACGGGGAAGAGGAAAATAACTCAATTTAGATAAAAAGCTTCAAAAGTGCTGCGGCATAATTCTACTCGCCGAAAATGACAAGACCGTGTCAACAAATTTACAAAGGGTTCGCTGGGAATCAAACTGACTATCCATGTTACTTTCCGTGGCGCGCCAGAACTCGGCCTGAAAAAACTACCATGTACATTTCAGCAACCACATGCTCATGTTATTCGCGAAGATATTTTTTGAGATAACGGCGAGGTTATTGTTGAATCTCTGTAGAATTATCAAACTAGAGAAACAAATCGACGATATCATGCACACTCACGTGTGCTAATAATGCCCTAGGTATTTAATTACTGTTATGTTATACAACAGGTTCACAGGGGTGTATATTATAGCGGGAAGAAGCTTCGTCAATGCCGGTGTCATGTTTCCCCTTAGAGGAGTATTCATTGGGCACACTTGTTTTACGCATGGCGCTAACAGTTTTCATTTCATCGCCCGTGTCATGTTTATTAGCTTTATTTAAGCAACGGTTATGACTTTCTAAATTTACATGGTCCTTTAGTCATCTCCAATGTTAACAATTGAGAAATATTATACAATTAAAGGGGGGAAAAGTCTTTAAAAAATTAGTTAATTTAATTTCATGAATTTTCATTTGATTTTATGTCTCATAAAAGTAAAAACCATTCCCAAACGAAGCGTATAATGAAAAGACTTAAAGAATGGGAAGCAGTCCCTACAAGAAAAAGAAAATAGTAAAACGAAAAAAAGGGGGAGCTTGACGATGAATAACTTGTGATCGAAGTGCTGATGAAAATGCGATAGTGTCACGTACTATTCTCATGAGAGTAATCCAAGGAAGACCGGCTGGGGTTCCGGCCATACCATCATTTTATGCAGTGTAAGAAGATGTAATGTTAATATTAAATGGAATCTTATTTATTTTTACGTGCCTTTGATGCCTTAAAAGGTATTCGCGTGGTGGTGGGACACTGGTGTGAAGTTGTCCTCTTTGTTTGATGAGGACATTTTTAACTTATCAATAACGTATTAAGACACGAAATGTGACAGTTATGTAGTTTACTTTGTGCGTCGTAATGGCTTGTGGTAGCTTGCGGCTCCACTTTGTGGAAGCTAATGGTGTTTTATCGGTAGATGTTTAAAAGAACGCACGCTAATGTGCAATGTTATTTTGTTTTTGTTCCAGGCCATTGTTTAACTTGTATCCTTTGAGCTAAAAGTAGTCATTAGTCAGTTATTGAAACAAGATGCATCATGCAAGATGCAAATTATTTTAAAATGCCGTCTTAAGGACCAGTTGACGTATATTCAGTTTTTGCGAAAACGAGTAAGTTCGATGTGAAAGTTCAAGATTTGACGATTTGAATAACAACATGAGAATAAACAATCCTCCGCGTGTATACATTATAATATGGGGGATTTTACCTCCAATGTTGGAAAAAACGTGTTGTTCTGATTAAGTATACACCATTACAAAAACTTTGGACCACACTATGTATCTTGTTTCTATATATTTTTGTGAGGTAAAGAATAAGGGTTAGCTGTACATTCATCTTCTTTAAGATACCGTCACCCATAGATTTTTATCTCCTCCGTGCATCCTGAAGGCAAATCTTGATATGCGCGTGCGCAGTCAATACCGACCTGGTTTATTGAAACATTAGTTGTGACATTGTCAAATAAACGTTTTCGAATCATGGTTTCTTTGGCAAAAAAAAAGAAGAGGTGTCAATTGTTTTTATTGTTGTTGAATTTTGTTTCTTTTGGAGTACACTTTATTTTGCGGCCGGGAGCACGATGTTTGTACTTAAAACGTGTAAAACAAAAAAAGTAGTTCTGTTAAACCATATAAGGAGTAAGGACCGGTTATTTTGGGTCTTCTCGGTGGGGTGGGGGAGGTTCCCCAATCACAATTTCCATATAAAATGGCCAATTTTCCTACAGTTAGCAGGAATATTGGGTGGTTGAGAATATATAATACGACTTGAATTCGTCGCGCTGTGTTAACCACAAGAGGGCGTTTTTCGATTTGTTTGCCCATTTTTGGTCAAAAAACAGTTCTTGGTTTTTGGTACAATTTCTCTAAATGTTCTTTCAAATGCCTTTGCAACCTGTGTACAAACTTGCTTAGATCAATATCCAAAACAACCTTTGGCATCTAAGGTCATCGGCAGAGGGCGCTATATTCTCTTTAGGGGAAACTATCATCATTACTGATGAAGCGTTCCTAAAATTTGAGATTTTTATAGGGGCACTAGGTCCTGAAATCCCCGAAAATGTCATGTTTTGGATTGTTAACTAAGCCTATTTCAAACATCTGGTTGAAAGGAAACCAACCTAATGTCTTACCGTTCTCGAGAAAAGACGGAAAAAACCCGGTTGTTTACATCAGACACGACGGAGTACTTTTAAATGTTCTTTCCGATTAACATCATCTCGTTCAAAGCGCGTTTTGTAGTAGCCCAATTGGGCTGTTCCAGGACCTAGTAGTGTCCCTTTAACCGAAATCGGTACCTAAGAAGTACTTGTGGTAATGTAATAATTGATTTTTTTTAGGCAGGAAATGTTTCCAAAAAAATAACCCCCAAAATGGTGGTCCAACCTCTTCCCCAGGTTGTCGAACAGTATACGCTTCCACCACTACCTGCTCTCTCACCCTGGCATAGCTGCCAACTGTTACGAATTTTTCGTAATTATTACGAATTGTTTGTTAAATTACGAAAATACGATTTGCCACTAAAACATTACGAATTTCCCATTTTCTACCTAACGAAAAAAAAAATACTTGTAAAGTATCGTTTTTGACCGAAAACTTTTGGCGAAATGTCGCAATAATGGATGGACTGGTGACAAGTCTAATAAGAATGCAGTCAAGCAGCTGATAGACATCAATGCAGTGTGCGCAGTGGAGTACTTGAGGACCAGACTAAAACTATTTTTCAATGGTGTGTCATTTGTGTGCATCTCGTGGATGTGTGGTTGTGTGTACTGTATGCAGTACTTTTCAGTGACGATCGTGAGCACATTTTGTCGCTTATTGCCGGGATGAGACCCATCAGTGTGAGATTTTAATCATGGAATTTAATAAGAGTATGGTTGGAATAATTGGTAATAGAGTTTGAGTTTGTCACAACATCCAGAAAAGATAAATCAGCATGCGTTTGCAAGGTATGTTGGCGGGATATTTCTATTGCATACGGTGGCCCTAAATCATTGTGTGTAAAAACATAGCTTGAGTGACTCCAGCTGACATGCTCATATTCATTCACATGTAGCGCTGGAGGAAGGCCTGTGCGTTTCCATGTGGCAGCAAGAGACCCTAAAAAAATGGTCTCTCCCAAAAATTGTTCATTTTCACCTCTAATATCCCACCCCAGAGTTCACCCACATACCTCATACATTCAGCAGTCATTTACGAAGCCTAATGATCGATTTGAAACAAGACCAACAAAAAAAAAGTGAAAAATCTTGACGATTTCGGTGGCTTGTCCGTAAAAATACGCCTGTTCCAACGGCTGTCTTCCATTTTGTTTTGCTAATTATATTAATGTATGCATCACGTGATGACATAAAAAAAATCGGCGCGCACGATGTATTTGGGTACCACACCGCTTTCAGGCGCCGCAAGTGAGTTCAATTTTCGTCTGGTGCGTTGCCGTGGAGAGCATTCTCGTTGTCTTGCTTTCCGCGACAACGCACCAGACGAAAATTGAACTCACTTGCGGCGCCTGAAAGCGGTGTGGTACCCAAATACATCGTGCGCGCCGATTTTTTTTATGTCATCGCGTGATGCATACATTAATATAATTAGCAAAACAAAATGGAAGACAGCCGTTGGAACAGGCGTATTTTTACGGACAAGCCACCGAAATCGTCAAGATTTTTCACTTTTTTTTTGTTGGTCTTGTTTCAAATCGATCATTAGGCTTCGTAAATGACTGCTGAATGTATGAGGTATGTGGGTGAACTCTGGGGTGGGATATTAGAGGTGAAAATGAACAATTTTTGGGAGAGGCCATTTTTTTAGGGTCTCTTGCCACCACATGGAAACGCACAGGCCTTCCTCCAGCGCTACATGTGAATGAGTATGAGCATGTCAGCTGGAGTCACTCAAGCTAGTAAAAACATTGATACGAACTCAAAACTCCACATCGATAGCATGCATCTCAAAAAAAGATATGCGCACATGTTATTATTGTTATTATTTATTTGACTTCAACAAACAAATACAGACATTAAAACAAAATTATTAAAAAAAAAAAAAAAAAAAAAAAAAAAAAAATATTTTTTATTTTTTTAATTATCTTTTGGCCTACAGTACATTATTATTCACAACAAGAAGGGTATGCACATGTATGTGTACATGTAAACCATGTACCTGTACTTGATGTTTGATAAAACGAGCAGTTGAAAATGACCGCGTGGGTTGATTACTAATTGGGATTTTGAAAAGTTGGCAGCTATGCCCTGGTATTAGATCATTTGCATACTTATATCCAACATTTGTTTGATACGTATGCAAACGACGAATAGTCTGGTGCCTGCCTGTGCTTTACCTCAGCGTTGGTATTTGTATGTGGTGTCTGGGATTAATTCGTCGCGTTTTTATATTAATTTGAGCAAATTTGAAAGGAAAGCATTAGTTTTGAGAAGGTGTAGACATAATAATTACAATGAACGTGAAAACACGTAATACACGTTGGAAATAACAACACCAACTAGGCCTACATGAAATAATTACATGTCTTGCTGATTGGGCTATCGAATCAGGATACAGGAAACAAGTTCCCATCCCAGGGCTTATACTATTGGGAACGAGGTCGAGAACATAGTTAGTCCTGGGGACGAGGATGGAGGTGGTGTGCCACCAATTTCTTACTCCATTGAGCAGCAACACTTTTGAATTTCATCAAAACTGTTCGGTCGGTCGTTGGTGTCTGGTTCCCAAACGACAAGCCCATGGGCGTCGCAAAGGGGGGGGGGGGCAAGGGGTTGCACTTGCCCCCCCCCCCCCCCCCCCGACACACGAAAAAAAAAGGAGAGAAAGAGGGGGGGGGAGAAAAGAAAAGAAACGCATAATCATATTGTTCTTAATTTAATGGTAGGGGGGGCAAATGTTCCTGCCCACCCTCGAAAAAAATTATCAATCGGAAAAATGCTGGAAAATATAGGGATTTGGGGGGAACATGCGCTTTGCTCCCCTATAGAAAAAAATCCTGGCGACGCCCATGACTATTCCCGTATCCTAAAAAATGTCCGAAGTTTCCCGAGTGCTTTTTTCGAGCACCAGGGTATTTCCAGTATAAGAAAGGGAATCAATGTGTGTTTTGGAGGTATTAAAAACTCTGTTTAAGACCGGTTGGAGTCTGGATTGCCGAGGGTAATTATCAACACTCCCGACTCCAACCGGTCTTAAATAGAGTGTTTAATACCGACCAAGCACATATTTATTCCCATGCATAAAAACCTTTTCGGTCAACAAATCAAATCTTTTCGGTCAAAAATCAAAACAACTCATCAACTAGACGTTGCCAACCATTTTGTTTAACAACTTTACTTCATGTTTTATGAAACGCACCTCTGACTATGGTATGGAATGTTTCTTTACAACTCCTTACATTATAAGGATATTGGCGTGCGCGTCGCGCGTACTGCGTGACGTCGCGCAAAACGCAGCTGGGCTGGTGTTGTGTGAATTTCGGACTATGAAATACTGATTCACTGGTAGTATTGCCCATGGCTATACGTGAGGAATGTGAACGTTCAACCAATAACACGTTAACCGGATTTCATGGGAGTCCAAATTTCATGCGACACTGGAAAAGTGTTTAAGACCAGCAAGCCATGTCTTTATCATCCGTTTAAGACCGGCGGGTTAGTGTTCTTTAAAATTGTCTCTTTCTTATCCAGCCCTGACCAGTTGGCGCAAGTCAGATTTTACCCGACCCCTTTAATTGCCTCCTGTGCAGTCATGCATGAAAACTAATCCAGTGAAAATGTCACCAAAAGAAGCAGGAAGAGTAACTTTACAAGTACATATGAAAATATCTTATCTATATTGCTACAGAATAAAACTATGGCCAATTTTAAAAGTGTATAGTTTTTTTGACTCACACTGTATTATTATGCGGCAGTGTAAATTACAATATATTGTAATAATTGGTGGACATAAAAAAGTCGTCTGCTGTGATCAGTCGTGTCTTGCGAAGTCTCATACGTGATGTTAACGGATTTTTTGACGAGTAACGGGCGCAAAAGCAACATGACGCTCTCCATACGGCTGTTTACGTATGATGAAAAATTACTAGCGAAAGTGAATAAAAACACTTTTCCACTCCTTTGATGAAATTATATTTTCAGTATGTTAAATAGTGATATTCCTTAGCGTGATAGCATTAAAATAAATTCTATTGCAATTTGTTCTAGGTCAGGCCCTGTTTTGTTCTAAATTGACCGGACTACGTCCTATTGTCCCTTTTTTGGTTGTACTTTTTAGGAAGACTCCCATATGTTTTGTACACGACCCCAATCGCAGACGTATGCTGGAAATCGTGGACGATATTGTTCTCTTTTTTTCTCTGGTATTTTTTGTCCACGGTTTGAAAAGATGAACACGTACACGCGGACGGACAAGGAAGAAACAGTGTTTCATTACAAACAGTATGTCCCTTCGGCTTCACCGGCGGGGTATAAACATTTAAATAGCGGCACGTTAAAGTTTGAAAAATTGAAAACCATTTGAAAATCATTTGCCAGCAAACATTCTTTGAATAGTAACAAATTAATCTGCAAAGTTTTTAAATGATGATGTCATCAGACGGACAATTCTGTTGGTGGAGTGATTTGAAATGATCATCTAGTTTCTTTTTTGATTCAAATCAGTGCCCAAAAGCGATGATTGTGGCATATACTATTGTTGTCATTTTGTTTTGGGTTTTTTGGGGGGTTTTTTTTGGGGGGCGGGGGATGTAGGCATCCAAATTTACTGTGATGTCATCAAACCAGTTAATGTCAATGAATACATAAAAATAAATGTTCGCGTAATTCTTATTTGCAAAGGAAATATTTTCGTCTTACTGACTTTTGTCAAATGATTATGTTTGCCTTCAACTGAGAGATTTGAATTTCATCTCGGTGATTATTCAGATAGCTCTAGAAAAGAAGCAGAATATGTCGGCGAGACGTTATAAAGCGAAGACAGACTACTCTGAAAACTGTGATCGACGCGAGGGAGCGTTTTATTTTGCCAAATAGAATTCTTCATGGCATCATCTCGGCAGGCTATTTTTGTTGTAACTCACGCGCAATTTGTGGAATTTTATTATGCCCCTGCAAAGTCAAAAAAGCCATAAAACATCTATTTTTAGATGAACATATTTTGTTTAAACTCGAACGCATCGTTATTGCTTTCTATCTTGATGTGCATCGATGCTGATTCTGCTTTGGAGTAGCTATTTGTGCAGCGCCAAAAATGCGTTGACTGGCTTTCTTTTGCGAACAATTATTTTATCAATGTTAATACTCAGAATAAAGCTGGAAGAGCAATTCATGAAATCAATTTCAGCAAAGATTTGTGGACAATTCACCCTTTCATTTCCAATAGACCTTCCCGCTATTGCAGAAAGTTTTTTGTCCTAGTGACGAGAACGTAAACTAGACCTGAATGTGCTGCAAGAAGCACAAATATCACCCGGTTGTTTTGAAGTAAAATCCATAACATGACCACTATATGGGCTCCGTGAACAAGTACACCTTCAACGCCCAGAAAGGGAGAGTTGGGGGTGACCTAGACTGGCTCCCGGTCCATCCACTGCGTATTTCGAATAATCCAAAGTTATTGGGGGCGGGGAGTAGTCTGCGAGACCGTCGCAAGTTAAATTCGAACGTATTCGAACGAAGACGCTATATACGGCTTAGCTTTGTGCACATTCAGGATAAATAAGTCGTGCGTACTTCGCACGCGAACCAGTACAGTACGCACACGTCGTGTCTCATCCAAGGGGATCTCAAAAGTTGTAAAAACGCGCCCTCTTTGGCGCACGGAGCCCATAGTGTTCAGTAAGGTACCTTTTTATAAACCTGCAATATTTTATAAACCTGCAATATTTGGCTGTCAACAGGGGTGTTATCGAACACGTGTGCCTCGAAACAGTCGGGGAAAAATATAGGAATAGAAGCAAAACAAACCAAGTATTCATGAGCACGTTCTTAAAAATAAATCGCTGAGAACGGCCTTCCAAAAAACTCCATCAAAGATTTTACATGCGATGTCGTTATTTTCGCGAAATAACAAAAAAAGGCCTTCGTTTGCCGAATGAAAGCCAGCAACCAACGAAACAAAGGGTCCAAAATAAAGCTTATTTTCTGCAAGCAAGTAAGTTAAGTTAGAATTAAGACTGCCACATCAATGAGACTCAGTATTTTGTATTAACAGTGATTTCAAAAGAAAAAAACCTCAAACTCGCCTGCAAATTGGGGGATTCCCTGGTGGGTTTACTGAACACGGACTGTGGTTTTCGCGATTCAAATTCAAACAAGTCGGCCTACCACCACGCCGAAGCGTGATCGGCCAGTGCACCGCGTGTATACATTTCCAGCGACGGGGATACGTGTAGTGCCTGCTATTGGATCCGTGCACAAACGGCGCTGTTTGTTTACATTCAGTGTATGTATCAAAAAGCTACGTACGTCGCTCCATCGGGTTTTTTTCTCTAAAGTCGTCAACAGTAGTATTCTCCTTTAAGTACTCTTTCCAATGGTAATTTACTTGATTCGTTATTTTCCTTCCGATTGAGACATTTATAAACGTCGCAATCAAAGGAAATTTTTCAAAGGTGTTTTAAAATCAAATGTCTTGCTGAAAAAATCACAGTCTATCTGATAAAGAATGATTGTCTTTTTTCTGTCGATTTATTGTTATATCTCCAATATCAAAAAGGTATTTGTAATATAAAAAAGCAATTGAAAAGACGTCCTCCGGTGAGCTGTTTTTACGCAAAATGAACTGGAGAAATTCGGTTACAAGAGGGCGTTTTATACGAACTAAAGCATGGACATTTCGCCCTGAAAACAGCGGTGCTCCTGGACCGACCCAGTACACGCATGCGCATCGGCGCTGTTCTTTTATATTAAGGGAAGTATTAGCTCATTTGTAACAGAGGCAGAACAAACATTAAAAGTTTTTCCTACTTTTATTTTTTATTTAATGAATGATTCTTTCTGTATTTTGGATTCACCCAACTTCGACCGACCTTCTGGTAACCCGAATAGAAAAACGACCTGCGTCGGATAAATATCAAACCAAACATATTTTTATCAAGGGATGTTTATCATCAAGGAGTGTTTATAAATGGATGTTTAGGATGTCTCCGGTTTCTGGTATGCGCGCGCGTCGCCGTAGCCTTTTCAATAAAAGATGATGTCTCAAAACCGCCAAACTCACTGGTTTGACTGGAATCCTGCTACTGCACAATTTTAACGTGTTTTTTGATGGGGTTATGATCGAGAATAAGCTTTATGTGGCCTCTCCGCACTCCCATATATTTGCACTAAGTTTAGTCGGGCACCATTTGCAGTCATCAGCCGACATTTGAAGCAAAAAAGACAGGTAAAAAAAAAAAAAAAACGCGTCGCCGCACCACTTTTTGGGCAAGCTCCATACCAGAAACCAGAGACTTTTTTTTGGGCCTTATCCAATGTTTTTAAAGGCATGGTCTACCAGCCAGATTACACAGTATGACAAGATTGTCGATTTTATTTAAAGATGATTTTTTTTTGTATGTACATTTTTAAAACTAAAATCGCTTGTAATCGCTTGTAAAACTTCATATAAGTCATGGTAATATGCACACCTCTATATCAGGGTTGACGTTTTGTTTGTTTCAATTTCGTGCAGACAAGTAAGTTAATTAGCTGTTTCGGTGAACGCACCGAAACAGCTCTTGTTTTTGTTATTTTATTTTAGCTGTTTCGGTGTAGGCCTACACATCGAATTTTTTTTGGGGGGGGGTACCTTTTTTTTTCTATTTTCGGAACATGGTAAATTCGTATTTCTTTTTGTAAAAGGTTTGTTAGGTCGTAGATAGATGCACAAAATATCCTTAAATGTGGGACGTCATCATGACGTCATCAAAAACGTGGGTTTTTTTTTTGAGGGTATGTCCGATCGTTCTGAAACTTGGTGGGTAGGTAGGTGATAAAAGCATTCAAAAACTGAAGTGAAGTCATCATGACGTCATCATCTGATTTTGTATTAATTTTTAAAAATGTAATATTTTCTTCTCATTAACAAAAATAACATAAAATACGGTCCGATCGACTTCAAACCTGGCACACACTTAGACCACCATCTGAAAATTGAGGCCGAATCGTGACGTCATCATGACGTTGTCACGTGACGTCATCCTAAAGTTGCATAATTTAAGTCCCTATATCTACAGAACCGGGGTCCGATCGGGTTAAAACTCGGTATGCAGGTATGCCAGGAAGTGTTATAGACAAAAATCGCAGTGACGTCAGAATGACGTCATCATGTGATTTTGTATGAATTATTCAATTTTTGGACCTTTTACTCATATCTCATTAACGGAACGTGGTAAATTCGAAATTGTTTTTGCAAAAGGTTTGTTAGGTCGTAGATAGATACAGAAAATTTCGAACAAAATGTGTGATGTCACCATGACGTCATGAAAAATGTTGTATTTCTTTTACATCGGATCGACAATTAGACCACCATGTATAGAATACCCATGTACATGTTCATTGGACTTGGATGAAACTCCTTTACGGCAGTTATTAATAAAATTGTCGAAACAGCTCAGTGTTTGTTCACAAACGCATTTCTAGTTTAGTTATTTTTTCATTTTTCAACCCATTTCCTATAATATCGCTCTAATTGCCCACAAATATTATTGGGACAGTAACAAAATTATTCTGCAGATTTGTTTTAAGAATGACGTCATCAGATGGAAAGTTAGTCTAGGAAAATTTCAAAACGATCATCAGTCAATTCAAATTCATCATTCAGCGATGATTGTGGCACATAATGCTGATATGATAACGTTTGTTGTGGTAGGCTTTCAAATGCTGTGACGTCACCAAACCGGAAGTGCAATGTCAATTAGTTTATACAAATAAAACAATCTAATCTTCAAAGATCAAATGATATAATACTTACAATTCAGAGACGTTTGAATTTGATTTAGTTAAATTAATCAGCTCTCTCTGGAACTATGATAAAACGAATCTGTATGAGGCGTTATAAAACTGAATATAGACTGCTTGGACACGGGGTACTGTTGAGTTTTTAAAGGATGGTTGTGTTGATGTTTATTTTCTACTTTGAAATGCTCTTTCCATTTAATATCAGTTCGTTTAAACACGCGTTTTGTAGCCCATTTGGGCGTATGCCGGGCAGTAATATCCCTTTAACAAAGTCTGAAAAAGTACTGTATAAACAACAATACCGCACCAAAAAATCCCTTACTAAACCACAAACAACAGTTTGAGGTCCAATTAATCGTATTCATTCACCTCTATATTGCACGCAGCTCTAAATATTAACATGGATACATTTATATAGAAGACAAGAGGCGGTGGACTGATCAAGCTTTATGTTGACAAGACGACATGGAACTGCGACATAGACGGGGGAGAGTTAACCCAATTCTGAGTAATTCGATCTCATAAATGTCAAGGCATGCAACCAACACCAAATCAACCATCTAAACCCCCAGGCTACGACGAGGCTGTATATGATACAAATTCAGTCGTATGTAACCGCCACAATTTCCTCGGGTACATACCAGAGTAAATTAAATTCTTGGGATGCCGATTTTAAATAAAACAGATTACTCGATCTGGACGTCACCCGCCATTACTCAATTTGAAGGCGCCCCCCTCGAATTTGTATGCTCCAGATTTCGAGTTTCCAAACGCTCAACTCTGTGTCTGGTGTGCTCATGAAAATCGACTTCATTGATGTCTTTTCCTGATAAGTCAATGTAACAAACGAGGACTAAATTGAGATTAATCGAGTTCGTCGGTTCTGCCCAAAAGATTTGCAAGATAAGACTTTTTGTAGACAATCATCTGTCAGAGTGTTCCGTCAGTATCATCGCGGTCCCGATCGAGAACTGCACAGTATACAAGCAGCCCGATATGAGGGAGTGCAGCGAACGGGCAAGTCATTTATACGTTGGGCATAATATTTTGCAGTTTCAAAAAGAGTAACTTTTACAGACTTAGATTACAGAAGAGACGACTAAAGCATTCGAAGGTTGCTGCACTGCCCAGCATTTGCAATGCATAAGATCCAAGCAGTTTGCCATACCTATTTAAAGGTGGGGGGATGGGACAATAATAAAATTGCCGTCAGACCACTCTGGATAGTCAAACAGCCAGTTGAGAATTTTGGACTAGACACCATCTGACACTGGATGGCGCTATCAGTTGTTTCGTATAATGACATCGACATTGATTTGCCAAACAGAACGAGCATGTAGACTAAACAAAATCTAAAGGGTGTCATATCCCACATTCCTATAGCGACAACGTAATACAAGCAAAGGCTACCGTTGGAGGCGCACTCTACTTTATCCAATGATGTTGCCAAGTCATTGGCTACAAACAAGGACTCGGGGAAATTTTTAAGCTCTGGCAGGAGCTTCTACTTGTCACTTTGGTCGGTCGGTCGGTCGGTCTGTCTCCGGACAATTGACCAAAACCGAGCCCCCCCAAAAAAAAAAAATCCCATGAGATATAACTACCAAATTTTAATTTTTCAAAAAAAAAAGCAAACAAAATAAATTTAATACATAACAAAAATTGTTTGTAAAAATGCGTAAAGTTGTTTATGAACATTTTGTAAATGGAGGAAAATATGTGCAGTTATGTTGTAGTCACGTGGTATATAGTTCGCTATTTACCGCGCTATATAAGACACCGTATTTTACTGGAAACTTAGTGGGTTTATTTTGTTCAGTTTTCGGGGAATGGCAGATCAGAGCAGCGTGATTTTCGAGTGGGAGCAGCCATATGGTTGCGAAGGCGAAGCGTGGCCGGTTGTCAGGCAAAGCTATTCCGATTACGTACTTAGAAGCTATAACAGAGCAGTAAAATTCAGGCACCCCAAAAAAACATGGCCTTTTGAACGTTGTGTTTCTCACAAAATTATGCCCAGTGTAATTGAACTGTTTAATTATAACCGAAGAGGAAATTCTAAACTTCGTGTCAGTGAAAAAAATCCCCGTCATCGATGCCGACACATCAATACTGGTTACTGGTAAAGCTGACCTTCAAGTCGGGAAGAAATCGTTCGAAAATTTCCCCAAATATTTGTATTTATCACATTTCTAGGAATCTACTCAAATTGTTATTTCACGTGTAGTTGAACACTTATATCAATTAGTGTTACACCTTAAACTATCTCCAAGGAAAACTTTGACGGGGATTTTGTTGCCGACCCAACCCAACTACACGTGGTTTCAGCAAAGACCCTGAGCGCCGTAGGCGCTATGGTTGACCGATTTCTGCCCAGCAACATGATGCAAAGCAGATATTAGCCTATTCATTGGCGTCACTCGGCGTGACTTGGCGTGGGACTCGGTATCGACCAATGGAAGCCGGCAAAAACGGTGATATTTAATATATAAATTTTACTACACACCATAACGGACAGGCACCTTACTAATATTCGTGAGGCTTGAAAAGATTGACAGATATTGCAAACGCCAGTGTTAAAACTTTCAATAGTGCACATAGCCAGGCCTATTTTTCCAATTTCAACGAAAAGTAGTAGACATATCAAAACGATTTTTAGCACTTAATTGGATCATTATAAGAGACATAAACCCTGAAAGTTGCATGAAGATACGATCTTCCAAGCGGGAGAAACTAATTTTCAAAGATTTTGCCCGCCTGTGTGAACATGTCTGTGTACATGTATTTTCATTCAAAATAAAGTGTTACGTAACCTTTAGAAATCGCCCTTCGCAACCACATGGCTAGGAGGGTGTGTGACGGCGGCTTGTAAGCACAATCTCCGGTCAACGTTACGTTCATGCATTCAGACTTTTGAACCTGGGGTGCTTTCGGATTAATGAACCTTCGGACATTGAACCTTGATTTCCCTGACTATCGAACCTTCGGACTAATTAAGCTTATTCTAAATTCTGACTACCAAATCTTCCGATTATCGAACCTTCGCATTATGGAACCTTCGGACTAACGAACCGTTGGACTATCGCATCAAAATGCTTGGATTAACGAGCCTTATTTCATTTTCTGACTAACCCCCGTTTATCGGATTGTGTGTGTTCGGACATCCCAACAGATGGGAGTTCTTGGGTACTTGCATTGTTGTCCTTTTATTTTTCTTCTTTAGAATTTCACGTCTGGAGTACCGTTTTTCTAAGGGTGAGTACAGGGGTAGCATTGTTCCTTACATCTCCCTTTGTGTGAGTACTCCACAAGTAGCTGTGGTACAGACTATCGAACCTTCGGATCAATAAACCTTCGGACAATCGAACCTTCGGACTATCAGTCGGACCCCGTTCAAACCACATTGTACCACACACCGTGCGGTAATGATTTGCATTTATTCCATAAAGGAACTCAACTGCACGGAGTTACCAGAAACAAATAACTATCAGTATACACAACTCTAGCGGGATACGGCTGTAGCCGTTTTGCTGGAGGCCTGGAGGAAAATAATACAGATACAGATATAGATACACGAAGTGCACACTACTCGTCCTGTCACTCACGAAGAGGAAGAAGTTGCATCCTATCCAAAGGCGGTGATGACCCTTGGTTACATTGGAGCTTTCATTTGTCAGAGTTCTTTACCAGTGGTCAACCATTCCTCTTTGGCAGGACGTGTGCGCAAGTAGGGATGTACATGATGTACGTGCATTTATCAAGCTGACTCTGATCATGCATTCTTCATGCGTCGACTTGTCTGAGCATCATCCGTTGTTCAACGGGGCCGTAACCAACATCTGATTTAATATGAGCATGCATGCATAGTTTTATACGACCCCAAGCGCCAAGAAATCGAAGTAGATTTTCGGAATTGTGACGTCATTTCGATCTGAAATGTCGACTAAGGCATAGGCGTAGCCGGTGGGGGTAAGGGGGTATTTCCCCCCCCCCCCATAGACTTCCCTTTCCATTCAAAGGCCCTTTTTCACCAGCGCATATCCCCGCAATAGAGAATGCCCTTCTTTTGTTAACAAGTGCCCCTTTTAACTGCCGTGTTTTGTATCTCTCAAATGACGTCAATGCATACAGAATGCCACGTACATCGGCATTTTGCCAGTCAATTTTCGTGAAGAAGACATTTTGAGTAACATACGCGCGTTCTTAGAACATTTTGCACACTTTTTGCATGCAGGTATGTTTTATGGGACCACCACCCAACTGAGCAGAAATTCGGCCAAACAGGTTGTTCTCATAAAGCATCGGATTACCAAAGACACGAGGCGCCAGTGAATGGTCAGTATCTGGAGGTCAAGACGCAGTGTTGTTTTGCCAAATCTGCATGCATATCATAGACGCTTTATTGGGTGCGTGCGTTTAGCTCACCTGGGTGCGAATTTTCTTTTCCCAAACTACATCCGCATATACATGGTTGTTTAGCGCCCTCTACGATACTTTTATGATACGTACGCAGGTACATAATTATTTCCCCCCACGTTTTGGCGAGTAGTGCGATAGCTCAGTCGATACAGGGTCGTTATTTCGCACATTGAGGTTGCGGGTTTGAACCACGGTTTTGTACCCGATTTTTTTTTCTTTTCTAACCTTAGGCTTAGGAGGACATTTTTTAAAGGGAAATAGAGTTCGAATTTCATAACGTTCAAATTGGTTTTTTCCTAATTTTATATTTTCTTCTTAGTTTTAAAAAAATTAAGGTGCAAAACGCCATAGCTTACACCCATATGCGGATGTCGTTTGGGAGAAAAAAACCGCCACCCGGTTCAACATGGATAAAGGTAGACGGGTCAGCCACGATAGCCGGGCTAATCGAACGCTCAACCACGGGCCATCACGATCCTCATGTGACGCCCGTAGCCGTGGCCGTGGCCACTGACAAAACGCCCGTTTCGGATTAGGTATTAGTTTGCGATTTACTGCTTTTTAGTCAATTGCAAAACTCCAAAAAGTTCGGCTAAAATTATATCCTCAACAGTCGCAATGAACTCAATAAATGATTACCTTTAGACTTCAAATAAAGTCAACGGATAATCCACTTAATGAGGTTTCCGCTGTCCGGCCGCCATATTTGTCCGTTTCTAGGGAATGAACAACGCATACGTGACGTACTTCCGTGCACCACTGACTCTGCTCCACGAGCAGAATATCAATTGTTGCATTTCCATATTTCATAACGACAATTTTATTCCGACTGTCTTGGAGGCTAGTTCACACTTCATGCGAATTTCAGTACGAAGCGAAGTCGACAGGTTAACTGCAAATGGCACAGCGAAACTTCAACTGTTGACGTCATGAAACTCGTTTCGCTTTCGCTTTCGCATGAAGTATGAACAGGCTTTAACGTCACTGCGACGGACTGGAGCCAGTGATAAACTTTCCAACAGTTAACATTTATTCCTTTTCGTAATATTTTTAAATAATTTTCTACCCTTACAATTTAAAAAACAACAACCACGGTTTGGAAGTTTCTAAATTTCTGACAAATTTCCCACCAACGTGTGTATGTCGACTGTTGAATTTGACGCGCCGTCACCGCGTTATCAGGGAAGTTGTTTGTTGTTAGGGAAATTAGGATGAGTTTCTTTTGTCCCCATAGCGTCTTTGGTCCCAATAATACCATGGGACACTCGTGTGTAGTCCCTACAGTTACGGAACACGAATGGGTAAACTCTGCAACGATGCACGCTAGTTGTCACCAAATGTCGCCTCGGATTTAATACGCTCCTCTAGGCATGATCGTCAGGCACCAACCGCAATTGACCCTCCATCTTGCATGAAATTGCCAAATGACGCGTTTAAACGCCACATCAGTGTGCAAGACTCTTCCATAATCACAATGTGGGGCATTATAAAAAGCGACTGGACTTTCTGGAAAGTGCGCGCGTTTTTGCCCGCGTGGTCCCATGTCGTATATATGTGCGCAAAACCAACCAAACAACGGGCAGCACATTACAGTCCAACTGGAGTTGAATGTTATCTTATAATATTCACAGAGAACCCCTGAGCACCATTCTATCTTGATTTAACCATCTCCAAGTTTTTGCAAGGGTAAGCTTGCCCGCCTGTGGCATGGAGATCCAAATCGTGGAGTATTCCCGCGCTCTGCAAGTCGCCTGGGACTGCTAAGGCCTTTGGCATTAACACAATCCCCTTTATATCACACGTATATATCAACATCCTAGCGCCTACTCACTCCTGATCGTTACAACTTCCCGCCAGACAGTGTTGCAGAACGTCGTGTTTGCAGAGCCACCATCTTGTTAAAAAGAAACCATTGGAGGAGAAGACAAGCGTGGACGTCCTCCGATGAGGCCTGTTGTCTTTTGATTCAGAGCAAATACTTTCGTTTTGGATTCAAGAGGATTATTGCAAGATACAAGGTAAGTAACTTTAAAGTATTTTGTACCTTGCGATATCAAATTCAGATAATGGAACCTATTTATGAAAATGACAAACAATTGATTTTGAACGTATTCGACCTATAATTATCGCCATGCATTACAAACTTTAAATCATTCATTATCAATAACATGAATTTTGCGTAAGACTTTTCTTTATTTGACGGGATGAGTTTTTGTCGGTCGAGAAATTGTTTGCGATTTGAACCCACGATTTCTTTGTTGTCTAATGTCTGTGTCTTGATATTTCTCTTGGTCAATAATTAATGGCGATCATAGTTCTTAACATAAATGGTTCTCAGCATTTAGCTCGCTTAAAAAAATCCCCAAATTTTGTCAATAACGAAAAACAAAAATCTCCATCAACACAATTTAAAAAAAAAATCTAATCCGGGTCGACCAAATCAAATAAACGATTTTGCTTAAAATCAGAAACCTTATCAACTACCAAAGTTGACATACATCAGTAGTGTTCTTGTGTAACCAATGTCCTTCAGGTCAATGACTTTAGCAGTTTTTACACAAGTACACATAAAATTTGCTTTTGGGACATTTTCACTCTAAGACCCTATGAATGTTACATATGGTTTGGCTATTCAGCGAGTTAATGGCGTCAACGTGGGCCAAATATTAGAATCACGAGTATATATCGAGTGAATTGCCTCTTGCAAAATGCATGCTAATGTTGAAGATCCCGAGTTGACTCTCTTACAAACTCTATTACAATATCGTAGCTAGAGTCGTGGTTATGAATACTGTTTTCTTTTTGATGGATGCTGTTGTTCCAGTATTACTGACAGGTCAAAATTCACAGAGCTTCAAAAAGAACTCACAGAAATCGTTAAAAAAACAGGCTCATCGAGTGCATATTCTGAAAATACTAATTTTTTTGGGCATAATGATACTTTGGAAAAACGGAGTAGCTCTCATCCTATACCTTTGGAGGGCTACGCAAAGGCACTTGTTCACAATCCTAAATAAGATAAAAAAAAAAATTTAAAAAAAATAAAAAATCGATGGTGTTTTGTTTCCCCAGTCGCTGCGTCTTCCCCTTACATTGAGGAACAGGTGCAGACAATCTAAATATGGCTCTGGTATGGAGTACCGTAGTCCTGCTGCTTCATGTGGTCAGCGCGATTCTTTTCCTTGTTCCTACGTCATTGACGAGCGGCTTGCGGTACCCAGACATCAAAGAAGTCCAGCTCAGAAGGGGCCCCAACGCCGGCTGCCGGGTACGAGAATACCGGGATCACGAGGTGGTAGTGCCAGGATGTAGACCTCAGGCCATACTGGTCAGAGGCTGCTTCGGTCAGTGTCAATCCTACGAGGTGAGATGCGGGAGCATGCAGCAGTACTTTAAAAAGTTTCTCATCCATATATATATTTTTTAATTATGACGTCTTACAAATATCCCTCCTTGGAGAAAATACATGGGGTCTTCATTAGCCAGAGCAAATGCAATATTCAGCGTAGCAAGCATGCAGCTACGTGTTGGACATAAACGTGTGATTTGGACGTTTTAAACACTCTATTTAAGAGTCTATATGGGAGTCTGGATGCTGATAATTACATGAGCCGAAGGCGAGGGTAATTATCAGCATCCAGATTCCAACTTGTCTGGATCTGAGTGTTCAATATACCTGCACCAGATTTCACTAAACGATGCGACGCGTCGCAACTCGGGTTACGACGTGTAACACGTCGCAACTCGCTACGCGTCGTACAATCCATTTCACGAAACATGCGATGTGTTGACCGCGTCGTAAGTTGTTTGACAACGGCTTAAAACACGTCGCAAGTTACGACGTGTCTAGTAGTCATCGCAAAAAAAGAAGAGTCCTACTCCGAGCCATTTCTATGCCGTAAACATAACATAAACGAGATAACAATACCAAGGCAATGTGTGTAAAGTTGTAAATAGAAATTCATTAAATAGCTATGAATTAGCCTGGAATATTGCATTTGAAATTTCGAAGTAGCTAAACAGTCCACTGATATCAGAGCTTTTTTCCCTTTAAAATTGCATCACACGGCCGCCATTTTGTTTTACGTTTTTACAAATTTTGAGCGGAGATCCGACCACTCTTTGTTGCATATCAGATGACTATTTACTGTACGCTGAATTAATACATAAAACAGTCACTGCGTTGTGCTATAAATACACCTACGACGCGTCGCACTTACGTGTTTTGTGAAATGGATCGCAGTTTACGATGAGTTTCATGAAATCGGGTGCTTAGACCTAATGACGTAATGGCTTTGTTTACATATGCGCTTTCGTATGGGAGCGAAGTCGGGCCGCCAGACGAAGGGGGGACCGTCTACCACATAGGAAAGCGCACGTGTAAAGAAAGCGTGACGTCATGAGGTATCAGCACTATACCGACCAAGCAATTATTTATTCCCATTCATAAATACATCTTCGGTCAAAATAAATCAACTTTTTGGTCCAAAAGTAACAACAAGTCAAATATTAAACATTTTCAACGATTTTGATCAATGAAATACCCCGCTAGCTATACAATGGCAAGGCCCTCTTGTAAAGAGCTCCTTATATGGAGATTGACGCGCGCGCTGCGTGTAGACTGCGTGATGTGGCGCACAACGCAGATGTACCGGTGTAGTGTGAATTTAGGACTGACCACTGACTCACTGGTATATAGTATTGCACATGCCTACGTGAGGATTGCGAACGTTCAATCAATAAAATGGTGCTGGCACCGGATTTCACAGGAGTCAAAATTTCAAGACCAGCCAGCCATGTCTTTATCAACCGTTTAAAATCGGCCAATGGGAATGGGTAAACTGGCTTAGGTATTTATTATTCATTTTCAGTAACCGTTGTCGTAACCCCGACCTTTTGATGCAGTATTGGCTAGCTCGCAGAAGGCGCTGGTAATAGCTTATTTGTTGGAGGTTCCATGCATTGGATAGATATTTGTCTGATGTCACATGCATCTGTGTGCACACTGTTGACATCAGACTGACTCTTGCTCTGTAAAATGGCAATAAAATTGACCGTTAACAAAGCTAACTAGAACGGAATGGGTGTTGCAGTCAAGCGTTCGGACAGCTTTCCGGATTCAACTGCCACTGACAATCAGAATTTAACAGAGGCTGATCCGCGTTTGTAAAAAAAAAAAAAAAAAAAAACAGTATAAAACGCTTTGAAGCGGTGGTACCCCGCTCTAGCGCGCACTCAATACCCCTTCAACCAAATGATTGCCAATATGCACACGCTACGCCAGTATTATCTTGCACACATGTAGTTGTGCTTGTCAGGTAAATGTCGGTTTATATTGTGAGTCCAAAGCGACTCTGACATCACAAAACAGAACTAGCGAGTTTAACTGTTTTCAACCTTTACGAAGTACACACAAATCTCTATAATTATTACGTCATATTATTAGAGTTGGCGTTCACTTGCGCCGCGCCATGTTTAACTCGCCAATACTTATATTCTAGAGACCATGGTCAAAAATCATAAGGCCAAGTAAAAATAAGAACATATTTAGCGTCCTAGTGTCTGGGTTTTTTTGGGGTGAGGAGGTGGGCCTTTTATTTTTTACGTTCAAGATGGCCGACACTCATTTAAATTTCCGACATCCGTTGATTTTTACACTGCTCGAAGGCACAAAAATGTAACAGATATGCTTGACAAGAGAATTAACCATATTTTACAGAGGTTTTAATAGTAAGTTTGAAGCACGGTTTTACAAGAATAAAAACACAGTTCAATATATTGCTCTATTTTGAGTTAATGGTAAAGGTGTTGAAGGAAGACAAATTCAACAAACTTGTAGTGGCCCAGATTGATACCATGTCATGAATGTCGGCTAAAGATTCTTCCGGTTTTGCTGAGATTAAGAGCTAGTCTTTGCGCATGTTGATCCCTGGACCTCGACCGCAAAAAGAGAGTGAGAAGAAAAAGGGGGAGAGAAAGGAACGATTAAAAACGTGACACTTGATGTGACTTTTGATGAACAATACATATCTGAATTGAATTCACGTCAGTGTATGTGACCATACAATCCATGCATCACGAACACTCATGACCGATGTGCATCGTCTTTCATTCAACTAACGACCCCACAAAAACATCAGCTTTATAGAAACGCCACCAGAGATACTAGTAGAGATCGAGGATTAAGATCGAGTTACTTAGATTTGTTACGGCCTGAATGAAATGTGATATTTTTCTAGTGCTGATAGTGAGCCCGCACTCAGTTCGCGTTCGGGTTCGGTTTCGATTCGACAATTTTTATCCGAACATTGGCTTGGTTCGGGTTCGGCAGCAAATTAGAACGTCAACCCAATATTGCTCCGGGAGTATACATGTTAATCGTCTTCGTGCATAAGAAACCTGTTTTAGAGGCCCTTTGTACGTAGGACGTCCCATACCAGAATAAACCCAGCCACGTCACATTGCCGCTACTTATATAACAAAGCCCATTATGGTCATTGACAATACTTGGTTGCATACAACACATTATTTATGCCCGCATCATATATTATTCCACAGGTGCCCATTTTACTACCGCCGCACAAAGTGTCGCATCACAAGATGTGCTCGTACGAAGAGGTAAAGTGGCGGACCGTGGAGCTACAGGACTGCGAGCCGGGTGTCAACCGGACCTACTCTTACCCTTACGCGGTAAAGTGCCGATGTAGACGATGCGACCCCTCGGACACCTACTGTGCGGGGATTTAAACATCAGGCAAAAATATTCTGAGGCTTAACATACTACAGACTACTGTCCGACCGTCCTCATCTTTACACATTTTAAATGTCTGTGTAACTTGTATGTTTTATTTTAACTGAATATTACTAGTTTTCTTGATTCTCGGAATCGGCAACCCTCAAAAGGCTTTTATTTTGGGTTGAATTTGCGCACAAGCAAATCCTCCCTGTTAGTAGACTGGTTGTTACAACATTATCGATTCTGACTTGGGAGCGTATGACCAGTCTATCCAGTGAAGATCTGATTTGTTGGGCCGCAAAATGATTCAAAAATTGTGATGTAAAACGTTGGCCAGTTAGTTTGTTTCATTCAAAAGTGGGTAACCTTGTATAGCAAGGGGAAAAATAGCACTTTTATTAATTTACACTGTAACTATTTGTGCATGAAATGCATGTAGCGCATTGTGTCCTAATCCTCACAAACAACACGACGCAGAATATGACAAGAGTACAAATGAATTTGATTGAAATACCTTTTATTTTCCACCTGAACAGGTATCTTATCCTCTAAACCTTTGCAGCATCATAAATATGTCAAAATATTAAAGAAATTGCACATATGAAAGACAGTTGCACAGTGGGCTTACAGTAAAATGTTTCAGTGTTTTATAAGCACTATTGGAAAGGATAAAAATCACTTCTTTTACATAATCACTTTTTACATCAATTAGTCTTTATCTCTTTCAGCCAAGGGTACGAATCATGTTTGTCTTGACCAGGCTGTTCAAAAAGGTATTGTTTTTTTCTGTTAAAAAAAAAAATTTAAAAGAAGACTTAAACTACCTTACACTCTCAAAACGCTGGTTAAATTTTTTTCTGGTTAAAAAGGTCGGTTAAAATTATAACCAACTTTGTGTTACATTGTCCATTTTGCCCAACTGTTGCTTAACAAGTGAACTGCCTAACAGTTGGTTGAAATAAAATAACCAACGTTGGGCAAAATTTACATAACGTTGGTTAAAGGTTTAATCACATTTTTAAACCAATACATTTTTAACCAGCGTTTTGAGGGTGTAGGTTGCGAGAAGTTCAACTGTTAAGCATATGCGTTATAGTTTCCTGAAGAGAGTTAAATGCAAAGAAAGCTTTTGCACACAGTTACATCTAATCATAGATGAGAAGTACTATGAACGAAATTCAGTTGTAAAGTGCATGCATGCTTTTGTTTATAGTTACAAATCACCGATTCACATACTTGTTTTTGCAAAAACTATTAAAATGTTGATTTGAGCTGCTTTGAAAAAATATGTTTTTGAGCTGAAATATAATAATTGTAGAATAAAATGTACAATAACTGTTTGAATTAAATTGCAAACACTGTGACATATTGTGGTGACTGTATGATAAGTATTTGAAGCAGGAAATAAATGTGTAGGCCTACAACAGTTCATTGCACAAAATAAAACACGACAGTTGCACTGCCATTCTCTAACGTAAACGTAAACAAGAGATGCAATTTGTGTATAGCAGAGAAGTACATAATCATATGTAGGCCAGATCTAGGTACACTGAATAAGAGAAGCGAAATCGTCTCCAAGTGCAGGCATCGAGACAGATGTGTTCTTACTTCAGTGACGTAAACGCGTACTAACTTCAATGACGTAACGCGCGTAACGCGTGCGCGCGCTTGATTCGAAATAAGGTAAGATGCTACTTGTATTCTATTTTTCGTCATTCTGCTGATGAGTGCCTTATGGTACGAAACAGTCTGTCCAGAAGAGAGATATGCCAAAGTTTGTTTAACTCATATTCTGAATTTATTGCATGTTATAGCTCTACAGAGATGTATCGAGCACTGTGAATTGTGATAGAAGACGATTTCATTGGATATATATATATATCTATATATTTTCCATTCCGTCCAGTGAGACCTCAGATAGGGCGCTAGGATATAGCAAAACCACCTACTGACAAAATAGTCCTGGCAGTAACAAGTGAGGGGTATACTATACAGCTACCCTCTGCAGTGGAGAGTAGTTGTTTATGGAGGAATAACAGGTCCAATGGTTAGAATCAGGGTAGGCCTGCCCTACACACAGTGATTTAACATGGTGTATCCACAAAACGTTTTCCCTATATTGTTCTTTATGAAAGAAAACTCGAAAAGTTCGTCAGGAAATTGCGTTCTTGAATAATTGCGATGTTTTTATTTTAATTTGAGGGATTCCCGTCCTTAGAAGGCTCACTATGACTACCACTGGCGTTAAACCATCACATTTTAAGTGAAATAACTCTAAAATAAGTAGTGGCATTTTATGACGCACAATATATTGCGGCTGTTCCATTTTAAACTTCTTGAAATTCAGTGCACGGCAACGGCAGTGGTATAATATTGTCTAAAAATGGCGGGGGATGAAGCCCATAGGAGTAAATCATTTACCATAAGGAAAGCACTTTTTCTCCCCACACGCTAATGGTCCGTAACCGATCACTGACTTATTCATTTGTCTAAGTCCGCGCTCTTGTAACGCCTCTGAAAAGGTCACAGCGCAGTAGCCCCTCCCCAGTTCTGCTATCAGGGCCCCCGAATTGTTGCTGAGGCTCTCGTGTTTTCTGCTTGATGAGTAATCGCGTTGTCATATCATCGGCGTTCCACACCACAAGTTGACGACGCGTGTCATAATAAATAAACATGCTTGGATGCGTTTACGTTTGCCTGCATGCACAGAGTCACAATCGATTGTGTTGTGAGTTTAAATTAATACTACTTTTTTTTGCAAACTATACAGTCCATGGAAAAAGAAAGAAATGAAATAATTGTTTTCCAAATTTCGAATGATTAGGCCTATTTTATCAATTGGATTGCACTATCCGCCCCCTATCATAGTCGAGTAAAAAAAGGCACAAAAAAGCCAGTAAACTCGCAGACACCTCAATAAAAAAATAAAAAATAAACAAATACAAAACGAACAATAGTGAGCGTTCTTTGGAACAAATATTTGTTTAATCTGTTGAAAAGAACGGTAAAAAAGTACGTCTTTGACGTCAATAAAGAAATCGTTATATTTCACATCCAAAGCAGCCTTAAAAATAGCCAAACAAATTTTGGAGTAGGCCTTATAAGTTCCGACTCTACACTAGATGAATTTTAAGGCATATGAACAAACAGGGTCGGCGGCACTAAAGGAGGAGAGTTCGGTGAATGTTGTGTGTTTTGCTTAGAGCCTCCTGATCCTATGGCTGTACGACTACTGATTGGACACGCTGATTGGACAGAACGCCTTGAAACAACTTATCCCGTATCTTGGATCCCCGAAATGTCACGCGGAGACGAACGCACATGTACATCATGCATATCGTTCTGCTGCAGTAATCGAGGGGCAGGGGCGGCGGAACCGGGGGGGGGAGGGGAACTTGCCCCCAAGATCTAGGCAAGTGCCCCTAGCGGTCATAAATGTGCCCCCCTCGCGCACTTAATGTGCCCTCTCGCGATAAAAACAAAACTGGCCCAAAAATGTCTGATAATTTGTTTTCAGTATCCATTTCCCACTATGGTATAGAGAGATATGATAATGAACGAGGAACACAAAAACAAACCCCCAAAACCCTTCCAATGCGCCCTGAAAATGGGTACATCATGCTTATTTGTTTGCATAATGGCTGGTTTTGAAGAGCGCCCCCTATTTGAAAGATGGTTCCAGGCCCCCATTATGCGTTTTTACGGTGCCGGTTGTAAAAGGTAATTATGTTTTGCTGCAGGTTATTTGGTCCCCCTGCCCAACGGAAACGTGTCTCCCTGGTAACTGTATCCACATCGGGCAATTTTTGATTTTGGTCACCGCCCATCCCCCCCTTCCCCACTCGCTGGCACAGATTTACGCCACTGCAGTTATAAACAGTGGCGTAGCCACCGGGGGGCGTGGGGGGGCGACCGCCATGTATGTGGAACCTTGTCCCCCCCCCCCCCCCCAGTCGCCCCCCCCCCCCCCCCCCCCCACTGAGATTTTGAGTTTCTAAAACAATTATCATTGATCTAAATCTAAAAAGTTGCGAATGATCCACATGATGACCACTGAGAAACGACCCTTCGACCGGAGACCGCGGACCAGTAAGCTGACAACCGGCGTGACAAATGCGTATTAACACCCACTGCACTGCTCGCTCACACCACGGAACACGTATTATAGACAGGTGGTCCGTGGGTCACACAGTTTCAGTCAGCGATATCACGCGAATCGGCCACGCACAAACTTTTTCCTTCATTCATATAAGCTAAATAATAATAATAGACCAATTAAAATTCCTTGAAATCAGTGGCGTAGCCACAGGGGGCGTGGGGGGGGGGGGGCGACAGCTGAGATTTTGAGTTTCTAAAAAAAATATCATTGATCTACATGACGCCATGGGCGTCAATCCTGGGGGGACAGGGGACTGCCCCCCCCCCCTTTTTGAAGGGTGGGGGACACAATATCAAATGTCGCCCCCCCCCCAGATTTTTGAACTCGTGTCTCTTTTACAGGGCCCTATTATGTACCACAATGTATCTTTTGCTTAGAAAATATTGGTTAAAGTGGTCAGAAATTGCCTCAGATAGCACCACAGAGCATTTAGAATCCAATTTTTTCGGGGCCCTTAAGCGGGCCCCGAACCCCACGCCTATAGCTCAGAATTCTGGTAGCTGATTCAATGACTCCAACCTCGAAAACAATGTTCAAAATTTTTTTCGTATGCCTTTAGCTGAAAAAACTTCGAAAATTATGTTTAAATTATTATCTTTTGTGCTAAGATAATTATTGGTTAAAGTGGTAAGAAATTGCCTCAGATCACACCAAAGAGCATCGAGAATCCCACGCCTATAGCTCAGAATACCGATAGCTGATTCAATGACTCCAACCTCGAAAACGATGTTCAAATAATTATCTTTTGCTAAGAAAATATTAGTTAAAGCATGGAGGAAAGTGGTAAGAGATTGCTTCGGATCACACCACAGAACATCTAGAATCCAATTTTTTCCGTGGCCCTTAAGCGGGCCCCGAACCCCCACGTCGTAAGGGCTTCGCCCTTCGCGCTCGCGATTGACCCCCCCCCCCCCCCACATGACGCCCCCCCCCCCCCCCCCCCCCATGAAATGTTCCAGCTCCTGGCTACGCCACTGGTTATAAATCAACACGCCAGATCGCTGATCGCGATCCGATTCTATGGTTTTTATTCTATGGTTTTCATTAAAGGCCCACGCGAATTGAGGTTGAGTCGCCCCCTCCAGTAGCTGCGCACAGTGCAGATAAGACGTGAAGCAGCCTAGCAGTAGTGATATGCATACACATCCTTGACAATTACTACTCGTGCCATTTCTGCAAAAGAAAGTTGTTTTCATTTTGATAGCTTCATGATAGGCCATTTATCAAAGCAGCAGCTCACAGAATACCTGGAGGACAGAATGAACGGGCCAGAAGACACTTTTAACGAGGTAGTTCTGTCCCTGAACAGTTTTACCAGGGGACAGAACTGACCTATCGCGGTAGAATCGAGTTAGAATCGCGTCAACGCAGCTTGTGACATGTTGTCCAATTACATGATATACAAATGGACGCGGAACGCGCACAATCTGAGACAAAATAAACTTAGTGTACAAAAATTCCATAGGGTTGTCTAAGGGGCGTGGCTAACTCGCAAACGGCGATAGGTCAATTACTGTCCACACTGGCAAATAATCATTACAACTACCGCGATATACTGAACTACGTTCTCCCTTGAAGTTAAAGTCATAATACAAATTGAACATTTGGAAATGTTGACTCAAGGTGTACGTTTAATCAAACAAAATGTCACTTTCAAAACAACTTCATCGAAATTCTAAACACTTTTCTTTTTTAATTACATTTTAATTAATGTTACGTACCACCGCTACATGTATATTAGGGCCCTGTCACACTTCTGCGTATCCTAATTCCTTATGGGTTGCGCATTGACATTTTTTTCATACGCAGTCGAACGCACAATACGCACCTCATATGCATCTCTATCTTTTTGTGTAAGTTTTATGTACGCAATCATACGCATGGTACGGATACGCATACGCATGGCCGGATAGTTTTGAGCATGCACAAAACTACGCTGCGTACGCTGTTACACAGGTCCTAAGTTATAAATACGCAGCGCATCGGTCCCGCATCGGTCGAGCGCGGTACGAGTACGCTATGTGTTCGTGGGGGATACGCTGTTCATTATACAAATAGTGAGTGGCTCAGCGTGGAATGGGAGGAATATTATCGCAAGGTAAAATCTGGACTTTTCCATTTCACGAGGCGAAGCCGAGTGAACTGGAAAAGTCCAGATTTTACCGAGCGATAATATTCCTCCCATTGCACAATTTAAAGCCACTAAATATTTGTTTTATATAACTGACATATAGATCCTTGTCATTTGATATATTTGAACTTTTTTCCAATACAAAACTGGGGGAAAATGTACTTCTCTCTTCCAAACCAACCCTTCACGAAAATGTTTGAACCCAACGCTGTAGTGCTGGCTCTTTGGAACAATACGCGCTACGCGCAACGCTGAACGCGCACACCAGCATGCATTTGCACCACTGATCTCTATATAAAGACTGGATAGCGGATATGCATACAACATTCACACAGTAGACTTTGCATATTGACCAATTCGCCCCCGGTCTCACGAAGATGGCCGCGTATAATACGAACGTTCTACGCGTAAATACGCGCGCGTTGTATCAACAGTTGACGCGCATTTTGGTCACGTACACATATTATGATGTTCTAAAAGGGACACATTTCCGTAGTGATTATTATTTCAAAACACCGAAAAAATTATATTTGCGGCATTTTAGTAACCACGACGTTAGAAAAATTGTAGTTAACCTTGGTCAGTGATGGTGGTCAAAATATAAGTCAAGTGAACCGCGACGTTACAAAAGAAATCATGCTGTCTATAAAAACGACAACTTGTCCTTTGTAGATCACCAGCCGGTCTCACCAATATGGCGTCAAATTCGTACATTGTGCGGCTCTGTATTAGCTATCCAGTCTTTATATAGAGATCAGTGATTTGCACACAAACACCGCGTCATGACCCTAACTGGAGCACGTTTTGGCGGCCCTTGAACTGGAACATGTTTCTGACGTCACAGCCGTGACCTGAAACATGTTTCCTGTGCACCACGAAAACGACTGACCGGAAAATTGTTCATGACGTCATGTTACTGCCTACGTGACTGCAAACAACTAAAAAAAAATTAACGCGGCGACCGGACATGATTAACAGTAACTTTCAAAGCAAAAGTGGGAGTTTTTTTATAGCGTTTCCTTAAGTTCTAAAAGGGTAGGCCTGATATTCTGTATCAACTTTCGTACCAATTGAAGATAAAAACCCACTTTTTAAACCCCATTTATGGTAAAAAGTAACGTCGTCTGCTAAGCTTGTTTACTTTTCCGCCATCTTGAAACATAAGTGAACCGACCGGAAACCTCGGTTCAACTTTGGTCGAAACAATGACGTCATTTCAGTGTAACCGAAGCGCCAAAACGGCCGCGAACCAGAAACATGTTTACGGTCACAGCGCCAAAACGTGCTCCTGTTGAATAGTATTTCCCATTCCCCATGGGCGGATAGTTCTTTTGAGCCGCGGCATGAATGGGACCAATAACGAATGCCACGTGATGTGAGTTCCACCAATCAAATGACAAGGATCTGTATGTCGGTTATATAATATACAAATAACGAATGTTTGTGAGTGCGATGGTAAGAATAATTTCATGAGGTGACAGATTGAATGTTCTATTCCACGAGGCGAAGCCGAGTGGAATAGAACATTCAATCTGTCACCGAATGAAATTATTCTTTCCATCGCACGAACGTAAAACATTCGTTATTTGTTTTATACAACACCTGAATAAATTCTTGTCATTTGATTGGTAAATTATAAACTACAATTTATTTTGGACTTCTGCTGCCGTAGCGGGTTTGGACTTCTGCTGCCGTAGCGAAACAAAATATTTACAACAACGTTTTCATATTTTTACCTGATGGAGGAAGCCGAAATTTCGTTTACACACTCCTCGTGTCCAGAATCGTAGATCTACGCTTTCGTCGTAAACATCATCAGTATATCAGATACTGCACTGCTGTATGTACATGTACGATGTCCAGTCGTTTTAAAACTTCCTTACGCGCGCGCACACCCATAGCAACTGTGTTGCGTGCGCGCGTCAGTGTCACGCGAAGGTGGTTGAGCGCATGTGCAGTGCTGTATTCGTACAAGGTACCCTATGACTGTTGTAAATTTGGCCAATCATTGCCTACCATGGGGCTGGATCAGTGCTTGTTCAGGGGCCATTTTTTCGCTTGTTCTTTGAAGCCGGTCCTTTATCACCGTTAATGCCCGGCCACGTGATCGAGTTTCGACCAATCAGAAACCATCAACTCTCCAAGGTATTTATTAATACGCGGTAATACGCTGTTCTCCTATATCGGACGTATAGCGTACTTGCAGCGCAGATACAACGCACGTACGCTGAATGAACTCATAGCGAATGCCGATGTATTGCACGAATTAGTTCTGCTCGTCCTGCGAGCGGGCAGCGCATTGCACTTATTCGTAACTTATGAGAAACGCACAGATCGCGTACTTGCGCACTGCATACGCAACTCATACGCATCTCATATGCAATGGATGCGCTGAATTCGTTACTAGTTCGCTAGATGTGCGTCGCACATAAGTCAAAGTAATCAAAAAATTTCGACGTTTTTGATCGTACGGCTGCGTATTGAAACAATTTGATAAGTAACTCAAAAGGAATTAGGATACGCAAAAGTGTGACAGGGGCTTTAACGACAGGTATATTTACTGAGAGTTTTCAGTCATCTTTTTTCTCTGATCCCTTCAAGAATGATACCTTTTGAAAGATATCTCATCGTCTTATGCTTTAGTCTAGCCTCACAGACAATCTTACCGCCACCTCTGCGAGCATAAGTATTGGCTGAGTAACTTGGGGAATTGACCCATCGATGTCCACGCTGACGTACCTTGCTAGCTTAGGTGGGTCGCACAGGTATTCGTTGATCGCGCCGGGGTAGGTCTGTGCCTGGCTCGCGGGGAAACCACACGGCTGGTTTGCAATGCAAGTTAAATTCAGTCCTGCTCGAACTACACCTGCTAGGAAACGGTTCACGTCTGTCAAAAAAAAATCACGCACTTTATAAGTTGAATCATCATATAAGTAGCTCACCTGAAAGCTTGAACAGAAATTGATACGCCAATGTTTCACGTTCACTCAGTGGCGTATCCAGAGGGGGTAACCCATTACAATGCGCCGTGAAAATGGGTATATAATTTGCAGTATGCATAATAATGGTCAGTTTTGAAGAGGGCCCCCATTTGGAATTTGGGTACCAGCCCAGCCCCCCCGCCCCCGCTTTTTGATTTTACGGATTTCGGCGCGGATGTTCGGTTGCCCCCCACCCCCACCCCCCCCCCCACCCCCACCCCGACATCCAAAGCTGGATATACGCTACTGGTTTTACTTCACCATTAGCTAACACCTTGTTTTGAAATACAATGTATTACAAAAAGTAAGTCGTTTTAGCATTGTGAACAATAGTTAGGATGTTATAGTTTAACAAACCGGACGCATACCGCCTTACTATACTGCTGCTGCACAAGACCATCAGAGGATCATAATGACCTCCAACCTCCCGGCAATAGCCCCGGCTTATCAAAAATTCACTGACCAACTTGAGCAATCCTTATTAAAGAAACAGTTGGACAATCGAATTGGAAGTCGAGATTCTGAACGATATTGGTGAGATTGAGCATCTGTGACCACTGTAAAAATGGTGTTTTGAGTATAAACACATTTCTAAACACGTCTTTCTCACATGTTTAGCCCACGACATGTTTAGATTTTGGATTTAGATGAAAATTAAATTTTGACATGTTTAGCTTTAGTCATTAAAAGACTTTCGAATAATGCCTATTGTTCGTTATAGGTTTCCAGAAATATTTACAAAAACATTTACAGAAGGGGGAATCAGATTTTAAGGGGAACCACTTCAATGGGATTTAACTTTAATGGGATTTAACTTTAAGGGGATTTAACTTTTATTACATTTTATTGATTAAACTTGTATTAACTTGTATTTTTTACGTTACTATAAGAAGAATGTTCCAATGCTGCTATAGGCCTAATATATCATACACTATAAGCTTAATGTTAAGCTTTGTCCGCCATGATGAAGTCACGGTTTCACCATGAATAATTTCAATATTTAAATTCAAAAGGATATTTCATGCGATTGTTCACTTATGTTTTGCCAAAAATCGAAATGTTATCATGGATTCGTTTGAACAATTACACATCACGGTCAAGTAAGTGCATTTTTGGACAAAATGCCAAAATTCAACATGAATTTTGTGAACATAAATTTCGTTAGTTTTGATCGGTCAGTTGCTATGTAATGAGATTATCTGTAAATAAACATGTTTCCAAAAGCTTTTAAAACGCTCCGTTTTGATGTAAGCGTGAGTATACATACTGATATATACTGAAGACCGCCCCCAGTGTAATGTGGTGTCCAACCCTCCCCCTCCCCCGCTATTCGAATTTCCACGGCCGGGCAATTTTTGGATTTTGATCATCCCCCATCCCCCCCCCCCCCCCCCCACTCGCCGGCACAGATTTACGCCACTGTTTTTACAGTATACTTACCACAACAATGTTGTCGCAGATATACGGTTACTTTACGCACGCAGAAGGCATTTCCCAAATCCACTCTCCACCAAGGATGAAGATCGAAGTGAGCTATATAACAGGTTTACATATATGCAACAAAATCAATCACCCATTTTCTTATTAGTGAATGTGAATAAGACATCTTTTGATCCCGAAAGAGGGACATTGAACACCGCCAAGTAATGACAAATCGTGTCCAGTCCTGATAAACTTGAACAATACTTGAAGGGTCAGACATGTCCTGCAATCCCCCTTCCACTACCCCCATCTACCCGCTTTTCGAATCTAGGGTGAAAGGAGGTGGGGGTGTAGCCAAAGGTTGTCTGATCTATTCAATCTTTAATAATGTATCTGGGGAATACCGTTGAAGTTCAGTGGACATTAAATTTGTATTGATGGGCATAGGGTTTGTCCTAAATTTACCTAATTCGTCAGTCGCACCACAAACCGGCGTATCGCGATTTGTTGGTGTTTTGGAAAAAACACGATATAAAGGTGGTCATTTCTGGTAGGCTCATTCCTTAAACCTCCTGTGTAAGAATTGAATCGGTTTTGTTTCAGCTAGAAAATTATAGTTAGGCTTCATTGTATGCAATCTGTCTGCATCTGAGTTAGTTTTTAGCATAAATAGTCTGTTCCCAAGATTACTTTATTGTATTTCATACAATGCGCGTGATAGTGGCCACGTGGCAGATATACGAGGATATATGACAGTGCGTGAAACGGTGGGGAAAAAATGCACAGCGGCGTATCGGGGTACACTTCGTGGTGAAACATTTCTGGATTATTGTTTTAGATACGCCGTACAGTCCAAGAAGCATTCTTAGATAATTAGAACTCAGATCGGAATAACACTATCTGAGGATGAGCACTTTAATGAAATAATTTCACAATTATTTCACAATTGTTTCACTTGTTAAAACCGGCACAATATCTGCTAGAAAATCGCATGCAAGTTAAAAGAAACATGCAGTGGACATTTCAGCTCATCTTGTTTTCATGCACATTACAATGTGTTGCAACAATACATACAAGATCTTAATACTTGTTTTCAATGGAAGTGACATTGCAAGAAAGTGGTAGTTTTTCAATTATTATCAAATCCTTTCATCAATACATGTAAAAGGGCGCTTGTCAAAAGTTCATATGAACAGTACAAAAATTAGTCCGTCAAAATTACCTACAAAAAAGTTTTGAAGAAATATTGGACTCTACTATTGTCCAAACAAGCTGTTTAACATGATAAACAAGTTCAAAGTGGAACTTACTCCAAGAAAATTAAGACAAATTTGATATTGGTTCACAAAGCTATGTAGACACCACTGTTCTGCCTTAAGCATAAAAACTAAAATGTTAAAATTTCTCCCCTTTACTGCTACAAAGGAGGTGGAAAATCATTTTTACACGGCAAAAAAGTTGTTAAGTATGTATTTGTCATAAAATCCGACTACACGTTCCCTTTTAGAAACAAAGAGTCTCACCTGTGTGTGTGAACGTATAGCCACGGCCGTCGGTAGCCCTGTATGCCGAGTAGTCGTGGAGTTGGCTACTCATCAATGCTGGTTTTCCAGTCAAAGACAGAGGGTAATCTTCCACTGGGGAACAAAAACAAAATCAATTAAAATTTAACCCTAAAGGGGCCGGGTTATTTTGACCATCTCACAGTCGGGAAAGTTCGGTGAAATCCTAGTTTCCATATCGACTTTAGAGCCTCAGCGATCACAGGCAAGACCAAACCTGTAACACAGATCCATTCAACTAACGCCAACTAATCCTTCTGCTTTGTTCAAGTGCAATCGATACAAATCTTAATTTTTGAGATTCACCAGAGTAATTTGTGGAGGCGAAGTAAACTTTTAGCTTACAGCAGTGGCGTATCCGGCGGAGGGGTGGGGGGCTTTGCCTGGCGGATTTTTTCGAAAATAATGGTTGAAGAGTTTTGGCGTGAAAACCAGAAGAAAACCAAAGCTCCAAAATCAGTACAATGCGGCTTGGAAAACGGAATATGCATAATAATGGTCAGTTTTGAAGAGCACTCCCATTTGGAAGATAGGTACCAGCTAGCCCCCCCCCCCCCAAAAAAACCCCTACCTTTCCCCACTCCCACCCCCACCCGACCCCGCATTTTGATTTTACGGAGGCCAAGTGTCCGGAGAAAAGAAACAGGTCTACATTTCGGTGCGGATGTTCGAGTGCGGATGCCCCCAGGCCCCCCCCCCCCCTCACCCACCCCGATATAAAAAGCTGGATACGGCAATGGCTTACAGAAGTTATAAACATTTAAATCATGTAACATACTTTTACTTTTTTAAGATCTGATCGTCATTATCTTTCTTTTTCTCCGTATATGAATGTCACCACAAAATTAATGTCTCTTTCCGAAAACCTGTGTGTTGTTTGTGTTTATCGGAGTCTGAACGTCTAATACGTCTGCTAATGATGCATACCGTACCTGGGCATTTGTATAAAGCCCGTACTTCCCGGGTGTCTTCGCTAATGACCAAATCTTTGACGTAAGTAGTTGTCCGTGGTTGCTGTTGCGCATTCCAGAGATTAACCCCTCCCAGATGGAAGGCCAGGCAGTCGCAGGGTACCCGTGCGTACGATACCAGATCGGCAGATTCTGGATTGGAACCAGCAAGTTCTCTGTGATTCCCGATAGTGCACGGATTCCCCCACGACGAAGCAAAACAACCTTTCAACCAAAATGGATTAATGTATACCATTATCGGAAGTCGCATTGGTTTAGCCTAATTTAGAACTGGGAATCGCACCAAATTTCCTTCATAAGTTACTTAATGGACTGAACCTAATAAGTGTAAACCGTGTATTTTAAATATGTAGGCCTATTTCAAACTAGCTGCATAGTTTTGCCAATGTTTTTGGCACCTCGGTCCGACCTAAAGCTTAATTCCCACAAGGCCTAAATTATATGTTTTTTTCTAAAACAGCGAAAAACCAGTAAAATGACTGACTTGTTATCTGCATAGGGCCTTGCAATTTTGTTTTCTATGGTGTTCCAGAAGGAATCTTGACAAAATGAAGCGCCTGAATACGAACAATGCCAACCTTCTGCAATACCCCCGGGGTTCCGTTACGATATTTTGCAGAAGATATTTGATAATTATTTTGCAAACACTATCATATTCAAGACTGCTTTTCCCAAACTGTCGTCGATGTTTTCAATTTTGATCGCGTAGACGAAATACAACTTAGCACTGAAACCGAGAGCTAAGTGCTGTAAGCCATTGTATGAAATGAGGACTTTTCTTGTTTTTTAATCCTCTCAAGAAGACAGCGAAGAGGCCCTTGGTTTTAGTGCAAATTTGCAATTCCTCTATGCTGGAGAAAATCAAATGCGATACATGTAAAAATAGAGAAACAATATGGTTGCTGGAGGGCGCTTTTCGTTATTTGTTTCCCGTGTTCATCTTACCAGTTACGAGAAGCGAAGCAAGCAGTTGAGCCATAGCCAAGGACCTGCGATGGAAAGGAAGGTCAAGCAGGGGAAATTCTTATCAGTTTTACGGATGAAGTTGACAGCATGTTTGTCTTCAGAAGTTGATTTCTCAGTTAAAAACTTCTCAGTGGATCTTACATTCCATAAAAAGCCTTGTCTCTGCATTATTGAAATGTACAAAACTTTCATCCCATTTAGCTTAATTTCCAATCCGCTTGAATAAAATTGAAGGCTCCTTTATTCCATCATCAAAACGAACCATCCGAGTTCATTATTGACTTTGTTATCATCTTTCGCCAACATGTCTGTAGGAACTGACCGTGATGTTCATTAGGCTTCCCATCTTATTAGTAGGAATACATTCATTTTCTTTGAATTTGTGTCCAACTATTCCACGTACCCCAACTTTAAGCAAAGTCGTTTATCGTATTGGTTGGGGAAAACATAATCCATGTTTCATTTTTTCCCCACAAATTTCCCTAGCAACTGCCAAATCTCCCTAGCAACAGGCCGACTGAAGCAATTAAGTGAGTGCATCAATGATGAGGTATGCAATTCTAACATTCATGAAAGCAGATATACACATGTACAAGCTGATTATAATAATACATATACTTATTACCCTGGATTGGACATTTGGGAGACATCCCTTTAGACTTGTGCACAAAATTTTTCAAACTTAAATGTGCCGTAACCCAATATTCACTTGTCCTTTTTCCACGAAGTTTGGTATGTTTACTATTTAGATCACGAGCAACAAATATAATATAATTGCGACGGTAAATTTTTGCCTCTAAAGGGGGGCTGTGACATTAGGGAGACTGACATGAAAATGTCTCCCTAATAACCGATGTCTCCCATCGTGCGAAGAAATTACGATAACGTGTCTCCTTAATGGTACCATTACACGGATAGTGTTTACCAAATATGTGAAAAGTTTTGCCTTCGACGTGTCTTCAGGGTGTCCATGCAGGCCAAATTAGCAACGACGGAAGCTCATGGGAGCCGATCTGAACTCAATTAAAGACAGGTTTAATTGAGGACAATTACTGAAGGATAATTAATGTCCGTGAACTTAACCTTCCAGATACCTAAGGCTAATTAAACTTATTGTGATTGTCAGTGTATCCTCATGAAAATTACGGTAAGTTCCTCTTCAGGATAATTAATGAAGGACAATTAATGTCCATGAACTCAACCTTCTAGCTACTTGAAGCAAATTACATCTATTATGATTGTCAGTATAATCTCCGCTAACCAACGAAAGGCAAGGACAAGTATGCGCATCAAGATATCAAGATGAAAGGTCCGAATATTACATAGTGTTATCAGATAACGTTTGCCCTGAAGTTCGAAGTCAGATCAACCGAAATGTGCAATGTTGAATCCTTTGTTTCAAGATACACCCTGTCGGTTACTTATTCTTATTTATATTATTGAAAATAATTTAAAAAACAAAATTGTCTGGGAAATTTTTTTTCATAAGGCTTAGCTTCCATCACCGGCCGGTTCAGGTACCGGCCAGCCTAGGCCGGCCTCTTTGAGGCCGGTGTGATCCTTGGCCGGTATTTTTGCCCCTCTCGGCCGGTACAAGGCCGGTCTTGCCCCAGTATCTCGTCGGCACTTTAAAGTTACTCAGCGAACAACCTATGGTACGCAGCCTGCCAGCCTCCAGAGTTGAACAAATTAAGGGCTCTAAGCGGATTAGTGTCTATTGTGTAAACATGACGTAAAACAAGCCTCCACTAGTTCCAGACTCTATCTTTCCATAGATGGATGACTGGCATATATTTAGTTATTACCTTTCGTTATAGCGTATTACCTAACAGTTTGGTTTCCGTGGAACACTGCACACATTACAATAAAGTAACATGTACAAACAAAATTGATGGCGAAAGAAACATACGGCAGTGTGACGTTTAAACTCTTTGAATTGAAGGATTGCTTCTTTTGTTACGCATTTTTATCAGTTAAGTTTGAGAATAAAGCAGAAAGCCCCGAATTATTCATCATAACCAGTCACCTGTAACTGACTCCCAAGGAGAGCGGCCAATTTATTGATAGAAGTCACTCACTTAATGGCTTTTGTTGTCCACACCTTTCACTGAATGATTTAGTACCTTCAATGCAATCAGCATACAGACAACATCACAGTACCGAAACTGCTTTACTCAGAGTTAAGAATGATCTTCTCAGGGCCATGGATAAGTACGAAAGCCCGGATTACTAATTCGTTATTACGGATTATTAATTCGTTATTACGGATTATTAATTCGTTATTACGGATTATTAATTCGTTATTACGGATTATTAATTCGTTATTACGGATTATTTAATTCGTTATTACGGATTACTAATTCGTTATAACGGATTATTTAATTCGTTATTACGGATTATTAATTCGTTATTACGGATTATTTAATTCGTTATTACGGATTACTAATTCGTTATAACGGATTATTTAATTCGTTATTACGGATTATTAATTCGTTATTACGGATTATTTAATTCGTTATTACGGATTACTAATTCGTTATAACGGATTATTTAATTCGTTATTACGGATTATTAATTCGTTATTACGGATTATTTAATTCGTTATTACGGATTATTAATTCGGATTATTAATTACGAATTACTCATACGTTCTGAGTCATTACTCGGCAAGTATGGCACAGGAGTGCAAACGTTGTATGCAAAGATAGCGCCGCCTAGCGGCGCTATATACACAGGCCCCTGGTCACGTGCTCTCCACGTGTGAGAACATCAGACCTAATTCGTAATAACGAATTAATAATCCGTAATAACGAATTAAATAATCCGTAATAACGAATTAATAATCCGTAATAACGAATTAAATAATCCGTTATAACGAATTAGTAATCCGTAATAACGAATTAAATAATCCGTAATAACGAATTAATAATCCGTAATAACGAATTAATAATCCGTAATAACGAATTAAATAATCCGTTATAACGAATTAATAATCCGTAATAACGAATTAAATAATCCGTTATAACGAATTAGTAATCCGTAATAACGAATTAAATAATCCGTAATAACGAATTAATAATCCGTTATAACGAATTAATAATCCGTAATAACGAATTAATAATCCGTAATAACGAATTAATAATCCGTAATAACGAATTAAATAATCCGTTATAACGAATTAATAATCCGTAATAACGAATTAATAATCCGTAATAACGAATTACACAATCTGTAACATATATACTTGCAGTGGCGCTAATGGGCTTTCGTAGATAAGCAACAGGTTACATTTTTGATATTGCTTGACATGAGTGCCGCATTCGATTCAATCAAGCATGAAATTCTCCAGAGCGTTCTTCAAAAACATTTCGGGATATGTGATGTTGCTTTGTCATGGTTTGATTCTTACTTGAGTGGGAGAAGGTAGAAGGTTGTAGTAGATGATGTTTTGTCTCAGGAATTTAAAGTGTTACGGGGTGTACCCCAAGGCTCTTGCTTGGGACCCCTTTTGTTCACCCTGTACACCAGTAAATTGTTTCAAGAAATCCGACGGAAGTCTTCTGAAATTTCCTGTCATTGCTACGCAGATGACAATCAACTATATCATTTTCGCCAAGTCAAGTTAATGAAAACAATTCTGTCTTAGCATTAGAATAATGCATAATGCATGTTTATACTTGGTTGTCATTGAATAATCTTTTGTTGAACGATAAGAAAACTGAATTTCTGATATGTGGTACTCCTAGGCAAACATCAAAGTTACAAATAGAGAGTATCATGGTCGTTACGTCACCCTCCACCTCAGTAAGGAATTTAGGCATTTGGTTTGATTCACACTTGACATTTGATAAGCATATTTCTGAAGTTTGTAAGAATGCATTTTACTATCTGTTTAATATCTGGCATATCCGTAAATACTTAACTCGTGGTTGTACAGAAAAAAAGTTCATGACTTCGTGACTAGCAGGTTATTATTGTAACAGCTTATTCTTTGGTTTGCCTGACACTCAGATTAACAAATTGCAAAGGGTTCAGAATGCTTGTGATAGATTAATCTGTAATTCCTCCAGATATTCTCGATGCAGTCCATTGTTACTTGATTTACATTGGTAACCCATTCGACAAAGAATAGCATTTAAAATTCTTTTAACAACCTATAAAGCCATTAATGGTATAGCACCAATGTACATTCAGGAGCTCATAGCCATGAAATCGCTCTCTAAAACAACCTATTGTCTCAGGAGTTCGCAAGACCACACATTGTTGGCTTACCCTTCAAGAACATCAAAGGCTACCCTCGGTGATCGGGCATTTGTGAACGCTGCTCCTACACTATGGAACAATCTCCCTCCTTGTATCAGACAATCTTCTTCACTTAATGTATTTAAGTCCAGGTTAAAAACACATTTATTTCACAATTAAGTATTTCTAGTATTTCTAGTATTTTTCTGCATTTCTGTTTGTTTTTTGTAATGCGCAGAAGAGTATATCCATATAGGTTTTGCGCAATATAAATGTCCTTTATTATTATTATTATTATTATAAGCGGATTAAATACCCCTTATTGTTGGGTCGCAGATGCTGGACCTGCAATTATTAGGCATGAACACAATAGATCACCTGAAGTGAGTGGGGTTCATACTGATGTTCCCCAATACCGATGTTCCCCAATACCGATGTTCCCCAATACCGATATTCTCCGAAACCCTTACCCTAACCCTAACCCAACCCCAACCCTATAATATATAATCCTAAGGATTTCGGAAAACATAGGTATTGGAAAACATCGGGTAGACCCCAGTGGGTGGGTGCATTGGCCAGAGTCTGGCCAGTTGCTCGGCCGGTTTGAAGAGGATTAAACTAACAGGCCAAACTATACGGGCTGGCCTGCACTTAAACCGGCCGGTGATGGAAGCTAAGCCTAAATGGGCAGATGATAAGATTTTAGGTCAATAGGGTTAAAAAAAAAAAAACAAGACGACAAAATTTGTAATGAATTTCCTTTTTCTCAGACAATTTTTGTTTTAGGTTTCACGGATAGTTTAACAATTTTATCATTTAAATTTCGTAGAAAGATACTTTACTTTTGTTCCAGAACTCCATTGTCGTTGGACTCCATTGTTAATTTCGATTTGGAATTTTCACCAACATATCTCATATATGAAAAAGTATATTCATATGGTCACAGAAATATGCACGAAATTTGAGAAATGTGAGACGTCATCATGACGTCAACAAAATGCAAATGAAAGGAAAACACATACCTATAGGGCGGGTCCGATTGTCATGTAACTTGATTAGTCCAGGTGTCAAACCCCAATTTGGAGCTGGACCGTGAATTAGGGTCCAACACAAAATGTTTTTGCATTTTCTTGTCATTGGGACCTTGTAGATCAATACTTCGGCGGGTGCCACCTTGGCACCCTTGAGCATTTTTTTAAACAATTGATATGCAAATTTGCTACTTCCATAAGGTAAAATGTAGGTTTTTCTATATGTGCAGGATTTCGTCCAAATTTATCAATCGAGGTGTAAAGACCATATTATGCATACATTATGTACAGTATCATTAAATAAATGGCTTTAATGAATTTGTTTACCCTAATATCATTGGTGTAGACACCTCGTTAGGCCAAAAAAAAAAAGCCTCCGGTTTCTGGTATGGAGCTTGCCCCAAAAGTGGTGCGGCGACGCGGCTGTTTTGGGGTTTTTTTTTACCTTTTTTTTTTTTTTTTGGCTTCAAATGTCGGCTGATGACTGCAAATGGTGCCCGACTAAACTTAGTGCAAATATATGGGAGTCCAGAGAGGCCACATAAAGCTTATTCTCGATCATAGCCCCATCTAAAAACACGTTAAAATTGTGCAGCAGCAGGATTCCAGTCAAACCAGTGAGTTTGGCGGTTTTGAGACATCATCTTGTATTGAAAAAAAAAACTTTTTCATTTTGCCGACGCGCATGGCTACGGCGACGCGCGCGCATACCAGAAACCGGAGCCTTTTTTGGGGGGGCCTTAGCTACGATTGGACAAATTCCGTATATTTTACCTTATGGCGGAAGCTAATTTGCATAATAATCGTTTTCAATAAAATGCTCAAGGGTGCCCAGGTACAGGTGGCACCAGTCGGAATATTGATCTACAAGAAAATGCAAAAACATTTTGTGCGGACCCTAATTCACACTTCTGTGTTCAACCCACGGACTAAGTTCAATATCTACGGAACAAAACGTCCGATCTCGATAATACTGTATATTCCTTTACAAAATGAAGGAAAATCCTTTACCGTTCATAACATATGATTCCCCCCCCCCCAAACTGGAACAGCTCTTTTTTTGTTAACCACAATCTTTACGTTTCTTTTGTATTTAAATAACTAACATTGGGTGCATTCGATTGCTTACACATTTCGATTAAAGATGGCGGGAACTTGAATACAAAGTGAGTACAGTGGAGAGATTTAGGACACAAATATTTCCCATATTTAATGGTATTCAAATGGATGAACATATTATCGTTGATAATTCAGAGCAAATTTTCACGACAGTGTGCCTGGTGTGTATGCATTTTAAAATCTCGCCCCGCCACAATTTTGAACTGAATTTTCAAAGCGTGCCTAGCTAGGCGAATGAATACGCCGCACTCAATGCATGTGACTGGGGTCTACTCAAGCATAATTTGCTGCAACGAAAGGATCTGTATAACATTATGCCAACATCCTGTCAATAAAAATGCGAAATCCTGTTTCCGCGGAGGAACATCTGACTTACACAATGCTGCATTGTTTTTGTTTTACAAATTTGAAAAGCAGTTATATTCGGTATAAGCAGTATACAAACAACAGCGGTAATCTCAAACCAACTTGAGCAGGGTTGGTAATTGGTTGCAATATACTGTCTGTGTTTTTTTTTTAAGTTTTCTTAGCGTGCAGCAATTTCGTATTTCGATGTGAATAGTCCAAAAGGTTTTGAGAATCTGCAAAAGTATTTATCTTTGGCTATTTAAGTTAGAAGTCATTGCAATACGAAATTTCACTTTCTTAAAATCTCGAAAAAAATGTTCCATTCCTTTTTTATTTACATTTTGCTGCTTTATGTAAAGTCCTTTTATATAGCTCAATGGGAAAATGAGCTTGTCACAAAAAAAGACAAAAGAAGAGACACACTAAATGGAAAGATGTAAATTTCTCACCTCTTTTTCTCCTCTTGGCAGCCTTTATACGGCATCGTCAGAGACCTCTCGTTATGATCCAGCCTCCCAGGTGCCAGGTTATGACACCTGCGATAGATTTACTGGCAGTATCCGAGGAGACTGGTGCGAGTCTCGTTGCCAATAGCAACTGCTTGTCTGTTGCTCTTGGCAACCGTTCTATCCGCACTCTCATAATAAATGGATATTGACAATAAACTTGATAATTCGACGCATGGATAAATCAGTAGGTACACTAAAAACTTGCCTGGGTTAATTTTACCCAAGAAAGGGTGAAAACTGCAACTACCCAAACTTGAGTTGTTCTTTTACCTAGAATTTATGTTAAATTCAACCAAAAGTTGTAGTTATACAAGGCCAAATTAAATTTGGTCTTGAATGACCACAAGTTTTGGTTGAATTGAGCAGAAATTCTAACCCAAACCTATTGTTTATAGAACAACCCAAGTTTGGGTAGTTGCAGTTTTCACCCTGTCTTGGGTAAAATTAACCCGGGCAATTTTTCAGTGTGTGTTGTGAAGGAGGCTAACTATATATGAGTAACCGCATGCTTGGAGTTGCAATACGCCCTCTTGAGATATCAGTCAAACAATTCCTGGAATGCTGGGGATGAAGTTAGGATTAAACCTGAATAGGCTGGCGCGGACATCTGGGACTTTTTACATTGGCTGATCTAGCCCCGGACCCATTTACTTGAAACTCAATGGGTCTGGAGTACTGTTGGCAACACATGGCAACCGATGAAAACTTGTGTTCAAATGAATAGATGTTTTCACCGGCTGATGTAATCCTGCCAACGATAGCGCAAATGTCCAGTCCCAAACTGGGACCCCGAGTGCTGAAAAACATGCAAAACAAAATCAGGCCATCTTTACTCACTCTTTAGCCGACAAAATTCTCCAAAATGTTCATGAGACAAAGACGAGTTCCTCAGTATTTCACCAACCAAGTTTGAAGTCTCAATTCCATTTTTAAAGGAGACTAATTCGCTTCAATATTTTGCAACTTAGAGGGAAGTAAAGTGATATCAATATGAGGCCAAAGACTAGACTTGTGCATGTCGAACTATGGTCCAACTGTTTGAAAAGACCGACCTCTTCATTTGTCTGGTGGCTGACTAGTGACTATGGAGAAGTGTGTCGAAATAGAGACCAGTACCAGACGGTGGATTTTTGGCACAGTTGATTGATGCAGTACTGAAGGGGTATTGGCACTGATCTTTATTATACTGACTACATGTATACTGTTATACTGACTCTACTATACTGTACTCAGCATAATAGAGATTAGTGGGTATATGACTGGTTGTTTCAGGTGCCAGTTTATTTTCTTGTTTTGCATGTTCTCAATACCTTAAGTTTTGGAACTCTCTCTCATACACAGTATTGAGAGTCCAATATTTTCGGACTAGTCCAGTCCTATTGGTCTCCCTGCATAATGTGTCAAAACATTCCTACCCCCGGGAAATTGATCTGGCGATGCGCTTGACTGCCTGCTCGGGCTGGGGATAACTACCGTAGTCACCATCAGCGTTAAAAGGGCAGAACACCTCTGTTCGTGCAAAGCCTCTGATATCCATCTAAACCGCCACTGTAAGGGACCACCTCAACAGAGTAGTAAACAAAAAGCAATGCAAAAAAAAAAGAGAACAAAAAATTGACAACTGAGAATTTAAAAACCATTAACAACTCTTTCACTTTTGTTATTAGGACCGGGTTAGGCCTCCATAATTCATCCTATTAAAACATTTATAAGTATAACATATTCCATTTCGGCATTCAACATATACAAAAATAAAGTCATATATTTCTTTTAAATTTTTTAATTTACCGTTAAATTTTAACGGTAAATTTTATCTTAATTTTTAAAAACATATAAGATATTCCTGATTTTCTTTTTGGAAGACTTAATAATTCTAGACATGCTTTCTTCTCGAAAGCCGCGTCCAAATTACTTGGCAACGGCCGGCATTAACACATACGTCAACAGGTATATGTATTCAGCCACTCCCCTTTAGCCTTTTTGGGAAAATGGGGGATACAACAGAGAGGGCACCCCAAACAAGACATTTTGTTCACCATGTGTCAAAAAGGACAGTACAAGGGTGGATCCAGGTTTGCCTCAACAGGGGGTTTAGCTGTCGAGGAAGGGGGGGGGGGGGGTAAGCAGGCATGTTTTGTTTCTCTCTGCATGATGATCCTATTTTCTGCGGACAAGAAGGGGCGGAGGACCGGGGGGGGGGGCAATTTAGACCACCTAACCCCGGTTGATCTGACAATGGAAGTTTTATTCCCGGCCGCGTATTTTTTTTCCCAGGAGGGTAAGGGCCAATTAATATGTCATAAATAATTCAGTTTTTCCTTTGTGTCATTGCAAGACAAAGGTTCTCGTTCTCTTTTTTCATTAAATTAAAATTATCTCAATGATATATTTGGAGAGGAAAAACAGTCGATGAAAATGAGCAGCGACGACGTGGATTCGAACCAGGGATCTTTGTATCCACAGCTCATCTCAATATCCACTAGGCTACTTTGTGGTATCTCGACGACAACCGTCCTGATGCTTTAATGTAACTGGTTGACGAAATAACAACAGTGCTGTTGATTTCATTGTTCTGTTGTCACGAATAAACATAATTTTCCCATCAAAACTACTGAATTATTCATGATTTGCCCTAACCTCCCTAGGATTAAAGTTATGCCTCCCAGCCATCCTTTCTCTGTAGTATCATTTACATCTTTACAAGGTGTCCATTTTGTCCTCATTGATGCTGCCCCTGTCCTCGTCCGCAGGGACATACTGAACCCCTTCACTGGGCCGCTGTTTGTCCCTATGGATTGTGATTTCCAGAACACTGTAGAGAACGACGACGACCAGCAGCGCCGCCATGGTAACAGCGATCACGTGACCAGCACAGACAGCTTGCGGGACACCCAAGATGGCGACTGCGGCGAAACCGAAGGATTGCCAGAAGCAGAGATTGCCAAATGCAGCCTCTTTCTGGTCAGGGAACAAAAGTCCCAAAAGCGCTGGTTCAGATTAAGAGAGAGAAAAAAGTAAATGGTTAGAACCTATGATAATTCAATTATTGAACAATAGAATCTGCACAATACTATTGCCAATTATGTAGGTTTATACTTATTCTTAATTTTATCATATTTTCCTGGGGCTTGTACTCTAATTCACCAGAATCAACACAAGTGTTATAAACCATGAAACTTTACAGTGGCGTGGCTGTACTTTGCTGCAAAATCCCTAAGCTTTTTAAGTATCTAGAAGGATTACTATTACTAGTTAAAGTTGCACACCCCATGCTCTTAAACAAAAGAATTGTTTTCTAACGAATTTTCAATTTATATGTTTTGTTAAAAAAAAAAACTTTATTCAGATTTGGGCGTCTGCAACCTCCAATTCAAGAACATAACATCGGTGGATTGGTTTTCGTTTGATGTCTCATTCAAAGTGGATAACTTTCTTAAAGAAAAACACGTCTATTTTTCGAGGAAAAACTCGAAAATGGCACGGGGAATGTATCTTTAACTATGACCTTTTTGAAGGAGACTGTGTCTTTTGGACATTATTTATGATATATGCTTGCTAATGTAAAAACAGTTCGCCGGGAATCCCCCCGTGAGAAAAATCACGAATCTGACGCGACTGATGTATCTTACTTGTAGCAACAGTTGGAATAATTGCCCTGGAGAACCCGAGCCCTGAAGCCATGGCGACGAGGTGCCAAAGTTTACCGCCCTCTGGAGGCCACAAACTCATACCAATCAGCAGGAGGAGATTAACACCGCAGCCAGCGAAGAAGACCGGTGGACGGCCCGTGTATTTGATCAGCCGCCCTATCACGGGCGAGACTATCACCGCGGTGAGATATAGGGACATCGCAACGTAGCCCACGGACTCAATGCCTTGTGTGCAGCCAACAAAATACTGAAATTGGGAAACGATACAGAGTGAAAATTTTAAAAATGAGTCGAATTATTTCAGTGTTTTGGATTTGTTCCCTAGCCTTGGCTGTAGCTCAGAGTTTTGTTTTCTCTTTCGCCTTTCTATGAGCATGTATTATTCAGTTGAATATACATTGAAACACATCCGGGCAGCGAAAATAGGAACCATGACAGGGTATACGAATTGCTAATTTTTATGCTTTTACTTTGTGTAATCTGAAAAGTGAAATTCTAACACAATAACAAAAATTATGGTATTGTTTTCGTTTCCTAACTGGATATTTCAATGTCATTGAAGTTAATGATGCATGCATGACTAAGGTGAGGATTCGTACCCGACTAAAACAAATATCAATTTCGCATACAAGCTGCGAATTGTCTACAATAAATGGAAAAAATTACATGCAGACTTGGCATACGACGGCTGCCGTATTGATGGATTGGCCCGGCTGCAATGCCCACAAAAGCACAAACAATAAGTTACAAACCGAATACAATTTTTTGAACTGCAAGAGACAAGAATAGGAATAAAGGCTAAGAGAATGAAACTGAGCAAGATGGATGATGATTGGTGGTTTAATAGTGTTGTATGTACCTTTGTGAAATGGCCGGAGGCAAAAGCCATGTCAATGCCAATGTAGAAAAGTATAGGAATCAACAGCAGCATCTGGGGCTGTCTCATCAGACGAAAAGCTGACATTATGCCGTGGATGAGCTCCTTGGTTGTCAAGGAAACCGCCTCTTCCCCGTTGGTGATTCTGGGAGATTTTGGAGGCACTCGCTCAAGGAAGATTAAGGCAATGATTGCCGCAAGCAGCCCAAAGCCGAGATATATGGAGATGAGTATAATGCGTTTCCCTGGTTCAGGTGGAAGGAGGGCTCCAGTGTTGTTGGCAGCGCCACTACTTCCTAAAAAAAAAAAGGAAAAAGAAGGGCGATGCTCGAGAAACCTTGTCTACAATGAAACTTTTAAAATACAACAAAGAAATAAATGCAGGTACATGCAGACTTTGCAGACGGCAGCCGGGCGGAAAGGCGATTGGAGAACCTTGGAGATGCAAAATGCGATACTTTTTGTGTAGCAACTCTGCAAGTTTGCTGTTGTAAGGAGCTCCAAACCAATCATAAGATAATGCTTACAATTATTCATTGTCCTTCCTAACAGAGTTTTATTTTGTTGTAATTTGTTCCAATTCATTGTCGTACCCTGAGGTCATCCAGAATTTTCTGCATTTGTATTTAGCTTACTTTTAATATAGTTAACACTTTCCCACTTTCCCCTTTCCTATAATTTATCACTTTGAAGGGCTCCACAATAATTATAATTCCCGCCATTTGATACGGATGTTCTTCCAACACCAATTTATGTAAATTCAGCAGTACATGCTGCAATATAGTGCTAGTAACTGGGGGAATATAGAAAGTGATGACGCGTATAATGTGTACTAATTGAACAGCGCCCGCTGAAGTCAGGTGGCGTCAAGCTCCCCTGTCCCTTCCCCTTCTTCCACGAATATTGAAAATAAATCGGAAAGATTCCTGTATCTGGCCATCAGTAATGTTTCCCTTAAATGACATATCAGCCATCAGAAAGTGATAGGCCTATTATGTCCTAAAAGTCAAAATTAGCAGGGACAAATTTTGAATATTTACCGAGAAAACACTTAGAAATTTTCAGACCAGTCCCATAGGGTTTGTGCACAGGCTGACAAGTGATGGCTAGATACGGGAATCTTTCGAATAAATCGCCGATGCTGAGCAGTGGAATGTTTCTCATGCCTCCATGACATATTGGACATGCCATGACTAACAATATCAAAACAATTACATGGGCCAATGTTGCACTCAAAAGATATACGTAGTAAAACGGCGATAGGAATGATACATACCGCAAGCATGAATTCCACACGATCCAAGATCAAAGGTTTCATTCTGCCCTTCGTCACTGTCCAGCGATGCCCATCCCTTCTGGAAAACCAGCGAAGAGATTAAGTTGCCGCATACTGTGCTTATTCGAGACACGCTGAAGAAAATGCCATGCAACAGCGCAACATCGGCGGCTGGATCTCTTTGGTGCGCTGCTGCCAACTCCACGGCTACAGTTGTGATATAGGTTCCCTTCGAAACCCATATAAAAGCAGCACCGATGCCTGGCAACACTGCAGCAACGAGCAGCACGTAGGCATTTGTGAAGTAGTTGCTTACGGTGTAAACTGTGAATAGACCCAACCCTAAGAACGTACTCCATTTTGTGCCCAACTTGAAGCGGATGACAGCGGGCACAAGTAGGCCCGCCAAAGCACTGCAGGCATACAGTAAGGACAAGCTTGCTAGTCCTGTGCCCTCAGCGTTGTTGAGCGTACTCTGTAGGTCACGAAGGCCGCGAAATCCAGTGTAGCAGGCGAAGTAGCACACACTGAAAACACAGAATCGTTTCCATTGCAGCCTGGTTAAACGTTTTCTCTGAGTGTCGTCCATTGTGGTCTAGAACACGATGGGGATCACAACGGCGATGACTCTGTGTTGATTTGTCAGACGTGCTATATAATGCCGTCAATGCAGGTGTATGCCCAGGTCGTGTTCTATCATGCATAACTACCGAGTATAATGCACATGTATATTACGAATCCGACTTCCAATTGAATCGATGAGGTAATTAACTGAGACTGTACTGAGGCGGAAGCTGGTCCCTTGATCAGCATGTTCCACCATACTGTTCCTTGCTTTATGGTTTCACGTATGACTCGCTGTTAACGCAAAACACAATTTCGCAACCAGCAAAATGTACAATTTCGCAACCAGCATTGCTGTACACGAACCACAAAGGAAATAGCGCCTACACAAACATGCAATTGACGAAGGAAAAGGTCAAGGGACTCAACCACCTTCATAAAGAGGGGTGTTAAAAAACTATTGTTAATGAAACATATGGAGCAAGTCATGGAGCAGAGAAATTTGCTGAAAAAAATAACTGCCTTGTAAAAAAAAAAAACAGGTTATAACAGCCCAACTAATTGCGTCTATAATAAGCCATTCCGCGTGATTACTTAATTTCAGTGGCCACGGTTAAAAAAAAAATTGCTTTGGGTAGTTATGATCAACATGTACTTACAATATCATTTTTAATTCCATATCATGTCGGTTACTGTAGCTGGCCTTTCTTCTTCTTTTTTGGCCAATTTGGACCAATCTTTGGCTACAAATATCATGTTTAGCTTTGTTTTACAAAAAAAATCATGTTTAGCCTATGTTTAGGCCACCCGACCAAAATAGAATATACTTTCTTTTTTTTAAATATAATTCTGGTCCAACTTTTGATTTTTTTACGTCCGGTGGAGGAACCCTGTGCGATTGTATACTTTCCGGAAAGTACGTGTTCTTAATATTTATTCTCTACGTTTGGGAATTTGGCTGTTTTCTATATTTTAAATTTCTTTTGTGGTTGTCATTTTTTAAATATTCATGTGTAATTATTTAAATTTGATGTTGTTTGATCTCTTTACTTGAGTGTGTTTGCTTTTTTATATTAATGCTGATGTCTAACAATTTGTTATTCTTTGTTTATATATATGGTTTTCTTTTGCGGTTGTTATTTTTTAAATATTCATATGTAATTATTTAAATGTATTGCTTTTGATTTATCGTTTTTGCTCTTTATAAGTTAACGTTGATGTCTAACATAACAATCTTTGTTTAATAGGTTTGGTCCTGTTACTTTTGTTTTGTTTTTTCACTCGTTTAATTTTGCATTAATATATTTGTTTTATTCAAATCTTTGGATTAACGATTTATATTTAATTATTTCAGCATTTTAATTTATTTACTGTTTTCATTGGTTACTTACCTCTTGGAATAATAACTTTTTATGTATTCAGGTCCCTTTAGAATAGCAGTTCAGAAAACTGAAAAGGCTACCCCGTTGAAATAAAACTAGTACCACTCCCAAAATGGTTATTTTGGCCCAAAATTGTATTTTGGGGTTTCCTTCAAGTTTTTGTGGATTTAAATAAAGAGGAAGCCGTCAACTGACATAGCACATTTTTTAAATCAAAAGTGCATTGTTTATTACCTTTATAGGCCCTACCAGTTGAAGGATAATGCAGGTGGAATAGTTCCCAATCTCCCTTGTATCCCCATGCCACCCAATTCTGATCTTGTTAACCATTACTGTAATGTAATTGGCAGAATGTAAATGGAGACCAAATTGCAAGCGAGTGCATCCCCTCCCACACTTAATTTTTGTAATTGCCAGAACGCTTTACCTGACCAACTAGGCATTTGGTGACTTTCCTTGCTTTTATGGGGGTCCATAATAACATTTCTTTGGGGTGTCCATCGTTGCTATGGCAACCTATTCAAAGACATTAGCAATCATAAACCTTTGTCATTGTTGTATATATAAAAACATGACAAGTTGCATTTTGCTGAGTCAAAAACATGTCGCACAAAAATAGGCATAAGGTCCTGTTTTCCAGGAAGGCTATTCCACCTGAATTAAGTCACAGTGCCTCATAAGAGTAAGAATTTAGGGACTGTCGGTGCCATTTGAGCAGACAACCTTTCATTTTGGTTTTGATTTAAACACCTTGTGGTATGAGGTGAAAGGAGAACCAATGAATGAAGGAGATCATGATCGTAAACAAATTTCGAGCATTGTACTTTTTTCTTCGATTTTTAAATGAACGAAAGATTGATTTGTCATGATGAGATTAACCCCAACTTTTGCCTCCGAGATTATGTGGCGTTTTGTTGGAATAGGGCCTGTACAGTCTTGTTTGCAAGACATTCAAGTATAAAGGCCTATGCATTTTCCTTTTTCTTAGTTTCAATCGACAACTGTATTTCATCCCGCAGTGCTTTATTTAACTAGATTCCTTGATCAGGTAAGATTCGACTATATTGTTGTGTTATTCCATTCCTGACTAAGGAACCGGGTTATTTTTTTTAGGGGGGAGGGGAGGGGCGGATTCCGCCCCACCCCCTCAGATCTCGGCCATGAAACTTGGTGCATGCATAGAACTACTGATCATGAACAAACCCAAAAACTTTCATGACTATAGGTTAAAGCTTTTTGGAATTATCAGCTAACTTTAATTATTCATATGCATGGTAATTCTGCTTTGTGTACACTAGGCCTTCATAAAAGGGGAAATTCATTTCCACGAACAATTTTCGCTGCGTGGTAACCCATGGTCGGAATTTTATGTTTTTTGGTATCAAAAGATGCGCGAGACTCGAGGCTTAAAAGTCCAAAAAGCTCGGGTCCGGATTTAAAAAAAAAATTGCAAGGGTATCGCGGAATAAGGTGAAAAACAATTCGATAATGCATTGCGAAACGACAACGTAATTATAGTTATACCGTGGCAACCCTTAATGAAAGTGCACAGCACACGACTCTTATCATAAAGTCACAATCAAGGATTGACATGCAAAGTGTTTGTGCTGGGTTGACATTTTGATAAAATGAGTTAATAGATTTGTTTTTCAAAGTGACTATTCACTTTACTTTGTCAAAACTGCGGGCTGTTCAAGTTCTCAATATCAAGCAAAGGACAGCCAAATAGTGTACTTTAACGGAGATGATCAAAGCAGTGGTTTCGGAGCATGTTTAATTATAACTCGTGTCGAATATGCCCTTATAAATCCGTGCCGTCTTTTTTCTTTTTTTCATAAACAATTAAGAGCGTCCCCAAGAACGGGTACAAGTTTTTCGATTGATCATTAGTTAAAAACATTACTGGCAATCAGAAATTTCTGACGTCTGTGTAGTCAGAAATTGTAAAATGGCGGGCAATGGAGCATTTTCGTGTTGTGGACTTGATCTCGGTGCCATTCTCAGTGGTATATTGGTGCGTCTTCTCTTCGCTCTTCATGCTGGCGCATGCGTATTACGCATCATTGACTTCGGCGACGGCTATCACCGCCCGTGGCCAGTCTACATGTATATCGGCGTAGTATCTCTTATGTTGCTGGATGCAATCTGTTGCCATTGCGTCTTCAAGAAATCATGGAAACTGTAAGTCCACTCTCATCACTATCTCAATTCTTGCATCCACTTGTTTAAAAACAACCTTTGTAATCCAAGTCATTTGTTGATGGGTCATTGTTCTCTTACTTATTATTTGCCTTGAATTGTACTGTCGTTATATGCGAAGTGAAATCTTTAAAACATGCGCAGAACCTGTTTCATGAAATATGTTTCATCAGGATTATCTGCAAGCACCATTATGATTGCACAACAAAGAATTTCAATTATTTTAAAATTTCGCTCTTGGAAGAATTTCACTTCAAGCCTTTTTTTGTACAGGGTGAGAAAAAAAAACCCAAACCCAAAGAAATATATACAATATTTACAAAAAGATATAGTACCAACAATAATTATGACTGGTAAGCCAATTTCAGACACTACTTAAAAAAATACTTCAATAACCCTATGTACTAATTACGTCACGCAACGTTTACCGCAGTGCATTGCGGGATTGAGTGGGGGTCGCCGCACCGCGATCGCTGTAGAAAACATGTAGTATTGTGTGCCAGGGTCTGATTTATTTTAATTTGCGCCACGAAAGCTATCGAAAAAAAAAACCCTTCAAATTGTGATAAAACCTTGTCTTAATTAATCTAAACTGTATTTCAGGTCGATGGTTCTTAAAACTATCGAAGAATTTAGGTATGCACAACGCTGCTGACGATGGCCATAATATATCGCACGGTATTAGCGCGCGTGACTGCACTGAATCGCTAGTACAGCGGGCTGCGAGTGACTTGCTGCGGTAGGAAATTTCGGGGAAACACGCTGCTTCAAGTAAGAGCTGTACAACCGATACAACCTCGAAATATATGATTAAACCAAATAAATAGAATCAAAGGGTCAACCACGGAAAATACATACACACAAAAAAAGACAGATCACGTTCTGTTAATCAAATTGCAGAAATTTTCTCCATCTATTTTTTTTGGCACCTGAGACCGAGTTGACTTGGGACCGAGTTGGTTTCAAAACGAGTTTCGTATTCGAGTCTTTTGTCCCAAACCATGTACCAACTCGGTCGCAAGTCAACTACGGCCAAGGTCAACTCGGTCTCATGCCAATTCGGTTCCGGTGTCAGCTCGGTCCCAAGTCAACTGGGTCCCAAGTCAACGTGATGGAGAAAATTCCCTAGCAAGGCACTATATGGGCTAACATCAAATTGGGCCATGCTAGGGGCTGTGCCATGTTAGGGTACATCAACAATACGCGTTAAAGTGGTTACGTCATACACCGCTGATGTCACACCTTGCCGAGGTCACGCGTTCGGTTCCACACAATCCTGGCCTTACAGCAGAGTGGCCACTTTTTCATTATTTTTCTTATCCGTTCGAAAATAAAAAAATAACTGCATCCGTTTCATTTTTTTTAACGATGCCGTCATTTTGTGGGCACCGCTACATATAAGGCCAGGTTTGTGTGGAACACGTGACCTCGGCAAGGCGTGACCTCAGCGGTGTATGACGTAACCACTTTAACGCGTATTGTTAATGTTCCCTATGATGGCACTTCCCCTAACACGGCGCAGTTTGATATTCGCTCCAACTACCTTGCTAGAGCATTTTCCCAAGCAAGTTGATGTGGGACCGAGTTGACTTGGGACCGAGTTGACATGGGACCGAGTTGACCTGAGACCGAGTTAACCTTGCTCCGAGTTGACTTGGAACTGAGTTGACTCGAACTGACTTGGATTGGGACCAAGTTGACTCGAAACTAACTCAGTCGGGGTCAACGCGGTCCCAGTCAACTCCTTCTCGGGTGCGCAGTTACGCGCGCTAATAATACCGTGCGATATATGGCCAGCATCGTCAGTAGCGTTGTGCATACCTAAATTCTCCGATATTTTTAAGAATCATTCACCTGAAGTATAGTTTAGATTAATTAAGACAAGGTTTTATCACATTTTGAGGGTCATTTTCGATAGCTTTCGTGGCGCAAATTAAGATAAATCAGACCCAGGTACACAATACTATGTGTTTTCTATAGCGATCGCGGTGCGGCGACCCCCACTCAATCCCGCAATGCACTGCGGTAAACATTGCGTGACGTAATTAGTACAGAGGGTTATTGTTCAATCGAAATGACCCTATAATTAGTTTCGTCCACAAAAAAAAACAATTGATTGTGTGTTCTGACTAGACTAGTGTTTGGAACAAAAAAAATGACACAGAAGACTGTTTCAACAAATGTCAACAACAGTAGTAGAACCTACACAATATCTTGATTAACACCTCTGCCTGGCTAACAAAAGGATAAAATCCCCCTGTCCTTAATAAAGACGGGCCTTCAAAAGAACTTTATTGAGTATTTCTTACTTTTAAACTGAGGTGTTATCGCTGGTGATGATGGAAGACAATTGAAACGACAATTCTTGAAATCGCATTTTTGAACGAAACGGATTGTTAGATCATTTCGCTTATAAATATAGATGGTGATATAATCTGAACAGATTGAGCAATTGAAGTAACTTTTTCACCTTAAAGTAGTTTATTAAATTGGCTGACCAGTCATAAATAGTTTTGGTGCTACACATTTTTGTCAAAATGAAATATATTTCTTTGCGTTTGCGTTCCGCTTGTTTTTACTCGCACTATATTACGGCCAACATAGTCAGGCGCGGATCCAGGGGAGGGCCGCGGGGGCACGTGCCCCCCGTCAAATTTGAGTCAAAAAAAAAAAAAAAAAGGAATAGAAGGGTCAAAAAAAGGGAGGTGAGGGAAGGAGAAGGAAGCTCCTTTCAAAAATACCGGCGCCGATATTAAACATGAGCCTGCAAACATTGCGTACTCGACTCGAGAAGCTTCGAAATAAACCGCGATCCCATCGTACGTACCCCGTACGTACGTGCGTACGTATTACCCTGCATATACCGTTATTAAATGCGATTCATACGAACGTACACGATTTATTCTCTACGAACATGCAGCTTTATGTGCGCGACAAACACACGTTGCGCAGTGCTCTTTGGACCACACCATTGGTCAAGGGTGTGTTTTAGTAAGAACAATTTGCCAGCTGTTCCACGCGCTTTTGAATTACAAATTATACTTTTTTTCACGGAGTCCAAAACATGTCCTTGTTTTAAATTGACTTCTTCAACGTCACGTCATCATATAATTTTCGTAAAGACTTTATTTGAGAAACGATGTAAAACCCTGAAAAAATTGAAACACCCCTAAAGGTCATGGATCCGTCCTTAAAACGTTTTTTTTTTTAACGAAGAAAGTTGAGATCCAAAAGTTGGGTTTTGACGTTACTACTACGCGTTGCAGAAAATACAAATCTGATAAGTTTGGTACATAAAAGAGATATGTTTGTCTGAGAACAAAAACAATCAGCAGTTATTGCCCAAAGGCAAGTTTTAGCCCTCGAGACATGCTCTTGCAAGCTAGACGGAACGCAAGTGTGTTGCTTTTTGAATTGCAAGCGAGATAAATTTGATCGTAGTTCGCCGGTGGCGACGCGGGCCGGCATCCGTGCGGACCGGGAGGTATACACCTATTCCCAATGTCTATTCTCAACGTTATCATCACAATTATTTACTGGAATTTTTTTTACATAACTAAATGACGAATCCACCTTCAAAATTGTACCATGTGGAAATTGCAATCATGGCGCCGAAAGACCCGATGTCTATTATAATGTAAAGACCAGACGCAGTGTCTCACACAATTTGTCTTGCTGCGCCGCCGATCTGCCGATGGTTTATTTACAAATACATGCACATGTAATAGGCCCTATTCTTGAAATTGAAACTGGATTGAATTAAAAGAACATTTCTTTAAAATGTTTGGGCATTTTACATTATGCAAAAAAAGAGGGAGAATCTTGGATGACCGTATGATTAATTTCTGTAGTCGTGAGATAAAACTGAGCTGTGAAGTTACAATGCAGGCTAATTGCTACTCTGTTTTAGTTTGATTAAATTACACTAATTTTAAACTTGAGTTCAATTAACATGTTCAAGCGGTTTCTTCTTGTTGATAAACTGAAAATTTCAACTTGAAACAAAACATTAGAAAGCATCCTTACACCAGTTTACAAACTAAGTTTTTACAATTCCTTTTTCAAAAATATAATGCACGAAGACACATGCAGACGAAAATATATGGTATCAAGTGAAGAACAGAAGAAACTGAGAAGGCTTGTAAAAGCAAGATTATATTTTAATCAATGAAAAAAATCTTATAATCTTAAAACAATTTACTCAAATAACTCCGGGGAAGAGGGGCCAGGAATTGCCTCAGATTGCACCACAGAGCATCTAGAATCCAAAATTTCCCGGGGCCCTTAAGCGGGCCCCGGACCCCACGCCGAAAGATGTTCGCGCTCCGCATTGGTCTTCGGAAAGATGCCTTATACTCATCCTTGCAAGATACAATTCCTTTTCAAAAATAAGCACGGAAATAACTATGCAGACGAAAATGTTTGGTTATACAAGTGAAGAACAGAAGAAACTGAAAAGGCTCGTAAACGCAAGAGTATATTATAAACCAATGAAAAACATCCTTATAATCTTAAAACGTTTTGCT